>NW_028095539.1:2596427-4996427 GCF_014824575.4 Sturnira hondurensis | reverse complement strand
GAGGGTCCCCTTTGAAACCACATCAGCCGGCCTGGGGACCGCTGGGAAGGCTAAGGAATAGAGCTTCCCTTTATCCAGAGAAAGCTCTGGAGGGCCCCAAAGACAAAGGGCCTGGCTGTGAACAGGTCAGGTCCACGTGGGGAGGGACAGTTAGAGCTCCAAGTGACCTGTGTGCATTCTGATTGGGGGGACGGTTCCCCGATGCTTTAAGTCAAGAAAGGAAGCGGCTGTCCAGACTCCCAGGCCTTGTTCCTCACTCTGTGGGTCCCGCACTGTCCTGGCCTCGGCTTAAGCAAAGCGGGGACTAACTCACTCAGGACCTGGGAAGTCCACAGGTGCTTTGGCACACCGGACCCAGAGGCTCACAGATGCCATCAGGGCTCACTCGCTGTCCCTTGGCACTTCCTGTTCCTCCTTGGTTTCTCAGGGTTTCTCTGGCCACTGGCCAGGGTCAGCTTCCCGGCCACGCGACCAGTGCAGCCACACAGAGCCCGCCTGCTACGGGGGTTGGTACCCTGCTGTCTTGATGGGGCTGAACCCTTAGGCTGTCTTGAAACCCATACTCATTTCAGCCTGGAATCTGTGTTTTGTAAGGAAAGCCTGGCAGGAGAGTAGAGTTCACACTGAGGGTTTAGGGTTTGATCCACATGCCGTCCTGCCTCCTGCCCCTGCCCGCCTCTCTGGGGCCGGATCTTCACCCCCACCACCCCTGCCCCTGTGCCCCCCGGCACCCCGGTCCTGCCCAGCCTCCCCTTCCCTGTGACTATTGCCCACCTCCACCCTGGGCACACACAGGGAGGGCTGGGGTCAGGCCTGCCCACTAGTGTCACAGGGCACGGTGGCCTGTGTTGGCAGCTCCGCGGCCTGTCTGGCCGCCAAGCAGAGACTGTCTCGGCAGGGGCGAGCGCCTCACCGACTCCTGATCTGAGGCCTGAGACCCTTGCGGATCACGCCTCCGCTGTAGGTTGGGTTGGGGGCTGGTGGGAAGGGGAGGTGCCTGGTCAGCTTCCCCAGGCTCTACCCTGGGCCAGGGCTTAGGACATCAGTCTCCTGCTTGGTGGCAGGAGTCGTTCAGCCACTGTCAAGCCCAAGGGAGAGAGGGAGCATGCACATGGGCATGCATGGCAGGGTCCGCAACACCCCCAAGCCTGCCAGCTTCCCTGGGCAGCTCCACACGTTGGGGTGCCCTGGCCTCTCACCCTCCGGATCCCGGCTGCGCTGGTCTTCTGCGGCCAGTTCAGTGCACCCCCCCAGGACAAGCCACAAAATGTGTCAGTTCTGTGACTACACACCAGTTAGACGCTCTGACATTTGCATTTAAAACTGGTATTGCATGATATAAAAATAAATGATAAAGTGTGTGCTAATCATTTAAAATTTTAATTTTTACTTAGAATGGCATTAAATAGCAAATTAAAAACATCCTAACAAGTTGAGAGCGAGCCTGTAGAAAGAAGGAAAGCGCTCCCTGTAACTTTCATGGCACTTTTTCCTGCTTCTGGAGTACGTGGCCCTGCATTTCCCTTTGCGCTGGGCCGGCCAGCCCCGCCACCAGCACCCCTGGGATAACATCTCACGCTTTAGCAGCCCTGGCCTAGGGGCATCGTCCCAACGGCTCCAACAGGAAGTACTGGGGCCCGCGCTCATTGGTACAGCCTGGTCACATGCTTATCCCTGAACCAATCACATCAGATGAGGAGGCAGGAGCCCTCTGACTGACCAGGTCTGGACATGTGTCCATCCCTAAAACGAGGGGGCTAGCCAGCCCACCACAGCCCCTTCCAGTGGGTTCTCCATAGGACAGAAGGGCTCTATTTCCAGAGCCACCAACCCTCACTGGCCTTCCTCTACAGTCCTCTCAGGCTTCGCCTAAAAAATAAAAGCCAAAGACACCAGCTGGGTAGAGGGCACTTTAGTTCCACTCTTAGGGCTCCTATTTCCCAGCGTCCTTTGCTGGGCCTTCCTCCCCTCCCTCAAACACTGGGTGGGGCCCGGGCTCAAGCCTCGGTCCCCTTCCCCCTTCCTGCCCCCTCTCCTGGAGAAGCCTGTGTGTCCCACCAACCGCTGGCAGCTCCGTCTGCAGCTGGGATTTATTTCTGTGCAGAATGAAGCTCAGGGGTCCTAGCCGCGCTTGGCCTCTTTTGTTGGGGTACCAGGCATCTCAGAGCTCATCTGTCTGAACCCAGATCCCTGAGAGCCACCCCAGCATCTGCCCCAGTCTTTGCCACCCAGCCAAAGGCACCGCCATCCAGCACGTTGCTCGGGCCAAAAACCTTCAGAACGTCCTCACTCTTCTTTTCATAGACCCGTGTCCAGTCCACTGGCAAATCCTGGCGGCTCCGGCCAAAGAGCTTCAAGACCCACCCTCGACTCACTGCCCATGCGCTCGGTCTCCGGCCCAGCCACACCACCTCTCCCCTGCACGATGGCACTGGTCTCCCCGCCCAGGGCCATGCCCTCCTGCCACCCGCGCTCCTGCTCGCGCTCTCCTACACTGGGGAATGCTGAAGTCAGGGCTCAGCCCCCACCAGTCAGGGGATGCCATCCTCCCAGCTTAGCAACTGGACTCACGCCCCGGAGGGCGAGGGCGGAACGTTGAACGAGGGTGAGAGCAGAGTTCAGTTGGAGCACCTGCCAATCTCCATGGTGTACATACTCCCACCGGGCCAGTCTCGGACGGCAGTGAACCTGGAGTGGGACAGAGACCTGCCGAACCGCCACCACAGCGCCAGCCAGAGGGACTCCGGCGCACCGCTGCCGCTGCCGTCCCTCCCAGAGCAAAAGACAGTCTCGATGTGGCCTGTGCAGCTCTGCTCAGCCAAGCCCGGCTGCCTCTCCGCCCTTGCCCTCACTCGCTGGCTCCCAGCGTCCTCCGCTTCGCGTCTGTCCTCCTCCCGTCAAGGCTGTCCCCACCTCAGGGCCTCCGCGTGTGTGGCTCCCTCCCTCCCTCCCTCCCTCAGGGCTCCGCTCAAACACTGCCCCGACGACCCCTTTAAAACAACACCCCTCTATCACATTTGCCCCCATTTCCTGCACCCCTGCCTGACGTCTTACCATGTATTTATTTGTTCATCTGTCCGTCTTCCTCGCTTGGATGCAAACTCCGCAGGGCTCGCTGCTCTGGCCCCCCGCACCCGGAGAAAACAGAGCTGCTCACAGTCGGCGCTCAATAAAACTCGTTGGCTTCGGGAACCCACTTTCTGTGGCCAGGCAGGCCCTGGGAAGATGGCCGTGAAGGAGCCCCGGTGCCTGTCGGTGACCCAGAAGAGGCCCAGGGGGAGGCTGGAGATGTGGAGAGGGCCTAACTGTCCCCAGGAGGGCCTGGAGTGCCAGGGACTCCTTGGACCTTCCCCTGCTCCAGCCGGCGGCATCTCTAACAGAAGCTCCTGCTTGGCCTCCCTCCTTGCTGCCCTGCCTCTCTGCCCAGCAGTGTCGGCAGCCCTCGGGGGGTCCCCGAAACTCAGCTCACTCAGCAACAAGTCCAGGAAGTCTGCCCTGCCGCCATCGAGGATACTGCCCAAGCTTGGGAGTGAATCACCAAACCTCAGAGCTGGGGGCACCGGGAAGGCACCCTGGCGGTGTGACTGACCCCCCAGGGGCCCCGGAGCTCCCGCACTGGAGCGGCGGGAGGAACTACTCGGCACCCAGGGCTCTGTCCACCTCCTGCTGCCCAGCTCCTGCCGGGATAACTCCTGGGACAGGAAGCTTTATTCATTCATCCATTCAGCATTTAGTTATTGGGGACCCATCTACCCTGGGGGCAGCCGCTGCTCCAGGCCCTGGTGGCCACACGGACCTGCCTCCCGCCCTCGACAAGCTCACTTTCTCCTGAGAGTCACCAGGGAAACAAACCAGCAGACGGTAAACCTTCCAACAGTGATGAGTGTCACGAAGACCACTAGGATGGAGAGCAGGATAGAGGACAGCTGCTGTGGCAGAGACGCCCTCAGCCGCAACTCAGAGGAAGCTGGGGAGGACCCTCGGAGGTGGTGACATCTGAGCTGGGACCCAAACAACCAGAGACCCTGGGGCCCAGGCAGTCCAAGCAGGGACAAGAGCAGGTGCAAAGGCCCTGGGGCAGCAGTGAGCTTGGCATCTTAGAGGGCCGGGGAGAGAACACAGAGTTGGGGGCAGTGGAAGGGGTCAGGGGTCAGACCATACTGCATGTTCTGTTGGCAGGGGGCACCTGCTTGAGGGGTGTGGTGGGGCTCACATGGTAGGCAGCTCAGCGTGGCACCCGAGCACAGAGTGGAGTCGGGAGACCAGAGAGGAGGCCGTGCAATGACCCGGGGAGAGGGGACAGAGGCTGAGACCAAGGGGGCCGCAGTGCAGGCAGGGCAGTGGTCAGATCTGGGTTATAACTTGGAGGGAAAACCAAAAGAACCTGCTTGAGAGTTGGAGTTGGGAGGTGGAAAAGAAGAACTTGGGGTGATGCTGGGACTTGGGGCCTGAGGGCCGCTGTCCACCGAATGGGCTGGCTGGGCTGGGGGACCAGCAGGGGCTCACTGGCCGTGAACGATTCCCACCACTGCAGGGCCCCGCTGGAAGTGCCTCGCCTAGCCACACAGGACCCACGCCAGACAAACCCAGCTCCACCTCACTCAGGGGACAGGCGGGAGACCCTGGCGGTCACTAGCCCCTCCAAGCCCCAGCTCCCTCCTCCCTACAACGGAAAAGTGACACCCTTTTCTCAGCTCACAGAGGGGAATCTATGAGAGCACGCAGAAGGTATGTCTTGCAGGCGGACACACTGCTATCAGCCAAAACTGCTTACCGTCCCTGCTGTCCTGCCCCTTCATCTCTGTGGAGACTGGACCTGCCTCCTAGAAGGAAACCAGGCTCTGGGAGGAGGAGTGACTGAGACAGGGCCAGGGTCTTGGACTGTTCCTGCAGAGGGGGACTCCGAAGCAGGAGGAGCAAGCCTCTCAGGCCACCCGAGAGGGGACAACACAAGGCAGCCACAGCTACCCTGAGGCCTTAGATCGGGCCTCAGGGAGAGGCTGTAGGAGGGTCGGTTTCAGCGCTAAAGAGACTCAGCACCTCCTCTGTCCAGCAGGGACTTGGCCCACCTGGGCCTCAGTTTCCCCCTGTGTGAAATGGGGACAGAGCCAGCCCACTGTGAGGAGGAGGAGGTGAGGCATGCTTTTAGCACTTCCCTCAGAGCCAGATGCACAGGCTGGGCTCGGGGGGCCACCAGCTCTGAGGTCTCTGGGGACAGAGGGGAAGCAGCTTTGGGGACCTGGAGCAGCGGTGGCAAAGGAGAACATGGCAGGGCAGGGAGCAGGGAGGAATTGGAAAGGATTGGGGGAGGGGCCACTCTTAAAGGAGCTCATTCAGGCAGGAGGACTCACCAGGCCAGCAAGGTCCAGGCTGGGCTGGCGGCAGCAGCCAGCAACGGGACAATTACCCTGTAGCCTCCCGAGGGATCCATGCTCCTGAAGACCCTCACCCCTGCCCCCCACGGTGCCCAGGGCTCCCTGCAGGCCCCTGCATGCTCTTCTGAAGCCTCCGTAAGGAACTAAAGGCCATTTTTAGCTCGGTGGTTAGAATGTCCATGCTGGCCCTTTCTTCCTAGTATGTCCTCACCTCTCTGTGCCTTGCTCATTGCACACCCACCCACAGGGTGACTGTGCAGGCAAGGCCGTGCACCGAGTGCTTCTCTTCAGGGGGTCACACCATGCCCCCGGAAGGCCGTGACTGTTCACCCCCAATCCACATGTCAGAAAACTGAGGCTCAGGCCGGGCAAGCAGCTTGCTCGCTCATGGTTACACAGTGGCGAGCATGCTGGCTGACCACAGAGCCGCCCCTCGCAGAGGTCTGCCCAGGCAGCACAGCCAACCCAAATGTCCCCAAGCAGAGGGCCGAGCAGGCCTGTCCTCCCACCTGCGGCCAGACGCTGGCTATCTGGGGACGAGGTGCCTGCACCGCGAGGACGCCATAAGCGGCCCTCTGACAAGGCCCACCCAGCCCCGAGTGAATGAGGGGGAATGGAGATCTGCCTACAGTCAGATGTCTGCCTGAGGTCCAGCCAAGGTCCAGCCAGGGAGGCGCTAACGTCCTGCAGTGATGACCACAGGCGGGAGCACTGGGACCAGCACCAGGGACGGTCTCGCCATCCTGCCAGAAGACATGCCTCCCACTTTGTCCTGCTCCTGCAGCTCCGTCTCCGTGTTGGACACCATGGACCCTCCAGCTTAGCATCATGGTCCTGGGCTGCCACCCACACGCACAGGCCAGGGTGCAGAGGCTCAGGGGAGTAAAGCCCCTGGCCCAGGGCACACGGGTCTGCCTGCCTCCCTGGCCCTTTCCACGACCACGTTCCCTACGTCCTTGTGCTGTCCCCAGTAACCCTCGTGCTGGGCACAGTATCCTTAACACCCCTGGACACAGCGCCCAGAGGAGGGGGGTGGGTGAGCGGCCCCAGGGCTCCGCCCTTCCCTGGGGTGTGGGAAGGTGCCCCCTGCAGTACTGCCATCATTGGGGAAAATGGAAACAATTGTCCCTTGGTTTGCCACCACCTGCAACCCAGGCCCTAGGCAGAACCAAGGGCTCTGCACTCTGAGATTTAATTCTGGACCCAGCTGCTGCCTGTGGGGGTCCTGAAAGCAGGGGCTGGGTCCCAGAGGTCGCTGCCAGGCCAGGGAGGCTGTCCATGCCACCTGAGAACTGCTGGTTCTCCTCATCACTGGGTCCCCAGTAGCTCTTACGCCGGGCCACCCACCTGCCTCCTGCTTGGGGAGCCTGAGTCCAACCTGCTGGTGAGAACCCACCTGCCCATCCTCACCCTGATGTACCGGATCGAACCTCCCCACCACAGGCATGCCCGACTCCATGGGGGCAGTTTTTACAGTTTGTGTTTTCTTACTACAAAGTGTGCACACAGAAAGATTTTAAAATCAAACATGAACAACAAAAAGCAAAGTTCAAACTCGCCCGCACTTTGTTCTGCAGTTCAGTGACACTGAACACATCCACCACCACCTTTTGGGAAGGGGGGATGCAAGAAGGGGCTCCCCCAAATCCTCCCATCTCACCACCAAGAGATAACCACATCGCCACCTGGCAAACCTGCCCTCTGGTCTTTGTAGATGGACGGGGAGAGAAACAGACCAAAAATGCAGGGTCTGCTCTCACAGAAGAGGCTGCACCTTCCCTGGTCGCCGTCCTCTCCGTTAACAGCCCATCATGCGCTGGCCCATCTGACAGCCCCCACCGTCGGACCCAGGGTGCTTCGGCCGTCTCCTCAGGGTAAGTCTCACTCACTGGGGCTGGAGGTTGGGGGGGGGGGGGGGGAGGCCTCTGCCTGTTCCCCGCCACATCTCAGCACCAGCACAGGGCTCCAGCCACGACCAGCTGATGAGTGACCTGACGCAGGCCGGAGTCTGGCCTCCAGCTCCACCCCCACCTGGTCTCTCCAGCCCTGTGTCCCCATGAAGAACCCGGGTCCTCGGCCTGCAGCTGCACCCAGGTTCCCCAGGGCCCCGTCGACAGCACTCCTTGGGCTCTGCTCTTTACTCCTGCCCTTTTTCTCTGCACCCTGACCTTCCCCTCATCTCTCCCCAGCCCACTGCACTTCCTCCTCAACCCCAGTGCCTTGGAACTGCCCTCGGAGGCCCCGAGCCCCCGCCCCCCCAACCCCGGCACTGGCCAGCCGACCCACAGGCAGCAGCGGCAGCAGTGACGCACCACACACGGGCCCAGCACGGGCCCAGCGCAGCAGCGTCCCCCTGCCTTTGCCCAGCTGGATGCCGTGGCCCATCTCCTCCTGCAGGGTCCCGGGGACGGGGGTGGTGGGGCCTACTCCTGGGCCACCATCAGCCCTCCAGAGGGAAGGCCCCTGAGCACCCACTGTGAGGGCCATGCTCTGGGGCACACCTTCAGGGAGCAGCAATGCTCATGCTGAGGGCAGAGGGGCAGGCCTCCGCCTTCCACCAAGAAACCCGAGTAGACCTGGCTGGTGTGGCTCAGTGGACTGAGCGTCGTCCTGCAAACCAAAAGGTCAGCGGTTCGGTCGCAGGTCGGGGCTCGTGCCTGGGCTGTGGGCCAGACCCCCAGTCATGTGAGAAGGCACCTGAGTGTGACCAATCCTCTTTCTCTCACACAGGGATGTTGCTCTCCCTGTCTCTAAAAATAAAAAAAAAATTAACAAAAAGACACCCAGACACGTGTGGACAGCCCCCCACCCCGTCCCCCCAGGGTGTGCTGAGTGCCAGGGGAGGGAAGAGTGCAGACACACCCAGGATGCCCACCCTGACCTAGGGGGCCAGGTGAGGCTCGCAGGAAGCGAGGCCTGGGCTGTGCCCTGAAGGGTGGCCGAGGCTTCCAGGGAGAAGGCGGGCCGATAACTGCTCGGTGGCCCAGGGTCTAAGGAACGGAGAGGAGACCAGAGGCCTAGGGGAGGGGAGGGAGCCTATGGCTGGGGTGCCAGCAGGACCCAGGGGTCTTCCCTGGGGCCCGGAATTCTCCGCACCCCCGGGCTTGGGTCCCAGTAGCACCGCCAGCCAGGTCCATCAGCCATCAACCAAGTCCAACTGTTTACCCAACAGAGCTCCAAAAATTCAGCACCCCAGCTGGGTGCAGGTTCTTCCCCTGGGGCCGCCCAGGCACAGTGGGGGCTCCCTCAGGGTGTCAAGAACTCCTCCTCCTTCTTCAGCACAGAGCCCGACCTGGGCCCTGGTCCTCCCGCTGCCCAGCACAGGGCCGCTGCTGCCCTGTGTGGGGACTGCACCTCTTAGCTGGGCCAAAGCCCCGACCCCATCACCCGCACCAGCTTCCAGTCCAGCGGCCAAACAGTCTCAGTTTCCTAAACCCAGGCCGGTGTCTGTCTGTCTGTCTCTCTCTCACGCACTCACACGCATGCAGAGGCACCAAATAACATCTTCCCCCGCCCCGGCCGCACGCCAGTCCCTGACGACACTGGGACGCAGCAGCAGGCGGCCCTGCCTCCTTTGGCCCGTCTGCCAGCGAAGGTGGACACGAACCCCATGCACTGTGCACAATGCCACAGGCCGTCGTGTTACGTGTCGAGGGCTGGTAGTACCACGGGACTGGACTCTCCTCCAGAAGTCACACAGGGCCGCCTGTGGCCCACACCTCCCACCTGTGCGCACAACGGCCCCCACCGGGATGCCCTGCACCTGTGCCTCTCATTCAAGGCCCGGCTCAAATGCTGCCCCCACCAGAGCCTGCCCCCCGCCCCCCGGAGTCCCTCATCCCCTTCCCCCATGGCTGGCCCACGCACAGCTGGCAGTGTCTTGAACACAGGACCCCCTCTTTCATCGCTGTGTCCCCCGCGTCCTGTGTGCAGCATGTTTTTGCCCTGGAGGCTCCCAGGCCTGGGTGTGGTGCTGGGCATACCTGGCCCGCTGCGCCCTCCCCTCCCCATTCCAAGGCCTTCGTGCAGGGTTTCTCCTCCTGGAAGAAGCTCCTCCACTCTCACTCCTGAGAGCGGGGAGTGGCCTGGACCCTGCGAGCCAAGGAACATGGCTGGAGTTCACCTCTGGCCCAGCAGGATGGTGTGAGGCCGACAGCGCCCCTCCAGTTCCAGGGCCCAGGCCCACTGGCAGGTGCCCTTTGGACCCGCTGGCACCCTGGGCAGGACAGCAGTGCAGCCACCCCTCAGAGCAGAGCACGGGCGGTAGGATGTGCTACTCCTCACCGTGTCACCTCCCAGCTCCTCAGCAGGCTTCCCACCCTGCCCTGAAGCCCTTGCCCACGTCCTCAGGGTCCCGCTGTCCCCGCCCTCCCCTGCATCAGGGACAGCATGTGGCCTCACCACACACTCCTCTGAAGTGAACCCAGAACAATGGGTGCCAAATAGGGGCTGAGGGCCGGCCTTCCCTCCTGGACAGGCAGCCTGGCAGCCTCCCCACAGTGGCCCCCAGCCCCCCCTGCTCCCATCAGTCCCCTCACCCGCTCTGGCCCGCAGGGCAGCCTCCCCCCGCCCGCTCTGGATCCCTCCCAGCACACAGAATGCAGCCAGCAAGCGGCTGAACTCCCTTCGAGAGTCTTCCTGACCCCGAGCCCTGACCCACCCTCCCGGTCTGGTCCCTGCTCCCTTTCCAACGCAACTCCTGAAGGGGAAGGGGGCTGCCAGGCTGCCCAGCTCCATGGCTTCTGGACGTGGACGAGGAACCTCTGTGCCCCACCGTGAGCCTTCCCCACCTCTTTGCCATTGTCCTCCCCTCCCTCCCCAGCCCCGCCGGGCACTTGCTATGCTGGCGGCCCTGCAGCTAGCTCTCTCCAGGGCCCTTCTCAGGCCTCAGCTCTCTTCTCCTTAAAGGTGACTTTCCTGACCCTTGCAGCTCAAGTGACCCCCCCACCCCACCCCCGGCCACCCCCCTGATCAGTCGCTGTTCTTTCCTTTATAACACAGGCCACTACCTAGCAGTCTGCTGTGGGCACCTGCTGCATTGGCCGCACTGGAAGGAGGACCACACAACCACCGACTGGGAAATGAGTGAGTCCACAATCTGCGGTCTGTGTGTCACAGGGCCCACCTTGCAGGTCCGGAAGCTGAGGCTCAGAGATGCGGTCAGCTGGCCAAGGGGCGGGCCTGGGCTTGAGCTCAGCCAGCCTGACTCTTGGACTGTGGCTCTCCCAAACCTGTGAGACCTCGAAGGCCAGGAGAAAGGACCAAGGGTTCTCATTTACTGAGACTCGTGTGAGGACAGAAGCACAGGAAGAGGAGAGTTCAAAGAAGTGCCCAAGGCCTCAGGCACAGCAGCCCCTGGGACTCCCGACTCCACCACAACAGAGACCAAGCAGCAGAGGAGGAACGGAGGGCACCCCCTTAAAAACCACAGGGGCATGCTCCCTAGCCGAGCCCAGTGCAAAGGCTCCCCCAGGCAGCGTGGAGCTGACCAGGCCTCCTAAGGGGCTCTTTACCAAGGAGGCCCCAGCGAGCACTGGGCCCGGGGTGAGGACTTCAGACCCTGCGTACCTGGTGCAGACTCAGTCATCTCCTGAGACCCTACAGCTGGGGGCAGCGACAGCCAGGTATTGAACCCAGGTCTCTGCTGGTCTGCCTGGGAAACCATGACACGCCCAGCGGGGTGAGCCTTCCCAAGGCCCAGGAAAGGACTGCCCCCCAGACCCCAGGGAAACAGCTCAAGCCCCAGACTCCATGGCCAGGGGGAAGGGGATTTGATGGGGGAACGAACAGTCCTGTGGAAATGGAATAAGCACGTGGCATGAAAAGACACAGGTGACAGGTGCAAAACAGAGGCTTTAATCCAAACAGCAATAAAGGCGCAAAGGGGCTGAGTGGGGCCTGCAAGAGCAGGGGAAGGGGGGGCGGGGAAGGAGGAGCGGGAAGGCGGTGGTCTGGACTCTGGAAGGGAGGTGGGCCCGACGGAGCCTCTGCCTCTGCTCGGAAAACTCTCTCTGTGACTTGTGCCTCCTGTCCCAGCCTCTGCACAGGCCGCCAGCCCAGATCCAAGGGCTAAGCCCCTGAATTGTGCTTCTCAGGGCTCAACTGCACCGGAGAAAGGTGTGTTCCTTGTGGCTCACCCCTCCCAGAGGGTATGCAGCCCCAGACACGAGGAGGGGCTAGTGGAGAAGGACAGGCCTGGGCTTGGGGCAGGGGAGGGGGGCGGTCTGCAGGAGTCAGGCCAGGAGCAACCCTAGAAGAAAACTCTGGGATCGACACAACGCTGCCAGTAGCCCCTCAGCCCCGGGTGGTCCTGCCCATCCTCAGAGTCAAAGCCCAGGCCTGGGCGGCCCCCGCCACCCCACCCTGGACCCCAACAGGCAAGTTCAGGGAGGTGGGAGGACGAGGGGGCGGGCTTTCTGGACCCGCCCACTAAGAGCCTTGGGAAGGCAGCAGTGAGGAGACAGAGGTGGCCACAGGAGTATACCAAGAGGAACCCAGGCTGTCCCCAACCACGACAGGCCCCAAGCCCCTTCCAGTCTCTGCCTCCTGCTCCCAGCCAGAGACAGCTTTAGAAGGGCAGGCCTGGCCCCGTGAGCCCTGAGCAAGCCCTGCGGGGCCCTTTCAGGTACCCAGCACCTACCCGAAGGGCAGCTTGCAGAGGCTCTTCTGGGGTGGGGACACGTGTGGCCATGGCAGACGACCCAAGGAGCCAAGGCCCAGAGAACAGAGAAGCCAAGATGAGGCACTGAACACAGGTGCTCCGAGGCCCAGGGGCGGCCATGAAGGGGAGCTGGGAGGTCACCAGACAGCCAGCACCTCTCCCCGCCTGCCCTGCCCCAGACTGGCCACCGGCCTCAGCCTTTGGCCCCCAGAACACCCAGACACCCACCCCAACATGGCTTGGGAAACTGACCCACCTGTCAACTGACCCAACCCCAAGAAAGCAACTGAATTGGCCAAACGCCTCCCCTCCCCACAGTGGCCCACGGCAGCCTGGGTCTCAGGACGGGACTGGCCAGAGGGAGGAGACGAAGGCCAGGAGCGGGGTAGGGCCCGGGGACCCTGTCCCAGCCCCTCTCTTCTCTGCCACCCACCATGGCAGAAGTCAGCAAACTGGCCACATTTTGGTCACTTCTCCCAATTTGGGTCCTTCAGCCATATGCCCTGAGCCCTTCCTGACCCCGCATTCACCACCCACCCCAGTAAACAGCCTCTCATCAAACAAAGAACACAGGGAGGGGCGGGAGGGGCCACAGCTGGGGTCAGGAAGGGCAGGCACGGGAACTGCATGCGGCCTGGATGGCACTGGCCGCTCAGCCCCTCCTAGCACAAGGAGACGGGCTGGATGGGCAGCAGGCTTCCAAACTTGAAGTGCTGGATCACGGGAAACTTCTCCAGGCACTGTGAGGGGGGAGAGGAGAAGCAGAGGTGAGGGCCCCACGGCACCTGCCAAGGCCTGCTCAGGCCTCCGAGGGACCCCTGGACACCTCTGGACGCTCGGACCAGTGTGGGTGTAAAGGTGTCCCGGGACCCAGGAGGAAGTCCGGTCTCAGGGCGAGTGAATCCCAGTCTCTGGGGAAGGGCAGGGCTTCCTACCTCTCCATGACCACCCCCTCCCATCCAAAGACCCCCCACTCCATGACAGACCCACCAAATAATGAGAATGAGAGAGAAAGAGAGAGAAGGCAGCCCAACCCCCTGAGCAGAAGTCAGGAAGAGAGGCAGCCAAGGGACATCACTTGGCCCAGAGGGCAAGCTGGGACCAGGGCAAGAAGAACCCTCTAGATCACCGGAGGACGCCTGAGCCCAAGTCCCAGCTCCAAACAAAAGGTGTGAGAACAATGGAACACAAGCCTGAGAAGGGTCCAAGGTCCATTTCTCCAACTTTCAGTTCTTTGGACTGAAAAAGGCATCTTGGCACTTTGGAGAGAGACAATAAGAACCAGCTGACAGCCCCCCACCCCAGGGCAATTCCCAGCAGCTCTGTGTGTGGGGCAGAGAACAAGAGCACTGAGCAGGGGCTGGTCCTGCTCCCCAAACCCAGCCCACCAGGGCCTCAGCCCCAGATTCTGGCATAGGAGGAGAGGTGGAGAGATCGAATGACCTACCACAGAAGCTGGCCTGGTCCACAGGCCTCCGGACCCCAGGCCTGCTCCCCTCTGCCCTCTGGCTGGGGCACTGCTTCAGAACCACAGGGCTAAGAGGGGCCAGGGCCCAGATCCAAGCCACCCTGCGCACAGGCCCTGGACACTAGCTCGCTCTTACAGGCAGCAGCTCCAGGCATATGAGGATCTGCCTCCTCTCACAGAAACCACCAGAATGTGGAACAAAACTTATGGCTTCAGAGTGGGGGAGAGACCCATTCTGTGACCATGGCCTCAACTCCCAACCAAGAGGGACGACGGCATGCTGTGCCACCCCGGCTCCCTCACCTCAGTGACCAGCTGCAGAAACGAGGGGGCCCAGCCGGCTGTCTGTGCTGTGTGGCTGTCTGTGGTGTGTGCGTGTCGGGGTGGGGGGCCACAAGGTCTGAAGCGGGGCTGGGAGGCGAGCAGGAAAAGGGAAATTTTTTGGTGCAGCAGAAGAAGGCCGAGGAACCAAGCTCTGTGGGAACAGCACCCAGGCCGCACCCAGGCTCCCTGGCCTGAGGCAGAGCAAGTGGGGAGCAGCCGCTGGGAGCAGCCCCGCGGGAGCAGCAGCAGCAGCAGATCTGGGCCAGAGGCAAAGCAGCTGCCTCTGTGCTTACGTCAGGGAGGAAGTGGTGGGAGTTTGTAAGGGGGGCAGGGCCCTGGAATTCCAGAAAGGGTCAAAGGTCACCCGGCTTCTAGCTGCAAAGGCCAGAGGCTTGGGGAGGGGGCAGGGCAGAGTCCTTGTCACTCTGCCCTCAGGGACCCACAACAGGCTGCCCCAGACCCCAGGGAAGGTGAGGGGCTGGGCTAAGGCAAGAGGCTGCTTGGGGCCAAGTAAGCCAATGCCCCAGGTGACAGCAAAAGGGAGCCTCGGGCTGGGCCTTCCTCCCAGCTTGTGCCAGGGCCCACTCCACACCCAGCAGAGGGACACCACTGCCCGCCCCGACAGAGAGAAGTTTCCACCTGGAGGCCCTGCTGGGCCTGGAGACTCAAGTGGGAGGAGAGGCTCTCTGGGCCCGGGCCCTCCTGACGGTGTGAGCCGGCCCAGGGGAGGCAGCCCGGGACAGCCAGGCGCCCCCCCCCCGCCCCCAGGACCCTGAAAGCATTTGGCCCTTTGGTTCAAAAAGGCCAGGACAGACAGCTTGGAGATGTAGGCAGCTGGTTCCAAATCATGAAGCCACCCAACGTGGAGCCTCAGTGGCAGCTCAGGGGACAGAACCCCCTTTGGCAGACGACCCTGGCTGGCAGCACTGGCCCCTGCTAACCCCTTCAGATTTCAGGACCAGCAGGCGTCACCACACAGAGAGCACTGGTTTGGAAACCAAGCTCTTCCCTTGGACCCCTGGGAAAGAAGCATGTGATCCTGTGGACTCTCGGGGACCCAAGACCATAGACCACTTGCTCCAGTGCCAACCACCAAAAGACTTGGTGTCCCTAAAGTCACAGAGTCCCAAGGCTGTCCTACAGAGGAGTCTGGCCACCACACCGTGCCTGCATGCACCTGGAGCTGGCCTTCCTCGTGCTCAGGAAGGCGCTTTGTTTTCTGCTCCAGCTCCCTCTACCTGGTCCGGATCTGCAGCTGGGGCTGGTCCCTGTCCTTGTGCCCCACATCCGCAGAAACACTGACAACTGTCACACAGACTGTCCTCACTGCACTATCACCATTTTGAATCAACCAGAGTTCATTTGCCTGCGAAGGAGCAGGTGCAGAGGGTGGCAGGGTCTCCTGTTCTGCCCTTAGGGGCCCAGGTCAAAGTACATTTAGTTACTCAAATCAAAACTGAGGAAGGACAGCATTTGAAGACCCCAAACAGGAAAGGCACCGAGTTCTGCCTGTGGTACAGGAGAGGGGGACGCTGGGGTGGGTAAAGGCCCTTCGCCCCTCCCAGGGCACTGTGCACACCCCACCCCTGCAGTAGGGAGGGCTCCACAGGGTGCCAGGGCTCCCCAGCAGCACCCACTGAGAGCGGCACAGGGGTGTCAGGAACAACAGGACACCCAGAGGGCAGTGACCCAGTGTGCACCACGCCAGAGAGCCGGCGGAAAGAACTGGTGGCTGCCCCCGCCTGGAAGGAGCCTGCGAAGCCCAGCGAGAGCTCCTCTCAGATTAGAGAGGTATGTGGGCTGGAACCTAAACACAGGATGTGAGGTCCAGAGGAAAAGGCCTGGAGGGGGAGGGGCGGAAGGGAAAGAGAGGGCCAGCCCGGCCAGTTCCAGCACCATTAACCCCTTCAGGGCCACGTAGAGCACGGAGGGCAATCGGAAGCACTCGTACCACCCAACCACACTGCCCCGCCAACCCCAGTTCCCCAATCCACCCCCTCTCGCTCCTGGCCTCTGTGGAGGGAACCTGAGGAGCCGGGTGCAATACAGTTGACCTGGAGACCCTTCACTCCAGGGGAGACGGAGGGCCAAGGGCCAGGAGATGGGCCCCACAGACATCTGAGACCCCAGTCTGAGACAAAAAGAGGAGACTTTGGGGACCCATTGTTCCAGGTGAGGGATTTCATTCACATCCAGGCCCCTTTCTGGCCAAGGTCAAGCAAGTCCAGACTGGTCTGCCCAAGATGCGGAAGGAGCTCGTGGGAAGGACAGGGTGGAAAGAAAAGGTCTCCCCCCTACTTGCCAGGGAAAAGCCACCTCCTCAGCTGGGAGAAGGGTGCCAAGGAGGATGAGGAGGGCAGGAGCAGCCACCTCCCAGCAGGGGGCGCTTCAGAAACACTGACTGCGGGGAGGAGGACCGCCTTTAGTGGCCATTCAAAAATGCCAGCTCCTTCCTATCCAGTGATCAGACACCAAAATCTGAGAAGCACCACTTCGGAAAATGCCTCCAGAGGATAAAACCCTTCCCCAAGCATGTCTGCATTTTTGCGCCCCCACAAGGTGGCTGAGCGGCCAGGGACCTCTGCTGCTTGACAAGTGGGAAGGAGGTCCCCTTCTGCCCCAGGCAGCAGCAGGGCCTTGCCTCTCTCCAAGTGCAGAGCTGGGCCTCAGTCCAGGGCGTTTGACAGCCCATCCCACAGATGGAGATTCTGAGGCCAGGGGTCAGAGGGCGGCCCAAGATTCAGGCCAAACAGCAACATGCGGTGGAAGAGCAGCAGCCCCGGGCCGAGGCCCCGCTCACCTCGGCCTTGTACATGCGGATGAGACCTTGGTTCACTTTGGACCAGGTGGGGACCGCACTGATGTTCCACAGCTGGTTGGAGTGTTCTGCAAAGGGGCCCGTCTTCATCTGGAAGAGAGAGTCCACGGCTGGAAGAGTGGGCCACCTGGGAGCCCACGCTCTGCTCCCTGCATCAAGGTCAAGCGTGCGCACACGTACACGGGCATACAACGATGCACACATGCACGCACACCCACACACCTAAATACCAGAGACAGGGTCCCTGTTGGCCTGTAAGACCCACTGGGAAAACATAACCCAGTCACCCTCTTTTTCCACAGCCAAAAAAGGGTGTGACTCCTGCCCCCCAAACCTAGCAGTCTCAGAAAAACCAGTCTTTGCCCAAGCCCTAGTGCAGCTCCCACCAACCCACCAAAGCCCTGACAGCATGGGAACAGCTCCCACTCAGATAAACAGCAGCAGGGGCCTGGACCCCAACCCTCCCAGCCCAGCCCCCCACACAGGGTGGGCTCTGCCATAGGACAATTGGTCTGCACCTGCCACTGGCAGAGCTGAAGAGCCGAGGGCGGGGCCAGTTTGGAGGAGGGCCCAACTGCAGGCGGACTGGGGGCACCTGCAGCAGATTCAGAGGAAGGTCTGTTCAGAAAGCCCCTGGCCTGGCCAGAATTGTAAAAGGGACAGTAACCACACCAGCAAGGGACAGGCAGGCGCAAGGGCAGCTCCGTTCCTGGTCACTCTCTGGCCAAAAACCTGGCCTCTGGGCGGGAAGAAATTCTGCAGTGAGCCCAGTGGGGTCCCCATGACATCAGCAGCCACAGCACCCAGACAGGGAAGTCTGTGTGCCTGACCGTGCCCCTCCTACGGCTCAGGGCCAGCAGGTTGGCACTTAACAAGCGGGCCCCAGTCCCTCTACCGCTCCCTGGCTGATATGCAGCACTGGTGCCAGGAGGACATGGTTCAGCACCCTGAGCCCCAGGCTCCAGAAGAAAGGGTTGGAAAGGCAAAACTAGCTAAGCTGGCAAGGAAGCACAGACTTGGACCCTGAAAATGTGGAAAGTTCCAGAACATACTGTTCGTGACAGTGGGGCTGAGAAAGAGCTCCTCCTGGGAGAAATGAGGGTCCAAAGCCCTCTCTGCATATTGGGCATCACAAAATAAAGGCCCAGGAGCACATCACTACCATAGCCGCCCCCCAGCTGCCCGCCAGCTGTGGCCTCTGCCAGGTGGCCCGTCCCACAGGCCTTCCCACTTCTTCAGAAAGGGCGCTCTTCAAACGTTGCCCTTTTACTGGTCATCTCCTCCTGGCTCAGGTCCCCCCCAGAACCTGTCAACCCCCAGGTTCAGTACAACAGGCTCCCTTCCTCACGCAGTTGAGGCCACGGTCCACGCCACTAGACAGAGACAAACCCACCCTGATGCTCGCAAGGCTTCTCCCGGGCCAGTCCCTTCACCCAGAATTCCTCCCCTCCTCTATCTAAGGCTTCCTTTTCCAGGAGGGCAGCCAGGCACCCCAGGCTACAGGAACCTGACCTTCCTGGAGCTCCCTTCTGAGAGTCCCACTCAAGCAGGCTCCACCCCCAACCTTGAACCCTCCCCCTTGCCCCGCCCCTTCCCCAAGCTCCCTGCCCTAGGGGACAGGGGCCTAGCTCTAACCCTCTCTCACTTGCTTCCAGGCCCTGAGCTCAGGAGCCAGGGAGCCTTATCACCAGCTTCCTTTGGTCAGGGCCCGGGAACACACCACTCAGGAGGACCCTGCCGGCTTCCCCCCACTGCAGCAGCTCCAGAGGCCTGCTCGGCGAGGACGCTGGGAAGCCTCACCCACTAAGGGCCTGGGAGAGGAGCCCCCAAAGGTCTCTCTGAACTGCTGACAGAGCCAGGGGGAGGCCTGAGCTCCAGAGCCCCAGTGGCCCTGCCCCCACCCATGAAAAAGCCAGAGATGCTCTTTCTCTAGGGGAGCCGCCCCCTCCCACCCCCAGGCCTTCAGTGTCCCAAGGTCTCCCCAAGTTGCAAAGGAGACTGCAACTCTGGGAAAGGGAAACAGATGAAGGGGAAAGGAATGGGCATGAGAAGACAAAAAAAAACCAAAAAACTAGCTCACTCTAGCCACAAAGGGAGAAGAGAACCAGCGAGCGAGCTGCAGTCCCGCAGTGACCCCAGGGGAATCGTGTGAGTCAGAGCAGCCATGTTGAGCAGGAAATTACTCACAGACGCTGCGTTCCTGCCTCTCCACTCCCAGGAGAATCGGCCTTTTGTAAATGGTTCCTCTGTCAGTAACTGAGGGGGATGGGAAGGGGGTGGGGGAGGCTCTGCACAGCGCCTTCCTGTCAGCTCCTTCCCTTCCAGCTGAAATCTGATCCCTCCCTTCCCAAAACTCCAAATTTAGAAGCCAGATTGAAACTGAAATTCTTTTCCTGCCTGCCTTGGGCTCTTAAAGGCGCCAGGGCTGCATTTCCTGCGGCAGCAGAAGCTCTTTGAAGTGGGTCCCTCTTCTGGGAGGCCCGGGGCTACCAGGGCAAGTCCCAGGCTGGTTCCCCAGCCCCACAAGAGACCAGCCAGGAGGAGAAGCTCCGTTCCACTTCCAGCTTGCTCTGCTTCACCCAGCCACCCCAGCCCTAGTGATCCCCAGGGCTACAGAGGGAGCCCCGCCCCCTTCCAGGCCACAGCACATACAACTGCACACCTGCCTCCAGGCCTGCCTGCCTGTGTCCAGCCCTGGGCCTCCCGTTGTCGGAGTGGGCCAGGCCAGGACACCCACTCTCCACCAGAGGCTGCAGATCGCTGGTCTCCGGTGGAAGGGGGTAGGGGTTGGGGGTACTCTAGACGCTGCAATCAGCAGCCAGGTCAGGTGGGCAGAAGGGGGCCCTCACTACAGTCACCTGAGCTTTGACACACACCCCTCCTAGTGACAAATGTTTCCCACCGTATGCAAACACCTAGGCCCCAAGTGAAAAGCCTGCCTTGCTGAGAGGGTGTGGAGCAACTGAGAAGTGTAGGGCCTGTCCCCCATTAAATGGTAACCAAAAACCTTCTCCACGTTCAACATGCCTTTACTGCCACCTAGTGGACACTGTGGGATTTTTTTCTCTGGCAGAGGAACTGGATCCCGAACTTTGGGAAAGCTTTTTGGGTTTTTTATACCANCTAGGCCCCAAGTGAAAAGCCTGCCTTGCTGAGAGGGTGTGGAGCAACTGAGAAGTGTAGGGCCTGTCCCCCATTAAATGGTAACCAAAAACCTTCTCCACGTTCAACATGCCTTTACTGCCACCTAGTGGACACTGTGGGATTTTTTTTCTCTGGCAGAGGAACTGGATCCCGAACTTTGGGAAAGCTTTTTGGGTTTTTTATACCAGCATAATCAACCAAACAAACAAAAATATAAAGTTTTAACCAGGAGTCGGCTCCCGTATTCCCCAAGGCCAGACATGGCCCTCCTCCTTGCTAGTTACTGACAGGGACGCAGGCGATTGGCCCGCCACACAGGGGGAGCCAGACGATTCAGCCTTTTACCCTCCAAGGGAGCCAAGCCACAGCTCAGCATAACACGTGCACCCCTTCACCCCTCCCGGCTCCTCCAGCTCTTCCTGGGGTTCCCCGAGGCTCCACAGACCCCTGCATTCCACTCTGGAGTGAGCAGCGGGACTGGCTTTTACAGTGGTGAGCCGGGCTGCCCTGGAGTCCTTCCGACCTTGGGCCCGACACACTGCTGAAGGCAGCGATCTCTGCGAATGAAGTGGTGACCGCTCACCCATCAGTCCCAGGTCCATTTGCTGACTTGGAAAAAAACACGTCATTCCCGTCTGGCCTCTGGAGTCTGGCAGAAGCCTGAGCTGAATGCTGACCAGGAGGAGCCTGGAGCTACAGCTGCTTAACCAGGCTCCACCCACCCCCCATCCCCATCTTTGGTGGACTCAGAATGGACAGGCAGCCGGGGGGGCCCCCCACAGGCAGGGGTGCACGGGTATGCCAGGGATGACACAGAGGCCAGCAGACATGCATGTGGGCATCAGGAAAAAAAACAGGGGACTCTCTCCAGACAGAACCAGGGCACCCTCTGGAAGTTTTCAGGGGACAGGTACTGAGCAGGAAGGATGAAAGGCCGCCTCCTGGCAGAAAAGCCCTGAGAGCAATGGGTCCCTGACCTTCACATGCAGTCACCTGAAACGTGTGATTAAGGACAGGTTTCTGGCTCTCCACCCCCAAGATGCTGATTCAGAAAGCTGGTGCGGGGCCCAAGAATGTGCATTTTAACAGCTCCCCAGATGACCTTGAGGAAGTGGCCCAGAGACCCAGTCAAATGACGGATGCTGGGCAGGCTGGGGTCAGCGCCTGCTTGTTTTCCTCTGTGACCCTTCACCTGGCCTGTGTCCTGAGGCCCTGATAGAAGCGCATCTCTTCACAATCTGTCCTGCCGTCCACTGCAGAGCCCCTCCATCTCCTGAGATGGTCCATCCTCCATGGCCACACACGCACCCTCACGAGTGTGCAGAGCCCCACAGGCCGGGTGGCAGCCCCGCCTGCGGGATGCTGACCCTGCCCACCCTGCACACCTGCTGCATCAGTCGCAGGCCCGCTCGTGAGTGGGCCCGGTCCCTCAGCCCCGGTAGGAATCCCAGACCAGCGATTTGCAGGAGGAGATCCCGAGTGATCAGAGGCTGACTCTACCTTTCAGGGAGGCCTGGTGGGGCTTCCCTTTCACTAACCGGCCTCCTGGGACCGGCCCTGCCATCTTTGGGCAGTAGCTCTGGCCCCTCTGTCCTAAGCCTCAGCTCTCTCAGCCTGGGGCAGCCCCGGGCTCGCCCCCAATCCCTCACCTCGGTGATAAACAGGATGCATTCCAGAAACATGTAGTCCTTGTGGTTTTCATTCACTGCCTTCTCATCCACAAAGTGCCTGGGCTCCAGATACGGGTGATCTGGGAACAGCGGAGAGCAGGGAGCTCAGTGCCAGGTACTCACACCACCGGACGCGTCGGCCCACTCAGCCCACACCCACCAAGGGCCGCAGTCCCACCTGTGCACCCTGAACACTAGACCTCACAGGGGCAATGAAGAGCCTTGTGTACGTGCGTATTCTAGCGTGATAGCCTTCAACCCAGCCCCGCATCTCTGCAGTGGGGTAAGAGCAACACCCTCCTTGCAGGGCTGGTGAGAACCAGCTGACAATCACGAGCATGGACAGGCGCCCGGCATGGCACTTGCCCAGTTAGGAGATGGTTCCGGGGTCACTGAGAAGCTTCAGGGAGGTAGCCCACCCGATGCACTTAGAGCAGCGCTTGGCACAGAGCATGCATTTGACAGTGGTCACTTATGGACATTACCATGTGGTCAGGCACACCTATGTCGGAGAAGACATTGTCCCTCGCTTGTGTCGGCTTGCTCATGGGCAAGTGGGGGAAAGTGGGCCCACTCTAGCAAGCAGCCCACTGCCCAGCACTTGGTGACAGCTCCCGGATTGGCCCCTTGCACACGACTCTATAGTGACAGCAGATGATGGTGGTCACTGAGTCAAAAGAGCCACTGATTTTCAGCATGAAACCCCACAAGCTGCTACCAGGAGCTGGGGTATGTTTCCCGCCAGTCCACCGTGTGTCAGGGGAGAGCCCTTGCTCACTTGCCATCACCTTGGAAGGCCTCTGCCTCTGCCTCCCCCCACCTTTCCTGCAGCAGGTCATCAGCAAGCAGCCTCTGCCTATAGCCAATCCAGTGCCTGCTTCACCAGCTGTTATTGTCTGGGCAGGAGGAGGAGGAAGGAGGGACAGGGGTGGAGGAGGCCCGGGAGCGGGCACACAGAACACACCCTTCGGGTGGAGAGGGGCACGCCCACTTCAGTACCTATCAGCTGCGAGCTGCCCCAGATGAAGGGCAGAAACTGGAAGTCGTCTAGGCCCCACACTCCCTGGCTGCCTGCAGGCTCCATCCTGTACGTTTTCTGGAGTTTCCGCATCACCTCAAGGTACCTGCACAGGAGGGTGGGGAGGAGAGGGGAGGTAGCAAGGTAAAAGGTCAGCCTCGACCCTTCTGACACCGGGAGCCCAGGGAGCCCAGGGAGCCCAGGGAGGCCGGAAATAACCACGTAAGAGCATCGCTGGTCCATTTTGGCGAAGACCCACAGCACAGCCGAGTCAGCTGACGTTCTCTGAACAACGCTGCTGCCTCCCCCACTCAGTCTTCCCTCGGCCCAGGAATGGGGCACAGTGCCTCCTGGGAAGGGGCGTTGGCACCATCGGCCCAACCACGTAAGACCCTGGGCAGGAGCCTCAGCCTCTCTGCCTTGGGCTTCCCAGTGTCATGAAGGGCTGTGTCCAGCCGCCACAGAGCCCCCCTGCCTGGTGGTACTGCAGGGGTGGGTCCCAGAATGGGCACTGTCAATGCGCTGGTGGCAGGAACACACCTGTGCTCCAGGTGGTTTGGGTGGTGAGGGATGCAGGTCAGAGCCTGACCACCGGGGTTCACCGGGCTGTGTGACCTCAGTGAGCAGACCCCACGTCTCTGCCTCAGCATTCCCATCTATAAAATGCAAACGCCAGTTGCTATTTCCTAGGGTTCTGCTGAGAACTGGTCACTCGCTGCTACCAGGACACGTTCTGAGAAATGCGCAGTTGCTGTGTCGCCGTGCGGACGTCACCAAGTGTGCTCAGACGAGCCTGCACATGAGTTGTGGGTACAGGGCTTCACCAGGCCTCCGCTTGGTGAACACCATGGAGGCATCAGCAGTCGTTACGTAACATTTCCTTCACTTGTCAGGCCTCCAACCTGAATCTGTTAGACACGCTCCTGGACAGCCCACCCACAGCCGGAGCCTGATTAGAGCACCCCGTCCCCAGCCTGACTGGCACAAAGAAAGAGACCCCACACTCCTCCCCACCACCCCCACTCACCGATTGAACACCTTAAAGACGATAGCTATCTGGTCGTCCACCCGGAGCACCCCAATCTTGCAGAGACAGCAGAGGAAGGCAGCGAAGGCTGCTTCGTGTCCTGGGGAGTGAACACAGCCGAGGGTGGCAGTCTTCCACAATAGGAGTGGGGCGGTTCTTCGCCTCCCCAGGGTCCAAGTCCCTGACCCCTGCCCCTCCAAGGAGGGGGCAGCACAGGGACCATGGGGGCTCCGCCCTCCCCAGAAAGCCTCCACTCCTTTCAGAGTCCCCAGCACTAGAATTCTACCCCTACCAGGACCATAAGCACGAACGTTTTATTCTGTAGGTCTGACCCACCAAGCCCACCCTGTTCACTGAGCACCTCCTATGGGGCGGTCCCTGTCTGTGTCAGGCCCCAGAGAGATGGCCCCTGCCCGTGTTGAGAGTTCAGGACAGAACTCTCAACTATGTAATCACATCTAGGGTTCCAGCTCTGTGGGAGGCTGGGGTGACAACTGCAGGGTGTCGCGGGGGCGCCCTGACATAAGGGCTCAAGAAGGGTTCCCTTAGGAAATAATATTTAACCTGGAATCTGAAATGTGAATAAGAATCAGCAAGGCACACAGGTGAGGAAAGCGGGAGAAAAGGCACGTGCAGAAGTCGTGAGGCTGGGCAATCGCGCTGTCTGGAGAGCCCTGAGGCCGGCACGGCTGCGGCAGAGCGCAAGGGAGCGGGGCGACAAGACACGGCTGGCTGGGACCTGACAGGCCACAACAGCCACGGGGAAAGGCTCAGCCTCTGTCCTCAGAGCAGTAGGGACCACTGAAGGCTTCTCAGCAGGCCATGTTCTAGGCACAGTCACATCACAGGGTGAAGGTCCTTTCTCCCTCCCCCGGGCATGTCAGATAAGAGTGGTCGGCAGCACAGAAAACACTGACTGGACTTTGGACTGGGTCCATGGTTCAGTGTCACAGAGGGAGGGAGGGGGAGAGTATTTTCAATGACACCCTGTCCCACCTCTGCAGAAGGTCAGTCCCTCCAAGGGCCTGGAAAGCTGGGGACCTGTGACCGTCCCCTGCACAACTCCCATCACGACCAGCCAGAACCCAGGCCCCCCTCATTCAGGGGTAACCACCACTCACACACCTGAGAGAAGCAGAGGGGGGGAACCCACCCCACTAACCGGTGTGCTCTCCTGTCTGGGGTCTTTCCGTTAGTCTTCGTCAGAGCCCACCCGTGGAAGCATCAAAACACTTGGTAAACCTGTTCCCTAGCAACAGGGGGAGCTGACACAAGGCTTTCCCGGGCCCCAGGTCCAAGGGGGCCCTCCGCTTGGCCACCTCTGTAGCCCGGGCTCCTCTGGGGGATCCTGAAACCCAGGCAAGGAGAGGGCCCAACTGAACAAGTGGCAGCTCTCACATTTGCCTGCTTCAGGGCGGGAGGAAGAGGAAGAGAGAGACTTCCAAAACAAGGACCCCCCCCTCAACCACCCCCTGACCCAGGGAACACCCCGTCAAGGTGCCTTTGCTTCCTCGCCACCGTGAGAGCTCAAGAGCACAGGGGGTGTGGCCAAGAGCAAGGGGCACAGGGTGAGGGTGGCCATAATGCTGCCAGAGGCCACCAAGCTCTTTCATTTCTCGAGGCTTCTGTGAGCAATTGCCTTGAGATAAAGAGTAAGTGCTCAGTAAATCATTTCGGGGGTGACGATAAACTCAGACCATCTATGGAAAGAACAGGAATCAGTGCTGCTCGTGGGGCAGTATGCAGGGCATCAGCTCCCCCTGGTGGATGAGGCCAGAGACGCAGGAGCAGCTCTAAGGCTCCCTGCACTGGGCAGCACTGCTCCCCAGCTGGCCCAGACAGGCTGCTGGCTCCAGGCTCCCCCAGAGACAATCTGGAAGCAAGAGGAAGCAGCCTAAGAGAAGGATGCAGTGAAGCCAAGTGCACACCGGGAATGGCAGGTACCTGTGCCATAGTCGATGCGCGTGGAGTTCCCCACTGATTCCTTTAGGTAAACAGCCACCTCAGGCACAGCAGCTGCCAGATGGGTGGGGACCACTGTGGCCACCAAGTTTTCTGCTTCCTGATAACACAAGAGACACAAAGTGGTGGCAGCAGATTATGCAGCATCCCATCCTGGTTGGCGAGCACCTGGAGTGGCACCTGGCTGGGGCCCAGACGGCTGGGCCAGGTGGCCAGGCTCCCTGCTGGGACAGGTCACAGAAGGAAGAGGAGGGAAGGCATTTATTCTCACACAATAGAGACCACCTGGGGTGGCTCTTCATCTGCTGACCCTTCCTCCGGGCGACAAGGTTCTGGGGGCAAGACAGCAGGGACCTGAAGCCAATCACTCTCCCACCCGGTAACTCATTGACACCCCCACAGATGCCATCCTTCTTCACACTACCAGCAGGAGTTTGTGCCACATGTCCACAGAAAGACACACGTGAGGAGGTCCACAGCAGCCAAAACATGGATACAACCCACAACTGAAACGCCCATCAACAGAAGAATGGATGGCCTGTGCTATGTCCACACAGTGAAATATTATGCAGCGATGAAAAAGCCACTGCTATGCACAACCATGTGGATGAATCACCCAGACATAACGTTGAGTAAAAAAAGCCAGATGTTTATATGAAGTTCACAAAAAAAGGCAAAATCTATCTATGGGATAGAAATCAAGAGCTAGGGAGACATCAACTAGGAGGGTGCAACTAGCAGGGAGAGTCCTGCTTAAGTGCCAGAATGTTCTACAGCTTATTATGGGTGGTGGATACAAGGGTAAAAACACATTAAGCTGTATAGCTATAATATGTCACCTTTAAATTGTTACTCAATAAAAACCTTTTAGACGAGATCGGGCGCGTTGAGGGTGGTATGGCCGTAGACTCAATAAAAACCTTTTAAAAAAACAACTCGATGAGCACAGGCCTGCGAACTACATGATCGCGGTTCGATTCCCAGCCAGGGCACATGCCTGGGTTGCAGGCCAGTTCCCAGCAGGGGACTCACGAGAGGCAACCATACATTGATATTTCTCTCCTTCTCTCCTTCCCTTCCCCTCTAAAGATAAATAAATAAAATCTTTAAAAAAAAAAAAACAACTCAAGCCCATGTGCCATCTTAGGAGCCACAGGTGGCCCAGGCCACTCTTAGGGAAAGAAAGCATTTTGTTGGGTCCCTGAACTCCCCTCTGCTCCGTGTGATAACACGAGGCCGGAGAAGGGAGGGCCCCGCCACACTAGGTTCGGTCTAAGGACACGTGGTGTGGGCTCCCCTGGAGACCCGCTGAAAATTGGGATGGGCAGACCCCGCTCTGGGCCTATGGACTCCTCTTTCCTAAGGATGGGGCTGTGGTCCTGCATTTTGTTTCCTTGTCTGTATTGCTTTGAACAGGTACAGCTTTCATGTGATTCAAAAATAAATGCATCACAAAAGGGATGCACTGAGAAGTCCTGCCCCACCCACCCTCCTCTTCCCTGCCCTCAAGAAGAAACCACAGCTTTATTTGCCTTTTGTGTAACCTTCCATTGGCGTTTCTCTATGCACATTAGGCAATACAAACATATCTTTTTATTTCTCCCTCTTTTTAACCAAAAGGCAGCTTGCAACGTGTATCGCAGCTTCTCTTCAACCTGACGGTAAATCGCAGAGCCCCCTCCCCAAGTCCCCTGGTTGGACTCCTGAGTCCTCCTCACAGGGGCAGAGTGCTCCACTCAGGGAGACCCCAGTACCCTCACTAATCTCCTGCAGATGGACACCTGGGCTGTTTGAATGGGCTGCTAACACACACTGCGCTGAAGACTCTACATCCACGCGGCAGTTTCCAGAAGACAGCTAAACGCATTTGTGCTTTGGGTAAATGGAGCTGCCATTTGAACAAGCACCCAGTGCCTCTGACATGCCTGCAAGCTGCCTGCAGCCCAGCCCCCTGGCTTGTCTGTGGCAGCCTCACCTCATCAAGTCTGGCGTACCAGGTCCTGTAGGCCTTGTTCCCAAAGCGAGACGGCTGGTCCACTGGAGGAGTCTCGTCAATCCACCTGTCCAGCGTGTTGAGAAGAGCAACCAGTTTCTCGATGGCCTGCAGGGGCAAAATAGAGGAGGCCAAGCCGGAATGACCAGTGCCTCAAACCAGAGCCACAAAGGCGTGGTGCTAATTGGCATCCCCCTTTCTTCCCAACCATCCTGAATATGAAAAAAACCAGGGAGCACAGTGTGCTTTACAGGAAAGGACCAGCCCTGGGCTGAAGGGACAAGTGTGGCTTGGGCAGCAGGGCCCTGTCACTCGCTTGCCTGGAGGAGGGGTGGGACAAGCGCAAACAGCAGCCCGGACCTTCTGCGGTAGAAGCGGTGGGGCCCTCTGTTTGGTGAACGCCTCCTTACCACAGAGAACAGGCGTGCACGAAGCAGGACATGACAACGACCGGTGACCCTGCCACCCGGAAGTAAACGCTACTGCATTTTAACCTGCTCTTCAGCTTTGTCTTTTTCTAGTGCTTTCCATTGCTTTCCATGGTGACAATTTTGAAGGCAGCTGCACCTGGACTCAAATCCCAGCTAAAACATCATTCAGTTGCTGCAAGACCTTAGGCCAGTAACTTTACCTCTCTGCGCCCACTTCTTCACCCCAAAAATGGCAGACGATACGCGCCTCTCGAGGCTCCATGAGGACTAAATAACAACCCAGGATGGATGCCCAGCGCAGCGCCTGGCACAGGGTGACGGGTCATGGGCACACGCTGCTTTGCAGCCTGCTGTCTCCTCAAGAACCTTGTTGCACACCAACAGGTAAACCGAACTCCACAACAGCCTCCAGTAAGGGACCAGGACTCCACTGCTCCAGTGGACCACACACTTACCGGATCCCTTACTGTTACACGGCTGGGTCGTTCCCAGCTGTCCGCGCCCACAAACCACACTTCTGAAACTACCTGGCGTCTTGTGCTCTGCAGCAATGCTGAGCCAGAGGCACGGATGGGAGGGGCGCTCTGTGGGGCCGCTGGTGTCTGCAATCCCGACCTTTCCCACAGGAGGTGGGGACTGAGTGGAATTGGTGTCACAGGCCAGAACAACATTGGCACACGAAACGCTACTCAATGAGGAAACCAGGTGAAGCTGTCCACACAAGCCACAGGTCTTTGAGGGTGGTCACAGAGAGGGGCCCATGATGGCACTGGGAGGCTCAGGAGGGCCCGGCGCACAGGACACTCAAAGGCAGGGGGCCATGGGAGGAGGGGCCCTGCCAAGAGGTGGATCAGGCCTGTGTCTACTGGGCACAGCTGGTATGAGGGGCACATCCAGGAGCTCCGGGCACTGGCAGGGACTAGCAGGGTGGTACCCACAGGAGAAGCAGTGACAGGGAGTGTAAGGCATGGTCACGGGCCACACACAGCTGCTTCCCGAGAGGGGCGGCAGGGAGGCAGGCTCGAGCTAATGGTGTGCGTGTAGGCCAGTGCCCCCACCACACAGCCCCAGGAGGCACAAGTCACACCGCTGTCCTGTAAGTGGTGCCTCCTGCCACTGTGCGGCATGACAATGGCCTCTCCTCCCATCGCCTACGCTTGGGGCCTGGGAGGAGGGAAAAAAATACCTGTAGAGAAGAAAGCTCCTTTAGATTTAGCTGAAGCAAAGGGTCAGGGCAACATAAACATGTCTTGCTGAAATGTGACAGAAATGACGCCAGAGCCTGTCTTTGTGAAGAACCAGGTCACCAGAGACACTGATGAGGACAGAGCAGACCTGCCCCCACAGAGCAGTTGGGACACAGGAGGATGGTGCAATAATCCCGGCCCCAGGAAGCACCAGCAAGGCCCATCCAGAGATGTCAGCCTTTGGTGACCATGAGATCAAGGTGGTGCTCCTAGCCGCAGTGGCCAGGCCCCAGCTGCTCGCTCAGCAGGGCCGATGAATAATTAAAAGGCTCCTAGCAATCTGTTCTGCAGACGGATTTTTAAATTGGGCGTTGGGGGCAGCCTCTGTTGTCTTGGCTGGTCAGGGAGAGGAGTTAGAGAAGAGGAAACCGTGGGCTGGAACCAAAAGCACAAAGAACACCTTGACCTGCACTCCTCCTCCCGAGTCCACCGCTTCCTTTTTGGACTTCTGGAACAAGTAAAATTTTCTCCAAAATTTTACTTGCCAATTTTTTATTTTGCCTTCGTTTTTAAAATAAAACAGAACAACAACAACAAAAAGCCTCCTATCTTACTATCATCTTTATTCTGCAAAAATTAAAAATTCTAACCCCCAAAGAGAAGGACAGACATAATCTCAAAACAAAGGAGAGTCTTCTAAACATGTGTCTAGGAGGTGCCCCTGCCCCTGGCTGCCCTTTGCTATGGGTGGTCTGGGTGCCGCCACCCGAGGCCACTGCCCCCTCTCCCCAGCTGCAGATGCCACACCTGCAGCAGGAGACCCACACTGCCCCAAGCAGGAGACAGCCCGGTAGGCCAGGTGCTGTGAGCCACGTCCACTGCTGTCCCTGCCAGGTGGGCAGAAGCTGAGAGACCTAGTCCCCCGTCCCCTGAGAAAGGAGCATCCCACTGGCCCAGGGCCAGGACGAACCCCATATCTGGGAGAGCCTCGGCTGAAGTAACAACACTGCTGGGAACTGAAATTGCGGGACAGCTCATCTCACCGATCGCTAACAGTGCTGGCCTGTCCTCTGGTGCACGCCGGGCACAGCGCAAAACACCCGACAAAGTGGGACCCAGCAAATCCTCCCTAGGGGCCGTAAGTAGGTATGTGGCTCTTCCCACTCTACAGATGTGGACACAGAGGGCCACAGGGGACAAGGCCACTCAGGTCAGAAGTGAGAGGCCATCAAAACCCAGTCACCTGACTCCGGAACCCACGCACTTAACCGTGCCTCGACCCTGCCCACAGAGGAGCCCTGGCACTAAAGCACACCCTCTGGGGCAATGAAGAGACCTGCGAGGGATCGGGCAGTGCAGAACCTGCTGGGTACTGATGACACTCCCCTTTCACTAGTTTCCCCACCACACTCCCCAGCCCACTGAGCACAGCTGACTATCCCTTGCCACAGGCTCGAGGAGGAGCCCTCTCTCCCACCGTCTGTACTCGTGGCCAAGCCCCAGAGCATGGGGTGGGTCTGACAGGAACTCAGGGAGTCACTGGTGGACCAGCTCCCAAGAGAAGACTGGCAATCCCCTGCATAGGCCTGGCTTCCTGCAAGTGACAGAAGAGGACCTCGGCCACCCACCAACCAGTCAGGGCTTGGGAATATGAGCCCCAGGACGGCAGAGACTGTGCAAGAGCAGAGCCAGGCCATACGCAAAAGGCCAAGGCTCTGGCTGGACCACCGGGTGAGACAAGGCGTGGAGAGAGGCTCTCAGGCCCTGGTGTCTCAGATAAGAGGCTCAAGGTGGTTCTGGACCAACTGGAGGCTTGGGACCCAGCCTGGGAACCAGCCGAGGGACCACACCTTCCCGTGGGTATCAGGCTCCCACAGCTGGCTCCGCCCTCCCTGCACAGGCAGGCCTGTCTCTGAAACAGAGCCGAAGAGCACCCACCGAGCAGTACGCCCTTCAACTCAGCCTTCCCACTTCCAGGGATGGACCCTTCGGGCACAGCGCCCGCAGATCTAGGTGCAAGGACACTCAGGGCAGCAGTGTTTAGGGCGACAGCCTGACAGTCTAGTTAGGGGGCTATTTAAGGGAATGAGGGCTGGCTCTGGGAGAGAGCCATTCACAGGGCAGGAGGGCAGGGGCTCGAGGGCAGGTTGGGTGGCACCCCCACACTGCTGCCGTCGGGGACACGGGGGAGCAGAGCTAGAGGGCGGCTTTTCTGCTAATGTTACACCCATTTCTACCAGGGGTCTCTGCAGTGAGCATTCTTTTATGACCTTCTTTTGTGATCTCTTTCGATGTAACAACATAAATAAAGACATCAATTAGCAAAAATGCATGCCATTTATACACTATAAGTTGGCATATTTACCTGGACCACAATTTTCTTTTCACAGGTTTTAAAAAAAGATATTAGAAATAGAGACACCAAAATGTCACGTGTGTTTGGGTGATCTCACGTCTGCAGTGGTCCTGCTGTGGGCAATGAGCCCATGTGACTCCAGAGCTCCTTTCAGACAGGCCCCTCCCAGCAGGCTCCCCGGTGAGCCTACCTCAGATACTTTGTACTCCAAGGTCAGCTTCTTCCCCTTCACGCCTTCGTTGAGGGTGAGGATGAATCCGATGTAGTCAGCATACGCCTACCAAACGGGGCGGGGGAGGAAAGGGGGATGTGGAAAGGGCAGTCAGACCCCCGCTCTTTACACCCAGCCAGCCCTCGGCTCCACCCAGTCACCAAATCGCTTCAAGCCGCCGACTCCCACCCTGGGAGCAGGAGCACTGGAAGACGACGCCAAGGACTGCGCCCCAATGCTCCATCCAACTCAAGGGTAAGCCCGTGACACTGGGCCTCCAGCCAGAGCTTGCTGCACGCTCACTGTCCCTACCAGCAGTCTCTGCACAACAACCCCCGAGCCGGACGCTATCCGGTCCCCATCCCACTGAGGAGGAAACAGCGCTGCAGGAGCAGTAACTTGCCCAAAGTCTAAGACCAAGATCTCACCAGATGTGGAGTAGGACCCAGCCAACCACACTCCAAAGCAGAGTGGCCGAGTATGTGACCATTGCACTATGTCACCAGGAGTCCAGGGAACCATGAAGGGTCCCTCCACTGGTCATCTTCCAGATGATTCCCCACTGCCCCGGCCAGGCCATCTGCCTGGGGTGCAGGGGCCTGCTCCCGAGAGAAGGAACTGTTTTCAGCCCACGGCCAGGTGGGAACAAGGGTCACCCGGCAGGCCCGGTGGGTCACCCCACGCAACTCTCCCCACGCAGGGCCATCTGAGCCCTCCTCCTGTCTACAGCCACTGTCCACGGTCACCTGCAAACACACCGGATGCAAAAGGGGAAGCAGCACAGGCAGCGTCACCTCCACAGTCCTGCGTCACCCTCCACAGTCCCTGCTCCCACGTGGGTCCAGGTCTCTCGGTGACTAAAACTCAGGACGTTCCTTTATGAACACGACTGTGTGCAAAGTCACCACTGACGCCATTGCCATCATCATCGTCACCCTCACGGCAGTAAACACACACCGAACGCTCGGTAAGGCTCACTACGCGCCTGCACCGGGCCAGGTGTCTTTTGGGTTTTAATTCACCGAAGCCTCCAAAGGACCCCCCGTTTTACAGTACAGGGAACCGAGGCTTGGCCGGGTTGGACAACTCGCCTGAGTCACAAGAGGAGAAAACGGTGGCCCCGGGCTTCAAGCCCTGTCTCCTCTGCTCCTAACCCCGTGCTCTTGCAGCTGCACTCTGTAGCCTAGTGAGACACGGGGCCACCACAGAGGCCCCTGTCTGGCCACAGCAGGGCCATGCCCTTCCCCGCTGAGCTGCAGGGTGCGGCGAAGGCTCCTAGTGGGTATCGTCCCACACACACATCAGGAGAGAAAGTGACCAGAGCTTCCCCCACGTGCTGGTGTCCAGGGTGTGACCGGCAAACTCTGCCCACGATGGGCCAGACGGTAAGTGCTCAGGCTCCACGGGCCACACAGCCTAGTTCACAAGCTCCCAACTCTGCCCTTAAGAGTGCGGAGGCGGCCACAGACAACAGATAAACAAGAGGGAGTGGCTGGGTCCCAGTAACGCTGAATTTATGAAAACAAGGACAGCCTCCTGAGGCCGGCAAGCAATGCCCGCTGACCTGTGCCCTAGACCAAGGCAAGCACAGCGGACTCCTCACAGAAGGCCGGCCCTGCCTGCCAGGACCCCCGAGCCTGTCCCTCCTTACGGTGACACTCCCCACCACAGCCGACCAGGCCAGGGGTAGGCACCTGGCTAGAGCCGGACCCAAGCCCTTCCCTAGGAATTTGAAATTGGCTCTTTTTCCTGGGACACTCTTTCCACAGCCTGACCACAGCCTGGGAGAGGCAAGCTGCTGTTTTCTGCCCACCATGGGGCCTGACAGCACAGAAAGCTGGTCTACCACCCCCCACCCCCCATGTTCCCGGATCCTTGGTACTTTTAGGCTCAGCCACTTCCCTGGCTGAGGTGTCCACGTGACAACCTCTTCTCCCTTTGATACACTGGGTCCCCAACTTGCTGCTCCCTGTCACCAAGAACCACAGCGATGCTCTCCATCACTTGGGCGCTCGTTTGCAGCCAGCGCGGCACTCCAGGGGCACCAGGCCATGAGGCCAGGAGCGCAGGTCTCCAAGGTTGCCCTGGCTCCAGTGCCCAGGGCCCCTCACACTAGAGCATCTCTGAATGCTGCCCCCGATGGGGAGGGACAATCATCTCCTCTGTCACCTCTCTCTCTAGCTTCTAGGAACTCCAAGGGCAAGAAACATCAGGCGCTCACAGGCCGCCACTCCTAGAAAACCAGTGTCTTTGATAAAACCTGTTTCTCCTCCCAGTTCTGACCCTACCATGTAGACCCCGTTGGTACCTGAGAGCGCTTCCATTTGCCCATGTCTGGGACTGTGTGGATCTCTTTTTTTGGAATGATAAAGTTCTGGGTGGCTGGAGGGGTATCCTCCGAAGAATCTTGACAAAGAAAATGAAAAAGCAAACAGATATCAATAAAATTCCACTCCCCTCGACACACACACACACACACACACACACTTTTAAGACAAGCCCCCGACACCCAAGCCCTAGTGCAAACCCTGCTCGCCCTCCCAGGACAGAGTGTTGGCTTGTCATGCCAGGCCCACTGGCCTCCTGCCCCGCTTCCTCTGCAAGGAGAGTAAGGTTGCGGGGGAAGCGCCAGGAGACTTGTAGACCTGAGGAGTAGGATAGAGAATCTGAGATAAGAGCAAGGCCAACCTCTGCCTAATTCAGAATTCAAACCAGGGCCCCAGAAAGAGACCAGAAACTCTCTTCCTCCTCCCACCTGTTCTGCAAGCCCTGTTCCCAGAACCCCAAAACTGAGACCCTCTACCGTCAGTAAATCGCTACTTCAAATAAGATGCTAAATAAAAAGCTTGGTAGGTCAGGCTGACAACATAACCACATTGGTTTTACCGGAAAATGTGTCCCACGTTCCAAATAATCAACTTGCAAGTGTCCTTTGAACACAACCCTTTTGTAAATTGCAGAGAAGCATTCCCTGCAAGGGGACAGCCCTCCTGCCACTGTGTCACAGAGGAAAACTTCCAGGGCACAGGTCGCCCTCTAGGTAGCAATGGCAATAAATGTTTGATGAAGCACACAGTCACCAGAACGTAAAATCCTCCATTAAAGAAAAGCCTTCAAACTCAGGACTGTGATCAATGAAGTCAGACCCAGACTTTCTAGCATCAGATTCTGCCTCTGACAATGGGGGCACTAGACAACTGGATCCCCTAAAACCTCTCAGTGTAAGATAGAAACATCTCGAGCTTTAGACGTGTTCCTGAAACACCCAGAGAGGCCCTGGCTGGTGTGGCTCAGTGCACTGAGGACCAGCCTGCAAGCCAAAGGGTCGCCAGTTCCATTCCCAGTCAGGGCACATGCCCGGGTTGTGGGCCGGGTCCCCAGTAGGAGGCATGAGAGAGGCAACCACACATTGATGTTTCCCTCTCTTTCTCCCTTCCTCCCCTCTCTCTAAATATAAATAAAATCTTTTTATTTTTTTTAAGATTATTATTTATTTATCTTAGAGGGAAAGGGAAGGAGAGAGAGAGAGAGAGAAATATCAATGTATGGTTGACTCTCGTGTGTCCCCTGCCAGGAACTGGGAACTGGCCTGCAACCCAAGCATGTACCTTGACTGGGAATTGAACCTCAATCTTGTGGTTCGCAAGCCCGCGCTCAATCCACTGAGCTACACCAGCCAGGGCTAAATAAAATCTTTTTTTAAAAACAGAGAGTATAATGTATTTCATGAAATTGTGTTCAACTTGTACCAGCTCTCCAAACTGACAGAGCTGCCGTGTCCCAGGTGTGGCCCCTGTCACCTTCGCAACACACCAACACACACTACAGCTCATTGATGAAGGCTCAGTTAGCCCCATTTTAAGAAAGAAAATAACACGGTAGGAAAGGAAAGAACATGGTCCCAAAGGTTCTTGCCCGGCAGAGCCAGGTCTGCATGACTCCGAAATCCGAGGCCACTACCCTGTGTGAGCTGAGTAGTTCCCTTCACTTGTCCCAAAACGTCTTAACTTCAGACTTCAAAGAAGGACGCACCCACTCACCTACCCACCCACCCACTCAGGGAAGCTGGGCCATAGATACCCTCCCAGCCCTCCTCCCTGTCTGGGCCCAGGCTCTCTGCCCGGAGACCCCGAGCTCCCCACCCTCTGTCAGAGACACACCTCACTGGGAATCCCGGTGGCCTTCTATCTGCTGATGTCATTACCAAACCACTAAGGAAACACGCTTAGAAGTTTTGTATTTAATGAAATAAACACCTGGTTTCGCCCGCCCAGGGATCACCAAATGTGAGACAGGGTAGACGGAAGAGCCAATGTTTTCATGTTTTCTTTCTTTCTTTTTTAAAAGGTTTTATTGTTTATGCCAGTAGAGTTGTCCCAATTTTCCATCGTGGCCCCCCACGCCAATGCTTTCAAAGCCCCGGCTGTGTTTTGCCAACCTAATTTGCTCCTGACATAATCTTTCAAGTTCTGTAACCCAAGCCGGGAAGGGGGGGTCAGCAGCCTCCCTGTTCTCCAGGTCACAGGTCTAAGATCCCTTACCTGGCACCTCCACCCGGGGTAGTTGAGACGAACTACAAACAGGCTACGGTGTAAATAAAAGTTACAAAGGGTGATGCCAGAACCAGGCTCTCTCATCTCCTTGCACAACCGGCCTTTTTAAATTAGGGGTTTGGACGACCAAGGGCAGTTTCTCCCAATTAAGTCTCAACCACCGAAACTGCAGAGGCCGGCCTCGCGAAGCCGGCGGTGCGGCGGAGGGCGGGCAGAGGCCGAGCCCCGCAGAGCGCCCCCCAGCCCATACGCAGGGTCTGAAGAAGAAGGCGACCCCCGTCCTCGGCATCTTTCTCGCTGCATCAAGAGCTGACTCCAGCACGCGCAGCCCAGACGTGGGACAGGCGTCCCCGTCTGGCCAGGGCGCTGCCCACGACCCCTCGGGCAGGCCGGGCTCCCAAGTCCCGGTGCTGCGCCCCACCCACCAGGCCCGGGTTCCTGCCCTCCCCGCAGGACCCCTCAGCCCGTGGCGTTCCTCCATCGCCCGACCCTCCCCTCCCCGCCCCCACTGCTGGCACCGCCCCCGCTCCCCCTACCCCGGCCCTACCGGGCCGGCGCGCCCTACCTGGCGGCGACTGTCGCTCGCCCTCAGCCATCTTCCTATCTCCAGGAGCGCGTCCTGACGCCTGCAGGCCCCTTCACCTTTCACTCCAACAACCACCCCTCTTTTCCCCGCGCTCAGAGCTTTCTAGAAGGAAATGAGCACTGGCCGGCTATAACCGAAAACCAAGAATTAAAGTCACCCCAGCGAAGACAGCCGCCATGTCTGTGCGGGGCACGCAGGGAGCATGCCCAGCAACGGCCCACTCGCGGCGGCAGCGCTCACTGGGAGGCTGCGGCCATGTTGGTGAGGGGCGCCCGAGCGCATGCGCCCCAACGGTCCCCTCGGCACCTGAGCTAACAACTGCCCGCCGGGCACGGGCGGGGGACCGGCCGGCGCGGCGGGCCGGGGCCTTTGCGGCAACCATGCTTTTGCGGGGTGGTTCCCACCTGTCATCTTTGTGCGTGCCTTTGACCCTGTCCCGAGAGACAGTAGGAGACATTCCCCTGTCAACGTGGCTGTGTGTTACTACCACTCTGCGAGTAGTGCTCCAGAACCCCAAACGGACTGAGGAGTGCACGCCAGTGCCTCCAAACCCGTGGACGGCACTTGGAGGTGGGAGAGAACCAGCCGGACGGCGGCCCGCGCGCCTGGCGCCTGGCCCCTGTTCCCAGGTCCCATCAACTCTCGGCGGCCACCGACCGCCAACTGCGCCCCCGCCCCGCGCCGTGACTCCGCCCCGCGCTCGCGACTAGCTCCTTGGGGCTCGCAACTGGCTCGTGACCGCGCCCAGAGTCCTCCTCCCCGGGCCACCAGCGCGCCACCCGCCCGGCCCGGTGGGTGGGCGCGGGGCCGCTTGTACCCATTGGCGGCGGTGACTCGGCGACCTTGGCTAGGTGGCTCTAGCGGGGATCCACCAACGGTGGCGACAGCGGCGCGGACTTTGCCCAGCACGGAGTGCGGAACGGACCGCCTGTCCGCAGGCAGATCGAAGAGATGTTGGCATTCGCGGTCAGGACCGTGGTAGGTGCGGCCGGGAACCCGACCTGGCGGTCCCTAAACCAGGCGGGCGAGCCGGCGGGCCGCGGACTGCAAGCGGGGCCAGACACAGAGCTGCGCCCGAACGGATAAACAGGCTAAGAGGCTGTGAGGCTACACGTCCTGGAGGCCTCTGTACAGCCTGGACTGAAGCTGCTGGGGTGGGGTTGGCAGGTGGGCTTCCCCGGTTTGGCAGAGGAACAGACTGGGGTTCAAGGTCAGAGGCTGGTTCGAACCTGTAGCGCTAAATTTCAAGGACCGGGAATAGTGGCACCCCGACTCAGGCAGCACCCGACCCTTAGACTCGGAGTCAGGGAGCAGGCTGACATGGAGTGTCTCTCTCAGTTAGTCTCTGACTCACACACCCGGAAAGCACACTCAGCCTGAGCGGTTTTTGCCCCAGCCAGAGCCACTTCCCCAACCCCATCCAGTTGGTCAGCCTCCTTGAACTTATCAAATGGTCCCTGGGGAATTAAGTGTAGCCAGAGAAAATCACATGGAGGCATCAAGTTGGGCTGTCCAGAAAGGCCTGAGAACTGGCAGGAGGTGACAGGTGGCAGTCCCAGGGCTTCCCACTCCACCAGGCCCTCCCCCAACCTGTCCATAACACACACACACACACACACACACACACACACACGCCCCTGCAGTCCTCCCCAGAGGGCAGCCTGGAGCAAGAGGTGCTGGTACCCTGATTTGGATTCCTTTACTCTCTACTCCTTTTCTTTGTTTGTATCTCCCTCTGTCTGTGCCAAGAAGAATTTCAAACAGACGTATCAGGCACAGAGAACAGGGGGCTCCTGCCCTTGGGCTTGTAGTGGACAGGCTCTTCCCAGTCTTCTCAAGTCCTAAGGCTCCACCTCACTCTTGTTGCTGCCACCTGAGGTGCGTCTCCATCCCACAAACAGTCTCTAAGTCATCTTCCAGGACCTGCTGGGTAGCCTGGCCTGATCGCTTCACTGCTGGGGAAACTGAGGCAAGGATCGACTTGACCAGAATCTCCTAGATGTGATGACTCAAATCTAGCCCAATCTCAAAGCCAGCATTGCTTGTTTTTTTTTTTAATGCCAAAGTTCTTCCTTCTTGGCTCCCAACTGAATGAGCCACAACTCAAGAGGACCAGGCCTCTGTGGAAGGGTGGCCTAGAAGAGTTCCCAAGAGCTCTGGAGGGAAACGGAGGATGGACAGGGCTCTTGGTGGTCACTGTCCATTTATGTTCTCTCCCAGTGTCTGCCCCTTGTACCATCCCCACTTTTCAAGACTGATCGCAGGGTTGTGGTGAGCTTGGCAGTTCGGCAGTCTCTGCCCTCCAGCCAAGTTTTTCTCCATTAAACAGACCTGTGCAGATTCTAACAGGTGGATTTTTTTAGTGTCTCTTGGCCTCCCTCCCTGGCTGTGGGCCCATCTGGAGAAGAGAGGAGAACGTTTTCCAGGCTTCCTCCTACTCCAGGGCCCACATACTCCAGCCCTCTCACCTGCTCCCCATTCCCCCACTTCTGGAAGCCAGGGCAGGTGGAGCAGCTTCTCCTGCCCCAGCCACCACCTCAGATGCCACTATGGCCACCATAGCCATCACCACTGCCCCCTCTGCCTCCCCCCTGAATCTTGGCTCTTGTCTTCTCTTTCCAGCCGAGGCAAGTGGCTGCCTCTTGCTAGGTTCTACTCGCGCACTTGATAGCACAGTTAGGCTTAGAGATCCAGCCCAAGGCAGACAGACAGGGCTCAGAACCTCAGTCTTGCCATGGAGGACGGGCAGCAGGAGGAGAAGGTATGGAATGGGGCCTCTGCCACTTGCCTGCCTATTGCTGCCAGTAGCCTCGAACTCTCTTTTGTCTCTCCTTCTGGCCGCCTTCAGAGTCTCCCTGCCCCCTCTCACCCTCCTTGCCAGGCCACTCAGCTCTTTCCTGCCTCAGCGCTGCCCCCGTGCCACCCCTATTGCCATCCTGCGGGCAGGAAAAAGTCCTATGGCTTCATCCTCACCCAAAGGTGTTGTAATCATCTGGCTCGCTCTCATTTTCTCTTCTTCCCTCCTGTTTCTCAGCCTGGCAAGGGTGGGAGAAAAGGAGGTGGGGACCTCTGGGAGGGGGCAGTTACCTCACTGCTGGCTGGTTCATAGGCCCAGGGGGAGAAAGGTGGGGCCCTGTGCATTGAGATAGGTGAGAGGTCCCTCTCCACTTGGGAACCCCCACCAGGTGCCCTTCATCCTGACTTGGTTCACCCGAGAGCTCTGCCAAGATCTGTGGCCACACCCGTCCCTCCCCCAGCCCTACCTGCATCATCGGGCCCCGGAGAGGAGGAGACACCTATAGCTTGAGGGCTGGGAAGCCAGGCTTGGCACCACCCCAGAGGCCATCTCTGACCCCAGAGAGGGACATTTAAGGGCCCAGGACTGCAGCTTGGGATTGCCAGGGCCTCCCAGAGCCAGTGAAAGAATGAACAGAATGTTCTACCTGCAGGTGAAGCCCTTGGGCTTCCTCAAGCCTTCTTCCTTGACGAAGGCTGCCAGCCGCTTCAAGGCACACCAGGATGCCCTGCCTCGGCTGCCAGTGCCCCCGCTCCAGCAGTCCCTGGACCACTACCTGAAGGCACTGCAGCCCATCGTGAGCGAAGAAGAGTGGACCCACACCAAGCAGCTGGTGGAAGAGTTTCGGGCTGCAGGGGGTGTAGGAGAGCGCCTGCAGAAGGGGCTGGAGCGCAGGGCCACAAAGACGGAGAACTGGGTGAGCTAGAACTGGGGGTACACCGACCCCCCAGTTCCCATGGAGGGGGAGGGGAACAGGGGCCCTCCCGGAGGCTGTGGGTCATTGTGAGTGTCCCGCAGTGTGGTCTGTCCCTGCTGCAAACAGAATCTTCCAACACCCGCTGCTCTGGTGCATTCATTCATGTGGTTTTGTGAGTGCTACTCTGGACCTGGCATTCGGCAGTGCTGGGAGAACGAGAAAGACACAGCTGACACTCAGTAGGGCAGGGAGAGAAGTGATTAAACAGGACACAGTGAGGGGTTGAGGCCATTTCAGGCAGTGAAGTTCCACAGAAGTAAAAAAGAGCAATGAGAAAGAGGAGTGGAGAGTCACAGCGTCTTTATGCTGAAGGGTCAGGGAAGGCAGGCAGGAGGTAGCTTTGAATCTGCAACTGACACGGGGGGACAACACCAGGAGGCAACAGCCTGGTGAGTTCGGGAACAGACAGGTGGGAGTGGAGTGCAGGGGGGCGGTGCAAGGAGAAGGAACTTGGGCTTGAGTTCAGCAGGCAGGGGCCACAGGCTGGCTTCAGGCAGGGCATTGAGGTTCAGTGACGAGTCGCTCCGGCTCTGTGTGTCAGCCTGCCACACCAGTGCGTTCATTCACCTGGTGCAAGGTATCTACACTGATGCTCCGTGTACGTTTCTGTTTGTGTTTCGTAACTCAACATGAAGTTTACAGTGACCCCTCTGGCCCCTGCAGGGGATGCAAGAGCGGAGGCAGGAGGTGGTCGGGAAAGCTGGTACTTTTGCCTCGAGGGAAACGCTGGCAGGGAGCGGGGAAGTCATTCAGTCCAGAAAACGTTTGGGGGCCAGTGGTACCTGCTGATGGGGGTACTGAGAGGGGGACAGTCCTGACCTAAAGCCACTGTGCAGGGGACTTACAGAGAAGAGGATGGCCTAGGGAGAAGCAGGTTAAGAGGGAACCAAAGCCAGGTCTGGCCTCGTGAGGTAGGAGGTGCTCCAAGGGGGCAGCTGGAAGGTTGGGGCAGGCACAGAGGAGCGGGAGCCATCAGCAGGTGGGTGGCTGCGCTGAGCATGGGCGGCTCAGGGCCTTGGACTCCGGAATCAGGAGCGGGGTCTGGCAGCTTTCTGACTGTTTAGCCTGCAGCCCCTTCGCCCAGGCTGTAGGTCAGCAGACAGCGAGGCACCCACGGGCATGATGTTCAATGTGGGCAAACCACCACCCCACGCCCCTTGCCAAGGGCCCAAGGTTAATGGCCTGTGCCCCAGGCCAGCAGTCTCCCAGGGGGATTGGTGTGGTGAGGAGGCACAGCCCACCCCTCTTTGAGGGCGATGAGGAAGCGCAGCAGGGGCCCGGGTCTCTGGGATTAAAGGACCTACAGAAAGAGGCGTACTGGGCATGTGCTCGGAAGGGGTGCAGGGCAGGCAGTGCTGCAGCCAGGCACATAAGGCTCCAGGGTGACAGTCACCTAGGAGCCTCTTAACATGTCCACGGTAGGTCCCCAGAGAGACAACACTCACCTAGTGGGTCTAGCCCACATCTTGTCACCAGCATGATGACTTATCCTCAGCAAGCTTCCCCTAGATCACCTTGACCTTGAGGCCCCAGTGAGTGTCCACTCCCCAGTCTGACACCAGCAAACCAGGCCACGGGGGACCAGGGTCCCCCAGTTCTGCACGGAGCCCTGGGTCCTGCCTTCCTGGAGAAGGCTCAGCTGGAACAAGCAAACACTCCCTCATAGGAGTTTCTTTTTCTATCTCTTCCTCTACTTTTCCTTTCTATCAGGCAGACCTTTTTATTTCTAAAAGTAATACACAGCACCGACCAAAATCTGTAAGGCGGAGAAACGCAATTCCCGTTTCTGCCCGTTCTCGCCCCGGGTTCCCTGCCAGTGCTGGCCGTGGCATCTGATGCTGCCAATGCCGGCCGGTTCCCTGCTGACTGGCCCCAGCTCTGGGAAGATGGTGGGGCATTGTGGGCGGGTTTAGAGGGAGGGGGTGCTGGGTCTGAGCATTTGCTTTCAGAATCTGTGCTCTGCAGAGGGGGCAGAGGGTCCCCTGGCCCTGTGGGGGGGACCACCAGATCCCCACCCACCCCCTGACAGGCTCTAGCTCTTTCCCCAGCTGTCCGAATGGTGGCTCAAGACGGCCTACCTCCAGTACCGCCAGCCCCTGGTCATCCACTCCAGCCCTGGCCTCATGCTGCCCAGGCAGGACTTTGTGGATCTGCAAGGACAGCTCCGGTGAGTGGCTGAGGCTGGGCGGGCCCCTAGGGTCCACTTCCTCCAGTCGGACTGGAGGTTGGAGGGGCCCAGCCCTGCTCATTATCTTTCATCCCCCCAAATATGAAGCAGGGAGCATCATCCCTATTTTACAGATGGGGAAACTGAGGCTCAGAGCAGTGAGGAGGCCTGCCCAAGATCACCTTTCAGTATTGGCTGAGCTGGGGCAGGGAGCACGTCTTCCTGGCTCCAAAGCTTCATACCTGTTCACCAGCACACTGCGGACTGGGCCCTGCCTCCACCTAGACCCAAGCTTGCCCCCCACGCCAGTCCTGGCACTTCACCCATCCTTCCCTTTCTTCTCTGGTCCCAGGGGTGACCTTTATACACAGTCCCCTTTTCCACTTTCAGCCATGTCACTTGCCCTGGCCTCTGTTCCAGTCCTACCAGGGATAAAAATACCAGAGACAGGGATCTCCTGCCCAAGCACCAGCCACCCACGGTCACCACCTGCTGCTCTTAAAGGCACCAGGGTGCCCTGAGGAAGGTGTTGGGGGTTCAGACCCAGGAACTCCAGCTCGTGGCCCCCATGTTGGGGCCCAGGGACAGCCCGGGTGTCGGACCTAGTTGGTATAGCCCAGACAGTCAAGGGAGGAAGGCCAGGTTGAGAGATGGCCTGGGGGAGACAGAGGCCCAGAAATGGCTAGGGACCTAGTGTAGGGGACACCTCAAGCTACTGCCCTCCCATTCACAAGGCCCTCCCCTGGTGTTCTGGGTCCCTCTGTGACTGATGCCAGAGAGAAGGGCACCATCCTTCCAGACTCCAGACCACGGTGCAGGGGTGGGGGCCCTCTGTGGGTGGGGTCAACCGCACTGACCCATAATCCAGCAGGGCCGAGCTGCCACGCCTTCACACCGAACTCGTGCTGGGCACCCGGCCAGCAGCTTCTCCCTGAGCCCTCCGAGTCTCCCTGTGGGGGTTTTGAGAAAGCAGGCTCAGAAGGGCGAGCTGCCAGCAGTGTGTGTGAGGAGTGAAGCAGTGGGTCACCCCCTCACCCTGCACGTGTCCCTGGCCCAGTGCCCATCCTCAGGGTGCCCACACAGCTTCTGATCTCTCATTGGTCCCTCCAGGTTTGCTGCCAAAGTCATCGAGGGCGTGTTGGATTTCAAGGCCATGGTTGACAAGTGAGCATTTGGCTGCCTCTACCCTGCCTGTCTAATTAACACAGCCTCTCCAGCCTGGCCTAGCCCAACCCCAAGCCCTGGGTGCTGGGCTGGCCCAGAGCTTGGGTACTTTCACTTCCTGTTGGCCCGGCCTATGTTGGGGTTGGGGAGGTAGAGCCTGGGGACTGGGACGCCTCCGTCCTCTGCTCCCGCTGCTGGGACTTCCTTCTAGTGACTCCATCCCAAGGGGCCTCTGGAATTGGCGTCCCAGCCAAAGAGAGTGAGTGGCCGCTTCATCTCCCCTCCCTGCCCCCCCCCGCTCCCCCCCCCCCGGCAAACTGAAGCCCAGAGAGGGGAAGAGAGTTTCCAGGGTGACTCACAGCAGGCCTCCTGACTGTCACCCCGCTCTGTCAGGGCCCTGCTCAGGTGGGGGGAAGCTAGGGGGAAGCAGGGACACAAGGGGCGACAGACACTGTTTGTGTGAGACCTGACTCGGCCGGGCCTGGCCCGCAGCCATGCCCAGCAGCTCCCTCTTCCCTTCTCCCCTCACACCTACCCAGCGGCCCCTCACTGTCCCCTGCCCCACAGTGAGACCCTGCCCGTGGAGTACCTGGGGGGGAAGCCGCTGTGCATGAACCAGTACTATCAGATCCTGTCATCCTGCCGGGTGCCGGGCCCCAAGCAGGACTCGGTCCTCAACTTCAGCAGGACCAAGAAGCCACCCATGCACATCACCGTGGTGCACAACTACCAGGTGGGGCCCCGCACACGCGGGGAAGAGTGGGCACAGCCAGAAGTCCGCCTCCCTGACACATGCACCCGTGTGTCCCCAGGAACTGGTGTGCCCTAGCGTCTCTGCCGGGTGACTGGCTTGGCCCTGGCCTCAGGGAGACCAAGAGGGGCTATGGGCCTGCCCAGCCTGGGGAAAGCAATGCAGGGACACCCTCTCCTGTCTCTCACCCCTGGCCTGACCCTGTCGCCTTGCTGTGACATCTGGGCTGCCAGGGCCAGGAGGAGGCTGGGGTGGGACGAGACTGTGGCCAGACTGAGGTTCTCACCACCACCCGCCTGCCCCGGGCAGTTCTTTGAGTTGGATGTGTACCACAGCGATGGGACCCCCCTCACCTCGGACCAGCTCTTCGTGCAGCTGGAGAAGATCTGGAACTCGTCGCTGCAAACCAACAAAGAGCCCATAGGCATCCTCACCTCCAACCACCGCAATTCCTGGGCCAAGGCATACAACACCCTCATCAAAGGTGCCTCCAGAGGGTGGGGAGGGCAGGGGAGGCCCCCAGCCCGGCCTCTACCCACACCAGGCCCCAGGTTCCCTCTGAACCCTCCAATTTGGAGCAGGTTTGGAAAACCTGGTTGAGTGGAATTTGTTTCCCTCCGTTAAGTAGCAAGTGGGGTGAGAGTCTGAATCTTCTGGCCTCGGAGCCCACCATGGCCCCCGGGTCAGCCAGGGGCACTGTTCCCAAGCCAGACTCCTGCATGGGGCCCCTGACTGCCACCCCAGCTCTCCATGAGACCCTGGGCTTCCACGCCCTCATTTCTCAAGTGGGCCAAGAAGGCCAGGTGTTGGGGGTGCCTCACGGGGTGCTGTGGGGCTGCAGGGCCCTGTTGAGTGTAAAGCCCTAAAGTCCGTCCCACCACTCGGTGAATGTTCTGGAGGCCTCCCAGGGCACCACAGGCCTGATATCCCATTTTGGGCCCCTCCCTGCCGTGTCACCCACAGACAAGGTGAACCGGGACTCGGTGCGCTCCATCCAGAAGAGCATCTTCACCGTGTGCCTGGACAGAGTCATGCCACGGGTCTCGGAAGACAAGCACCGCAGCCAGGTGGCTGGGCAGATGCTGCACGGGGGCGGCAGCGAGCTCAACAGCGGCAACCGCTGGTTCGACAAGACGCTGCAGGTGGGGGCCTGGCCGGGGCTTGGGCTGCACCCCCGTACACACCCACACTTGGCCCCTGCAGCCTCAGGACTTCCTGTCCTTGCATCACCTCTGGTACCCCAGCTTGTAAAGCAGGTGGAAGCCAGCAGGCCGACGCGCTGTAATTACCAGGCAGTCAGCCTGTCTATCCTAGGGCCCAGAAACCGTGGTCACCCCCAACGCAGCCCTTCAGCACATCAGAGGGAGCCCGGGGCGTGGAAAGTAGAGGTTGCGGGGGACTGCCCGGTAGGAGAGCTGCAGGGACGCGGTGAGGAATGCCAGCACGGGGCGTGCTTGGCGTGGCCCACACAGGCCCAAGGCCCCGGTGAGGGGTTGTTGACAACTGTAATAAAGGAGCTAAGCCCTGAGGGGGCTTGAGAGAGGCCTTTCCTGTGGGAGCCACTCTTGGGAGCCGGGGCTGACCCTTCCCCACGCCCCTCCACAGTTCATCGTGGCAGAAGATGGCTCCTTCGGGCTCATTTATGAGCACGCAGCCGCTGAGGGCCCCCCCATTGTCTCCCTCGTGGACCATGTCATTGAGTACACGTGAGTGTGGCCCCCACCCTCCACCCACTTCCCCACTTCTTGGAGACGGGATAGCCTAGCCTGTGAGGGAATGGCGTTTTCACTATGCCTGGGCCTGAAGGGGGCATGGGTTTTTGAGCCAGACAAACCAGGGTTTGAATTCTGTCTCTACCACTTCCCAGCCACATGACCTTGGACAAGTCCCATCCCCACACGAGGCCTCCTCCGTTTGGCTTTTTGAAAGCCGGAGGTAGTTTCAGAAGAATAAACCCAAGAGTCCCCCTGGGCTGGCCCCCTCCAGCTTCGGGGACCCAGCCTCCGCGCCTTCATCCCAGGGATGGACCCAGGCTCCCCCGGCACTGATGTGAGCCTGAGCCCGCATATCTGTTTAGGAAGAAGCCTGAGCTCGTGCGGTCTCCCATGGTGCCCCTGCCCATGCCCAGGAAGCTGCGGTTCAACATCACCCCTGAAGTCAAGAGTGACATCGAGAAGGCCAAGCAGAACCTTAGCATGTGAGTGCCCGACACTGGCGGGGAACCCGGCCCTAGAGTCCAGCCAGCTTCTGTGCCAGGTCTGCCCTCGTGCTCAGCTGGTTCTGAGACCGCCCTCCCTGGAGGTGGCAGGCCCGCCAGGCACCTGCTCCTCACCCGCCACCTCCCCGCCCCCCAGCATGATCCAGGACCTGGACATGATTGCGACAGTATTCCACCACTTTGGGAAAGACTTCCCCAAGTCAGAGAAGCTGAGCCCCGACGCCTTCATCCAGATGGCGCTGCAGCTAGCCTACTACAGGTGTGCACTGCCCTGCCCTGCCCAGTCCTGGGGGGGGGGGGTGAGACCTGGAGGATGCACAGAGGTGGGGATGGCCTGCCAGGCCTGTGCTCAGCCCCATGCCCCGCCCCCCCCCAGGATATATGGGCAGGCCTGTGCCACATACGAAAGCGCCTCACTGCGCATGTTTCACCTGGGCCGTACTGACACCATCCGCTCAGCCTCCATGGACTCGCTGGCCTTTGTCAAAGCCATGGATGACGCCAACGTGACGGTGAGGGTTCGGGGTGAGAGTGGGTGAGCTGGGCTTGAGCCATCGCCCGTCCTGTTCACTCCGTCAGTACACACTGACAGAGTGCCTACTGTATTCCAGCCCTGTGGTGGGCAAAGGAATATAATAGAAGATGCAGCCAGGAATTTAGTTCTGAGCTTCCTGGCAGGCCAAGAGAAAAGGGGACTATTCATTCACTCATTCGTTCATTCACTCAGCACCAGTAAGCGTCTGCCCTAGAGTGATGGTAGTCCCACTTCCTCCTCTCAGAACGTAGCGCTGGGTGGGGGTGGGCGCTGAGGCAGACGGCAAGGGTAGAGAAGACACAGCGCTTCAGCCCCTCTTCCCTCACCCCCATCGGCAGGAGCACCAGAAGGTAGACCTGCTGAAGAGTGCCGTGCAGGCCCACCGAGCCTACACTGACCGGGTGAGCGAGGCCTTTCTGTCCCTGTGTGCTTGGCCCTTGGCATCTCTGTCCATCTGCCTGCCCATCGCTACAGCAAATAGCTGCTCACCCTTAGCTTGAACAACCCCTCCCCCGAGCCTTGGGGTACCTGGAGCAAGGCTAAGCACCCCCATGTTGGAGAAACTGAGGCCAAGCCCAGTGACTGCTGTGGCCCCAGGTCTCAGGGGAGCCTTTGGTCTCTTGCCAGGCTCCCCCCAGTGCCCTGGAGCCCCTGGAGCACCGAGGATGCGCGGCAGGCAGGCAGCCGGGTTCCTGCCACCTGACAGCTCGGGTGCCAGTCAGTGGTGTGGAGATCTGGGTCCCCATCCTGGCTCTGGCTCTGAGAGCCTATGGGCTGCGCTCCCCCCGTGTTACATGCAGATAGCTATTTAGATCCCCCACCGGGGGCGTTCAGTGACTGTCACCATTTTACAAATGAAGACACTGAGGTTCCAAGATGTAAGTGACCTGCCAAGGTCCCACAGCCTGGGTGGGGCTAGGCCACCCAGCTCTTAAATCCTACGCTGTCCTGCCTCTTTGGGCAGGCCCTAGGCCTCAGTTTCCCTATCTGTGACATGAGGGCTCTCCTGCCTGGCTGCTCTGGTCTCATTGGTCTGAGGGGCCCGCGAGGGAAGATGTGTTGCCGCCACATGCTTCTGAGGAGGGTGGCGGCAGCACCCTGCGGTCCCTCGGCCCCTGCCCCTGCCCCTGACCGTGCTCTCTCCTGTAGGCCATCCGCGGGGAAGCCTTCGACCGGCACCTGCTGGGCCTGAAGCTGCAGGCCATTGAGGACCTGGTGAGCATGCCCGACATCTTCATGGACACCTCCTACGCCATTGCCATGCACTTCAACCTTTCCACCAGCCAGGTGGGCCACCGCCCCAGAGCCAGCTGGGGGCCCCCGCCCTCTGGGCCCCTGTCCCGTCCCGGGTGCCCTGGGGTAGCACGGAGCAGAACCCTGGAGCTGGAGTGGGACAGAGGCTGCGCTGGATAGAGCCAAGGCCTACACCACTGTCAGACCTCGGTGGCGGTGTGGCCCATACAAGCCACTACAGGCCACTGCCAAGCGGCTGAGTTCTGGCAGAGGAGACGGGTCGGGGGCTTCCCCACAGCTCAGGGGAGTCGGGGGCCCCCAGGGGAGAATCGGCTTCACGTACTCCCGGTCAGACACGAAGGGACACCTGGTCCGTGCCAGCCTGTGCTGGGTACTGGGACACAGCAGGGACAGCAGCGTCCCTGCTCCGGGGTCTCGGTGCAGGCTGAAAGCACAGGGGCTGAGCTAGTAACGCCCCCCGGAAGTGCTAGGGGGCATCAGAGCCCCAAGGAGGGAGCAGTTAAAGCCCCCAGGAATGTCAGTGAGGCTCTGTGGAAGAGTGACACCAGAACTGTGCCCTGGAGGGCTGGAGAGTCACCTGTCTGATAGAGAGGAGGGGACAGCATCCCAGGCAGAACACAGCAGGGCAGAGATGTGGGAAGGCGGGCTGGTGCCACCCAGGGGCTGGAGGAAACCCATGGGGTAGGGGCGACAGCCTGAGTCTGCCTTTCCCAGGTCCCCTCCAAGACAGATAGCGCCATGTTCTTTGGGCCTGTGGTCCCAGACGGCTACGGCGTTTGCTACAACCCCTTGGAGTCCCACATCAACTACTCAGTGTCGGCCTACAACAGCTGTGCCGAGACCAACGCCGCTCGCCTGGTGCACTACCTGGAGAAGGCGCTCCTGGACATGCGTGCTCTGCTGCAGGGCCACCCCAGGTCCAAGCTCTGAGCCTCCCGTGCTTGGGCCTGCCAGTGCCACAGCCGGGTCACCCACCAGGGCTCCACTCTTTGTTCCCTGTCCCCCTGGGCCCTGCAGATCTGGCTGAGCCAGGGCCAGCACCACACGCTCAGTGGGGCCCGCAAGCCCAAGCCAAGTGCCTTCCATGGGCCATCCCCAGCACCTGCTGGGGCCTCGTCCTGGGCTGTGTTCAGAGACTGAGTAGGACGTAGGCCCAGGTGCCCCATGTGTCCCCCACAGAGGCCTTCCTCTGGGGAAAGGAAGCAGCTGAGTCCACCCCCGACCAGGGTGGGGGATGGGGAGTCATTTTCTCCGCAGTTCACCTCTGGCCAGTCCCCACCATCTGCACAGCCTGGTCAGATCCGTACACTGACCCTCAAATTCCTGAGGACCTAAAGACAGGACTGTCTCGAGTGGGAGGACTCCGGGCAACCCTAAGGCTGAGAGGCCAGGGTGTGAGGTGTCCTGGGGACCGCCCGTCAGCCACCCTGCACCAAGAGGCCATCTCCCACAGGACTGCCACGCTCCTTTGAAGAATGTGGCTCGAGAACCCTGCCTTGTTTGCTCCCACTCGGTTGGATTCCTGAACCACGTTCCTGGTTGTATTGTAGTAACACTCGAGTAACACGCCTATTAATAAAGGGAAAATTTGTTGGTAAAGAGACATGCCAGCTCAGGAGGCAGGCAGGTGGGAGTAGACACCCGGCCTCCTTCCAGCTTTGCCTGCGTCTGGGAGTTGGTGTCCCAGCGGCCAGGACCGCCAGGGCCAGAGGAGACGAGGAGGGCCCCTCAGGTGCAGGCCAGGGAGCCATGGGCCAGTCTGAAACAGCTCCCACCTACGAGTGACGGGCCTTTCCAGTACCTTGGGCTGAGGGTGGTGACAACTCCCCCAGGGGCTTGGGGCCCTATGGACCTGGGTCTGGGGGGCTGTGGAGCTGGCACCAGGGCCCAAGGCCTCATCCTCCAGCCTCCCCACTGAGCCCAATTGGAGTGGTGCCCCGAAACACATGGCCACCTGACCGGAACCCTGAACCTCCCCATCCCCAACCCTAGGCACCTGGCAGAAGCAAGGTGACTCGCCAGTCAGGTGGGCTGCACGTGGAGTCTCTCCCCCCGAAGGACGCTCTAGCCCTAAGACAAGCGAAAACCCAGAGCAGAGGCTGGGGGTGGGAGAGTTCGTCGAGCCTGTGAGAGGTGCTTTGTGACCTGGCTGACCTGTGATGGTCACAGGATGGGGCCTGTGGTTTTTCTCCTTTATGCATGTGAGGAAACCGAGGCCCAGAGAGGTTAAGGTCACCTAGCCCCTAAAGAGCAGAGGAGAAACTCCCAGAGGCCATCCGTCAGGTCAGGGGGCAGGGAGACCCCACAGCCAAGGCCCCAGCACCACCCACTGTGACGACCCAGGGCAGGGGTGAGAAAGGGAGGCCGTGGGCAGGAATGGCCAGGACTCAGGCCTGTGAGCTGGTGGGGAGGGAGGGCAGGGAGCGCTGCCTGGACTAGGGCATGGATCGAGTGGAACTAACCGATATTGGGGACCAGAGCCTGCTGGGCCCTACTGAATCTCCCCCGAGCTGCAAAAGCAGGGGACTCGGTGTCCTCGTTCTCCAGTGAGGGTGAGAGAGGGTGTGCCACTTGCTTAGCGTCTCAGGGAGCAAGCAGTGGAGCCGAGACAGTGGGGCGAGTGGGATCTGCTCTAGGCCTGGCTGTGCCTCGGGCCCCCAGCAAGGCCGGCAGGGCGGGGTAATGCCAGCGGGGTGAGGTGCTGGCGCATGAATGTGCCTTCCCTGGGCCACGTGTGAGAGGACCTGGAAGGACCACCACACACAGCCTGGTGTCATCTCCACAACCACGGAGTGATGCTGCTCCCTCGGGAGCCACAGGGGGTGCCGGGGAAGGGAAGACCAGCAGGCCATGGGCACCACACAGACAGTCACCCAGGACTCCCAAAACTCCGGTCCCCAGGACCGTGCAGGCCTAAATGGGAGGCAGGGTTCCCCACCCGCCACTCTCCTCAGAACCACACAGCAGCTCGGGAAGGCGCAGAGTACCCAGAAGAACCCAGGCAGTGTTAGGTGGAATGCGTACGGGTCCCTAGGGGCACCGTTGGGGGCGGAAGAGGCAAAGGAGCAGATCTGGTAATTACTCCTGAGGGGGTATGACCTGTGCCCTCACACTTGGAAGCCATACAAGCAGGTGCTTTAAAGGTCCCTGCGCACACGACAGACAGGCAGGTGCTGGGGGATGACGCACCTACAGGACTCTAGCCCCACTGCCCCATGTTCTGGCAGTGGGTGCTCATGGCTTGGGATGTGATTTCCAGCACCAGCACCGTGCACGAAATCCGGAAAATGCTGGGGGACCCAGAATTCAGAGAACTGACTCCGGTGGCCTCAGGGGCACCCCGACCCCGATGGCAAAGATGAACTTGATTTTTTAAAAACGAAGAGAAATAATTACATAATTGTACTTTGTGCGATAGCTGTTGGAAATGTGAACACGTAGTAAGTGAATGAATGACTACATGGCAAGCACAGGCCCACAGGCCGAATCGCCCTCCTCCTGGTTTTCTCCAGTCAGCACCTTGTCTCCACCCGGTGGCAGCACCAAGATCCTTGCCTCTGGTTAAGGAGTAACTTATATGTACACAGTCCTAAAGTTACATTCGGCCCTTTGAAGGCGACCGCGAGGCCATTGTGGCCTCCGGTGAAAATGAGTTTGATGCTCATTGGACAAACATTTAGGGCCACAAAGAACCTAAATGTTTGTCCAGGTTAGCATGAACTTGCCTTTGGCTCTCTTCGTGGAGCAAGTGCAGTGGCCAGACACGAGGCAGGCCTGGCGTGGAGCCTGCCAAGGGGGTGAGGGCCAGATGGAGGGAGCCACAGGGGCCACGTTAAAGACTCGGGTGTTCGGGAAGATGCTGAGAAGCTGAAGGGGTCCTGACCGTCGGGAGGCTCTGCTGCCTCTGGACAGGGCCCTGGGGCAGGGCCCAGAGTGGTGGGGGGGNGGGCCCAGAGTGGGGGGGGGGGGGGGGGGGCAGGAGAAAGCAGATATTTCAGACACCTGAGCTAGAGTCAGCAGACTTCGCAGCAGCAACAGAAGTGGGTTGGGGGGTAGGCGGGGGCAGGTTTGTCATTAAGGGCAAAAGCAGAGTTGAGCTGGGACTCAGGACACCCTGGGCTCACCCTGGACAGTTCCTCCTCCGTCGTCTGGTTTTCCTCTTCGTCTGGTTTTCCTCTTCCGCTGTGTCTGACCCACTTCGGAACACACCTTTTGAGCTCGTTTTTCAGCTGCCAGATTTTTCTGGTTTGATTCATTTGAAAATCTTCCACGGTTCACCTACGGTTCCCCTTACCCGCTGACATTTTCAAGTTTGTCTCTTATTTTCATAAAACACAGAACACGCAGCCCGGTCACTGCAGCATCCGAGGGGTCTGCATGTCTGTCTCCCTGACCTGCCTCCCGCTGGTCTGGTTGCGGAGTTGCTCCCTCCTGGGCTTTGTGCTGTTCTGCTCACTGCACTTTAACAACTACTCATACAAATGATTGGCATCTAGGAGGCAGGTTCCCTCCTCCCGAGAATCGTTCGCCTCTGCCTCACGTCTTGGGTAGGTCACCTTTACTGAATGTTAAGGTTCTGGGGGCTGCTGGGGACCCTGACCCACAGCCTTCGAGCTTGTGTGAGGGCAGAATTATTTCTGACCCCCTCACCCTAGAGTGTAGCCAGTCTGCACCTCAGCACAGTGAATCAAGGAAGGATTAGAGGCCTCCAACATCCCAGCTCAGTTTGCAGTTATTTCTTCCACAGCAAGATCCACCAAGCACAAGCTCAAGCCAGACCAAATTCCACAAGGACTGGAGGTCCCGGCAGAGGCCTGGGGAGAGCACACTGGTTGCCCCCGGTCCTCCAGGGCCGTCCTGTGGAGGGGAGACCAGGCTCACTACGAGCAGGTCCAGAGCCAGCCAGGACCACACGGGGAGGCGGACTGAGACAGGAAAGGGGACACTTCCTAACTCTACGTGGCAGTGAGGTCTCCTCTGACTCTGGTGGGAAATGTCACAGGGCCACTCAAACTGTGGCTGTGGGGGCCAGAGGGACCAGATGTCTTGGAGACACTCGGTGCTACGGTTCTAACCGCATCCTCTAGTGAGCTCAAGTCAACGTGTACTCAAGCGGCCAGAGTTCAAGATTTTATTTTAAAACAATAGTAAACAATTTGATTTTTCTTCAACCATCTCACACTTGGCTTGTCTCAGGCAAAACGTACAAAATAAGGAAGAAAGAGGAGGGGAGAAAATGTGGGGACCGACCAGCCTTCCCCAGAAACAGGCCCCTGGTCCTGGCACCTGGAATGGCTTTTGGACACTGTCTTTGACAAATGAAAAAAGAAAGCACCCAAACATTGTGCTTCAGCAGCAGGTTAGGAACCCCCACAAAGAAAGGGAGGGGCAGGGTTCCAACACAGGTCCCCGAGCAACCTGGGTCAGTTCTAGAAACTTCCAAGAGCCCAGAAGCAGGTCCACCCCACAACTCCATTTCAGAGAGACTCGGAGATCAAGTCCCTGTAGGAGAGCCCATCCCGGGGACACCCCACAGACAGCAGGGTCTGTGCACCCCACCCCCAACACAGGCAAGTCTCCAGCCCCACGGAGGGGGTCGGGAAGGACAAGGAATGTTCAGAGTGAGGGGGAAGGGCAGGGTGGGGATGTCGGGCACCCACTGCCTGCCCCTCCCCCAGCTCCCGGTTCCTTTGCATTCTGTCCTTGTGGAGATGAACGCTAACTGCTCCCAGACAGCAGGACCAGAAAGAGCTGTAAACAGCCTGGGCTCGCTCACCCACGTGTGCAGGCTCCTTTGTCAGAAAGGGACCAGAGAAAGCCCTTGTGGTGCAGGGTCGGTTCGAGGCGGGACACAAGGAAAGCAGCCGCCAGAGGCCGCTCTCTCTGGGCCCCGCCGGCCCCCAGTCTAGGAAACACTGAATGAGGCTCCGGAATGGCAATGGCGGTGGGGAGGGCACGGCGCGCTCCCCACCTTGCGGGCCCAGGAAGAGGCAAAGGGCCTGGGCCCCTGGTACTTGGGGCCACAGCAAAGCGGGCTCTTCCAGCCCTGTCTCCGGAATCCTGTCTGCCATCAACAAAACCAAAAATAAATAGTGTGTATTTTTCACGCCACCTGGACCCCCGGCCCCGAGAGCACAGGTGTGAGCCCTCCTCCTCCACCCCACACCCAGCGCCCACACCAAGGGCACCTTCTGCCCGGCCGGGGGCTGGCAGCAGCACATCGAGGATCTCTGGCCACGTGGCCCCCGGCAGCAGGCCCTCCAGGGTCCTGGCTGAGGGGCTGACTCAGCCCTTCGGGCCACCTTGTTCATTAAAATAAAAATAAGAAAAGAAAAGGCTCCACTTGGTGACTTGGGTCTGTAGAGGTCTCTGCTTCTCTGTCATTCCATCCATCCCGCTAAGCGTCATGTAGGCCAGACCTGGAGGCTGGGCCCAGCCTCACTCACCAGTCACTGCAGTTTCGTCCCCAGCTTGCGTTGTCTGTTCCTGCAAAGTGGGGGTGGGAATCTAAAGTGAGGATGCCTGGGGTCAGAGGAGGGGATGCCTGGCATTCAGTGCCCCCTTGGCTATCCCCTCCCCACCCACAGTCCCAGCAAAATAAGTGAGGGCCCACCCCCAGGAGCCCCAGCGTCTGGCTCAGCCAGGCCAGTCAGAGTTCCTGTCCTAGGACCCAGCAGCTAAACATGGCCAATCTCTCTGGCCTGCCTGTATCACAGATGTCTTGGCCTGTTGTCCAGGAACAGAGCCAGGAGATTGGGGCAGGACGAGAGAAAAGAGGCTGAGGGCCAGGGCTGGATTCTAACTATTCACAGGGAGTCCCCCTTCACAGATGAGCCAGCACAAGCAGGGCTATTAAACCCAACTAAGCAGGCTGAAGGCAGCGCGTTCTCTCTCCAAGAGGTACGCAAGCAACGGCAGAACTACTGCTGGAGGTTATAGAGGAGCTCGAAGTGCCTGGTTCGGGGGCGTGGCTACATCCACGACGGGCCCAGGAACCGCAAGGAAGCAGAGGTAATCCCCCATCTTCCAGAGAGCCTGGCTGAGGCTCGGAGAGATTGGGGCCCTCTCTAGCGCCCAGTCACCTCCCAGGAACCTAACTGCACCCTCACTCCTGCAGGACACGGCGCTAGCCTTACCTCCACCCCACCCCTCGCTCCCTGGGCTCCAGCCACGGGGCCTGGCCCCGACGGGCTGGACTCACCAAACGTCCTCCCGCCTCAGAAGCTTTACATACTCTCTTCCCTCTTCTGAGAGCATTTCCTGCCAAAACCCAACTCCAGCAGGCAAAGCTTTCTCTACATTCGGGTCTGTCTCCCCGGAGCAGCAAGCCTAGCCACCTGCCCCCAAGTCGAGTCCCTGTCCAGAGCTCCCAAGCCCAGAGCTCTCATCAAACAGGCAGGCGCCCTAGTCCCTGGCCACTAGGGCTGCCTTGCCCTCTGCCTACTCTCAGCACACAACCTGGCACTGAGCATGCGCCACATCAAAATTTTGGTAAACGAAGGCAGGCATGGCAAGCAAGGTCAGGCAGGGTGGGGCAGGGCCTCTAGGGCAGGACCACTTGGGGAGCCTGGGCCAGCAGGGGCTTCTCCCCCAGTAATGGGATTGCCTGCCCTACCACCTCAAATCCCCTTTCCTCATGGATCCAAGACTTTACACCTTCAGCTCTTTAGGATAATTTGGACCATGATGCACTAGACACAGCCCCAGGCTGCTGGGATGCCCTGCCCTGCCCTGCCCTGCCCTGTGATTTCTCTCACCAGCTCCTAGGGAAACCTCCCAGGCTTGCTCTGGAGACTGACCTCCCTCGGCTCTTGTCTGAGCCCCACGAGGGGCCAGGCCTTCCCCACCCTAGCTGACACTCTACCCGGGACTTGGGATGAGTGGGGAGGAAGAGCTCTATCAGGGGGCTCCAAAGCCCAGCTTTGCACCAACTTGCTGTACAGCTACACCTGGGTTGACCCATCTACAGGGAAAGTGTCTGGACTAACCAGCCTAAGGGGTGTCCACACAAAGGCGCCGAGAATCCCGGCTACCCCGCTCTCTGGTTCTGGGCCACAGGGGTTAAAAGCAGAGCTCTGGGCCAGCTAGCCTGGGTTCCCAGCCCAGCTCCCCCACGCATGGTCCCTAAGTCATCCATCAAGGGGCTACTCATCTTGTCTCTGAGCTGCAGCTTTCTCATCTGCAAATGGAGCCCAGGAGGGGACTCGGTGAGGCAGTGCGAGAAAAGTGCTTAGACAAGGGCCTGGCCCCTGGGGAGCCCTCCAAACAGGGGAGCAGTGGCTTCCTTGGGGCTATGCCCCACTGAGCCAGGACCCAGTGATTGCTGAAGCCCTAACTCACCTGGCTTCAGCCCGGGTCACCGTGTACTCAAACCAGAGCACATTGGGAATGAGGCTTGTGTCTCGGATTAGGAAGAACTCGGAGACGGGCCTGCGGAGACAGACGCCCAGAGCCCCAGCACCACGTCAGGACTATCGTCAAGGCAGAGTCCCCCATCCGTGCCTGGGGCCAGCCACCTACCTCCCCCCAGCTGCTCAGACAGTCCTGCCTAGCCAGTGACCCCAGAGCCACTGAGAGACCCAGACGTGTCACCTGCATCACAGAGGCAGGGCACTCCCTCTCGGTATACACACAGCTCAGCAGGACTCAGGCTGCGTCCTAAGTCCCTGAGAGCCTCAGCGAGGGCAGAGAGTGCCACCCTGACCTCTGGGCCTGAGATGAGAAAACCCCTGGGCAATACAGAAGCCACGAGAGCTTCAGGCCGACCGGAGGCCCGGACACTAGGGCTCTCCCAGGGAGATCAAGGCTGGGGTAGGAACTCCTGGGTCCTCCCACTGATGGCCTCTTCCGAAAGCGGGGACAGGGACCATGATGCCTGGGAAGAGGGGAGGGGCAGCAATAGGGGCCAAAAGCAGTTACCAAGATGCTATCCTGGGGAACAGAGGGGTGAGGACCTCCTGGGTGAAGGCGAACCAAGCGATGGCCATGAGGCTTCCAGCGATGCCCCCATAAAGCACCTGGCTCCAAGTGTGATATAGCAGGTAGACCCTGGGCCAAGGACAAAGGGAAGTTCATGAATAGGCCTGCACAACGTCCCATACCCAAGTCCTAGCCTCCCAGGGACTGTGAATACACACGGGGAGACACACACAGACCGGGTGGACCTCTGTGAACACAGAGCCTCAGGTCAACTCCAGAAGGAGGCAGGGGACTGGGCCCGGACCCGACCCGCGCTGCCCTTTCAACCCGAAGTGAGGAGAGGGCTCAGCTGAGGGTCGACTCCCTTCGCTCTAGCCCTTGAACTCCGAGTTGGTCTGCAAGGGGCTCCCCCAGCATGCTGGGAACAGATGGCTGATCTGTGGAGGTGGCCCAAAGCCTGGGCTCAGCCAGGAGGACAGAGGGAGGACTGGATTATAAGGGGCAGTGGGGCCCTGACCCCACAAAATGAGAGACCAGGGACCTCTTTCCCCACCCTGCCCTACAGGCTCTGGGACTCGGGTCCACAGACAGGTCCAGTCGGGACCGAGAGTCCAGCAGGAGCCAGAGGACAGGGTACGAGGCGGGGTGCCCTGCTCCATACCTGCTGTAGGAGACCAGCAGGGCTGCAGTGAGGAGGCCCAGGGAGAGCACGTGCCTCCAGAGCAAGTCCAGGAACCTGGCGTTGTTCGTCTGGTGCATTCTGGGGAGACAGGCCCATCGGGTGGCCTCGGCCCACAGCCAGAGCCCGGGCCCCCCCCACTGCTCCTGGCCCCACCCACAGGATCCCTGGGAGCCTGCGGTCCTGGCTACAGCTCCTCCCACCTCCATAAGAGGCCAAGCCCCAAGGAGTGTCCAAAGGAGTCTGGCCTGGGCCAGTTCAGGGCCAGTCCAGTGCGGGGAAGCTCACCTTAAATACAGGAAAAGAAAGGAATAGACGGAGAAAAACCACATAAACTGGGAATGACTGGAGGGCATCCCGTACTTGGTGCCCTCTGCCGTGTGGGGGCCTGAGGGAGAGAGAACAGGTCATGGCGGGAGGATGAGGCCTCCCAGTCATGACCCGACCGTGGGGACCCCGGCTCCCCACAGCCTGGGCCCTACCTCCACAGGGCCGAGGCTCCTGGATGACGTGTTTGATCAGCCAGTTGACCCCCTGGTTCAGAGTCAGGCCCCCGAGGAACGAGATCTGCCGGGAAGATGTATGGTCAGCTGGGCCTCTGTGCCTCCCAGCCACTGCCCAGCCCTGCAGGCTGTGGCCTGAGGCTGACCCTCCCAGCCCAGCTGGTGACCAACCTGGAACCAGCCAGGGGGCTCCAACACCTCACCTCAGGAAAGGCAGAGGCATGGAGGGGACAGGGCGGCCCTTGGGGTGGAATGGTGTGACCCCCTTCCTGGGGCAGGGACAGTGGCGGGTACCAACTCACCGTGTGCAGCTCCCGCTTGAATATGATGAGGGTCACGAAACCAACAATGACAAATATGGGGCTGAGGCTCAGGTAGGCAAGGAGGTGGCCAGAGAGATCACCTGGGTGCGACAGGGAGACCGGGATGAGGACAGAGCATGAGGACAGAGATACCAGAAGCAGGGCTGGCCCTTCTTGCAAGTTAAGTAGGACCTGAGCCAGAAAGGAGGTCCCAGCAGGGCCGGTGTGCAGGGCAGGCAGCTGGGGCCATGTGGGGGACTGGCAGCCCAGACACTATATCGCCCACCCTGCCGAGTCAGGGGTTTGAACTTGGCTCCTCTGACCCCCAGGCTGGCCCTGGGCCAGGGGACAGCCCGGCAGGCACACCTACCAGTGCCTCTGGAACACAATCCTGGGTCCGACTGCCTCAGCCAAGCTCTGGGCCTCCGAGGGGACCCAGGACTCTCCGGTCACACAGACTTGGGTCTGTGCTTCAGACCCCATGAGGATCAAGGCCAGGGCTGGGGAGGAGGCCGTGCTGCCCAATAAGGATGCCTGCTGCAGGGACAGCTTCTCACTTGCTCTCTGACTGGCAGGAGGCTGGCTACCTACCAGCTGCCTGCTTTTTTACCATCCTGACGGACCACGGACGGACAGTGTGACGACTGCCAGCCTCTTCTGAGAGATGAGAACTCCACAGCCATGCAATGAGAGCCACTTTCCCCCTCAAGTCCAAAGGCCACCCTCACCATTCCACGCGGGGGCAGCCACATGGCCACTCTCAGGTAAGAGGGCGAGGCTCAGTCCCAGGCCAGCACTGGCTGGCTGTACGACCTCAGGCAAAGATGCCACACCCCTGAGCCTCTGCTCTTGCATCTGTGAAAGGGGAAACTAGTACCAACCCCCTGTGCCTGTGGGACACCCAGCTCGGTCCCTGGCACCAGGACGCTGCCATGCGGGGGGCGCTGCTCACCCAGAGGCTGGGTGAAGGGGACATGGGCAGTGGCCCACACCACCAGCCTGGTCTCTCACACAGGTGGCTGGGGAGGTGCCCACACAGAGAGGAGCCCAGACTCAGCCTGAAGAGATGGGCACACAGCTGGCCTCGCCCACACCCACGCAGGGCAGGGCTGGCTTCGAGTTGGCCTGGGGGACAGGCCACCAAGCTCCCCTCAAGTGCTGGTGCTGCCACAGGTCAGAGGGGTGACACCAGGCGAGGCTCTTCCCATTTCTGGGCCTCTGCCTCCTCACCCACAGGACGCCCTGGCCTCTTACAGTCCTAAGGTCCTGGGTCTCTCAGCTGCCCAGCTGACGGATGGACGCACAGAGCACCTGGCAGTGAGGAAGGGGAGCAGCTTGTGCCCCGAACCTGCGGCCATCTCCATGGCCTGTTCCACACGGTGCTAACCTGGGACCTTCCTGCAGAAGCTATCTGTGACTCTGGCTTTGCCACTCTGCTCCAAGCCTCTCTGTGGTTGCCTCTGCCCTTGGGATAGGTCGCACTTCTGCCCAGCTCATTAGGCAGGCCCAGCTCTGCTCCCCTCCCACCCTGTGCTCCAGTTAGTTCCGGGACCACACTCCAGTTCCCTGCCCTACTTCTGGACCTTCGTGCACACTGCTGCTCACACTTGGGATGCTGCCTGGGTTAACTCAACGTAAAGTAAGTACCCACCATAGTGGCAAAAAAGACATGTTCCTGCTACTGCAGAGCCCTCAGCATGGTGGGGGAATATGCAACTAGGCATCATTCATGATACGCCTGTTAGCGTAGACAGAGGGCTGTGCTGGTCTCTGCCTCTACCCAGCCCATAAGAGCAGGAACAGGGTCTCTTTACACAGCACTCAATGCCCACAGCCCAGCACAGCACCTGGCACTTAACTAGGCTCAAACATAATGGTTGGTGAATGGAGAATGTGTGAAAAAAAAGCAAGCAAGGGGTATGCAGACGTGCACAAGGCCATAGAAGAGTGAGCACGGGATGCCCCCGGCTCAGCCAGGCCTCTCCGTCAGAGAGAGGGTCTGCTAAAGGGTCTCTCGTCACAGCCTGCATCATACTGCTTACAACTGTAAGGTTCCTGATGTTCCTTCTGAGACTGTGAGCACCCGGAGAAGCTACTCCAAGGCCAGGTGGGAGAAGCCATGAAGGTGCTGAGGCCTTGGCCAAGTCCCTTTCCCTCTCCAGGCTTTGGTTTCCCTCCTGTAAAGTGGGGTTTTTCATAGTCCAGGGCTGCAGGGACTTATCAGTCTGTTCACCACTCTAAACCCAGAGCTCGCCCAGGGCCTAGGCAAGCGGCTAGCTAGCAGGAGGTGCTCAATGGATACTGGCTGAATGCATGGATGGATGGATGGACGGTGGGCAGGCAAACTGGCAGGCTCAGCACCTGGCAGGGCCACCCCACCCACACAATAACCCAGAACACCCAGGGTCAAAGTTCTCTGGCAGCCAGCCCTGTGGCCCCCAGCAGGGCCAGGTTCTCCCAACTCCACCCAAAAGAGCAGCATATGAGTAGTCCCTTCCTAGGACAACGAGGGTTCAATGAAGGGCTCATCTGATACCCAACCATCCTACCCAGGGAGGGTGGGGTGGGCTTAAGAGGGTCCTGAGAAGGTGGGATATTAACTGCAGTAATTTTTTAATGCGTCCTGCACATCAGGCACTGCACTCAGCATTTCTTATGCCCATTATTAGATTCTCACGTCACCACTAAGAAGGGAGGCACTGTGGTTAGTCTCACTTTAGAGACGAGGTGACTGGGGCACCTACAGGGGAAGTCACTTGCACAAGACCCAGGCCTGAACTTAAGCCCAGACACCTCTGACCCCAAGGCCCAAGCTCTGCAACACTCTACTAGACCGCCTGTAGAACGGTAGCTGAAGAACGTCCCAGCTGGAAAACCCTGCCCTTTTAGAGACGCGTCTGATGGGAAGCTCCAGAAGTCAAGATCCTAGGGGCTGCTTGCCCGTCACCGGGTTCCCCTCTGTTGTGGAGCTCTTCCCTGCTCAGGGCGTGGCAGGCCAGAAGTACTCAAGCAAGGAACAGCTGCCTGGCCTCGGTCTGCACACTTCCAGCAATGAGAAGCTCTTTCTCTTACAGGCAGCCCAAATTCACTGTTCGAAAGAAACAGACACTCCCTTGACGCCAGGGAGAGAGTCAGGCCTCTCTGGCTCCGGGGTAGGCGGGCAAGAAGGGCCCAGGTCCAGGGCAGTAATCCTTTCCCGTTTCACACGTACCTCTCCCCATTACAGCCCACCCGTGCCCCAGGACCAGGGGGAGCACCCCGTCGCGCAACCGCAGAGTGCGCGAGCGAACCTCACAATTTCGCCCAGCTCATCGCCGCACCACCGCGCCTGCGCGGCGCGCGCCGGCCGAACCCCTCCATGGCTCACTATTTGACAGTTCCTACCCCGATACCCCGGCGCCTCCTTCTCGGGCTTGCGCGAGTCGGAGCGCCCGCGGCTGAAAGGCCAGTCCCAGGAAGGCGTCCTTGGTGCCAGGGCCGCATCCTACCTGCAGGATATTCGACGTGAGTAAGGGTGACCGGCCGCCATGAAGCGGGGAGCGAGCACTGTCCGTCCGCTGCCATCTTACCCGGAGACCGGGCTTCGCTGAGCAGCCAATGGGGTGCCAGGGGGGCGGTGGTCCTGACCTATCATGCCGGGGAGGCTCCGCGCATCCAATTGAAAGATGATACAGGTAGTGGCGCAGCCATTCAGCGTGCAGGCCGTAGGGCTGGCCCTAGTGGCCAATCAGAGAGCGAGGCACCTAAGAGCTTATGAGCCGGCAAAGCCAGCGTCCAATCCTGGGCGAGCTCAGGTAGGTTTCTGGTCAATCAGGGAAGGGGAGGGTTCCAGCCCAGAATAGAGGGCATAACAACCAATCAGAATGTGAATCCGGCTCACAGCGTGGGCGGGGCGGGCCAATCAGGCCCTAGTTTGGGGGGGTGTGTTGAACTTTGGTGGGAGCTTTGGTTTGTCTGGGAGCTGAGCGGAGTGGAGGCTTCCCCAGCACCTGGAGCCCTCCCTGAGTCGGGGGACCCGGGCGCTGTTGGGCGCTTGCTCGAAGTGTGGAGGCCACCTTGGCACGATGGGGTCAGAGTCCACACACTTTTAGTTACGAGGAAACTGAAGTCAAAGACCCAGAAGGCATATATTTTTTCTTACGTGACGCGCAGAGTGGAAGTTAAGAAAGATTCCTTCCTTCTTTTCTTTGATTAACAAAGACTTGTTGTTTCACTCATATTTATACTATTTAATGAGGCAGCTTGGGATCTTAAACAGGAAGCCGGTTTTCTATCTACCTCAGTTTCCCCAAAGCATTCCACATAGTAGGAAACAAGGCCCTGCATAAACAGCTACAACTTGCCACCCACCTGTCCCTCTCCTATCCTCACTGTCTCAGAATAGGTTGACTTACTCATAGTCCAGGCAAAGTGCCGACCCCTCTTGTCCCCTAGCCTTTGCACATGCTATTCCACTGCCTGGAATGCATCCCTGCCCCCACTTTGCCTGGCCAAATCTGGGTGTCAGGGTGTCAGTTCTCACGTAGAGGTTTCTGTGGTCCCTTGAGGAGCCTCCACTGGGCCCCTCCCCTATCCAGCGTTGACCACACTGGACAGTTTCTCGTCTGTCTCTCCCAGTACACAGTAGTTCTCTGACTTCACGTTCACTAAGACCAACTTGTAGGAAAAGCAGATTCCTCAGTCCAACTAGGGCCTTGGAGCCTGCATTCTTACATGCCCTGTTTTGTTTTTTTTTAGATTTTATTTATTTATTTTTAGAGAGAGGGGAAGGGAAGGAGAAAAACGGAGAGAAAAATCAATGTGTGGTTGCCTCTCAAGCACTCCCTACTGGGGACCTGGCTGGCAACCCAGGCATGTGCCCTGACTGGGAATTGAACTGGTGACCCACTGGTTCGCAGCCTACGCTCAATCCACTGAGCAACACCACCCAGAGCCCTGGGGTTCTGATACAAGTGGTTCCAATACAAGTGTTTCCAGCCACTCCTGGAGAAACCCAGGGCACCCTTAAGACAGGGCCTGTTATGTATTTGGGCCTGGCCCAGGCCAGACCTAGAACAAGAAGCTGTTAAATGATATAAATGCTTGTGAGAAGTGAAAATAAACAAGGGAATCCCACCGACTAGAGTGGGTGGCTCTTCGAGGGCACAGGACAGCTGGATCTGGGACCGTGGGCTCAGCTGAGAGGGCTGGGGGTCATGCTGACTTGGAGCCCATCAGGGAGCTGGAAGGGCCCCCTGGCTCCCCTCAGCTGTGCTCAACTCCCCACACAGCCCCGCCTCGGCTTCTCTGGGTCAGCTGGCCCCATTTCCCTGTCACCTGTCGTCAGCTACCTCAGGCACTGCCATTATTAGCTTCCGAGAAGCAGGAGGTACGAGAAGAGTGGGCTGTGAATTTCCCAGAATAGCCAGCCCCTGGGACGGGGCAGCCATCCTGGTCTGGCTGCATTGCCCCTCCCTGGTTAGTGGCCGTTTCACCAGTGAGCAAACAGGCCTAGGGAGGCAAAGCCCCTGAAGCTCAGGCCTGTGTGATTGCAGAGTGCACTTGTCAGGGGAAGCATTCCAAGGCCGCAGTGAAGATGAAGAACTATAGAGAGAGAGGGAGTTATCCAGTGCGGGGTTTTCCTGGCACAGGGGACAGCAGAACCAAGGGTCCTGAGGCAAGAGTGTGGCTGGGTGAAATGGGCAAGAGAGAGTGAGGGGTGAGGGGCTGGGAGAGTGGGGACGTGGCAGGGGCTTGGCCCCTCAAAACTTTAAGGGCCACTATTAGTGGTGAGGACAGATGGGAGCCGGGACAGATGGGAGTGTCGTTTGGTCTGGTTTTCCTTTTTAAAAAAATTAAAATATAGCCCTGGCCAGGTATCTTACTTGTTAGAGTGCTGTCCCAATAGGCCAAGGTTGCGGGTTCAGGTCACACACAAGAAGTGACTGACAAACGCATAAATAAGTGGGGTAGCGAATCCACGTTTCTCCCTCCCTCTCACGAATTAATAATAAATTAAATTAAAACATAACACTTATACAAGAAATCCCAGAAATTGAATGTGATGATGTTTCAGAAACAAAGCAAACCTGTGTGAGCAGTCCCCAGATCAAGAGCCGGGGCCCCAGTAGCCCCTGACACTCCATTTGCTCACCCCGGGGTGGCTACCACCCAGGCCTCTGACACCAGGCATGAGTTTGGGCTGGTTTTCTGCTTTCTATACACACCCTCCAGTACAGGGAGGGTTAAAAGTGGGTTTACAGTTCTGAGCATGCGAAACACTTTATACTTGCACGATATTCGCACTTATTGATTTTCCATACAAGCAACTGTAAACCCACTTTTGTCCCCCCTCTAAGTACTGTTCATGTGTGGCTTCTTTCACAATTGTGTTTGCGAGATTTATCCTCACTGTGCTCTCTAGTTGTAATTTGTTCTCTCAACGCCGTGTGGTATTGAGTTCACCAGTTTATTTTCCATTTGACTTTTTCTTTGAAGATTTTACTCATTTATTTTGAGAGAGAAGGAGAGGGAGGGAAAAAGAGGGAGAGAAACCTTGATGCGCAAGAAGATCCATGGATCAGTTGCCTCTCGCATGCCCCCAAGTGGGGACCTGGCCCGCAACCCAGGCACATGCGCTGGCTGGGAATGGAACCGACGACCTTTCAGTCATCAGGACAGCATCCAGTCCAAGGAACCACACCAGCCAGGGCTCACATTTGACTTTTAATGGGCATCTGGGGTGTGTCCAGGTGTGGGGTGTTACAAACAGCACTGCTAGGTATCTAGCAGTGTGCGTATCTTTGGGGAACTTACGGATGCATTTCTGACAGGGACGTGCCGAGGAGCCACTGCAGGGTCCCATGAGACCATGAGATGGTGGAAGTGACAAGTCAGACGGGGCATGTGGACCAGGGGCTCGGCAGTGTGGGTGTGAATGCTGCACAGGACCCACAGGAGCCTGTGGAAGTCACCGGCCTGCTCCCTAGGCGTCCTCGGACAAGCCCCAAGAACCAGGCTTTTCCAGAGTCCCCAGCTGTCCCAAGTAGGACCGGCCTTGCCCTGTGGCCTCTCCTCTGGCAGAGGTCAGACGGGGCAGCCCTGAAATCAATGGTGCAAGGTCTAACAGTGCTTTGCACTCCAACACTTTCGCTCCCTGGGCCTATTTGCCCAAACTGTGTCAGCCGCTGCCCTCTAAATTAGAGGTTTCTTCGTTCACCTCGGGAATCTCTGTGTTTGGATTCCTAAGCAGTCCCCTGTCTGCCACAGAAGTGGGCCAGGGTTCCCTCAGGGCCTTCCCAGCTCTGGTCTCCGGGGCTGGGCAGGGACATCATGTTACTCTAGAAAGGGAGTGAGTGCTCAGAGACTGATGGGGACGAGGCGGGGGTGTCCAGAGGACCCAGGAGGCAGCTCAAATGGGTTATCACTGGCCAAATTTGCGGCCATTTGAGCACCAGAAAAGAGATTATAACTGCCCATATCACATAAAAAACCGCAAGTTTACAGCAGTATTCGAAAAACGGAAAAACTCACTGCATTGTGGAATGCTAGTCAGCAACAGAGAAATTAATTGGTACATGCCATAAAACGGACAAACCACAAAACGTCATTCGAAGCCAAGCATGAAGACCACCCACGGCAGGATTCCATTTGCAGAAATGTCTAAAAGGCAAACCAAGAAAGCAGCGGCCTGGGGGCTGGGGGGCTCACTGCAGATGGGCGCAAGGGGCTTCCTGTGCAGGTGAGAATGAGTGCTGTGGCAACAGCTGCACTCCGTAAAATTACTGAGGAAAAGCATTCGAACGAATCACTTTACGGCATCCAGATACCTTAACAAAGCTGTTTCAGTCAAACCAACCCACTTGCCGGCATCGGAGGCAACCGTATCAGCCAACGTCTCTAAAACTGGCAAAGGGAGTCACACATTCTCCTTTTCAGGTGGAACTTGAGTCCGTTAGTCGATCGGAAACTTCTTTTCTGAGTCCCAGCAGATACCAGAGGATGACTGACACATTTTCGAGGCATAATTACAGTATTTGGGTCGTGCCAGAGAACCACCTTATCTTTAAGATCTGTTTTGTTTGTTCAGAAACTGCTTGTTCAGAAACATGTCTGAAACTTCTCTAAATCATATTTTTAAAAGAAATGGCAAGATGTTAATTACTGACGACGTGTTGATTTTATGGGTAGGCTTTACATGGTTTTCTTTTTAACTTTTCAGTACCTTTGAACATGTCCCAAGTTTTTTTCTTCCTTTTTTTAAGCACCCTTCAAATGAAGCTTTGTGGTGACGGCCTGTGAACACAGCTGAAGGTCAGGTGGGCTCCCACCTGTTGCTCCCACCTGTCCCAGCCCCGCCCCTGGCTCTCACCAGCTCAGGCAGTGAGTGACTGCACTCCTGGTCTCCTCCAACACCCGAATCCTGCAGATGTGGGCACGGGCTCAGGAGGAGCCCCCCGCACCAAGATCTGCCTGAGCTAGTCCATACCCAGGCTGCCCACCCACATCTGTGCCCCCAAGCACTTCACTGGCCACTCCTCCTCCCCCATCACGAGCCCTTCCGGCCTGCGGACGTGTGGACCCTGCCAGGCTTAGTGGCGCCAGGACTCGCAGCCTCCACCAGGCTTCCCTTGACCCTTGCCCTCCTGGAACCCCTACCAACTGCACCCCAAACCGGGTCCCCAGCCCTGGCCCAGGGAGTAAAGGGCCACATGTGCACCCAGAGGCACAGCAACTTGGAGAGAAATCCCTTAAATTGTTTATTCGACAAAGTTGATGCACAGATGCTCCACTGTACAAAAGTCGGAAGCCGCGACAGACCGAGTGCCAGGGGCAGTGCATGGATGTGTAAACAGACAAAATGAAAATGCCACCTCTGTGTGATTTGGGAGCAAATCAGCGTGGGCCGGGCCCAGGCCTGAGATTACATTCACAGCGCAGGTTAAGTGCAAATGAACGGAATGTTGGGGTGGAGGAGCACCACCCCGGCCTCCCCTCCCAGGAAGCTGCTGGGTTCGGAGCCAGACCGAGGTCAGTGTGCAGCAGCCCCCCAGTCTTGGGAGTACGGGACAGCGGGGGCAGATGCGGGCATGTGGGGGGCAGATTCTAGGAGGAAAGCGGGCTCGCCGAGGGCAGACCATGGCCAACATCTCCCTCCCCCATCTCCCCTCCCTCTGGAACTAAATGGGCAAGATCACCCCCCTTGGGGCCCCTTTGCCATTCAGGGGAGAAGGGAGCCGGTCCCCCAAATCCGGAGAAGGGTATTTCTCTTGCATGCCTTTCAACCTGGACAGGGGCAGAACCTCAAAATAAAGTGTTAAGGCAATAAATAAAACATCCCAGCTCAGGTGACAACACCCCAACAGAAGTGAGTCTGCAGGGCGGAGAGAAAGTGGGGACAGATGACGTGGGAACACGTGCTGACCACCTCCCTCTGAAGGCCAGCAGGGAGGCGGGCCCCACACCGCTGCCTGACTGGAGAGCACTTGCACATCCGGCTGAAGGCTAGGTGCCGTGCAGTTTCTTGTCCTAGGGAGGGTGTGAGCTGGCCCAGCTCTGCACACCCCAACTGCCCCCAGTGTGGTCCCTGGGCCCCTGGCTCCTCAGGCCACCGCCAATGGCAGCATAGGTGATGGGCTGGGTCAGAACCTCCAGCTCTATGCCTGGCACCACCCAGGGAGTCTGGGGCTCCCCGAAGGAGGTGGGTAGGGGCGGGGCGGGGCGGGAGGACCAGCCCCACCTCCTGTCTTTGGTGGTGGCAGAAGTGCGACCAGAAATGACAGGCTTTGGCAGGCAGAAGGAGTGTCAGAGGACAGTGTCCTGGTCTGGTGCTTGGATCTGTTCAGGACCCGCTCCCTGCCCAGATGTGAGCACAAGGCGGCAGGCCCCGCCCTGTCCCCCTCCTGATGCTCCAAGCATGTTGCTCCCTAGGTGCCCACGTCCTACTCTCCCAGTCTGAGACCCCCCACCCCCCAAGCTGCAAACTCTAGTGCGGCAGCGTGGTCATTGTGGATGGCCAGCCATGCCCCTGGATTCTGAAACTTTCAGCCTAGGTTCCTGCTGGTGAAGACACCAGCAAACTTGACCACAGGGCCCTGCCGTGCCCACCCTTCTCCATCACCCTTCCAGCTCATGTGTCGGTAGCCCTGGGTGGGGGGAGCTCTTGGGGGTCCCACACCCAGGGCACCCCAGCTCTGCCTGCCCCAATTCTCCTCGCAACACCTTCCTCTCTCTCTACCTTTTTCTCCCACAGCCCCACTGGCCGCTGGTCCAGCCTCTGCTTCCCCAGGGACAGCCACGGGCAGTCAATGGGGCCTCTAGGGGCTCCATCCCTCTCCAAAGGAAGTCTGCCCCCAGGCCTTAGGGATTCCCAGGTGATGGGAGCAGGGAAAGGTCAGGGGCAACTGCCCATGGTCACCACAGCCAGGGCTCTGCCGCTGCCGACAGCCATAGAAGGCAGGCCCCGGTGCCAACCCGAAGGACGAAGGAGACACCTTCTCTGCCATCACCCATGTGGACAAGGCTCCGGCAGCCACCCCTCCCCAGCCTGCTCCGGCCATTACTGCAGCTCTTCCAGAAGACCGTTGTCTCGGGGTAGCACACCATTCAGGCCAACGCTGCTGGTCACCGACGTCCCCAGGTAGCCGAGCAGGATCTCGCTGCGGCGCCGGGACAGCTGCAGGATGTCGTGAGCCAGCGCCGGTACCGAGGTGTAGCGCACGTTGTCCAGGTCGAACATGTCCCGCAGGTACCGCACGATCTGGTCCTGGGGGCAGGGCTGGTGTGAGGCCTAGGCTGGCGCCCCTGCCTTCCACCAACGGCCTCCAGACCCCCAAAGCTCTCCTGGGCTTCCTCAGACCGCCCCCCGCCCCCGCCCCGGCCAGGCTCTCCGTGGAAGGAGCAGCAAGTGCTCTCTGCAGGTGCCCAGGGGCCCTTTTGGGAGTGGGGGGAACAGGCCAGGCTCTCATTCCACTCCTGGTACCTTCCAGGGCTCTGATTCCAGGGGCCATGGCAGGCAGGGCCCCAGCAGGGGCAGCAGCCACCACACTCCCCACTTACCTTGAAGAAAGCACAGACCTCGGCCAGCTGGGGCTTGGGCCCAAGGAAGCCGAAGGCCAAGACTGGGCTAACATGCTCCGATACGGAGTAGAAATGGGAGATGAAGCCATCAGGCACCTGTTGGGGCAACAAGGCTGAGGTCGGGACCCTGGCGTCCTCTTCAGAGCTGGGCTTTAGAGGGAGACCTGGGGCATTCACATCCTCCCTGGTTGACCCCGGACAAGCAACTAGGGAAGACCACGTTCTCACCTCTACAGAATCAGGGGGACCTTGGGGCTGCCATGAGGGCTGCCGGGGCAGGGGGGTGGGGGCAGGGCTGGGGAGGGCTCGGCACAGGAAGTGCCCGGTATGTGGTGGCAACAGCTGGTATCAGCTGTGCAGCAGAGCCTGGCTGGCAGAGAGGCACAAAGGACCGCAGGCCCGACAGTGCAGCCGGCATCGCCTGGGGGTGCAGTAACTGCAGCCCAGTGGCGGGCAGGGCCACTGCCTACTCCCAGGTGTCCTGCCTCCACCCAGATGCCTCTGTCTGTGCCCTTCCTCCCTCCAAGGATGCCCTTTCCCTCTTCTGATTCCCTCAGCATTCCCCAGTGTCCTACTCTGCTGGGCCTTGCAGGGTGAGGTGAAGGTGCTCTTGGCCAGGGGAGGGCACTGGAGGACAGGTGGCCAGTGCTATAACAGAGACCAAAAGGTATAGCCAAGCCTGAGTGAGGGCTCAGCAAGGCCTTCCTGCACCTGCCCCATTCTTCTGCCCATCCTGCCCTGTCCTGCCCCAGCTAGGGGCCAGCATGACCCGAATGGGGGGGCAACTGAGTGGGTGCTACCCCCAGAGCACCCCACAGAACTCACCAAGGGCCCTGTCAGGTCACTCACCATCAGCAGCCTCCTCTTGGCTTTGAGGACGGACCAGCAAGCAGTGGCCAGGGCCTAAATGAAAGATGGGACCCACTGGGTGCCAGAGTAGTAGGCTGGGCCACAGCCCCTGCCCATTGCCCAGCCTGGCACCAAGCCCTCGGTCCCAGCAGGAAGATGGGGCTTGTGCCTGAGCTCTGCCACCTCCCTCCCCTCAATTACGAAGCAGATACAACTAAACCTGAAGCTTGACGCTAATGCCAGCCCCCGGGGGCCCTGGGAGCAGCCACCGAACATCTCGAGGCCTCCATTTCCTGATTTCTAAAAGGGCCGTGAGCTGGCACCTCATCCCATCCAGGGGGTGTGGGATGCACAGCGACCACCCGGAAACTGCCTGTGAAGACCAGCCCCTGCCACCCACCTGAGCTTCCTGAGTGGCACACGTGCCCAGCAGGGGCCCTGAGCACAGGGCTCTCCTGCTATTCCTCTTCCATATTTTAACTTAGTATAACGCATTAAAATTGAATAGCATGAACGCCAGCACAGAATGAGCAGAATTAAGTGAGTGAAACCATTGCAGGGGAAGACAATGCACAGGCCACTAGCTTTACCATGTTGCCGGGGAGAGTGACAGGGTCCCTGCGACAGGGCTCTTCTAAGGCAGATGAGCTGGGAGCTGGGCCAGAGGGGCGGCCGCTGACTGGTGCGGGGGAGCCCAGCCTCAGTACCCACAGCCAAGGATGGAGGGAATCAGGGTCCAGGCCAACACGTGGGTTCCTGAGAGTGCGTGTTGGGAGTAGGGGCCGCTACCCACCGTCTCCTTGAAGCTGTCCGACAGCCAGCGGTTCCTCAGGACGGCGAGCACTGAGGACGGGGGGTTCTCCAGGTCCTCGAAGGCGTCCATTAGGATGAAGTCCAGCACGATGTCAAAGAAGCTCATGCACACCACCTGTGAGAGGCAGGCTGCTCTACGGCCAGGACCATGGTCCAGAGGGGAGCTGGGGGGCCGGAGGCCCGAGGGGGCAAGGGCGCGCAGGGCCACAGACGCATCTCTGCTCTGTGCCCAGGTGCAGCTGGGGCCATCTCTCTCATGGCCTGGGCCTGGGGCAGGCCAGAAACTCGGGGCTTATGGCAGTGATGGAACCACTTGAGCCCCTCAGAATCAAGGCAGAGCTCAGCAAGAGCGGTCCCCACCCCTGTTCAGGGTCTCGGGTGCTAAGCACAAACTGACTCACCCCTCGGCCCTCCAGCTCCAGCCGAGTGGTAGCCCAGGTCTCCGGGCGCAGGGCGTAGTTCAGCATTTCCTCGTAGCTCTCCAGGAAGCCTTTGGGGCTCTGTGGGGAGAGGCCCCAGACCCATCTAGACCAGATCTGTGGGGACGGGCTGGCCCGTGATGGCAGACGTGCCAAGGCAGGGCCAGGGCCAATCGCCGAGCAGCAGCCATGGAGGAAAAGAGGCAAGGAGGGTCCCCTGCCCACCTCAACGTGCCTCTGTGAAGACCCAGGCGTCTCCAGAACAGATCCAACGGCAGGTGCCCAGCGGCGTCTCACACCAGCCCATTACTGAGCACCCGCCGTCTTCCAGGGGGAGCACACACCCTATGGCAGGAGCTCACTTTGAAAGGATGGGTGAGGTGTGAGGCTGAGTCAGGCAGCCAGAGAGCAAAACTGCTACGACCTCGAGCCTCGCTGGTGAAATGGGAGAAGCTACAGCTCCACACTTGCAGGGCTTTCCCGGGGGAGCCGATAAGCTCGTGCACGTAACACAGTCGGCCTGGTGCCTGGACCTCGGCAGTGAATGGTGCAGGAGCTGTGGGCACACAGGCAGGCCCCTTGCTTTCTGGCACCACGGAGCTCGGCTGAAGCATGACCTGCAGGCGCAGGTGGGCACTTATGGACATGGGAAGCTAGTACGTGCTGGGACTAATCTAATGTGGATCAACGCACCTAGTTTGTACCGCCCTAAGAGGGACACCCTGGTATTATACCCACTTTACAGACAAGAATACTGAGGTTTCAAGACATCAAGGATGTGTCCAAGAGCCAGGCAGGGTGGAGCTGACACCAAAGAGCATGGACAGGTTGACGCCGTTTACAGATCCCAGGCAGAGGCGGCACCGGAATGGTGTTCACAACAGGAACAGGACGGGGATGGAGCTCACTGGGCGAGATCGACAGCCCATGAGTGGGATGTGGAGTGAGGGGCCATGCTGGGCCCTCAATGGGAAGAGCCAGGTGAAGACATCCTAGGGAAAGAGCTGCCTGGTGGGGACTTAGAAGACAGGTGACCAAGGAAGAGGAGCGCGAGGGGGGTGGGGAGCTTCCAGACACCAGTATCACTGCACTTCCGAGCCGAGGTGCCGGATGCACAGGGGTCCCTCTCTTCTCTCGCTAACCCCACAGATGCACCTTTACACTCTCCCAAGCCCACCTCACAAAGACGTTAACAAACAAAGGACAGAGAGAGAGTGGGCCAGGCACGGAGGAACCGGCGCAGGCAAAGGCCCCAGTCAGGGAGAAAGTCGGCATGGACCAGAAGCCAAGGACCGGCTGTCTGCACAGGGCAAAGTGCGCAACGCGGCAGGCCACCGTAGGAAGCCTGCCATTGACACCGAGAGCAGCAGCAGCGTGGGGGACGAGGTCACGGGTGGGTTTTGGAACCATTGCTCTGGCATGTGAGGAGAAGGACTGAGGGGGAAAAGGCACCTTCAAGAGCTTTATTCAGACCCATCAAAGAAAAGAGACGCAGGTGACCAACGGACACGGAAATCGATGACTAATGATGAAAGAAACACCAAGCGTGAATAAAACAAAGATTAAAAAGACTGTTAACACCCAGCACTGGCCAGGATGTAAGGAGACGCACCGCACACTGCTGATGAGGACCTAAGCTGTTAAGGGGTTTGGGAGGGCACATCGGCCTGCCCGTCCGCCAGCCCTTTCAATGCCGGCGCCCAGGGTTGCTACGGTGCTGTCCCACAGCCAGCCTCACCCCACAGAGAGAACTGCAGGGACTGGTTGTGACAGTGGTGTCCACGCCCCTGAAACACAAGGCCCAGGCCAAACGCCCATCCCCAGAAGGACTGGACAAGCCACAGGCAGCCACCCACGAGGAAGCAACACAACTGGTCAACGTCACTGGGGGACACATGAACGAGACACACTCACACACAGCACAGCAAGGCTGCACAGAAGCCATGGGCACAGCCCGAGCCTTGGAAATTAAATAACAAGTTCAAGGGATAAAGTCCACGAAAGTGGGCAGGACAGACGGGTCATGGTTTCCCCTGGCTGGTGGGTTCAGGGAGACTCCCTGGGGTTTGCATTTCATGGTGAATTCTGTAGAACTGTACTGCACTGCAATCAGGAATAAGAAGCAATACAGATGCACATTTTTAAAAATTAGCACAGGAAAAAGCTCCAAGCCTTTCCTAGCCCTCCTATAGAATAAAGTCAAAGTGGCCCTGCTTGATCTCAGGTAGGGCTTTTCATTTCTCTTCATATAACGAAATAAAAGTTAAAAACTGAAACAGAAGAAGCCGAGGGGGTAAGAAAACCTGAGAGAAGAGCCCCCAACAACTACCTTCTCAGCCTTCGTCATCAGGCCCGTCACCATCTGCCGGCCGACCTCCCCGAAGAAAAGCTGGTTACTCTGGTCTTCCAGAAGGCCCTGAGGGACGGGGGCAGGGGCGGGGCAGAGTGAGCCACGGGCTACAGTCCCCCACAGCCAAGAAGAGCGAGGTCCAATGTGCTGAGCAGGCGACCCACCCACTCACTGAGACCTGCCTGCCCGGCCCGACGCCACCCTCCCAGGAGCCTCACCCCACACCGACCTTGAACGCCTGCCTCACACAATGCAGCTTGGCCAGAAAGTCCTGGTCACTGTAGCAGCCCAGCAGCTCCGTCCTGCGGGGAACCACAGTCAGTCACGCCACTTGGGCCCCATCCAGTGAAGCCCCCATGGGGTTCTGGGTAGGGCCCCAGGTGGCCCTGCCTTGGCCTGGCAATGTGACCTAAGGCAAGTGTCTGCCCCACTGTGCGCCTTGGTCTCCCCCAAACCAAAGAAAGAGGCTGACTGGATGCTCTCTGAGGACACGTCAGCCTCAATAAGCCTGGGTACAGCCAGCAGGTCTAGTCACTGGGAGTTGGGCTGACCTTGGCCTCTTTTCAGCCCCAATTAGCTAAGGACAGAAATGGCCAATGGCTCCCCATGGGCAGAACGCCAGGGCAGGGGGCTGCCACCCAGCTGGGTCTGGCTGCCCTTTAGCCAGATCACCAGGGCTTCGACTGGAGCTTTCAACTATTTCAGTCCGTGAAACACACAGATCTTAAATTTGGACCCATGCCCAAAAGTTATGATTTTCATGTCGTACAGAAAAATTAATTTAAAATGAATTAGGAAATCTAAATATACCACAGAAAGGGTTGTATCAGGACACAGGGCCAAGGAACGAGGCCCACTGAGTTTCCATGGCTAGGTCCCTCTGAGAACTCAGAACAAGCACGAAATAGTGTTAGTTTATTAATTGTATTAATTTGTCATTGTTAATTCCAGACATGCCTGTCTCAATGCTCGAAGCCATCCCAGGCCCTCCTCAGTGGGGCAGGAGCGGGTGCCAGCCAATCACAGGCCTTGGTGAGCCTGGCCCAGCCGAGTCCTCACCAAAGACTGCTGGTTTCTCTGGCCTCCTCCCAGGGGGCCGGCACCTGCCCCACCTGCTCCAATTGCCCTGCACTCACCTGAGGGTCCGACAGAGCACCTTCCCCTCCTTCACCAGCTGCAGGGCCTCCTCATAGGCGGCAGCAGGCCTGGAGAGTGGGACCAGGTAATCACCAGCCTGCAGGGACTCAAAGAGCTGGGGAGGGGGCAGAGGAAGAGGGAGGGCACGTCAAAGCCCATGTCAACAGCATCCGGGGGCTGAGCGCCCATGCCCAGCAGATACCTGAGGGGCCAACCTCTCAGAAGGGATGTCTGAAGGAGCACTGGTCTAAGAGGCAGAGGCCTGGGTTCAAGTCCATCTCTGGCCCTCATGTCCCCGTCTCCAGGGACTCTTCCTGAAGGAACCTGAGCCCATGTCCTCCCACTGCAGGCCAGGACAGCAGGAGCTGACACACAGGCCATGGCAGGGGACTACCACCAAGCATCGGGCACGTGGCAGAGAGAAGGGAGAGGTCAGCATGGGCCGGAGCTGTTGGGGGCAGAGAGCCCTGTCCTCACCCCCAGGACCTACGAGCCCTGGGTTCTCAGGCCTCCTGGTCCCCAGAAACTTCATGGAGCCCCCAGGGAGCAGCACTGGTGACTGCCAAATTCTGCTTGCATCGGAGCAAACGGCTGCGCTTTCCCACGACCACAGTCACCCAGGGTCACACAGAGGCCAGGCCTCCATTCCACCCACCCCTGTGTCCATCCGCCTCCCCGTATCACCTCGGTGGCAGAGAAGAAGGAGTCCTCCGAGGTCAGGCTGTCCTCATCGTCTGCCCGCAGGCACAGCGAGCCCTCAGTCAGGGGCAGCATGAGGGTCCGCTCTGCAAAGAGTGGGGAGAGGAGGGCTGAGCCGAGACTCCCGAGTTCCCTGGCAGGATGCACACACTCAGTGCCCAGGACGCTGGGCCCCAGCGGAGGACACTGAGCACGTGTGGGTGAGGACCCAGGGCCCCTCACCATAGACCCTGAGATAACCCGGTGGGGGGCACAGCTAGGCGTGGAAATGAGGCTGCCGAGGGGACCAGCCTACGGCCACACAGCTGCACCCTGACTCCTGGTGGCCCCGAGCTCCTCAGAGGCAGGCCCCAGTGTGCTGTGTGGCCCCAGACAGGTTGCTTCCCCTCTCTGACAAACCGAAACTTGGCTATCGATACCGAAGGGCTTGTGGGGGCCCACAGGCCACTCACTTGGTGTTCTCATCCTCACCCACCCGAGGGCTGAGGGGGCCTGGACCTTCGTGGGCACCTTGGAAAGGCCCGGGAAACTGATCAGCAGAGTTCACCCCCTGGTAGCCCCACCGGCCTTCTCTGCCACGTGGGAGGCTGGAGGAAGTGGGACCTGGGACAGGGGAAGACACTCAGGGCGGGGCGGTGGGAAAGCACATGGCCCTGACCAGCCAGTGCTGGGCCTGTGTCGCCATGGGTAGAGTGAAGAAGCCAGACACTCAGGAGCCCACCGTTTCCCTCGGTGCTGACGGCACACACGGGCAGGCTCTGGGGGCTGTCAAATTCACTGTGCTGGGTTTGGCACCCAGCAGCCACTAGGACGACATTGGCTGTTGGCTGCATAACTTCACCTCCCACTGATGCCACGCCCCTTCTGCCCAGAGGGACAGGGTAATGGCGGGCGCAGGTTCTTGGCCCTGCGGCCAGCTCTAGCTGGGCTAACCCTGGGAGCCATCCCTTCCACCCACCCAGGAAAAGACTCAAACCAAAGGCCTGAATAAGCCCAAGGCCTACTCCCAAGGGCACAATCTCTTGGAACCTCTGGTTCCCCATCTGTGCACTAGATCAGAGGTGGCCTGAGGGCCCTGGGGATTCTGGTTTGCTTAATGCACTGAGGGAGCCAGCTCTCATGCTCCGGCTCTCTCGCTGCCTCCCCACCCCCACCCTGCACCCACCCCAGTGCAGCCCGAGAGGGGCCCGGCTCACCCAGGTCCAGCAGAACGCTATCGGACGGGAAGGCGGGCCCAAACTCCTCCTGCAGGTGGTAGGCTCGGTGCAGCAGGGACTCCAGCTTCTCTGCAAACTCCCTCCGCTGCGATTCCGGCTGTGGTTGAAAGGGTGGCCGTCAACCCAGGCCCTCCAAGCTCCCATGCCGACGGCCCCTCCCCTCACCAAGAATGGGGGGCCCAGCCCCTGCAGGGAGAGGAGCAGGCTCTGAGGCCCTGCAGTGCGAGTCCTGGGGCTGCCCAACACAGGAGCCCAATGTGGCCAGCGGGCTCCTGACAGGCGGTCGGCTGCGACTGAGATGTGCCAGGAGCATAAATACACACCGGGTCGCAAACACTTGGCACCAAACGCACAAATACACACTCAATCTGGGCCACTGTCTGTGCGGACTACCTGTTGAAATGACGGCATTCTGGATACACTAGCTTACATCAGCTACCGTGGTTACTGAAATGAACTCATCTGTTTCCTTTTGCTTTTTGACGTGGCCTCTAGACACCTTTCAGCGAGACGTGTGGCTCCCTACCGGCAGTGCATCCTGACCTGAGCCGCCCGGGGTACAGACCTTGCTTGGCCCACCAGTTCCAAGCTGTGTGACCTGGAGCAAAAATCATCCCCGTTCTGAGCCTCAGTTTCCTCAGTTTCCCTATCTGTCAGCTGAGTGAGGAGTGCCTACTTCCTGGGACCCTAGAGAAAGCATGCAAGGGACAAGCCAGTGAGCGTTAGCCACGGGAACACTCGCTGCACCCGCTACCACTGTTCTGGGAGAGCGGTTGGGAGCCCAGAAAGAGCTGTGGGCAGCGCGTGGGAAGGCACAGCGCCTGGGAAGGCTCAGCACCCGAGCAGGCACAGTGCCCGAGACTGGCAGCCTGTGGCCCCAGTGACCTCCTCACTGCCTCTCCCCTCCTGGCCAGGGCACAGGGAAGAAGGGGCCCCTGCTCCTCGGACCCCAGGCTCTTCTGGGCCAAGAGGCCGGGCCCGGCAGGCCCCGCTCTATTTCCACAGAGGCTGCCAGGTCCTGCGCTTGCATGTAACCAGACCCTGGGGAGCAGACAGGGGCTGACTTGGGCCTGAGGCCACTGGGGAGAAAAAGCTGGAAGACCTCAGCGGGGACGTGATGACGTGAACAGCTGCCTTTCACGGAGCGCCCACCCTGGACCAGGCACCTGGTCTCCCTCAAAGGCAGGCATTACTATGACCCCACTTCACAGAGAAATCTCAAAGCGGTTCAGTGGCCCAGCCCGCTGTCGAGAGCCTGGAAGAGCCAGGATGTGAGCCCAGGCCCGAGGACCCCAGACCCACGGGCCGCTTTGCTCAGCTCCACCACAGGGCCAGACCCTGCTCCACGTGGCTCGAGACCCGTAGCTTTGGCTGACATCTGCCGGCTCTGCCTCTGTGACGTGACCTTGCGTTAGGGAATGGCTTCTTAGCTATGACATCAGAAGCACCAGTGACAAAAGAGAAAAATAGAGATACTGAATTTCATCGTAATTAAAAGACTTTTGTGCTTCAAGGTCACCACTGAGAAAGTGAAAAGACCACCCACCAAATCAGAGGGGTGTTTGCAAATCATCTCTCTGACAACAGACTGGCATCTAGACCACCCACAAGACTCTCACACTTGTGAGCAAAAACACAAATAACTGACTTAAAAGCAAAGGATCTGAGTACAGATTTCTCCAAATAAGATACACAAATGGACAATAAACAGGGGAAAAGCTGCTCAACATCGTTAGCTATCAGGGAAATGCAAACCAAAACCACAATGAGATACCACTTCACACTCACGAAGACGGCTGGAATCAGAAAGTCAGACAGTAACAAGTGTTGGCGAGGATGTGGGGAGTCAGAGCCTCGTCCGCTGCTGGTGAGCCCGCGGACTGGTGCGGCTGCCTTGGAAACAGCCTGGCTGTGTCTCAACATGTCCAACAGAGTCCCCATTTGACAGAGCCGTTCCGCTCCTGAGTACATTCCCGAGAGAATTCAAAATAGACGTTTATGTGGAAGCGGATACACAAACATCCACGGCAGCGTTGTTCGTAAAAGCCACAAAATGGAAAGCACACAAATGCCCACCTAGCAGTGGATGGACAAATGAAACGTGGTCTCTCCGCACAGCAGAGCATCAGCCTGTGATAAACAGAGACGAAGCAGTGACCTACGTACGTTACAAGCAGAGCTCACCTCGAAAGCACCGCTATGTGAAAGGAGCCAGGCATGAAAGGCCGCATGCCGTGTAATCTGAAGGAACACCCAGAACAGGCCAAGCCACAGAGACAGAGTGGACCAGTGGTTGCCCAGGGATGGGGGGACGCCGCAGGAGGACTGGGGGCGCTGACTGCTAGGAACACGGGAGCTTTTCCAGGCAATGAAATGCCCTGCAGTTGCGACCGTGTGGTATATCCCTACGATGCTATGAATGCGCTGAAAGCCACTGAAGTCTACAACTTAAACTGGTGAATTTTATGGTAGGAGGATTGTATTTCAATAGCCTTATTAAAAAATGTTCACACAGAAAAATGCCTACAAAGATACTACGCGGTTCCGCCTGGATGATCGGTTCTGGGTGTCAGTCATACCGACATTGAAGACCATTTATTGAGCAACTACTATGGGCCAGGCTCAGAGAGCAGGCCCTGCTGTCTCACCAGGGGCACCAGCTCTCATTGAGGCCTCTGTCCACGTCACACAGATCACAGCCTGAGCTCTATTCCCCCCACTCCTTTCTACTTCCGTAGTTCTCACCATTTTGTCAGGACTATTTCATTGTTTTCGCAATAAGGAAAACAATGAAAGTGCTGTAACGTTAAGATGCAGTATTAGCCCTGACTGGTGTGGCTCAGTGGGTTGGACCTGATCCTGCGAATAGCAAGGTTGCCAGTTCGATTCCTGGTCAGAACACACACTTGAGTTGTGGGCTCGGTCCCCTGTTGGGGGTGCGCAGGAGGCAACTGATGGATGTTTCTCTCCCTCTCCCTCTCTTCTCCTCTCTAAAAGTAAATAAACAAAATCGTTAAAAAGAAAAGACGCAGTACCGGCAATAAACACACCTCTTCCTGTGCAACCATGCCCTGGACTAACCGCCCTCCGCCATCACAACCGAAGGCGTCCCCATCTCCGGGGGACCCACAACCGACTAGCCAGACACTGTCACACTGGCATCCCAAAGAGATGCCCCCCATTTGACCTCACTCCAGGAGAGCCCAGGAGCTCGTAGGGCTTTGTTTTTGTTTTCCATTTTTATGTATTCATTTTACAGAGAGGAAGGAGGTGGAGAGAAACACCGATTCGCTCTTGCACCGATTTATGTTGATCCCTGGTTGATCCTAGTACGCGCTCCGAGCAGGGATCAAACCCACCACCTGTCCTTTCGGGACGACACTAGCCAACAGAGCCACCTGGCTAGGGCCTTTCGTTTCTAAGACAGAAAAAGCCCACAGCCCCACCACTTCCCCAAACCCCACCCACAGGCAAGTGTGCAAAGTGAGAGAAGTCAAGCAGTAAAGAAAGGTCCTGAAAAGGACAGGAAGGCACCAGGAACGCCATTTTGCACCTTGCCCCGCAGCCCCTCCCCTCGCAGACCACTTCGGACAGTGTCCTGCGCATGTCGGAGGAAAGTGAGAAGACACACGCACACTAGCAGCTACCGAGAGATGCACAGGCGAGTGGCTGTGTCTTCACAACACACCCATGGCCACACGACTACACACACGCTGCATCCTGCTGTTACCCCTTGACGCACTGTGCAGACAGCATCCTGTCAGCCCGCGGAATGTCCCTCGGCCTTTTAATGTCTGCATAGAGCTCCAGACCCCTGCTGCTGGGCAATTAGAGAGTTTCCAGTTTCTCAGCTATTACAGAGCAATGCCTCAATGACCATCCATCCCAGGACACGCATTTGCTGTGCTTTTCACAAAAATGCTTTATTTTAGCTCTTTCACTTTTTCATTCCTGATGTTGAAATAAAGGTTCATTATAGAAAACTTAGACGATGTCCCCAAAAAAGTACAAAGAAAAGACAGAGGTGGTGTCATGCAATCTCCTATGCACACAGGCTACCTGCCCTAGTCCCACAGAAACGTGTGGCTGGGGTCAGGGTGAGCATCGCTGTGATTTCCTGTGTAATTACCACATGCCAGGCACGCGCGCTCAGCCCATTGCGTGAATGTTTTACTTGGTGGAACCAACATACTCGCCCAAGGGGAAACCTCCCGCCCAAGGGGAGGAGTGGCCGGTCCATGGCCAGGGGTGAGGACCACCTACCTCGGACAGTGCCTCTGAAGCGGTCTCAGGGTTCCGGAGGCTGTCCCCCGGTGTGGGGGTGCTGCCGTTGTCCCCCCGCTGCCCCACGCTCAGCGCCTGCTCCCATTTCTGCAGAGCCTCCTCGAACAGCTCCATGCCTGAGAGAAGGGAGGGTCAGGCCCCCGGCGGAGGGAGAGCCGCTCCGCCCCATGCCCCTTGAGAGGGCCCCGAAGGACAAAAATGGCAGGACTTTGTGGGCTGGGTCCTGATGACCTTTTTTAACAAATTCTCACCCAAGGATGTGTTTATTGGTTTTAGGGAAAGAGAAGGGAGGGAAGGGCAGGGAAGGGGAGGGAAGACGAGGGGACGGGGAGGGAAGAAGGGGAAGGGGAGAGGGAAGAAGGGGGGAGGGAGAAAGAGAAACATGATCAGCTGCCTCTCGCACAGGCCCTTACTGGGGATCAAACCTGCAACCCAGGCACGTGCCCTGCCCGGGAATCCAACCCACCACCTTTGTGTGTGCAGGGCATGCTTCACCGCACTTGGCCACCCAGCCAGGGCCCTGATCAGTTTTTTGATCGGTTTACAGGCCCTTCATTCTGATCAGATTTGTTCCTAGCAGCTGTTCCCTGTCCAGAGGTGGATGGAAACCACTGAATGGGGGTTTGGGCATGGGGAGGGGGAGGGGGAGAGGGTACAGGTACAAAGCAGCAGGTGGAGAAGTGTCCTGGGAAGCCATTTCCCGCCACCCACCCTGGGAGAGCCCAAGGCCCCCACCTGGCCTGTACCTTGCATGTAGAGACTCTCGGCGTTGCCGTCGCTGGTGGTCACAGACTCCTCCACCCTCCTGGCATCCCATGGTCCCGAGCACGCAGCCGTGGGGCTGGATGAGTTCACTACCACCATCTGGGCACCAGGCGGTGCAAAGACCCAAAAGAGAGGGGTGAGGCCTTTCCAGACCCTGTAGGACCTGAGGCTCCCCCACTGCCTGACCGTGTGCCACACCTACTCTCTCCAGACACACCTGGAGCCGGCCTGAGTACAGAGGTCACATCCTCAGCAAGACCTGGTCCACCAACTCCATGCACCTGAGTACCCCTCACAGAAACTGCTGGAGCCAACATCCAACCCAGGATCCTGCAGCCTCGTACCAAACCCGCCCGGGGCCCACCCCCTGCTCTGGGGCTCCACTACCAGTCAGACTAGGAAGACGAGGAAGCAGCCAGCACGTGTGGGTTGGCCAGGGCCCAATGTCACCCGCACTGCTCTCCTGCGTGAGCAGCCACCTGCCCTGACAGGCTGTGGGTTCCTCCAAGACAAGAGCCAGCTCTTACTTGCCTGCAGGCCCAGCTCTGAGCTGGGGCTTGGTGCTGACTGAACGAGTGAATGAATGAATGACTAGAGGAGTGAATGAACCAAAGTCACTCCCCAGAGGAAATAGCCTCTCTCAGTTATTGATCTCTGCATCCTCAGCACCTGGCAGAGTCCCTGGCATGAAGCAGATGCTTGCTCAACATCTAACGAATGAATGAACGAACAAACAAATGAACGAACATTCACAGATAAGTTTTCCCTGAGAGGCCATAAGCTTCTCTTCTGCAGCGACCCCCGCTTTCCTCACCAATGACTGGCACTCGGTGACCACCTCACAGCCTACTGGACGGATGCTGGTGAGTGACTGAACGTGTGCATGAACGAACAAATGCACAAACGACTGCATAAAATCTCTACTCCCGTCTTCCCACCAGTCCACAAGCCCCCTGAGAGCAGAGACTGAACCCAACCTGACAGCAAGGGACAGAGCCCTGAGGCCCTGGCCGGGCCCCTCTCCCCCGCCCCCGCCCTCACCGAGGCCAAGCTGTGGGAGGAGCCCGAGTGCTTGCTGGGCTCGATGGAGGAGATGCCGCTCAGGGTGTCGTTGCTCTTGCTGCTGGGGCTCTGCACCCTCCGGCTGGAGTAGCCTGTGAGGAACAGGAGAGTAGGGGTCGCGCAGGCTTCCCACCCAGCCTTTGTGCAGGCTGGGCCGGTCCCCCTTCCAAGCTGCCCACTTCTCCGCATCTGGAACCTGTCCTGACCTCCGCAGTCAGGGTGGTGGCAGGGCTCCCTGAGCCGGGCACTTAACAGAAAGGCATTAGGCCAGTGCCACTCGCTGCCATATCTCGGTCACTGGCACAGGGCCTGAGGTCCAGCTACTTCCCGCCTTCTTTTTTTTTAATTTATTTTTTATTAAATTGATTTTAGAGAGAGGAAAGGAGAAAGAGAAACCCTGACCTGCTGCTCCACCCACCCATGCACTCACAGGTGGAACCCTGCACGTGCCCCAACCAGGTACCAAACCCACAACACTGGCGTTGTTGGGACGACACTCCAACCCACCGAACTACCTGGCTAGGGCCTCCCTAGCCTCCTTCTTCCTCAAGTTGCCCTGTGCTGCTGGTTGACTGACTGATTAGGAATTCTCCTCCTTCCAAAAAGGATTCAAGGCAACAACTTTTGTAAGACACACCAAAAACTTTTTTTTAAGTGAGAGAAGTAAAGAAAGGAAAATCAGGTGAAACCAGACATGGGGGGCGGGGCGAGTATATGGGGGGGGGGCAAGCAAGAGGCTCGTGCTAAAGCCCCTCCAGGTTTCCCAGGGGTTGATGCAAAGTGGAAACCCAGAGAATCAGCAATTCTCAGGTGCTGTTCTGGACAAACCTAGAAACTTCTTGTTTACTGTTGTGAAGCTAAAACTTCCCTTTTGTGATGATCATTCACAATGGAAACTCAGTTTCACACAAGGACTCAGGTGCTCCCAAGGGCCCTGGATGATGAGAACCACCGCCACCTACTGGACACGTGCTGGGCCGCATCGCCCACCAAATTCTTACGAGGATGCAAGGCAGGAGGTTCTACTGTCAACACCACTTCCCAGATGACAGGAACTTGTAGACAGGATGTCACTAGCCCACAGTTAACTGGGCCCAGCTGGGACTTGACCCTGGGCAGCCCTTGCCCCCCACCGCACACCTACCTTTCTTTACCGATGGGACCTTCCTGGCCATGAGGATGGGGAGGGGCACGGTGCCCAGATGCTCGCCTCCCACCTCAGGGCCGACCTGCTTCTTCCTCCGCCTTCGCCTCTTCAGCTGGTGGGCGGCCAGGGCCAAGGCCACGGTCCCCAGGGCCGTGGCAAAAAGGACCTTCCGCAGGCCTGGTGTCAACCGCAGCTGCGAGAACGCAGACTGTAGGAGAAGAGGGAGACAGCCAGTCACATCTCCGCGGGAGAGCCCCAGGCAGGCAGGGCCACCCCGGGAGCACAAACGAACCGGGAACACCTCGGGCACCTGGGGGCTATCTGCTCACCAGAAAGTAAGAGGCGGCCACCTCAAGAGGGGGACCTGGCTAGCTCCTCTAAAATGTGGACCACAGAGGTGCAGAGAGAGGGCTGGGGTTGGCAAAATGATGACCCCAAGGAGACTGCATCTGGGGTCCAGCCAGCGCCACAAACACCGGCCACGATTCTAACGCTGAAGTGACTGAGCGCCTGTGCTCTGGCCGCTGCACTAGGCCTCCACCTGCACTTCCTGTCTGAGTGCCCGTCCTCCTCCAGGTGAGGCATCCAAGGCTCACACCGGTTAAGACACATGCTCAAGGTGACAGAGAAACAGAAAACAAACCCAGCCCGCCAGCTCCACTTTTTGATAACTTCCGGAAGACGAAGACATTCAGTCTGTCCAGCTATCCTGCCTGCACACATGCCTGCCCCGCCCCCACTCTCTGCCTGCTGGCCTGGGAGCCGCCTCCTTGGGCCGCATCCCACTGGGCAGAGCCTTTGAAAGTATCAAGAGGCCTGGTCGGCACAGGCATTTGAGGATGGCAAAGACCAGGTAGGCACCCCAGACCCCCATCCCAGTCCTTCATATTCCACGCAAAGAAGAGACCCTAGACCCCTGGACCAAAATAACAAGGGCCCAGCTTTCCTAACGCTGAGTGGCTCAGTGTTTCCGGGTCCAGAGTGGTTAAAGGGCAGGACCGCAACCCAGCCAACCTCTACCTGCCCAAACGTCGTGTACAGGAACACAGGGATCTCAGCCACTGTCATGGCCAGGGCCTGGATCACAGACATGCCCTCCGTCCTTCGGAACGCCATGGCAGGAACAACGCCCCGGGCAAGAGCCCCTGGGGCTGAGTGTTCCCAAGGAGAATGTCTTCAGCTGGTTGCTGGCTGGGTCCCAGTCACCATCCACAGCTGGGGAAAACACGCTTGCGCATACCAGAGGGTCTCTCCGCAGAGCTGAGAGGCAGAAAACAAAGTCAGACACAAGGACATGTGCACGGGAGCGGAGAAATGCACGCGAGAGTGCCCGGGGCGTGAGGCGGGAGCATGGCCTCCATTTGGAATGCCAGGCCTAGAACCAGCCTTCTGCGTCCACCAGCAGGGAGGCAGCCAAATGCCCCGTGGACCCCTGCCCGCCATGAGCCCCGGGAGCAGAAGACAGTGCCTCTGGCACGCTGGCCCAAGGGCAGACCTGGGGACTGAGAGATGGATAGGTCCCTCTCAAACACGATGGCCTTTTTTTCCTAAGCACAAACCTCAGGCCTCTAAAGGGTCTGGCCCTGACTGAGAATCATTCCAGTTTTTTCACCTCCCACAAAGCCAAGAATGTTTTACTTCCTGTGGCCTGCGTTATCAAAACAGCAGGGTATTTCCTCAGATAATAATGGCCCCTACACATTGTGTCTATTTCCTGCTGAGTTCTTCACGTACATTATGTCACTGAATGATACATTATGTCACTGAATGATTATAATTACGTGAAGTATAGGCTCTCTGCCTGCCCCGCCCACCCTTGCCAATTTCCAATGGGGAAACCGAGGCTCAGGGAGGCTATCTGCCAAGTTACACAGCTGGTAGGAGGTAAGAGTCAGAACTTGGACCCAGGTCTCTGGGACCTCGGGCTCCGTGCTCGGCACAACCCTTTCGCTTAATAGGACGGGGAGCGAGAAGTGGCAAGCCCCAGAGGAACCACAGGCTTTGAGGACACCCTTCCCCTGGGAAAGGCCCCTGAGACCCTGCGGGGGTCGCCTGCTGCCCATTCCAAGGCTTCGAAGAAGTGGCTCAACCGCGGACAGCCTGTCCCCAGGGTCCTGCAGGGTGCTCTTCAGCCGCCACCACCAGCACCAACACCCAGGATGCCTTCAAGGTCTCCGGGGAGCTCAACAGAAGGAGCACGCAGGCCAGGCCAGGCCAGGCCATGTCTGTCTACTCGGGATGGTGGCCAAAGTCACTGGACCGGCACAAGAAACAGCTTATCCCCAGTGAGTGGGACGGAAGGAGGATGCTATCAGTCTGGCCCTAGGGCTGGGCCCTGTGTGTGGGGGTGGGGCATTGGCAGAACATTCTGGAGCTGAGGAAACTGTTGTGTCAAGGGTGGGGAAACTGTTGTGTCAAGACACCCCGTCAGGAGGCTGCAAACTGAGCTGTGTGACTGCCAGTGGCCAGGGCCAGGGTTAACATCTAAGGTACCCCCTTCCCCGTCTCCGGCGCTGTTTCTGGAGCACTTACTCCAGGCCAGGAGTGCGACCAGCTCTCCACAGAGGGCTGTGAGTCTAGTCACTCACAGAACTCTCACAACCACCACTGTATACATCAAGGAAACTGACGCTCCAAGAGGTAAGTGAACCAACTGAGGTCACTGAGGAAATAGCCAGCCTGGAATGTGGCCTCAGTTCTAGGGGATCCCAAGGCTACGGGTCTCCCCGGAGCTGCCTGCTACACGGCCACCTCTCCCTCCACGCTGCACCCGAAGGACCCCTGGGTCCCCGAGTAAGAAGCTCACGTGGAGCAGTAAAGATGAGCCTGAACACATGCTCCAGGGGTGAGACAGGGCTGAGGGGCCTGGCGTGTGTCCGCAGGCAAGTCAAGAGCAGCCTCTGCTGCCCCAACTTGAGGGAAAGAGCACCAGTTACAAGGCGCCAACACCTACTAGGGACGGGTCCAGATCCGGACAGACGTGCCCTATTCCACCCCGGGCACCACCTGGAGAGAGGCCTCCATAATGATAAGCCTATGGCAATGTCCCCACCCCACGGACACTTCTAATGCCATCCCCCCCACCTGGGCAGTCACCTCTCTCACCCTGTAACCTTGGGCGGGAACCTACTCCTTCCACCCAAACCGTGGCACTTACACCCTCAGGCTGGATGCCCACATTCGCCACCTGAGAGTGGGGATGTTACTGGATGTCACCTCCTCCCTTGCCCTGGACGATCCCATTAAGGACTCTGGCCTTTACAGTCCTCCTTTCCGCCGTAACCTCAGCAACGACCCCAACCCAGGCACTCCCTTGAACTTTGCCCAGTCTAGTTCATTCCAGCCGGGAACTGGGCACTACCACACGGGGCCCCAGCAATATTCCCACCTTCAGAATCTGCTCACTCCACCCCAGACATCTCCTAGAGCAGCCTTCATCGCTTGCCCCGACCCCGGGAATATCCTTGGGAGTCCCTCACGTGCCGACTGCCGCCACCCACGGCCGGCGCACCTGCTCTTTCCATCCCGGGTACTTCCCCAGGCCTGCTCTGATCCCCATAACGTTCCAGGCCTGGGCATCTCCTAGCTGACCCGGTACCTTTCGTTCCACCTCTCGCGCCGCCCAGGACCAGATACCTGCTCATTCCAACCAGGGCGCTCCTAGTCCGGCTCAGCCCGGACACCGACGCCCCTACCCAGTCCCCCGCGCAGGCCCGGCTCCCGCCCGCCGCAAGCCTCGGTCCCGGGCCCGCCCGACCGTCCCACGGGCTCAGCCCCAGCCGCCACTCACCCGAGATCCCATAGCTGCGGAAGGGCAGCGTCTCCTTCCCCGGCGTCCGCGCAACCAACCCGTGGGTCGCTCGGGGGCGTGGCCAACTCCCACTTTGGCCAATGAGTGTCTCTGAACGGTTCCCCGCGGCTCCGAGGGGGTGTGTCACATGACCAATTTAATCTAAACTCTTCCTCTGCCCCGCCCTCTAAGTGCGGTTGAGGCCCGAAAGCGACCTTTTCTCTCCTGTGATTGGCCAGAGAGATTACATCCACCCGGGGGCTGGTTGAGTGAGGCGGAGCTGCTCTTAAAGGGGCTGAGGAAAATCCATGAGGTTTTGAAGGGGCTTTGATGAAGGAAGCCGCGGCAATCGGAACCCCCGTGTTTGGCTCTCCTACCTCTTTGAGGCCCCACAGCAAATCCTTCCTGCACTTGAAACGCCCGTTTTCAAATGCGCCCGCCTCAGACTCCCTACAGTATCCTCTCAAACACTTGGCGCTTTCCACCTTCTTCTGGAGCCGTTCTCAAAAGTGCTGCGTCTCCCCTACTGGACAGTGTCTCCCTGAGAGACGGGAGTCAAGGGCTTCTATTCTGACCATCCGGAGCTGCGCCTTGTATTCAACACTGGGTTTGGAATCAGGCCGACCTGAGTTGGAATCAAGTTTTACCCCGTCAGCTCTCTGGACTTCACTCAGTGTACCCCTCTGTAAATATGGGGGTGGACTCCCCGCCTTGCCAGAGTCACAGGGCTTGGGTGGGCATTGGAAGAAAACTGCGTGGCAGCCCTTTTATAACTGTGAAGAGCTGGGCACGTCTAAGTTTTTAAACTATAACGATCAGTGAGGTCATATTCTTTCATTCACTCAACTACTAATACTTCTGCGCGCCAGCCCTTTGGCTGGACATGGGAGCACAGGGGGGCAAGATACACGTAATGAAAATACATATGATCTTGTGTGGTATTGCTGGAATTCGGAAAACTCAGGAATGTGGGGAATACCAGGGGAGACCGGGGCGGTCATGCAGTGGTGAGAGACTCCAGAAAGAAAGAAATCGACACCCAAAGGGAGACCTGAAGAATAAGTAGGAATTAGCTGGACAAGAAGGAGAAGACGGAGTTCCAGAAACAGCATGGGATCTGCCCCAGAGGCAAGACAGAACCTGGCATCTCTGATTCCAGGTGGCAGAGAGACGGGCAGCCAAGGAGCCAGGAAGAGGGGCCAGAGCAGAGGAGAGCAGGCTACACCACTGGGCTGCTGGGGTTCTGGGCTAAAATCCACCACTTCCTTCCCTGTGACCTTGGGCAAATCACTTAACTTCGCTAAACCTCAGCTTCCTCATCCTTAAAATGAGGAGGATGGTGGTTTCTGAGCTGTTCTGAGAATCTTAGGGGATTATTCACTTGAAAGTTCTTAGTGCTGGGCCTGGCATGGGCTCAGGACACTTTGGCCATTGCTACTAGAAAAATGGCAATTGTCAAGTGGAGAGCTAGAAGAATCAGTGAAACAATTAGATCGGGACAGCTCTGAGACCAGCAATAACCGGCACCTACTATCTCACCCTCTCCCCTTTACTCCACTGTGTTTCTCTTCCTAGGACTTGTCACCTGCCGTGTTATAAATTTGTTTTCCCAAGAGGAGAGGGGCACTGCTTTGTTTACCGCGGCCTCCCCGTGGTCTAGAACAGTGCCTGGCACACAACAGGTGCTGAAAGTACCTCCTCTTTGACCAAACCTGAGTTAGCTCCTCTGAGCCCACTGCTCAACTAGGCTCAGCCTTGGGCTTCCATCTCCATCCTGGTTGGAATGTTCTAGCCAGAAGCCAGAATCCTGCTGAGTCAGCTTATCAGAAAATCCCCCGCCGCTGGTATCTGATCATCCTCTGTATTCGATGGAGTTCCTCATTCTCCACCCTCCACATCTTATCACCCTGGCTTGCCTCTGGCAAGAATCTCACTAGCCTTGATGCTTCTTCTTAGTCATTTTCCATCCACTGCCCCCTTGCTCCTTGGCTATAAATCTCCACTTGACCTTGTATTTGGAGTTGAGCCTGATCTGTCTCCCTTATTGCAAACCCCCACCATGCTAGCCTCTCTCTCTCTCTCTTTTTTAAATATTTTATTTATTTATCTTTAGAGGGGAAGGGAAGGAGAGAGGAAGGAAACATCAATGCATGGTTGCTTCTCGTGCATCCCCTGCAGAGTGGCCCCTGCCGGAAACTGGCCTGCAACCCAAGCATGTGCCCTGACTGGGAACTGAACCTCGATAGTCTGGTTCGCAGGCCCGCGCTCAATCCACTGAGCTACACCAGCCAGGGCTAGCCTCTCTTGAATAAAATCTTCTCTTAAATAAAACCATCTTAATAAGTATCACAAATGCCTTTTTTCCTTTAACAGTGCTCAATGTGAGTTATTGAGTGAATGAATATGTAACGATATTGATAGATGCCTGTTGAAAGATGATACTGAGGCAGGAACAGCATAGGGTGAACTCTGAGACTGCGCTGCTCCTACTAGCCAGCTTCTCACATCCTGCATGCTGGGAAACACCTTTTAGCACTTAGGCAGAGTGAATAGTAAACCAAGGCAGCGAGGAGGAGGGAGACCTGTCTCACCCGCTAACTCAGCAGTCCCGAGCCTGGTCCAATAATATTGCCAGGTGTCCCAATATCACAAGAAACACTGTTAGCACAGCACCGGGGAAGTCCTCAAAATTCTAGGTAGCATTTCTACTGTCTGGAACAGAAGGCCTTGAAATGTGCTTTCATCCCCAGGCTGGGGCCCACAGTGCCCAAGGAAAGCAGCCCATAAGACAACTTTGGTTAACTGCCTACCTGTGGTCACTACCTGTGGTTTTATGAGGGAGTCACTAATGCTTACAGAAAGAGCTCGTAAATAACTTTGGGTAACTAGCCCAACTTTAATTAATTGCCTCGTGGCATGTATCTGATTCACAATAGGACGAATAAACAGAGCCCTGGCTGGTGTAGCTCAGCGGACTGAGCACCGGCCTATGAACCGGGAGGTCACTGGTTCTATTCCCAGTCAGGGCACATGCCTGGGTTGCCTGCCAAGTCCCCAGTTGGGGGTGAGTGAGAGGCAACCGATTGATGTTTCTTTCCCTCTCTTTCTCCCTCCCTTCCCCTCTTTCTAGAAATATGTAAATACAATATTTTATTTTTTAAAGATGAACAAATGGAATCTGGAGCAAGGTAAGGGTTTGGGCTAACAGACCCTACCCCCACCCCACATACCTAAGTTTGGGTAGTCATGTTCTCCCAGGGAAAGCTAGTACCACCTTCACCCGTCAATCAATATGTAACTTTTTCACCCCCATCCCACCAGCTCTATAAGTCCTGAGAATAAAGGACTCCCTCTCTTGGCTCTCTGGCCACCGGCCTCAGGCCACCTGGGGCTTGCCACCCCAGCCTTCTCCGATGCCCTTCCTTTCACGGCCCTGCATTGCCCTGAACCTGTGCCTCTCACCCCCTCACCTTAGCTAGATCCTTTCCCTTACATGGGAACAGATCACTGATGAACTCTGACTGCATGCTAATAGATTTGCTGATATGCAATTCTTTACATGTGTTAGCAAGAAGAACCAGGTCTTTCCTGTTGACAATATGGCTGGATGCTGGGTAAATAAATGATAGGGTCAACTATAGGCAGATACTGGTAAATAAATCAAGGAGCAATACAGATGAGTAGAAACACATAGCGAACGCAGAAATAGACAAAGAAACATACAGATGCCCTGAAAGTGTGTAAGAGATAGGAAGCCGATGGTGATTCCACACACGTAATAATTCAGATCAGTGGTTTTGAACCTGGAATGCACACTTAAAGCACCTGGAAGCATTCGAACCCCCACCCCCCACAAGGAACCAGCGCTGGGAGTGGGGCCAGGCTCTGGGTTATCAACAAACCGTCAGGTGACCCAAGGCTCCTGTGCACAGACAGGCTGGCGTAGGTGATGGGGAACTGGAGTAAGTGTAGGGAAATAAAGCCAGGCATCCAAGGGACAGAAGCAGGGAGGAGAGCACACCAGTTCAGGAACAGCCCTCTCCACAAGTTTAAAAAGACGAATCCTACAGGTTGAGAGGTGGACACGGGTAATTAGTCCCATCTCAAGCCTCATCGGAGGGGGCACATATGAGCAGACCATCCTCTTGCCTGTCTGGGGCTGTGAGGAACTAGGTTCAAAGTCAGCGCATATCCACTCTCCACTCTTTCCTTCAAGTGGACAGAATGGAAGCGCCCCCTCTTCTCTTCCCTTCCTGTAACCCTTCGTTACACCCTGCCCCAACTTTGGGGACCTAAGGGGTTGGGGGGTGGGGGACAAACAGCCTTTTTCCAGCTGTGGTCCCCAGCCGGTCTGTCCCCTGGCTCAGTTGTTCTTAGTGTCACCAAGGTCAAGGGTAGAAGAGGAAAGGGTTCTGGAGAGAGCTCAAGGTGGTGATGGTGGCAGTGAGCAGCGCAGAGAGACCCAGGGCAAAAGAGGTCCAGCAGTAGGGAGACGGAGGGCCAAGCGGAGGAGCGGTTGCCAATGGACAAAGGGAGATGAAGAGGCACCAATGGGCGAGGGGCCAAGAGGTGAAGAAGCAAGAGAAGCCCGCCAGGCGGCGTGACAAGGCCGCAAGAGGCAGCAGCCAGCAGCTCGAGCCAGGCCGCCGCGCCCCGCCCCGCCGGGTCCGGGAGGCTCCGCCCCCGCACCCCGCGCCCCGCCCCGCGCTCTCCTGCTGGCTCGGCTGCGGCGGCCGCGGGCGGGAGGGCTCGCGGAGGGCGGGCGCACCGGCAGCAGGTGGGCGGGGTGCGGGCCGGCGAAGGCGGGAGGGGGGCGGCAGGCTGCGCTGGGGCCGGGTGCGGCCCGCGGTGCGGTGCGCCATGGACTTCAACATGAAGAAACTGGCGTCGGACGCAGGCATCTTCTTCACTCGGGCGGTGCAGGTGAGGCCGTGCGTCCTGGGCCCCGCGCGGCCGGTTCTCGGGGCCCGGATGTGGGGCGGACCCGGGGCACCCCTGCAACAGAGCTCGGGGCGCTCAAGAGAAGCCCCTTGAATCTGCTGCCCCCTTCCCCACTGCGCGGACACCTTAGCACCCCCATGTCTCCTCCTTCTGCGCTGCCCAAGAGAGAGAAAGAGCGCCAGGAGGCCGGCCACTCTGGCCGCACCCTAGGCGTGGCGCGGGTCCGGGACCGAGTCGGGCCTCGGCCTTGTTGCCTGCGAGGGAAGTATCAGTGTTCATCGTTTCAACCGGCGGAGTCACCCCGCTGCCCTGGCGCCTGCCCAGGGCTCGGTGGGGGCTCCGCTGAGGAGGGGATAGGGCACCAAGCGGTGCCTGTCGCCCTGCCCTTGTCCAACAGTGACTCTGGCTCCAGGCAGGCCTTTGGAGGCCTGAGATCCAGGCCCGAGGAGGACTCAGGCAACCCCTGCGGTCCCTTCTATGAGCCTCAGTCTGTGCCCCTGTGCAATGGGCTAGTACGAGGATTTTCACAGGTCCCTTCTTTACACACTTGGATAGTCAGTCCGGAAGCCAGAGAGCTGGGATCATTTCCTTTCTGCTCCCTGGGAGGCCTGTTTCCTCTATTTCCCCAGGCATGGGGGTTGGGGTCTGGCTGGGTACCTTGGGAAGCTGTCCAGGCCAGTAATGCTGGGATTGGAACAGGTCCTATTCCCTGCGAGGCAGAGAAGGAAACTGAGGCAGACGAATGCAGTGGTGAAGACCCAGAGTCAGCTATGGGCGTGGATGAGCCCTCTTGTGAACCTGTGTGTCAGTTTCTCCATCTGAAAAATGGGATAAGTGGCCACCCCCTTACCAGGGTGGATGTGCGGGCTCCCTGGCACTTTGCACGTGTGTGCTCCATCAAGGCCAGCTCACTGTTGGTGTGAATGTGGTGGATACTGCACTTGTGCTGCATGTGACCTTGGGCAAGTCACTTCTCCCGAAGCCTTCATGTCCCCATAGGTCGGTCAGTGCACACCAGTCTCCCCCCAGGGCTTTCTGTCCTCCCAGTGCCCTGGGAACGGGTCTGGTGTTTGTCCTTCCTGTGTTTGTTCTCTGGAGGAGCCCAGCCCGAGAGAACAGTCCCTGGGAAGCCCATGTGGCCATGTTTACTAGAAAGTAGTGTCCCGTTGAGGGTTTGCTGCTCAGCGTTCCAAGCCCTGAGGGTGAATCCAGCCCTAGTGGGGATGCCAGGACCCCAGAGTCCCTGGGACAGCCCCAGTAGCATCTGAAAGGCAGGGAACCCTCCCCAGAGTTGGTGTAGCGACTGTGTTATCTCACACATCTGGGAAGAACCAGATCTGGTTTCCTGCTCAGTGGGGCCCCAGCACCTGACCCGGCCAGGACTTGCAGAGCCTGGGCATGGGAGGCCTGGGCCCTGTGGCCTTGCTTTGCCCAGAGTGGGCAGGCCCAGTGGGCGGCCCCTATCGGAGTGGGAGCCACCGCCCAGGCCCCAGCCTCCAGGGTGGAGGAGGGAGCTGGGAGCTTTATAAATAGAGGCTTTCTCTGGCTCTGTACGCCCACCCCCTGCTGCTGCCGAGTTGCAGGCAGCAGCCTTGGCCTGCAGGCCTTAGCTTCTGAAGCACCGAGTTCTTCCCCTTGATGGGGATGGGCATGCAGGGGTAGCAGGCCAGAGGAGCAAGGGGCCTGAAATGGGAAGTGAGCTGGACAGGACACTCAGAGGACCCGCCGAGGCCTGTCTGTCCCGGGATGGGGTCAGCCGGGAGGCCTGGGAGGGGTGCTTAGGCATTAAGGCTCGGGCAGCTGGTCTGTGCAGGTCCCAGGACGTGCTGGGTAATGGCCCAGCCCTTCCACGTGCCAGGGACACCTTTAAGAGCCTCATCCCACTCCGTCTGGTAGGGAACTGGACCTGGGCTCTTGGGGGGAGAGCCCGGGTAATCCTGGGATGGCTTTCTAGTCCCCGAACTGTGCTCGAAAGTCAGGTGGGGTTTGTGAAGTTGGGGCAGGCGGTGGGAAGGGCCCAGGTACAGGTGCGCCTGCAGGAAAGCCTGAGGCGCGTCGTGTAAGAGGCCAGTGAGGGTGGGAGTGGGCCGTGGGAGTAGTCGTACTAACACTGTCAGGTGTAATTAGAGTAATAGTCGTAGCAGTGGTAGGAGCAATAATAAGAAAAGTCGGGGAGGTGCTGGCCTTGTCATCGTCTGAGCCAGACAGCCGTGGACGTGGGATGGATGCCCAAGAAGCTGGGAAAGCCTGGTAGGACTTTGAACCTGAGTGGACATGCGGTGTGAGGGATGGGTGGCCCCGAAGCTCTGTGGTGAGGGCTGCTGTTAACTTTGGTGGGGCAGGTGTGTGTCACCTAGACCCAGGTGACTGGTACCGTTGGCGTTAGGAGGGTCCTAGGTAGCTCCTGAGAGCCAAGGAGGGGCCTGAGGGAGGAGGCCTTCTACTGATGACGATGCTGACACCCCAGCTGACATTCATCGGAGCTGCACTGTGTGCCTGCCTCTGAGCTAAGCACCTTCCAGATATTCTGAGTTAGGTCCTGTTATCCCCATCCTCCAGGTGGGAGACTAAGGCCCAGAGAGGTGCCTCGCTGAGCCTCGGTTTCCTCATCTGGGAAATGGGGCTAATGCCACAGCCTCAATGGACTGGGTGACGTGGGACTGTTTGGGGCCTGGCTCTGGGAGGCCATAGTTTGGTGAAGGCGAGGAAAATGAGGAGTCTTGGGAGGCCAGAGGAGGCCAGGAGCAGCCGGTCCCTGGTGGGATCTCAGGCTGTGAACATGGCCGCCCGCCCTGCAGGAAGAAACCCAAGCCCTGTTGCATAATTGATGGCCACCCGCGGCCTGATCAGCCACAGGACTATCGGTGGCTGCCTCTCGTTCCCTTCAGCTAGAGCTGTCCTTGGGCTCTGGATCATTTATCTTGCCGAATAGTCTGGGAAGGGCCTCCCGGCCATGATGATCCTGACTTCAGCACGGTCTGCCCCTTGCTCAGCCTCGGCGGCAACATCTGTGAAATGGGAAACTTGGCCCGACCTGCCTCGAAGGGCCCGTGAAGCTGTGGATGGGTCAGCAGCATAGAGCCCTCGGCCCAGGGTTTGGCCACAGAGGTGGTCAGCTGTATCTGTTGTTATTACCAGTCCTGCTCTTGTGATGGTCACCCGTTTGCTGCTTGGCCTTGACCTTGAGCAGGCTCTTTACCCTGGCCAGAGAAGGCCTTCGTGTTCCTGTTTGGAAGACAGACATTTGTCCAAGGGCCCTTCCAAAGCAGAGGGGCCAGGACTCAGGCTGTTCCTGGTTGTTTCTCAGTGGCCCACAGCTTTCATGGGGAAACGGTGTGACCTCCTGGTCCCTGCCTGGCCCTGGTGTGGGGCTGCCGAGCCTTCTGGACCCTGAGTGTGCTCCAAGTTGGCTCTCACGGGCTGGCGGTGTTCCCCGCCCAGCACACCCGCGTGTGGCCTCCTCCCACGCAGTCCTTGCTTCCCGGCCATCTCTCCTCCCATTCGCTCCTCCCAGCAGCTGTAGCACCTCACTTCCAACACGACTCCTGCCGGAGGACCCCGGCCTGCGTGTCTCACCCACGTCTTCCTTCTTTCCGGCTCACAGCCTGTAAAGGGGATGCTGTTACTTATTATCCTCATTTTTCAGCTCAGGAGACTGAGGTCAGGGAGGCAGAGCCACTTGCCCAAGGTCACATGGCTCATCAGTAGCAGAACTGAGACTTGAATCGGGACCCTCTGGTCCTGACACCACTCACTCCCCTGGCACCCTCCTCCAGGAGCTCCCAGTCCCCCCACTGAGCCACCCGGTAACCCCAGAAATTGCTTGGTACCCTGTTTATTCCGTGAGCACTTTCTACCGAATTTTTTCCTGCAGAGTCAGGTTCAGAGGACCCTTTGCAGTGGGTTCGCAGTGGTTTCTTACCCCTTTAAGTGGTACGCCAAGTTTTTTTACATTTTAAAAAAATTGCTCACCTGAGGACATTCTTTAATTACGTTTAGTGAGCAAGAGGAAGGGAGGGGGAAGAGAGAGAAACATCAGTCAGTTGCTTTCTTATATGCTCCCCAACTGGGGATCGAACCCAGAATGTGTGTGTATGTGTCCTGACTGGGAATTGAACCTGTGACCTTGTGGTCTGTGGGATGTGCTCCAACCAGCTGAGCCACACAAGCCAGGGCTGTGTGCCAGATTTCGTACAAATGTGCTTTTGGTGGGGAAGAGGTCCAGTCTTCGATTGGATTTCCGAAAGAAGCCACGATCCCCCAGCTCTGGTCCAGCTGCCCCATTTCAAGTTAGGACCCTGCTCTCGGCTGCGGTTTGCCCCTCTGTGTGATCAAGGTTACAGAGCAACTTTCTTGACTTTGGGGCCTGGCTTCCAACTAACGGAGAGGGGTAGGTGGGTGGGGCGGGGCAGTCCTCCCTTCTTCCCTCTGGGCCCTCCCTGGACCTGGACCCTCCCCACCCCACAGTTCACGGAGGAGAAACTTGGCCAGGCTGAGAGGACCGAGCTCGATGCCCACTTTGAGAACCTCCTGGCCCGGGCAGACAGCACCAAGAACTGGACGGAGAAGATCCTGAGGCAGACGGAGGTGCTTCTGCAGCCCAACCCCAGTGAGTGGGCTGGGGCTGGGCCTGGGGCGAGGGCGGGAGGCCGGTGGCCCCTGCTTGCAGGTGGGCGTGGCTGGTGGGTGAGATCTGAATGAGACTTTGGGGGCTTCTGGCTGCTGTGGGGGGCGGTCCCAGTTAAAGGACACAGAGGTTGAGTTGGTGCTGGGCTCTAAGGTGCGCTCTCGGGACAGTGGAAAGGCCAAGTTCTGCGCAGAGGACTTGAAATGCCTGGAAACTGAAACAGACTTGAGAGGAGAGTTGGGAAGAACACCAGCCAGGTCATCTGAGAGGGCGGTGGGGCTGGAGGTGGCCCAGAGTCACGCCTGAGCACAGAGCAAGCAGCAGCAGCCTGTGAGAGAGCCTGGCTCAGGGCTGTCGGGGGCGGGGGGAATGCGGGGCTGCCCGTGAGCCCACTCACTGTGTGCAGGCCCAGGGTGGTCCAGCCGTGTGCTGGGCTCTGGAAATCCACAGTGTGATGAAGGAGATGGTGTGGGCCTGGACCTCCGGCCGTCACTGTCCACTGTGGGACCCGGGGCAGGCGTTTTGTGTCTCTGAGCTGTGGCTTCCTCCTCTCGAGAGTGAAGGATTCTACGGGGTTGAGGGCCAGTCTCATAGGAGTGGGCATCAGCAAAAGAATATTCTGGAAGTCACCAGGCTGCTACAGGCAGACCCCGCTCTGGGTCTGTTTCTGTCAGCTTGGCTTTCATTGCCGGGTTGGACCAAAGAGCCCTGTGACTTGGCGTCTGTCTCCCTGCAGGTGCCCGAGTGGAGGAGTTCCTGTACGAGAAGCTGGACAGGAAGGTGCCCTCGAGGGTCACCAATGGGGAGCTGCTGGCTCAGTACATGGCAGAGGCGGCCAGCGAGCTGGGGCCCAGCACTCCCTACGGTGAGCCAGGCCCCGCAGCTGCTGGGCGGTGGGCAGGGGGGGCACGGTCTCTCCCTCTCTGATTCCCCCGCCCACCCCACTCCCTTCTCTGGTCATTTTAACGACACAGATAATACCTGAATGATGCATTCTGATTGTACAAACCTCCAACACTGGAGATGAAGGTAGAGAACGGAGTGAGGCCTCTCTTCACCAGTCTGGATGGTGTGCAGTTGTAATGGGATCATAGTGTGTCCGCTCTGCAACTGACTCTTAAACTTGGCATTGGGTGACAGCCATCTGTGCACTTACAGATGCCCCTCAGTGTTTATTTATTGAATTTGTGAAAAGTTTTATTGAGGTGTAACTTACACATCCTAGAGTGCACCTGTTTTGAGTGTGAAGTTCAATGATTTTTAGTAAATCGAGAGTTGCACAAACATCCCCCCGATCCAGTTTAAAGAACATTTTCATCATCTGCCAAAGAATCCCTGGTGTCTATGTACATCCATTCTCCCCTCCCGGCGCCAGCCAGCCACTAATGCGCTTTGGGGCTCTGCCAATTTGCCTGGTGTCAATATTTCATATAAATGGAGTCATGTGATGTGTGGGTTTTGGTATCTGGCTTCTTCACTTGGCATAACGTCTTTGAAGTTCATCCCTGTTATAGCATGATTGGGGATTTTATTCCTCTTTATTGCTGAAGAGCGTTTCAGGACGTGAATGAACCACAATTGCTATATCCACTCACCACCTCGTAGACATTTGGGTTATTTCCGCATAAACACTTGCATACAAACCTCTGTGAGGACAAATGTTTTCGCTTCTCTGGGTATATACCTAGAAATGCAATTGCTGGATCATTTGGTAAATTTAAGTTTTTAAGAAAATTACCAACTTCTTTTCCAAAGTGGCTGTGATTTTTATATTTCCACCAGCAGGTGGTGTTCAATTTCCAGATATTTGTGGATTCTCTAAGCTTCCTTCTGTTGTTGATTTCTAATTTAATTATACTTTGGTCAGAAAACATACTTTGTATGATTTTAATACTTTTAAACTTATTTAAGCTGCTCCCCCAGTGCTGGAGCTCAGAGGGAGGGAGTCTGAGTAAGTCCGTGTGTGGGTTCTTTAAGAGGAATAGCTTGGGACTCCAGTGGTTTCTTCCACCAACTCAATCCCTCCTGGCTTTTGCAGCCAGACGTTATGGGCACTTACCTTCCTGGCACTGGAACCCTGGGCTGGGGGCCTGGTGTGGCGCTGGGACTCCTCGCTCCTGAGATATCCCTCCTGAATTTTTATCCACCACACGTGGATATGGGACCAGCCCGTTCTTCATGAGCCCCCTCCTACCAGTCTGGATGGGTGTGGTTTCTGTAATTCATGGTTGTCAGACGTTCATTCAACTCGATTTCTGACAGTTCTGAGTGATGGTAGTTCTATAATTTAGTTGTAATTTTGATGTGGTTGTGCAAGGAGGTGAGCCGTGGTTTACTAATGCCGCCATCTTGATTGGAAGTCTCCCTCTTAAACTTATTAATACTTGTTTATGGCTTACAATATGGTCTCTCCTGGAGAATGTTCCATGGTCACTTGAGAAGGTTGTATGTTATATTGTCGTTGGGTAGTGTTGTAGAGATGTTGACGAGGACAGATTGGTTGATAGTGCTATTCAGGTTTTCTGAATCCTTGATGATTTTGTCTTGTTCTGTCCATTATTGGGCAGTCTCCAACTGTTTCTATTCAGCTGTCTGCTCCTGTCTTCAATTTGTTGGTGTTTGCTTAATATATTTTGGAGCTGTGTTGTGAGGTCTGTATGTTTATAATTATGTATTTTCCTGATGAATTGACTCATTTTTGTGTCACACTGCTCTGTCTCAAGTAACTTGGTTTTTTTTGTTGGTCTTCAGGTCCATTTCATCTGATAGCAGTATAGCCACTCTTGTTCTCTGTGGTTATTGTTGCATGGTACACCATTTTCAGCCCATTTACGTCTCTGAAGTTGGAAGCATGTCTCGTATATAGCATATATTTGGGTCTTTATTAAAAATCCAATCTGACGGTCTTTGTCTTTTGATTGTAGTGTTTAATCCTCTTCCATTTAATGTCGACATGGTTGGACTTCCATGTGTGCTTTTGTATTGTTTTCCCTGAGTCTCAGGTCATTTTTGTTCATCTGTCCTCCTTTACTGCCTTCTTTTGTGTTAAATACTTTCTAAAGTTTTAATTTTTGTTGCTTTCCTTAACATTTTTTCTAAGTGGTTTTATGTGAATTACAAGTTGCGTTTGAACCGATCACAATATGCTTCAGAGTAATGCTGACTTAGCGTGAGTGAAACAGAACCTTTGCTCCAGAACAGCTGCATCCCCTGCCCCTCCTCTGGGCTGTCATTATGCTGCATGTTACATCCTCATACCGTGTAAGCCCAATAACGCAATTTTACAGTTATTGTTTCATGCGTCTTTTAAATCAGTTAAGAAAAGAGAAAAATTACATTATCTTTTATAGTTGTCTGTATAATTACCTTTAATGTACTCTTTATTGCTTTCCTTTTTTTTTTAAATTGAGAGAGAGAGAGAGAGAGATGTTGATATGTTGTCCACTATTTTACACACTCATTGGCTGAGTCTGGTACGTGCCCTGACAGGGGACTGAACCCACAGCCTTGGCGTATCAGGATGACACACTAAGCAACTGAGCTATCCGGCTAGGGTCTCGTTAGTTTTCTTTACAACATTTTTTTCTTATTTTGTTATTTTATTTTATTTATTTTTAGAGAGAGGGGAAGGGAAGGGGAAAGACAGGGAGAGAAACATTGATCTGCAAGAGATGCATTGATCAGTGATTGGTTACCTCACACACCCCCAACTGGGGACCTGGCCCACAGCCCAGTCCAGTGCCCTGACTGGGAATTGAACCTGTAACCTTTTGGTTCACAGGCCAGTGCTCAGTCCACTGAGCCACACCAGCCAGGGCAGTTTCCTTTATGACATTTGTAATAGCTGCTTAGTCATCTTTCTTTGTCTGCTAAGGCTAACATATGGGCCTCCTTGGAGACAGTGTCTGTCGATTGCTATTGTTTCCTGTGTGTTGACTACACTTACCTCTTTCCTGGCATGTTTCTTAATATCTTGTTGAATCTGGACGTCTTAGATATGTAGCAGCTCTGGATTCTGACCTCCCTGGGGGACGTTCCTACCGTTTGTTTGCTGAGAGACTTGCCTGAACTCATTGTTCGGAGTCTGTGTCCCCCGCACTATGCAGCTACTGATGCCTCTGCCTTTTTTTACTGTTTAAGGCTCGCTTCCCAGGAGTTGCTTCTGGGTCAGCATATGTCTGTAGTGGTCGGGCGGTGATTGGCTGGTCAGAGGTCGTGCCTACTACTGCACCGTGAAGGCTTTGCTGATGCATTTGCCAGCGGGGTGGGGAGCCCATTCAAAGCACTCCACCTGTCTGCCCGCCGTTCACTGGGTGGGTGTGCGAAGCGCCCTGAGTGAGCCGCAGGCGTGCATCGCCTTCCAGACCTCAGGCGGCGTCCGGGAGTTTACCAGGACCCGCTGTGACGGCCTCGTTTCCCAGATCTGCCGTTACATCTCTGGCAGGTCTGTTCCTGTTTCAACCAGCTTTCGGCCTCACGGTGGCCCGGCTGCTGGCCTTTCCTGACTGTTTGCCACTGAGATGGCCGTTGCTTTTGACAGCGTGGAGGGTTTTTCTGGGCCCCAGCGGCCCAGTTGACAGCCCCAGGGCTTGTCTCTCCCTGGCAGAGCTCCAGCATCACAGAGCTCGAGGACGTGGGGGCGCCCCCAGGGCTCCAAGGCACAGGCTCCACATACCAAGGTCCAGTAGTTCTGGGATGAATGCGTCTCAATTTGTTGCCTGCCTTTTGTCAGTTTCTAGAGCCCAGAAATGGTTGTTTCTGACAACTCTGTCCAGTTTTCTTTACTGCTCTTTGGGGAGAGGATTCGTTTGCTCCTTTCTCTGTCATTCCAAAAGTTGCCCCCGTCCCCCATCCTTTTAAGGGCAGCGTGCCGTTCTGTGTTTTGAGTGTCCCGCTATTTATTTGTCAGTCCCCAGTGGGTGGACATGTAGATTGTGTCCACGTTGTTCCAGGCCAGCCACTCTGCACCTAGCCTCTTTGGGTGTGCCTCTTCCGCACATCCCTTTCTGAGCTCCCCGCTGCTTCCTGGGGTCGGATCAGCCTCAGCCTGCCCCCCCCTTCTCACCTTTGACTCTGTGCCCTCAGGGAAGACGCTGATCAAGGTGGCAGAAGCCGAAAAGCGCCTGGGAGCTGCAGAGCGAGATTTTATCCACACAGCCTCCATCAACTTCCTCACGCCGCTGCGCAACTTCCTGGAAGGGGACTGGAAGACGATCACGGTGAGGGACCTGGGACCGCCCCGCCTCCTTGTCTCCTCCCCTGTTGGGAACTAAGTATCCCTGGGGCCTCCCCAGCTGTGGCTCTTGTGGACTGAGCTCCTTAGAGTGGACGACCTTCCTTCTCTGGGCCTCAGTTTCACTGTCTTGACCAGCTGGCCCAGGGTCCCCCAGGGCAGCCCAGCGTCTCACTGCTCCCTGTTTTCTGTCCACAGAAGGAGAGGCGGCTCCTCCAAAACCGGCGTCTAGACTTGGATGCCTGCAAAGCACGACTGAAGAAGGCCAAGGCCGCAGAAGCCAAAGCCACGGTGGGTGTCCCTGTTGGCCTCCACCCCCAGCCATGGGGGGGTGCTGCAGGGACCTGGTGTTGGCATGACCCTTTTCCCCTGTTCTTGCCTGGAGAGGCCTGGCTGGGGGTGCTGGTCTGGGCCAGCCAGTTCAGGACGCGCCTCTAAGGGAGCCCTGACAGCCCAGAGCTCTGGGTCCCAGGGACGACACTGATGGGGTGGGCCAGCCAGCAGTGCCCCGACCTGGGTGCAGGGCACCCTGCAGCCTCTGCGGACAGACACAGTTGGAGTTCCTCGCGTGCCCTTGCCCACCCTCCCTGGATGCTCGGCTCTGTTCCCGGCTCTGCCAGGGCATGGCTCCTCCTTACTACAACTCCCGCTGCCGTGGTGCTGGTCCCAGGGTGCCCTCACTCAGGTCCCCTGCCATGGTATGAGAACCCCGAAGCTGGACTGCCTGCCTGCTCGGGAGCATGTCCGAGGGGCCCCTTCAGGTGGCCGCAGGAGCCTGGATAGGGGCTGCCCCTTCGTGCTTTGCCCTCTGAGGCCTGTGTGGCCTGGCTGGGCCAGTGGGATGCAGGGTGGCACAGTTCGATCAGGGCTAGGCCAGGGGTGGCAGAACTGGGCCCGAGGCCAAGCACACTCTCAGCATGCCAGGCTGCTTGTGGGCGTGGGGGCCTAAAGGTGCCCTCAAGCCCCAAGGGGGGAATCTCTTCCCTCGTCCAGGGCAGGCCGGGAAACCCCTGCCTGCTGAGGAAGGCCAGGCCGGCCCAGGCACCTAGCAGCTGCTTGTGGGAGTCCTGGCCCCAAACCCTGTGTGCATCCCGGCTCTCACAGTGTGGGCCTCCACCAAGAGCTGGGGACGGGGTCTCAGCTCATCTGGGTGTGTGGGGTCCAGGTCGGAGGCAGGGGCTCAGCCACTGGAGTCTTGTTCGGGTTGGGTAGATGACCTTTGGCTATTGGGATGACCTAACTAAGTCACCTGCACAGGACAACTTCCCTGTCACTCTGGAAAAGCTTGGCCAAAACAAGCTTTTCCTCCATCAGCCAGGCCAGGGGAGCCCTCTGTTAGTCCCTGGAGTGGCACGACCTCTCCTCCAGTTGGTTGGCCTGGATGACCTGAGGCCTCTGGGTTAGTCCGGGATGCCCTCCCCAGAGCTGGGACCCAGGCAGCCCAGGTGCAGAGTCCCGGAGGACCAGGGATTCACTGCCTCGTCCCCACCCCTTCTAAACACACACACGTACGAACCAGGACGCTTTCCAGAGGGCGGGTTGTGTGTATCCACCTGCCCGTCTGAGTCACATCCCCTCCTGCGGGGGCCCGGGGGGGCCTGCTCCCGCCTGCACTGTGGACTCACTAACTCTTTGTTTTTGTTCCTTTCCGTCCTGCTTTGGGTAACTTGGCTCAGTGTGAGGGAGATGTGAGTATACCTGTCCCACGTGCTGTGCTGCTTCTGGTTTGCCCATCTGGCCTGGGGCCACAGTGTCGTGGCCGGCCCGGGGCACGTCCCCAGGGCCTTTTGCAAGCAGCTGGTCTCCCCATCAGAGCCTCTACCATGAGTAGCCTCTGTTTTGGGGGGATGCCAGGCATTGGAGCCTGTGAGTCAGCTTTTTGCAAATGTTGAAAGCCTGTCACTTTGTCCATCCATGCATCCATCTGTCCACCTTCGTTGTGGGGGAGGGGCCTGGTCCTTGCTGCAGGAGTGAGAGATGTGTGCAGAGATTCTGGGATGGAGAAGGCTGTGGGGGGCGGGGTTTGTCTGGAAGACTGGGTCTAACTGGGGTGTCTCAGTGAGGCTGGGGTCCAGGGAGCAGTGGGCCCTGGCCTCTGAGCCAGGGGCTGGACCCAGCCTGTGGCTTGCCCAGCGGCCAGGGCTGTGACAGCAGCCACAGGCTGTCTCCTTGTGGCATCTCATTTCCTGGCCTCCCCAGTGTGTCTACCCTCACTTGGTCTTGTCTTCACTCTCTGGGTCTCTAAGCCCACCTCCTCTCCAGGTGGTGGATGTGGGAAGAGGGTCCGAGCTGTATTTGTCTGTAGCCTCCTGGCCCCAGCCAAGCTCCGGCCCACCGTGACCCCTCTCCCCCCATGAACTCTGTTCCCACTAGACGGTGCCTGACTTTCAGGAGACTAGACCTCGTAATTACATTCTCTCGGCCAGCGCCTCCGCGGTAAGCGCCCCCACCCCACCCTCCCCCGGGCCTCCCCCGACCCCTCCTATACCTCGGGGGCTGCTGTACCAGCAGACAGGAGCCAGAGGTTTCTGAGGCAGTGGGGCTGCCCTTTTGGTCGGCCAGGCCCAGGAGCGCCGTCTGCCTGCCTGGCCCTGTGCCCTGTGCCCGTGCCGTTGGCCTCGCTTCTCCCTGCAAAGGCAGAGACCTCTCTACTGAAGGTGGAGACCAGACCAGCTGCCCTGAGCAGCGTGTGAACTTAGGATGGCAGCTGCCCCATCTCCAGTGGATCGGAGAGTCTGCATGCCCCCCCCCACAGCCCTGACCCCCACCCCACCCAAAGCAGGCACTACCCACCACCCCCACTCACCATCCATGACTGCCGGGCCCTTGCTTGCAGCCCTGAGGAGAGGCCAGGGCCTGGCCTGCCACACATTCACAGACCCCTACAGACAGGTGACAAGGATGGCATGGGTCATCCGGCTGTGTGGATGTCACCCGTGCTAGGTGTCATGGGGGCAAGAAGGCCTTGAGACGGAGCGGGGAGAATGCACGGAGCAGCCTGTGCCAGGGCCCAGGGGGCTGGGCGCAGGGTGTGCCCTGAAGAGGCCTGCAGCCCACAGCGGGGCCGGGTGGGCGGGGCGGGGTCGGAACTCTGAATGGCTTGGTGTCTTCTCGTTCTCCAGCGCCACTGAGATATTTGGCGTTTACTGTTTAGTTTGGGAAATCAGCCAATCAGACGTATCCCATCAGTCGTGTTGGTCACAACCACCGCTGTGCCTCCCTCTGCCTTTCTCTGTCCACCCACGGGTGACGTCCTCTGGCTCTTCCTCACCTCTGTCACAAGCATGTTGCTGTGTGCATTCGTGCAGCCGCTCAGTGGCTGGGCCATCACCCCTCGGGGGCGTCCACCGCCGTTTAGTCCAGCGGGCCCCACTGCTGGGCACGCACCCTCCATCTGGGCTGGTGGAGGCGGCTTCCCGCGATGCAACACCCTAAGCAGCAGTGTCGGGGGACGCCTCCCTTGGGGCAGGTCTCGTCTCCGATAGCACCCGCACAGCGGGACAGACGAAAGGGTCTCCTGAGTCCTGGTGGGAGGAGGGGTCTTTCTTCTCTCGACTCTGGATCACACGTCCATCCCCCTTCTGGGCCGAGTGGCAGGGGGAATGTCCTGGAGGGTGGTGACTGCCTTGTTTGTTTCTTTACTCTTGAACCCCAGTGTGACTCAGGCGCGAGGCTGCCTTCCTCTGCTGAAGCATGGAAAGGTTCAGTGACTGACCCAGGGTCGTCACACAGTCCTGCCTCCCGGCCCAGTAGACTTAGCCTTGTGTTGGGGTGGGGCTGGGGGACGCTCGGTCTCCTCTGAGCCCTAGTCCAGGCCCTGGGGCTTGCATAGTAGGAGCAACCCAAGCAGGACTTTCCAGCTGGCTGTCCCCTCCCTGCATGTGGCATGTTGGACTGGACTATGATTGGAAGTGCCCCTCTTGCCAGGCCTCAGCCCAGCCTCAGCTCTGGGTTGGGTTGGGGGAGGGCAGGGGTGCAGAGAGGTTGGGGGTCTCAAGGAGCTGGGGCAGGGCACAGGCTCTGGGGTTTGGCTGTCCACCCTGCCTGCTGCCCGGTGCTGACCAGTGCCCCCCTCCCACTCCTGCTCACCGGCCCTGCTGTGGCGCCCGCAGCTCTGGAATGATGAGGTGGACAAGGTGAGTGGGGCTGGGGAGCTTGGGGTAGACACTTGGAGCAGGTGGGAAGCGGGAGGCTGGGCACGGCTGCTGCTGCGGGGCTCAGGTCTGTTTCTAGTGCTGGGTCTGCGCCCCCTGCCCACTGGGGCTACTGTGAGGTTGTCACTTCTCCTGGTGGGTAGTGTCAGCCGGGGGAGTCTGGGAACAGCCCCTGAGGGTCTGTCTCTGTGACTGCTCTCAGGGGACTGGGTCTCAGGAGTCAGAAGGGCTCCAGGCCTGAAGTTGGGTGGGAGGTGCAACCCTGCCACCCAGATGTCCATCTGCATCCCCATGGGGAAGAGACCTGCCAGGGAGGGGAGGAGCAAGCTACTGTCGGGTGGGCCTTGGCCTGGGAGGTGGTGACGGGAGGAAAGCTGGGGGCCATTGTCACTCTCACACTGTCACCCCACTCTTTGCAGTCTGAGCAGGAGCTCCGAGTAGCCCAGACAGAGTTTGACCGGCAGGCAGAGGTGACCCGTCTCCTGCTGGAGGGAATCAGTAGCACTCATGTAAGTCCTGTTCCCACTTTCTCCATCATCCACTTTGTCACCCCTCATGTCCCCACTGCAATCATCCACGATGAGGTGTGAGTGAACCTGGGTCTCGGAAGCAGGAGGGGAAGGGAATGCTTGAGCCTGTGGTCGTAAGAAGGTGAATTAGTCCTGAAAGAGCAAGTCCCAAAGGGTGGGAACCCCTCTCCTCCCCGCCAGGAGTAAGAGGTGGGGGCAGAAGCCCCCGGAAGGCTGCAACAGGGTGGGAGTGGAATGTGTCACCCTGATACCCCTCCCGGCCCCTGGCCTCTTGCCCACACAGGTGAATCACCTTCGCTGCCTGCATGAGTTCGTTGAGTCTCAGACAACTTACTATGCGCAGTGCTACCGCCACATGCTGGACTTACAGAAACAGCTGGGCAGGTGCCCACTGGGGTCCCCCGGCTCCCAGGCCCATTGAGCAGCCCCACCTCCCTTGGGCGAGAGCCTTCTCCCGAGCCAGAACACCCCACAGCGCACAGGGCGGGTTGGAGGGCTGCCCCCGGAGGCCCTGCCCAGAGCCCTCTCTGGTGGGCCATCACAGCCCTCACTGGATGACAGCGAGGGCCCTGGCCTGGGGGACCTCTGAGCGGGTTCCCAAGTGCGGGGCGGGAGGTGTCAGGGACAGGGCCTGGAACCTCTCACTTTCCCCTTGCTTCACTTTTCCCTTCATGCTGCCAGCTCCCAGGGAGCCATGTAAGTAGCTGGGGTCTCCTGGCCTCTTCCGGTGGGCTTCCCTGGTGTTCTGGGCGCACATGGGACTGAATATGGCTCCTGGCTACTGAGATGTGCCCTCTGCTCTCCAGATTTCCAGGCACCTTCGTGGGCACCACAGAGCCCGCCTCCCCGCCCCTCAGCAGCACCTCGCCCACCACTACTGCAGCCACCATGCCTATGGAGCCCTCCGTGGCAGGCCTAGCCCCTCCAGGAGAGGCCGCGCTCTGCCTGGAGGAGGTGGCGCCACCCGCCAGCGGAACCCGCAAGGCCCGGGTCCTCTACGACTACGAGGCAGCTGACAGCAGTGAGCTGGCCCTGCTGGCTGATGAGGTGGGTCTGGGTATGCAAGGATGGTATGCATTGGGCCTGCGCACCCCACACCACTGCCTTTGTTTCTGAGGGGCCCTTGGGGTGGGGCTGAGGCCAGGGGGTTCCTGGGGGTGCTGTAGAACCGAGGTGAACACCCACCTCTGGAGTGTAGGTGCCCATGTGTCACAGTGGGGTCGCCGCCCTGTCCCTGTTTCTGGGCAAGTTCCACCCCAACCAGCCAGAGTGTGACCTTCCCTTTTTCCTCTTCAGCTCATCACTGTCTACAGCCTGCCTGGCATGGACCCCGACTGGCTCATCGGCGAGAGGGGCAACAAGAAGGGCAAAGTCCCTGTCACCTATTTGGAACTGCTCAGCTAAGCAGGACCTCCCGGCCCCTGCTTGTCCCGTCCTGGGCAGGACAGGATGGGTGCAGCCCTGCCATTTGTCTTGTCTGCTGGTGACCTAGCTGCTCAGGGTGGGGAGACCAACCCCATTCTGTCCCTGCCTGGTCACCAGCTGTGAGGGGGGGACTCAGAGGTTGAATGTTCCTGCCCCTCCCCCATCCCTGCTTCTGGAGCCCCCATCCTGCCTGCGTCCCCTGAGCCCTCCAGCCCTCCTGGCTCCTGAGGAGGGAGACGCTGGCTGCAGCCTCCGCACTCAGCACCTCAGCCTGTGGGGGGTCAGCGTCGAGGGCCTGAGGAAGCCCTGGGGTTCATCCTTGGCAAAGAGAGCACCTGCCTTTTAGTTGCCAAAAGCAGCAAAGGGGGAAGGGCAGGCGGGTCTGTGGCAGGTCCCTGGGACTGGACGCTGTCACCTCTGGGCAAACTGGAGCAGAGGGGAGCCTGGCCAGAGAGGCAGGGCCAGGCCACCGAGCAGCAGCATCTCCCCGGTGCTAACCTCCCCCTTGTACCCTAGAGCTCAAGCCAAGTATGGCGGCTGCAGCCTGCACCTCTCCACATTCACTTTTTAACTGATCTTTTTACTCTGCCTGTGCTTTGCTCTCCAGCCAGTGACGAATAAACCACCCTTGGTGTGCATGTTGCCTGCCTGCAGTCGCGGACCTCCCGGGCGGGACCAAGAATGGGAAAGGGGAGACTTCAAATTTGCTCCCTTCCTCCTCTGGGTGCAGGGTGGTGTACGCAGTGCCCAGAAGCAGTAGGGCAGAGGGAAAGGAGAGTTCTGTAGAGCACCGTTCACGCCACCCCCTTTCTCCCCAGGCCCCGTGCACTCAGATGGGAGTGAGTGCAGTTCCTGTGCTGAAGCTGGGTGACAGTCACTGTGTCATTCCCAAGGGCTTCGCTGACCGGGCAGTGCAGTGGACTGTCAAAGTTCGTGGTTAGACTCACTGATGGACAGCTGTCAGTGTTCCCTGTGGGCCTGGCACCAAGCCATGGGTCCTCCTGTCCTCACAGACAAAGGAATATCACAGAGATGGTCACCTCCCCAAAGGTTCCGTAACTGGCCAAGTGGCCATGCAGGGCCCCTCACCTAGGAAAGTCTGATTCTCGGAACTTCAAGTGGTGGCTTTGGGCTACGAGCCAGGTTTTTCAGGGGTGTCCAGATCTTTTGGCTGTCTGCGCCACACTGGAGAAGAGTTGGGCCACATTAAATGCACTGCAACATGTAATCACAAAAAAATCTCAAATATTTCAAGCAAATTTAGTTTTCTGTTGGGCTGCATTCAGAGCCATCCCAGTCAGCCTGTGGAGGCCCATGTGAGATTAAGGTCTCAGCCAGACCCAGCCCGTGACTTGGCCCTGAGGAGGCCTAGGAAATGTAATTCCTTATTTAATAGTTACAGAATAGTTACATTTATACAGTCCAAAAATTTCATTTGGCCCTTTGAAGGCAACCCTGAGGCTGATGTGGCCCCTGGCCCAGGGAGAGGCGGACAGGGTCCAGCTGTGAACAGGAAGGAACAGAGCTTCAAGGAAACCTATTCCCAGTGATAAGCTGCCCAGGTGGGGACAGGTGAGGATAGGCCAAGGAAGGGGAAATCCAAGTGACCACACAGCAACTCCTCCCCTGCCCATTAATGGAGGGACATCAGTGAGTCAACCATCAATCCACAGCCCACCCTCCAAATCTCCACTCGTGGGACCCTGGTCGAGGAAGACTGCCCCATGCACCGAGACCTCACCTGTTACTACTGGGCTTTGGAGACACGTCACACAGTTGTCTATAAACAGTATTTTAATATTTGTATAAATAGACCACAGTATTACCAAAAGAAAACTGCAAGAACAGAGCATGGAAAAGAGCTTTTCAAACCCAAGCATACAGCCTCCCTACACATGACAACGGCCTCCCCGTCTCCCCCCTGGGCCAGGGTCAAATGCTCTGGGGAATGCTTGAAGAAAAGGAATAACCTGTGGGGCACTTGGAAGGTGAAGGGGTGAGCACAGCAGACTGTGGCTCCCCGTCCCTACTGCTGACCTGATGTGTTACAAAAATAACGCCAGTGTGGGGGTGGGTGGAGCTGTGGCTACTCGGGAGAAGGTGGTAGGAGGTGCTGGCTCCCAGAAGGGCCGGTCAGGCTGCTGTGCAAACTGGTGGACTGGCAGGCGGGCAGCACCACGCTGCCCTATCTCTGCACGTGCCGGACGAAGGCCTGCACTAGCTGGATCAAAGGCTCTTGACTCTCGGGGCTGGCCTTGGGGAGGGAGGTGGACTTGCCCTGAGGCGACAGGAGGATGCCAGCAGCAGGGGAGCTGGGGGCTCCCCTGCGGAAGTAGCGCGAGAGGCTGGAGAGCAGCGTGCTCTAGGAGAGAACAAGTAGCCTGGTGAGGCTCGGCGCCTGAGGCCCAGCACCTGTCCCCCGTGCCTGTCCCCCAGGCTGCCTCTTCTCCACTGGCCCCACCCGCTCTAGTCAGGGCCCTCTATCCCTTCATACCAACTCTGAGCTGAGTTCCTGCTTCATCCGCTGTTTATCCCGCGGGTGCACGGCTGGGTCCCTAAGGTAACGCATTGCCTGGGAGATGAGCAGGTAGAAGCAGTTCTCCATGGTAAACATCAGGAGGGACCTGGGACAGGTCAGGGTTGGCACTGTTGTAGAGCGTTAAGCTAATAGGGTGCCAGGTGGGCCACTGAGCTACGAGAACAGCCAGCCCGTGGCTGCCCCCACCCCAGACCGCACTCCAGGAAGGCTTTCTTACTTCAGTGTTTTGGTCCCTTCTGCCTGAGTGCTGAGCCCCACCGCCTGTGTAAGAGGCTCCTTTTTCTTATCCAGCTGGAGGAAGAGAAACAAGGAGTGAAAAAAACAACCCAGCGAACAATGACAGCTTCGACTCACTGAGAGCTTCCTACCTGGCAGGCCCCACACTAAGCAATTCAGTTACCTCACTTAATCCTCACCATAATTCTCAACAGAGGTAGGCTATCATACTCCTTTTATGATGAGAAACAAGCTCAGAAGGCTGGGTAAATGTGCCAAGGTCATGGTTAGGAACTGGTAGAATGGGAGGAAGATTTGAACACAGGGGTCAGACAGCACCCAACTCACCTCTCCAAGCATGTTTAGGGCCACATTCACTGTGGCCAGAAGGGTCCCAAAGGAAGGGGCCACTTCAGAGTCAAAGGTGGGAGTGGTGAAGCTCAGAGCAAACAGGAAGTTGTATTCAGCAAGGTCCAGGGACTGCAAGGCAAGACCAGAGCACTTCAGCGCCCAGCTAGGATCCTGGAGAGCTCTCAAGAGGCGAGCAGGACACAGCCAAGGCTTCAGGCCACTGTGGAAGGCTAGTGGCACAGCAAAGGTGGTGCTGTTACCTGGTCCAGCAGGATCTGGCAGACGTCTGGGGTGAAGTGGCGCAGGGCTGCCAAGGTCCTGCTGAGGATCTTGATGAGGCCGTACTGGACCACGTGTAAGGCTCGCTGCTCCGAAGCCTCTGTGTCAGCAGTGGGCTGCTTGGAGGAGGAGGAGGGGGCAGCAGAGGTAGCTGTGGATGGCCGCTGAACTCGGGGGGCAACAGCTGAGGGGACACCATCCCCATTTTTGTTCTGGAGGCGAGAGATGTGGAGGTGGCACACAGAGGAATGCCAGGGTGAAGCATTCCAGGCAGCAGTAAGGGGAAGGGGCTCGGGTACCTGCAGGTAGTGCTGCAGCATCTTCCGGCTGTGCAGGAGCGAGGTGCAGGCCTGGCACAGGTAACCCAGGTTGACCTTCAGCAAACACGGGAGGGTGAAGGGCTTTTTATGGCACAGCCCCAGCCAACCAACAAGCCCAACCACACAGGCCCCCACAGAGCGCCACCGCGCCCGACTCACCAAGCGCCTGCACGCGCTGGGCCAACAGATGCCTGGGTGGCTTCCCAGGGACCTAACTAAAGACCTATACAGTATCAGCCCGCAGTCAATAAATAAGGTAGGGAGTATTTTCCCATTTTACAGAAGAAAAAGGCTCAGAGTGGTGAAGTGACTTGGCCAAGGTCATGTATGAGCAAAGACAGAGGCCTGTCTGACTCCAGAGCCTGAGTCCTTTCCCTGCCCTGCTCTCTGGCTAGGGCCCAGCAGCAGACCTGTTCCTAAAGGAGTGAACCAAGGTCTGACCCATAAAGCCCAAGCTTCTAACTTGTGAGGCTGCCCGATGCTGGGGAGGGAAACATTTAGCTCCAGAGAAAGCAGTGTACAACCAAAACCTGTGCTCTCTGAGCAAAATTCACTGGAGGTGCCCCAGACAGCGTCCACCATGCCCTCCCCGAGCATTTCCCCAGAACCCTCTAAGAACCCGTGTCTGGGCCTCACCTGAACATCCCGCAGGAGCTGAGGCAAGTGGAAGTGCCACTCCTTCATGAAGCTGGAGAGCTGCAGAATGAAGCCCACGGTGTGGTCCGCCTCCTCCAGGCACGCCAGACTCTGCACCGTCCTCACTGCATTGAGGCACTGGGAAGGGAGAGGGATGGATGGGGTGACCCAGGGGCCTGACACACCTATCCCTGCCCTCCTGTGGGGAGGACAGGTCCTGGGCCCACAGATACTGAAGTGGCGGCACAACAGGTGGTCTGGTGTTCCAACCAAGGGGTTCTGCCTGAGCTGATCCCAGACTGTCTGCCTCACTCGGCAGAACAGCGACCCCTGCTTGGCCAGTCAGCCGGTAGTCCTCACAGTGCCTCAGAAATGGGGACACTGATAGCCCTCAACTACGAAGCCTCAAGCCCTAAATGACTCAGTCTCCCTATAACCCTCAAACCCCACCCCTGGCAGTTCCTTACCTGTAAGGTCCGCTCCTGGTGGACACCCACAAAGTCCAAGGCCTCAGTCAGGAAGTTGTAGCGCAGAGTTTTGAGGAGCCGCTCCATCAGAGATATGGACAGGCGGTAGACCCCTGGCCAAGAGGGGGCATCCAGGGACTTGCGAGAGGCGCTAGGTGTCTAAGACACAAATGGCAGACAAAATCAGGACACAGCGCCAAGGAACCTGACTGACAGATGAAGCAGGGCCTCTGTACAGTGTAGCAGCTAAGGCAGCTTGGCTGCTTAGCAGAGAAAGTCTCCTGGAATGGGCATGGTCACCACTGGACAACCAGGAAGACTAGAGAGGGTCCAAGGCCAGCAGTGACAAGGAACACGAGGCAGAGATAAAAGAATCCTGGGTTCTAGACACAGATCTGCCACTAACTAGCTGTGCAAGCTTCTCTTGCTAGAGGTCAGTGTTGGGCAGGGAAGATTCCATTCCATCAGTGTGGTATATAGACCACTAAGGAGAACAACTTCTGGAGCAAGTGAAGAGGCCTACAAGCACATTTCCCACTGGAAGTGCAGTCTGGGCAGTCCAGGCCACCTGGCAGGCCGCTGGCACTCACCTGCACTGTCCCATTAGTGCTGAGCTGGTACACACTCAGGAGGGGCAAACAAATGCTCTGGGTAATGCCGGCCCCAGCCACTGCTGTGGCTCCCTGGGAAGGAGGGACATGAAATGAGATGCAACCTGTCCCTGCAGCTGCCCACCCACCCACCCGGGGGCGAGGGGAGCTCCCAGGACAGATGAGAGCTTCTGAGAGAATCGGTGTCAGAACCCGCTCGGTACAAACAAGGAGTTTCCCTACTGCCCTCAAGCTTGCCTCCTACCTGCTGGGTGCGAGCCAGGGTGAGGAGCAGGTGAAACGCTGCCTCGGTGAAATGCAGGTTCTGCTTCATGCGCAGGCTCACCTCCAGGGTGGTGAACAGGGTCGGCAGGATGGGGAGCCTGCGGGTCACCTGCAGCCACGAGTCACCATCCTCATCCACCTCACACAGCTCCTTGGCCAGGTGCAGGCCCAGGACACACACCTGCTGGAACCCAGGGGCAAAGATCAGTAGAAGGGAAGAAGGCAAAGCAGGGGAAGAGGAGAAGGAAGAGTACAGCCTGCCCCGTACCCAGCTGCCCGAACCTTGGTCACACAGATCTCTAAGGGAGCCGAACTGGAACACAACTTGGAATCTCCCAACCCTGCTCTGCTCCCACACGCACCTCTCAGGGACCGGCAACTCCACCACGGTAACAAACCTACCCTACCCTGACAGGGCCACCGATGACTTCCCTCCCGCATCACGCACACAGCCATCAAGCTGCTCCCTGGCCCACATCTGCTCACTCCACCCAACTCTGCTATGGCCTGGAGACAAAGTGACCTCCCCTCTCTGCACCACTGCAGCCACCTCCTAAGTTGTCCTTCTTCATCTTCTCTGGACTCTAATCAATTCTTCTGCCAGTGGCTTTTCAAACCTTTCTGACCATGGCCCTCAGTAATAACTACCTTTACACTGTGCCCTGGTATTCACGTATTTGCATACTTTCATTGAATGGTACCTGTCCTTACACACTATAAAACATACTAATATTTTCTCTTACATTTAATTCTACATAATTTTTAAAAAGATTTTTATTTATTTATCTTTAGTGGGGAAGGGAAGGAGAGAGGGAGAGAAATATCAATGTATGGTTGTCTCTCCTGTGTCCCCTGCTGGGAACTGGCCCGCAACCCAGGCATGAGCCCTGACTGGGAATCGAACCGCGATCATGTGGTTCGCAGGCCCGCGCTCAACCCACTGAGCTACACCAGCCAGGGCAAATTCTATGTAATTTTTAAAACATGCTCATTTTTGCTGAATGAGCTCATTTCAAGAGCCAGCAATAGGCCATGACCGAGTATGAAAACCACAGTTTGCTACTCCACCCAAAGCAATCTTTGTAGAGCACAGTCTGATCACTGCTCACCATTGCTTAAATTGTTTCCCATTTCACTTACGAGCCAGATCAAAACCCTGACTCAGCCCCCACTCGTCTAGCCCGCAACTCTTCATCTTCACTCTCAACAGTCTGCTTTAGGGCACTGCTGACAGGGCGCCTTCTCACGGAGTCTCCAGATCAGGGAGAACTCCACCCTGTACATTCTCCCTGTACTGCTCTCCTGCAGGACTTGCCACAGTGGAATTCCAGCTCTTCCTTGCATAGCCTGAAATTTATTAACTCTCCCATCCAGTCTGTTGACTCTGTAAGCGCAGCGACTCTGTCTTGTTCACGAATCAACCATAGGTCCTGGCACAGAGCAGGCAGGCAGTCCATGTCTGTTGGGAGCATGTGGAAAGAACAGCTTCCCGGGTTTGCCCTCACCCCATCACGCTGGTCCTTGTGCCGGGGCCGCGAGCAGTCGTCAGTATCCATGCTGTCCTTGTCCTCCGTGGTGCTGCCTGAGGCCAGACTATGGCGGGTCTGGTCAAAGAGTGCAATCACCTCTTCTTGGAGGGTTTCACAGACATTAAGCACTAGTTGAGAGTACTGGGGGATGTCACACACTGTAGAGCAGACAGGGAGGAAACATGGTCACACTCATTGTCAGCTGTCACTGCACACCAAGGTTTCCTAAAGACCAGAGTTCCAAGACTGGAAACTCAACCACCACAAGAGGAACGTCTGGCTGTGCCAAAGGAAGCCCGGCCCGGCCCGGCCTGGCTGCCAGCAGGGACAGGAGGCCACTACTCCCGCCCCCTGGGCCCCTCACCTCTCATCTCCTTCAACTGCAACACAGTGATGAGTGCAGAGAACACTTTGGCCTTGGTCTTTTCCATGAGCTGCTGGTCGGCCTGCAGCACTCCCTCCAGGATCTCTGTCAAAGGCGCAAGGATCTCATCCACAGGACCTAACTCTCTAGAAATAATACGGGTTGAGAGAGGGGAGATCACAGCTCACAAAAAGGCCACAGGTGCCCTCATTCCAACTGAGGATGCCAACTGGGCCGTCGGCTCTTTCAGTCCCATTGCACAATGGAAAGCTAGTGCATTTCACACCCATTTTCTCCCCTTCAGGAAAGCAAAGGGTCAGTAGAGAGGATCGAGCAGGCCCCGCGGAGGCAGCCCTAGCTGCAGGCCGCCCCCCATGACAGCACGCACCTCTTCCACTGCCGCAGGAGGATGAGCAGCAGAGTGCACATCATGGAGCCGAGGCGGAGGCAGTTTACTGAGGCTGGGACCAGGAGCTGGGGTGAGACAGTAGACCAGTTAGTTGTCAGGCTTCCTGTGGGCTGGTCCGGCCGGAAGATCCCAGCTCCATCCACCGGGCACCTTTTGGCCTCGCCTTTGTTTCCTAGCAGTGAGCTAACAGGGGTGGGACTCAGGGAGAGGCCAAGGGCTGGCCAGCAGCAGCAGACCTCTGCCTCCCCGCTGCAACCTTAGGCCTCACAGGCCAGCGGAGCCCTCTGACCTGACCACTGGCACAACTGCAGACTTGTGAGCTGCTATTTGACTTCAGAGACCTTCTCCCGGGGAGAAATGTAAAATCTCCCAGACACACTTACTAACGCTTTGGTTCCATCAAGCACATCAAGAAAAAGCTGACGATGCACTGCAGAGTCGGTCAGATGCATTATCTCTGCCTGCAAAGGAACAGAAAAAATGGCAGTGGGAAAATTTCCCAGACTTTAGAGGGCAAAAAATGTGGGGTCCTCTGTCAGGCAATTAGTCATTGATAAGTCATTGCCCCCTTGATTAAAGTGGGGCTGGAGGGCACTACTGTTCCTTTGCCCTCAGATAAAGTCAGAATCCAGCCCAGGTTCACCTCCTCCTCCTGATAATATCCTTCCTTTGCTCAGACCCTCGGGCTTTTCTGTACTGGAAACACAAACTCCTCCACAAGGCTAGGGGCCCCCAGAGGACCTGCTCCAACTGATCATGGTATTGATCCACTGGTGTTCACGCTATCCCAGCCCTAAGGCCTCCTTCCTCTTCTCTGAACGTAACAAGCACTTTGCAACCCTTGTACTTGTGATTCTATCTGCCCAGACTACCCTTCCACAGGCTCTCCACCTGCAAGACGCCTTCACACATTCAGGTCTCAGTTTGGACATCTCCTCACAGAGGGCCTCCCTGCCTACTCCTATCCTACTTTAGGGTTTACTACTATAGCATCCCAATTAACGCCTCCACAGTGAATGATCACAATCTGAAACTGTATTCGTTGACAATTTTCTCCCTCTCAGCCCACTCACTCTCCACGCGTCTGCGATGACCTTATTTACCTGCCTGGTCCATTGCTGTTGCCCTGGTGCCTGGCATGTGGAAAGCATTCCATTAACACCCATTCAATGAATGAATGAATGATCAATATGCAAGACTTAACTGGATGGGTCTCCTAGCAGGGGGAAAGAGGGTGAGGGATTTTTCAATAACAACTCAAGAACTACTGCCTAACTAGGGCCTAAAAGGCAGTTGACACACACGTTATTTCTGAAGCAAAACGATGATCCCCTAAAGACGGCTAAGCCTTCGGTGTGTTTGCGACTGCTGTGCCGCAGCAAAGCCCCGAGGCTGTGGGCAGTCAGGCACCAGGGAAGCACGTCAGAGGGGATGCAAGAGCATGCCTGGAAAGGTGGTACCTATCAAGATGAGGTAATTAATGAAGTTAAGGAATTAACCTGGGTTCCTGGGAAGAACAGTTCTACACCAAGTCCTAACCATATAGCATGATAGTGTCAAGTCACTAAAAAATGCCAAGAGAAAATGCAAATGTTTCTCAACTGTTAACTCTCTGCTAAAAACCAACTCTCAGTAGACACAGAGTGAAGGGAGAATGCCCTCTAGTCTTTTTCTAAGACCAGAAAATGCAGTTTCTGGAACCAGTGAAAGCAAACAGCTCTGTAGAGAGGGTCCTGCGGCAGTTACAACTACCTGACTGGTCAACACTCACTCACCTCTAGACCACAGGGCACACAGCACAAGACAACACGTGTGCACGAGAAGCAGACAAGGAAGCCCCGAGACCTATCCAAGGCTTTTATGTACGTCTGAAGGGATTTCAAATTGCTTCTCTTAAATACCCCAGACTGGCCCCCATCCTTTGACACAGAACCTGTTACTCTTTAGCTCTCAGAGAAGCACACTGACTCATTCTTCATCCCAAAAGGCTGAAACTGCCAGGTACCCCGGCACATCATTGCTAGGAAACCAGAGTGGAAACTTGCCCCGGGAAGCTCTTACGTGACTGGTGGCAATGATGAGAAGCATCCTCCAGGCGGAGACCAGCATCTGATACTCGACCAAGCTGGTGCAGCTGCTGCCCTCCGTGTCGGCCATGTGAACCGCCAAAGACTTGATGTACCCTGACCAGTAGGCAAAGCGTTTCTCTCCAGAAAATTTCTTGAGTGTATCTTTTAGTGACTGGTCTAGTGAGCCCCTGGAGTGTTGAAAAAACACAGAATCTAATGTTAGGATATAAAAGCAGGTGGGCACGTGATGGGCGCAGACCCTTGCTGAGGCAGGGAAAGCAACCTCACGCGGGCTAAGGCAGATGGCTCCGGATCCCTCCAATGTGTGGGGTGCACAATTCTCGCTCAGCATAATAATTAGTCAGGCTGAGGCCTTTTCCAGGGTTCCTCCTCCATAAAATCCTGAGCACACGGAGTCTGCTTCACAGTAACGTTTGCTGATGATCATAAATGCCATCAGTGGACTGGCCAGGGACACAGCTCAGTGGCCCTCCACAGATGGCTCCAAACCAGCTCTCTCTGACCTGGCTCATATAGCCATACACCCAGTGGTAGGCCACCATGGTCCCCACTTCCAGACCTTTAATTAAAATTTTGCCCTGACTGGCGTGGCTCAGTGGGTTGGGCACAAACCAAAAAGTCACCAGTTCAATTCCTGGTCAGGGCACAGGCCTGGGTTGTACACCAGTGGATATTTTTCTTGCACTCTGATGTTTCTCTCATTCTCCTTCTCCCTCCTTTCCCCTCTCTCTAAAAATAAAATCTTTAAAATCTCAAAAGGGGAAAGGACTCACTTGACTACATAGTATATCTCCAAGCATATTATCTTCATGATTAGGGCGCAGGTCTCCAGGATGCTGGGCTGTGGAGGGAAGAGCAGAGCAGGCCCCAATCACAGGGAGAACCTCTCCCCAGGTGTACCCCTGCACGAGAACGCGTGCCCTATCGCGTGTGAGTGGATGCCTGGCTTGTAAGAGCGTAAGCGTCAGGTCCACAGTGTCTCCGAGCGAGGGGAGACAACCACGGAGCCATCAGCACAGAGCAGGGCATGCCATTGTCCTTCCCCGAGTAAGACATCGGAGGGAGGGGAAGCAAGGTCTCCTCTGAAGAAGAAGTCTGCAGAGAAGATAGCACCCTGGCTGCGCACTTTGGGGAGGTACCACTGGCCCCAGCTCCACCTCCCAGCCCAGCTGCGCCTCCCAGGGACTTTGGGTCACGGCCAGCCTGCTGTCACAGCTTACCTCAGAGGTCTCAGAGGGAGGGGAAAGGGTTCCAAACAGGGGACTGGTTAAATTCTCCCAGAACTTGGGTCTAAAAAGAAAACACATGTTGTAAATCACACTTCCTCTCACAGAGAGAGTCCTTTCTCCACCTCCTTCTGGCAGTCACCTCCTACTTTACCGTCCCACCCCTAACATGGTCTCAAAGGTCATTGGCTCCTATACTAAGGCAAAGGGTTCCACAGACTAAGTGTGTTTTTTGTGTTTCCTGTTAAGAAACACAACTGTATCTTACAGAGCTGCCCAATAAACGCCCTGGGAGCACCACCGCACATCTGAGACGGCCGCACACAGAGAGAGTGAGAAGAAACACAAGGCGCAGGCTCCACACTCTGCGGTTTCAAAGCCCCTTCCCGTTGTACAGCTAGAGTCCAGACAGTGAGATTCCAACACACTCGTGTGGCCTGCTGTTTCTCAAGAACGAGGGTTCTGGGGGCTGGCACAAGACAGACACTCAAAAGGTGGGAAGTCTAAGGTAAACACATCTTCACCTTAGAGTAAAGATGATGCCTGCCGGTCCAGCATTAAATAGAGATTCACTAAGAGTGACACTCCCGCTCGGCGAGCGACCCAGGCACTGGGCACTTTGTGTGCACATGCCCAGCAATGTGTCACAACAAACCGCTAGGACAGGAGCTGTTGCTACACCGTCTGACAGACGAGAACATGAGCTCTGGTGGAGCCAGACCTACTTGGTCCTGAGGACCAGCATGGCACTGTCCCGCCGGTCCTGCCACAGGGCGTGCAGAAAGGCGATGGCCGCACGGTGCAGCAGGGGTGGGCACCAGTAGCGATCCTGCTGCTGGGAGTCAATGAGATCCAGCACCACGTGGAGACAGCTCCACTCACCAAGGCTGAATTCCTGCAGGAGGGACAGGTGAGAGTTCAGGGCCACAGCCACTACCAGTAACTGCACCCGCAAAGCCTAGCACCCGCCTCCCAGGGAGCAGTTTCCCAGCTTCATCCCAGGGGCACGCTCACCTTGGAGCCATCACTGCCATCCTTCACCTCAAGATTCAGAAATAGTTCAATGAGGCCTGGCTGCGTCTCTACTGCAACGGTGAGGAATTCCAGGATCATGACTTTGATGCGCATGTCCTCAATCCTGCTCTGCAACCGGGTCAGGAAGGCATCGCGAATGGCAGCCGCGTCATTGCCCAAGCAGGCATACACTGACATTGGGGCCACCTGGTGAGACCGGGACACAGGCTCAGAGCTCTATTTCTAGAAAAACAGGCTTCTGCAGATGGGAGCCAGAAAACTGACAGACAGAAAATGGCCAGAAAGGGAAACATCGAGACATACAACTCTGGGTCAAAAGGGACATCACCGCAAACTACAGCACAAGATGACCAACAACTCACAGGAGAAGCAGTAATTAAGTGAAAAGATGCACAACCTCTCTCATGGTTAAATAATGCAAAGAAAAAATGAGGTAATACTGATTTACCTACTAGATTAGCAAAGATTAAGAAACCGATGAAGCCATGTAGCAAGGATACAAGACTCAGTGTTAGGAGTATGCACTGTTACACTCCTTTTTGGAGGGTAATTTAGAAATGTCTAATAAAAATTTAAATGTTCACAGACAACTAATTTTTAGGAACTGTCAACAAAAGTTCACAGAGTTCTTTAGATAATAATGCTTACTGCAGCACTGTTCATAACAATGAAAGATAGAAACTAGCCCAAATAAATTAGGATGCATCCACCCCATGGCATGCCAGGCGGGTATTAGGGAGAATGCAGTAGCTCCAAATGTGCCCACGTGGGAAAACTGCAAGACCGGTGTCAGGTGAAGGAAGACAGTCACGAAACAGTGTGTGCAGTGGAACTCCACTGCTGAAGGGAGAAAAGGCACACACCTACCCCCTTTACTACATAAGCACAGACAGAGACAAATCTGAGGCAGTGTGTACCAACCTGTCCATAGGCAATCTATAGCAAGGGGCCAGAGGTACCTTAATTTTCTATTACATTTATCTGTATCATTTACATAAATATTTCTAAATGAGTATGTAAGACTTGTAATCAGAATGAAAGTACCCTCATAAAACACAATTTGTGTGTGTGTGTGTGTGTGGCTATGCCACTTTAAAAGTCAGACAAGTCTAAGTTAGCCACTTCTCTCGGGAGAAGGCAAGAGTGGTGAAAGCACAAAGTCAGTTTTCTAGGCTTTGGTTGGTTGAGCAGGATCCTACCGTGGCCAGGCGTTTCAGCAGCTGGATGGCCAGACGTGGCAAGGCAGGGTCATGTTTGTGGTAAATGTATTTGGCAAGAACAGCAATGAGGTTGTTCCCATGGGCACCTGAAGAAGCACAGAAAACAGTTTAGACACCAAGTGTGCCTAATGCAAGCTCTTAAGAGAGGGTGCTGTTCAAAAAGGGTCATGTATGCCCTGACTGGTCTGGCCCAGTCGGCTGGGCTTCATCCCACAAAGCGAAAGGTTGCCAGTTCAATTCCTGGTCAGGGCACATGCCTGAGTCACTGGTTTGGTCCCAGGTTGGGGCATGTATGAGAGGCAACCGATCGATATTTCTCTCTCACATCGATGTTTCTCTCCCTTTTTCTCCATCCCTTCCCCTCTCTCTAAAAATAAATAACTAAAAATCTTTTTTAAAAAAAAAGTCTCATATACGAGGGAATTTACTCTCAAGCACTTGGAGGGCAGAGTGAATCCAAGTGGCCCTCTCATTCTCTGCTTTCAGGAGCGAAGTGGACTGGCAGGACTTGGGGAGAAGCAGCTCAATGCAATTTATTAATAGCAGAAAGAAATACATTTTCAAGAAAACAGGTAGTCATTTATCAAATAAGTTAGAAAAAGCTATCACACCAAAGCACTGCTCTGAAATGCAAAAAACTTAGTTCCGAACCGACAGAGCTAGAACGGGTCTGAGACATTATCCGAATAGGTCCTTGAGAATGAGGGGACTGGGTACCAAAGAGATCAAATGATTAGTTTAAGGTGGAAGAGCAGTAACAGTCGAAACTTAAATAGGAATTTCTCTCTGTGTTCTACAGATTGTAATTTAATCTTCATTATAATCTTACAAGGTAGATACCACTACTACCCCCTTTTTACAGATGAGAAACCTGAGGCAGAGATGTTTAGTAATGTGCCCAAGGTCACACAGCTGGCTGGAGCCACAATCGGAACCACAGTAGTCTGACTCTGAACATGTGTTCTAATTAGTCTGTCATCAGTAGGAGGCAGAAATGAAATAGGATCCAGTCCTCCTGTTTCTAAGTCCAGAATGGGAGTTGGTGATCATTCCCAAATTTCAAGGAGTTACGCAGAACTGTTGACCTCTAAAAACATGGACTGCCTAAGGAACGCACATATGGGCAGTTGCTAATTGGAAGAGAAATACATACCATGCTGTGTGAGAGCCTGTTCCAAGGGAGACACCACATTAGAAGGAGGTTTCAGCCGAATAACATTGTTGGTCACGGAGAATGCCAGTTTCACTGTCTTGATCAGCAGCTGGCCCTGCCCCTGGCCCTCTGCCCCATCACTAGGGTATCAAATAGAAACCAAAGTTGATTCAGACAACATGACTTCATTCACAACATAGGTGCTCTCATGAATTAGATTCCAACCATACCAACCATAATCCCAGAGTTCAACAGCTTCTGTTAGAGGCCCCAGTCCAAACTAGGAGAGAGGAGGGGCCACCTACTCCCTTTGCTATGTACCAGTCTACACAGCACCACCAGGTTCTATCAAGGCTGTGTCCAAGGAGGAACAAGGTTGTCTTTAAAGAGCTACTGCACGCTAATTTAAACTGCAATTCTTAGAACATGCAGGCACAGTAAGAATAAATGGGGAAAGCGGGGAGGAAGCCCTACCTGCGTGGCTGAGCAGCCATCACCATGTCGATGGTGTCCACGCCGATGCCCATGATATTGATAACAGTCTGTCCTGCTTCTGTATAGGCCAGGCTACAGATGCAGAGAGACTGCAGGCTGGGGGTGTTGCTGGAACACAGGCACATTCTGAGTTACTAGGGAACCGCCAAGCTTATTACTAGAAGGAAAAGCAATCGTCCAAATCTAACCAACTGGGCGTCAGTGATACAGATCAACTCTTGGCCAGATGAAGGCACTCTGGTCATTGCCTCTAAAGAGACTTCATCTTAAAGATCGCCCTGAGAAACAATCTAAACATCCAACAGTTAATAGATATGTTTGCTAAAATAAGTGATGATTAAGTCATACAATGGAATGCACAGAACCATTAAAACAAGACAGATCTACATGGAGTGTCATGGAAATAAAGTTACAGAGGAGTTAGCACAAGCAGAGAAAGAATACACACTAATAGTGATCGCTGGAAAACAGGTTTATGAAGGGCATTTTGCCCTACATACTTTCCAATAAATATGTGTAACTTTTGGAAAGATCATACAAGTGGGGTGTTAGTACACAAGTATCTCATTGGGAACCACCTCTCATTCCCACTTTGTTTGCTCTTCTCTCTATAGGGAACCTATCCGCATGGCATGGCGAATGTAGCCCAGCCTGATTCGGAAAACCAACGGGGAGCGAGTTGGCACACAGGACCGAGCCCACAGATTAGTTTTCCCATGAGGATTCAGTCCTGCATTGTACCTAGGCTGCTTTGAGGCTTGCTTTTCACTAAAACTCCCTCACTCTGAATTGAGGCAGCAAATGTTTACTGCACATCTTTGAAGTAACTTCCTAAATTCTGTGCTAAACCTCCCAAGTATGGTGTGTAACCAGTTCAACCACCTTTCCCCTTGCATTTGCAAATACCCTTTTCCTTTGAAGTAATTAGCAACATTCTTTCCTTTTTTATCTGTAAAAGGTAACCACCTAGCCTTGGCTGGTGTAGCTCAGTGAATTGAGCGCGGGCCTGCGAACCACACCATCGCAGTTCGATTCCCAGTCAGGGCACATGACTGGGTTGCAGGCCAGTTCCCAGCAGGGGACTCACGAGAGGCAACCATACGTTGATATTTCTCTCCTTCTCTCCTTCCCTTCCTCTCTAAAGATAAATAAATAAAATCTTAAAAAAAAAAAAAGGTAACCACCTAAAGCAAACCTGTGCCTAGTAAATGAGGACCATGTAACATACCCAGAAAAGCAATAAAAGCTTGTCCAGGCAGGCATCAGGGCCCTTTCTCGCTTAGAGAGTGGCCATGGAATCCCTTTTTCTCCACAGGACTTCTGTAGTCCATGCAAATTTGTTTGTCACAGCCACAACACACGGACCTGGCAGGCCAGAGTCTGCATCATCTCTCCCCACAGGAAGAAAAGGTAAAGTAGTCCAGTGAAGCAAATTAGAACCTCAAGAGATGGCTCTGGGCTCAACCTGGAAGGATGAGACGGCTCTGCTCAGCAGAAGCCTGTGCTCCCCTTGGTGAGCAGTGGCATTCAGGAGCACCAAGCTCTAGCAATCCCCCCTCATACCTGCTGTGCAGGTCTGTCTCATGGCACAGGTTCAGTATCGCGTGAATCAGCTCCAGGATCAGACAACCTGGACTCCGGAAAGACAGAGGAATGATGTGGCCTTGGATGATGGCTATTACCCCAAAAGGGAAGGAAAGATCTCCAGGGACCCAGAAACTCCCCAGACCTTCCCTGCCCATACCTTCCTTACCAATTTGTTCTCTTACACCGTGGGAGTTATAGCGCCACTTGTGGTAGCTGGGAAGCATCTCCTTTAGCACAAACATGATGCAGGGCACCAGCCCTTGGCTCTGTGTACTACCAAGCTGTCCCTACAAGAAACCATAGTGTGAGGGCTTATGCCACAGTTGAAAGTCACTTAGTTATTAGAGATTTAACTTCCAAACCACAGGTCCAAAGAAAATCTCAGCAAACCTCTTCAGTGAAAAACAGAAACAGAAACAGAAACATCAGAGCATTACAGTTCTATGAGTCCAAGTTGTAGGGTTCTATAAAGGACTAAAAGACAATGGGACACCATTGCAAAAGGCACCTACAAGAAGGAGAGAGATAAAGGCTAAAGCTGGTCAGAAAGGAGATACCTTAAACCTTAGGGTATGGGACCGTTGATAATGGAGAATACCCGGTTTAGTGTCACCACCCCGTGCCATGCCACCCCACTGCTGGAGTACCAGGAAGGAGATGTGATACTCAAAATTCTGTCCTAATGTTACTTGCTAACATCAGCTTCCTTACTTTAAAAATAGGAATTCTGCCCTTGCTGGTGTGGCTCAGTGGATTGAGCACTGATTGGCCTGTGAACCAAGGGATCACTGGTTCGATTCGCAGTCGGGGCACATGACTGGGGTGCAGGCCAGGTCCCCAGTAGGAGGTATATGAGATGCAATATGAATCAACCAATGAATGCATGAATGGATGGAAGAGCAAATCAATGTCTCTTTCTCTCTCCCTCTAAAATCAATAAACAAAAATTTTAAAAAATAAATAAAAATGGGGATCCTTTTTTTATAATAAACACCTATACCTACATCCCTATCTCTATAAAGGGCTGTTGCTCTCTTCTGGAGCATTCACTGACTACTTAATTCCTGCAGGCAGGACGCGTGCCAAGTGCTTTCCACGTATGGCCTCTCACAACTCCGAGTTGGAGATCACTGATCACTCCTGCTTCAGAGGCTGAGAAATTCTATACTTGCCCAAGGTCACGCAGCTAGTAAGCAGTCAACCTGAAATATAAACCTGACTCGTTCTGACTCTGAAATCCATGCTGTAGCAGTACTTTTTTAAAAAAATTTTAATTTATACTTAGAGAGAGAGGAAGGGAAGGAGAGAAACATCAAGGTGGGGTTGCCTCTCATGTGTCCCCTACTGGGAACTTGGCCTGCAACCCAGGCATGCATCCTGACTGGGAATTGAACCAGCGACACTTTGGTTCACAGCCTGCGCTCAATCCACTGAGCTACACCAGCCAGGGCTATAGCAGTATTTTTCAAACAGAGTTTTCATCCATTAGTACAGCAAGTTTCAGCCATTTTCATCTCGTGGCACCAATAAACTTATTACTAAAATTCTGCAACACACCAAAAAATGTATTTTATGCTGATATGACAGAAAATATGTATAATTTTTACTCATTCACACTGGACAACTATTGCTGTGTTGGCTGCTGTCATTTTTTAAAAATTTAAAAATCTAAGGCAAAACGCCCCTGACAAAATAGTCGGATATTGCACGTTTTAAAAATTTTTGTGGCACATGAGTTGAAAATCACCGCACTAGTGGATTTTAAGATCAGCTTCTTAGAAAATGCCAAAGTGAATCAATCTTGTGTATTAGAGTAGTGTCACATTGTGAAACTTTGCTTTAGGAATACACACACACACACACACACACACACACACACGGATATACTGGAACGTGACATAAAATGCATGTGTTGTCTTAGGCTAGAGTCAAACTCTCGTGACAGTCAGCATAGCGCAGACTGCCTCTGAGTTCTACATACATTAACAGAGAGAAAGCACCTACTACAGAGTCTGGCACACAGTAAATACGCAGTTCACACCAACTACAAAGGGCGGGGGACCAAAAACCCCTGCAATTTATATACGAAAAATTGTGTATTTATTCTTACATCTTTAAACTTTAGTCACCTTCAAAGTACTATATTTTGCTGTGTATAATGAGCATTTTTTGCCTAAATTATTGAGGGAAAAATAATGAGGCACATTATACACAGGCAGTAACAATTCCATATCTACATGAATGTTTTTAATTTATGCTTATGCATTAAAAGTGTAACTCTAGTACTGGCTGGTGTGTCTCAGTGGATTGAGCGCCAGCCTGCAAACCAAAGGGTCACTGGTTTGATTCCCAGTCAGGGCACATGCCTGGGTTGTGGGCCAGGTCCCCAGTAGGGGATGCACGAGAGGCAAGCACATGATGATGTTTTTCTCCCTCTTTCCTTCCCTTCCCCTCTAAAGATAAATAAATAAAATCTTTAAAAAAGTGTAACGTGGACTTCCGCCAAGATGGAGGCATAGGTGGAAACACTGTGCTGTGCCTTCTCCCACAACCAAGTTTGAACACAACAAAGATTTGGAAAAACAAAGACACAACCAAAGGACAGAAAATTGAATTATACAGAAGTCCGACTACGTCTAACCGTTCAACGGGGACGGTAAGAGGGGCGGAGCCAGCAGCAAGCAGGGTCGGGCAGGACAGGGCCCCCGACCCAGGCGCACAGGCAGACAGGAACCAGTTGGGGTGCGGGGCAGACCGCGGGCGCATATTCGCGCACAGTGAGACAGACCACGCAGGCCCCAGGGGGCGAGGGCTGACGGACTCGCGTGCAGTGGAACGAAACGCGTGGGCCCAGTGACGGCAGCAACTGTGGCACCGGTGAGGGCCGTGGCGGCAGGCGGCAGACAGGACGCCATAGTCCCTCTTTGACCCCGCCCCCACATACAGCGTCACAACCCAGCGACTTAGTTGCCCTGTTCTAGTGAACACTTTAGGGCTCTGATCCTGCTATGGAACAGGCACGAACAACCCGAAAGATGGCGTAAGAAGAACTCAAAGTCCCAGAGCCAATAACTCTAAGCGACCAAGAAATTGCCAGCCTCTCAGAAGCACAATTCAGGACACTATCAGGATGCTCACAGAACTGGTAGATTATAGTCACAAATTAGAGGAACAAAGTCACAAATTAGAGGAACATATGAAGGCTAAACTAATTGAAATGAAGGGAGATGCACAGGAAACCAATAGTGATGGAAAGGAAACTGGGACTCAAATCAATGGAATGGACCAGAAGGAAGAACAAAACATCCCACCAGAAAGGAATGAAGAAATGAGAATTCAAAAAAATGAGGAGAGGCTTAGGAACCTCCAGGACATCTTTAAACGTTCCAACATCCGGATTATAGGGGTACCAGAAGGGGGAAAGAAACAGCCACGAGTGGAAAACTTATTTGAACAAATAATAAAGGAGAACTTCCCCAGTCTGGCAAAGGAAATAGACTTCCAGGAAATCCAGGAAGCTCAGAGAGTCCCAAAGAAGTTGGACCCAAGAAGGAACACACCAAGGCACATCATAATTACATTAGCCAAGACCAAAATGAAGGAGAGAATCCTAGAAGCAGCAAGGGATAAGGGGACAGTCACCTACAAAGGAGTACCCATCAGACTGTCAGCGGATTTCTCAAAAGAGACCTTACAGGCAAGAAGGGGCTGGAAAGAAGTATTCCAAGTCATGAAATCCAAAGACCTACAGCCAAGATTGCTTTATCCAGCAAAACTTTCATTTAGAATGGAAGGACAGATAAAGTGCTTCTCAGATAAGGTCAAGTTCAAGGAGTTCATCATCACCAAGCCCTTATTATATGAAATGCTAACGGGACTTATATAAGAAAAAGAAGATGAAAAATATGAACAGTGAAAGGACAGCAAACACACAGTTATTAACAACCACACCTAAAACAAAAGCAAACCAAGAGGACAGCTAGATCAGGAGTGGAACCATAGAAATGAAGAACACATGGAGGGTTAGAAACAGGGGGGTGGGAGGGGGAGAAGGGGGGAGAAGGCACAGAAAATAGCATAGAGGGTAGGTAGAAAATAGATAGGGGAGAGGGCGAGAATAGTGGGGGAAATATAGAATCCAAAAAACTTGAGACACGTGGTTATAAACTAAGGGGGGGAGAAGGGTGGGGGAGGGAGGGTGCAGGTGGAGGGGAATGAAGGGGGGAATAAAACAACTGTAATGGTATAATCAATAAAATATATTTTTTAAAAAAAAGTGTAACGTTAGGCCCTGGCTGGTGTAGCTCGGTGGATTGAGCACAAGCCTGTAAACCAGAGGATCGCGGTTCGATTCCCAGTCAGGGCACGTGCCTGGGTTGCAGGCCAGTTCCCAGTAGGGGACACATGAGAAGCAACCATCCATTGATATTTCTCTCCCTCTCTCCTTTCCTTCCCCTCTAAAGATAAATAAATAAAATCTTTAAAAAAATTTTTAAAAGTGTAACTTTAGAAAATGTTGGTGGGCATTATACACAGCAAAATATGGTACTCTCCGTCTGATGTATTACACCTATCCAGCTGCTTTTTCCACTGCTAGAAATAGTTTTTGAACTTATCAATTTTGACGCCTTTTAGTACTTCTGCCATTTTTTGTTTCATCTCTTCCATACCAACAAAACATTTCCCTTTGAGTACTTTTTTCACCCAAGGAAACAAAAAAAGTCAATTAGGGCGAGATCGAATGAATAGGGAGGGTGTAGCATAGAGGTCATGCCGTTTTTCATCAAAAACTGCTGGAGAGTCAGTGTGGTGTGGGCAGGTGCACTCATATATAACCCATCATGAAATGGGCAAATGCATTGAAAGTCTTCAAAAAAAATTCACTGAAGCTCAACACAGCCTCTCACAACAACGCCAGTTGGTACACTACTACGGATGGGTTCCTATGAAAGTCACCTAGCAGGGGAAGCCTGTACTACAAGGGGTCCACCCTCCAGAAGATAATTCTGGTATTTTGGAGGTCCCCCCTTGTTCTATCACCATAATTCCAGGACAGTCATTCTGTCCGTTGACAAGATGACAACAGGAGTAGGCGCAGGCAATCTATTCCACATGTTTCCATCTGACCGGAATTTACCTTGACCAGAGTGGTGATCAACCGCAGAAAGGCAATAGTGACCCCGTACTCGCCCTGGGGCTGCTCACAATTCATCAAGAGGGTTCCATACCCTCCAGCATTCATTCCCTCCGCACTGGGGAAAGAGACGGGGAGAGACAGAGGCAGAGGGAAAAAGTGATGGGGTGATCTCATGGTTGCAAGAAACTAACCACTGAACATTCTTATTGTTAGATGGCTTAGGTACAAAGTGGGAAAAGTTTGCAAAGGAATTAATTAAATTTACACAATTTTATACCCAGGGTAAACATTAAGAACATGTTTTACTGGTACTGGGTTGGCCAAAAAACTCATTTGTTTTTTTTCTGTAAGATGGCTCTAGTAGCATTTACTTGTCTTTAACTTCATTTGAAACAATTTTGTTAGATTGTATAGTGACAGCTGTTATATCAGCATGCATTTAAAAAAGGTCAAAATTGGTGAATTTTTGTGTAGCCATTTTAACATCGAAGATGGAAGAAAATATGGAACATCTGCAGCACATTATGCTTTATTATTTTAAGAAAGACAAAAACACATAAAAAAGATTTGTGCAGTGCATGGAGAAGGTGCTATGACTGATCCAACAGGTCAAAGTGGTTTGCAAAGTTTTGTGCTAGAGATTTCTCAATGAATAATGCTCTAGTCAGGTAAACCAGTTGAACTTTAGATAGTGATCAAATCGAGATATTGAGAATAATCAACATTGTACCACACAGGAGATAGCTGACATTTTCAAAATATCCAAACCAATAAAGTTATTAGTGAAAATGAAAACTGTGTCTTTTATTTTAGAGAGAAAACCATACAAACTTTTTGGCCAACCCAATACATAACCTCAAGAGGTTTAAAGTGAAAAATCAAATAAACATCAAGGAAACATCATTGTCTTATGAGCAAGAGAGAGAGCAAGGAGAGAATGCTCCGGTAGCAAGATGGGTCGTGCGTTAATAACTGGTCTATCAGGAGCGCTGGAGTGGGCACACAACAAGGAAAAGAATAGAATGACTCCAGCTTAAGAAAAGGAAGCCAAGTCTCTGGATCCTGACACCTCTGGCTTCTCTAGGGGGAAAAGTTAATCTAATCAAGCACAGAGGCGGTTCTTTAAAACGAACAAAGCTGAAATGTCCACAGTGCTCCCAGGGCATAGAAATACTCTGCCCTGTCCAACACCTGGCTCACCTAATCATCTGACTCATGTTGGAGACCTGGTGGGCGACGAATGGTAAAAAGCCTGTGTGACGAAGATCAGTCCAGACCTGAGAAGGAAGAAGAGTCAAATGTCCCTGTGTCCTCAGGTATACACCAAGTGCAACATTTTGCGGCTGCTCTAAAGACTTGGTATCTCACCTTTGCTGGGTTCCGGGCAGCCAAAACAGTCAAGCAATTGACACAAGAAGCAATGACATCCACAGGGGGGGAGATCACTGTCGTTAACCTGGGTGGAGAACAGTGCACTATACTCAGTAAAATGAATAATGCAACTTGCTCCATTACAAATATTTTCCAGTTCTCTCTTCACAAGTCCCTCCTCTTATCAGGGAACAGTTATTACACCAGGGTTTCCCACAGATGAACGTATGTGGATTTGAATGCCATGGGTGTGTGACCAGACACTCACCGCTGCAGCAGCATGTAGATGCGAGACGTGATGGGCAGGAGACAGTCTGCTATCGACAGATCTGTACTGATGACCTTATGGACCAGATCAATGATGGGTTTGACCCGCTGGCAGTGCTGAATCACATCTAGGGGGAAAGGAAGCCTGTGACCTCATGGAAAACAATTCCTTTAAGATCACTGAATAGTCCCTGAGACCTGGATAAACAAATTACACTAATCATAACCTGGATGCTTCTGAATTTTATTTTGAAATTCTCTGTCTATTCTCCAAATCCTCTAAGAATGTCCATTTTTCTTCCCCACAGTGATGTCTCCCAAAGCTGCCCTCACCTGCAGTGGAAACGACATGAAGCAGCATTTCAATCTCACAGGTGAAGAGGGTCCAGCTGCTGTACGAGTATTCCCAGCGCACCAGGTAAGCCCTATCGTCCAGCATCACTTGGCCCACAGTGCCTTGAGGTATGCGAAGATTGGTCTGGCCCCCTAAGGAACGGAGGAAGAGAAATCAGTCTAATATCTGAGGACACAACAGGGAGGGTGACTCCTATACCAGACACCAATATTTAATCACACAGAGATGTGTGACACCTCTTCCTAGTATGTAACATTGCTACAACCTTTTCCATTAAAAAGCAAAAAACAAAAAACTCCAAGCCCTGACCAGTGTGACTCAGTTTGTTGGGCGTCACTCTGCAAAGTGAAAGGTTACCAGTCCAATTCCTGATCAGGGTTTGGAGTTGCAGGTTTGCAGGTTTAGTCCCCAGTTGTGGGGGGTGGGGGGTATGAGAGAGGGAACCCACTGATGTTTCTCTTCTTCTTTCTCCCTCCTTTTCCCCCCTCTCTAAAAATAAATAAAATCTTCTTTTAAAAATCCAGTAACAAAAACAAGCCTTTCTTTTCATTTGGGGAAGGGAGTCCATCCACGTGCCTGAAAACAGCCAAGTGCAGAGAATGATACCCTTCCCACTGACATGGTGACTATGGGTCACTGGGAAGTCGCTGGTGGTGCTGGGGTTAGAGAACAAGGCTGCTCCTTCTGTACTTTGTTCCATGAGCACCTGGACTACACGTAGGCTTACAGGTTTTAACTGGTCACTGTTACATACTGCCAGTATGAAAATAAATTGCTACAACTTTTTTCTACCAGTTGACACTATTCTAACTTTTAAATTATTTTCAAAATTGTAGCAAAACATACATCACACAAAATTTACCATTGTAACCATTTTAGGTGCACGGTCCGGTGGCATCAAGCACATTCCCATTGTGCCCAACCGTCACCACCATCTACCTCCAGAACTTCTCATTTTGCAAAGCCGAAATTGTCCCCATTACCTAGTAATGCCCCATTCCTCCACCCTCGGCCCCCGTCACCCACCACTCTACTCTGTCTCAATAAATGTGACTACTGTAAGTAGCTCATATGAATGGAATCATACCATATTTGTCCTTTTGTGACGTATTCACTTAGCATGTCTTCTAGACTCACCCATGTTATAGTGTGTGTCAGAATTCCCTTCCTTTCTAAGGCTGAATAATATTCCACTACACACTCACGCGTGCACACACATCTTTTGTTTACTCATTTCATATGTTGGTGGACATGTACTTAAGACTTTTATCACGTGTACCCTTTTACACAACAATTCACTCTGGGGATTCCATGTACCACAAATAAAAGCACCAGTGCATAAAGGTATGTGTACCAAACGTAGGACTGTTTGCAGGGGCAAGAAACAGACACAGCCTCTATGTCCTTTAGCCAGAAAAAGATAAAAAATAACCGAACATCAAGAATAATCATGTAGTTACTAAAAAGAACGAGTCAGACCCATCTGTCCTAAGAGCAGCTTCTGATGAGTTTGTGAAAGTAAGTAGAAACATGTAAATGGACACATAATAAACATTCAACACCGATTCTCTTAAGGAGACAGGTGTGGAGAAAGAGAAACTTTTTGTAATGTACCTCTGCACTGTTTCCCTTATTACACTGAAATGAATTATCTTTTTTCAATAAAGCAATCTAATGATGTAAAACAGTGAGAAACTGATTAATAATTTATCAACAAATCGACAAGAACAGCAGAGAGAAGAGAACTGCTTTAAAGGCTTGCATTAAAATAATTAAAACAGAAATGAGGTATAAAGAGATGAGGTCCAAATAGAAATCAGTGGAAAAGAGGCTACTGAACCAAGGTCTCCTTATTTATCTCACCAAGCGGGTAAAAGAGTTTGGGCGTCTGCCTCCGCCACAGAGTTCCATCTTCGTGGGAGATCACATCATGTGGCTTGTGCTTATAAAGCTCATTGTAGAAAGACATCTTATCCAAGAAGCTATACACCTGCCAACATGCAGAAAAAAACCCAGCCACACCTTTACCTTGGGGACGTGCTAAAGGTCCCCCCACCCGCCGCTCTGCTCTTCAGCCAGACTATGCATGTGCAGGCTCTCAAACTTCTCATGCGCCCACCTCTGTGACTCCTCTCAGAGCCACCTCTGTGCTCCTTGCCAAACCCTCACCGCTAACTCCCAACTCCAGCCCACCCCCCTCCACAGACAACTGCCTTTCCTGAACCGCATGGTCTTTACTATTCACATGGCATTGACTTACACTGCCTGGCCTCACTAGTTATTTATTTCTTATTTCTATTCTCCTCCAATTAGATATTAAGGAACTTTATATTTTGTCTTATTCTGACATTATCTACAGTAGATACTTAATGAAAACATTTGTATTTCATTTCATAGAACTGAGGCACTATCTTTAGCATTTTCATTAAACAAACTTCAGACTAACTCTTATCATGGCTGTGGGATTTCAATATGGAAAGCCAAAAGGAACGCTAAAACTATCTCCCACTCTCTTTAGACATCCGGCGGAACCACCTACCTTTTTGGCAGTAGACTTCCCTGACACGAGGGCTCGTAGCAGTTGCAGGAGCGGGGAGAGGAGATGGGGAAACATTCCACATACACTATCCAGAACGATCCCCAGACCAGAGGTTGGCTCCTATCGTGGAAGAGGAGAAATCACTGACACTCACTGTGTCTACAAATTAACATGTCTCCAAACTGTCTGGCCATCATGAGAAAATCTAAAATTAACCCTTTCCTTTAGGCAGACTACCTAATAATTTAAGACTACCTTTTTCCACTGAAAAAGGCTACTGATAAACCATTTGATTAGGACACATAAAAAGACTGCTTACTGCTCCCTGTGGGTTGGGACCTCTTCTGGCCTTCCTCTCTACAGGAAGACCGCCTTGTCCACCTTGCATGATGTGTTTTCACTGGAGTAAAGAGCACCCAACCGGTTAAAATGTACTCTGACATCTCATTGGGATTACAACCTCCAATAGTCATAACTGTCAAGAGTTATAGCAATGGGAGCATTTGAGATCTTGTTCCTCGGCATATGTCTTAATTTACCTCAAATAAACTCACAAAAGTTCTAAAAAAAAAAAAAAAGAGTTACAGCAATACTGCTGCCTGAAATGCCCAATGTGAAAAAAGACTTAGCAGGCAGAACAGATAACACACTGGTTATCACGGTGGGCTACGGAATCAGGTCAGACGGAACTGGACCCCAGGCCTGGCTATCTATGTGGGTAAATATAGTCACTTCACATTGCTCAGCATCACCTTTCCTTATATGCAAACTGGTGAAGATAAGACTATCTATTTTACAGATTTTCTGTAAAGATTAAATAAAAAATGGACATAAAATGCTTAGCACAAGACCTTTCACAAAGTAAGTGCTTGATAAATACTTTTGCTAGAGCCCTCCGGCATACTCACCGTTCCCCAGAATAACTCTGGGAGAGAAGGGTCTGCCAGGACTTCACATGCTGTGTCGATCACATCCTGTCGAGGGAGGGGGAAACAATGGCTTACTTCCCTTAGCTGAACCATCCTTTTTTTTTTTTTAACCTTATTCTGTTGAAATAAAAACACCGATAATACCTCATACAGTATGTCAGAAAGAATGCTGGGTTTAAAAAATAATAATACAGTCCATCTAGGATATGTGTTCTATATGTTGTATGATGTCAGGCAAATTAAACTCTCTGATTTCAAATTCTTTACCTGTAAAATTATGACAATATTATTTGCTTCACAGTATTATTGTAAGTATGAAATGCAAAAATGTGCAGGGAAGTGAACCATAAATTTTCAAATGCCATGTAAGTGGACCTATTACGAGGATCAGCTAAACTGTTATAGATGACAAGAATAATGCCTCTTAAACTTTTTAATCCTCAGTGTCTAGTCTAGAACTAAGCACACACTGGCAATCTAATAAAGTCCTACAAAATAATTTTTAAAAAAATCCAAATACTAGAACTTCTGAAACCCCAGCATGTTAATGCCAGTCCTCCAGGGGTACAGCGGGGTCCAGGTGTGGCAAAGGATGCAAAACGTGGTCTAAGCCTCTAGTCTTTCAATTAACACCAATCCTTTTCTCTACAATGACAAAAAATTTCCATCAGTTTCATCAATTCCTCAATTTCCAAAACAAGTTCCTAATTATTAAAAATGAATACAATGATTTACTTATAAGAAACTCCTTAAACACCATTTCTGACTGAAAGAAACCAGGGCTTCTTGGGGAGATGGCAGATTCCAGACATGGAGCAAGAGTCATATACGATAACCCTGGAATAGCGTCCTATCAGAAAGCAACAGAGCTACCAAAATATGCGAGGGCAGTGTTACACGGATTCCGAAACTCATCTAAATAAGCTCTTAAGGACCAAAGAGGGGGCAATCTGAGCATAAGAATAATTGATAAGTGCAATGGATTAAATTAAAACAAAGCTAATGGGTTTAAATCATGAGTTCACAATGATATGTCAAAAATTTTAAATCCTTACTAGCCACTTTGGAGAATAATAGGGAAAACTGAGAAATAGAGGATAAGAAACAGAGTATCGAATAGTTAATGAGAACAAATTTCCTTTTTTAAATTTGAGGTATAATTGCCATACATTATATTAGTTTCAGATGTACACAATGATTTGCCATTTGTGTACATTATGAAACAAATTTCTTTTTTTACAGCAGTGTTTTGACCACCGAACATAAGAGGAAAGACAGACCATCGCCACTCTGTAACTTCCAAGGAATTAATGTATCTAGACGACAATGTGACTTGTGGCCTCCATGGTGGACAGGATGGTAAAGACTAAAAGAAACTTGACAGACCTACTAACCAGTAATGTATAGACCTCACTTATTTAGTCCCTGATCCAAAGAAATAAACTTACAACAAATTTACAACATTCATAACTAAAAATCTGAATCTTGATTTGATGTATAAAGATACTGTTTTTAAGATATAACAATGATAGCCCTGGCTGGTTTAGCTCAGTGCATTGAGCACGGGCCTACAGACCAAATAACCGCAGTTCCATTCCCAGTCAGGGCACATGCCTGGGTTGCAGGCCAGGTCCCAGCAGGGGACCCACGAGAAGCAACCATACATTGATATTTCTCTCTCTCTCTCTCTCCTTCCCTTCCCCTCTAAAAATAAATAAATAAAATCTTTAAAAAATACATTAAAAAAAGATATAACAATGATTATGAAGTCTTACTAAAATATGCACACATGAGATGAAATAATAGCTGGAATTTGATTCAAAATAATCAAAGAGAGGGAGGCCCTGGCTGGTGTAGCTCAGTGGATTGAGCACGGGCCTGTGAACCACAAAATGATCAATGAGGGGATGGGGCAAAAATGTGTAAGATCAACTCTGACTGTAGTGATGAGATCATGAAGATTCATTACATAATTTTTAAAAAGATTTTATTTATTTATTTTTAGACAGAAGGGAAGAGATGGAGAGAGGGAAAGAAACATCACTGTGTAGTTGCCTCTTGTGTGGCCCCCACTGGGGACCTGGCCTGCAACCCAGGCATGTGCCCTGACTGGGAATCAAACTTGCAACCCTTTGGTTTGCAGGGTTGATTCACTGAGCTACACCAGCCAGGGCTTCATTATATAATTTTGTCTACTTTGATATAAGTTTGAAATATTTCATTTAAAAAAAATACTACAAAAAAATTTACTAGCACTCACAGATTTTAGGATAGATGCACTACAGAATAAAAAAATGAGGTTACAAAATAGTATCTACGTTGTGATTACATTTCTAGAGAACTTAAATAATAATTTTGTATATATATGCAGAAAATATTTGGAAGGGAACCCATGAAAACATTAACAGATTATCTTGTGTGGTGCGATTATACTTTTTCTTTTTATCAGCACTTTCTGATTTTTGTGCCTTTAGTCTGTATCGCCTGTATAATACAAAGAATGAAAACAAACAGCAATAAACAAATTACACCTGAGGGGCACGGTGTGCGTTTATCAGCCCCACAGCAGTACCTTGGGTCTGACTGCAAAGCTGGGCCGTGTAGCTACCAGCCTCACAAAAGCCAGGCACTGACCTGCTGATTGCCCAGTGTGTGCAGCTCCAGCGAGGTCAGAGCGAAAGACAGGAGCCCGTAGACACACATGCACGCGGTGCTGGTGGTGCACTGTAACGGCAAAGGGGTCAGTGAACTATGCTGAACAGCACAACTCTTCCCCAGGTTCGGCATAACCCTATCACATTAACACAGTCACTGCATACATGGGAAGGGAATCAAAGGCTTCATAATTTAGTCTCAAGATCAGGAAGACAAAGGGAGAAGAAAAAGCAGGAACCAAAAATATTGCAAGATAAGAATAAAATCAAAAGGGGATCATTTTCAAAATGGCCCAAGTTTTAATGAGAAAAAACCCACACCCAGCCTACAGAAAGAAAAGAATCTCTACGTGCTAATATGAACTGTTCAGCTGCCTGAACTGTCACTGAGATAAATCAACCAGTGCCAACAAGTGGGGCCTGCGGGCTGAGGTTTCATATTAGCACGTCAAAACAAGCTGACTAAACGGTGCCCTTCAAATTAAGTGCTGATCACAAAACTCAAGAGAATTTCTAGTTCATCCTGTTACAGCTGAATGAGTAGGCACCCCCAAAAGATTTCTCTAGTCAGTATCACCAGAGCTATCTTCTAGGAGATATATATTGGCAAAGAGAAGACACAGATAGTGGGTACAAACTGTAGCCACCACTAAATGGCAATTATTGTTCCTGTGAGCAAATTTCATCTCCCTGAATTTCAATTTCCTAATGCTTTTTGCATTAGGAAGCAGGAGGATAAAAAACAGGGTGATAATCCATAGTGCAAAGCAGTGGTACAAGAATGAAGATAATATACAGAAGGTGCTGAGCGCAGTGTCTATAAAGGTCAGTGATAACTACTATCATCACCCACATCAAGATGAAAAGCATTACTATTATCATCATCATTCATTAATGAGTTTCTTCCCTGCTCTTTGTCCATTCTCATGCTCAAACACCAACAGCCTGAGCCTCACATCATTTCCTCCAATGGCCAGTGAGCGGAGCAGTCGGGTCAAGTACTGAAATACATTCAGCTGGATGGCTGTGCCACCAATTTTCCGGACAACACTGCTGGTCTCTTCTGGACTCAGGGTATGGCGGAGCAGAGCCCAGGCCAAAAGCACTGGGGCATGATGTGGAATGTCCCCCAAGGTCAACATCAAATGGTCCATATCCTAATGAGAAAAAGAAAACATCTGTGTCACTAAACAGAGAGGATCAGGACCCCTCCACAAGAACCTGCATCATGCTGCAAGTCTTCCAACTCGTCTGCCGTGGCCCCTCTCTCCCACTGTGGTATTTTATTCTTCCCAAACCCCCATCCACTTCACTAATAAACCCCTCAGTACTCTCCCCTTTATCCACACATTTTTTCTTTTAAGTAGTCTTAATCTAAGATTATAAAGTACACATTCCAATGGAGACTCCTTGGAAAATTTCCCCTGATCCTTGCACTTTCTCTGCTTTCTCATTTTCTTTTTTTTTTTTTTTTGAGACTTTCCCAGTAAAACCAGCACTGTACGGCTATATGCTTATTAGCATCTTTTTTTTTTAGATTTTATTTATTTATTTATCTTTAGAGGGGAAGGAGAGAGGGAGAGAAACATCAATGTATGGTTGCCTTTTGTGCATCCCCTGCTGGGAACTGGCCTGCAACCCAGGCATGTGCCCTGACTGGGAATCAAACCAAGATCCTCTAGTTTGCAGGCCTGTGCTCTATCCACTGAGCTATACCAGCCAGGGCTTTCTCCTCATTTTCTTTCTAATCATCCCATCTCAAAGTTCCTCCCCTTTCCTCTTCCTTCACAGGCTCCATAAATACATCCCCCAAAGTTCTGTCCCTGGGCCTCTTTTTGTCATTATATCCTCCCCCTGAGTGACTCGACTCACTCTCACGGATTCCACTACCACTTCTGTGCAGACAACCGACAAATCTGAGATTTCTCCCCAGGTCCAATGAACTTCATAACAATGTAGAACCTCAAATTCCACAACAAGGGAAATTTTACGCAGCAGTATAGTTGAGTGGCTAAAAACACATGACTAACTATGAAAGGTCTGAAAAAAGAAAAGAGGCTGCTTCCTGTTCACCTGACAAATAAGCCCGTCCTGGGCAAACTGGTGCAGTTCTCTCCTGTCATCCAACGCGCACTTGTGCAAGGACTCGATGTCCATGCCTTCCACCAGGATAAGGGCACTGAAGTAGCTGGAAAGAAAAACACTGTGATGGAGTCATGGGTGCTACGCTGGCCTCACTGGAAATAGGTGAAATGTAAGACACAATATCTGAAAAATTATCATTGAGTTATTTTACGTTCTTTTTCACGCTGAGTATTCTAAATCCTGTCTGTATTTTAAACTTCCAGCACATCCCGATTTGACCAGCTGTTATGTATTTTTTTATCCTCACTTGAGGATATGTTTATTGATTCTAAGGAGCGAGAAAGGGGGGAGATAGGGGAGGTGAGGGAGGAGAGGGGGGAGAGGGGAGAGACAGAGAGACAGACAGACAGACACTCTCATACATACCCAAACCAGGCAGGGATCAAACTCGCAACCTAGGTATGTAGCCTGACTGGTAATCTAACCCACGACAACCTTTTGGTATATGGGAGGATGCTCCAACCTAGCCACTCGGCCAGGGCTTGACCAGGGCTTGACCAGGGCTTGACCAGAGACAGTCACGTGTGGCTTGTGCCTACCAAAGCACAGATCAAGTCCTGAAGGTTTCTACAGCCACCAATTACTTCTGACACTGATTAACTGTCTCACTGCTTAAGTGTGCATCTTTGTCTACAGAGAGAACAGGACTCAAATGCAAATATATCCATTGCCATAAAATTCAAAGTCTATAAAATGATTTCAAAGACAGCAGGGAACGAATCTGTCTTATTTATCATAGTCTTAGTGACTGGACAGTGCCTGGCCTGCAACAGGTGCTCAACAAGTACTTTGTTGAATGAATGGAGAAACCTCTCAGATAAGAGTCAAGAACAGAAGAGAATGCAATACTTCTTTTGAAAGATGTCCTCGCAATCCCAGTCTTTATTCCCTGTGTGACCTGGAACTTGGTAGCACACCCATCTATTTCCTCCTGCACTGAGTGAAAAGTACGCCTCCCCGCACCCATTCATAGGACTGTAATATCAACATAACATAACACTGTATAAGTTCTATGACCTCAATTCATTCCACTGACTTACCCAATCCGATCCACAAAAGGATCCATGGTCTCATCCACCAGGTGCCTGTTGGTCTGCCTGCTACCAAATCCTTGCTCTTTAAACATCTTGGTTAATACCAACAGATCACTTGGTGCCATTTCAAAATATGCATAATAAAGGAAAATAATTTCTAGCAGCATAGACTGTTCCCGAAGGCACTGGACGAACCAGCGAGACACCTGGCGCTCAGTCTTCACAACCAATGAAGAAAAAATGGGAGAGAAACAAAATCAGATTTTAAAACATATTTAAAATTTTAAAGTTATTTTTACTAGGTAATACATGTGCAGTAGTCCACCTTACCCACAGAGAACGCATTCCAAGACTCTCAGTGGATGCCTAAAACCATGGATGGTACTGAACCCTATAAATACTACATTTTTCCCTTTGCATAATTAACCTTTGAGAAAATTTAATTGATGAATTAGGCACAGTAAGAGATTAACAATAACTGACACTAAAATAGAACAATTATAATATTACACATAATAAGAGCAATGTGAGCATGGTGTCATTCTAAAGTAAGGGCTCCTTCCACAAAGCACTGCGATACCGTGTTGGCTGCCTGGTAACAGGCCACCATGAGGCTGACTGGACGAGGATGATCCACTCTTTGGTGGGACAGAGCAGAACAGCTGGACATTGCGCATCACTCCACTAAGAATGGGGTGCAGTTTAAAACTCATGAATTGTTTATTTCTGGAATTCCCTTTCACATCTTTGGACCATGGTTGACCATGGGTAACTGATAGGTTACTATGGAGCTTTCAAATGGAATGAAAAATAAGGGAATTGTTAATACACTAAAGGGGAGAAAGCAAAACCACAGATAAGGGGAAGCTACTATATAAGAACAGGGTAAAAAAAGCTTTCCTCCCTACAATTCCTATTGGCCACCCAAATCTCTCCCCAGAGGCAGCCACCACCAGAGGTTTCTGTCTCTCCTTCCAGTAATATTCCATACCCTTAAATTCATTCATTCTAGTGTGTCTGTATGTCTATCTATTAATGTATGTATCCATCCATCCCTCAATCTCTAAGTCAAATAATGTATTATACAAACTATTCTGCACTCTATTTATTCGCTGAACAATGTATCTTACAGATGATTTGCTCCAACGGTATATTAACAATTCCCTTATTTTTCATTCCATTTTAGAGCTGCATAGTAATCTATCAACCTGTCCCTCCACTATTTTTAATGAATGTCGCACATTACTCCACTACATGGAAATGCCATAATTTATTTAACCAGCCCACTTGGAAGGTTACTAGCAATCTTTTACTATTAAAATCAATGGCCATGTGACTGACAGAACAACTACACAAAAATCAGCAAACACACAGGGGAGCTAAACAATCTTGACCTAATATTTACAGACCACCACATCTACTACTGTCAAATACACATTCTTTTCATGTGTACAAGGGAAATTCATGAAGACAGATCATGTGATGGGCCATACATCATTGGGTAGTAAATTCAAAACATGGCAATAATACAGATTATGTTCTTCAATCATAAAGAAATCAAAGTTTGATAATTAAACAACACAATTCTAAATAATACAAGGATCAAAGAAAGCTAAAACAGAAATTAGGAACTATTTTTAACTGAATGATAATGAAAACAAAACATCAAAATTTGTAGATGGAAGATGGAGGCACATAAACACAGCTCACCTCTTTGCACAATCACAGCAAAATTACAAATAAAATATAGAACCACCATCACTCAGAACTGTCAGAAAATCGAGTTGAATGAAAGTCTGACAACTACAAAATTAAAGAATCCACACCTATCCAGACTAGTACGAGAGGCACAGATGCGGAACAAGCTGGTCCCACATCCACGTGTGATGGAAAAAAGTTTGGAAGCACAAAGAGTCCCAAACAAGATGATGCAAAGAGGCCGACTCTAAGATACATCATAATGACAATGCCAAAGGTTAAAGATAAAGAAAGAATCTTAAAAGAAGCAAGAGAAAATAACTTAGTTACCTACAGGGGAATTCCCATGAGACTGTCAGCTGATTTCTCAAAAGAATGTAGGCTAGAAGGGATTGGCAAAAAATATTCAAAGTCATAAAAAGCAAAAAGCTAGAGCCAAGACTGCTCTACCCGGCAAAGCTATCATTTAGAATCAAAGGGCAGATAAAGAGCTTCCCAGACAAGAAAAAACTAAAGGAGTCCATCATCACCAAACCTTTATTATATGAAGTGTTAAAGGTTAAAGGGACTTATTAAGAAAAAGATCAAAACTATGACTAATAAAATGGCAATAAATACATACGTATCAACAACTGAACCTAAAAAACTGAGCAAACAAGAAGAACAGACAGAATCATGGATACGGAGAGCGTTTTGATGGTTGCCAGATGAGGGGAGGATGTGGGGGGTCAGTGAAGAGATGAGGTAATTAGGAAGTACAAACAGGCAGTTATAGAACAGCCATGGAAATGTAAAGTACAGTATAGGAAATGGAGTATTCAAAGAACCTACACACACATAAACAATAGTGTGGGGATTGCCTGAGGGAGTGTGGGGTACTAGGTAGAGGAGGAGAAGGGAGAAAATTGGTACAACTATAATAGCATAATCAATAAAATATAATATTACCCTGGCTGGCATAGCTCAGTGGATTGAGCACAGGCCTATGAACCAGAGGATCGTGGTTCAATTCCCAGTCAGGGCACATGCCTGGGTTGCAGGCCAGTTCCCTGAAGGCCAACTCCCAGCAGGGGACGCACGAAAGGCAACCATACATTGATGTTTCTCTCCCTCTCTCCTTCCCCTCTAAAGATAAATAAATAAATAAATAAATAAATAAATAAATAAAATTTTTAAAATTTGTGGACTGAACCTAAAAGTCATGCTTAATGCAATAGTTATAGTAATTTATTGAAAAAGATCTATAATCTATTATCTAAGCTTTTACAATAAAAAATGAGAAAAAGAACAAACTTAACTCCAAAGTGAATAAAGAGAAATAATGAAGAGACCAATGAAATATGAAATGAAAAACCAACAGAGAAAACTGGTGACAACATTACCATTATCAGAAATGAGTTAGGAGATACCACTACAGATCCTACAGACAGTAAAAGAATAACAAAGTATTAATAGCTTTATACAAGTAAATTTTTCTACTTAGATGAATTGTCCAATAAAATGAAAATGGACAATTTCCTTTAAAGACACAAATTACCAAAACTGACCCAAGAACAAACAGGAAACTTGAATAGCTATAATCAACTACAGAAAACTGAATCCAGAATTTAAAGCTTTCCCACAAAGAAAACTGTAGGCTAAGATGATTTCACTGTAACTTCTATCACACACACAGAACAAAATAATGCCAACACTATAGAAATTCAGAAAACAGAGAAGAATAAATACTGTCCAACTTATTTTTTAAGACCAATATTACCTTAATACTGAAACCAGAAAAAGACATTACAGGAAAACTACATACAAATATCCCCGATGAACATAGGCACAAAATTCCTTAACAAAATGTTAACAAGTCAAATCTAACAATGTGTAAAAAGCAAAATATATTATGGCTAAGTGCAGTTTATTGTGGGAATTCAAGATTGGTTTCACATCCCAAAACTCAATATATTTCACTGTATTAACAAAGTAAAAGAGAAAAACAATACAATAATTTCAAGAGATGCAAAAGAAAATGGACAGAATTTAACATTCATTCCTAACAAAAAGTAAAAACAGCAATCTAAGACTAGGAGTCTATTTCCTCATTTGATAAAGGACAACTATACAAATAATTCACAACAAGAACATAATGGTAAAAGACTGAATGCTTTCTACCTAAGATGAAGAACAAGGGAATGTCAGCACTCTTCCCACTTCTAGTCAGCTCTACTGGAGGTCCTCACCAGGTAATACCACAAGTAGAAGAATTAAAAGACACACAGATTTGTAAAGTCAAACTGTTCTTATTTACAGATGACATTATTATGTATATTAGAAAATCTTATCAGAATAAATGAATTTATCAAGGTCACAAGATATAAGATCAATATACAGAAATCAATTGGCATTTCTAAATACTAACAATGGATAACTGGAAAATAATTTTTTTAAAAATATATATTTACAGCCCTTTCCAGTGTGGGTCAGCGGGTTGGGCGTCTTCCTGCAACACAAGAGGTTGTCAGTTCAATTCCCCATCAGGGCACCTGCCTGGGTGGAGGACCAGGCCCCCAGCTGGCAGAACTCAAAAGGCAATGACTGACGTTTCTCTCACACACTGATGTTTCTCTTCCTCTCTTTCTCCCACCCTTCCCCTTTAAAAATAAGTGAAATCTTTAAAAATAATTTTACAATAGCATCAAAAAATAAGTATTTAAGGCTAAATTTAACAGAAGACATATACTGCTTGGATACTGAAAACAATAAAAACTTATTTAAGAAAATTAAAAAGACATACATACATGGAAAGACACACTAGAGGTTCATGGATTAGAAGACTTAATAACATTAGTAAGATGGCAATTCTTCCCATATGGATCTACAGAGTCAATAAAATTCTAACAAAAATTCTGGTGAGTATTTACTTATTTATGGAAAAAGCAAACCGATTCTAAAGTTGATATGAAGAAGCAAAGAACCTAGAATAACCAAAACTTTTTGAAAAAGAACAGGGTTGAAAGCCTTACACTACCATTTTAAGTCTTACTATATAGCACCCTGTCTGGTATGGCTCAGTGGAGTGAACACTGGTCTGCAAACTGAAAGGCCACTGCTTTGATTCCCAGTCAGGGCACATGCCTGGGTTGCAGGCCAGGTCCCCAGTGGGGGACGTGTGAGCGGCCACACATATTGATGTTTCTGTCCGTCTCTTTCTCCCTTTCCCTCTGTCTAAAAATAAATAAACAAAATCTTTAAAAAAAAGACTTACTATAAAGCTATAATAATCAAGATAGTGTGATTTTAGCATAAAGACAGTGGACCAGAGACAGATCCACACTTACAGGTTCAACAGATATTATACAAAGATGCCAAGATAATTCAATGGGAAAAGACAGTCTTTTCATTAAATGGTACTAGAAGAAAATACCTGTATGAGAAGAAAGTGATTCTTGTCCCTTACCTCACACTATGCATAATAATTAACACAGAATTAATTATAAATCTAAATATAACAGCTAAAACTATAAAACTTGTAGAAGAAAACAAAATCTTTGTGAGATTGAGTTAGGCAAATAAAGATCTTTTAAACAAGGCCCAAAGAGAAGAGTCAGAATACAAAAAACTGATAAAACAGACCTTGTCAAATTTAAAATTTTTGCTCTTAAAATACAGTTGAGAAAAAAAACAAAACACCTATTTGTCAAATGGCTTGTTTCCAGAACACAAAAAACTCTTAAAATTCAGCAGTAAGACAAATATCCCAATAAAAACAAATGGACCAAAGATCTGAATAAACACTTCACCAAAAAAGGTACAAGCAAAAAAGCATGTGAAAAGATGCTCAACATCACTAGTCATCAGGGAAACACAAATTAAAACCACACTGAGATACCACTACACACCTACTAGAATGTCTAAAATTTTACATGGTGACCATATAAAGTGTTGGTAAGGATATGAAGCAAAAAGAATTAAATGGTATAGCCACCACAAAAAAAAAAACACAGATTGCCAATGCCTTATAAAAATAAAAATACACCTTCATGAAATGACCCAACAATATGACTCCCAGGTATTTATTTATCCAAGAGAAATAAAAACCTATGTGCACACAAAGACCTGTATGTTAATGTTCATAGCACACTTTTCATGGCAGCCAAAACACAGAAGCAGTTCAACTGATGAACAGACAAACAAAATGTGGTATAACCATACAATGGAATGTCATTCACCCACAAATATGAGTACAGTCTGTTACGGTACATAACATGGATCTCAAAGAGAGAAAAGCTAAACACAAAAAACCTACACACAAAAAGCTAAGTGAGAAAAGCTAAACATGAAAGACTACATTTTGTATGGTTCTATTTATGTGAAATTCTAGAAAAGACAAAATTATAGTAATAATTACACTTACGAATGGCTAAAATGATCAATTTTAAGTTATATATATTTTATCAGAATTTAAAAAACAGCACCAGTGCCTTTCCTCACGCCCTTCTCTCCTCCGTGTGCGATCTCCCAGGCACGCTTAAACCTCCCCTCTCTCTCCCCCGCACGTGTATCCTCGCTTTTTTCTTCCTAAGCTCCAAGGGCCCCTCTTTGTCCTCTTTAACTTGCCTCCTGAGCACATGGAGGCCAGCTGGGCCACTTCTTCCACAGCTCACTTAATTCTACCTCTGTGACTTTCTAAATAAATTCTTGCTTGTAAACAAACAAACCAAAAAAAACCCCCACTAAAACCAATAACAGCCCTGGCTGGTGTAGCTCAGTGGATTGAGCACAGGCCTGTGAAGCAAAGAGTCGCCGGTTCCATTCCCAGTCAGGGCGCATGCCTGGGTTGCAGGCCAGGTCCCCAGTAGGGGACATGTGAGAGGCAACCACATATTGGTGTTTCTCTTTCACTCTTTCTCCTTCTCTTCCCCTCTCTCTAAAAATAAAAAATAAAAAATAAAAAACCCAATAATAATAGTAACCTTCATAATGGAAAGCAGGTAAGTGGTTGCTTGGGGCTAAGGGGTCACAGATTGACAGCAAACTTTCTGGGGAGACAGAAATGGTCTATGTGTTGATCACGCAGGTGGTTACTGCATATAACTGTACACAACCACCAAAACTCACACTGTACACTTAAAATGACTGAATGTTATTAGATGGTAATTATACCTGAATGCAGCTGGGGATGGGGGTGACACTTGTCATTTACACAAGTCATTACATGAAAGTATGAATGTATTCATAGGATACTCTTAAAATAGAACTGCTAGGTCAAGTAATATGTGCTTTTCAATTTTTAGATACTGTCATCATGCTTTCATTAAAAAAAAAAAAACAAGTTACATAATAAAATACAAGTGGGTAACTTTTCCCATCCCTTAGACAAGAGTGTTGCCATGTCAATATGTCTGAGTTTTCCCTGTTACTTATTGGGTTTTACATAATGATTTATAGGAGTTCTTTCTATTTCAAGAACCCTTTCTGCCCTGGCTGATGTGGCTCAGTGGATTGAGCACCAGTCTCTGAACTGAAGAGTCACTGGTTCAATTCCCAGTCAGGGCACATTATAAACCTGGCCTAAGTTGCAGGCCAGGTCCCCAGTTGGGGAGCACAAGAAGCAACCACACATTGACGTTTCTCTTCCTCTGTTTCTCCCTCCTTCCCCCTATCTAAACAACAACAAGAAAAAAGTAAATAAAATATTTAAAGTATAGTTGTGTAAGTTGTTTCTTTAAAAAAAAAAGAGAGAACCCTTTCTCAGGTGAGGTTTGTCTTTGTTTATCTCACTCTTTTTGTTTTTTTTTTTCTTGCAAAAGATTTTGATTTGATATGGCTAAGTTTATAATTTTCTCTTTTATGGCTTCTGAGTTTTACTTTAAAGTCTTCTCCACTCCAAAAAAATAAATAATAAAAACAAAACTACCTGCCATGTTTTTCTTTTAGTACTTTTATAGTTGAAATTTTTAAAATTATTAGCCCTGGCTGGTGTAGCTCAGTGGATTGAGCACAGGCCTTCGAACCAGAGGATCGCGGTTCGATTCCCAGTCAGGGCACATGCCTGGGTTGCAGGCTGGTTCCCTGCAGGCCAACTCCCAGCAGGGGATGCACAAAAAGGCAACCATACATTGATGTTTCTCTCCCTCTCTCCTTCCCCTCTAAAGATACATAAATAAATAAAATCTTAAAAAAAAAATTCCACACATTTAAAAAATAAATAAATAAAATTATTAATCTATTTGATTTTCTTTTGATAGTGTGAGATAGAGAAACAGTTTAATTTTTCTCCCGATGGCTGCCCAGTAGTTCCAGGATCATGTTGTTTTAAATGAGGAGAAGGTTAGGAACTTCTGGGATTTTTTAAAATTAATTTATTTTTAGAGAAAGGGAAAGAGAAGGAGAGAAACATCAATGTGTGGTTGCCTCTCAAGTGCTCCCTACTAGGGACCTGGCTCACAACCCAGGCACATGCCCTGACTGGCAATTGAACCAGCGACCCTTTGGTTTGCAGGCTGGCGCTCAATCCACTGAGTCGCACCAACCAGGGCAAGGATCACTTGCTGAATGAGCCAGTGTTTCCTCACTGATCTGAAATGCTGCCTTTCTCTATCAGACACTAATTCCCTATCAGTATTTTGGTCTATGGCTAAACTTTCTCCCATGCTGTATCACCAGTCTATTTATTCATGTACTGATACCATACTTTAAGTTACTGTAGTCTTACTATCTAACAAGCCTAATTTTCCTTATTTTCCCTTTTCAAAAATTTCCTGGCTGTTCTTAACTTATGTTTCACATGAATTTTAGAATCAGCTTGTCCAGTTCCAAAATAAAAAGCAGAACACCTGTTAGTATTTTGTCTGGGAATGCACTAAATTTATGGGTACTGGCACTTTTATGGTACTAAGTCTTTATACTCAAGAATGTGGCATCCTTCCATTTGGTTATGACTTCTTTTATACCCTTTACAGAATTTTTTTTTGTGGTCATTCAAGAGGAAGCATGGAAAAATGTTTACTATTAAGTGAAAACAATATACAAAACAATATTTGCATATCATAATTATATATCATATATATTTTAAAAACTTGAATGCTAATACACCCAAATACTAACAGTGGATACATCTGAGTGGTTTTTACAATTTTTCTTAGTTTTTATTTTCTTTTCTAAATTTTCTACAATAAATGTGCATTTCTTTTGTGAAAAAATATGGTAATATATGTATCAACTTTAACTTATTTAATAATGTTATTACGGAAGGTCATCTTTACTAGCAGTCCCGCCCTTCCCATCCTTCTCTCTTGACTTGATTCTTGATCATTCCCAGTAAACATGGGCTCTTCATGCTACTAACATTTATTAACCTCAGAGTATCCTCCTATAGAGAGTGACGTAAAGATGAATATTCACATTCTCCAGGTGACTTGCATGAACGCCAAATTTTGAGGTGCATTAAACAGGGAGTTCCTTACCTGCCTCCATTTACTCATTCTCTTTTAATTCATTTCCTCTTTTCATTCCTACTTTGGGAGCGTTTATTTACTTCACGTGCATATGCACATGCCTCCCTTTACAGAATTTTAAAGGGCTCATCATTTTCCTTCTTTCCTTCCTTCCCCTTCCCTTTTATTATTGTTCAAGTACAGTTGTCTCCATTTTCCCCCCACAACCCACCCTAGCTCTCTTCACTTAGACTTCGGACTGTGGTAACCTTATTTATGCTTCTGATGCTATTGTAAATGGGCCCTTTTCTTCTAGTAAATATGATAAGTAGCTATTGTCTGTTTTGGTTGAATTATTTTAATAAACATATTTTTTTATTTCTTTAATTTATCTATTTTTAGACAGGGGAAGGGAGGGAGAAAGAGAGGAAGAGGAACATCAGTGTGTGGTTGCCTCTTGCACACCCCCAACTGGGAACCCAGCCTGCAACCCAGGCATGTGCCCTGACTGGGAATTGAACCAGCGACCCTTTGGTTCTCAGGCCAGCACTCAATCCACTGAGCCACACCAGTCAGGGCTAATAAACATATATTTTTAAATAAAAGTTTATAATAATATTAATCTATAAATTGGTTTTGGATTTAGGATAAAATAATCAGACTAATGTCACACACTAAATAGATAATGATAATAAAGAACATAAAATCTTGGGCTTAAGAGTTCCTTTAACCACTGAGAATACTTTAGATAAGAACAGAAAGTAAATTAACTGGATAGACCAAGTCAAGGAAAAAGGTCCAGAATTAAGCACCAGTAGTTAAAGTCATAAATGTTTTGATCCATATGACACGTTTAAATTGTTCTGAAGAATAATAACCTATACATGTTTAAGTTAATAAATGAATAAATAATTTAACTTCAAGCTCTATGAGAAAGGGTACACAATTCCCCTGAGAACTATAAGAGGGTCCAGTAACCACATACCATGAGGTTTCCATGGGTCTCCCATGTTGGTGCTTCAGTTTTATAAAGCTCTTCAAACTGCTGTCTGTATTTTACAATCAACTCCTTCTCCAATTTATCAACACAGTCTGCATATTCAACCTTAAAAAAATCCAAAACATGTAAATATTCAAGTGAATATAAATATGAGTAATATAAAATGATTTAAAAGAGCTGAATTTTACAGAGTAACGAGAACAAAGAGGACTAAATGGGCTTACCTTATAGGGATGTCTTTCATCTTGAAAATAAGTGAGAAGGTGTAAGACACAACGAAGAATACACGTTCTTTCTTCATAGTAATAATCTGCAATCTAGGAAGAACCCAAAGATTCAAATCAGTTACTCACTCTTGCACAGGATACTCAATTGTAAATTTACTGAGAAAGAGATCATGTAAGGATGAGAATGGAAAAGTTCAATTTGTATAACCAATCACAGAACTGGAAACATAGTAGTAGGCCAAAAGAAAGCAAAAAACCTAATAAACTGGAATATAGGTAAAGTCACGCAAGATAAAAGCAAGTATTTTTTAATACAAACAAGTGTTTCTAACTGTTAGAGCACTGAAATAACAGACAATAGTATAAACTGACAGCCAAATACTTGAAAGCAAATATAAAAACACCACTGATATATGTTCTAATTCCTTATAACTAATGTACTTAATTTTCGCTAAATATCAAATACGAAACTACTTCAGAAGCCAAAGTCAAATTCCATTTTAAAATGAGATCCCAACCGAGAAGATTGCTTTGGGAAGTGATGGAAGATAAAGAAATATAAATTAATTCTGTTGCATTTAGATTTAGAGAAAAAATATCCATGAACCAGTTCTCACCCCCAATGGCTAAAGAATCTCCTTTGGGAAAAGCACTGGACTGCAAATCAAAAGGTAGCTGGTTCGATTCCTAGTCAGGGCACATGCCTGGGTTGCAGACCGGGTCCCCAGTTGGGGGCATGTGAAAGGCAATCAGTCAATGTTTCTCTCACACACTAATATTTCCTTCTGTTTCTCCCCCTCTTCCCTTCCCTCTAAAATAAATAAAATCTTTTTTAAAAAAGAAAGCACTTCTTGTTTCACAAGTTAATAGGCTTCTTCATTAAGACCTCAATACTTACCCAAAATAGTCAAAAGCCAGCGATGCTTAGGAGAATGAGGTCAAGAAGCCAACACCCAATTTTACATCAAAGAATGGAAACGGAGCCCTGGCTGGTGTGGCTCAGTGGATTGAGTGCTGGCCTGTGAACCAAAGGGTCACTGGTTTGATTCCTAGTCAGGGCACATGCCTGGGTTTCGGGCCAGGTCCCCAGTAGAGGGAGCGCTCAAGTGGCAACCACACATTGATGTTTCTCTCCCTCTCTTTCTACCCCCCTTCCCCTCTGTCTAAAAAAATAAAATCTTAAAAAAAAAAAAAGAAGAATGGAAATGGTGACTACCACTGACCTTTAGGATTAAGGCCTGGCTCTGTCTCTCATCTTGCAGTACTGTCTGAAGCAAAAGGGAAAAAGTCAGGAAGCCATCTTATTAGCAAAACTCAATTCATGAAGAAAAAGGTAAACATCCTGCCCCTACTGATGTGGCTGAGTGGCATGAGTGTCAGCCTGCAAACCACAGGGTCACCAATTCAATTCCCAATAGGACACATGCCTGGGTTGCGGGCCAGATTCCCAGCAAGGAGTGTGCAAGAGGCAACCACACATTATGTTTCTTTCCCTCTCTTTCTCCATCCCTTCTCCTCTCTCTAAAAATAAATAAGATCTTTGAAAAAAGAAAAAGGTACACATCCTCATCTCACCTTTCAAGGTTATAATTGCCCATTCATTTCTTTAAACATTTCCTACCTAAGTATATCTAAGTCTGTGCTCAAATCTTTGCCCCCTCCTCTGGCCCCAATTTCCTCCTATATAACATGAGGAACTGGACAGGCTAGATGATGTCTAAGGTCCTTTCAGCTCTGATATCCTGACACTCAGTGATGAAGGTGTCAATCTCTGATCTCTCCTCATCTCCAAGTCTGAGGACAGACCTCAGCTTAAGCGTATGTTTTTTTAGGCCTTTATAAAGTCTTTCCTGAAAGTTGTTTTATCTGATCACCTACCTCTGTTACAAGGAAGGGTACCACACCCTAAATTATCCAAAATCAACACGGATAAAGGCAAGAAAAGGCAACTGGACATAAGCACGAACCTTTATCGAGTCCCGAGTACCTCTGTAATCCTCTTGAAGGTAACAATGGAGTAACTGCACACTCTGCTCTTCGTCAAGACCCTGAAATACAGAGATCGTAAGTGGGAAACAGGCACCACAGCTCCGAAACCACACATAGGATGCAAAGCATTCTAAAGATTTATCCTCTGGAATGAACAGAGAACGTGAATAAACAAAAATTCTTCTATAGATTTCATACAACATAACAATTTTAACCCAAATAGGAGAAAATAGGAGCAAGTCGCTGACACGTAACTTACATGACAAATTGTACTGTGCCAGAAACAGCTGTGCTTATTCATTAAGCACATTAATACAGCAACAGACATGATGTGGGGTTCCAAATTTAAAAGAAAAGAACTACATATTTAAACAGTCAATTTACAGAACGCCACATGTGTGCTGAAGAAAACCCTACGATACGTAGTAAACAGGCCAGGCAGCTTGACCTGTGGCCCTCGAAACGCTGCGGGTTGGGTATTCTTGGAACACAACATGCTCAATTTAATCTCCCAAACTGAAGTGAACTGAATTTTCACTAACAATCAGTAACAGTAACAGCAGGCACATCCACATTCCAGTTAAGAAACTGAACCAGTGCTCATTTTTACTCACCAAAAACTTGCTGATTCTTAAACCCAGTTCTTTCAGTGGTGAAACTACATCTTTATTAGCTTTCACTTTTTCAGCTGAATTTGGACTATGAAAAGAACAATGAATCATTTCCTCATTCACAATGACCCTCTGGGGGTTTAAAATAAAAATATTTTTACTACAGACCTTTTATCGCCCTTTAGATGACTACAAAATACACACACACACACACACACACACACACACACACGTTCATTTCTATAGACTTTGTAACACAGAACTATTTATGCCTAAGTAATACAGATAGTATATGCTTGTTACAAACAATAGTTCCAGTAATATTATTTATAAATAAGAGTTACATCAATTATTTGGCTCCTTACAACTATCCTTAAAGGTAAATATTACTATCCCCATTTTACAAATGGAATTACCAACACTTAGAAAATAACTTACCAAAAATCCCACAGCTAATAAAAAGTTGAGGTAAAATTTAAAACCAGGTCTGTTAGTATACATACATATATTTTATCTAGCTCTGCCCACTGAGAAGGCCGAGACGCTATGACAACCCCTTGAAGCAGTGAACACAGCTAGCACCCAGATCTTGGTTTCTAATATCATTCTCTAATAAAAGGTACCAGGAAATCCTTTAAAAAAAAAAGGTTGATCTAGAGCTGAGGTAGAGAAAAGACTAGATGAGCCTGGAACATCTTGTAGTGCCACAAAGCAAAGAAAACACTCAGAAATTAAAAGGAGGGGACATCTCAAAAGGTCATGGAAGCCAACCTAAAAAAACTCCCAATGGTCAAAGCTCTGACAGATATAAAATAAATATACACAATACCCTGGCCAGATGGCTCAGTTGGTTAGAGCGTCATCCTGTAAACAAAAAATATTTGGCTTCGCCCTGGCTGGTGTAGCTCAGTGGATTGAGTGCAGGCCTGTGAACCAAAGGACCACGGTTCGATTCCCAGTCAAGGCACATGCCTGGGTTGCAGGCCAGTTCCCAGCAGGGGACTCATGAGAGGCAACCACACACTGATATATCCCTCCTTCTCTCTTTCCCTTCCCCTCTAAAGATAAATAAATACAATTTTTTAAAAATTTGGCTTCAATCACCAGTCAGGGCACATACCTACACTGTGGGCTCAATTCTCAGTCAAGGCAAGTACCAGAGACAACTGACGGACATTTTTCTCTCACACTGATGTTTCTCTCTCTTTCTCTCTCTCTTCTCCAAATAAAACACATACCATATATCCTCAGGTGAGGATTAAAAATAAATACACACACATCCATACACGAGTCTCTAGATACATAAATGAATAAACAAATAAATAAATAAATAGAGGAGAAGGGGACAAATCTTCCCTACAGAAAAAGTCCAAATAATACACATAGGTACTATCCCCTTTAGAAGGTGAACTTTAATTCCATTACACACCTACTTTCAGAGTAGGCTATACTTAGTGATCACTTCCAAAAAAATAGAAGACGAAAAGAGAAAAAAGTGACTTTACAGAGGAGAAACTTGGCAAACGCTACCTTACCCAAGGAAGCAAGGTTAGCACCACCAGTGACTTCATGTGGCTAACCCTTTCAATGTGTATTCTCTGTTACGATGGGGTAAGAACGGTACTCTACCTCTCTGAACTCTTCCCCAAAAGCCACAACCCCAATCTACTGTAATGAGAAAACATCAAACCAATCCAAATTGAGGGCATTCTAGAAAATATTTCACCGGTCCTCTTCAAACCTACTCAAGATCAGGAAAATCAAGGGAAGACTAAGATACTGTCATGGCAAAGAGCTAAGGAGACATGACAACTAGATGCAGTGTGGTACCCTGGAATGGATTCTAGAACAAAAAGAAGACATTAAAGAAAAAAAATGTTTTTTTGTTAAACTCAAATAAAGGCTGCAATTTAAATAAATAAATAGATAGATAGATAAATGGCTGCCAGCCTTCAAATCCCATACTATTACAAAAGGAACTGATTCTTTAAAAAGAAACAAATGCCCCCAAAGTCTGTTCTGTAATTAAAGCATGTTGCTGTTGTTGGATTTTTACAGACTGCCACATCTCACAGAAAATCCACAACACAAAGGCCAGTACAAGGTTAAATGGTAAGTTCCAAAAGAGGCAACACAGAATGATGGTTAAAAACATAAGACACTGGAGTAAGACTGCCAGGTTTGAATCCTGGTTCTACCACTTACTAGCTGTGTGACCTTGGGCAAGTTACTTAACCTCTTTGTGCCTCAGTTTCCCCATCTGTAAAATGGAAACAATAATAAAAGTACCTAAATGTGATAGTATAGGGATTATTTTTTTAAGTCCATATATTTTAGATACATAGTAAAGTATTGCAGCTAAAATAACTGTAATAATAGCTGGGAGTTACTTCAAAGAAATTATGGGGGAAGGGTTAATAGGTGAACAAAAAAAGAAATTCTTCACTAACCTAAGAGAATGAAGATGAAAACTAACGATGTAATGAAATCAACAGGCACTCGGAAGCAGGAGGGAGATAAGGGTGGCTTGGGAACTAAGATGCATGACAGATGAGATCTGGACTGGGAATTAAGATGAGAGTCTAGTCCTACGAGGTGTATGCTTTTCCTTTTTTAACTACTTCATGTTTCTTTCTTTTCATTGCCCAGTGAAAAAAAACAAACCACACATTCACCCCCAAAATACAAATTGTTCACTGCTATGTCCAAGGATTTGGTGCTGGCAGTGCCTCACAAAATGTGGACCAAAATAAGGATTAGAATAATTAAATATTTAACAAATTCTCATCCCCAGACACTAAAGTTATATAATTGGATTCACAATATTGTAGTCCTAGCAGTTTTCTCCCTCCATTTAAAAAGACAAGGTTCCACCAATTTCCTTTAAAGAGACAATTTGGCCCTGGCTGGTGTAGCTCAGTGGATTGAGCGTGGGCCTGCGAACCACACAATTGTGGTTCGATTCCCAATCAGGGCACATGCCTGGGTTGCAGGCCAGTTCCCAGCAGGGGACACAGGAGAGGCAACCATACACTGATATTTCTCTCCTTCTCTCTCCTTCCCTTCCCCTCTAAAGATAAATAAATAAAATCTTTTTTAAAAAAAAAGACAATTTGGTTTCCACTGGTAAGCCAATTATATTCCCTCTGATCTGCCTATCCCAGCAATACCACAAAATCATACATGAAAATGGCTTTATCTATGCCAGCTTCCTCGGGGGAATTACTCTTAACAGGACGCACAGGACAGCCATACCTGGGAGGTTTATAGTAAGAAAGCCCTTCCAAAAGCCGCTGCCAATGTTTATTCAGTTCCGTTTCAATATGATTCTAGAAAAGAACAAGAAAATTATACCAATGCAATTTTAATTAGACTCCAAGGTCACACTGATGATTACATATTCCTTTGAGTCTTTTTAATATGCATCTTCCCCACAGCTGAAATTATTTTGAATAGAGAATTCTGTACTCGATTTTTCTTTGCTTAACATTCTAACATAATGATTTAACCCTATTATGAAAATCTTGATAAACACCTTTTAGTGACTGCATATTTTATCAAGTGGCTAGATCATAATTTACTTGCCATTCTTCTGTTAAATGCACTAAATGCACTAAGCTGACTGTAATGCCTTATTAACATAAATAATGCTACAGTTAATAGCTTTGTGCACAAAACTTTTTGAAGATTTCTTCCTTTTAAAAGATACAGTCCCAAAAAAGACAAAATACATAAATGAATAAAAGGTACAGTCTTAGAAGTAAAATTATTAGATGAAGACATATCAAAAAAGTGTAAGGCTCTAAAAAAGGTGTGACATTCCTTATACTGATTACAACTACAACAGTAGTGACTAAATGTCATCCTAACACTACCCCAACAGGGTCAGAACACCCAAGGGTCAACATGAAGGACTGCCCTGTATTGACTAGATAGATACTGGAAAATGTCCTAGCAAAGACAGCCTCTGTGCCCTACAGAGCTAGCTACACAGAAAAGGGAGAAAAAGTAAGTTAAGTAGAAACAGAGAAAAGGCCTGAGAATCTCCCTGCTGGCCTGAGGTAGCAGAAAGGTATTTGTACCCCAACCCTCAGCAGCTAATCAAGCAGCACCAGGATCTTTTCAGAAAAGGAATCACTAAGGAACAAAGAAAGGTAGAGATTTAGAAAATTTCAGCAGCTAGGCTGCAAGATACACCACATTTCAGCAAAAAGAAAGAAAGAAATGTATAATGTTTACATAAAGTTTTGGAATGAAAAAAATGTGCCCTGGCTAGTGTGGCTCAGGGGATTGAGCACCAGACTGCAAACCAAAGGGTCCTCGGTTCAATTCCCCGTCAAGGGCACTTGCCTGGGTTATAGGCCCAGGTCCCCAGTATGGGGCGCACAAGAGACAACTACGCATTGATGTTTCTCTCCCTCTCTTTCTCCCTCCTTCCCCCTCTCTAAAAATTAATAAATAAAATCTTTTTTATGTGTTTATTTTCTATTCCAAAGAGAAGGTAGTTTATATTATTTTCGAAAATAATATAAACTACCCAGGGTACCACAGAATCCACCCAAGAACACCACAGCCCTGTGGTGTGGCTCAGTGGGTTGGGTGTCAGCCCACAAAACAAAGGGTCACCAGCTCAATTCCTAGTCAGGGCAAGTGCCTGGGTTGCAGTTCGATCCCCATTTGGGATATGTACAAGAGCCACTGATGATGATTGATGATTTTTCTCTTATCAATTTTTATCTTTTCTTACTCCCTTCCTTCCTCTCTCTATTAAAAAAAAAAGGAAAGACCACCACCACTTACCAGTTCTCTCAGAGCTGACCTTCCAAGCAGAATTGTCCACAGTTCTCTACTGCTCCTGGAAAATCACAGAAAGCAAACTTGACTAAGCAATCTCACATCTATTCTGTCTCTCTCTAAAGCAAAAGCTCTGTGTGCAGAAAAATTTGGTAAAATTTTGGACAGTAATTCTATTCTTAGAAGCTTGATGTTCAAAATAAAAAGAAAGAAACTAAAATAGAGCTTTTTCATGCTGATACAGCGCTACAAACACGGTGAATGTTCCTAAAAACTGCTGCACCTCCCATAAGTGTGGGAAGCACCAGCCCCACAAAGTAGTACAGAACCAGAAAAGCAAGGGTTCTCTGTATGCACAGGGAAAGCAGTGTTCCGACAGGAAGCAGAGTGGCTACGGAGGGCAGACTAAGCTGATTTCCCACAAAAAGGCTCAAACTACAATGAAGACCGCCGAGGCCTGAATGCATCGGCCCAACTGCAGATCCAAGAGAATGCTAGCTATTCAGAGATGCAAGCATTTTGAAGTACGAGGAAATAAGAAGAGAAAGGGTCAAGTGATCTGGTTCTAAGCATCCTATTTTGTTTTATTATGTGATAATAAAACTCTAAGGACGTGTTTGCTTTAAAAAAAAAAACTAAAATATAAGATTTCAATCTAAACCAATAGGTAATATGTTGAAATGAGAATAGCCAACATATTTCAATGCATTTAAGATGCCATTAATGCAAGGCACATGATTATTTATGTTCTACAATTCATCAATAATAAAACACACGCTGATTTTAGAGGTATTAAAAGTGTGAAAAATGTATATTTTAGAATTAATGAAATATAGTACATCCATTATGCTAAGAAGATGCCTCAATTTAGAATTTCTATCCCCTCCTTTCTTATTAAAATGAAGTGACTGATAAGGAAGAAAACTCCAGAAAAGAACTATGTATATTTCAGCCCTGACTGATGTGACTCAGTGGACTGAGCACTGGCCTGTGAACCGAAGGGTTGCTGGTTCAATTACCAGTCAGGGCACATGCCTGGGCTGCGGGGCCAGGTCCCCAGTTAGAGGAGTGCGGGAGGCAACCGATTGATGTGTCTCTCACACATCGATGTTTCTCCCCCATTTCTCCTTCCCTTCCTGTCTCTAAAAATAAATAAATAAAATCTTTTAAAAAAGGAAGAACTATGTGTATTTCAGGACCCCTATCACCTCCAGAACATTTTCTAAATGCATGATATAATTCACTTTCTCAATCATAATAGTCATTCCCAATGGTACTATGTTCATTCATTTATTAATAAATTCCTATTAGATGTCACATGCTGTGCTAGACACATGATATCAAAAAATACACATTAGCCCTGGCTGGTGTGGCTCAGTGGATTAAACATGGGCCTGCGGATTAAAAGGTTGACAGTTCAATTCTCCATCAGGGCTCATGCCTGGGTTTCAGGCCAGGTTCCCCGTTGGAGGTGTGAGAGGCAACAGATGAATGCTTCTCTCCCTCACTTTCTCCCTCCTTTCCCCTACCTCCCAAAATAAATAAATAAATAAAGTCTATTTTTTTAAAAATACACATTAGCACTGGCTGGTGTAGCTCAGTGCAGTGAGCACAGGCCTGCGAACCACACGATCGTGGTTCCATTCCCAGTCAGGGCACAAGCCCGGGTTGCAGGCCAGTTCCCAGCAGGGGACTCACGAGAGGCAACCATACACTAACTAATGTTTCTCTCCTTCTCTCCTTCCCTTCCCCTCTAAAATAAATAAATTTAGACTTCCGCCAAGATGGAGGCATAGGTGGAAATACTGTGCCTTCTCCCACAACCAAGTTTGAATACAACAAAAGTTTAGTAAACAAAGACACAGTCAAAGAACAGAAAATTGAACTGTGCAGAAGTCTAAGAACAACGAACCGTTCAACCGGGGCAGGAAGGAGGGGCGGAGGCAGCAACAGAGCAGGGTCAGGCAGGAGGGATCCCCCGACCCAGGCACACAGGCGGCCGGGGTTCGGGGCAGACTGATCAAGGTTGTGCGTTCACGCACAGTGGGACAGACCGCGCAGGCCACAGAGGGCGAACCCAGTGGTGGAGGGCTGACAGCGGTTGCACATTCGAGTGCAGTGGGACAGAAAGCGAGGGCCCCGGTGGCGGTGGCAGCTACGGCGGCCGGCGGCAGCGACAGTGGACAAGACTGCGATTGCTCCTCTCTGACCCCGCCCCCACATACAGCCTCACAACCCAGTGACTGAGTTGCCCTGCTCTGGTGAACACCTAGGGTTCCGATCCTGATACGTAACAGGCACGAACAGTCCAAAAGATGGCTCAAGAAGAACTCAAAGTCCCAGAGCCGATAACTCTAAGTGACCAGGAAATAGCCAGCCTCTCAGATGCATAGTTCAAAACACTGGTCATCAGGATGCTCACAAAACTGGTTGATTATAGTCACAAATTAGAGGAACATATGAAGGCTAAACTAATTGAAATGGAAGGGAAATGCAAAGGAAACCAATAGTGATGGAAAGGAAACTGGGACTCAAATCTATGGAATGGACCAGAAGGAAGAACAAAACATCCAACCAGAAAACAATGAAGAAATGAGAATTCCAAAAAATGAGGAGAGGCTTAGGAACCTCCAGGACATCTTTAAACGTTCCAACATCTGAATTATAGGGGTACCAGAAGGGGGAGAGAAACAGCCATGAGTGGAAAACTTATTTGAACAAATAATAAAGGAGAACTTCCCCAGTCTGGCAAAGGAAATAGACTTCCAGGAAATCCAGGAAGCTCAGAGAGTCCCAAAGAAGTTGGACCCAAGAAAGAACACACCAAGGCACACCATCATTACATTAGCCAAGACGAAAATGAAGAAGAGAATCCTAGAAGCAGCAAGAGATAAGGGGACAGTCACCTACCAAGGAGTACCCATCAGACTGTCAGTGGATTTCTCAAAAGAGACCTTACAGGCAAGAAGGGGCTGGAAAGAAGTATTCCAAGTCATGAAATCCAAAGACCTACAGCCAAGATTGCTCTATCCAGCAAAGCTTTCATTTAGAATGGAAGGACAGATAAAGTGCTTCTCAGATAAGGTCAAGTTCAAGGAGTTCATCATCACCAAGCCCTTATTATATGAAATGCTAACGGGACTTATATAAGAAAAAGTAGATGAAAAATATGAACAGTGAAAGGACAGCAAACACACAGTTATTAACAACCACACCTAAAACAAAAGCAAACCAAGAGGACAGCTAGATCAGGAGTGGAACCATAGAAATGAAGAACACATGGAGGGTTAGAAACAAGGGGGTGGGAGAAGGAGAAGGGGGGAGAAGGCACAGAAAATAGCATAGATAGTAGGTAGAAAATAGAGGGGAAGGCAAGAATAGTAGGAGAAATACAGAATGTAAAGAACTTGAGACACGTGGTTATAAACTAAGGGGGGGAGAATGGGGGGGGTGTGCAGGTGGAGGGGAATGAAGGGTAGAACTGTAATGGTATAATCAATAAAATATATATATTGAAATAAATAAATAAATAAATTTTTAAAAATTTTAAAGAGTATTAGTCCAGTTTTGGCTGGTGCCAACTCATAGTAACGTACACCACGCCTCTCCTACACGCCTCAGAGCCACCTCAACACTGCTCCGAAAAAAATTCACATCTGGAGTCACCAACTCCAGTGACTCAAGGTGGCCTGTCTGAAGTCATTTGCATGTCCGCGGGCACTGGGAACAGAAATAAAGTTTTCTTAGTCCAGGCCTCCAGGTATTTCAAACAAAAGGGCGCTGCTCAGCGAGATCCCAGTCGTTACAAAGACCGTTCTCCTAACGTGGGTTACCAGCAAAGCCGTGTCTAGAAATCCTTGTCGCTTCCTCCATCTTCAAGTTCGAGTTTGAGAGGTGTCCCAGGATGGTCAAAGCGCCTTTCACGCCACCCAACACTTTTCCTCCCTCGCTCTCTTTCGTGGAAGGGCACGCCTTACCCTACACCAGCTCAGCTCCACCCAAGCTCCGCAGTGGTTGGGACATAATCCCAAGAAAAAGAGGGCGCAGTGACCACACCGCTGCGTGCGACAAGAGCAGCCAGGGGACCGCAGAGGAGGGGCAAACAGACGGCCGCCCCGGCTCCCTCCGGGACGGGGGATGGAGACTCCAAAGAGCATCTCAACACGAGGGCTAAGGGCGCGGTGTCGGAGAAGATGGCCAGTGTGTGTCGCCTTCCCCGAGAGCCTATCGCAGACTCCTGGGGGTTCAGGATGGGGCGGCGGCAAGACGAGAAAGCGGGGAGACGCTGCTGGCCGGGGAACAGCGAGTGACAAGGACGTTGGGCTTGAGGAGGGGCCGGGGGGAGAATGAGAGGCACTTGAGGCTGCCACACGGAGGACGGACGTTCAGGCTCCGGGCCGGGCAGAGCCGGCTTTGCACCCCGGTTTCGCGGGTTGGCTAGTGCCGAGCCGGGTTTGTGAGTCATCGGCCAAACAGCAAGTGCCTCCGGGGTCACGACAACTCCGACGCGACCACAGAAAGCGCTTCCCCCGCGGCCGGCGCCGGGCAGCGCTCGCCAGTAAGGCCGTCTCTCGCTCTGCGACGTTTCGGGGCCTCGGCCCCGGAGCCCGGGGCGGCGCCGGGGCCTCCGGGAGGGTCCGGGCTCGCCGGCCCACGCGGCCGTCGCCTGAGAACGTGACTGGCGGATGAATGAAAGGCTGCGAGGAGGAAGAGGGCACCAGCTGCGGAGAGGTAGCGCGTCGCCCCACGAAACACATTCTAACGAGGACACCTGGGCAGCCGCCAGGGTCAGGGGTGCGGGGGTCCCCCGGGCCACCGCGAAGCGCCCCGTCGCGCCTCGAAGGAGCGTCACGCCGGACAAGGAAGCGCGGCCCGGGGGGAGGCGGGGAACTGAAGGAAGCGCCCAGGGGACAGGGAAGGAAGGAAAAGAGCCTGGGTGAGGACACCGGAGGCCGGCGCTGACAGGGAGGCAGAGGCACCGGCCCCCTTCCTGGAGAAGTCGCCTCGGATCCCCGCGTGCGAGGACCGTTTGGATGTAACCGCCTCCCGTCTCGGCGGCCGTTCACCTAACCTGGCTTCGCCCCGCCACTGCCGCCACATCTCGCCGCCACATCTCACCACCACCTCCCGCCCCGTTTCCACTCGGCTTCCACCCAACGCCTCACAGCCACCCCGGCTGACTCGGCCCGCTCCGCACCTCACACACGGCTCGCCGGTGGCAGCCGCCATCTTCGCGCGCGCGCGCGCGCCCCCAGCCCCGCCCCCAAGCGCGGTGCCCACGTGACAGCTCGCCTCTAAACGGGCGCGTGGACAGGGCTTTTTCATCACGTGACGGAGGGGCGGGGCCAAGATGGCGACCCCCAGAGAGGTTAGGATCCCGAGTCTAGGGCAATCGAGGGTGTGATGAAGGCGGAAGGGCGGCGACTTCTGTGCCTTACGTGGGAGATGGTGGACCGGGCACCAGCTATCAAGAGTCAGAGAGTGCCCCGCAGTGCAGCTTGCGGCCTCGCCGCTGAAGAACGGAGAGAGAAGGTGCTGGCTGGGTGAAGCTGTGGCTCTCTGCCTGGCGGGGGCTTCAGGGGCCTAGCGTCTACGGCCTCCCTAGTCACCCCGGTGTGCCCGGGGTCCCAGATCTAGAGACATGACCCGAGAGCGCGCTTCCCCGGCCCCGGGGACCGGAGCTCCGCTGAGCGGGTCGGTGCTGGCAGAGGCGGCAGTGGTGTTTGCAGTGGTGCTGAGCATTCACGCATCCGTGTTGGACCGATACTCGTGGTGCGCCGTGGCCCTCGCAGTGCAGGCCTTCTATGTTCAATACAAGTGGGACCGGCTGCTGCAGCAGGGAAGCGCCGTCTTCCAATTCCGGCTGTCCGCAAACAGTGGCCTCCTGCCCGCTTCGATGGTCATGCCTTTGCTCGGACTGGTTATGAAGGAGCGCTGCCAGGCTGCTGGAAACCCGTACTTCGAGCGCTTTGGAATTGTGGTGGCAGCCACTGGCATGGCGGTGGCCCTCTTCTCATCAGTGTTGGCACTGGGCATCACGCGCCCAGTGCCCACCAACACTTGTGTCATCTCAGGCTTAGCTGGCTGTGTCATCATTTATATCATGAAGCACTCCCTGAGTGTGGGTGAGGTCATCGAGGTCCTGGAGGTCCTGCTGATCTTCGTCTACCTCAACATGATCCTGCTCTACCTGCTGCCCCGTTGCTTCACTCCTGGGGAGGCACTGCTGGTGTTGGGCGGCATCAGCTTCATGCTTAACCAGCTCATCAAGCGCTCTCTTACTGTGGTGGAAAGCCAGGGGGATCCAGTGGACTTCCTCCTGCTGGTGGTAGTGATAGTGATGGTACTCATGGGCGTCTTCTTCAGCACCCTCTTTGTCTTCATGGACTCAGGTACCTGGGCCTCCTCCATCTTCTTCCACCTTATGACCTGTGTGCTGGGCCTTGGCGTGGTTTTGCCCTGGCTGCACCGGCTCATCCGCAGGAATCCCCTGCTCTGGCTTCTTCAATTCCTCTTCCAGACAGAAACCCGCATCTACCTCCTAGCTTACTGGTCTCTGCTGGCCACCTTTGCCTGCCTAGTGGTGCTGTACCAGAATGCCAGACGGTCATCTTCGGAATCCAAGAAGCACCAGGCCCCCACCATTGCCCGGAAGTATTTCCACTTCATTGTGGTAGCCACCTACGTCCCAGGTATCATCTTTGACCGACCACTGCTCTACGTCGCCGCCACCGTATGTCTGGCTGTCTTCATCTTCCTAGAATATGTGCGCTATTTCCGCATTAAACCCCTGGGCCACACTCTGCGGAGCCTCCTGTCCCTCTTCCTGGATGAACGGGACAGCGGACCGCTCATCCTGACACACATCTACCTGCTCCTGGGCATGTCTCTTCCCATTTGGCTAATACCCAGGCCCTGTACACAGAAGGGCAGTCTGGGGGGAGCAAGGGCCCTAGTCCCCTATGCCGGAGTCCTGTCCGTGGGTGTGGGCGACACTGTGGCGTCCATCTTTGGAAGCACCATGGGGGAGATCCGCTGGCCTGGAACCAAAAAGACTTTCGAGGGGACCATGACATCTATATTTGCCCAGATCATTTCTGTAGCTCTGATCTTAATCTTTGACAGTGAAGTGGACCTAAACCACAGTTACGCTTGGATTTTGGGGTCCATCAGCGTGGTGTCCCTACTGGAAGCATACACTACACAGATAGACAATCTCCTTTTGCCTCTCTACCTCCTGATATTGCTGATGGCCTAGCTGTTGTGCAGCAGGAATGGAGGAAACAGGGACCTGGGGAGGACGGATGGTCCCCACAGCAGCCAGCTCCTTGGGCATGAAGAGCCAAGGGGTGAGAAGCAGATTTGATTTTCCAGTTGATTCATAATCAAAATAAAAATTAAAGCTCTCGGCTCATTTTGCTGATATTAAAAAGCAAAAAGGGTTAAAAGGTAGTGCAACAGCTCAAAGAACTTCAGTGTGCTACAGGGCCCCCCCCCGCCCCCACCCCATGCACACACTTTGCAATCCTCAGAGGGGCTGGAGCAGACACTGGAGGCCATATTGCATAACGGTTAACACTCCAGGTTCTGTGTCAAATAAACTGGCTGTACCACTTCTTAACTGTGTCAGTGGCTTAACCACTCTGAGCCTCCATTCTCCTGCCTGCAAGATGAGAATAAAAAAGAGCCCATACCTCACAGAGTGCTGTGAGGATCTGGTGAGGTGAGGTGTGTACAGCGTCCAGCCCAGGGCCCAGACACCATGACTGGCCAGTAAGGGAAAGTGTCATTATTGCCCAAGGCCACTCCTCCTATGAGCAAGCCAACCATTGTACTTTTATGGGTTGCACTTGGAGACCAGAGTGACCTTGGCTTTATTTGGAGGCAAACCCAAGAAGAAAATAGCCAGATGCATTCTCCCAGTTGGGTGAGGAAGTGCCAAAGGGTAGCTGTGGGATTGACTTACTGTGTGGGAGAACGGGCTGGGGAAGAGGAGCAGGTTGCTCCCCACTTCTCACCCAGCCTGGCAGGGAGGGGCCTAGCAGGAAGAGGTGAGAACCTTTGCCCACTAAGATCAGAAGCCAGGACTGGAACTCGGGGAGCTCGTGGAACCACTGCCACCTCTCCCTCAGAGGAAAGGACTGAGACATTCCTTTGGGGATCCCAGGAGAGATGACAGACCCTTCCCTTTTCCCAGACTCCCTCCTGCCGGCTGAAGGAGGTGGCGAAAGAGCAGCAGAGCGGCACGTCCGGGAGAGGCCACAGCAGCTTTGCCTCAACTCACTCTGGCCTTAGAAAGGGCTCTGTCCTCTGGGGCTTGGCTTGTCCGTGCATACAGTGGGGACTGGAGGTCAAGGTCACCAACTCATGGCCACTGAGGCCAGACAGATGACGCAGTGGAGGAAGACAGGAGCAGTGAGACACAGAGCACACGTGCCTCCGGAGGCAGCTGCAGCTGGCCATCAGAGGGCTAGACCACAGGCCTGTGCTGTTGGCCTGTTCTTTCCCGGAAGTTGAGAAATCTGACAGGTGACTCTCCCGATTGTAAAAAGTCCTTATACCCCTGGCTGGTGTGGCACAGTTGTTTGAGCACTTGACCTGCGAACTGAAAGGTCACCAGTTCAGTTACCAGTCAGGGTACATGCCTGGGTTGTGGGCCAGATCCCCAGTAGGGAGCATGCAAGAGGCAACTGGTTGGTCAATGTTTCTCTCCCGCCCTTCCCCTCTCTCTAAAAATAAAGAAATAAAATCTCTAAAAAGTTTTTATAAAAGCACCAAGGCCCAGACAGAACACATCGGTGGTCTGGAATCAGCAAGTAGCCCCTGATTGCAACCTTGGGGCCAGACCCAGGCCAAATAGGCTATGGATTTGGTAGTTGTTCCTTTCTTTTTTTTTTCATTGATTCCTTGCAATGACACTGGTTAACAAAATCACACAGGTCTCAAGTGCTCAATCCCACAACACATCATCTGTATGCACTGTGTGTTTACCCCCCCTCCAACCCAAGGATTTGGTAGTTCTTTTTTTTTTCTTTAAGATTTTATTTATTTATCTTTAGAGGGGAAGGAGAGAGGGAGAGAAATATCAATGTATGTTTTGCATCCTTTCATGCATCCCCTGCTGGGAACTGGCCTTCAGGGAACCTGGCCTACAGCCCACACATGTGCCCTGACTGGGAATTGAACTGCGATCCTCTGGTTCGCAGGCCTGTCCTCAATCCACTGAGCCACACCAGCCAGGGCAGGATTTGGTAGTTCTTGCAAAACATCTGGGTGCCTACCAAGCATGCCCAAGCAGGAGGGAACCTATGGAGGCCCTCGTCAGGCCCAGAGAGAGGAAGAGCCTGGCCTGAGACCTGGAAGCTGTTTGGTCACAGAGCCAGGACAAGAATCGGTGACTGGATTCCCAGCCCCGGTCATATTTCCCCATCCCCAAAGTCAGAAGCACAGGCTCTATTCCAGGCTGAGCTCGCCAAACAACCAAACAGCTATGTGACCTGGTCAGGTCACTTGTAAACATGGATGGTAAGAGCGCCTACTGCAGAGGTCCACTGGTGTGAGGACTCCATGAGACATACATGCCAAGCTCCTGACACAGTGAGCAAGTGCCCGCTAACGGTGACCTGCTGTTAGGGAAACCGCAGGCCTCACCAGGCAGGGCCCTCGTGTTGAGAACAAGTGTGCGTGGGACAGAAGGACCAAGAAGCTGCATTTAGAAGCCATCTTTATTCAATGTCTTGCACTGTAGTAGAGTTCTGTCTGGGAGGAGACAAGAGTAAGAAACTGCCAGAGAAGTAGCCAGGACTCTGCTGCAGCCAAGAGGCTGCCTCTAAGAGCAGCGGTTTTCAACCCATTTTGCGGCACCATGATGTGCAGTGAGGATTTTTAAAACATGCAGTACGTGACTATTTGGTCAGGGGCACCGACCTCTTTTCCCTCAGACTGTCAAATTTAAAACAATGACAACAGCTGATACAACAATAGCAGTCCAGTATGATGAATCAAAATTATAGCTATTTTTTGTCAGATCCTCAAAAAAATGTTTTTGACATGCCTCAGAATTTTCATAACCAGTCTGTTTGTGCCATGAGATGAAAAAAGTTGGAGATCACTGGTCCAGAGGGAGATTGTATTTGGGGTGGGAGACACATACTGGGAAAGGCACCCAGCCGGGCCCCTGCTGCCTGGCCGCCACCTCTTCCCTGCCTTTCTGCAGGACCAAGGGGCACAGACACTGGCAGAAGGAAAGCCCGGGAGGAGAGATGTGACTTCCCCGTTGCCACTGGGTGGTCAGGTGAGGCGCTGGTGTGTGCAGCCCACAGCTACCTGGGAGGGGACAGTGCCCGCAGGCCCTGCAGGAGCCCTCAGATGTACAGTGCAGGAAAGGGCAGCTCAGCTGTTGGCTGGAGCCTGCGGAGGACAGAGAAGATGACCTTGAAGTGTCACAAGATGACCTCGAGGTGGCTCTCCCCAGCCTCCAGGGCCTCTTCAGGATACTGGGACACACCCTGCCTGCCACCTACCAGTTCTCCGGGCTCCACGTGGTGCCAGAGGCCTCCATGAGGTGGAAAGTGTAGGCGTGGCGTGAGCGGTCAGAGAGGTTTTGCTCACTCTTGTGCACCACTTCTCCGTGGATCAGGACAAGGGCCCCTGGCAGGGGGTACAGCAGGTCAGGAAGGGCCACAGGACCCTCCAAGGCTCAAGCACTCTTGGGGTCTACTCATCCCCTTTCCCACCCCTGAAAGCCCTGGGGACTGTGGCCTGCCCCGGGACAGGAGAGGCTGTGCTGTAGGGCGCGGGTTCCCTAGGATCTGGTCCCTCCTGCTGTGCCCTTGGCAAGCCTCAGCAAGGGCGTCGCCTTCTGTGGTGTTTACAGAACCAGGCGGAAGCTGTGCCAGTCGGCTGGGACCTTGCCATTAAATGCTAACTTGGGCCTCAGTTTTCCCTTTTCCGAGAGGAAGAGGAGGCGCTGATAGTTGGCATGTGCCTCCCAGCTTCTATGGAAACATCTTAGATACAACATCTCACTGACTTCCCACTTTCCGTTTGGGGAAACTGAGGCTCAGAGAGAGTCAGTCATTTGCCCAAAGAGCCCAGAAGCAGCCAAGTCTGGAGTCTAGCCTGATTGGGATACCTTGCCCTCGACCCCACTGCTGCCTAACTTCCCCAGGTGCATTGACTGTCTCTCATCCTGTCCCTCTCAGCCCTCAGGTGAGCGGGGTGGTGGGAGCAAGCAGAGACCTGCAGGCATGGCCGCAGGGCCCTACCTCTCTGCACTGGTGTGGGCACGAAGAGGCTGTTGTCCCAGGCTGGGTCTGACCCCAGGAAGCAGATGCCAGAGACTGAGCCAGCAGGAGCCCGGACCATCCTTCTTGATACTCCACCTGCAGGCCAAGATGGAGCATTCAGCCTCTCTTTTTTTTTTTTCTGGGTCCCTCTCCCATGGCCGGTGGGGTATATGTGGGCAGGGAGAAACAGGTGTCCTCACTGGTGTGGGAGCCAGGGATGAACCAGAGGCAGCTGTTCTCCAGCGTGGCGTCCTCCAGTGCAATCCACACACCCAGCACCCGGCCCAGGGGCTCCGTGTACAGGAAGGTGGCATCCTGGTGAGGGGTGACTGCCACAGGCATACCTGGGCGTGAGGAACCTGGGCCCCGTCTCTCCGGGGCCCTTTTCCCTCACCCTCCAGGCCCAGACCTCCTGTGATCAGTTAGGATCCGCCAGGTCCTGGCCCAGAGACTCAGAACCAGAGATTTCACTCCTCAGAGGTTCAGTTTCCTAAACGGTAAAGCGGCCCCAACGGTCATCAACCTCACGAGGTTCCGTGAGGCATGAAAAGTGCCAGGACAGGACCGACATTATAATTACTTGCTAAAAAGCAGCTGCTATTGTTTAATTCCAGCCAGGTAACAAGGCCACCGTCCTTACTCAGGGACGAGCACCTCCCATCACTGCAGGTTTCACCCAGTGGTGTAAGACTGGGGAGCTGAGTGCAGAGCGGGGGGCACTGCTGACCAAGGGACTTTGTCTGCAGCAACCCAGGAAAGGGGCTGCTGCCGTCACATCCTTCCTTCCTGGGGCACTGTGTGTTTTCTAGGCACCAGACTTTAAAAGGGACCCTGCCAATCCGGAGAGCGTCCAGAGGAAGGTGCTCTGATGGTGGGCGTTTCTAAACATTTGGAGGAGGAATGGCTGAAGGAAGCGGGGGTGCTGGACTTGGGGAGGGGATGGCCATCCCTTCAGGGACTGTCCTGTGGCTAAGTGGGGCGAGGAGGAGGAGGTCACAAGGAAGCCAGCCTGGGCTCATGTAAGGAAGGAAAAGCTGCCTGTGAGGGTAAGCTCCCGCCACTGGAGGTATTTGAGCAGGAGTGGAGTCGCCCAGGAGGGAGGCCATAAAGGGTATCGGTGTACCCAGTGGGGTCTGGAACTAGATCAGTTTCCATCCTGAATCAGTCCTCCAAGGACTGATCGGCTGCTAAAATACAGATTCCCAGGCCCTGGCAGCCTCACTGACTTATGAGCTTGCCGGGGGGAGACCCAGGAATCTGTGTTTTTACAGATTTAAACCACTCCAGCTAGGAATGGTGACCAGGTTCAGGAACCCCTGGGCTAAGGGCTCCAGGAAGCCCTCCCAGTCCACTGGTCCAGGAAGGCACGAAAGGCGACTTCCTCCGCCCGGGCTCCGGACAGTGTGGTGGGCACCATCCCTCCCGCCAAAGACCCAACGATCACTGATGTCCCAGATCTCCTGCCACGGCCTTTGCTGGGCCTGCAGTCCGCTCCGGGCTCACCTTCGCCGCCCAAGTGGGGTTGCTGCAAGAGAGCGGAAGGGCCGGATGAGACGAGAGGAGGGCAGGGCCCACTCCGAGTCTGTGGGAGCTCTTCCCTGGCCACAGGTGTTTATCTACAAGGATTTCACATCGGCACCCATCTACAAGCACCTACTGTGTGCCAGGCCCAGGAGGGCTGCAAAGAGAAAAACCACCCTGCCCTCTAGGGCACTCCCAGTCTGATCACACACATGCCTGCGGAAGCATAAGGCAGAAGTGAAGGGCAGCAGGATAGGCTGAGACCCAGGCCAGTCCCTCTCTTTCCAAGGGAGCTGGAAGGCTTCCCGGAAGAGGTGGCACTGAGCTGGGCCTCGAAAGCTAGAAGCAGAGCATTTCAATAGCCAGTGAAGGGAAGACGTCACCCTTCTCTCCTCCCACCCAGTTTTGACCGAGTGCCAACTGGGTGCCAGGTGCACCAGCAAGAGAAGACCAGCTTTACGTGTTCCTCCCCCAATGCAGAAACTCCTCTGAGAAGCAGCTTTCAGCTCATTGTAGGGAAGGGCGAGGTCTGAGCACTCTGCCCATTTTGCAGAGGGTAAACTGAGGCGGGGAAGGCCAAGGAGCTCACCTTGAAGATGTACATGCTCTGCACCACCACAGGCATTTGGAGGCCCAGGCTTCTGGCCAAGGCCTGGAAGGGGACAGAGGTCACACTGCCAGCCTAGCCACGCTCACGTATGGCCCATCTATCCCTCTCGCCTCCACCTCTGCTCACCTGCATCTTAGGGGAGTGTGTGACACGTTTGAAGACAGGGTCATGGGCGTGCAGAGCTGCGGGACAAAGGTGGGCTGATGGGCTGGCCCCCACACATCCCCGCCGTGTCTATCCCAGGACATCCCAGACTCAGGCCTCTGTAGTGCTGGTTTCATGCGCATTAAGCTCTCTGCTCATTTATAACGAAGGAGTGGGCCCCACAAACACCTTCACCCCATCCAAGGCCCCATCCCACCTGTGACCTTGATCTTTCCAGCCATCTGAGAGCCTCACTCCAGCCCTGATTCCCCACTCCTCAGAGGACAAAGCGCTCCAAGGGGCCTGTCACTTGGTAGCAATCTCAACACTGCCACTTACTCTCTAGGACGCCTCCCAGACTGCCAAGGACTCACAGGGCCCACTCACGTGCAGCCAAAGCCCAGGGCCTACACTGGAGAGTTGCTCTTCTCATTATTTGCTATGTCATTACTGCAGAAAGTGGGAAGGGGGTGGGGAGGGCAGGTGGACACGTCACATGTCACTTATACCTCAGAAAGAGTGAGGGGTGAATGTACCTAACACCACTCCAAAATGGTTACGGTGGTAACTTTTATATGTATTTTACAACAAAACATTCACAAAGCTATATAATATAACTTCAAGCTTAAAAATAAGCAGTTTACAAAATAAATTATAATGTATATCATCCTGGGGGAAAAAAGAATTTCCTCAGAGCAGGGACCATGTCAACACGTTAGGTGCTCCTTAGGGAGGCTCCAGGAAGCACCCCCATGCCTGGGTCACCCCCAGGCCGAGGGAGGGAGCTGAGGCGTCTGCCGTGCCCACCTGTGGGGGTGGGGGGCTCTGTGGACCCCCCTTCCTGCTGCCATGTGATTAGCTCCGTGAGATGCAGAACAGCAGGGCCAGAGAGGATGCTGCAGTCAGAAGTACCGCTTGCTGGGCCACTAACTTACTGCTTTGGGTAACGCCCCTAAACTCTTCAGGCCTCGGTTCACCCAATTCCTTTCCCCAACTGTGCTTGCTTACCGTGGCCAATTTTGTTGACGGATTTCTCTGGAGGGACCAGGAAATTTCCTGCAGCACAAGGAACAGGTAAAGGCTGACATCTGGAGCCCAGCCTCTCCTGGGGAGCTGACCTCACAGCCCCCACCACAGCTCTGGGGGCCGACACCCCTGTCCAGGGCACCCCCACCCCTGGGGCCCAGGCTCCAAACCTTTCTCATCGAAAACTCCTTTCTCAAAGAAGAATCGAATCTTGTCACCACTGCTCAAGAAATAGTCTGTACTGCCCTGTGGAGGGGACAACAGAGGGACTGAGAGCGTGTCATAGAGTCAGAGATGGGCCTGGCCAGGAGGGAAGAGGACTCAGGAGCGTCCCACCCACAGAGCTACAGACCCTGCTGGTACTTCCCAAACCTGCCCACCAAGACAGGTGGGAACGGAAACCCCAAGGGCCCAGAAGCACAGCTGGAAGCTACAAGCAAGGTTTTTGTAAAAGCCTCTCTGTAAGTCATATGGCTCGCCCTTGACAGGGTGTGTGGTTCAAACCCAGGTGCAGTGCCCCGAGCCTTGGCCCCTTGTCACCTCTCAGGCCTCAGTTTCCTCCTCTGCAAAGGGGACTAACATCAGACCCGACCTCCCCGGGACTTCTGGAGGCTTTAAGTAGCAGCTGAGAGCACAGACCCCAGAGCTAGGGTAACGGGGTTTGAATCCCAGCTCTGCTACTGACGGGGCTGTGTGGCCACACCACACTACTGATCTTCTCTGGGCTCCATTCCCTCCTAAAACACGGAGGCTATGAACGGCACCTGTCTCACAGGGTGTTGCAGGGATCACAAGCAGGCATGTGGAAAGCACTAGAACAGTCTTCCGAACGAGGTCAAGCAACATGTGAACATCTGCTTTTATCCTCATCACTAGTACTGCCACCAGACAGAAAGCACTCGGCAAGGGCACGGCAGAACGCCTGATAGATATTGGGGTTGGTCAAAAAGGTTGGTTTTTTTTTTCCCTGTAAGATGGCTCCAGTAGCGCTTAGTTGTCTTTAACTTCATTTGAATCAGTTTTGTTAGATTGTATTGTGACAGCAGCTGTCATATCAGCATGCATTTAAAAAAACATCAAAACTGGTGAATTTTTGTGCAGCCACTTTAACATTGAGGATGGAAGAAAATGCGCAACATTTTTGGTGTATTCTGCTTTACCATTTCAAGAAAGGTAAAAACACAACTGAAATGCAAAAAACGATTTGTGCAGTGTATGGAGAAGGTTCTGTGACTGATCAAACGTGTCAAAACTGGCTTATGAAGTTTCATGCTGGGGATTTCTCTCTGGACGATGCTCCACGGTCGGGCAGACCAGCTGAAGTTGACGGCGATCAAATCGAGACATTAATCGAGATCAACGTCATACCATGTGGGGGATGGCCAACATGCTCAAAATATCCAAATCAATAAAGTTATTAGTGAAAATGAAAAACATGTCTTTTATTTTATGAAAAAACCCCACAAACATACAGACTTTTTGGCCAACCCAATAGAAGCTATTACTAACGTTTTTCTGTTTTCTGAATGACCTCTTTGTTAATATTGTGCTTTAGATTCCTTTGCATCATATAAAAATGATACTTTTCCCACCCACGCATTCCCGTGGCTTTAGCCACCCTCAACCACCTTCACATACATCTCCCCATCTTCCTGCGCGGCTCCAGTGCAGTTGGGTGGCACCGACCCCCGACCTGGGTTTCCGGGGACACAGCCCTGCCACACCCTCGCTTGTGTCTCTGCTGGCCCCTTCAAAGGCCTTCTCACTGAAAACTAAAAGTTTATTTTTACAATGTTCTCAGCCCTGCCCTCCAGGATCAGGAGGAGGGAAAACGAGTCAGGGAAGCATAACTGATAATAATATGGAATAGAACGATGCTCAAAGTGCCAAAGGTTTTACTTAATTCATTAATGCACCAGGGAACCAGTAAGATGTTCCAAGGAGAAGTCCCTGAACCACGCCCATGTGGGCAGCAAGGAATGCCGAAACAATTTACAAACTGGTGGGAAACTCATCTCTCTGCAGTGCAGTAACAATAATTGCGCTCTGCGTCCCTGGAACCAGTGCAGGGCCCGGAAGGACAGCTGTGGTCTGCTGGCCCCAGTCCTCACCACGTCGGCGGTCAGACGGGTGCGTGCCGTCAGTACAGTGCGACGTAACCACACACTCAAGTTGTGAATAACTCAAAGATGAGGGGAGGTGGAGGGCGGTGAGCAGGGCAAACGGGACAGGGCACTCCCTCATCTTTTCTTTCTTTTAATGTTCAAGTCTTTCCTGGGACCAGTAGTGACCATTGAGGATTGACTGTTATCAAGCCCTCTGCTGAGCCCTTCTCAATCATTACACAGGGTGGGACGGAGGTAGGTTTATGGTTGTTTTATGCAAAACAATACAATGATTAGTCAATAACAGGAGTAACCTCTGTGTTTTGCATACTCACAACTGTCAACACTTGCCTCATCTGTGCACCAAGACACATACTCTTGTTTCTCCCAACCTCTCCCCACCCCCTCACTGGTCCCTGGAGCTTCTCAGAAGGCAGCGCGGACAGCACAGGAGCCTTTGAGTGCCACTGGACACAGGATCCCCACCTCTGCTATACCCGCCTAGAAGCCTGGAGTGCCGACAAATAAAACCGACTGTTGAGAGGAAATTTTGATTCTCTATCCCTTTTTCCCTCTCAAGTCCTGTCTTGTGGGTTGCTCGGCTTCAGCCATTGTGACTCCCTTTACCTCCACCAGGTGGCAGGAGGCCCTCAGCGTGAGGGTGAGGCCCATTAGGGGGATGGGAGCTGGCCGAGAAAACTGGGAGAATCCCCAAGTCTCCAGTTCGCAGTTTCGAACTGCACCGCCTATCCGGTCAGAGGAGGGAAGTGAGCAGAGTTTACAGTCTCATTAGGGGACAAGCCCCACATGGGTAGCCCCATCGGATTCCCCTGCCTCATTCTGGGTCACTGGCCACCAGGGGGCCCTTTTGTTTTTGTTTTTTTTTAATATTTTTATTTATCTTTAGAGGGGAAGGGAAGGAGAGAGGGAGAGAAATATCAATATATGGTTGCCTCTTGTGCGTCCCCCTGTTGAGAACTGGTCTGCAACGCAGGCATGTGCCCTGACTGGGAATCGAACTGCGAGCCTCTGGTTCGCAGGCCCGTGCTCAATCCACTGAGCTACACCAGCCAGGGCCCAGGGGGCCCTTTTGTGACGGGAGCATGACTGAGGAAGTACGGAAGAGCAGGGGACAGCATGGACCTGGCGTCACCTCTGGGTGACCAGAACACCTCTGGGTTCTGATCCTTGCCCTGTCCATGATTAACCCCCTGGTTTGGGGCAAGTGAGCAGAGCCCCATCGTCCCCCCTATCAAATGGGGACAATAACGCTGACCACACACCCTCACAGTGGGGAGTGCAGGAAATACGCACCTAAAGCATTCGGCCTGAAGCCTGGCTGAGCTGCAGGCCTCCGGGCTGCTGCTCTGGCTGAGGAATGCACCCCCCATCAAAGACCAGAGAGCACCCTCACCTGCCCCAGGCACCTACCTGGGCTCGCACCTGCTCCTCCTGCTGGGTGGAAAACTCTGTGCGGCAGTGTGGGGGGACATCCATCCCGGCCACGATCTCACCGACCCTCTGCTGCAGGGCCACACACTCGTCGGCGGACAGGAACCCTTCCAGCACCAGGAATCCATCCTCCTGGAACTGCAGGCAGGACGGAGACTCAGGCTCCCCCGCCCCGCCCTCACTCTCCATGAAAACTGATCGGACCCCGTCCTCCAAACCATGTGAAGGCAGGACCAAGTGTCCTGCTCATGGCTCTGTGCCACCCCCCGCCCCCCCCCGCCCCCCCGGCCAGTGTCTGGCGTCCAGTGATGAGCGATCAGTACTGGATGAAAGGAGGAAGGGGGAGGCAAGGGGTCCTTCCCTTCCCCTCCAGAGGGCTTGGGTCACACGGGAATACAACCCCGTTCATTTATTCAACTAAAATTGATCGAGCATTTACTATGTACCAGATGTGGTTTTAGAAGCTGATTAGTAATGAGCGATCCAGCCAGATGCCTGCCCTCCACGAGCTGATGGTCTAGCAAAGGAGCACAACAGGGAACAACCAGCCCACAGGGCAGCAAACTGTCACACACTGCTGAGTGCAAGGTGGCAGAGGGCAGTGCTGGAGCTGAAGGCAGAAGAGGGTAATGCGAACCAGATGAGGAGGATGGGGCCCTGAGGAGGTAACATTTAAAGGGGACTAGCAGGGTATGTGAAGCCCCTGAGCTCAGGAGAAACACAGGAATTGGGACCCGATGGAGCAGGGTGAGGGAGAGTGTGCAAGGAAGGTGGGAGGGGGCAGGGGCCAGGGGCCAGGCTGTGCAAAGACCTGGGCTTTGTCCTGTGCACACACAGTGGGGAGTTAAGGCTTACTCTGAGTGTGTCCAGTCCTCTTACCTCCGAGGCGGTTTAGGGAAGAATAGTTGCATGTTTGCATGTAGATATAAATGAAGTCTTAACTTGAACATGGGCATTGAAAGTCACCCCCCGAACCCACTGCGAAGGCCCGACTTCCCGTTACTGAGCCCCACGCACACACAGATGCTGGGACACTCATGACCACGCACCATAGCTGCTTCAGCCTCTGGGCAGCGCTGTAGGATAGAAAACTCAGTAGCAAGCCGAAACTGCCCCCTTGGGAGGTGGGTCACCCACAGCCAACCGTGCATAGCCACGATCCTGTAAACACGCTGCTGCAATTCTTGAGATAAGACTTTGGAGGATTAGCAATTTAGGGGAGCAAAGATGAGTGTATGGGCGTGTTTACTGAGGCCTGTTTAACGACTGCCGTAAGTCAGAAATGACCTAAACACTCAGCACAGGGGATTTGTCCAACAAAGTACGGTCTGTCCAGAACACAAAGCAGCTGAACAACACCATGTGGCAGGAAAACATTTACTGACATGGGAATATGTTCCTGATGAAAAAAAAAAGCCAAATGCAAATTAGTATCCTAGCCAAGCACTCATTAAGCAGAGAGCTATAGAAAGATTCTACAGCTGTATACCAAAATATTGTCAGAGCAAGAATTTATGGGTGCTTTTAAATTTTATTCTTTGAGCTTTTCTGTATTTTTCTCTTGTCATCAGGAAGAAACAACAAGGGTCACATTATTTAAAAGATTTTGTTCCTCTGATTCCCCGGAGTACGGCTGTTGTGTTGCAAAGCACGCAGGACCCTAGCGCCAGGGCCGGGCTCCGGAGAAGATAGGCCCTGGCTGGCCCCACCCCTGGCTGCCCTCACGGGACTTTACTGTGGGTTCTGGTCACAGAAGCACACATTCCCATCCCACTTGGTCCTGTGGTCTGGATGCCCCAGGCTGTGTGTGCAAAGTTAGAGGTCCTGGTTGGGAACCAACTGCTCTGGCTTCCGTTTCTTTTTCTGAAAAACGGCAGGGGGTACTTCCAGCCCCGCCAGAGGGTCCTCCTGCTCTCCCCTGACCCTCCCTGCTCCCTACCTTCTGCAGCTGCTCAGGGCTCAGGCCGGCCATGAGGAGGAAGCTGTGCAGTCGGGCGGCTCTCGGGGCTGTGCTCAGGCCGGAGCGGAACAAAGTCAGGAGGGCAGAGCGCAACAGCGCCTGGGAGGCCGGAAGAACTTAACCGTTCCCTACTCAGAGCAAACCCAATCACCATCCCCGTCCCCGTCCCCGCCCTAGCCCAGCCTGGGCTCCCTCCAGGCTGAGCGAATGTTTTTCAGGCCCCCTCTGACTTCCCTGCCTTGGGGGCCTCTGCCCCAGCCCCACGCCCGGGCTCAACCTTCCCAGCTAACCCAGGCTGAGCCCTCCCTGACCTTCTTCATGCTTTTCACTGCTCCTCCCTGGGGGCAGGGGCTGGCTGCTTCCTGGGGGATCCAGGAGTTGAATTACTGAACTATCTGGGCAAAGAGGCTGGGCAGACAAGAGGATACCTGAGCACCAGCCTGCATGCCACCACGAATTGTGACCAGTCCCGGGTCACCAGCATCATTTGGGTGGGGGAAAACTGCAGGGGCTTCTGGGGGACAGGCACACCAGACCAGCCCTCCCGGGCTTTGCACTGACAAAGTAAAGGAAGTCTTCAGGGAACTGTCTGGGCCCCTCCTGGTTCTGAAACTCCAGGTCCTGGCAGGGTTATGGAAGGGAGTGTGCCGATCAGAAGGCAGGAAATAGGGGGATCTTAGGAGGAAGGGGCTAGAGAGTGGGTGCCTGGGTCTTCAGCATGAGGGAGGGCAAGCCATGGTTCCTGTTCCCCACCCCCAGGCCCAAGAGGTTCGGTGTCTGGAGTTAGGGGGTGCAGCGAGGGGCAGGGGGGAAGAGCACATGCACACACACGTGCCCACCCACCCTTCTAGCCAGCCCTGCACAGCTGCCGATGAGCCCTTCTGGCGCTTCCATTTCTGGAAATTGGCCACTGGCCTTCCTTGAAATGACGTTATCTGAATGGCAAAGGGACAGTGTGTCTCAGGAGTGCAGGGACACAGCTGGCTCAGCCCTCTGGAGCCTTGGCCCAGAGTCAAACTGTTGTTTGGGCTACTTCTCTGGGAGTGGCTGCTTGGTCCCCGGAGGGTTAAGGGACAAGAGGTTCACAGGGTTAGGCTAGGAGAGGCGGGCAGGCCTAAGACAGAACCACGCGAGAAACAGCCGAGAATCGTTTGCTCGCCGCCCGCTGTCCTGGGCCTTCTGGTGCAGCCGCCGGGCACAGTCACGTACCAGCAGCAGGGTGAGGGCCCATCACGCTGGACGGACAGCCCCCTTGGGAACTGCACCTCGGGCTTGACGTGGAGGCTCAGGGAGAGAATGGGTTCTGTCCACACCCAGCCTCACTTGCCCCTTCTGTAATTTGGGGATAACAGAAGTATCTCTTATGAGGAAGGCGGATACTTGTAAACAAGAGCTTGGCACAGGGCCTGGCACTTGGTGACTGCCTTACCCACTCTTCACCGAAAACTACCAGAAGCTGTTCTGGGTAGAATGTGAGGGTATTTTATTTTTTGAACTTCCCCAAGTTTTCCAAACTGCTGTTACAATCAGAGAAAAGACCACCACTGTGGTTTTTGTGGAGAATACTGGGGGAAGGGGAGGGGGGAGAGGCTGGGCCTTCTACAATTTGTCCATTTATTTTGCTCCTGCTTTGAGAAGTGGGTGGGTGGTTTATTCTTTCCAAAAGCTAACCAGGTCCAGGTCCAAATCAAACACTCCTGCGCTGGACGCTGGGCAGCCCCAAGGCTGGGGTGGGGGCAGGCGTGGGAGGTGGTAGGGAGCAACCAGACCAGATCAGGGGGGATGTTAGAGGGGGTCCAGGCCCAGCTGCTCCCCGCCAGGAAGCCCATGTCAGAGGCAGAAAGGAAAAAGGTCCTGGCTTAGTCCTGAGGGCACCTAGAGGGGTCAGAGTCCCTGGAGCAAGGACAGGCTCTGGCCTGTCCCAGAGGTGCCCAAGCAGCAGATGACGCCTCATCACTGACGCCAAGATCAGACACGACGCCCTTTCTTCCTTATCAAAAGACGGCTGCCTCCTGCCCCAGTGCCAGCCCTGCATGAGCCTCACTGGTCCAGGAGGAAGACATCCTTCACTGTTATCACAGGGACCCAGGCCCTCTGCTGAAAACCCTGCCCGCCCGCAGAGTCATCACGAGTGAGCCTCAGGATAACCCTGCAAGGCTGCCAGCACTGTCCTGACTCTTAAAAATGAGGAAACCGAGGCCACTGAGGCCACACATCAAAACAGGATAGCTAGGATCTGAGGGTAGTTCTGCCCATCTCCCTGAGCCTCTGTCCTTGACCCCAGCACCTTCAGTAGACCCCCAAAGGGGCTGGGAGCAGGTCAGGCCCTCCCAGGGTCACTCCAGCCCCACCTGTGCAGAGCCCTGGGACTGGCTGCTGGAATTACAAGAACCAAGGAGAGCAGAGAAAGGACGTCCCCACTGTACAGATGGGGCTATGGAGGCCACGGGAGGGAAAGGGTCTGCCCTGCTCCATGCAGGGATGACTGAGCTGGGACAGCGACCTGGGAACACGGGCTCCCACTGCAGTGCCCCCCACCCCATCCCCTCCCAGCTCGCAAGGGCCCAAACCACAGGCGCGCAGGCCGGCGGGGTGCTGGCCATGGAACCCCTGGCCACGCCTGACACATAGCAGGTGCTCCTTCCAGCTCCGTCCACGGGGCGCTGAGACGTGCGGCTCACTATCATCTAGGTGCCCAATAAATGACCACTCCACAAACTAGTCCACAGGGCCCGCGGGCTGCAGAGAGCCGAGGGAAGGCTCCCCGCCCCATGGAGACCCCCAAAGACAACTTTCTGTGGTAGGTTTATTTGATACTTGAGTCTACAAGTTCAGACCCACACGTAACGGATTGCTTCGTGGCTGCCAGAGGCTAGTGTGCGTTATTTCTGAGGATCACATCCGATGATATGCCGCAGAAAACACAAATGGACAAATGGACAGAATCATTAAGACAAGAGACGCTAAAACGTGCCTTAGTGTCCAAGTGGTTGCTCTAAGGCGGGGACCCAGGTGACTGATTGAAAGTGAAGTGGCTTCTCACCACCAGGCGCCTGGGACAGAAACTGGAACCCAAGCCCGGACAGCCTGCTTTTCCAGGGCCGCCCTCCCCACCAGTGGCCCTGCCTCCCATGGCAGCTTCTGAGGGACCTGGTAGTGACACGGCTGACGAGAGCAGCTGAGGCCGGCGGTGGCACTGGGCAGACTTGGGACACAGGGGGTGGAAAAGCAGAGTCCAGGCGAGGCAGCTCCTCTCGGCTCCTTAACACTGTGATGTGGGACAGGGAGGACGGGGCACCGCTCATCGGGACCGGCCAGCCCAAGTCTCCTCCCCTCTTGGCAGCTCCAGAACATTCCCTCTGGCCAGCAGCCACAGAAATGAGCGCCTGCCAAGACACATGGAGGGGAAGGAAAACAAGACACCAAAAACAAAACAGAAGTCCCCACCCGTGGGGAGGAGAGGGACCAACGGAACCCCAAGGGCCGCACCAGGCCCGGAAGGCGCCCCGGGGGAAGGACATGCAGCTCAGGGTCCCGCCACCTGCGCCCACCCTGAGACTCCAGCTCACTGGCCGTTAGTGTCTTTGGGCTTTTTAAAAAAGTTTTTTCTTTTTAATACCCAAACCTTCAATTTTCAAAGCTTAAAAAAAGTTCTTACTTAAAAAAAAATCTAAAACCGATGAGGCGAGCCCCAGGCCCAGCCTTTCCATCCGGCGGCCTGCTCTCCCACAGGCCGGGCCAACACAGCCCAGGCCCTGGCACCACTGGGGCCGCTGACTGCAGCTGGTCTGCCCGGCCCTCTGCTCCAGTCCGTGTGGGCACTAACTTCGGGCAGCATCGCCACAAAAGGAAAAGCAGAACAGCCCACCCTTCCTTAAACACCCCCACCGGAGCTGAACTTTCTGGGGAATGTGTCAGTTATCAGGAAGGAGGGGGCGGGAGGTGGAGAGAAATAAATACCAAGAGCTATGGAGACTTCCCGAACTCTGGCACCGCTCAGCCTGGGGGCAGAGCGGGCCTCTGGGGAGGGGCTGTCCCAATACTGCGCTCCCTCAGAGACAGATTACAGGTCTCTGATTGCCCCAGCAGGCGCCGGCCCCCAGGGCCGAGTCTCAGAGGGAGAAAGGGGCCAGCCCCTCAGGCACTGTCCTGCCACCCTGGCCCCGCTCACAACCAAGCCCAGGCTCACATCCAAGCCCAGGCCAGGAGGCTGAGGTGGCTGTCCCGGGTTTCTGGGTTCCTGGGCCTGAGGCCCCCATGGCGGTCCCACCGCTGGCCACTGCAGCCCGGGCCTGTGCTCGCAGCCCGCCATGCCTCAGGCCTGCTCCTTGTCGGCCCTCCACAGCCGCTCCTTCACCTCGGGCGGCAGCGTGTTGAACAGGTCCTCCTCCACCACCAGGCCGCTGCGCTTGAGCAGCGGGCACTCGCCCAGCTCCACGGGCAGGCACTCGAGCCGGTTGCCCCGCAGCTCGATCTGGGTCAGGTTGGTCAGCTCGCCCACCCGTGAGGGCAGCGACTGCAGCACGTTGTTGCCCAGGTGCAGGGCCCGCAGCTTCCGGCACTGGAAGAGCTCTGGGGGCAGAGCCTCGATCTAGAGTGGGAGGAGCAGGGGGGAGAGTGAGGTGGGCAGGCTCAGGCCTGGAGGTCTCTGGGTCCAAGCCCTCCCTCCCCCCTTCCCTCCCCCTCCCTCCCTCCCTCCCTCCCTCCCTCCCTCCCTCCGAGGGCCACAGGCACCTTCTCTGAGGCCCAATTCAGCTCCCTGGGTCCCGGCACCAGCATAATCTGGCCCAGAGTCGGGCTTATTCCCAGCGGTACTTTAGGTCTCAGCTCTGCAGTCACATCCTCAGAAAGCCTCCCCTCACCTCCTGGACGATCCATGGCACCCATGGGCCCCTAACAGCCCTGATCTCCCGATGGTAAACTTGCTCCATCACCTGTCACCTGGGATTGTGGGCTCTCAGAGGGCAGGCCTGGGTCCACCTAATTCCCCACCATCCCCCACACCTGATACCCTAAGAAACCCATCACGCTAGCCAGCCACTACCAACCATGCCCACTCCTCCACTGCCCGGGCTCCCCAGGACCCAGGTCCTCTCTGGTTTAAGAACAATTTACGAGCACTGGCTGGAGTAGCTTACTGGACTGAGCGCTGGCCTACGAACCAAAGGGTTCCTGGTTCGATTCCCAATCAGGGCACATGCCTGGGTTTTGGACTGGGTTCCCAGTGGGGGGCATGCAAGAGGCAACTATACATTAATGTTTCTCTCCCTCTCTTTCTCCCTCCTTTCCCCCCTCTCTAAAAATAAATAAATATAACCTAAAAAGAGAGAGAGAGAGAGAACAGTGTATGGAAATAGAGCAGCATGCTGAGAAAATTCCAACCCTACATTCCAACCCCTCGGCTAAGGACTGAGAAGCCCAGCTCTGTCGCTTCCCCTTCCTGGGGCCTCAGTTTCCTCATCTGTCAAGTCCAGAGCCCAGTAGTGGCCACTTGGAGTCCCCTTCCAGTCTTGCAAAGTTGGAATACCGGGCAACACCCACTGGCAGCTTAGTCCACAGGCAGGCTTGTTCTGAGCACTGAGACGATGAACTCTTTTAACCCTGGGAACTACCTGTAAATGTTCTATAACCACTCGCCCCGTTTTTCAGATGGGGTCACTGAGGCCCTGGAGAAGCTAACTTGCCAGTGGTTCACAGCTTGAAACGGAAGAGCCAAGAGGGAACCTGGCTCAACACATGCCCTCTAAGCGTCTGCACCTTGGGGGGAACGAGGAGGGAACGAGGAGCGAACCGGGGGCCCGAGGGGGACCGCTGTCTCCTGGCACGTGGGAAGAGCCCCACAGTGCCAGCTCCTTCCCTGCCTGTCTGCAAGTTTCGGCTGTGAGCTCTTACTGGGCCAATCTGCCCTGAAACAACCTGCTTCAGATGTGATGGGCAGGAGGGATCCTGCCAGCTCTGAGGTCACTCTGTCACTGTCCCCATTTTCCTGCTGAGGAGGCCGAAGCCTGGAGAACTGAAACGGGATGCTGCGGAACCAGAAAGGGCCGAGGGGGCTGTGGGCCCAGCCTCCTCCAACTCGGAGCCTGCTGGGGTCCCAGTCTGCCACCTGCGGTGTGGTGGGCTGTGCAGCCCCGGGCAAGGCCCTCTCCCCACCTGGACCTCGGTCTGCCCATCTGTGGAATAAAAAGGTCAGACTAGAGAGGCCTCTCATCTAGGATCTTCTGGCAGACTCGGACCTGTGCCTAACAGGCTCTTGCTCTCTCCTGCCATTTTTGGAAGGGGACACTCATTTCAGGTCAGGAACTTGTCCTTCCCAACAGGAAAATCAGTGATGCTATGGCTGGGCAGAGGCCACACTATGAGGGACACTGTGGCTATTTTAAAGGAGACTCCTGGGAAGTGGCTCTCCGCCCCAGAGAGTGGGCCATGGAGTCACTGGCACAGTAACGTCTGAGGTGTAAGGATTGTGGGGCCAGCGGCTATGGAGGCCGTGCTAAACGAGCTGGTGTCTGTGGAGGACCTGCTGAAGTTTGAAAAGAAATTTCAGTCTGAAAAGCAGCAGGCTCGGTGTCCAAGAGCACGCAGTTTGAGTATGCCTGGTGCTTGGTGCGAAGCAAGTACAACGATGACATCCGTAAAGGCATTGTACTGCTGGAGGAGCTAGTGCCCAAAGGCAGCAAAGAGGAGCAGCGAGATTATGTCTCCTGTCTGGCTGGGGGGAACTACCGGCTCGAGGAGCATGAAAGGGCCCTGAAGTATGTACGAGGGCTGCTGCAGACAGAGCCCCAGAACAACCAGGCCAAGGAACTGGGACGGCTCATTGACAAGGCTATGGAGAAAGACGGACTGGTGGGCCTGGCCGCTGTTGGAGGCATGGCCCTGGGGGTGGCGGGGCCGGCTGGACTCATCGGGTTTGCTGTATCCAAGTCCAAATCCTGAATGAGACGGCACCTTTGCCTCTGCCCAGGGATACGTGGGAGCCCATGGAGGACACTCAGGGAGGGCCCATCCATCTTCGCTGTCCCTTTCTTCTCCTGCACCCTGTCACTGTCCTCTACTGCCTCAACCTCTGCCCCCCTGAGACCTGTCCGCTAGCTCCAAATCATGTGCTTTAGGATGAGTGTAAATAAAATTGTGCTTTGACTTGGGGAAAAAATAAATAAAAAAAAATAAAGGAGACTCCTGACACGGCTTCCAAAATTGCCACCACTGTATCCACGATCAGGAGTGGAGCCGAGGTGGCTCCAGGCCAGCAGGGCCAAGTTCAGGGACGTAAAGGTGAGAGGGCAGAGGGGACACGGGCTCCAGCAGTACTGAGGGGCACAAAGCCTTCCAGAGACCCCCACCCCCAGTGAGGCCCTCTGATGACGAAGACAGGGTTAGAGCAGCAGGAAAGGCTCGGCCCAGGGAGGCAGAGCTGGGGTCCACAGGCAGAGACCCACCCTGCCACGCCTCCCTGGAGCAGCTCCTGCCCCAGCTCTCTCCAGAGAACAAGAAGGTGCCTTCAGTGGCTCTGGGCCCTGCCATGGCCACACCTGTCCTTTGGGCCTGTCCTTCTTCCCGAGGTATCACTTGTCTGCTGAAGGCTTGAAGTTCACATCACCCAGTCCCGTTCTGTCCCACCTCCCCAGGGACCCCAGTGGCTCCCTGAGCACTACCGAAGCAGCCTCAGGGCTACCTGGTCTCTGCAGAAAACAACCTCCCAGGAGCCTCTGCGGCTGCCCCATCATTCTCCAACCTCCCCAACAAATACCTGGAACGAGGCCATCTCTCTTCAGCCCACTGTGATCCGGCCTCCGCCCCCATCCACTCTTGAAACTCTGGCCAAAGTTCCCAACTGCCGGACTCCTAATCCACTGGACCCTAACCCGTTCTCCTTTCAGCTGACTCCTTCGTGTGCCAGGAGCTCTGCCTGGCCTTGCTCTTCCGCTGTCCACCCTGAAGGCTCCAGCCAGACTTCCTTCCTCTCCAGCCCATCCTCTCTCCCTGGCGATCTTGCCAAGGATCCCTTTCACCCATAAGCCCTGGGGTGATGACACCTTCAGCTTCAGGCTGATTCAACATGGCCTCCTGGATATCCCAGGGCCCCAGACACCCAACACGGGACACCCAATCTCCCCTCTGAAAATCTGTGGCTCCTGCTGTGTCCTGTCCCCATGACCATCCACCTACCCAGGCAGCCAGGTGAGAAACCTTGTGCCATCCAAGACCACTCCGTCCTCCCCACTTCCCACCCAGCCCCCATCTTGAGGGTTCTACCTCCAAAGTCCCATGGAAATCTGTGTCAACCTGTCCCTGGCGGCTCTGCCAGTGTGGACATGCCCCCTCCCCAGGGGCTGCACATGGGTTTCTATCAGCTGCTGCCTGCTCACCTGGCCCCCCCACCCCCCACACTGTAGTGAGAGCAATCTCTACCCTGCAAGGCAGCTTGCCCCTCTATCCACTCAATCAGCAAGAGTTTGGTGAACACCGGCAATGAACAAAAAGAACCGAGGTCCCTGTCTTGAGAGTTTATGGCCTGGTAAGAGGAATGGACATGAAATAAACAAAGCTTCGGTCACTGAGAGGGAACTGGGAAGAACAGGATGCTCCTTCCAGCCCTTCGGGGGAAAGTCCAGATTCCAGGGGTGGCTCACTGATTTCTCCCTCGCCACTTTCGGTCACAGCAGAGACAGAACCTACTAAACTCCTCCTTGCCTCTCGCCTAACTCCTCCTCATCCTGCAGGGCCAGTGAGGCGTCCTTCCTCCGGGAGGCCGGCCAGCCCTGCCTTAGTCTGGGGTGAGGCTACTCTTGTGTTCCAGGAGCCTTATGCCCCAGCATAGCTCTTACCACACCATGCTTACTGTCTTTTCCCACTCGTCAGTGAGCTCAGCGTGGGCAGCCGTGAGCATGCTGTCCCTTGTTTGTCCCTGTGTCCCCAGTACCTCCATGCTTTCGAGTACCAGGAGTACTTGAAAAACATTTGCCAAGTCAATGAACGAACAAATGAATGGGTGGACAAAGAATGCGTGCTTTATCAAGGTACTCCTTAACATGAATTTAAACCTGGGAGAATGAGAGTCAAGGGCCTGGGCTAGGCCACACCCAGCCCTGCCCTGCCCTTTGACCTGCAGGCCAAGGTGGCCCACAAGGAACCATCGGGCCTCTGAGGATGGAGGAACGTCCAGCTTAGGAGGACGAGCCTGACTAAGACGGACCCACGGGCACTGTTTTCCCTAGAAGGCCTCTGGCATTCCGGGGCGGGGCGCGGGACAGGACGTGATTAAGCTGTGCAATAAACAGGGTGTCAGAGGGTCTCCTCCTGGGGACAGCATGCCTGCCTGCCGCACTCCTTTCCTGAGGGGTGACCTCAGCCTACAGACATGACCTAACAGGCATACCTGGGGTGTGCAACTGGGGGTGGGGGACAGGATGGGGAGCCAGGCTGGCTGCTGGCTGCACCTTCCACCAGGTAGGAGGGCACGCCAAGCCGCAGTGCCCGCACAGCCCCTGGACAGCGCAGGCGTCCCAAAGGGTCGTGGGATGACCACGGCTGACCCAACTCCAGGAGCATTCTGGCCCCGGGCTATACTCCGGGGGAGCCACCTGGTCCCCCACACATATTAGAGAAGGGGCTGGGTTTTGGGGCTCTCCAAATATGGCTTCTCAGCAGCAACCCAATTTTCCGGATCACTGAGCCTGTCCCAGGCTCTGCCGGCAGACTCTCCAGGGCAGGGCAGCCTGGCATCTGACCTTCTCCCTTGTTCATTCCCACAGGCACGCACAGTCCTGACTTGGGGGAGGGAAACGGGATTTGTTACCATCTCTGACATATGCAGACAGGCTGGTTTGCAGTCAGAGAGGCTTGGGCAAGGGGAGGGGCGCTTCTCAGTGGCATGCCTGGGCTCTCCAATCTGAGTGACACTGGAGAAGGCAGGGGCACTTCAGGGTCTGCGGTTGCTGGGACCCTGGGGGTCCCAGGAACACTATGTGCTGCACAGGGCTGACACACAGCAAGTGCACGCTGACCAGCAGTGCTGCTCTAGGCCACCGCCTTCCATGGGGCCACAGAGGTGGTGGCTGAATGGACCCCTTCCTGGATGTCCCAGCCCTGGCCAACTCCATCACCACCCACCTCAGTGCGAGTCTCCACCCTGAAAGCAGGGACCCAGAAGAGACCTGTTCTTTCCACTGTCAATCTCCCTGCAGGTCTCCAGGAGGGGTAGGCAGAGGGAGGTCCCCCCAGCACTGTGGGTTCTCTCCTATGGCAGAGGCCAGACCACAAAGCCACAGGGGCACCCTGCCCTCCGCCTCACCCACCTACCTCTGTGGAGGGGCCTTGGGCGGGGGACTTCCTGGGCCAGGCAGGGGACTGATGCACAGAGGCCACGGCACAAGGACTGCCAACTGTCTTCTGGGTGTGGCCTCCCACACTCCTGGCCCCAGACTGTTTGCACAATTTCCTCTCCAGAGGCAGGTGGTGACAAGTCAGCCCCAACCAAGCCCAACTCTGCCCCCCACCAAACAAAGAGGGGAGAGGGGTGAGGGCCGTGTGCCAGCAGTTGTGGAGGCAGTCTGGCTTCCCCTCGGTGGGCCACTGCCACCACCACATAATTTCGTTCTTGGTGGACCCAGACTGGAGCTGCGGCCCCAAATCTGGTCCAGGACAATCCTGCTAGCTCCTGGCTGAGTACCGCCTCCCCTGACCCTGCTGACAGAGACAGAAGGAGAAAATCACAGGCCTTGGGTCTCCTGCCCACGCACACTCATGCCTACGAGAAACCCACACGAGGGCACCTTGGGGACAGACCCCGCCTGACCACACAATCCCTCCTGGGAGGAGAACTCTGTCCTGTTCTGTGGTGGAGACAGGCTCTCAACCCCAGACATCTGATCTGGCAGGTCTGGAGTGGGGGTGGGGAAGCCTGAAATTTTAAACGCTCCTCCCAGGCAGTTTTGGGAAGCACAGGTGAGGGTCTGAGACACGGGACCTCCCAAGCACCCCACCAGGGGCCACGACTAGCCCGCCCGCCAGCCCCCATATGGAGCTAGGGCGGGGCCACTCACCCGGTTGGCCGTGACGGCCAGGTTCTGGAGGTTCTGCAGGAGGCCAATGTCGGCGGGGAGGAAGGTCAGGTTGTTGTGGCTGAGGTCCAGGTAACGCAGCTTGCGGCAGTAGAAGAGCTGTGGGGGGATCTTCTCAATCTTGTTGCGGTTCAGGTAGAGGCGCTCGAGGTTGGTGAGGTTGCCAATCTGGATGGGGATGTAGGCGATGTGGTTGTACCACAGCTTAAGGCAGGTGAGGCGGTGCAGGTGCTGGAAGCTGATGATCTCCTCGATGGTCTTTAGGTTGTTGTCCTTCAGGTCGATCTCCTGCAGGTTGTGGAGGCTGAAGATGGAGTGGGGGATGCGCTCCAGGTCGCAGCGGATCAGCTCCAGCTCCGTCAGGTTCACCATCTTCTTGAGGCTGTTGAGGACGATGAGCTTGGTGCCCTCGTTGTTGATGGACAGCTTCTGCAGGTGCACGCCCACGTCCGTGACCACCTGCGGCAGCTTGCTCAGGTTGCTCTTGAGCCGCAGCACCTTGAGGCGCTTGAGCTCGCGCAGCCCATCGATGACAATGTAGCGATTGTTCTCCGCACTCAGGTTGCCCGTCAGGTGCAGCTCCTCCAGCGTCTTCAGGCTGTAGATCCACAGCGGGATCTCTTTGATGTCCGTGAACTTGATGTGCAGGGCCCTCAGGTTCTCACGCAGGAAGGCCAGGGCCGGTGCCTCGATCTTGGCCGCCGTGTGGTACAGCCACAGCTCCTGGAGGCCCGTGAGCTGGGCGATGCTGGGCGGGATGGTCACGTCCGGGATGAGCTCCAGCTTCAGCACCTCCAGCTCCACCAGGTCAAACACGGTGTCGGGGATGCCGCTGAGCATGAACAGGTGCAGCTCCAGCTTGTCCTGCGCGTTCTTGGTGAGCCGCTGCCTCAGCTTGTCCAGCGTCCACTCGTTGTTGAGGTTCAGCTGCCGCAGCTTGTTCTCACTCACCTCTGACAGAAAGACAGCAAAGCGCTTCGAGTAGAGTGGGTCGTACTGGTCGATGAGGTGGAGCATGAAGGCGAAGTCATTCTTGACGTCGGGGATGTCGCTGTAGCTGCTCTCCTCGCGGATGGACTCGAAGGAGTACTTCTTGAGGGAGCGGCGCAGCATCCACCACAGCGTGTACATGCAGATGAGGCCGTAGAAGATGACCAGGCTGATGTAAAAGGACGCCAGGATCTTGAAAAGCGTGGCCAGGGGGTGGGCACACCGGTAAGTGCGGTAGCCCGTCAAGCTCTCGATGTCCACGGTGCAGTCCACGTCGAACTTGATGTTGTGCACGTAGTAGACGGTGTAGCAGATGATGAGGATGAACTTGATCACCTTGATAATGGTCTGCCGCATGTAGAGGCGGTACACGATGTCCCCCTCCTCCACGTGGGTCCGGAACTTCTTCACCTTCTCAAACAGTGCCTTGGCCTGCTCCCCCTCCTTCTTGTCCAGCACGCCTGTCTCTGAGCGGTCCACAATGCCCTGCTCAATCCGAGACTTGGTCCTCTGCAGCATGGGCACAGTGGCCTCCACATCCTCGCTGACGGTTGACGACTTCTTGTCCATGGAGCCGTTCATCTTGCTAAAGGCTGGCTTGGGGTCGCTCTCCTCCACCACCGTCTCCGACAGGGCCCGCGTGGTCCACGGCGAGTCGAAGCACTTGAGCAGTATAGACACAAAGTGCTCCAGCTTCGAGCTGGTGCGCGGGAACTTGAACCAGAAGTTGCTGCAGGCCAGGAAGATGAGTGTGTGCAGCAGCACCAGGTAGGGGAAGTACTTGGCAAACCAGTGCAGGCGGTTCTCATAGCACACGGCGTCCACGTAGTTGTACTGGTGCCGGTCCAAGTCATACCTGATGCCGGTGGGGCCCGTGTCAGGGATCGGCAGGAGAGTCGAGTTGGGGTAGGAGGGCTCCGGGCCAGAGGCCACCCAGCCCCGAAAAGAGTCGTTGCAGGAGTCCTTGGTGACCCACTTGCAAGGCAGGCAGATCATCTTGTCCTGGGTGACCTGCAGCGTGCCCCCAAAGACCGCAATCATCAGCATGACGATGGAGATGTAGTCGGTGAACACGTCCCACCACGGCTTCAGGATCCGGTACGCCGGCTGCGTGTCCGCAAAGTAGCGGAGCTCTGTCACTGGAATCATGGTTCCACCTAAAAGGGTCCATGTGAGGGAGTTACTGCAGGTGGCCTGGCTCCCTGGGACCCCGGGGTCAGGGGAGGGAGATGATGGGCCTGTTGTCCAGAATCCCACCTCGAGTTAGCTGGGGGTCAGAGCCTTGCCGTTCACAGGGCGGCCCGCGGATGAGCCTTTCTCCAGAAGCCATTCGGTCACCAGACGGCTGGGAAACCACCGTGGGGAAGGCAGGCAGCCCCCCACAGCACCCCCCCAGTAAACAGCAAGGAAGACCGAACACTGAGACCAGGACCCGCGCTGGCAGATGGCTAATTGGCCCTCACAGGAGCCCCCCTGCATTCCAGTAAGAACATTGTGGAATTCCCAGCTGGATCCCATCCTCTTACTGATCAGACTGACTAGAGGGCCTTGTTGAAAACCCCCAGTTCACTAGGAACCAGCTGCCATGAGCCAGCAACCTGAAGAGATTTCTGCAAAGCACAAGAAAAGCCAAACGGAGAAAAGAGGCTCAAGGTGAACTCCTTTCTGTAAACCAAACAAGGACGTTAGAAAACTCCTCTGTGTGCGTGTGGTTATGTCCATACAGGATCCTGGGAGTCCTGGGGGACCAGAGGACACACACCCAGTAGGTGCACCCAAAGAAGAGCTTCTGGGGGGTGGGGACAAGAGAACTGGAGCGTGCTCTGCCGGAAGCAGGACGAAACAAGTGCAACTGTGCATTTGTGTAAGGTTATCTCTGGCTGTGTCCATCCACGTGAGTATATAAAGAAAGCAGAAGCAGCCGCAGCAGGATCTCGCCCTGAAGAGTCCAACTCGACAGGTCTCAGGTAAAGCCAGGAATCTGCTTTTGTAATACGAGACTTCGGTGACAGCAATGATTGGCCAAATTTGGGAAACACTAGATGAGAAGCCACATTCAGGAAACCCAGCCAGTGGCGCGTAGGAGGTGTGCTCCACAACACGCACGGGTAAGGAACCTCACCCGTGGTCGCTCTGCCAAGGTACGTGGCTCCTGTAACGGGCAGTAAAGGCTAACAGGACAAAAAGGGGCCGGGTGCTCGCAGGAGAACGCCTGGGAGGAATAAACAGTGTAAGGACAGAAATGAAACTTCCTGTAAAAAGACCATCCAGGGTTACCCACTGTTAGCTTTTCTTTTCTTTAAAACTGATTTCAGAGGGGGAGAGGAAGAGAGACAGAGACAGAAACATCGATTTCTTGTTCTACTTATTTACACACTCATTGGTTGCTTCTTGGACGCGCCCTGACCAGCGATCGAACCCACAACTTTGGCGTATCAGGATGGTGCTGTAGCCAACTGAGCTACCTGGCCAGGGCCTGTTACCTTTTTAATGAGTAATAACCTTGTCCTCTCTATGTGTATTTAAAAAAATAAAATTGATTTTATGTTATACCCTATTTTTAAATCTACACTTTAAACCAAAGTTTAAATACCCATTTTTTTATTTTAGTATTTTATTTATTTTTAGAGAGGGAGAGAAACATCCATGTGTAAGAGAAACATCACTATGTGGTTGCTTCTCACACACTCCCAACTAGGACCTGGCCCACAAGCCAGGCATGTGCCTTTACTGGGAATAGAACTGGCGACCTCAGTGGATAAGGCCAGAGCCCAATCCACTGAGCCACACTAGCCAGGGCTAAATACCTGTGTTTTAACAAACGGGTCTAGCCCTGCATGGTGAACCAAAGGGCAGCTGGTTTGATTCCTGGCTGGGACACGTACCTGGGTTGCGAGCCAGGTCCCCAGTAGGGGGTATGTGAGAAGCAACCACACATTGATGTTTCTCTCCTTCTCTTTCTGCCTCCATTCCCCTCACTCCAAAAATAAATGAATAAAATCTTTAAAAAAATACAAATGGGTCTGTTTCTCTCGGGAGAAGAACAAGGGTGCCCAGCTTATGGAATGAGGCCATCTTATTTTGACTACTGATAATATAAATAATGACAACAGTAATGGATGCTTCGTAAGACTGGGCCTCCTGTCCTAGGGTGCACTGGGATGGGTGGGGAGGACAGGAGGGACCCAAACCAGGACCCTGTGAAGGAATCAGGGCACTGAGATGGCTGTGCGCCAGGCGCTGAGCGGGCCTTACCACGGGGTCCCTCTCACGGAACCCCTTCGATGTCCGAATGTGGGGCCTACCTTCAGCCCCGCTCCACAGGTGGGGGACTCAGGTCCAGAGAGGTAGAGTCCCTCTCACAACCCACAACCCTGCCTGGGTCCTCACCGCTGCGTGGCCTCTTCCCCACCTGCCTGCTCAGAGGCCCCGACACCAGGGGTAGAGACTAAGCGCAGCAGTGCAGCCTCCCCGCCCCCGGGGTGCCCGGGGCTCAGGTCGCCACAAGGCCAGCAGCCGCCAGCACTGCCCTGGTGAGGCTAGCAGGCCCAGGGCGGGGCAGGGGGCAGAGGGTGCCCCACAGGAAAGGAAGGCCCAGGCCCTCTAACAACCTGGCTCTCACGCCACCCACACTCCCAGGAAAGTAGCACTCCAGGGGAGCCTGCTGGATCAAGCAGCAGGCCTCCAGCTGAGAGACCCCTGAACGTTCAAGACACGGGGACATTCATCCCTCCCTTCCTGGCTCCCTGAGTCCACAGTTGCTGGGGATGGGCAGGAAGAAGAGACCAAGAAGAGAGCGCCTGAGAGCCTGCAACAGCCTGCCCTGGAAAACCCAGAATGAGTGGGTCATGGCAGGTTGCCAGGTGTCGGGGGTGGAGGCCGTTTATGACCAGGCAGGATGTGGTTGCAGCCTCACTGTTTCAGAGGGAGAATGGGCGTGTCAGGAGCCCAGAGAACACCCAGCCGCACACCGTGAGGAGGTGTCTCTGGGCCCCCACACCCCGGGCTCTGCACATGCAGCCTTCCTGACTCCTGGTTCTGAGCTGCGAACTGGTCACAGCTCTGTTCGAGGTAAGGGAGCCTGAGGCTCAGAGAGGCAGGAAACAGCCCAGGCTATTCTGCCCCAGCACACGGCCTCTGACCGGCTCACATACACACCCGACACCCGGTCTCAAAGCACACCCTGCACTCTGCCCAGCCTTTGGTTCGGGCCTGTGGGGGCAATTAAGGTGACGAAGGTGTGTCCCCCACTTCAGGGGCCTCTCCACCCCGTGTGAGTGTGTAGAAAAGGTGGGACAGACAGCAGAGTGCCCAAACGACTGAGCCCGGTGTGCGGAGAGGGGCGGCTATGGCTACAGCAGGAGATGGGTGCCAACTTCGTGCTGGAAAGGGCTTCAAGGAGGTGGGGCTCAGACAAGCTCCCCACCGGCCCGCAGCCTCAGGTCCTACACAAGGGGCAGGACACCTCACGGAGCTACTGGGAAGAGACCATGGAATGTCATGCATTTACAGAGCTGAGTGCAGAATGGGGCGGGCGGGCAGTCAGTTTTGGCTGGTATCAACTCTCTTAGACCTTCTCCTCACCTGGGAGACGACCAGAAGCTCCTTGAGGACAGGAGTTTTCAGCCGGAGTAGGTGCTCTGTAAATTCAGAGGGTCTCGAGAGATCCCCTGAGAGGGGGATAGGGCCAGAGTGGGTGCAGAGAACGGCACAGGCTTTGAAGTGTGGCAGGGAGAGGCGGCCTCAGTCCCAGGCAGACTGGGGCTGGCTAGCTGGGCTGCAGGACGGGGGAGGAAGCAGCCTGCCCCGAGGGCCATGGATCCCTCACAGGCAGGGAGCTCAGGGCAGCCACCTGCCCCAGGAGCTGGGCCACTCGAGGCCTCCACACCCAGTCAGAGCAGCTCCACACACCCAGACTGACGGCTGAGGCCAAGGCCAGGAGCTTCCCGAGCCCAGGAGGGGCATGCTGTTTCGGTGCCCCTTCTTTTCTCAAAAACGTTATTATAGTAAAATGCATTACAACATAGAATTTACCACCTTCAACATTTTTAGGTGCACAATCTGGGGGCATCAAGCACACCCCTGCTGCTGTGCGACGCCCCCCACCCTCCGCTCCAGCATGCTCGTCATCTTGCAGAACCAAGACTCTGTCCCCATTTGACACTAACCCCTGTCCCCTAGCCCCTGGCAACCACCATCCCACTTTCTGTTTCTGTCAACGCGACAACTCTAGAGACCGCATGTCCATGGGATGGCACACTCTTTGTCCTTTCGTGTCTGGTGCATTTCACTTAACACAACACCCTCGGCTTCATTCGTGCTGGAGCGTGCACCAGCACTGCCTTCCTGTTCGGGCTGAATAGCATTCCTCATGACCACTTTATAGACAGGGAGACTGAAGCGCAGGGAGAGAACTGACATGCCAACTTCACACGCCTGTGAGTGACACCGGATCAGTGACACCGGATCTCCTCTCGGGGCCCTTCAGACGGGGCAGACCCCACCTGACAGCTGCCCCAGGGGTACATGGGGCCATTCATTCCCTGCCTGCACTTAGCCTCCTAGCAGCAGTGTGGAAATGGCGCCCGTGCCAGGGCCTCAGCTTCCCTGTCTGGACGGGAGCAGAGAATCTGTCACGGACGGGTCCATATTTTGTAAAAGACGGTCAAGGTACTAAGGGGTGTGTGATCACAGAACACAGAACTCCTAGAAATGTAAGAGGAAGACAATCCAACAGGAGAAAAAGCGGCCAAATATATGAACAGACAACTCAAAGGGAAAAAATGCAAGCGGAAATTAATGTATGAAATAGTTTTTTAGAAAGGATGTATTGATTTTTTATATATGTATTTTATTGATTATGCCATTACAGCTGTCCCATTTCCCCCACTTCATTCCCCTCCACCCTGCACCCCCATCCACACTCTCCTTTAGTTCATGTCCATGTGTCATAAGTTCTTTAGTTTCTATATTTGCTATACTATTCTTGCCCTCCCTCTATTTTCTCCCTACTGTCTATGCTACTTATTCTCTGTACCTTTTCCCCCTCTCTCCTCCTCCCACTCCCCTGTTGCTATCCCTCCATATGATTTCCATTTCTGTGGTTCTGTTCCTGTTCTAGTTGTTTGCTTAATTTGCTTTTGTTTTAGGTGTGTGAGTTGCTGTCTTTTTACTGTTCACATTTTTTATCTTCTTTTTCTTAGATAAGTCCCTTTAACATTTCATATAATAAGGGCTTGGTGATGATGAACTCCTTGAATTTGACCTTATATGAGAAGCATTTTATCTGCCCTTCCATTCTATTTTTTTAATATATTTTATTGATTATACCATTACAGTTGTTCTATTCCCCCCCTTCATTCCCCTCCACCCGCACACTCCCTCCCCCACCATTCTCCCCCTTTTAGTTTATAACCACGTGTCTCAAGTTCTTTAGATTCTATATTTCCCCCACTATTCTCGCCCTCCCCCCTATCTATTTTCTACCTACTATCTATGCTATTTTCTGTGCCTTCTCCCCCCTTCTCCTCCTCCCACTCCCCTGTTTCTAACCCTCCATGTGTTCTTCATTTCTATGGTTCCACTCCTGATCTAGCTGTCCTCTTGGTTTGCTTTTGTTTTAGGTGTGGTTGTTAATAACTGTGTGTTTGCTGTCCTTTCACTGTTCATATTTTTCATCTTCTTTTTCTTATATAAGTCCCTTTAGCATTTCATATAATAAGGGCTTGGTGATGATGAACTCCTTGAACTTGACCTTATCTGAGAAGCACTTTATCTGTCCTTCCATTCTAAATGAAAGTTTTGCTGGATAAAGCAATCTTGGCTGTAGGTCTTTGGATTTCATGACTTGGAATACTTCTTTCCAGCCCCTTCTTGCCTGTAAGGTCTCTTTTGAGAAATCCGCTGACAGTCTGATGGGTACTCCTTTGTAGGTGACTGTCCCCTTATCCCTTGCTGCTTCTAGGATTCTCTCCTTCATTTTAGTCTTGGCTAATGTAATTATGATGTGCCTTGGTGTGTTCCTTCTTGGGTCCAACTTCTTTGGGACTCTCTGAGCTTCCTGGATTTCCTGGAAGTCTATTTCCTTTGCCAGACTGGGGAAGTTCTCCTTTATTATTTGTTCAAATAAGTTTTCCACTCGTGGCTGTTTCTTTCCCCCTTCTGGTACCCCTATAATCCGGATGTTGGAATGTTTAAAGATGTCCTGGAGGTTCCTAAGCCTCTCCTCATTGTTTTGAATTCTCATTTCTTCATTCCTTTCTGGTCGGATGTTTCGTTCTTCCTTCTGGTCCATTCCATTGATTTGAGTCCCAGTTTCCTTTCCATCGCTATTGGTTTCCTGGACATCTCCCTTCATTTCAATTAGTTTAGCCTTCATATGTTCCTCTAATTTGTGACTGTACTCTACCAATTCTGTGAGCATCCTGATAAATAGTGTCTTAAATTGGGCTTCTGAGAGGCTGGCAATCTGTTGGTCCCTTAGAGTTATTGGCTCTGGGACTTTGAGTTCTTCTTGTACCATCTTTTGGGCTGTTCGTGCCTGTTAAGTAGCAGGATCGGAGCCCTAGGTTTTCACCAGAGCAGGGCAACTGAGTCGCTGGGTTGTGACGTTGAATGTGGGGGCGGGGTCAAAAAGGGACAATGGCTTCCCTCCGCCGCCTGCTGCCGCGACCCCCACCAGCACCGCAGCCACCACCGTCACCAGGCCCACGCGCCTCGCTCCATTGCACGCGAGTGTGTCACCGCTGTCAGCCCTCCACCACTGGGTTTGCCCCCTGGGGCCTGCGTGGTCCATCTCACTGCGCACGAATGTGCGACCTTGGTCAGTCTGCCCCGCACCCCGACTAGTTCCGGGCTGCCTGCGCTCCGAGGTCTGTCCTGCCCGACCCAGCTCCGCTGCTGGCTCCACCTCTCTTACCGTCCTCGTTGAACGGTTCGTAGCTGTCGGACTTCCGTATAATTCCGTTTTCTGGCCTCTGGGTGTGTCTAAGTTCTCCAAAACTTTTGTTGTATCCAAACTTGGTTGTGGGAGAAGGCACAGTGTTTCCACCTATGCCTCCATCTTGGCGGAAGTCCTGCCCTTCCATTCTAAATGAAAGCTTTGCTGGATAAAGCAATCTTGGATGTAGGTCCTTGCATTTCATGACTTGGAATACTTCTTTCCAGCCCCTTCTTGCCTGTAAGGTCTCTTTTGAGAAATCCGCTGACTGATGAGAACTCCTCTGTAGGTGACTGTCCCCTCATCTCTTGCTGCTTCTAGAATTTTCTCCTTCGTTTTAATCTTGGATAATGTAATTATGATGTGCCTTGGTGTGTTCCTCCTTGGGTCCAACTTCTTTGGAATTCTCTGAGCTTCCTGGAAGTCTATTTGCTTTGCCAGATTGGGGAAATTCTCTTTTATTATTTGTTCAAATAAATGTTCCACTTGGTGCTCTTCTTCTTCCCCTTCTGGTACCCCTATAATTTGGATGTTGGAACATTTAAAGACATCCTGGAGGTTCCTAAGCCTCTCCTGATTTTTTTGAATTCTTGTTTCTTCATTCTTTTTTGTTTGGTTGTTTCTTTATTCCTTCTGGTCCACTCCATGGATTTGAGTCCCAGTTTTCTTCCCATCACTCTTGGATCCATGTGCATTTTCCATCATTTCACTTAGTGTAGCCTTCATTTTTTCATCTAATTTGCAACCAAAATCAACCAATTCTGTGAGCATCCGGATCATCAGTGTTCTGTTTCATTGCCAGTTTTTTGCCTGGTTTATCTGTGCGCAAATGTGTGTCGGCAGTCAGCTGGCTGCCTCGTGCGCCTCAGTGGGTCTGCTCGTTGCCTCCCTGCGCCTAGGGTCTATCAGCCACCACTTTTTCCTGCCGTGACCCCTCTCCACCAGCTGCCGACTTCACCCCTCTTACTGGTCTGGATGAATGGCTGTCGGACTTCTGTACGGTTCAATTTTCTGTCTGTTCTGGTTGGGGTTTTTTTTTGTTTCTAAATTTTTGTTGTCCCTAATTTTGGTTGCGCGAGGAGGCACAGTGTGTCCACCTATGCCTCCATCTTGGCCAGAAGTCCTGTATGAAGTAATTCTTAATCTCATTACTACTCAGGGAAGGCAAAGTAAAACAATCAGATGCCGTTTCACGCCCCTGCCATTGGCAACAATGCTGAATTCCCAGGAACGGGTCAGGGTGCACACACCCTACAATCCAGCAGTTTCTCTGAGTCACAGACCTGAGAGCGTCACTACACACACACGCACACACACGTGAAGCCATGGGCAGGGACACTCACTTAAGAGTCGTTCCTAACAGCAAAAATTCAGCTAAACGTCATCGAGGGGAGGGATAAACTGCTCTCATCATACAGTGAAAGAGGACAGCAAAGACAGTGGATGAACTACAGGTACGTGGATAGACCTCAAAAACGATGCTGAACTCCACCGCGGCCGGTGGCTCGGTTGGTGAGAGCACCACCCCCATAGACTAAGGCTGCAGATTTGACACCCAGTCAGGGCACATACAACAACTGCATAAATAAGGGGGACAACAAACCAACGTTTCTCTTTCTCTCACGCAAATCAATAAATTAAAAACAAAACAAAACAAAAAAACCCCAGCCCTGGCCAGTGTGGCTTAGGGGACTGAGGGCTGGCCTAGGAACCAAAGGGTCGCCAGTTTGATTCCCAGTTGTGACACATGCCTGGGTTGCAGGCCAGGTCCCGGGTGAGGGGTGCGGGAGAGGCAACCATACATTGACATTTCTCTCTCTCACTTGCTTTCCCTCTCTAAAATAAATAAATAAAATCTTTTTAAAAATGTTAAGAACAAGTATAGAGTAATACACTGATTATGTAAGGTTTTCTATAACACATATGAGGGGGGATTCAATAATGAGGCTTATGGCCTGGAGGGCAGGCCCCCTGAATTCAGGCTTCCCCTACTGGGTGGGTGTTCCAGGAACCTGTCTGTATCAGTGTACCAGCTGGCGTTGTTGTGGGAGGCTGTGTTCTGCTTCAGCGAATTTTTCTTTGTAGTCTCTTTCAATGCATTTGCCAGTTTCACAGCGGGTGTTACAGGCGCACCTGCCCACACCAGGCTGAATGTTCAGCAGCTTTTGACCAAAAACATCATGACCCCCATGCCCCACCCTAATCTTGCTCTCAAGCAACTTTTTTCTGTTTCCTTGGATGTAAAAAGGCCTTAAAGGGAAACATTTCACTGATGTGGAAAAGGTGAAACAGAAAATGGCAGAAGCACTAAAAGACATCAAAATCTACAAGTTCAAAAACTGCTTGAGCAGTGGAAAAATGTCTCAATAGGTGTACTCTATCAGGTGAAGAGTATTTTGAAGGTGACTGAAGTTTAAATATGTAAGAATAAATACACAATTTTTACAAGTAAATCCCAGGTTTTTTGGTCCCCTTCATGTGTGCTCGTGTGTGCAAGTATACAAACACGCATGAAGGCCCTAGAATCAAGGTGATAATTTCACTTTGTGGGGGTTGAAAGCAAATAGGATTGAAAAAAGAGACTTCATTGTGCCTGAAATAATTTGAGAGGAAATCAGGAGCAATTACTGCAAAAACTAAGGTTTGACAAAGCGAAGTCCTGGATACTAAGATATTTGCTTGATTTTATACTTTCCTGTGTGTTTAAACTATTTCATACAAAATTTACCGGAACAATGACCCTGGCTGGCCGTCTGGTCCTCACACCTGCCAGGCTCAGCTGGAGGCAGCAGCAACTGGACCCCGTTGCCAGGGCAGCAGATTCAGCTCCTTCTTCCGACTGGCCTGCTACTCACTGGCACAGCAGCACCTGTGGTCTCTGAGGATCCTACAGGTGCAGTGTCACCCCTTCCTGATCCTGCCCTGCCCCCAGGGAGATGTGGAAGTGGGTAGGGTGCAGCCAGACCCTTCCCACAGTGCTGCTGACACAGGTGGGGGGAAGTGGGCCCTGGCTCCTGTGGCAAGGCTGGAGCATCCCTATTCCTGGGAGCCGGATAAGCAACCCAGAGGTCCCAATCCTCCCCTTGGTGGCAGACAGATCTCAGGGAGTGCAAAGGACACAAACTTCAGAGTCGGGAGACACAGATTCAAATTCAGCTCTACCGTGAAATGATTCCATGGCCCCAGGCAAAGTATTTAGCTCAAGCCCTTCTTTTTGCAACTTTAAAATAAGCGGTCCCACAGACCGCTGCCCTGCCGGGTGGCTCAGTTGGTTGGATGGTGTTCCGTACACCAAAAGGTTGCATGTTCAATCCCCAATCAGGGCACACACCTGGGTTGAGGGTTCTATACCTGGTCGGGGCATGTACAGGAGGCAACTGATCAATGCTTTTCTCTCATATCAGTATTTTTCTCTTTCTCTAAAACTGGGTGAAGATTAAAAAAGAATACGACCTACCTCTGAGATCTGTATGCACTGACCCAAAAGATGTCCAAGTGATAATAAACTAATAAAGTAATAAAAAGGAAATGCTGATGAGAACAAAAATTTATGATCAGTGAGAGAAGCCAGTGACGAAAGGACAAACCCTGTACAATGCCACCGCCATGAGGGCTCCAGAGCAGTCGGAGTCGTAGGGACAGAGAGTGAAACAGGGGTGTGGCGGGGGGGGGGTGCTGCTGGGGGTGCTGCTGCAGGGGGAGGGGTGCGGGGGAGCGGGTCTTCAACAGGGACCGAGTTTCAGTTTGGGAAGGTGGAAAGAGTTCTGGAGGCGGACAGTGGTGATGGTTGTGTGATGCAAATGTGACAATGCCACTGAACTGTATACTTAAAAATGGTTAAGATGAGCCCTGGCTGGTGTAGCTCAGTGGATTGAGCTCGGGCCTGTGAACCAGAGGATCGAAGTTCGATTCCCAGTCAGGGCACATGCCTGGGTTGCAGGCCAGTTCCCAGCAGGGGACGCATGAGAGGCAACCATACATTGATATTTCTCTCCCTCTCTCTTTCCCTTCCCTTCTAAAGATAAATAAAATCTAAAAAATAAAAAATAAAATTATTTTAAAAAATGGTTAAGATGATAAATTTCATGATTTACACACACACGTACGTGTGTGGTGTGTGTGCTTCTTAAATCCCGACCTGAGGATACATTTTTCTCCCGTTGGCAGTAAAGGGAGGAGGGGACAGAGAGCGAGAAACATCGATGGGCAGCCTTCCTCATGCCCCCGACTGGGGTTTGAACCCGTGATCTGGGTGTGTGCCCTGACTGGGAATCAAACCTGCAGCCCTGCAGGGTGTGGGACGACACTCCAACCAACTGATGCACCCAACCAAGGCATGTGCTACACATATTTTACCGCAATAAAATAGAATTAGGAAAAAGTGTAAAATCCCATTCTTGTCTTAAAATATTGTATCAGTAACAGATTCATTACTGTATGCATAGAAAAGCCTAGAAATTATACACAGAACTATATGCAGTTAAATTTAGAGGGATGGATTTAGAGGGTGGTTCTTCTATTATTTAATTTTGGTCCTTTCATAAGCCGGAAAAAATATTTGGGAAAAACGCCGCAGGTCTCCCTCACTGTGTGGATTCTGAGGATCGTCGGAGCTTATAAGAAGCGCCTGCCGTCCACTACGTCAGAGGAAGGCCAGCTCGCTCCCACCTGCCTGCCAGGATAGCAAGGCACTTCAGAGGCGCAGCCTGCACTGCAGGGAAGCGGTGGCTCAGGGCGGGCGAGCTCAGACCCACAGCTTTTTCTCTTTGCACCTCAGTTTCCTCACCTGTCAAAGGGGAGTATCACAGTAGCTGTCTCAGAGGCTTCCTGTGAGAATTAAAAAGGAGACCATGTATATGGTGGCAGCCTGGTCTGGCACAGAGGAAGGCACGCCACAGTCACAGCCCAGCTGCCACGGCACAGAACCCTCCCGGAATTCAGTGGGGGGACACCCAGGTGAGGGCTGAGCTGAAAGCACAAACTCCTACAGCCCAGACCAGACACCCAGAGGGCCCCAGAATCTCCAGGACTCATAGAGCCATGAACTTCTGGAGCCCCTCCTGGCTCAGGACTCCTGGAAAGGATGGGGGTCCAGCATTCTGCCCCCATGGCTTTCAAGCCTGGTCCCTGTCATTGACTCCCTCCCGAAGCTTCTTACAAAGAAATGACGCGCTGCCTGCCTAGTCCCAGAGGAAGACCACCCAACAAGCTCCAGCCCCATTGCAGCCTACAGAGATTTGGCTGCCACACCTGAGCCGTGGTGGCAGGCAAGGCAGCCGGTAAACAGGGCATAGAGAGCCTTTTTGTTGAAGCCCAAACAGAGAGGCTGGGAAACCTTCCCAGGCAGGAGGGAAGGGGATTGGCTGGCATCAACACTCTCCCAGGAAAGGGGGCAGGGCCATTCCAGCAAAGCCCCAGGAAGACACTGGGTCGCTGGCCTTGTCCCAGGAGGCTCTGAGCCTGTGAATCTGCTCCTCGGTCAGCACCCCCAGGTTTCCTTTGGTCCCAGAACCGGGAGGGAGAGGATATGACCAGATACGGCCAAGTCCCACAGTGCACACAGCCCCCGCCCCAGTGCAGGGCACTGCCCTCCAGGCCCCCACACCCAGTTGGGATGAGTCAGCGGCTGAGGGCTGGGGGCACTGCCTGGCCTGGCACTCTTCCCTCAGAGAAGGGCACACCCTCACTTCCCAGGGAAAGGAAAAGGGGAGGCGGTCTGGGCCAGAGTGGGGAGGGGAATGAGTTTCAGTTCCAAACTGCTTTCACATTTGGGAGGGCCTCCCAAACAGGCCTGTCTTTCTACAAACTTGTAAGGGCAGGGCCTGCCTTTGAGGTAAAGGGTGACAGGTAAGGGGCGCCCACCTCGGACCTGCCCCACTGTGAGCCCAGCACACAGAAGCAGGAGGCCAGGCTGGAGGTGAGGGCTTCCCCTACCCCCCCCCCCCCCCCCCCCCGTTACTATCATCCCACCCAGCACTTCCTGCGCCTCACTTCCCAATCTCCAAGCAAACCACTAAGATGGCTCTGGTGTGTGACCTCAGGAAAGTCACTTCGTCCCCCGGGGCTCTGGTTTCCTCATCTGTAAAATGGGCTGATGAGTCCATTCCTTGCAGGGTGGTGAGGAGGACTAAAGGAGGCAGGCCACAGAAACTCTTGGCCCAGTGCCTACCACACAGTGAGACTCCGTGACGTCAGCTTCTGTTACCACTGTGGTAAGTTTCAGCAGTCCCTTTAAAGGTCCGAAGTCTGAGGCCCAGAGAGGTTAAGTGACCTGCCCAGGGCCACAGAGTGAGATGGTGGGGAAGTCCACGCCAGGTCTGACTTTCCATTGTGCTAGTCTGCCTCAAAGGCAAGTTGGTCTCCTGGCCCAACCAGGCTCCCAGGCCCCTGAGATGCTTCCTGGGACAAGAGCCCCTTCTCCTGAGGGCCATGCAAATGTCTCTGCCGGGAACCCTAGCAGGCCACCGGCAGACGCGGCTGGGCCTCTCAGGTACAGCTCTACAGAAACCGTGGAGGGAAGCCCGGCTCTAGATTTAGGTCCAGAAGCCAGGTGTTGGGTCTGGGCCTCGGGGCAGAGAGGCCTTGGAGACAGGCTCTGAGCCGCTATAAATGCCAGCACTGCCTTCCAGACAGATTCTAAAACGAGAGCAGGAACACCCAAGGGTGGCTGAGATCTCTGGGAAATGGGACTGCGGGGGGCCCGGCCATAGGTGAGATGCCAGCGGCCTGGCTCTCCCGGCTAGAGGGGCTGCTGAGCCGGGGCGCCAGCTGGGAGACATGAAGGACAGGATTCCCTCAAGGCCCCGCCCCTGGGCACACCGACTCCATCAGAGGGCCGGAGTTTGGCAGTGGTGCCTCTGAGAATGTCCAGGTGGCACGTGAGAGCTGTGGAATTTTACAGCCGCCTTTACTGTGGTGCAACGTTACCCCAGGCATGAGGCACTGCAGGCATCTACTTAGTCGTAAGGTGTTTAGCCCTCAAGAGATGCTTAAATGTAGAACTTGTTACAAATGCAGTAGAAACGCATCGGGGGACACAGCATGGGATGTCGTGACTGGGAGTAAAAGTTATTCTAGAAACCTGAACCCCATGCATCCTTGATGAAAGGTTCAATGCACCCCCACCCCCACCCCCAGCTACTGGCAGGTCACTAAAACCCCCGGTACCAAGGGGAACTCAGCTGGCTTCTACAGCAAGGGTGTCAGTTCTGGTAGCAGAGAGACTCGTCACCAGAGATGGGGACCAGAGCTGAAAGAGTCACCCCAGCCAGTGCTTCCTGGCGTGGCCTGCACACCACCGGCTTCACAATGGGCTGGGGAGTCTTCAAAGTGCAGAGTCCTGGGCCCAGCCCCAGACTCTCACTGGGCATCTGTGGTGGTGGGCTCAGGAAAAACAGCATTTCCGACAAGCCCCCAGGTGACTCTGAAGCACCCCCAAGCCCCAGCACCTAGAGAAAAAGAAAAGTGGAAGGTGGGGAGAAAGCACAGGCTGCCAAGGCAAAGAGAACCGGTTTGAATACTGACTTTTCCACTAAGCCGAGTTTGGGCAAGAGCCCTCATCCCTCCAAGTCTTGGTCTGCTGGCCTGTGAATGGTGAAACCACCTCGCACAGGTGCTTGCAGCAGGTAAGGTAGCTGATGTATGCAATGACCTAGCACAGTGCCCAGCACTCAGCCCACGGCCCCTGAGGATGACCACTGGACCCGAAGGCCCTGCTGCTGGAAGGAGGGAGCGGGCAGAGAGGCCAGCTCCGGGGGCTCTCTGCCAGGAGCGTCTCCAAAAGGACAGAGACTCCAGGGAAAGAACGAGAGGGAGAGACAGGGGAGGGGGAGAGGGTCAGGCCAGGGAGCCTGAGAGCCCCGCCAGGTGAGGGAGACTTCTCGGCTCAGACCTCACCCCCAGCACCATCCTGCCAAACCACTCTCCCATTTCCACAAAACCAGGCTGCCACAAGGGAGACCCTGAGACCCTGGAACCCACCCTGAGGTCGTTTGTGTCCTGACAGAGCATCTTTGGACCCAGGCCACAGGGCGGCCCCTCCACCTTCTTGCCTGACTGCCCACCCTGGAGACTAAAACCCAAAGGAAGCGTTGCAAGGGAATGAGGGCTGAGGTTTCTGCCAGGGACCACCAGGGCAAACCGAGTCAGGACCAGACTCAGGCACACGTAACAACTCGTGTGTGTCACCTCAACCTCCCAACTGTCCCCTGCCTCAGGCAGACAGGGAGGCCGGAACCTGGAGGCCAAACCTCCCAGGCCTGCCCGCGCCATTCCCTCCACGCCGTCCCTGGCACGGAGGAGGAATTCTGATCCCAGATAAGTAGGACCTGCTGCTTCCTGCTCGTCTCGTAGGCCAGAGACTTCAGCTAGGGCCTCCCCTCTCTCTGTAGGACAGAGTTGCTCAGAGCCAACAGGAAACTCCTGCAGGGCAGGGCCCAGAGTTGCTACCCTTGTCCCAATAAACAGGAGAGTCAACGAAATCACACACCAGGCATTTCCCACCCCCTCCGCTGCTGCAAAAGCCCCAACTCACTGCTTGAAACCCCTACAGTGAGGGAAGGGAGCACTGAGGGGGAGACCAGAGTGCAGACATTCCCATGGGAACGCATGCTCAGACTCCCCCTGCCTGGGAGAGAGGTCCAGGAGTGACCACTAAAGAAGAGCGAGTGAGCTGGGGCCAGCAGCTGTACAGACTTGCTTTCGGACGAAGGAGCAAACAGTAACAATACGTACGTGAGGAAGAATACACCCCACCCGACTCACATGGCTGGAGGGGGGTTACAGGGGACTTTCACTTTCTACGTGAGGTTAAAACCAAAACATCATACAAACATAATGAACATGCAAGTGTGCTGGTAATTACAAAAAAATAGTAAGGTTACTACTTCTTTTCAAACCCAGGCTAGGAGGGGCCAGGCCTTCCTTAACAAAAAGCTGAGATGGGAGGTGAAGGCAGGGAGGCCTCAGGCACAAAGCAAAGGACCTTGGCCCAGGACTCCAGGCTCAGGTCCCGGTCCCATGTCCCAGGCTTCCTTCCTTATGAGTCTGGGTAAACTGCCTTCTCCCCTCAGCCTCGGTCTCCACATCGGTAAACGGGAGGAGGGCCATGGCCTGAGCTTCCCCAAATGACCAAGCGGGATCATCGATGAGGGTGTTTCCCAAATCACAGAGCTGCTACCANCAGGGAGGCCTCAGGCACAAAGCAAAGGACCTTGGCCCAGGACTCCAGGCTCAGGTCCCGGTCCCATGTCCCAGGCTTCCTTCCTTATGAGTCTGGGTAAACTGCCTTCTCCCCTCAGCCTCGGTCTCCACATCGGTAAACGGGAGGAGGGCCATGGCCTGAGCTTCCCCAAATGACCAGGCGGGATCATCAATGAGGGTGTTTCCCAAATCACAGAGCTGCTACCATTGGGGCTGCATTCTGGAAAACGACTCAGCCAGTGCCCCTCCCCACAACCAACTCGGGGGATGAGGTATGGATGTTGCCCTCTTTGGGCGACGAGGAAACCGAGGCTCACAGAGGTACAGTGACCAGTCCACAGTCACTCACGGGGAACGAGAGAACAAAGTGCCGGTCCTCACCAGCGCACCTCCTGCCTTTGGGGACTGTTTTCCAAAGTGTAGGCTGAGAAACCCCGTCCCCAAAGAGGCCCATCCGTGTGGGCCAGGAAGTGCGGGAAACGCGACTCTCCAGTCCCCCCAGAGGCTCGTCACTCTCGCCGCGAGGCACTCAAGGCCCTGAGAAGTCCTGCAGCAAGGACAAGGAGCTGCCGTTTCCCACTGGGGACACACCTGGGAAATGTGGCCACGAGACAGCATCCGCCACAACCCAGCCTGGCAGATCTGGACCGAAGGAGGAAAAGCAGAAGGTGGCAATGGACGTAACATTGGCATTTGAAGAGCACAGCAAACAGATGCTACTCAGCTGGCCACCGAGTTGGGAGGAGCAGGAAGAATTCTGTCCCCTCTGTCATCTGCCACCTCTGCCCTAGATGTCCTGGGGCCTATGGGCAGAAGAGCAAGGACTGCAGAGACGGCGGAGACACTGCCCTTTGCTCCCTGGGCTGGGGAGGGCACCTGGGCAGAGGCCGTGGCTGGCCTGGAGGGAGAGGGACCCAGTCCTTACCCCGGGGACGGCTCTGCTATCTGCGTGCTGGCTGCCGGTGCTGAGGCTGGCCCGCTTCTGCCTGGGCAGGGTCCTGGCATTTCCTTCGTTCCATGAAGCTGCCTCCCTACGAGGAAGCGAGAGCTGCTGTCAGCAGGGATGTAAGTGACAATCAGAGTTACCTGCTGTGCCGCCAACGTTTTCGGAGTGCCTGCTTGGTGCCAGGCCCTCAGCTGGGTTCTGGGGTGACAACAGAGAATCAGGCAGTCTACTGGGGAGATGCCAAGTCAACAGTAACAACTGGCTCTTGAGAGCTCAGGGCTCCACTGCGGGGAACCCAGAAGCCATGGGACCATGGAAGAAACACTAGACCCACACTGCTGGCTGGAGTCAAGGAAGGCTCCCTAGAAAAGGTGTTACCTGAGTCGACTACTGAGGAAGAGTAGGAGTTGAAGAAAGAGCATTCCAGGCAGGGAGGGAAAACACATGTTTGCGTGGAGGGGAAAAAACGTGGCATCTAGAGAATGCTGCATGATTCAACCTGGCTAGATCCAGGGCTGGAGGTGGGCCGTGCATGGAGGGAGATGAGCTATTGTGGGGTGAGCCAGATCCAGGCAGAGATAAATCCTCAGCCCAGACACATAACTTTGACTCCAACACAAACCCCAACTATCATCTATTAGTCAAGAAGCATTTGGTGAGCATCTACTACCTGCCAGCACTCTGCTCAGAAATATCCACACGAGTGAGCAAGACAGGTTAGTCAGGTGGGGACAGAAGTGTACGCAGGCTACAACAAGGGTATGGGGAGCACCTAAATCAGCCAGGAGCTGGGCACGGCCCAGCCATCAGGGAAGGTCAGAGGATGAAGAGGAGTTAGCAGGAAGGAGGGGGAGGTGGGGAGGTGGGGAGGTGTGGAGTACAGGGGGACAAAAGAACTTGAAAGACTCTAGGAGGGCTCATGGAGGCTTTCAACCATTCATGCCACAAGCATCATTGCACCTGCTTGGAGCTCGGCGCTGTCCTGGAAGGAAGGAAGCAGAAGACGGTCTCCAGCTTCACAGGGAGACAGCAACCCAGGAATCCCACCCAGGGTGATGGCAACTAGGCAGAAAAGCACCCAGAGCTGTGAGGCCACAGGGGCCATCTAAGTCGGCCTCTACCCTGACCGCCCTCCTCTGCGAGGATGGGGACACCCAATAGTCAGTCCGGTCACCTGCCTGTGGCAGTTCCAGGACCAGAACTCTGGCCTCTGGACTCCTAGTGACTCTTCTCTCCTTCCTCTCCTAGGAAACACACAGTGACCAACCCCTACATGTTCACCTGGAGCTGATGCCTCTTTTCTCGGGGCTGCCTCTGTAATATTTCTATTATTAAGCTGTACAATGTCTTCCTGTCTGCCTCTCCTCCCAGACTGCAGCTCAGGAGGCCAGGAACTGTGTTCTCCCAGCACCATTCCCGAACCCGGCCAGGCACTTACTAAAGGAGGCCAAGTGAACAAATGAATGAGTCGGGGACAGAGAGAGTGCGCTGGGCTCTAGGGTTCCACATCCATCCCACCCAGCCCCTCATGAGGTCTTAGACTACTTGCCTGTGCCTCAGTGTCCCCATGTAAAAACGTGGAATCATCTGCACTCTCAGGAGTCAGGAATCAGGCTGATTCCTTCCCTCCTACAAGCAAGGGCCAGGCAAGGCCAGGCCAGGCCAAGAGCAACCAATGTCCAGCCATAACCCTGACTTCTGACCTACTTGGGGTAGCCCTCACGAGCCCCTCCGTGCAGCAAGGCCACACCAAGTCTGCGAAGGAAACCGTTTCCTCCTGGGCGTGCCCAAGGAGTGGAGTACAAAAGCATCTGGGTGAGTTCTGGCGGGGCCCTGCTCCATGTCCCATAGTCCCTGGAAGGCAGAGGGGCACTAGACCCAAACCCAGAGTCTCTGCACCTGGGAAGACAGGGAGGCAGAGGCCATGTTACTCATGCCCAGCACTTCTCCAAAAGCCAGTCCTCCAGTGTAAGGCATCTGCCCTTGCCCCTCCCTGGTGAGCCAGAGGAAGACTTGACCTTCATGAAGGCAACGCCAATGTGAATGAGCCACGGGCACTGCCCAGTCCCTCTGAACCAACTCCCACTCCTCCATGTTCTTCACAGGAAGGATCACCAACAGCACACCTCCCCTCTCTGCCTCCAGTCTGTCTGCTCCAGATACAGTCGGGCAGGGGTTACATGGACTCCTAGTGGAAAAGGTGGAACAGGCCCTCGGGAGGCTTCCAGCTTCTCCACGAATCCTTCTTCCACAATTTAGGCCCAAATCCCCTTTCCCTCCCCAAGCTCTCTCTCCCTCCTCATCCTCACACCTCATCCTCCACAGGCCTCCTGGGGTAAGGCAGGGAAGAGGAAGGTCAGGAGAATGTGGTCACCAAGGGACGGCCCCACCCTTTCAGTCAGGTCCCCACCAGGGGGAGGCTGTGGACATCCCCCAACCACCTCTGCTACTTTCCAAAAAAGGCAGCAGTTGCATCAGCTGAGAACTAGCCGGATCTTGGTCCACTCCCCTCCAGATCAAGGGGGAAGAAGGATTCAACTAAAGGAGCAGAATCATCATGAACCACAAGGATCCGGGGCTGTGTTCCTTCAGCCTGGGAGCCAACTCTGCCGGATCTCCAGTTCACCCATAGCGGTACCAGCCCAGCCCGGACCTAATCAGATCTGGCTCGAGGCCCCAGACCTAGTACCAGTCTTCTCGGGGACCCCAATCCTGATAGGCCCCAAGCGCCTAGCCAGGGACCCTACCCCCAAGTCAGGCACTTCTCCCGCCAGATCATTGGGGGGGGCGGGGGGGGCAAAGGGAAAAGGAAGGGTCAGGAGCCTAGAAGAAGGGAGCACGGGGAACCTTTGAAAATGAAAACGAGCTGGTAAAAAGAGAGCCCAGAGGTGGAAACTCTACGAAGGGGCAAGTGTGTGCAGAAGTGAGGATCTGGGGGAACCCTGGGGATGACAAGGAGACCTGGGGGAGCCGAGGCGGAAACTCCCAGTAGTAGAGCGCAGGGAGGCACGGGGTGCCAGGGAGGGGGCTCGCGCGCCGCGGCGCTGGAAGAGGGTGCGGTCCCAGAGACCCGAGGGAAGGGGGAGACCGGGCACAGGCAGAACTGAATTGCCGCGGGAGATCCCAGGGGGCCGGCCCTAGCGGGCTGGGCCAGAGCTGCCGGGACGCGCGGAGCTGGACAGCTGGACGGGGGCGTGCAGGAGTGGGTTTTGAGAGGTGACAGCTCGCGCCCCTTTCCCCACCCCACCCACTCACCTGGGCCCGCCGCGTCCGGCCGCCCAGCGGGCAGCCCCCGGGCCCCTGCCGCACAGTCCCGCCACCGGCCACTGCGCCCCTCCGGCGCCTCCTTTTGTTTGTCCCTCACTGCACCACTCAACCTTCTCCGCCCCGGAAGTGACGTCACCCCAAGGCGCGAAGGCGGTAGCCTGGGCGTCGCCATCTTTTTGAGGGAATCTGTTTCGCCGCCCTCAACCCCTTCTCTCCATGCCGACGCCATGTTGTTTGGGGGCGGAAGTAGCGGAGCCGGGGCTTGGCACCTTTAAAGGGGCAAGGCCGGCTCTTAACCTTCCGGGAGTCCTTGGTGACAGGTTGAAGCCTCAGAGGCGGAGGTGAGTAGCTGGTGTTGTTGAGCTTTGTTGCCCCGAGGTTAAGTGCCGGGGACGGAGGGTCTGGTAACCGGTTCCGAGCTGGATTGTGCCAAAGTACTAGCACCGTTTGGTGCTGCTGTGATAGCAGAGGGGCTTCCCCCAACCATAAGCCTCCCGCGGAAATAAATTGCGCGCGCTTTTCGCTGATCCGCACTCTGACACTGGATCCCGCCTGGCTTGCCCTGCCTGCACCCACATTGCCCCCATTCCCCCGAATCCCGCTATAATACACATAGGAGAGATGGAGTCTAAGGTAATTGGGTAAATTCTGGGCAGAGCCGGGGCTGGAACCAGATCCCCGATTCCATCTCCGCAGCTGTGTGGATCTCTAGTCCTCGCCTTTACCTCGCCTTTATCAATACCTCGTATTGATCATGGTAACGGCAACCACACCCAACAGTAATCTATACAGTGGCATAAAGTGCAGCCACTAAAACGAGACATGTTCACTGTGCACTAACGTAGAACGACGCGTGAGATACCTTAAATGAAAAGCTGGAGGGGCAAAGAGAACAGCGTTGATCTGTGCTACAGTTTGTGTGAGAAGAAAGTGTGTGGGGCTGAGTTTGTCTGCGGATGTGTGCGCCGGTCGTCTGGTGAGCTGCACAAGAAGGTGGTGACTGGTGGCCTCGGACAGAAGAACTGGGCCCCTGGGTACCTGAACAAGGGGCCAGAACTTACTACCATGTTCATCGCTTGGTTTTTTAAAAAATTAGTTGGTGAAGACCCAGCGATTCCACTTCTGGGAATATATCCAAAGTGCCACGGTCCGGCCGCAGCTTATCTAAGGGTCCCTCAGGTGAGAGTAGGCGTCGGCGCTGGGTAACAGGCAGCTACACAGCTCAAAGGCAGGTGAAGCACTGTTCCACTTATTGCAAGTACAAACTGATTTTTTATATTTTCATTTTTGGCATAGATTAACATTTTGCAGGTGTTTTGTTTGATTAGTTAAGTAGAAACAATACAAAGGTAACCAGGAAAAGTATGAAAGTTCCCATAGTTTCACTTATGTTAAACAAAAGTTATTTTGACCAGGAGAACCATTAATCAGACAATTTGAAATAGTTCTATGTACACAGTTTGAATGTCTTACTGTTTATTAAAGTTCTCAGAATTTGTCATGGGCAACAGGTACGCTTAGACCGAGCAGAGGTTAGGAAATTCATTATAAGCCTTTGTAATGTCTCACTTAGCTATATATCTTGCTGTCTAAAATGTTTTTGGTATACTGTGGACTCTAACTCCTTTGTAATTATTTCTAAGTGCTTAGTTTGTAATAGCTAGCCAGCTTCTTCTGTTTTTATGCCTGTCTAATTCTAACTGATATATATTCCTATTCAAGGTAAAGGAGGGGCTGTTACTCTAACAACTCTTTGACAATCAGAGGCTATTTTCTTAAAGGGGTTTTTGCTATTCTATGAGGCAGTTCTGTGGGAATATATATTTTTCCCTGAACTGTTCTTTCTTGGGTGGCTTTCACAGGAACAAATAAGTAAAGTACGATGCCTTAATTCAGCCAGGGTGATATTGCTTAGGACTTGAGCCAACTGTTGTTTTTTCTCTGAGAGTGGTCATTAATTCTAGGAGATTCCAAATTATCAGAAGTGCAAAGGTTAGAATACTAAGAAACAGTAAGAATAAAAGCAACACCATAATCCACTAATGCCACGTCCGTCCTGCTGGAAAACGCTTCTGTGAAACCGTCATCTCCAAGTCGTGACTGTGTCAACCGACATGGTTAGAAAATGCTTCTGTGAAGCCTTTGTCCCCAAGCCGTGACTGTGTCAGCCAACCTGGTTAGCATTGGACGTGGCACCAAAGAAACTGGAAACACTAATTACAATGAACATATGCGTCCTTATGTTCATTGCAGTGTTATTTACAATTGCCAAGGTTAAAATGCAGCCCAAGTGCCCATCAGTAGATGGATGAATAAAAAAAGCTCTGGTACATTTACACAATGGAATATTACTCAGTGGTAAAAAAAAAAAAAAGGAAGGAAATCTTACCTGTCACAGCATGGATGGACCTGGAGAGCATTACGCTAAATGAAATAAGCCAGTCAGAGAAAGACAAGTACCATATGATTTCACTTATATGTGGAATTTTTTTATTTTTTTATTTAGAGAGAAAGGGAAAGAGAAACATTGGTTTGTTGTTCCACTCATTTAAGCACTCATTGGTTGATTCTTTTGTGCGCCCTGACCTCGGACTGAACTGGAAACCTTGGCGTATCCAGAGGACGCTCCAACCAACTGAGCTGCCTGGCCAAGGCCTATATGTATTGAACAAAATAAACTAACACACAAAATAAAAACAGACAGAAAAATACAGAGAACAGACCGCAGCTGTCAGAGGGGAGGTGGGGTTGGGGAGCTGGGTGAGAAAGGTGAAGGGATTGAGAAAAAGAAAGAAAAGTCAGACACAACAGTATGGTGATTACCGGAGGGAAAGCGAGGGGAGTTGGAAGACAGTATTGGGGGGCTAAGTAGTGATGGAAGGAGATTTGACTTGGGGTGGTGAACACACAATACAATGTACAGGCAATGCGTTATAGAATCGTACACCTGAAACCTACATAATTGTGTTAACACAAGTCTCCCCAGTAAATTCAATACAAACTTAAAAAAGAAAGGTTTTAAAAAACAAAAAAATAAATAGCCCTGGCTGGTGTAGCTCAGTGGGTTGATCACAGGCCTGCGAACCAAATGATCGTAGTTCGATTCCCAGTCAGGGCACATGCCTGGGTTGCAGACCAGTTCTCAACAGGGGGACGCACAAGAGGCAACCATATATTGATATTTCTCTCCCTCTCTCCTTCCCTTCCCCTCTAAAGATAAATAAATAAAATCTTTTAAATAAATAAATAAATGAGTAAAAATAGGATAGTGAAGATAATAATAGCCCTCATGGGTCAGATGCTGAGTCAGTGCTTGGTTTCAGCTCTCCTGCTGGGAGGTCTTCCTCTTTTTTCCTTGTTAATAAGGGAGGAAGGGAGGAGGAAAGGCTGGGGGCCTGAGCTGTATCTCACAGCTGGAAAGTGGAGAGGCTGAAATTTGAGCCCAGGAGGATTTAACGTTAATGCCCCCAGCTCTAGCTTATCCACCCCCACCTCAAGTTCTGTTCATTATTAACCATGCAATAGCCAGTGTGGGACCTGGCACACAGTAGGTGTCCAGTACCTTTCTGCTGCTTACCTATTAACTGAACAAGTGGGACAGGGTGGGATGCAAACCCTGGAGTGCAGATTCCAGACTGGAGATTCCAGGGCTTGCCCCTTTCCAGCCTTGACACTGTGGACCTGGCAGGTCCCATCCTGAGCCTCCATGCCCCCACCTATAAAAATGACAAACATGGAGTGGTCCCACCTGCCCTGCTTCATGTTTAACATGCAGATTAGCCCCATTTTACAGATGAGTAAGTAAAGCACAGAGACATTAAGAAAGTTGCCTCCCAAGGGTCGCCACAAGGTCTACTTGGTCTAGAGAGGGTGACAGAAACCCAGCAGTTAGCATTTGTGACAGGTGTTGTAGCAGGTCAGGCCTTGGGAGCACCTGGCTCAACCCTGGGTGGTCAAAGAGGGCTTCTCAAAGGAGGTCACTTTTAATCTGTGACTGAACGATGCGCAGGTATCTGAAAGGAGAAGTGATGAGGCCAGAGTAGGCATTTCCAACTGGCATCTTGCAAGAGGTGTGGTGGTACAACAGGAATTTTTAAAACACACAGTATCTGACTATTTACTCAGGGGTACTGACCTCTCTTTCCTTAGATTGTCACATTAAAAAAAAAAAGCAAAACAGCCAACACAATAGCCATTTGGTGTAAATAAGTTGAAATTATACCTATTTTTGTCGAATTAGCAAATAATATTTTTTCCGCTGTGCTGCAGAATTTTAGTAATTAGTTTATTTGTGCCACGAGATGAAAAAGGTTCAAAATTGCCAGGCTAGAGGCTCAAGCAGAGACTCCCTCATACCTGCAGGTAAATCAATGGTGGATAGGAGACCATGCAGGTTAGAGACAGTCCGCTTCTGTGTGCGTTGCTCTTTCCTCCTGGAGAATTCCTTTGCATGGCAACATCTGTGGTCCCACCCTGCACCCCACACCTAACCTTCCATGTCTCAAGGAGTCAAATGCCCTGATTTTATAGTCCAGGTGGGGCTGACAAAGAAACACAGGAAAGCTGAGAGCAATGAGGAAGTCCTTCACACTGATCCCCGCCCCCGTTCATTTGGTCCCCAGAATGGCAGTCAAATTGCTGACACTCTGCCCATGTGAATGAAGGTGTCCACACAGGAGGCCACCGGCTGTCTGTCCTCAGCTGGGTTCTTAGGTTGCCATTGTGCTTGGACACTCGGCTGGATGTGGCCCTTCTCTTCTGTAGCCAGCGGGCCAGAGTCACGCCAGCTGCAGTGGGACAGGGACCACACCACCCTGAACACACCTCATCTCATCTGGTCTTGGAAGCCAAGCAGGGTTGGCCTGATTAGCACTTAGATGGGAGGGGTCACAGTGCGTAACAAGACGTGGGGCACATCCCACTTCCCCATCCTGGGACAGCAGTTCGAGTGTTGACCTCACCAATGGGGCTTTTGTGTGCTCTTCTAGGACTCTGGCTTTGCAAGTCATTTCCCTGCTTTGGGCCCAAGTTTCTCCATCTGTAAAGTGGGGATGACTTGCTCTAATGTTCCAGGCACTATGTAGATATACACACATGTTGTCTCTTATGGGTAAAGCTGTCCCAAAGAGTGAGATTTCCGTTTTGGATCTGGGTTCCATGCCAGGAGTCACAAGGAGTTGAGGTGCTTACTGTGTGTCTCACTCAGAGTCCCCACCCACGAACCCCTCTGCCTGGGACAAACCTGGGAACCTGCAGTCTGGGCTCCGGAAGTCATTTCCCCGTTGCCAGTTCCAAACCCAGGGAGACCCGAGTGTAAGTCAGCCCTCTTGTGGCTCCCAGGCAGGCTGCCTCCGCCTCCCTCTGGACAGAACCATCGGCTCCACGAGTTTGCACCAAACACATGTCTTTTAGGGACTCTGGTTTTAGATCCTCCCAACCCCCCATCCCCACCCCCCCAAAAACCAGGATTCATTATCTGACAAGAGATTTTGTTGTCCTGCTTGGTGTACTGATTTTTACGGAAAGCCTTACGGGTTTAACTCTTCCCGTCATATTGCTACTGCAGGTCACTGTAGGCCAGGACCTACACTCAGTGCTTTCCGTGGGTGATTGCCTTGTCATTGTCCCCTCTGGACAAATGAGGAAGCTGAGCTGAGGTCCAATAGCTGCTGCAGTTGAAGTCCCATGGCTCCTTCACAGTGAAGCTAGGATCGTTTCGTCCAAGTCCAAGTCTGAGTCCAGGCTTTCCTCTTCTGTGATTGTTTGAGTAGCAGACTGGCCTTGCCTAGATGGGGTGACCCCTCCCCAGGGGTGTCGTGGTTGCTGTTTTCTCAGTCACTGGGGAACTCCTGGCATTTGGGGGCCCCGGGAGCACTGTACAGCTTTCTAGGCACCGGCCAGAGCGGCCTGACACAGAACTGACTCGCCGGAAATGCCCAGGGCGCTTCTGTCGCACGGAAATACTAGAACCAGATGTCCTCATTGCATCGAGTGGACTTTGGGATGTGGGGCCAGCCTGCAAAGCCAACTCACCTTGCCTGGCCTTGCAAACTGCCATGCAGGAAGGAGGCTGGACGAGACATGGCTGCTGTCCCCAAGGGCTGATGGTCTCCTGCAGGCAGAGGAGCAGACAGAGGCAGCAGCACCCACCTCCTGAAACAGGGATTTTGGGGGAAAGAGTTTGGACTTTGGAAACAGGTGGACCAGGGTTTGAATCCCAGCTCAGCTCTTGGAGCTAGCTGAGTGAGCTTTGTTCATTCGCCTCTTGAGAGACAACAGGGACAATAATTTCTTCCTAGTAGACTGTTGTGAAGATTAGAGAATTTGGCACAGAGGTCAGGCACATAGTAGGTGCTCTCTGAGTTTAGAGAAGGGCACGGGTGGATACAGAAGACCTCAGAGAGCCGGCAGAGCTGGGGCTGGAGCCTGCCAGGGAAGCGGATTGGAGGGCATGGCTGGACTTGAAGCACGGTGGGCGACATCTGTTCAAAAGCAAAAGACTTACATGTTCAGATGAGGTGGGAACATGGAAACTGCAGAATCTGGACTCAGGCCTGCTCCAAAGGCCAGGTGGAGGCGGCCATCACGGTTATCTGGTATCAGTGCAGGTATGTGGCCAGTCCAATGGGAGGTGCAGCTCATGTCATAGTATTCATCACTGAGGCATTTGCCTAGGGGTCATGCACCTCTTAGTCACCAGTTGTGCCTCTGGCTGAGAAGGTGGCAACTAACTGCTCGGGCTGATGGAGGCATATGTTGGGGGAGGACGCTGACCACTGGCCACCAGCCCCTGGCCTGACAGCAGGTGGCCTGGGCCCTTAGGTGCCTGGGAAGCTGCCCTCGAAGGGGGCCAAAGGGTCATCTGCTGCCCCCCGGGAGGTTTGGCCTCCTGAGTGCTGCCGCAGCCCCTAAGCCACCTGCGTGGCAGCCCTTCTCCAGGGACAGACGTTTAAGTGACAGTAATGATGAGAACACGTGTCAAATACCGACCCTGCGAGGCGCCACGCTAAGTGATTTTGTGTGTTATCTCACTGAGTTCTCGATGAGGCACACTCTCATTATTCACATTTCAGAAATTACTCTCAGAAAGGTTCAGTGATGTGCCATTGACATGAGAGAGAAACATAGATTGGTTGCCTTCTGCATGCACCCCAACCTGGGACCGAACCTGCAACCCTGGCATGTGCAGAATAAAATGGGCAACTTTTTGCTTTGTGGAACCACGCTCAACCCACTGAGCCACATCGGTCAGGGCCCTTGTAGTGTTAACTATGAGTAGTTGATGCAGTGTGGGTTTTGCTGCTAGCGCTTCAGTCCACAGACTGCTGCGGAATAACGTGAGTATAACAGTCCCATTGCTGCTTTTGAAATCGGCCGTCGATTGCCCACCGTGCATATTATTTAGTTCCTATCCAGACAGCAAGTGACATTTCACAAAAATGGATCATCGAAAGAGGGGATTGGCCAGCAGAGACGAAAGCGTGCAGAGAAATGCACGGTGGCAGTCCCGAGAGTGAAGTTTGAGTCGAACGTGAAGGCAGCGATAAAGACGTAGCCGGCAGTGGGCATGTGGGGGCTGCGGCTATTCACTCACTCCTCTAGGGACTGCAACTGTGCAGCAAGAGAAACTCGGTGATGGCACATTTATTGACAGAAATGACAAACGTGGTTCTGACAGAAAGGATAATTAATGCAAACCAGTGGCGTGCAGTGTATTCACAGTGCTGCGTGACCACCGCCTCTCGCCAGTTTCAAAACTTTGTCATAACCCTGGAAAAACAGCCCGCACTCATTAAGCATTCCACGTCCCCCCCTCCTAGCCCCTGGTAGCTACTAATCTGCTTTGTGACTCCCTGGACTTGCCTGTCCTGGGTACACCATAGGAAGGGGGGGCTTCTTTCTCTTAGTGCAACATTCTCGAGGTTCATCCAAGCGGTAGCAAGGACGGGAGTAGCACACTCCGTGTTACGGTTGAGTAAGGTTGCACCGTACGGCCATACTTCACCCATCCATCTGCTGGAGGGTGTTGGGTTGCTCTCGCCTTTTCACTACTGTGGATAATATAAGTACTGAGTTTCCACGTGAACACACACCTTCATTCTTTCCCCAGTATATACCTAGGAGTGGAATTGCAAGGTTATAAGGTAAATTCTGTGTTTGGACTTCATAGAGATTAAAAACCGTTGTGCATCAAGTACATTATTGAGAACGTAATCGAGGCTGTTGACTCATTTTTTAAAAACTTATTTATTTCGGGTGGAGGGAGAAAGAGAGGGAGAAAAACATTGATGTGACAGAGAAACATCAATTAGTTGCCTCTTGTATGTGCCCCGCCTAGGGACCAAACCTGCCACCCAGGCACGTGCCCTGAGTAGGAATCAAACCTGCGACCTTTCGCTTTGCAGGGCGATGCCCAACGAACTGAGCCACACTGGTCAGGGATGTTGATTTCTTTTGAATTAATTTTTGTAAATGGATTGAGGTAGAGGTCTCACTTCATTCTTTCGCATGAGACTGTGCAGTTTCCTGGCACCATTTGTTGAAGAGATTATTTTTCCCCCATGGAATAATCTTGCCACCCTTGTCAAAAATCAGCTGGCCAGAGATGCCTGGGTTTATTTCTGGGCTCTCAATTTTACTACATTGCTCTACACATTTGTCCTTATGCTAGTGCCACACTGTTTTGATTACTGTAGCTTTGCAGTAAGTTTTGAAATCATGCATTTTTCATGTAACTCAAATATCTTCCTGTGAGGGGCAATCCCAAAATCTAGACAGGGCTGGTTCTGCATGCCCCCTGCTGGCAGCTTCAGGAACAACCAGCCCACAGCAATAACAGGTCCCTTGCCTGTGAACGCAGGTGTCCAGGACCCGGTGGTGTGGCTGGGTGAGGGCAGCCCGCATGGCCACCTGGGCCCATCCTGCTCTTTGTTGGGACTCCCGTGGTTTCTTCCTGCTCCTTGAATTCCTGGGAACTGCCCCCACTGTATCCACCTGTTCACAGACAGGTGTGTGCACATGGTCAGGTGCAAACGCTCATACTTATACATGAAGTCCCAACTGCACGTGGATTTACTCATGTCCAAGGTCACAGTAAGGCTTTCATGGGCCCCTTTCTCCATTAGAAAATAAAGATTCTATTATAGCCCTGGCTGGTGTGGCTCAGTGGATTGAGCGCCAGCCTGTGAACCAAAGGGTCACCATTTCCATTCCCAGTCAGGGCACATGCCTGGGTTGTGGGCCAGGTGCCCAGGTGGGGGTGTGTGACAGGCAACCACACATTGTTTTCTCTCTCCCTTTCTCTAAAAATAAATAAATAAGTAAACTATTTTTTAAACAATTCTATTTTACAACTCTGTTGGAATATAAAAAAATGAATATCACCCAAGCTAAATTCACTATGATTATGTAGTTATTATTATTGTATCCTCTACTATTTTCTTATTTCAAAATAAATGAAGATTCAGACATTTCTGTGGGCCCCTCAAAGAGTCACAGGCCTTGGCACTGTGCCTTCTGAGAGTCTGATAGAGAAGCCAGCCTGCCAGGCAGCTTCGGGGAGTCCCCACCCCCTGGCCCCACAGGCCTCACTGCACTAACTCCGCGAGCACTCATGAAGGACCCACCCTGCTTTTATCAGCAGTCGTGTCGTTGACACCTTTTCTGTGTCACACACTAAGTGAAGTGCTTTCCATGAATCATCCTATGTTTACTGATTTATAGATAGGGAAAGTGACTTCCCTCTGTCAGACAGCCAAGGTCCGTGTGACACCGAAGCCTGTGTTCCAGCTGTCTCCCCAGGGGTCTGCTTGGGGCCTGGTCCTGGGTGGGCACCACTCCTTCAGCTTGACGCTCACTCCAGGGCCCACAGACCCGCCTGGGCACACGCTCCCCCCACCGCCCTGGCAGTTTCCTGCGGCAAAAGCCTGACCCCGTTTCCGTCCCCAGCTCTGGGGCAGTCCCCAGAGCTGGCGAGCTCTGGACCAGGCTAAGCAAGCCTATCCTTGTCCGGCACAGGCTGTCCTGGCCCGCCGTGGAGCCAGGTGGCCCAGGCCACCTCCAGCCCCAAGGGCTGACAGTGCCCAAAGAGGGTGAGGGGCTGAGGCTGTGGCAGAGGAGGGGGAGGGCCATGAGCAGGGACTTGTCTGGTCGGAGTGTGTCTGCCCTGTGCTGGGCACTGCGTGGTGCAGGCCCCCCTCCCACCTCCAGGAGCTCGGTATGAAGCTAGTGGTTATTTTATCGTTGTTCCGTTACAGTGGGTGAGGGTAGCACCTGCTGGCCTGGGCTGTTGAAAGGGCCCAAAGACGTGTGCGAAGCGCTTACCACAGGGCCTGGTGCAGAGTGAATGCCCAGCAAATTAGAGCCGAGTGTATTCAAACGATTCCCACACTGTAATCCAGAGAGACGGGAAAGGCGAGAACTGGGGCAGAGGAGGTGTAGTTGCTTCAGGAGAAAGGACAGAGGGTGGATGTAGAGTGGTGTCGGCGAGGGTGTCAGAGAGGATCAGCCCCTACCAGGCACGCGCAGATTTTTTTTAAGCCTTTCTTTATTTTTTTATATTTTATTTTATTTTATTTTAGAGAGAGGGGAAGAGAAGGAGGAGGAGAGAACTATCAATGTGTGGTTGCTTCTTGCATGACGCATGCTGGGAACCCAGCCCACAACCCAGGCATGTGCCCTGACGGGGAATTGAACTGGCAACCCTCTGGTCTGCAGCCCATGCTCAATCCACTGAGCTACACCAGCCAGGGCCATGTGCAGGTTTTGAACCTGGTGGTTAGGAGGCAGCCAAGAGGGCCCCCATGGGATTGATAACAGCAGGACACGAGGCCTGGGACAGGAGCTGCCAACCCTGCACTCTCCCAGCCTAGGGGAACCAGCCAGCCCCGTTTGCCCAGGATGGCCCCCACTTTAGCACTGCAAATATCATGTCTCGAGAAACCCCTCCGTTCTGGGCAAGCAGGCCCGCTGGACTACACAGCGGGCACAGGGCACTAACTGGGCTCGGACCTGGCCTTGGACCCTGAGTCCTTGCCTGAGTGAGGCTGAAGGACACCAACACCACCCCCTGACATGACACATTGTGGAGTGTCCCTCCTCTGGTAATCACCACATGACCCTTGGTTGCTCCCAGCTCTGGTGCTTAGCTGAAGGGATCAGGGAGTGTTTTCTGCCGGATGTCCCTGAGAACTGACGCAATTCTGAGATATGACAGGGTGAACTCTGGCCCGACCGACTGCCAGCCTCTGGAGTCTCCTGGCTGCCTTCCACCCCGGGGTCTCTGCAACATCCTCTCCGCCTGACACGCCTTTCCCACCCGGAACTCAGCTACAAGACAGTGTCCTCCTAATCTTGCTTGTACAAGCGGGTTCTTTTCATGGGATCACAAGGAAAGCCCCGCGTAGGGGAGACCCACGTAGGGGAGATTACTGCGTACTAAAATTTATTTGGGTAAAAATAGAAGGCTGCCCCCATGTTCTCAATGTCTCAGCCCCATCCGTCCCACTGTGGAAAAAGCCCAACTTTGTCTTCATGTGGCCCAGAAATAGGGTCAGTGTCCAGAGATTCTGTGCCATGTCCAAGTTCAGTCCATATCAAAGTTCATTCCAGCTCCCGGCTATGCTCCATCAGCTGGCCACTGCTGTGTCCTTTACCAGGCTTGGCTGATGCCCCCTTAGAGTCGGTGTGGCTACTGGAGGAGCAGAGCAGCTTCTAGGGCTGCATGGTTGCTCTGGAGAGAAAAGCGCACAAAGGAATTGGGCGATTGCGTGTTACGGAGCACGAGACGGGGCAGCGGGAGCGTCTTCGTTCGGCTGATACTCTCTCTGGCTTGGGACTGACCAGGTGCTTCTTTAAACTAACCAGTCCACTTCCCAAGGTTTCCGGCCTTGTGTTGGGTCCTCCCCAGATCAGTCTATTTCCTAGATCTTCCAAGGTTCTGTGTCTCTTATCCAATCAGGTCCTTTTTCTAGACTAGACTGACAGGCCTCTGTGGTTGCTGTCTTGGCTCCTATTGCACACGTGCTCATCTCCCCCCACAGGGGCAGCAAAGGCAGTCCTTCCTCCCTATTCGGGGGTGGGAGGGGAGTTGATCCCCTTTGGGGGCAATGCTGCGATCCCTTGGGGTACCTACAAGTGCTGCAGCTTCCTAGCAAAGCAGGGTTATGATTCGCAGTTGATTATGATTAATAATGCCTGATTTCCTTTGCTCCCTTCCTTTATTCATATTTAGCTACTGATGCTAACCCTTGGACTGGGCAGGTGCCCACGGTGTCCTCTAGAGCAACCCCCAACCCTGTACACCCACTGCTTTTTCGAGGCTTGTTCTGACCCCCTAGGAGGAAAGACGAAGGAAGGAAAGCTGAAGGAAGTCTCAGACTGCACTGCAGGTCTCAGAAGGTCCCAGCAAAGCCAAGGGGAATACTTGAGAGTGCATATCTCCCAGCCCACTTCCAGTCCACGGCAGTCATGGGTTGCCTCTCTGTCTCTGCAGATTTGGTTCTTCCTTAGACATGGAACCATATAATTTGTGGCCTTTTGTGACCGGCTTCTTGGAAGATCAGTTGCTCAGCATAATGCTTCACAGTCCATCCATGTTGTAACACGTATGCCGTTCCCTCTTCTTGCCGATCGATATTCCGGCATATGGATTTGTCCCATTCTGGGCATCAGTTGATGGATATTTCGGCTTTCCCCACCTTTTGGCTATTATGAATAATGCTGCTTATGGATATACCTGTACACGTTGTTGCGAGGACACGTGTTCATTTCTCACAGGGAGAAACCTGGGAGCGGAATTGCTGGGCCTAGGGCAAACTCCACATCTGACATTTGGAGGAACTTCTAGGGTATTTTCCATTTCCCATGCCTAGGGGCAGGGAAGTACAAGGGTCCCAGTATGTCAGCATCTTCAACATGCTTATAATTACTCATCTTCTCCGTGTAGCAGCCGTCTTAGTGGGTTTGCAGTTGCATCTCAGTGCGACTTTTCCCCAATGACTGCTCGTGTTGAGCGTATTTTCATGTGCTTATTGGCCATTGCTATGCCCATGAAGAAGTTCAAGTTTATGATTTGCAAATGTTTTCTCCCATACTGTGGTGGGTTGCCTTTTCACTTTTTCGATGGTTTCCTCTGAAGCACGAGCTTTTCATTTTGATGAAGTCCAAGTTCTCTATTTCTTCTTCTGTTGCCTGTGCTTTCGGTGTTGGAGATGAGACCCTCTTTTAACTCAAGGTCGCAAAGGTGTGTTCCTGTTTTCTTCTTATAGTTATATAATTTTGGTTTTTACGTTTAGGCTTATCATCCACGCTGAGTTAATTTTTGTGTATGGTGTTAGTTAGGGATCCAAATTTATACTTTTACACGTGGGTATACAGTCGTCCTGACACAAATGGTCAACAAGACCATTCTTTTCTTATGGAACTTTCTGGACATCTTATTGAACAGCAGTTGGCTGTGAATGTGAGAGCCTATATTCTGGACTCTCAGTTCTGTTCTACTGATTCTATGCCTGTCCCTGCGCCGGTGCCACACGTTCTTAGTTCCCGTAGCTTCTTTAGTCAGTTGGGTACAATGAGTCCTCCACAGTTTTTCAAGACATTTGTCTTTTAATTGTATGTCTGTTTGGTCTCTTTCAGTCTATGATGCCCCAGACATTTTCCCCCCTTGCATTTTATTTGTTTGAAGGAACAGGGTCATTTGTTCTGCAGAGGTTCCATCAGTCCGCATCTGGGGACTGCATCCCTGTGGTGTCTCTTGTCCCTTGCTACTTAGTGCTCAGAGGCCTTACTTGGTTTAGATTTCATTTTGGCAGGTGGCGTGTGTGTTTCCAGAGCCAGAATGTAATGTAGGGTTGACTCTGTGATGTTAGGGGCTATTCGTGGTCTTTACCTAGATCATTTTTTCCTCCATTAAAGGTGATTTACATTTTAAAAGGGTCACTCCTGGTTGCTGGGGTGGGAAGGTGTCACCAGGTAGTTCTGAGGCCTGGGGGACACCCCTGCAACAAAGCACCTACCGCCGTGCCTGACACACGGTGGCCACCCAGTGAAGATCAGCCCTTGTTGCTATTACTGTTATCAGAGCCGTGTGTGGAGGACTTAAGTGCTGGGCTCAGAGCCCTTTCCTGGCCAGGGTGCTCTGGGACCAAGAGGTCGTCAATGCCCCACGGCTCTGGGACGCATGTTCAGGAATTCAGCAGCCATCTGCTTGCATTTGCTGGGGTCCCTCCGGAGAAAGAAGGCTGGAGCTTCACTCAGCCGGCACTTGCACCAAACCGTAAGTGCATTCTGCCGCTTCCATGACCCAGGGCCTCTGGGATCTGGCTTGGTTCTGACTTTAAACCTTCTCATGGGCCCCGTCTTTCAGGAAGCCTTCCCTGATTGCACCCTGAATACATTCCCCACCCCCCCTTTGCCCTTGACTCTAATTTAGAACTTGTAGCTCTGCCTCTGAATGGTTGCTTGGTGCTGGTGCCTCCCCATCACGCCCTGTGTCCAGCCCACGTTTGTTTGGTGCACAGTCAGTACTCAGCAAATGTTGGCTGAATGAGTACATTACACATAAGCCCAAAAGCGGGCATCTAACTGCTATGTGACATATTGAAGGCTATTCCTTTGAATGTCACGTTTCTGGGGTACCCTCATTGTTTTCACCTCCTTCCTAAACTCTTTTGCCTCTTTTTTCTCTCTCTGTGCCCCTGTACCCCTTTACTCTTTCCTATCCCAACCCCCCACATATTTAATTATAAGAATAAAACATTTAGTCCTGGTTGGTGTGGCTCAGTGGTTGAGTGTCAGCTTGTGAATCAAAGGGCTGTAGGTTCAATTCCCAGTCAGGGCACTTGCCTAGGTTGCGGCCAGGTCCCCAGCTGGGGGTGCACAAGAGGCAACCACACACATTGATGTTTCTCTCCCTCTCTCATCCCCTCTCTAAAAAGTAAATAAATAAAATAGTTTTTTAAAATAAAATGAAACATTTATTTTAGAAAATTTGGCCCTGGCTTGGTAGCTCAGTTGGTTGGAGTGCCGTCTGGATATACCAAGGTTGCTGGTAGTTCCCGGTCAGGGCACACACAGCAGTAACCAGTGAGTGCGTGGATGGGCGGGACAGTGAATCAGTGTTTCTCTCTCTCTCTCAAATCAATAAATAAAGTTTTTTAGAAAAAGAAAATTTGGAAAATAAGAAAATTGTAAGGAAGAGAGGAAAAAAACATCTGTTAACCAAAAGTAATCACTGATGGTTGACATTTTGGTAGTAACATAGTTTTCCCTGGCAGGGATCCCCTCATTTTAGACTTTTTTTAAAAAAGATTCTATTTATTTATTTTTAGAGGGAGGGGGAAGGAGGGAAAAAGAGGGAGAGAAATATCGATGTGTGGGAGAAACATCAATTGGTCGCTTCTCACACGTCCCTGACCCGAGACATGACCCGGAACCCAGGCACGTACCCTGACCAGGCAGCCTGGTTGAACCGGCAGCCTTCCTGTTTACAGGACGACGCCAAGCCCACTGAGCCACACCAGTCAGGACTCATTTTATTTTTGGCCTGGCCAGGTAGCTCAGCTGGTTAGAGCATCATCCCGGTACTCCAAATTTGCAGGTTTGATATCCAGTCAGAGCATATACAAGAATCAGCCATTTTCACCCTCGCTGGTGTAGCTCAGTGGATTGAGCACGGGCCTGTGGACCAAACCACGGTTGGATTCTCAGTCAGGGCACATGCCTGGGTTGCAGGCCAGTTCCCAGCAGGGGACGCATGAGAGGCAACCATACATTGATATTTCTCTCCTTCTCTCCTTCCCTTCCCCTCTGAAGATAAGTAAATTTAAAAAAAGAGAATCAGCCATTGAACGCATCATCAATAAGGAGAACAACAAATCAATGTCTCTCTATATATCCCCCTTTCTCTAAAATCAATACATTTTTTTAAAATTAAACTTTAAAAAGATTATTTATTTATTTATTTATTTATTTCTAGAGCAGGGAAGAGAGGAAGCGAAACATCAATGTGTGGTTGTGTCTCACTTACCCGCTACTGGCGACCTGGCCCACAACCCAGGCGTGTGCCCTCACTGGGAGGTGAACCGGTGACCCTTTGGTTCACAGGCTGGTGCTCAGTCCACTGAGCCACACCAGCCAGGGCTCAAAATTAAATTCTTTTGATATACACTGAGTGCCTGGCCTGGCGATGCTCATCGGGGATTCAGTGAAGGGAGAGAATGTCAGCAAAGCTCCCACGAGGTGCCAGTCCCCATGTGGGGCTCTCTTTGAACTGCTTGCATTGGCAGGATCCCCAGGCTCTGGAAAAACCTGGCCCATATACACATAGTCCCCCAGCCGCTGGTGCTGGCAACCCTGCTGTTGCTGCCACCCTGGCCAGGGTCCTGGCTGTCTCCTCCTCTGACCTTGGGCAGGTCCCTGAACCTCTCTGGACCCCATGTCTTCATCCTCAGATGGAGATTATCAGAGTCACCTCTGATAGGGATGTTGTGGGAACAGAGACTGTGAGAACCAGGGCCCACTGTCAGCCACAGCAGGTGGCCGAGGAAATCAGAACTTTAGAGACCGGCCAGCCACAAGACTTATCAAAGCTGCCGAGGGACCCCAAAATCCCTGCTCCTGTTATATAACGATGGGGAGACTGAGACCAGGAGCAGCTAAATCACCTGTCCAGGGTCACCCAGCATGAATGGAAGAGCCAGCCAGTCCTCTGCACACTGAAGCTGCTGCTGCCACTGCCCCTCGACCTTTTCCCTGCTCCCTGCCTCCCCCAGCCTCTGCCCTGCCTCTTCAGCTGCAAGCCTTCCCCTAGTTGGATGGAAACTTGATAGGACTGGGGCTGTACCTTGGAACCTGGAGAACCAGGCTGGGGGAGGGGGCTGGAACCCTGCTCTCTGGGATCTCGGCCTCTTCCCGGGGCTGTGTTAGAGTGAGGGAGGTTGCTGCCTCTCTTTCTCGGACCCAGACCATGGCAGTTCCTCCACTCTGACCTTCCATTTGCTCTGTCTCCAGCCCACCATGGCCAAACAGCTGCAGGCTCGAAGGCTGGACAGTATCGCTTACAACCCATGGTGAGCTGGGCAGGGCTGGGGAGGTGTGGGGGGGTGTCGCCTCAGGTATGGGAAGGACACGGCTGGTGGTCCCCAGGTTTGTAGGAACTCAGTGGTACCCAGGGTGGTCAGATGGGCAGCCACAGCCCACGAGAGGCAAGACCCAAAGCAGCAGGCTTGGGTTCAATCTCAGCTTCACCCTGCTTGGCACCGGCCCTGGGGCCACTGACCCCTGCCCAGAGCCCCAGCTCACCAGCTGCAAAATGGAGATAATCATCTCTCCATCTAACGGCCTTTGAGGGGACGAGACAAAATACAGTGAGTGTGACAGCAACAGCCATTACCCAGGCACCGGCCTCCGGGGACTCTGTTTCACGTGCACTGAGGAGCAAGACAAGCCAAACCAAGAAGGTAAGGTGCAGGCGGCTCTTCACCGGGCCTTTGCTGAAGTGAATTTCGTCCCTTCACCAGCTTGTTCTCAGTACGGAAGGGCAGGTGCCCTTGCTCCCAGTGACAGGACGGGTGCCGCGGAAGGGCATGCAAGGGAGGTCCTATAACCTTCTGGTCCACATCTGACCTTGGCCTGGGCCAAGTGGATAAAACAGCTGTGGTACAGTCACACAACAGACTACTCCTTGGCTGTAAAAATGACAAAAATCTTATCCTATGTGACAGCCTGGATGGATCTGGAGAACATTATGCTGAGTGGAATAAGCCAGTCAGAGGAAGACAAGTACCATATGATCTCACTCACATGTGGATTCTAATGAACACACTGAACTAACAAGCAAAACAGAGACAGATGCATAGAGAGCAGGCTGACAGCTGTTGGGGGTGGGGAGCTGAGGGGGAGCGATTGAACAAGAAAGAAAGAAAGAATTCGTGGACACGGACAGCAGTGTGGTGAGTGCAGGGGCTGAGGAGTGAGGGGGGGGTACTGTAGGGGGATAAATGGTGCTAGAAAAAACGAAATAACATACATTGTTGGCTGTTGTTTTTATAAAACATGGGCAATTGTTTCTTTTAAGCTCCCCTCACGGACAGTACTTTGTGTTTTGCGAATATGTGCCCCCCCGCATCCTCTTCGATGCTCTGTGGTGTTTAGGATGGGGGACCCAGGCCCAAATGCCCCGTAGAGACTGGCTGAGGTCCACGTTGGGGCTCCAGGGCCCTGATCCTCAGGCCGCCACCCTCTGTCCTTCCAGGACGCAGGCTGGGCAGCCTGGTGACCCGTTTTGCAGACAAAGTGAAGTGCAACTCAGAACGGGGAATGATGAGGACGGTGGGCTGGGAAAGGCAGCAAGAATATGTCTTGACTCACAGACCTGGCAGGCTCTGGAACCCAGCCACCCTCAATGTACAGAGGGGACAGAGGCCAAGAGAGGAAAGTCTCAGGCACAGGCACGGCAGAGTGGCAGTGGGCCTGGGGAGCATGCATGGGACTGGGGGGCAATGTAGGGACCAAGGCCACAAGAGTCAGAGGGAAAGAGGCTCCAGGTTCCTGCTGACCCCAGGGTGGTGTGGCCTGAGGACCAGGACCCTACAGGCCCAGGCCGGGGGGCAGCCGGTCTCTGCGGTGTTTGAGTGGGGCCCCTGTCCCCCTGTCCCGGTCACCGCTGTGGACTAACCACCAGCGGACTTTGCACCTCGATACTGTCAGGAGCTGCTATGTGACTCTGGACAGGTCACTGGCCTCTCTAGGAGTGGCCAGGAGCTTCAGCAGTTCCCTGTGGAGCTCTGGGGAGAAAGTGACTGACTCTGGACGTAACGATAGTTAATCATGAAAGCGTAACTTGGCCAAGCCTGAGTCCTCTGCCCCCAGCCAACCTGGAGCCCCACACCAGCCTCCTCATCCAGCTTCTCACCCTCTCGCCCAGTTTCCCTGAAGAGGCAGACACCAGGCAGGCCCAGAAGAAAGGTTGTCAAGGGCCAGAGAAGGCAGATGGCTGGGCTGGTGGGGCCCCAGTCTCTCCAGGGCAATGACCAACAGCATCAGCTTTGCTCCAGAAGACAGCTGTGGAATGACAGGCTGATCGTGCTGGGCACTAGCTGGACAGGTCCCTCCAACCCCAGCTTCTCCATTCCCACTGCGACTCTGGAATAGGATGTACCTTGTAGACATCAGGAAGGTTACGGGAGCAAGCATTTCAAACTGGAGGTGACAGGTGCATGCATGGGTCATGAAATCCACTGCGGGGCATTGCTCAACGAGTACTTCTAAAGAATTGAATAGGATAGGAACAGACCGGAATGGAACTAGATCACGCAGAAGGATCCTGTGACGCACGTCTGCTCTGCAGGCTTTCTGCCGTAAAGATGGTTGCTTACTGTGGGTCACGGTTGAAACATCTGAAAGCCCCTGGGCTGAGACATGCATTTGGCGCAGTGCCTGGCCTACCTAATTGAAAAGCATGGGGCCAGTTATGAGCCTGACTCAGATCTTCAGGCCAGGGCAGATTCTCATCGTCCAGTTTTTCTAGAAGGAGCCCAGAGCATTGTTCGCCTGCCCTGGACACAGGCAGAAGTCCGAGGTGGGGAAGAGGGCTGGGCTGGTGCCAACTCTCCATTCATTGCATCCCACAGGGTGGAGCTGTCCCAGTTGACCTCTCAGTATAAAGAAGCTGTGAATTTGGGACAAGGCTTCCCTGACTTCCCGCCTCCAGACTTTGCCGTGGAAGCCTTTCGGCAAGCTGTCACTGGTGACTTCATGCTCAACCAGTATACCAGGGGATTTGTGAGTCTCCCAGCTGCACTTGGGCCCCTGGACACAGGCCTCTGAGGAGGCCCTGGGGGAGGGAGGGGCAGAGCCCAGGGAATTCAGTCTAGCTGTAGTTCAGTGATCACTGAGTCTGTCCTGTTTCAGGCTCTGGGGAAAGGAAGACAAAAATGTAAACAGACAAAAACAAAACAAAAAGCAAAGTCAGCAGATATGCTGTGAGGGAGAAGAATGGGGCAGGAAGAAGGGAAGATCAGGGAAGACTTCCTGGGGGAGGTGACACTTATGCCAAGCCATGAAAGACAGGCTACTGATGGAGACATGCAATTATTGTGATTTGACTCTCAAAGCAAACTCTTTCTGTAAAGGCTCACACTGTAAACATTTGCCAACCCTTGGAGTAGACCAGCGGTTCTTAAACATTGGTATGCATGAGAATTGTCAGGAACGATGCTCCCTCCAATTCCATCATCCATTACATAACCCTGCTGACAGTCTGCTACTTTTCTTAGAGTGTTCAGACTTAAACTTTTAACTTTTAAAAATGCTTACATAAAAAACACACATGCATGCCTATATACTTACCCAAGAGTTGGGTTTAACACAAATGGACTCATACCATAAATAACATTCTGTAACTTGTTTATGGCACTAAACAACAGGTCAGGGACAACTTTCCAGGTCACAATAGCCTCACTCTTTTTAATGGCTGCATAGTATTCCATTGCCTGGCTATGCTGTGGTTTACTTAACCAGCCTTGCTCTGCTGGACTGGCTTGGATACCTTATTATTATAAGCAGTGTCGCAACAAACAGCTCTGTGAGCACATCTCTGTACATGTATGTGAGTGCTCCTCTCAGATAAATCCCTAGAAGCAAAACTAGATGATCAAAGCTGGGGTGTATTTAAGCATGTGATAGGTATTGTCGCATCACCTCCACTAAGGTCTTCACATTGCTACGGACAGACCGGCCTCCGAGCTGGCAGGAACGTCCATTCTTTGGGTGAAAGAGAGGAATCATTTGTCTCACTCTTGCCAACCATGGGCCGTGTCAGTCTTTTTAATACCTGCTAATAGTGACATTACTTTCTCATAAAATGGCAATATTTCAATGTTACTTTGCTATTCTTCGATTGTTATTCTCTTGTATGCACATCAGGTGTCAGCACTTTCTCTTTCGTGACCTACGTCATTTTTTCATTTGGGTGGGTATCTGTATCTTGTTGCTTTGTAAGAGCTCTTTATATATTAAATACCTTACCTGCTTTTCTTACATTGCAGCATTTTTTCTCTTTGTCTTTTAACTTTGCTCATGGTCTGTTTCTCTGTACAGATACTTTTCGTTTTTATGTGGTCACATCTGGCTTAGTGAATTATTTAGTTCAACTCTCGAGCTTCAGTTTCAGTCACCAGGCTTTGCCTTGAGTGTTTTCTAAGCTTCCTCAGCAAACAAGGTGCAGATCCAATCTTCCTCTCCAAGCCCGAGGGGCCTTTCCAAAGCTGCGGCATAAAACCCTATTCCTGCACCTGTACTGTGTATGACCTGGAGCAAGTCACTTCCTTCCCGCGGGGGCCTCTGCGGTTCTGCCTGCCAAGTGATGGGGATGAAATGGTGCCTTCCTTGCAAGGCTGCTGGGATGACCCGATGGCGTGAATGTGTTCCTTTAACCTAAAAGGTGTTCGAGGTGTCAAGTCGCCCCGCTCTGCAGCTTTGTTGGGCTGTGTTGGGCTCTGCCCCGTGAAGGCATGCACTCTCTGGCTACCCAGCCCTGGGCACAGGGCCTGGCACTGCAGCACAGGCCCTGTGACAAGTGTTGTGGGGGACCTGGAGGGACCACCCTGCAGGAGCTGGCTCTGCCCCAGGCCTGCCACTGGTGCTGGAATTGCCTGGGTGCTGCTGAGCAGGAGGGTGGGCCCAGGCTGAGCCGGGGGGCTGACCCCAGCTGTCCCGGCAGGGTTACCCACCACTGACAAAGATCTTGGCAAGTTTCTTTGGGAAGCTGCTGGGACAGGAGATAGACCCTTTCAAGGACGTGCTGGTGACTGTGGGTGCGTATGGGGCCCTGCACACAGTCTTCCAGGCCCTGGTGGACGAAGGAGATGAGGTGAGTGGGGCAAGGCTTGGGCTGGGTGGGGGCGAGGGGTCAGCATGATACCAACCCAGCTAATCTGACCCTTGTACCAGGTCATCATCCTCGAGCCCTTTTTTGACTGTTACAAGACCATGACATTGATGGCGGGGGGTCGCCCTGTGTTTGTGCCCCTGAAGCCGGTGAGAATGCTGGATGGGTGCAGGTGGAGGGAGGGGTCCGAGGAGTGTGCTCCCGTGGGGCCTGGGAGGTGGGGAAGGAGGACGGGAAGGAGGCCAGTTTCTCCAGGATGGGGACAGATGCCTGGTGGGGGTGCGGAGGGGCGGAGGGCCCCATCCCTAGCCCTGAATAGCAGGTGAGTAAGTTCTGCCCTGCTTCTTGCAGACCCCTACCCAGAATGGGGAGCTGGGTTCCAGCAACTGGCAGCTGGACCCCACGGAGCTGGCCAGCAAGTTTACATCTCGCACCAAAATGCTAATCCTCAACACGCCCAACAACCCCCTGGGAAAGGTACCTGGCAAACCTCCTTCTGGGGACCCCTCCGAAATGGGTTCAGGTCCCCACTCTGCCACTGATTTGCTGCCTGGGGGCCTTGGTTTCTTTCTCGGTGAAGTGGGAGGGCTACCTGTGATGAGCTGTGAGGACCAGGCTCCCAGAGGCCTCTGGGGCAGGGGCAGCAGTCCCCAGGAGAAGTATGAGGGGAAGCGGTGGAGCAGCCAGGTGCCTCCATACTTACTTCCCCATGACCATGACCCTGAGACAGTGACTTCACCTCTTGGAGTGTTTTCTCATCTGTAAAGTGGGAACGTGACAAACCCATGGGAAGGACAACCTAGTCTCCCCCTGTGTGTCTCCCACACTGTCACACAAGCCTTCTGACACCAGCTGCGTAGGCTTTCTCCCCACACCAGGCGATTCTGTAACACCAACTGGCGGTCCGACAATCCAACTCAGTTTAATTCACTTCTGACCCTGTCTTCCTGGGAATAGCATCTAATCTCACAGGTCAAGGGCTCAGTTCCACAAGACTGTCCCCAGCTCACTTCAGATGCCAGTCTCCAGTCCAGGTTGTCACCAATGCACCTGTGCTTCTGGCCAATGAGCTGCGAATCTCGGCTCCCCGCAACCCCCTCCTTGGGTGCAATAAGTTGGCTAGAGCGGCTTACATGCCTGGGAAACACCCAAGGTTCCCACTTTACTGAAGAGTGTGACGAAGGAGCAGATGGAAACCCACAGGGCCAGGTCTGGGAGGAGCTCAAGCACAAGAGCCTGTCCCAGGGAGTCAGGGTGCATCACCCTCCCAGGTGGGTGTGCTCGCTGACCAGCAGCTCCCTGAACCCCATAGTGCTGAGATTTTACAGAGGCTTCATTGTATAGGCATGACCAATCATTAAGTCCATTTCCAGTCCCTCTCCCCTTCCTAGAAGAGTCAGGCTGGAAACCCCAAGCTTCTAATTCCAGCTTGGTCTCTGGTGACCAGCCCATCCAGGAGCCCACCCAGAGGTGCCTCATTAGAGCAAAAGGCATCTCTAGTGCTCTCGAGCCTTAGGGACTCCCACAGGTTCCAGGACCTCCATGCCGCCTGGAGCCAGGGGCAGGGTCCAAAGTGTATGTATTTCTATCACCTCACAACCAACTTCATGAGGCCAGCGTGGAGGGCATACAACAGGAGGTGGCAGAAAAGCCCTTAGCACTGGGCTTATCTGAGCAGGCCTCTCTGGGGACGGTCCCTGCAGGTGTTCTCCAGGGCAGAAGTAGAGCTGGTGGCCCGCCTGTGCCAGGAGCATGACGTGCTGTGCATCAGCGACGAGGTCTACCAGTGGCTGGTCTTCGATGGGTGCCAACACATCAGCATTGGTGAGCCCAGCTGGCCCGGGCACCCTGCTCCCCGCCCCATCTGGGAGTCAGTGCAGGCCGAGGGGTACGGAGCCACACAGGTCAGGTGACCCGGAGCAGCAGCTTACCCTCTCTGAAAAGAGGGGGGCACAGGGCACCTGCCCCCAGGGTTGTCATGAGGCCAATGTGGAATAAGTCCTGTGAATAGCTTAGCAGGAGTCAGAGTTCCCAGTGCCCACTGGGGCTTAGTGCCCCCTTGCCCCCATCTCAGCAGCTGCTCTCTTTGGCCCTGGGCAGCCAGCCTCCCTGGCATGTGGGAACGCACCCTGACCATTGGCAGCGCTGGCAAGACCTTTAGTGCCACCGGCTGGAAGGTGAGTCGACAAGGTTGGGGGGACCACCCCTACCCGCTGTGACCCTTGGCAGGAAAGGTGGCCTGGCAATAGGGGCGGCCTCCAGCCAGGCCCTAAAAGGCCTCACCTGCTACCTGTGTTTCTGGTGTAGGTGGGCTGGGTCCTAGGCCCAGATACTCTCTTGAGGCACCTGCGCACAGTGCACCAGAACTCTGTCTATCACTGTCCCACGCAGGCGCAGGTGAGGGGGTCCCCCGAACCGTAGCGAGGGGGAAGGGGAGGGCCAGGGGCCGGCTCCAGGGGCAGGTTAGCCCGACCTGCTGGTCCCTCCCCTGCCCCGCAGGCCGCAGTAGCCCAGAGCTTTGAGCGGGAGCAGCAGCACTTCGGCCAGCCCAGCAGCTACTTCGTGCAGTTCCCACGGGACATGGAGCGCCGCCGCAACCACATGGTGCGGAGCGTGCAGTTGGTGGGCCTGCGGCCCATGAACCCGCAGGGCAGCTACTTCTTCTTGGCAGACATCTCAGACTTCAGTGCGTGGGACTGGCTGGTCAGGGCAGGGTGTGGGGGTGTGGGGGGGGGGGGCTGCCCCAGGCTTAGCATGGCCTCTGCCCCCCAGGGAACAAGATTCCTGACTTGCCTGGTGCTGCGGACGAGCCCTTCGACAAGTGCTTCATCAAGTGGATGATCAAGGAAAAGGTGGCTGGGCCTGGGCCAGGGCCCGTGCATGTGGTTTCTCAGGTTTCGCGCTGCTCCTGGGTGCTGATGGGCCAAAACGCAGCCCAGCTCCTGCCACCGGCCTGCTACAGGGTTGCACCCATTTCGAGGAATGGGGAGCCTGTGTAATTTGCACAGAGGTGCTGAGTGGGCTGGCAGGAAAGAATTCCTGGCTTCTCGGGGCCTCGATCTTGCCATCCATACAGTGGAGTTGGCCTAGTCACTGCGAGGTCATCCGGGTTGGAGATACGATTCTAAGGCTTATTGCTTCTCTGGCTCTGCCCTGACCCCTCCCTCCCTTGGCCTCCATGTGCTGTCTATACACAGGAGGGACTTGGGATGACATCCTGGGAGTCCTTCCCTCTGATCTTGACAGAACCCTGGGAGGTGCCACATTGAAGCAACTCTCCTCCCCCTGCACCATCTCGGAACCTCTGTGCCCCCAGGAGCCGAGGCCTGCTGGGCCGTGAGGCCCTGCTGAGGCTTGGGCTTCCTCTTCCCCAGGGCTTGGTGGCCCTCCCGGTCTCCGTCTTCTACAGCGCGCAGCATCAGCAGCAGTTCGACCACTACATCCGCTTCTGTTTTGTGAAGGTAAAGGACAGGGCTGGGGGTGGGAAGGCCTCCCCCAGCTTCCCAAGGCCCGCTGGCGGAGCAGGGAGAAACGGGGACCGGTCTGTGTTGGCACAGAACGAATCCACCCTCCAGGCCATGGACAAGAAGCTGCAGGAGTGGAAGGATGAGCTCGGGGCCTGACATCACCCCCTCAGCCGAGCCGAGCCTGGTTGGTCCCTGCGTGCTCTGCAGAGCTCCTGGTCCAAGATTTAGTCATTCCCAGGTTAAGGATAGATGGCACTGGTGAACCCCTCCTCTGTGACACAGAATGTCCCCAGGGAAGAGCCCTTCTGAGTCCTGGAGGAGTCAGGGGCACGCCTCCATGGTGCCTACCATTCTGTTGGTGCCTACCATTCTGTTGACCTGACCTAGGCCTTTCCTTTGCTCCTCCCTCGGTCAGGCTGTAGGCTATTGGGTCCCTTCTGGCCTCACCAGACTTGGCCGGGACTCACTGGGCAGAGCCCAACAGTGTACTGGCCTGGAGTCCCAGCTCTGACCCCAGCCCTGCACTGGCCCCAGCCAAGGCTCTGGCAACCCCCCCCCTCCTTATCTAAACTTGACCTTGGGATGCAGCCAGTACTTTCTGCCCATAATAAAATTTGAAGTTATTTAAACTTCTGTTGGCTTCACTGTGCTTCACACGGGTGCTGACCGCTGATGGGAACTTAGCCCAATGGGAAGGCCCTCCGTGAACCTCAGATCCAAGCCCCTGTTCGTACAAGTGTGTTTCGGGGAGTAGAGTGAAACGGAGGCCCAGAGGAGGGCAGGGGCGTGGGGCTGGTTCGGAGTCACAGTTTGTCAATGGCAGTACCTAGAAGCAAGGTTCAGATGGTATGTGTTACTGGTTGGGGGGGGCAGTGTGTTTAGAAGACGGGGGCTCACTGGAGTATCCGGGGGGAAGACACAGATAGTCCCATCCCACGGGGGTCAGAGTCCAGGACAGGAAGGCCAGGCCTCACCCAGTTAGACAGGAGAGGGAAGTAGCCAGTCTTCATTGTGTGCCCTCATGTGCCAGGCACTGGGGTGCCCAGCATCTCACTAAACAGCCCACTGAGACAGGGATTGCTCCTCTGCTTTATCACTTTGGAACCCACTTTGGAGGTGAGGCGACTCACCCACGGCCATCCAGCTGGCAAAGGTTGAGTGGGATTTGATCTGGGGGGTGGGCACTACCAGTGGGAAGCGACCACAGCTCCCCACTGGTTTGGAAGGTGGTGCCTGAGACTTGTCTTGAAGTTGCATTTGCATTGAAAGCCCATGGGTTTTGTTATGTATCTAATGAGGTAGGCTGATCGGCATACGTTGTCCTATAAAATAATATACACTAGGGCTTTGTTACTGGTTCCACTAGTTCCTAATAACATACATTTGGGCTTTGCAACTGGTTTAGGAGCACAGAGCTCCTAAACCCCTTGGAAATTACTGGGTGATAGGAATGTCTTTTGTTATTCATAACAAGTCCATCTAAACAGAGGATGAGGGGTCAGAACTTTGAGTCCCAACCCCAGGCCCCCCAGGAGGGGAGAGGGACTGGACATTGAGTTCGGTCACATGGCCAATGATTTAACTGACCGTGCATCTGTAACAAAACCCCACATAACCCATGAGTTCTAAGGAGCTTCTGCGTCCGTGAGCACACCAGTGTGTGGGGAGGTGGCGCACCCAGAGAGGGTGTGAAGGCCCTGTGCACCCCCGGGCCCCCAAGACCTCACTGTCTATGTTACCAGCTGGAGTCCTTGTGCCCAATGCTCCAAAATGCAAAAACTCAAAACCTCAGGATCCACAGTAAGGAAATGCTTATTGATTGAGGAGGTACAATTCAAGAAGATGGGGGCCCCAGGAGTTCCCCAAATCCATCTTAAGAAAGTAAAGTTCAGCCCTGGATGGTGTAGCTCAGTAGACTGAGTGCTGGCCTGCAAACCAAAGGGCTGCCAGTTTGATTCCTGGTCAGGGCACATGCCTGGGTTGTGGGCCAGGTCTCCAGTTGGGGACATATGAGAGGCAACCACACATTGATGTTTCTGTCCCTCTCTTTCTCCTTCCCTTCCCCTCTCTCTAAAAATAAATAAATAAAATCTTTAGAAAAAATAAAGTAGAGTTCAGGCTTCTTTTATGTCAGGGGAAGGAAAATGGGAGGGGCTATTTTTTGTGAAAACTCAAGCTCCCTCCCCCAGTTCCTCTGATGCTCAGCTGGTCTAACTGAAGGAGCTCTTAGCCTAAGGCCACAGGAACAACAGAGGCCAGAACTAGATGGAGTCAGAGAGACCCAGCTTTGACTCTGTTACAGTCCCTCCCCCTTTGGTCCATCCCTCAGTCTCTAGGGAAACAGGGCCACTGGGCCCAGGTTCAATCTTAAGAGGGAGGATTAGCCCTGGTGGGCAGCTCTGCTGGTTAGAGCTTTGTCCCAATATACCAAGGTGTCAGGTTCGGTCCCTGGTCAAGGCATATGTAAGAGTTAACCAATGACTGCACAAATAAGTGGAACCACCAATTGATGCTTCTCCCTCTAAGAATCAATACATTTTTTAAAAACTTAAAGAGGGAAGATTAGCTTATAAGATGCAGATTGGTCTGCTCAACTGTGCCTCTCATAGTCACACACCCGCCTCTTCCGCAGTGCGTCCTGAACCTCAGAAAGGGCGTTCTGGGTGTTCAGTTTACAGGCAGAGACTGTAGCAACTATAGAAGCAGCAAGAGGTCAGGATCCCTGCTCCCTAACATGAGACCGGAAAAAAGAATAAAGAGTAACTTCTGTTATTATGTCCCCCAGGACCCAAACCATGATGAGCTGGCCCCAGTACAAACATTTCCCTGTCCATCTAACAAGCTAGAACAGTCCTATCGTCTCAGAACCTACATGCCAGGGACTCTAAGGTGGTCTGCTGGAGTCTTAGAACTCGAGCAGTAGAATGGGCAGGACTAACTATACAGCTTCCATTCCGCAACGTCGGTAGTTGATGAGATTTATGAAAACAAAGGTCAATGATCAGAGCAAACCACAAACCAGGCTGCCAGCTGGGAACACCTCCAGATGCAAGGCTCAAAGCTTAACTTGTCATAGTGAAAGTAGGCAGGGACCGTGTGGCAAATTCTCCTGGTCTGCGGCTCCCAGGTCCCTAATGATACCATCAGGCACTCAGGCAAACTCAGTGTGGCTTACACAGCACCAGTCACCAAGACCCCCCAAGCATGAACTATGGCGACAATTTCTCCAAAGTTTACATCATGTCATCTAGCTGAAGTCCACAAGTGCAAGGCCCAGGAAAAAAAGTTTTTGTTCTCAATAAGGCAAAGGATAGTAGAAAAATTAAACGCCAGTTCAGTGGATTATAACCAGACACTTTCCCTGGGAAAATTCAGGATCCAATCCAGTCCACAGTGAACGTGGAACTTTACGGACAATCTAAAATCTGCCCAGAACTCAAGTCTGTGACTCTACATGGGTTCCGACTCTTGGACGGAGTAACCTCAACCAGCCTGAGATGTTCGATCTTCCCTAGATCTTCTCTTAAGGGCCAATGGGGAAATAACACAACCCCCGTAATGGACACTGCCGTGGTCCGGCCGCAGCAGGGTCCAGGGATTCCTGAAGGGTGGGTAAGGCGTCGGCTATGGGTAACAGACGACAACATGCCTCAAAGGACAGTGAGGCTCTGTTCCATTTATTGCAAGTACAAGCAGGTTTTTATATTTTCATTTTTGGTAGTGATTAACATTTACAGGTGCATAGCATGATCAGTTAAGCAGAAAAAATCAATACAAAGGTAACCAGAAAAAGTACGAAAGTTCCCATAGTTTCAGTTATGTTAAACAAAAGTTATTTTGACCAGGAGAACCATTAATCAGACAATTTGAAATAGCTCTATGTACAGAGTTTGAATATCTTACTGTTTAGTAAAGGTCTTAGAATTTGACATGGGGCAAAAGGATACGCTAGACTGAGCAGAGGTTAGGAAACTCCTAAGCCTTTGTGATGTCTAACTTAGCTATCTATCTTTCTGTCTAAAATGTTTCTCTGTGTACTATAAACTCCGTCTCCCTAGTAACTGTTTTCTACATGCTTAATAGCTAAATAGCTTCTCCTGTTTCTTTGCCTGTCTAATTCTAATAGATACATATCCCTATTCAAGGTAAAGGAGGGGCTGTTATTCCAACAACTTTAGACATTCAGGGGCTGTTTCACTAGAGGGGATTTGCCTCGGGACTTACTTAAGGGGCTGCCCTGGGTGTTCCAGGCCCCCTACCAGCTGATATCATCATATCCTACAGCTGCTTAATCAGGTCAGGGAGGGAGGTGTTATTTCCCCTGAATTCACTGGACATCATGGGCCCTTTCTCCTTTGGGGTCTCAGAGGAGGTGTTATTCTGGGGAAAGGCCAAGGTGATACTGTTCTCAGCCTGACCTAGTTGCTGTTCAGCTCTGAGAATGGTCAGCATTTCTAGGAGATTCCAAATTATCAGAAAGGTAAAGGTTAGAACACCAAGATTAAAATCAACACCACATATCCATTCATATCACGTCTGCCAGGCCGGAACACGCTTCTTTGAAGACATCCTCCCCATTCTCAGACTTTGTCAGACAGCATGGTTGGCGGAGCTGGTGTTACAGAATCGCCTGGCGTGGGGAGAAAGCCTACGCAGCTGGTGTCAGAAGGCTTGTGTGACAGTGTGGGAGACACACAGGGGGAGACTAGGTTGTCCTTCCCATGGGTTTGTCACCTTCCCACTTTACAGATGGGAAAACACTCCAAGAGGTGGAGTCACTGTCTCAGGGTCATGTGTGGGAGCCCGCCAGGCCGCAGGGGACCAAGGACAGAGTCCCCCACTGTGAAAATGGTGGAGGGACTTGGTTTCTGGTCCCTGGAGCCGGCGGGTATCTTGACATCTTCCGGACCTTCTCCTTCTCAGCCTTGAAGGAAAGAACAAGATCTTGGCATATGCGTCATGTTCCAAGAAAGTGATAGTCATGAGGACACTGTTATCTTTGGGCTAATGTTCTCAGGATATGAGAACATCTTGCCCTCTTGATAGCTTTCGGGAGTGTACAAACTTTTGTAAAACAACATTGTTCTCAGGCCACTGCAGTTCTGCATATAAGCCAGCAGTTCCTTGAATAAAGTTGCCATTTGCCAGCAGAGCTTATGGTCCTCTCCATTCTTTTAAGTCCCTCACCTCACCTCGCGACCACCCTTGCTGCTGCGGGCAGCGGCAGTCATGGTCATGGGGAAGTAAGTATGGAGGCACCTGGCTGCTCCACCGCTTCCCCTCATACTTCTCCTGGGGACTGCTGCCCCTGGGAGGAGGTAGGTAGAGCACAAAGGGTTTTCGGGCAGTGAAACCATTCTTTACGCTACTGCAATGGCAGGTTTACGACATTACGCATTTGTCAAAACCCATGGATTGCACAACACAAAGTGAACCCTAACGTGAACAGTGAACTTAATAATAATGCATCAATATTTGGTCATTGACCCTAACAAATGCACACACTAAGGCAAGATGTTAACCAGGGGATAAAGGTAAATGGGAACTCTGTACTATGTGCTCGACTTTCAGTAAAACTAAATTTCTAAAAAATAAAGTCTATTAGTTAAAAGAGAGTAAATGGCCCTAGCTGATGTGGATCAGTGGATTGAGTGCAGGCCTGCAAACCAAAAGGTCGCTGGTTTGATTCCCAGTCAGGGCACATGCCTGGGTTGTGGGCCAGGGCTCCAGTAAGGGGCATGCAAGAGGCAACCATACACTGATGTTTCTCTCCCTCTCTCCCTCGTTTCCCCTCTCTAAAAATAAAATCTTTTTAAAAATGAGTAAATGAATGAATCTATAAAAGACTTGGATTAAATGATCTCCCAGGTAATTTCCAGCTTTGAATCACACTCAAGTTCTAGGCCAGAGAGTCCCCACGTATAAAACTAAGCTGAGGTTTCAGTGTCGCGCTCGACCGGAGCGCCGGAGGGCGGCTCGAGTGATCCAGGGGCCCAGGACAGCACACGAACTGCCTACCTGGACAGCGGCGGGCGGCGAGGACCTCCAACCTTTACGCGAGCGCTTCCCCAATTGGAAGTAAGACCCTGGGCTTCTTTCCGGCTCTCTCGGAGCCTAGGACACACCCCCTCGCGCCATTGCCTCTCCGATTGGACGACTAGGGGGAGGTGTGGCCGGAAGGAATGAGTATGATTGGCAGGGCGTGACCGACAGCGTGTGGCGAACATGGCGGAGCGCGGGAGGAAGCGGCCCTGCGGCCCGGTAGGTGGCTGGAGGTAGGACTCCTGGGGCAGAACATGGGGTGGGGGCCCGCGGCTGGGCCGGGATGTGTCTCCCGCTGCCTGCTTGTCGCTGATCCGAGGCCGGAAGTCCTAAGGTGTAGCAGGCGTGTGGCTGCGCGCGCCTCTGCCAGGATAAGAACTAGAGGTGGGAGCCCGGGCCTGAGTCAGAGCCGGGACACCGTCCGGTGACCCATTGTCCAACCCCCCCTTGTGGGGGGCCTGGACTCAGGAGATGGGACTCTCCTCTCAATCCCGAGCATTTTGGTGGCATATTTCTTCTAACTACTACCTGAGCTTCAGTCTCCTCTTCTCTCCAGTGGGAACTCATTCAGCAATTTATTGAGTGCTTACTGTGTGCCAGGCCTGGTCCCAGGCACTGGGATACAGCGAGTCCCTGACCTCCTGATACTCTCTTGGGGCAGCATTGTGTGTGGATTCTCAGCAGCAAGTGGGGCCGCCTCTCGAATGTGACCATTCGGCCTCACTCCTATGCCTCTTCCTGTTCCTCTAGGGTGAACACGGCCAAAGGGTCGAGTGGCGAAAATGGAAGCAACAGAGTAAGTAAGAGGCTAGGGGTTACGAGAAGTGTCTCTGCTCACCCTTCCTCGGGCCACTGCAGCAGCGCACAATTAAACTTTGGGGAAAGCCACCAGATTTGCCCCCTGTGGGTCTCATAGCACCAGGATGGAAGGAAGGGCTCAGAAACCCCGGGAGGCTCCCGGGCTGGCCTGACCTGAGTGGGAACCCTGACCTTACTGAGAGGGCATTGCCTCCCAGACTGCGCCAAGACCCTCTCCCTCCAAGTCCCTCTCATCTCCGCCACTTGGGATGTCTTCTTACCCAGAGAAAGAGGAGAAGAAGAAGTGGAAGGATCTTAAGCTGACGAAAAAACTGGAGCGGCAACGGGTGCAGGAGGAAGAAGCAAAGCGCCAGCAGGAGGAGGAGGCAGCTACTCAGAGGGAGGACCAGGGTGAGCAGAGGGAGGACCAGGGTGAGCAGACGGGGTCCTGGGTGGGGCAGAGCGCATGGTATCTGGAAGGAACCTTAGAGACCAGTGGGCCTAGACATCTTGTCTAGATGAAAAAACTGAGGCCCAGAGAAGCAGAGAGGCCCAGAAAACTGAGCCCTAACTTCCTACTCAGGTGGGTTCAAGCCTGAGGATGGTAAGCATCACATATAACTTTATGCCTCCAGAACCTCATCATTGTAATGATAGTTAATTTTTTTATTGAGCACTTTCTGTGTTTTAATTGCATTTTAATTTAATTACTTTGAGTTCTCTTTTTAAAAAAAGATTTTATTTATTTATCCTTAGAGAAAGGGGAAGGGAGAAAGAGGGAGAGAAGCATCAATGTGCAGTGGCCTCTCAGGCGCCCCCTTCTGGGGACCTGGCCTGCAACCCAGGCGTGTGCCCTGACTGGGAATCGGACCTTCCACCCTGTGGTTCACAGCCTGCGCTCAGTCCACTGAGCTACACCAGCCAGGGTTGAGTGCTCTTGTTTTCTCATTAAATTATCCGTGCTTAAAACAAAAACACCCAAACAATACAGAAAACTATAAAGAGAGTAAAGGAAAAAGCCAGCAAACACTGCAGCGAAAGTTTCTCTACGCTATGTTATGTATACGCACTTAAATACACGTGGAAAGATGTAGAGACACAGTTTTTTAAAAGTGAGATCACTTTATCCATGTGCTTCTGAACTTGGTTTTTCCCACCTCGCACTGTGTTCTCAATTCATGCATGTGGATCTGCCCTAACAAACTAGCTTTTCCTCCAGCCAGACCTGAAGCGCGGAGTGTCGGGCGGCCCTGTCATACCCTGTATGCCTAGTGGTTACCAGTAATGATGGTGACAGTGGGGACAGCAACTAAGCATGTCGCGGTTTCAGGCACCAGGGAAGCCCTTTACGGGTGTTGTCTCCTGTGGCTCCCTCTGGACGACTCAGAGAGGGGGTGTGGTTGTCCTTCTGGAGCCAGATGGCCTGAGTCCACATCTCAGCTGTTCTGCCTTTGGTGTGACCTTGGGCCACGTATTTGACCCCTGGGCTGCAGGTTCCCCACCTCTTGGTGACTGTAGTTTCCTAGGGTTATTGGGTAGATGTAAAAGACATGTAAAAGACACTAATAATAGATAATAGCTGTCATTATTATCCCCATCTGGACAGCTGGAGAACTGAGACAGTAATGGGTGAAGGCAGAATGGAAACTGAGGCTAGTGCCTCTAACCACTCTCCAGCCTTGCCCAGTGGTCCACCCTGCTCATGGGAGCCTTACAGAACACTGAGTCTGTTTTCCTCTTGAGGAGATTGAGGCCTGGCAAGGGAGTTGGATCTATTTTAGTAAACTCAAAATGCCTCCCCGTTGGAAGATTTTCTAACCCTGGGCCTTGGGGACAGAGGAAGGAGGGGAGAGCATGGGCCTGGCTGCTCAGACTGACCAGGAACACCCCTTCCTTGCCCAGGACGGCCCTACACTCTGAGCGTGGCCTTGCCTGGCTCCATTCTTGACAACGCACAGTCGCCCGAGCTTCGCACCTACCTGGCTGGCCAGATTGCCAGAGCTTGTGCCATCTTCCGTGTGGATGAGATCGTGGTGTTTGATGAAAAGGGCCAAGATGCCAAGTGAGGGGTGCCCGGGGGGTGCTGGGGCTCGGAGAAGGGGGGGCCTGGGCTTGCGTGGGCTGAAAACTCTGCCTGAAATGCCCCCATGGTAACCCTGATGGGTGGAGTTGCAAAGCAGGGCCCACTCAGAGGTCAGATTGGGTAGGCGAGCTCTGGAAGGGAACACAGTAGGCCCCTGAGCCCTATCTTTCTCTCTCTAGGACTGTGGAAGGGGAATTCCGGGGAGTAGGCAAGAAGGGGCAGGCATGTGTGCAGCTGGCCCGGATTCTGCAGTACCTGGAGTGTCCACAGTAAGAGGGTGAAGGACAGACTTCCTGAGCATGAGGGCGGGGAGGTCGAGGGGCAGGTCAGGCAGGAGGTGGCCTCCCTGGGAACTTCCTGAGATCCGTGTCCTTTACTAGGTACCTAAGAAAGGCATTCTTTCCCAAGCACCAGGATCTACAGTTTGCAGGTAAGACTTGGGGGGGGGTCTTACCCCCGTTTCCCATAGATCATCCCCAGACCCTGAGAAATTGCTGCACTGTGGGGAAAACAGGCCCAGGCACAGCAGGCCTGTGACAGAGCTTAACCTTGGGCCAGGGCTCCCTGCTACACTACCATGTGCTTTTGCACTGCCCAGACTCCCGGCCCCTCCCCCCCACAGGGCTGCTGAACCCCTTGGACAGCCCACACCACGTGCGCCAGGATGAGGAGTCTGAGTTCCGAGAGGGCGTCGTGGTGGACCGGCCCACCCGGCCAGGCCGAGGCTCCTTTGTGAACTGTGGCATGCGGAAGGTGGGAATTGGAGTGGGGGTCAAACCACGCTTCCCAGACGCAGCCTGGGGATGGAGGGCAGGCAGGGCGTAGGAGTGGGGGGCCTGGGACCCAAGCATCTCTGCCCACCAGCGCCCCACTGATGCTCATCTGGGCCAGAGAAGTACTTAAATTGGGGCTCAGTGGATAAAGCCAGGAGTGAATTTACTTTTGTTGTTTTCTTAAAAAAAAAGCAGATCAACGGAAACTGGTCCTTGTACTACAAGCAAAACAAAACTCTGCAGACACAAGTTCAGAGTCACCCTGGGGCTGCCCCATGTGACGCAGAGCGTTCGTTTGCTGCCTGTTTGCTCTCAAGTCTTAGTCAGAGGTGGAGACATGTAAATATGTGGGGCCTCTCCCCTCAAAAGAGCAGACCAGAAATAACTGGTTAAAGGCAGACCAGGACGACCCAGAAACGGATGAACAGAGAAAAGCATTAGAACCCTACGAAAGAGAAAGGGCCCGCCCTACCGAGTTCAGAATTGGCACGGGCAGACTTCGCCGGGTGTCCATCGCCGCTCCCACGCAGTTAGCATTTACTGCACACCAGGCCCTGTGCCGTGTAACAACAGCTGCTGTTCATGGCATGTTTTCATTTGAAAGATGAGGAAACTGAGCCTCAGAGAGGCTGAGATCCACTCCACTTCCTATGGCTAGAAGTGGCACAGGCACCAAAGTGTAGAAAACTGGATTTTGTCTACTCACGACATTTACTTCCAACTCTGCTAGGCCCAGAGCAGTCATTGATGACCAGTGTCTGGGACAGCCACTTTGCAGGAATGTTGTCTTGTGAGCAAGTCTGGCCCAGGTGTGGGGGCAAAGGTTGACCTGCCTGGATCCCTTAAATCTCTTGCCAGCCACAGATTCCCCCACCACTGGGAGAGTAGTGACCTCTGCTGGTCCTGTGGGGGAATGGCACCCACTTCTGGCTTCCCCCTAGGAGGTGCAGATCGACAAGAACTTGGAACCTGGACTTCGGGTGACTGTGCGGCTGACCCAGAAGCAGCTCCCAGGTATCTGAGGGCTCAGAGCCACCTCCTTCCACCTCCTTGTCCCTTCACCCCATCTTCACAGCCTCTCTACTCCCCCTCCAGAAAGCAAGACCTACCGTGGAAAAGTCGTGTCATCTCAAGACCCTCGCACCAAAGCTGGTCTCTACTGGGGCTACACAGTTCGACTGGCCTCCTGCCTTAGTAAGGACAGAGCTTCCTCCTCTGAACCCCCTTCCTCCCGTGTGGCAGGCTGCACAGAGCCCTGCTGGACCCAAGTCAGACCAGAGCCCTTGCTCTGTGTCCTTGGGCAGCTGCCTTTGCTGCTCCAGGCTGTGGTCTCCTTGAGTGCTTGGCCTGGATGCCCTTAAAGACTTCTGAGGGAAAGTATTGTATCACGATCGATTAGTATCTGCTGTGGGAATGGGGGCAAAAGGGCTGGGTAAGTCAGAAGTACAGTATATGTTCTTGAAGCTCCTTCCCACCCGTCCCCAGTCTAGCACGGGTGTGGCCTCCCCCTGATCAGTGCCTGCCTCTCCAGAAACAGAGGAGGGCCTAGGGGCTCCCTTCCTGAGCTCCCTTCCGCTCCACACCCCGCCCCACACAGTATACACATAAACAGCCAAGCAGCTGGGGTGGCCTGTGGAAAGCAGGACCCCTACCGAGCTGGCTTCACCCCCAGGTGCGGTGTTTGCTGAAGCCCCCTTCCAGGATGGGTATGACCTGACTATCGGGACATCAGAGCGAGGCTCGGATGCGGCCTCTGCCCAGCTTCCCAGCTTCAGGTGGGTGCAAGCTGGGGCAGAGGCTATGGGAGGAGGAACAGAGCAGAGGGCCAGTCTGGTGGGGAGCAGAACTGGAGACTGGTCCCCACTGTGTGAGGAGGGTTGCTCTCAGTGTGGCCTGGATGAGCAGCCAGTGGTCCCCCCCTGTGGGTGCCAGGCACGCTCTTGTGGTGTTCGGGGGCCTCCAGGGGCTGGAAGCTGGAGTGGATGCTGATCCCAACCTGGAGGTGGCTGAGCCCAGTGTTCTCTTCGATCTGTATTTGAACACCTGCCCCAACCAGGGGAGCCGCACCATCCGCACAGAGGTGAGCCAGCCTGCCTTCCCTGCCTCCGTCCCCAGGCCATTCTCAAGGTTCAGCCACCAGCCAGGACCGGGGTCTGTCCAAGGTGGGGTTGCAACTCTCTATGGCCTGCCTTCCCTGGAGATGGTTGTCTCACCCCTGGGCCTCTCTCACCACAGACTTGTGGTCGGGACAGGGTACAAGTGAGCCGGGAGTCAAGAGTCCTGGGTGCTGGTGCCCGTCCAGCTGTTCCCAAGCTGGATGACGCAGGAGACTCCCCCACCTCTGCTCTGGGCCTCCATTTCCTTCGCTGTGTGATCAGTGTTCCACTTTCCCAAGTGTGACCCTGGTGGACAGGGCAGCCTCCCTGCAGGGGACAGGGTGCGGCTACCTGAGAGCCATAGCCCTACACACCCACAGAACCTGCGGCCCTGCTTCTGAGCCGAGCACAGATCACCATGCCTGTGGACTCTGTGCTGGGGACCAGTCTTTAAGTATGGTGACTAAACAGGTGGCCTGCCTCAGTCTACTTGTCCCCAAGGGTCGTGCTGGGGCCAGGTGCTGCAAGCCTGCTAGCTACACCCTCCCAGCAAAAACCCCAGCTCCCACCCTTCCAATAGCTATACCAAGTGCTGAGAATTTCCTATCCCTGACTCTGACGATAGAAGACAGATATTACTATGATCATCCCCATTTTACAGAAAGGGAGACGGAGGAGCAGGGAGGTGAGACCCTTCCATGGCAGGGCATTCTGCCAGCCAATGACAAATCAGCAGGGTGACACTGGGCCTGTCCTTGACCTCCTCAGGGCCCTGCTGAGGGCAGCAGACCCCAAGGGGCTGGGTGCTGGGCAGTCGGGCATGGAAGACAGATCAGGGGCCAGGGTACCTGCCAGCCTCCCTGGCCCCAGCTCATTGCTGTCCTTTTCTTCCAGGAAGCCATTCTCATCTCCCTGGCAGCCCTGCAGCCGGGTCTCACCCAGGCAGGCGCCCAGCAAAGCTGAAGGTTCTGTCAAACACAAGACTAGGAAGAAGCAGTGGGAGAGCCAAGGGTTCCTGAGGGTCACCCGGGACAGACATAGACAAGACTTTCTCCAAAAATAGCCACCTTTAATGTGACCCAGCCCCACACCCTCACAGTCTGGCTGGGCTGCTGCCCTCACTTGCTGCCTGCAGTGATGGCCTTCAGGCTGCTGGCCCGCGCCAGGATATTCGGCACAAAGAGCAGCCCCGAGGCCCGCTCAATGCTCTCGATGGGCACCAGGAAGCGCTCCAGCGGGATGGCCTCGTCCACAGGCGCATTGGGCATCACGTAGGAGCGGAGTTCGATTTGCCCGCCTGCTGCCTCCAGGATCAACACCTTGAAGAAGTGTGTGGGCACTGCCACATGGTTCTTGCCAATCACCTGGTACTTCACATAGGACTTCCCATCAGCCTCTGTCCTGCAGGCAAATCCAGGCACACCTGGCCTTTCAGGGCTCCCAAGGTTGCCACCTCCAGGAAGCATTCCTTGACCTGACCCCCAACTTGTGTCAGTCACAAGGCACACTCACTCTGACCCTGTTGTCCTCATACCCAACACTGGGTGTCAAGCAGAGCGAGTGTTGGTGACAATAAATGCTGCTGAAAGAATCCTGCCTTCTAAACACCCGAATCTGTCTGTGCAGACACCTAGTGACTACCTGGCTCTCCCTGTGGAGGGCCAGCACCAGGGCTCCACTCTGGTGGCTGGATTTCCAGCACCAGCTCAGGGGCCAGGTGAGTAGCAGGTGCCCGAGACACTGCCCCGTGGGGTAGCTTCCAGGCTAACCCTCAGCAGGGTGTGCTCCACTAAAGCAGGCCTTAGGAGGCACCTGCTCATTCAAGTTTACCAGTGTCTTGAGCCCTTATTATGGTGACATTCACCATCCTACTTCGTCACTCAACAACCACGAACTAGGTAACAGGCACTACCCCATTTCGTGGGGGGTGTGGAGGAATGTGCCCACGGCACACACACACCAGGTGGTAGGGCCAGGTCCCTTCCAGCCCGGGGACTCCAGAGCCAGCTGCTGCACCACAACCTGTCATCACTCATCCAGTCCTCAGTGGGCGAGAAAACACGAGGATGCCCTGTCCCTTGTGCCTGAGAGTGAAGTCTCAGGGGCAGGGGCAGGGTGCAGAAGGGTTGCTCCAGAGGAGATGGGGGCAGGGGGTGAGCCTGGTAAAAGGGTTTCTGTTTGGGCAGGACAGGCTGGGTGGGTGGGTGTGGCCTAGGCCACGCAGGAGAGGGGAACAAGGGCAGGTGCAGGGCCTGGTGCGCGTGGGCAAAGGAGAGCGGTCTAGGTGGGTGCCCTCAAGGTCTCTGGCTGCAGGAGTGAACTCAGGAGTCTGAGGCAGGGAGTGACAGGGTTGTTAAGAAACCAGATGATCACACCTGGCAGTGTTGACCCAGAGCCTGGGACGAGCCTGGATGGCATGAGTAGGAAGTGCCAGTGTGCCCAGTTCTAACCTTACCTGGGCAGGAAGAGTGGCCCTGTGCAGACATAGACGTTTTGGTAGGTGCGGGTCAAGCTCCGGCTGTACTTCTCCAGGTTGTTCCAGGCGTTCTGGTTAAGGTGCGGCACCTAGTAGGAGACAGGACTGAGAAACTGCTGGGACCTTTGCTCCTCTGTTAGAGGGGCTACCCAGGGCTCCAAGACTGGAGATTCCAGCAGGGTTGGGGAGACAAACATGCAGTAGAAACTGGCTCAAGGGATGAAAGTAGTCATTCGTTCAGATCACTGGCTGTAGGGTGGAGCTCAAGAGGGTGCCAGCCACCAACCACCCCTAGCCCCCACCACACAGAATGGAAGGACTAGCATCCCGACTCTGAAAGCCCTTTCTTTGTGCTGAAGAGCCACAATGAAGAGAGCCAGCTCTCCCAATCTGCCCTTTGCCCCTTTAACCACATGCCGAGCCCAGCTTGGACCATGAATTTGCTCCCAATTTCACACTGGAGTGCCCCAGTCCTCAGTACAATGTCTAGTCAAACAGGTAGGGGACTGACTTCCGCTGGGAGAGAAGTCAGGCCAGAGGCTCAGACCCCATCGGGTTCATCCTGGGCCCCCCAACAGTCTTCGCCCAGTGGGTGCCAGGCCCTTGTGGGATCAGGACCAGACGTAGGGCAGCTTGCTACTAACAGCGGACTGCCAGCAGGTATCTTTCCATACAATCCAGGAAGGCAGGTGGGGTAGGACAATGGCTGAAAGCTCAGGGTCCTCTAGACAGACTGCCGGAGTCTTCCCGAATGTGTGACACTGGGCCAGTTACTTTGTCTCTCTGAACCTCAGTTCCCTCATTATACCTAATATTTATCGAATGCTTGCCATGAGCCAGACAGTGCATTCAGTACTATTATATGCATCGGGTCTACTACAAAAAGTACGTGAGTAACATTAATATCCCCATTTCACAAACGAAGAAACGTAGCCCAGGGGCCCTCAGGGTCAGATCGCACAGCGGGGACCCAGAGTTCCATTCCTCCAGCTTACGGCGGTGCGGGGTGTGATCAGTAAGCACCTGACCAGCTCGCGCACTGGGCAGCCTCCCCATTCTGCAGAGAAGCAAACCGAGGCTCCGAGAGGCGAGGGGCTGGCCTCGCCTTCCGCCGCCTAGCCGAGGGCGCTACCTGGGGTGCAACGTTGGTCAGGTAGAACGTGTCGTCCATGGCTTTCTGGCTCCAGCGGTGGTTGGCGGCAGCGGCCAAGTGGCCACGGTCGAAGCCGCTGCCGCGGTAGTCAGCGTTGGTGGCGCGGTGGTACACATGCACCGACTCATCCTCGCGGAAGTCACACGAGCGGCGGTCGCCATCGCCACGAAGCCGCTCGGGCCGCAGCTGTTCCACCACCCAGAGCGCGCCACGAGTGCGCGGGTCGTAGCACAGCACGTACGACTCGCGGCTCTTGAGCTGCGCCAGCCCGGGCAGACCGTACTTAGCCAGTTCGCCCGGGCCACCGCTCGCCAAGGCTCCAGGTACGGCAGGTACGGCGGGCACCTCGGCTGCCGCCGCCACAGGCAGAACGGGCAGCCGGCCCAGCAGCCCCGGGGCCGGCCGCGCATCTGCTCGCCGTCGCCGCCAGTCCTCGGCAGCTACGCCCAGCCCCGCGCCCAACGCCAGGGTCAGGCCAGCCCGCAGAGCCTGCATGGCTCGGGAGCGCGACATCTACGCAAATGGAAGGCGACCCACAGCGCCGAGGAAATGCTGCGACCTCCTTCTGACCAGTGAAGCTTTTAAAGAGGCCGCGCCCGCCTGCTGAGCGTGGGGTTTGGGGTTAGGTGCTGGCTGGAAGAGCGGGCAGGTACAACGTAAATCCCTTCCCCTCCCAAAGACTCAGAAGCGATTAAGCCTCTAAGAAGCGGACCCAGGACCAGCCAGAACTGGACGCCCTTTCTTTGTCCTTTAAAATGCGGGTGAGGGGCGTGACACTAGCGTTTTGACTTGTGATTGGCTGCTGCCAGGCCTAGCTCCACCCCGCCCCGCCTCCTTTCGGATCCCCGCTGTCCGGCTCTCTACTGCGCCTGTGTAAAGAGCTCCCACTTTAAGAGCACTAAGCGTCTGTGGTCAAGTGCTTCCATCACTACTTCATTTAATCAAGGGCCTAGCGAAGGAGCTCCTCATTGGCGGAACAAGGACAAGACACCGGAGAATCCTAACCATTACACAATAAGCCGAAAGTTACAGAAGATTGGCCAAGATTTTCCTAACACCCTGAGTGAGAACTAGGATGCAGGCGGCAGATCGGCAGATCGTAACTGCTGGTTGGAACAGAAACTGGTACCGCTCCACTTGGTAGTGCATATGAAAAGCCTTAGAAAGGTTTATCTTTAAACCCACTTAGAGGACTGAGCTGGGGAAGTAAATCGGGAATGCAAGTATTTCAAACAGCAACTTCCTCACAATATTACAAAAAATACTCAGAAAAAGGGTCCTGGTTGGTGTGGCTCAGTGGATTGAGTGACAGCCTGCCAACTGAAGGTTGCTGGTTCCATTCCCAGGGCACATGCCAGGTGGCTGGACAGATGCCGGGCTGGGGGCATGTGAGGCAACCCATCCATGTATCTCTGGCACACTGATTTTTTCTCCCTCTTTCTCCCTCCCTTCCCCTCACTCTATAAATAAATAAAATCTTTAATAGACTGGTTTCCCACATTGTCAGCATATTAGAGAGAATAGTATATATCATATAAATATTTTTAAAGTCAAACAGCAACTTGCTGCTCACCGATAGTGAGGGGGTGTGACAATACTCAAAACTGTGTACCAAGAAGACAATTACACATTTCCTGAGATTCGGGGCATGGACTGGACTATCCGCAGTGGACCCTAACTAAAATGGAGAGGTGCTATCTTTAAGGTTCATAAATTGTCCAGCTGTAACTTCATTTGAATAGCAGACCTGATCTCCGGTATTTGAGGTAAAAAAAAAAAATCCTACAATGCCTTAAAAAATTAACACAATAAAAGCAACCATTTGAAAAAAATAAACAATTATGTAATGAATATCGCATCTGCAAAGACTAAAACCAATGATTTTCTCTGCTTTGTGGAGTATGAATGGCTGGCTTTATTTACATGTCTTTGAATTCTCACAGTGTTTCAATCTAAAAAATAACCTGTCATGAAACCATGATGTAACACCTCTCTCCTGGGCTGCACTCCCTCCCCCACCCAGCTGCAAACTGCATGGCTGGAGGAGAGTCAAACGCATCCTTCCACCTAGAATAGCCTGACTCCTCCTGACTCCATCCCTGCTCAAACTTCTTTTCCTGGTCTGAGGTCCCAAAGGTTTCAGCCCATCACAGCACCAATGCCCACTGTAGAGAACACATTATTTATTAAAGACAACTTGTCATCAACAGCATTGACTCAAGAAACCAAACTGATTTAAAAAACAAAACGAAAACAAAGGCAGACAACATTCTGACCCTATGGAGTGAGACCTGCTGAGCTCATCCAGCCCGATCTGCAAATGTTCAAATTCCGGGGGGGCTCTGGCTTCCCAGGCAGGAGGCTTGGGCACTCTGGTCTTCTGGGAACCTCCTGAGAGTTTGGGGAAGGGGAATTGCCAAGGGCAGGTCCTTTCCTCAGCCAAACCCGGACACGGTCCCTGTGCTCCTGACCCAAAGTCAAGGAGAGGGCACCGGTCTTAGGCCTGCCACTGAGACCAATTAGATGCAGTGATTCAAGTAGTACGGCCCCAGAACGGAAGGCAAGGGGACAGCAAGAGGGAATGCATCAGTGTCCTGGGCAGTGTCTGCTGGGTCCCAGGCTGTGGTCCGAGCCTCAGACTGTGACGAGGTCAAGGCTGGAACTCAACAACCAGCCGACAAGTTCTGGGAAGGTGGGTCGGGCTGGTGGGAAGCAGCGAATCCCTGCCCCAAGCAGGGTCTCCAAGCCTCCCTTCTACTCATTTCCAGTACAGAGCTCAGAGCACTCCCAGCCAGGTTGTGCTGGGGAACCAGGGAGGTTCCAAAGGCGAGGAGAGGATGCTGAGCCTGACCTCAGAAAGGCAGGAAGCCCCATGCTTCCAAACCCTTTTGACCTTCCCAGCCCCAACCCTCACCCCAAACCAAGCACTTGACAATCTACAATAAATAACCTGGAGTCTGAATAAATAGCAAAGTCTCCCAAAAACTGTTATGAGAGGAGGTGGCAAAAAGGCAAGTGCAGAGAAGTCCCAGCAGCATCCAAGGGACAGCCTGGTAGAGGAGCCGTCTGGGGGAAGCTGTTCAGCCTGGCCCATAGCCTGGCCCCTGCAGGCAGCAGAAGTCCTGGCTGCCGACTCAGGAAGGCTTCAGGGGCAAGCGAGCACCTGCCAGCAGGTCTGAAGAGAGGATGAAGACCCTTGCTACATTACCCAGCCTTCCAGACACAAACTCCCTGCCTCCTTACAAAAGGAGGGTGGGGACTTTATCAGAACTAGCCGCTCCTCCCACTGCCCGGCAGTGGGAGGAGCCTACAGCTGCTGCTCTAGGAGCACCTGCCCCAAATCCTGGGAACAGCCCAAGCAGGTGACCAGAGAAGGGCCAGCACCTTCCTCGGCCTGTTTGGGAGCCGCAGGGCTGCCTCGGCCCTGACGGGATCCAGGGCCTCTGAGCTCAGCTCTCCCTGGCCTGGCCAGGTTCCCTTTGGTCCCACTTTTCCTTCAGGGACCCACCCTCCCAGGGATGGGCCCTGGAAGCCATGGGAATGACTGCTCTTCTGAAGCACTTCGACTCCAATCCCTAGTACAGGATCCCCTGGATGTCCTGCTCCTTTGGGAAAATCTTGGGAAGGTCAGCCCTCCTCCCTGCTCCGTCTAGGGCAGAAAGGAGGGTAAGAGGCTCAGAGCTCCACAGGCCACCATTTCTCAGCAGCTTTTGGTTTCCAAGATTTGTCGGTGTGGGCAGGGCCAGGGCCCTCCAATGAGGCCCTTCGGACTCCCTCCCAGTCTCAGGGGCCTGGGAGCCTGGGGCTGGGGTTGGGAACAGGGCACAAAGGCCACAGTTGACTTCTAGGGGCTTTGCTGAGCCCGACTCCTCATTCTGTCTCTGGGCTTCACAGACAGGGAAGGGAGGAGTGAGGGGAAGAGGCTGGGGATAAGGCACCCCAAGAGAGAAGGGCAGGGGGAGAGCAAGGAAAGGAAGAGACAGAGACTCACAGAGCCTCCACGAAGGTGGAGGGAGAAGTGAGAGAAGTAGGCGGGGAGACGGAGGAGGAGCAGAGACCTAGAGGGGAAGACACTCTCGCCTCCTTCACATCCACACTGACACACACACACACCTGGAGGATGAAGAGCCGCACGCACGCACGCACGCACGCACTCAGTGAGAGAGGGACAGAGGGTGTGACCTGGGCCTGGCAGCTCCTTAGCTCCCTCACAGCGTCACTTTCCCCATGGCGAACCCTAAGCACCAACCCCCAGAAGTGGTTTCTGGCTCACTGGCCAAGCACCTGCCCCCAAGCCCAGAGCAGGAGAGGGAGCAGCAGAGCAGAGGCTGGGAGGGACCCATGGCAGCTCCCAGTACCCCCAATCTGCCCCACCTCCAGGCAACAACTTCAGGAACTCCAGCCTTGCTCAGCAGCCTGGGAAAATGGTCCCAGGGTTTAAGAGCGAAGAGAGAGCCAGGGCTTGGTGGTCAGGAAGGAGCATGGCACGGTATGTCCCCAGTGGGAATGGCCTAGGGGGACACAGCCAGGTGAGGAGGCCTGGAGTAGGCCAGTCCTGTGGCTTTCCCTCGGGGAGGGGGGATCCCACAGGCTTCTTCGTGTCCCAGAAGCCAGGGCACAGGGACCGTCTCTCCCAAACCTGGGCCTCTTGCTGTCGGGCTACTTGGAGTCTTGGAGTTCCTTGGCTTTCTGTAGGATCTGGCAGACATCTGTGATGGGGTAATCCTGGGCACGAGAAAGGCCAACAAGATGCCTCTGAAGTCAGCCCACCCTTTGCCACCTCTGCCTCACCTGTGCCCTTCCCATTGGGACCTGTCGCCAGGCTGGACCACAGATGACCAGCACCCCCATTCTGCCCTAACCCCCACATGCAGCATGAACACAACCAACCCAACCAGCACCACCCACAGGGCTCAGAGCCCTTCCTTAGACCAGGCCCACGCTACCTCACCTCTCCCCATCCGGCACGGGGCCAAGGGGCACACACTGGCTCCCTGGGGCGCCCGAGCAGCTCAATGAGGAGGCTGTTGTGATTATGCCTATTTTACAGATCTACTCTGTGAGCCACCGAAAACCGACCCCAGGCCAGGTGTGAGTGAAAAAACTGGGGCCTGGAGAGCTTGTCACTTGGCGCAGGTCCCACGGCCAGCACGGCAGAACGAGGGTGTGAACCTGGTGCTGTCTGACCCTGGAGCCCTCGTTCTCCACCACCGGCCCTGCACCCTGCCGCTCTAGTCTGAGCGTGACTCCCAACGAGCACTGCCCCCTACTGGGCACCGCTGCATCCCAGTGCCGTTTACTTGGGTACAACACTCGGTCGTTCAAAGGGGCAAAGCCCTGCCCTCACGGCCACACCACACTCAAGGTCAGTGGCAAAGCCGGGATTCAAAACCATCCAAACCCAGATCTGCCTCAGGGGACTTGACTCTTAAACTCTGCTACCCTCCACTGCCCCTGCACCAGCCTGTCGCAGCAGCTGACACAGGGTGGCTGTTGGGTAAGTGTCTGCCTCCTGGCCAAGACTGAGCTTGCCGTTCCAAACCCCGTTACCTGGAGGAGCCGCATGTTTACAGTGAAGTCCCCTTCCAGCAGCTGCTCCCGGATCAGTCTGAGGAAAATAGCAGCGAGGCGCTAAGACTCTGCGCTGCCCTGAGTGCAGGCCGAGCGGGGCCCCTTCCTGACCTGCCCCCCCCCCCCGCCACCGCAAGTTTGGTTTGACACTCGCCAAGGACCCCAGAGGCTCCCTCCAGCCTGGTGAGAGCTGGCCCGCCCACCCCAGGCCACACTCACATGAGCATGGCGCAGCAGACCAGGAGGAGGAAGTCAAAGCGGCTGTCATCAGCGAAGAGGGAGTCCCAGATACGGATGACATCAGGCAGCAAGAACTCCTGGGACAGCAGCAGCATCAGCCAGCGGAAGGCGAAGAACTGGGGCTTGATGTTCTGCTCTTGCTGGGGAGAGAGAGGCGCGGGGTGGGTGCGAAATCCATGCAGGCTGGATGCCCTGTGACACCACGCGGTCTCTAGTGCGGATTCAGACACACAGTGGGGCCCAGGACCTAACCAAGGACGCGGCGGGCCAGGGGTGCGCACCAGGCACACTGTTTTCTGAAATAAACATGGAATACCACTACGATAATTTTTTTAAATTATTCTTAATTTTGCACTGGCCGTGTTCAGCTGGTTAGAGCACTGCCCCACACGCCAAGGTTGCGGGTTCGACCCCATCAGGGCACACAGAAGAATCAACCAATGAACGCATAAGTAGACCAACAAATCCATGTTTCTCCCTCTCTCCCTTCAATCAATTTTTAAAAATTACCCTTAACTTTTAAAAGTGAAGTTTACCCTTCTTTTCTCAGAGGACAACAGGCTGAACTCAGGAAGCACGTGGTAAATGCCTGTGCCTGGCATACGCTGGGCACCGTACCCACTCCCCGCCGGCCTGCCTGGACTCCCAGCGCCTGCCGCCCGGTCTCTCAGCAGTGGGTCAGCGCTCCCTAAGCAGCAGCGGCCCCTTTCCACCCCAGGCTCAAACCAGAGCTCACCCTGGACCTGTGCCCCTCTTCGTCTGCCTGCCCCGGCCCTGTGGCCCTGGGGGTCCTCACCAGTTTCAGGTAGAGTTCCACATCCTTATCCTTCAAGGTGGAGTACACCTTCTCCATCTTGTAGGTGATGCCGCACTGCGAGTCGTCCAGGCTCTTGATGAAGTTGTCCCGGATCTCAGCCATGAGGTTGGTGAAGCAAAAGAAGGTGTCTGCCTCCGCGTGCTCTGCACGAGACGGGCAGGGTGAGGGCAGCCGAGAGCCCCCCCCAAATCTCACCGGTGAGACCCTCCTTTGGCTCAGAGGCTCACCCCACCACCGCCCACCGTGGTCAGGCTCCACACCTTCTCTGCCCCCGACCTCCCCCACCCCCAGACTAAGGACATCACTTCCTCCTCACACCTTCTGGCGGCTGCCCACTCCTTGTCAATTCACTGGGTGCTCTTTGATGATATTTTTCAAAGCGTCACTCAAATTCTTTCTCCCACTCAGTTTCCTGTATATATATATCATCTCCTCCATCAGAAAGTCAGTCAAAACATCAAGAGCTCAGTAAACGTCCAACACTCTGCAAAGTCTGAGCCAGACTGGCTTTCAGGGAGGGTCGAGGCCAACCCCCTATGTGACAGAGGGGAAATGGAGGCCCACAGAGGGGGTGTGAGCTGCACAGCCTGGCTTCCCTTGGTCCACCTCTCTAGGGAGCCGGCAACAAGAGATGAAGGCGGCCAAGAGCCCTTCTACCTTTCCACTCGTTGTTGGGGTCGGTGGCGAAGGTGTAGTACAGGGGCCCCACGATCTCGTTCATGCCCTGCACGTAAGCGATGCCTGGGTTGAGCTTGGCGTAGATGAACAGGATCCGCTCCACCACCTCCCAGTGGGCCTCACAGCCATTGGGCAGCACCTGGTACTCATTCAGGGATGTGGGCGCCGAGGTCTTGTGCGGGGAGCTCATCTGGGAGAGGACAGAGGGTCGTGAAGACGATGGGCGGCATTGTGAACAGTGTGTTCCACCAGCAACATCTACCATGAAGCCTACGCCTAACTTCCAGCTTATGGGAAATTCAGGGTGTAGATGCATGTGGCCGAGGCCACCAGGAGGAAACAGGCCAACAAACCAGGATGTGGAACACGCTACACAATAGCTGGACTAACACCTAATTTACGTGATAGAAGAAAGAACAGTGCTTCCCTCTGCGGAGAAGGGCACTGACTGCGCAGGGTGCTCTCTGGACGAGAAAAACACGACACCCCAGTGCAACACATAAACCTGGGCTGGTCCTGGTTTGGAAGAAAAAAATCAAAAATATTCTTAGCACAACCACCCTGGCTGGTGTGGCTCCGTGGATTGAGTGCCAGCCTGAGAACCAAAAGGTCACTGGTTTGATTCTCAGTCAGGTCACAGGCCTGGGTTGTGGGCCAGGTCTCCAGTTAGGAGTGCACCAGAGGCAACCAGCAACCGATTAACATATCTCTCACACATTGATGTTTCTCTCCCTCTCTTTCCCTCTCCCTTCCCTTCTCTCTAAAAGTGAATAAAATCTTTTTAAAAAATATATTCTTAGCATGAATGAGGACACACAATCGTGGATTGGATGTCAGGTATTATTATGCAATTATTGTTAATTTCCTAGAGGTGTTGGTGGTAAGAGGATGTCCTTATTCTCAGGAGATGCCTGCGGAAGTACTTGGGGGTGAAGGGTCAGAACACCTGCAACCCACTCTCTGTAATACACAAACAAATTTGGCAAAAGGTTAACAACTTAAATTTAAATGGAAAGTATATGGTTGTGCACTATACTCTCAACTTTTCTGAATGTTTCAAAGTTTTCATACGAAAAAGCTGGGAGATAAACAGAGATGATACGTCTGCTACAGAACACAGGCTCCCACCACCGTCTGCGCAGCAGGACCCCCAGGAACTTTGTAAAGACGTGGGTGCCAGGGGTGACCTGTTTGAGCGAGCCCCAGGCAAGCCCAGGTGGGGACAGTGTGGGAAACCACCCGGGACATGAAGGGCCAAGGACATTCAACTCCCTTTCTTATTATACACATATGTTCATGCACACACTTGCACATACCTGTGCAGACATGCGCGCCGCTAACATTTACCCAGAGCTCTATGTGCAAGACAGTGCTCTGTAAGCATGTAATGCTCTAACAACTTAGAATATTCTCTCAACATCGCTTTCAAGATGAGGAAACTGAGGCTCAGAAATGTTAGGTCACTCATCGGGTCTCACATTAAGCGGCAGTAAAGGGTTCGACCCTGGACTAACTGACTCCAGTGCCTGAAGCCCAGGCCTCAGAGAGCGCTGCCTTCTAACTTCCCAACAATCTGCGCAGCTGTGACCTCATGACCTCATTTCACCTTCCTGGCAAATCTAAAGGCAGACAGGGCAGAAATGGCTATGGCCCATTTACAGAAGAGCCAATGGAGGCCTGGGAAGGGAAGCCCGATGTCACCTGCCCAGAGTCAAACAGATGGTCGGCTTTAACTCACATCGCCCCACCACAGGTCCACAAGTCTGGCCATGAACCTTCTGGTTAGGTGCTCTGCCCCCAGGACAAGGTCCAAACCTAAAATGGGCAAGAGCTCAGCTCTCAGTCTCCAATGACTTGAGCGCAATGAAGGACAGAAGCCAGGGCCTGCAGCCAGGACATCAGCGGCCGAGTAAGAGGGTCGCCCACACAGCAGGCCCTGCATTCTGCACCTCCTGGCATGCCTAGCTCTCTCGGAGGCACGTGGGGTACTGGGACTGGCTGCGACTGCCCGCCTCCCCCGAGATACAGAGCCTCGGCGGGTCATCCCTCTCATCTGTCTCTAGCTCTTTGCAGGCTACGAAGAAGGACTGTTCCACTGTTGGAGGACAGCAGAAAGGTTTCAGCAACTCAGAGCTCCAGGTACCAAAGCAGTAGTAGGCTCGAGTTCAGTGATAAGATCATACACTTGTTTGGCTACCGTTACAGGAACCTGGGGAAGACTGGGACTCAAACACTCGGCACGACCTGGCCAGCGCAAGCCCTCCTACCCCATCCTACCCCCTAAGTCTCTCAAATTTACCCCCGCTCTAGCAGCCCCACCTCCACTCCTGCCCCTTCCGATCAACACCCACCCAGCGCCAACGGAGGTCTTTTACGAGAGCATTCCTGAGTCACATCACCACCCTGCTTAGAAGGCTGCAAGGGCCCCCCCGTAGCCTCACCACCACCCACCTCTCCAGCATCTTCCAGCAACCCTCCCCATTTCCCTCTGCCTCTAGCCACACTAAATCCTCTACCCTGTGAACACACCACGCTCTCTCCTGCCTGAGGACCTCCACACGTGCCCTCCTCCCCACCTGGAACGGTCTGTCCTCCCAGCTCTTTGAGCCTTAGCTTAAATGTCACTTCCTCAGGGAAGTCTTCCCTGATAGCCAGGTCAGGTCAGCTCCCTACCCATCAGGCTCCCACGGCACCTGTCCTTACTTTTGAAAGAGCCACCTCCAGCACTGCAGGGCCCTCCCGCAGCAGCCCTCACACCCAGCCTCAACCTGGATCCCTGACCTTCCCACAGAGCTCGGGTAGAATCAAAGGTGCCTTGAATAACTGTCAGCGCAGATGGTCGTGGGCCCAGTGGACAGTGGCCAAGGGAAGCAAAAGGAAAAGGCTGTCATGAGGAGTCCCTGGGGCCCCAGAGTGCTGCTCACATTTGTGACCCCACTCCGGTTCCGGGCCACTGTCTGGGATTTCAGCGTCGTCTGCTCCACCCGCTTGCGAAGGGTCTCAAACTCATTCTGGGGGTCCAGGATGAGGAGGCACGGGTACTCAGTGGCCCTCTGGAAGAAGGAGATGTCTGGGCACAGCCTCCTGAGAGAGGGGACAGGAGAGGACGCCGTGACTCAGGGTAGAGGCTTCAGATGCTCCAGCATCCCAAAGACCGCTTTAAAACAGTAACAACATGGCCCTGCCTGGTGTGGCTCAGGGAACTGAGCACTGGCCTGTGAACCGAAAGGTCACCAGTTCAACTAACTGTCAGGGCACATGCCTGGGTCGTGGGGTGGGTCCTCTTCCACGTCGATGTTTCTCCCCTTCTCTTTCTCCCTCCCTTCCCCACTCTCTAAATAGATTCTTAATAAAATAATAAAAACAGTGTATTTAAAAACAATATAGTCTTTAAGAGACAATATAGTCATAATATATATACCCATCTTATGTGTATTTGCAGATACATGGGCGCATATATATGTGTGTGTCTTGTACATATATATCCTTATGATCTTACAATCCAACTCCCTTAAACCACTGACATCTTTCCATATTAAAAATACCTAGTATGTACAAGAGCGTTAACTGCACTGTGGTTTAAAGTAGTAAAAGAGATTTGGTTAAGTGACACATTGTACAGTAGAATATTACACCGCTGACATGGAAAATAAGTGTCCAAGACTAAGCGAGAAGAAAAAAATTGAGCCCTGGCCAAGTAGCTCAGTTGGTTAGAGCACTGTCCCAATACACCAAGGTTGCAGGTTCAATCCCCAGTCAGGACACATACAAGAAGCAACCAATGAACACATGAATAAGTAGAACAACAAATTAATGTCTATCTCTCCCCCTTCCTCTCTTTCTCCTTCTCTCTAAAAAAAAAAAAAAAAGCAGTTGAGGACCGTCTCGAGAGCGTGACCAAGAGTTTAAATGCATGCATTGCAGCACACACACTTTTTTCAGACTGCTTACACACAGCACACCGCGAACGCACCCTCTGGAAGCACCGAACGCCACGCCACAATCACCACCAGTGAAAGCAGAGCCTGTTTCTCCAGAACGGGGTTCCAGACATGGCTCTTGATTTAAGGGGGCCATTAAAACCCCTCGTGAATAGAGGCTGCGCCAGCACCAGCCCACAAACGGACGCAAGAGCTCCCTCCTGCATCCTGGCTGGGCCGCCTAACAGTGGACCTGGGCACAACGAGCACCCGCCAAGGAGCAGCACCCAGGGTGGGCAGTGGCTGGAAACACAGCTGACAACCGGGAAGGTGGGACCGTGAGCAGGGGAAGGACTAGGCCCCACTGTAGCCGAGGCCTTCCTCCCAGCTCCTCCCCAGCCTGTGGGAGGGTCCACCCACTGCCACTGAGCAACCCAACAGGACAGCACAGACACCGTTTCCTCAGCTCCATACTGAGTAGGAAAGCACACTCATGCCTCACAATTGAAAAAAAAAAACTTATCTGACCCTGCCATTCCTGTGCTTAAAACCTTTGTATGACTGCCCCACGTGCTTAGAATCAAGTCCAAGGTCCAACCTGCGTCTCCCTCCAGGGTGGTGTCAACCATACCACCTCCACACTGTGTTTGGGACATGCCAAGCTCCATGGGCTCTCAGGGCCCCCCACAGGTGGACCCCACCCACCACGGCCTTTCCCTCCCTCTGTGCCCAGGGCAGCTCCCCAGGCCTCCCCACGAACACCACTTCCTCAGGCAGGGAGAGCGCCCCGAACTCCTGGGACACCCTGAACACTTCCTTCAGTGCGTCTACCAGAGATGCACATTCCGCAGGGACCGAACTTGCTCAACGCCTGTCTTCCCACCCTCCCCCTAAGGTTCTAGGTCCCTCGGGGAGAGGGGCCGTGTCTGTGTTCAGTGCTCAACCCTGAGCCAGGCCCTGGGGCTGCCACAGAGCAGAGGGTCAATAGCCATCTGATGAAGGAATGATGAGACAAACCCATAAATGCCATGGACAACTGACACTGAGGCAGGGAGGAGAACCAGGCACAGGCATGCACAGGGCCACACAGCCACACACACACACACATACACACCCACACTCACTGCGCTCACCAGCCCCGTGCTCAGGGCCCCCACCACTGGAGCCTGCACCTGACTACCCAGACCTCCCACCAACGGCCTTCTCATACCCCTACCCAACCCCAGGGGCTCAGGCTGGACAGGCAAAGGGCAGGACCAGGAAACACCGCAGAAGTCCCGGGGCCCGCGCCCAGCCCGGCGTACCGGACGTCTTTGTCGATCTGCAGCAGCACCTCGTTGTCCTTGAAGTACGTGTTCCACCGGCTGTCGGGGTTGGGGTTGAGTGGCTGTGGGGAGAAAACCAGCTGCTGTCCTGGGCACACGTGGGCCCCAGAGGCAGGCACCAGTCTGCAGGCCTGAGCAGTGGCCTCACACCGACAATCCCATTAGCAGCCCCGCTGCGGCCCCAAGACAGCCTTCGAAGAGCAGCCTCCGCCTCCTGTGGCCGCCTAAATCCCACTCAAACCCCACAGCCAAACGCCACGCCCCGCTCTCTGCTCTGAGTGCATCCTGCCAGGCAGGACTCAACTCCGTCTGCCTGCTGCTCGGGCTCTGGAATGCGGCGTACAGCAGGTGCTCACTAAGGGCTTGTTGACGGAATGAATGAGTGAGCGAATGTCGTGTCACAGAGTCTCCTCGAGTCTAACTCATCAGTGCTTTGAGTCACCAGGGGCAGTCCTCCGAGGACAGGACCGGGCCTCATGCACCTCCCCATCCTGCACTGCAAAGTGCACAGGGTGAAGCTCAGTGCTGGCGGGCCAAACAAGGCTCCCTGTAGGCCGCAGGAAGGCAGTGTATCCTCGCTGCCGCCCTGATCTGACCCTGTTCAACTGTCAAAGGAGACCAGGCGTGCAGAGGGCCTGGCTCCGTCCACGCTGCTCACACAGCACACCCTGAGCCCCAGCTACCACTTATGCTCCTGGCGGAGCCAGGTGGAAAGGGAGGGACAGCGGCCTTTGGGGGTGAGCAACCAAATGAAGAAAGGAGGTCCTAGAAGGGCCAGATGGGACCAAGACCAGCTGCACCCATCCTCTGAGATGGGGGGCCTTCCCCACTCCAGAGCCCACGCTCCTTCCCACTCTGTAGCCTCAGTTCCCACTGATGACCCCTACTCACATGGTCCTCAAAGGTCACATCCTCCCTGGACACTCCCATGTTGGCCTTGGCAATGCCAGGCTGGATAATCATTTCCCTCAAGAACTGAGAATACAGCTCCCTGCAGGAGACAAGAGGGGGGCGTGGTTCGCAAAGGGCGTGCTCAGGGAGCCCAGAAGTGAGAAGCACCAACAGGAGGCAGGGCAGATTCAGCACCACCTGTTCTGATACAGGACCCTCCCATCAGCCCCCCTGCCCTGGGTCTCACCTCTGCTTGGCCAGGATGGAGGTCCATGAGGCTCTCTCCACAGGGAGGTAGTTCAAGAGAATCTGCAGAGAGAGAGAAGCAGAGCTCTGGGGACTTGCCCAGCCCAACCCTGGACAGTAGGTGGAGGCTGACAGACCCCCAGGAAAACGCCCGATAACGCCCAGAGAAGACAGGATGGGCTGAAGCCTAGGCACGGAGGCATGTGCCGGGGAAGCCTCCCCTTTCCTCCCCTGTATCCCAAAGCAGGCCTTCCCTCTTCTCTTCCTCACACAGACTCTTCCAAAGGATAGTAAGACCTCAAAGGGGTCTGGGACTCAAGTGCCGGGCCTCCACTCCCACGCTAGCTAACAGCTTTGGACGAAGCACAGCCTTTCCTGTCCCAAAATGCGACACTGCTACTGCTCTGTCTGGACAAGGAAGCAAAGGGCTTCGCCTGCATTACAAAGTGTTCCATCCCCGAAGGGATCCTGGAGGGGAACTGAGAGGGGCTGAAAACCCAGGACTTCCCAGGAAAGTTTCCCCAGACAAAGTAAGTAAAGGCTCAGAACAGAAAGAAAGGGGTGGTGGGTAGGGACAACCCATGCAGGAATCCAGGGACTTTCAGCGGAGCAGGAGCCCCACCCCAGGCACACCCACCTTCCAGCAGAGGCACCGCAGTCCGCCCTCACAGGGGATGCCTGTGGACACAGCAGGCAAAGGTCACGCCCTTAGGCCGGCGCCCCAGAATCCCCCAGCCCCCCACCTGGGAGCCAGTTGTCGGGGAGTACAGTGAGCAAGAAGTACTCCTTCAAGAATCATTCTCTGCCACAAAGGCCACTAGACGAGATGCTAGTCCTGTGTGCATCTCTCTCCATGACCCCTGCTCCCTCTGTCTGGAATGCTCTTTTGAGGATAACACCTTCTTATCCTGTGTATTTCTTCCTCAGAGCAGCCTGTACCAACCACCATCTCTTCCCAGTCAGGTCACCCATTCGTTATAAACAGTGACTCCGTGACTTCTTCACAGCATCCATCACCACTTGGATTGCGTAACATAATTTGTGTACTTATTTAACACCTATAACCCCTACTACCAGGGAAGTCCCACGAAGACAAGAACCACATTTGTCCTACACTCCCAGCAGCTAGCACAGGGCGTGGCACACAGACGGTATTCCGTAAGTACCTGTGGAGAATAAAGCTACAAATGCTAAGTGCATTGTGGTTCATGGACCTAACTGTACTGAATCCTCATTATAACCCTAGTAAGTAGGGAAGAACAGCATGATTGTCCCCACCTCACAGTAAAGAAACTCATCTGCCCTGGCTGCTGTGGCTCAGTGGATGGAGTGCCGTCTGCAAACCTAAAGGTCACCGGTTTGATTCCCAGTCAGCGCACATGTCTGGGTTGTGGGCCAGCCCCCACTGGGGGCGTGGAAGCAGCAAGCGATCTATGTATCTCTCGCACATTAATGTTTCTCTCCCTTTCTCCTTCCCTTCCCCTCTCTCTAAAAATAAGTAAATAAATAAATAAAATCTAAAGGAAAGGAAAGAAAGGAAAAGAAACTCATCTGTAAACAAAGAGCAACCAAGGACTCATACAGGCCTGCCTGACTCCAGAGCCCAAGTTCACCCCGCCGCAGACGGCCTCCCGAGGCCTGGCAGATGTTCGACTCCCCGCACTGCCGGGACCCCTCCAGATCCAGGGGCCTGCCTGTCACCCCAGAACAGGAAGACGAACTTCCGCAATACCGCCAGACACCTTGAGAAGCAGTGGTTGTGCCGTGACCAGCAGGCAATGCCCCCACCTCGGAATCTGCGTGGGGATGCGGGGAGCTACTCAAGAATTCCTCACTGACAAAGTTACAAAGGCAGAGTGGTGACAAGAAGCTATACAGAATACCCTGGGGGTTTAAAGATGAGCCAAAATCTCTTGGAGGAAGGCTGACCACGCCAGCGAGGGCAAAGTCAAACACCGCTGAGGTGCCGCTCCTTCAAGCCAGAGTCTCAAGGCTGGAATCTCACCATGAACCAAAGTTCATTGTCACCGAGTAGGCTTTAATCCCAAGCCAGGAAGACAACCAGGAACGACCCCGCAGCTCACCCAACTCTACCACACAGGAAGCTCGCCGCAAGGAGGGAAGGCCCGGCCTGCGCTCAGGAAGTCTCCTCCCCACTCCCTCCCTGCTATCTTCTGTCCTCGCCAGCTATTCAAGGAAGCAACCGGCATCATTCAGATGCCGATTAAACACCCCAAGGCCCACAGCCAAGCTAACTGTGGTCACTAAGGGTGGCTGCCGCTTCTCTGGGAACACCCTGCAAGCTCAGGGGAGTCACTGTTTGTTCAGCTCACAGGACCTGGAGAGGCCTGGAGAGGCAGGCTGGTCCCCAGAACGGAGCAGGTATGGTCTGGGGCAGGTCCCCCTCCATCCTAGCCACACCACCACTCTTGGAAAACCCTGCAAAGGAAGAGCTGTCTCTTACCACTAAAACTGAGTTCCCGAAGCTTTTCCAAGGCGATCGTGGGCTCCTTCAGGACATCCTGGAAATCTGCAATCCTTAGAAGACGGAAGGAGGAGGCAAATGAAATGCACCCAAAACGAAAGACAAAGGGCTTAGTAACCATTCCTCTATCCACAGCGCCCTCACATTACCAATCTCCAATCTGTTCCTCGCTCTCCTTCAGGACATAACAGAAGGCAAAGTCAGCCAAGGTCCTAATCAAAGTCAGCTTTGGGGAGTTATAGAAGTATAAATCACGTCTCCTCCAAGCCCAGAAACAGAAATATTCTTGTCTAGAGGTTCACAAACAAGCCCCATGAAGTCAGACACGTTCTATTATTTAGTGAGCTGGCATGTATTGGGCACTTCCTGCTGGCCAGGCCCAGCCCGCAGCTCACAACCTGAACTCCACGAACCCTAGGAACCATGAGTAATTTGATCCGCAGTCAACGGACCTGTGTAACCTGCACGCAGCTCTCCAGGCTCAAAAATACAACTCTGGGCCTGCCTGCAGGCAAGGACAAAAGGGTTTTAAAAATGAGTCCTGGAAGAAAACTGAAGACAGCAAAATTTAGCCAACACAGCAAGATTTGGCCTGAGAGAGAGGTCGGACGGGAGAATCCCGGTTTTCTAAAATTTCTAGTGAAAAACGGGCAAGGGGGACGGGGAGCATTTGGAAAGAGGAGGGTCCTCCGTCAGAGAGTTCACAAGGGAGACAAGGACGGGATGGGGGGCGTGGGGAACTGGTCATTGAGGCCCTGAATCAGCCAGACGCCGGGGGAAGAGGGAAACCAGGGGTCCTAAGTGAGGGCGAAATAGAAAAGGGGGGACACTGGGGGGAAGGGAGGCAGAAATGCCTCCACTCCGAGCTCTCTCAGGCCCACAGGCAATGAGAAGTAGGAGCCCGAGCCCTGCTGCCCGCAGACGGCTGGTGCCTGGCCGAGGCTGCGCGCCCCCGCAGGGCAGAAGTGGCGGACTGGCCAGGAGTGGCCTCGCCGGCTAGGCCCAGCGGCCCCTTACCGGCTCTTGTGCAGACTCGACATGGTGTTGACTTCCGGATCCCCCTGCGGCCTCGGTCGCCTCCGCCGCCGCCCCCCAGGGACGCGGGGAGCTCAGCACAGGCCTCCGACCGGAAACGCAGCTGCCCGCGTGCGCGTTCCGACCCGTCCCGCTCTAGTGCCGCCCCCTTTCCCAGTGGCCGGCAGGGTGGGCGGGATAGGGGGGCAAGACCACGCCCCCACCCCGCCTCTGCCCAGCCCGCGGGGCCTGTGACCGAGCTTAAGAAAGCACTAGCAACGGTGCAGAAGGCGTGGAAGGGCTGGCTCTTCCTTGCGCTTCCCTGGGCCTCACTTTCTATCCACCTGTCACCCTGTCCACTTCCTTGCACGTTCCTCACCCGCAATAAACTATTTAGTCACGGTTTCAGGAATGTCCTTTCTCTGCTTAACTATACAGGTTTTTTCACTGCGAAATCCTCGACCCCTGTAGCAGTGATCGCTGGGAAGGTGGTTCGGTAAACATAGGGTGGAAAGCTGGACTACAATTCAGTGCTTCCGTTACTTTCGGATTTTATTAACAGGAAATTTACTACAACGAAAGCCCTGGCTAACGGTAGCTCGGTTAGACAGTCATCCCCACCCGCCAAGGTTGCTGGTTGGATTCCGGTGAGGGCACATACAAGAAGCAACCAAGGAATGCATAAATGAGTAGAACAACAAACTGATGTTTTCCTCTTTTTCCCTCTCTCTCTCTCTCTAAAAATCAAATATTTTTAAAAAGGAATTGATTATAATATAGAAAAGGAAAGCCAAGATTTCAGGATCCCTTCCAAGAAAAGACAGTTGGCAGCCATACAAAGATTTTATCTACACAGATGTGCTTGTGTGCTTGCTTGTCCTTATTTTTTAAATTTCTTGAAACCCCCTCCAGCGCTCACGTGCATTCCCAGCAAGGACGTCCCTGGCCCCTGGGACAGGCAGGCAGATCTCTGTCCCCTGCTCACTCATCCCACAACTTCTGCTCCCGCTGTGTGCTAGGCACTGTGCTAAATGTTTCCGTGCAATACAAAGGTTAAGTTCCTTTATATTAACTACAAGAAATGAATAAATGTTGGGTTAATTCACAATAGAAAAGGATTTTTTCCCAGAAAAAAAGAATACCAGCCGGGCCTTGAATTTGTTGGTTAGGAATACAGGGAAACATTCGAATGGTATGTTAGGAAAAATACACTATCACTTGGAAAAAAATAAAGTTCTATTCCTACATTACATCTGACAAAAATTAATTCTAGATGAATTCAATCTCTACAAGAGAAAAATCTATGGGGCTAGGGGAAAATATACAGAAAAATATTTATAATCTTGGAGAAGAAAGACACAGGCCCAAAAGACATGAAAGAGAAGACATATAAATACATAAAAATTAAAATTTTAGATGATAAAGTAAAAGACAAATATCCATAGGGGGAAATATGCACATCCTTATGATAAAAGGTAAATATTCCTAACATACAGCGTCCTTAAATCAAAAGCAAAGACAAATACCCTAAAAAAAATTAACATTCACTGAAGAAAGTTACTGAATGCCTATGATGCGCCACTAAATGTGCTCCCTAGTATGTTCTAGATTTGGGGAATTCAGTAACGAACAAAACAGACAAAACTCCCTGCCCTGGAAGCATTGACATTTTAGGGTGGGGAGACACGTTACATAAGATCAATCAGTAAACTACACAGCGAGCCAGACGGTGATAAATCCTACAGAAGAAAACAGAACAGGAGCAGGTGCCCCCTGGCGCCGCGATCTCAACCAGCAAGGCCCGGGAAGCTGCCTGGAGGTGGCGTCTCAGTCAGCATCTGAAGGAGGCAAGACAGAGAAGAAATAAAAATGTCCCACTGGAACCTGGAGGGACATTAAATGGGACTAATACTCCAGGAGTATCAATTGACCAATGTCTTGGATTGGTAAAGGTAATTTTTTAAATTTGTTTTTAGAGAGAGGGAAAGGGAGGGTGAAAGAGAGGGAGAGGAACACGAACCTGGGAGCCTGCGCCCCGACCAGGGCAGAAACCTCATCCCAGGCACGTGCCCTGACCGGACCGGAAATCCAACCACTGACCTCCTTTCACTGCGGAATGACACCCAAGCAACTGAGCCACACCGGTCAAGTGGATAAGAGTAATTTTTGTGGAGAGACAGACCTCTAGTTTGTGGAGAGACAGACCTCTCTCAAATAATTTTAAAGAGAGTTTAACTGGTACAGCTTTTTATTTGACAAGCACTAATACATTTTTTAATTTGTATATCTTTGCTTTTCTTTTTTTACTTTTTAAGCTTTTTTATTTTGAAATATTATGGGCTCACAGGAAATTTCAAAGGTAGTGCACAAGTCCCTTATACTCTTCACCCACTTTCCCTCAGTGGTTTTATTTTATTTCTATTTTATTTTTAAGATTTTATTTATTTACTTTAGGTGGGGAAGGGAGGAAGAAAGAGAGGGAGAGAAACGTCACTGTGAGAGATACATCAACCAGTCGTCTCTCACACACCCACAACTGGGGACCTGGCCCACAACCCAGGAATGTGCCCTGACTGGGCATCGAACTGGCAACGTCTCAGGCCAGCGCTCAGTCCCCTGAGCTATACCAGCCAGGGCTCAGTGGTTTTATTTTAACACCGTTTTTTAAAAAATTTTATTTATTTATTCATCTTTAGAGGGGAAGAAGAGAGGGAGAGAAACATCAATGTATGGTTGCCTTTCGTGCGTCCCCTGCTGGGAGTTGGCCTGCAGGGAACCGGCCTGCAACCCAGGCATGTGCCCTGACTGGGAATCGAACTGCGATCCTCTGGTTCGCAGGCCCACGCTCAACCCACTGAGCTACACCAGCCAGGGCCTTTAATACCGTTTTAACTGCTTCAGGATATACCTGATGTTCCATAAACCTCACGTTTAAAGTGCACCCTGAGATGAGTTTAGACACATACACACAAACCTGTGCAGCCAGCAGCACAATTAAAATAACAAACACACCCAGGGCCCCCAAAACATTCCTTCTGCCCTTTTGTATTCCCTCCCCTCTTATTCATTTTGTTCACACAGCTGCCCCCACCCCAGATAACTGCTGATCCGCTTTCTGTCACTAAGTGAAGGGGATCCTAAAAAAACAGAATTCATGTATAAAAAATTGTGTATGTATTCTTACATGCTTAAACTTCCGTCTCCTTCAAAGTGCTCTCCATTTGATGCAATACACCTATCGAGACGTCTTTCCCACCGCTCAAAACGGTTTTTAACTCATCGATTTGGGTGCCTTTTAGTGCTTCTGCCGTTGTTTCACCTCTTCCACATCAGTAAAACGTTTTCCTTTGACGAGTGTTTTAATCCAGGGAAACAAAAAAAGTTGCTTGGGGTGAGATCTGGTGAATAGGGAGGGTGGGACACGGAGGTCATGCCTTTTTTGGTCAAAAACTGCTGAACAGTCAGCCTGGTGTGGGCAGGTGTTCTGGTAAATCATCCATCATGAAATGGGCAAATGGGTTGAAAGAGTCTTCCAAAAAAAATTCACTGAAGTTACTAAACACAGCCTCTCACAACAACACCAGCTGGCACGCTGATACAGATGGGTTCCTAGAACACTCACCTAGCAGGGGAAGCCTATACTACAAGGGGCCCACCCACCGGAAGAAAACTCCAGATTCTGGGGGGTCCCCCTTATAGATTATTGTACATCTTCACGAACTGTACATAAAGGGAAACATACACTGTGTACTGGGCTTTTATCTGGCTTCCCTGACTCAGCCTAATTATTTTGAGATCCGTGCATGTAGCACATTATTCCTTTTTGTTGCCCTGTAGATCCCATTATCTGAATGTCCCACAGTCTACCCATTGCGCCTGTTGATGGCCATTTGGGTTGTCTCCAGAGTGGGGCTATTACAGTCAAGTTGCTATGAACACTTGTGAACAGTCTTCCTATGGAGACATGCTTTCATTTCTCTCCGAGTAGAATGGCAGGATGAATTTTTTTTAAGATTTTATTTATTTATCTTAGAGGGGAAGGGAAGGAGAGAGAGAGAGAGAAATATCAATGTATGGTTGCCTCTCATGCATCCCCTGCCGGGAACCAGGAACTGGCAACTGGCAACTGGCAACTGGCCTGCAACCCAGGCATGTGCCCTGACTGGGAATCGAACCGCAATCATGTGGTTCGCAGGCCCGCGCTCAATCCACTGAGCTACACCAGACAGGGCAATTTTTAAAAAATGTTAAACATCTAAACCGTCTTCGTATCGTTTTACATCCACATCAGAAGTGTGTGAGAGTTTCTGCTGTACCATATCCTCACCAGCACTTAGCATGGTCAGTCTTTTTAATTTAGACATCCTGGTGAGTGAATAGAGGCATCTTGTTACCCTTCTAACGTGCATTTCCTTACAGACTAATGACGCTGAGCACGTTTTCATGCGTTTGCCATCTATATATCTTCTCTGGGGAAGTTATCTGTTCAAAGCCATTTCCCAGTCTTAACCGAATTGCTTGTTTTCTCACTGAAATTGACTTTTGAGAATCTAGATTTTCTGGTTACACACCTTTTATATTTTAATTTTTAAATTATATTTTATTGATTATGCTATTACAGTTGTCCTGATTTCTCCCCCTTTGCTCCCCTCCACCCCCAAACCCCCACTCCCTCAGGCAATCCCCCACCCTTGTTCATGTCCACAGGTCATGCAGGTAAGTTCTTTAGGTACTTCCTTCCCTATACTGTACATCCCCAGGGCTATTCTGTAACTGCCTGTTTGTACTTCTTAATCCCCTCACCTCTCACCCATTCTCCCATCTCTTTACCTTTAACCTTTGGCATTTAATGATGATGTGTGTTGGAGTGGGTCTCTTTGCGTCCCTCTTGTTTGGAACTCTCTGTGCTTCCTGAACTTGCATGTCTATTTCCTTCACCAAATTAGTGAAGTTTTATTTCATTATTTTTCTTTTTTTTAAAGATTTTATTTATTCATTTCTAGAGAGGAGAAAGAGAAAGAGAGAAACATCACTGTGTGGTCGCCTCTCACATGCCCCCCACGGGGGACTCAGCCCACAACCCAGGCTTGTGCCCTAAACTGGGAATTGAACTGGCAACCCTTTGGTTCTCAGGCCAGCACCCAATGCACTGAGCCACACCAGCCAGGGCTCTTTCATTATTTTTTCACATAGATTTCCAATTTCTTGCTCTTTCTCTTCGCCTTCTGGCACCCCTGTGAAGTGAAGGTTGGGGTGCTTGAAATGGACCCACAGGCTGCTTACGTTATCCTCGCATTTTTGGAACCTCTTTTCTTCTTCTTGTTCTGATTAGTTGGGGGGTTTTTTTCTTCCTTATGTTCCAAATTACTGATTTGATTCTCAGCTTCATCCACTCTGCTGTTGTTTCCCTGTAAATTGTTCTTTATTTCAATTAGTGTATGCTTCATTTCTGGCTGGATCTTTTCTATTCTATTAAGGTCCTCACTAAGTTCCTTGAGCATCCTTATAACCAGTGTTTCCAACTCTGCATCTGATAGATTGCTTATCTCCACTTCATTTAGCTCATTTTCTGGAGTTTGATCTGTCCTTTCATTTGGGCAATGTTTCTTTGTCTCCTCATTTTGGCAGCCTCCCTGTGTTTATTTCTATTTATTAGGTAGGGCTGCTTTGATTCTGTGTCTGGGCAGTGTGTCCTAACGTAGTAGGTGTCCTGTAGGGTCCAGTGGCACAGCCTCCCTTATCTCGCATGCTGAATACCCAAGGTGCAACCTTCAGGTGCACCCTAACCCAACCTCCACCTTCCTTGGAGGACCAGTTGTGCAGGGGCAGGGTGGTGGTGCTCCAGTGTGGTCTGTAGCTGTCCCCTGGGTGCACTGGCCCTGGGGTTTCCCCAGTGGTGCAGGCCAAAGTCAGCCTCCATCTGTATTTTGCCCAGGGCCACCCTGCCTGAGCTATAAAGCAATCTGAGATGGGTGCTACTTGTGCTGGGCTGGAGATTCCCAGAAGAAGGCAAGCTGCAAATCGAGGCAGCTAGCTCTGGGCTTGAAGCTCACTGAGGGTAGCTGCTGCTTGTTTGAGAGGATTTAGGAAGTCATGAAGCATAAGCCAACATCACCCATTCACGAGGAAAAGAAGCTGGGTGGAACCCTGAGTTGGATAGGGTGAGCCCCTGGGGATCTCTAAGGCTGATCAGCTGGCGTTAGCCAGGTTGATGGAATCTTGGATACAATGCTGGTCTGCTGGCTCTGTGGAGGGACGGCTCAGAAAAGGGACAATGGCCTCTGCTCACCATGATGCCAGACACCTCAGCTTCTCCCTACACGCCACTGGTGCCCCGCAAGCCACCTCCCTGGCACAGGAGCCCAGAGGGAGTGAGTCCGAGTACGTGAGTCCATGTGTGGGTTCTTTAAGAGGAACCACCAGGGGCTCCAACAGTTTCTTCCACTGACTCAACTCCTGCTGGTGTTTGCAGCCAGAAGTTGTGGGCACTTACCTTCCTGGCACTGGAACCCTGGGCTGAGGCACTTGGTGTGGGGCTGGGACTCCTCACTCCCGGGATACCCTTCCTAAATTTTTACCCACCACCTGTAGGTGAGGGACCAGCCTGTTTCACACCTGCGCCCTTCCTACCAGTCTGGATGGATGTGGTTTCTTTAATTCCATTGTTGTCAGACTTTCATTCAATTTGATTTCTGATGGTTCTGATGATGGCTGCTCTCTATTTTAGTTGTAATTTTGATGTGGTTGTGTGAGGAGAACCATGTGTGCCTACGCCTCCATCTGGACCAGAAGTATTAAATAAGGTTTTTAAAAGTGAAACAGCCCTGGAAGGTGTGGTTCAGTGGATTTAGTACCAGCCTGTGAACCAAAAGGGTCGCTGGTTTGATTCCCAGTCAGGGCACATGCCTAGGTTGCCGGCCAGATCCCCAGTGGGGGCCATGTGAGAGGCAACCACACATTGATGTTTCTCTCCTTCTCCCTCCCTTCTCCTCTAAGAATAAACAAATAAAATTTGTTTAAAAAGTGGAACAACATGGATGCTAGAGATGAATGAACATACGTGTAGGTATGAAAATACATGACATCAGCCCTGGCTGGTGTAGCTCGATGGATTGAGTGCAGGCCTGTGAACCACACGATCGCAGTTCGATTCCTAGTCAGGGCTCATACCTGGGTTGCAGGCCAGTTCCCAGCAGGCGACTCACGAGAGGCAACCATACATTGATGTTTCTCTCCTTCTCTCCTTCCCTTCCCCTCTAAAGATAAATAAATAAAATCTTTTTAAAAAAAAGAAAAAGAAAATACATGGCATCACTCATCATGGTTATTTCTGAGTTGTAGGGTTATCGAGCGAGTTTCTTTCTTTTACTTTTTTTCCTGTAGTCTCCAAATGTTCCAAAATGGGTAAATGTCTCTGTTAACCCAGAAAAAAATAACATTTAACTTTAAAAAAATATATATCATCAGAAATGTTTACTGATCCATTTTTAAGAGGTGAAATATGAAGTACGAATTTTTTACTTTTAATTGTGGTAAAATATACATAACATGAAAGTTACCGTCTTAATCACTAAGTGGACAGTGCAGCAGTGCTAAGCGCCTCTACATTATACTGCAACCTCCAGAACCCTTCATCCAGCAAGACTGCAAGTCTGGGCCACTGAACACAGTCCCCCGCCCCAGCCCCTGGTGACCGTCACTCCACTCTCCGTTTCTGTGCATTTGATGCATTGACTACTCCGGTGCTCCGCACAAGTGGAGTCACTCTTAGTAACGGCATTTATCTTTTCGTGACTGGTTTACCTCACTTCGTAGAACGTCCTCACGTTCATCCACGTTATAGCATGAGTCAGAACTCCCTTCCCTTCCAAGGCTGAATGACAGCTCACGTTCTGCGTAGCCGGTCAACCATCCATACACACAGCTGCGTCCACTTCTTGGTTATTGCTCATCGTGCTCCTCCGAACATGGGTACGAACATCTCTCTGAGACCCTATTTTCCGAAGGTGAATTGCTGGACCTTGTAGTAATTTTGTTTGTACTTTTTTGAGGAACAGCCACGCTGTTTTCCATAACGGCTACAGCCATTTCCATTTTCACCAACGGTACACAAGGTTCCACACCCGTGCCAACACTTGTTATTTCCTGGATTTTGTGGTGGTGGTTATTATTTTTCTGTTTTTATGGTCATAGCCACAACAATGGGTATGAGGTGGTACAAGTGTTTTTATTATATGTGGTCTGTAGATATTTTCTTCCAGTCTGTGACTTCCCTTTATATGCTCTGAACAGTGTTTGAGTAGAAGTTCTCCATTTTCATGAAGTCTGCCATTTTTTTATGTCGTATCCAACAAATTTTTGTATAACCAATATCACAGCAAGATTTTCTCCCATGGTTTTTTTAAAGTTTAGGTTATACATTTAGGTCTATGATCCATTTTTTAAACTTTACAACTCATTTTGAGTTAATTTTTGTAAATGACGTGAGATATGGATCCAAGTTAACTCATTTCCATATGAACATCCAAAGTGCCCGGCACCACTGTGGAAAAGAAAACTACCCTCCCTCCAACTGAATTGCCTTTGCACCTTTGGCAAAAATCAGTGAACCACGTATGTGCAGGATCTCTTTCTGGATTCTGTGCATTTCATTAATCTCCTTGCCTATCTTTTTGGCTTCACAACAGTGTATTAGCAGCTCTGTCAAAAGCCCTGAAGCGCCATACTGTAGCTCTGTAGTTATGGAGCTCTAAAATAAGTCTTAAAGTTACGGAGTGTAAGCCCATGCCCTCTGTTACTCTGCTTCAAAGTTGTTTTGGCCTTTGCATTGTCTACAAACTTTAGAACCGGCTTGTCAATGCCTGGAAGGAAGGTTGCTGGAGCCCTGGCTGCTGTGGCTCACTCAGCCGGAGCAACCTCCCACACTTGGAAGGGTCACAGGTTCGATGGCCAGTCCGGGCACATGCCTGGGTTGTAGGTTCGGTCCCCAGTTGGGGCGTGTAGGAGAGGTCCTCCAGTCCAGAGGTACCCGGTCGGGTGTGTAAGGAATGCAACCAATTCGTTTCTCTCCTGCATCGATGTTTCCACCGCTCCCTCCCTCCCCCTCTATAAGGACGTCCTCCTGTGAGGATGAAAAAAAGTAGTTGCTGGGATTTGGGTTGGGACTGTACAGAATCTATAGGTCAATCTGAAAGTTAATTACTAGTTTAACATTATTGATCCATCCGATCTATGGATTTAATACAGCTCTCCATTTGTTTAGGTCTTTACTTTCTCTTAGAAAAAATTTTGTACTTTCCAGTATATATTTATCTCTAAGTATCTCATATATATATTTTTAAAGTATTTATTTATTTTTAGAGATGGGAAGGGAGAGAGGGAAATATCAATGTGTGGTTGCCTCTGGAGTGCCCCCTAATGGGGACCTGGCCTGCAACCCAGGCACGTGCCCTGACTGGGATTTGAAAAACCCTTTGGTTCCCAGCCTGGCACTCACTCCCCTGAACCATGACAGCCAGGGCAGGATCTCATATTTTTTTGATAATATCATAAATGGTATTTTTTTACATTTCATTTGCCAAGTGTTTATTCCTAGAATACAGAAAAAAATTGCTTACTTGCTTTTATTATTTATAATAAAATTAACATATAATAATAATTTATTTTAATAAAACTTGTTTTACTAATCATTATTTTATAATAAAATTTATTATAAATCTTTACTAATTTTAAATTGCTTTTATTGATCTCATATCCTGAAATCTTGCTAAACTCACTCATTAGATTGAGGGACTTTTTTGTAGATTCCATAGAACTTTTAAAATTACATTTTAATGATCACGCTATTACAGTTGTCACAATTTTCCCCCTTTGCCCCCGCCCAGCATACTCCACTCCCTCAGGCAATCCCCACACCACTGTTCATGTCCACGGGTCATGGTAAAAATTCTTTGGCTACTTCATTTCCTATACTGTACTTTACTTCACCAGGGCTATTCTGTAACTACCTGTTTGTACTTCTTAATCCCCTCACCTCTCACCCATCCCCCCACACTCCTGCTCCCATCTGGCAACCATCAACCTGCTCTCTGTATCCATGATTCTGTCTCTGTTCTTGTTTAATTAGTTTGTTTTTTAGATTTAATTGGTGATAGATATGTTTATTACCATTTTATTATTCATCATTTTGTTCTTCTTTTCCTTAAATAAGTCCCTTTAATGCTTCATATAATAATGGTTTGGTGGTGATTAACTCCTTTAGTTGTTTCTTGTCTGGGAAGCTCTTTATCTGCTCTGCAACTCATTAGATTGAGAAGCTTTTTAATAGATTCCACACACACAAACACATTTTTCAAAAGATTTTATTTATTTTTTAGAGAGAGGAGAAGGGAGGGAGAAAGAGGGAGAGAAACAACTATCAGTTGCCTCTTGCAGGCCTCCAGCTGGGGACCTGGTCCACAATCCAAGCATGTGCCCTGACTGGGAATTGAACCTTCAACCCTTTGGTTTGCAGGCAGGTGCTCATTCCACTGAACCATACCAGCCAGGGCTGAATTTTTTTTTCAACCAAATTCCACCAATGAGAAAATCGAGCAATTTTCAAGAGAATTAGACAGACTATATGATCTAACACAAAAAGTGGTAGAAATGTCACAGAATAATTTGTATATTGTGATTCTATTTATATTTTTAAATCCATTTTTCATTATGAGTTTGTGTGTACACATGTGTTTATAAGGGCATTTTAACAGATTTATTGGGATATAATTGAATATTGTACATTTAGAGCATATATTTAAAGTTGTACAACTATCACCCATGCCAACACCATGACTATCAAATTCTGACCATTTTCATCACTCACCCCAAAACCTTGCATGCATCCTTTTCTCCACCCCTTCCGCCATAGGGAACCACTAACCTACTTTCTGTCTCTATAGATTTGCCATTTCTGAACATAAGAATAGAATCATACAATGTATGGTCTTTGTGACTGGTTTCTTTCATTCACCATAAGTGTTCAAGGTCATTCCATGTTGTAGCATCAATATTTCTGAATAATATTAGTATCAATATTGCTGAATAATATTGATATTAGTGTGTCGTATGTAGTATATAGTATCAATATTGCTGAATAATATTCCATTTTATGAATATACTGTTCTATATCACATCCATTCACCAGCTGATGAACTCTGGGTTATTTCCCTTCTTGAGTGTTATGAATAATGCCGTTACAAACGTTTTCTCTTGGGTATATACCTAGGAGTAGAATTTCTAGGTCCTCTGGTGACCTTTCCAAGGCAGTTGCACCATTTTATATTCCCACAAGTAACGCAGGAGTGTCCCCATCTCTCCACTTCCTTGACAATACTCGTTGTTGCCTATGTTTGATCATATCCACGCTAAGCACAGGAAGGTGTACCTCGTTGTGGTTCAAATGAAGGTGTACCTCATTTGCATTTCCCTGATGAGTAATGATGCTGAGTATCTTTTCACGTGTGTCTTGGCCATTTGAATATCGTCTTTGGAGAAATGTCTAGTCAGCTCTTTTGCCTACTTTACATTAGGTTATTTGCCTTTTTATTATTCAGTTCTATATATATCCTGGATTATCATTCTTTATCAGATATCTGATTTGCAAATACCTCCTCCAATTCTGTGGGTTGTCTTTTCACTTTCTTGATAGTGCCCTTTGAAGCTCAAAAGTTTTAATTTTGATGAAATCCAATTTGTCTATATATTTTTCCTGTGCTTGGTGTCATATTAAAGACACCATTGCCATGCTGGCTGAGTAGATCAGCAGGTTAGAGCACTAGCCCCACATAACAAGATTGCAGGTTCAATCCCCAGTCAGGACACATACAAGACTCAACCAATGAATGCATAAGTATGTGGAACAACACAAATTGATACTTCTCTCTCTCTCTTCCTTTCTCCTCCCCCCCTCTTTCTCCAAAATCAATAAATTAAAAAAAGAAACACTACCTAACCCGAAGTCACAAAGACTTACTCCTATGTATTGTCCTAAGAGTTTTATAGTTTTAGTTCTTACATATACGTGCATATTTTTAAAGGGCTAAGAAATACTCACCAAGTGGTTTAGAGTGATCACCTCTGAGGAAGAGCATAAAATTGGGGTTAGGCTGGGTTTTGATGGGGATTTTCATTTTTTCTGCCATATATTTCTGTATTGTTTGGATTTTTTTTTTTAACAAGCATGGCTAACTGGTAGTTTAAAATCTACCCTGGCTGATGTGGCTCAGTGGATTGAGCACGTGACTGCAAAGCAAAAGGTTGCCAGTTTGATTCCCAGTAAGGGCACATGCCTGAGTCACAGGCCAGGTCCCCAGTAGGGGGTGCCCAAGAGGCAACCACACATTGATATTTCTCTCCTTCTTTCTCCCTCCTTTCCCCTCTCTCTAAAAATAAGTAAAAATCTTTTTTTTAAATATATATATTTTAAGATTTTATTTATTTATTTTTTAGAAAGAGGAGAAGGAAAGGAGAAAGAGAGGGAGAGAAACATCAATGTGTGGTTGTTTCTTGCGTGCTCCCCACTGGGGACCTGGCCTGCAACCCAGGCATGTGCCCTGACCGGGAATCGAACCAGCGACCCTTTGGTTTGCAGCCCGCACTCAATCCACTGAGCTACACCAGCCAGGGCTAAATAAAATCTTTTAAAAAATAAATTCAATAGACTTCTGAAACAATTCAAAGTTGTATTGATACATAGTTGCACAGTCAGAAAGCTAAAATATACTATGCAGAAGGGAAAAAACACACAAATCTAGTTATTAGAACTGGGGTGAGGGTTTTGTCAAGATAAAATTCTGAGAGGAAGTAACGTCTAAACTGAGACCAGAGGTGGAGTAGATGCATGGGAGCAAGAAAAGTGTTTACTTGGGAAGATACTGTTTGAGCCTATGGGAGAAAAAAGGTTCACTAAAGAAAAAAAACAAAACAATGCTTTAAACTCTCTACATTGGAGAGTGGAAGTGGGGAAGTAAGGGGAGGGAACAGGAGGCTGGTGGGGGGAGGCAGGGGACAATATTCTTGTCCACAGTGAGGGCTGTAAGCAGGGGAGTGCCCAGATCAGATTTAAGTTTTGGAAAAATCACCCTGGGACTGTGGAGTGAATGACGGGAAGGAGCAGGGAGTTCCATGAGGAGGCTGCCTCGGAACCCCAGAGAAGAAATGATGGTGGACGGAGTCCGGCCCTGCTGGGTTAGCAGAGGTCCTGGGTTTGAGAGATCCTTAGGACTTGGCCACTGCGCCAGGAACTGAGGAAAACGCAGAGGCCCAGGCCCACTACCAACTTCCCACCTGACAACCGCGTTGCCTGGTGGCTCATTAACTAGCTGGCAAAGTAGCAGGGCGTTGGGGAGGAAGGTGATGACTGCGTTCGGTCGCGTGGGCGTGAGTTACCTGTGGAACCAGAGATGTTCAACAGGGCGCTGGGTGTGGGGGCTGGCGCTCCGAGAGAGGTCGGTGCTGACGGGGAAGGTGGAGTCAGTACCGCCCTGAAGCCCTGCCTGGGATCTGGTGAGCTGCAGGACGCAGCGGGCCGAACCCAGGGGTCACACGGCCGGCCACCCATAGGCCAGCGACAGCCGCCGAGACACGCGCGCACTGCCCAGGTGCGCGCCCCACCTGCTCCCTCCTTCTGCGGCAACCGGCTCCGGGTCCGAAGAGGAGCCCCCTGCAGGGCTCCGGAACCTTCTGCCACCACCGCCCGCGTTCGCCGCGGGACCCTTCCGGGACACCGATCCGCTGTTGCTATGGGGCGGCCCCGGAAGTGACGCGCTCGTGGTTTGTTGACAGCGGAGGCGGCGGCTGCAGGCTCCGAGCCGTAGGAGCCGAATCGGGGGAGGGGCCGGGCCCCGGAGCCAGCAGTGGGCGGCCTGCAGCCCTAAGGGCAAGGTAAAGGCCAAGGGTCCCCGCGGCGCGACCCCCTCCTGCCCGGGGCTCCAGCCCCCGGGACCCCAAGCTCTGCCTCGTCAACCCCGGTCTCCCCCAGACCCCAGCCCTAGCCTGACGACATCCCCTGCCGGCCCGGGCCGCATCCTCCGCTCCTCCTCCGCCGGGGAAGCATCCTGTCCGTTCCCGGAGCCAAGGGATGCACCTGCGTTCTGCCCCTTCCCCTCCTGCCTCCGGCGCTTCAGCATCGCCTCAGCATCGCCGCCGCGAACGCGACCACTTGCACAGGTCCATCTCAGCCAGTGGTGGGAGGGCTTCCTCTACCCCTGCTACCAGGTCTGAGAAATGTGTGTTTGAAACTGAGTTCCCTTCCTCCAGAGAGAAAATGACTCCTTGTTGGATGACCCTACAACCTGGAGGGGTCGGTGTGGGACCGCCAGGGCTAGCCCCTGCCCCCATACCTGTTGGATGAGCTTAATTAAGTTCCCCCAAAGCAGTGCTTACACGCTCAGGGACAGCTTCAAGCCCGGGTCAGCTGCTAAAAGGGATGGGAAGGTGCAGGAAATCCAACAGCCCAACAGGGGGGAAAGGGATGGGGCGGGGTTGCAAACCTGAGGAGCAGGAGCCAGGCAGGTGAGTTGAAACTGAAACTGACTGCGCTGGCCACTGTAGCTCTGTGGGTGGAATTGGACTTGGCTGCTCTGTGCCTGAGGCTCTGCCTGCACCTGCCAGCACACTTGTTTTTTCAGGGGCAGAGGGCTGCCTGGTGCCTCTGTGGGAACATCATCCTGTATGATCTTTCCCTCAGAATATTTCTTTTCAGGGTTCAAGCTGGTTGGAATGAGCATTGAAGGCAGCTTTGAAAAGGGTCCCAGGAGGCTACCCTCTGCAGGAGGTGGTAGCCAGGAATGAGCAGCCTCTCTGTTTTGTTTCATTTGTTCATCCAGCAAATAATAACCATAGTATGTAGGGTGGCTGGGGGTGGGGGTGGAAGCAGGAGGGGCCATGGAAAGAGTCAGGGCGTGCAGGCCCAGTTTTATAGACGGCGGTCAAAGAACATGTCTGATGAGCAGATATCTGATCAGAGACCTGAAGGGAGTGAGGGCGCAAGCCATACAGTTTTCTAAAGGCAGAGCATTCAACAGCAAGTGCAAAGGTCCTGAGGTCACATGCCCGATGATTTTAAGAAACAGTATGAGGAGTGTAGGGCCGAGGCGGAATGAAGGAGAGGAGGAGCAGTTGATGGAGTCAGAAAAGAATGGGGACCAGCTCATGGTGGGGACGATAGCAGGGACTGTCTGCATGATTGCCAATTCATGGGGTGTCCACTGGGGCACCCTTTCAGAACTGTGCTAACTGAAGTGTCTGGTGCTTGGAGAAAATACAGATTTGTTTTAGATGACAAATGGCCATTGTGCCCTGGCCTCAAGTTGCAAGTACCCTTCTTCCATCTGTGTAATGGCCATGGATAGAATGGACACAAAAGGGCAGCTAGAGAGTGCTGTGGTTAGATCAGGTCATGCCACTGCTTCCTGGTTGAGGACTTGGGCAAGGGACCTTTTGGTCACCTCAGCTTCCTCATCGGTAAAATAGTTCTTGGGTTAAAGGAGAGATCACCCTGAAGTGCTTAGCACACTGATCGGCGCCTGTTAAGTGCGTGGCTGTTGTGATGACGAGGACAACAATGGGGGACTGTTCACGTCTGCCTGGAAGCCTTTCTTTTCAGCACCAGCGGGTGGTGTCATCCCTGAGTTAATGGAATTTGGGGGAGCAGTGGGAGAGAGAAGGTGGAAACTTCCTGTCGCCCACTGGTGGGCACAATGGCTACAGATCCTCCGAGGAGAATGGTAGCTTGATCCTGGCTTTTCAGGAGCAGTGGTAGGTGACAGGGACTTTTTAAAAGAGCTCGGCAAAACCCCGTTCTGTTACATAAAACAGGCAAAATGACAGTGTTGAAGTAAGTATGACATGAAGATAGGCTGAAGAGGGCAGTGTGTGTTAGGTCAACATACACTGGGGTGTCGGGTGGTGTGGGTGGTCTGGTGATGGAGACCATCCATCCCAAAAGTGCCCGGCAGAGGCTGAGATTTCGGCAGGGTGGTGCGTTACGCCGAGTGGGCAGCTGGGCCAGAGGGTCTGAGAACGAAAACTCGGGGCACATAGATGCCAAAAGCCAGCGTGTTGGAGCGGGCTGTTGTGACTGGGCCATCGAACTGGCGACTTGTGCACCTGGGTCTGGCCTCAGCTTTCCTGTCTGTGCACTGACTCTGAAGGCTGTTGGGAGGATGAACTGAACAAGGTTCTGAGTGAGTCTGGTGCCCTTGAAAGCTCTCTGCAAAGGTAAAGAGCCATTCTTGCTGGGCCACCTGGATTCTGCAGCCCTGTTTTGCACACCACTGCCCCCACCCCAGGCAGAGGACTTCAGTACCTCAGCTGTTCTTGACTTCTGAAATGCAAGTTCAAAGTCTCCCCTTCGGTCATCTATTTGGGGATCACAAAGGTTCAGAAATGCACAGATTTCCCTGATTCAAAAAGGAGCAGAAAGATCTCTCCAAACATCGCTCTTAGGAAATGTCTCCATGATTGTTGGCTACCACCTTCTCGCCATCATTGGATGGCTTGTCCTCAGCAACCCCATGAGGCGGGTGCACTGACAGGGAGGGGCCCTGGTGAATATTGGGCTGTAAATATTGCCTGGGCTGTATTTGTGGAGCTATGTCTCCTTCACCCGTAACCAACCTCTCTCTCGCCGTGTCCTGGAGACCCCAAAGGATCATGCAGGGTCCCTGCCTCAGGAAGCTTCCAGTCCTGTGGCAGACAAATGCTGTCTGTCTGCAGGACGGTTACCAGTGACATCTGGCCATCTGTGCTCAGTGCCCAAGGACGCTCAGAGCTGCAAGGAGGCAGTGAAGGCTCAGGCCACAGAAGGGAAAGCTGAGGCTTGGAGAACCCATACCTGCCCTTGGCATAATGGTAGAGAGAGGCAGGCACTTACTGAGAGGCCTTGGGCAAGTCGTTGCATTTCCTTGAACCACAGTTCTTCATCTGAAAAACAATATTATTAGTATATATGTACCTCACGTTATTTGTGGCTTCAGCTGGAACATGCATGGGAAGCTCAGACCCCTGGGTCTTGGGCCAGTGAATACGTCGTGTACACGTATCCGCATGTACCTCTGCGTCGTCCGCAGTGGATCACCTCACCACTCGGAGCCTCAGCTGCCTCTTCATGAGTCGTTAGATGACAAGAACTCCTGCCTCGCGTGGTTGTTGGGTTCACAGAGCTCAGTGTGTATGTGATCGTTCAGTTGCAGTAGAACTCGGGTATCCCCCAAGGCCCCTCTGCCTCCAGGTAGCTCCAGCCAGCCGTGATGCTCACTCCTCCCTCACTCCACTTCCACACCTTCCTAACACAACCCGCCCTACGGAGGAGACTCGGCAGGCTGGCTGCTAGCTGGGGCGCTTTCTGGTCCTCGCCTGTAGTACCCCTGTTCCCCGGAGCCCCCTGACACTCACCCCGACTCCTCCCATCGGGCCTGGGGTCTCTTCCCTCCTGAAAAGCTTCCAGCCTCTGTAAAGAGGGCATTTGTTTGGGTTCCTCCCCACCCCCAAGTTCTGGGTTAATATTTCATGGGGTAGGTGCTGCTCCGAGGCTCAGACCTTCTGACTCCCCCTGCCCCTGTCAGCTGGGCATCAGGACGCTGATGGGGCTCCAGGCACCCTCCTCTGGACCTTAGTTTCTCGTCTCTCTGTTGGGTGGGTGGAAGACTGAATGGATTAGTGAGAAGCTGCCTCGGTGCAGTCTGCCTCGCGGTGCCTTGGTGAGGTAACTCGGGCCAAAGCAACCCTTTACCCTGTGGGTAGCAGGCACTGGCCAAGCACCCAGGGTCCAGGAGCGTGCCAGTGAGCAGGGTTCCTGCCCTCCCAGAACTCGCAGGCCGGGGGACGGGTCGTTAGACAAACTGTTACACAAATGACAAATTAGCTACAAGTACAAATCCTAAGGCATGCAGTTCTGTTAGTTAACTAGGAGATCGTGTGAAATAAGCCCATAAGGAGCTCAGTGCCGTGCCTGGAAGCCACCAGTGTGGAGGCGGTGGCTGCTGCTGACCTCTCCCCGCAGCCCTAGTACCCCTGGGGCATCATAGGCTTGTGACTGGCCCAATTTTGGAGAGTCTGCAAGAGAAGGGATGGAGAAAGGCACAGAGCTGTTCTCGCTGTGCAGTGTTCCCTCACGGCCAGTGTTCCTCTGTCCCCAGTAGCCAGAACCCTGTGTGACCAGTGCCTGCCTCAAGAATGAGGAGCTCCAGGGAGCGGGGTGGGGAGGGGGTGCTGTCTCTGGCAGGTGTCAGGCCTGCAGCCGGATGCCGCGCAGGGGCCGGGTGCTCCAGCCTCCAGGCCTCTCAGCCTCGGTGCCAGCGTGAGGCCTGCCCCTTCCTCCTCCGGCTCAGCCAGCTCCAAACAGCAGCGTGGGCACTGCCCAGGGCAGTTAGCAGATGGTGCCCTCTGCCTGGTTTATCTTTTGGTGACTTTGGTGGCCAACAGGATGATATGTCTTCCTGCTGAGGAGCAGAGTTAGGGCAGAGCAGCTACCTGGGTGACTGGGCTCAGACCTGTAGGAATGGCAAAGCTCTCTCTCAGTTAGAGTCACAAGGCTCCCTCTGGGGCCCTGGATGCCCAGCACTGTCCTGGGCACAGTAGGCAGGGAGCATACGAGAGCATGCCTTGCCCCCATGCTGCGGGGCGTCCACGTGTGGCACAGCCTCGTCGTCCCTTCCACAGGCATATGTGGACAGGTTGCTGCCTGTCAGGCCCTCACCGTGTTCAGCCCTCCATTGTCCAGCAAATAGTCATGGTGCTGAGCCGTGGTGCCAGCGCCCCACACTGCCTGTCCCCGCAGCCCGTGCACAGCTTCCCCTCCTCTGGGGTGCCTTTTCCTTCTCTGTCCACGACTGGAGTTAGTTGTGACTCATCTTTCGGGTTGCAGCTGAAATGTCACTTTCAGCGAAGCCTGCCCAGTCCAGAGCTCCTTACGTGGCTGTCCCCCTAGTGTGCTCCATGGGACAGAGCCCTTGTCTGGTTTCGCTCCATGGGATGCCCAGTGCTCACCAGACAGGCACTGAGTGGACAGATAAACAGCCTGGGCTACACCCAGGAAGGCAATGCCAGGCAAGACGGTCTGCTTCCTGCCCTCACGGAGCCAGCCACCGGGCAGGGGAGCCAGAGGAGTAAACCAGCATCGGCATGAGGTGTGAAGTGGTGCGGTCGGCCCTCCTTGGGGCCCAAGCAGGTGCACCTTGGTGGGCCTGAAGGTCCCCACAGGAAGTGTTGTGGACACTAGGACCCAAGGGTGCTTAGGTGTCAGTTAAGCAACGAGAGTTCACACGTGATGTGGCCCTGGAGTGGTCAGGGACACTTCCTGGAGGAGGGACATGAATGTGTGTTTGGGCGCGGGAACAGTATTTGGTGGAAAGTGGAATACTTGGTTGAATTTGGATGTTCCCAGATCCCAGGGAACCGACTGAGCAAAGGTCTGAAGGTGACCCTGTGCTCTGGCAGTGCAGTGACAGAGGCCAGGCCAGCTAGCGTAGGGGTCCGCGGGCGCAGCGTTGGCCGGAAAGCTGGTTCTGATTCTGGAGGCCTTGAGTGGCTGGCTGCTTTAGGAGATCGGACTGGTGCGTCTCCAGCGGGGACTGTCTCCCCGCCGCCAGCGCGCCTTCTGGTTCCCGTCTCCCAGGCCAGAGAGGCCGCTGGGCCCTTGAAGATCTGAAAGTGAATGAAGGCAAAGATAGGCCAAGCCCCGGACCTGGGCAGCCTGTTTGTTGTGCTTTCCCTAAAGGGTGTCACATAGCCAGTGAGACGGCTGGCACAGTGGCCTTGTGGCAGGAGACTCAGGCCTGGGGAAGCTGGCCGGGGGCAGACCCTGCTCAGCGTAGGGACCGGGGCAGGTGAGACAGAAGGTGGTGGTGATGGCGATGATGATAACAGTGCAGTTGCTGCTACTGCGCGCCAGGCACCGTCCTGAGCCCGTTCGGTATCACTGCATGTTGTCTTCACAAAGCGCTCCCTAGTTTAGAATAGAAACTGAGGCACAGAGAGGGGAAGACACTTGCCCAAGTTCACCTGTTCTCAGGTAGCAGGGCTAGGACTTGAAACTGAGCTCCTACAGCCAGCTCGCCAGTAAGTGGCAGGACCACAACTTAGAGCTGGCGGTTCCAGAGGGCACCGCGCTCTGTGGCCACCCCCTGCATCTGCTGAGCCGCCTGTCAGAATCGAATATAGATGCAGACGCTCTAAGAAGCCAGGGGCAGTGCTGGGCCCTGCACTGCAAACCCTCCCAGAGATGAGGTGACGGAGTCCAAGAGGCCAGGTTCAAGTCCCAGTTTGGTCTGAGCAGCCTCTCCCTCTGAGCACGAGAGGTCCCTCATCCGTAAGGCGGGGTCATAACCACCTTTGGTCATACACTCAGTCAAGCCAGACCCAAAACTAAGCATTTTCCTGACATCTCACTTACTCCAGCAGCCCCGGGAAGTGGGGGTTATTAGCCCATTTTGCAGGTGAAGAAACTGAGGTCCACAAAGTCTGAGTAACTTATCAGCGAATCGTGCATTTGGGTTGAAACCCACATCAGTCTGACCACAGAGCCTGCGCTTTTTTCCCCAATCCTCACCTGAGGATATTTTCTATCACCGATTTTAGAGAAAGGAAGGGAGAGAGAGACATCAGTCGGTTACCTCCCATGTGCATCCCAACCAGGGATCGAACCCACAACCCAAGTGTGTGCCCTGACCTGGAATCAATCCCGCAACGTTCCAGTGTATGGGATGACACCCCAGCCACCTGAGGCCCCCAGCTAGGGTCACACTGCTATCTTTTTCTTTAATTATCACATGAGAATATGTTTATTGATTTTAGAAAGAGACAGAGAGAGAGATCGACTTGTTCTGTTTGTTTATGCATGCATTGGTTGTCTCCTACATGTGCCCCACAGAGAACAACCCTGGCACATGGCACCAATGCTCCAACCGAGTACCCAGCCAGCAGCCCCTCCCCCCACCCTCCACCCCTGTCACTTTCTAATTACTGCCTCCCTGCAAAGGTAATCACTACCCTGACTTTTAACATCATAGGTTAGTTTTGCCTATTCCACCCCCACCGTGCCCTTTCTGCTGTAGACTCTGGTAAGAAAATGGTTTAGAATTAATTCCTGTCTTCAGCTCTATAAACGGTTGATTGTTTTCTTTTTCTTTTTCTCTTTTTTTTTAGAGAGAGACATTGATTTTTGTTGTTCCAGTTATTTATGCATTCATTGGTTGACTCTTATATGTCCCCTGACCAGGGATCGAACCTGCAACCTTGGCATATCAAGATATCACTCTGACCAAGTGAGCTACCTGGCCAGGGCCTGATTGCTTCTGTCACACTCACATTTGGGTACGAGGGTTCCGTTTTCATTCCTCGTTGGTCTCTCATCGGAGCTGCCAGTGCACTTTCAGGCCATCACTTAACTGGACCCGAATCCCCCCGAAACACGGACCTCATGGGTGTCCGGGCCATTTTTTAAACTTTGTAATGAGTTATATGCAACATACCTTTTCAGAAGTACACACATCACGATAAAGCTCCCCGAATGGTCACAAAGTGAGCCCACCTGTGTGTCCACCCCTCAGATGAGGGCTGAGAAGCTTCGCAACACACAGCCAAGCCCCCAGGGCAGCTGCTGGCCTGACCACTGATGCCGAGTTGGCTTTCCTGGCCGTTGGTCCTTAACGTAATGGAGTCATGCGTCAATGGACCCGCACAGGGTGTGACTGTGCGCTCCTCTGTGTCTGGCTCCCCACTGAACCGCGAGTTTCTTCCAAGCTGTTGTGTTGGCAGCGGCTCGTGCGTCCTCACTGCTGCGTAGTGTTTCCTCGGTGAGCGTGTCCTTGTTATTTGAGTGTCAGTGGACATTCTGGTTCTCCGCTCTTCGGGGCTCTTATGAATAGTGCTGCTGTGGACCTTCTGAGGGTGTGTGTGTGTGTATTCTAGTGAACATTCGTACGTGTGTTTCTTAAGGTGCATACCCAGGTGTAGGATCAAACGTTGTCACATATGTGTCTTCACCTCCAGTAGATAGTGTCACACAGGATTCCAGTCACCCCGCAGTGCATCCCAGGTCACAGCCCACAGCGGTTGGTGGCGCCCGTCGTCCCATGTCTTCGCTGCAACACGGGCTTGGTCAGCCTGGCGTTGCCCGTTTCTGCTGCTGTTCGCAGGAGGGCCGTGCTGGTGGGCGGCCAGTGGTGTCTCGCTGGGGTTTCGCCGGTACGGATGGAGCTGAGCTCCCCGCCGCGTGCCACCGTCCAATTCCCTGTCCTTCAGGAAGTGCCGCTCATGTCTCTTGTCCATTTTTTCTTTGGTGCTATGTCCTTTTTTAGAAAACTGCTTTGTCGGAATTGTTTATACATTCTGAATATAAGCCTTTGGTTGAAAATATCTTTTACTCTGTGGTTTGCCCTTTCTCTTCCTTTTTTAAAAATTTTTTATTTATTGATTTGAGAGAGAGAGAAGGAGGGAAAGAAGGAGAGAGACATGGATTTGTTGTACCACTTTTGTATGTGTTCATTTTTTGCTTCTCATATGTGCTCGGACCTGGGATCGAACCTGCAAGCTTTGTGTATCAGGACAACATTCTAACCAACCTAGCTGCCGGGCAGGGGCTCTCTCTCTTTTTCTTTTCTTTTTAGATTTTATTTATTTATTTTTAAGAGAGGGACAGGGAGGGTAGTAAGAGAGGGAGAGAACATCATCAGTATGTGATTGCCCCTCACACGCCCCCTACTGGGGACCTGGCCCACAACCCAGGCATGTCCCCTGACTGGGAATTGAACCAGAGACCCTTTGGCTCCCAGGCTAGCACTCAATCCACACCAGCCAGGGCTCTCTTCCTTTTCATTTTCATTATTATTATTATTACTGTTATTATTATTTTATCCTCGCCTGAGGACATTTTTCATTGCTTTTAGAGAGAAAGGACAGGAGAAGGGAAACGAGAGAGAGAAACAGCGATTGCTTGCCTCCCGCATGCACCCTGGCTGGGGACCGTATGCCGGGACCAGAGATGCAGCCCACAGCCTAGGTGTGTGCCCACAACCCTCTGGCTACAGGACGTCACTCCAACCACCTGAGCCATACCAGCCGGGGCCGGACCCGGGGCTCCCTTTCTTAATGACATCTTTTGATGAAAACAGTCTTAAATTTTGAGGCAGTTTAGTTTTTTAGTTTTTCTTTATGATTTGTGTTTTTTATGACCTGTTTAAGAAAATCATTGCCTATGTAAAATCATAAAGATATTCTATATTTTCTTCTAGAAACATTATTGTTTTACCTTCACATATAGGTTGTGGGTCCATCTCCTAAAAATTTGGGGGTATGTGCAAACGGAAGTTTCTTCACTTCAGTGCAGACCGACTTACTGTTTTCCCCTTATAAATCCTACGTAAGAGTTTCTTACCTACCTCAGTGCCGTGAGGACAGGCGGAGACCTCACTTCCTTAATAACTGTGGTGCTGAGCCGTAGTTCCTGCGCCGTACAGCCTGCCTACTTAAAGGGGGTAGCGCAGTGGGTTTTAGCGTGTGCACAGGGCTGTGCAGTCCTCACCGCAGTCAGCTTGAGAACGTTTCCTCACCCCCAAAAGCAAACCGCAAGCCCGCTAGCCATACCTCCTCATTCCCCCGGCCCTGGCCAACCACTCACCTCCCCTATCCCCATAGGTGTCCCTAGGCCGGCTGGACATTCCATGGAAGAGGACTCAGAGTCACATGTGTGCATGGCGCCTTTTGTGACTGGTTTCTTTCACTCCGTATAATGTTTTCAAGGTCCAGTGTTTTGGTATCTCTCTGTACTTCGTTCCTGCTCTGGCTGGGTAACACGCCGTTGTATGAACAGGCCATTTCTGCTCGTCCGTTCCTCAGCCGTCGGACACTGTGTCGTCTCCACTTGGGGCTGTTGTGACTGATTCCGCTGTGAGCCTTGATGTACAGCTTTTCACGTGGACGTGTGTTTTCATTGCAGTTAGGTGGAGCCCGGATTCTTAGTCATGTATGATGAGAGTGAGTGAGAACATGTCTCTAAAGCCCTGGCACATGCTAAGTGTTCGAACAGTGACACCTACACGCCCGTTAGTTTACACAACCAGGGCCCATGCCAGTTGGAGAGTGGCCCGATGCGCCAGGTTTGGGGGTTCAGTCCTCAGTCAGGGCACATACAAGAACCAACCAATGAGTGCGTGGATGGGCGGAGCAACAAATCAATGTTCTCTCTCTCCCGCCCTCCCTCCCCCTTCTTTCCTCTTGAAAATCAATACATTTTTAAAAAATTTAAAGATCACATAGCAAGGAACCCCCAGTGTTCTGTTAATGAAAGCCCCCCGCTACCCACCCAAGCACCAGGCCCCAACACACAGCTGTCCACAGACATTGTCAGGCACAGAGACGCTCAGACAAGGCCCCTGCTCTTCGCAGGCCGGGTCAGGCAGTGATACCGGCCCAGCAGAGGGGGGCTGAGAGGGGTGTGGAATGCTGGGGCCTGCCCGCCCAGCTGCTGATCCGAGCGTGACGTCCGGGGTCTGTTTGTCTGCTCTCCGTGCAGGAACCGAGGACAGCTGGTGGTCCCGGCTCATGTGCACCTCACTGTGCTGCTTTCCCACTCCCTAGGCTGTCGCCCTGCCAATGACCCTGTGAGTGCTGAGACGTCGCCCCTGCCCTGCCCTGCCCTGCCCTGCCCTGGAGTGGCCCACCTTCCTACCCCAGCATGGCGTCCGATACTCCTGAGTCCCTGATGGCCCTCTGCACCGACTTCTGCCTGCGCAACCTGGATGGCACCTTGGGCTACCTCCTGGATAAGGAGACTCTGAGGCTGCATCCAGACATCTTCCTGCCCAGCGAGATCTGTGACCGGCTTGTCAATGAGTGAGCAGGCCCGGAGCTGGGGCAGGGGCCAAAGTCTTAGAATGTGCATATGTGTGCCTTGGAGTGGGACCACTGTGCGTGCGCCAAGTGCTGGGCAACTGTAGATGTGTATGTGTGAGGGGTGTGTGCGTGTGCAGGGGTGTGCACGTGGGCTCCTGAAACGCAGGGCATGTTTGACTGTGAAGCTGCAGTTGTGCGTTTCACCTGTGGGAAGGTCCAGAAACCTGCACACAGATGAAGGAGTTACTTGGTGTCCTGTGTGTGTGCACACCTGTGCCTGTGAACACGCGTGTATGTGTGAACATACAAGTTTACACACCAATGCCAAAATAAGGGATCCATGACCAGTGATAGAATCTTCCAGAAAACCCGTATGTGGCCCCTCCAAGGGACCTCCTGCTGGTGGAGGCCCCTAGAAGCATGATGTGTGATCACTGACCTGTGGGATCTTAGCGGAGACGCCCAGAAGGGAAATTGTGGGATGGGACAGCTTCAGGTAGAAGTGGGGACCTGTGTGTCCCCAGCATTTCATGTGGGGCCAGCAGCACCGGGTTGGACACGCTGTAGGCCAGAGTTAGGGTCACTTCACAGATGAGGAGACCGAGGCTCGGGGGAGTGCAGTCACTTGAGTGAAGGGGCCCACAGAGGGAATAGCCAGGCAGCATTCGGATGCCAGAGCGCTCGCCTCCGAAGCCTTGCCCACCAAGACCAGGGCTTTGGTATCTCGCCTGAGCCCGTGTCTCAGCCACGTTTTATTGCCTGTACCCAGCTGGGAACACCAAACACCTCGACCGAATCTTGCTGTCGGAAGGGGTCCTGGGAGGGGCTGCCTGATGGGCCGGCTTTGAGAGGACGAGGAGTGGGGACACGCGTGTCTGTCGTAGAGGTGTCTGCGGTTTGGGAGGAAGAGCCGGGGGTTCGCTACTGATGGGAGGCCCTCTGCCACCAGGGGGTCTGCCTTTGGACTCCTGGTTCCTAGTGCCACCCTTAATCTCAGCAGTGGGCTGGGGTGGTCGAGACCCAGCCAGGCACTGTGAGGAGGCGGGGACAGAGGCTGCGGCCAGGTGTTCAGAGAAGGCTTCAGCTGGAGGGATGAGGGTCACCATGCCACTCCCCTGAGCCAGGTCGCCCCCGACTCCCTCTCAGGTATGTGGAGCTGGTCAACGCCGCCTGCAACTTTGAGCCGCACGAGAGCTTCTTTAGCCTCTTCTCTGATCCACGCAGCACCCGCCTCACCCGCATCCACCTCCGTGAGGACCTGGTGCAGGACCAGGACCTGGAAGCCATCCGCAAGCAGGTGGGACCTGCCTCGCTGGGCACGCGGTGGCCAGGGGAGGCAGTCAGATGGCGGGATGGGGCTGGGCAGCCCCAGGGCGAGGAGCCCGCAGCCCCTGCGGTACTCTTCCCCCTGGTCAGCCCCTGCCCGAGCCCACCTGTAGCGCCGGGCCAGGCCGAGGGCCGGGGCTGCAGTGCTGATGGAGCCGCGCCCCCCAGGACCTGGTGGAGCTCTACCTGACCAACTGCGAGAAGCTGTCCGCCAAGAGCCTGCAAACCCTGAGGAGCTTTAGCCACACCCTGGTGTCCTTGAGCCTCTTCGGCTGCGCCAACATTTTCTACGAGGAGGAGAACCCGGGGGGCTGTGAGGACGAGTGCCTCGTCAACCCCACCTGCCAGGTGCTGGTCAAGGACTTCACGTTCGAGGGCTTTGGCCGCCTGCGCTTCCTCAACCTGGGCCGCATGACTGACGGGGTCCCGGTGGAGGCCCTGCTGCGGCCGCTCAGTTCGCTGGCCGCCTTAGACCTCTCGGGCGTCCAGACCAGCGACGCGGCCTTCCTGACCCAGTGGAGAGACAGCCTCGTGTCCCTTGTGCTCTACAACATGGACCTGTCCGACGACCACACCCGGGTCATCGTCCAGCTGCACAAGCTGCGGTGAGCAGCCGGCACTGAGCCGGCTGGGGTGGGAGCGGGGGCGTTCATGTTGTCAGTCCCAGAAGGTTCACGAGCCCCTGGCTTGGTAGAAGGTGGGCGTGGAAGGGACAGTGCCATTCCTTAAACGCACTGCGTCCCCTGGTGGACCAGGGTTCTTCAGGGCACTGAGGTCCTGGCAGGATTTTTCCCAGAATGCCCTGCAGCAGTTCTGGGCCCTCCTCTGCCACCGACTGAAGGAGCAGGGGTCACGAGGCAGCCCCGGCCTGCGTCCAGCTCCTGACCTGTGCCCCCCAATCTCCAGACACTTGGACATCTCCCGAGACCGCCTCTCCAGCTACTACAAGTTCAAGCTGACCCGCAAGGTGCTGAGCCTCTTCGTGCAGAAGCTGGGGAACCTCATGTCCCTGGACATCTCTGGCCACATGGTCCTGGAGAACTGCAGCGTCTCCAAGATGGATGAGGAGGCAGGGCAGACCAGGTGTGGACCCACCCATGCCGCCCTCGGGTGCCGCCCTCGGGTGCTGTGGGGCGTCATTCAACAAGCACTTACCATGAGTCCCTCTGGGCACTAGAGATAAAGACACGGATGAGGCCCTGCCCTTGCCAGCCTGTATGACGGGTCACTGGGAGGACTGCGGAAGGGGGACCACAGGGTTGTCCTGAGGACTGGGAATGGCATCCAAGCTGGATATTTTTTCTTTTTAAGATTTTTATTCATTTATTTTTAGAGAGATAGGAAGGGGATGGGAAGGGAGGGAGAAAGAAGGGGAGGGAAACATCAATGTGCAAGAGATATATCTACCAGTTGCCTCTCTTACACCCCCAAATGGGGACCTGGCCTACAGCCCAGGCGTGTGCCCTGACTGGGAATCGAACCAGCAACCATTCTGTTCGCAGGCCAGAGCTCAGTCCACTGCACCGCACCAGCCAGGGCCATCCGAGCTGCCTTGAAAGTTCATTCTGGGTTTGCCAGAGGGAAGGTGTTTTAGCAGAGGGAATAGCGTGTACAAAGGCTAGGTGGCGCAGCCCCAGGGGCGACTGGGAAATTGGCATGTGCAGACTAGCCACTGTGCCCCCAGTGTGGTGGGGGCACAGCGAGCCTGGCAGCATCTGCCACTTGTTCGGTGCCGCAGCAGGCAGGGCGGTTTCCGGGCTGCCTGGCTGAGAGGTCTGATGCAAACCCACCTGGCTGTACTTGGCCAAAGCCCTGTCTACCCCCCGCCAGACCTTGGTGGGGTTCAGTTGATGGGCGTGTCCCTTCATGATTGCTGGTGGGACCCAAAGGTGACACGTCCTCATTAAAACGGCAGATGCTCTTTCCCAAGGTGGCTACAACCCTTCCTCCCATCCCACCTGTTCTTTTGCCCTGCGACCTTGCCACCCTTCCATCCAGAAGCAGGGTCTGTGTCCCCTGACCTTAAAAAGAAAAAAAAAGATGAGCTGAAGGGCCTAGAAGTGAGTCTCCGGGAAATCCCGGCCACCCCCATGGAGAAGCTCCCCTTTGCGCCGAACCCGGGTCCGCCCTGGCCCCAGGCCGCTGACGCCGGCGCCCTCCCCCCTCAGCATCGAGCCTTCCAAGAGCAGCATCATGCCTTTCCGGGCTCTGAAGAGGCCACTGCAGTTCCTTGGGCTCTTCGAGACCTCCCTGTGCCGCCTCACCCACATTCCGGCCTACAAAGTGAGCGTGGGGGTGGAGGCGGGGCGGGCGCCCGGCAAGAGGGGAAGGGGGTGGGTGGGGGCCCAAGGCGTCCACCCCGGGGCTAGAGACGGCGCTGAGGACCCCAGCACTTGGCCTCTCTGGGGTTGTCCTGAGCATGCTCCGTCTGCAGGTGAGTGGCGACAAGAACGAGGAGCAGGTGCTGAACGCCATCGAGGCCTACACGGAGCACAGGCCCGAGATCACCTCACGGGCCATCAACCTGCTCTTTGACATCGCACGCATCGAGCGCTGCAACCAGCTTCTGCGAGCTCTGAAGGTCAGCCCCAGTCCCCGAAGCAGGAGGGGACTCTCGGGTCCCGATCCATCTGTCTCCACTGGGAGGATGCTGGACTTGGCTGGGCCGTGTGCCCAAAGTCCCTGGCCCTCCTCTACATGCCCTCACCCCCAGGACCCTGGTGGTCCTACCCCCAGCCCCGCCCCACATGTGCCTCACGTGCCCCAGCACTGGCCTTGTCCCAGAACCACAGCCCTGCCCTACTTTCTGCTCCCAGCCCCCATGTCTGCCCTTGGAGAGCAGGACCAGAGGGCCCGGCCTGGCCCCCTCAAAGAGCCCCAGGCCTGTCCCTGCACAGCTTTAGCAGGACTGGCCAACCTGGACCCCGTGCCCTGTCTTCATACAGCTGGTCATCACCGCCCTCAAGTGCCACAAGTATGACAAGAACATTCAAGTGACGGGCAGCGCTGCCCTCTTCTACCTGACAAATTCCGAGTACCGCTCAGAGCAGAGCGTCAAGCTGCGCCGGCAGGTCATCCAGGTGGTGCTGAATGGCATGGAATCCTACCAGGAGGTGACGGTGAGCCCCTTCCCGCCACGGCCCTGCATGCTCTGGCCCAGCCCTGCCTGCCGCTCGTAGACCCCGCAGGCTGCCATGCTTGCTCCCACCCCTTCCCGCCTGGCTCTGCACTGCCCCCCTTCCTGCACCCTTCCTGACGGTGCCACGCCCAGACCCCACTAACCTGGCCCCACCCCCCACTGCCACCCACCACCCCGGCCTCTGCTTAAGCGGACTCCTCCGCCCTTCCGCCCAGGAACGTCCTGCTGGGGGCTGTTTTCTTCAGTAGCTGCTTTTCTTATAAAAGTAATAAAGACTTTAAAACCCACCCATAACCCCACCACTGGAGATAGCCACCACTGACACTGGCTACCCACGCCCCGGATTTTAGTCTCTGTGTGTGGGCTCAGTCTGTGCATAATGCGTGTGTGCCGGGGGTCTTCATTTCAGCAGTGTCTTAGGGGTGTGAACCTCTTCCCTAGCAACAAACATTTGGCAACAAAATTTTTAAAATAATATTTGTTTCCTGTAAGACACTGAATGCTTGGGAAACAAAGTCAAGAAATAGGAACATGTACTAACTAGAAGGTAAAGGCTGCACATGGTCCTGCCTCTCCCCTCCGGCCAGCCGGATGGAATGGCTCATGTCACACTTGTGGGTGTCAGCACAGTGTCAGCCTCCTCATCCAAGCACAGGCTGAGGGGACCAGAGCATTTGTCCCCGGAGGGCAAGGGCTGCAGTAGAAGTGCCAGGCAGCGGGTATGTGCATTTTTAAAGCAGTTGGTAGGTGTTGGAGAAGTGCCCTCCAGCAAGGCCTCACGCGGTGGGGACTCGGCCTGGGCAGGAAGGCGAGGCCCGCTGCCTGCCGGCTCCAGACGTTCGAACTGCTGTTTTTCCACACTGAGGTCCATGTTAGAACCAGGTAAAGGGGCTTCTTCTTTTTAATGGAAAAAATGCTACTCGAAGATTCTCAAACGAATTAGTAAACTCGATCAAAGAAGTGAAAATTCAAATAATCAGATGTCATATCTCACTGCAGGAGACTGACGAGGCCCGGCCATAGGCAGGGTTAGGGACCGGCACTTGCGTGCTGCCCGCCGCAGTGGAGGTCAGACCGCTTTTCTGCAGGGCAGCTGTCGGAGCCTGCCGAGAGGATTCGTGCCCTTTCCGGGCGGCCTCCGTGTTCCTCAGTTAGGGGTATTCTTGGAGGGAGGGATGTGCACACATCCGCCCCTTTTCATTCCATAGAAATCAGAGGCAACCCAAAGGTTTTAGTAATTGGGGGACTGGAAAAGTAACACAGGGTCCACCCACCCACTGGGACACAGGGGTGCATCAGCACACCCTTACGTCAGGCAGTAGAGGGGTCCACTGCGTGTTGGCAGGCGAAGGGGAGTCTTAAAAGATTTTATTTATTTATTTTTAGACAGGAAGGGAGAGAAACATCAATGTGTGGTTGCCTCCCACGTGCCCCCTACTGGGGACCTGGCTCACAACCCAGGCATGTGCCCTAACTGGGAATCGAACCAGCGACCCTTTGGTTCACAGGCCAGTGCTCAATCCACTGAGCTACACCAGCCAGGGTTTTTTTTTTCTCTCTCTTTTTTTTCTGGGGAGAGAACAAATGCACGTTTAGTTTTCACTGCTCAGTGCGTTTACATCCTCGAGGGTACAGCATTACATGGACTCCGTGCTCGGTGGCCTTCGCAGGAGGCTGCTCTGGGGCTCAGCGCGAACCACCCGCTGTGCCCACGGGCCCCAGTTCCCTCTCCCCAGATGACTCTGGTTTTGTTCGGCTTTGCCACCAGGCGTCACTGTACAGTTCTTTGCTTTGCACACAAGCATGTCTCTTGCCACAAGAGAAGTTAGTTACATCTTGAGCATAAACACCTTTGACTTTAAGAGGAACTGTGTGCTCCCTCTCGTTCCGGAAACCCTGCTTATAGCCAGCGAAACAGCCTCGGCTCCTAGGCTCCTAGGCTCCCAGAGGGCAGAACGAGGAAGGCCTGTACGCCAACATTGTAACAGTGATTAATTTCTGGGGGACTTGAACTTTCTGCTCAGGCAGTGTTATTTGAACTTTTTACAGTAAGTATTCCTTTTATAATTTAAATTTGTTCTCAAATTGAAAAACTATATGTATATTGTGGGGAGGAGGCCAGTGGTTAACCAAGAGTGATAGCCTCTCGTTTACATAATTGATAAAGTAGGGTGAACCTCTGGTATCTAACAAGCAGGGATGGAACGAAATCAAATTACAAGGAAAGTGCACTGAGAACACTAAAATAATAAGCCTGCGGACAACACACAGAGAGAGGGGTGTTGGCGCCACCAGAGTTGTCCTACACAGCTGGGGGTCGGGGGTGGCGACTGGAGAAAGCAGTCCGGGGTTACCTGGTGAAGCGAAGACACGCACGCCTTGTGACCCAGATGCATGGGCACCCTCGAGGGGCTTGTGGGTGGGGACACCAGAATGCGTGTACCAGCCATCTTTCGAAGCAGTCAGACACTGAAATCCACCGACAGTGGAATGGGTGACTAAATTGGAATACTATACTGCGATGAAAAGGGACTGCATTTTGGCTACTTCTAAAAACATGGCTGACCTTGCAAACCTATGGTTGAACAAAAAGAAGCAAGATGCTGGAAACCTTTTCAAATAAACGGGCAGTGAGAGTCTAGTGGGGACAGGGCTCGAGATCAGGAAGGGGAGTGTGGGGACCTGTGGGTGCCGGTAGTGTTCTAGTTCTTCACCCAGGCGGTGGCTGCAGTGTCGTTGAAACACTCGTTTGTTTTATAATTGTTTCTGAAACTATGCATTTGTGATTTTATACACTCTTCTGTATGAAAATGTCGCAATTTTTAAAAAACGCTTTTTAAGAAAGTCTTGTAGCCTCCTCTTCCAGAAAGTCTCCCTTGACCGCCACAGCTCTGAATTATCTCGCCGCTAGAGAGCCTCGCAGTCCAGCTCCCGGGCCTGCCCCTCACTGTGCCCTGCTTGTCCCCGCCCCGGCCCAGGTGCAGCGGAACTGCTGCCTGACCCTCTGCAACTTCAGCATCCCCGAGGAGCTGGAGTTCCAGTACCGCCGGGTCAACGAGCTCCTGCTCAGCATCCTCAACCCCACCCGGCAGGACGAGTCGATCCAGCGCATCGCCGTGCACCTGTGCAACGCCCTGGTCTGCCAGGTGGACAACGACCACAAGGAGGCCGTGGGCAAGATGGGCTTCGTCGTGGTACGTGCGGCGGGCTGCTCCGCCCTCCCTCCATCCATCCCTCATCCGTAGCCCCGCTGCCGTGTGAGGTCAGGCTGGACCAACATTCCTAGCAGTGAATGTTGCCCAGGACCCCCGTAGACTTTCTCCACCTAGAACACTCCGTCATCCTCTCCCAGCCCCTCCATTCGCCCATTGGGTTGCAGCGCACAAGTAGCTGCTGCCTCCTCAGACCAGGTGCCTTGACGTGTCTTCCCTGCTGGGACTGAATAAGTATGTGAGGGGCTGTCTGTGAGCTCCGGCGGGGAAGGACGTCATACTTGCTCCTTCCCTCATAGTGTCCCCAGCTCTTCCCAGCGTAGAGCCTGGTGCATGGTAGGGACATGATAAATACGGGGCCCGGCACAAATAATGCCCTTTTTTATTACAAAATCTTTTATTACAAAACCATAAGCATGTGACTCTGTAATGTAACAATATCACACTCAAGACCCTATGGCATTTTAGGTGAAATGCTCAAATTGCTGTCTATCTTGTGTGACCCAGTCATGTACCCACCAACCAGTCAAGCAGGCGTTACTTCTGCCGGACCCTGGAGTTGCTGAAGGAAGGAAACACTGAATGAGGAAGGGACATCAGTCTCCTTTCACTTCTCCCTGAGGAGGCTGAATTCCTCAGAGGGGCAGCCCATGTCCAAAGCCGCACAGACCGTTAGGGCCGAGCAGGGGCCGGCACCCTGGCCCCAAGTCTGTGGCCTGCCCTTCTTCAAACAGCCTTCCAAGCAGAGGGGCAGTTTGGTCTCGTCAGGGTATATTAGCCAGGAATAGAATTGCTGTCGCCCTGGGGGGTGACATGGGAGGGTGACATGGGGGACACAGGAGCTCTCGAGGCCCGGCCCCCTGCATGTCCTCCTCTCTGCCCACAGACCATGCTGAAGTTGATTCAGAAGAAGCTGCTGGACAAGATAGTAAGTCATGTCCCCACGGAACCACTCCACCCTTCCACAGCCCAGGAGGGGCCTGGTGTGTCCTGGGGATGCCCATGTTTGGCCTGGGGACCCCTCCCTGGGTGCTGGGAGCGTGAGGGCCCGCCTGGGGGAGCCTGCGCTGAGCCCCGCCTGCCCCCAGTGCGACCAGGTCATGGAGTTCTCCTGGAGCGCACTGTGGAACATCACGGACGAGACGCCGGGCAACTGCGAGATGTTCCTCAGCTTCAATGGCATGAAGCTCTTCCTGGATTGCCTGAAGGTAGCGCCTCCCGCCAGTGCCACCCCCCCCGCCCCCGGCCACGTACATGGCCACCTTCTGTCCTCAGGCTCCCCACTGGCCACACCCCTCCACACCCCCACTCCCTGCGGTTTCCGCAAAAGGGCATTGGGGGGTCTCCTCAGGCCCATCTGCCCAGGACTTGCTGCAAACAGAAACTCCAGAGACCCCCAGGGCCTGGCTGGGCTCTCCCTGAGAGCCCTCCCTTCTCCTCCGCAGTGTCTTCTCAGATGGTCCCGTCCGACTGCTCCGTCGGGACAGCAGCTGGACAGGATTCTGTCCAGTGGGACGGTCTGTTCATCCTGAAATTCACCCTTTGTCTTCTTGCTCTAGTTTCCCAGGGGAGCCCGGTAAACTAGCGTTTTGAGCTTTGGTGAACAGAGCTATGTCTGTCGCAGGCACAGTTTCTAGGTCCTGTCCCCACTCGGCCTCTGACTTTGTGACAAGGAGCCCTCTCCGTTCTAACCCCTGACAGTCCATACCCAGCACTGTCCTAGGAGCACGAGAAGGTCGGAGGGCAGCATATTACACCCCCTCTTTGTCCAGTCGGAGTAGCCAGGCAGACACTCACAAAGCATCTAGGTTAAGAATACTAGACGGCAATTAAGTGCGGACTGATAAGGCCCCGGTGGCTGTCATTTGGCCAGGAGTTCCCAGAGAAGCAGGAACTGCATCGGAATATGCTGGGACTCTTGGGGAACGTGGCAGAGGTGAAGGCGCTGCGGCCCCAGCTCATGACTTCCCAGTTCATCAGTGTCTTCAGGTTGGTCCTTCTCACCTTTGCCTCTTTGCCTTGGCTGCCAGGAAGCTCAGAGCTCCAGTCTGTGCTTAGTAGCAGCCATTGCTCTTGGACTCGGTTCGTTATAAATGTCACCTTCCCCCGATAGTGTGGATTCCTATTCTTTCAGCCCTCCATAAATGGTCTTCTCGTGACTGTGTTAGCGGCCCCACATTCCTTTCAAAAGTCATTGGGTATGAATAATAAGCCATAAAGAAATCAGTAGGCCCTCTAGCATCTGGTTTGTAAGTTGGGGCCCAACATGTGGCTTCCGAAGAGGGACTTGGGGGGTCAGACTCCACTCTTCTCCTTTCTGGCAGCAACCTGCTGGAGAGCAAGGCCGACGGGATCGAGGTGTCCTACAATGCCTGCGGGGTCCTCTCCCACGTCATGTTTGACGGGCCCGAGGCCTGGGGCATCTGCGAACCCCAGAGGGAGGAGGTGGAAGAGCGCATGTGGGCGGCCATCCAGAGCTGGGACATCAACTCACGGAGAAATATCAATTACAGGTGCGAGGGGGCGGGGGCGGGAGCGCTGTGGCGGGGGCGCCACCAACAGGCAGCACAGGGCAGAGAGGCGCACAGCTCAGCCACACCGCTCGGTGGACGTTCATGCACAGCAGTGCCTCCCACACTAAGCCTCCTGTTTATAGGCCCCCGATACGTTCTTATTTGTCAGGGGACATACCCACCTGCACTAGGGAACAGGACAAACCAGTGACAACCTCGCTCCCTGGAAGAGAGCCCGCTAACCTGCCTGCGTCTCCCCACCTCCTCACTGAGGTGCCCGTGCCCCCTCCTGCGGTTCTGTGTGCAGATTTAGTTACTTGTGGTCCAGCGGATGCTCTCGTGACTCGGTTTCCAGCCACAGGCTGGGTGTCCCTCATCACTCTATGACTGGGTCACGTTCTGCGTGCTGACGGCCCATCTGATCGGCGCTGAATTGAAAACCTGTGTCGGGAGGAAGGGGCTCGTGCTCGCGGCTTTGCCGAGTTCCACCTCTGTCGTTCCCGAGGAGAGATGCAGTGGGGTCGCTGCCCAGGGGGTTTGCACAGATGCTGTGGGGCTTTGGGACACGGCGGCAGGTGGCCCGTGGAAGGCCGTTAGAGGAAGTGCAGTCACACTTCTCCCCAGGGTGCACCCGCCCCCGCAGGCCAGTCTCTCCTCCTTGCCGAGGCCCCAGTTTCCGTACCACCCAGTCTGTGTCCTCCTCCCTCCCTCCTGTGTCTGTGCTCTCGACCTCTCATGCAAGGGAGCTGCCTTCGCTAGCCCGAACCACATGGAGGGCCAGACGCCTCGTGTCCCCTGTATCCTGGCCTGCTCACAGTTTGTCCGTGGGACCCTTCAGAGAGGAGGAACTCCAAGGTGCGCTCTCCGGAGCCCTGGCACCAGAAGTGACCTTGATTTCTCTTCCAACAGGTCGTTCGAGCCAATACTTCGCCTCCTTCCCCAGGGAATCTCCCCCGTCAGCCAGCACTGGGCCACCTGGGCCCTGTACAACCTTGTGTCTGTCTACCGTGAGTACCCACACGCCCTTTGTTCAGACACAGGGACACACCCGGCTGACTTGCCCTCAGGAAGCTTATGACCTGGGTGGGGAGCACTGAGGGGCTAACACCAGGGCCTGCCTCAGGCACAGCCCTCCGCCCTCCAGCACTCGTGGGGCGCATGGCCTAGTGGTGGTCCCCGCCCTGTCGGCAGGACACGCCTGGCAGGTGAGACAGCCAGGGCCATCCGTGCGGAGTTCCCAGACAGCTTTCTCAGTGCTTCCTGCTTCCATGTGAGTGAGCAGTCCAAACTCTCCGTGCCTTCCGTGGCACAGGCAGGACCCACCCCCACAGAGACCTGACCCCTGAGGGAATGACGTCCGAGAGAACAGGAGAGAACGTTAAAACAACTCTAACTTATTTCCGCAAAGAGAGCCCACCTGCCCCACCCACAGGAGTCTCTCTGGTCCCATGCTTGGTGGTTGTGGGGGAGAGCAGAAACAGGGTACCACGCAGATCATATGTGGCCCCTAGTCCCCTCCCTGACTGGCTATGTGGCCTCACGTGGGTTCTCGAAACTCTCTGAGTCTCAGTTTCCTCCACTGTGAAATGGGGATAATGGTAACACCCACCTTGTGAGATTGATGTGACCAGAGAACCCACAGAAGATGCAGAGCCCAGGGCCCGGTACCACTCCGTCCTGTTAACCCAAAGAGTGGATAAGCCCATGGGCGCTGGGAGCAGACGCCCTGGGTTTGCAGCCTGGCTCTCCTACTGGCTGTGTTACTTTGGGCAGGTTTCTCAACCGCTCTGTGCCTCAAATTCCTCATCTTTAAGATGGGGTAATAACAGCACTTACTCCGTAAGACTGCGAAGTGGGGCATGTAGTGTGCTGAGAAGGTTCCGCATACGGACTTGGTGCCCATGGAGGCTGTGCGGTACAGGAGCCTTTCTCGTTACTACTTGAGCTTAGTCTTGTTAAGAAACAGCACCTTTCTCAGGGAGGCAGCACAGTCCGGAGGGAAGCCTTGAGCCTCCAGAGCGACTTCGGATGAATTACTGCAACTCCAAACCTCAGTCCTTTCGTCTGCAGAATGGAGACAATAAAAGTAGCTCCGACTGCATAGGCCCGCGGAAGGGCCACTGGAATGGCCGTGTTCTCCGTGGGGTGGCAGCCCTGGATCCCAGGCCCCGGAACACTCTTTGTCGGAGCGAACCATGAAACCGCCCAGCAGAAAGGCATGGGGTTCACCCTGGCTGGTCACCAGAATCTCCTGGTGGTATTTTGTTACAAGCCCAATTAAATACAGGTTCCTGGATCTGTGGAACTAGAGTACCCAAGGGCAGGGCTTAGGAATCTGTATTTTTACAGAACTCCTCAGAGAACAGAAACCACCAGTTTGGCTGATATTTTCCATAGGATGAGCTCTGGGGGAAAGGCTGTTGCATACTGAAGCGGGGAAGAGCTTTCCCACGGACGCACCCCCTGCTGCTTCTTCCCTGAGGTGGACTCGGGCTGGGCAGACTCACCCGGCCCAGATTACAGCAGTGCCCACAGCCAGGCCTGCCCCTTCGCCCCACCCGTCGGGAAGGGCAGTCCTGGCAGCAGGGCGGGCGGTCAGGGCCCTGGGCTGAGAGAAGGCCCACCCTGACCCCCCGCTGTCTACCCGTGCCTGCCCCGCAGCCGACAAGTACTGCCCCCTGCTGATCAAAGAAGGTGGGATGCCCCTTCTGAAGGACACGATCAAGATGGCCACGGCGCGGCAGGAAACCAAGGAGATGGCGCGGTGAGCGGCGGGCAGTGTTACTGCTGGGGGTCCCTGATTTGGGGACTGAGGGATGCAGAGGACCCCAGGGCAACCCCAAGTTGGGTGTGGAGGTGGACGGCATGCTGATGTCCAGGTGGGGCCTCCTTGAGTGTCATTCTGGCCACAGTGTGGCCAGAAACCGGATAACCATGCCCTGGATGGAGTGTCACTGCCTTCGTTTGTCAGCTTCGGTTTTTTTCCCCAACAAATTCCACCCTGTCATCGCGGGGCATCAACACATCAGGTCAGAGTTTTTCATTATTTCTGGCTAAAAACGTTCCAACTAGAGAGGAAACAGTGTAGAAAAATACATTCCAGAGGTGAGGCAGGGCAGAGGGCGCACGGGTGTCTGAGTGTGCGGGTCCCAGGCCCAGCCCGCAGGCCTGTCGCTGCCCCTGGTGGTGGTGTCCACCACGGAGGCTGGAACATCACCGGTTCTGATCTCATAGCGATCAGTTCGCAAGAGAGTCGGGGTGCTGCCCGTCGTGGTCGGCAGTGACCACCTTGCTTTCCCTAGGACCCGTCCTGGGAGGGAGCACACTTGAGTGTGCCCCAGTTCCACACCGGGTGTGCAGTCCTGTCGTGGAGGAGGGGCCCGGAGCACAGAGGCTCCCAAGATGCCGCTGGGCTGGGGAGCGTCAGCTGCTTCTGAGGTCATTTCAGGCAAAAGGCCCTGCTTAAACATTAAGGGGCAGATTTGTCTGAGTTTGAGAATGGTAAAGTGAGTGGCTGTCACACTCAGTCTCCCTAAAGAATCATCTGGAAGGACTGTGAAAATTGTGTAGCCCACACTGTAGATTTCCTGTCCCAGCAGGTGTGGGGGGAGGGGGGCTGGGAACATTCATGGTCAACAGGGGTCCCAGGAGGTTTGAGAAGCAGAGGGTTAAGATGGGCCCATAACCTGCCCCGGTTACTGTGAGCCTCTCAGTAAAGACCTGAGGCGTGTCTCTGAGCCGGCCCGCGCGGCAGCAGGTGAACGACACCGGGCGCTTGGGAGCAGTCACTCCGGCTGTTCAACTGCTGTCCTGCACCAGGGTCCCTTCTGGAAATGCCGTAGGGCACCTGCTCAGCACACAGAGCCCGCAGGGACCACTGGCACCTACCCCCTCAACGAACACAGGGGCTTAGTGTTGAGTCAGAGGGCATGTGGGGTCGGGGGTGGCACCCGACAGCAGTTCACAAGGGCCAAACTGCAGTGGGTGAAGAGACACCCGGCCCAATGGTGGTCCCCAGACACTGCGGGACATCCGCAGCCCTGTGCAGTCTGGGGTGGGGTCAGTTTGGGGTCATCAGTAGACTTTGGGGAAGGAAAAGGCGTGGGTGTGCAGGGAGAGGAGGAAGGAAGAAGTGCTGAAGAAAAGCGGTCAGAGGGTCTCGGAGGCCAGGCCTGAACAGATTCGGGGGAGCCGCTAACTACAGACGCCCGAGGCCCAGGGGTGGGGAGGGCAGGGCGTGGGGAGGAAGGCAGGGGTGACAGGGTGCTGATGGGACACACGGCCGCAGGCACCATTTCCTGGGGGCTGATGCTGGCACCCTGCCCGCCACTCGACGCTGGTCATCGCCGTCAACACCACCGTTAACGTCTGCTGACAGGCTCAGCAGCCCCAGCAGCTGGGAGGGACATGGCCCACCCAAGCCCACCTTCCAACTCTCGCTCTCCCGTTGTCTCCAGAAAGGTGATCGAGCATTGCGGGAACTTTAAAGAGGAGAACATGGACACGTCCAGATAGAGGCCTCCGCCCCGGGGCCGCCACACTCTGGACCACTCGGCCGGCAGGCGGCGCTCTGCGGCAGCCCGGCCTGCAGACCCCCACCTCCGGGAGCCGCCCACCGGATGAAGGGACACAGGGGAACTTTTGCACAACTGACGCTTTTCCTTAATTAGTGAGATATATATATTATATATATATTATTTTTTTTTGGTTAGGAAGTGTGAAGTTTTGTGTATATGATTTCTGTACAAAAGCAAAACACTCCCCGAGTCCTTGCCGCTTCCTGGGCCATCCCCAAGCCTCACTCGAAGCCTGCATTGCCGCCGTGCTCCTGCTCCCAGCGACCGAATGCCTCCAGCGTGTGAGTGTCGGTCCTTTCCCAGTGGTCTCAGACCCTGGCCTCGCTTCCTAGTAGGAGAGGCGGCAGGCTTCGCACAGCCCACTTCAGCACCGGAATCCCCCACCAGGCCGGAGAGCCCCATCCCGGTTCCTGGGGGCGGCTGATGGGGTTTAGGGATTAAAACTAACCCCAGAGTCTCCTAAATGCCTTGGTGCTCCCAGCAGTGGGCCATCGGGGGCAAAGAAGTGAGCCGTGCCCAGACCTAGGCAGCCCGGGTCCCAGAGGACCCTCACTGAGTAGGGCTCACAGTGGCCCTCTGCTCTTTGGCCAGGCCTGCCTGAGGCCACGCTGCTATGGAGGCTGCCTCCTGTCTCCGACCAGGCCCCAGGCTGTTGAGGGCCCCAGTCCAGGGCTCATCCACTGCCCCTTCTGCCAAACATACCAGAACCTGCCCCAGCCCTGGAAGCCAGCACCTTCTGGGACTGGGGGCTTGTTCACTCCCCAGCCCTTCATCTGCCCGCAGCACCCAAGGTGCTCAGGTGCCCCACCAGCAGAACTGAGCCTGCCTGCCCCCCGCCCCCAGGACCTCACGGCTCTCAGACCAGAGCTGCCCACCTTGGCCTTTCCGGCAGCAACAGGCAGATGCCTCCAGGCCAGTATTTGGCACCACCTGCCCTGTACACCCTCCTGCCCTGCCCCAGGGCTTTACCTTGGACACCTGAGCTGAGTTTCAGAGAAGTTGGAGCCCCAGGTGTATCAGCGCCCCCGTGCTCCCTCGCCATCACTCCGGACTGCTGCTGTGGTGGGACAGGCCGAGGGAGGAGGCCCCTCTGGAACAAGGGGCCTGGGGGCAGGCCTGGCTCTGCAGGCCAGCCTTGGACATGGCTCTTCTTCCCTCCTCCCGCCCTGGGCCTGTTCTGGGCTTCTCCCAGCATTTCTGCCTGCACGCAGAACAGGCTGGAGGAGTGGCCCAAGGAACAGGCCCCTGACCTTTTTCTCCTGGAGTCTTTCCCTCCCAGCCCTGGGAAGAGACAGCTGCCCTGTATTCCCCAGCTCGGCAGATGGGCTGCAGCTGGCCCTCCCTCGTGCTCAGGTGGCCTGAGCCAGCCACCCCCACCCCCACAGGCCGAGCTCACATTGCATTGCTTTACCACCTGGGGTCTGGGTAAATGTCTGTACTTCAGGATATCACAGAAATACATTTTTGTGCAAAGTGGAGAAGAGCAAAGTGTCTTTTTTTGTGGACGGGGTGGGATCAGGAGAATGGCCACATTCTCTCTGCACCCGTGTGCCCAGACTGAGTACAGCTGCCACCAGGCCCATCGGGCCGCTGCCCAGGCTTGCTCGGTCTGGTGGTAGAACAATGGCGGGTGCAAGGTTATGACCCAGCGTGCCACGGGCAGGGGGAAGGGAGCTCAGAGAGGCACCTCCTGTGACTGGAGGAAGTATGTACGGGGTCAGGGAGAGGAAGAGTCTTCGTGGAGGTCACAGACGGCGAGGCATTCCTGACGTAGCGAGCCAGGCTCCTCCCAGAGTAGAGGCGGCTTGGGAGCCGAGTCCAGTGAACAGGGGAGGCCGCTAGGCGGCGCTGTGCGGGGCCCACGGAAAGAGCTTCCTAGACAGAGGGCCCCGCTAGAAGGGCCTCGCAGGGAGGACAGTGAAGCGGCTGGTGTGGCTGCAGCTGAGTGAAGGAATGAGGGTGTGCAGGAAAGTCTCTGGGGCCAGACCACGAGGTGACCAGACTTTGGCTGTGCCTGGGGCAGTCCTGGTTGTCCTGGCGTGGCCATCGACGCCCCTGAGATATCCCCGAGGCTGCACCAAACATGGGAGGACCCTTCCCCAAAGACAGAACAGTCGGGGTGCGGGTGTGTGCCCAGTGCCCCGAGAAAAAGATGCTCTCCCCGCCCTGGCTGGTGTGGCTCGGTGGGGTGGGTCTGTCCCACCAAAGTCACCAGTTCATTCCCGGTCAGGGCACAGGCCTGGGTGGTGGGCCAGACCCCCTGCTGGGGTGTGTGCAAGGGACAACCACACATGGATGTTTCTCTCCCCCTCTTTCTCCATCCCTTCTCTTCTCTCTGAGAAGGAAATAAAATCTTTTTTAAAAAAATATGCTCTCCTTGACCAAATTTTAGCCACGCTCCTCTGAGCCCTCTTCTCAACCAGACCTCATCCTTGACCTGTAAAAACTGCAGCAGGCTCTCAGCTCCTACTGAAAGAGTCTGACAAACACTAACATATTCCTGAGAGCTCAAGGTGGCATCCCCGGGATGACCCCAGACCCTCTCCAAGCACCCAAGAAAGCTCAAGGCTGCTAAAAGACTGTTTTGGCCACCACCTGAGGACAGGCCCCACACACCACCCTGTCACAGAGCATTTACTAAAAAGGGCTTACAATCCTGACTCCTTCCTCTGTCCCTTTGAGCCCTTTCGGTGTCTTTTGCTACCGAGGAGTGTCTTCCTGGAGGACCTGAAAGCCATTCCTTTGAAATGCAACCCTCAGGGAGGAGGGGCCTGTCACCCAGGCTCTCTGGGAGGACAGAAGCCTACCCTCACTCTGCCAGCTCCAGACACAGCGGGTCTGAGGGGGCTGCCACTCCCCAGCCCTTTGTGACGTCCCACTTCCCGGAGTCTGTGGGGGGCGGCGCCAGTTCCCTCTTTAAAATGCCAGTCACCAATTGCTTCTGGCCTTTTGGCTAATATCAAACCTAGTGTCTGCTCTTTTTACTTTTATTGTTAATTGTGTGCCCACCTCCTATAGTCAGATCATCTTCTGTCACCACATATTTGGCCCCTTTTCCCTTTACTGCCCCCCCCGCCCCCAGTGTCTGGGCTTGTCAGTGAATAATGCCCAGTCACCTCTGTACACACCAAAGTGGCACTTGGTTCACGCTGCGCTCTCTGCCCTACCTACCACCACAGTATATTACTGATCAAAATCTGCCCGAACCCCTATAACTAGTGTCTGGCTTTGTTTCTCTGTGACACCCCCCCGCCCCCTGCACAGGCACTGAGTCACTGGAGCTTCAGGGTTTTTTAAGTGGACCATGAGCTAGAGTTTCCCCAAACTCGGCTAAGCCACACCCCGTGGCAGTAATCAAGGCTGAGTTGAGTCGCATGCTGACTGCTGACTGCTGGCCGGTGGGGCTCATTTGTTCAGGTTTCATCTTGCAAAGCAAAAGTTTGCTGGTCTGATTCCCAGTCAGGGCACACGCCTGCGGTGTAGGTTTGGTCCCCAGGTTGGGGTGCATACAAGAGGCAACTGATCAGTGTTTCTCTTCTGCATCGATGTTTCTTTCTCCTCTCCCCCTCCTCTCTCTAAAAATAAATAAAATCTTTAAAAAAAAAGACTGAGTAGTAAGTGACAGACATCCAACTCAAAGACCCACCCAGGTTACTCAAAAGTGGGAGGGAATTCATCAACTAATGCAGCTGGGGAACCTAGCGTTAATACCAGCTTCAGGTATAGCTGGATCTAGGGGCCCAGACAATGTTAAGGCTACGTCTCATACCCCCTTTCAGTGCTGCTTACCTCTGTCTCTTTATAAAATGTCCTCATCCTCTCCTGCCAGTCTCTTTCTGCATTGCCCTTATACCCTATTCCTGCTTGAAATCCAAAAGCGTGCCCCATTCTCTCTCAGCAGCCATGCCCCATTTCTCTTTTATGAAATTTTGGCTCTGCCAAGTCACATGACCACCTGCGAGGACCAATCCTTGGGGACAATGATATAGAGAACTGGTTTGGCCTTCTAGAGCAGGGGTGTCAGACTTATTTTCACCGGGGGCCATATCAGCCTCATGGTTGCCTTCAAAGGGCCCAATGTAATTTCAACTCCTTAACAGTTAAGGCGTAGTTACAGTTACATGGTCCTAAAGTTATTTCTGCCCTTTGAAGGTGACTGCAAGGCTGATGTGGCCTCCGGTGAAAGTGAGTCTGACTCCCCTGTTCCAGAGTCACATGCCCACAGTGACTGCCCACCACCCTGTGGAGTGAGGAACCAGGCCGTTCACAATCACATGCACTGGGGAAGAGTCAGTTCCCCAACACAAAAAGGAACAGAACCTGACAAAAATAACATGCCCGAAGAGGATTACTGGAGGAGCTGGGGTGGGGGGCAGTCTGACGGGAAAAGAAGGTGGGCATTGTGTAGGTGGGGATTCGGGTGAAAGGCAGAGCTGAGGAAGGAAGGCTCTGGGGGCACAGTTGGAGTTGGAACCTTGCATGGCGAAGGCCCCAGTCCGGCAAGTCCGCCTGGCAGGGGCTAGGTGTTGGCTTAGACAGTCCTGTGCCGGACGGCGCATTTCCACTATCCAGTCTTCCCAGCTCCCTTAGGAGGCGGTACTATTATCATCTCTGCTACATAAAAAGAAAACAGGGCTCAGAGGAGTTCAGTGATCTGCCCAGGCTCACACAGGCTGGAAGGGGCAGCGCTGGCACTTCTGACCCTGACCCAAGTTGGGCGCCTCATAGCCAGAATCTACACCACAGACCTCCACTTTGCTCTCATCCCGTTTACAGTATCTGACCATGAATAATAGCAAGGAGCTAAGAATGTCACCATGGAGCAATCTTGGGCGAGTGCTGTTCCTCTCAGACATCACATCCTTGAACCGCGCACAATTCTGCAACATGGAGTCAAAACAAACACCTGGATATTTGAAGCGCCCACAGAGCGGCACGCATGCGCGAGGCTGTGGCCTGGCCGTGAGGGGCGTGGCCGCGAGGGGGTGGAAGCTCAGTGGGGCGGGGTCGAGACTCACCAATGATCTAGCTTCCGAAAGTTACCTGGCTGGTGAGGACTGGGGGTGGGGGAGTTACCGGCTACGCACGCGCGCCGGCCACGCCCTCGGCCTCTTCAGGCACCTGTTGGTTCGAGGGCCTACTTGGCCGCAGCTGCCACCCAATAGGCGGCCTCTCTGGCCCAATGTGGTCCCTCCCACCTCCAGGATTCGCCAATCCTCGGGCAGCCGCGGCCCGTCTCCTGGGAGGGCCCTCCCCTCTAGGCGCGTCTTCCGAGTGGGGCCCCAGGCGGAGGCTATGGCGCCCTGGGCGCTCCTTAGCCCTGGGGTCCTGGTACGGACCGGGCACACTGTGCTGACCTGGGGGATCACGCTGGTGCTCTTCCTGCACGATACCGGTGAGCCGGACCCCGCGCCACCCGGGACCCATCCGATCCCCCGTGGTTCCCCAGACGTTTGAGTCTCACTGGGTCCCCTGCCGAAGCTCCAGAGACCCTGGAATTCAACCCATCTCCGCCAGCCCCTGAGGCCCTTTCCCCGTTTGTCATTCCAAGAATTTTCCACCTAATACCCAGCGAATCCCTAATTAATCCTAGCATCTTCCTGATCCCGGCCAGAGGCCCTGTCCTTCCCAGGACCCACGCGATGGACACCAGATCTGATGACCAACTCAGCCCCCTTTCTCCCCTGATCCCAGGACCCATCCGATCCTTCCCAGGAATTGACTCCCAACCTTCCCTCCGTGAGATCAACTAGATCAAAGACTGGCATCACGCCCAGCCCTGTGGCCACTAGCTGCCCAAGCCCAGGCTCCCCACCCTCAGGCAAGAGAACACCTAACAGGGGAGTGGCCTGTCCATGTCCCCATCCTTGCTTCTTGCCCTAGCAGTCCCCTTTCACCCCACCAACCCTCCCCGACTTCCATCACCTCTTTAGTCGCCACAGGCTGCCTCCAGCACAAGTTGTCACCCTCCCTTGCTCACTCCCATTCACGGCATCCCCCACACCTCCCTCCGTGCTTCAGCCTCAGACTTTGGACTGGGAGTGTTCTCACTTTCCTCCTAAGACTTTCTCAAGTCTCCTCCCTGGTCTTCGCTCTTTAGCCTAAAACCCTTTTCAGTCTCCCCATCAGAAAGGATCCCCCAACCCCCCATCTCTGCCCGCTTTGGCAGTCAATGGGCACCACCGTTGTTCACTCTGCTCTGGCTGCCTCACACCTTAGCCTCCGCACCCCTGCCCCACCCCCACCAGTCCTCAGTCACCTCTGTGGACTGGACGCTTCCTGGCCTGGGCCGCCTTCGTGGCCCTCCTTGCAGCATCCAAGAATCCAAGCCTGCCGGCCCCGCCGGCCTCTGTCTCTGTCCCATGTGCATCTCAGACCTGGTGGAGCCAGAGGCAAGGACCCCTCCTTCCTCTCCCCCACATCCAGTCAGGCCTGGTCCCTTCACCCCCCTACCCTCATTGGTCCATGCCCTCTCCACTTGTCCTACCTGTGCCCTGGCCCAGCCATCTTCCTATCCCTCCTGGGGAGCCCTCTGTGCCTCAAGACTTCCGCTCCGATCCGCCTACCCTCCACTGGGAAGGTTTCCAGAAACAGGTCTGACCCTGTAACCTTCCATGATTCCCTGCTGCCCCCCAGAGAGCACTGACGAACTCCTGAACCTCTGCACCTTACACAGCAGATACGTCTGACCACTCACCAAAACCTATCTCCAGGCCTTTGCTCAATCAGGGACATACTCCCCACCTCCAGCCAGACCCATCCCCAAATGCACCTTCCCCCACACACCCTCCTGTTCACCGGGCCGGGCCTTACCCTCCTCCTCTGGCCTCTCCAGCACTGCGGCAGTGGGAAGAACAGGGGGAACTGCTCCTGCCCCTCACCTTCCTGCTCCTCGTGCTGGGCTCCCTGCTGCTCTACCTGGCTGTGTCACTCATGGACCCAGGCTATGTGAACGTCCAGCCCCAGCCCCAGGTAACTAGGGGGCCCCTGGGGACCTGAACCTCTCCTCCTACCAACATGGGATCCAAGGACCAGTAACAGTCTCATTCCGGGCTCCGTGTGGAGGGCTTTTGGGGGGCATCTCAGTGCACCCTCTTGCCAGCCCTAGAACCCCATCCTACAGTGAGGAAATTGCCAAGGCCCAGAGAGGGTAGCAACTGGCAAAGGTCACACAGCCTGGCTTGGTCCAGGGCATTGTGCTTTACTCTACCACCTCCATTATACACAGGATGGGTCCCAAGATGTGCCTACCAGTGCCATCTGCCTCCCAAGGGGCCCTATCGTATGCTCTGTCCCCCATTTTCAGGAGGAGGCCAAGGAGGAGCAGACAGCCATGGTTCCACAGTCCATCCCCCTTCGGCGCTGCAGATACTGCATGGTGCTGGTGGGTGATGCAGGGACTTCCTGGGATGGGTCACGGGCAAGGCTGAGACTGTCGGACCTCCTCCTACCCCTGTGCCTTGGCCTCACGTGTCCAGGAAGCCCCACCCCCCCAGATTCAGGCCCCAGCCTCCTGCCCTCATCCCTTCCCTCACTGTTGGGCCCAGAGGGGAGCTATCGTTGAGCTCGCCTCCCTTCCTGCCCACAGCAGCCCCTGAGGGCCCGACACTGCAGGGAGTGCCGTCGCTGCGTCCGCCGCTACGACCACCACTGCCCCTGGATGGAGAACTGCGTGGGGGAGCGCAACCACCCACTCTTCGTGGCCTACCTGGCGCTGCAGCTGGTGGTGCTTCTCTGGGGCCTGTGCCTGGCATGGTGGGTCCCACCACTGCCCTGCTGGGGCGGGCGGGCAGGCTGCATGTGCCCACAGGTGTGTGCAGCCAGGGCTCCCTCTTCAGGGGCCTCAGACCCTCTCCCAAGTGGCCTGCCCCACTGGGCTCCCCGAGCTCTGGGCCCCCATCCCTTTGCCGCCCTGCAGGTCTGGCCTCCGATTCTTCCAGCCCTGGGGACTGTGGCTGCGGTCCAGTGGGCTCCTGTTCGCCACCTTCCTGCTGCTCTCCCTCCTCTCTGTGGTGGCCGGCCTGCTCCTGGTCTCGCACCTCTACCTGGTGGCCACCAACACCACCACCTGGGAGTTCGTCTCCTCGCACCGCATTGCCTACCTCCGCCAGCGCCCCAGCAACCCCTTTGACCATGGCCTGACCCGCAACCTGGCCCACTTCTTCTGTGGATGGCCCTCAGGGTCCTGGGAGGCCCTCTGGGCTGAAGAGGAGGAGGAGGGTGAGGGCAGCAGCCAGGCTGTTTAGGGTCGCAGGAGGCGAGCCACCATCTTGTGCCTGAGAACCAGAGGGCTGACCCCAAGCACGTGGGGCCCCTCACTTCCGCCCAGGCCTCCAGCTTCAGAACAGAGTGAACAGCAAACCCCTGCCTGTGCGGGGTGTTCTGCCTCCCGAGGGGGAAGGGGCGGAGGAGGGCCTGTGTGGGGCCAGGGCACCAAGGCTGGGCTTCTGAGAGCTGCCCCACCCCTAAGCCAGAATGTCTCCAGTGTGCAGTTTTATAAATTTAATAATCCATTAAACAAGTCAAGTATTAAAAAACCAAACCAAACCACTCCTCACTGTGCCACCCTTTCTGGCCCAGGTCTGGCTGGGAGGCAGAGGAGGGGCAGGCGGCAGGGAGGGGGAGTACTCTGCCCAGCACCACACAGCTCGAGCCCTGAGGGCAAGGCCTGGGCCTCCCGGGCAGGGCGTGCAGCTGGGCAGACGGGGTGGGGGTTGGGGGGCCACTGAGGCTCTAACAGTCTGGGTGGTAGGGGGCAGGGCCTCAGGAGAGGCCCTCAGGGCGCCAGGAACCGCTCGGACACGAAGTCGAAGTCCCGGAAGGCAGCCTGTTGGCGGGCGGTGAGGGGGCTGCGGGGATCGGGTGGGGTGAGGGCAGGCGGCAACCCCGTGAACTCGCCCTCGAAGTACCGCAGGTCCGTGGGGCCACGGAGCGTGGGTGCAAAGGGCGGCTGGACGGCGCGGGCGAGCAGAGCCTGCCAGTCTGTGGTCTGGGGACAAGGGCAGAGGTGCCTGCGGCCACACAAAGGCTGCCCAGTGCTCCCTGGACACCTCCCGCCAGGCCAGGCCGCTGGGACCACGGCACCACGGCCACTCACCCCGAAGAAAGGCTGTGTCTTGATCTCCTCGGCATCCTGCTCACCCGCCCCCAGGCGCTTCTCCGGGCACTTCTGGAGAAGCTGGCCAGGACAGGTGCTCACCGAGGGTGCTCAGCCCCGGCTCCGCCGCCTCCCCAGCCGCCCCCATGAGCCATGGGGCCCCAAAGGTGACGGGTGACCACCAGCCTGTGCGCCGAGAGCAGCCGTCCAGCCCAGCCCTGGCCCCTGCAGTGATTACCTCCTTCTTTTTATAAATAAAGTTTAAAAAAATCCTCATCAAAGGATATGTTCGATGATTTTCAGAGAGAGAGGAGGGGAGAGAGAAATATTGACCTGTCCCCTCCCATACATGTCCTGACCAGGAACCGAACCCACAGCCTTTTGGTGTAGGGACAGCGTTCCAACCCACTGAGTAGCCTGGCCGGGAACAGGGATTACCTTCTGAATGAGCTCAAGCCCTTGCGAGGACAAGAATCGCGGGCACGGTGCATCCGCATTGACGATGCAGTCAAACACCTCCTCCTCGGTGTCCCCCGGGAACGGGCACTGTGGGACGGGGGCTCAGCAGGGTGTGTGGGCCACCCCTTCCCCACCCCCCCGGCCCGGAGGACCCAGCAGCCCAGGTCCGGCTCTCACCTCGCCCACCAGCATCTCGTACAGCAGCACACCCAGCCCCCACCAGTCCACGGCCCGTGTGTAGGCCTCCTGGGTCAGCACCTCAGGGGCCAGGAACTCTGGGGTGCCGCAGAAGGTGCTGGTCCGATCCCCAAAGCCAATCCCTGCAAACCAACAGCCACGCCAACGCTGGCTCAGTAACCTCTGTGGTTGTGAGAACTGACAGCCAACCCTTAGGTCCCCGTGTACGGACTCTGTGCCAAACCCTGCCCCCTACTCTTGGAGGTGGGGATGGTTTTTATGCCATCTGAGGGAGGAGGGAGCTGAGTCTCAGCCAAGCTCACATGTCAAGGTCACAAAGAAAGCAGAACCAACCGAGTGCCTTCTCCCAGCTCTGAGCACAGGCTCCCCCTTGGGCCAAGGGCAAGCTAGGGCTCTTTAAGAGCTTGTAGGGCGGGAAGGAAGCACCTCATTCGTCCCTGGCATGAGGGTGGCCGTGGGGAGATTTCCCAGGAGACGCCTGCTGGCCTGGACCGGAGGAGGAAGGCCAGGGGACACAGGGTCCCGGACTGGAGACACCCACCTTCCTTACACAGCCCGAAGTCTGCGATCTTCAGGAAACCCTGGGCATCCAGCAGCAGGTTATCCAGCTTCAGGTCCCTGCGGGGGAGGGGGGCAGGTCGAGGGGACCCCTGGGACAGCTGCCCAGGAGGAGGGCAGCACCTGCCCCCTCGCCGCTCCCCCCGCATCTCAGGGCCAGGTTACCTGTAAATGATCTTCTTCTCATGTAAGAACTGCAGCCCCAGGACCACACAGGCCAGGTAGAACCTGGAGGGGGTGTAGGGGGAGCTCAGGCCCAGGTCTTGGGGGGAGGGCAGGGAACCACAAGGATGGCCACTGCCAGGGGACCCTCAGCTTTCCCCGCCACAGTCAGATGGGGGACGAGCCCCACGCCGGGGCTGGGTGTCTTGCAGGGAATAGCCCCAAGATTGTCCTAAGGTTGCTGGTGGCCAACAGCACACCCTTCCTGGGAACTCAGATTGTGCCAGGGACGATGCCGAGCTCTCCCGCCTTTTTCTCCCTCCCTGCTCCCAGCAGCCTGAATGCCTGTCTTTCACTTGAGGACCTGAGACTCCAGGTAAGTGACGTGCCCAGGGTCACACAGCTAGTGGCAGAGCTGATGAGCCCAGACACCCGTCTGCTCTCTGACCGACAAGAAGTAACTCCAGGGGCAGGCCACTGACTGTTGCCTGGCCGCTGGGCTCCGTAATTCATAAACATTGTGCTCGTGTATGCAACAAGCTTCCAGGACTGTTATTATAAAGCCAATTCATAGCTACATGAACTGAGGCTCAGAGTGACAAATGCTGTGAGAGTCGATAAAAAGACTTTGAACCAAGGCCTTCCCGACTCCCTGCTCTTCTGCTGATGGGTGCCTGGAGGCAGCAGGGTGAGGGGCCCGGGGAACAAGGGAAGGCTTGTTGGAAGAGGCAGGCAAGGGGGATGGAAACCCACCGGGCCTGGGGCTCTGGGAAAACATCCTCATGGATCTGCATCATGAGGTCACCGCCCGGCGCAAACTCCGTCACGAAGCAGGCGTGGCTGGCGGTCTGGAAGCAGGCAAGGAGCGACAGCAGAAAGGGGTGCCCCGTGCGGCCCACAGCCTCCAGGATCCGCTTCTCGCAGTACAGGCTACAGGGGGTGTGGGTTTCAGAAGGCAGGGAAACCTCCCCCGCTGTCCCCTGCCACCCCCAGGACACCCCAAGCTCAGTGTGTCTTCCGTTGGAATGCCAGGCAGCTACGCAGAGTGAAGGTCTCTGTGTGTCGGGGGCTCACGTGGGTCATTTAACCTGCACACCCACCACTGTCCCATTTTACAGATGAGGAAACTGAGGTGCAGAGATGCGAGGGGACCTGCCCAAGGGCACCCCATTGACTGCAGGTGCTAGGAAGAGAACCTAGGCCTGGCTGGCCCCAGAGAGTCGCCACTGCGAAGCCCCAGGAACCTCCTGGTGCCAAGAGCCCAGGCCAGCCACCCGCCCCCCCCCCCGCCCCCCAGCCAGGTGCTCCACGGTGTCACTGCACACCTCTCCATCTCGTCCCGGCTCAGCACCTCCTGCTTCTTCAGTGCTTTGATGGCGTAGTACTGCCCCGTCCCCTTGAACTGCACCAGGAGGACCTGGGGACCAGAGAGAGGCTGGGCTCCAGGTGGGCGGTGCCGGGGAGCCTTTACACCCCCCACCCACTACCTAACGACCACAGTGTCCTCCCAGCTCGTGTGCTGAGGGCTGCCCGCCCTCTCCACTGCACCCTCCTCAGTCCACTACCTTCCCGAAGTGGCCCCGACCCAGCACGGCCAAGCAGCGGAAGTCCTGAAGCCGGGGTGGTTTCCTGCAAGAGAGAGGGCACAGGAAGCCCCCTGGGACAAGGGCTGAGCCTCCACCAAGAGCTGCTCCGAGCCCTCTCTGGCCAGTCCGGCCTGTCCCCACAAGCAGGCCTGGAGAGCCCGGGTGGGGCTCCTAGGACAGCAGTTGCCTGGAGTCTGGCGTACAGCCGGAGCGCAGTCATGTTGCTTCAGCCCTGGCTGGGTAGCTCAGCTGGCTACAGCGTCACCCTGATATGACCAAGTTGTGGGTTTGATCCCCGGTCAGGGCACATACAAGAATTAACCCTGAGTGCGTAAATAAGTGGAACAACAAATCAGTGTTTCCCTCTCTCTCAAATCAATAAATAAAAATCTTCAATGATAATAATAATGATAATGTTGGTTCAGAGAGTCAGAACCTGAGAGCAAGCCAGTGAGTCTGCCCAGCAGCCACGGGATGATGTTTGAATGAGTGCGCAAACTGTCAAGCCAGCAGATGATGTCTCAGACGGGAAGGCAAGCCTGGCCAGGGTACCTGGCAGCTGAGGCTGGTGGAGACGGCCGGAGTCGAGTCCTGGGCTCCACGTGGGGGCGTTTGGTGCGCTGTGAGGGCAGAGGGGCTCAGGGCAGAACAGGGCTTCCTTCCTCTCTCCCTCCGGCTCAGCCACCCCCGGCCCAGCACCCCCAAGGCCGCCAGCCCCCTTACCGGTGTCTCCTCGAGGGTTGGCTCCCGGGGCAGGTAGAGGCGTGGGGGCTTGGGTGGGGGCTTCATCTCATCTCCCAAGGGGGTCTTCTTGAGTGGGACATTACTGCGGGGAGGAAGCAGACACAGGGTGGGACACAGGCAGATGGAGTAGCTGTGGAGGAAAGGACACATAGCCACGTGGACAGATAGACAGGGTGAGAAGGTGAGCCACAGGGACAGACAGACAGACACTGACAGTCCCCAGAGAGGTGGACCGCAGAGCCGCAGGCAGTCTGGGGTGCGGTGGCTCCTCACCTGGGCGAGGCAGGGGCGGCGGCCCCCCGAGGTGTGGCCGGGGTCTGGGGGCACCCTTTGGGAGGGCTGACCGTGCTTGGGGAGCTGCAGGGGGGCAGCAGGTTCATGACCAAGCGCCCCCAGGCTGCCACGCTGAGGTTCATCTGGGAAGCCCTCAGGAAGTCCTGACCTGGAACAAAGAGGGGTTCAGTCCCAGGGCCCCCGACACCCCGACCTCTTCCCTACACGCACAGTCCTCTCCTGCTCATACCCCTGCGTTTAGAGAAAATGCGTTTCTGCCTCTGCAGCCGGGGCCTCCTCTCAATGACGGGGTCACAGAAGGTTACCTGTGGGAGCAGAGGGTGGTGCTGAAGGCCAGTCCCCTCCCATCCCGCCTGCCATGGGCACCTCCCCCAGCTCCAGGGTCGCAGCCTGAGCTCCCAGTGTCAACAGTGCAAGAGCCAGAGGGCCCAGATAGATTCAATGTCTTCATTGGAACCAGTGGGGAAACTGAGGCCCAGAGAAGCAAGACACTTGCCCAGGGTCACACATGAAGCAGAACAGTCAGGACAAAGACTCAGGCTTCTAGATCCCCATGAGGTTTGCAGAGGTGGCCTGGGAATCTGTTCTTGGAGACCCCTCCCTCTGGGTCCCCATCTCTGCTCCTCTGCTCAGGGCAGGGGGTGGGGTCATACTGTCTCCAAGGTCCCCTAGCTCTAATGGAGCCAACAGCCCACGAGGTCAGAAGGCAGGGGTCAGTGGGCACCTGGGCAAAGAGCAGCCCCTGTGGCACCAAGTTGAGGGTCAGCTGGTGACAGGCATTGTCCAGGAAGTCCTCCAGCCGCAGGAAGGCCACGCCACACAGCTGTCGCCAGTCTCGCCAGTGCACCCCGACCTCCAGCTCTCGGGCCTGTATCAGAAAGGTCAGGCTAGAGACGGAGGCACGATGCCAGCCTCTACCCAGCTGGCCTTCCACCACACATCCTGAGGTCACCCCTGGCCTCACAAGGGCCAGCCTCACCCGCTCCAGGGGGATGACAAAGGTCTGATCCCAGGACTGCCTGGTCACCGGGCCCCAACCGGTCTGGCCCACAACACGATTGTCCACCTTCAGCACGGCCAGCACCTCATCTGCAGGGCCAGAACCTGGGCTCAGGGCAGGCTGGGACCGGGGGTCCTTTGCTTCCCCCCACAACTCCCTGCAGACCCCTACTCACTGGCCAGCTCGCCTCTAGCACGCTGCTGCCTGGCCCTTCCCCGAAGCCAGCCCTGCGAGGGGCTCCCAGCCAGTGCAGCCACAGGGGATCGGCCGGGCACAGCTGTCAGCAGCTGCTCACAGCCCAGGAGGCGGACCTGCAGCGTCCCTGTGGGAGCACGGCGGGAGGGGGAGATGTTGTCAGGTGCCATCCTCCCGGGGCCACTGCCAGCAGGCCCCTGGAGCCTGAGAAAGGCTTCCTTCTCCAGGAGATGGCTGAGCCCCAGCTGCCCACGAGAGGCCTTCGCAGCCCCTGCCACCCTCTGTGCGGACCGGCCCGCCCGCCCCCGCCGAGCCCCAGCCATGAGGTGGGGGCAGCAGGGACCCACAGACAAAGGAGTGAGACTCAGACCTCAGCCAGGCCGCGTGGAGCCACAGTGCGTGACGCCATGCTGCCCCGGGCGCAGGATCTGGGGGGCCGGTGGCACAGGTGAGAGCTTGGGGAGCAGGAAGCCTGGCTGCCTGTCCTACTTGCCCCTCCTCCTTGGGCCTCAGTTTCCCCATCTGTACAGAGGAAATGAGTCCCAGCCCTGTCCAACCTCCCACAAGAGGTACAAAGAGTGTTTTGCCAACCAAGTGGACTCGGTTTTAGGGTCACTAGACTTTGTCCCTCAAAGGAGAGAAGAGGCGGCAGGACACTAGCCATTTTTGAGGAAACAAACTGGGCCAAAGAGCACCATCGAGAGTCCAGGCCTGCGGGTCACGCTCTGAGGGACCTTATCAAAAAGGCAGGTGCCAGGGTTGGAAGGTTCCCTTGGGAAGAACGGAACTAAGGTGTTGCCAGGACACAGGATCTGCAGTGGCCCCAAGCAGCTCACTTCGAGGCCTTCAACGAACCATCTCCCCTGCCCTTCCCAACTCGTCCAAACCCCACACGCTCTTCGAGTCCAAGCTCAGACACCGTCTCCTCCAGCAGGCATTCCTGATTCCCCAAGGCCAGGTGAGGGGGCCCGTCTGGCCCCTGAACTTCCCCTTCTCAGCTCTGATCTCGATGGGATGGGCCCGTGTGCCCCTGCACCATGTCTGAGCAGAAAGGCGTGGAGCCCTCTCACGGGTGCTGTGTCCCAAGTGGGAAGCTCAGGGCTTCCAAAGTCGGCCCTCCAAGAGTATTTACTGATTGCAGTTCAGCTGCCACTATAAGGAGACAGGTCCAGCTTGGGAGAAGAAAGGACTCTGTACTAGTCCCTGCTGCCCAGGGCTGTGAGCTCCCTACCACTGACACTTTCAGCATTACCATGGTTACTCATCGAAATAATCGCTTCACTGACAGAGCGCTAACTGTGCCCGCAGAGTGCACACTGCACGCGGCAAACAGCCACTGCACTTTCACAGCAACCCCATGCTGTAGGTGTTGGCATCACCCCCACTTTACAGATGGATAAACTGAGGTTCACAGAAAGGATGTCAACTGCCCAAGGCCACAGAGAGGGGGCAGTGGGGCCAGGATTGGAACCCTTCTCCAGCGCTCTTCCCCACCGTATCTCCGAGTCCTTTCTGGAAGGGAAGGAGAGCTCTGAGGTGGGAGGACCCCTGGCTACCTGTCATGGCGGTGGGCTTTACAAGCGTCCCTGAAGGCGGAGGGTTCCCAGACACAGCGGTCCGAAGCTCCCGGGCCACTCTGCCACGCAGAGGGTGGGCAGGAGGCAGCCCTTCCAGCAGTTGCTCCAAGGCCAGCCGCAGGAGGTCCAGTTTCTGGGAGGACTCCTGTAGCTGGGCCTGAGCCTGCAGAAGGGACACAGGCCCATGGGGTTTGGGGACATGGGAGCAGTGCCCCAGGCCACTTCTAGACACCCCCATGAGGTCTAGACAGAATGAGCCTCCTGTTTCCCCACTGCCACCCCACACGGCCACGTCCATGGGGCCTCCTGCCATTACAGAGGGAGAACGGGAACAAGGAGACACTCAGAGGAGTGACCGCGGGAGGGGACGGTGGTCTGACCTCAGCCAGCGCCTTGCGGTCCTGCGTTCGCCGGCTACCCAGCAGCTTGACCACATTCTTGGCACCCTTGGCCACGGCAGCCTCAACGCGCAGTCGGTGCCTCAGCTCCTCTGCCAGCAGCTCGGGACCTGGGAAGAGGGTCAGCCCTCAGGCCTGTGCCCCACTCTGCCCTGCCCGTCCCCGCTTCTCAAGGCCTCACCTGGCTCGGGGGCCCCACTGGCCTCCAGACTGCTAATCTTCATTCGCAGCAGGGCCACCTTCAGCTGGCTGTCCCGCAGCATCTGCTGGGCAGCTGCCAGGAGTTTCCTCCCCTAGGGGGTCGTGACATACACTAGCCCAGAGCCTCCCAGGTCAGACCAGGGACTGCAGCCAAGCCCCCCCCACCCCCCATCAGGCCAGGAGGGAAGCCAAGTCTCCCTCAGTAGGCCAGACGAAGAGCCAAGCCTCCCTGGTGAGATGAGGTCTGGGGCAGAGCCTCCCCATGAGACCAAGATAAGGGCTGAGGTCAAGCCTCCTCCAACCTATCAGGACTGAGCTCCCCACCTCACGCTGGGGCTGGGGCTGGGTCTGGGGCCGGGCCTTCCCCCCTAGACTGGGAGCTTGTGTTGTGGCTTTTCTGTTAGCCTGGAGGTGCGAGCCATGCCTTTCCCCACCAAGCTGGAATCTGGGACTATGCCTCTCCCATCAGACTGAGGTTTAGGACTGTGCCTGCCTTACAGGGTCAATGCCTGGGGGACATTTCCTTTCCAGATCAGAGGCTGGAACAGCCCCTCCCTGAATAATCTTAGGGCCAAATCTCTCCACCTCAGAGCCCAGGAGCCTTACCTTGGGCGTGCCGCTGGCATAGGTGTGGGTCATGTTCTCCGCCCCCTGCTTTACCTTCAGCTCCACCTGCAGCTGTCTCTGTAGAGCCTCCAGGTGCCGGGCCCTTGGCTGCTCTGCCACAGGCTGGGGTCCTGGGGCCATGGGTTCTGCAGGCACAAAATGTGGGGCCCATGAACCCCTCCCCCACAGCCCAGCTCTCTCCTCCCTCCTGCCCTGGAGGGGGGCTGCCCAAGGAGGCTCTGGGAGTGGTCAGGCCGAGGAGCTAGACTCTCCCGGGGCCTCCCGTGCCCAGGGGTCTGCCCAGACTGCACACACACCAGCCGCGGGGCCCGGCAGCAGGATGCGGGTGTGGAGCTCCTGCAGCTCCCCGTGCAGCTGCTCCAGACGGCGGTTGGAGGACCTGAGCAGCTGCTGCACGTGGCCCAGGTGGCGGCGGTCCGTGGCCACCCGCCGCAGGTTCTCCACACCCTCCTTGATTTTTAGCTCCTTCTGGATGGCCCGGCGGATCACCTCTTTCTCGTCCTCTGGCGGCTGCTGGCCAGCCCCAGGCTGTGGAATGGCAGAGGAGTATGCCACTCAGTGCCCACTGCGGCCAGCCTCAACTCACCAGACAGTGGGGGAGGATGGTGCGACAGCACCCAGGACCCACACACAGGGTTTGGGAAGAGCCTGGGGCTGCAGAGCTAGCCCCCTGGGCCAGGTGGAAACCCCAGGCTCTGTATGCATCCAGCCTAGGCTTCTTTCCTCTGCATTAGAGAGAAGGGTGAGGGGAAAACCCATCACAAGTACGTGGTGCTACTGGGCATCAGGGTCTAACAGCTGTGCATACATGAACTTGTCTATCCCGACAGCAACCCCAGGGGGTGGGCGCAGTCATCATCCTCACTGTAAAGGTGAGGAAACAGACACAGAGCAAGGTTGCGTGAGATGCTCAAGGTCACGACACAGAGGAAATGCCACCCCCTGTGGGGCCCCAGCCCCTCCCTGCCAGCCACGCTTCATCAGGCTGCTGCTGGAAGGATGGGGGGTTCGGGTGAAGATTTGGGGCCAGGAAAGAGGCTAGGGGTTCACTCAAGGTCAGAGGCAGCTGGAGGCCTGAGCAGGGATTAGGACTGTTCCCCTGATGCCTCAGGTGGCAAAGCAGAGACACACAGAAGGACTGGGAAGGTCTCCGGGGACCCACGGCCAGCTCAGCTCCCAGGAGGAAGTAGGCTTTCTCATGACTTCACCCCAGGTTGGGGCAAGGAAGAGGCCCTTGCAAACCTGAGGCGCCGAAGCTGACCTCAGCCCAGGGTAACCGGTGACAACTCCCAGGGACTCTCACACCTTACCTCTCGGCTCGCCATCTCCTGAGCCTACTGGAAGGGTAGCCACCCCAGCCTCAGGGACCCCCCACCCCCACCCCAGGCCTCTGTGCCCTGCTGGCCAGGCAGTCAGAGGGGAGGGGTGGGGCTCAGGAAATCCTTTGCCGGCTCTAGGCAAGAAGGCCAGAGCCAAAAGCCTGAGCAAACAAAGATCCCATGGAGCTGGGGGCCCGGCCACCGGGGTCCTGAGTCACCCAGACGGCCACTGCTGGGCGGAGGTTCACAGGAAATAGGAAAATGTGTACAAGTCACCGCTGGAACAGGCGGAGGGACCTCCGGAGGAAAGGGGTGGGAGGGAGAAGTGAGCCCTGAAGGCTGCCTAAACACATGGGGGTGGGGGGCAGCGGCACTCAAGGAGCCTAGTGGGGGCCACCTCACCCTTGAGCATGGCCCAGCCTCTGTCTGCTCTGGGCTGGACTCCTGCCCTGTGAGCACACACCTCCCCCATTTGCTCTGGACCAGAACACCATCTCTTCCTCCACAAAAACAGATATTCACACAGCCTTGGCCGCTGTACCCACACGCCTATTGCCCAGGTCTGGAAGGAACCCAATCCCCTTACCTTAGGGCTGGAACCCTCTAGGTACTCGCAGGTTCGCGCCCAGGCGCTGAGCTGGGCGCCTCCGCCTGGAGACAACACTCCTCGCGGGCTGTATTCTCTGGGAGGGACCCCCACCCACCCAAGTGCGCCCAGAGGCCCCTTCTCCCGGCCCACATGCATTCTTCTCCCGCTAGGTCGCTCCAGAATGTGTCCGCACGGACCTCCCTTTTGCTTTTCCTCACTGATTCCTACTGGCCTTAGAGTCCTACCTGAAAGGAGCTATTTTAGGAAATTTTGGGGCCCACCCTGGTGGCTCTGACTGAGGATTGAGACGAGCTCAAAGGCTGGCCTGGCTGGAAGTTGTGAGTCACTTGGAGTGATTTGGGGACATTTCCAGGGCATGAACGACTCACCCCCAGTGCTGCGGGTGCGAAGGGGTAGGGGGACACAGGACAGGAGCTGGTAAGGGACACAGGGCGAGGCAGGGGACACCGCCGGAGCCTCCCCCCGCCCCCCTCGGCCGCACCCGCAGCCCGGCCTCTCCCGGAGCCGTTCACCTGCCGCGGGGCCCCCTCCTCCATGGCGCCTCTCCGACCGCTGGGCCCCTCCTTCCACAAGCCGGGTTCCGGAAGCCCCGGCCCCTCCGCGGAGACTTTCAAAACTTGAAACTTCCCGGGGAAGCAGCGCCGGAGTGGCGGGATCGGGCGCCCCCTCCCGAGGTCCGCTGGCCTTTCAGGTACCTGGGATCAGCGCCGCCACTCGGCCGCGCCAGGTTGGCTCTCGGGACTCCATCCCGAACCCGAGGCCACAGCGCCTCCCCCGGGTCCGACGTCCCCTGGGATTTCGGACCCCGCGCCCCTTCTCCTGAGGCTGTAGTTCCCTCTCGGTGGTACCGACCCCCATCCGGGATAGAAGGGCAAGAAGGGGCATTTCCCGGCTGGGGTTCTCTGGTTGCCCCGCCGCGTGCTTAGAGGGGCGGGTCCGAGTGGAGACAGCGCCGCCTGGCGGCCGCGGCTCTGCCTCTGTGATCTGTCCACTCCAGGACGGGTCTGCCCCCTCTTCCTCGGAACCCGTCTGTGACCTGGCTCCGCCCCTAAAGGTTTTTTCCTTTCAGATGTCGTTGGTGTAAGAAAGGCTAATCCCCATCCTGTCGCTCGCACGACAGCTTGGTCCTTGTCTAGAGTCACTGTAAAAACGTATGCTTCTGAAAAACACAAAGCCTCACCCAAGTCAAGCCAAATTACAAATCGCTGGTGGATAAACTGGGACTCGCAAGCTCCCACCACTTGACCCAACCGGAGCTTTCTGGTTCAGGTCGAGCCACTGTCCCACCTCCGCCTTGAAGAGACCTTCTAAAGGGAAACCCAACCCCAGCTGGTGTGGTTCAGTGGTTTGGGGAGTCGTCCCTGAAACGCCAAGGCCATGGATGCAGTTCCCGGTCGCGGCTCAGGCCAGGGTTACTGGGCTAAGTCCCCAACTGATCGATGTTTCTCTCCCTCTCTCACCCTCCCTTCCCCTCTCTTTAAATGTTTTTTAAAAAGTGAAGACATATTCACACCCTGTGAAATAATCACCAGCTCAGGAAACTAACCACCCGCACTCGACTCCGGGCAATGCTCACCCGAGTAGGAAATCCTGCCCGAACCATCTCTTGTGACCCTGTGCTCACTAGCATCTTGTGCCAGGGCTTCACTGAGAGTAGCCATGTCCCAGGGGCCAGAAGGGTCCAATATTGAAGGTGGCCTATTGGCGGACTTGTAATAGGCGCCCCCTCTGCCCCCACCCCCACCAGTGCTTTTTATTGAGGCAAACCTGTGTGTTCTGTTCCACTTCGCTCTGACCACCTCCCTCACCACAAGCTGGGAACAGTGAAACTGGCACGCCCCCGGCAACCCTGGGTCATTGCCTTTGGGGACACGCCTGCGCTTCACGACAGGAGGTTTGTGGATATACATATCAGCGTTGCTGAGGGGTAAAGACGAACACATAGTAGGCTCTTAATTTAAAAAATTTGATTGAAACATTTGTCGTTCCACTTATTCATGCATTCAGTGGTCGTTTCTTTTTTTTTTAAGATTTTATTTATTTATTTATCTTTAGAGGGGAAAGGAGAGAGGGAGAGAAACATCAATGTATGGTTGCCTTTTGTGCGTCCCCTGCTGGGAGTTGGCCTGCAGGGAACTGGCCTGCAACCCAGGCATGTGCCCTGACTGGGAACCGAACCGTGATCCTCTGGTTCAAAGGCCTGTGCTCAATCCACTGAGCTACGCCAGCCAGGGCCAGTGGTCGTTTCTTGTATGCCCTCTGACCAAAGGTCAAACCCACAATCTCCATGCGCTGGGACAGGCTGGCACAGCTGCACCAGGGCACACAGTAGGCTTTCAACTGGGAGTTATCATCAGGGTGCCCGGAGCGAGACGTGATCAGCCGTAATTTAGAGGTATAGAGGATCGGTTTCTGACTGCGGGCCATCACAGGCTGCGGGGGAAACTCGCAAGGCTCCTCCACTCGGGAGGTGGTGTTTCCCGTCCGGAGGATCACTTATCCACTCCTGCATCCAGAAAGCCAAACTATGTCAAGAACTCAGTTTTCCAAATTCACTGAGAAGCATCTCACTGCCTCACTTGTCCTGGAGGGAAAATTCAGAAGTAGAATCCATCTACCTTTTTTAATGAACCCCGGGCTGGACGTACCCACAGAGAAACGAGGTGGGAGTCTGGCCAGGTAGCCATGCTGCATGTCTCAACGGTGATGTCAAGTAATGAAATTTTAACTCTTAGCAAAACTGAAGTTTCCATTCAACACACATCGGATGGTGAACAGTACGAACCACCTCTCCAGGCAACTAGCTGTTAACCTGTACAACCATCAGACTCAGAGGAACCTCCATTTCCCAGCAGGGTACACAAGGAAACACTTTCCCCTCTCTATACTCATTATTCTTGCTATTACAAACATCAATCCATCTACATTTAGATTTGCCTCCCTTGGGTTAGGAACACGTAATGTCACCAACTAATCAAGTTGGCACACACCTCTTTTAGATTCAAGTTCCAACCTGGTTGGTGTGGCTCAGCAGACTGAGTGCCGGCCTGCGAACCTTAGGGTCTCGGTTGGACTCCCAGTGAGGGCACACACCTGAGTTGGGGGTGCAGCAACCAATTGATGTATTTCTTACACATTGATGTTCTTCTCCTTCTCCCTCCCTTCCCCTCTAAAAGTAAGTAACATCCTTTTTTAAAAAATCCTTTTAAAAAAGCTTTTTAGAGAGGGCAGGAAACATCAATGTGTGGTTGCCTCTCACACAGCCCCTGCTAGAGACCCATCCTGCAACCCAGGCATTCGATTCCCAACCCTGGGAATCGAACTGGCAGCCCTTTGGTTCACAGGTGGGCACTCGATCCACTGAGCCACACCAGCCAGGGCAAGTCCCTGCTATTCTTGTTCTAATCACGAAACTGTAGCCCTTTCCTTCAGACCTGTTAAAGAGTAAATTCATGTCTTTCATAAGTCATATAAATACCAGACAGGGAATGGCCACTGCCCTGGTTGGGGACAGTTTTCAAAAGATGTCCTCTCTAAATGATTAGAAAGGCTCTCATACGTCTCCTTAAGGACTTGCCTTAATCTTCAGGAAACAGTCTCCCTCCACCATTCGCATTAGAATTCCATTCTTGCAAAAGCCACAAGGGGTTCACAGAAAAATTGAACAGAAGTCAGAAAACCCAAATCTTTTCCTGAGACCAAGTGAAACTGTGAAACCACTCATTACCCAGAAGTAATGATGAGAACTGCCAGGTCAGATCTGTCCTGGAACCCAACTGTCCAGGAATCCTCTGAAACCCCAGTGGTCCCCCAGATTGAGTCAAGAACTGATGACCTCTACAGCCAAGCAGCCAACCCAAATGCAGGCCAGATGTAAAGCAATTAGTCAGCTCTTCAGGACACCCAGATACTGCGCGCATGTGCGCCATTTACACACTACCTTTCAGAGCCAGGGCCGGGCAAGAGCAGTAAGGGCCTGTTAGGAAGGTCAGAGTAGTTACATCTTCAGAAACCAGGACATCATTGGAGAACACAACGTTAACCTCAACTGCAGGGGTGAACTAAAATAGAATACTCCGTAAGGTTTCGAAGTGACCGTAAAGACACGTTAGGAGGTTCTGTCTTCTATGCCCCAGTTCATTAAAGCTGCCCTCACAAGCTCAGCATAGCGCAGCTCGGAAGATGTCCTCTTCCCCGAGAAAATGAAAAAAGCTATTTGCTCTTTCTCTTTAAATGTCCTTGTACCCAAGGAGCTTTGTCATTTGTCTAGCACTTCCCAATTTGCCTAAGGGCCACCCTAAGAACTCCCCTTGCAACTGGAACAAAGCACATGGCTCCTCTGCTTCCCAGTGCCCTGAGGTTGCCACGTCTTCGCAGGGCCTAGCAGCCCTCCCTGCAGCCCCAGCCCTCCCGGGGGTCTAAGGGGCGACTTCAACGGCTGATAAGAAATTACCTTTGGTGCCTTTTCCCCTTGTTCCCACATTCTCATAGTGGGATGGAAGCATAAAATTCAACTCCACGTAGCCTACCACCTAACAGTTCGAGTTCCCCAGCATATATAAACATCTTGGTAAGCGGCAACTTTGTTCCCAGAAACACAGGCTTCCTTTGCGCACGCGTGTATTCATTTGACTTCTGCTCAGAACTTACTAGATTCAGATTAACACAGTGTATATCATGTCTCGTACATACCTTTCTGTGTAGAGGTTACCTGTGCTATACTTACTGCTTAAACTTTTTGAGAATTTCCCCACTCCCATCGCTATGAACACAAATGACGACAAAAACTTGCTTACCAACTAAATCCAAAAGCAAGAAACATTTGTCTACAAAACAAGGAGAATGACCCCAGTCAAAAAAAATCTTTATGTTCCTTTATTGGAGCAAGATTCCTGACCAGTACACAGCGATGTGTTCACCAACAGAGACCTGTGCAGAAATTACATACTATCCATCTAGACAGGTTTTCATTTCACTTTGCCTATTGATGGGATAGTTCCATTTATAAAGTTTTATACACCAAAAAGCTTTGAATTTGACCAGGCTGTCCATTAATTAATCTCTGAAAAAGTTAAGTGGCATTTAATTTTAGCTATATTTTACAGCATTAAAAAGCATAGGCATTAGGTAGCTTCTCAAAATGTTGGTCTTTGCACAACAGCATTTAGCAGACAGAGCGGAGTCCATCTCACCCAGACTCACGGAGACAGACGGGTCTCACTTGAGAACGATACGCTAAAATAGCTGGTACTTAGAGACACAGGAGTCCTGACCTGAGTTTAACCACCAATTTCGGACTTCTTACTGAGCGAGCGCCTGTCTTCTCGGCCACACTTTATAGTCCCAATCAAGACACGCCAGCAATAGCCCCATGTGTATGTAACTCAGCTTTACGAGCACCAGGTCTGGCGGTGGTGGCAGGCACTGTTATTATATCCAAGTAAATATAGATCCTTTTTTAAAAATGCCAATCTGAAATACAAAATTAAGTGTACAGCACACTCAGAACTGAGTTTTGAGCAATCTGGTATATCCCAAATGATTTGAAGATTTTCAAAAACTGATAGCAAATTGTACTCATGATGTTTCCCGACTATGGAGACATTAATACTTCAATTCAAATCCCTCTACTCAGACCACGTCGCCCTGGAGTCAGCCTGCGACGCACGTATCAAAAAATATGGTTAGGTTGACAGAATTTGACAGTATGTTATACAAGTCAATCTTAAAATCTGTACTGAGAGAAAAGCATCAAATTCTTTGTGTACACATTTAGTTTTATTGTAACAAAGCAACTGGTACACTTTTAACGTTTAAAACTGAGCATCATCTTCCTTTCCAGTGAAACAAAAAGAAAATTTAAAAATAAACAGGAACAAAATTACAATAGAGAAATGTCAATTCTGAATAAGATCCTACAAGGTTCTGCTGATTCTCCCATTGAGTGGCAGGGCTCAAGTCATCATTAGGAGAGAATTTTATTTTAAAAGTGTCATCTTAAATTGCAAGGATGTCCGTTAACATCACGATTAAACATGCCAAAGGAGAAGCCGTGTTGTCCAAATGCCCACTTACCCACCCAAACATCTCAAACCCACCCTTTGCTGACCTTCTATAACCCCCTTTTTTTTAAAGGTTTTTTTTTCTTTTTTTAAACAAGAGAAAGTAGACAGATACATGTTGGTAAATGCTAACTGTCCATATTCACATAGAGACACAGTGTAATCTCTGAGCCCAATATACAGAGAAAGGAGGAAAAAAGCTAGAATTCTATGCACGACTACACAGGGGCCTAGCACCTTCCAGCTTCCAGCAGAGCTAAGGAGGCGGAAGGTTTTTCTTTTTTCCCACAGAGCACGGTGGTGTTGATTCCATAAAGTTTTTGTCAAGATAGGAAGGGATAAAAATGAATTTGGAACAGAAAGGGGCAGAGATTCTTTTCCCACTGTATTCTGCTCAAGGTACATCCCCCCCAAATCAGGTGAGAACCATGGTGTAGAAGAGAGAAAAGAGACCTCAAAAACAGGGAGACTGAGCACAAAAGGAGGGGGGGGGGAAGGGGGGAAAAAAAAAGACGGCAACTTGCTCCCAGGGACTGGAGAAAATTAAAAAAGGCTGGAATCCATCAGTGTTCCATTAGTCATCTTCTCCTTCATCTTCCTGTAAGGGGAAAAAGCGGGCAGTTAATCTTCAGGGTTAATTCTGGAGTCATTCCCCACCACTCACAGGGACCGTGGACCCCAGACCGTAACACATACAAGGGCATCTAACTTTGTGAACCACCCATCACACCCCACGCCTTGATCTTGGCTCCAAGACCCCGGCATGTTATTTCAAATACACGCAAATTTGTCATTTGGAAGATTCCTCAGTCTGCCCAGTTGCACTCTCCCTACCACTTGTAGTAAGTACTGGTGAGGGAAGGACAGGACTGAGCAGTCATACAAACTAACCACGAAAGCAGAACTGATTCAATCAGATACAATTAGCTCGTCAAAATTTCTTCCAACCTTGGGACAACAAAATAGTTTTATCTTTTCTACATTCTCCCATGATGAGTCCAGCCAGTTTCACTTTGCAACATTACCTACCTACCTACCTAACTACATACACGTATCTTCCAAAGTAACAGCGTGAATAAATAAAGGTTATCTTTTGGGACTTATCCAAAGTTTCTTTTACCTCTCCTTCCTCCCCCTCATCATCATCTTCGTCTTCTTCACCTTCATCCTCATCCCCTTCTTCATCAATATCTTCCAACCCTTCCTCCTCTTCATCGTCATCATCATCTTCTTCTCCTTCCCCTTCTTCGTCATCCATATCAGGGACCTTAGGGAAAAAAACAAGAGTTGTATCAAAAACTCACTTTCAAACAAATGAGACGAATGCAACCTTGAATGTACCCTGGCTGGTGTGGCTCAGTAGATTGAGCGCGGGCCTGAGAACCACACGATCACGGTTCGATTCCCAGTCAGGGCACATGCCTGGGTTGCAGGCCAGTTCCAGCTTCCCAGCAGGGGACGCAGGAGAAGCAACCATACATTGCTATTTCTCTCTCTCTCCTTCCCTTCCCCTCTAAGATGAATAAATAAAATCTTAAAAGAAAAGAAAAAAAAAGCAACCTTGAATGAATAAAAAGTTCTCAACTCACCAAGTAGTACTGTAATGGATTTGGCCAAATATCATCTTTGATGACTTCTCCTAACTCATCTGCACCTGCATCAGAGTGGTCAGTAAACCAGGTAAAAAAGCTCTCTGGTTCCTCATGCTGCCTCTTCCTGCTGGCTTTGTTCTGCGTTTGACTTGAACGTTTCGTCAAATCCTAAAGGAAGATGAAGAACTTTGATACAGGCTCTCTACAAGACCTATATAGTCCCTATAATTTAAACAGTAACATTTATAACCCAAAGAACAAAAAATGAACTTCAGTATATTATCAACACTATTATTCTAATCCAGAAAAAATTACAATATAAAGAGAATTTTATGTCTACAAAGTCTATTGTTGAATTTGTATGACTTCTTGAAAAGATACCATCTAAATTTGGCTTTTTCATAAAATTAGTTCCACAACCAGTCTAACAGTGTAATAATCTAAATATTTTTCTGGGGCCTCGGGAGTGGGCGGAGGTGAAAGAGGGTATGGGGAGATAAATGGTAATGGAAAAAAATACAATTAAAAATGAACTATGAATTATATATCTCAAAAATAAAGCACATTTACTAATTAAATGCAGGCATAGATGGATCCCGGGAAGTGGCCTGCCATTTGAAGAGCTAGGTCACCAATTAAGAAACCAAACACCCTAGCCTCTTTCTTTAAACACTTGTTCTATGGTTTATGAGAAATCCAAACTATTACATTTAAGTTTTTTTAGAAAATATTTTAAGGATTTGCATTAACACATTATCAGAGCACCAAGTATTGATAAACGAATCAGCCAAACCAAAACACACAAACACTTCTGCCCAACAAACTCTTCAAATACCTTTCCCGATTTCCATTTGATTTCAGTGGACTTCGAAGATGGATCGCCACTCTCGTTCAGATGAAATTCTTTGGAGAGAACTTTATTTTCGAAGTAAGGATTTTCATCAAAATACTATAATAAATGATCAGAGGATTAAAAACCAATACAAACAGCTCTTCTAACCAATTTCCACAGTGGCAAACGAAAATTGCAACACTTACAAAATCTATTCTGTAACCTGATTTAATATCTTCAAACTCTGTCACTTCGACTCTTGTCAAATAATGCAGCGCCTCTTCATCCTCTTCCCCAAGCAGTGCAGACACTAGACCAGCAAATTACGGGTCAGATGAATATTGGGCAAGCATTGAAAAGCAACTGAGGTGTTTGTTAAAGCACTGTAAAACTCCCCAAATTTAGTGAGCATCTTTGCTTTCATAAATCCATTAACTAATAACCAAATGGCTCAGCATGTTTGGGCTATCACTACCATTTTATCAGGAAACCAAAAGAAACCCTCAGTTAGAACACACTCTTCTAAACAGACAGAAAACATTAATTACAAGCCTCTCCTAAGTGTTTCAACCTCTGCATGTAACCAACGTGCTGGACCAAGTCCTCATTCTGCCTAACAAGGGGACACCCCACACTCCATAATGCTCTGCCGTGACATACCTTGTGGATGGTTGACAAAAGTTGTTACCCAAAAATTTGGGATTTTGGCGATCAATTCTGACCTCTTCTGAAAAAATGGTTGGCGGAGTTTGTTATATTTCTGTTCTACTTTCAAAATCTCCTCACTGGCTTGTTCATTAAGTCTGAAGCAAATGAAAAGACATGTTGACAGCGATGGTATTTAATAAATACAGAAATTGTTGAAACTACAAAATATTTTTTGTTAGCTTTAGAACAGCACAAAGTATCTACTTACAATAACCAAATCACCTTGAGTTTTCTACCTGTAAACTCAAGTCAAAACTAAGATGGCAAGTTAGTCTGCGTTAGGCACTCAACAATCGGCAGTTCTTAAACTGAAGTGCCTGAGCCAAGCACTTTGGTAACATTGTATATCTACTGCAAGTGCTCCGACACCAGGCTAGCTCCAACTCTCTCCCTGCGGATCAAGGGGAAGGCAGAGTGCTAGTCAAGTAACAAAGTTACAGGGCAAGGCAGAGCAACACTGACGCCACAGCGCTGTCAGAAGTCCATGCACTGCAATTCGGAAAGTTTGTAGCCTTTGAAAAGCAAACCCAATCTTTTACAAGGTCAATGTACTTTCATTAAAAGCTTTTTGGTGACTACAAATATTTTAGAGAATTACCACTGAATCTTCATATTTCCAACTAAGTTGTAACTATCTACACTTAGCCAGTGGATACAGATTTAACCATACTTTCAAAAATCACCAGACCTTAAGCTGCATTTCAGAAAACTTCTAGAAAGTAAATTAAGAAAAACCTTACCTGTCTATTTCATTCTGTACTTCATCAATGTGTTCAATTGCTTCTTGCTGTTCTTTTTCTGCAAGAAAAAGGTACATAAACTCAGTACTAGAAGATACACTGAACTAGCTTTCCTGATGGTAACACCGTCTTCCACGAGTTGTATCTACAAGGTTGTTTGCAAAGAGAAACTGCCTACAAGGCAAGCCCTCCACGTGTTCATGCAGGTAGTTGACAGATTACTTTTTAATTCAAAGACCATTCACAAACCACGCTACACGCTATCTACTAGGCTATTCACAATGACTCTAGCACTTTTTAAAGAGTCACATTACAAAAAAAGGACGGATTGTTAAAGATTCTATTATGAAAGATACAGAACAAACCTTAGAAACTCACTGTTGTTACACTGTATACCTGCAACACACTAGCACCAGCTGTTAACCAGAACAGAGTAAGTAACCCACGACAAGAACAGAAATCAGGACACCACCTATCTCGGTGGAAGAACCACACTTTATGGGAAGCTGAAAATAACTTCCCAGTACCTACAATTAAAACACCAGACACGCGTACAAAGACAGGGAAGGGTCGCAGAACTACCCTACCATCGTCAACACTCAACTTCCCTTGTTAGAACCCCAACCCAAAGATTCCTATCCAACCTTTCTCCCCCTCCAACCCAATTTCAGGCGGGCTGATCTCAAACGTGGCCCAACACCTTGGAGCACACCTACAGGGAGCCAATCGTGAAGTGGGAAAACTAGGAGCCACAGCAGGGAGAGGCAAAAGAGGTGCGCTCGGAAACGGTGCCCCTTTGTCCGGTAAAGGCCGCGAAACCTACACGCTAAGTGGGCGTGAAGGGGCCTGGGCGCGCGGCCCATTTCCGGTAACCACCCCGGGGGCCGCAGCCCCCTGCCGGGAAAGCCTTCGCGGAAAAGGCAGGCAGTTCCCCGAGAGCCATCGTAAAGATCCTCGGACACCCTGGTCTCCACGCCAGGGTTCTCGGCGCCCGGCCGCGACGGGGCGGCCGCCCCACGTGGGGAGAGCCCGGGCCGACCCGAGCATCCTCCGGGGCGCCCCGGGCCCGACGCGCCGCTGGCCGCGTGCTTCCCCGCGCCCCCACCCTGACCCAGCTCCAGGCGGAGGGACGCGCGGGCGCCGGTCTCCGGGTGGGGATGCGGGGGTGCGGCCCGCGGGCCGGGCGCAAAGGGGGAGCCGCGTGGAGGCCCCGGCGCGGGGCCGCGTCCGGCCGCACCATGTGGCGGCGGCGGCGGCTGATGGGAGCGAGGCATCATGGCGGAGCACAATAAAGAGAGGCTTCTCGGGAGGGAGGGAGGGGGAGGAGAGCGAGGGAGGGGGGAGAGGAAGGGGGGGGCTCCTCCGCCCGCGCCGAACAGGCCGCAGCGCCCCCGCCTCGCGGCGCCGTCCGCCGCCGCGGCGCCAGCCCGGCCCCGGCCCCGCGCGCACAAAACGGGCGCCGAGACGCGCGCCGGCCCGTCCGCCGGGCGCCCCCAGCACGCCTCGGGCCCCGCCGGCGGCCTGCGGGCCGGGCGGGCGGCGAAGATGGCGGCGCGGGCCGGCCCCCGCCTCGCCTGCTCCTCACCTGAGGTCTCGTCGGCCCCGTCGTGGTTGGAGTTGAGCTCCTTTTTACTGACTTTGGCCGCCGGCGCCGACATGGTGCTGCTCCGCGGTCGGGGGGGGGAGCGGGGAGGGGGAGAGGAGAGATGGGAAGGCGAAGGGGGCGGGCAGCGGCTTCCCCTCACGCCACACGCGCGGGCGCTCGCTCGGTCCGGCCGCCTCCTCCCGGCGCCCGCTCGCTCTCTCTCCCCCTGGCTCGCGCGCGCTGCCCTCGCGCCCTGACGAGGAGGGAGGGGCTGGGGCAACGTGCCGGGCCCCGGCCCGTGTCTCCTGCTTACGAAGGGGAGGCGGCGGCGGGAGGGAAGCGGCTGGGCTCCTTCACTCACGCTCCCCGCTCCAGCTCGCTGCTCGTTCTCCCTGAGCCGCCTCCTCCTCCTCCACCTCCTCTCGGCTAGGGGCGGGCGGTAGGGCGCAGGCGCGCCAGGCCCGGCGCTCAGGCCCCGCCCCAGGCCGGAGAGGCTCGCGCCGCCTGGCCATTGGCTGGAGCCCCGGGACGAGGGGGAGGAGCCTCGGCGAGGAGACACAGGGCCTGGCGAAGAGGCGGGAGGAAGGAACGCGGCGACGTACGGGGCCGCCCCCCGCGCGGCGTTCCCCCTCCCCCGCTTTCCCCTTCTCCAGCCCGACCCGGGACATTTGCGCGCTAGGCGCGCGGCGGTCGGAGAGGCGGGGCCTCTCCGGGCCGCGCACAGGCCCCCCAGAGGGCGCATCACGTGGTGTCGGAGCTGCTCCCCCTCCTCTGTGAGAGAGGGGTGTCCGCAGCCCCCTGTAAGTGCAGACCTCCTAGTAACATTGGAACCCAGAAATCCATTCACTCCCCCCTCCCGGGACACTGCTGGGACATCCCTCTTAGACTGGGGAGGAAGGCGACACTTCCATCCTGTTTTCCAGATGGGGAGGCTGCTACCCCGACTCACTGGGGCTTGTTTGCAAAAGCCTGAAGCTGTCCAATCCACTCACAGGGCCTTTGTCTGGCTTTCAGTCCAAGTTCTGCCCAGTAGTCTGTGTGCCCTTGGGCAAGTCACTTTTCCACTCTACCTATTTATGGTATAAAGTTATAAAATGCGAAAAAGGCCGACAAATGCAAAATTATAAAATGCAAGAGAAGGCTGTACTGAAGTGGAAGTCCTCTGAAGGCAGGGCGGCCGGTCCTTTTGGCCCAACCCAGTGCCTAACACTTTCAAGAAACCGTACCTAGTGCGATTGCGCAGCATGCAGGACGCAGCTGATGAAAGGGTACAAAAGTGTTAGATTCATTTTGCCTTAAGAAATGATAGGCCTGCTTTTAGAGACCATGTCTTCAACCATTAGGTAAGGCCAAGGCACTTGTTTAAAATAACGCTTTCCAGGTAATACAACGTACCTCACTCTACTCCTGACTCCAGGGCCCCAGGACATGGACCCCAAAAAGCTTCCCTGAGTGTGTGCAATTGACAGTGTCTTTATTGTTCAAAATGATCCATGGTGAATGATCGATAAATGTTAAATAGTTTGCATCCAGTCCACGAGTATAAAATACAAATACCTTCTTGGGACTCCCCGCAAAAATAAACAGAATTTCACCTAATCCTCCCCCCTCCAAACCTGATTCTCTACTGAGTCCAGCTCAATCCATACCTGTCCCAACTGCACAGGCTTAAAGGAAGAATTGTTAGTATACATTTGACAACTGGCTCCCAGAAGAGCAAAAAAACCACCAAAAACCCTGATATGTAGCATTTGCTGATTTCAGTGATGTAGAAATACTGTCACCACAGCCAGTTTCCTGCTAGCACAGAGATGTCACTGAACAGAGTTGGGGGGAAATACCAAGTTCCAGGGCACTGCTGAAGCCAGTACCATGGGCCACAGGCTGGGATGAGTGCAGGCATTTCCTCATTCAATCCTCATGAAATACCAGGTAGGGATTAATAGCCTCATTTCACAGATAAGCTTCAGTTGTTTTTTTTTTTTTTTTAATACAAGTGGCAGAGACAAGATTCTAAACCAGGTGAGTGGACAGTGAAGCCCCTGGCCTAAGACAGATTTCCTCATTTTTTGAGATGACCTACAGTAGAGTCACATTTGACATCAGGACCCGGCTCACCATATGCACAGAACGACCAGGTGTGATGTGACCCTTCATTTTCTATTTTCTTTAAGTGTGGGGTACACTTCACTAAAATTACCTGGTGACACAAATGTGGTGAACGATTCTGGAAAACACTGTGCTGAGGGCTGCTGCTGTACAAACCCACTGCATCCCTCAAGTGCCTGATCTACCCGTATTTCCCAGCCATCTGCAGAGGCTCCAGAGCGCCCTCCCACAATCCCAGCCCTAAGGACTGTCCTGCTCCTCCTCTTCCCGACCTTTCCCACAGCCCTCAAGACAAATGCAAGGAGCACACACTAGGAAGTAGAAGAGAAAGAGAAAGCAAAAGGGCGCGAGTTTCGGCAAACAAGGGAGGGGCATGGGTACACCAGGAGATAATTCATCCACGGAGCCAGTGTTCACTGCGGTCTCTCCTCGGCCTCACACCTCACTCAGAATTCACCCCTCCTGCCTCTCCTCCCCAGCGTCCTTTTGAAGAAGCCCACAGCTTAGCTAATGGGTAAGCGATGCCGGTACTGCCTGCAGTGCAGCAGTGTCCCGGGATGACCAAAGGGTCTTAGCTAGGGTGGCCTTCAGTACAGAGACACACCCCACCTCGGCCAGCCTCCTCTTTCTATTCTGTACGATGGGCTCTTTGTCCACAGCATGTGTTGCGAGGGATGACGGAGAGAGAGGCGCTCAGCACAGGTGCCTAGCAGATCAGTGCCCAGTGAATGGCAGGAGCTGTTATCTGGGTTTGGACGAACCACTTCGGAAGGACTGTGGGGCCCCTTCTCGTCCTGTTCATCCTCCCAGGAAGCTCAATGGAAGGAGACCGGGAACATTCACCCACATTTTGCTGCTCACAAGTGGGAATGACCTTACTACCCATCTCAAGAACACGGATTATGTGCCGGTCATTACCTTAAGTGTCTGACTGATGAGCCCATTTTACAGAAGAGGGTAAAAACACAGGTTATGCCACTTGCCCAGCAAGGTTACATAGTCAGGGCCGAGTTGGAGCTTTACCCCAGTGGGCCATCAGTGGGGCAGGTCCATGCAGCCCCCTGGACCAAGGCTCTGTGGGGTCAAACTTGCCATGTCAGCCAGCACATCCCTGGGGTCACTGACATGAGGACCCATCCATTGCTTCTTCCACCTGAGCCAAGTCTGCAAAGTAGGAAGATCCCCGGACCCCTAACCCCTCCCCCTTGAGCCAGTCACATTCTCCTAGGGCACTGTCCTCCCGCCCAGCACTTACCCAAACCCAACCCTGATGAAGGCCCCACCACATGGCCACTCTAGCAGGGAGCCCTCACCTCCAAGTTAAGGGTCAATGTAGGGAGGAGCAGACAAGTACACAGCAATGCTGTAAGGGCTGCTCTGGGGTCACTCTGGACGCTGCAACGGCACCAGGGAGCTCCTAATGGCCAGTGGCTCAAGGGAAAAGGCACGTGTGGAAGTAAGAAGTGACTTTTCAGCAGAGAGCTGGAAAACAAGGACGCATGCACAGGTAAAAAGAGAGTGACCATGGAGAGAACAAGTGGATGTTCTCTTATTCATGGCCCCAGATGAGGGAATAGAGCCCCAAGAGTTGTAGAAGGTGCTGGAGAGAGCATGAACTTGGAGAGGTCAGCAGGGAATAGATAGGCAGAGCCCAGGAAATCTCAGTCTTTACCTGAGGGCAATGGGACAGCAAGGAAGTGGAAGGATTTTAAGCCAACGAGTCACGTGACGGGCTTTGCTCAGGATGGATGGGAGGAGGAGGTGACCAGGAGTGTGGGCCTGTGGCGGCGGCAGGAAAGAGGTGGAGGAATGAAAGGCTGAGGAGCCAGGACCACCACGACTGAGGGATCTGACAGGATGTGGGACCGTGAAAGAGAGGAAAGGGGTCAAATATATCTCCCCAGCCTCAGGCTGGCCGATGGTGCCACATACCAAAACAGGGAACCCAAGAGGGATGTTTGGGGGCTGGGAGACAGACTCCGTGTAGGTGTTGGGGTGGGGGCAGGGATGAGCTCCCACGTGCTCCAGGTCTCCCAGTTTTCCCTTTGGGTTTTTTTTTTTTTCAAATAAACTTAATCCACTCACCCTGTGCTTAAAACCCGTCCGGGCAGTTTGGGGTCACATCTCAAAACTCTCGAAAAAGACTAGGCAAAAAAATTAATTATTTTAAAGACACTTTGGCGTCAGTCTTTACAGATACCTTCAATTTCCAAGAAAACGTAGGGTAGGGACATACCTTCTTTTGGCAAACCCAGAGTGGTCGGCTTCTTCTCTGACTTGGGGGAAGGAGAAGGTCTTGGTTTCTTCGTTAGGGGTGGTAGCGAAGACGGACGTTTGGGAGCCATGCTGGGAGAAAAGTCAGAGAAACTGACCGAGAGGAAGTAGCACGGCTGGAAGAAACTGGGCGGAATGAGCCCGCCCCAGGTGCGGGGGCTTTAAATCAGCTCTGGAGCTGCCCCGACTGGGGGATATTTACAAGACAGTGGGACACACACCTCACTCCCCTCCCCCAGCCTCATCCCTTTTCACCCACCCTCCAATCAAGAGCTGCTGCTTTCATGGGCTCCCTGCGATTCTCTAGGGCCCTTCCAGGCACTGAGTGGGCGGGGGAGGTATTTCCTCTGGGGAGTGGCCAGGGCTCCCCAGGACCCTCTGCGTCTGACCAGCAGCCCTTTCCCGAATCCCCTCCGTAGGCAGCGCTGACGAGTTTTCCTCTTCTTTTTTCCCTTTGGCCTCCAGAAAACTTAAATGTGACCTTGCTCCACCTCAGCCTGGAACATTCTCTAGTCCTTCCAGCCCCACTGCTTCCATGTCTGGCTAACTCATTCATTCCCAGCCCCCAGGTCTCAGCTTAGAGGGATAAATGAATATTGAAATAAGGGATTCCCAGTGAAGAATTACAAAGGAAGAAGGAAAAGCAGGCACCACTAGAAAGCGGCCATGCGTTCTTCACTCATTTCAGAAAAGGATAGACAGAAGGATCAGGAATTCGAAGAACACGTTGAAGCCATCTTGTCCGGGAGTCACAGACCCCAATGCCTTCTGGGCCCCATCGGGTAATCACTGTGAGTAAGGCAAGCGGGTGGAATTCAGGGGGAATTCCCAACAGGTATGGAAGGTAAGTTGGTACAACCGCTTTGGAAAACTGGCACCTCTGACTCCAATGCTGAACTCCACGCTGACGTACTCTGTCACCCAGCAACTCTGCCCCAGGCTGCAGCCCCAACAGAAATGCATCCCTCTGTGCCCCGACACGGGGTGGGGCAAAAGTAGGGTTCCAGTCATTCCTTTGGAAAGTTGTACAACAACGAATAAATAATAATACAAGAATTGGCCTGGGCCAGGGAGCGCAGTTGTTGGAGCATCGTCCCCATGTACCAAGATCGCGGCTGCAAACCCTGGACAGTCCACAGACAAGAATCAACCAATGAACATATAAATAAGTGAAACAACAAATTGGTATTTCTCTCTCTCTCCCAAATCAATTAAAAATTAAATAAATAAAAATACAAGAATAAACCACATACTCAAACAGTAAATCTGCTTTTGCCCCAGCCTGTGTGTGTGATTAGTGCTAGAATGTGCATAGCCACCAGGCTCCTAAGAGCCAAAATCTGGAAACAATACAAATGCCTGTCAATGGGCAAATGCATATGTTGTGAGGCTCTGACACAACAGAACACAGGAGAGCAATGAAACCGATGCACTGCAGCCGCCACAACGTGCCTACAGCCTGTACACATAAGGCCGGTGAAAGACACAAGATACAAAATAGCACAAGCAGCTTGCTTTCCTTTACATAAAGTACAAAAACAGGCCAAGCTGGCCTGGGCTGTTGGAAGCTGTGAGTGTCTTTCCCCTGCCTTGGGACAGGGTGTCACTGGAGGGGGCCTTGGCGCCTCTGGAGCACCCCCGCCCCCACCCGGCTAAGGCTGGGTTTCTGGATCTGGGGCTGGGGCTGGTTCTACCTCTGTGATTTGTGAACCCTGTGTTGTCAGAGCTTTGATTTTTTTCCCCAAAGTGAAGCCAAAGATACACATTTTTACGTGAAATCTCTGGATTTTTAAAAGTTAGCAATAATTAAACATTTTTAAAACATACTTTGTGCCCTGGCTGGTGTGGCTCAGTGGATTGAGCGCTGGCCTGTGAACCAAAGGGTTGCTGGTTCGATTCCCAGTCAGGGCACAGGCCTGGATTGTGGGCCAGGTCCCCAGTGTGGGGCATGTATGAAAGGCAACCATACACTGAGGTTTCTCTCTCTCTCTTTATCTCCCTTCACCTCTGTCTAAAAATAAATTAATTAATTAAAAAAAACTTTTTTTAAAAATATTTTTATTTATTTATCTTAGAGGGGAAGGGAAGGAGAGAGAGAGAGAGAGAGAGAGAAATATCAATGTATGGTTGCCTCTCGTGTGTCCCCCGCCGGGAACCGGGAAGTGGCCTGCAACCTAGGCATGTGCCGTGACTGGGAATCGAACCTCAATCGTGTGGTTCCCAAGGCCCACGCTCAATCCACTGAGCTACACCAGCCAGGGCCAAATTTAAAAAAACTTTGTAAAAAATATATATATACCGTATTTTTGTACTATAAGACATTCTTCCCCCTTCAAATTTGGGAGGAATAATGGTTGTTAATGCTGCTCTTGAGTTCTGTTTATATTTACATTGGTGAAATACTATGTTATTTATGTTATTAAATATTTTACCACATTTTTTGCCTCAAAATTTTTTTTTCCTATTTTCCTCTAAAACCTAGGTGCGTCTTATGGTCCCCCAAATACCAGTACTTTGTGCCCTGGCTGGTTGGGCTCAGTGGTTTGAATGCTGCCTGAGAATCAAAGGGTCGACAGTTCAGTTCCCAGTCAGGGCACATGCCTGGGTTGTAGGCCAGGTCCCCAGTAGGGGGCATGTGGGAGGCAAACACACATTGCCGTTTCTCTCCCATTCTCTCTCCCTCCCCCTCTAAAAATAAATAAATGAAATCAACCTGTAAAAGTTTTTTAAAAATACAAACTTTGTAGATCAAATGAAATATGTGGTCAGGCCACTTTCAGCCTGTGGGCCATGAGTTTGCAATATCTGAGATAGTACAATGATTTTCCTTTTCTTTTTCTGTTTTCTTTTCCCCATCAATTACCCTCTTAACAAAATAAATCTCAGACCTAAGTAAACGATGCCACTACCAGCGAAAAGCTGAGGTCCGTCTGGTGAAATACCCCTGCCATCACCTCTTGCTCCCCTTTGTCCTTCCCTTCTTTGTCAGCTTCAGAGGATCTTTGAGACCCTTCTGAGATCTTTTAAAAGTCACAGTGTCTTTGTTTTACAGATAGTCAAGCTGAGACCTGAGAGAACTGATTTGCCACAGGTCAGGAGGAAAATAGTTAGCAGCTGGAACCAGGACCACAGGGTCACTTTCACACTGGCGTGACCAGCCTAAGTCTCAGCATTTACATCTGTGAAATGGGGGAGAACAACGCCTGCCTCTTTGTCTCCCATCCAAGCACTCTCCAGGCCTGACCCTGCTTAGCTTCCGAGATCAGAGGAGATCGGGCATGTTCAAGGTGGTATGGCCATAGACTTCCTGCCTCCTTGTTTTAGGATTTTCAATTTGTGGACAAAAACATCATCATTTCCCTGTTTTTTACCCCCCAGATATTGTTCAAAAACAGTATGGGAAACAAAAATGACAATTCTCTAAATAAAATTGAGAGTCAGCTAAACCACAGAATGAACAGGTAGGTGACTGCCAATGAGAAGGAACAGGATGTGAGCAGGAAGAGGAGACAGACGCCTGGCCACAGGTTTCTGGGAGTACCTGCAAAGGGCACTGCTGGAAGCAGAGGAGCTAACCCGAAACCCCACTCGGGAACCAAGCCTTCTGACGGGTCGCTGCACCAGGTCTGCTGAGTTCCTAGAATCAAAGAAGGGGCAAAATGGGGAGTGGCTGGGGGAGCTTCATAAAACAAACACAAATTAAAACTACTTAGAGTCCTGACTGGTGCAGCTCTGTTGACTGAGCACGGGCCTGTGAAGCAAAGAGTCAGCAGTTCGATTCCCAGTCAGGGCACATGCCTGGGTTGCAGGCCAGTTCCCAGCAGGGAACACACAAGAGGCAAGTATACATTGATATTTCTCTCCCTCTCTCCTTCCCTTCCCCTCTAAAAATAAATAAATACAATCTTTAAAAAAAAAAACAAAACTACTTAGAGCTCTGAGCGGCTCCGTTGATTGGATGTTGTCCCTCAAAGCGGAGGGTCGCTGGTTGGATTCCCAGTCAAACCCCATCAGGACACGGGCCTGGGCTGTGGATTCTGTCCCCCCGCAGGCACGTGCGAGGCACCCTGTTGGTGTTTCTCATAGGGATGTTTCATGTTTCTCGCCTTTCTCTTTCCCCTCTCCCTAAAAATAAGTAAACTCTTAAAAAAACAAAACCAACCAACCAAACAAACAAACAAAAAAACCCGACTTTGAGCTACCTATTTTCCCCCACCAACCTAAAATCCAGAAGTTTGGAAACGCTTCTCCTGGATAAGGGGATGAGGAGAAGTCCCTATCATTTAAATAGATGCAGTCTCTTGCAGCTTAAATGGATAAAACCCTGTTGGGGGCAATTTAGCCTAAAGAGTGTGAAAAAGTACAAAAGCAGCTCTGGCTGGTGCGGCTCAGGGGACTGAGCACAGTCCTGCAGACTGAAAGAAAGGCTGTTGGTTTGCCTCCCATGCAGGGCACACACCTGGGTTATGATGTATGGGCCAGGTCCCCAGGTGGTGTGATTGATGTTTCTCTCCCCCTCTCTCTCTCCCTTCCCCTCTCTCCAAAAATAAGTAAACAAAAATCATTTTTTAAAAACGGCAAAAACACATACCTTTGACCCAGAAATTCCCTTTCTAGAAATTTACCCTACAGGTTCATCGCCAACATGATACCTGTACCAGGCAATTCACTGCAACATCATAAAAGCAAAGATTGGGAACAGCCTAGCTTCTTTAGGCTTCTGGAATGCTCTGCCACCAATGCACCGTTTCCGTGCATACCTAGTACACGAGGGCTTAACAGAAGGACCCCCAGGGAGGTGGTAACTCGGCCATTCCTGGAGAGAGGACCAGGTGATGAGAAATGAGAGGACAGGAATACGAGGGAGATCTTTCACTCTTTGACCTGCTGTGTATTTTGAATTTTGAGTCTTGTGACTATATCACATTTTTCAAAATCACCTGAGCTCGTGTTTATATCTGGGCGCAGACCCACTGGGCCCACATGAGCTTACATACAAAATAACAGGCCGCGCCTTTCCTTTCTTGTACGGCTTCCAAAATTTTAACTTCCTGAATTCCCAAAGGTGTTACTAGGCAATTGCGCAAATCTGCTCTGTTCCAGAACGGGCTGCCAACGTGGTGGAGGCAAGGTGAACGGTGTCCTTCCACCCCACCCAAAAGTTGACGGGCTCAGGATGTTCTTTCACCCTGAGGCTAGGCTCCCTGCTGGAACCAGAAGTTTCCAAAACAGTCAAAACTCCGTATGTATGGTTTAGTTATCTGTGTGCACTGTAGGATAGCTATAAATAGCTACCCTTTACTGAGCTTCAGCCGTACGGGAGGCAATTACTAGGCGTCATCCTTTTGGATGCTCCCAGATTCGGATTATGTCCTCATTTGACGGTTATAATCAAACCGAATGAAGAATCCATAGTCAGAGAATCTTGCCCCCAAATCGAAAGGACAGAAGAGTCAGGATTTGAACTTGCATCTTACGGACTGCCTCACACCACTTTCGGTCTTAATATGATGCAGAAGGGTCACTCCGCGGAGCCTGCGGAGCCTGGTTGCCAGGTGAGCTCAGAACACACCGACGCGGTTCTCTGAGCCTCCTGGGGCCCCAGAAGTCTTCTCCGGCCAGCGCCTGGTAAGCTCCCTCCTTCCGCTCTGCTCTGCGCACAGAAGGCACTAGGAGTGAGATGGTCTTTGTCCTGATTGGGTGCCAGGTCCCAAAGTTTACTGGCTTCTTTTTTTTTTTTAAGATTTTATTTATTTATCTTTAGAGGGGAAGGGAAGGAGAGAGGGAGAGAAACATCAATGTATGGTTGCCTCTCATGCATCCCCTGCTGGGAACTGGCCTGCAACCAGGCATGTGCTCTGACTGGGAATCGAACTGCAATACTCTGGTTCGCAGTCCCAAGCTCAATCCACTGAGCTACACCAGCCAGGGCTACTGGCTTCTTTTTTCATTGCCCTCACACTGTGCTTTGGCTCCTTAATAGTCATTAAAAAGTTACAGCCTTACCCTGGCTGGCATAGCTCAGTGGATTGAGCACGGGCCTACGAACCAGACAATCGAGGTTCGATTCCCAGTCAGGGCACATGCCTGGGTTGCAGGCCAGTTCCTTGCAGGGGATGCATGAGAGGCAACCATACATTGATGTTTCTCTCCCTCTCTCCTTCCCCTCTAAAGATAAGTAAATAAAATCTTTTAAAAAAAATTTAAAAAAAAAGTTACAGCCTTGACTGGGTGGCTGAGTTGGTTGGAGCGTTGTCCTGTACCCCCAAAGACTGCCAGTTCCATCCCGGCCAGAGCACATGTAAGAATCAACCAATAAGGGCATGAATAAGTGGAACAACAAATCGGTGTTTGTCTGTCTCTCTTCCTCTCCCCTATTCTCTCTCTAAAATTTAAAGTAAAACAAAATATTTTCCTATTTTATGCTTCCATAAACATCCTCTTTTTATTTTTAAATTAAAATAAAACCCTCACCTGAGTATATGCTTATTGCTTTGAGAGAAAGAGAGAGAAAAATAAATAAATAGAGAGGAGGGAAGGGAGGAAGGAAGGAAGGAAGGGAGGAAGGACTGAGAGGCAAACATTGATTGGTTACCTCCTGCACACTCATTGGCCAGGGATCAGAACTGCAACCTAGGTATGTGCCCTGAACAGGAATCAAACCTGTAGTCTTTTGGTGTATGAGGCACACCAATGGAATGAGCCAAACTGACCAGGGTTCCAAGAACATTCTTTTTTTTAAAAAAAATGGGGATTATAACACAAAACTGGTTTTTCGTCTAATTATTCCCATTAACAATTTTCCTTTAACATCTTTTATACTATTAAATATTCTCCTGTGACACTTTTCATTACTGCAGTATTTTCTGTTGGATAAATGTGCTAGGATTCACGACAATGGCAATTTAAGATGTGGCAACTATTTTGATGTTATAAGCAATGTTTTTTAATATTTTATTTATTTTTAGAGAGGGGAAGGAAGGGAGAAAGAGAGGGAGAGAAACATCAATGTGTGGTTGCCACCTGAGTGCTCCCCCTACTGGGGACTTGGCCGAAACCCAGGCACTTGCTCTGACTGGGAAATTGAACCTGTGGCCCTTTGGTTTGTAGGCCGGCAGTCAATCCACTGAGCCACACCAGCTGGGGCTGATATCCTAAGCAATGTTGTGATGACCATCTTAGTAACTAAATCTTGGCACACACACAGGGTCACTTTCTTCTGATAGACTCCTTGAACTGCAGTCGTTGAGTGAAGAAGTGCGTGGAGTACTGAGGGCTTTTGCTCGCCTCTGTGCCGCCGACCCCTGCCTCGTCCTCGGAACTTCCTCCCTGCTAGGCGGGGAATTTTCTCTCGGAGCTGGTATTACTAGTGAGATGCAACAGGTTTCCACATGCTTCTTGACTGATGATGGTGTTTATTCTTTTGCCCGTATGTATTCATTGACCCCCACCCCTTTTTTTAAATCCAAAATGTGTTCAGTGGGATGGCTCCGCACCCATCGCGATTCCGGGTGCTTCGGCGCTGCCTCCCCCTGCAGGCCGGCAGAGCTCAGGGGCAGCCAGCGCACGGACCGCCGTCAGCGCGGGGCGCGGCGGCGCAGTTCCGGAGTCCCGGGCGTTTCCCCTCCGTGAAGTGGGAACCGGGGCTCGCCCCAGGCTCCTCTTCCCGTGCTTCCCGGTCTTCTCTGGAGAGGGACGAAGGAGGTCCTCGGCGAGAGGCATCTGGTCCAGGGGAGGTCGTCGCCTCCGGAAAGGCCGTTCGCCCAGTTTCTTAGGCAGATGCTTCTCATTTCTTTGTCAGTTTATCAGTGTACTTTACATATTAAGCACATAAGCCTTCTCTCTTCTATGTTGCAAAATATTTTCCCCTAGGTTGTTATTTGCTTCTCATTGTCTTTTAAGTGATATTTTAATTGTGGGGTGGGGGTGAAAAGACTCGCTAGTGTGTTTTATTTTTATGCAGTCAAGGCTCTTGATCTTCGTTTTCTTTTCCCTTTTTCAGTGGTTGCTGCCGTTGTTTGCTGCCGAGAACTCCTCCCCCGACGATGATGTGAATAATCACCTGTTTTCTTCCACTACTGGTTTATCTTCCTTTTCAACTTTACAAGTTGTAACCCATCTGTATTCATTCTGGAGTGTGACGTGAGGCAGGATTATAATTAGACTTTTTTCCCCAAATGATTGGTCAGTTGATCCAACATATCTTTATAAATCTAATACATATGGATTGTCTTTTTTAAAAAAATATTTTATTTATTTATCTTTTTAGAGGGGAAGGGAAAGAGAGAGGGAAGAAACATCAATGTATGGTTGCTTCTCGTGCATCCTCTGCAGGGAACTGGCCCCTGCTGGAAACTGGCCTGCAACCCAGCCATGTGCCCTGACCAGGAATCAAACCAGTGATACCCAACCCCCTGAGCCACACTGATCAGGGCAACTATCACTTTTTTTTTAAACAGCTTATTTTAGGTATAATTTACACACCATATATTTCATTCATTTTAAGCGCACAATTTAATGGTTGTCAGTAAATTGACAAAACTGTACAATGATCACTACAATCTGATTTGAGAACATTTCCATCACCCCCAAAAGAAGCCTCAGGCCCTTTCCTACCATCAGCCCCAGGCACCCACTAATTTATTCTGTCTCTATAAATTTGCCTTTTCTGGACATTTCATATAAATGAAACTGTACGTGTCATCTTTTGTGTCTGGCTTTACTTTATTTTTTTAAAGATTTTATTTATTTATTTTGGACTGAGGGGAAGGGAGAAAGAGGGAGAGAAACATCAATGTGTGGTTGCCTCTCATGTGGGACCCAGCCCACAACCCAGGCATGTGCCCTGACTGGGAATGGAACCAGTGACCCTTTGGTTTGGAGGCTGGTGCTTAATCCACTGAGCTACACAAAGCCAGGGCTGGCTTTACTTTATCTATGTCTTCATACGTGGTGAAACTTGGCTTCTTTCATTACTCTGTAATTTTAGGAATTTTATTGGGCATAATTACAACTTTATTCTAAATGAACTGGAAAAAAGTCATATTCAGAACACATTTTATAGATCTAAAGAAAACCCCGCTAAGTCCCAACATAATCATTTATAATCATGTTCCGCTTAACAACGGATATGTTCTGAGAAACGTGTCGCAGGGCGATTTGGTTGGGCACACATCACGGAGTGCACTTGCAGAAACCCGGACGGTCTGGCCCACCACACACCTAGGCCAGTGGAATAGCCCACTGCTCCCAGGCTACGAGCAGGAATGGCATGTTACTATATCGAATACCACAGGGGACTGGAACACAAGGGTAAGTACTCGTCTACCTACAAATAGAAAGGGTACAGCAGAAATACGCAGAAAGGAGAAAAGAAATGGTACGCCTGTATAGGGCACCGGTGGGGCTGGAAGTTGCTCTGGGCGAGCCAGTGAGTGAGTGGGCAGTGCACGTGACGTTACTGCTCACCACTGTGGACTTTATAGATACTGCACACTGAGGCTGCACTAAATTTCTATGACAGGAGGTGAAATCAAGCACAAGAGAAAATCTTGCAATCACGGGACTCTAGCCCTGGCTAGTGTGGCTCAGTGGATTGGGCACTGGACTGCAAAGCAGAGGGTCACTGGTTCAATGCCCAGTCAGGGCACATGCCTGGGTTGCAGGCCAGGTTCCCCGGTGTGGGGAGTGTAAGAGGCAACCACACGTTGATGGTTCTCTCCCTCTCTTCCTCCCTCCCTTCCCCTCTGTCTAAAAAATAAATAAAATATTTTTAAAAAGACTATCACCACTAACATTTAAAAAAATCTTATGTAAAAAAAAGACACTATAAACATGTTTGTGGCTGCTGCCACAAAACAGAGCATAATGTTTGACAGCAAACTTTCTTTTTTTTTAAAAATATTTTATTTATTTATCTTTAGAGGGGAAGGAGAGAGGGAGAGAAACATCAATGTTTAGTTGCCTTTCGTGCGTTCCCTTTTGGGAGATGGCCTGCAGGGAACTGGCCTGCAACCCAGGCATGTGCCCTGACTGGGAATCGAACCGCGATCCTCTGGTTCACAGGCTTGTGCTCAATCCACTGAGCTACGCCAGCCAGGGCTCGACAGCAAATTTCTTTATAAGTAGAATGAATACACTGTAAAATAACAATGAAAGGTATACTATGTAAATACATCGGTCAGCAACACAGTGGTTTATTATGATCGAGTCCTATGCACTCTGCGCGGCTGCACTTTTACACGATGGGCTGCGCAGCGGCCTTGCTTAGAGGAGTGCATCGCGATCTGTCATCGACCGACATGTCTCCATCTGGCCCGTAACTGTATCTCATCTCTAAATAAATCTTGATTCTAAAAATCAAATCCAGCCCTGGCTGGTGTAGCCCAGTGGATTGAGTGCAGGCCTGCGAACCAGAGGATCACGGTTCAATGCCCAGTCAGGGCACATGCCTGGGTTACAGGCCAGTTCCCAGCAGGGGACTCACGAGAGGCAACCATACATTGATATTTCTCTCCCTCTCTCCTTCCCTTCCCCCTCTAAAGATAAATAAATAAAACCTTAAAAAGAAAGATGTAGCCCCAGAATAAAATACATCATAACCTTACAAGGTAACTGATCGAAAGGCACTTCCTTTCAATCAGTTCTGATTTGCTTCCTAAAAACAAACCAGGGCTACACACCCAACTGAGGGCCGAGTCGCCAAGTCAGTCTTCCTTTTGGAGGCTTGGCTCTTATTTGCATAGCGGGACTGACTGGAATGTCTCGGAATCATGAACAACCATTTGCTTTACCTTCACTACCCACCTGTAGGGTCACCCCAGCCCCAAGCACAGAGAACTTGTGTAGAACAGGTGCTGTACTTATGGCTCCTGTTTTTTTTTTTTTAAGATTTTATTTATTTATTTTTGGACACAAGGGAAGGGAGGGAGAAAGGGAGAGAAACATCAGTGTGTGGTTGTCTCTCACAACCCAGGCATGTACATGCCCTGACTGGGAATCGAACCACTGACCCTTTGGTTTGCAGGCTGGCACTCAATCCACTGAGTCACGGCAGCCAGGGCATGGGTCTTGTTTATTAAGCTCTTTCAGGTGTTAGATGCACTTAACCTTCACAATGACTGGGTGTGGCAAGCAGCGTTATCATCCCACATTCTGTGCGTTCATTCAAGGTGGGTACACTTGAGGCCAAGGAGACAAAGGACCAGCACAAGGCAGGCTGGGAATCCACGCACCACAAGCAGGAAACAAACAGTGAAGGCGTAATGCCAAGCTGAGAAGGACAAGAAGGCAGCCAACAGGGGTTGCAATGAGAATAATGAGGAAGGCCTCTTTCTTTCTTTCTTTTTTAAGATTTTATTCATTTATCTTTAGAGGGGAAGGGAAGGAAAGAGGGAGAGAAATATCAATGTGTGTTTGCCTCTCATGTGTCCCCTGCTGGGAACTGGCCTGCAACCCTGGCATGTGCCCTGACTGGGAATTGAAACTCGATCCCTTAGTTCACAGGCCCACGCTCAATCCACTGAGCCACACCAGCCAGGGCAGGAAGGCCTCTTTCAGTTAGGTCTCCGGAAGGTGGTCCAAGAAGACTCCCTCTCAGACTTAAGAAACAAGGAGGAGCCCTGGCTGGGGAGCTCAGTGGTTTGGGACATCTTGTCGAGGCACCAAGGTACCAGGTTTGACCCCCATCAGGGTTCATAAGTGGTGGAGCAACGAATACAAATCCTTTCTCTCTCCCTTCCTCTCTCTATAATCACATTTTAAAAAAAATTTTTATCCTTACCTGAGGGCATTTGTTTTCATTTCTTTGAGAGACAGATCGGCATGAGAGAGGAACAGCAATTGGTTGCCTACTCATATGTGCCTCCACCGGGGATCGAACCCACAACCTGGATATGCATCCCAACAGGGAACTGGACCTGCGACTTTTTGGTTTATGGGACAATGCTCTAGCCAACTGAGCCATGCCAGCCAGGGCAAAAAACTGTTAAAACTAAAATAAAATGGAGCCAATGCCTCAGAGCTGGAGACAAGTGTTTCAGTCAGAAGAAACTGAGGCACAGAGAGGGATAGAAAAGGCATGAGGTCACACAGCAAATACATACAGAAGAGCCAAGATGTGAAACTCTACTGCCAGATGCCAAACTCCCCTCCATGAATGACATTCTAATAAGGCAGTCATTTTTTAAAGATTTTATTTATTTTTAGAGAGAGAAGAAAGGGAGAAAGGGAAGAAACACCAGTTTGTGGCTGTCTCTCACACGCCCCCACTGGGGACCTGGCCCACAACCCAGGCACATGCCCCGACTGGGAATCAAGCAGGCTACCCTTTGGTTCACAGGACAGCACGCAACCACTGAGCCACACCAGCCAGGGCTGATAAACCACTCGTTACCCAAACAAATGGGAGGTTCGCACATAGCAGGTCCTAAGAATAATCGCCCTTGCTTGGTCCCGGGTGGAGGGATAGCAGCTCGGCGCTGGGGCTCACACTAGAGGAAGGCTTGGGAGTGTCAGAGAAGGATTTCAAAAGACGGTCTTCCTGGGCTCCAGCTGGGAGAGGGGCAGGAGTTTCAACCTATTGTCCTTCTCTTCCTTCCCGCTCTCCAACTCCAGCTGGGACAAGGCTGTTTCAGAGTTTATTAAGGCTCCTTTGTCTTCAGTCCACCTTTGAGCTGGGGCCTTTCCGGCTGGGGGGTGGGTTGGGGCCTGAGCTGGGTGGAGGCCAAGTTGGAGGGGCAGAGAGAGAGCAGGGCAGGCAGGGGATCTTGGGGCCTGGAGGGGCTGAGGAATTCACCTCTCAAACCTTCCCTCTTCCTAGAGTGTTCCCTTCCCTTGCTTTATTTTTCTTCTGGTCCTTGGGTCACAGTAGGCATTCATTTTTATTTGTTGAATAAAGTTATTTGTGCTCGTCCATGTGAGAGGCACGGGGCTGGGCCTGGTAACACCACCTCCTTTCCACCCCACTGTCCATCTCCGAGTGGTGACCCCCCTCCTCATCGTAATGGCCAAGAATCTTCCAAGCACTGTTCCCGCTGTAATTACGTGTGCAGTGTCCGCCAATGCTCAGAGTGTACGAGAAAGTAGGACTGCTTCGTGGTAGCACCTGTCCCCAGGCACAGCGTCTGACCCAGGAGAGGCATGGGAAATCATTTGCTGGGTGAGTGAATACATGAATGAATGAATGAATGAATGAGTAACTGAATGAATGAACAGTAAGTGCATCTCAGGGCTGAGCTGGGAAGCCTGCCTGTATAACTTCGAGGTAATAATGCCTGCTAATAATAATGCCTAATAATGCCTTCGAGGTAAAAGCCCACAACTGGATGGGCTTTTCCTTCCTAAGCTGCTCTCATTTCACTGATACTGCCTTTACTCTAAATGGTTCTGGAATTCTTCCTGAGTAAATGGATCTTAAACTTCAGAGCACAAAAAGATGGCCAGGGACATGCCAGAGCCCACCTTCCAGAGAATGGGTTAGTGGGGCTGTCCTGGACCACGGGCCTCTCCCTCATCACAATCCACTCTCCACTCTGCAGCCAGGCTCTTCTCAAAATCCGTAAACCCAATGAAATCACTCCCTGGCTGCAAACCCACCCGTGGTTTCCTGGCGCCCCAGTGGTCAAGTCCAAACTCCTGGTCCCTTTAGTACCGGTGGAATCTGGCCCTGACCACCTGCCGCATCAAGGCACCTGGTTCTCTCGGTTCTCGGGCACTTCACGGTGCTGATCCTCCTACCGGGAGACTCTTCCCCTTCTGTCTTGGCCCTTGAGTTAGCCCTGCCAGGCAGACTTTCTTCAGACCTCAGCCTAGAAGCCCTCCCCTCCCTCCTCCTGATCCCCAGCTGCACGAGGGCCCTCTGCTGGCCCCCCACTCCAGTCCATCCCCAAGAGCTGACTCAGAGGGCGCTGTGACTGTCCCTCCCACGCAGCTGTAAGCTCACTGAGGGCAGAAACCGTCACAGTCCCCAGAACCTAGCACCATGCCTGGCTCATGATTAATGGAACTTAGGGGAAGGCAGCACTTATTTGGATGACCAATTGTGTGTGGAGAGGTGGCGGGGGCTGGGACCCTGTGGCCTGGTGTTAGTTACTCAGGACCAATCTTTCCCACCTTTTAAGGCCCAGTCTCCCTTTGTGTGGTCTCCTCGGTCCCCTGTGGCTTGGTGCTAATAATGATGTTAATAATTACTAAGTCTGTGTGCTTGCTCTCCAAGGGCTAACCCAGTTATATTTCAACTGGGATAGGCCTTAGTGTCCCAGCTGTGTGGGCAAGAAAACTGAGGCACAGAGTGATTTAAAGAAAGGGGGCACACGCTTTTGGTTGAATCGGGCAGTTGTGGGTTTTGATCTAACCACCGCTCACTAGCTATGTGCAAACATGAGCAAGAGACCGAAGGCCTCTGGGCCTTCATTCTTTCATGTATCTGTAAGAGGCGGGTCGTGAGGATACCTCACCTACCGGGATGTCGTGGCGATCCATGCCAAGTGCTTAGCACTGGGTGAACACTCTAGGAAATCTGTGTGAGGGGCACCCGGACTGTTTCTCTCTTGCACTGATGTTTCTCTCCATCTCTCTCTCCTCCTTCCTTTCCCCTTCTCTAAAATTAAAAAGAAAGAAAAAGAAAAAGAAAAACAAATTTTAAAAAAGTTGAAGAAAAGAAGTACAGGTAGAAAGCAGAAAGCTGCCTGGAAGGCCCTGTTGAGATTTACAAGCAGGAAACTGCTTACTGATGGCTATGTACTTATTCAAGTAGTCTTCATGGTGTGTGCCACAGTGCCGGGTGGGCTCTGGGGACAGCTGTGGTGCCCACATTGGTGCAAGCTGTGCCACTGGGGCAATGACAGGTATTACTAACTTGTTACTTAATTACAATTTTAAGGAATGATCCAGAGGCAAGAAACTCAGTCCACTGAGAACCAACAACGGGGGCTGGGATCTGGGCCTTTAAGGAAGTAACACTTCCAAGGGGGCTTGAAGGTCAGGAGGGCAGGGAGGAGCCACCCAGGTGGAAGAAGGGTACAGAGAGGCCAGAGAATGGGTGGCGGAGTTTGAATTGCCAGTGTGATCTGGAATGGGCCAGAGGGCCTGCTGCTTTGAGATGGGGTCTGGAGCAACGCCCCACAGGGCTGTTTGCTGCTCCGGTGCTCCTCCCCTCTCCTCTCCTCTCCTTCCCTCCCCTCTCCCCTCCCCTCCCCTCCTCTCCCCTCCCCTCTCCTCTCCCCCAGCCCCCTCCTCCATTGAGTCCTACTCTCCCTTTCAGCATCCACCTTTCTGGCACATGTGTGGCTCAAGACTTTTCCATCTTGCCCTGGCTCGTGAGGCTCAGTGGATGGAGTGCCTACCTGTGAACCAAAATGTTGCTGATTCGGTTCCCAGTCAGGGCACATGCCAGGGTTGTGAGCCAGGTCCCCATTTGGGAGTGAGCATGAGAGACAACCAATATTTCTCTCCCTCTCTATCTCCCTCCTTTCCCCTCTCTCTAAAAATAGATAAAATCTTAAAAAAAAAACAAAAACCTTTTTGCCCTGGCTGGTGAGGCTCAGTGGATGGAGTGCCTACCTGCGAACCAAAATGTTGCTGATTCTGTTCCCAGTCAGGGCACATGCCTGGGGTGCAGGCCAGTTCCGGGCAGGGGATGCACGGGAGACAACCATACATTGATGCTTCTCTCCCTCTCTCCTTCCCTTCCCCTCTAAAGATAAATAAATAATAATAAAAATCTTTTAAAAAAACAAAACAAAACAAAAAACCCTTTCTCATCTTACAAATGTATCCCCAGTTGCCTTGCCCGCCGAAGGAATATATTCAGTATGCCTTCCAGCACAACCAAGCATTGTCTGTTTATCTGTTCATCCAGTCGGTCACTCCTTTCTTTCCACAGACAAGCCACACAAAACTTGAGCACTATGAAGAGAGAAAAATAAAACGGAAATTACCCAGGGGCGACCGCAGTCAATATTTTGGACCTGTACTTCCAGGTGTCGTTGGTTAGGGTCGGGCGCTGTCGGAGAGGGCACGCATTCCTTCCTCTTCCAGGAAAAAGTAAGAACACTGCTATAAAACGACGCAGTCACGGCTCAGAAGTCAAAGGCCTCGGGCACATTGACGATCCCACGGCAGCGCTACAGCTGATACAGAAGAATACTGAGTATCGACTGTAACTGAAAAACAAAATTAGGAAAAAGAAAAAAATAACACATTGTTATAAAAACAGAATATACCGTATGTAAGTTACACATATTTTTAAAAGATTTTATTTATTTATTTTCAGAGAGAGGAAAAAGGAGCAAGAAAGAAAGGGAGAGAAACACCACGTGTAAGAAAAGCATCAGTCGGTGGCTTTTTACATGCCCCCAACCTGGGACCTGGCCTGCAACCCAGGCTTGTGCCCTGAAGGGGAATCGAACCCACAACCCTTTGGTTCACAGGCCAGTGCTCAATCCACTGAGCCACACCAGCCAGGGTAGCATTTTATGAAAACTTTAATATGCTGTAAACATTTTGCTGCATTTAAACATCCATGTAACAGCAGCATTAATGGCCACCTAAGATTCTACACACGTGTCAGAAATACTGAACCGAGGGCCTATGTCCATTCTTTTTCAAATGTTTAGTGAGCAGCTGTTGTGTGCCACAGCTCTGGTTAGAATTTATACTGACTGCAAAATCAGTCACTCTTATCATAGTCACACTATTATAAATCACATGTTGGTAAATATCCTTGGGGCTCAGTGTCTGTGTGAATCTGTAATGGTTGACTCACGCCAAAAAAAAATCCCTGAAGTGGAATATCTAGATTAAAGAGGAGATATAGCCCTGGCTGGTGTGCTCAGTGGACCGAGCACTGGCCTGTGAACCAAAGGGTCACTGGTTCAATACCCAGTCAGGACACATACATGGGTTACGGGTCAGGTCCCCAGTTGGGGGTGCCCCAGAGGCAACCGCACATTGGTTTCTCTCCCTTTCCTTCTCCCTCCCTTCCCCTCTGTCTACAAATTAATTAATTAATTAATTAATTAGACTTTAAGGTCAAATTACCCTCTGATGAGGATTTACCAAGGTATCCTCATACCCACTTCCTGCATTTAGCTTCTCAATCACATTCATTACTTTCTTTGCTTCCTCCTTTCACCCCTCAACCCTCTGCAGGCTACTTTTTGTCCCCACAACTCCACTGACATTGCTAAGGCTACCAGTATATCACCTAAAAATGCCCATTTCAGTAATTGAGCTATTTTCTGGTCTTATCTTTATTGATCTGTTTGGGGCATTTAATAACTTGGACCTTACTGACACCCTCTCTTCCTGAAACATTTTCTTCCTTCATTTGGGGTAAGCAGGCCCAGTCTTACTAGCCTCAACTCACAGCTAGGAAGCCAAGGCCCACAGAGGTACCAAGGCTAAGAGGACATATAGTGTCCTCCTAGCCTTCAAATCCAGGCCTCCAAGCACCCACAGTCATGAGCTTCTATCTCAGTGTGATTTTTGGAATCCTTGGTGATGGTAGCAAATTCTTCTGGCACACAGGTGGCAAACACAAGGCCCACATGCCAAATCCGGCCCTCCACCTTGTTTTATCGGGCCCGGCATTCCATTTCCACCCGGGGGCAGCCCTGAGCTCTCACTTAACTGTTAAGGAGTAGTTACATTTATACAGTCTTAAAATTACATTCGACCCTTTGAAGGCAACCATGAGGCTGATGTGGCCCCGAGTGAACATGAGTTTGACATCCCTGCTAGCATTAAGGGGGCCTTGCAAGAACGTTGTGTGGTTCTTTCTTTGCAGGAAGAAATTCTGTGGTATTTCATTTTAGTCCCCTCACACATGTAACCGCCCCTCCAGGCCTTGGCTGAAACAGGGGTTTTTTTGTTTTTAAGATTTTATTTACTTTTAGAGAGAGGGGAAGGAAAGGAAAAAGAGAGGTATAGAAACATCAATGTGTGGTTGCCTCTCACGTGCCCCCCACTGTGGACCTGGCCTGCAACCTAAGCATGCGCCCTAGACTGGGAATTGAACCAGCAACCCTGATTCACAGCACTGTGATCAATCCACTGAGCTATGCCAGCCAGGGGTGAAACAGGGTTCTAATGAGGACTCAGCCATGGTGGTGTAGAGGGGCCCCAAGTGGGCAGGGTTTCATCCCCGATATCCGTGGTAGCAGGAAAGCAGCCCAGTGGCTAAGCAATTGGATTCCTGCCAAGAGGCTCAGAACCGGGCTTCGGGCCAAGCAGCCGCCTGTGGGTGTGGTGGGCAAATGTCATGGGGACTTGAATGTACTGGGTAACTTGGGGCAGTCACTGACCATCAGCACTCTCAAGTGACAGGTAACATTTGCTTCTTCACAGCGTTGTTTTGAGGATTTAATAAGATATCACACGTAAAGCTCTGGCCTTTGCCTGTCACACAAAACCCATGTGGTCAATAACTACGTCTTTAATTTGGATGTAACAAGGCTGTTTCTGTAGACCACCTCATTTGGGCTTTCCAACTATTCAATCACGCTGGGGATCCGCATATGGATATTTTACTTATTCTTATTTATTGATTTTTTTTAGAGAGATAGGAAGGGAGAGAGAAACATCAATGTGTTGTCCTACTTATCTACGCATTCACTGCTCTGACACTTGGCTACCCAGATGAGTGCGTGGCCGGGACAGCATATGGATATTTTAAATTACTATTCTATTGCGGAGGACAATGAAGATCCCAGGTAGAGCACTTGACGTCAAAGAGGCAGCCACCTGGAGCAGCGCGGTTCTCGGCTCTGCTGAGAGAACCTGTTTTGCCTGGTGGTCCCCGGCCTGCAGGTCTTAAAACTCGCCAGCATTCAATGCTGGCTACAACCTCCCGCGCGGGCCTCTACCAGAGACGCTCGGCGCCATCTTTGAATCTGGCACCCGGGACGCACTTCCGCATTCCCCGCCCCCGCCCCCAAGGGAACAGCCGCACAGCCCCTAAGCGTTCTCCTTAAGCGGATAGAGTATCTAACACTGGTTATGCTTGTACAACTGGCTAAAAAAGAATAACTTATCTCCTTTTCCCGGGTTCTGGGGGAGTTCTGACCACTTCAAAAATGGCACCGATAGCCTCACCTCCCCAGTCTTCCGTTCTGAAGACGCGAGGACGAAGGTCGCACGGGAGTGCGCCAGTGCAGCCCCGTCTCCATGGCAACCTGTGCGCAGCCCAGGCACCTATGCCTGGCGGGAAGCGCGGGTGCTGTGGCGCTGGCGACAGGCAGGGCTGCGAGCGCCGAGGGCCCCAGGCGGTTGGGGCCGCTGCAGGACGAGACCCTGGGCGTGGTGTCTGTGCCTTCGCAGTGGAGGGGCGTCCAGGGCCTCCACGGGGAGACGGTGAGGGAGCGGGCCCGGCTCTGGGCGACGCGGGCGGCGGGGCGAGGAGCCACGCCAGGTCCCCGGGCCAGGTGCTGGCGTCCCGCCGAATTATTTTCATATTTTGATATACAAGAACTGACCTTTGGGATGCTCTCGTCTCAGTTTCCCCAGTCTTTGAACAACATAAAGTTTTTTTTTAAAGAAACCCCTGAAAACCCTACGTTTGGAAGGATTTTGCGTGAACTGAAGTTTTTAGGCATTTCAAACCATCTTCCGTTTAAAAAAGTGACCAGATTGCATCTTAAGATCTAGATAAGCCGCTTCTTGTGGTGCCATCAAAAACACACAAAAACAGGTGCTTTGGGGAGATGAGGGGCCGGCTCCTGGGTGCCAGGGCCGCTCCCGGGGCGCTTGGAACTCCCACTGCGGGCAGCGCAGAGCGGTTCGGGCAGGGAGGCCCTTAGGGGCCTCCCCCCCCCCCAGCTTTGCCTGGGCGCGTGTGCGCAGGGGATAGAAAATGAACAGTGTGTGTAATAAGCATATTTCGCAGTGTGTCAGAAGGTGAACGGTGCCCCGGACAAGAAAAAGGGGTGAGGGTTTAGAAGGGTGGATCGGGGAGTGGGAGGGTGCGTTGCCGAGTGGGCCGCCTGCACAGGGGGAGCATTTAAACAAAGACTCAGTGAGAGAGTGAGCCGACTGGATCCCTGAGTTAGACGGGTCCAGGCAGAGCAAAGGGCCTGGGACGCGAGGCCTGGGGTCAGAGCTAATCTGGTGTTTGAGGAGTAGGCGGGGCTGGAGAGGAGTGCGGGGCCGGAGGGTAGAATGGTTCCAGGTGGGAAAAGAGAGGTTCAGCAGAGGCAGGTAGAGCAGGTTGATGCAGAAAATTGAGGCTTAATTGTCACATAGGTGTGTCCAATGCGCAGCGCTCACATGCTCACCAACACCTGTGGGGGTTCCCTGAAGTCTTGCCTTTGAGGACAGTTTCTTGCTTCAGGCCAACAGCCTGCAGGTTTCAAGCTGGGATTTGATCTGGTTCAAAGCACTCCTGCTTCGCCATGCTGCATAGGAGCCACCGTTCTAGTTAGAAAGTAAAGGCAGTGGGTGTTGGAGTTACACAGATCCTTACCGCAGGTCACTGTATGTAATTCCCTGGATTTGAAAAAAATACTTGAAATATCTCTCTCTGGCTTGCTGATGATTCAGATTTTAGAAGACTCCAGGTTGAGATTTCCCGGTCCAGTGTAACTTTTTTCACCCCAGAAGAATGAGATTGAGGCTTGTTAATTTTCTTATAGATAGTTTTAACCTGTAGGAAGAACTGATTCTAGTATTTCATTTGTGAGGGTGATTCATTTAAATCAGGCTCTTATCTTACTGAAAGAGTGTTGTTTTTTAAGATTAGTATTTCATTTGTGAGGGTGATTCATTTAAATCAGGCTCTTATCTTACTGAAAGAGTGTTGTTTTTTAAGATTGTATTTATGTATTTCTTTTTAGAGAGAAGGGAAGGAGAAAGAGGGAAAGAAACATCAATGTGTGGCTGCCTTCCACGCGCCCCCTACTGGGGACCTGGCCTGCAATCCAGGCAAGTGCCCTGACTGGGAATCAAACTGCAGACCCTCTGGTTCGCAGGCCTGCACTCAGTCCACTGAGCTGCACCAGCCAGGACAGGAGATTTATTTTATTTTATTTATTTATTTTTAGACAGAGGGGACAGGAAGGAGAAAGAGTGGGAGAGAAACATCAATGTGTGGTTGCCTCCCCTGTCCCCCACTGGGGACCTGGCCTGCAACCCAGGCATGTGCCCTGACTGGGAATTGAACCGGCGACCCTTTGCTTCACAGGCCTGTGCTCAATCCACTCAGTTACACCAGCCAGGGCAGGAGATTTTATTAAAGTTGTAAGAATCTTGCAAGGGTCGGAAGGAAGTGGTAAATTGTTTTTTCCAAATTAACTTTTTTTTCTTTTTAAAAGTTATCTATGTCTCCCAGGTCAGGGCACATACAAAGACTCAACCAAGAATGTATAAACAACTCGAAAAACAAGTCTCTGTTTCTCTCAAATTAATACAAATTATTAAAAGTTATTTATTCCAGCCCTGGCTGGTGTAGCTCAGTGGATTGAGCACAGGCCTGTGAACCAGACGATCGCGATTCGATTCCCTGTCAGGGCACATGCCTAGGTTGTGGGCCAGTTCCCAGCAGGGGACGCATGAGAGGCAACCATACACTGATGTTTCTCTCCCTCTCTCCTTCCCTTCCCCTCTAAAGATAAATTAATAAAATCTTTTTTAAAAAGTTATTTATTCCAAAATTTAGGGAACAGTGGATAAATAAAAAAAAATCACCCAACAATCTCATTCGCCCCACAGCGATTTGAGTTGTACCCGTTCCCTTTCTGTTTTGTCTTTTCTCCACATTTTTTTAATTTTGTTTCTTTTTTTTTAATTTTAATTTTTATTTAATTCTTGTTCAAGTACAGTTTTTAAATTACATTTTATTGATTGTGCCATTACAGTTGTCCTGATTTTCCCCTTTGTCCCTCCACGGTTTTTTTAATAAAAGTGGAGTTGCATTGCACATAACACTTCCATCTAATACAGCCAAACATTGCATATTAACACTTTTTTTTTTAGATTATTTATTTATTTATTTATCTTTAGAGGGGAAGGAGAGAGGGAGAGAAACATCAATGTATGGTTGCCCTTTGTGCGTCCCCTGCTGGTAGTTAGCCTGCAAGGAACAGGCCTGCAACCCAGGCATGTGCCCTGACTGGGATTCGAACCGCGATTATCTGGTTCGCAGGCCCACGCTCAGTCCACTGAGCTACGCCAGCCAGGGCTGCATATTAACATTTTTTATAACTTTATTTCCCCAGTCTCTTTTTTCCTTTTCTAATTTAATCTTTAAAAAAAGATTTTGTTTATTTATTTTTAGAGAGAAGGGAAGAGAAAGGGAGAGAAACATGAATGTGTGGTTGCCTCTCGCACACCCCCTACTGGGGACCTGGCCTATCACCTAGGCGTGTGTCCTGACTGGAGATGGGTCAGCACTCAGTCCACCAGCCAGGGCCTATTTCATCCCTACTGTATTTTTTCCCCATTACCATTTAGTCCCTTGTACCTCCCTACCCTCTTAACCAGTCTCTTTTGATGGGCTGTTAGATTTTCCCCAATTTTTCTCTTATCAATAAACCCTATGATGAGTGTTCTAGGTAAATTTTTATGCAGTTTCTTAATTTTTTTTGGAAGTTTCTTTGGCNATTTATTTATTTATCTTTAGAGGGGAAGGAGAGAGGGAGAGAAACATCAATGTATGGTTGCCTTTCATGCGTCCCCTGCTGGGAGTTGGCCTGCAGGGAACTGGTCTGCAACCCAGGCATGTGCCCTGACTGGGAATTGAACCGCGATCCTCTGGTTCGCAGGCCCTCGCTCAATCCACTGAGCTACACCAGCCAGGGCTTAACCAGTCTCTTTTGATGGGCTGTTAGATTTTCCCCAATTTTTCTCTTATCAATAAACCCTATGATGAGTGTTCTAGGTAAATTTTTATGCAGTTTCTTAATTTTTTTTGGAAGTTTCTTTGGCAGAGTCAAACATGAGTCTTTGCTTGGCTCATGTAGTGGTGCAGTATTGGAATGTGAGTGTGCATTCCAGTGCTGGTTTCTGACATTTTATTTTCGTGTTTCTGGTCTTGGGCCTGACTTGGCTTTTCTTGTCATACCCGAGTCTGCACCGAGGGACAGGGTCCTGGACTTTGGCGTGAGGCCCAGGTGCACAGACTAAGGGTTGGCCTTGGGCCACTCATGTGATCTCTTCTGCCAAATGTGTCTTGTTAGGACACTTCCTGGGGGGTGAAAGGGGGCTGCTGGTCAAGTTTGAAAGCCCTTGAAGTTCAGGTGAGAGGATAGGAGGCTCGGTGACGAGCTCAACCGCCCGAGAGGGCCGGCTCCTCACCACTCCACCCTGGGCTCCTCTGCTGTTTCTCGGGCTTGGCCGATACTGGAGGGGCCTGGAGACTGGAAAATGCAGGTGTCCAGGGCCCACTTTGAGTGATTCCTGCTACACTGGCATGAGGTTAGAACTGGGACTCTGGTTTTAATTGAGTGCCCAGGTCGTTGTAATGCATAGCAAAGTTGGAATACCACTGATTTCATCCGTCCCACTCTCCAGCAGTTACCCTCCTGAAGCCCACGTCTGAATAGTATGTGGTTCTGTACCCTCTGGAACCCTCTTTCCTGTGGCTGTCCACTTGGCCAGCGTCTTGTCCTTCCTATGCCAGCCCAAATGCCAACTCCCTGAGAGGCCGCCTTCGCCGTCCCACCCCGGGAGCTCCCCCAGCTCTCCCACACCCCTGCTGCGCTCTCACCGTTGGGTTTCCATGGGGTTTTGTATGTTTACTTGTCTACAGCCAAGTCCCAGGTTGGTTCCTCGGGCACAGGAATCCTCCCCTGTTTGTCTTCTGCTGTATCCATCGTACCCAGACAGTGCCTGGCTAGTAGGTGCTTAATAAATGTGTGCGTGTGCATGTGTGTGTACATGTACATATACATGTGTGTATAGTATAAATGGACTTGAACTATGTGCCAAATACCATGCAAAGTGCTGGATATATAAAGGTAGAGCGGACAGCAGTCCTCTGCTGGAGGAACTCACAGTTTGATGGAAGATGGATGAGGAAAGGGAGTTCAGTAGGATGGGAAGGGGGACATGGGGACAAGTGTCGAGTATGCTGCGTGTTCTCGGGAGAGCTGCCCCCCTGTGGACCTCCTCTCCCTGCACTCACCGACTCTGGCCTGGGTCCTGGCCCTGCCCCAAGCCTTAGCAGGGCAGCTCCGGGGCAGGAGCCTGATGGGTAGCTCTGTGAGGAGAGCCTGTGGTAGATGACAACGATCTCAGGGATGTGGGGTCCCTCGTTTGGAAAAGACTGGACATGATTGTAAGAAAGACAGTTGGTAGTTCCTCTCCTGAGCGTCTGATGTCTGCCCTTGGGCCTGGCTGCCCGAGGGACAAGGACCTTGAGACAGACGGCGGGGTGGAGAAAAGGGCAGCTGGGAAGCAACTTGCCTTCAGTGAACTGGCTGGTCTTGGACAGACGGCTGGAAAGCGCCCACCGGATGAGGGCTGTCTTCCGGGGGGTGGGGGGTGGGCAGGCCGGGGGTGGTCTGCTGCTGGCCGCAAGGGCGGCTCTAAGATCCAGCAGGCCCTCATGCAGCCTTGTTCTGCTACAGCGTTGATGAGGTGCTGGAGGAACTTGTTCATGTTCATTAACCTATGATAAAATTGGTTTCCTTATGCTCTTTAAACTTGTTACATGACTATTCCAGCTGCCACTTCCTCAAAGGGGACACTCCTGAGCCCTCTCCAAAGTGTGTCACCTCAAGTCCTGGGGCTCTCACCGGGTCACACGGTCCCTCCGAACCTGTCACTGAGGCTGGGGGACAGCCCAGGGCTCTGATTAGCTAGTCCTGGCCTTGTCTCCCTTCTGCCTCAGTGAAGCAGACAGAGGAAGGCTGGGTCAGCTCCACTTGCACACCACACGGATTGGGTTCCTCCTAGGCAAGGGGCTGGTTCCGGGAGGACGGGGACAGACTTTGAGCAAACAGTAGAGAGGTCCGCTGGCCTGAGGGTAGGGAGCGGCATGGAAAGTGGGTTGCCCAGGCAGGCGACGCTGGGAGTAAGCCGGCTGGTGACCGAGGCCTTTTGATCTTCTCCAGAAAAGCTGCCAGACGGCCACTGTCGCCACTGCCGCAGCGTCCGTGCAGACCCGGAGGCGCGTGGATGCCGCAGTGCAGACCGAGGCCGCTGTGCCGGTGGACTGGCCGCCTGCGTCCCAGCACGATGGCCCCCGGCTCGCAGCCTTTCTTCAGAGAGTGGAAGCCATGGTTATCCGGGAGCTGGACAAGAACTGGCACAGCCACGCCTTCGATGGCTTCGAGGTGAACTGGACGGAGCAGCAGGAGACGGTAGGGAACAGGGGCCGCCTCTGCCCCATTTTAAGTCCATCTTTGCACGGCCCAAATAATACCTGTCACAATATCAGCCCTCACTGAGCCCTTAGGCTTTGTCAGAGTAAGTCAGTGGGCCCTCGCTGCCTCCCCCCGAGGGGTGGCGGGGGGGTGGGTGGCGGGGGGGGGGGAGGGGACGGATGGGGGGGGGGGCGGGGGACGGAGGCTCGGAGCTGCAGTAACCGTTCGCCGAGTAAGCAGCAGGGGCAGAGTTTGCGCCCGGGCAATCCGACTCAGTACTTTGTTCTCTCCTCTGCCCGGCTGAGGCGCCCCGGGCGCGATGGGCGAGGACTTCCTCTGTACCGCCCTCTTGCTCACTCCCTGGTGACATCAGTGTCTCCAGATGTCTGTGCTCTCCAGGCACAGCTCAGAGTGGCACCTGTGAGCTCCGTTGTCCAGCGGAAGGACGGACAGTGGGGAGGGCGCAGAGCTTCCGAAGGAAGGTGCTCCTCGCTGGGCTGGGCCTCACTCCCCACAGCGTGACACCTGCGGGCGGCTGCTCACTGCTCGCTGGTTTGTACCTTTGTCTTTCCCTTTTTTTACTTATTTATTTTTAGAGAGGGGAAAGGAGGGAGAAAGACGGGGGGAGAAACATGATGTGCGAGAGAAGCAGTGATCTCTCATGCCTCCAACCGGGGAACGGGCCGCAACCCAGGCACACTGGGAATCCAACTGTCAGTGGTCTGGAGGCTGCTGCTCGGTCGGCTGAGCCACACCGGCCAGGGCCGTACCTTTTTTTATACAGTGTTTTCTTCCTTTAGAAACTGAGGTGAGTAATTGTATGTCCAGTGGTCTTCAGGCCCCGCTCGCCCTCACTCGCCCTCTCTCCTCCCGTGCCTCCCCCCACTCTGTCTCCAGTGAGGTACGGCTGCCCTCTTCCCACCAGATCATCGTAGGCGTGGGAGTCGATGTGTGTGTGAGAGAGCCTCGGAATCGCTCTGAGGAACGGTTGCCAAGTCCACTTTGGTGTGGAGTCATTGTAGCTTTTTTTTAAAAGATTTTATTTATTTATCTTCACAGGGGAAGGGAAGGAGAGAGGGAAATATCAATGTATGGTTGCCTCTCGTGAGTCCCCTGCGGGGAACTGGCCCGCAACCCAGACATGTGCCCTGACTGGGAATCGAACCGCGATCCTTAGGTTCTCAGGCCTGCGCTCAGTCCACTGAGCTACACCAGCCAGATGTGTCTTTTAAAGATACAATGCTGCAGGAGAAGAATGTAATGAACTTGGAAGTCTCAGCTTGTCCTCTTTCCTCTCTCCCCGAGCTTGGGCATTGCTTATGCCTGTTTTAGTGACATTCAGAGAGGTCAGGCTTTTGTTCTTTATGGTTAGGGCTCCTTCACACTTCTCTGGATTATTTTGGTCCATATGTGTATTACTTTGTCACCCCCTTTTTACAAATTTTAAAACATTTTGATTTATTTATTTTTAGAGAGGGGAAGGGAAGGAGGAAGAGTGGGAGAGAAACATCTATCGGTTGCCTCTCACACGCCTCCAACCAGGGACCGGGCCTGCAACCCAGGCATGTGCCCTGACTGGGAATCAAACCGCGATCCTCTGGTTTACAGGCTCGTGCTCAATCCACCGAGCTACACCAGCCCGGCTTGTGCCCCCTTTAAAAATATCTGTTCTTTTTTGATTACAAAAGCAGCGCGTGTNAACATTTTGATTTATTTATTTTTAGAGAGGGGAAGGGAAGGAGGAAGAGTGGGAGAGAAACATCTATCGGTTGCCTCTCACACGCCTCCAACCAGGGACCGGGCCTGCAACCCAGGCATGTGCCCTGACTGGGAATCAAACGCATGACCCTTTGGTTCACAAACCGGCTTTCAATCCACTGAGCTACACCAGCCCGGCTTGTGCCCCCTTTAAAAATATCTGTTCTTTTTTGATTACAAAAGCAGCGCGTGTTTATTATGATAGGTTCAGCCATCACAGACATACAGAACCTAAGACATGCAGAGAGCGAGAGGGACGCTGGGTCACAGGCCTGCAGAGCGTGTCCTGTGCTGGGCCGACACTGTGGCCGTCACCGTGCCATCCTTAACATGTTTAACAAAAGAGGAAAGTGCTGCATGTTTGTTTGGGACCTTTCTCAGCCGGCTCCCATAAAGGTGCTCTACTCCTCCCAGCGCTCGCATCACGTCCCTCTGCGCTGACACGCCACCCTTTATCTGCGTCCCAGCTGGTGGATGTGCGGAGAGCAACCTCGCTTCCAGAAATGTCGCCTCCTCCTGCGTGTGAGCAGGCGGGAGGCTGGGCAGCACCCTGGAGTGGCCGTGTGCTGTGCATGCCCTGGGTAGCCCCGGAGTTTCTAGCTAATTCCGAGTGTCAGGCAGAGGAGGGCTTTCACACTTTGCTGTTGTATAACTGAACAGCCAGTCTCTGCCTGCCTTTTTCGTCCTCTGCATCAGTTTCTGGCCCATGTAGGGTGTTTCTGTCTCTTGTTGTCAGGGGTGTGGCCTTGACACTTCACCCCTGTCCTTGGCATTGCTGCAGAAGCCCCTGAAGTGCTGAGATGCCACTCTTGCTGCAAAACCGCAGTTTTAAAATTCTGTAAACAGCCACAGCCTGGTGGCCCAGCTCATTGAAACGCCCAGGTGGGGCACGTGTGGGGGTCAACGGGTGAGTGCCTGATGGGTGGAGCAGTGGGCAGTGTTTCTCTCCTTCTCCTTCTCCCCCTCTCTCCCTCTAAAAAAGAGTAAGTTGAGAAATCTGTAAACAACCTGGCAACATTGCCGAGCACTTAGACATTAGAGATAAGTGAGAAATCCCGAGGCACCTCCGGGGAACCTCTGACCCTTTGCTGTGTCATTTCCTTCCCGTTGTTTTCCATCTGTGGGCTGCTGGCAGCTGAGTCACGGTGACCAGTCTCAGGGTCTTTTCTGGTCAGAAGCAAGGCCTGTTGTTCTGTGTTGGCGAAGCACCCCTGAGGAGTGGAGGCGTGAAGTAGCCCACTGTCCCCTAGTTCTCTCTCCTGGTAGTCTCATTTTGGACTGTAAATTGTACAGTCATTGCAGTTGTAGTGTTACAATAAATAGCTCACCGTGTATACGGTAGTCCCCCTGGTCCTTGGGGGACATGTCCCAGGACCCCCAGTGGGTGCCTGGAGCTGTGGATGGTACCGACCCTAAGCAGCAGGCCCTGGAATAACGTTTTACCCAAGTCGTTTGGTTAGAACGTGGATGAGATGCCTAGGAGCTCAACTCTTGTCTGTGTCGATTACACTGTGGTGAAATCGGTTTCATACACAGTGTTTTGCTTAAAGTTGCAGAACCTACTGATGACTGATGATGTGAGGTTAGGTGACTGCGTATACTGTTTCTATATACACATTCCATCGATAAAGGTTAGTGTCTAAATAGACACAGTAAGGGATTAGCAGTAACAATAATAAAATGGAACAATTCTAACAATACACAGTAATACAAGCTACGTGGAGGTGGCTTTGTTCGGTGAAGTAAGCGCAGCTGGAACAGAGCCCTGCGACGGGCGACAGTGTGTCTGAGAACCGAGACCGCTGCCCCGAGACTGGCCGGCGGGGAGCGCACGGCGCAGAGAGGGAGGACTCACGTCCTGGGCAGCGGGGAGCAGGTCAGCAAGCGACTTCATCCCGCTACTTAGATCAGCAACTGAAAGCTGAGGGACTGTTTATTTCTGGAATGTTCCGTGTAATGTGTAATGTTTTGGGTTCATGGTTAACCGAGTAACTGAGCCTGGAAGTAAAACCACAGGTAAGGGAGAAACTCCTGTAGTTTATTTTTAATGTGAACTTTTATTGACTATAACATAAAAACATGCAGAAATTATAAATATTCAAGTCCATGACTTTTCTTTCTTTTTAAAAAAATCCTACACAAAGATATGTGTGCTGAATTTAGAGAGGGAGGAAGGGAGAGAAAGAGTCAGAGAAACACTGATGTGAGAGAAACACGATCGGTTGCCCCCCATGTGCGCCCTGACCGGGGACCGAACCCACAGCGTGGGCACGTGCCTGACCGGGGCCAGCACTCGGCCCTCTGGCGTCCGGGGTGGTGCTCCAGCCAGCGGAGCTGCCGGCCGGGGCAGGTCCACGACCTTCACAGAGTGGAAACATTTGTGGAACCGGAACCCAGGTCAAGAAACCGAAAACCCCAGACAGCTCCCCCTCTGCTTCCTACCTCCCTGTATCGTTTTGTTTCAAAATAGCAGTTTGATTGAGATTTTGTTACTGTCCCACATAATTCACCCAGGTGAAGTATGCAGTTCCGTGGGTTTTAATGTATTCCCAGGGTGTGAACTGGAGAGTGTTTTCGTGACCCCCAGGAAACCCCATGCCCACTAAGCATTTCTGCCCCGCAGCTCTTAATCTGCTTTCCATCTCCATCCATCTGCCTCTTCCGAACATCTCATATACATGGACTCCGAAGAAGTGGTCTTCTGTGATTGGCTTCTGTCCCTGAGCAGAATGTTGTCGCAGGTCATCAGCTGCTGCGCATTTCTTATCTGGCCGAGTAACATTCCACTGCAGGGAGAGACCACCCTTGTCCCGCAGCTGGTGGACATTTTGGCTCTTAGGCACAATGCTGTGAACATTTGGGCACATGTTTTTGCGTAAACACATGTTTTCACTTTTCTTTGGTTGCTCCCAGGACTGGGCCTCGTGGAGTGTAAGTCACTCCACGCGAATATTTGGATGAAGCGCCAGACTGCTGGCCGCAGCGTGTCCCTGCTCCCTTTCTCACAGCGGTGTGTGGGGTTCCCACCACGTGGCGTTTCCAGGTCGTGGAGTCTTCCCGTGGGGTGGTTCCTTTCTGTGGGGTCAGGGAGGCATCCAGAAGTATGTAACTTCTCACAGAGCTTTACTGTGTGGTACAGCTCATGTTCCGGGAAGCTCGCGGCAAGTCCTCCCCATGGTCGGCGTGGCAGCCTTCTCCTTTGCTCACCTGCTGTGGGCTGAGGAGCAGGATGCCGGAGCTTAAAATAAACTGTCACCGTTTTAACCGTTTCTAGGTGTACAGTCCTGTGGTACTGAGCACACTTGCATCGTTGTACAAGTGTCGCCACCATCGACACGTTGTGCAAGTGTGTGTAGGACAGATGTGAGAACAGGGTCCAGCTCTGATCCCTTCCTTCTGGTTCTGGAAGCATCGTGTTGGGGGGCACGTCGGGACAAAGGCCCCATGTTGTCCTTGGGGCTGCGTGGTGCGTGGTGGACTCTGACCGCTTTCAGGGCGCTGGGCGGCCCGGGTGGTTTTTGTTGGGTGGCACCAAGGCTGCCTGGGGGGTGGCTGTCAGGCTCAGGGTTGGGGACGCCCTGTCTCTTGCAGGTGATGTGCCTGCACACCCTGGGCTACCCCCCCGCCCAGGGGCGGGGTCTGCATGTGACCAGTGTCTCCTGGAACAGCACCGGCTCCGTGGTGGCCTGTGCCTATGGGCGGTGAGTGGCAGCGAGGGGGCCCTCGGGCTCTCCCTGGAGCCTCTGTTTCTTTGTCTACACAGGGTTGGCCCAGAGCTTCCCGGACAGAGGGTGGCGGGGGCAGGGAGGGGCTCAGAGCCCCGGACTCAGAGTGCCCACTGGCCAGCCCTGGGCAGTGGGCCTTGGGCCTGCCGTGCCTTTTCCACGAGCTGTTTTCTGGCGTGTGGGGCTCCCCCAGCCCACCGTCCTGTGGGCCCAGCCTCGGTTCCCGGGAACCATTTTCCAGAGAAAGGCATGCCCTCGGGGTGCCATAGAGGAGCCTGTGGCACTTTGATACCGAGTACAGAGTCTGGGTATGATGCGGACACAAGCCACTGTGCTTTGGGGCCGTGGGCGAGAGGTGGAGGTGGGATGGGGAGCAGAAGCCCTGGCCCAGGGGCAGAGCCAGCTGGGCCATCGTGTGCAGGCTGGATGATGGGGACTGGGGCACCCTGAAGTCCTTCGTGTGTGCCTGGAACCTGGACCGGCGAGGCCTGAACCCCCGGCAGCCATCGGTGGTGGTGGAGGTGCCCAGCGCCGTCATGTGCCTGGCCTTCCACCCCACACAGCCCTCCCACATTGCAGGTAAGCCGCTCAGCCTGCCTGGCGCCTCTTCCCTCCCTGCAGAGGGTGTCCAAAGGGGAGGCCTCCATTGGGCCCTCAGCCCCTGGGTCTGGCCAGGGCGGAGCTAGTGGGAGGCAGAGAGCACAGGTGAGGGTGCTGAGTGGGGCATGCAACTCAGCAAGAGGCGGCAGGTCCCCAGCTGAGCCGTGACAGCCTGTGGGCCAAGCAGAGGGTCAGCCTGGTTGGAATGAGAGCGGGTGGAGCTGGCGCCTGGGAGCTGCTGCTGGGGGACTCTTGAGGGCTGGGCAGGGGAGATTGCCCTGCATCGGGGAGCTTCCTGGGTGGGGCCTGCCCTGGGTGACGGGGCTTGTCCTCCGTGGGATGGCTTTCAGGGCAGTGGCTCCACATCCTGGCTCAGTGGGTGGGAGGGGCAGGTGGTTGGCCAGGATGCTGGGCTGCTGGGCACAGGTCAGCTCCGACCTGGCAGGCTGTGTCCCACAGGTGGCCTGTACAGTGGCGAGGTGCTGGTGTGGGACACAGGCCGTCCTGAGGACCCACTGCTCTGGCGTACAGGCCTGACAGACGACACGCACACGGACCCTGTGTACCAGGTCAGGGCAGTGGGCATTTGGGAGGGTCCAGGAGGTACCTTTTCATCCTCTCTGAGCTGGGCTTCACTGGCGTGGGCCTGCTTCTTAAGGCAGAGCAGGAGCGAGGGTGCCCGCTTGGCACAGCGAAGGAAGAAGGTCACGAGGGAGCTGGCACTTGGGCAGCTGCCATCAGCATTCTTGGAGCTCCCAGGGCCTGAGTCACACCCCTGTCCCTGGGAGGAGCCACCCCAGGGGCCATTCCCAGCCACCTCCGGCTGTCCTGGCTTTCTGCTGGGACTAGGGGACAGACCTCAGAGCCCTCCACGCCTGTCCCCGGGTGGCAAGTGAGGCGGCTCCCAGGCCTAAGCCTCTTCGGGGATGCCAGGCGGCGGACATCCGTTTCTTGACCTTGGTCCCGCACCCCGTTGTCCCAGGTGGTCTGGCTCCCCGAGCCCCGCCACGGCCACCGCTGCCAGGTGCTGAGTGTGGCCACTGATGGGAAGGTGCTGCTCTGGCAGGCGGCCGGGCCGGGCCAGCTGCAGCTCACGGGTGGCTTTGCCCTGGTCGTGCAGCAGCTGCCACGGAACACCAAGCTGAAGAAGGTACGTGGGGGCCGCTACCCCCAGAAATGGCCGAGGGCGGCTCCAGCCTGCGGGACCTGCCTACGTGGGTGAACCTTGGGGCAGGTTGGGGCAAGAGGGCAGTGGCACCGGCGCCACCAGCTGAGCCGGGGCTTGCTGCACAGCCTCTTTGGGCCTGGGCTCCTTTGGGACACTCACCAGCTTCCCTCACCTCTGCCCTGCCATCCCTTTCCCCACAGCCGCACCGTGGAGAGACCGAGGTGGGAACCACGGCAGTGGCTTTCTCCAGCTTTGACCCTGGCCTTTTCGTCCTGGGCACGGAAGGCGGCTTCCCACTCAAGTGCTCCCTGGCAGCAGAGGAGGCCGCTGCCACACGGACGCCAAGCTCTGTGCCCCTGCGGGCCCCAGCCCAGTTCACCTTCTCTCCCCACGGCGGCCCCATCTACTCCGTGAGCTGCTCCCCCTTCCACAGGTGGGCAGAGCCTGGCCTTCGGGTTGTCCTGCACCTGCCACATAGCCTCTGGCACGGGCAGGTGAGGGGTCCTGCCAGGCTTCACCATAGAGCTGCTTCAAGGGCCTACAGTCCGGCCTGAGCCTGGGTCTTCTGAGTCTGGGCTCTGGCATTCAGAGACCTGAGGACTGGTCCCAGGGAATTGGACCCTCTCTAACCAGGATTGCCGGTCTGCAGGGTCCAGGGAGCGTTTCTGGGAAACTGAGGCCTAGCAGTCTGGGGAGGCTCCAACTGTACCTGGACCCCAACACTCATCCCGTTGCTGGGCCTTCCCCCCTCTCCCACACAGGAACCTCTTCCTGAGCGCAGGGACTGATGGGCACGTCCACCTCTACTCCATGCTGCAGGCCCAGCCCCTGACCTCCCTGCAACTGTCCCGCAAGTACCTGTTTGCCGTGCGCTGGTCCCCTGTGCGTCCCTTGGTGTTTGCGGCAGCTTCTGGTGAAGGTAGGGAATGGGACACCAGGCTGGATCCCTTTGAGTGACATGGGCCCAGCCTATCCCACAGTTCGGGGGTGAGGCCTTTGCCTGTGCAGGACAGAGCTGGACTGGGCAGCGTTCTCCATCTGAGCTGTGGCCCAGGAGCCTGTCAGCCCAGGTGCGCGGGGAACTTGACGAGGCCCCAGGCCTCTCTCACCCCATGACTCCCTCTCCACGAAGGTGATGTGCAGCTGTTTGATCTCCAGAAAAGCTCCCAGAAACCCACAGTTTCAGTCAAGCAAACCGAGGATGAAAGCCCCGTCTACTGCCTTGAATTTAATCGACATCAAACTCAGCTGCTGGCTGCTGGCGACGCCAAGGGTGCAGTGAGGATCTGGCAGCTGAGCACCGAGTTCACTGAGCAAGGGCCGAGGGAGACGGAGGACCTGGAGCGGCTGGCAGTGGAGGTGGCTGCCTGAGGCCGCGCAGCTGCGGCGGGGCGTGTCCCTGGGCATGAGGCCGGTGGGGCGGGGCAGCGTCTGAGCTGTTTCTGATGGAAGCACAATGAAGACAGACAAGTTCTGGGGCAGAGTCGAGTTGTTTATTTCTTTTACATGAAATAAAATTTGGGGGGAGGTAGGGAGAACAAGAGGAAACCGGCCAACTGCTTAGATTTTCTGAAGTCGGAATGGAGCAGCTGGCACGCGACAGGAAGCTGGGTCCCCATGGCGACTGCGACTGGGCCGGGAGCAGTTTACTGAAGCACCGTTTTCTACTACGTTTATCCCAAGCTAAGCGGGTTTAAGGTTACACTGCAAAGTAACACTGTCTGGAATACTTTCCTTAGGAGCACAGAGATGAGTCGACATGCAGCAAGGCAACGGCAGGGCAAGCAGCACGGGCTAGGCTAACCTGGGGGGGGGCGGGGGGGGGTCAATTCACAAAGAGCGAGCGGGTGAACTCAACGTAGTCAAAAGCCGTGGGGAGCTCGCGGCCCTTGCCATCCATGTAGGGCTTCATGTGGGAGACGCAGTAGTCGGCCTGTTCCCGGGTCAGGTTCTGGAGGGAAGACAGCGCCTGTCAGCCCCACTGAAGCGGTGGGCTGGGTGGGCTTCAGAACCCTTACTGCCCGAGCCTTCAGTTTTGCTTTTCCTAGGACCCCTCCCCCCTCCTCCCCAGGGCAGCGGGGTGGGAGTGGAGTCCCAGACCTGGTACAGCTCCTCCTTGGTCACGTAAGGCTTTCCCTCTGAGCTCAGGGCCCTGAAGGCGCTCTCGATCTCCTCGCTGGACTTGACGTTCTCTGTCTCCCGGCTGATCATGAAAGCCATGTACTCTTGCAGGGAGACGTGGCCGTCCCTGGGGAGGAGCGAGCGCAGTGAGCAGGAGGGGCAGCGGGGGCCTTGGGCAGAGCCCTTTCCACTGCTCCCCCGAGGCTCACCGGTTTGGATCCACCGTGTCCAGAATCGCCTCGAACTCAGGGTCAGGTTCTCCTTCCTCCACCATGGGCAGATCGTAGCCCAGGGAGCGCAGGCAGGATTTGAACTCCTGGTGGTTCAGGCGGCCAGATTTGTCCTTGTCAAAGTGTCTGGAGCACAAAGTAGAGCACAGCTCAGCACACGGGCCCTGCTGCTGAGCCTGCCCGCGCCCCACCGGGGAGGGTGCAGGTGTACTCACTTAAACATCATGCTGAACTCTTTGAGGGCCTCTTCGGTCACCCCTGTTGTGTTCCTGCAAGAAGAGAATTAGGGACTGAGACCCCACCCCACACAGCAGTAACCTGACTGCGGGACGCCCGGTGACCTATGCTCAGGTGGCGGGACTGTTTCCCGCAGCCCCCGGTGCCGGGCGCAGGTACCTGGCCTGGATCTGCTGCTCCAGGTTGTGCTGCATGCGCATGCCCAGCTGGTCGAGCTGGTCCCACTGCTGGGCCAGGCCCACGGTGCTGTGCTCCGTGTACTTGTTGTCCAGGATCAGGGCTTCCTCCATGGCTGCCCCGAGGTCCTCAATTTTCTTCAGCTGACTTCTCATGGCTCGAATCTCCTGGTGCTTGCGCTGCAGGGTAGGGGAGCAAAGATGTTCGGACGGGCCCTCGCCTCGGTCACCAGGCTCAAGACCAACGGCCCTGGCCCTCCCCGCCCGAGACCAGCAGGGCTGTGAGCAGTGGGGAAGGGGTGAAGTGCAGCACCCGGTAGCCTCAGGGGGGGCAAGACTTCATTCAACGTGAGTGCCCCAGAGCAGTGGGCAGATCTGCCCGGGAAGCCATTGGGTTGGCGAAAGAGTCCATGCAGTTTCTTCTGTGAAATAACGGATTTTTCATTTTCACCAATAACTTCATTGATTTGGGTATTTTGAGTACGTTGGCCATCTCCTGTGTGGTATAACACTGACAGCTCTCAACTGACGTCTTGATTTGACCACCACCGACTTCAATGGATCCGCCCAACCAAGCAGCATCGTCCAGCAAGAACTCCCCCGCACGAAACCGGCAAACCGCTTCTGACACATTTGCCCGGTCACAGCACCTTCACTACACACTGTACAAACCTTTTTTGTGTCTGTTGCATTTTTACCTTTCTTGAAATAATAAAGCATAATGGCCCGAGTGGCATATTTTCTTGCCTTTTCAACGTTGAAATGGATACACAAAAATTCACCAATTTTGTTAAGTTTTATAAAAAATGCCCAGATGTGACCGCTGTCACAACACAATCTAACAAAATTGCCTCAAGTGAAGTTACAGACAACTAAGCACCTACTAGAACTACTGTAGGTGAAAAACCAAACTTGGGCCAACCCAGTCCACACCAAGGCGAAGAGCCTTCCCTCTTCAGGACGGGTTCAAGGCAGCGACCATCGAAGACAAAGCCTTCCCTTCAAGTGGTGGGGACCCAGGCTGCTTTAAGCCAAGGGTAAAGGGGAATCCAGCCAGCCCACCTGAGGCCAGACTGAGAGCCAGGCAGGCCTACTGGGGTGGATGGGTGGAGGGTCTCAGCTGGGTCAGGAGCCCTCGGGGCACTTACTTTGGTAGCTTCAAGCTGGGATTCGAGGGTCCCGGATTCTTCCACCATGCAGGACCTAAATGCAAAACACGGAATCACAAGGAGGCGAGAGGAACCTATGAGCTTAAAATAAACTACCCTTAGACAAAACAGTGCCTGCAGTTTCCAGTTCCTTTTACCAAGGAAACAACCCCCATCGGCCGTGGCTGTCTTTCCCTACGTGGCCCGGGGAGCAGGGCAGGCCACACTTTCCCCGGGTAGAGGCGGGAAGCTGCTGCTCCGTGTGGTGTGCCACCTACCCCAGGCTGAGCGCCACCCGGCCTGCTCCCAGGCCAGGGCCCTTCCTCAGGCCCCGCACTGCTGTGAAACAGTGACTGACCCAAGCTAGGCCCTTGAGGGACACCTCAGGAACCGACTTTGCAGGAAGAGAGGGGGCTGCTGGCCTGACAATGCATCCTCTGCAGCCACAGCGGAGGGAGACCCCCCACAGGACCCTGCTGCTCACAGATGGGGAGACCCTAGGCAGGAGGGAGGCTGACAAGCAGACAGTCACCCCAGAAACCCCCAGGGCCTCCTGCAGGTCCCCAAAGAGGGGTCCCTTCCGAGGGAAATGCAGTCAGACCCCCTGAGACACGGACACTGGGCGCTAAGAGATCATGGCCAGATCTGAGCTTTAAAAACGGCTCTAAATCTGCCCGAAGGAGGGAACTGGCTGTGACTAAGCCCCCGCTTCAGGTCCCAGGATCTAGTCACAGCACCAGAGGCTCCTGCCAGGGCCAAGTTCAGAAGAGCAAGAGGGCTGGGGGAGCCTCCATCCCATTGACACAGTGCACAGGAGGCTTCCAGTGAACAAAGATGACACTTGGGTTGGGGGCACGTGCAGGGATAAGTCACACTGTGCACATGTCCTTGGTGGGATTTTAGCCCACCTTCCCCTGTACCCATATTTGCCCCAACCTACCCTTTTAACACCCAGTGCGCCAGGGTTAGCTCTGAAGTCTTCCCAAGTTCAAAGTGTCTAACAAAAGCAGGGCACCAGGCTTCCTCCTACCCCAGCAGGTCAGATCAGACTCACAATCATGACATGTCCCCCAGGGCAAAGCACACCCCCGGGACCGGGGCGGGGTGGGGGGGCTGGGTGCTGGTGCAGGGGGAGGAGGACAGAACCCTCTCCCAAGCGGCCAAGGGCAGTGGGTTAGTCAGAAAGCGGAGCCGCCTGGGGAAGTCAAGAGTGCATGGGTAAAACCACAGTGAGGTAAGGAGAGAAATAAGAGAAAAACCTTCCAGACAGATCATCCCCAACTTCATACTGATAGACACGAATGACCCGACGATACGCTATGCTATTCAAAGAGAACAAACCAAATGAATACACCAAAGGAAGGGAGCGGGGAAGGCACACCAGGACAGACACACGCACAGGCCCAAGCAGGCAGCGCCCAGGCAGAGACCTGGCACAGGGGGGGCTGAGGGCCGGCCTGGGAGGGCGAAGAGCCTTGGCACAGTGCATGAGGGCCAGGCGAGACGGGGCTGGGGGAGACACGCGGTAAGGGGAGCATGGCACCCCACAGAGGCAAAACGGGGACCAGCAGGCAGCCCCAGGGGTGCAGGGGCAGAGCAGACACCGGGTGGCTTATGAATTCAAGCTAGAACTGGGACTCCTAAACTCTGACCCATTCTGCCTTTAACACGTGGGGGGTGGGACGAGTCCGTCCAGGCTTCTCCCACTGCTCCATTTACCTGCTGCCGAGCCTCAGGAGTGATGGCCTAAAGCATGGTGGTCCCACCAACCCTGGCCCTGAGAATGGGCTTGGGAGGGAGTGCAAAGGTGACCGACCGACCCAGGCAGAAGCCAAGATTGGAGAGAGAGGCCCCTACTGGGAGTGGGTGGGATGGCCCTGCTCCTCTTGGGCTCCTTCCAAGCCCTATCACTCAGAAATACTGGGCACTTCTGCCTTCAATTAGGATAAATGACACCTGTCCCTCTTCCCCACCCCAGGAAAATGGGTTGCTGGGCGAGGGTCATTGCACAGCTGGGGACTTACTGAACCAACCTGAACCCCTAAATGCTGTCATCCACTTTATGCCCATGGCCTCCTAAGTACCGTCCCCCTGGACACACGAGGAGGACAGGCAAAAGTGGCGGCCAGTGCCATCCCCTGGCTGAGCCAGCATGGGGACTCCCAGAGGCCTGGCCTCAGCTCTGGCCTCCCAGCTCGGTCACATTCCCCCCATGAGAACCCCTGGAATTGGAACAGGAAGGTAGGAGGACCTCTCCTCCCCAGACGGTAGGCTGTCAGGGACAGTGGGCTGTGGGGCACGGCACACGCTCCTTGTAAGGTGACAGGGACAGGGTGTGGGGAGTGCAGCCTGCCCTGGGCACAGGACGGCCCATCCTGGGATCCTCTACAAGTCAGGCCACAGGGGGACAGAGGGCAGCGGGACACAAGACCACCACACCACAGTCCCCGAGAAGTAGGAAGACAACACTAACCCATCGAGGAGATACGTTCTGTGGAGACGGGTCCGAGCAGCCACAAGACAAGGGGGTATCCGGGCAGCAGCAATCAGGAGGTGGGGGACCGAGGGGGACACGAGAAAGGAAAGAAAAAAATGACATCAGTTCCCGCCCTGCACTCAACCCGCCAGTCTGCTGCTGAGTCACTGCTCAGGGTTCACCAGGGGCCATGCATGGCCCCACCCAGTGGGGTGAAGCCCCCCCCGCCCCGCCCCGAGAACTCTGGCCTAGCACTGCCCATCCTTCCGGCCCCCATGCCCCCACCCTCTCCCTCAGCACCCAGAGCGCCCCCGGGCCGAGCAGCACCTGGTCTCCTGGATCCACTGGTGGAAGGCGTTGGCGTGCTGCGCAAACTCCTGCCGCAGCTTGTCGTTCTCCTCCTGCCGGCGCTGCTCCTTCTGCAGCTCCAGCTCCCTCTCCTAAGGACCAAAGGGAGGCAGAGGCCGCGTCACCGCAGCTCCCCTGCATAGACAGGCACAGGACAGAGAAGGCTCTGCCCTCGGGAACGGTCAGACCAGCTGGCCTTAACGTTTGAGAGTGGCAGAAAGGCATTTTCTGACACTGACGTTTGAGAGTGGCAGAAAGGCATTTTCTGACACTGAACACAGGAACTATCACTCTGGGTGTCAGAAAAACTGGGCGTTAACCTCAACCCAAAGACAGTAGGAAGGAGTCTGGGAGACACTCTGAGCTCAGAGCGCTCAGTAATCCTCTGGCTGCTTGACACCCCCCTGGGAACTCCGGGAAGACGTGATGACAGGCAATGGGTGGGTGGCTAGGCTGACACCCCTGCTAACTTCTGGGAAACAACCCTGCTTCCTCCACCCGAGTCTCACTGCTCTCCTGCTGGAGTGCAGAGAGCAGCGGGAAGGGCACCTTGATGATCTTCTGCAGGTTCCTCCAGGTCTCCTCCAAGGCCTCCATGGTGAACCAGGTGTAGGGGTTGGAGGCCACGCGGAAACTCTTGATCTGGCGGTCCAGCTCCGCCAGCTGGTTGAAGTCGGCCTGGGCTGAGCTGAGGGAGGAGCGGAAGGCGTCATGGGCCTCACGCAAGGCTTTGATTTCTTCCAGGGAGTTGCAGCGCACGGGGTCCGTCAGATCCTCCTCTGCGTTCTCAAACCAGCTGTTGAAGGCAGAAGCCTTTTTGGCGAAGGTCAGGAAGAGGTCCTCCACCTGAAACGGGACAGAGCGTGACAGCTCCCGGGGCGGGCGGCCTGGGCAGGAAAGGCTCCCCCCTCCCACTTCCCCGCTGAGCAGTCCTGTCTCCCCCGCTCCCCGTCCCCCGGGGTGCTCCTGAATGGCAATCTCGTGAGAGTGACCCCACGCGCCTGAGCGCACCCCCTGTGCCAAGCTGATGGCCGGGCTTCCCCCAGGTGAGCTCTGCCCGGCCCACCCGTACCTTGCGGAAGTGACTCTGGGCCTCCAGCAGCTTCTTCTTCCGGGTGGCCGAGTTGGCCAGAAGCTGGCTCCACCTCTTCATGAGGGAGGCGTGCCGGGCCTCGATGGCCTTTGACTGGATGTGCTTGGCGGCCAGCAGCTGGTCTTTGAGGGCAGTGATGTTGGCGATGCCCTCCTGCTGGAAGGCCTGCAGGCCGGCGTCGAAGGTTTCCTGAAGGGGAGCCGAGAGTCACTCTGCAGTCACCGCACTGAGACTCCAACTTGCCGGTTCTGGTGCCTCAGCCAGCCTGTCAGCCCGGAGTCCCCATCTTGTGCTGCCACAGGGTCACACCCGCCCTTGTCCTTGATTGAGACTGCAGGTTAGGACAGCAGCATCATCCCAGCCCCCAGGCAGACTGACGAGGGACACGAAGGTAAGCCCACAGCGTGCCCTGCGGCGCACAGCTGTTGTACCCATCAGGCCACCACGTGTGTACCTAGTGTGGCAGCGCTCCGAGGACCAGGACTCGCCACGTGTACTGCCCAGTCCCTGGGGCCTAACAGGAGAGTCGGCGTCTCATTGAAAGACATGGAGCACCACGTACCCACCGGGAACTACTATCTGAGCAAACTTCAATCAGTAACCAAGGGGCCACAACTGACCTGTTTGGTAAGGAGAGTCTGGACAGAAGACAGATCTCGGCCATAATCATCGGTCTTCAAGCTGTTCTCCTTTTCACCTAGAAAACCAAGCATGGGAAGTATACCTCTCCTGCTCGGTGTAGTGAGATTAAGTTAAAAAACATGAGGCACAGTTATTTTTGTGTGTTTCGACTTCAGTATCACCAACAGCAGTCTCTGAACCCACACTGACTGGCCCTCCTTGCACCCCAGACTCCTGTTTTCCATTTGTGCTGTGAAGACATGAGGTTCAGTCTCTTCTTAGGTGACGGCAACTCCCACAGTCAAGTGGTCCCAAAGTCAGAGTCTCGCTCCCTCTCTCCGGAAAGCTGAGCGCACCCTGGACCCAGGCAGCTGGCTGGGGGCCGCGCCGATGCAGCCTGGTGCTGGCAGTTGCGCTCATTTGGTCCCTATTGTGACCTCCATTGCTTCTTTCATTGGCCAAGGGCATTTTGTTTATTTATTAATTTTTTTGGCAACCCAAATGCCAGCCCAGTGCCAGGCACCGCTGAGGCCCCGGCTCTCTGGGGCAGGACACCGGCTGCAAGGGTGCCCGGGGGGGGGGGGGGCGGGGGGCGGGGGCAGGCTGTCCGAACCACCCGCATCTCACTAGCTTCTTCTCCGCAGAGGAAAACCCACTGCCAGGGGAGCAGACAGGCTGCGGGGGACGCGGGGCTGCCCGAGGTGGCGCTCACCAATCCAGGACTCCACCACATCCGCCTTCCAGTTGAACTGAAGGAATGCCGAGTTCTCGTCAAGCTTTGCCTTCCTCTGGGCGGCAGCTTTCTCCAAGTCAGACACTTTCCCGTTCAAGCCCTTCATCTTGGAAGAGATGTTCTCCTCGTGGTGATTGTTCTAGGCCCCAAAGAGAAGGTGCACTCTGGTCAGCCCCAGCGCCTGCTGCGCTCGCCTGGCCTGCGCCCCCCCGCCTGGGAAGGCCTTGCTTTCTGGAATGGCCATGTGCACCAGGGGAAGAATAGTGGGGAAGGCTTCTAACGGCAAGACAGTGTAAAAGCCTTACAAAGATGAATAGTGCAATTCCTCTTCAAGGAATTAATTCCAAAGAACAATCAGGAATACACTAAAATGTTAAGGTACAATGATGTATGTACCAGCATTACTTTTTTAATACTTTGTTTCTTTTTAGAGAGAAAGGAAGGGAAAGAGAGGGGGAGAAACATCAATGTGTGGTTGCCTTTCATACGCTCCCTACTAGGGACCCAGCCTGCAACACAGGCCTGTGCCCTGACTGGGAATTGAACCAGCAACCCTTTAATTCCCAGGCCTGTGCTCAATCCATTAAGCTACACCAGCCAGGGCTCAGTGTTACTTCTGTTATTAAAAAAAGCTGGAAGAAGCTTAAATGCCCCTAAGAAAAAAATAGTATACAGCCAAAGAATAGCTATTTCACACATTCGGGGACAATAGCAAATGGTTCAGCAGACGTTCCGACACGGGGGAGACCGAACTCGGGAAGCCTCAGACACTCCTGTTCACTCTTGGTTCAAAACGTATCTGAACCTATCTGAACGTCCCGAGAAGCAGCCCGGTCCCAGCTGGAGCACTGTGACCCAACAAGGCCAGCGTCTGTCTCGTCTGGGGCCGTGGTGCGTGCAGAGGAAAAGCCCAAACGGTGGGCAAACGACTCTCCACCACACGGGTGGTCTTGGGTGGGGGCCGAAGGATGGTGGTTAGGACTCTCTGACCTGCGTTTCCCACCATCTCTACAAAGGGCTCCAACACCAGTGTCACCGAAGGAACAGAGGGGATTCCTCTGTGCTGCGCCCTACCTTTACTGACTGGCTTCAGAAGGCGGAAACTAGCCAGCCAATCCTGGGGCCCCACTTTATGAAGCACGGACATGGTCCTGGTATTGGCCTCAGGCAAAGCCTTGGTGACTGTCCTGGGTGTGCGTGCTGGGGGACAACTGAGGTGCCAGCATGCGGGTGTCCCAGCACTGGAAACCAGGGTCTCACCGCGGGCCACGCTCACCTTCTTAACGAGGTCCTGCCCGTTAGTGCAGACGTCATTCACGCGGTCCTTGTGGACAGTGAAGTCTGTCTCGAAAGCTTCGTGTTTCTTCAGCAGGCCCTGCAGGGGAGGCAGCGGGGCAGGCACTGAGCACCTGGCAGGCACCAATGTGGCAGGTCAGGACGGAGGGTAACAGGCTGGAAGGTGCGGGCCACACAGGCATTGTCCAGCTGGGGACTAAGACGGCAGCCAGGTACAGAAATAAATGGATGATTCTGAAGGTGGTGAACCCAGGGTGCAGGGAGAGTAACTGGCAGGGCGCTGGCCTTGGAGAGGCGCCAGGGACGGCCTTTCTGTAAGGGGCAAACTCTTGGCAGTCAGTCAGCACAGTTGTCTCTCTTCCCAGAGGGGACCAGAGTGGACAGAAAGTGAGCCACAAAGGCAGATGACACTCCTGAGCACGTGTCCTTAGGGACCTTCCCAGGCTCATCCTGAGCACCATGGAAGCACCGGAGACAACGCTCCCAGGACGGACCCAAACTGCAGAGGCGGGAACTCCCTCGCCGGTTTCAGTGCTGGCTCCTGGCTCCGCCACCCTGACTAGCTGTCCGGGGTCCCCACTGTGAGGGGCGTGGCTCAGGGGCTTCCCTGCTTCTTGGGGATGCAGACTGTTTCTGCAGCTGGTGGCACACATTCTGGAATGTTCTAGCATACTGTGCTGCCCATCCTTATCAAGAAGGGGGTCTACTCATTCGCCCGGGACCCTGGGCTGCTTTGTGACGACTCTGACCAACAGAAGGCAGTGAGGACAACGTCATGTCACGTCTGAGACTAGGCCCACAGACCCCTGGCAGGTTCCACCGTGCCCGTGGGACGCCGCCTAAGGCAGGCAGGTTGGGCCCTGGGAGGGGAGAGGCCACGTGGAGGGGCTGGCGGCCCAGGTGGCGCTCACACATGTCAGCCCGGCTGCCCTCTGCACCTCAGGGCAGCCACCAGGGAGCCCAAGGGAGAGCGGCAGATGGGCTGGCCCCGGGTTCACAGGGCTGGGAGACACGAGGGGTTTCTATTTTTAGGGTTGTTACAGGGCCAAGTGACCCAATGTGTGCAGGACGTATGCTGTGTGTTGAACCATGTGCCCACAAACGGTATGATGAAGTCCTAACCCTGGCACCTGTGGACGTGCACCCGGGGTCTCTGCAGGAGATCGAGTAAAGATGGGGTCACAAGGCTGGGCCAGAACCCCATGTCTGTGTCCTTAGAAGCAAATGGAAATCGGGACACAGACACATGTGGAGAGATGCCCTGGGAAGACCCAGACACAGAAAGAAGACAGCCGCTGAAAACAGGTGGAGTCTGGAGTGAGGCAGCCACGGCCGAGGACCACCTGGGGCCACTAGGAGCTGGGAGAGGCCAGGAAGGACCCTCCCCCAAAAGTTCCAAGGAGCAAGGACCTGTCTACACCTTGCTCGCAGACTTCCGGGCTCTGGAACTGTAAGACGACACAGCCACCCGTGTGCCACAGCCCTAACGACTGCCATAGCAAACCAGCAGGGTGCCAGGCCCCCAAGTCAGGCCAGCTTCGTCTGGAGAGGGACGGCACATCCAGGGAAAGATCGTAAGGGCGAAAGCCAACCAATGTGACCTTGGCCGCTAGAACTGTAACCGCCTGGGAAGAACACAGACACTCAACAAACCAGCGGGAAACGGGTGACCAGAGGCAGGGGCTGAGAAAGGAGGCAGGTGGCATCTCCGGGTTCTCTAACCTGGATGGCAGCCAGAGTGTCTCCATAATCTTCACTGGCCACCAGGGTCATCTTCTCATTGATCCAGGCTTCTTCCTCTTCCACATTGGCTACGAACTGCTGATATTCCAAGGATTCTTCTAGCCGTTGGCCCCTATTTACAGTAGACAGAGAAAAATCAGCTGTGACCTCTTCTGACTGATTGTGAGTGTGCGCACGCTTGAAGACACTGCCAAGTGTGGGTGTAAATGGCTCAGTGAAGCCTCCTGCCTAACACAAAGACAGCGCTGGCAGAACGGACAATTCTGGGGCCGCATGCTTGGCCGGTTCTCATAACAGAACCAGTTCGCCAGGGGCTGTCAGGGGGGCTCTGGACAGCAAGCCAGCGGCGGCCCCTGCACACCCAGGGACAGGGTCCAGGGGGCAGCAGGAGGGCCCGGAGCTCCTCCCCCGGCCGCTCACCGGGCGGCCGCCAGCTGCTTCAGCTCCTTCCAGTGCTCCACGAACTGCGCCAGGCGCTGCTGAATCTCCTCCTTCCCGATGGTGTTGTCGTCGGACAGCTTCTTCCCAGTGTCTAGGACGCCCTGACAGGCAAGAACGGGCAGGTTAACAGCCGTTTTTAGCCAAGCTTCTAGATGCTTCCAGGCAAAGGCCTCAGCACCAAATCCAGAACTCCTTCCCAGTTTGGGGCAAGGGGGTCACAGACACTGAGAGGCCTCAGTGACATGAAGCAAAGGACTGCTCCAAGTGTCACCAATGCACCCCGCCGCCACCACCCTCTCTGCCAGGGGAGGCCTCACCTGAATCGCAGGCTCGTGAGCAGCCAGCTCGGCCTCCAGCCGCTTGTGCTTCTTCCTCAGGTTCTGAACACCCGTTAGGTCTCGGCCGTAGTCCTCGGAGCTCACCAGCAGCTTCTTCTCCCTGCGAGATGCAGGCAGGCAGTCAGCACCCACACTGCCATGCTCCCAAGTGGCAGTGTCCAGGCAGAACTGCCAAGAGCCACGGCCCTCGTGACGCCCTTCGCAGACATCCACCCCTCTCTCCAGGAAAACCCGTCTGTCTTCCGGAAACCAGAAGTCTATGTCCCAGACAGTGTCCGAGCACGTGCGTAGGATCACACGCTGTGTCTGTGTGGGGTGTGCCGTGGCACTGCCCTTCGACCTACTTCTCCAAGTGGGCATGTATCACACACAGAGTTAGACACTGACATAATCTTTTTAAGTGTGAGGAATAAAAAGATTTCCCCGACTTTAGGTTGGACTGTTTATATGCTACACCAACTGGAAAAGGTAGACTGAAGTTTTGGAGAGGATTAAAAACAAACTCCTCCCCTTCCTTCCAGAATCGATCTTCCCCAGAAGAGAACAGACTGTCTTTTCCAGGCAGGAGCTCACTAACTTCCCCAGGGATCTCAGGGCAGGGTGTAACCAGGGTCTAGTGCAACCACCGCGCATCAGTCACTACATTTTGGAGGCCGTCGCTGACCAGCATCACCGCGCACCGGGACACCCGGAGGAGTAACAGGCCTTCCACAGTGAGTGTGGTGGGCGGAGCTAAGAACCAGCACGGAAGTGGCTGTGGAGGCCACGCCCTTGCCGGCACGCCTCCCTGTCTCACCACCACAGTACAGGAGAGACCCGGACCTCCCGACTCTCTTTCAGCCCTGCGGTTCTGACGGCCACTGAAGGCTTGAGGGGTGTCCCCGTGTCCCAGAGCATGATGTCCCAGGAGCACCTACTTGATCCAGGACTCCTCGTCGTCCATGTCCCGGAAGAACTGGTGCAGGCGATGGGACTCATTCAGCTTGGCTCGCCGGGAGGCTGCCATGCTCTTGATCTTCTGGAAACGACCGTTGATGGTGTCTCGCTTGTCCTTTACTTGGGAGGTGTCGAAGGCACTGCTGGTCATCAGGCTGTCCGCCTGGCTGTTCAGGTCCTTCAGGCGATCCTGGGGTAGGGGACAGAATGGGAAGGGTCAGAAGCCTGGGTCTCCGTGAGCACCTGCTTGTAAGTGAGAACTCAGGAAGTACTCCTCCCCGACGAGTCGGCTGAAGATATACTGGGCGTGGCACGTGTGTGGGGTGTGGGTTATGTGTGTGTGTGGTATGTGTGTGGGGTGTATGTGTGTGGTGTGTGCGCAGGTGTGTGTGCATGCACGTGTGTGTGCTGAAGCCTTAGCTCCAGGCCACTAGAACCGCAGTGCACATTTCGATACAGAAATCGACTCTCCACCACCCTGTCCTCGCGGTAAAAACGCTGCCTTGCCAACGCCCTTTAAACAGCAGCAGGAGCTGTCGACTGTACTGAACGTCCGTCTCGGAGCACACCGTTCAACACCCCGGGCAAGACAACGGAAGCTCACGCGAGCCTTGCTGCTGCAAACTCAAGCCCGGGGACAGCCTGGGGAACAGCACACGGCATGAGCTCAACGAGACGCCTCTTCACGGACCTCCGTTTACCCGACAGGACCGCCAGGAGACCAACCGCTCATTCGGACTTCAGGATCTGTGTCGGGCACTAAAAAAGGTCAACCTGCCACTGTGAGGAAAACTGCATTTTTGGCTAATGACAAAATTCCAATTTCATGAGAAAATCAGGACTTTGGGAAATGTCTGCCTCCCTGAGCTGGACAGCATTCCAACAGGGACGACTTCTGTGTGGAGGCTCTGACATTAACTCACGTGAAGTTACGACGAAAGGTGCCCGCACGTAGAAGAGCTAGTAACTCAGCAAACCAGTCTTTTCCCAACGGTGCCGTAGCCGCACGCGTGGGTGGGTAAAAGAGCCCCTCCGAGTCCAACACGGACCAGTGGATTTGAACAAAAAACTATAAAAAACTGCCTGACAGGGCTCCTGACAGTGTCCACTTTGCCACTGACCTTTAGTGAGTGACCACTGACTAAGTGAGGTGCAGAGTCGAACAGCCACACCAACAACTTGAACAGAAACGCCCCCCCCCCCCGGGGGGCTCCACGGGGACGACACCCAACCACAACTGGGGCAGGGCAGCCAGGAGGCCAGCGGCTCCCACGAAGCTGGACACTGGAGAGAGCTGCGAACCTACGGCCAACGCCCCTCTGCTTGCGTTCTTTTGGTTTTGGAAAAATTTGGTTATAACCCATAAAAATGTTATTTATGTTAACTCCTAATGGGTTTACTACTATTTTAAGTGGATCAATAAACTTACAGACTCACAAGAAACAGCACAAACAGCATAGTTCCTGTGTGCCCTCCCACCAGGTCCCCAACTGTCACGCCTTTCATAGCACAGGACCCAAACCAGCGACCGCGCTGACACTGCTGTCCTCGGTCCACAGGCCCTACCGGACCCGCCCTTTCTCACACGCGGTCACTCGTGTGTGCCTCCAGGAGCGTGCTGTGCAGCCCGCGTGGTTTCATCCTATGTGTGGACCTGTGTGATCACCACCGAAATCAAGCCCCGGGCACTGTTCCGGCGGCACCTTTACGGCGGCACGCTCACCCCGCCCGACCCCCGGCAACTGCTCGCTTGTTTTCCGCCTCCGTACACTGGCCATTTCGAGAGTGTTATGTGACAGTATGTAACACGTTGATGCTCATTTGTAAAACTCAACTTCTAAAACGTACTTCCTTGTGACAGTGGGGAAGGTGGATAAATAGAACCCACACAACGGCAGGCCCCTCAGTGACGGCTGAGAGTGGGAAGTGGTCCCAAGACTACAGTGCCTGAGACCCCCTGCTCTAAGTGACGGACACCCCTCTCCCGAGTGCACAGCCGCGCCCCAACACCGGCCTGGCCGCCCCCTCCCCCTGCGCACCTCGTGGGCAGAGATATCCGCCTCCAGCAGTTGGTGTTTCTTCAGCAAGTTGTTCACAGAGGCCAGGTCTTTGCCGTAATCCTCCGATGCCAGAAGGGCCTCCACCTGGCAGTGGAACCAAAGCAAAAGGCTACTGTGCGGTGCGTGCAGGGGGTTCTGGAACATCCAGGCCGCCCAGCTGCTATTCCCGGTCTTAGTTAGGAGGCTGCACGCTCCTCATCACAAGTCACTGCTGAGCCTGCTCAACCCGGCTCGGCCACCACAGCCTGAGGTGCTCCCCGTTTCGGTCAACCAACAACTCAAGCACCCGGGAATTTAAACGCTACAGTGAAAAGCGGGGTCATGGAGCCTTCAAGATGACTGGATGGTAAAACATGGAGCAACCCCACGTGAAGGAAATGCTGTTAGGGGAAGAACTGGCAGCGTGGAGCGCCAACGCCCGGAAGCCCCGAATGTCCCCCCACAGGACTGGATCTGGGACAGCATGACTAACGCACGCTACCTGGACCTACGTGGACATTCGAACGAGCAGGAGAGACAGCTGGTGACGCGGGGGTACCACTCCTGGTACATACTAACGAAAAGTACCCCAAGAGCCCAGCTATACATAAAAATACAGCTACACAGACATTCACAAAGCGTGCCTGGACGGGACGCGTGGGGTGCTGGGCTCGAAAGTCCCCCTCTCCCCTCTCTGTCCCCTCCCACTGCGTACGGAGCGTGCACTGCTGACTGGCTTCCTGACTCACTGCTCTTCTGGTTTCTACCTGCGCTCCCGCTGGAGGAGTGAACCCAAAGCCACCAAAAAGACGCTCGCTCTTCTCCAAGCATCCCTTCCCCCTCCTCCCGAGTTGCGTACAGCACTCGGCTCCCATCCAATAACGAAGACTTCTGCTAAGAGGTACATCGGGAGGGCCTGACTTCCCAGCATATCAGGCTGACAGACCTACCATCCCAAGTGACCAGACACCGTCTGACGATGGGAGGGGAATCCTTGGCATTACCTCGGAGAGCCAGAAGTCAAAGTCCTTGATTCCAGTGTTGAAGTTCTGCTGCTTGTTGGCTTCCTTCAGTTTCTGGCTCTTCTCAGCCGACTTCTGCACCAGGAACTGCCACTGGTCAGCTAAGGCCGCCAGCCGGGCCTGGGGGAGAGACGGGAGCCCTTAGAGACAGGGAAATCCGTGAGAATGGAGGTGCTCAGAGCAGCCACTCCCGCTTGCATCCCCGACTGCGCGCAGGCGAAGCTGCTGATCTGAGGCTCCGAGGCTCTCGGTTTCGGGGCTGTGTGGAGCCGGGGGCCCACCTTCACAGCGTCCTCGCTGCCGGCGCAGGCACCACGCTCAATCAGAGAGTTGCCCGTGTCGATGACACCGCGGATGCGGTCAGCATTGGCGTGCAGCTCTGCTTCGAAGGCTTGGTGCTTCTGGTGCTTGCTCTAAAAACAGAAAAAAAAACCCCACCTTTCAAAACCTGGTCCTGCACTTGACAGCTTCCTGGGGAGAAGGGATTCTCGAAAGGGAGTGGTATCAAACTTAAAGATCTGGGGTGAGGCTCAGCATTTTTTTAGAGAGGCAACCACGGTATTGTGTGACTACCGTGGGGTCAACCTGTTGTGGGTTCAGTGGAAGGGCTGGGCAAACAGGAAGGAAATATACCAGCTTAGGAACAGGTAAATTGGGTCGACTCTTAAACCAGCAGGACTGGCTATTTGGGAGTGAAATCTTGGAATTAAACACTTTCTGATGCTTTTCAGAAGACCGCAACGGCCAACTGCAGTTTCGAATCCACCTATGCATCGAGTTCCCACCCACGGCTTTCTCCTTAGCAGACGGTGACTCTAGCAATAACGCGCACGCAAACACCTCTCCTCATGAGGCAGCAACCCCACGCAGCAGCGTGTGGTGGTCAGGCCGGCTGTCTGTGACACTGGGGGGCCCACAGTGGCTGCAGGCCAGGGCCTGGCTGGCTTCTCACTTGCTATCTGCCATTACCAAAACTCCCAGGTTCCGTCAAAACCCAGGCTTCAGTCTGGGTAGGGACGTCTCCTTTTTAAGACATGGGAGGGCCAGGAGAGTGGTGGGCTCCTGATGCGGGGGCCTGGCAGTGTTTCTAGGGATCCACAGAGGAAGGGAGGCAAGGGAACACGAGACAAGTGCAAGGACGCAGCTGTGGCACAATTCTGGGTGAGAAATGCAGGATCTTAGGGAAGAATGTTATTTGGGAAAGGAAGAACTAAAAGAAAAAAAAGCAGTGTATGTAGCCAGGGCAGAACCCTGCGGCAAGCGTTTCATTTCAGGGGCAGCAACTTGTCCAAGGACGGAGCCACCAGGCTGCAGAGGGCGGCATTGGCCCCACGTGTCCCTGCCGGGGCCCTGGCCCCTACGCCCCAGAACAAGGGCAAGGGCAAGAGGTCTCAAATGCCCACAAATCTTGCCGAAGCCCAATTTACTCTTCTTGGTCCGATCACTCTCCGGTTTGAACCCCATCGTTCTCTCCCCTCCTCTCCTCCATGGGCTCAGGCAGGTCCTGAAGCACACCCGCACAGGAAAGCTCGGTTCACTGCCCCCTGGGCAGTGCCCCATTTTTCTCAGCGCTTCGCCCCTGGCTCCTCTTAGGTTGGGGTGCAGACCATCCACCTCTCTATGGGACTCTTGCTCCCCCTCCCCTGTGACCAGCACGAAATTCTCACACTCTGTGACACCTCCCTGCCCCAGGCAACCAAAGGCCAGGAGCCTATGTTTACATGGAAAAAGCGGTTTCATTTTCTCAAAGAAGCATCTCGCCCTGGCTGGTGTGGCTCAGTGGACTGAGTGCTGGACTGTGAACCAAAAAGTTACCGGTTCGATTCCTAGTCAGGGCACATACCTGGGTTGTGGGCCAGGTCCCCAGTAGGGGGCACGTGAGAGGCAACCAATCAATGTATGGCTCCCATATTGATGATTCTCTCCCTCTCTCCCCCTCCCTCCCCACCTCTAAGAATACTAAATAAACATAACCTTTAGAAGACACACCTAGAAAGCAAGCAGTCAATTACTGCCCCTCAAATCAAACACGACACAGAACTTGCCTACGTGATGAACCGAGGGCACGAGGGATGAAGGGTTGCAGGCTAAGGACAACAAAGAAAGCCACATCCCACAGGGACACTTGGACGGAGTGTGATGGATGATTAGAGATGGAGAGATGGAGGAAGAGACACCAGCAGACTGCGTGTGACCACAATCACAAGAGTCTACACAGAAGAGCACAAATACTGGAGCTCATTTAACCAAAACTTTCAAAGAACACGAAACTTACCAGCAGCTTGGAAAGCTACAAAAACAGATTGAAACAACAAGAGTTCAGTACACTGATGTGAACACACAGCCAGCTCTTACACACACTCGTGTTGCTGTCCCACTTCCCCCGGAAGCCCGGTGTTCGGGGACAGCGAGCGGAAGGGTGCTCTACGTACAGCCCCTGCCAGCAGATACCGACCGTTTCCACAGGGGCCGAGCGGCTCTGCGCGGGCTCTGGCAACTCACTGGGACCTTCCCACCAGCCCAACTTACCACAAACATTTTCGCTGGCTTCACCAGGAAACTGGCTGACAGCTGTACCCCCGTTACAGATGTCCCATTTAACACAAGCCACTCAAGACCCCCAGCCGCTCGGGGACAGCAGCCCGCCCGCCCAGCTCACCTGGATGTTGGTGGGGTCCTTGTAGGACTCATCACTCGCGGTTTGCAGTTTTTCGCTGATCCAGGCCTCGATCTCATCCACGTCCCGGCTGAACTGCTGGAGGGTCTGTGATTCTCCCAGCTTGGACCTTTTCTCAATCATCTGGGCTTTAAGACGTCGCCACCTAAGCAAGGGAAACAGAGACCAAAGTGAACGAACGACCCCCCCAACGGGACTGGCCAGGGCTCTCCCACAGGTGTGGCGGGTCTGTCAGCACCGCGAAAGACCCACCTGTCCAAAACCTCATTGCGCCGGCTAGAAATGTCGCCTTTGGCGTAGTGGCCGGCGGCAATGAGCTGGTCAGCAAAGGACTGCAGAGCGGCGATCTTCTCCTCCTGCGGGTAAGCGGAAGGCGTGAGGGCAAGGTGGGCAAGGCGGCACTGCTGGCCGCAGACTGCCGTTCTCTGCAGACTGTGCAGAGTGCAGTTATTTTGGGTGACTGAGAACTAGCTGGCGGCAGGATCGGAATACACCGACACTTTAGAAGGAGGAGTGCAAAAAGCCAAAAGAAAGCTTGATTTCAATCATTACCGGAGCAGAGTTTAACTCCAGACGACTCCGGGGCACCCTGGGGGCACAGGGGCTGGGTCACGGGCACAGCAGGGTAACAGGCCGCGCATTGAACTAGGCTAACGGGTGGGGCCAGGTGTTCCGAATGGCGGCTTCTACACCCAAGTGGTGTCCCACCTCTCCGACTTCCAGTAGTGTGTCCCCTTCCTGACCAGCCACTCTGTCCCGTTCCCGTTCGCAACAGATGTCCCCCTTGTGGTGCCCCCATCTTTGGACCCTCAGGACTGACTGGAAAGCTGACGCAATCTCCTCTGTGACTCGTTCTCCCTGGGCCACACAGGACTCCCGGGAGTTGTGGCAGGGACCACACTGTTTCCTTTCTGGGGTCAGTGTCCAGCACTACGCTTTAAGAAACTCGCCAGAGCTCTCAGCTGACTTAATCATGTCAGTAACTGTGTTTTATTCTACTTGTTAACAGAGGGAAGGAGAAAAAGCCACCTAAGAAGATGGCAATCAGGAAAATACAGTTCAGACTCCCAAGTGCACGGGCCTCACCTGGACATTAATGGCTTTGTCAAAGTCCTCATGCTTTTTGATGAGGGCCTCCACGCTGTCCAGTGAGTCCCCTTTGTCTTCTGTGTTCAAGAAGGCCTCCCGGGCAGCCATCCAGTTCTCTGCTTGCTCACAGTCCCGATGAAACAGCTAAAGAAGGCGAGACAGGTGAGAAGACCGGGCCTTTGCAGCGAAGCCCCGGGTCAGAAACTCTGGCCGGCAGGGAGGGGCCGTCCGGCACGTGTACCTGCAGCTCCAGGCACTGGTCCAGCATCATCCTGCGCTGCGCCCAGGCCTTCTCCAGGCCGGCACGCTCCTGGTCCAGGACAGCCAGTTTCTCCTTGATCTCTGGGCTGGCGTAGTGCCCATGGGCCAACAGCTGCTGCCCAAACTGCTCGAATGCCTGGAAAGTGCCAGCCCTGGCATCAATTTCTGTCCGGTGTTCCTGCCAAGAGGAGGAGAGAGATTAGGTGACCGGCAGAGGATGCCCACTCCAGCGTCAACCACCAACTTGAGACAGGGTGACGGGGGAGGGGAGTGACAACGCAGTCTTCCCGGCCCAGCGGAGCGACCGAGTTTCTGCTGCTCCGCAGGCAGTCTGCGCACCTGGTGTCGTTCCAGCAAAGCCTCCGCTCCGGTGACGTCCTTGGCTAGCTCGTCTGAGGACACCAGCCCACGGATTCCATTGATCCAGGACATGAGATCCCTGGAAGCCAGACCCACAGAGACACAGTCATTACGTTGCATGGCAAGTAGGCTTTCTGCCCAGGAAAAGACAGAACGACAGAATTCTTGTCCCAAAGGCTATTTGGGGTGAATCTAGTCAATCTAGAGAAGGAGGCTAGATCTCCGGGCAGTTATTTCAAAGCCTCTTATTCAGACTGACATACTTAAAAAGTCAAGAATTCCTCAGAGGAAAAACAAACAGGTGCATAACTAAGATCTTTCCACCCTATGGAGTAACAGGCTCTAGCTCTAACCAAGACAACAGCTGTGGTAAAACGAACCACAGCTGCACCTTCAAATGAAAACGCCCTCTTTCAGGCTTCAGCCTGCGAACCACACGATCGCGGTTCGATTCCCAGTCAGGGCACATGCCTGGGTTGTAGGCCAGTTCCCAGCAGGGGACTCACGAGAGGCAACCATACATTGATATTTCTCTCCTCCTTTCCTTCCCTTCCTCTCTAAAGATAAATAAATAAAATCTTAAAAAAAAAAAGAAGTCCGAGGCCCATGCACATGGTCCAGCTTCTTACAGATGCGCGCATACAGGGGCACAAAAATCAATGTATGAGGCCATGTGCCGCTTACTTCCTTGTATATAAAAACACCCAGAAAACAGGCAAACCCAGAGAGACATAAAGCAGGTTCAGAGAGAAGCAAAGAATGGGGTACAGGGTGTTCTAGGGTGGTGTCAAGTTTTCAAAACTAGAGAGGGGTAGTGGTTTGACACCATGAGTACGCTACACGCTGCTGAACTCTCCACTTTCAGATGACTGTCTGTTTTGTGACCTCCCACCAGAGGCCTGTGAGGGCGAGGCGCGCATCTGCCTGCCCCCATCCCGAGGGGACACGCACACAGGACAGGAGCGTGTGCGCACACGGCGGGCACCGACACAAAGGAAGAAACGCTGGTGCTGGATAGCCCCACTCAACAAGCCCCAAGGCGCCCTCCGGTGGAACACTGCAGCCTGAAGACGCCCGAGGTCCCAGGGCACGGGACCTACTACCAGACGACGGGCCTGGGCTCCGGAAGAAGGTCGGGGTCAGGACACTGAGGGCAGAGGCATCCTGCTCTAGATCAAGAAGGCCAGACTGCCAAACACAGAGCGCGGCACTCAGCTGGATTGTGTGCCGAAAACTAAGCCTGCCTTACACAGCCATTTGAGACCAACGGAAAAAACCTAACTATGAACCCCAAATTAAATCCTGCCATGTCCGTGTTGGATTTCTGAGGGGAGGTGATAGAAATGCAGTTATGCACAAAGTCTTTGTTCTTAGGAGCTACAGGCTGCAGGGGGACCAGCAGCACAGACTCTGAGATGAAGTGAATGTCCCAACAGTTAACCGGGGACTATACGTGAATGGTGAGGAGTGTCAGCGGCAATCCCTGTTTAATCTTTGTTTCTCTGTAGACTTAAAAAATTTTAAATAGAAAACATATATGGAAAAGACTGAAGTATATCCACAGTGAGTGAAAAATACGTCTAAGGAAGAAATACCACTTGGCAGGGGAGGGGATGTGTGTGTGCTGAGCAGGAGGCTTGTCTTTTTGGCATTCTGCTCTCTGAATGAAAATGACCACCGGCAGGTCCTAGGCCCCAGAGCTGAGTGGGTCGGTGAGGTTACCGGAAGTCACTCAGGAAGCGCTGCAGGTCGTGGGAGTCGCCCAGCTTGGCCTTGCGCTGGTCCGCGCGCTTCCCCAGGCTGTTCCACGCCTGGTTTAACTCGGTGCATTTTTCCTGCAGGTCCTCGGCCGACTCTGGGTGGGACTGGATCAGGCGCTCGGCTGTGTCCCCAAGGGAATTCACCTAGAGGAAGAAAGTGGCGAGAAAGCAAGGCATAAGGGAGCTCTGACCCAGGCAAAAGCGATGGGGGGTGGGGTGGGGGGGCTATGCGCACTCTCACCTTGTCGCCCAGGGCCGCCAGGTCCCTCTCAAAGCCCTCGTGCTTGCGCTGCAGTGCCTGGACACTGGCCAGGTCGTGGCCATAATTGTCTGTGTTTAGAGCCTGATTCTTCTCTTCAATCCACTCTTTGGTTTCGTCAGCGTCTCTACAGGCGAGAAACACAGTTAATAAACACGGAGAACAGCGGCCTCCCTGACGGGATGGGCGGACGTTCCCGCTGGCGTCTGTGCCCCTGCAGGGGCTTCCACCAACAGCTCCCAGCCACAGACACGCATGCACGCACTTGGCACCCACCCGTGCCACATGTACCCCACGTGCCACAGCACACACAGAGCGCCAGCCGTTACCCTGACGTGTTGGGCCATTCTCAGCGCCTGCCGCCCTTCCAGCCCGCTCTGCCCTCACCTGTGGAACCTCTGCACCTCGTGGGCGCTGCCCAAGAGCTGACTCCGCTCCTCGGCCAGCTGCTGCAGGGACCGCCACCGCTCGTTCAGCTCCTGTGGGAGGACAGCACAGCGTCAGCTCTGCGGCAGCCCCTCCTCCTGGGGCCCACCCCAGGCTCCGGGGAAAGGGCCAGCGGACTGGTTTCACTTGAAAGGAGAGGCCGGGACACAGACGCTGTTCCTTCCAGCCTTCCAAGGTGAACACACTCATACACAACCACAGCCCAGGTGCGGGCAGTCAGACCTCGCCAGAGCCAGAGCCACATCCAATGGCGTGCGCACGCCACCTGCCTCACCCCACCCTCGGCTCCTAGCCTGGTGCCCACCACAAAGCAAGCGCTTCATCGACGACTGCCTAGCGGACAGACCCCAGCGCCCGCTGCCCCGCCACCAGGCCCGAGAAGCACCAGGGACCCTGGATGTCAGAGAGCAGCTGCCGTAGCTCCAGGAAGGAGGGCCCAGCCTCTCCTGGGAGGAGGCAAGAGGGGCAGCCCCTGCCTTCCTGGCAGCTGCCAGCCCTGCCGGAACCTACGGGGAGGGGCAGGCTACCTCTGGCAAGACCTGGCCTGTGTGTGGCCGGAGATGTCAACCCTGATGCACAAAGACAGTGAGAACCCGGAGAGCGACACGTGCCATAGCTCACACGGGAGAGGAGCCTGTGACGGAGGCCAGGAGGTAGGGCCGCTGGCTGTGCTTCTTACCTTGATGGAATTAAAGGTGGCCACGGTGTGAACCATCAGGCGAGCAGACTAGGGTAGAGGAGGAAAGCAGAAAACCAAGACTAATCAAGCAGCTGTCAATTAAGGGACAAAGACTTTAAGTACCATTCATTAGTTCCCAATTGTTAACCAAAATTATCTTAAAGGATTACTGTTACAATTCCAAGCAGATGTATTATTAATAAAAGCATCAACCTCTGGAAAGTCACACAAAAAAACCCCAGGTGTGCAATTAGAGCCAAGTCAATAAGTAATTTTCCTTGATGAACACTGAGAAGAAAATGGTGAAAAACAAAATTAAAGAGTTGGAAGAAAAACAGCTTAAAGGCTACGAAGTGTCTTTTTCTTACCCTGCTACAGAGCAGTTAGTTCAGAAACCACGTCCAAGGTAACAACTGCTGGCGGCTGAAACCATCCCACAGCCAAGCAGACCAATAACTTACTTTCTACCTGTGTTACTGGGCTGCTGTCCTCTTTAACAGTGGCCCCTCAACCGAAGGGCCACTGCCTGACCAGATGGGAAAGAAAGGAAACCAATGAACCAGCTTCCTTCTTGCCAGTGCAGTTACTGGTCTCTCGGGATGTCAGAGCCTGCCTAGTTTCATCTCAAAGAAAACCCCCGGGCATTATTGTGATGCCCGTCACCTCAGAGGACGTAAGGCAAGGGGGGCCAGCACAAGCTTGGAGGGAGGGACGTCAGGCTATCAAATGCTCCTGACACACCCAGGTGACGTTGTCGACCCGTGTAGGCGCACAGGACGCAGAAGGCAGACACCCACTGTCTCCAGCCTTTTTCAGAAACAGGAGGCACTGCTGTTGGAAAGCCACCTGAAATATGTTTCTGAAAGAGTGCTTGTCACCAGAAAACTCTGCCAGGAGGTCAGATGAGGTCCTATTTTGCTATGTAAGAATTAAGACCGAAAACCGTGGAATTAAAAGGAAAGTGCAACCTCCCCCCGGTTGGCACCTACTGAGTGAATGGAATAGGCCGAGTCGGAGGGGTAGAAGGCCGGAGGTACAACCCCTCACCAAGGCCTGCCAACAAGACGCCTGGGGGCAAGGGGCATGCACCAGCCTGAGGGCTAGCGGAGGGAGGCTTTTGGATTTTAGGCTTTCACGCCTCCGTCACATCTCAGCAAGATGCACTTTTTATGACGTGGAGACCTGCTCTATCGAACTTGTGTGCCTGTGACTCAGTGCCATGTTCCAGAGGAAAGAGCCGGGTCAGGAGGAAAGATGCTAAGCATCTAGGACTCAGTTAACTAGTTCTATGATCTAAAAGCTAGTTCTAAAAGCTAAAACAACTTCCTACTACAAAGCCTCTCCCCTGTGTACCCCTGGTCACACGCCACCCTGGATCTGTCTGGGCTCTACTCCACTGTCACTGGCAAATGCCTCTCATTCCTCCCGTCACACCTCCCCTCAGGCTTTTCTTCCGGGCAGCCTTTCGCAGGGCACAGGAGAAGCGGTCAGGCAGGCGAGGAATGGAAGCCTCCTCTCCTCAGTCCCCTTCTCTGCAGGCCATGACCTTCCGGATGGCAACACTGCATCTGGGACCACGCCTGACCACGCACCACCACCTCTGCCACGTCTACTCTGGCAGCAACACGGGTAATAAACGCAACCTATCCGACTCGTCCCCAGCATCTGCACGGAAACACTTTCCATCTGACTACTAAGCATCACATTTCAAGAGATAAGAGAGCCAAAGGGTGCGATGCCAGGATCGGAAAGAAACCAGCCCAAAGGGTCCAGGATGACCAAAGACTTCAGACTGAATACTCAGAAACAGGCGCACCTTCTAGAATGGGACCTAATACTCTGGTTCACGCACACACGTGGAGACCATTACTCACACAGGAGTTCTTACCTTCCAGGGGGAGGCTGTCTTCGAATCGGTGTCATCCTGTCCAAAGAAGAAGCAAGAGCTTAGGTGGCTACACGAGTGACACCCCCCTTTCCTGTGAGCCCAAACGGCGCGCTCTGTGACTTAGAGCCTAACCGCAGTTGGCGGTGAACTGCAAAGCCACTCGAGGAACGTGGAGCAAACAAATAGGAAACCTCTAATTTTCTATGCAGGAGAAGAAACGAGACTTAATTTGAAAACAATGAACTTTCAGCTCATAGAGTTTTCTGGAGAAGGGTTAATAAACCTAAAATGACTTTAAAAACGGTTTGAGAAAACAGGAGATGGAACACGTTGTCTTTTGGAGACNCTCTGTGACTTAGAGCCTAACCGCAGTTGGCGGTGAACTGCAAAGCCACTCGAGGAACGTGGAGCAAACAAATAGGAAACCTCTAATTTTCTATGCAGGAGAAGAAACGAGACTTAATTTGAAAACAATGAACTTTCAGCTCATAGAGTTTTCTGGAGAAGGGTTAATAAACCTAAAATGACTTTAAGTACTTGAACAAAAGTTAAATAAATTTAAAAAAAAAAAAAGAAAAAAAATAAATAAATAAAATGACTTTAAAAACGGTTTGAGAAAACAGGAGATGGAACACGTTGTCTTTTGGAGACCAGCGAGTGGAAACCAGAATGCACGCGCTATTTCTTCAGCAGATATTTACACATGCGAGACATCTTTGAGGTTCAGAAACAGAAATCCCTGAGACGGTTTTGACTTTGTTTTTCCTGAGGGCTGCTCCTCCTCACGGTCAAGTTCTGCATGAAGCAACTGGGACTTACCCTGGGCATCGCGCCGTACACCTCCTACAAGGAAAAAGGGAAGACGGTGTTGTTTTAGAGGGAACGCGCCCTCGCGGGAACCTCACTGCTGTCAAACCCGCAGACAATTGGAGACCGGGGAATGCACGGCCTCGGACAGACCCGTGTGTACATGTAAGCCCTTCACCAAGGGACGCGGGAGTTCGTCATCCGTTCCGGGCTACACAGACACTGCACTCCCCCAACACTGACTGGCTGGAAAAGGGAAACGTGGGCTGTTTCCCACACAGAGTGAGGGGGGGGCCACAGGCCATGGACACTGAACTAGACGGATCGGGTCACAGCTCTGCTGGGGACCCGGCCTGCGGGCCGTGGAAACAAGGGGAGGAGGAGCCGAGTCGCTTCCTCATGGCAATGGAGCCCACTCGGGGCGGGCCCCGCACACCCACCTGCTGCTGCACGGCCTGCACCTCCTCGGCCATCAGGCCCTCGGACTCCAGGTCTTCGGCCACCTTGTTAATGTCCTTCAGCCTCGACTCATTGGCCTTCAGATCCTGAAACACAAAAGCCGAGACAGCCCCGAGCCGTGAGGGCAATCTGAAGGCGGGCAGCAGAGGTCTCCAGCCGCGGTGCACATCTACGAATGTCCGACAGGCACCGGGCGAACCAGCTGCTCTCAACAGGGACATCAACCAGGGAGCCTGTCGCTAGCACGGAGGTGAGTAAAGACTGGAGCAGTCCATCTCAAATTTACGAACGAACCGTGGTTAATGGCCTGCTACTCTGACTGGATGGAGGTTTTTAAAGACTTTCTTTGGGGGACAGGACACAACATTTTAAAAAATGTGATGAAATTTTAATGCCAGCCTCCATGGGAGAAAAAGCACCCCCCGTTTTTTGGTGGGTTACAAGAACACTGTTAAATGGGGGAATGAACAGACAAAATGTGGCAAGCGGCTACAGTGGAGCGCAGCCTGGCCGAAGCAGGGGACCTGACCCGCGCTGCAAGGAGGGCCCTGGAAGCGCACGCTCTGGAAAGCAGTCAGTCACAAAAAGTCACGACACATATGATCCCATTTACAGGAAATGTCCAGAATACGTAACTCGAAGACAAGCAGCACACCCGAGGGTTGCCAGGGCAGGGCAGTGGTGGGGAGTAACTGCTTCGATGGCGCACGGTTTCCTTTTGAAGTGACACAAGTGTTTGGAACCAGCCGGAGGTGATGGCTGTACGACTGTGAGTGTGTTGGACCGAACACTCATGAACTGCGTGCTTCAAAGTTGGCGTTAAAGGCATTTAAAAACTGCCTCACAGATGGTAAGATATATCGTTTTGATTCTAATAACCCACAGTCGAAAGTCAAGAGCACTGTCTTGAAACAGTTCCTGGCTCAGCGGCAAGCCTTGCCATACCTTCTGGAAGTCATCGAACTTCTTCTGCAGCACCTCGACCTGCTCCAGGTCTGCGCCGACCTCCTCAGTGGTCAGGGCCGCCTCCTTCTCGTTGATCCACTGCTGCAGCTCGTTCGCCTCACGGAACAACATAAACTTCTTACAGCTCTTCTCCAACATGCCTTTCCGCTTCTCACCCAGTTCCAGCAGAGAATGGTACCTGATGTCAGACAAGAGGGGACAAGGAAGGCAGTTGGCTTCCTCCAGAGGCCATGTCCCTAACATCAGAGACACCACCAGGCGTCTCCAAGACGCAGGTCCAAGGCTGTGAGTTTGGAATGAGGATGCCCTGGTGACGGAGTATCAGAATGCAGGTGACAATGAAGAGCCTAAGGACCCCACCACGGCCTCCGGGACAGGCACAGGTGTTGTGGCCACCACTGGGTGGCCAGAACAGCCAGGCGCACTCATCCCTGGGCCAGCTGTGCACTTATGACATCACAACCACAAATGAGGGAAACCCGGTGCTCAGCATGGTGACACAGGGCTCATGCAGCTATGGCGGAGGGTGGGGAGAGGTTCCAGGCTGACGAGTAGTTTCCCCTTTCACAGTGAACTCTGAGCAGCCCCCGGCAGCCGGGCTTTAAACAGCCTCACACGGAATGTCAGTGCCTCTGGAACGGTAGGGAATTTCTAAAGTGATACACACTGTCCATTCCTCAGAAAGACTGGGCAACTCCAGAAGGCAAACCAGACAGAGTGCAGAGCACCAGCACCATTTCACTAGCTAAAGAGCCCAACGATGAACCCCAGACTGTTCCAGCTCTCGGGGACCAACACACACGAGGCTGGACTCCTAGACCTCTGAAGGCATGAAATGATGGAAATGAGACTCACTGCCAAACCTAAGCTTCCCAAAGTGCACTTAAAAAGGCAACGAGTTACCAAGAACCAGAGAGTACTTTAAGGAGAGGCACTGAATGCCCTTCCTACCCAGGGACACTGCAGAGCCGGCCTTCAGGTGTGCTGCTGGTCCGCCACAGAAGTCGACAGGAGGGGACACCAGCAACACTCTGAACACACAGCGGCACATGGAAGCCCCCGAGGAGCCAAGCAGCCATCAACTGACAGCTTCACCGACACCTTGACCCGTGCGAGCAGAAGCTGGGGCACAGAGACGGTCCCACCCGCCACCTGGTCTTTCTGGGTGAACAAGTGCCCTCACGAGAAGCGGCAGGGGGTGGGCAGGCACAGCCATGGACACAGGCGCTCAGCAAGGCTTCGCCTACTCACAGTTCTTCCACCTGTTTCATACGCAGGGATACACTGCCGGCCTCCTTAGTTATGCGTGTCCTGCACAGGGGAGCACAGCAAAAGCATGCACAGATTAGTGGGGCTCACCCATGGGGGTGAGAAGCGGCAGCTTTGACTGGCGCCATGATGGTAGATGCACTGAGTGGGGAGAATCAGGGAGTCACTCAAAAGCTCCTAGAAGCGGGCCAGGCTGTGAGTGAAATCACATGTCAAGCAGCAGGAAAACGCAGTCAGAGGGGTCAGAGCACCGCCACTGTCCTGGAGAGTCTGCCATGCTCAGGGCAGTCACGTCCCCGTGCCGACACCCTGGTTGACTCCACAGAGCAGAGCCGGGGAATAAAATGACGGCCCTGAGAACAAATGCTACCGAGCGCCACGCACACAGCTGCAGTCATTCGGTCCAGGCCAAACCTCTCTCTCTTGTCTTAAAAGTAACAAGAGCCTGTAAGTTTACAAGTAACTGATCGTCAGGGACCATCAGGGTCGGAAAAGTTCTATCATTCTGAACTCTGGTGCGACTGCACTTTCTGGGCCTCTCCCAAGCGCCCCAAGCTGCTGATTTCATCAGTGGGGTCAGATATGCGCTGAAGGAGGGACGCAGGTCCTCCTGGGGGCCTGGCTCTGGGAAAGGGGACAGAGCCAGTGTCCATCAGCCCCACTCTCAGAACGCAAGCCATGGCAGAGAGCGCAGCTCTCTCTCGGCCTCTGAACGGAGGCTGGGCTGTAGAACATCTGAAAAAGCAATTTCAGAGATCAGCTCCCGAACCGGAGGGTAACGCTCAGGGGAATGCTGTTTAGGAAAAGAAACCATGTGGGGAGGAGTCCAAACAAAGGAAAATAAAGGCTGATATCAATCAGGGAGCTGCCGTTCAAAGAGCACCATGGGTGAGGGGGACAAGGGGAGGTGGGAGGAGCAGGTCCCTGTGTCCGACGGGCATGGGACACTCGCCCTGGAATCCGCAGGACACTGTCTACACCTTGGCCCCTGGGTGGTACCCATTAAGCCCCAAGTGCCACCAGGACCTTGGTGACCGACTGTGTGACCCTTACTGATTGTCAATCTGCTCCTGCCGCAACGCTATGCTGCCTTGCTCCTCCAGGAGATTCTCGCGGGAGGCCGACTGGGCGGGGTCCAGCTTCTTCACGTAGGCGGCTGGCACAAAACCCTGGCGGTCGTTCACTTCCACTTTCCACCAGTCCTGAGGAAACAGAGGCGGGCGCTGAGAGCTGGCTCCTTTCCCGAGACAGGGAGAGACCAAGCGTGTGCAGGCGTGCTCACACACACACTCGTAGGAGAGCTCAAACCACGCTACGAGGATCTTGTGACTGTGTCCCAGTCACTCAGCACCAGGACTGAAATTTCGGTCCCTTTGTGACTCGCCAAGCATGGAGAAAGCCACGGGCAAATCTGCAATGACAGATGCCCACAGGAAGGACACCCTTCTCTCTGCTCAGACCCTGGACCTGTGCTGTCCCCTACTGCGGCCACTAGTCACGTGGGACTAGGTAAACTTCAACAAATTATAAAATGAAAAACTCCAGCTGCATTTGTCACACTTAAGCACTTAGTAATCACACGTGGCCAGTGGCTGCCAGAGGGCCCGCACACGAAAATCCCCTGCTGCAGAAAGTCCTATTGGAAAACGCGGCTGCTGAGGGAAGCAGGGGAGGACCTGAGGGTGGGGGCGGGGTCTGACTGGCATCAACAGAACCCAGGTCTTCTCCAGCTCTCACGACTAGGGTATGCACCGAGTGCAGAAATAAGGGGGTTCTTAGCAACGGCCAAGTGCGTCTGTGCACCTGACCAAGGTGGGAGGTGTGCCCCTCGGGGTCGGTCAGGTAGCGGGTGGAGTGTCATGCACCCCACTTCAGAGTCACTGTCGGGCAGAATGTCAGGGGAAGGCCAAGGAGCCAGGCAGCGTGAACCCTGAGAAGACAGAGCCTACAGGGTGACGTCTCAGCTCTCTTCCACCAACCACTGTAGCCGAGTGAAGACTAAGAACCAACGGGTACGAGGTACAGACTTGCTACTACATACAAGCAGATGTTGGCTCGTAAGAAAGAATTCCCCCTGGAATGTGCCATCGTGACAAACACTGTCAGTGAGTGTGTGAACCACTACACCACGTGCAAGCAGGCGTTCGAGACGACAGGCCGATGAGCCATTCTGGGCACACACCGCACAGCAGGACAAAGCTACACGATGCAGGAGACTGGGAAACTCGAGCATCTCTTCAAATTCTAAGCCAGCCTCGTTTCACAAAGGCACAAGGACCACACCCCCCACCCCGGCCTGAGCAGAACCAGGGTGCTGATGGGAAGAAACACCGCCCGCCCGCTGGGCCTTGCCTTGTTGGTGCTGTTGAGCAAGGTGAGAATGTCCCCTTTTTTCATGGTGACCTCCCGCGGGCTCTTCTCCTGATAGTCGTAGAGGGCCAAGACCAGCTCCTTGCCGGTCTCGTCGTCCGTGGGTGCCACTTGTTGCTGACAGCCCAAAACAAAAGCAAACATGGTCACACTGAGGATGTTCACCGCATGTCACGGAAGCACGTGACAGAGTCCAAACTCAACAGCTGTACCAAATTCACCAAGTGCACACTTACAAACCTTATTTCCAAAGCTGCTAATAAAACCCGATGCAGGAGTGTTAGCTCTCTAGTGTCTTTTAAAACCTGGTCTCAAACTGTCTCTAAACCTTTGTGTCATGAGACTTAACAGCAATGTCCCAAGAACACTGCCCACGATGGTCACATCTGCTGGCAGACTCTGGGCCTTGCCACACTCTTCCCCCCACCCCCCAACAACCTCAGCAGGCAGGGCCGCACTCACCCGGCACGACTGAGCCTGCTCTCGCAGGGCCTGGATACTGCTGCCGTAGGCGCTGAGATCCGACATCAAAGCTTCGTGCTTCTTCAGGAGAGCCTGCAACCCAAACCACAGCGTGACCCCACGTGAGGGGCAGGGGCAGGGGCTGCAGCCTCGGCCCCAGCAGCATCCCCATCCTGCCCTGGCATCTCGTTCAGCTGCATGATGGATGGTGTGATCGCCTCCTGCTCTACACTTTCCCTCCTTTGTAAGTAAACATTTATTTGGAGGAAATATTAACTGTGACATAGTATCTTTTTACTCTGCCTTTACATACTTAACTAGGGAATACCTGAAATGCCTAAGGAGGAAAAGGGCAGTGTCACGTGATCAGTGAACCCACCGCTGTCTTAGGAAATCAACTACCAGTAAGTCAGAGCTGGTTATGGACACGCCCTCCTGGAAGGTCTGCCCCCTCCCGCCCCCACACCACCCACACTGGGCATTTCTTTCTTCACTACCACTTCCAAAGCTTTCCAGCTCTCCCATCTTTGGGGGGAATCAAATGCAGGCCACGTCAACATTCAACTTGTTCTGGTTTTTGTGATGACTGGCAAAAAAACAGGTAGTAGGCATAGGCCCTATACCTAGATGTTTGTGAGTAAAACGTAAGAGTACCAGTCAAAATACAGCACCAACAAAACACGGTGTGAGCCTATGCACACTCATGGTGGCAAGGAGAGAGGCAACAAGAACAGCAAAGTGCGAATGGTGCAGGAGGTGACAGGCCGCGCTCTCTCCCCTGTAAGTGTGACCGAACTTCCATCACAGGAAGTAAAGTAGAGACTGGGAAGCACCTTAAAACACAATCGACCACAATGCTGCACCTTCCACACTCGGCAATTTTCCCACTGGCCTCCCGGTCCAAGCCCCGGGCAGGCGCCCGAGCCGGCGCAGCGCCCGCCCAGCCCAGTCACCTCAGCTGAGTCCTCATCCTTCCCGTAGTCGGTGCTGCCCACGATGGGCTCCTTCTCCCGCATCCAGGACTCGGCCTCATTGGCATCGGCAAAATACTGCTGCGCCTGCAGCGAGTCCTCCAGGTCCTGCCGCCGCTGGGAGGCTTTGGATTTGAGGGACTCCCACTTCTGGTTCAGCTCATTGAGCTTGGCCTTCACATCCTCGGCAGCAAAGTGGCCTGGGAGGCAGGCAGGGGGCGGGAGGGAAGACACGGAAAAGCATGTTGACATGCTGTAGGACAAAAAGGCCTTCCATATTTTCACTTTTGTCACTACATGTTGGTGAGCCGGCCACTTGTTTCCAAGTTTTATGAGCAGCTCAGGTTCCAACCCTCCAACAGGTTCGCTCATTTCTGACCCACAAACCACGAGCTCCACCTAGACTCTAGGGGTCAGATACCCCAAGATGGCATCAGCGAGCTCATCGTAACAAGGTGAAAGTAACGGCACTCCCAGAGTTCTGTCCCCGGGCCCTATACCATCAGTTGTCCCCATCTCCCAGATGAGAAATCCAGGCTTGGAGACATTAAGGTCCACCCACATCACAGAGCTAGAGGAGAATGGCGATGGCCCTCAACCCCACAGTCCAGTCTGATGCATGCCCTCCACCACCGAAGGGAAAGACACAGAGAACAAAAGCAGAGTCGCCGCCTTCCCAGACAACCACGGATCACCTTCCTCCACCATGGCGTTCCCCTTCTGTGTGACTGCTTTGATGCGGGGCTCGTGTCCGGCAATTTCTGCCTGAAGGGCTTGGTGTTTCTTTAGCAGATTCTGGACTCCAATCAAATCTTTGCCTGGAAGCAGAGGAAACCACCCGCAGTCATCCAAGCCATCAAGAGAGAAGGCAGAGTGCTAACTGTCACCCACGGCTTCCACCCCAACTCCAGGTGACTTAAATTTGGCCCTGCCCACTCGGACGTGTGCTCCCCGAGACCACAGGGCTGGAGCCCTTTCCCCACGTGACGCCGATCGGACGGAGGGAGACTGACCTCTGTTGGTGGATGCGGCAATGGGCTCTTTCTCCCGAATCCAGGTCTCCTCATCCTCGACGTCACGAAAGAGCTGCTGCAAACGCAGAGAGTCGGCCAGCTTCTGCTTCCGGGCGACCATGGGCTCCTTGAGCGCCTCGTAGCGGGCCACGAGCGCTTCCTGCTTCTTCTTGATGTTTTCCGCGTCAAAGTGGCCGGCGTCCTGGAACTGGCGGGCCTGGATGGTGATGCCATCAATCCGATCCTGGGGATGCAGAAAAGGGCGGACAGTCTTGAAAGCTGGGACCCGAGCCGAGCCACCTGACCGCGAGGCCGACTCTGGCACTTCAGGTGCAGTTTGAGCTACACAAGCAGAAACGAACACAGTTCCTTTCCCTGCTCTGCCACCTGCTTCCCTCACGCTGGGCTCCCTGAAAGCTGAGGGGACAGCTGAGCTGCAGCAGGAGCACACGCGGCCCGTGGGGCTAGGTCAGAAACCGACACATTTCACCCCTCCCCAAACCAGCCGGTCCTGAATCATCGGCCCAGCAGTGCCCGTCCACGCTCTACCTGGTGCGCAGCCACATCGGCCTCCAGCAGGGCGTGCTTCTTCTGCAGGTTCTGGACGTTCGTGAGGTCTTTGCCGTAGTCGTCGGAAGCCAAGTGGCCCTCCACCTCGTACAGCCACAGCTCGATGTCCTCCACGTTGCGGTTGAACTGCTGCTGCTGGTTCGCCTCACGCAGCTTTATTCCTAGGCAGGGAGGCACGTGGGTTTTCCACGTGAATGTTGCTTCCATCGACACGCAAATGGGCAAAGAGGCTCACAGCTGTGAGTACGTGGAACGGCTTATTCCTGTGTTATTTATTTGTGCTGTTTGTCTTATCACTATCGCCATTATTTCGTATCTCCCAGATAACGATGGCTGGACACCCGGCCTCTGGCTGCCCACCCTGTAACTGCTCACAGACGGAGGTCCCCAGTGAAGGGCCACACGTCAGGATCGGAGTCCCACTCCCTTCCTCTGCAAAAGGGAAGAAAGCAAACTGCAGCCTCTTCTCTCCCTTCCAGGTGCCGACTTGGAATTGCTCAGAAAGCATTCGAAGCCCCATGAGGTCAGGGCTGTTGAGCAGTATTAGGATTGGGAATTTATAATAAACGCCCTTGGTTCACAGCTGAACTCTGACTTTTCGTGACGAAGCCCAATCCGGGAAGGTCCAGTTGGCCAAATCACCCTCTTCCCACTCAGGCTCCCCACCAACCGGCTTGCTCAACCACGTTTACCACATCTGCAGAGTACTGCAGCCCGAGGCAGTAGCCCCTGCACGGATGTGAGCCCCAGTGCCCAGGGCCATCCACACCCCTTCCTGGGTGGTGTATGTCCCTAAAATACTTAACCAGGAGGAAACACTTACCTCCCCAAACATTCCTACCCATTCTTTTTTTTTTTTTTTAAAGATTTTATTTATTTATCTTCAGAGAGGAAGGAGAGAGGGAGAGAAATATCAATGTATGGTTGCCTTTCATGTGTCCCCTGCTGGGAGTTGGCCTGCAGGGAACCAGCCTGCAACCCAGGCATGTGTCCTGCCTGGGAATCGAACCGCGATCCTCTGGTTCGCAGGCCCGCGCTTAATCCACTGAGCTACATCAGCCAGGGCCCTACCCATTCTTATTACAATCCTGTGGAACATTGTCTCTTACCTTTCAGCTCAGTGGCCTCTAGCAGTTTCTTCCACAAACTGATGACCTCGTTCATTCGAGCCGCCACTTCCTCCTTGGCATAGTGGTTGACATCAATCAGTTTCTGCCCTGCTTTCTCCAGGGCGTCAATGCGGCTCTGGTTTGCTGAGAGCTCAGCCTCAAAAGCCTGATGCTTCTGGACCTTTCCTTGTAGGTTGGATGGGTCCTGCCAATAGAGGAAAGAAGGGGGCACTACTTTGAACCTGAGCAGGTCACCTTGCATTAGCTTCACGCTTATCTTTACAAGGGGGTATATAAAATGGTCAGCTTACATTAAATGGCACGGGTTTCAGAATCCCCTACTTTTTTTAGCATTTATCCATGGAACTAACCATAGATAACTGTGCTCGGCGTACTAACCAAGTACCCCATGGCCATGCTAACAGTACATTACTTTGTAAGCTTCATCTGTGGCAGTTTTCATCTTCTCGTTGACCCAACTCTTGAGCTCATCCGAATCACGGAAGAACTGTTGCAAGTGGAAGGAATCAGCCAACTGTGCCCGGCGATACATGGCTCTCTCGTGCAGGGCATTGCGACGGCTCAAGAGCTGGAAAACAAGGACCACGTGATTCTCCACTGTTATCACCGCCCCGGAAAGTTCTAGCTCAAGAGGCTACCCCGCAGCCTCTGTCCTAGAAGGGACAACCACGCAGGGGAGAGAAAGGCACACGAAGGGCCCGGAACTCACTGCATCTCGACGAGTAGCCACATCGTCCATGGCGTAGTGGTTGTTTTGAATGAGCTTGGTTGCAAATTCATCCAGTGCCTAGGGAGGAAGAAGGAAGAAGAGCTTTCAGGGGTCAGAGGACTATTGCAGAGCTTGGCCTCCAGAGACAAGTAACTGCTGAACAGGTCACAAAACACGCTACGCCTTCCCACAGGTCGAGGTTTTCCCAGACAACCCTGAAATCGGAGTCGTTGCTGAAGGCATTAGTCCGACATATCAGTGTTTGCTGGCTCCACGCAAGGCCAGAGACGGCGGCCATGTGGCCTCACCAGCACCAGGCACCAGTTTAAAGCCTTCCAGTCTCTACTTCTGAAACCTGTTGCTAATGGGAAAGACACTTCCCGCCCCTTACATTAATTTTTACCTACTTTCAACAAAAGGTCAATCTCAACTTGAGGGCTTACTTCAGGAAAACACTCTCCTTCTACAAAGGGGTGCCACCTCCCCACTGAGGCGTGCTGCCCCCGCCCCGAGCCGGCCAGTGCCCACAGCACTGCCTTCCACACCGACCCCTCATCAAGTCTGTTCAGGGACCATTTGGAGAGAGAGGACCCTTGGCAGCCCTGATGACGACGACAGGGGTCTTACTGTGATCTTTTCCTCCTGGGCGCTCAGGGACTTCTCAAAGTCCTCATGCTTCTTGAGAAGCGCTTCCACGCTATCCAAGGAATCCCCCAAGTCTTCGTTCAGCAGGAACGCCTGGCAACAGCAAACACAGTGTTCAGGAGACCCCCTGTTCCTTTCACCTCGTAAGGCAGGAAAGCGAAGGAGTTTCGCCAAAATACAAAAAGAAAGAAAGCAAGTCTCTGACTGCTAGCCTCTGAGCTCTTCCAGAAGGCCCAGCCCTTCTAGACTGATGCAAGGACAGCACAAAATCCTTGTCCCACCTTCTACGGACACTTTTTCCAAATAGCTTTTGATGCGCCTACTAGATTTAGATTCCACATGATCCTAAGATCTAAGGGGAGAAAATCTCCCACTTAGTAAAAAGTTTCACACCACCACACTCATCTGAAAACTAGGGCCTTTTCTGAGGTGCTGAGGCGATGGAAGCTGCACGGCCTCACCCTCTCCCTGCGTTCGGAATGGAAATGGTAATGACCTCCCACACAAAATAAGCTAACCATGTGAGCAGGGTAGGGGATGGGCAAGAAACACAATCATACACAGAAAGTATTTAGCACCAGTCCTGGCCTCAGCAACCTACAATGACAATAAGCTATTAACTAACAATAAGCCCTGGCTGGTGTTGCTCAGTGGATTGAATGCTGGCCTGCAAACCAAAGGATCGCTGGTTCAATTCCCAGTCAGGGCACATGCCTGGGTTGCAGGCCAGATCCCCAGGGGGGTGGGGCGGGGGGGCATGTGAGAGGCAACCATATATTGAGGTTTCTCTCCCTCTCTTTCTCCTTTCCCCTCTGTCTAAAAATAAGTCAGTTAAAAAAAAACAATAAAAAGAAGCAGACAAGCCCTGGCTGGTGTGGCTTGGTGGACTGAACGTAGGCCTGTGAACCAAGGGATCACAGTTCGATTCCCAGTCAGGGCACATGCCTGGGTTGCGGGCCAGTTCCTAGCAGGGGACGCATGAGAGGCAATCATGCATTGATATTTCTCTCCTTCCCTTCACCTCTAAAGATAAATAAATAAAATCTTTAAAAAAAAGAAGCAGCAGACAAAGAGACACAGAGCCTTGCAGCTCACTGAGCTGGCCAGTGGCCTCTGCTCTCAAGTTACCTCCTGCTTGCTCATCCAGTTGTCCACCTGCTCCGTGTCTCGATAGAAGAGCTGCAGGTCCATGCACTGCTCGTACTGCTGCCGGCGCAGCTCCCACAGCTCCAGCAGGGCGGCGCGCTCCTCCGAGAGAATGGCCAGCTGCGAAGGAGAACACGCAAGGCGGGAGGAAGGACCGGTCAGTCCTGATGCCGCCACGCACACGAAAGGCCGCCCAGGAACTTCTAATCCTCACGCTCATCTCCAGGCCCACACTGCATCCACTCATGGGTGCCAGCCAAGTCACAGGAAATCACATGAACCCTGAGCACCTCGGATGTTTATGCTGAATATAAGAGGGATGGCCCTATTCTAATAATTTACTATTAATTTGCTGCCATATTATCACAATTGATTTCCAGTGAAGATGTGAAAGGAACTCCCAGGTGGAAGAAAAAGGGTACCTACCTAAAAGTGAGGCGGGGGAGCGTCTGAGACCTCGCTCCCCGGCACACGTCATCAGTGACTCAAACTCTCAAAAACGTTCAAAAAATAAAAGTGAGGCAGTATGAATGGGGTAGGGACTCTCAGCTGAGAAAATCAGTTGAGTGGGGACCCTGTGAAAGATGTTAGGTAATTCGACGATGCCCTGGGCAGTTTTTAGGCTCCAAAGTTAATGACAGAACAAAGTGTGTCTCTGAAGTATCTCCTCTTGGTCTAGTGTAACGTCTCCTAAAGTAGCATTATCGACTTCAGAAAGCAGCTTTCTCCCGGCAGCTTTACGCTCCAAGATACTTTGAAGTTAAATATACCCATGAATGTGATAAAAATCCGTTTCTCCTTGGCTCCGACTACTAACGCAGGACTCGACTTCCTCCACAGTCTCCTACATCCCGCTGAACTAAACTTCCTCCGCTCAACCACCAGGTTGCACATACATCTCTCTACACGGAGAAGCGGCTCCTGGACATCCAGGTGGCTCCCTGCCTGAGTCTCCCCACACCCCACGGCAATGCCTCGCTCATCTGGGTGTTTAAGGGTGGGTAACGGCTTCCAGAGACTTTTAGTAAAAGAACTTTCTCCTCTCACCTTCTCCCTGACTTCATCAGAAGCATAATGACCAGCAGTCAGCAGGGCCTGTCCAGATTCATCTGCCGATTTAAAGCTGTCTTCATGGGCATCAATTTCACCCTACAGGGGGGAAAAGGCCCAATTATGTCCAGATCTTGGAAAGAAAAATAAATTGTGGAATTTCAAATATTCATCACAAATCAGAGTATCATATCTAGACTGAGGAAGAGATGAAAACGAAGGCCAGGCTCCCTGATACCAGCCTAGGCCGTCGAACAGGAGCGCACCCCCTTTCCAAGGAGTCCTTTTCCTACCGGCTTTTCACGCCATCCCTGTCTGGTTTCCACATTCACGGGGTCTGAGCTCTCTGTCTTCTGCCCCACCGGTCTATTTGCCTTCCTTGTGCCAAATGGGTTTGTTTACTATGACTGTGGTACCTGGCAGGTACCAGGAACAGAGTTTCAGCCACTCCCACGTAAGTGCCACCCCGAGGCACGGTAAACTCATGTCCTTAACTTCTGGAAAGTCTCGAGACATTACCTTGTGCTCCTGATGCCTATCCAGTAGGGCTTCGGCCCCGGCCACGTCGTTGGCAAGTTCATCTGCATTGATGAGGGCTTTCATCTCCGTCACCCAGCTGGTGAGGTCACGGAAGTCGGCGAGGAAGCGCTGGAGCCTGGGGAAAAGCATAGCCATGTCCTGAGATGGTTCCGGCAGAGCTCCAGGACCGAAAACAAAGCTCTGACCTCCATGTTCTCAAAACCCTAACACACCACACAGATCCCAGTCCCAGGAAATGTGGATTCTCCCGACCCAAAGGAAAGCAAGAGGGGGACGGGGGCACGAGGGGACTAAAAGGTAAGGCCAAAAAAGAAAAAGTGAAAATTCAGTTAAAAACAGAGGAAAGCGAGAGAAGGCTAAAGTCAATCCTTCATACGAGACTCTGTCCATCACTATAACCCTCAGTCTTGTCCCTTATTTTCAATTTCCTTGTTGTTCCCAAGTCCAGCCCCTGGTTGGTAAATCAGAAGCATTCCTTCCCTTTCCTACCCTTCATTTACCCAACTTTAACAGGGTATTTCACATGCTGCTCCCTCTGCTAAGGGCCGCTGGTCACAACACAGTGAAAGAGAATGAAAAAACTTATGAAGTTAGAAATATTACGTGTGTGCACTTACACACCCTATAAAACTGCCAGTCTCCACACACACACACGACAGAGGAAAGAAAAAGTGACCTGCCTTTTCTTGGCAGAGGAACTGCAGGACCTCCGGAAACTGTCAGCCTACAGGGCTGACCCTGAACCCTGCCTTCCTCTCGCCTCCTCACAAAGCCCGTGGCGCGGGCTGCTGAGCACCGCGAGGCTGCTTCTACCTGTACGAGTCGTTGAGCCGCGCGTGTCTCTCGGCCGCCAGAGTGCGGATCTGCTCCCAGTTTGCGATCAGCTCCTCTCGCTTCACTTGGATCTGAGTGGCGCTCAGCGGGTGGGCCTGCTGCAGGCGGTCGGCCTCTGCACACAGGGCCTTGACCTAGAAACACACTCCATCAGGACTGCGCTCACGACCCTTGGTGACACAGTTACAGAATCATCGGCTGCTTCCAAAACCCACCTTGTCTTCTAAGGCAGCCAGATCTCTCTCCAAACCCTCGTGCTTGCGAAGAAGAGCCTGAACACTGGCCAGGTCTCGGCCGAAATCGTCAGAGGCCATTAACTGCTCCTTTTCCTTAATCCAGCTGCTAGTCTCATCCACGTCCCTACAGAACAAGGGCACCAGTAATCCACAGGGAGGACTGTCTAGAACTGGGAACACCACATGAGCCAAGACTAGTCGGCCCCCGTGCCCACGTGCCCTGCCGGCTGGGGGCCCTGCCGGCTGGGGGCCCGGTCCCCAGAGCGCCCTTCGGCGAGGCACCTGTTAAAGCGCTGGACCTCGGCTGCCCCGAAGAGCTTCCCCTGTCGCTGCAGAGCCAGCCCCTTCAGCCGCTGCCAGGCTGCGTTCACCTCGTCCTGCTTGGTCTTGATCAGCTCCTCCTCTGGGTGCTGCTCCTGAACGGGGAAGAGAACGAGGGGGCATCTGGGACCGCCGCCTCTGCGCCCCAGTCAGCCCCCTGCACCCGGCCTCGAGGGATCTGCTTCCGCAAGCCTTCGGTGTTTGAGGGGTACTGGCTTTCTGTGTGGGATGAGCTGCTATCTCTTCGTGCACACGGAGGGGAGAGCCAGGCCTCCCCCTTGGAGGAGAGCACCGGAGCCTGCATGTGGACACACACTGCGGCCCCACCTCCGGGGCTTCATCAATGCGCCATCTCTGCCCACCTGCGCCTAGTGTGGCATTCCGGCCCACGAAACGGCTTTCATGGTTTGCTCCTGACTTCAGACTGAAGACATTTCCCTAAAGTACCCTTCCCCCCAACCAAATGGGTCTGTTGTTTTGTTTTAATAAATATGACATGTTAGGTATGAAGGTGAAGCATTTCAGGTCCGTCTGTGAGACCATGGGCTTGGCCGAACAGCACCTGAGCACCAGTGGGGGCTGGACTGGGGTTTGGGGCAGCACGTCTGTCCCTGAAAGGACAAGTATTCTGAGGGATGCCGGCCCTTCCTTCCCTTCACCACTGCCTAAAAGGGAGACGAGGACCAGACCTGAAACAGCTCCGTCCATCTACAATTTGTACCCCCAAAATCAAATTTCCTACAGGCGGAAGTTGCCCAGCTCCTACCAGGTGGTGTCTCTGGAGCACTCTAACCCCACAGTGGAAGGTGAGGATAAGGAAACAGCTTACAGGACCTCGGGCCCGGGCAATGGGGAAGGGCGTGGCACTGCCCGCCAAGGACACTGAAGCTCCCAGAGGACAGTCCATTCATTAAAGGCCCCCAGGCCCCCACAGGAGCCCGGGGAGCAGCGATCAGGCCTCCGCAGACGCCTGCCAATCTGGGAAGCATTCCCCACCACACCCTTGTCTGAGAAACCCTGACACCCAGCTTCAGCAGCCCCGTAAAAGCTTTCCGAGACATTTGAACGTGGGTGAAGGGCACGGATCCAATGAACCCTGCCCGTCCAGCCCTCAGCCACACGTTAAAAGCACTTTCTAAACTAGAAGCACTCGGTACTGCCTCACTCCAACCCAAACAAAACTTAGATGTGCTTTTAGTAGAGCTTCCTCCCCCACAAACTAGGGACCGAGCACCGAAATGCTCTGAAAACACGAGACAGTTAACATAAGGATACTGTGAGAAGCACTTTGCCGTTTACCTGAATGAGTTTGGCAGCAAACTGGTTCACTTCATTAACTCTTTCTTCATGGGCAGCCATATCTGTTTGAAACTCTTCAAATTTCTTCTGCAAAACCTCCACGTGCTCCAGGTCCTGGCCCAGCTCCTCGGAGGTCACAATTGCTTCCTATTCAGGGACCATGACAGAGCCAGAGTCACTGACCAACTCTTGGTAACAACGGCCCCAGAACTTAGGAATGAGGCATGCTGGGCCCTGTCAGTTGCAGTGACACTGCTTCCTGTGTGCACTATGATTTGGGGTCCCCCCACCGGAGAAGACGTCATGCTAGCAGCACTGAGGGCTCAGAGACTCCAGGTCTCAGAAGCGAGAACACACAGACAGCCGCCACAGCCCACCCTGCGATGTGGCTCCGGGGAGTCTCCGCCCCTTCCTTTCGCAAACCGTCCCTCTGGAACCACACCTTGTCATTGATCCAGTCCATCACGTCCTCGCACTCTCGCAGATACTGCACCAGCTTCTGCGCCTGCAGCAGTTTGACGCCCTTCTCCCGCATCTTCTCCAGCAGCAAGTCCCACTGGCGGTGCAGCTCCAGCAGGCGAGTCTGCAGGGGGAGGCCAACCCTACGCATTGCCACCGTTTCCACGTGACCCGGCTCGTCCAGAGAGCTCCAACAAGTCAGAGACCCCACAGAGCTCCGAACAAGCCTTTTAAAGAGATGCCCCGTGGAATGGAAAGGAAATCGTAAGTTTAGCTGAGAACAGAGAAAAGTGTACACTTGAAGGCAGTTTGGTGGGTCTTAAAGTACTGATCTTTCACAGGTACATTTATTTCAGTTTACCTCAAGGGAATTATTAACTATTATTATCAATTATTGAGTTTAGGTCTGGCTGGTGTAGCTCAAAGGACTGAGCACGGGCTGTGAGCCAAAGGGTCGCTGGTTCAATTCCCGGTCAGGGCACATGCCTGGGTTGCAGACTAGGTCCCCAGTGGGGAGCACGCAAGAAGCAACCACACACTGATGTTTCTCTCCCTCTCTTTCTCCTTCCCTTCCCTCTAAAAATAAATAAAATCTTTTAAAAAAACGATTGCGTTTATATTATCTGTAAGTATTTAATGTTATTAATTATTCTTAATCATTAGATTATTGAAGTGGATTCCTAGGTCAGAAAACCCCCGGGGGAAGAAAGGTGAAGAATAACACAGAACTTTGGCAGAAATCACTGAGGGGTGCATTCTGACTTCATGAAGGTAAAGGGAGAACAAAACACGGGGTCCAACGGATATTACAAATGTGAACATATAGTTATGAGGCCCAAGTAAACAGGACAACCTTAGTATAAAAGCAGAAAAGATGGGGTCCTGAAATGTCATCAGCTAGCAAAAGGATTCTTTGCAGAAAAAGCTTTGGAGCTTCTGCGAAGAGATACAGTTTGTGGTACAGCTCAGGGTCTGTCCATTTCAAATTTCACCCAAGTGGCAGCCACAGGCACAAACACAGTCACTTCCCAGCATCTTGGGGTTTTCGCAGCACAGTCCTGGTAAGGCCTTGGCAAGAACCAGGCGGAACTGATCATCAGCCCAAGCTTAGGTAATGCGTTCTCATATTCTAATCCAATCTCAACGTGTTGATGATGCCCACCCAAGATACTGGGAGTTTCTACGGAACACTGAGAGACGAAAGCAAGCACCACAAAACATCTGAACACGAAGGAGAGAAGTTCGGGATCCACCCGTCGCTGAGGTGCCACCCGCAGCAAGCCGCAATCCTGAAAGCCGCGGGACAGTCAGCGTGGGTGGATTCTCTCAGAAACGAGGCACGTTCATTTGAAAGGAGAAAGCAGAGGGGGAAGATATTGTCACACAATTTACTTCCAGCACTGCAATCACTTCCCCCACGGATGGTTAAAGCTAAACCCACCGCTGGGGAGGAAGTGGGAGGCATTCCAGGGCAAGGGGAAGGCAACCCACGGCAACGCAATACTCCACCTACTCGGATGTGGGACCCGATGTGGGTGGCGGTGACTATGGGGCGCCACGCTGTCCGGTACGGTGTGAAGGTCTAAACCAGTGACAGACAGGTTACCCAGGACACACACAGCCTCCGCACCCCACCCGCCTCCTCTGCGGCACACGGCCTGTCAAGCTAAAATACTGAGTTCTGGGACCAGGCAAACTAGCAAGCCAGGATCAGCACGGGAACTGTGAGCTTGAAAGAAAAGACTCAAGAGATAACATGAGAACCCTTTGCTCAAATTAGTCCATATAAGAAAGCTGAAGAAAACTTCACCCCCGGGTCAACTGTCAGTTTCTCACAAACTCTGTTTTCACACCCGCAGTGATGAGCTGGGGCCCGATCTCGTGATCACTGCGGGGCAGAGAGGGCAGCCCCGCAAGCGTGCTGCTGTTCGACAGGGTGCATGAGCAGATGGGCAGGAGCACTAAGAAACACTCGGAAAGCTGACAGTTCGGAGGAGAAATCCGGGCTCTGACTTCGGCAGATTTCTCGACAGGGGCGTGAGCAAGCAGCTGGTGCCTCCAGAGCAGCTGTGGACGGAAGCCGTTCTCCCAGAGTGAATGGGGCTGCTCCGTAGGAGCACGGCCAGGTGACCGGGGGACTGGAGAAACAGATCAAGGGCAAACGCTAGGGGAAGTCTACACGAGTGAAATGCAGGTTGGAAAAATAAAGCAGACACTGGTGACTAGAGAGAGAACGGACTGAAGTTCCAGTTCGGTCACCTGCAAGCTGTGTGAATTTGGGGGACTCACACCGGTCTGGAGGACCGGTCCGAGCTACAGCCTCTGCCCCTCCAGACTCCGGGGGTGATGGCTGCCATGCTGCCTGCAGTGAAGGTCAGGGGATCCCCAGGAGGGTGCTGGCATGTGACAGCTACTAACAGCTACCACGAACAGCAGCTAACGACACTGCTCAATGCTGCTGTACGACGACCCCTAAACGGGGAGGAGGTCACTCACTAACAGATCCAAATAAAGGGAGGGTGAGTCGTGCGGTCGGGTCTCCCCGCCCCAGGTTAACTAATAAAGCCAACACTCGATTGAGTTCTCACGTTCGCCCCTGTGTCAGGTTATAATTCTACAGAGCAGCAGCCCCTTTCGTTCTGGGCAAACAACTCCTACCAAGAAAACAGGCAATGCTGATTTAATTATTATAAGGTGTATACAAAATAGTAGGAAATGGCAGGCAGACATTTGTATTCAATTACAGAGACACATACTACATTAGCTAAATAGATTAAATATAATTAAATAATTGGTCACATGGCATTTAAAATTTAGTTATATTTCCTATCTATAATCATTACTAGTAATAGTTAATTATTAATAATAAGCTTAGGGCTAACTTCAAGTCTTCGATATGAGGCTGTGGCGTGTATCAGAGCAAGAGAGAGAACAAGTGTTTATGGCTGAAAGCCACTAGGCCAAAACGTGGAGGGAAGGAAACCTCCACGGGGTATCAGGGAATAGTGAGGGATGAAAGTGTTCCAGCCGGGGCCCTAAGACTGTAGCCTTCACCTGAATCTTCAGGACTGTCTGGGCAGGTAAAGACTGAAAAGGTCCCCCAGTGGAACGACAAAGAACAAGACGGGAAATGAGATATGAAGGAAATCTAACTAAGCGTGCAACCCTCATCCTAACGAGGCTCGTTAGGCACAGCGGAGAAGGCTCAATTATGGCCCCACTCCCATGGGCCGGCCCCCAGGCCACAGACCAGAGTCTGAGGACTCCCACTTCGAAGGCTGCCACGCCACTTGGTCACCGACCACCAGGTGCCGCAAGTCATTCCTCACAGCTGGACCTTTAACTGGCTTGCTGACCAGACCTCAGTAACCTCCAAGATCCAGAGAGCAAGCTTGCCAATAGAGAACACACTTTATAGCGTCTGTGCTTAATTCTATCTATCTTTGCATCCTGATCCCTAAATTCACCAATGTCATGAATATGCTCTCCCATCTAATTACCAACTGTAAATGTTAATAGTCTTTCAAGTCTCATCACACTCTAATTTGTTTTACAAAAAAATATTCATTTCCTCACTTCTTTGTATTCACAATGAATCATCATAGTACAAAGGCAGGATGTGGGTAACTCCTTTAGGGAACTTCAGAAAATTCTTTGAAAACCTGGAAAAGTCTACCTCTTTAGGAACCCAAATTTACACGTGCGTGTGCATCTGCACTCCTCCACCAGCCAGAGGAAGGCCCTCCGCCCGCACCAGGAGCTACTCTTACCCGTATGGTTTCGGATGCAAAATGCCCCTCCGAGATCATCAGGTTCCCAGTCTCGTCCAGCTTCACAATGGCTCCTGAGTTGGCCTGCACTTCGGCTTCAAAGGCCTGGTGCTTCTGAAGCTTGCCCTGTTGGCAGACCAGCAGTGAGCCATGGATTCAGCCATTCAGCATCATTCTGTTGTCCCCACCCCTCAACCGCGCCCCCTCTAACCACGGGCACCTCACCCAGCATCGCATCCACCCCCTGCCTGCTCAATGACTCAAACACTCTGACTGTGGCTACACCGGCCCTCTGAGAGCCTGGCCGCTGAGGACCACGACTCTGCAGATAACAAGATGCTACAGAATATCCTAATGTAACTGCCCACCAGGAAATCAACCTTTGTGTGGACATCCAATCCCTCCCAGAAATGCAGAACATACTGAGAGTCTTCTTGGCACACAGTGTTACCCTTGGAGAAGCCAGCCACATTCACTCAGGATCTAGTATTTTCAGCTTGTTTTAGAAGCCATGCTCTCTGATGAATTTAATTTGATACATTCCATTTCACAATACCTCTTTTTTAATCAGGTAAGGGCTGAGCTGCCAAGGGCCTGCCAGGCACCTAAACCAGCCCTTACCACTTCCTCTTCTTGGATGACATTGACATGTGTAGTAAGAAGAGCCATGAGTCCAGCTACTGCTCCCTTTGCTAAAAAGCCTTTCACCAAAATCAGTGAGAAGGGCGGCTCTTTGCTCCCAACAGCTTTACTGAGGTGCAGTTTACACCATAAAATTAACTTGTCTTACGTACAAGTCAATGATTTTTAAAGGCTTTTGCTTTTGATAGAGTTAGTCCTTTCTTACGTCTGATCTACATTCTTCTTGCTGCCCAATCTCCCAAGGTCATAATTAAATGACTTTCTTGGTATATTTTTTAGGCAAAAACACCCGAGCTCTCGAATCCTGGCACGAATCTCAGGGAGATCACACGCACCTGCAAGTTGGTTGGGTCTTTGTAATTCTCATCGGACGCGATCTGCAGTTTCTCTTGAATCCATTTCTCCAGCTCCTCGGCATCTCTCTGGAAGAACTGGAACCGATAGGAATCTTCAAGCTTCTGGCGCCTCAGGGTTGAGAGCTCCTTGAAGCGGTGGTATCTGTCCAGGACCTGCTGCCGCCTCTCCTGGATGTCCTCCGCAGTTTCCAGCACTTTGACCCCGCTTGGGTCCATTTTCTGAAAAGAAAGAACGCCCTGAGGTAAGCACAAGACACCAACGGAGATTTAACGGAATGCGCCTCTCCAAAGGAGAGAGGGGAGAGGAAAATGGTCAGACAGCCCCGGAGGCCAGTGAATCAAGAAGGGAGCCTTTTCTCAGGATCTAACAGTGCAGCCCGGCCCCGTCCCTTTGCGAAAGACCGCTCTCCGTGCCCCGAAACCCCTGCCCATGTGGGTGCCTCAGAGGACGCCTAACCAACGTGGCGGGGGACCAGGCGAAAAGTAGGCCTAGAACTGTGTTCTGACCTATCGATCCTGTAAGACCTTTGAGTATTCAAAGGAAAGGCTGCCTGTGGTACTCCAAAAGTTACTGAGAAATCCATTCAAGAGTGCTTTCATCTGGTCTGTGTACTTTTTATTATGTAGAGATGAAGTAGAATCTATTCTCACTTAAGTCAGCTTCTCTATCTTTCTAGACCTCAGCCGGTTATTCAACAAGAAAAGGGAAACGATTACGAGTAACGGAGCCCCTAACATCAACAACCAACAGAGCGTTCCTAGCTGCCTTCGCAGCCACGCCCACGCGTCCCTGCTGCAGGTCCTCCCCCGGCTCCCACAGAGCCTGGGCGGCGCAGGCGCGTCTGACGCGCGCAGTGAAAAGAAAATCACAGTGTGACTTAAACAACAAACAAACCTGTGCTTAACTATGTATCCTGCTTTAGACCCCCCCACCCCATTATTGTGGAAAGCAGGGAGACTACATTAAGTCAGCATCAATTTCAAGTTCACCACAAATGCAGGCTAACCAGGTAGGTGGTACTTCCTCATTAACACTCAGTCTGCCACAACTTAAGACCCTCGGGTTTCTGGACAATTTCGCCAAATTTTAATATCAAAAAGAAAACCTGACCTATTTACAGGAGGAAGCCACCCGCTCTTATCAGGAATAAGCCGTTTTATCCTCTAATCAAGGAGGCATCACAGAGGAAAACAGGTGCAGGTCGGTGACGAAGAGCTGCTGAGCTCATCTGTAACCCAGGACCTTGGGCCACCTTCCTCTCTGCACCTCAATTTCCTAGAATGACTAATGAGGGCAGGGGAAAGGAGACAATCCCCAGCCCTTCCAATTTTAAAATTACATTCTACAGAGAACATTCTGAGACCTGGTCAAAAAAAGCTTAATGGTCTCACGGGCTCCCATTCTGTAATTTATTTAGACAGGGCATAAAACCCGTTACCCGGGAAACATTTGAGCGAGCTCTTCCCAGCTGGCCCGACCCAGCTTCTGGCAAAGAACAAGCAGGCCACAGATTAGGCACTGAGGTTGGCAAGTGCCCCCCCCCCCCCACCTCACCCCCTCCCAGCTCCGGGCACACTACGCTGATGAGCTCGGGGCTGCGTCCACACGTGGCAGGACTACCTTCCTAGGAAGGAGGCCACCAGGTGATTTCAGCCTTTATCACTGTTCCTTCCTAATGATTCTCCGTGTATTCTCCAGTTATTTCTGTTGTATTGTTCCCCCACACATCTGATTTAACCATAAAAGGGAACATGTTTTTTGCCATGTCACACCCCCACTTTAAAGCCCCTTTTATAACTCTCTTCTGAGAGGGGCAAGAACCCGCCCGTGGCACAGGCCCCTGGGTCTGGCCCAGCACGCCTGACTGGTGTCTCCCACCCACGCCCCTGCCCCTGGGCACGCGGGAATGAATGTCCCTTCTCCTCCCAAACACGACTCTCTTGACCCCAAACCACCTGCACAGGCTTCCTTTGTCTAGAACGTTCCCCGTCCCTTTTCTGGGAAACTCCTGTTTGCACCTCAACACCCAGCTGGGGTGCTCAAGCCGTAGGACCTGCCTCCTCACAGGGCTGTACACACACGCTGCTCCTTCCTTCCCCTGGCCTCGGGTTCAATCACACACACTCTTCTCAAGTGCCTGTGCGCACCACCCGCAGTACAATCAGACTGCGTGATCTCGTCTCTGAATCCCAATTTCCAGCACACACAGGCCATTATGAAATGTTTTTTGGATAAGACCAAGAGCATGCGTAACCCTGATTTATTTATGAAGAGCGGGGGAGAGCTCAACAGTACATCCGAGTTTGGTCAAACTGAAATCCTACCCAGGTAAACGCTGGATTCATCACGAAAACCACAAAGGAAGGGTGCGCCGACCGAAGCCGCATAACCGGGCAGCCCCCGAGGAGCAAGTCTGGGCTACTAATCCCACACACCACCCGGCAGTTTATTGCCAAAGTCAGCTGCTCTTCTCACCGACAGGGTGGGACCTCAGGGAAATGACGCCCAGGAAGGCAAGTTTTGTGTTAGCGACGGATAGCTGTGCCCGAAACATTCTCTCTTCTTACAAGAGCCTTCTTGAAAGCTGAGGGCAACCTTGAAACACTAAAGTGTCAGTTCGGAGTGAAGTTTCTGCAACAGTAGGGAATTATGCCCTGGCTGGTGTGGCTCAGTGGACTGAGGGCCAGCCTATGGACCAGAAGGTTGCCAGTTCGAGTCCCAGGCAGGGCACATGCCTGGGATGCAGGCCAGGTTCCCAGTTGGGGGCATGCAAGAGGCAACTGTTCGAAGTATCTCCTACACATCGATGTTTCCTTCTCCCCACCCCAACCTTCCTAAAAATAAATATATAAAACTTTGGGGGGGGAAAACAAAAGGGAATCACAACAAGGCAGTTCTGGTTTACACTGCTGCCCAAAGTATACCGGCCTCCACCAGAGAAGACTGATTCTGGCCTGACAAGGGCACCATCCTCGTCTGCTACCATGGAAACAAGACTCCTCCCACTGCCCTGCGCTGTCTGCTCCAGTGCTGTCTGTTCCAGTCATATCTCACAGCAAACTCCCCAGCAACCCAGGTTCCTGGCCCTGGGTGGGCGTGCTTCCCAGCTTACAGAGTCCCCTTTGCAGGACTGTTCTCTTCTCGCCCTCCCCAACACCACCATTTCATGCCGTACCATGCCCTCCTAGTGCAACGCTGCTTCCTCGTCCTCCCTGAAGTCCTGAATCAGAAGGCCTCACTCCCTCAATGCTGCTCTTGGGCACCATCGCATTCTGCCATGTCACTGCTGTTTTCTCCCTGACATTTTTATACGTTTTTTAGGGAATTTAAAGTCCCCAAGGGACTATAGAAAACACATGTTGTCTTACTCTCTAACCACAGAACTCGGTGCACATTACAGTCAATTACATTCTAAACTTGGAAATCAAGAAACGCTGTCAGGTAAGTATACAGGACACAAGGCCACCTCCGTAGCAGGTGGGAGAGCCCAGGGTGACCCAGGACGGTCTGTTCCCAGGCTAGCACGCTAGAACCAGAGATGCTGGAAATGGCTGGAGCTGACATAATCATTATTGGTGGCTGTTTGGTTATTTATTAATTCCTTTCACTACCTCTTATCTTTTATATCCCCACTTTGGAGGGAAAAAGAAAGGAGGAAGATACATTAATCAATTAATCATTAAAACACCTAAATTTGTTTTGTTTCTTTAAGAGACTGAGCATCCTGCCCTGATGTGGCTTAGCTGGTTGGAGCGTTGTCCCGTAACCAGGAAGGGCAGGAGTTTCATTCCAGATCAGGGCCTGGGCCTGGATTGTGGGTTCCGTCCCCGGTCGGGGCACATGCAGGAGGCAACCGGTCGGAGCTTCTCTCCCTTTCTTTCTCCCTGCATTCCCCTCTTCCTAAAATCAGTAAGAATGTCCTTCAATGAGGATTTAAAAAAGAGAGAATATTCCTATCTTCCTAAGTTAGTGAACAATTAAGGTTAAAAATAATTTATAAACTTCCCTTGTTCTCATCCTCAGGAGAGAGTTAAGATGGGAAACCAGCAGGCAAGTGTCTAATCTGCTGGCTTACAGAATTTCCTCGTAAGGAAACTTTCTGAAGGAGGTGTAGTTCTGTCTGCAACCGTGACCCTCTGCATGGGTGCTCTCTCGAGGTGTCTGAGTCTCCAGGTCAAGGTCGCTGGTGTTCGTCCCGCCCCCTCCCACCACAGGGTGCACCGCCTTTCGTCCTGTAGCTGCTACAGAAATTTCCATGAAATCACACTGGGGAGCAGCCCTTCACAATGGAAACAGGAACCCCCAACCTACCACTGCAAAGGTTCCACCTGGGCGGCGCCCCTGCTTGGGTGCAGCTGGCTGATTTGGCCCCTGCCAATCCAGGGAGACAGACCGGCGGGGCCCTGCTGAAATTAACCAACCTGAAAGGCCCTCTTTGTCACCCCAGTGAAGTAGAACGAGTCAATTCTATACCGAGTGCTTCGGTCAGGCAATAATGGACTTTTCTTTCCTGCAGTGATCAGCTGACGTCAGGAGGTGGGAGCGCTGCCAAGCCTCGGCTGGCCTGCTCCTGCTCCAGGGAGCTGGGCCTCTGCAAGCCATCAGAACTCCCCCACTCGGAACGCGCGTTTGCGCGACAACAGGAGCCCAGGTTACAGATTAATAAGAGTCCCCCACCCTTAACCTGAAGGGGAGCTGTCTCTACCTTACCTATATGAGCTCCCTGTTTTCTTTTTGCTCCTATAAGGTTACTTCCACAGACCATGTTAAACACAGGAACATTTTCATATTGCCACCCAAAGGTGCTTATGTAACCTCCCACCCCAAACTACCTGAGACAGAGTGGAACTCCTCAGGCCCTGCCAGTGCGCACCATGTTCCCGTCAGGACAGAGGCAGGCTGTTCAAACTCCACCCCTGCCCCCAAACATGCAGCTGACTGATAAGGCAGATTCCACAGAGAACTTCCCAGCAGTTCCCTGCCTTACTAGGATTAACACCTCTGAAGAGCTAGAAGGGAAGACCAGGGCAAGTGCCATTAGAAACAATCGGTGACCACACCAGCCTCCCATCTACTCCCGACTGCCTGACACCCCGCACTGACCTCCCAGGACCGCAGTCAACTGCCTGCTGATCTCAAAGCAGCAGATCAGCCCTGACTTTGCCAGGCCCCTGCACACAGAGAACGACGCGGGAGAAATGAAGTGCTGAACGTATTCTCTGTATGTTTAAGGACAGCTTCCCACTTAAGGTAACCAAAGAAAAAGGCCATGCTTTTGCAGACACTGTTAGGCCAGGCTGAAGATACAGGCTAATTATAAATGCTGCAATGCAGCAGTCAAAACGCTGGCTGCATCATTCGGCAAGTCATGCGGACTGCTCTCGGGGGACAGCAGGAATCGCAACCGCGTCCTCTACTGTGATCAATAAAGAGGTCGTGTCTGCATTCTCACAGTCTGCTAGATCTCGGGGAAGAGAAAAGAGAAATGGTGATACGAAATCTGGGCTGGAAAATTCTAGTTTAATCCAAAAATATAACATGTCTAAGAACACCTCCTCGTATCAAAACAAATGTCTACCCACTGCCAAGTGAAAATGGAGGCCTGCTAAGGAAGCTGGCCATTAATTAACATCTTTGTCTTCTTAACAAATATCAAGAGACAGCTGTCGGAGACGGTTCCTGGTACCTGGGGAATATTTAAAGCACCTTCACCTAACCTGCAGAAGCGATTTGCCCCGCTGCGCCAGGGGAGGTCTCGGTCTCATCTTTGGAGGGTGGGGAGAGGCGGTGCGTGGGACAGAGCTTAGGTTAAGCAACAGAAAAGGCTGCAGATGCAAACATTTTCAAACCAAAGGCCGACAGCTTTGGCCTCTGCAGTGAGTGGTTTCGGACACCTCACCCGGATCTGGGTGAGTGGGAGAATCGGCTGCCAGCTTCTCCACGGAACCTCGGAAGAGAGTAAAACCGTGGTGACGAGGAAAGGAGTCACTCTTTAAAACAAAGCAAAGGGACTGCCAGCATTTCAACGGGCTGAACACACCAATGTAAGAGGCCTCGGGAATACTGCAAAATGAATTCCCCTTGCAGGCAGGACACAAGGTATACAGTTTTGCAAGGAAAGGGGTTTCAGGAACAGGATGAAGAGATCACTTGGCTCCACAGGAAAATTCATAAACATTACCCAAAGCGAAAGGGCACAGAAACTATTCGCCAGCTTTGTTTTGTTGCTCCGTCAGAGCCCAAAGGTGAAGAACCGACCGACAATGTCCTTTCTCCGTGGCTTATACAGCTGGTCCACCACCAAATTTTACATTTCCACAGCAAGAGGACTCCGCACACCCAGGGACGCAGAAGGGCTCCCCCGAACAAACCACAAAAAACCTGGTTAGCACCCATAACAATCTGACACCAACTGATTCTCAGATCAAATGAATTAACTCAAAAAAAACAGCTTGGCTACAGATTTTAGTGGCCATCTGCTGATAAGCAGAGAGGTAAACATTACATGAATTAAGAGATTCAACCATGGAAAAAATCTTTGTTTAAACCACATTCCAATCAGGACTGTGGATCTGCCCGTCAGCCTTCAAACTGATGCATTCATTTCAACTCCTTAGCAGGATTCTGCAGAGGTGAGCAGGGACTTAGCTTTGGGAAAGCAAAAATCTCATTCTGCATTGCATCAAAACCCAGAAATGAAGAGCAACGCTGGGAAAACTCGCTTCTGCATGCCCCCCAATTACTACGACCTTGCTGCTACTTACCTGTTCACCTGTAAAATTCAGATGTGAGGTATTTAGGTGCAAAACACTGTTACCGAGATTCAAAACAAAGTAAAACAGGAGAACATTATAACGTGGCCCATTTTTATAAACCTTGTTTAAATAATTAACCAGTCTGATTTATAAAAGGGCCTGCCTTGGATTTATCACCCCTAATCACTAGACATTTGCAAAGTTTGTATTTCTCCTTGTGGAATAAGACACTAATTTTAAGCATTTTTCTTTTTGACAAACACTCAAAAACTGTACACAGACACAAAAGCTCAATAATGAGCTTTTTTTTTTTAAGTAAAAAACACAAACTCCATTTCATTATAAGGATCGTGGCAGAAAAAAATAAGTTAATGGAAAGAGGAAACAAAAACAAGTTTACAATACTCGCCAAATTTTAAAATACTATTTTGACTACATGTTTCCAGACTTTTTTTCAAATATCTGAGATAATCTGTTTAGTCCCTTGGTTCTTAAGAACCAAGTAACCATCAATAAAAAGTAACCCAGCAAATGTTCCATGCAAATGCCAGTAGGGTGATAAGAAATAATATATTCATGCCTTAAAGGGAGGAAGGTAAAACACAGGAGGCTTTGGAAATTTTAGAGTAAATTTGCTAAGACTTCTGTTCACATAACACCAAAACCAAACAGGAGAAAAAACCAACCCTAACAGGAACCTTAACAGAAAAGGCATGCAGGCCGAGTTCTGCCCCTCCCGTGGGATCACCCCACTTCTCTGACACTGAAGTGTCTTCACTGCAAACCAGGCAAAAGCGAAAAGGCAACGCATTTCCTGCATGCTGGTCAAATACCTGGACTCTGCGCTTACGAAACGATGACAACATGACGGAGGAATGTGGAGTCTGAAAGGGCGGGGGAAGAGCGAGATAACAGGCTTCTGAGGGCAAAGGGAACAAAATCATTTCAAAATGGAGAAAACAGATCCTTAAAAATACTTGAATACAGATAAGAATCAAATTTCAAATGACTTCCCCAGTGCTCTCTATTAATAAATCCCACCAGGGATTTACCGTGCGGAAAAAGAACTGAGGCTTCCTGGTCTGAGCAGTTCCTATCTACCTAAATGGGCTGCCGTGGCCAAGTCATCATAGCCCTTTGGGGCCTCAGTTTCCCCACTTTTCAAATACCGTAGTAATATTGAATATGTTTTTTAACACGAGAAGTTCCAATGAAATTGGAACTGAAATTCCGAGGGCTAGTTGATCCCTAAATCCCCTTCCATTCAGTAATAAAACAGCATAATTTCATGAAATCATCAGAGTCAAGAACTCAGGCTATAACGATCCGACTTGGGCCTAGTTTACAGGTCCAGGTCCACTTCCTCTATGAAATTTTATTTCCTGTTTAAAACAGTTGCAGGAGGAATATGAAGGAAAAAAAAAGGTGGAAGGGAGGTACAAGGGCAGCTGCTCCAGTTCACTGGCCCTCAGTGCTTTCCTCCTGAATTCCTGGAGCCAGCATTTGCTACGGGGGCGCCGAATTCTGAATTCCTGTACCTACTCGGACCACAGCTGATGGACCACAGCTGATGGACCACAGCTGATGAGCTGCAGCAGGGCCAGCTGTGTAACCTGTGGCGTCCTGGAATAGCCCAGCGGACTGACTATGAGGCGGGCCTCGTGGTGACTGTCCTTAGAGCAGGTTCAGCAATGACAGCACTGTGGACTATGGTGGATACCTCATTTCTCGGGATCCGCAGTGGGCCCCTCCCTTTGGGATGAAGGCAGGTTGGGAAATAATTAAATGGAGAGAAAATTCTAACCCGGGGAACCACCTCAACCTGTTCATCAGATTGCCTGACAAGCCCGTGTTGGAGCCAGAGACAGATCAGATTTCTCCAATTATTAGATTACCGCAGAACTCGGCCACAGACCCAGAGCACCTTGGAGAATGTTCCTGAGCCCACGACTGACGCTGAGAACGGCTTCACACCTGTCCTGTCCAGAGCAAATCCTCCTTTCCAGCACATCGCTCAGTCTCGGTCCCTGGACGACAGCTAACACACTTTGAGGGCCCTCTGAGTATTACTGGCCCAGTTACTAAAAAGGGCTTATTGTTCATTTCCTGCACAGTGGCCCTCACTGCAGCACATTTTCCCCCTGCAGCACATTTTTTAAACTTTGACTTCAATCTGACCTTTCAAAATCTCAGACATTAGCTGCAACAAAAGGGAAAATAGATGACTGGTTTCCAGAGTTAGAACCTTGGCTCCACAGCTTCACATAACTGAGTGTTCCCACTGCTATTAAGATTTTCTTTTCTGGCTGCAAGACACCCCCACCCTTCCATCTTTGATACATTCTGTTTCAGTAAGGTCCAATTGCTATGACAACGCAATTTCTCAATACTTCATATGGTCTCTTCTATTCTTTCCTAACAGCCATGATGGTAAGTTTTTCTAAAACACCACAATGAAGACAGAACAAAGGGCCTACAGTGCTGATTTCAGGATCTATTATATAAAAAAGATGTGATAAGGTGTTGCAGTGGTTCAAGCATCCTCTCAACTCAGCTTTCTGATCTATTCGGGCTTTTAATTTAAAACATATCCGACCTTTAACGTTACCAAGCCCTTTATTTAAAATACACTTTACTCCAATACATCAAAGAGACTTTTAAAAGCAATTTTCTTGGGGAAACACCTCATCAGATTCAGGGACGGCTTTCAGACAAAAGGCTGCTCTATCATTCAACCGGCATGGCTGTAGAATTTTTGACAAATAATATACTGCCCTCGACTCGAAAAACCCGGTCTCAGGAAAATAGTAACTCTTAAGCTATTAAGTTATTTGATTTGAGTCTCACACAAAGCAAGAGCCGCAGCTATCCGCTTTTGACAAGCAACTCACAACTGGGTAGGAAAGAAATGTTTATTATAAGAAAAAGAGAAGAGAGGGCAGCCTTGAGCTTTTCTGCATCCCGGGAAGGCCAAGAATCGCCGAACCGGATGAAATTAACATCAAAGAGACCTTCACCTCAAGCTCTCGCCTCTTTCTCCTCCAAGGGGTGGAGGAGAAAGCCCACACTGCTTGCAGAGATTTGGGAAAAGAAGCTGCAGCAGTCGCTCCCCACCGAGGGAAGAAACCGTGTGCGGTGGGGGAAGCGCTCTGCAGGAAGAGGAACGGGGACCATCTCCACCAGGGAGCCCCCGCCCCACCTGCCGCAACCGGATGGGGCAGGGCGGGGCCGCGACCAGGCTGGGGCTGGGGCTGGGGGCGGGGAGGGACCCGGCGGCCTCGCCACCCCCTCTGCCCAGTCAATGACATTCCAGCTGCAAACACCGGGACTCCGCCAGGCGGCTCTTCCGCAGCCCACGCGCCACAAGCAGGTCGAGACCGACTCGCCCGGCACCTCGCCCGCTTGAGGAAGCAGCAAGGCCGGCCCGGCTCACCTGTCCGCGCGGTAGCCCCGCCCCTCCCCGGGGGCGACACCCCTCCCCACCCAGGGGTCCGCTGCCCTCCCACCCCGCTTCCGCCCGCGCTCCCCTGCTCCCTGTCTCACCAGTTCCTGCGGGTGGAAGCCGTGGGTGCGTGGGGCTGGGGGTTGCTGAGGGACCAACGATCCTCCGCGGCCTCTGCTCCTTGCCGTTCGCTCCGCAGCGGGTAGTGGCGGCGACGCGCGCGCCCCTCCTCTTTTATACGCGGCCACGCGCGTTCCGGCGGCGAGCGGGCGCGAGCGCGAGGGAGCGCCCGGGCAGGGAACGAGGGACGGGGGCGAGCGCCGGCCGAGCAGAGGGGGCGGAGCTTTCACGGACTCGCTTTCCGAGCGTCTGACGGAAAGGGGCGAGCGTTCCCGGAAGGAGCCGAAGTGGCCGTGCCGGGGAAAAGATCGCGGGTGCGCGGCGGAGGATGTGAAAAGGCGGGCGCGCGCGAGGGATGGGGTGGTCGGTGGTGCAGTGGAGTCTTTGCCTCCGCTCGGGTGAGCCGAGGTGCTCCAGCCGCCCCACCCTCCCCGCAGCTTGGATCCTCCAATCCTGCCCCTCCCCGCCCTGCAGAAAATCTGCACCCCACCCTTCCACCCCTGGGAGCCCTTCCAGGACTGCAGCGAGAGGCGGGGCAGGGGTCATCTCTGCAGTCTGGCTGGGGATGCTGCGCTCCCGGGCCGGAAAAACACCCAGTCCCCAAGGATGAGGTCACTGTGTGCTTCTCTTCCTCCTGCCCACTTTCCGGAGGAGACGTCTGGGGCCGAGGACGCAAGTCAGCCTATGCTGGTGGGGTCTGGGGTCAGAAATCGAGGATGATTTGGGGGCTCCAGGTTTGAGGAGGTGGTAAGAAAAAGGCCATATCCGATCATAAAAAATAAAGCCGACTAATTTAGAAATGAAGTCTGTCATTCCGGGATTTGGAGAGTTAGTAATGTCTCATAAACTCACAACAAAAGCTTTCTCAGAGGTCACCCGTGGAATAGGATGCCTTCATTGTATTTTATAAAAAAGACATTAAAAGTTCTTCTTGCCACCATTAATTGAATTTTCCTCATGTACCGGGCACTATGTTAAGCATTTCATGTGTTACTTTTCTTTCTTAAGTATTTGAGGTGATTTTATGAGGTGGGTATTATTTCCCCATTTTGCAAATCACACTGACATGGAAGCCAGGAGTCTTGCCCCCCATCAGGCAGCTGTCAAGAGGAAAAGCTGGTCTGAATCAAGCAATCCGAACCTTCTCTTAAACAGTATGTCATCCTGTCTTCCCATAGCAGAGCAGGGCATTGTGCTGGCAAATGCTGGAGTGCCAAGGACAGAAAAGATTTCTGGAATTTCTGTTCCTAACGGACTTGGCAGTTTGAGTTATGGGGTAGGATGCCGTTTCCCCACCCCTGCTGGGGTCACAGCTGGGCCTCAGCCATTGGGAGTAACCTGGGGCTGGTTCCTCTGCAGTCAGGCAGACCAGGAGCTCGGGAGCTCTTCCGCTCAGGAAGGCCTCAGCCTCCCGGTTACCGAGCAGCCCTCCTCTTTAAATAAATATAAAGGCACTGGGCACAGCACCAGAACTTGAGCCCAGGCCCAGCCCTGAGCTTCCTGATCCTCTGTAGTCTGGCTTCTTCCCCTGTGCCTGGGATCTGTAATCCCGTTTCTAAGCCACCCTGGCTGTAGCCACGACAGTGAGGAAAAACTGTTCCCACAGTCCATTGGGGCGGAGAGAAAAGAAAAGGGGTGGCCACACCCAAGAAGCAGCTTTACAGAATGTGGAGGAAAAACGTAGGAGCATTGAAGCATTTCCTGCAACTACTGTGTGGATAAAACAGGACTGGGTAACTCCTCCCTGGGGTGTGTGCTTCTGGCAACAGCTGATGGCGTCCATGGCCTCTTCTCCAGTGGGTAACAGCAAAAAAAGAAAAAAAAAATCATGGCTAACACAATCTTAGCTCTTCAAAGATGTGAAATGGCTAATACAATCATAGCTCTTCAAAACTTGACCCAGACCTGCTCTGGCAAAAGAATGCATCTCAAGGCCGAGGACAGGAGCTATAAAAGGGAGGATTTTTCTTTTAAATCACTCTGGCCTCATAGTGAAATGGAGGTTTTGCTGCCTTTGCCAGATGCAAAACAGATTGGAGACCTTAGAGCTTCTGTGTTAAGAAACTAAAATCTTACTCAATCCTTTGATCTGAGACGCTTCCAAAAATAGTATTCCAGCCTTCTCCACCTCCCACTCACCCACCCACCCCATTCAGCATTTGGCACTGGAGATGAGGCTTTAAAGAAATTCTTTCTTCACGTGTTCTATTGTCGGCCTACATCACCTCCCATCAGTTTCACCACATGCCTAACACTCTGCTAGGTGTGGGGAGAGGGGGATGACAAAGCAGATAATGGCATTCTTTGTTGTCTGGCACTCATTCAGAAAAAAAATATTTAGAAAACACTGGACAGTTGCTCCCGTAACCAATCAACTCCACGCCCTCGGCCACATTGTTCCCGGCCTCCTGAAAAGGTGGAGGCAGGGCTGAATTTAAGTTCCTTTTCTGCTCCAGCTGTTCTCTGAAGGTTTGCTGTGTGCCGTAAGCTTAGGCATCTCAGCGGTCCCACTACCCTTTCAAGTTGTTCAAGGTCAACCATTGGGAAATACATTAATGTTATATGTGTTCACATGTTCCAGCCATGGAGAGTTACCTGTCCCCTCTCCCCGGGTCAGTCGAGTGTCTTTCTCTGCTCTCTCTCTTGCACACACACACAGCAAAGCGAACAAGCAGACACCAACACTTCCACTATTTTTTTGTCCCCGCGAGGGAGTCCCACTGGCAAGTGGGCTGCACTTCTTCCCAGATGACTGTCTGGGATGGCGAGGAACAGGACAGAGCTTCCAAACTGACTGGAAAAACCTTGAAGACCCGCTACATGAAATAAACCAGACACAAACAGGCAATTATTATGGATTCCACTTACGTGAGGTGCCTAGAATAGTCAAATCCACAGAGACGGAAAGTAGAGCAGGGGTTGCTGGAGGCTGTGGGAGGGGAGGTAGGGAATTTGTGTTTAATGAGGATGGAGTTTCAGTCTGGGAAGATGAAACAGTTCTGGAGGGGATGGTGGTGAGAGTTACACGCAGTAAGTGTGGTGCCCTGGCTGAGTGTTGTCCCATAGGCCAAGGTTGTGGGTTCAATCCCTGTTCAGGGCACATACAAGACTCAACTAGCCCTGGTTGGTGTAGCTCAGTAGATTGAGCACTGGCCTGCAAAACAAAAGGTTGCCAGTTCAATTCCCAGTCAGGGCATATGCCTGGGGTGCTGGCCAGGTCCCTAGTTGGGAGCATGTGAGAGGCAACCGATCAAAGTATCTCATATATTGATGTTTCTCTCCCTCTCTTTCTCCTTCCCTACCCCTTCTCTAGAAAAAAAGTAAAATAAAAATAAATTAAAATTAAAAAAAAATCAGTCCTGGCTGGTGTAGCTCAGTGCATTGGGCGTGGACTGTGAACCAAAGAGTTGCTGGTTTGATTCCCAGTCAGCACATGCCTGGGTTTTGGGCCGGGTCCCCAGTGGAGGCCACATGAAAGGCAACCACACATTGATGTTTCTCTCCCTCTCTTCTTCCCTTCCCCTCTGTCTAAAAATAAATAAATAGCCCCGGCTGGTGTAGCTCAGTGGATTGAGCACAGGCCTGCGAACCAGAGGATCACGGTTTGATTCCCAGTCAGGGCACATGCCTGGGTTGCAGGCCAGTGCCCTGCAGGCCAACTCCCAGCAGGGGACGCAGAAAAGGCAACCATACATTGATGTTTCTCTCTCTCTCTCCTTCCCCCTCTAAAGGTAAATAAATAAATTAAAATCTTTAAAATAAATAAATAAAATTTAAAATGTATTTTTATTTATTTATCTTTAGAGGGGAAGGGAAGGAGAGAAGGAGAGAAACATCAATGTATGGTTGCCTCCTGTGAGTCCCCTGCTGGGAACTGGCCTGCAACCCAGGCATGTGCCCTGACTGGGAATTGAACCGCAATCGTGTAGTTCGCAGGCCCGTGCTCAATCCACTGAGCTATACCAGCCAGGGCCTTAAATAAAATTGCTTTTAAAAAAGAATCAACTAATCAATGCATCAATAAGTGGGACAAATCCATGTTTCTCTGTCTCTCTCCTTTTTCTATTTCTAAAATCAATTAAAATAATGTCAGGCCCTCTTGAAATAAACTTCTTTAAAAATTCTTCATTTGTTGATTTTTTTAATATTTTATTTATTTATCTTTAGAGGGGAAGGGAAGGAGAGAGGGAGAGAAACATCAATGTACGGTTGCCTCTCGTGCATCCCCTGCTGGGAACTGACCCCTGCCAGGAACTGGCCTGCACCCAGGCATGTGCCCTGACTGGGAATCGAACCGCAATCGTCTGGTTCGCAGGCCCGCGCTCAATCCACTGAGCTACGCCAGCTAGGGCCATTTGTTGATTTTTAAAGAGAGGAAGGGAGAAAGAGACAGAGAGACAGAGAAATATTCATCTGTTGTTCCATTTACTTCCGCATTCATTGGTTGATTCTCCTATGTGCTCTGACCAGAGATCGAACTGAATCCAAGACCCTGGCATACTGGGACGACGCTCTAACCAATAGAGCTACCCAGACAGGGCCCTGAAAAAACTTTAGTAGCTTTTCATTGACTAGAGTTGCCCAAACTAATTAGAGATTCTGGAGGATCCACAAACTCATCCCCACTTCTTTCTGGAGCCATTTTCTAATGCTTTTCTCCAGAGGTGAGCTTAGTCACTTCTTAAACAGGTTTTTTATTTTCCATTTTTCATGCTTAAAAAGTTACTTATCTTAAGAGAGAGGGGGTGGGAGGGAGAAAGGCAGGGAGAGAAACATTGATGTGTGGTTGCCTTTCACATGGCCCCTGCTGGGGACTTGGCCCAAAACCCAGGCACGTGCCAACTGGGAATCCAACCAGTGACTCTGGTTCACAGGCTGGTGCTCAATTCACTGAGCCACAGCAGCCAGGGCAGCATGCTTTTATTTTTTATATTTCATGCTTATACTTTATTTTTTGTTTTATTTTTCATACTTTTTAATTTTTTTATTTTCTTCTCCTAAACAGGTTTTTTATTTTTCCATTTTTCATGTTTTTGCCTCCAACTAGAATGTCCTTCTCTCCTGACACCCACCCCTCATTTCCACCAGATAGATCTTACCCACGTTGCGTAGAAACTTTCTGGAAGAGCAATTTGACAGCATGGATCAGAATACAAAACTCACATGCTGCTTGACAAAACGTTCCATCTGGGAACTTACCCTAAAAAGGTGGGACAAGATACACATTTAAGAATGTGAATAATTGTAAAAAATTAGAGGCAACTAGTCACCAACTGAAAAATGGTACATTATGTGTAGGATTCCTAAGTCCAAGACAGTATTGGTGACAGCACGCATACTGATTGGCTTGAAAAAGAATCTGAGGTTCTCCCAAATGATAGCAGGTGGCAGGGCAGCACGGGAACTGTGTCTGCTTAAGAACTGAATTCCTCTCTCTGTTCCCTATGCACAGAGATGTTCAAGGGGGTACCGAGAATGGAAGGGTTTGGGGACTTCTTTGCTGTCTTTTAACATTGTTGACTATTTTTAATAGTCAAAATGGATCACATGCTCTCTCCAAGATACTTTCTTGACCCAGCCTAACCTCCAAGTAAAGCATTCCAGAAAGTATATTCCCAGAAATACCAGGCCCGAGAGAAGCCCCGGAAACAGGGAGTTTCATGTCAGTTTGGAGGCTGACAATTCAAAGCAACAAAGTGAAGGCACCAAAAAGTCCTGCAAGAAAAAAAATCCTTTTTTCCTTTGATTTAGAATGGAAACTTTTTATTAAGGGAGATTTCAAAGATAAGCCCAGTAAGCAGAATATTACAATGAACCTGCATATGCTCATCACCACCGGCAACCATCACCAACACTGCCATTGTCGTTTCATCTATTACTTCAATTCGCTGACCTTGAACTCAGTACACACTTCCCAAACTTCTTTGACCTCTGAACTCTTTTTTTAGAATCCTGCAGCAAAGCTCTCTGGGAAAAGCTGCCCTACATGAAATGGATCTGTCTTCTGAGCTCCCATCTGTTACCTCGAACCCCCAAGCCCTCCAAGTCCAGGAGCCACACTGTCTCCTCCCGACTGAGAATCCTCTCCCCACGCACCTGTTTCACTTTAAGTGAAGCATCTTGTAAAACCTGTTTGGAGTCAACTCTCCACCCCTGCCACAGGCTGTGGGCAGTTTCAGTGTAGCCTTCACTGTAGGTTCTAGAGCTTGACTTAGTCACGTCATTCGACTGTAAGGTGTTTTTTATTGCTGTTTTGGTGGAGGGAAGAGGGTTATCTTTTAATTTCGAAACAGTTTACAGAAAAGTACAGGGATAATAGAATGAAATCCTATATACTCTACACCCAGAGTCCCCAATTTGCTAACATTTGACCACATTTGCTCTCTTAGTCTATGTATTATACACTCATTTATGTACACACACATGTGTAAACATGTATTCAACCCCACCAAATCATCTGAGAGCACGTGGCAGATATGCCCACTCACCCCAAATACTACATGTGTGTTTCTGAAGAACAAAAGATCCATTTTTACAAGCACGGCCCAGGAGTCAAAGTGAGGAGTTAAGGGGACAGAAAGACCGTGTTCAAGTTTTGCCACTGTCCCAATGTCCTTTGTAAGACAAACACACAAAAAGATACTTATCTGGTCCAGGGTCACATAACACCTTATGTAATCAACCCAAAGGCGCTAAAAGAAAAGTGTTTCTTGAATATGTCATCTGTATACAGTAACATTTTTTTCTTAAACAATGAAGCCTGGCTGCAGACGACAAATCCCTTTAAAATGGGCATTTTTGTGAATTTGTCATCATACAGCTGGGAAGACCACAGCTCTCGCCTGCTTTCTACAGGTCCACAGAAGACCAATTACAGGAATCCTTTAGGTGGAAGAGACAAAAAGGAGTGAATTTCCAGGCCTGTTAAGGCACCTGTGTAAAGCGCTGGAGCTCTTTCTGTCGTCCCAGCACCGAGACGGCAGCTCCCCAAACCTGATTATGTCACCGTGGGCATCATAGGAAGTTGCAGAAGCAGGGGAGGCTCCCAGTGCCTGGGTGGAAAGGCCTAGAACTCCACTCTCCTATTCGAGGGATGTGTAGGATTTCTCTATGGGAATTTTCAGGTCATCAAATTTGCTTTAAAATGATATAGGACAATGATATGACAGAATTATGGGCACTCTGCCTGAGAAATGAGGTCAAGCCTGAAAGGAAGCCAGCAGGCAAGTGAGCACTTGAATTTAAAAACAGACTGCAGTCCTTCGCACTCTGCCCGAAGGAATCTGATGCTACTACCCATCAGGAGTTGCACTTACCAGCTGGCAATCACTCTCTCTGCAGGTGACATCATGAGAATCAAAAACCCGGCCTCCCCAGCACCCTCTTCCTGGCTGACCCCATTCAGAACCCATTCGGAATACCGAGTACTGAACAACACATGCACAGCTGCGGTTAACACACGTCTGGAGGTACAACATTCAGACACCGGGAGAAGTGTTATCTATGGAGGGACAAATTCAAAGGAGCAGAGACCTCGGGGACCATCTTGTCCAGGGACTGGGCACATTTCGTTTTTGGCAGAGGCACGTCTCCACGTCTCACCTTACATGGAAGCCCAGAGCCTGTGACACAGCGCCACGGCGGAGGGCCCGGAGCTCCACAAGGGCCTCGCCAAGGTGTGAGCGGCACAACCGTAGCTGGCCCGGTCCACCTCTCATATCCCAGACCTTCGGTTACGAATAGGACAACTTCCCGGCAGATGGCAGGTTTCTTGAAGGGGAGCCTATGGAAATACGTGCGAAAGCCTTCCTGAGATGATGATGACGATGACGCACTGCGGGGCTGAGGACCCTCCACGCACCCCTCGGTCAGCACTTCCCAACCTGCTCAGTCTAGACACTTTCGTGATGCCATTTGTAAAGCACAGGCGAGGAGAGGAGAGGAAGCACAAATGGCCCAAATGGCCCTGGGGCCCGCGGGTGGGCTGGGGAGAGCGGTGTGCCTCGGGACACAGGCCGGAAGCTCTGCTGAGGCCCCGCCACAGAGCACAGTCCAGAGCCTTTGACGCTTGCTGACCTACTGACTGGTCCAGCTGCCCTGCTCTGCAGGTGGGAGTCCTGAGGTCAGAGGGTGGATGACCTACCCAAGCCAGACCCTCCAAGTGAACTGGGCCCGGCTCCCAGTGTTCATTCCACTGCGTCCACGTCACAGCACTTTCACCCTTTCCCACTTCTGCGAGATAACACAGGATCAGTGACTGGCACCTCATTCCGAGAAGGAATGACAGGGCAAAAAGCAGTTTTCCTAAGGTGAAGGTCAGGAAGACAAAAAAGGGAACAACTGCATAGACTGGGGCACCACCGTGCCCTCCCAAAGACCGACAAAGCTCAAGGCACAGGACATGGACCACATTGAGCCAACTGGACACCGGCAATGGAGTTTCAGAATTCAAGCTTTATTACTTATTTTTTTGGCACCACAGTAAGTAATGTAGAACGAGTCACTTCAACAGTAACAGGGAATCCCCGCTCTCCCTCAAAACACCCACCTCCCCACATTCGATGGTCCACAGGACGAGACCCCGGTCTGCCGCCTCTGCCCGCTATCCAGAGTCAGCAACTCTCCCCAGACGCAGAGCTCCGCTGACCGCCAAAGCGCCAAGCCTTGGATTTTTGTAGTGGTCTGGCCTGGCAAATCTGCCATCCTTCATTAGTCAGAACACGTAAAAATATTATATATATATTTATATATTCATATATATAAAAATCAGCTCTCAACTCCTCCCAAGCATCTTTATTCCTAACTCATTGGTTATGGGTGCTCAGTTCACATATATTGTGGCCAGCCCCATCTCTGCCCATCTTAATTCAAACCAAAAAACAAACCAAAAAGGGCATCTGCCCCCGCCCATGTGTCCTTAGTTGTCTGGGCACTGAGTTCCAGTTAAGTGGGCACACAGTGCTTCTCGGTTCGATGTAACGCGTGCTAAGTCCTAACCCCGACACTAAGCTATCCCTGGTGCCATTTAAGGCTAAGTGCATGTCTACACCAGGCATTTCCTCTGAATTTCTAGTTACTTCACAAGCTGAGAAGGCAGAGCAACCATAACCCAGACTTGCATGTAAGGATTCAGGCAACCACCTAGTGACCCTTTAAAGGGTGGGCTCACTTCAGCTCACAATGATATACTTAAAGTATTGCCTTATTTCTGAAAGACACTGGAGACAAAGGGAAAAAATGGGATAAAAGGCTAAACACCTCTTCTCGTAATTTTTGCCAAAACTGAGAGACAGGCCTTGGCCCAGCTGGCATGGCTCAATGGATTTGAGTGCCGGCCTGCAAACCAGAGGGTCACCAGTTCAATTCCCAGTAAGGGCACATGCCTGGGTTGCAGGCCAGGTCCCAATGAAGGGCACACGAGAGGCAACCATGCGCTGATCTTTCTCTCCCTCTCTTCTCCCCTCCCTAAAAATAAATAAATAAATAAAATCCTTACAAAATCTTTAAAAAAAAAAAAAAAGAGACAGGCCAAATCCAGGTATTCTGCCCTGTGGGTCCCTTAAGGGGCCATCAGACGCCCCTGACTTTGTGAGCCATGAAAACCTCCTTCACAGACACAAGGTAGGGATATGTAACAACACATACTGGCAAATTTCAAGTCTGACACGACTCTCCCAAATACAAATATGTTCGGTTGCTTTATTATTTCCCCTCTGCAACAAAATGGTGACAGTGGGTGACGGAGTGACATCAGGTACGCCAGAAGGAGGCAGTCAGAAAGCCTTTGGGGACAGGAATCTCCTTGTGCTGCAAACATTTCTGGGAAAGAAGAAGAAAACAGAATGAGTGTCTGATAACTCTGCTTCCAACACTAGACAATTCAAAGAAACTTTAAGGGACGGCAAGCTAAGTCCCTCGAACGGCGGTGGGAAAAGGACAAAGGCAGAGGACTAACGGGCGTGTGTGAGCCTTCTGCCTCCGCGTGAACTGCGACGGGCGACAAGCGCCACGCTATCACTGTGCCTGTCCTCTCTCGTCTGCCACAGCCCGGCCTCATCTCTAAATACTGCTGGTTTCCCGACTGGGCTACTGGAGACTGGAAGTCAGTGGGCTGTGCTGACGGACCTACCACGGAGTTCCAAGTTGTTTGTCAAACTTAACTGCTTAAAAATGTTGGCTCTAGGTCCTGAATGGTGTGGCTCGGTTGGTTGGAGCGTCACCCCATAGACCAAAAGGTCATGGATTCGATTCCCGGTCAGGACACGAACCCAGGTTGCAGCTTAAGTCCCTGGATGGCGTGGCCACAGGAGGGCAACCAACCAACGTTTCTATCTGTTTCCCTTCCTTACTCGCTCTTACAAAAAACAAAAAGAAAAGCCCTGCCTGGTGAGCTCAGCTGGCTGGGTGTCATCCCATAAGGCAAAGGGTTGCGGGTTTGATTCTCGGCTGGGGAACACGCCTGAGTTGCTGGTTTGGTCGCCAGTCAGGGTGCGTGCTACAGGCAGCCGACTGAGGATTCTCTCTTGCATTGATGTCTCTCTCCCTCTTTCTCTTTCCCTTCCCCTCTCTCTAAAAATAAATTTTAAAAATCTTTTTAAAAAAGAGAAATGAAAAATATGTCCTCAGGTGAGGATTAAAAACAAAAAGCTGTTGGCACTTGGAAACACCAGGAGCCGGGATGAGAGCGCAGCCCGCTGTCCTAGAGGAAAGCGAACACACGCACCAGCTCTCCAGGCCTGAGGCTGGGAACAAACCCTGGCCTACACACCAAAAACGTATGGGTGAGACCAGACTCACTGGGCAGGGCTCAGTCATCTCTTGGGGAGCTTCCTCATGGGCAGTTTGGACAGTGACATGTGAGAGGGGGAAATGGTGGGCAAAAAGCAGGGGTCAGGAAAACCGAGAGGAAGAGACTGTGATCAGAGAGCCCGGACGTCCCAGGCTGGTCAGGCAGAAGCACGTTTGAGGCCAAGAGCAATGTGGGAGGTGTTGGTCTCAGGGTCTCTTACCTCTAAGAACTGCTTGAGGCGTATGAAGGAACCCATCTGTCCCGAGCTTGTGATGGCTTCAATCCTGTGGGGACAGGGAGAAGACAGGTGGTGAGGACACCTATCTTTTGGAGAGAAATTAGGGGAAGGAGATCAGATGACCCACAGAGACACCTTCTGGACTGACTAAGGGTGCTGTTGCTCTTCCAAAACAGTCCCAACCCTCCTTTCCCAAAAGGGGTGCAGGGTAGAGGGTGCTCTCCGTCTCCCAGGTCTTTGTGATTGGGTGTCTCGGTCTATCCCCCATGAGAAATGCCATTAAGTGGAGAGAGGTGAGAAGGGTGCTTAAAGGTGAATGCCACATGGGGGTCAAGGTGAATGCCACACAGGATTCGAGCCAACCGAATGATAAGTCCGTTTCTTCAACTGACTTACTGAGAGGGTTTGACTCCTTGGTTTAATTCAAAACTGCATATAATCAGCATCCCAGGTTATCTGGGGGTGTTTGGAAAAAGAGTTTTAAAAAATGTCAGGTACTGGAATCTGAGATCTTTCTAATTCTTTTTTTTTTCTTTTCCATTTAGCCAATAGTATTTAAGAGAGACTCTTTACTGGAGTTTAAAAATGTTTATTCAGACTTGGCTGGTATAGCTCAGTGGATTGAGCGCTGGCCTGCGAACCAAAGCATTGCTGGTTTGATTCCCAGTCAGGGCACATGGCTGAGTTGCAGGCCATATTCCCAGTATGGGGTGTGCTAGAGGCAACCACACATTGATGTTTCACTCCCTCTCTTTCTCCCCACCTTCCCCATCTCTAAAAATAAATAACATCTTTAAAAAAATGTTTACTCAGAAGTCAGAGAAGGACACAAGACGTACATATAAGGGGTCACGCTTAAGGCCGGTGGTTTGAACAGCACCGGAGGGGATCCGATCACATGGGTTTTACCTGCCAAACCCTTGCCGTCTGCCTGGCAAGCCTCATACCTGGGGAAGTAGTCCTCTTTGATGAGAAGCATCACCTTCCAGAACTGGGCCTGGTACTGCTTCATGAGGGCATTCCCGCAGACCTGGAGGGAGGGACAGGCACCATCAGAGCCGAAGATGAAAACGCACATGCGTACGAGATCCAGAAACCACCATCAGCCCCCTGCCTTTCACTCCTATCAAGAAATTCAGCCACGAGCCCTGGCTGGCGTAGCTCAGTGGATTGAGTGAGGGCCTGCGAACAACACGATTGCGGTTCGATTCCCAGTCAGGGCACATGCCTGGGTTTCGGGCCAGTTCCCAGCAGGGGACACATAAGAGGCAACCATACATTGATATTTCTCCCCTTCTCTCCTTCCCTTCCCCTCTAAAGATAAATAAGTAAATAAAAAAAAGAAAAAAATTCAGCCACAAAATGCCACTTGGCAAGCATCTACTGAAAAAATAAATGGAAAACTCCAGCTTTCCTTGAAAGCATTTAACTGCATACGGCAATACCTCCATTAAACCAGCCTGCCAGCTCATGAACCAGACTCAATTAACTGTTTTTCGAAGACTCCACTGAAAGCGAGCCTTCCCAAAGCTCTGGGCGCCCCCGAACCTTCGTAAGCAGAGAACACAGAATCCTGCTTCGTTCTCGATGATTCAGGATCGCTGCTCGTGTACTGTGACTTCAGAAGCTTTAAGGTGACTAGACACTATCGGCATCATAGGACAACTGGAACCTGATTCATGACACATGCCTTCTTTCTTTAAGAAGTGTCTCCTTCCCACAGGAACCCTCACTCTAACTAGAGTTCTGGCCCCTTAAACAGGCAGATGGGACTGTACCAAGACTTCTGGATGAGGGAGACACCTGACTCAAGCCAATTCATCAGATTTTTCTGCTCTGGGAATTAGGAATCACATGGTGAGACACCAGTCCCAACAGCCGGGTGACCACACCAAGACGGAGGGATGTAGCCAGATGGACATCTCCTCCACTGTGCACAGAGGACTAGACACAGCTGGCCTGTGGCACAAGAATGAGGCCACTGGCAGGAATATGAAAGGCCCAGGGAGAGACTCATGGTACTTGGTGACACCCCAGTTCCTGGTTCTAGGCCCTCATGAGGTTCAACCGTCCGCCCTACCCTTGGCCCTAGGAGTCACCTGTCCACCCCTGAAGCAGCGCCCCTTCTCACTTGTGCTAGGGCGTACGGCTTTCTGTTCTTTACAGTGAAGACACCCACACAGAGGAGAATACAGTGGAAGAAAAAATCAAAAGCCAAGTTTGTCTTAGGGCTCAGGAAAAAGATCTGACGCTGGACCCTAACGCTTGCTAATCCCCACCACTCTCTCTCCTTCTTCTTTTCTGCTTCTAAATTATTTTGGAAAGAGCGAGCAACGTCCATCTGCTGCATCACCCCCTGTCCCCACGCTGCTCCCTCACTCGTGTGACCATGGAGCAGTCGCATGGCGACCAAGGCGTTTCCGCCGCTGGCTCTTTCTCATGCAGTCACTGTGCCACATACCTCCAAGAAGTCGAAGAGGAGGGTGGCTGTCACGTCTGCCAGGGGCTCCATGTTCAATATCTGTGCCAACCAGCGCCAGCCGTGGTTTAGGCCGTGAGGGTGAACCTGGGAGGAGAGAAGCCTGGTCATGATCTGAGCTCATCTCATCCAGGGCTGAGCGCAGTGCTAACCCGCACTCCCAGGGTGAGCACCCAGCCGTCACCAGGTGGACGCCAACCCCCGTCACCCAACCCAAGCCTGTGCTGCAGGGCAGAAACAACACACGCCCAGTAAATCCTGTTTCGAATGTTCTAAGACCCTGGAACCCACACATTCCTTACTGGATGCCTTCAATACACATCTGTCAGCTTCAGTTTCAGGGATTCCATAGGCCAAGTTACCCTAACAGACATTTATCATCTTGGAATGAATCTCAGCACAGAACCTGGGACATAGCAGGTGCACAATAAAAACTTCTTGGATTCAATCAACCTAGACTCCTTTCTCTTTAGGTCTCCAAGTCTGTTAACTTCTCCACCTCGCTAATCTGTAACTCTGGAGAAAAGAGCTGGGCTGGCAGCTGAAACCCTGGAACCCAGCTGTGGCTCTGTCCTCATCGATGCGCATCAGCTCAGCTTGCTGAGCCGCCACGTGCCCACTTGTGGGTGACGTATGCGACCTAGACAGCTCCAAAGGCACCACATGTCTCATATGACATTTTCTTGCTCACTCCTCTGCTAATAAAATCTTTGAACCCTAACAACTGACTTAGCACAGACTCCCGTCTGGAAGACTCCTCTACAAACTGAACTAACGCCTCCAGAGTCACTTACTGAACAAATGGCTCTGATGATCCTAAAGCTCCCTGGTGACCAGCATCAGCTTCTCTAAAGGACCCCCATGGAGCAGTGTGAGACCGGAGGCCCCTCTGAAAGGAGGCCGGTGTGTCCTCAGGCAGAACCCCGACTGAGGGCCACCCTCTCAGTACGGGCAGTAAGCCTTTCCCATTACCTGCTGTCGGGCCCTGTATGGCCACTGGAGCTGGATGAGGGCGGCGTAGAAACGGATCATCCCGGACATGCGCTTTAGGAAGTTGTCCTGCTGCTCCACGTTGGAACCCTTCACTTGGTAGCCGAGCATCCTATGTGGGACGAAAAAATCAAGTGTGACAAGGCCCAAATGAGGGTGACAAAGAAGAGATTAGTTCTGATGGCTGAACAGTATGTTATTTTTAGTACGTTACTACACATTATTACGTCTGTAGAACACTTTGTTCCGAGGCGCTCACATCTGTTGTCAGATGTGAGCATCAAACGGCCCCGAGAGGTGAACTTACAAGCCACACACATCATTTACAAACAAGGAAAACGAAGCTCACAGAGGTACAACGATTTACCCATTTGCAAAGTGACTCAGTGACAAAGCAGCCCTGACGGGTGTGGCTCAGTCTTTCTACGAGGCAAAAGGTCGATTCCCATTTGGGGCACAGGCCTGGGTTGTGGGCAGGCTTCCTGGTTGGAGGCAACTGAGTTTTTCTTGCCCATCAGTGTTTCTCTCCCTCCTCTCTTTTTCCCTCCCTTCCCCTCTGTCTAAAAATAAATAAAATGAAATCTTAAAAAAAAAAAAAAAAAGACAAGACTCCTGGATCCCAGACCCACTACTCTTTCCACTAAAAGCTACGTTGATTATTGGCACCTAAACCTCCAACTTCCAAAAGCTGTCCAGTTTGCATGAAAGGTGTTGTATTTTCTGATAAAACATTCAAGGTCCACGGAAACTGCGTATGTAAGTTCTATTTCTACCCCACGATTCACCCGAGGGCTAGCGAAATGAACCACTGCCTCACCTCTGATAGTCTTCCAAGGCCATTCCCTCCTTGAAAGCGGGGTAGAAAGGAACAGAATACGGGCAATTCTTGTGCAGGTGAGCAAGAATGAGGTCCCCCACTCTCGGGTGGAGCTCCCAGATGCCAGACGCCACAACTGCGATGGGGAACGCTGCTTCATGGTGGGAGGCCACTTCCTCCTCCCCTTGTTTCTGCGGACACGGAGATGGGGACGGTGTCAACCCGGAGAAAGGTTTAAGTACCGCGCACCCACCGCTCCCGCCCGTCCCTCCGGCAACGAGGCTGCTCACCACAAACTTCTCTGCCAGTTTGTACTGGACAAAGTCCAGGCCCTGAGGGTCCATGGCGACCGACACGGGGCGCCCGGCGCATTGGACAGGTTTTCCGGACAGCAGGCTGTGGATCTTGTCGAAGATCTCCTTCAGCTTTGAGCCTGGGTGCGGGAGAGTTAGAGCGAGTTACCAGACACAACTGCGGACCAACCTGTTTCTCACCACTGCAAAAACACCGTACGCAGCGGCGGCGTGGCGGCCCTGCACGGTGCAGAGCCTAAGGACGAAACACCGACGCAGAAAGATGCATGACGACCAAATACGCACTGTGGAGACCGTGGCAAGCACACAGAACACATCACGGACTACTGCCAAGGAACTCCTTATTTGGGAAGGAGCCAATTCTAGAAACACACGCCAAACAGGGAAGAAGAGTGGACACGAGTGCTGACTTGTCACGGATGTCACGGCTGCTGATGTGCCTAGAGGAGTCACCTGTGTCCTCCAGAGGCTCTCCCTGGCCACAGTGACTCTCCCCTTTCTGAGACCTGCCTTCTTCTGCCCTCAGACACACAGAAGGGGGCCCCTAGTGGCTGTGTTTATAGGAAAGATCCTGTGCGTGCCAGCCCCCGCACCGGCTACAGTGAGAGTAGTCGAGTTGAGCCAATCAGCCAACTGACAGAGTGCGGTCCGGGGAGCGGCTGGCCCTGCAACACGCGCACTCATGAGCAGTGGGGCCCTGCACCTGTCCCGTGGACCAAAGCAAGCAGCCTGTAAACTCAGAGTGGAGGTGCACAGAGGAAGATGAGGTGAGACAGGGACGGTCCCAAAGTCTCTCCCTCCTGAAATCTTGCTCCATTCCTGCCCTTAGGTTCTGTGAAAATACCTCTTTGTCTGTGGGGCAGATGCCTTTATTATTTATTTATTTGCATAAGCAGATCTGAATTAGTGTCTATGACTTGCAATCAAATTTTAAATGAGCGCAGCACCTCCAGCTTAGAAATGCCCTGCCTAGCTCCTGGTTACCGTAAGTAATGTTACCCTAATAGGATGTGGAGAATGAAATGCTGGAGGCGGTCAGGGGAATGACTCCTGGGTTTCCAATTAAGGCAATGAGCAGATAAGGCCGCTACTGATTACTGAGTGCAAATGAGACAGAGCAGGCATGGGGAGGTGACGAGTTCAGACCGGAACACACCACACCTGGGGTGTCTGGGGACATCCTGGCAAAGACATCCTCGGGGAGCTGGTCCTAGAGACCGTGAAGCTCAGAGGAACTGGACAAATCAGAGGGAGATCTGTGAGTCAGCCACCCGCATACGGGGAATGTTGGAAGCCACAGGGGTGAAGAGATTGAGAACTTCCGGGTGGGAGTGAATCCCTGGGATACAACTACAGCTGGGGAGCAGACCAAGGAATCCCCAAAGAAGAAAGTGAACGATCCACAGAAGCTGAAAGAGTGGAGTTCACAAAGAAGGCAAAATCAGCCCTGGCTGGTGTAGCTCAGTGGATTGAGTGTGGGCCTGTGAAACCAAAGAGTCACTGGTTTGATTCCCAGTCAGGGCACATGCCTGGGTTGCAGGTGAGTTCCCATTACGGGGCACATGACAGGCAACCATACATTGATGTTTCTCTCCCTCTCTCCTTTCCTTCCCCTCTACAGATAAATAAATAAAATCTATTTTTAAAAAAGAAAAGAAGGCTAAATCATCGACACCAAATGGAAGCGAGAGAAAACCAGAAAATCTTCAGAAGGCGTACACTCAAAAGAAATGTATTTTAGGATGAGACTCATGCGTGTTTGAAGGGAAAGGATCCTGTGCAAGGGACTAATTTTGCAGAAAACAGAGGAGAAAGGCCATAAACAAGGAGGCCAGATCTTGAAGGAGACGGGAGGGGATGGGAATAAAGGTGGAGGCAGGAGGGAAAGCACGGGAGGGGAGGACACCTCACCCGTCGACGCAGGACACCGAGGTAGATGCAGCTGTGCACAGCCGGGAGCGCGCACTGCGGGCTCCCAGGCCTGACATCTCCATCTCCTGGTGAAGGAGCCAGCACCGCGGTCTGCGGTCGACTTATGGGAAAAGACTGAGGAGAAGCTTGAGGGGAGCGTGAAGGTGTGGGATGGCTGTCTGGTCCCCTCTGCCCCTTTGATGCCGCAGCTATCAAAGGCAAGGCACTTTAAATTCCAGAAAGTGATACGTGTTTATTTATTTATGCCTCGCCCTGCTCCAGAAAGAATTTCAGGCAGCCAAGTGGTATGTGAGTTCTGCCATATAGCTGGGCAGGGGCAGAAAGGGCAACTCCCCTGTGCTCTGGAGGCAGCCTACAGATCGGGGGACTGGGAGCCCCAGTGGTGCACACTCCCCAGCTGCTCGGCTGCAATCTGTCGTGTGGAGGTTCCCTCACCCAGAGCTCTGTAAAAAACGAACCTGTTTCTAAGGAGAACAAGGAAGAAGGGCCTTGCCCCTGTCCGGTTCCTGCCCTCTAAATGTTAGTCCCTGGAGAGAAAAAGAAGGTGTTGCAAAGCATGGACAGGGCAGGCTCAGAGTGTGGAAAAGCTAATGTAGGACAAAAGCAAAGACGACAAGGCATGCCCTAGGTTCCCTTCGGGACGTCTTCCAGTCGCTTCCAATTTTAGGGAGCAGCCGCGCTGAACACGTTACTGTTAAAAAACAACTCATTTTTAAAAAATGAGTCAACAAATACATAATGATTACCTTTCATGTGCTGAAGAGGAAGCAAAGGCGAGTAAACATGTAACTCACATGTAACTGAGGCATGTAACACACACAGCTGACCCAACTGTCCGCCTTTGGTCAGCGCACTGTTTCTAGGAACCTTACAGGTAAGGAGCTGTGCAGGCTCACTACCCCCTGACCCACCTGCAAGGGTGGAGATCTGGCTCACTGGGATGGTGGCCGCCTTCTGGAGGTCCATCTTGATCTTTTTGACCTACGGAGAACAGTGAGAAGGCGGGGAGCTTTCAGAAGTGCTGAGTAGATACCACTGGGATTAGGGAAAGGGACACCCTGGCTACCCACCTTTGGGACACGGGGCTGTTCACTACACTCTGATGCCCCGAGAATTCCCGGCTTGCGCCCCTTCCTACCTGGCTGTCTTTGCTGCTGGCCAGTCCCTCGAAGGCCCGCACACACTGACTGGAGGCCTCCTGCAGCTGCTGGTACCACTGCATCGTGCTGTCCTGGACCTTCACCTGGAGGTCTGAGCGAGAGAGGCTCTCAGCACCGCCAGGAGTCACTGAGCGCCTCAGGTGAACCCGGCGCTGTCCCCATCACCCTATGCACAGGTAACTGCTTTCACCGTCACAGTAGCCCCACGGGGTCGGTACTACTGTTACCTTCGGTGTAGAGACGGAGAAACAGACAAGCTAGACTGACGCGGATCCGGCTCCAACGCCGGCCTTCTCAACCATTACTCTTACACTGACTCTCTTGTGTTCTAACAAACGTGTATTTTGTACGTGTTTACTTAAAATACGCAGTAGCAGCAGTAACACATCTACTAAATTATATGGAATTTCGAGTCTTCAGCGGAAGGTGTTGGAATGTGAAGGCAGCTCCACGTGAACCGACACTAAATGTAATTCAGGAAAGTACTGAAGTCTACATTTTATGTAAACGTTCTGGCAACCTTTCCTGTAGCTTAATGTTCAAAGCACATTCTTGCTCCTTCCCGCATTCTGAAACTTGCGAGTTACAGGATCCTACCCACACCCAAACTCACCTTCACCCTGCTTCCCCCCTGGGCCCTGGCTGGGCGCGGGGGGCTCCCTGTGGACCTCCGGCCCCTGCTGCATCTGTGACGCTTGCTGCTTCAGCTGGGCCTCCTTCTCCGCCTGCCTCCTCTGGTCCTCATGGGCCCTGGCGCTCGCGCAGAGCTCCCGCATCTCCCGCAGCGCTCTCTCGGCCACCGCTTGGTCCTCCGCCGTGGGAAAGCCGTCCTGGGGGGTGACAGGGGCAGAGCTTTGGGGTGACGCCCTGGGCAGCCTGTGGGGCTAAGTCACACCTTACACATCAGAACATTTCTAGAATCGGAACTGCTGCGTTAACATCGTACCAATCGTCAACATGTGATGCCCACGGCTTTCCTGTTCTCGTAAAGCTAACAGCATTCCCATCACCGTCCACTCACTGACACCTCTGTGAGGCTTTAATCTTTACTGTGAGTAACGCAGGCGTTCAGTATACATCACCCAATGAAGTATTTTGCAATCAGAAGACACGCACATTTTTTTAACCTAAGATGAGATGCTCTGCATCTCCAGAGTCCAATTTGGGGTGAGGAGCAGACCCACACACGTGCACCTGAAGCCAGAAGACAGAGCCCCCCTGCCGCCCCCTCACCTCAGAAGTGGCCCGAATGAGACCGGAGATGAGGCCACATAGCTGGTTGCCTCGCGTCCGGAAGGCCGACAGGTCCACCGTCGGCGGGTCCGGGCGCTGGTCCCCGGAGTCCAGCTGCTGGTTGAGGTGCAGCAGCTCCTCCTGCAGGGCGTACAGGCCCCGCAGGCGGCCCTGGCCTTCCTCCCTGCGGAGCCGCTCCTGCTCCACCTGCTTCTGGCGCTGCTGCTCCGCCTCCCGCAACTTCAGGTTGAGAATCTACAGAGAAGACTGCCAGGTCACCTCTCTCTGAGGGGCTCCCGGGCTTTCTCTTTCTACGTCCTCGAGTCCCGCGTGGGCTACATACGTTCCCACATGGGCCAGGAAAAGGACTGCCCAGGGTCAGTCGCACAGAGGCACAAAAGGGCAGGGTCCTCGTGACCGTCTACCAGAGCCTGACTCTTGGGGTGGGTCACTGCCAGTCACGGGGCACACTCACACAGGTCACACTCACACGGGTCCTCCCCAGGCTCTGACCTTTGCTCGGTGACGATGCTCGGCTTTCAGCTTCTCTTGCTGGCCCAGGGCCTCTCTGGAGCTAAACGAGAAACAGCAGGGAGAGTCGGTCAGGGATGTCAGCTGAAATGGTTTTCTCCCCCCTAGAAGCCTCCCTCCCTCTCTTTGGGAGATACTGCCTGTCTTCCCAAGGTTGGTCGCTTTTCTGGGTCATGAGCTTCTCTACCTTATTCTGACACTTAAGGACTCGGCAGTTGTTCAACTCTTTCCCTTTGGGTTTCCTGATGGGAAAGAGCGGCAGCCGACCAACCCGACACCTCCAGTCACAATTCCAGGGGGCTCACCTCTTCTCCATCATCTCCCGCAAGTCCTGGAATTCCTTATGATGCTTCAGCTCCTTCCGTTCATCAAAGCGCTTCAGTTGCTCAGACGCCATCTCAGAGAGCACGCGCACCCTCCTCTCCTGCGCCTCCTGCCACTGCCTCAGGCCCTCCTGAAAAAAATCAACACGGCCGTCTGGACCTCCACACCCCCCGCTCCCTGACACTGCGGGGTTTGCCTCCTGCCAGGCTTTAACTCCACCAGACACACAGGGGCCTAGGGACACCCCTGCACTGCTCAGATGTACCTCAACTAGGGACTGAACCCATGACCTTGCTGCAGCGGGACGATGCTCTCATCAGCTGAGCTACCCCGCCAGGGCCTCCTCTGGGGTGATCTTTAAACTCAGCGGTTTTGGAAAGCTCCTCCAATGTGCCCTGAGTGGTCTATGTCACTGCAGTGTAACCTGGGACGGGACCAGTGTCTGCCCAAAGAGCACCAAACAGCCCTGCGCTTCCACGCTCCATCCTGTGTCACGGTTCTGAGGATTTCAGGTTACCTTCCAAAACCCTCACCGAAGGCCCATGACCCTGCCGGGTGCATGTCCACCTCACTCCTCCCCTCATGTCATCATCTCTGCCTACACTTCCCCCAGCTCCACTCAGGAGCTCTGTCCTCTGTGCCCAAGGGGATCAGGTATTTCATTTTTTATTCTTGAGGGTATGCTCATGTGATTTTTAAGGTAAATTTGACATTTTAACCATTATAATTTGCAGTTAAATAATTTATATAATTTACTATATATAAGTAATGTAACAAAACATACATGTATAATATCTTTGGACACTACTTCCATTTTAGGAATTTGTCCTGAAGAAATACTTGCAAATGTGTGCAAAGATGTCCGCACAAGGATGCTCACTACAGCCCTGCGGACTATGGCAATAAATCTAAAACAGTTCAAATTAACGGGGGAAAGATGAACTGTATTATCTACACAGTTAGACTATTTATTATCTGTAACTACATTACCTACTCTGTCTCTAGTACAACACCCCGGAGAACACTCTGCAACATTTACAGAAGATGAGATGTTACATTTATTGGCATGGAAATGTGTCAAAATACATTGTTAAGACATTATTTTATTCTATTTTAAAAGTTCCTTTAAAGCTTCCAGTGCAAGAAAACAAACTCAATGCAAGCACACACACCCTCTCCTCTGCGACTGTTTAAATAAGGGTTGGCAGCGACTGAGTGGCCCGGCCCTGGTGAACACCTAGGGCTCTGCTCCTCACATGTAACAAGCATGAACAGTCCAAAATATGGCTCAGGAAGAACTCAAAGCCCCAGAGCTGATAACTCTAAGCGACCGGGAAATAGTGAACCTTTCAGATGCACAATTTAAGACACTGGTGATCAGAATGCTCACAGAACTGGTTGATTTTAGCCACAAATTAGAGGAACATATGAAGGCTAAACTAATTGAAATGAAGGGAAATGCACAGGAAACCAATAGCGATGGAAAGGAAACTGGGACTCACCAGAAGGAAGGAAGAAAGAAATGAGCAAATAGGAAAAAGTGAAGTTACAAGAATTTAAAAAAAATGAGGAGAGGATTAGGAACCTCCAGGACATCTTTAAACATTCCAACATCCGAATTATAGGGGTACCAGAAGGGGAAAAGAAACAGCCACGAGTGGAAAACTTATTTGAACAAATAATAAAGGAGAACTCCCCCAGTCTGGCAAAGAAAATAGACTTCCAGGAAATCCAGGAAGCTCAGAGAGTGCCAAAGAAGTTGGACCCAAGAAGGAATACACCAAGGCACATCATCATTACATTAGCCAAGACAAAAATGAAGGAGAAAACTCCTAGAAGCAGCAAGAGATAAGGGGACAGTCACCTACAAAGGAGTTCCCATCAGACTGTCAGTGGATTACTCAAAAGAGACCTTACAGGCAAGAAGGGGCTGCAAAGAAGTATTCCAAGTCATGAAATCCAAAGACCTACAGCCAAGATTGCTCTATCCAGCAAAGCTTTCATTTAGAATGGAAGGGCAGATAAAGTGCTTTATCAAATTCAAGGAATTCACCATCACCAAGCCCTTAATATATGAAATGTTAAAGGGACTTATCTTAGAAAAAGAAGATAAAAAATATCAACAGTGAAAGGACAGCAAACTCACAGTTACTAACAACCACACCTAAAACAAAAGCAAACCAAGAGGACAGCTAGATCAGGAGCGGAGCCGTAGAAATGAAGAACACATGGAGGGTTAGCAACAGGGGAGTGGGAGGAGGAGAAGGGGGGAAAAGGTACAGAGAATAAGTAGCATAGACAGTAGGCAGAAAATAGACGGGGGGAGGGCAAGAATAGTATGGGAAATATAGAATCTAAGGAACTTGAGACACATGGTCATAAACTAAAAGGGGGGAAGGAGGAGGGGGTGTGCAGGGTGGAGGGGAATGAAGAGGGGAATAGAACTGTAATGGTATAATCAATAAAACACATAAATAAATAAATAATAAATAAGGAAGGGCTGGGAAGGGGAAGAAAAGACTCAACAACAGTTCATCTCCCTCGCTCACGAGGGAGATGATCAGCTGGGAAAAGTTTCTACATCCTTCTGGAAGACAGAAAGTCCATGGAGGAGCGGTGTCTGGGGAGCACACTGGGGAGAGACAGACACACAGATGCTGTCATTCATTCTCTCTTCCGACGCTACCGCCCAGGCTAAGCACCCGCCACCATCTTTTCTTTCAGTGACAAAGTGAACGCTCTACTGAGCTTTGCAATCTCACTCAAGAGTATAACCGCCTTCCAACTACTGTTAGCTCCTCTGTCTTGTTTGCTTCCACCTCTCCCCACCCGCACAGAGGCTCTGAGGGGACGTGGATTCCTGTCTGCTCTGTGCACTGCCTGTCCACACCCAGAACAGCACCTGGCACGTAAGTGCTCAGTAAGTGTTTGCTGACTCAGTGAGTAACCGAATACGGGTAGGTGCCAGAAGACTTTCACTTTACAAACTCACGTACGTCTTAAAAAGTTTTACAAAATCATTCACGGTTTCCCTAAAAAAATTTTAAAAGCCAAACACATTAATTAAAATACTGCTCTTCTTTTCTCAAGAGGCTGTTAAGGCCCATCTTCTTGGTATACTCTTATCTGACAATCTCAGATCATTTTCCAATTCTGGAGACGTAAACGGAAGCCAGGAAAGCATACATTAAGTTTGCCAAAGTCCCATGTAAAATAGAAGGGCAAGGTCAAACCAGACCAGATTTGACCTCGGAGTGCTCACCCTTGACTGATACGTTATACTACCCCCACAAATCAATCAGCAGCTGCTGGCAGCAAGCTGGGCTCGATGATGGACATGCAGTGGACACTCACAAACCTAAGCAGCGACACCTGAATGCGGCCCCTATGGCCAGGTCTGCCTTGTTTCGTGGGCCACTCACCATCCCCTTCATTCTGTGCACCAGCTCGTACATCCGGATGCAGCCTTCCACCCGGGTGCCCCTGGAGGACGGCAGCGCCACAGGCTCTTCCGCGTGCGGGGGCTCATCTCTGCCCTACACAGTCAGAGGTGGGAAAAGATGAAGCTTTTCATCTTTTTTTGGTAATATTAAACGTTTAAGACAGTATAGTTGGTGTTATTCCTTCTAAACAAAAACCACATCCCTACTTATAATCAACAACAAAAAACAAATTGGGTGAGAACTACAGCGTTTTCACGATGTCGACCTTGTTCTGATTGTTCTCCTGAAGAGTAAGAGATGCCCAGAGTGCAGCAAACATCAATCTTTTCTGCTTGTTTGCTTTGACCTGCCCAGCAAGTTTCCCCCCTTTCCTCCGATCAGTGTCCATTACGGCTAGGAGGGTGCGCGCGCGGAGTAGCCCCAGTCCACGCCCCCAATACGTGCACCTTCCCGGCCTCAGGGGTAAGCGTGCGACAGCCGCACAGTCCTCTAGCCTCCTGTGGCCAGTAGCTACTTCAGCAACAAGGCTCATGAGCCAGGCGAGGCTGGAGCCCACCTTCAAATCTCTCTGGTGGAGCTCTCCGGGAAGGCTTTCTCTGAAAATGCTAGCCATCCCTAACAACCCAGCTTTTAAGTGAGAGAAACAAACCAAGGTGGGGGGAAAAACACAGCAAAACAGGATAAAACCGCATACAGCACCAGTGGAAAGGTATGTAAATTTTAAGAGCGGGGATGAATTTTACTCTGTGTCTCCCATAGCTGCCACAAAGAGGGAGACATTACCGGTTACACAAGGGTGAGGTTCGTGTGAGAAATAATCCCACTGCTCGAGACATTAACTACTGCTCTTGGCGCTAACCTGAGAGGGAAATTCCGCTTGGTCAACACCGTCGCTACAGCCAGGAGAAGCAACCATTTTCTCTAGTGCAAGGTCATTGCCATAGGACAACGTTACACAATTCCACGGTGCAACCACCCTTATCTTTTGTCCTCAGCTGATCAAAAACCTTACCCTGGCCCCTGACTGGTGTGACTCAGTGGGCAAGGCCTTAGTCCCACAAACCAAAACGTCACTGGTTCAATTCCCGGTCAGGGTACACAGCTGGGTTTTGGGGCCAGGTTCCCAGTTGGGTGCCACGCAAGAGGCAACTGATCAATATTGCTCTCCTGCATCAATGTTTCTCTTTCTCTCTCTCCCTTTCCCACTCTCTAAAAATAAATGAACAAAAATCTCTTTGAAAATATAAATAAATAAATAAATAAATAAATAAATAAAACCCTCACCTTGGTTCCATTTGGTGTTGCTGGCGTTCCTGGGGAGACTGGTGAGCAGACAGGGCTTCCGACGGGAGATCTGGGAGTAAATGACGGTTGGCCCAGGCCCACAGTGGAGGCAGGGGATGGTGAAGTCTCAGAGGGAGCCAGGTTCTCTTGTGTGTGGGGTAAGACATGATCTACGACCCATCCGGCGTAAGAAGATAGCTTGGGAATAGATGTACAATCTTCTAAAACATCCTAGAGAGAAGAAGAGGTGAAACTCAACTTGCACATCCACTGATCTAAGCAATCAGGTAACCTACCACACGCCTTCCTGAAAATCTAAGAAGGCACACACAGATATTTGTAATGTACATACCAAAGACCCGAAGTTACTGTTAAACAATCAGCAATGCAGAGAAAGTAGTTTTTTTTTTTTAAAGATTTTATTTATTTATTTTTAGAGAGAAGGGAAGGGAGGAAGAAAGAGAAGAAAACAGCAATGCGTGTGATTGACTTTCATGCTCCCCCTCCTGGGGACCAGGCCTGCAACCCAGGCATGTGCTCTCACTGGGAATCGAACCAGCAACCCCTTGCTTTGCAAGCCGGAACTCCAATGCACTGAGTCACACCACCCAGGGCAAAAGTAGTTTCTTGATAATGACCCTGACTGTTATCCTTTTAGAGTATCAGACTAAATAACCCTAACTGTAGAAAAAGGGCCCACGCACAAAGACAGTCAAGAGAAATCTAAATGGCTGAAACAGCCCTGGCTGGTGTAGCTCGGTGGATTGAACGCAGGCCTGTGAACCAGAGGATCAAACCAGAGGTTCGATTCCCAGTCAGGGCCCATACCTGGGTTGCAGGCCAGTTCCCAGCGGGGATGCAAGTTCCCGGCAGGGGGCACGTGAGAAGCAACCACACACTGATGTTTCCTTCCTCCTTCTCCTTCCCTTCCCCTCTCTCTAAAAATAAATAAGCCGGGGTGGGATGGGATGGGAGTAATAGACAGAAAACTGTACTTGAAAAATAATTAAATAAAAAAATTGGAAAAAAAAAGAAAAAAATAAAAATAAATAAGTAAATTTAAAAAATAAACAATAAAAATGCAATAAAAAACTATACTTAAAACTATACTTGGGTGAGGGTTAATAATAATAATAATAATAATAATAATAAATCCTGATCTAGATTGTAGGTACACATGCCATGTATAATAAACAGGTTTTCAATCTATGGAGAACAATTTGGACACAGAAGCAAAATGCTGTATGCACACCTAATACAGTAAAGAGGCTCACTCTGAAGACATATTAAAAATAATGTTGAGGGATTTCTGGCCAAGATGGAAGTGTAGGTAGACACACTGTGCCTCCTCTCACAACCAAAATAAGGACAACGACAATTTACAAACAAAACCCCACCAGTACCGACAGAAAACTGAACTGTATGGAAGTCCGACAACCAAGGAAGGAGTTAAAGTAGACACATTCATCCAGACAGGTAGGAGGTCCAGGATTGTGGCAAAGCAGTGGATGGTGGATGGTGGATGGTGGCAGATTGTGGAGGTGGGCAGCACACAAGGAGGCTGACGGACTGGGCAGTGCCATATTCACATGCAGATAAACCAGTCGAATCTGAGGAGTGGGGCAGACCCCGCAACCCAGGGCCCCAGCTCAGGGAAACAAAGCCTGAAAACACCCATTGAAAACACCTGTGGGGATTGAGGCCCTGGGAGAGACTCCCAGCCTCACAGGAGAGTTTGTTGGAGAGACCCACAGGGTCCTAGAACATACACAAGCCCACCCACCTGGGAACCAGCACCAGAAGGGCCCAGTCTGCTTGTAGGAAGCAGGAAATCCAACACAGAGCGGAACAAGTGCCATTGCTCCCTTTCTGACCCCACCCCCACGTACAGCACCACAACCCAGTGACTGGGTTGCCCTGCCCTGGTGAATACATCAGGCTCCGCCCCTCACTATGTAACAGGTGCAACAAGACCTTAATTAATTAATTAACTAATTAATTAATGGGGGGTGCCCAAACGGAAGAACAGATCAACGCTCCAGAATAAATACAACTAAGTGACAAAGAGATAACCAACCTATCAGATGTACAGTTCAAAGCACTCGTGATCAGGATGCTCACAGAATTGGTTGATTTTAGTCACAAATTAGATTAAAAAAAATAAAGACTATGCTAAAGGAAATAAAGGAAAATGTACAGGGAACCCATAGTGATGGGAAGGAAACTGGGACTCAAATCAATGGGGTAGAGCAGAAAGAAGAAACATACATCCAATTAGAAAAAAAAAATGAAGAAACAAGAATTCAAAAAAAATGACAAGAGTCTTAGGAACCTCCCAGGACATCTTTACACGTCCCAACATCCGAATTATAGGGGTACCAGAAGGGGAAGAGGAAGAGCAACAAGTGGAAAACTTATCTGAACAAATAATAAGGGAGACTCCCCCAGTCTGGCAAAGGAAATAGACTTCCAGGAAGTCCAGGAAGGTCAGAGAGACCCAAAGAAGTTGGACCCAAGGAAGAACACACCAAGGCACACCATAATTACATTAGACGAGATGAAAGATAAGGAGAATCTTAAAAGCAGCAAGAGACAAGGAGACTGTTACCTACAAAGGAGTGCCCATCAGAGACTGTCAGCAGATTTCTCAAAAGAGACCTTCCAGGCAAGAAGGGGCTGGAAAGAAGTATTCCAAGTCATGAAATCCAAAGACCTACATCCAAAATTGCTCTACCCAGCAAAGCTTTCATTTAGAATGGAAGGGCAGATAAAGTGCTTCTCAGATAAGGTCAAATTCAAAGAGTTCATCATCACCAAGCCCTTATTATATGAAATGTAAAAGGTACTTATCTAAGAAAAAGATAAAAAACATGTAATATGACAACAAACTCACAATTATTAACAGCCACACTTAAAAGAAAAACAACAACTAGAACAGGAACAGAAGCACAGAAATGGAGATCACATAGAGGTTCAGCAACAGGGCAATCGGAGGGGAGAGAGAAGGAAAAGGTACAGAATAAGTAGAATAAATGGTAGGCAGAAAATAGACAGGGGAAGGGCAAGAGTAGTGTGAGAAACGCAGAAGCTAAAGAACTTAATTAAGACACATCGGGGGGTGGAAAAAAAAAGACACATGGACATGAAGTAAAGGGGGGAATGTGGGTGGGAGGGGATTGCAGGGTGGAGGGGAGTGAAGGGGGGAAAATGGAACTGTAATAATGTAATCAACAAAATATATTTTTAAAAAATAATGTTGAGCCTGGCTGGTATAACTCAGTGGATTGAGCACGGGCTCAGAACCAAAAGATCACTGGTTTAATTCCCAGTCAGGGCACATGTCTGGGTTGCAGGTCAGGTCCTCAGTGGGGGACGCATGACAGGCAACCACACACTGATGTTTCGCTCTCTTTCTCCTTCCCTTCTCCTCTCTCTATAAATAAATAAATAAAATCTTAAAAAATAATGTTGAGACAACACCCTTTTAGTCATTCACACATCAAAATAAATGCCAAGGGCAAAGTTTCATATGAAACAAATAAAAAACCCACAAGTACAAAAACACCATAAACAGAGAAAAAAATTTAACCGACGAACTAGAAAAATATAGCCCTGGCTAGTGTGGCTCAGTGGACTGAGTGCCGGCTTGCAAACCAAAAGGTAGCACTGTTTGGATTCCCAGTCAAGGGCTATAGTGTGGGGGCTAATCGTCCTCAGTGCAGGGCGATTGATGTTTCTGTCCCACTCTTTCTCCCTCCCTTCCCATCTCTCTAAAAAATGAATTTAAAAAACTTAGAAAATACATGCCACATATATCACATATAAAGGCTTATCATTATCCCCAATACATAAAAAAACTCGTAAAATTTCAGGGAACAAACCCTCAATAGAAAAAATGAGAAAAGACATTAAACAGGCAACTCAGAAATAAATATATATAAAGATGTTCACTCTCAGTGAATCAAAAGAGAAACGCATTATCACTCTACTGAGACCGCCATGGCCAGCATGGCTCAATTGGTTGGAAAGTCATCCCATAAACTGAAACGCCGTGGACTCGATTTCTGGTCAGGGTACATGCCTGGGTTGCAGGTTCATTCCTGGTCTGCGCACATACAAGAGGCAACTGATCAATGTTTTCTCTCTCACATGGATGTTTCCCTCCCTTTCTTCCTCTTTCCCTCTCTCTAAAAATCAGTATTCATGTCCTCATGAGGGTGAGGATAAGTAAATTAATTAATTACATTGAGACCTTATGCTTATGTATTTAGTAAGTAAAAAACGAAACTATAATGATAATTCTGTTGACAAGCCTGTGGGCAAATGGGCACAATCATGCACTCCTCATGGGCAGGCAAACTGATACACCCACTTTTGGGGGAAATTGGCAATGCATAACAAAACTACAGCTATGTTTACTTTTTGACCCAGCAATCTCATTTCTAGAAGTTTATCCTGAAGATATAATTCTCATAAAATGAAAATACACACAATAAGGTTCAGTGGTGAATCACAACTCAGTAAGAACCCATGAGTCTATAGTGACATAAATAATTAACCAGGGGAGGAAAGAAAGCCCTCCCTTACAATAGAATGCCAATTAACAACTGTAGAAGGAATGATGGACACCAAGAAGACACCACTTGGCCCATCACAAAGGTGACAGACTCAGGCAGAAATCATTAATGGACGCTATGGGGGAAGTTCTGCTAGGAAAAAGAATATCCATTGGTGTAATCTTGGAATACCTCCCTAAACAATAGTAATTAGTTAAAAGGAAAAAAATGAGTTTTTTAAGTGGAGATATTTATCGGTTACCACCAATGGGACGGGGGGGGGGGCGGGGGGGTCAAGGTTAGCATCCCCAGTGGTACTGGATTGGGCTCAAGCATCCAAGTGCTTCCTGCTGTGCCTTACTGCTGGGAACCAACCTGCCTGGTTTGTAACCCCCCAAGGCTAAGGCTGAGTGAGTCACCTTCGGACTCTAAGCCACTAAGGAGACAAAGCTTATCTCCCAGGCAGGGGCACCGCCTCTGCCTCTTTTACTTCACCCAGCCTGGCCCCCAATGCTTGATCAGTTAGCCAATAACAGGTAAGATTTCTCAAGGGAGGGAGGACCTAAGACAGGGACAATCATGCCCCCCCCCAAAGAACTCGGGGGCTATAGAAAAGGGGTGATGGACCCTTGCCCCTAGGCTTTGACATAGCCTGAGTCCTCATTCTGTCTGCGGGATGTCTCCTAATCTCCTGGCTGCCTTACTTCCCCTGCCTGCCTTAAGCCTGAATCAATGCCCGTGGTGGGTGCAGCCCTGTGCTGGAAAGGGCAGGTTCCCTAGGGCGATCAGACCTAAGAAAGAATATGTGACATCCCAGGAAACCTGCTTTGTTTAGAATGCTCTCAATTAAATAAGGGTCCAAGCAGGAAGTGAGTTTGTTCTCCAAAATTTTACGGACTCAAAATAGGTCATCAAAGTTCTTTGTATCTATTGTTTGACCCTTACTGCCTGATAATGACTAATGAGCTTTACTACACACCCTGCATTCCTATGCAAACTGAATCCAATAAAAGACTCTCCAGGCATAAACAGGGCTGGCCTCTCTCCTCAGGAGAGGGTGCCCCAGGCAGTCAGAGGCTTGCTCTCCCCTAGAGAGAGAAGCCGAGCCTTCCCTTTTGCTCCACAGGACTGGGGAATCAGTGTGAATTTATTTCTTCTCATCCATAACGCGTCCCCTTACTTGAGAACACAGCATCGTTTCTACGGTATTCCTGTTAAGGATGCATGACCTGAGTACACACCGGACAGGCCCACGCTGGGACTCATCCTATGAAATGTAAGGTAGGTATTCTTTGAAACCGTCCGATATAAAAAACAAGGAAATACTTTAGAACTGTTTTACATAAAAGTCTGACGAGACAGGGCAGTGGCCAGATTACCAGCAACTCGGGAACAGGAGCTATGCCTTAACTGTTTCTACCTGCCCCCCAACCCAGCGACCTAGCACAGAACTTCGCAAATACAGTGACATGCCCCCATCAAACTTCACAGGTCCAAGCAATGTCATCGAAAAATGTGTTGTTTTCACTTGCAGCAACAGGTCATACTAACTGTTCACTGCTAAATTTGGATATCCTAGTACATTCTCCTGCGCAGTAAACTAACTGACCCAGAGAGGCCTGGGCTGCTTTGGCAACAAGGCGGAGGCGCCTCTCTGGGGCTAGAAACGAAGCCTTGAGAGAAGAGCGCCGAAGCAAGGGGAGTTTCCCCAGTGGCTAGAAGAGGCTGGAGATGGCAGAAACCCGGGGACAGAATGATGAATGATGCACCCACAAGAATCAAGAAACAAATGCAGTTAGAAAAGACTCGCGGGGTCCCAGCGCGGCGGCCGTAAGGACCCAATGCTCACCTCTCCCTGCAGTAGCCAGTCGCGGTGGTAGCAGAGGCGACCTTTGTCGGAACTGCGCAGTGCCTGCAAGGTTTCCCAGCAGCGACCCTCGGACGGCATGATTCCTCCTGCTGCAGCTCCGCGGAGAAAATGCCGCTTCTGAAAAAACAAGTCCTCCAATCAGCCTCCCACAAACAATCGCTCGCTTCCGCTTCCGGTTTGCGCAGCCGCAGAACGGTGCACGCCCACTTCCGGTACCAAGCCGGCCGAAAGTGCGCCTGCGCGCAGCGCGTTTGGATCCGAGGGTCTGGCCGGGGCATTCAGACCCTGGAGTTCTTCTGAAACCTGGTTCCTCCTCGTTGCAGGAAGTGGATTATGTAGCATTGATGTGGATGTGAAGAAATTGACACCAGCCCCGTACTGCTGGTAGGACTCCAAAAGGGGGCAGCTGCTGTGGACGACAGTCTGGCAGTTCAATTGTTACCATTTTTTTATTAAAATATTTAATTTATTTATCTCTCGAGGGGAAGGGAAGGAGAGAGGGAGAGAAACATCAATGTATGGTTGCCTTTCGTGCGTCCCCTGCTGGGAGTTGGCCTGCAGGGAACTGGCCTGCAACTCAGGCATGTGCCCTGACTGGGAATTGAACCATGATCCTCTGGTTCTTAGGCCTGTGCTCAATCCACTGAGCTACACCAGCCAGGCAATTGTTACCATTTGACCCAGCGATTCTCCTAGGCATTCGTGGACACCCAAGAGAGTAAATATGCGTCCCCACAAAAACTCGCTGACTGTACCTAGCAGCATTACTCGGAATAGCCGAAAAGTGGAAACCCAAATGTACATGAACTGATGGGTAGATAAAATACCTATGTGTGTCATGAAGACGAAGTAGAAATACGTGTGACAACGGAGATGAACCTTGAAAACATTATGCTAAGTGAAAGAAGCCAGTCGCAAAAGGTTATCTATTGTATGGTTCCATTTATGTGAACTGTCCAGAATGACAAAATCACAGACATTTAGACTTTATTAGTGGTTGCTTGAGGGGCTGGGGCCAGGGGAATGGAGAGTGGATGCTGAAGAATTAAGTTTCCGTTGGGGGTGATGAAAATGTCAAGTGAGCACAACTTTGTGAATACATGTAAAAACCACCAAATTTCTACACTTTAGAAAGGTGAGCCCCAGCCGGTGTAGCTCAGTGGATGGAACACAGGCCTGTGAACCAAAGGGTTGTCTGTTCAATTCCCGGTCAGGGCAGGTGCCTGGGTTGCTGGCCAGGACCCTGTTGGGCTGGGGGCACGAGAGGCAACCACACACAGATGTTTCCTTCCCTCTCTCCCTTCCTTCCCTGCTCTAGGAATAAAATCTCTTTTTTTTTAAGGTAAATTTTATGGTATGTGAATTACAGCACACAAAAAAAATCAAATGCAGTTCAACATCACCCAGAGCCAGCTTTAGTTAGGAATCTTTACTTTTTTCACATTAAATTTATTTCGAAAGAAAAACGTCTAGCCCTGGCTGGTGTAGCTCAGTGGATTGAGGGCGGATCTGTGAATCACACAATCACGGTTCGATTCCCAGTCAGGGCATATGCCTGGGTTGCGGGCCAGTTCCCAGCAGGGGACTCACAAGGGGCAACCATACATTGATGTTTCTCTCCTTCTCTTCTTCCTTTCCTCTCTAAAGATAAATAAATAAAATTTTTAAAAAAAGAAAGAAAAACGTCTATTTGTTGTTTCATTTACTCAGTATTTATGCGATCATTGGCTGCTTCTTGCGTGTGCCCTGACCTGTGATGGAGCCCGCAACTTGAGTGCCCGCTTTGTGGTAGGCTTGTCGTTGGAGTTTGAAGCAATATAAACCTTTTTCATTATTTCGGCTTTAACAAACTCTCTGGACAGAATAAAACAATGTTGTTGACAGAGTCCCAGCAATGGACTCTGAGAGGGGTTTACCACACCGGCATGGTAAGTACCAGTGCCCTGCAATGAGGTGTTCATTAGTTTGGTGAAAATGAGTTATATAAACAGGTATGCACATTGGTGTAAGTTTGCCCCCTGTCCTTTCTTGGGAAAATCTTTCATATATTGTTAAATTCAGGTCCATTTATGTTAAAGGTATATACAGGCTTGGCTTTGGGGCAGTGGTAGTTTGTGCTTGTTTTGTTTTTGTCTTTTAAAGATTTTACTTATTTTGCCCTCGCTGGTGTAGCTCAGTGGATTGAGTGTGGGCCTGCAAACCAGAGGATCACAGTTCGATTCCCAGTCAGGGCACAAGCCTGGGTTGCAGGCCAGTTCCCAGCAGGGGACACATGTGAGGCAACCATACATTGGTATTTCTTCTCCCTCTCTCCTTCCCTTACCGTCTAAGGATAGATAAAATCTTTTAAAAAATACATATACATACATACATACAATTTTAAAAAAAGATTTTTCTTATTTTTAGCCCTGGCTGATGTAGCTCAATGGACTGAGTGCAGGCTGAGAACCAAAGGGTTGCCAGTTCTGATTCCCAGTTAGAGCACATGTCTGCGTTGTGGGCCAGGTCCCCAGTAGGGGGTGTGTGAGAGGCAACCAGACATTGGTATTTCTCTTCCTCTTTCTCCCTTCCTTCCCCTCTTTAAAAATAAGTAAAATCTTTTTTTTTTTTAGAAAGAAACACAGTTCCCCTGTGTGTGAGAGGCAATCACAGCCCCCACCCCCAAATCAGGGACCTGGCCCACAACCCAGGCATGAGCCCTGAAAATCGAACCGGCGACCTTTTGGTTCACAGGCCCGCACTCAATCTGCTGAGCCACACCAGGTCTGGCAGTTGGGGTTTTTTTTTTTTTTTCAGAACTTCTTTGGCAAAATTAACATTTGGAAACCACAATTGTCATCAAAACTAGGTTGCGGGGAGTAATCTGGTCATGGAATACAGATGCCTGGTTGGAGCCCGCTGCCCTTGAGGATATAGGGGAGTCCCCTGGAGTTCTAGACTCCGGCTGGAGTGGCTGAGAGGACAGACTGCATCACCCAGAAGGCTAGTACCAGCCAGAATGAAAAGGTTAGGGTTCAGCATAGTTTCAAGTTTGTTCTCTCTAAAGAATTTGTTGCTTTTGGCTTTCTGCTTGGAGGAGGGTTAGGTGCAACTTTCTTCGGTCATCCTGAATCCAGGTTCATCCAACACCAGCCGCTGCCACTGTGCCACCAAAGTTCAACCCCAAAGAGATTCAAGTCGTATTCCTGAGATGCACCAGTGGGGGTGTCGGGGCTACGTTTGTCCTGGCCCCCAACATCCATCCCCTTTGACATTGCCAAAGCAACCAGTGATAGGAAGGGTCTGGGGATGACAGTGAAACTGACCATTCAGAACAGACAGGCCCAGGTGGAGGAAGTGCCTCCTGCCTCTGCCCTGGTCGTCAAAGCCGTCAGAGAACCCCCACGAGACAGAAAGAAGCAAAAGAAAAGAAATCAACCAATAAAAAGAAACATTAAGCGCATTGGAAATAGCACTTCTGATGAAATTGTCAACATTGCCTGACAGCTGCAGCACCGATCTTCAGCTAGAGAACTCTCTAGAACCATTGAAGAGATCCGGGGACAGCCCAGTCTGCAGTGTCAATGGCCGTTGCCCTCACGACATCATAGATGACGTCAATAGTGGTGCAGTGGAATGCCCAGCTTAGTTAAGAACTACTACAAAAGAGCCCTGGCTGGTGTAGCTCAGTGGATTAGAGTGTGGGCCTGCAAACCAAGAGGTTGCTGGTTCGATTCCCAGTCAGGGTACAAGTCTGGGTTGTGGGCCAGGTTCCCAGTGGCAGACCCATGGGAGGCAACCACACATTGATGTTTCTCTCCCTCTCTTTCTCTCTCCCTTCCCCTCTCTCTAAAAATAAATAAATCTTTTTTTAAAAGCCTTATTAAAAGAAAAAAAAAGAACTACTACAAAGGAACATATTTCTTTTTTCTTTTTTTAAAGGAACATATTTCAATTAAAGTTCATCCGACAACCAATGGGAGCAAATTTGTTTCTTGTTCTTTTAAATACAAGAAAGTGCGAAGAGAACAAAAATAGCCAATGAATCATTTGCAAACCAATGAACATTTTAAAAACAGTATTATATACACATACCTTCTTCCTACCAGCTAAAGTGATCTTCCCCCCAACAATGAGCAATGCCCCCCATCATTTCATGGAACGCCCACAAAGAAGAAACTGGGCCAAAATGAAAAGAAAAACCTCATGTTCCGTGCACTGAGTTATTTAAAAATGTTTATTGGCTCCCTTGCAGCATTTTAAATCACTTTTAGAAGTGGGGTGGGGGTGGGTAAAGAAAATCATCCATGGAGTCTTAAATATTGACTATAAAAGCTTTTTGTAAAACAACACAAATATTTCAAAGATAAATGTATTCTTCAGATACAAACCTGCCAAAGAAACAAAAATCAATGATCTTGGGATTACACTTACAAGGCCAACTGCGCATGGGCCCTTGCATGTCTACCGTGAAGTGTGCGTGGGGGCCAGAGCAAGTGGCCTCAAGGACACTCGGGTGTGAGAAGCTGCCCTGGGCTTGGGGAAAACACAGCACCCACAGAATAAGGAAAAAGAAGCAAACGTGCTCACAGCAAGACGCGTGGTGAGGACCTCTACAGCTCCTGCTGGTTCAGGTCCCAGAATACTTAGGAAAAGATATTTCTAGAAAGAGGGCTATAACGGGACTGGAGGAAAAAGCCCAGTCCAGTCCAAATGTTCTCTCTGGAAAGGAGGGAGCCAAGCTAAGGTGAGTTACAATCTGGTTCCCTCGGAGCAGTGGATTTGGGAGTCAGGCCTGGCAAGGAAACGGAAAACTTCCATTAGGCAACTCTAGCGGAGAAGATGGAGACTAAGTGCTTCCTGCTTCTTCAGCCCTCCCGCTTTAGGGACTTCCATGGAGCCAGTGGCTAAGGACAAGATCCTTAACACACTTCAGCACTGGAAGAGACGGGAAAGCCAGCAGACTTTCTGGGCATGGCTCGGCAAGTCGTCAGTTCCCGTGGCCACAGTCCGGGCCCCGGGCCCAGCCGGGCGGCCTCAGGCAGGAGGAGACCTGGAGCGGATGGGAGAGCTGGTCAGGTAGGTAGTGTAAGGGCTATCCCCGAACACGTTGGCGTAGGACGCCTTGAGGAACTGGACGTAGTTCTGCATGCTGCGGTTAGTGCTCTCCGACTGCTCCAGGCGGTCTTTCAGGTCCTGCAGCCGGCTCTGGTAGCGGCGGTCAGCCTGAGAGGAGACATGTCCGGAATAACAAGGCCACAGCAACATTAGTGACTGCCAGGGGCTGACAGGGAGGGGAACGGGAGTGACTGCCTTTGGGTACGGGGTCTCCTTCTGACAATATCCTAAGCTTAGACCAGGATGATGACTGTACAACTCCAAATACACTTAAGTGACCGAATTATACAATTTCAATGAGTGGATTTCATGGTATGTAATGATTCTTAACAAAGCCAATAATGATAAAAAGGATCTGCCTGGGATACCCTTTGGGGATAAGAAAAATTAAATCGCATCATATTCATAAAACAACAAATCGCCTCGCCCTGCAGGCCCTGGGAAGCCAACATGTCAGCCCACTCCCCGGTCCCGCGCCTGCGCCCCAGCCGGACTCACGTCCTCGCGGCCCCGCCTCAGCTGGCTCAGCTCTGTTTTCGTCCTGCTCAGCTGTGTCTCAAGGTCCAGGATTTTGTTCTGGGCTGCTCGTTCCTTGGAAGCTGCATGCTCCTTGGTTTGCTCCACCTGCCCAGAAGGATCAGAGGTGGAGGTGCCTACCCGACAGGGTGAACACCTGGCAGGAAGGCAGGGCCCCTGCCACTGCCAGCTCTCAAGGACCACACCTGCACATCACCACGGACAGCTCTTTGGAGCCTGAGATGGGGTGCTAACTGTGGGGACAACCTCCACAACCGCCTTTACCTGCCACTTCCCAGCACCCCACGAGCCGTCACCTAAGACAGGCAGACCTGTCCGAGTCCCACTCGAGCAACAATTAAATGAGCAACCATGAGTCAAGTGCCAAGCCCTTTGCCCATTTGATCCTTATGTTGACCTCACGAGGCAGGTACTGCTACTCCATGCCCATTTTCAGAGGGGAATCTAGGCTCAGAGAGGTTAGGTGGTCTGCCCAAGGTCACAGAGCTAGTGAGTAGTGGAACCGAGACTGACCTGCCTCCTAGCGTCATCAATGGCGCTCTCCAACTGTCTTGCCAGGGCCCCACATTCTCGTGTCTTCTCCTCCAGCCGCAGCTGGGACTGGTGGATTGCCTCCTCCCTCTTGGCAATCACCTGTAGGAACTCGATATTCTGGGCGCTGGTCGCCTCCAGTTTCCTAGGTGAAAGCACACAGTCAGACCCTGCTCGTCCCCATAGCTATCCTGGTCCGCCCCGCCAGGGGGCTGCCAGGCACCCCCGGACCAGGGCTCTCCTCATGCAGGGAATCTCCAAGGAGTCACAGGAAGAAACCAAAGGAATCTGCTGATCAGCCAGGCGGCAAGGAATTGCAACTGGAGCAGCTGGTTGGAGAGCTGTGTGAAGAGCCAGAAAAGCAAGCACAGACTGACCACGCATCCTCCCACGTAAGACAGCAACGGGCAGCCTGGGAAGGTCGGTTCCCTTATTATCCCCACTTTACAGTGAAGAAATCCAGCCTCAGAGACACGAAATCCAAAGTCAGCACAGCTGACAGGCCTACTGCCAAAGCTCATGCCCTCAACTTCTGTTCACTGCTGCCTCCCTTCAGCAAAGGGACTTTGGAGGAACACAGTGACAGGTGGGTAGTGTTTAAGCTGCAGCTTTGCCAGGTACCAAGTGTGTAACCTTGGGCAAGTCACTTAACCTCTCCCTGAGCTCAGTCTCCTCATATTTCAATTGGGATAATCCCAACTGCACACTAACTGTGCTGTGCATTTGCATGCCAGGTCATGTGCTACAAGCCCTTCGAAGATGATCTCATTAAAGACTCACAATAACCCCAAAAGCTACACTGTTTTCCCTACCTTGATCCCTTTCTCAAGATTAGTGATCAGAGGTTCAAAAGGATTAAAAATAATGGGACCCAAGGCCAGGACTTCTGATTCTTGGAGGTGCAGTCTTCCCCTCTACCTGCCTCCAACACTCTGTAAGTAATAGAACGATGATCTCGAGAAGGATGATTGAGAACACTGAGCAGGATGGAAGTTGGAAATGCCCCCCACTGCCACGCACAGGCCGGCTAGTGTGCCCGGCAGGTGGTGCCTCTAGGTGGTCTGGTGTTGATCACGCTATTCCAGAGACCGCCTACCTCTCTCCCACGGTGCTTACCACTGCGCTGGAAACAGCTTTTCCTCTGAGGTCTGCCTAGTACCTTCCAGGGCCTCAAGTCCCTCAACCACTTCCGCACACCAAGCCCAAAGCAGCTAAGTGGCTGAAAGTCTCAGGTCCTAGGACAGAGATGGGACCAGGTGCCTCTAACCTCTCCAGTTCATCCACCTTCAGACTCAGCTGTTTATTTTCCTTCTGGGAGGCCTGGTGTTTCTCTCTCGCCATCTCCAGCTTGTCCCCCTGATGTTCGATCTAAAATGACAGGAACACAGACTGGTTTACGAAAGAACTTCCCAGGACAGCCCTCCCGACTCTGCTGGAAGGAGGCCCGCTGCCCTCAGCAGGCATCCTGGCCTTAAGGCACACCCTGCAGGAGAGAGCGAGCAGGGACGGGTTAGGCCCCGCCTGAGACTGCGGGCTTTCCTTCAGCGAGGGAAGCCAGTTTTGAGCCCTAACAGCCATGACGATGCCTTCGTGACCGAGAGAGGCCACTTGGTGGGATCCGGGGCAGACACGAGGCGGCAGACCAGATGGCAGCCCACAGGAAACACCAGGGAGCTTTTTAGCAATTATCTTGTTGGTACTGGTGACTTCATTCTTCCCTCAACTGGGGACAATGACAGGCAGGCAACAGCAAAGCTACTGATTCTTTTAGGCTGGCAAGTTTGAGAAGTTACCTAGAGGGATGCTGTACTCAGAAGTCTCCATATTTAGGCTTGGAGGGCCCTGAGAAGGCTCGGGTTCAAGAGCGGGTGGGAAACTGCGGAGTTCTGAGAACCTGGGCTGGTGAACCAGACAGCTGCCGGTGCTCCCGCCCATGTTGATTACCTTATCAGCCCAGTGACCTCAGGAAATAACCTCTCCCCTCCGTGCCCTGTGCTGCTTTCTGCGACATGGGAACACAGTACACCTTACTATGTTCCTGGGAGAAATGAGAATGGTGGAGCGTGGGGCGTGTGCTCAAAAATGGCAGCTACCTTTACTAGTAGTACAAGGAAGCAGGTCAAAGAGGGGAAGGGCCTTGTCCAAGGTCACACTGAACATGGGAGGCAAATACTCTCTCAGGCCCTGCAGGCGCAGCTCCAGCAACCCAGAGGCGGGCTGCTCCGGGGAGAGAGGGAGCCCGGACTCAGGACAGCATCCCAGGTGATGGCTCTGCTGAGCAGGGAAGGCGGCTAAAGCATGGGAACAGCAGGAGGAAAGAACACCAGTGGCCGGGTGCCTGTGGCTGCATGGCTGAGGGCTGCAGGGGGGCAGGAAGGGGCAGCGCACGGAGACTTGGAACTCTGGGGGGCGGGGTGCCGGCAGGAGGGCCCAGCAACTGCGTTGAGTGGCGGCTCCTATAACTACAATCACTCCGTGCAAACACGAGGCATTTGGCACACCAGACTTTTATTTCACAGCATTGATGATAGCTCATTCCTTTCAGAGCCGGCAGCCAAGAAAAAGGAAGCAGTCCTCCCTCGGGGCGGGGCGTGCAGCTCATCTTGGTAAGCGGCCCCCTCCTCGGACCAGTTCATGGGACCCTTTCTGCCAGTCCCTTACCCGGCTGCGCAGATCTGATATGATGGCTGTGAGGTCGATGTTCTTCCGCTCGTAGCCCTGCAGCTGATCTTGGCACTCTGCCAGCTTAGCCTCTGTGATCTTGAGGATGTCGGGCAGCTGCTGCAGGTCAGCCAGCTGGGACTGGAACTGCCTCCGTGCCTGGAGTGGGGGAGGAAAAGCCCACGGTGAAAAGGGCCCAGCTGCTGAAGGGGCTAGTCACAGTGCTTTGGAGTTAGGGCAGGGCCACCCTAGGTCCCTAGAAGAGGATCCCGCAAGATCCACAGGTCTCCCGCGGGCCACAGAGGGCAACCAGCTGTTCTCCTGGGAACACACTTGGACACCCCTCCTAGTCATCATCAAATACCACTGCCAGGCCCCAGGCTTTGTGCTAAGGGCTCTCTGAATTACTCAGTTCATACAACAACCTGTAAAGTAGGTGCTGTTTCCCCACAGAAGGACACTGGGGATCAAAGGCTCATTTGCCCAAGGTCACTCAGCTAGAGCTGAAGATTTAAGTCTAGCCTAACTCCCAATCCCCTAGAAAGGCAATCAATCACAAGGCTATATAGGTCAGAGGCCAGGGTGAGAGCTATCTGGCCTTTGTTCCCCCTTTGTCCCAACAAGGAGACTGAGGACTAGAGAGGGACAGTGACTTGCCCAAGGTTATGCAACAAGTCAGTGGCCAAGCCGGGAACCAGCCCTCTCCAAGACTACTATTAAGATGATTTCCTTGGCATCTAGACAGCCACGCCATCTCCAGAAGAATAAGGCTCTTTGGGGAGCAGGATGGGAGGCACATTTTTTGGATGGTGCAAAATACAAAATAGACACCAAATGAAATGAAATAGGCATGGTGTGTATGTGGATTTGAATCCACCTAGGTGCTTTTTTTCTTTTAAGGAAACCCTGGAGAAAGAAAAAAAAAAAAACAGGAGGGAGAAGGAGCTAAACACAAGCGAGATAAGAAAAGAGAGAGCACGTAGACAGTAGAGGGGAGCAGCCCGGTGTGCAGAAAACTTGTTCATCTTTGTTGTCCACACCAGGGAGGATCCAAGGCAAACGAGAGAGGGACAGACCGATGGACACAGAATTGGGAGGCAAGGGGGGGGCAGTACCGCTTCGATCTCTTTGTTCATCTCATCTTTAAGCATCTTGTTCTCTTTGTCACAGCGTTCCAGCTGGGCAGCCACTTCATCAGCCTCCAGTCTGGTCTTCATCACCTAGGGACCAACACAGCATCTGGCCGTCTTGGACAGAGCCACTGTCTTGGTGAAAAATACCTTCCACACCCAACCCTTCCCAGCAGAGGCCTCGTGGTTATGCACCCCCTCGCCAGCTGTGAAGTGCTGCCCTGGCGGGGGGTGGGGGTGGGGTACCAGGGGCCTACCTGACTCTTATAGTTGTCAATCATCCCTTCGTAATTCTTAACCGACGCCTTCAGCTGCTGGACCTCGAGGTGCGCCTGATTGAGTTTGTCCTCCATTGGAGCGAAGCTAGCCTAGAAGAGGTGGCCCATGAGTAACCAATAAGAAGGTTCCATAAGACAAAAATTTAAATAATAAATAGGGGGGGAAAAGGAAGGTTCCAGATCAGGTCATCACCCCACCCTCAGTTCCTACCCCAGGGGACAGCAGAGGGAAGCCGCAGCTGTTCCAACCCACACCAGTGGTTTCCCCTCGGACAGGCACCGGGGCAAGGCTCCTATGTGACTAACTCAAGTGAATACAGACACTAATAAGGGACACGTGTTTTCTTGTTCTCATTTCAAAAGCAATAATAATCAGTAAAGAAAATGGAGATGAGACCAAAAAAAAAAAAAAACCAACCCTGGCTGATGTAGCCCAGAGGATTGAGTGCTGGTCTGTGAACCGAAAGGTTGCCAGTTAGATTTCTAGTCAGGGCACATGCCTGGGTTGCAGGCTGGGTCCCCAATGCGGGGCATGCAAGAGGCAACCACACATTGATGTTTCCCTCCCTCTCTTTCTCCTTCCCTTTCCCTCTCTCTAAAAATAAATAAATAAAATCTCTTAAAAAATAAATAAAAGTAAATAAGTAAAATCTTTAAGAAAAAAAAGACCAATGAAAAGGAATCAGGATGCACAATACTTTAGTTTGCAGCTACGTACTAACAGGTGGGCAGCGGTTTTGTTCTTCAGCAGGAATGGGATGATACCACACTTACTGCTTTGTCAACAATTATGTTACGAACTACTTCTGGGGTCAATAAATGTCCTACTATCACCCAAATGCTCACCTTGGCAGGTGGAACAAAATAAACCATGTTATCGCAATACAATAAAAAAATAAGCATTCATTTATAAGGGATATTAGCTTAAAAAAAAACCTGACCTAAAAACATTCATGAAATATTGCTGAATGAGGAAAGCAAGCTGCAGAACAATGAATGAATAGTGTGTTTGTGTTTGAATACACGTCGGCATAGGGAGGGGACCAGAAAAATGCACATCCAGTTAGCAGAGGCCTTTCACTTCCGTATCACATTTCCGTAATGGTTTACATTTTTACTATGAGCAGATTTTACCTTTGTAATTATAGTACCTAAGGAAAAACTCGTCTACACACCTCACGGAACAGCCCACACTGCAGCAACACACGGACAGGCGCCGTCGCATAACAAACCCACCCGCTGTCGACGTGGAGGCCGGTGCTCATCTGCACCGGGTGCGACTCGGGAGACGCCACCACACTCCCAGCAGAGCAGCTAACATGGACAAGGCTGACAGTGCCGAGTGTGGGCGAGGGCACATGGAGCGACCGTAACTCTCACACACCCCTGATGGGGGTGTGACTCTGGACCACGACTTCATTGAACGTAGGTACCATCTACCAAAGCCGAGCTCATGCACACCGCCAGATGATCTGGCATTCTGCCTCGAGGAATAAAGCCCTTAAGAATACAACAGACAGGCACACTGATGGACGCACAAAGATGTTCTACAGCCCAGCCCTGGCTGGTGTGGCTCAGTGGATGCAGCACCGGCCTGCGAACCGAAAGGCCCCCACCAATTCATTCCCGGTGAGGGCACGTGCCTGGGTTACGGGCCAGGTCCCCAGTGGGGGCGTGTGAGAAACAACCGATCAATGTATCTCTCGCACACTGATGTCTCTCTCCCTCTCTTTCTCTCTCCTTTCCCCTCTCTCTGAAAGGAAGTAAATAAAATCTTAAAAAAAAAAAAAGGAAAGATGTTCTACAACCCAAATGTCCAACCCCAGAGGAACACAGGACAGCGCAGGCATGCGATGGAGCACTGAGAATGAAAAAGCCACCGCGCACCACACGGGCAACTTTCACAAACACAGCACCGAGTAAAAGCTAGGCACAAAGCTCAGTAAAAAATAACCCTAGCTGTCCATTTCTCCATCGGCAAGGACACTGGTGTCGAGGGGAGCACGACTACTGTGCCTTCCGGCGCTCTGACAAAACCTCGGCTGCGCGGCCTTCTGCCCAGGCGTCTGCGGTTTCATACTGTGGGAACCGTCTTGTGTCCTGGGGTCGCAGCTTCCCTAAGTTTGGTGCGGCTGAACCCAGAAAGCATGCACACACAGATTCCTACAGAAATTAGGGTCCCAGGAAAGGTTCTGGGGAGATGAGGAAGGCTGCCATCTCTCAGAGGGCTAAGTGACCTTGGGACGTAAAGAATTTCTTTGGAGTGAATTCCGTGGAAGTTTGTCTGAATCCGTTTTCCTGAACTATGAAATATGTGTATTTGGGCTAAGGAATAGTTTCTCTTGATAAAAAATTTTAAGAAAAAACAAACCAAAACCCCCAAACCACCCTTAAATGTCACTGCCAGGTTAACTGAAAAGCAAGATCAAGCCCGACTCTGAAATGCCACCTCTGCCAGGTGCGCCCCAGCCCTGGCGCACAGGCGAGGCGCACAGCAAGTGGTCAGAGCTACAGCTCCCGACTCGGACTCAGTTCAAATCCCAACCCCAAAACTTCCAGGGACAAAATCTCAGCAAGAAACCTGACCATTCTCTAAGCCTGAGTTTCCTCATTCCGTAAAGTAGAGACAATAATCTCATTATTGGGAGATGAAACGGAGAATTAATTCACGTGAGGGGGGCCCAGCAGTGCCCTGGGAGAGTTGAGGTTAACCTCCAAGTCAGGTGAAGCGCACGGGCATGGCGGAGTGTGTCACGTTGCACACTTCCCGTGCCTCACCAGTCTCACCAGAGCCTCATTTCCTCTCACTACAGAAACCTCAGCAACGAAGGGGGAGAGGTCGCACCCCGGTCCTGTAGCTGGTAAGGGGCCGAGGAAGGACAAATCTGGGCCTTCCTGACTCCAGAGCTTCTTAATCATGCTGTTCCCTCCAGGCCCTCTGGGGACCCTCACGGTCATCGCTGAGGCCCAGCCACCGGCCCCTTCGCAGCCCCCCTACCCGTCCCGGCCCCAGCTCTCACTACGGACCTTTAGCCTCTCGTTCTCCAGTTTGAATGCGGAGTACTCGGCCGTCTGCCGGTGTAGTCTCTCCACCAGGCTGTCCCGGTCTTCCCGCATCTTCTCCTCCAAGGTTTGCTGTTGGTTTACGAGATCTGTCACTCGGCTGGAAGGTGACAAAGTGAAAGCAGACAGGGCGAGTCAATTACACAGGTTCTGAGGAGCCCAGGTCTCTGTGGGACAGTGGGGTTGAGTGCTCTTTCCCAGGTCACGTCCCACCTGTGGCCCCTGCCTGCTCCCCAGCCTCCGCCCTGAGAAGCCCATGCACTGTCCTGCCATCGCGGCTCTCCCACGTCTCGCCTGTCACAGCAACCTTTGAGGCTCGTCTCCCCCTTCAGGCCTTCTCCTCCCATGAGGCCAACACCCTTCCTGAAGATAGGGACTAGAGACTGGACCACCTCCCACTCCCCACAGCACCCCCTGGGTCTCTCAGCCAATCAGGTCTTAAAGTTAGGACAGAACTCCACGCTGGGTGGTCAGGGACACCATGCCCCAGGCATCCCTCCCCCTCCGGGAGGTATCACACTGGGCCTCCGCATCTCCCGGGCAAGGGCAGGTGTGGCGATCATGATCAGCTTGTTCACGTGTGTGAGCCCTCGCCCAGCTCAGGCGGGCATTGCAAAGAATGTAAATGAAACAGCAGGAAAGGAGCCCATTCAGCAGCAGGCTACCCACCTGCCTGGTGCCTCACCCCCACCAGTCACGTGGCAGGGAAATCAGCAGGAGCAGAGACACAGCCCCAGGGGAGCACTGGCGCTCACAGATGCCCTTCGTCTACCTTGATGGCAGACCCAGTACAGAACCTTCCCGAGGTGTGTGTTCTCAGTACCGATCACGTACGGTTCAGTCAGCAAATACTCCTGGGCAATGACCAGGCCCAAGCAAACACACCACGTTTGCTTTTCGAACTCCTACTCGCCCGTAAAACCCCAGTTCAGGCTTCCTTCCTCAGAGTATCTCTCCCCACACCCCTCTCATCCACCCCACTCATCCCTTCCATCTTAATTATCTGTTTTCTCCCCGGGACGGAGAACCTCCTGAGAGTCGCACTTGGCACAGGCCCAGGCACAGCAGGTACTCAGGACATTGTTTGCTAAATCGAGTTCAACGCAGCGAAAGACGTTTCCTCCGGGAAGACCTGAGTGACCTGGCGACTAAGGCAGTCCCCTGTGACCTGTCCTTGGCCCCGGGAGTCCAGGGCTCTGTAGCTGCAGCCCCTCTCTTTGGGTTCAGTGTTATCTCCATGAAAGCTGAGGATGCATTTTTTTTAACTGCTGTAACCCTAAAGGCCAGCACAGAGCCTGGCATATAGCAGGTGCTCAGTAAATATGTTTAAATGAGCGAACACGTAAGCACCGCTGACACTGGGAACGTCTGAATAGCCACCGCGGAGCACTCAGTGCAGCCACTTTTGTCCTCTACTCCCAGGCCATACCTCTGCCCTACTGACCAGTTGGCAAACAGCAGAGAGAGGTACAGGGGTTACGGGCCGTCCGGTCCCCAAGGACAGGCATGAGGTGACCGGTGTTCCTGTGCCCATGTCCTGTGCTGTGCAGATTAGGACCCAGATCCGGCCCAGGAGCTGGAGTCAGGCCCAGCCTCTGTGATTAGAGAAGCCCAGGCCCTTTCTCCAAAAATGCTGGGGACAGAGGACCCAGGGGCTGAGGCTGAAGCCAGGGCTTGGGGTCTAACCAGAAAGCCCACCTCGGGGCTGCCCACAGCAGCCCAGGGCAGCCCTTTACCAGGAGACCAGATGGCAGCCATGTGAGATGGGACCTGCCTTGGGCCGCTGGGCTCCTCTCTCCTGCGTACCCACCTCCCTCCACGAGCCCGTGCCCCCCCAACACAGACGTACTCGTTCAGGACAATAATCTCCAGCTCGAGGTCCCCCTTGTCTTTCACAACTTGGTTGTAGCGGCTCCTCCATGATTCCAGAGTGGATAAAGCCTCAGCGACATAAAGATCCTGGGAACACGGGGCCACAGGGCCCATCAGCCTGGTGACAGTGCTGAGGCTGTGGGGTCGCCCTGGGCGACCCCCTACCCCTCACCCCGAAGTCCCTCTGAGGCAGTGAGAGCGGCAGAGGGAGGCGGGGCTGCTTCTAGACCCCGGCGATCACACGCACCGTTGCACACCCTTCCTCAACCGCCATTCCTACCTGCAGTACTGACGTGGCCAAACTGTCCGACGACCCTCGGGTCATCTCCAGCCAGCCACCTGACCCCATTATCATCCCTCACCCATGTCACCCCGCCACTACCACCCCTCCCCAGCCATCCATCCTTCCAGCTCCTTCACGCTTCTCCACTGCCGCGTTCCCTCCGCGCACCACCACCCTGGCCCCGGCCACCTGTACCCAGATTCTCTGCCTCCGCCCACCCAAACCACCTTCATCCAGCCACCCCTCTGCTGCCCACCCACCTACCCACCCACCACACGCCCACTCTGGAGCAGCCTCGAGCAAGGCTGCTACCTTGTCAGCAAGTTGCACGTGCAGCTGCTCAGCGTACTCCTCACTCTTCTCGGCTCGTTCCTTCTGGGCTCGGATGGCCTTCTTCAAGGACTCTTTGTCTCGGTCTCCCTTTTGCTTCAGTTCCTTCAGCTGCTCCATGATGGCTTCCACTTCCGCCTTGTGTTGGTTCCCACTGCGTTCCAGGTTCTGGGTGCGGGGAGCCAGGGGGCAGATTGCAGGAGGAGGGTGGGGCAAGGGAGAGTCAAGGGGAGAGAGGGAGAAAAGGGGACCAGCGCACAGAGGGAATGAGGAAGAGGGAGAAAGAACAGGTCATGAACTGTGGGGGGTTGGGGCTCCCCAAACACACACCGGAGACACAGGCCCTTCCCAAGCTCTCCACAGCCCTCCCTTGGTCACTGAACCCATTGGGTCTTCACATGAGGACTCTCCTGTTATATCCCTGTCACTCAGCAGAGCTGTGACTTCAGAGGGTCCCTGGTTTACAGACACAGTCAGCACTTGAGACTGTCCCTCCTCCCCTTGGATCCTTAGAAGGGGCCTAACGGACAAAGTGACAGGCTCAGGGCCATGAAGCCCAGCCCACTCACTGCTGGGAAGGGCGCCCAAGACCTCCAGGTCCACCTTGCCAGTGTCCCAGAGTCTGTCTGAAGCACAAGTGCTTTGGCAGCAGCTGCCCCACAATCCTCCTGGGCAAAGCCTTACTGAGTGCGACAGCCTTGGCCAGGCTATCACCCTTGGACTGCACCTTCCCCACCCATGCGGCCAGCAAGTACCTTGATCTGCATGCACAGGCGACTGTTCTCTGCCTCTTTGCACCGAAGCTGTGCCTGCAAGTGCCCACGCATGGTCTCCATGGACTTAGAGAGTTCAGATGCTGTCTTTGCTTGAGCCTTTGCAGAGACGGAGAAAATGACAGAGCCAGAGTTCGAACCCAGGTCTCCAGCTCCAGAGCGCACTCCACCCGCCGGGCTCTGCTGGCCCATAAGGAGGAGCAACTGCTGGGGACAGTACCTTCTCACACTGTATTTCCTGGAGGAGCTCTTCCAACTCCTTGTCCTTATCTTGCAATAGTAACAGCAGCCGCTGCAGAGAACACACACCTTCATGAGCTCCCTGGGAGAAGTTAGGAAGCCCAGCCCAGAAAGGAGACACTCCTGTGAGGGCCTGGCCACCGGTGCCCAAGGTGCCAAGTACGTTGGCCCATGTCACAGAGACCCTGGCAGAAAGCAACTAACATCTTAATTAAATGTCAAGGACAATAAACACATAGTTATTTTGTAATTTAAAATAAGGTGCCCTGGCTGGTATGGCTCAGTGAATTGGGTACCAGCCAGCAAACTAAAGGGCTGCCAGTTCGATTCCCAGTCGGGGTACATGCCTGGATTTCAAGCCAGGTCTCCAGTAAGGGGCACACAAGAGGCAACCACACATTGATGTTTCTCTCCTCTTTCTCCCTTCCTTCCCCTCTCTCTAAAAATAAATAAAATAATTTTTTTAATTTAAAGAAAATAAAATAAGGTGACGTCACCCTGGCTGGTGTGGCTCAGTGGATGGAACGCTGGCCTAGGACCCAAACGGTCGCCAGTTCGATTCCCAGTCAGGGCATATGCCTGGGTTGCGGGCCAGGTCCCTGGTTGGAGGTGTGGCAAGAGGTAATCTCACATAACAATGTAAAATAAAAATAACTAATTAAAAAATAAGATAACGTTAATTATGGAAAACACTGAAATACACACAAAAATATGCTAAAGAACTCCCCAACCCCCAACCCAGAGACAACACACGGTAAGAAGACATCTGTTTATTTTCCTCTGTAATCTACATCCCCACATGTGCCACGTTTGTGATTAAATCTCCCAGGGCCTTTGAAAGAGCAGCGTCATGCTTCCAGGTACTGATGCGTCGCAGTGTGACAAGGCCCCCAGGCTGGGAGTGCAGGGTTGGACATCACCACGACCACTGAAGTTCGCGCAGAGATGTGCCGCAGGGCACTGGGCGCCTCGCAGGGCCAAACCCTGGGGAGCCCACCGGGCGCTAATGCACCAAAGGCGAAAGGGGGCCTGGGGTTGAGGCACCTGCCGGACTGTGTGTTCGGGCCAGCCAGGAGTCTCCCAAATTCGTCTGGCCATGGACCACTCCTCCCTTTTCTATCTGCACCATTAACATCTGGTGGAACTTAGGGTTCCATGGAGTAGATTTCGGAACATGCTGCCTTGGGAGGCATTCCTAGAATTGGAATCGTTGAGTCTAAAGTCTTTACCTTTAATGGCTTTTGATCCACAATACAAACATGGAAATTCAGGTGACAGACGGCGATTTGTAAATCCATCGTCCTCATCACCATCTCTCAGGGTGATGTGCAGCTTGGTGGCTGAAGCTCTCCACCACTCGACCAGACAAGCCCAGTGGGGCAGGTAGGACAGGGGACACCAGCCCATTTTACAGACCATAAAACTAAGACCCAGAGGAATGGCTGAGCGGGCGTGCAGCCCTCCTGCCTCCATTCAGCACCTGCAGCTTTCTCGAGGTGACCCACGGGAGCGGGCAGGGGCACCGACGTACCGCTTTCTCGGAGTCTGCCTCCGCCAGCCGTTTCAGAAGGGCTCCCTGCTGCTCCATCATCCTGCCGGAATCCTTCCAGGGAAGGCAAAGGGAAAGCCAAGTCGTTAGACGAGAAACCCACGTGGCTGCAGCCTATCGATCCTTCTCCTCTTCCAAAATTACACTTCTAATTATGAAATTTAAAAAAACGACATTCTCATTATAAAATAATTAGTGAAGATGGATAAAGCTAAAGCACCCCTCACCCCAATTCTCCTATTATTAGCTTGGGGCCCGTCCCGCCTATTCCTCCTCCACGCATTTATATGGAGCCGCACGTGGAGAAATAGTGCCTTGCCCTGGCTGGTGTGGCCCAGTGGATTGAGCACAGGCCTCAAAACCAAGGCTCACTGGTTCGATTCCCAGTCGGGGCACATGCCTGGGCTGCAATTCGGGGCATCGCAGCCGCCACGAATCAGAGAGGTGCAAATCACCCACCCGAAAACACTGAGTCAGAAGTAAAAGTTATTACAATCTTAAGAGAGTAATTTCACTATAACTAGTAAAATTTGTAGAAATATGTCCCAGAAACTCTCCAGCCCACCATGACAGCGCTCACGAGTGCTCAGAGTAACGCTGCTTGTAGTTTTTCTCAGCATAATAGTCCTTGTAATGACAAACAAGAAAGAAACTAGGTCCCCATTGTCAGAAGAATGGGTACGTGAATGGTAGTTCTGTCATGAAATGGAAGAAAACAGTGGAAACCAACCACCTTAGGCCACAAGGATAAAAACAGATGAATCTGAGGAGGGAGTATGGGAGGAGATGGAAGAAGGCAGGGATAAGTGGTGATGGAAAAAATACAATTAAAAAAATGAAAATTAAAAACCAATAACAAAACCCCAAACAGACACATTTCATAAAAATATTGAGTGAAAAGAGCAAATACAACAGAGTATACACGGAATAATGCCACTTACGTAAAGTTTGAAAACTTGCTCAACAAAACTGGGTGTTGCTTAGGGACACACACTTATGTAAGCGATGAAACTATCAAGGTCAAGTCCCCTCTGACAGGAGGGAGATGAGGCGTCATCATGAAAGGAGACATAAGAGGGGCTGAACTCCGGGGAGGAGGCTTTCTTCAGAAAGCTGGACCGTGGGTACGCCATGTTACATTACTCATTTTAAATATTAATTTTTAAAATAAAAATGTAAGTTGCCAATTTTAAGAGAGAAAAAAACGTAAAAACATGTCATCATTTCACCAGCACAGGATTTTGAGATTCTTGGTATCCCGTTCGTTTGAATGAAGAGAAAGACAGCCCACTGCACTGCCAGTCCTTTCGGAACTACGTGCCAACATGCAATGTACCCAAGAGGCCGTCTTTTAAGAAATGAAGTGACACCACGCAATTCACGTCTGCCAGCCGCTGGTCTTTCAGCGAGGCGCCGTGCTCAGGCCCGGCGTTCTCCAGTCCTGACGCATGAGCCCCGGAACAGGCTGAACCGCCTGCCAGCCTGCTCCCCGCTGCCCTCCTCCTGACTCTGAAGGTCCCTCCTGTGCCACCAGGTCCAGTTTCCACATCTGCCGGGTGCCGGCACTTTACGGGAATAACTGGGTCCACCTTTCCACAGCCCTTTGCGTACAGGCACCCACGCCGCCTCCTCCAGTGGAAGGAAGGGGGGAGGGTTCAGGGAGGATGGGCACCTGGCACCGAGTCCACGAGAGGGAGGAGCCAGGAGCTCACCTCTTTGGAGTGCTGCTCTCTCAGCAGGTCTCGGAGGGTGCGGTTGGTCTCCTCAAACGTGCTCAGCTTCTGCAGGAGAAGTTCCTTCTGCCTCGTCAGGGTGTTGATGTCCGAGCAGGTCATTTGTTTCTCCTGGAGGACAGCAAGCAGTCACACCCAGGGCGGGGGAGAAGGGAGGGGACAGCAGACAGGCCACGTGGGGGACTTGAGAGGAGCTGGGGCCAGGAAGCCCAGGCAAGAAGAGCTGGGCTGTGTACAGAGCCAGGGTGGTGAGGGCAGGGTCCCCGGAGGTGGTGGACCTGGAAGGACAGGCAGGATCTGAGCCTGCTGACAGCAATAAGTGGAGAAGGGGGTTTGGGAGCTCGCTGTGGGAGAGTGCAGTCAGGGCAGGCTTCCTGGAGGAAGCACAGGAGGACAGGCAATACCTGGTGGCTGATACTGTACTTGCAGGAATAGGATGGTTGAGTGATCCCAGGAGACCCATGATGAGGTCTCCCCTTAGAGGCCCAGGCCACTAGAGGTCATCCTTGAGGGTCAGGCCTCTGGTGTGAGAGTGGGGGGTGGAGCTGAGGACTTAAATGTGCCCTCCCCTGGCCTGGAGATGTCATAAAGTCAGCCTAATGACTGCGTAAAGCCCCCACCCCAGCTTGTGACTGACCCCTCTCTGGACCTAGTCCCAGAGTGAGGTTGGCCTGTCTGCCACCCACCGTCTTCAGCTTTCCGATGGTGTCCTTCAAGGCCATGACTTGCTTGGCAGCGGCAGCCCCATCCATTTCAGCCTCTACCAGCTTGGACATGAGGCACTCCTTCTCCTGCTGGAGGTGTTTCTTCTGAAGCCTGGGGCCAGAAAGAATAGGGCTCTTTGAGCCCGCTCAGGCCCCTGCCCGCCTGGAGCTCTGAGGCCCCGAGGCCCTGAGGCCCGCCTCACAATGCCCTGTGAGGCTTATCTCCTGGTCAGGGGACAGTGGGGGAGGGGAAAGAGCAGGCCCTCTGGCCCAAGTAGCCTTCTAGAAAGACACATGGGCACCAAAGCAGGTCACATTACATCACCTACAGTCCTGCTTGTGTCTCAGCCACGAGCATCATCTCTGCCCTGGGCCATGACCTCCTAACCAGCTTCAGACCAGCTTTGACACACCACACCCTGCTTTGAAAACCCTTCGGTGGCTCCTAACAGCCCTCCATGCAAACACCTCAAAGTGGCTGCCATGAACCAGCCCTCGCCAAACTCCATGACACCCCTTCCCCTCTGCCCACCCTCTCTCCTCACTCTGGCCTGCTTGCCACTTCTCAGTCACAGAATCCTCCCATCCTGGGGCCTTCACACAAAACGTTCCCCAGCACCCACCTGTCTAACCATCTACAGGACTCCCCTTAAACGTCCCATTTTCCAGAGAGGGTCCCCTACCCCCCACACATACCGTGGGGGATCCCTCTTCCCTCACACCTCGACGAGGCAACAGGAGGGCCGACCCCCAGGGCAAGGCCCACTCACATGGTGTAGTCTTTCTCCTCCTTGATGCGCTCGATGTTGTGCCTCAGCACGTTGTTCTCGTGCTCGGTCTCGGCCAGCTCCTGGGCCACCTCCTCCAGCTCCTCCTTCCGCTCCTCCAGGAACCTCTTGGCCATCTGGCGCTCATCCTTCTGCATCTTGACCTGTGTAGGGGCACGCAGGCAGGGGCCACTGAGGGGCGGCCCGTTGCTTCAGGCCACATCCAGGGCACCTCGAAGTGAGAGCTGCGCAAGCACTCAGTGCTTCTGGGTGCAATCCTAGGTCACTGTCCCAAAGACCCTGGGCAGGTGCCAGTCCTCTCATTGCCTCATTATTGAGGAAACCGAGTGCAGAGAGCCTCGGTTTCTGGTTGGGAACCAGGCCGGGCCACAAACCCGTCGTTCAACTGGAGGAGAGATGGGACAATATGGCCCCTGTGCCGTTGGCTACAGCGGAAGTGAGGGCCGTTGCCAGGCAGCAGCCCTAGGTTCCTAGGGGGGGCTGTGGGCCCCAAGTGTGGGGTGGAGGATTAAAGACACAGGCCACGCAGTGGGCAGGGCCTGGATTTCATGCCTGCAACACCAACCTCCTAGTTGGGGCTGTGGTCTTCCAGGTCGGTTCCGACCCAATTGCCATATCCCACCCACAGACGCGGTCCAGCAACTGAGGACAAGCTTCCTTCGCCTCTATGGGACTTTGTTTTTCAAAAAACCTTGTGTGTGAAGTGGAAAGCAGAGATCTCAGAGTCCCTGACACATCATTTCCAAAACGGGGACAGTAATACGACCAGGTTCATCTATTGTCGTAAAAAATTAAAACCAGCAGTCCATACAGAACACCAGGCAAGGTCAGGGCCAGGCACAGGCTAAAAGTTCAACACAGAGGGACGCCAGGTTGCCCCCGCTACCTCTCCAGGGGCATCCGAAGTCCCGGGAAGCCTGCTGAGAGGGGAGGGAGGCCTGCAGGGAGGCAGCCGGAAGGAAGGGCCCCCCGGCACTGCACCTGGGCAGCCCCACACATTCTCAGGGCACTCGCTGCCACAGCCCCCCACACCCTCACCTCAGATTTGAGACAACCAACCGCGTTCATAAGACTGTCAATCTTCTTATCATAACGGTTCATTTTGCAGTGACCTGAGTTGTCATCTTCTGTAGAGAGGTCACTTAACCGCATCACTGAGACCAGCTTTTCCGACGATGGGGGCGTGATCTCCAGGCAGTGAGGTGGATTCTGATGTAGAGGAGGCAGAACACAGGCGCTCGTAAGGCAAAGACCCCCAGCCAGCAGCTGCACCGACCCTGCTTGTCCACTGGAGGCAGGAAGGACCCAAACTGCTGAAGGGCCAACCCCGGGAACATGAACCTTCCGCTCCTTCTTGAAGGAATGTCACCTACCCTTGTTTAAGTGTTTTCGAAGATTTTTCTAACAGAGAAATGAAGTTTAAAATAAAGGATGTAACAAAAAAATGGCAAAAACAGTAATTCCCAAAGTGGGAAAAAGTTTGGGTTAAGAGCCGTTTTTCATATGCCTCGAGTACAAGTGAAAGATGTCAGAGCCTTTTACATGAATATGCGTGCCTAATAGTAGACAGTTGCAAAGGCAACAAATCTTCTATAAAAGGTATTTTAAGGACAAGCGAAGAAATCTGAATATGTACCAGATAATGTATGATATTTAGAATTAAAGATTTTAGGAGTAATCATTGTTATTTTGGTTATGCAGAAAATTGTTATTAGAAATGCATACTGAATAATTTAGTATGGTGTGTCATCTGAAAAATATTTCAATGTATCAACATATAATTTTTTTACAAAATTTGTAAATGCATGTGCCCCACAGAAAAGTTCATGCAGAGCTGCATAATACTTTGCTTTGAAGGCGTCAGAAAGAGCCCTGGCCAGGCAGCTCAGCTGGCTAGAGTGTCAGCACCACACGTCACAGTCACGAGTTTGATCCCCAGTCAAGGAGGAACAGTGAATACATAAATACGTGGAACAACAAATCAACGTTTCTCTCTCTCAAATCAATAAATAAAAATTAAAAGAAAAAAGACTTCATGCCCTGGCTGATGAGGCTTAGTAGATTGGGCACTGGCCTGAGAACCAAAGGGTTGCCAGTTCGATTCCCAGTCAGGGCACATGCTGCGGGCCAAGTTCCCAGGTGGGGGCGCACGAGAGGCAACCACACATTGATGTTTCTCTCCCTCTCTTCCCCCCCTCCCTAAGAATAAATAAATAAAATCTTTTAAAATATACATTTAACAGAAAAACTGCAGAGAGAATATCATAATCTGAGGATCTAAGAATTCCATGGGTTTTTGAGAAATTGAACTTGACTCATTCCATACATTATTCTGATGTACTAAGTAGTTGCTATTTTTCATTATTGGTACAGTTCTTTTACCCCTCTTGAGCCAGCCGACCTCCTCAATTTCCAGGGCAACATGACGGCTACCAGGAACAAAAGGAAGTGTTCAATAAGGCTGTAACTGTTACAGCGAACGAGCAGGTCTCAGGGTACGATTTAAAAACTGCATGTGCCTTTGGAATTGATCGAGAACATGAACCAATATTTAAATTCAAGGCAAGGATACAGATAAATGTATGACAAAATAGTACTGGTTAAATACATAACAGTACAAACACATACACAATGGAACACTGCTTTAAAAAAATAGCATGCAAAGCAAACACAGTCAAAGCATGTTTTAAAAGATGGATGCTGTGCCCTGGCTGGTGTAGCTCAGTGGATTGAGCGAACCACACGATCGTGGTTCGATTCCCAGTCAGGGCTCATGCCTGGGTTGCAGGCCCGTTCCCAGCAGGGGACACACGAGAGGCAACCATACATTGATATTTCTCTCCCTCTCTCCTTTCCTTCCCCTCTAAAGATAAATAAATAAAATCTTAAAAAATAAAATAAAATAAAAGATGGATGCTGTGTGACAATGAAAATACGATCCCACTGTTACAAAAATCAAAAATGAGTCTGTTCACATGAAAAGATCAGGAAGACTTGCAAGTGACGTGGGTCTTCTCAGGGTGGTAGGGTCACAGCTGTTTTTTAGTTTCTTCCTTACCGTGGATTTTTTTTTCTTAAAGATTTTATTTATTTAGTTTTAGAGAGAGAGGAAGGGGGGAAGAAAGAGAGGGAGAGAAACATTGACGTGCTAGAGAAAACATCCATTGGTTGTCTCTCCCACACCCCCTGCCAGGGACCTGGCCCAGCGCCCAGGCCTGTGGCCTGATCAGGAATCGAACTGGTGACCTCTCGGTTTGCAGGACGATGCCCAGTCACACAAGTGAGGGCTAGATTTTCTAATGTGCTAACAATAACTGTGTATAGTTTTTATAAGAAAAAAGTAATAGGAAAATATATAGACAGCATCAATATAATCAGAATTAAAAAACTACATAGGAAAAAGCAAGAGTAAAGTACTAAAATACTTATTTTGTACTATTCAAAACTAATGAATTATTCTTGGGAGACATGGCAACAAAAACAGGAGCAGGGGGTGGGGGATTCTGGGGAAGCTGGTGATGTTTCATGAGCTGATATTTTCTAAGAAGTCATCAAGTAACACACTTCTAATGTATCCTTCCTGTACTTTTCAACAAAAAGTTTTTAAAACTTAATAGTAGAAGCCACATTAGACTAGGAGAATTATAGATAATTTCCTACTTTTCTGTATTTTCAACTTTCCATAATAGAAATAGGTCACTTTAATAACAGAGAAAAAACCCAGACCGTCCTTCCTCCAAAGCTAATCTCATGTACCAGAAGGGTTTTTAAAAATCAAACTAGCCCTGGCCAGGTGCTCAGGTTATAAGTTCGATCCCTGGTCAGGGCACATATAGGAATCAACCAGTAAATCCATGGATAAGGAGAATAACAAATTGATGTTTTTTTTCCTCTCTCTTTCTGTCCCTTCCACTCTCTCTCTAAAATCCATCAATAAAAAAAATTTAGCCCTGGCTGGTGTAGCTCAGTGGATTGAGCGTGGGCCTGAGAACCAGACGATCACGGTTCGATTCCCAGTCAGGGCACATGCTTGGGTTGCAGGCCAGTTCCCAGCAGGGGACACACCAGAGGCAACCATGCATTGATATTTCTCTCTCTCTCTCCTTCCTTTCCCCTCTAAAGATAAATAAATAAAATCTTAAAAGAAAATTTTAAAAACACTTTAATGTACCCTGGCTGGTGTAGTTCAGTGGATTGAGTGCAGGCCTGGGAACGAAGGGATCGAGGTTTGATTCCCAGTCAGGGCTCATGCCTGGGTTGCAGGCCAGTTCCCAGCAGGGGATGCATGAGAGGCAACCATACATTGGTATTTCTCTCCCTCTCTCCTTTCCTTTTCTTCTAAAGGTAAATAAATTAAATTTTAAATAAATAAATAAAAATCTAACTAGAATCTCCTCCCGCGCACCAGCCTCCGGGGCCCATGTTCTGCTCCACCAAAATCTCCTCCAAGGGTCTCTTCTCTCTGGTCCGAAATGGAAAGGGCGCCCAGGCTGTGGTGTCCCAAACACACAGAGGGCCCTGGAAAGTCCCAAACCGCATGCAAAACAGCTACTCTTTGAGAGATGACAAGATGACACGTCACCTCTCCGCGGCCCCAGGACTGGAAGGGCCACTGAGCTCTCCAGAGGAGACCACACTTCCTAGTAGCCCATGTCAACAGGTAGACAGTTCCCACAGCAGCGTAACTTGGACATACACTTTGAAAACTACCAAGTCTTGCCCTGGCTGGCGTGGCTCAGTGGACACGATCGTGGTTCGATTCCCAGTCAGGGCACATGCCTGGGTTGCAGGCCAGTTTCCAGCAGGGGCCTCATGAGAGGCAACCATACATTGATATTTCTCTCCTTCTCTCCTTCACTTCCCCTCTAAAGATAAATGAATAAAAAATCTTTTAAAAAAAAGAAAACTACCGAGTCTTCTTATTTTTTTGAAATGCATTTTAAGTTTATAGGCCTGGCTGATGTAGCTCAGTGGATTGAGAGTGGGCCTGCAAACCAAAGGATCACAGTTTGATTCTCAGTCAGGGCTCATGCCTGGGTTGCAGGCCAGTCCCCGGCAGGGGACATATGAGAGGCAACCATACATTGATATTTTTCTCCCTCTCTCCTTCCCTTCCCCTCTAAAAATAAATAAATAAATAAATTTTAAAAAGCATTTTAAGTTTATAAAGTGTGGTAAGCTTGTTATAAAGAAATTCAACTAGGCCATAAAAAAGTAATCAACCGTTAGAAGCTTCCACATTCCAGGGGTAAGCACTGCTCAGCACTCCCTGTGTAATCCCCCAGGAAGTGTTCGATGTGTACACTTCCACGACACAGGGCCACGCAGACGTCCTCCTCTGTGCTGGCGGGGCCGAACTCCATACACCGTGTGACTCTGTGACTCATCATCGTGTACAAATACTGCTCCGATCTCTTGTCATGTTGGCATAGCATTCCATTGTGTGAAGGAATCATAATTTAACCAATACCCTCCTGGCTGATACTTAGCTTGCTTCCAATTTTCCTCTACTATAAACGATGCTATAGCAAACATCGTTATACACAGATCCCTGTGCCTTCCGTGACTTCTCAAGGGTAAATTCCTAAGGGTGAAATTATAGAATCAGCGTTCCCATGGGTGCTGCCAAGCTGCCTCCAGAACAGTTGGGTTGGTTTCAGGACCCTCTCACAAGCTGTCCGAAAAGATTCACTGACATCCCGTAGGCTTGACAATACGGGACATCTATAATCTTTTCAGTTTTCCACTCAAGAAACGATAGCTTTTTGTTTTTAAAATGGAATTGTTTTTCATTTACTTTTCACTGATTATTAGTGAGGTCCTCAGAGCAAAAAAATGACACCGTGTGGATTCCAGTCTCTCCTGTATTTTGCACACACGCTAGTTCGAACACGTCTCGTTACTCTCTAGAACACCCCACTCTATCTTAATCTCTTAGAGAGAAATTGGTAAACCAGGAGGTCAAAACCATGAGTATGATCATAAACTTTAGACTAATTACTTGTATTTATTTCTAATTTTTGAAGTAATAAGCTATTAGAAAAAGACGACTCTTTCCAAACCGAGCAGGTATCATCTTAAAGCCCTCTCAAGTCCTCTATGTCCCAATAACGAGTTCTTTTCCTGAAACATGTCCCCTCACTGAGTTTTCTCACTGGCATCGACTGGAGTGTGAGCAGACGGCGGCGCGCCTGCTACATGGCAGGGTAGCCCCAGGCCCAGGGGGCCTGGCATGAGTCTCAGTGAGCACACGTAGCATGAGGTGCTGCAGGGACGAGGGAACAGGCACCGCATGCTGAGGTGTGGCTAAAAGAAAGACGACAGTTCTCTTAGGAGCTTGACAACTAAATCTGAAGGCAATTGTGCCCCAGGAGATTGTCCCAAAAGTGGCTTTGACGGCTTTTGTGGAATGTGCACACCGTCTTAGAGCGACTGCCTGAGAGGAGGCGCTCCTTTCCTGGATACATACTTTCTGGTGCACTTGCACATTTGGGTACGCTTCGGGCACTATCACAGTTACATGGAGAAAGACATGCAGCCCCTCACGTACACAGAAGGGTCAAGAGGGCCCTGGCCGAGTGGCTCAGTTAGTTAGAGCATCGTCCCGACACGCCAAGGTGGCAGGTGCGATCCTCAGTCAAGGCACATTATGGAATCAACCAGTGAATGCTTAAATAATTGAAATGACAAATCTCTCTCTCTAGAAGCCAATTTTTAAAACAGTACAGAATCTTGAATGAGATCCTCCCTTCGGTCCGAACTCCAGCTCTGCTACTTTCTCTGTGAGCCTTCACCTCTCTGGGCCTTGGTTTCCTCGTCCGCACACCAGGAGAGCAGGACCTACCACACCATGGTGCCGTTGGGGGGGTTGGGGGGGGACTCGCGTACATTCAGAGCCCAGCAAGGCTCTAAGTAACCGGGACCCACAGGGATGTCTCTAACAGCTACAGCCGACCCTGAGTCAGACCGAGTCAGGCCTGCTCCGCCGACCCTGAGCAGGCCGAGAAGAAGAGCCTGAACGAGAGTGAGCCTACCTCCCACTTGCATCCCACATGCCGGGTGGATGATTTTCCAGGGGGCATCCAAGGTACCTTGGTTTTCACCCGGACACTCCGCCGCACATTCACGGTGTCCCCTTTCATTCCGCGCTTATGAGATTTCTGTGGAAAGGGACAAACCCAGGGTCATTTCCCCACAGCTTGTGGTGGCGTCACTCTGCTGGCATCCAACTCCAACACTGCACGGGAGCCTCTCCTGACTACCGCCACCGTTTCTGCACAACAGGCCTGCCTACCGTCTAACCAGGTGCCTGAGACCCGCCAGCAAGCGCGTCCCTCTGTCAAACCTCCGGAGCTGGCAGTGCAAGGAGACGGAGCTGCAAGGCGTCCCCCTGCTCTGCAGCCTGCACCTCGCCCCGCGGGCATGCTCCTACCTGGCTGCTGGCTGCTGATGGTTTCGGGAGTTTTTTTATGTGGACGTGGACAGGGGTGTTCTCATCCACGTGAACATGTAAGGGGGGAGTTGACGAGCGGTCCTTCATGGTTTGCTTCTGGCAGGCCGGGGAAGACAACACAAAAAAGGCTGATCTGCGGATGAGTAAACTGGGCATAAAAAAACAGAGCTGGCGGCCTCTGGAGGCCACTGAAAGCCTAGCCACCAAGCAAGCAGGACAGCTACTGACTACTGGCGTGCAGGCGGGAGCCAAGGCGGCAGTGCTGGGCAGTGGGCCCCTGCAGAGATCCCAGCGCGAAACCACCAGAGATCCAGGTCCAGCCGAGAGAAGGGTCTCAACAAAAGATCCCCAGGCTCCGTCCCAGCAGGCAGAGCTCTTCCTTGGGCTTAGCGGAGCACAGCTGGGCAGCAAGTGAGTCCCTTCTACACTGTAATCTGCACTGCACATGCGTGTTAGCAGGGCAAACACACAACATTAAAGTGCAAAACAAATCAGGCAGCGGGCAGGGAAGGGGTGATGAAAACAGAGAGCTGGGGGGAATGCCAAGATGAGAAGGTTGTATCGCTTTTAAAAAATATATAAGCAAGGCAAAATTCCAACTACATACACCTCACCCACCATCAGCCCCTAGCCCCCTCTCCAATCTTCTTCTTCTTACTTTTGTTATTAAAATGTTTTGGAATTTGTTTGGAAGGATTAAGACAACCTCCTCGCACCTGGCAGCCTTACCACAAGCAAAACAAAAAACAAAAACAATCCATCAGCAGGACACGGATGAAGGCACCTAGCAAAGCAAAGCGTCAGGCTGCTGTGCTTTCAGGCAGGACAAGGCAGTTCCTAGAAGAGGGGGCACCGAAGCGTTTCTGGCAGGGCTTCAGACCAGAGTGCTGCTCCTTGTGCATGTCACCTACCGTCACTGTCACACTGGGTACGCCACAGGGTGTCCTCAAGACCTTTTTCTGCGTGAGACTTGTTACTCCGTTCTTCCCACACGATGGAAACCTGCACCCAGGCACAAGGACCAGATTATAAGCAGACACTTAGGGCTCTTCTATTTCCCAGAATTACGTACTACATGTGGTGGGAACACGGTGACAGCGATGAGAACCAGCCTGGGGTCACTTGGCTCCCCTCACATGGGTGCCAAGCATGCATGGTGTGCCCTGCAGCGGGATGGAAACAGGGGTGCTGGGCATTCACAAGGCTGGCCTTTTAACCTGTCATTGCATCACACAGATTGTGACCTTTTGCTGAAAAGCCCAGGTGTCATCCTGTCAGGTGACAAAAAGCAGGCGGCACAGGATCAGCAGCCAGGGTACTCATTAGGCCAAGGGCGAAAGTGCCCCAGACAGTGCCTGGGCACAGGCGGCTCACGACCAACGCTCAGGAAACGACTGACATAAGAAGACAGGGCAATGGGCCCTGAAACAAAGTCCCTGTGGCTCAAATTCATAAAACTAACAGGTCAAATGGTCAACTAACAGGATGAAAATTTAGTGTGTCCCAAAATAGCTCACTTGCTACTCTTTAAGCTCTTAAGAAACAGGGTTATGCCCTGGCTGGTGTGGCTCAGTGGATTGAGCGAGCCTGGGAACCAAAGGGTCATCGGTTCGATTCCCAGTCAAGGTACATGCTTGGGTTTCGGGTCAGCTCCCTAATGGGGGGTTCAAGAGAAGCAACCAGACATCGATGTTTCTTTCCCAATCTTTTTCCCTCCCTTCCCCTATCTCTAAAAATAAATAAATATTTTTCAAAATAAAAATAAAAACACCATATGTAATTCATGTTATACATAAACAGCCCCATCACTGGATTTGCAAATGTAGCAAACATTTCATCTCCAAAATCTGGCAGCAAGACACCCGAGAATTCCAGGATGGGAACGCACTTGAAAAGTTCATTTGATCCATTCCACTGACTTCTAACAGCCCCAAAATACGACTTCACCCTCCCCACAAATACCTGGAGAAATAATGCAACATAAAAATATGCAATACAGCCCTGGCTGGTGTAGCTCAGTGGATTGAGCACGGGCCTGCGAACCACACGATCGCGGTTCGATTCCCAGTCGGGGCACATGCCTGGGTTGCAGGCCAGTTCCCGGTTCCCAGTTCCCGGCAGCGGACGCATGAGAGGCAACCATACATTGATATTTCTCTCCCTCTCTCCTTCCTTTCCCCTCTAAAAGATAAATAAATAAAATCTTTTAAAAAAAGCGATACAAAAACCCTTCAGCCTTTTAGCATGCATTTGGCTCTTATAGCACACCCTGATAAACAAGAGAAAAGGTTTACTGAGCCCTACTAATCCTCTAGCTGAGGAATACCAAATCTGAGTAGGCTTCTTCTTCTTCATCTTCTTCTTTTTTTTTTGGTCCCCTCATCACTTAGAACATTTCTGCTCGCTTGAAGCCAGAAGTTGTGGGTAATCTCTCCCTCTCAAGCCACATGGTTTCCAGCAACACCTTGCCAACTGCCAATCCATCTCCACCATTGTCTTTAGTTTACGCCTGGTCTCCTTTCAAAAGGATGTGAGCCTTGTACTCCAGTGAGACAATAGTGACCCAATTTGCTACCAGGAACTGGGACAACTGGGACAACTCGGAAGAGAGGGAGAAAGGGAGGGAGGGGAGCAGAGCTGGGACTGTGCACAAGCATTTTTTCCCCTCCTTCCCTTTAAAAAACGATTTCCAAGTATTTTGGTGCAGACTTGCAATACACTGAACAGAGAAGCTGAAAAGAGAAGCCTCCAGCAAGCCTGGCCTGGGGGCCCCTGACCACCTTTCCCTGCCCTCCGGCGGAGGCGCCCCCCCACTGGCAGTACCTGGGGGAGCCGCCTGAGGATGAGGCAGACATGACTAGGCATCAAAGCCGCAAAGGTGGGCTCTGTTCAGGGGGACCCAGAGGGGCTTGTCAATGAGACTCTCAGGGGCCCGGCATCAAACGTCCTCTCTGAGGGGAGGAGGGTGGAAGCTTTGGGGGTAGCAGTTGGATGAAAACTTGGGAGGCGCTCCTCTCTACTGTCCAAGTCGCACAGCAACTGTCCTGCCAAAGTGGGGGGAGAGAGGAGAGGCTGAGCGACCTGCGGGGCGGCGGGTGGGCACTGGTAAGTGGGCGAGGGGCGCAGCGGGAGCTCCCTTCTCCAGGGAGAACAGGAGGCGGAACTTAGAGGGAAAGGACCACCATGCCCAGGCCCTGGCAGGGAGGGTGGGGGGGCCACCAAGTGGAAAACCTGAGGTGCTAGCTGACGTGCGTGGAGGGCGGGAGAGAACCGCTAGGCCCCAAGCGGGCCCGAAAGGGCCAAAACCGGCGCGGGGTGCGAGGGTTGTGGGGGCTTGTCCTGGCGGGGCCAGGGCAACTGTCTCCTAGGAAAAGGGGCGTTCCCGCCTGAATCGACTCTCGATGAGGACCAATAGTATTTGAAGAAAGGAAAGCGGAAGCAAACGGGGGAAAGGGGCGCTCAGCCACGAGTGGGTACCCCCGATGGCGGAGGAAAAATCCTCCCGGTCGCAGCAGCGGCCGCTGGGATCTAGTCTCCAAATTGGAGCGGATTAAACGCCTGGGTGTGCGGGGAGCGGACTTCCGGCGGGTGAACCCACTCCACCGGGGTCGGGGACCCGGAGGCGGCCCCCCGCCCAGGGGACAGCGCTGCGTACGAAGATCGGGCAAATAACTGTCATGACGAGGCCCCCAGAGAGGGAAGGGCGGACCAGGCGACGCCCTCGGGCAGGCAAGAGGGCGGGGGGCCAGTCTCCGTCGGCGGAGAAAAGGAACGACTACCCACCGGCGGGGAGCTGGGGACTAGCTTAAGCCCATAGAGAGAGGGGCGAAGCCCTGCCGGAGGGCAGCAGAGGGGCGAGCCGAGCCCCGCCGGTGGCCAGGTGAGGAGGGAGGCGGCCGGCCGGCCAGTTAGCGGGAGGAGACGGCCCGCGCCGGTGGGCGGGGCGGGGGTCCAGATTCTGACGGGAGCCGGACTAGTGCACTAGAGGACTGCGGGCCGGGAGCGACCCGGAGGGGGCAGGGGCGGCGGCAAACGGCGAGGACCACCCCGCCCACGGGGACCCGCCCCGGCGGCGGCCGCGGGGCGCCCCGGAGCACCCTGGGTCCCGCCCGCCGGCGGCCTCTCACCAGGAGCGACACGGCTGAGCCCAGAAACGCCTCCTTATGAAGTCGTTGAAATCGGCGGCCAGGGTCGTGCCATTGAGACGCCGCGGCGGATGTAGTCCAGCTCCAGCGGCGGCTCCTCCCCGCTTCCGCCTCCTTCTCCGACACACGGTCGGGAGCTCGCCCATTGGCCAGTTCAAACCCCCCGGTGAGCCTCTCGGGTTTCGCCATTTAGGCCCAGCCCCTGGCGTCACAGAGATGCCCCCTCCGTCCTAAGCTCCGCCCACCCCTGGGCCACGCGGCTCGTCGCCATGGATACGCGCGACGCTACCAGCTAGTCTTGCCCGGGCAGGCCCTACGGTCCTGGCCCTGCTACCTTCTCTGTCATTTTTGCCCTGCCTTCGGTCCTCCTCGAGTCCCAGAACTTAGAGAAGTGTCACAACTCTAACCTGCTCCACCTGACATGTTTTAGGAAACTAGGCACAGAACAAGTTAGTGGCCAGAGCTGCGCCCTACTTCTGGGAATCCAGCCCTGTCTCTGCTCTGCTGTTGGTGCAGAGATGGAACCAGCCTCTGCTCGCCACACAGACTCTCCCCTTCGCCTGTGTCTTTGTCCAGACAGGAGGAAGGGTCTGATTTCCCCGCACTCTTCACCACCATCCTGCACATTGAATGCAACTGTGTGTACAGACCTACTTGGATGAGGTTTGCGCGGAGCCGCCATCTTCTTAACTATGCTTCACAGTCAGCCAATCAAGAAGAAGATGTCACGTGACTCACAGGGGTTCACTGGATTCCTGGAGACTTGAACTTCCTCTGGCCCAACCTGGCTTCCATTTCCTTGACAGACCCATTTCCATGACCTTTACCCCGCCCCTATCACCTCAGCCGTGCACTGCCAGACTCACACAACTAGTCCACCTGAGATTTTGAGTTCCGACTCCCCACTCTCCAAACAGAACCTGCTTCTCTCGCACGCTCTCACAGTCTAATTCCTACTATATCCATTTTCTCAGTGTTAGGGAGCATTTTGGCCCATTCGTTTTTCCCCTGTTGACCAAATGATGGATCCCCAATCCCTGTAACCCAACCATCTAGACTCTACAAAGACCAAACCCTGGTTCTCTTGTGACAATGGCCACTCATTTTTTAAATTTTATTTACGAAATAATTCTTGTTTATTTGGTATTTCTTTCATTTTTAAAAAGATTTTATTTCTTTATTTTCAGAGAGAGGGGAAGGGAGGGAGAGAAACATCCACGCATGAGAGAAACATAGATCAGTTGCCTCTTGCACACCCCCAGTTGTGGACCTGGGCCAGAAAATGTGCCCCGACCAGAAAATCCACCCACCATGCCATGCCAGCCAGGGGTCCATGTAATTTTGAACTGACCCTTCCTGACCTTCCCAAGGGGATGAGAAACTTAGAGAAAAAGTAGAAAGGAGTCTTCTCAAGCTTGCCTGAGGGCCAGGCAAAAAGAAACCTCCGCATGATTCAGCCTTGTGGACCAGGAGACTTTGAGGGGTTTGGAACAAAAGCCAATGTGTATTTTATTGTCAGCACATGCCCTGGGCACATGAGTTCTCTCTGGAATTTGGTGCGAGGATGTGGCGAGTGCAATTAATACAGAGCAGTTAAAAAATAAAAATAACCTTGGCTGGTGTGGCTCAGTAGATTGAACGCGGGCCTGTGAACCAGAGGATCCCAGTTCGATTCCCAGTCAGGGCACATGCCTGGGTTGCAGGCCAGTTCCCATTATGGGGCACATGACAGGCAACCATACATTGATATTTCTCTATAAGAAAAAGAAAAGGCCCTGGTTGGTGTAGCTCAGTGGATTGAGCGCGCGGGCCTGCGAACCAGAGGATCTCGGTTCGATTCCCAGTCAGGGCACATGCCTGGGTTGCAGGCTGGTTCCCTGCAGGCCAACTCCCAGCAGGGGATGCACGAAAGGCAACCATACATTGATGTTTCTCTCCCTCTCCTTCCCCTCTAAAGATAAATAAATAAATAAATAAATTTTTAAAAAAAGAAAAAGAAACGGCAAGGCTGTTAGTCACAAAATATTGGAAGTTGACCGTGATGCTACTTCTGCATGAAAATAACCTGTGCGTGTCAGTATCTGCATGTAAAAAAAAAAAAAAACCTGGAGGTGGGGGAGATTTTCACCTACAAATTGTAAATTTCTGTTGTGTTTAAGCATTTTTGCAAAGGAACATGTTTCCAGTCAGAAAACCAACAGATTAAAGACTCGTTGGAGAAGATAATCATGACATATTGGTTGGAAAAACGGGTAACAGAACGGGGGTGTTCAGTGAAGCCGATGCAGGAGTTTGGGGTGGGGACGTACAGATCTAAGTTCACTCGGAAGAAGACTGCAGATTTTGGTGGAAGGTGCATGAATATTTCCTATGCTATTATATATATATATTTTTTTAGCACTTCGAAAAATTTATCATGAAGTATATATTCAAAAGAAGGTATGTAACGTGTATTTGTTTGCTAGGGCTGCCAAAGCACTGCAGACTGAATGAAACAACAGAAACATATTCCTACTGTAGCAGCCTGCCCAGGAGCAAGGCTAGCAGCTGAATCAATAGGAGGAATGTAATGGCTAATGGCCTGCCCAGGAGGGGGCTCGCAGCTGAGTCGACAAGATCAGGGAGAGCAAGTAACTAAGTAACTGAGGAGTAAAAACAAAGAAATTCTTATTAACTCATGTCAGCAGTTCCACTTTCTTGCTTTGGCGCCAGAAGTAACATAGGAGTGGCAGACCGCCCCTCACCCTATATAAGCAATTGTTCCCCACTGATCTGGGGCCCAGAGTTTGGAGACTGCCTCCTCTGGGTCCGCATGCATGAAGTAACCTTCCACTCCATACACCCAAAGGCGGCTGAGTTGTTTTCTATAACACTACAGGCCCGAGGGCTGAAGTTTGAGGTCAAGGTGTCGGCAGGGCCCGCTCCCTGCGAAGTTCTTGGAAGCAGAACTTCAGGTTACGAATTTTATTGTACTCTTTTCATTAAAGATTTTATTTCTTTGTTTTTAGAGAGAGTGGAAGGGAGGGAGAGAAACATCGAACAGTTGACTCTCACAAGCCCGGCTCCTGGGGACCTGGCCCGAAACCCAGGCATGTGCCCTGACTGGGAATCGAACCAGTGACCTTTCGGTTCGCAGGCCAGGGCTCAATCTACTGAGCCACACCAGGTAGGGGAATGTCTCCTTTTTATAAGGACACCAGTTACACTACATTTGGGGCCCACACTATTCCAATATGACCTCACCTTAAATAATTACAAGTCCAATGACCCTATTTCCAGATAAGGTCACATTCTGAGTGTTCTGGGGGTCAGGACTTCAACATCTGAACTGGGTGGGGCAGGGGGGGGGACACAGTTCAGCCCACAACACAGTGAAGATATTCAGTTTAAAGATGCACAATAAAATAGACGCTAACAGGCCGCAGCCCCATTTAAGAAACCAAGGAGACCGACATGCTTAAACCAGAAAACACTATCTTAAAATGCTGACACCGGCCATTTTCTTTTTCTCTTGTTTTTCTAAATCTTGACAATGAACATAGGTTTCCCTTGTTAGTTAAAAGTATCCACAGGTGAAGGAGGAGCTGCCGTCCCAGCACTGGGCCCCAGCCCTTGCGCAGCTCACCTGCCCCTGGGTCCTTGGCTCGCGCTCCTGACTTTCCATTTACCCCAGGGCCTGATTAACCGTTATTTCCAGCCAGGAGCAGCTCCTCCAGGGACCTGATGAAACTACCACGCCCCGCCCTGGGGAGAAGGAATCTGTGCTCCAGAGTGGGCCTGGCTTTTTGACTTGAAAGATTTCAAGACCTGGGTGCTGCGGGAAGAGAAAATTCTCCTATACCCTACAGGGTTTGGCTTCCCTGGACTCTGACTAGGCACCCACTGGCCCTGTCTTTGAGGTTGGGTGGGCACGGGACTGCCTGTTCTCCAGTTACCCCGGCCAGCAGTTTCCCAGCTGTGGTCCTGCCGCACCAGCATCCGCATCACCTGGGAACTTGTTAGCAATGCGAATTCTCAGACCCCACCCCAGACCTACCGAATCAGGAGCTCTGGGGGTAGGGCCCAGCCACTGTGTCTTAATAAGTTCTCCAGATGGTTCGGGACCCCTCCAAAGTTTGAGAACCACTACCTGGTGCATGGAGAGGCATCTTGGGGGGCAAATCTTGTCGTGCCCCTTCATTTCACAGAGTGGAAACCTGAAGCATTTTACCAAAGGACAAGGACCTGGCTCCAGAGACCCAGTTCACGAAGTGGCAGTTAAGGTGCAACTACAAGTCAGGGGGTGCGTTTTCGGAGCCCCTGCTCTGTGTTCTGACTCAGGCAGGCCTCCCAAGTCCACCCGATTCGCTGTCGCTGTCTGGAAGGTCACCCTGATGCCAGCGACCGTCAATGCAACACTTCCTCTGTGCGGCACCTACCTCCTGCATCAGCTCATACCCAGGGAGACCGGCACGAGAGCTGGCTGAAGGTCGGGACACCTGCCCAAGGTCACAGGGCAAGGAAGGGCAGAGACCGGACTCAAACCGGCTTTCTCCGGCCCCAGGGCCCATGCTGTAGCTAAGAGCCACATCAGGCTCTGCAGAGACCACCGCCACCGGGGCTGGGGAGTGTCTCCTGTGCCTACAGTTCGGCTGAGAAACTAGAAGGGAAGCGAAAATCTCCCTGAATGGGCAAAATCCCCCTGGCAGACAGCTGATGCCAAAAAGCTACTGCCATTCACCCATATGAAAGCCCCCTGCCCCTTGGCTGACACACAACTGTATTGACCTGTAGGGGAGGGGATCACAGAGCAGCAGGTGTGACTCAGGACACGGCTTCCCGACCTTCACAGCAGGAGTGCCAACACCTGGAAACCAAAATATCTGCATGTCTTCTGGGTGGCTGGAAGGCACTGTTGGGGGGGGGGGGTTGGAAGTCTCGATGAAAGTTTTACACTATGTTATTCGTAATGTTTAGAAACTAGTATAAAGTACCCTGGCTGGTGTAGCTCAGTGGATTGAGCACAGGCCTGCGAACCACAGGATCGCGGTTCGATTCCCAGTCAGGGCACATGCCTGGGTTGCAGGCTGGTTCCCTGCAGGCCAACTCCCAGCAGGGGATGCACGAAAGGCAACTAAACATTGATGTTTCTCTCCCTCTCTCCTTCCCCTCTAAAGATAAATAAATAAAATTAAAAAAAAAAGAAACTAGTATAAAGCATTAGGGGAGTTGGTAAAATTCAGTTTTGTATAAAACTTCCAAATAAAACATGATGCTAGATTAAAAAGAAGACAGCACAAAAGACCACATGCTACGTGATTCCATCCCTGTGACAGTTTGGAAAAGGCAAAGCCACAGGGACAGAAAACAGACCAGTGGTTCCGGGGGCCGGAGGGGGAGGAGGGGCTGGCTGATGGCAGAGCAGAGCGGCATGGGGGGTGGGGGGAAGAGGCACTCTATTAATTATACAGATTGCAGGTTCCCTGTCTGCGTTGGACCCCACTGTTTACATTGTCAAAGATCATCAAAGTAAATGTTACTTTGTAGAATCAGTGGTAGTTCCTAAACCTGTCAGCTCTTCAGAATGACCAGGACGGGGGGGCGGACTGGTTCGAAAACAGTCAGGCTTGACCCATGACCCACTGAATCAGCACCTCGTGGGGGGAGACAGGAGGGGGCAGGAATAAGCTCCCCAGGTAACCAGGGGTGGAGTGTGTGGCTTGGGGCCAAGACTTCTGGGTCAGGACGGGTTTCTGAGCTTCTAGCTCTAGCCCAGACTTGAACCCTATATTCCAGACTTGAGTATCCACCCCTGCCTGACATCTGCACCCAGATGTCAACTTTGGCACGTCTAAAAGTGACCTCCTAACCTGCTCCCAAACCAGCCTCACCCATCGTCTTCTCCATTCTTCCAGTAATTCTGCCAAAAGCATTGGCATCATCTTCTATTCCTCTTTCTGCCCCCTCTCTCTTTGTTGTTATCTTTTTAAATTTTTTTAAGATTGTATTTATTCATCTTTAGAGGGGAAGGGAAGGAGAGAGGGAGAGAAATATCAGTGTATGGTTGCCTCTAGTGGGTCCACTGCTGGGAACCGGCCTTCAACCCAGGCATGTGCCCTGACTGGGAATCGAACCGGGATCCTCTGGTTTGTAGGCCCGCGCTCATCCCACTGAACTACACCAGCCAGGGCTGTTGTTTAGTTTTTATTTAACAACTATAAACTTAACTCTTCAGTCCAGCTGGACTTGCATAAGGACACCATGGAACCCAAAGCTGCAGCGAGAGCACGGAGACGGCGGGATGCTGTGAGCGGTAGCAGTGGGGAGGCCCTCCTGAGCTGCAGAGGGGAGGGTCTGGCTGCTGAGATAAAACACAAGTCAGTGTCAGCACTGTCCACAGCTGGCAGCGGCTACTGGTCTTGTGGTTCCCGGACTGTTTGCTCTGCAGCTCCCACAGAGCTCGTGCCCTTTTCACCTGCCCAGGGGCCACATGTTTGCCATCCATCCACTTGGTCTTGGCAGCACCAACAAGAAACTGGAACTGTCTGTGTTGGTCCAGATTTTGCCAGGGACAAGATGCCAGGACCCATGTGCTTCAGGGTGAAATTCTCATCATCATCTTTCTCGCGGCAGACGGACTTGCCCCCAGTACCACTGCTGTGTGTGATGTCACTGCCCTGGCATGTCCATCCCAGGAGAATTCTGTGAAAGCAGGAGCATTCTGTGAAAGCAGGAGTCTTCATTGCCAAATTATTTCTCACCAGGGCTCAGGGCATGAAGGGTTCTGTTGTCTTTGGAACCTGGTCTGCAAGGAGCTTGGAGGACTCACCAGCATGTCCAAGAACACAGCGGGGCTGAGTCTGGTTGGGGTGGCTCCCGGGGTGGCGGCTTCCGTGCTGTAAAGCCTTCTCCTCTCTTGAAATTCGGGGTGGGGGGGCTTTGCCTCATCACCTCCGTTGTCAACAACTTCTTTGCTGAGCCACCATAATCATGTCTCCCCTGGATTATTTTAATGGGCTCCTAATTGGGGCCCGTTTCTACCCTGGACCACCCCACAGTCCACTGTCAGCACCGCAGCCAGAAGGAATGTTAAAGTGTGAGTCATTACTATGCCACAAACCCACGGGGGCTCCTTCTCTCATAGTACAAGTTAAAGTGGCCTCCCGGGTCCTGTCTGCTCCGCCCTTGCTCACTCTGCCGTCCAGCCACGCTGGCCCTCGGGCTCTCTTTTGAATCCACTAGTCCTGCTCCTGCCTCAGGACCCTTGCACAGGCTGCTCCCTCGGCCTGGAACGGCCTTCCCTCGGGTTTCCCCATAGCTTGCCCCCTCACCCCCTTCAAGTCTCTGTCCAGGTGTTAGCTTCTCAGACCACGCTCGATGTCTCTGTCCTCGTTTTCCTCTACAGCACTCATCCTCCCACTTATTCTCACGTGCTTTTCTCTGGCTCCCTCACCAGAATGTCAGCTCCACGAGGTCAGGGATTTGGTTTTTTTTGGTCTGTTTTATTTACTGCTGTATCTCTGATACCTAAACCTGGCCCATAGGAGGTGCTCAGTAACGGTTTAAAGAATGAAGGGGGTACCCCAAACCTGGAGGGGAGTGACTTGCTGAAGGTCATGGCCATCCAGAATCAGTGGCTTTCACTCTTGGAACAAACAAATCATCAACCCCCCAGTTCTGGCCCAAAGCCCTTCTCACAGCAATGCTTCTGGAGCCAAAGGGTGAAGTCCTGCCATCTGGACCTCATCCCCAGGACAAAACGAAGGATGGCCCAGCCTCTGCAGGTACCCGTCCGGCTCTGCCAGGACCCAGTGCTTACAAGACCAAGTCAAGGGGCTGCCCTGGGCTCCTCTGTGGAAGGAAACGCAGAGCCCCCTGTACCACAGTCCTGTGCTGGTAGAGACCAAGGCAGCCACCTTCCCACCCCTCCAGCTGCCCAAGTGCAAGCACTGGAGACAGTTGCTAGGCCCAGAAGCTGGACTCTGAGGGGTGAGGGGTGGGGCAGTGGAGTAAGGCCTGCAGTTCCCAAGCAGGAGAGCAGAAGCATACAGAGCTGCTGTTGCTAACTCACAGCACAGGGTCAGATTTCAGATGCCCCAGGCTCCCTTCCCCACATCTGAGGTTGAGGCTCTGCTGCCTAGCGCCCTCTGGTGGCTGCACTGGTTCAGGCCATAGGGGAGGCCTGGATCTCCCCCAGCAACTTCCACCACCCCCCACAGGCCAGGGGTTGGGGCAGAGGGACTTCCACCAGAGGGGTTCCAGCCACACAGTGAAGATGCGAAGGCAGGAGGCATCAGCAACCCTGGGTCTACGACCATGACAGTTCCAATGGGTGCGCACCCACTGTGGACTGGGCTTCCCTTCCCACCTCCACTGTACCAACCAGTAGGCAAAGAAGCCAGGTGGGCCCGACTCTGCCTCCAGGCTGCCCTCCCCTCTGTCTCTCCAACTAACTGCTCACCCATAGATTCCAGGCCTCGTAACAAGCAAAGAGGCTCAGCCATGAGTTAAAAAACGTGAAGTGCAAACATCAGCTGGATTTTACTGAGGACCTACTGAGTGCTGGGTCCTCCGCCCACCTCCTTGCCTTCCCCACTGGCCAGGGAAGGGAAGGGTCCTGGCAGGTGAGACCCAGGCTTTGAGCTGGGGGGTGGGGGTGGGCTGAGGTGGAGGTAGAAGGGGGTGGAGGGGCCCCAGCAGCTGGGTCCTCAGGGAGGGCAGGGCCCAGGCTGAGCCTCCCTCCTCCCCCAACGCCAGGCCGGGAGGTAGGCGGGCTGGCAGGGTAAGAGGGCCAGCCCTGCCTCATGAGGAGACTGAGGAAGGGGACCCATCTCTGGTTTCCACCAATGAGAGACGGCACCAGAGCGCAGAGTGGCCATGCCTGAGGTGGCAGCCAGGTCTCCAATGGCTCTAGGGTTCCTGGTGGAGGCTCCTGCCACCAACCTTCAACTCTGCTCCCTGGACAGCTCTGGCCTCCTGATAGGGACTCCTTTGGAGTCACCGCCTGGACCTGGTGGGACAGGGGAGGCAAGAGGAGAGCATCCCACTGGAGTTGGACAGTGAGAGGCAGAGACAAAGTCGGGGGGAGCAGACAGAGACAGACACAATCAGAGACAGAGAGACACCAACGGGTACAGAGAAACAGAGAGAGCCAGAGGCAGAGAGAATTGCGGAGACGGCCGGCCAAAAACACAAACAGACAGAGACGGGGTCAGAGAGGGGAGAAGGAGAGGAGGAGGAGGAGGAGGGAGAGGGAGAAAGGAGACAGGGGAAGAAGCGGAAAACAGACCCGGGAAGAAGCAGAGCTGGCCGTGAAAGCAGAGAGAAGACCCGAGGTCCACAGGTCTGGGGCCTCTTCTAAGCCCCGCCCTCACCTAGAGCTCGTCCCTAGGGTGGGGACGGAGGCTGTGCCCACTGCTGCCAGCCAGGTCCAGGCGGGGGCCTCGAAGGGTCTTGTGAGAGCCGCTCCAGCTGATGAGGCGGCCACTGTCGTCGTCCCACGGCGAAGATGTCTCCGTGTCACTGAGCCACTCAGCGTCCCCGGCAAAGTGAGTGGGCTCAGCCAGCAGGGGCCGGGCAGAGAAGGCCCGCAGGTCCCGAGGCCAGAAGTGCGCTTTGTACTGCTCGCTGCGGGATGGGGGTGGCTTAGGGGGCTGAGGCCAGCCCTCCGACCCAGACCTCCTGCTGGCCTGGAGCCAGGCCCCTCACCTGGTCACAACCCCTCACTGCCTTCTCCAACCAGACCTCACAGCAAACGTGAGAGGCATGGTTTCTCTGCCCCCCTCTCTCTTTCCATCGCTTTGAGAGAGAAAGAGAGCAACATCAATGTGGGAGAGAAATATCGATTGGTTGCCATTTCTTATGAGCCCCGACTGGGGATTGAACCCACAACCTTTCGGACTATGGGATGATGGTCCAACCAGCTGAGCCACAGCGGCCAGGGAAAGGCATGGTTTCTCTTAACCCTACTTTCCAGATGAGGCAACTGATGCCCACAACAGGGAAGTTGCTTAATAAAAACCACATGGCCAGCAGAGAATTCACACCTAGGTTGGCCAGAGTCCAGGGTGAGGCTGGACTCCTCGACCACTCCTTGATGACTTGGAAGAAGTACTCAGCCTGGCCAGCCTCAGCCTCCCCACCTGCCCAGCCAGGGGCATACTACCTGCTGAGGTGGGCCTGCCCTGCCCCCACTAGAGACTCACTTGGGGTGCCGGTCAAACATGATGGGCAGGAACTCGTCCACGGGCAGCATCCGGTGCAGGGGCTGGGAGGCCAGCAGCTTGCGGGCACCAGGCAGGCTCAGGACGTATGCCAGGGTCCAGTAGGAGTACCCGGCCACCACCAGGCCTGGTAGCCCCTGCACGGCCACCTCCTCCTCGGGGTTCACCTGCTTCCGGCCGAGGTAGCTGCAGGTTACATCAAGGGTCCCAGGAGTAACTGCAGGCCCTGGTGTGTCCCAGCACCGCTCCCCCCCTGCCCCGTCCTCCTGGCCCAGGGTGGGGGAAGACAGGCCCCGCACAGGAGGACGCAGCCCCCAGAGGCCCCCCACCTCCCTCACCCCTGAGGGTGTGAGCTACCTACATCAGGTCCCATGGAAGTTTCTCAGCCTCCACCTCCTCCATCAGCCTCTCCAAACGCCCCTTGAAGTTGCTCTGAAATCGCACATCGTCCTCAAACACCACAACCCGGGCCAGGCCCCTGGCGACCACCTGCGGTCAAAGGTAGGGCGGGGGCGGTTCCCTAGATCCAGGTGGTCCCTGTCCACCTGGCTAACGTTGACACGTTCCCTGGCCTCAGTCATGTGTCACAGGCTCAGTCCTGGCCACATCCCTTGGCTGCTTCGGAGCCTCCTGGGACTGCCATGGCCTGGGCACTGAAATCCCAACACCTCGCTCACTCCGGCATTCAAGGCCCCCCCATATTAGACTCAAGATGGTGATAGGAACCCATGCCGCACTCATCGAGTGCTACTAGATCCCAGACCGCAGTGCCACCGCCCGTTTGCAGGAACCCTCGGGGACAGCACACACAACCACGGGCACTGCCGTCAGGACACAGAGACTCTGGGAGGAGGGACCACTTGCCTAAGGACACACAGACGGGAAGTGGCAGAGCCAGGATCTGAACCTGCCCCTGCAGGACACCAGGGCCCAGGGCCTTAATTCTGCCTCCTGAGCTTTCCTAAAGGAAGCTGGGCTGGCTGGGGAGACCCTAGCCCCCAACATCCCTAAGCAAAAGCACTTTCTGCAGCTTTTGGAAATGTGCAAAGAACAGGACGTCAGCTCAGTGAACAGTGCAACGCACATCACGCTCCAGTCGGTTCGGAGACAGTGGACAGCCAACGGACTGAAGCTCAGACACAGGCAGTTTGGTGGTAGCAGAAAACAAAAGCAAGGGGTGCGGCTGTGCACCGCCTCCTGCGGGGAGCAGCGCCCGGGGCCGGGGGCCAAGCGGCGGCCCCTCGGGGCGCCCACGCCCTGGCCCTGGTGGGAGGCGCCCTGAGGCCTTTCTTCTTCCCAGCCCTGAACCGCCGACTCCTTCCTGCCGCAGGGCCTTGGCTCCTACCATTGCCTTCTGCTGAGGAGGCTCTTCTCGTGGTCTGTGCATGGCGAGGCCCATGCCGACCCTGTGCCAGGCCAGAGGTCCAGGCCAGCCCACGCTCTGGAGCGGCCTGTGCCCCGCCAGTCCGTGCCACGTGGGTTCCTTCTTCATTTCCGTGGCCCCTCGGGTCCCGGAGCCCCAGGAGGGCCAGGGCTACATTTTTCTTGTTCACCTGTAACCTCTGAGAGAATATCTCTCCGTGCAAAGTGGTGCTCCACAGAGACTGTGGAGAGACTAAGATGTGGGGTTGGACACACAGGAGTTTAAAGCCGCTGGCCATCTTTGTTAATGCATTCAGTCACCAGCTGCTCACTGCAGGGCCGGGGCGGGGCAGTGAACACGGCGCGGGCCGGGAGGCCGGTCCTCACCTCCTCCCAGATGGAATGGTGGCTCAGGAAGCAGCCCACCTCGCCCTTGGTCAGTGTGCGGCCCGAGTAGGGGTCCCGGTAGCCAGGGAGTAGGTCCACGCCGAGGCTCCTCAGGATACTGCTGTTGAGTGTCCTGAGGGAGACAGGCAGAACCAGTGACAGGTGGCCAGGGGTGGTCGGCCACACTGGTTTGAAGGAGGTCTCAGCCTTGTTACTGCTTTGTGTGGCCGGAAGCCATCCGTGACTGGGTCAGGGAAACCATAGCCACCTCGGGCAGGGGGGCCCCAGGGGACGGGGTGGTGGCCTTGGGGGGCAGGTGCACCCCAGGATGAACGAGGGGAACAGGGCAGAGGCCCAAGGAAAGGATGGAAGTCCTGCAGGGCTGGGGGTAAATGCAGCAAAAAGCAGCGGGCTCGTGGGGCCGAGTAACCCTGGGTCCCCTTGGGGCACGGGACTGGTCTGCTGCACCCCACCCATCAGGGACCTAGGTCCAGATGGAGAAGAAAAACCCTGGTAATTATCACAAAGACACCTACGCTTGGAACACTTACCGCATCAGGCCCTAAACCCTCATGAACCCCTAAGAGGAAGACGCCGTGGTTCGCCGTGTACACCGCAGGGCCGAGAGATGGGGGCGGCTCGTCGAAATCACACAGCTGCTGAGTGGCAGGGCTGGAGCCCAAGCTCAGCAGCCCCAGGTCCTGGGCCTTAACCCCTGATCTTTCCTCCCTCCGGTGGCCTGAGGACGGGCATCCTGTCCTGGTTCTGTCCGCCCTGGGGTGCCCTGGGACACAATTTCTCAGGCCCTGTTTGAATGCCTCCCGAGACAGGGAGCTCACTCAACTCATCCATCTGCTCTTCCCATACCCTGGGAGCTCCAGTGGCCCCCGCTGCCCCGCAGCTGCCCAGGGCCCCCGGGAGCCTCACCGGCCGTCCACAGCATCCACCACCCGCCCAGAGATCTCCATTTCCCAGAGTGAGCTCAGCATGCGCTCCCGGCGGTCGGGCCTGCGGGCCAGGCTGATGACAAAGACCTGGAGAGGCGGGGGAGGTGGGAGTGGGGCGTGGGTGCAGGGGAGGGGAGGGCCCACTGGGAGAGCCCACCCACCTCCTGACCCCAGTCCCGCTGGTTGAGGGAACTTACCTCATCAAACCCCATCTTGGTGGGACTCTTTGGGGGCCGGGACACGTGAGCTGATGCCCACATAGGGGGCCCGTCCACTGCGGAGAAAAGCACCCCCAATCATGAGTCCCGATAGCTCTCCAGCAGTGACCCTGGAGTCCTAGTCCCCCTGCCCCAATCCCTGCCCCCTCGGCAGAATGCCCAGCTGCCAGGGCCCTTGGAGACCACAGACTCCACCTGCCCCATCGCGCGGATGGGAGGCTGAGACCCAGTGGGGCACAAGACTCACTGAGAGGGGGATGCGTGGGGGGTGAGGCTAGGACCCAGTGCCCAGTCGGGTCTGGGGCCTCGGAGGAGGGGCAAAGCCTGCAGGCGGGCACCCCGGCCCCCGGCCCTCACCCAGCGCTTCCAGGACCAGGTGGATGAAGTTGACCCTCTCGTCCGCCAGGTCCTGGTGGGACTTCACAGGCACGTTCATGTACCCGTAACGCTGCTGGTTGCACACGTGGACCGAGACCCCTGCAGAGACAGGCGGGATGAGGGCCGGCGGAGCAGGGTGGGCTCTCAGAACCCAGCTGAGGGGTCCTGGGCCGGGTCCTGCCAGAGTGCCAGTGTGAGTCCCCTCTGGGACTCGGTGTCCCTAGCTGTGGGATTGAAGAAAGGACTTGAATCAAATAAATATAAGTATAAATATAAATATAAATATAAATATAAATATAAATAGGAAGCTTTCTGCTGAGGTGGTTTACTCTTTTAACAGATGTTTCCAGAGCACCGGCTGGGTGCCAAGACAGACAGGGTCCCTACCCTTGGGGGCCAGGGTGACGCAGGAGCAGGTAAACTCCCTGCGCTACAGTCACTGACTCCGACCATGGGAGGCCACCTGGTGGAGCCAGCACCCTAAGCCTCTGCCCACCTCTGCCCAGGTCCGGCCCTGACTCCCACACTCAACCCCACACCTTCCCTAGCCCCCCATGCTGTCCTCCCCAGCAGCCTTTTATTTCTCGAAGACTTGTTGCCTTTATGGCAATTATTGATTTACTCTTTATCTTCTGTGAGCCGTGAACTCCTCAGAGGCAGGCGCACGGTGTCTGCATACGAGTTAACTGCACTCCCAGCGTGGAGCAGAGCCTGGCCCAGAGTGGGGGCTCAATCGGTCACTGGGGGACGGGAGCACGAATGACAGCAACAAGACCACTATCCAGTAAGTTCCTCCAGCCGCTGGCGAACTCACAGAGGCTCACACTCCGCGCAGTGGGAGCAGTGAAAAGGGCTTTTGCTTCCTCTCACTCTTTCTCCACATATTTGTTTCATTCACTTTTTACACGTGGTTCTTCCCTTCCTGCACATCTGCACTGCAGACACTGCTGACACACCACGCCCAGAACAGCCGGTGAGGACGAGCCACTCGCCAGCCACCCCTCACCCCCTGCCCGCCCTGGTGCAGCACCTCTGGGTGAAGCTGGCTCTTCTCATTGACCCTGACCACCAGCAGAGGCGTTCAGGTCCTGCCCTGCCCCCATGTCCCCCTGCCACCGCCCAGTCCACGCCCTGAATGACACTCTATGGGACCTTCTCCAGAACCGAACTCCAACACTTGCATCTGCCTCCGTCTCATCTATGGCTTCTCCTCGGACCTGGATTCATCCCCTCCAAACCCAGATGCTGCCAGGTAACGTTCACCTTAAGATGACCAACAACCAGCTTTTCAGTGTTCGGACCCTGTCCCGTGCCCCTCTGACAGCTGCCCAGACCTCTCAGGCTGGAGCCCAGACGCCTGCCGACCAGGCCCGCACCGGCCGGCGTGGCCTGCCTGTCCTGCCTCAGCCTGCCTCGGAACCCCACCCCTTATTGTACTCAGCCACTTGCCTTCTTGGGTCTCCTGTTACCTCAGACCTTTTTTGTTTTAAATAGAGAAGAGAAGGGAAGAAGAAAGAGAGGAGAGAAACATCGACTAGTTGTCTCTTGTATGAGCTCCAACTGGGGACTGAACCCACAACCCAGGCATGTGGCCTGACCAGGAATCAAACTGGCAACCCTTCACTTTGCGGGCCAATGCTCAAGCAACTGAGCCACACTGGTCAGGGCTTAAAATTGCTTTTAGAGAGAGGGGGAGGGAGAGAGGGAGACACATCGATTTGTTGTTCCGCTTGTTTATACATTCGTTCACTGATTCTTGTATGTGCCCTGACTGGGGATCAAACCCACAGCTGTAAAACATTGGCACAATGCTCTAACCAACTGAGCTACCAGGCTGGGGCAATCTTGCCCATACTGTAGATCTCAGCCCCAAAGTCCACAACCTCCAGGAAGCTCTCCCTGATTAGACTAACTCGAGTCTAAGCCCTGGAGCACCTACAGTCAAAATGCTCTCCTTCCTGTCACAGCCATGACAGGACTTTGATTTGTGTGCCCCTTTGAATGACGGGAAGGGAGGCCTCAGGAGGCCAGGGGCCACCTGCTCTTACTCACCACCCTCTCCCCAGTATCTGGCACACGGTAGGCACTGCACACATATCTGCCTAATGAAGGCATCCACCAAAGTGCCACAAGGGGAGAGCCAGGAAAAGGGTCAAACCCACCGGAGTACTGGGCTCAAGACAGGCTCCATGGTACCGAAAGGACAAACGTGAGCTAACAAGATGAATTGTGGAGTGGGGAAAGGCATGCAAATCAGAGGGAACAGCATGTGCAAAGGCCCAGAGGCTTCCAGGGAATGATGAAGGAGAGCTGTCCTCACCAGCAGCCTGACAGGAGTAGGCAAAGACGATGATGTCATCAAAGGGCCAGGTGTAGCTGGGGTGAGGGGGGTAGAAGGCGAGCTGGTCTGCCCCCTCCGCCCGCAGGGATACCAGGAAGGTGGAGTGGACCATGGGGACCCGGAAGCAGCCCCGGCGCTGGCGGTTCTTGGTGGGGAAGTACTCGGCTGTGCGGCGGTAGTAGCCCTGGGGAAGGGGGTGCTCCGGGCAGTGAGGGGCCCCCTCCACCCCAAGAACCCTGCTCCCTGACGCAGCACGCAGACCCCGAGGCCCCCAGGCTCTCTGCTCTCCATGTCCCTCCTCCCACAACCCTAAGTTTCCTGGGGCCCCCCTCCCTGGCCTCACCTGAGGCGTGATCCCGCACCAGAAGTTGGAGTAGTAGGTCTGTGAGTCCAGCATCGGGGCCACCACGGGCAGCCCCTGCTCCATCAGGAGCCGCAGCGTCTGGTTGTTGGTCAGGATGTTGTCTGTATCTGCAAACTGGGAGGAGGGGGAGGTCACAGACCCCAGCCTCGCCTGGGCTGCAGTGCCCCAGGGATTCACGTGTGAGTGGGATCCCTCCGGACTGGCAGAGACCCACAGTGGCCCCCAGAAGCCAATGAGGTCCCCTCAGAGAGGGCTAACACACAACCCAGTAGATCTGCTTCCGGACCAAGGATCGAGTCTGGGGCACTGGCTCGGAGTAGGTGGGGAGATGAGACCTGAGTCGCCAGTCTAAGTACTTCATCTGAGAAGGGACTGAGGGGGTAGATCCAGAGACCTATTCTGGGCTCCAGGTCGGGGATCTAGGCTCGGTGTGCCCTGGGGTCTGTCTCAGGGATCCTGGCTCAGTCTCTCGTCTGACTTCGAGCCCACAGAGCAAAGCCCCACATCTGGTCTGCTTTCTGGTGCAGGGTGCTAGTCTAAGGGGGGTTGTCACACCAACATTTTTGTCAGGGCCCGATCCCAGCACAAATGGGAAGCCCCGTCACAGGTGAGGCTTTCTTACCAGGATATAGTCGGCCCTCAAGCCCCTGGCAAAGGCCAGGGCCTCCTGCTTCAACTCCATCAGAAACTGGTGCCTTTCTCTGGTCCAGTGCTTGGGGCCCTCTTCATCTGGGTAGGGCCTGAGGGGTAAAGAGATGAGATGTTGCCCTGGGGTAGGTGCCTGCCCCTCTCTGAAGGACAGTGGACAGAGCCCCGGCCTGGAGGATGCCCCTTCTCCTCTCTGGGGTGCAGCCGCGGCCTGTCTCCCCCCAGATCAGCACCTGGGGTCCCCCTCGGGCCTCCAGAACACGGCTGCATAGTCACTGCCCACAGCGGCCATCCACTCCCGCAGCATCTCCGTGGTGTTGTCCACATTGTGGTCCGTGGCACACCTAGGGACATAGGAGGAAGAAGGGTGCGGATACAGAAGGACCAAACCCCAAGGCAGCCTTGGCCTTCGGGACGCCGGCACCTGCGAGGCTGGCTGGCTGGCTCTCCGGGTAGCAGTGGCGGCAGGTGCGTTGCAGAGGAGGGTCTGAAAGCAGGCAGCCAAGTCCCCACCACAGGTCTGCGACCCACTGTGGGACCTAAGGCAAGTCCCCATCCCTCTCTGGGCCTCACTTTCTTCCTCCGTAACTGCAAGATGCCCAGCCGAGGCTGGAACGAGCCCAGCAGGCTGAGATAACGGAACTCGGGTGCACTTTGAAAGATGTGAAGTTCCTCGGCTTTGGAGAACACACCTGCCCCATGGCCTGGTTCCCTTCCTTCCCTGCTGCATGACCACAGGTCAGCCCCTTCCCCAGAGTCAGGACTGGACAGAAGAGCTGGTGCTTCTCTCTGCCCAAAAGTTGTTGTAAGAACCAACGACAGTCTAAGTGTCCCTGAGAAGTGCCGATGACCCACAGAACACACGCCACAGAACACAGCCTCTCCTCTCCTCTCCCATGACTGAGAGGGGGTATGGGGCTTAGCCCCGAGCCCAGGCTTTAGGTGACACTGGCCCTTTAAGCCAATTCCCCAGGAATGAAGACTAACTACGTGTCAAGGCCCGTAGGGGTGGGAACTAACAGCTCCCAAACCGTGGTCATTGTGGGCAGCCTCCCCAGGCCATGGCCCCACCCCCAGCCCGAGTCTGGTGCCTCTGAGGAGCAGCTGGTTATTTCCCTCAGTTTATCCCCAACCTCAGCTTGGGGCTCCTCCCTGTCCTGGCTTCGACAGACTGTGGCCTCTGACTCCAGTGCACCGCGGGGATGTCTGGGTGGGGGGCGGGGACACCAGAGAGGGCACTGCCATCAGCTGGCAGGACTAACCCTCTACAGAGTCTGGAACCAGCCCAGTGGGAGGGGGTGGGTCTGACTCCCCTGCAGAGCAGCCTGGAGCCCAGGGCTGACAGCACCCCCACTGCTACCCAGGAACCCCCAGTCCTGCAGATCCCTGCCACCTCAGGCCCCAGGGGACGCCAGCTGTTCCTGGTCAGCTGCTCCACTGCCAGTCAAGCCAACCACAGGTCTGTGGGGTTGAGTCTGGGCACTGACAGAAGAGGGGTTAGGCCCAGCCTGCACCCAGAGGTGGTCCTGAGAGGAGGAGGAGGAGGGGCCAGGGTGGGTGTCCTAGGGTCAGCCTAAGGCCTCTGACAGAGGTCTGTCCACAGGGCCCGGGGTGCAGCCTGGGCTAGGGGCCGTGCATGGGCACTCCCCTGTCTGCAGGGGAGGAGCCTGTCTAGGAGATGTCGGGACAGGGAGCAGATGGCCCCATGGGGCTGGGAGGCAGATGCCCAGTGGGTGCCCATGCCGGGGTCTCTTACCAGAGGGCCAGCCGGGCCCGGGGGTAGTCCAGCCGCTCCAGAGCGCCCAGGTAGTGGGGCAGCGAGTGCTCGGCATTGCGGGCCAGGATGGCAATGACCACGACAGGCGGCGGCAGCTCCGTGACGCCGGTGACCCGGAGGGGCGGCCCCAGCAGGAGCAGCAGACGGAGCAGTGGGGCTGCGGGGACAGCGCGCATGGCGGGCGCTCGGGCTACGGCGGCGGCAGCGGCGGCCCCCGGGGCTCCTGGCCCTGCCGAGGGGAGTGGGCGGCGCGGCCGCGCTGGGGCGGGGCCCGGGGGCGGGGTGGAGCCGAGGCGGCCCGGAGTGGGGTGGGGGGAGCGTCCCCCCCCAAAGTAGTCTCCCACTTTCCCGCCTTATACGGTGATTTTCAAGTGTCCTCTCCTCGGCTAGAGGCACCAGAGGGCCAGGGCCGGGAGACCCGCTCCAGACGCGACCCAGGAGCAGCCCCCTCCGGGCTCCACGCTGGAGGGGGGAGGAGGAAACTGGGGAGAGTGTGGGGTGACGGCATCCGAGCCGTCTGCGAACGCTCCACTCCAAATCCCTGAGCGTGCAGCCCCCGGAAACCGGCTCCACCGAGCGCCCGACACCCCAGAGTCCGGGTTCGCCGACCCTCCCTCCGACCCTGGGACCTCAGCTGCCCTCCCCGCGGGTCAGGACTGAGTCCTCGCGGCCGGGCCCGGGTTCCCCGGCGCCGCCGCCGTTCCCCAGGCGCCCTCTGGCGTGTCCAGACGGAACTTCGTAAAGGCGCGAGGAGACTCGTGGGCCTGAAAGCAAGACCGAGTTCGGGGACGCGGAGGGGGGGGGTCCTCCTGACCTGGGCGCGCTGTCCCGCTGCGGTCCGAGCCCGGTGTCCCCCGCGCGTCATCGTCCTCGCCTCTGTCGCCGGCACCGGCACTGCTTCGACCCTTTGAGAGAGCAAAGTCCACTCTTAGACTGAATGCAGAACTAGGTGGCACCACACAGCCCCTTTGGCAGATCCCAACCCCCTTTCAAAGCAGGGGATACAACCTTCCCCCGGGGCAGAGTGGGGTCCTAGGACCGGCTGAGATGGAATGGGGTCTCCAACCTCTCTTAGGAGAGGGCAGTAAAGGGGAGGGGCGCGGAAGCACCAGCGGTGGGCCCCGGGTGGACGTCTGCCATCCACCTGAGACAGGCCACTCTCCTGGAACCTCGGGCCCTCATCTGGACCGGGTTGCAAGGATGCCCTGAAGTTTTCATCTGCACGGGGCCTGCCCTCAGGAAGAACTCCTGGGGCCGGAAGACAAGACTGGAGAGGAAGTCAAGCTCCCCTTCATTCACTGCCCACTGGGAAAGCCTGCTTTCCTACACCTTTGGTTCTCCCTTCAGCCACTTCCCAGCGTCGGGGAGGAGGGCTAAGTCTATACACCTTGTCTCCATTGGGAGGGGCAGGGGGGGGCCCAGCAAGGAATGGACTGCCTAGTGATGGGGCAGGATGCCTGCCTGGCTCCAATGCTTCCACCGGGCCCAGTGGAAGCTTCCCTCTAGGTGGGACCACTTCCTGGCCAATGGCCCTGCAATGGAAGGCCTCAGGTCTCTCCCCGATTTTTAAAAAGATTTTATTTATTTAGCCCCGGCTGATGTGGCTCAGTGGATTGAGTGGCAGCCTGCAGACCAAAGGGATGCTGGTTCGGTTCCCAGTCAGGGCACCTGCCTGGGTTGCAGGCTGGGAACACTCGAGAGGCAACCACACATTGATGTTATTCTCCCTCTTTTTTCCTCTCTCTCTAAAAATAAATAAGTATTTTTAATAAGATTTTATTTATTTTTAGACAGAGGAGAAGGGAGGGAGAAAGAGCAGGAAAGAAACATCCATGTGTGGTTGCCTCTCCCGCACCCCCTACTGGGGACCTGGCCTGCAACCCCTCCCTGATACTTTTTTTAAACTGAGGAATATATTTTTTAAGATTTTATTTATTTATTTTTAGAAGGGAAGGGAAGGAGAGGAGAGAAATATCAATGTATGGTTGCCTCTCGTGAGTTCCCTGCTGGGAACTGGCCTGCAACCCAGTCATGTCCCCTGACTGGGAATCGAACTGCGATCATGTGGTTCGCAGGCCCACACTCAATCCACTGAGCTACACCAGCCAGGGCCCTGATACTTTTTGAAGAAAACGGAAGCCATCAGCTGAGAATTCTCATTTCCAGCTCCTGCCCCCAAGCCAGCCTCTGATCTCCCTACCTGGTGCAATGAAAGAGGCACCCCCTCATGACGGAACTACCCCTGGGCTTCCAATACCACCCCCTTGCCCTTCCTGGACAGCCAACCTCCCTCTCTTCTAGATCCTTCCTTTGACATTCCAAAAGACTTAACCCCCTGCCCCCACCCCGACTTCAAATACAAAACACCAAGCTGCCCTCTGGGCCCCCAGCTGCCGCCCTCCCTCCAGACTTCTTGGAGGGGATTCTGTGCTTTGCTTGCTTATCTCCACACAGAGCCCGACACAGGCCAAGGCTGCTGCAGCCCAACGGCTGCTGCCGAGACCAGCATCCTCCTGGCCACTTCCCTCAATGGGTGCTTCTTCCTCACCCAAGAGGGCAGCTGACCACACGGACTACTTCCTCCCAGTCTCTGGAAAACTGACATGTGCCTCTACTGCCCACTGAGATCCGCGTTCCATCTGCCCGAAACAGAGCCTCCGTCTTTTCCCAGACCCGCTCCCACTCTGCCGGCCTCTCCACTCTAGCGAATGGCACCTCCGCCCACCCAGCCCCTCATGCTGGAGACGTGGGGGCCACCACCAACAAACCCGTCTTCTCTCAGCCTAGTGCATCCTCCTCCTCGACGTCCCCTGCGCTCCTTCACCTCTTACCCTGGGCACTGCCACTTGCCCAGTGCAGGGCATCAGCACCGCTCACCTGGGCCCCTGCACCGCCCAGCTCCCCCCACCCCTTGGCTTTCTCCCTGGAAACCGCTCTGCACTCAGTGGCCCTTTCTAAAATGCCTCGCATGAACAGTCGTGATGGGGCAGGGTGGGGACTGCCCATGGGCCCCAGCAAAGAGCTCACACCCCTCGAGGGGCGGCGAGGCCCGTGGGGACTGCCCGACTCTCCCACTCCTCTGCCCTCTCCTCCCACCCACTCTTCTGCTCCAGGCAGGTTGGACTGTGTACGGTTTCCAGAACACTCCATGCGTTAGGACCTTCCCACATCCCTTTTTCTTGCTGCTCTGCGCGAACTGGTCTTTCTGGCCAACTCCTACATGCCCTCCGGTCTCAGCCTAAACTTCCTTCCTCTGGCAAGCCGCCCCCAGTGTCGTGTCTCAGGGACATAGTCCTACAGGGCATCCTACGCAACCCCATTGCACTCAGCCGCTTTCACGGAACACACGCTAGGTGAGAGCAGAGCCCTTGGTAACGGGGTGCACAAGGCAGACCGCCTCTGTTCCCAGGCACCCGCAGGCCACAGACAGGACACAGCAGGTGATGGAAGAGTAGGCAGATGCAAAGAAAGTAAGTGCTAGGAGCAAAATATAAGAAGTTAATAAAAACAGAGCGCAGCAGGGGGTGGGAGGTGAGTCGAGGGTCAGTGAAGACATCACAGAGCCTAAGGGGAGCCAGCCAAGGAGAGTTCTGGGGGAACAGTGTTCTCTCCACGGAGGGAGCAGGTGGGGCCAGTGTCCTTTGGCCGGAACAAGCCAGGGGGGCTGGGTGCTTGGAGTGAAGTGAGCTAGGGGAGCACGGTAAGAGCTGAGGACCACCTAGGGCCTTGGAGCCACAACAGGATACCGAATTTTTTTAAAGTGCAATGAAAAGATCTGGCTGGGTATCTGAGTTGGTCAGAGGGTCATCCTGATACACCAAGGGTGTGGGTTCGATCCTAGGTCATAACACATATACGAATCAACCAATGAATGCATAAGTAAGTGGAACAACCAATCAACTTCTCTCTCTCTCTCTTCCTCTCCCCCCCCCAAAATTAATTTAAAATAACAAACTTTTTTGCCCTGACTGGTGTGGCTCCATGGATTGAACATTGGCCTACAAACCTACAATCGAACCTTCCCCGGTTCGATTCCCAGTCAGGGCACATGCCTGGGTTGCCAGCCAGGTCCCCAGAGGGAATCAGTTGATGTTTCTCTCACTCACACATCCATATTTCTCTCCCTTTCTCCCTCCCTTCCCTCTCTAAAAAATAAAGAAATAAAATCTAAAAAAATCAAACATTTTTAAAAACTGCAATGAAAAGATATTGGAAGTGATAAACAGGGCAGTGAAATGATTTGTCTTCAAAAGACTGCTCTGGCTACAGCTCAGAGGCAGGATGGAAGGCAGGAGACCCTCATACAGGGATGACACATGTACCAGGGGCGGGTGTGGGAGCTGGAGAGAGGAATCAGGGTGACCCACAGCATCTGCAGCCGGGCTGCTCGGTGGGCTAGTTCCTGAGTGGGGAAGCCCCGAGGAGGTGGACTATAAATTGGGTTCTGTGTTTGACCTTGTTTAAGCTGCCTGTTAGACTTCCAGGTGGAAAGGTCACATGCCAGACCTGCTTGGCTGTGACTTCGGAGGCAAGGACCTGTCCCCCTCCATCACCATTTTAAAAAAGATTTTATTTATTTATAGAGAGAGAAGAAAGGAGGGAGAAGGAGAAGGAAACATCAATGTGTGGCTGCCTCTCACGCACCCCCTACTGGGGGCCTGGCCCACAACCCAGGCATGTGCCCTGACTGGGAATGGAACCAGAGACCCTTTGGTTTGCAGGCTGGTGCTCAATCCACTGAGCCACACCAGCCAGGGCCTCCATCACCATTTTATCCCTGGCCCTGCAGCAGGGCCAGCCGGCCAACAGAAAGGTGATGAGGTCACTGTGCAGGTGGGCTGATCAAGCACCTGCACCCCACTTACACGCATTTGGTTTTTGCCCCCAAGTAGAATAATAAGACATACTCTACAAAGGTCCTACTGGGCCAAACTCACAGCAATTCTAAAGCAGTGCTTCTCAAAGTACGGTCCCTGGGTCAGCCAGCATCAGCATTACCTGGAAATTGCTGGAAATGCCAGTTCCTAGGCCCTCCCCATCCCTATCGGATCAGAAACTCTGGGAGTGGAGGTTAAACCAATAAGCCTTCCTGGTGATCCTGACGCAGGCTAATGTCTGAAGCTGCTCTCCTATGGGGCCTACGGCCTTGTTCTCCAGATCATGCAGTACACACGCCTGGAAAAAAACTGGGCCCATGTCTCTGGATAGGACACAGTCTATCCTGGACCAACATCTAGCTGAGCACAGGGTTTCTCTCCCCACAGCATCTGCACTCCCATCCCTCAGTCACTGTAGTTCTGGCCACAGCCAGGTGGTGGCGCCAGCGCCTTAGGCTTCACTCTGGCATTAGGCAGTAAGAGACCCCAGAAGAACTGTCCCCTCCCCAGGACCTTCTTCCCCCTGGGAGCCTGAGCTCCCAGGCCTGCCCACTGGCAAAGGCTCTGCAGGGTGGCCTTCATAGGAAGGAGAGCGCTGAGGGTGGCACACCCAAGGGGGGGCCAACCCCTCTTCCTGGATATTAGGAAGGAGGGGCTGTAGGCCACCTTGCTCAAAGAGACATGAGGGGGGTCTAGCCTGTAGGACTTGGGGATCAAGAGCCCGGGCAGGGGGCTCTGGTCCAGTGGACTCTGGCCACACTCCCATTAACCCTCTGCCTGCCCTGCCCAACCTCATATGAGGTCTCAGGTGCCGCTTCCCTGCCAGTGGGTGGGGCGGCCTGGAGGTACCCCCGGGCCCCGACAGAGCCCCAGCATTGGGGGTCCCAGGCAGATTGGGAATGGGGCCCACAGCTGGGAGGATGCTTGGGTGGAGCGTTCTTACCAGCTGGCAGCTTCACATCGCCTGGGTTGGGGGCTCTCTGGGCCCCTGTCCTGCTTTGGGGCCAAGGAAGCCCACGATCCCGGACGAGCCTGCACCCCACTCCTGGTCCTGGGTGCAGTGCAGCGGGTAGGAGTCTAGGAGCCCGGCCTGGGCTCCCTCCCACCTCAGGCTTCAAGCCCGGTCCCCAGAGGACCCAGGGCTGTGGGCAGGTTTGCCCCCCATCTGCTCCTCTGCTTCTCATCTTTCCTATTTGAGGGGAGACAGAGCCCCCCAAATCCCGCTGGAGTCACCCTGCCCACTCCACTGAGACCTAGCCTACCTTGGTCTCTCCTCCAGGAATCTGCCCCCACGCCCTCCTCTCCCGAGGTCCCACCCAACACCCACACCCACTCCAAAGGACTCCCTCTTGGCCAGGACTTCCTCTCCCAGGACACAAGATGTGGAGCTGCCCTAGGAGGCTCTGCCTCCGTCCTCCTGCGGGAGGCTGGGGCCGGGCCAGCTGTTTTCCACGGGCAGCCAGCTGTTTTGCCCATCAGGAAGCAGCCCTGGCTCCTCCGCTAAAACCGTTGCTGTGGCTGGGCTGCAGCGTGGCAGCCCGGCTGGGCCAGGGCCTGGGAGCTGTTAACTCCTCTGGGCCCAGGCAGCCCCCTCCCTGCGGCCGCCCATCCCTTCTGCCTCCCCCACACCAGCCCCCCAGGAGTGCTTCCTCCTCACAAGACTTCTAGGGACCCCAAGGAGCCCAAGCATTGCTATCCCCACCCCACAATGATCCTTGTCCTCATGTGACCCCAGGTGAGAGGAAGGTTCAAAGGGATAAACTTTACTGAATTTGGAACAGTAATAATAACAGCTGTCACCAAGTGATGCTGTGTGCCAGGCATGGTGCTAAGTGCTTTAAGTGTATGATGTGACTTAATTTTCACAGCCACCCTGGGAAGTAGGGAATATTTTCTTTTCTTTTCTTTTTTTTATTCTCACCCAAGGACATTTTCTCATTGTTTTGAGAGAGAGAGAGAGAGAGAGGAAGGAAGACAGACACAGAGAGAGAAACATCAATTGGTTGCCTTCTCATATGCACCCCGACCAGGGATTGAACCCACACCCTGGGTGTGTGTCCTGACTGGGAATTGAACCCTTGAACTTTCAGTCTATGGGATGACACTCCAACCAACTGAGCCACACTGGCCAGGGCAGTAGGGGGCATTTTCATTTCACAGGTGAGGACACTGAGGTGTGGGAATCCAAGTCAGTTAGCCAAGCCCATGCAGAATTGGGGTTTGAAACTGGACTCCCTGCCTCTCTCTAGCCAGCCCTCATGGCTCCAGAATCACTGTTGGCGCTGCTATTTAAGCTTCCCCGAGTTCCTCACCCCAGGCTTTCTTTCCCTGGTCTGGGCCTCAGTAGCACCATCCGGGAAATGGGAAACTGAAGGGTGCAATTGCCTCCGCCACCAGCTCCCGCAGGCCGAGTCGGGAGCTGAGCCAGGCTCTGTGTTCCACACCTTCCAAGTATTTATTAGCAGATGATTCCTCTCGGTGGCGGCAGTCAGCCTGGGCTCGGATCCCGGCTCTGCTGCTTCCTGGCAGCCTGACTTTGGGCAGAGACTTGAACGTCACAGAGTCTCGGTGTCCGAGGCTGGAAAACAGATACAAGAACGTGCCTATTGGGTCCTCAGTTTTGTTGGGGAAAGGACGAGATAATGCAGGTAACGTGGTTAGCATGGTACCCAACACCGAGAAAGCAGGAGGGAATGTTACCCCTTCCTGTTATGACCATTAACTACAACCTGGAAGGACTGGTGTGGCCCACCAAGGGGCGCCCCCGCACCCTGCACGGAGCCAGCACGTAGGGGGGCTCAGTAGTTACTTCGTGAATGAATGAACCCCGATACAGGGGACAGCAGGCTGTCCAAGAACGCAGTTACCAGGTGGGGCTACAGGCATCCCAAGGCACCCCGTTCTCAACTCCTGCACCCCTACCTACGGCCTTCCTTCCTGAGGCTGGACCCTGGTCTGGTGGAAGGGGAGGGGGGACAAGGGAACAGGGACAATCCCAGGGCTGAGACAGCCCAGAAGGTGACTGGGCCATGGTTGGGTGGTGTCTCAGGGTCTGGGAATGACCCCTCAGGAGGCAGTGACCCGTGTTCTCCCCCTTGGTCCCCTCCCCCTGCCCACCATGGGTCAGCTCCCTGGTCCCAGCCTAGACATCTGGGACTGGGGCAGACAAAGGGCTGCAAGGAGGGACAATAACCTTCTGTCCATTTTCAGATGCCGGGCCGGGCCTGGCCAGGGCTGGGGGCCGGAGCCCCGGCGAGGCGGTGCCAGGCCCCCCGTGGGCAGCGGACAATGTTGGCAGTGATGGAGAGGAGGCATTTCAAAGCGTTTTGTTCCCACTGACCCCCTCCCCACCACATCTCGACCCAGCTCAGGGTGAGGCCCCAGCCCCACCCCCAGCCACCCAGGCCCCTGCTCCAGGAGGCTTGGGGACTGGCCACATTCTTGACCTCAGGGGAAAAGTTTAGACTCTTCGCGCCCTGGGCAACAATAACAGTGTCACAGAACTGATTTAGGAGCGGCACTTACCATCACAAAGCAGCAGACAAAGAGCCGGGGCTGAGAGTGCGCAGGGGCTCTGAGCCTGCTGCTCCAAGCCCCGCTCACTTCCCTCCCCGGCTCTGCCTGGGGGTGCTGGGTGCCAGGCCCTGACCTTGGGCACCCTGGCCCCTGCCTGGGGGTGCTGGGTGCCAGGCCCTGACCTTGGGCACCCTGGCCCCTGCCTGGGGGTGCTGGGTGCCAGGCCCTGACCTTGGGCACCCTGGCCCCTGCCTGGGGGTGCTGGGTGCCAGGCCCTGACCTTGGGCACCCTGGCCCCTGCCTGGGGGTGCTGGGTGCCAGGCCCTGACCTTGGGCACCCTGGCCCCTGCCTGGGGGTGCTGGGTGCCAGGCCCTGACCTTGGGCACCCTGGCCCCTGCCTGGGGGTGCTGGGTGCCAGGCCCTGACCTTGGGCACCCTGGCCCCTGCCTGGGGGTGCTGGGTGCCAGGCCCTGACCTTGGGCACCCTGGCCCCTGCCTGGGGGTGCTGGGTGCCAGGCCCTGACCTTGGGCACCCTGGCCCCTGCCTGGGGGTGCTGGGTGCCAGGCCCTGACCTTGGGCACCCTGGCCCCTGCCTGGGGGTGCTGGGTCCCAGGCCCTGACCTTGGGCACCCTGGCCCCTGCCTGGGGGTGCTGGGTGCCAGGCCCTGACCTTGGGCACCCTGGCCCCTGCCTGGGGGTGCTGGGTCCCAGGCCCTGACCTTGGGCACCCTGGCCCCTGCCTGGGGGTGCTGGGTCCCAGGCCCTGACCTTGGGCACCCTGGCCCCTGCCTGGGGGTGCTGGGTCCCAGGCCCTGACCTTGGGCATGCTGGAGGAGCACTGGAGATGGGGAAGGGGCGAAGGAGAAGAGATCCAAATGCGGGGGGAGGGGAGGCCAAGGGGCCGAGAGCTCTTCCTGCTCCACCACCAATTTACTATGTGACCCTAACAAGTCCCCCACTCTCGGGCTCGGTGTCCCTATCTGTAAGAAGGGGGCTAAACTGTGAGGCCAAAGGCCGGAGGCTCAGACCTTGCAGGCAGAACTGTGTCGCTGATGACGATGATGACGGTGATAAGCAGTCACCGCTGCATTCTGAGCACATGGGTGCCAGGCTCTAACTACTAACCCCGTCCTGGCCTTCAGCCTTTTTTAACTACGATGGAGAGGCCCCACAGCATCTTCTCCCTCTCACTCTCCCAGAGGAGGAGAGGAAGGAACGATTGGTTATCAATGCAAATGAGAGCTGCAGAAGCACCTCCGGAGCCAGCCTCGCACACCGGGGAGAACGCCACGCCTCCTCCCTCGGTTTCCTGCGCTCTGTACGCCCAGAGAAACTTCCCCAGTAACAAAGTGCACAGAAACGACCCCAGAGAGTATGGGCTTTTCGACCCCTTTTACCCCGTTCAATCCTCATCCACCTCCCAAAGCAGACGTGTCGTTAACCCCAGTCTACAGCCGATGCCCAAAGCTCAGAGAGGTGGGGTCACTTGTCCAGGCCCACGCGGCAGGAAGGGTGTGGGGCCGAGACAGAGCAGGGCTGGTTCACCTTTGATTGATTACACTGCAGCGGGAAGGAGAGAGAGGCTGCAGGCAGCTGGACCCGGGTGAGTCCTGGGTGGGAGGGCCTCTTCTCCCAGCCAGAAGGCTATGAATAAATAAATGTCTGATTACCCCCAGGGGGGATTCCACCCTTGGAGCAGGTGCCTTTAGAAACGAGATTGATCCCTGCCTGTGAGCAGAGGTTGGCCGGGGCAGACACCCAGATGCTAGGGATTGGACACAATGACCCCTAGTGGAGACCACTCAGGAGTCAGATGCGGAAGGAACATCTAAGGACTCGAGGGGCTCTGGAGGCAGGCTATGGGTTCGAAAGCCGACTAGATTTTTCCTGGTAGTGCATCTACGGACAGGTTACCTCAATGTTGTCTGCCTCAGTTTCCCAATCTGTACAACTGCACCCATCTTACGGGAGTGTGGGGACCATTCAGTGAGGGACAGGGAAGGCCTGGAATAGCTGGGTATACACCCTAACTGGGAATCGAACCCTCAAACTTTTTGTCAATGGGATGATGCTCCAACCAACTGAGCCACACTGGCCGGGGCAGTAGGGGGCACTTTCATTTCACAGGTGAGGACACTGAGGTGTGGGAATCCAAGTCAGTTAGCCAAGCCCACGCAGAATTGGGGTTTGAAACGACGTCCTGCCTCTCTCTGGCCGGCCCTGGTAGCTCCAGAATAGCTGTGAGCACTGCCTGTTTCTGCCCAGCAACGTCCTCCCCGCCAGGTCTTGTGGCCAGGACACTTCAAGGTGGCCACTGTGGGGACACTGTGGCATAGTCAGCTGTAGACCTTGCTTTCCAGGAAGTGGCTGGGCTTTGACTGCAGCATGAGGGCCCATGGTTAGACACTGAGAGCAAAGGGGCCTGTTCTTCGGGATCCATAAGGTGAAGGCCAGCCGTGGCCTCCCAGAGCCAGTGAAAGGAGCTAGTGGCTCCTCTGGTGCCTGAGCAGGGTGGTCAGCCCTGGACGTGGTGCCCGGAGAGAGGACAGCAGGAGAGGGGACCCTGGGAGGTGCTGTCCAGAGTCTGATCCCAGTCTTTCAGTCCAGAGGGACCAAACTATGTGTGTGGGGGAAGGACAGGTGGCCAAGTGTGGCGTCGGCAGCACAAACAGTACTGCCCTTGGTGTCCTAAGGGGACCTGGTGGGTTCAAGTCCTGGTGCTGCCAACTCGCCATGTCACCCAGGGTGAGCTCCTAACCCTCTCGACCGCATTCCCAAAGTCTCTCAGGGCCCTAGCGCTCAAAGAGGGCCGCCTCAGGCAGCACTAGGGTTCCGCCAGTCTAGTCGGAACGCTGGCTGGAACCCAGGGGTCCTGCTCCCCACGCTCCAGCCCTCTGGCCTCCCCTCGTCCTGCTTTGTCTCCGGTTTCTGAAACCATCCCTTTGGCTTCCCCAACCGAACCGCCAGTGTCACATGCACCCTGGACAGAGGGCAAGAGAGCCCAGTGGAAAATGTCGCAGATTCTCAGGGACTCGCAGTGGGTGTGGGGGCACTGGGAGCCCCAGCAAGGACGGCTCCCTCCCTCCCTGCCTGTCTGTGGGGAGGGTAGCACTCACCTGAGCAGGGCACTTTGGGGTCCCCCTCGGCCCGGGGAGGCGGGTGGCACTGCTGGGCCAGTCTCTGGCACAAGCCGACTTCCCCACCCAGCTCCCGCGGCTGAGAAGGGCTGGTCAGGCCGGCTCGCAGGTGCCAGCCAGCCCTTCCTGGGCACAGACTTTCCTGGCATCTGTCGGGCAAGAAGGCCAGGGGTGGGGCAGCGGGACAGGAAATGATTCCTGGGAAAGGGTGAAGGTGTTTCTTACAGAATTTGTCCCCAGCCCTTAAACCCATGCCCCTTCTGGACACTGTGGGGCAAAGGTCCAGGAAGCCATGGGCCCTCGGGGGTCAGGACAGAGCGGATGGAGAGAAGCTGAGATGAGCCCAGGCCCCTGCCCCATCCTGGGCCCTCCACCCTGCCTCCGCCCCAACAGGCCAGCGTGGCCCAGGCCCTCAGTGTTTGCTTTTCCCGGCTCCACACTGACTCCATTCACAGCGGCCTTTCTCCACCCCCAGCCAGCGGCCCCCGAGCCAGGGCACCAGGGAGAGAGATCACCGCTCGCCCCGCCCTCCTTCGCAGCCCCTCCCGCACCTTCACTTTGGGGCCGCTTCCTAGTTTTTTTTGCGGGGGTGGGGAACCACAGTAGAGGAGGACTGGGGCAGACGGGGCCCTCCCCAGAGAAGAAGAGGGAAGAGAGACACCAAAGGGAGGGAAAGAGGAGCATGAAGTGAGGCGGGGAAATGAGAACAGGGGGCAGAAGGGATGGTGGAGAGCAGGGCTCCAATCGGAGGGTCTGGGCAGAGGTGGGCTGGGGAGACGGGGCGGGGAGCACCCTTCTGGGCCAGCCCAGGGCCTCCCCCCACACCTGGTTCTGTGCCATGGAAGCAGGCAGGGCCTGAGGTGGACCTTGAGGCTGGGGCTCCTGGCTCCCACCTGAAGACCAGCCTCCTCCTCACCCCTGGGCCAGGGGCCAGGACGGGCCATGACCTGGTCTGGGGCCAGGGGGCGGAGGAGGGGGAAAAGTTTCTCCGAGTCAGAAGGCCGTGGGGGAGGCATCTCAGGGGGTCCTGCTCTTTGCTCTCTCTGACTGTCACGTTGGTACATAAAGGGGGTAGAAAGGTCAGATGCGGCCTTTCAGGCCCGTGGGAAAAACTCTGCCCATTTCCCTAATCCATATTTATTGGTGTGAGACACAGGGGTGGGAGGGAGCCCCCGCCCTCACCCACCGTCCCAGCCAGGCCAGGTTAGCAGTAAGGACAGGCTCCATATCACCCAAATCCTACTCTTTGTCTCCAGATTGGCTCCAGAGTCCTCTCCCTCCCCTCCTCCCCTTGGCTCCCCCCATCCTGCTTTGGGGTTGCCAAGCAACTGTGGAAGGGTAGCTGAAATATTTTCTTTATTACAAGCAAAAGCAAGACAGCACCATGGCCCCTGGAGGGTAGCGGGGTAGGGGCTGGGGGAGAGAGCATCTTGTGCTCTGGGGGAACCTGGGTACCTCAGCACACCCCTGCACAGGTGGGGCAGGGCCTCCGGACCGAGAGAAAGTGGAGGTGGAACAGAGAGGTGGTGGTGAGGGGACTGGGTGGGCACACAGACACTGGCCTGGTCCCCGTAACACTAGGAGGAACAGCGCCTGGAGACCCAGGCCCCAGCCCCTCATCCATCACCCCGCAGCGTGCCTTCCGGGCCCAGTCACTTCCCTTCTCTGGGCCTAAGCTTCCTCCTTCATAAAAAAGGGATAATGGCACGTACTATCTCATTTAATGGCCACGTGAACCCCCTGAGACACTTCGTTTTCCCATTTTACTGGTTGGAAAGCTGAGTGTCAGGGTCGTGAAGGGATGTGCCCAGCAGGTGAGTGGCAGAGGTGAGGTTCCTGAGCTCGAACTTTCTTTAATAACAGGTTTATTGAGATGTAATTCACATACCATAGTTTGCCCAGGTAACACAGACAATTTAATGGTTTTTAGTGCATTCACAGAATTGTACAACCATTGCCACAATCAATTTTCAAACATTCCCATCATGCCCCAAAGAAACTACTCATCAGCCTTCACTCATTTTCCCTAACTTCCCTCCCTCCAGCCCTAGCTGGCCACTAATCTGCTTTCTGTTTCTATAGATTTTCCTATTCTGAATTTTTTTTTTAAGAGAGAGGGGATGGGAAGNGAGGGGAGGGGAGGGGAGGGGAGGGGAGGGGAGGGGAGGGGAGGGGAGAGATGTGTTAGAGATACGTGGATCCATTTCCTCTCACACACCCCCAACTGGAGACCTGGCCCACAACCCAGGGATGTGCCCTGACTGAGAATTGAGCCTATGACCTTTCAGTTAGTGGGCTGGTACTCAGTCCTCTGAGCCACACCAGCCAGGGCTCTGCTCTGGATATCTTCACACATGGACTCAGACAGTATGCCTGAGTCCCAACTCTTCCAATGGCTTCAACCTCCCTGGGGTGACAGTGAGGTGTCAGGTGGTGGCATGGCTAGGGATGAGGGTCTTGCTGTCTAAAATCTAGCTCTGCCACTCAGTAGCTCTGTACCTGGTGGAAGCTGCTTCCTCTGAGCCTCAGGTCCCTGGTGTGCAAAATCAGGAGGGTAATGGCATTTCTCACAAAGCCGCAGTGATCCACCAAGTGACAGCCCAGGGCCCAGTGCTGAACACACGGCCCTGGCAACTGGGTTTCAGTGATCCACGCAGCCGTCTGTCTTTTCATCTGTTCACCCAGGCACTTAATAGAAGTCAGCACCGCCCTGGCTGCTGTGGCTCAGTGGACTGAGCGTGAGCCTGAGAACCAAAGGGTCACAGGTTCAATTCCCAGTCAAGGCACATGCCTGGGTTGCCGGTCAGGTCCCCAGAAGGGGGCATGTGAGAGGCAACCACAGTGATATTTCTCTCCCTCTCTGTCTCCCTCCCTTTCCCTCTCTCTAAAAATAAGTAAATAAAATTAAAAAGAAGTCAGCACCTTCTAAGGGTCAGGCATTTTTCTAGGTGCTGTGGATATAGCAATGAACAGGACGGGATCTCTGCCCACACAGGGCTGCCCCTCTGGAGGAGAGACAAGGAAGGCAGCCAGGTGATCAGAGGCTTCCAGCAAGGAATATGCACAGTGAAACAGCACGGCCTCATGAGATGAAGCGGCCCAGGTGGGCGGAGGTGGCTGCTTCAGTCGACACGCTGCCCTGCCCTGTCCTCTCCTATCTCAGGGAGAGGGGGCATCTGTTATAAACGGAAACAGGTTGTGCGGGGCGGAGGGCCCAGTCACTCTTAGGGTCCTCTCTGAGTGAAGGCAGTGGCCTGGCTTTGTCATCTTCTGAGACTAGGAGCATGTCAGATTGTCAATCCATTTATTTTTTTAAAAATATTTTTATTGCCCCAGCTGGTGTAGCTCACTGAATTGAGTGCAGGCCTGCGAACCACAGGATCATGGTTCGATTCCCAGTCAGGGCACATGGCCTGGGTTGCAGGCCAGTTCCCAGTAGGCAACCACACATTGATATTTCTCTCCTCTGTTCTTCCCTTCCCCTCTAAAGATAAATAAATAAAATCCTTAAAAAAAGATTTTTATTTATTTAGTTTTAGAGAAGGGGGAGGGAGAAAGAAAAGGGAAAAACATCAATGTGAGAGAGAAATACCAATCAGCTGCCTCTTTCTTATACATGCCCCGACCAGGGTCCAAACCTGCAACTGACCAGGAAATGAATGCCCAACCCGCTGAGCTACACTGGTCAGGGGCCAGTTCATTCCTGACAGCAGACCACTCACTGGTCATTGTGGAGGCGCACTGGCTACTCTTGGAGAACTCTCTTAGTACAAGTGGGGCAGCTGGAGCCCAGAGCAGGCGCAACCTGGCTTCGGGCACACCTGGCTGCGGGCACACTGCGTAGTGGGGGAGGGTGACACGAGCTGGGAGGCCAGGCTTCGGGACAGGGCTGGAAGCGACTGGCGCATCGGCGCAGCCTGCCTGACCTGTCCCCACAGCTGCTCCCTAGGCACCTGTCAGCATGTGCTGGGCCTTGGGCCTGCCTCTGAAGCACAGAACTGAAGCCACAGGATGAAGGAAGCCCCCTTTAAGGACACCCCTCCTCCCAGTGGCACTCCCAACCCGTCAGTTCTTCACTCCCCCTCCTCTTTCACTCAAGTGTCTCAACACCTGTCTTTTCATTTATCTGTTTGTCCGTCTACCCACTCATTTAGTTATCACGCCAGTGAGGCAGTCATTCATTCATTCTTCATTCACTTGTTCAACAGACGTTTACTGAGCAGGTTCTTTGTGCAGGGCACGCTATTTGGTCAAATTCTAGTTCTGGGAAGAAGGACATGCTTACCTGGCCGTGTGGAGAACTCTGCTACCTTCTCTCTCAGAGTCAGTGTCGGAGAGGGGAGCGGGGAGGAGGCTAGGAGTGATTGAGCGCATGCAGAAGCTAAACATGCATCCAGTGTGTGCATGTGTGCAGATAATGGTACAGCTTTGTCGCCTGCCAACGCAGGGTGTGTTTGGGCCCTCCAGCACGGCAGCCACCTCTCGGGAGGCAGGTCTGGCCCAACGGGCCCACTTCACAGAGGCAGTGACCGCCAGTCAGGCTATTGGCATTCACTGACCCTGGAAGCCCAAGGCAACGCTGCCTCTTCTAGAAGTGGTCCCACGGCCGCCCTGGCGGAAGGCACTGCTGGTCCCCTGCCATCCCGGGGCACTACCCTCCCGCTTCAGCTGCAGTGCTGGCCTGTGGCTCTGCCGCTGCACTGGGACCGGCTGGGTGACCGTGTGTCTGCCTGTCCACTGGACGGCTACTTCCAGGGAGGCAATATTGAACTCTGTCCGTCTTTGTCTGCCCCCAACCCCTTAGCCTCCGACCCAGAGTACGCCGTAGGTGCTCACAAATGTTCCTCACTGCCAAGTGACCTGTCTGAGGCCAGCAAGACGGTGGAGAACACGGTCTGGGACCCTGCTCCACCATCCCCTGAGCCCGGGCCACCGCCAGTTCTCACCTGCAAACCAGCAGCAGCTGGACTGCTCTCCTCTGGTCCCACTTGCCCCGACTCCCCTCCCCCACCCCCTCTCCTCCATTCTCTATGCATCAGCTCTAGTAAATCTTTGAAAATGTAAACCTGAACTTGGCAGACCTTTTAGGATCCCTGCTGTGATTAGGATAAAATCACAAAGCCCCCTAGTGTCCTGTAGGGTCGAGCAGAGTCACCCCAGGTTTATCTCGAACTTCTTCTCTCTGCGCCCCAGCCATACCAGATTTTTCTTTCCCAGAACTCACTTTTTCTTTCTTTCTTTTTTGCTTGCTAGCTTTGCAACATGCTATAGTTCCCTCTGCCTGGAACAGGGTCAGCACCAGCACCCTGCCCGAGTTCACCTACTTCCCCACTGCCCAGGGCAGTTCCTCCGGTACCCTGCCCCACCCCCAGCCCGCCCTGCACTTGACCCGCTCCTGTGCATCTCCTCTGGGGATTTGTGCCCACTGCTCAGTCCCCCACTGGTACACAGGAGGCATTCTGTAAACATCTGTTCAATGACCAGCGGCAGTTTCACCAAGGGTGAGAGTGAGGCAAATCGGCCCTTTCCTGCCCAGGACTACGGGCTTTAAAGAGCCCTGGCACCCTGCTGAGGCTGCCGAGCCCCCCCCTCCTGGGACGCAGCTGCCCTGCCGTCCCGCAGAGACCACACTGGCCAGTCCCTCAGGGCCCTGTTCCCACCAGGCCAAGGTGGGGCCAGGACAAGATTCTAATTTACAAGGAGACACTGGGTGCTCTCCCAGGTTTGGAGACTCGCCCTGCTTTTTTCCCGTTTTTGTTTTTCTTTGTTTGTTGGGGGGAGTCTGGAGCTTTCAGGGAGCACTCTTTTCAGTCCCCTTCTCATCCGGGGAGCAGAGTCTGGGAAACTAGCGTGTGGCGGGCTCCACAGCCTTGGGCTCCAGCCGTGGCTTGCCACACGCCAGCTGGGGACGAGGCGCTAACCTGCCCTGCCACTGATCTCGGTTTCCCCGTCTGCAACGTCAGACTGAGATCAGTGCCCACCTCCCAGGGCTGCTGGGAGGAGTCAGCAAGCCAGCACTGCCTTTAAAGCGCACAGTGCTCAGCCCACGAGGTGCTATCGCCCGATGGACAATTCCCTGGAGAGGACCCAGAGAGTCGGCAGACTCCCTCTCTATAAAAAGCTGTCACTCCAGGAACTGCTCCCCAGATGCCATGTTTCTTCAGCTTTTGTAAGAAATCCCTGGAGGTTTATGTAGTTCATTTTGAGTATCGGTACACATCCAAGGGCGGCCTGGAGGGAGCCATGCCAGGCCCTGGACGTGCAAAGATCGGTAGCACCCACTTCCTGGCCCAGTGAGAACAAACACGCCAACATGATAATTCAGTGGGGGCACGTGGCAAGGCGCCCCCAGCTGTGAGGAGGGGACGAGGGGATGGAGTCGATGGAGGGCAGGAGGTATGGGAAGAATGGCCACAGACTCCCCTTGGGGCGGGAAGCGGGCTGAGGTCTGCGGGGAGAAGCTGGGCATGTATTGCCCCAGTAGACCGAGAACCTCCTCCTGGCAGAGGTGGGGGTGGGGAGCGCCGCTGAGCGAGAGAGAGCCCCTGCCCTCCTGAACTGGTGGGCTGTCCAGTGAAAGAGACAAGACAGCATTACTAGATTCCATGCCCCTCTTCTGCCCTGCTCCCCACCCCCGACCCCTGCCAGAGCTGAGGTATCTAGGAGCCTGCAAGAGGTGTCCTGGGAATCAAGCCCTTGTCCTTGGTCCCTGCAGCCTGCTGATTCCTTGGGGGGAGGGGGGGACAGACGTGGTCACTGGAGACATCTTCAGTCTGGGGGTCAGGACTGCATCCACTCCCTTAAGCTTCAGCAGAGCCTTTTAAAGGGGTGACCCTCTGACCTCCAAACTGTTCCCCCACACCCTGCAGCTTGAAGCCCCTGGGGCAGGAGCTTAAGGAAGGAGGGCTCCAGAGGCCTCAGCTTAAATGCAGATAGGAAGCCAGGAGTCCCCCCGGGACAGGAGAGGGAAGCTCAGCCAAGGCCAGGAGCCTAAGTCAGGTCCATGGGAGTGCAGGGCCGAGATGCGGGTGCCTGGCCCAGGAGAAGGGAGGGGGTGATGGGCAAAGGGTTCAGCGGAGGGAGCAGGCGGGACACTGGGAGTCTAGGACGCAGGGTGGGGGTAGGAGGGTGAGGGGTCCGGCCAGTGCAGGGGGGGCACCCCCGGGGAGGGGCACGCTATGTCTTTAAGAGCAGCCTGAGCGCAGGTTGCAGCTGCCTGGCCAGCCCGAGAGACAGCGGAGATTCATTACCCGCCGACACAATGACCATTGATGGCCCCGTGGCGTTATTCAAATCCAGTACCAATTGCAGCCGAGCCCCTTTCTCCGCGCCAGGCCCGTATTGTTGGAGCGGCCCACTAAAAGCCCGCCCCGGCCCCGAGCCGCCAGAGGCGCCCGCTGGGGTTCAGCCCTGCGCCTCGCCAGCCCGCCGGCTCCCAGCCCGGCTCACCGGGCACGGCAGGTGACCCAGCGGCGCATTCCAGCGCTCCCTGCCGCGCCCCAGCCACCGCCACCACTACTACAGGCACCCCGGCCAAGATTCAGCCACAGGGAAGCGGAGAGCACCGGAGCCGGTGCGTGCGCGGGGACAGCGGGGGCGGGGACCCACGAGTCCAGCAGTCCCGACCCGGGCTCGTAAACGCCACCCGGCCTCGGGCCCCTGCTTTCTGGATTCCTGGCGAGCTCGGGAAGCCCAGGCTGGGGGTGGGGAGAGGGGAGTCGGGGTTCCCCGGGCCTGATGGAGGTTCCCCCAACCTCGGGCCATGCAGAGCGCCAAATCGGGCTACTTTAGGGACCCTGGGCCGCGACTGAAGGAGACACACGCCAGGGGCGATGGGGATTCCCCGAGCAGGGTCAGGGACCCACGTTTGCCCCTCCACCTTACCACCTTACCGCGGTATGGGCTGCAACCGCTGAGCGTCTGCGAGGCAGTCGGCCGTGCAGCTCCGGAGATCTCCTGGTCCCCTGCTTTTAAGGAGCGAAGGGGAGCCCCGCAGGAGACCAGGGCCCTGAACTCAGGGGCTTCGCCACTGATTGTCCAAACGCAATTCTTGTACGAGTCTGCGGCCAACCGAGAATTGTGGCTGGACATCTGTGGCTAAGCTCCGGGCGCAACAGGGGCGGAAGCCGCAGGGACCCAGCTCACGAAGGGGAGACCCCTCGCTCTGAGCAGCGGCTAGCTGGCCCCAGCACCAGGATCGTGGCGGCCCTGCCGCAAACGAGAGCCGCCAGTCCCCGCTGCCAGCGTCGCCATCCTCATCCTTATCATCGTCGTCCTTCTCTGCGGGTGGCCAGTCCTGGCCAAGGGTGTCCTCCAGATGATCGCGTCGTTTCCCTTTTTTCAAATTTCGGCTGAAACGAAGCTGGCACGCGGCAGCAGGACCCAAAAGTGGTCCCAGGAGCCCGCCCTCGGGCCAGCCGAAGGAAGTCGGGAGTGAAAGAAGATGCTGGCAGAAAGCGCTAACTCATTTTGAATTGGTTCTCACCTGTCCCCCCACCAATAACCCCAAAAGCAAAAGCCTAAACCGATCTCTAAATTCCCAATAAACCGACCCCTTTGGCCAGCCCCTCTGGAGGCACTGACAGGCAGAATCTCCTGCAACCGCTGCCGGAGCCGGAGCAGCACGGGGAATGATGCGATCCAGCCGGGCAACTGCCTCGGCTTTGGAAACGGAACTTGGATAAATGAATCCTTTTCATTAAAGACAAATCTCCGGAGATGGTGGGACTTATTCGTTTATTTCCTCACAAGCTGGGGGTCAGGAGTTGCCTGGGGGAATGGGGCAGTTGGGCATTGCTGGCGCTGAGGTCAGGTCATCTGTCCCTGACCCCTCTGACTCCGGGCTGAAAATGACCCAAAATGCTGTGGACCGGGGCTTGGTGCTTTCGCCTGCATCCCTGCTGCCTTGGAGAACGTGGTTTTCCCATTGCATCCTTCCGCCCTACTGCTCAGTATTCACTGGGGTGCAGTGGGGGGGAGGGATATCCCGTCCCTAAGCCCCCCGCCCCGGTGCAGGTGAGAAAGAAATCCAATGGCCCAGATTCCAGGACCTGGAATCCTGGGAAGGACAACGAGCCACTTCACTGGGGCTGGAGGCAGGGAGAGACATCCAGGTGACAGGGAGAGGACAGGCTGCAGGGGGCCCTTTCAAGCCCTTGCTCTGTTCCCTAACTTGGAAACCCAGACCTCCACACCTCCTGTGGGCTGGTCCATAGCCTCCCCAGACAGCGTTCTGGGTCCCCAAAACGGCCTCAGTTTGCACCCAGACCGCCTCCTGCCCACAACCCCAGCACAGCTGCCTCCACCCACACAGGTGCCCCGAGGGCTTCCACTGCAGAGCACAGGAGAGGAGCTTACCAGACAGGGTGTGGCAGGCCCCTTAGGCTCTGAGAATGCCGGGTGCACACAGCCCCCACACCGCCAGCACAATGCTGGGGCAACCAGGCTAGCATCTCATCCCCACAGAGTGAGAGAAATCCCATCTCAAATGGCTGATATTTAGTGACAAGCCATGTTTTGGGCAAGATAATATTAATGCCCTATTTTTTTTGAGGTCTCCCTCCAGCAAAGCAAGCTCTTCTCCAGGTCATGGGGAGGAAGGGCTCAGCAGTCTTATCTATGTCACCCCCGTTGGTTCTGGGGCTTCTGGCCGAAGCTGGTGGGACAAAGCCTGGCCTCGGACAAACTCGTGAGGAAGTATGTGTCCAGGGACCCAGACTGGGCTGGGCCGCCCCCTTCTCCAGACGGCCTGGTCAGGCCATCCCCTCACAGTCAGGAGAGAGTTTTGACCCCTGCCCTTTTCTGGGTGAAGGGCAGCTCTAAAAGCTGTGGGTGGAGGCAGAGTGGACCAGAGACCATAGCTGAGGGGATGTGGGGTGCCTCTGGTTTCTAGGGATAAAGCTCCAGGCAAGGCTAGTAAACAACCTAGTCTTTTATTTGCCCAAGGCCAGCTGTTGCAGACCCTGAGGCCCCAAGATTTCCAGAAGGGATGGAGGGAGGAGGGGTGAGCTGCCCTGACTACCCAGGTGCTACTTGCCCCAATCCTGCTTCCTGCAGGAGGGAGGAAGGGAGAGAGAGCCTAATTTGGGACATCAGTATCACCCACATTTTCAGACACTGTAATTCATCCGTTGTTGCTGAAGAGGAAACTGAGGCACACTGACCCTTCTAGGCCTCTGACAGTCCAAGGTTAAGCCCACTTCTTCCTCTCAAGAATGGGCTGCAGGCAGCCTTTTGCTGGGGGAAGGTCTCAGGAGCCCATCTGGTGGCCTGTGGCGGGGGGGGGGGGGGGGGGGGGGGGGGGGGGGGGGGGGAGGCCAGCCAGGGTCAAGGGCTGGGGACAGGGGGAGCAGGAGGAGGGGTGTGGCTGGAAGAGCAGCTGCTGGGTGGTGGGCAGGGGGTCAGCAGTGAATAGGGGACCCCAGCTGGGGTTCCATAATGACGTCAGTGGGGGACAGGCAGAGCCCTCTACTGTCCAGATGGGGAAACTGAGGTGGGGACTCCTCCAGTGTTTGAGAAGAGACGGGGTATCCCATCAGCTCTTGAGGGCCATTCATCTTTCCCATGAAGACACTGTGACCTGGAGCTGGAGTACCTTGTCAGTGGTCACTCGGTGTCCAGACTGAGACACAGGAATGGAAGGCAGCTGGGTCACCTGGCTCCAAGCACCTCACCTACTCTGGACAAACCACAGGGCACCCTCCCCCACCTCAGCTGCTGGGAGAGGGAGGGCTGGGCTCAGGCGCCTGCCTGCCTGCCTTCTCCTGCTTGTATGCCTGCGAAAGGCTCATTTTAGCACCTGCCCTCTTTTCCCTGCCTGGAGGGAGCTCAGGGGACAGAGCAGGGAAGAAAGCAGCCAAGGAGTATGTCTAGGGAGCTCAGGAAGCAGGGCCCAAGGGGAGGTCTGGTGATTCTCACCCCAAGGAGGGCCCAGGCACAGAGAGGGGCCCTCAGCCGCCGTGCAGCGTGGATATGAAGAGGACGCTGTCCTGGTCCTGAAGCTGGTAGTCCAGCTCGCCCTGGTCCAGGAGAAAAATGAGGAGGGCGTCATCAGGGCCACTTTCCAGTTTCCCCCCACGTGTCGGGGGAGGGGAGCACCTGGCTGCTTGGGGGAGAGACAGACTTCCAGAGAACCAGGTACCCTATACTCTAACTTGCAAATGTCCTGGATGGAGGACTGCTCACCCTTTCCCCCAGCTTCCCTTTCCTCCCTCTCTCCAGATGGAAGGCTGAGCAGCCTCAGCATGGAGGCTAGAGTGGGACAGAGGTCTCTTCACCCTGTTTGGGCCTCACGGAGAGAAAGCCTTTCTGACTACTGAGGGGAGGTTGGGGAAAGGATGCCCCCGAGGTACTGACCAGCAGTTCCCAGTCAGCATCGTTAACCAGCACCAGGATTCCTGGCCGCCTGTGGGGAAGATGGCGGTGAGTAGCAGGAAGTGAAGGGCCAGGGGGCATGCAGTCACAGAGGTGGCGAGGCTCAGACCCGTGGGTTGCAGGAGGGTGTGATGGGAGCCTTCCCTCCTCAAGTTCCAGTGACAGATGTTCCAGGAAGTGGAGGTGACTGAATCTAAAGCAAACCTGGTCCGAAAGTCATGGTCGTGGGGCCAGGTGGAAATTCCAGCATGCCCGCCACCCCCCACCCCGGGACCTCAGGCAGGTCATTTTGTTTCTGAGCATCAGTCTCTCCAACTGGACACGGGCAAATGACAGGGCCTCCCCGCAAGGCCCGCGTGAGGGTGAGCCGGGACGGTGGGCGAGGGGCTTGCTTGCCCAAGTCCGCGGGGCACCCTGGGTAGCAGCATGTGCTCCCAGACGTCCATCTTCAGCACGTCCACACCAGGGGCAGCAACAGCGGCCCCGAGCAGCTAGAAGCCCAAGAGCAGCTGTGCCTGGTGTGAGGCATGCGAGGCTGATTTTCAGACTGGTTCCTCAGCCTGGTTCCTGCTGCCAGTGGCCCACAGCTTTGCCGTCCTCCAGGGGCGGGTGGGGGCGGGTGGGGGAGGGGCCCTCCATGACTGCTAGACCATGACCTGAGCCAGGGGCCGGAGAGCAGCCTTAGCCCCAGGACGTACTGGGGTCCTCTGCTCCAGGGCAGATAGACAGGCCCCACAAGCACCCTGCCCACTGGTAGGCATTCGGCCAGCCTTGCTGTAGAGGTGAAGTGACTTCTCGTACAGGGAGCCTGGCTCCTTGCCGAGGGGGCTGAGCTGGGCCTGGGACAGGTGAAGGAGCTGTGGGCGAGGATAGGGCTGTCTCCAGCAAAAGGAGACAATGTGTGTGTGCACACATGTGCGCACAGTGACCCCCTGGAATCCTACACCTCTGCTGTCCAATGTGGCAGGGATCTCAACTCCCGGGTTCTGGACGGAGGACAGATACTGGTCGGAGGCCAGTCAGGAACCAGGCTGCACAGCAGGAGGTGAGCCGCAGGCCAGCTAGACCACCTGAGCTCTGCTTCCTGTCCCTCCCCACCCACCTCTGCCCGTGGAAAAACTGTCTGTCACAAAACCAGTCCCTGGTGCCAAAAAGGTTGGGGACTGCTGCAATATGGTATCTATCAGCCACGTTTAAATTTAAATTTAAATTACCATGAAATGAAACTGAGTGTTTAGTTCCTCATTCACACTGGCCACATTTCCAGGGCTCAACACCCCCACGTAGCCAGCACCCAATTACCACATTGGACAGACAGATACAGAACACTCCCATTATCGCAGAAAGTTCCGGACTGTCCAGGAATGAAAGGGACCTTGGGCAGGACCTTGTCCTCAGTACTTTTGAATAGAGAGAGTAGCTAGGCCCAGAGAAGTAAAGTAACTTGCCTAAGGTTCCACAGCAAGGTTGTGGCAAGCAGGAGGATTCCAAGTTTCTTGAGAAGTGTACCAGTTCCCTGACCTGATGTTGAAAAAATTCCCAACAACCCAGCACGGCAACAAGAAAACCGAAAGCTCTTTCTTCAGAGCTCAGGGAATGGCAAGGAGACAAGAGGCCACAGAGCAGGCTGTGGCCGAACACGGAGATGGCGCCCGGCACCCTGTCCGCCCTCCTCGGGGAAGGGAAGTGGGGACTCACACACTGTCTCCCTGGAGGAACAGCTCCGGCCGCTCTTTGAGCAAGTTCTTCTTGATCCAGACGAGGAGGTTCCGGATGTCCCCTGGAAAGGAGGGCACAGAAAACACTGCTGTGAACCACCTACTCCCAACGCCCCGGCCCTGCCTGCACCACGAGGACGTGCACGTGGGGCTCAGAAGCCCCTTCGCCCAAGCTGCCACGGCCCCTGGCCTGCAGACTCCTAAGGTGAGGAAGTAGGTTAGCAGGGGCCAGTGACCTGCCCGAAAGGTCTTCGGAGTGTCACCTCACACTACCGAAGGCTTAGAAAGGCAATGGGGACTCAAGGCAGATAGCAGCAGGCACTGTCACATCTGAAGGGGCTGGACGACAGACCCCCACCCTAAGTCCTGGAAGATGGGTCCAAAACTGCCGCAGACAGGCTTCTGAGAGGCTCCTGAAGAGCCCTGTCCACCTTTACCCGTCCAGCCAGGCCCCGAGTGGGAGGATTCCACTTGGCTCTTGGAGGATCTGCATATATTCCCCTTTGTGAGGGAGGAAACACAATTGCTGAGCCGATAACATCAGCTGATTTCCTCCAGCAGAGGGAAAGCAAGATCCTGCACCAGCCAGAGAGCTGACCAGTCACTGCCCCTCGAAACCCCCCTTCCCAGAGCCCTCTCCCACCCCGGGGGCTGTGGGGAGCCACCATGAAGAGGCAAGAGGTTCAGGGTCAAAAGGGCTTCTCCTGTTCCCCTGGACACTGATATCTGCCACTATCTGTGGTTGTGGGACTGCCACCAAGCTCTTTGTACATCATGTGGAGGCTCAGGGCCACCTGTCCCCAGGGCCACCTCTCCTTTCCTAGGAGCAGGGTCCCGGGACACAGCACACTGAAACCTGGCTCGGGAAACTCCTTGAACGGGCTGTCTCCTGAGGCAGTGGGAGTGCCTTCTCTCCCTGCCATGACTGGAGGACTGAAGGCCCCAAGGAGACAGCTGATCTCTGAGAAGCCAGTGGGAAACTCAGGACTAGCCATGCCCACCCTGAGTCAAAGTCTCAGGCTGAGCTGGAAAAGGGCCCACCAGCGCCTTGGTTTCTCCTAGAGTCAGAGTCCCGGCACGTGGGGGAGAGAAGGCTGCCTGGGCAGAGAGAGCTTCAGTTCTTCCCGGTCCAGGCCCTCCAGGTCCAGCAGCGTGTCACACAGGCAGGGCCAGCCTAGAACAGGGCTGTCAGACGCCCTCCACAGCCTGCATACCATCCCCCAGAAGGCAGCTCGGTTGCCCTCTGGACAGAACAGCTCCCTCTGTTCCCAGCCAACTTCCCTGAGTCGCCAGAAGAGCACAGGTCCATGGGCAAGGTGTCTGTGGACCAAGGCGTCACCTCTCGACTTTAATTCCTGTTTTTACACGAAGTAGGCCGGGGTCCTCGTGGTCCCCGGAGTGCAGGGCATGGGCATGCTGCCTCCAGCGGGCTGCGGTCAGCCTGAGGCCTGGCTTTCAGAGGCTTCCCCTTGGCTCCATCTCGGCACTGTCTGGTGGGCCGCCAGCCCATACATCTTGGGGCCGCTCGATAGAGCTGCTGGAGTCTGGCACATTCATCAGCCTGCCCTGGCGGGCTGGGCTCTGCCTGGGTGTGCAGAGGTGCTGAGAGGGACCGGGCAGCGCCTGGCCTGAGGGCCACAGGCTGCACCTGCACAGTCCTGGCCACCCCGTACAGAACCTGACCCAGCTGTGTTGGAGGAGGGGCTCCTCTTCCACTCTGGACGAGCTGGGGTGGGGCGGCTGGTGGTCATGCTGGGGTCACCCGAGTGATGGTAGCACCACAGAGTCCCGGAGGGGCGGGCTGGGGGTGAGTCTGCTGCCGGTGCTGGCTCATTTATCATGATGCTCCTCTTTGCTGAGGTCATTCCCTCCCTCCTCTGCACCCCTCCCTCCACATTCTTGATAACTTGTTACCATGGTGAGGCCACCACATCACCATCCTTATTGTTCCCCCATGCCTGGATTTGGGGGTGGGGAGAGAGGGGACTCATGGCAGGCTGCGAGGGATCCTAGGCCTGGCCCGAAACACCCTCTAGGGACATCTTGCTGGGCTTGCTGAGGCCCAGACAATATGCAAATGGCCTCCAAGCCAGATGGTCGGCTTCCAAAGGCACCCAGGGGAGGAGGAAGGGTTAAGCAGAGTCAGGGGCTGGTGGCTTGAGGACGGCTCTGGGGAGTCTCAGTTTCACCTTGCCCCAGTATCCTCCTGCCACCCACTGCCTCAGAGGGTGACTTTCCTCCTGGAACCCCACATAATTACTCATAAGATAAATATTTATTGAGCAACTACTATGTGCCAGGTGCCAGGGAGATGGCGATGAGCAAGACACAGAACCCACCCTTGTGGAGTTGACATTACATATTGAATTAGCTATGGTAAATGTTATTTCCTTTGTACAGAAGCTTTTCTGAGGATGTTAACATTGAAGCTGAAACCTGAAGGATGAGCAGGGTAGGCTGGAGGAGCATTCTAGGCAGAAGGAAGAACATATGGAAGACCTGAGGCAGGAAGGAACTGGCAGGCTCAAGGTAGCGGAACAGAGAAGGCCAGAAGACTGGCATGAGCAGCAGCCATCACCCAGATCCCCTTGGGCACGTATGGGCCTGCAGAAGGGGCCTGCTCAGGGAGAGATGCCCCCCACCCTGTGAACCCCAGAGGCATTTGCCAAATCTGCGCTCCCAGGGCGCACAACCCACACTGCCTGGGCCATGCTCCGTGTCCCTCTGCCTTGATGTGCATGCCAAGACCAGTGCCAACGCACAGCATTGCCAGCACTGGGGTGCGCTCCGAGGGCCTGGCCCTGGCCACGGGGCACGGTGCAGAGGCCCACGCGCAGCACCTCAGTCAGCTCCCCTGCATTCCAGGGACAGGACCTTAGGCGAGGCACTCCACAAGCCGCAGCCTCCTTCTTTGGAAATGGTAAGAATGTCTCATAGAGTGGTTGTGAGGAGGGAATACGGTGATTCATGTAAAGTTCTTGGTATTGCGCCTGGCCTATCAACGCTGTAATTCTCCTGTGATTCAGAAGAACCTGTACCTTCTGCCCTCTCTTGATGCCCTGAGCTTCCGCACTCTGACCGGGGGCCTGGCACCCTGGGGACGTGCTCAGACCAGACCGCGTTGGAGAGTGAGGTGGAGCCAGCCAAGCATTAATCAGACAGTGCTGGGACTGGCTGGGTTTTTTGTGGGACTCACTAGCTTTTCATCAGAAGCCACAGAGGGACTGGGAGAGTGGTGAGGGGGCCCAGACACTGGCCTTCCCTCTATTTCATTTATTGAACTTGCATAAGAGTTTATTTTTTAAATTTAGTTTATTAAAGAATTTATTGATCTTCAAAGAGGGGAACATCAATGTGCGATTGCCTCTCGCACACCCCCTACTGGGGACCTGGCCTGCAACCCAGGCATGTGCCCTGACTGGGAATCAAACCAGCGACCCTTTGGTTTGCAGGCTGGCATTCAATCCACTGAGCCACGCAAGCCAGAGCTGAGTAAGAGTTTATTCGAACCAAACTGATGACATATGCCAGGGTGTAAAATATCAAACTCTCCTCTTACCTCCATTTTAGATGTTCAGACCCTTAAGATGCTTCCAGGACAATCCAGCCGCAAGAAATCACACTCTGAGGTGGCGGCTGCTAAAGGCCAGAGCGCCCTGGGCACGCAGCCCCAAAGGAAAGAGAGGAGCACCTAACACAAGGTGCCCTGGGCACGCAGCCCTGGGACCTGGCCGGCCCATGTGGGGAAAGCAAGTGATGGGAGCTGCTTGCCACTCTGGCCAGTGGTTAAGGGCTCGGTGTCTGGAGGGGAGAGCTGGCGCTAGATGGCCTTGAGTAGGAAGTCACTTCCCTTCCCTAAGTCTCAGGGTCATCCTCTGCCAAATGAGGATAAAAGCCCAAGCACCAAAGAGCTGCCCTGAGGATTCAGGCCCACCCCGCACAGCACCAGGCACTCAGGACACATGTCCACGTGCCCAGGGCTCCTTACCCTCTAGGCTGCCAGAACCTAAAGCTGCGGGCAACGGGGCACCACGCACGCCCCTTAGAGAGAACCTGAAAGGCTCCCACCAGACTCCCTCACCTCAGTGGGTCGGTCCTTGTCTGGGAACACTGGCCACCCACTGTGGCAGGGCCCCCAACAGTGTCAGCCGTAGTCTCTAAGGCTGAGAGAACAGTCTTGGGGTCTCATCTGATACTAATCCTTGCTGCGGCAGACCCTTAGCCCCTTACCCAGCCTCTTAGAACGCTCCAGGGAGAGCCTTTCTCTCAACCAGAAATCTATCTTCCTGTCACCGCCCGCCCCCCCCCCCCCCCGCCCCCGCCAAGCTGGGTCATTCCACGGGGACCACGCCAACAAACGTGTCCCCTCCCCCCCACGCCTGCCCTGCAGGTTTGGGAGAGACAGAGCCCAGATCTCCTGAGTCTTCTCTTCCATAGGTTAAACCACTCCAGTCCCCACCAGGTCTACTGGGCTCCAAGACGAGGCTCTTCTGGGAGCCCACCCCAGGCCTTAGTTGAAAGGGAGAAGAAAGAGCTGAGATGGGGGGAGTGAAAGAGAAGAGAGGGGTAGAGGGAACATCAGAGAGTCCATTTACAAGTGAATGGGGGTAAGAATGGAGCAGTTTGTGGGCTAAACTGGCCTCAGAAGGAGGTTTACAGATGTGCGAAGGGACGCTCCTCATTGTTTAATTAAGCAGAAAGTGGATCTTTTCAAAAGCAATTTTGCACAGGGACTGGGAGGGGTGGGGGGAGTGGAGGGCGGTGGGGGGGGGGGATCAGCAAACAGGCCCCAGGGCAAAGAAAGGAACAGCTGGCCCCAGAGAGGCTGTGAAATGCATGCTAAGCAGTTTAAAGCGCTGGGAGCTCTCTCCAGCCCCTGCCCTCCCCTGTCGGCCACCCTCTGACACAATGGCAGGGCAGAGGAAGAGGGGCAGGGAGAGGGGAGGCAGACACTGCTCCTCCTGGGGGCCAGGGCAGGTAATGCCCATGCTGGGGCAGTCTGTCCCCCGGAGTTCGGGGTTCGTTCCAGGCCGCTGACCAGGCCTGAGCTGGAAGCCTTGAGATGAAGGGATCCTTGAAGCATAAGCATAAAAGCCAGCGCCTCCCCGCCCCTCCACCCCGGCCACAATGCCCAAAGCGGGTGGGTGCCTACCAACCCCAGTCACTACAACCAAGGACAGGGCCTGCTCCATGCAGATGGCTAGCAGTGTGTCCCCAGAGACATGACTGCTCCCTAGGTCAGCAAGCCCTGCTTCCCAGAACTGTATGCTTGATTTGACAGCAACATTTCCGAACTGTAGATGTGAAACATAACCAGCTCAAAGAGATGAAATGTAGCCCAACCTCCCATTTTACAGATGGGGAAACGGAGGCTGGAGAAAAGTAGTAACTTGCTATAGGGCATAGCCAGGACTTCTCTCTTGCAGTCTCACCCGCCTTAGCCTTGCCCGTCCTCTTTTCCCAAATTGGCTGGTTTGGAAGCCCTCCCCTGGCCCAAGACCCAGGGCCCTGCAGTTTCCTTGTTTGTCAGACTTGCCACAATCCATAATCTTATGGCTGCTATTTTCTCTGCTGGAGCCTCCAGGACCTACTTGGCCAAGGGCAGCCCCTGGGCTGGGAAGGCTGCCAGACAACCAACGATCTGGGCACAGGCTTGGGGGAAGAGTAAGACTCTCCTAGTGGCAACTGCTGGGCTCCCGTGTGCCAGGGCAAGGCCTGGCAGCTGCCAACCAGCCATGCGGCTGTGATGTGACCCAAGCCTCTGGGTACAACAGGGCAAAAAATGGGGACCAGAGGTAGAATCACAGCCAAGGGCCCAAAGACCAAGCAAAAAGGCCCGTTCGGCTACCCGCCTCCTTCCCTTTCTTGCACCCCAGAGAGGGGAGCTAGGCCCCTGGCTGCTCTGTAAGCAGTGGATGGAGGCCGAGGGACCACAAACCTGGTTAGCCCGCCCTGACTGGAGTCACTCTAGGCAGCTCTCTCTCTCTCAGGTGTGGTTTCCTTGACGACGGCTGTATCTACTGTGGTCATTATGAAAATGAAAATAAGCAGCTGTCGAAAGCATGAATATAAATGCACAAAAGAGTAAAAACTGGGAAGTGCACTGCAAGTGTGAGACGGTGCATGACCCAGGGAGCCTCTGGGGACAAATGGCCACAGGTCAGTGGTACCCTGTCAGTGGTACCCTCCAGTCTCTGGAGTCTGGTCCTGAATCCCAGCCTCGCCATTTAAATAACTGTGTGGCTCGGAGTAAGGTACTTGATGCTTGTGTTTGGATTTTTCCTTTGTAAAATGGAATGACAGCTACCGCCTAGGAATTTGTGACAATTATTTATGCACCCAACTGAGGTCTTGCCTACCGTGCCAACTCAACCGGTGCCCCAGTGACACTGGACTTCTTTAGGTCCCTAGACCATGAGGGCCACGTCCTGGACCCGGAGCAGGCCCCAGGCACCTCTGCTGTCCCCTTCGTTGTACTGGGCTGGCTCCTGTCCATCCTTCAAACTTAGCCCCCAGGTCATCTCCTTACAGAGGCCTTCCCTGACCCCGCCGTCTGGCTCCAGGCACCCTCTGCCCTCCTGCCGGTGACACCGCTTGCACGGTGGCACTCCCACGTGCCCCCAGGCTCCACTGCCTTTACACCTCCAGCTCCACGCGGGCAAGAACCACGTCTACTACGTCTGTCTTGCTCGGCACTGGATACCCAGCAACCAGTACAGCACCTGGCACAGAGGAGGCACTCGAAGAAGATGTGCCAACTGCAAGAAAGAATGAAGTACTGACTTCCATATCTGGCATTTGGTAAGCATTCAACCAAAGAATGAATGAAAAGGGCTGGAATTATTAAGCCTGAGGATGTCCGTGCCACGCAAATGCAGGGGGAAGTAAATCGTAATTGTGATATTTTAATCATGTCCCAGGCAGGTCTTTAAAGCTGAATCTTTAAAAAAAATATTTTACTTATTTTTAGACAGAGGGGAAAAGAGAGAGAGAGAGAGAGAGAAAAACATCAACGTGTGGTTGCCTCTAATGTGCCCCTGACTGGGGACCCAGCCACAACCCAGGCATGTGCCCTGACTGGGACTCGAACTGGTGACCCTTTGGTTCATAGGCTGGCACTCAATTCACCGAGCCACACCAGCCAGGGTTGTTTTTTTAATCCTCCCCCAAGGACACTTTGTTTCATTGCTTTTAGAGAGAGAGGAAGGGAGAGACACATTGACATGAGACAGAAACATCACTGGGTTGCCCCCTTCCCTATGCGCCTGGACCAGGGGTCGCACACAGGTGTGCCTGGACCAGAGACCAAACCCTCAACCTTTTGGATACCAGACAACACTCCAACCAACTGAGCTACACTGGTCAGGGCAAGGCTGAATGTTTGAGACTTCTATTCTGAGGGCCCCTGCTCCCTCCCAAGGCTGTGTGGCTATCTGTCAAACAGAGAAACAGTCACCTCTGTCCCCCTAGCTCTTCCCCCACCAAGGACACACAATCCCTCGGTCCTGATGTTTATGGCATTTAACCTCAGCCTCACACCCACCACCAGCCGAAGGGGTGCAGTGACCTCTCTCTTGGAGAGCGTCCCCTGGCCCCTGAATGTGGCACAGAGACCTACTCTGTGCACTGCTCTCCAACCCGAGGGAGGTTGGACACAGCCCTGGCAGCCAGTGAGTTTGGCCAATAATTGTGTGATTCCTGGCAGATGCTTATCTAGTTCCAGAAGAACCCTGTCTGACCTCACCATTTCTACTGCCCACCTCCAGGAACCTTATCCCCTTGCCCCTTCGTGGCTGACGGCCTGTTCTCCCCCAAAGCGTTTCAGCCCGAGGTGAGCTGGGCTCTGTCCAGAGGGCCCTGAGCACTTGTCTCCGACAAGCAGAGCTGCGCGGCGTGCCTTGCAACTGTTGTGATGCCGGCCACTCCCACACTGCTCGGGCATTTACCCAGCCGGGCCTCTACAACGCCCCGCGTGGAAGGCAGGGACCGGCTCTCACTTAAGGTTCTGTCCCCAGTGCCTGGTATGGGGTCTGCCNCTGACGGCCTGTTCTCCCCCAAAGCGTTTCAGCCCGAGGTGAGCTGGGCTCTGTCCAGAGGGCCCTGAGCACTTGTCTCCGACAAGCAGAGCTGCGCGGCGTGCCTTGCAACTGTTGTGATGCCGGCCATTCCCACACTGCTCGGGCATTTACCCAGCCGGGCCTCTACAACGCCCCGCGTGGAAGGCAGGGACCAGCTCTCACTTAAGGTTCTGTCCCCAGTGCCTGGTATGGGGTCTGCCACCCAGGAGGGGCTCAGGATGTTTGTCAACCAAAGAAGAACAAGTATTTGAATGGACAAATGAAAAAAGCCCACTGTCTCCTTTAGTCAACCTCCCCCAACCTCCTTTTTGGCTGGAAACGTTCTCATCTAAATACTCTTACCATAATGTGAGCCCATCTGCACGGTTCCGTTCTCGGAGGAGGTTACCCCCTTCACGAGAACCTCTCTCTGCTGCGATCTAATAATAGCAGAGATGCTCTTTTTAGCAGCCCTGAGAGAGAGGGATTGCCATGCCTGCTTCGCAGGTAAGAACGCGAAAGCTAAGAGGTGAGGTCACTGGCCTAAGGTTGGGGGAGGATTCCCGTTTAAGTCTGTCTGAATGCAGAGCCCACATTCATAAAGACAAGGTCACTACCACCCTCCTGCCAAGCTGGCTGAGAGGTCCCTGAGAGAATCGGGGAAGGGTGCTCTGGTGATTTCTCTTCCTCCCTCCCTCCCTCTGGCCAGGGAGATCCCAACCATTCCCACGTGAATGGGGCTGAGGGGCCCTGCAGACTCTCTGCCAATGTCCCCCAGGAAGGGTCAGACAGCCCATACTCACAGGGCTCCTCCTGTCCAGGCAAGGTGATCTGATGCTTCTTTACTCCGTCGAACAGGAGCTCCGCGCCACCTCTGCAAAAGAGGGCAGGAGAAAGGCAGCCAGGTAAGCTCCTGCAAAAACCTCGCTGAGACTGAAAACTGAGGAGGGGTCTGGCACAAGAAGCCCAAGAGATGCTGAAATCCGACATGTAGAAATACCTCGGGTACCAGTGACTGATTCTCAAATATGACTTCCTGATGGGTCAAGTAGGATATAAATCATTTTCCCCAATAACCAAATTTGCAGACTTTTGTTTTTGCTCCTCTGCTTTCTCAAGAGGCAGCTGAGCACACAGGTTCGGGTTTGGTGCTGTTGGCCTCAAGACAGAGCCCAGCCTCCACCGCTGCCTGACCCCTAGACCTTAGGCATGTGGCTCCATGTTCTCGAATCTGTCTGTGTCCAAAAATGTCGAGAAGCCACCATAAAGCATACTGGGGACACATAAGCATGTGCTGAAGGGTTTCCCCTGGCCAGCGGAGGGTGCAAAATGTCCCTGCTTGTGCCGACCACTGGTCTGCTGGGCACACTGCAGGGCCAGAAGGCGAGACTCCACCTGCTTAGCAACTTACAAGACCGTTCTTCACCTCCTTTCATCCTCAGGCCATTCGGGGGAAGGTAGAAGGGAAGCAGACGTTATTAACTCCACCCGATGGAGAAGCAGGGGCTTTAAGAGGTAAAGTGACCCGTCTAAGGTCACAGAGGCAGTGGTTGAACTAGGCTTGGAATTCTGACTGGTTTCCGCTCAGCCCCAGGAGCCTTGATAGAAAAGAAACCAAGACTCCCCGAGGTCAGAAAGCCCCTTGAGGGCAGAGTGTAGTTCACTCATGTGCACCAGCACCTGGAAAAGGGAAGGCTGGTTCAGCAGAGAGGCTCGCGGTCAAGGCCAGAAGCCAGGGCTTACGATGGGGACACCAGGACTCATTCAGTGCCCCGCACCGTCTCTCCCTCTTGGTCTCCTGACTCCATCCCAGACCTCACGTGGACCTTAACTGAGAAGGCCTTAACAGACTTTGGGCGGGTGCGAGGCCTCCCTCCCACTGCCCTTGCCCGATGTAGAACAGAGATGTCCTGAGATGGTCCACTGGGAGGCACAGGGAAGGCAAGCATTGTCATGAGGGAAACATGGGGCGACTGTCATCTAAACAAGGTCACGCTTTGTCGATGCAGAAATGTGGAGGGGGAGAGGAGGCCCATCTGTGGCTGTGTGCGGGGCCGTTCCAGCTGCGAGCCTGCACAGAGCCTCCATTTATCCCCTTCCAAGAGCCTCCTTCTCTCCTGGGTGGGGGCTGGCACATGCAGCAGCTGGGGTGGGGGAGGGCCACAGGCGAGGGGTTCAGGGGTTGCGGGTCAGAGAAAAGGGGTGGGAGCCGGAGGCACGGGGACCTGGGCCAAACCTGGTGGTGCCAGGCTCGAGGCTGAGGCTGTTTTTCCCTTTACAATCGGATGAAGGACCAGGCAGTGACCTGCCTCAGGGAGCGACCTGTCACCACTGGGTTCGCTGGCCCCCCACAAGAGAGGTTTTGCTGTCAGCACATCCGGAGAGGAGTGAGGTGTACACCCAGTCTCTGGAGTGACGCAGGAGGCAGGGAAGGGGCTTGTTTTGGCCCCAGCAGAGAATCAAAGCTACACGCTTTCATGTCTGACAGGGTTTGCTCTCCAGAGTCAGCTAAAGAATCACATCTTAAGACATCTCATCTTCCCTCCACTCCCCATTCCTGGTGGGAGTGTTTCTTGGTACCAGCGAATGATACAGACATTCCCCAAATTGCCTTTACTTGTCGTTCAGCACCTTCTTATCTTGTATTTTTAAATTTTTATTTCCTCTCTACCAGCTGGAATGTAAACTGACTGAAACAGGGCCCAGCACACAGCAGGCACTTGGTTTGCAGTGAGTGAAAACGCCCCGTTCTCCCACTTCTCTAACTTCAAAGGAGCTCCCTCCCTGTGCCGATGCCTCCCAGACTCAGGACGGAGGAAGAGGGAAAAGAAGGAGGGAATCTCACATCGGCATTGTAGGGGCAAAACACATTTGTACTACACACGCTGAATCCCTTGTGACCCGAGGAAATGCTCTGCTAAGGACAGTTCAGGAGGCAAGACAAAGGAGGACAGAACTGGTCACTAGTAAGAGTGAGGAAGGTATGAACGGTCTTCTGAAGAATCTGTCCGACCTGGCGGGGCTGGGAGGGCATCTGCTCCGGGGAAAGAGGCCAGGTCTTCACCAGCCCCTTGAAGGATCAGGGGACCAAAGGTAGAGAATAATGGGCAAGGCAGCTTCTCTGAAAACCTGTTCAGGTTCAGAGTGAAGGGTGAAGGGAGTCTGCTAAAAGACGTAGGGAATGAAAGAAAGGTCAGGGGCAAAAACATGGGTCAAGTCAAGGACAAAGAGAGAAGGAATGTGGGTTTGCCTTGCATCTCGGGCACTCCCGCTTCCTGAGAAGCTGTGATTCTCATGAGACACCACGGCGGCGGGGGATGGAGGTGGGTGAACCTGTGGAGGGAGGCTGCCCTGCCTTGCTGGCATGCACTGCTGCTCTGAGGAGTCTCAAGCAACAGTGAGGCTGAGGCGCGAGATGGCCAGGGCAGAAAAGGGGTAATTAAGCTGGTCTGTATGTAGCTCTGGACAGCAAGGACCCTCTCTTTCCACGTGAATTCCTTACTGCTGCCACCGGACAGAAGGCATTTCTGATGAACAAAATACCACTGATGCAGTGAGACTGAAAAGTAAGTTGGCTGTAGACAAACCTTAATACTGGCAGTCTGCAGCTTTTCCCTTTCCAGCTCTGCTGAGGCCTGTCAAAGCACTGGGGATCCCCCTAGAACCTCCAGGCAGTGGGGGCCATGGCTGGGCCAAGGGGCAGTAAAGCAAAATAGTAGGGAAACCAAACCAGTATGGTTCTAATTAAAACCAATTAAAATGCACTTAATATTCATGAGACTGCCCCACTTATAAGGGACAGAAATGCTGAACACTGGGAAACAGAGAGAGTTCTATTTATCTTTGTATCCTCAGTGCCTGGCTCACTGCCTGGCACATGGTAGGCACTTAATAAATGACTGGTGAATAAACTACCCAATGAAGGGAAAGCATAAAAGAAACTGGGGGTCTCCAATGGAAGAAAAGGCATTTAGGGACAGAGGTTTTAGAGTTCTCATTCCAGACTTTTCTTTTCATATAAGCCTTGGCTTGTTTATCTTCTCTCTCTCTGAAGCACGCGCGCGCACACACACACACACACACACAGACCAAGCTTCCATTTGACTCTGGAAATGACACCACCCATCTCTTAGGGTCTTAGTTTCTTTTCCTTCTAAACTCTGCAGTTTCTCTCAGCTCCAAAATCATATGTAGGCGAAAGAAAATAGCGGCTTGAGGAGACATTCTCCCTGACTTGTGCTTCTTCAGTTACTGGTGTGCGCCCCATTTCCTGCACTTTCCATCTGCGCGCACTGTACTGTCAGGGTTGGTCTCCTTCACTGCGCTACCTTATCCCTGTTACCTCCACGACTGCGGAGGGCATCCAGCAAATTTACTGATGTCCCCAAAAGGGCTCCGGTCTGTTTAACACCCCCAAATCCTGCGAAAGAGAAGGAAGAAGTCTCGTCTTGGCCACACATCCCACGAGAAGCAAGGCTTCAAGAACCTTGTGGGTAGACTTGCTGCCAAAAGGAAGGCGTGAAGGAGCTGAATGGTGGTCCTTCTCGGTTCTAGGAGCTCAGGTGCTACACTCACCAGCCTGGTCCAAGACGGGACTGGCAAAGAAGGTAGTGAGGCCGCCTACTAACCATCGCGCCTTTTGAGTCCGGCAGGGCGCAGGGCACCGAGCAGTGCCCAGCCCGCACTTCCACAGCCGGGCATGCGCCTCTATTGCCGGACATACGGCCTCGTCGCCAAAGGAAAGGAGACCGAGCCTCTCAGGCCCTCTGAGGCGCTGGCGTTGCTCAAAGAAGGATCCGGGAACTTCGGAGATTCGGTCGTGACAGACCCCAAGGCAGAGGAAGAGGAGTTCCGGGCCCCAAGACTTCAATTCATCCCCACGGCGCCCCCAACTCTCTGAACTCACCCGAACTCCACCTCCACTGATAAGGGCGCTGCCATGTTGAGGAAGCCGAGCTTGCAGAAAACTCCCCTCAACTTCCGGTGTACCCGCCCACTTCCTGTCACCTCGGCGGAAGAGGCGGGGCCGTCCTCAGCTATTCCAGACAGGCCTGTAGTCGGAGAAGGGAGCTTCCCGGGGTCTGTGCGGGACGTGCTTTGTGGGGGCACTTGGACTTGGTTCCCCTACTCTTGTCTTTTAGAGTCCGGGCTCAGACCACGAGAACGGGCAGTCGCCTGTTCCAGCCTCAGCTAGGTGGAGGAGAGCCCGTGGCATGTTTGAGCAATGAGTGCGAGCCATTTGGCTGATTATCCTGGAGTAATTACAAACTGTTTTCAGTCGGCACACTGCTTGGGCGAGCCCGTCCACCCCTCTGAATAAATGACCCCCAAATCTTTATTTCGAACTCAGAAATCTCTCTCCTGAGCTATGACTCGCTATCCAGCCACTCCCTTCGCCGTCGACTTCGACTTAACTCATTCTACAGATATTTATTGCACGTCCTCCGTAGGCCAGGCATCTTGGTGGGTGCCGTGGGTGCAGTGGTGATCGGGGTGGACAAGGTTCCTGCCGTGATGCACTCACAGTCTAGTGGGGGAAACAATTCGATTACTCTGATCGAATAAACATACCAGCCTTACTATTACATGTAAAATCTCAAACGGAAAGAAGTGACCCAGAGTAATTGGGATTCAAAAAGAAAACAGACTGGACTGGACTTGGGCTCTGAAGCCTGAGTAGAATTAACTAGGTCGATGTCAAGGAATAGAAGCTTCTGGGAGAATTCCAGTGTGGAGAACAGAAGGTACAAAGGCTGTGGGTGGGGAAATATGCTGGACCACTAAGATAGGAAGGTGCAGACTGGGGAACACAGGACCTGGGAAGGGATGAGGCTGGAAAAGAGGGCAGGGACCAAATCATGCCTTGTGAGCCAGGTAAGAATTTCCGTCTTGGCCCTGGTTGGTTGATGTGACTCTGGATTGAGTACCGGCTTGTGAACGGAAGGGTGTCCAGTTCAATTCCCAGTCAGGGCACATACCTGGGTTGCAGGATGGGTCCCCAGTGGGGGTCATGGGAGAGGCAACCACACATGGATGTTTCTCTTCCACTCTTTCTCCTGTCCCCTCTCTCTAAAAATAAATAAATAAATCATTAAAAAATGTTAATGTTTTTTAAAGAAAGAATTTCAGTCTTGGCCCTGACTGGATCAGCTGGTTAGAGGACCCTACCAATATGCCACGGGCATATTTGAGGGTTCGATTCCGCGGTCAGGGTACATACAAGAATCAACCAATGAAAGTATAAATAAGTGGAACAACACATTGATGTCTCTCTCTGAAGTCAATAATAAAAAATAAAACATCCTTTCTGGCCACCGTGTGGGGAATGGTTTGGAGCAAAACAAGGGAGAAGGTAGGGAGACCCCAGGAGCCTGTTGCAAAAGCCCAGAGCACAAAAGGAGTGGAGTAGATGACCCAGGGTATCTAAACCCCAACACCTTTTTTATTTTTTATTCATTTATCTTTAGAGGGGAAGGGGACAGGGAGAGAAATATCAATGTGTGGTTGCCTCTCATGTGTCCCCCTGCTGGGAACTGGCCCGCAACCCAGGCATGTGCCCTAGGGTCTGGTGTTGATATCCACTCGATATATGCTAGTTTAAAAGGGAGGCCCTGAACTAGGCCTAAATTCCCCACTGCCCCATCAGCCCCTCCGTGTAGGGGTAGGACTAGTGGGCCTCTGGACCTTGCAGCCTCATCCAAGCCTTGGATGAGGAATCGAACCATGATCCCTTAGTTCGAAGGCCCACGCTCGATCCACTGAGCTATACCAGCCAGGGCCCAACACTTATAAAACTGAACTCTGTGTTGGTATAGTGTGGTGGTGTACCCGGTGGTTAGGGGCAGAATGACATAATGGTTAAAAGGTTGGAGTTCAGCGGCCAGCTCCATAATCAGTCCCCACCACCTCCTAGCTGTGTCTTTGGGCAAGTCCCTGAATATCTTTGTGCCTCAGTTTCTTTATCTGTAAACAGCTCCTACTTCAGAGGACTGTTGTGAGGTCTAAATGAGCTTGTGGCACAGTGCCTCTCTCCCTACAAAGGATCGCACGTGTACCACTGCCACCCACGGAAACACCCGAGCAACAAGCCTTGGACGTGGCTCTTAATCTTTCCCTACATCCAGTCCCTGAGGTTGGATTGTCTCCCTTCTAAGCTGATGTTGCCACCCCGCTTTCTTCCACTGCCACCCAGCACCCCTCACCTGCACCTGCTTCTTGCCTGAAGGCCTGTCTCCAACTCCCTCTCTGTGGCCTGGGCGTCATTAGACAGTTCAACTGCACGGACAGTCCTGAGCACTCTACGCACCAGGCACTGTTCCAGCTCGCTGGCAAAGTGAGGATAAATGAGACAGACACAGCCCCGGTCCTCAAACAGTGCAAAGGAGTCCTGTGCCCCACAGGCCCCACATTCGCCATGCTGGGTAGGTCACGTCCCCAAGAACGTTTGGGACCAAACAATCTCTTAAAGTCCGTTCCGCAAAAATAGTCTACGGTTCTGCCACTGGACCAGCTCCCCGACAGCAGAAGCCTTGCCTGAGTCCGTGATTCCCTAGCTCGTACTGTACATTGTAGGGGGTTGGTAAGTGCTTGCTTGCTAATGAATGAAGGAATGAATGAACACATATCACTCCACTGCTCAAAATCATTTAATGATTTCTTTTTGTTAACAAGACAAGGGCCTTCCTAGAAGGCATTCAGAGTCCTTAGAGCCTCGGTTCCCAGCCCCACTTTTCATGTTGAGTGTCCTTGGGCCCTGGGAACTGCCACCTCCCAGCGCTGGAACCGGGGAGCTGGGGAGCATTTGCAGAGCTTCATCCCTTTGGCAAACATTCATTGAGCACCTATTCAGTGCCAGACCCAGCGCTGGTGCTGGGAACACAATGGTGAACAAAACCAATGGGGTCCCTGGGCTCCAGGGGCTGATGTTCTAGGGCAGGGGCCCCAACCCTGGGCCTGTAAGGAACCCGGCTGCACAGCAGGAGTCGAGCAGCCGCTGGCAAAGCTTTGCTCTCAGGTTACCGCCCAAGCTCCACCTCCTGTCCCCCATCCCCCCATCCCCTTCTTGGAAAAATTGTCTTCCACAAAACCTGTCCCTGGTGCCAAAAAGTTTGGAGACCACTGTTCTAGGAGACACAGATGGAAAAATGTAAAAAAAGAACGGACCATACGGTGTAATCAGTGTTATGAAGGGGGAACATGGCGCGGGGGGCGGTGGGCAGCCCAGGGGTAGCCTGTGGGAGCTGGAGGTGGCCCCTAAGCCAACCCCGGAAGTCGCCTCTAAACCCAAACCCAAAGGAACTGTGGGAGGTGGAGGTGGGGAGAAAGAGGGCACAGGCGAAGGCCGGAGGCATTCCCTCCCTGGCGGAGGAGTGGGAAGGGGTCCTCCAGGTTCTCCCTGCACAGCCCTGGAGACTGAACTGCCTTCTGGGTAAACCAGACCACCCTGGGAGTGCCTGGGTCTCATCTGCTCCCAAGCCTACCCTGCTCAACCTTTTAATTAGTAACAATAAGTGCATCATTCTATTTCTTCGAGGAGTACATATTGAATAACCACTTTGCACCCGTCAGGTGCTTTACATGCATTACCTGATTGACTCCTCACAGGGGTCATTATCCCCATTTTTCAAATGAGAAAGCTGAGGCTCAGAACCAGTAGCTCGCTGGTGGGACCCCTTAATATCAGGCCCAACCCCGGGCTGCATTGTCTTCGGGATCCCCGCCTCCGGTTGGGCCCGGCTCACCCTAGTGCCTTCCGCTGGGAGCCACGCAGAAGAGGGGCTTGGGCCCCATTTCCCTGTCTTTTCCAGCAGGCTGGCCAGCCTGGGCGTCGGCCACCATCCCCTCAGAAGCTGCTAGGGAGACAATTGTGGGGTCGGCCGGGGGAGGCGAGGGCGCGGGTGCCCCCTGCCCGCTGCCCTTTGTCTTCCCGCCTGCTCCCCTCGTGCGCCCCGGGAGGCTGGGAGGCGCCTCTCGCAGGCTTCCTCCTCCCTTTCTTGTGCTAATTGGGTGTCAAGCTGAGATCAGTGAGAAAGAAATCCTCCCCGGCTCGGGTTAAACTGCCGCCAAAGACCAGGGCTGAGCCCAGAATATCATTAGAACGGGAGGAAACAGGGCCCCCTCCTCGTGGGGGAGGGGCCAGCCGCTCATTCAGGCCCCTTTGAAAGTCACTCGGTCGCCCCCTCCCTTGCCGCCATCGCTTCAATGGGGCCCTCGGAGGTATTTAACCTTCTTCCCAGGAATTGAAAGCGATACGCCAAACACTAGCCTGGGCGGCCACTTGCCTGTCCCGAGGGCGGTAGGACCTCCCGGGACGCTCCAGGCAGGCCCCTTGCAGCCTCTCGGGTGCAGGTGGCGGATGGGAACACTGAGGTTCCTGGAGAGACTTTGCGCCTCTGAGCCTTAGCTTCCTCATCTGTGGAATGGAGGTCAAAATAGCAGCTGTCTTGTGTTATGAGTTTAATGAAACAATGCACATAAAACGCCCCGCACAGCGATCGGCACGCAGGAAGTGCCCCCGCATGGTGGCCATGACAAGTCTCAGGAAGTGGTTTGGCTTCCCTCAAGGATCTCCTAGCGGGGCTCCCAAGTCTCTGGAAGTCAGTGCCGCGCGGCTCTCCCTTTTCACATCCAGCTTCAACTCTACACCACCCGCCGCGCCGCCGCCAGCCTCACTGCACTTAAACCTGCCCAGCGGGCCGTTCACCTCCAGTCCTTTACACTTTGCTGCTCCTTCGGGCTGGGAAACATTCCCCTCCGACTGTCCGAGCTCTTCTTCGAAAGTCTCTCCGATCAGGAAACACGACCCCTTCAACCCCAACCCGGGCACCGGCCAGGACACCAGGAGTGGAGCGGGGCGCCACCTTTGCTTCTTCACTGCTAGGCCCCTCAGCCCAGCCCCCAGGCCATAGATCTGGGGCCTGGGTCTCTAGCTTGCTCCCCAGGGACCCCTCACCTCCCACCCCCCACCCCCTGCACAGACACCTTTAGAATCCACTCCACAGATGAAATTACTCAGTGCTCTGTAAATAGTGAAGCACCAATGTCAGGAAGTGCCCAATGAACAGTACCCATCACTAATTAACATCACGAGCACGTTTTGAGCCCCTACTGTGTGCATGGAGACAACTCACACAGCCAAGGCTTGGATGAGGCTGCAAGGTCCAGAGGCCCACTAGTCCTACCCCTACACGGAGGGGCTGATGGGGCAGTGGGGAATTTAGGCCTAGTTCAGGGCCTCCCTTTTAAACTAGCATATATCGAGTGGATATCAACACCAGACCCTACGCGAAGAGATTTCCACGCATGGTCTTATTGCACACCCACAAGACTGCAACGTAGAGTTCTGCAGGACAGGAAACTGAGGCTGAGCCTAATGGGCTTGGATGCACACACCTCAGATTCCTGAGCCGGGGCTCCCACCACTCCACACTGCTTTCGGTGCCTGTGTTTAACCTGGAGGAAGGCTTGGAGAGCACGTACTGCTGAGGGTTAAAGGTACTAGACCGTGCTGTCGGCCAAACCCAGCCCCATTGGAAGCCCTCAAAAGCCAAAGGCAGGGTCCCCCGGGCTGTATCTCTGCGGGCCTGCCAAGGCTGAGCACTGAGAGCCAGTGAGATTGTGCAAGCTCTGCGCGCCCTCTGCTGGCCACATTGGGACACTGCAGCCATGCCTACCACCCCTCCCCCAACCCCACTTACCATCTTCGCGGAGGGGCCGATTACCACCCCTCCCACATTTGTCCCCAAGAGAAACCCTACACTCCTCTCCCAAAGGTTATTTCCCCAGGAGGCAACCCAGGTTTCTTATCCTGGCCACCCTCCACCTGAACTGCCAGCTGCTGGCCTAGGGTGTGCCCACAGGCATGTGTGGAATGAAAGGTCTTCCGGCTTTCCCTGCAGTCCTCTGCCCCAGAAGGTGGGTGGGACGACAGGGAAGGCTGCGGGCTGGGGTTTGCATTCCAGCTCCCACTACTGCTGTGTGATCTCAGCCAAGTGACACAGACCATGGTGAGGGTTAGTGAAGACAAAAACCAAGGCCACAGCGCCTAACGCCCTCAGCTGAGGTGGACCCCCTTTCCCATCAGGCCAGCAGCTCCAGCCCGGGTGTGACCCCAGCGTGGGGCCAAGGGCACTGCTGACTCCACAGCCCTGGTCAGACTGCTCCAGGCTTTCCTGAGCCCTGCCAGGGCTGGTGGGGCAGCCCTGCTCTGCTTCCTCAGAGCCTGACGCCCCAGGCAACGAGAAGAGCCAGCGTGTGGAAGGGGGACCCTGCCCTGGGGTCAGGGTTCTCTCCCTAAGGCTCTGAGCAGCCCTTTCCTCCCGATGGCTCCCTTTGGCTCTCTGAATCCCGGATTCTTTCCATTTCACTGAGAAGACTGAGTCACTTACCTAAAGCCCCAAGCTCTCCAGCGGCACGCCTACTTTGGACTTTCAAGCTAGACACCTTGCAAGACAGGTGGGAACTGAAGTGTGGGGTGTGGCATCTTACCACCCTAAGTCCACACGTGTGAATAGATGGGAGATGAAGGGACCAGAGGGGCAGGAGGGGGGTGGGGCCTGAGGTCAGGTGAGCTCAGGTGGCAGGCACACAGGCTGGGGGGGGTCAAGGCAGTTTATTGGCCCCTGAGTGCCCCCCCACCTGTCCTCCCCTCAAAGCCAGGTCAGGACTGAGATGGAGAAGGTGACAGACCCACAAAGACAGAAAGGCCCTGCCTGAGGGACCCTCCCGGAGGCGGGCAGGGCCGCATCACATTACAGCAGCTTTGGCGCCAGGAGCCTCTTTGACCAGCTGACGGGCGGTCACCTCTGCCCCTGCCCACTGTGCTGGCTCCCCGAGTCCGGGGCGGCGTCTGCCCCAGCCCCATCTACAAACCCCCTGCTCTGGGGAGTGCCTGGATCCTCCACCGCCCCCCGACCTAACCCAAGACATCATCCTGAGGGGCCCAGTCAGTCTCAGCCGGGGGACCTGCCTGGCCTCGAAGACAAACGTGGACACGGGGCTTTCACAGAAAGCCACTGGGGGAGGGGGGCGGCGGCAGTGAGTCACTTGGCAGTTTGAAGAGGAAGGGGGGTCAGTGCCTCACAGTTGAGGCGCTGGGCCCTGCTTGCTTTGGTCTGGCATCACCCAGGACCCTTCCGGGGCGGGAGCTGGGGCTCTGGATCCAGCATCCGCTGGCCCTGAGAGGGATCTGGGTGAATCACAGCTTCTCCTCGCCAGCCTGGATGCGGGTGTAGGCCCCTTGGTCCAGTGGGACGTAGCGGCCCTTCCGGGCGTCCATGTAGAACAGCGGGTCTTTCACAACCGCAGGGTCAAAGCCCTCCTTCCGCAGCTCTGTCTTCTGTAACTTGAATGTCCCTGAGGGAGCAGAAGACGGGGAATGAGAGTTAGAGGGTGCAGGGCGGGGCTGAGCCCCGGACCCCACCCAGAGGGAGCTGAAGATGGACAGAGGAGGGCCAGGGAGACCAGGAGAGGGCACCGCCCTGCCATGTGAGGACGAACCCACCATCAGGTGTCCCTGGAAGAGGACCAGGACCTCTAGAAGCACAACTCAGAACTCAGTACCTACATCCCCAGGCCTAGCACAGAGCCTGGCACGCGTAACAGGTCCTCAGTGTTTGTTCCGTCAGGGAACCAATGAACCTTCTGTCCCTGAAGGCTCGACCTGCTCACTTGTACACAGGGAGGTCAGTTTGCCCACTACCTGGCGAGGCTATGGGGGAAGGTCAAGCAACAGCCACCCAGGTCTCTACAGAAGATACCCAGAGACACCCAGGCCGAGGCCTGGGACCCGAAAGCTGAGGCCGGGGAGGGGACGGACCTGTTTTGTGAAGCTCGGGCAGGAAGCGCAGGAAGATGGGGCGGGCGTACAGGGGCAGCTCCTTCTCCAGGAGCTGGGCAAAGCGCTCCAGGTCACAGTTGCCAGAAGGGTTGGCCACAGCAGCCATCCCGGCTCGGCCCTCAGTTCCTGAGGGCAGAGGAGTGGACAGTGAGCGGCCTGTGGCGCCTGGTGGCACCTCCCCCCGCTGCGGTGGCCCCTGGTAGTACCCCCCCCCCAAAGGTACCTGGCACCTCCACACCAAACACCGCCACGTCAGCCATGTCCAGCAGGCGGCTAAGTGTGCCCTCCACCTCCGTGGTGGACACATTCTCGCCTTTCCAGCGGAACGTGTCCCCCGTGCGGTCTCGGAAGTACAGGTAGCCCAGCTCGTCCATCACCAGCACGTCACCTAGGGAGGTGTTAGGTGCAGGCGGTCTTGAGCCAGCCTAGCTCAGGGCCCAGGGGCTCGGGCCTAGCAGTCCTCACCAGACCCCTAGGATCTGCCCAACTCTAGGGGAGGGGACTGGGGGAGTCCTGGGGAGGTGTCCTCTGAAGCGGGGGGAAGGTCCCGCATACCTTTCCACCACCCCCTCTCCAGCAGGGCTGCGAAGGGCTGGGGAGAGGTGCCCACTCACCGGTGAGGTAGGCCTGGTCCCCCTTGCTGAACACATCCTGGGCAATCTTCTTATTGTTGGCACCCTGGTTGAGGTAGCCATCGAAGCGCCGCAGGGGGTCCTGCTGAATGATGCGGCCCACCAGCTGGCCGGGCTCCCCTGGGGGCAGGGAAGGCGGGGCCATATTTGCCCTGGGTGGTCTCTCCCACTGGTCCCCCCATCCTCAAATGTACCCTGCAGTGTGACCGGTCTGACTTCTGGTCACACTGTTTCTTACAGAAATGCCCATTTCTCCCTCTGGCCCTGAGCCCCCCAGGACAGGCAACTCCTCGTGGCAGGTTTGACACGGGAAGGCACTCGGTGACACCCGGTCAGCCGAGCAGAAAGAGGAACGAGCAGATGGAAGGGGGGCCCGGCCCTAAAGGGCCAGTCTGGCCAAAGCCAGCCTCCTCAGGCTCCTGGCTCAGCTCCGAGAGCTTCCGTTCCTCACCACTCAACCCTCAGGGCCCCAGGAGGCAGTGCCAAGCGCTGCCGTCAGCCCCGCTACACAGGTGGGGACTCAGGCACAGGGCTAAAGGGCTGAGGCAGGGTCACCCCAGGAGGCCTGGACCCAGGGCCTCTGGCACGGAAGTAAATGAACAGACTGAAGGCTGGTCGGCTGGGACAGTGAGAGAATGGGTGGATGACCGGATAGCTTCAGGAACAAATGACCTGTAGCCCTAAGAGAACTGGGTTATGGCCACTGGTCAGCACAGGGTTACCACACACCCAGCCGGTCCTGTCTCCCTCCCGGACCAACCTGCCCACCCGCCACCCCCAATTCCCACCCCAGGGCCGACCTGGCTGACAGGGAAGGCAGACGCCGTCGGGCCCCCGGATGAGCTCCATGGTGTCCTCGTTGACACGTACTAGCCGGATCGGGTACACGAAGGACAGGATACGGCTATTGAAGCCACAGGCTCCTACCTGCAAAGGCCAAGACTTGGGCCTGGGCTCTCCACCTTGGGTCCAGAACTGGACGGCATGTGTGCCGAGGCACGCAGCGCCCACAGCCCCTGCTGCCAGTGCCTCCCGAGCCCTGCCCACGCTTTCCCCGCCTGGGTCGCACCTGGCTGTCGAAGTTACCCAGGCTGCAGTTGCACTCAGTGGCTCCATAGAACTCAGCCACCTGGGAGATGTTGAAGCGACCAGAAAACTCGGTCCAGATGGACTGCCGGAGGCCGTTGCCCAGTGCCATGCGCACCCGGTGCCGGCGTTCCGCCTCCCGGGGCGGCTGGTTCAGGAGGTAGCGGCACAGCTCGCCGATGTACTGCACGATCTAGAGGGGATCAGGTGTGAGTGCAGCCCCCGAGGAGGCTCTCACTGCCCGCCTCCCCACGCGGCGATCCTTTCCCTCACAGGGCCCCCACCTCCCCTGCTGAACAATGAACAACTGGCTGCCTAGGCAGCAGGACAGACGCACCCACCGTGGCAGCAGCGGAGTGGCAGCGGTGGAGGGCCGCTCACTCACCGTGCAGTTGTACTTGACACAGTCGTCCCAGAAGCGGGAGGCTGAGAACTTCCTCCGGATGACCACCGTCAGGCCATGGAGCAGGCACTGCCCAATTCCCACAATGTTTCCTGAAGGCAGAGTGGGCCCTGGAGGTCAGGGACCTGGGACACCCTCCCCGCCAGTCCCCCTCTTCCCTGTCTTCACCCTCCAACACCTATGACCTAGCCTCTCCCCTGGTGAGACATCGTCCACAGCCCCCCAGTGCCCACGGAATGAAGTACACATGCTCCCAGAGCCTGCAGTGCTGGCCCCAGGTGCCTGCTCCGATACCCATAATACACCCATAATGCTGTTATTCAACTGAGGGGGCCAAGCTAGTCTGCACGGTGTCTGCACCTCACAGGGCCTGCCTTGAGGGCACCTCTTCCAGGAAGCCTTCCCAGCTGTCATGAGGCTGCTCCCTCAAGATGAGCCCCTATTCCTCAGCCCTCCCACACTCACCACGCTCCTTCTCGCACCACGAGAGGTGGGTTCCCGTCACTCGCCCTGCCCCAAACACACACCCAACTCTCAGCACCTTGAAAGCTAGGACTATATTAATTCATTTCTCCCTTCCTTTAAGGCCCTAAGACCAAGCAGTGAGACCGTGCACATTTGCGGAAATGGAACACCCAGACCAGCCGAGGTGCCCTGTGGGACACGGCCACGCGTGCCACCAGACTGGAGTTCCCGTCAATGGCCACGGCTGGGTCTGAACCCCAATTTTAGTCCAAAGCTCATGTGTTTCTAGAGCAACACGCTGCCTGCCAAGAGCGGTGGGGTTCCCGAGGCCCCAGGGGCTCTGGAGACGGAGGGCGGCCCAAGGTACCTGCAGAGTGGTAGAGTGGGAGGCAGTCGTAAACAATGTCGTCGGGCCGCATGCGAAATCCGTAGTACACCAGGGCAGCCATGCGGTAATACCTGGGAGGGCAGAGGGCTCAGTGGGCCCCTGGGGGGCAGAAGGGGAGGCTCCTGGGCTCTGCCGCAGCCCCGCCACTCTCCCCCAGACTCCGGCCCATACCTGCTGTGCACCACGATGGCGGCTTTGGGCAGCCCCGTGGTACCCGACGTGTAGATGTAGAACAGCTTATCTGAAAAAGAGACCCACGGGCGGCTGTGAGAGGGGGCAGCACAGGGCTGAGCGCGGGGTGGGACGGGCGCTGGTGTGGGCGTCACTCAGCGCCCTCGGCCACCCCGCCTCCCATTCCATCAACAAGCATATTCTGGGCACCCCTCTGTGCCGATCCCAGGAGGTGTTGGTGACCAGTTACTGACCCTTCCTGTCACCCCCTAGTTCCCACACATCTTTTGCAATCGTCAAAAATCACTTTCTGTCACCGTCCCCAAGTTTATGGCTGTAGGAGCCAGGGCTCAGAGGGTGGCACAGGTGTCTGGGGTCAGACAAGGGAAGCAGCAGAAACAGGGTATGAACTCAGTCCAGGCTCTGGGCCCCACAAGGCAGTGTACAGGCGGGAGAGCCCGAGGGGCTGCCTGGAGGAGGGGAGGGGACAGCAGGCAGCCAGTGCAGAGAGAGGCCACAGCCCAACAGGGGCCTGCAGTGAACAGGGACTGGGTGAATATGGAAGGGTCCTGCCCTTGGCCCAACCCCGCCCCAACTTTGGAACCAGCAGGTACTTGGGCTGCACACAGCCCTGCACACCTTGGGCCTCCTCAAAGGCTTGTTCAACGAGTCACAATCGGATTTTGTGAGGTCCGGTGCACCCGGCACTGTGCCTGGCTCGTTGACACACATCAGCTCATTTAACCTGCACGGNCAGAGAGAGGCCACAGCCCAACAGGGGCCTGCAGTGAACAGGGACTGGGTGAATATGGAAGGGTCCTGCCCTTGGCCCAACCCCGCCCCAACTTTGGAACCAGCAGGTACTTGGGCTGCACACGGCCCCGCACACCTTGGGCCTCCTCAAAGGCTTGTTCAACGAGTCACAATCGGATTTTGTGAGGTCCGGTGCGCCCGGCACTGTGCCTGGCTCGTTGACACACATCAGCTCATTTAACCTGCACGGTAGCCCCAGGGCTATTGTCCCCAATTTCCCAGATGAAAAAGGAAGGTGACATGACTCACTCCAGGTCACTTGGCAAGTATGCAGAGGAACCCAGGTGTCTGGCCCCCAGGGACAGTGATCCCTCCTTGACCATCTCAGATCCCCTCTGTGGGGGTGGGGGACTCACCTGTGAAGCCCTTGTCAGGGCGACTGGGCAGGTTCTTGGGGGCTTCCTCCAGCAAGGGGTCTAGGTGCTCTGTGTTGGCAGGCGCCGAGCCGGGCTCCCACGGTCCAGAGCAGAAGAGGCTGAGCGCAGGGTCCAGGCTGGCGTGGATCTCACAGACAGCTGTGGGGGAGACAGGGCGGATCAGCAGGCAGGTGAGGAGACTGAGTGTTCCCAGGAGTGCTGCTCACATCAGGGCTGGCCGCGCTCTCGGGGGAGGCTGGTTAGATGGGGAGGCCTCTATGTTATAAGGAGCAACAGCTCCCACTAGCCACTGGCCGACTCTTGACGTGCATCCTGCTGCCCACACCACCTAGGACATAGGCACCAACATCCGCCCATTTTACAGATAAGGAAATTGAGGCTCTGAGAATGAGGGACTTGTTCACAGCCAGGCTATGCTGAGCTGGGACCTGAAGCCAGCTCTACCTCACAGCAAGATCTGCACTCTCACCCACCGTACTGGCCTCGTCTGCAGAAGTCTGGCTGGCGGGCGGTGTGGGGCTCAGAGACTAGTCGCCCCCCAGCCTCTTCCGACAGTGGGAACCTTCTCAGGCTCCCACATGCACTACAGACAACCTGGTGGTCCCCCACCCTGGGCACGGGCTGCTCCTGGCCCACCTGGCTTTTCCTCGGGCTTCCTTTTGATCTGCCCAAACACCTCCCCTGTCCCGGCTGAATCCTCCTCCTCCCCTTTCAGCACCTTAACAGCCTTCCCCGTCCATTACCCCACGCCCCGCAGCAGTGGGGGAGGGAAGGACAGGGACACTGCAGCCAAGCCCAGGGCAACTCTGGGTTCCACCACTTACACACGCACGACAGTGGGTGAGCTGCTCACCTCCCTAAGAACCTCAGTTTCCTCATCTGAAAGCCGGCAACAGTCCCTTCCCCACCAGGCTCTGTGAAGGCGAGAGCTGCTCTTGTGGAGCACTGTGCTCGGCACTCGGTCAGCGCCCAGTGTGGCAGCACGCGGAACGAGCTCTGCGGGACAGCAGAGAGGGCTTCCTGTTCCCAATTTGCAGATGAGGAAATGAGGCCCGATTAGCCACGAGGATGGTTACCACTAAATCCGGGGCTCCCCTAGCACCAGCCGCTGTGTCAGTGCCTCAGGCGAAAGATCACCTTGACGATGGCACGCGGGAGGCAGCGCAGTGAGGAAACCGGGGCACAGAGAACTCCATCCCCTTACCTCGGGTCACCAGCTCACCAGGGTGGCAGAGCCCGGGCCGTGTGGCTCTAGGGCTCCTTCCCTTAACCCCTGAGCTATGCAGCCTCCCCCAGGGCTCAACAGCAGAGTGTGGTCTGTGCAAAGTCCCATGGGACTCCCTGCCTGTCCCCTGCCCCTTGGGGGCTTACCTGGTGCCATCTCACTGCCAAAGATGAGGGCCCGGGCCCGGGAGGTGGTCAGGCAGTGGCGCAGGGCGTCCCGCCGGAGATTGGTATTGATCAGTGCCGCCTCCACACCGACCTTGGCCATGCCCAGCCACAGGCCCACGAACTCGTTGCGGTTCTCCATGAAGAGGGCAGCCACATCGCCGGAGGCCAGGCCCCGGGCCTGCAGGAAGTTGGCCACGCTGTTCGAGTAGTCATCCAGCTGGCGGAAGGTCCAGTGGGTGTCTGTGCCCTCAAAGATCAGGGCTGTCTTGTTGGGGTGGCGCTGCACCGTGGAGGCAAACAAAATGGGCACTGTCCGCCGCTGCCGCAGGTACCGCCAGACCTTCGCCTTCACCGTCAGGAGCACCAGGCCGCCGCTGTGCGGGAGCCAGCAAGGGAGTTGTGACCGTTGGGGTTGGGAATGGGTCCCACTGTCCTAGCCCCGGGCGCTGCCCCACGGGCCTGACGCTCCTGGGCCCAGTCACCTGTAACATTCTCCCTGTCCATCACCTGCTCACTGATGTCGCACAGGGGCCGGGCGATTACGCCCTCCCCTGTACAGAGGGGAAACTGAGGCTCTGCCAGCAGATGGCTTGCCCTGGGGAGTGGGGATGTGGTCAAACTAAGATCTGAAGCCCAGACCTCTCTGGCTCCACAGTTCAGTTCCTACTACTGTCCGCATCTGCTCCGTCAGAGCCTTCTGGGACGCCAGGACCCAAGTTGAGGTCCAAACTCCTCTTCCAGGGCTTCCCACAGCGCCACATCCTAGCTCCCTGCCGCTTCTTCGTGGTAAATAAAGGGTAAGTTTGTCATCTGTCCAGCCTCTATCTCTGTGAGCCCAGCAGAGGGAGGGCTCCGTCTCATGTGCCTTCTCCTCCGCCCTGCTCGGCACCAGGCAGCGTGTTGGTGGGGTCTCTGGCCTCAGCCCCTTTTCCTGCTGTGCCCCTGCCACCTCTGACCCCTGAACTCCCTCAGCTTCCCGGACCCCAGGCCTTTGCTAGTGCTACACCCTCTGGCTGGAATCCCTTGTTCTTACCGCCTTACGGTGTCTCTCAAGAACAACTACGCCTCCAGGAGGCCTCCTCTGGTCCCCTGAGGCCCTGACCCATTGCCATTCCTCCCTGTCCACGCTCCCACAGCTCTCGGCTGCTACCGCCCATCTTGTAGTGGCCACGGGACACTTTCTCCTGCAATTGAATCAGACTAACAAATGCTGAGTTTCCTGTTCCCAGTGTAGGTTACTGTTTCGGGCGCTGGAAAACTCCTGTGAGCAAGACTGCCAGGGTCTCTACCCACACTGTACCGCTAGTTTAGGGATTTACTGTGTCCCCTAATTATCTCCCTGACCAGTCTAAGCTTGTCCTGGGCCTGGGTCTGCCTTGCTCCTCTCTGGGCCCGGAGCCCGGCACCCGGCTCAGAGAGGGTGGCCGCAAGTGTTCCTGGTACAGGAAATGGACCAGAAACACCTGCAGAGCACATCTGACATTCTCTGGGGAAAAGATTCTCCCAGGCATCTGATTCGGGGCCCTGCTCTTGAACCCAGGCCAACCCAAGGACAGGACCTCTCCCGCAGGGTTCTTGTCACGCTCTCACAAGCTACGGCATGTCCTCGGGACCCTTTCAGATGTCTCCACAACACAGCTGGTGTTCTGTGTCCTGTCCCAGGCCCCCAAGTCTGCCCCAGGCTACGGAGCACCAGGCAGGTTAGGGACAGTCCCCAGGAGGGGACTGTGACCTTGGAGACGGAGGTCCAGGTGCTGTGCCAGGGGAAGGGTGTGGAGCACAGGCTGCTCCTCTGGGGCCCAGGTACCCTGGGCTGGTAGAGGCCATGGGTCTGGTCTGGGGAAATTTGGGGGACTAGGACCCCAGAGAGGTGTGGGAGGCTCCAGGAAGGGCTACACCAGGTACTCACAAGACATCGCGCCTGATGGTCTTGATGAAGATCCGGACAAAGCGCCAGCCCCCAGACCCCAGGTAGAGAAGCAGCAGGGAGAAGCCCACTTGGGTCCACGGCAGTTTCAGCACCAGCTTGGAGAACAGCAACACTCCAACGAGAGACGCCCCGAGCAGCATCGTGACCTGTGGGCACAGGGCAGTCAGTGGACCCAAGGGAAATGTCTAGACTTCCCACGCCCTGGCCCAGTCAGCCAGGCGACTGATCCCAAGGGGTCCATGTGAAGTGAGACTCAGAGACACTGAGTGCTGTGGCTGGAAACAGGGCCCCTTTCCAGGGCCGTCTGGAAGGGGCAGGCTAGCGGCATGGGACTCGAGATCAGGAGTTTCAGCGATGACACAGGCAGGAGGCTGGGTTCTAGTCCGCTTGTGCCATCTCTGCCCACAACTCCCCAGGTGACCTTGGGCAAGTCCCTTTCCCATTTCAGGACTTAGTCTCCCCCTCTATGCAATGGGCGTAGTGAGATTTGCTCTCATAAACCCTCCAGCCAAAATAGGACAGCCTATTCTGACATCCAGGGTCTCTTAGCAAAATGGCTTGAAAAGAGGTACTAACTCAAGTGCCTCTGGCTCAACTCGGTACCCAAAGACCTAGGGAGGTTCTATGGACTACCAGGCCAAGCCCCAATACTGAGAGAGACAGCTCCCTGCTCAGGAAGGGGCCCTGCTCAGCCCCTGCCCAGAGGCTCGGGCTGCGCCATGCCTCTGCTGGCCCATAGAGGGCGACAGAGCAAAGGAGGTAGAGGCCGGAGGTACCTGAGAGGTGACCGCCCAAAGAGGAAAGGAGATTGAGAGGGAAAGGGCCTTGAAGGCACCCCCTCCCGCAAACACCCTCAGCAAGCCACTCAGATGAATATTTGGGGATTGGGCTCGGGGGAGGAGAGAACCTGGCTGGGCTGAGATTGGGACACTTGGGTTCTGTTCCTGGCGCTTTAAGGATCTGCTCAAGGGGGCGGCAGATGGGACTGAGTTTTTCTTCGGGTCCTCCTATACCTGGAGAGGGGGTGAAGGTCAAGGCTGTAATGTAGCCTAAGAGCCTTCAAGCTAGAATGCCTTCAAGCCAGAATGAGGACATGGCCTGAACCACAGGGAGCCCTTACAGATCATCTCCCCTTCCTTCAGGAGAAAAGGAAAAGCCGGGAGGAGAATGAACCAGCAACCCCAATTCCAAGGCCACGATCTCCCAGGTTCTCAGACTGCAGGCCTCCCTGAGCCCACCAGGGATGGGGTGTGGAGAGGAGGGAATGCCTGGTTCCTGCGGGCCCCTGTCCCAGGTCACTGCGGAGAGCCCTGGCCCCTAAGGAGCCAAGGTAGCAAAGCACCTAGTAAGGAGACAGAGGAGTAGGGTGCGCCTCTCACTCCTGGCCGGCACCGTCACCTCTCCGCGATGGGGCCGGGCACATTCTCCCGCTCCGGGACCCACTTTCCTGGCTTATGCTCACCCGGCGTCGGCCCCGCCGTGCGGCGGCCCCGTCCAGATGCGGCCCGGCAGCGGAGTGGGGAGTGCGGGGGGCATCAGCCGCCCCTGGGCACGTAGAGTCGGGTCTCAGCAGCCCTTTGCCAGCTCCGCGCCCTGCATGATCCCGCCGGCACCGCCCGCCCGTGGCGCTCCTCCCCCGTCCGCCTCCAGCAGCCCAAACCGGCTGCGCCGGCCGGCAACACCACCTTCCGCGCCTTCCCCAGAGCAGGGGAGCCGCAGAGCCGGCGGGGCGGCGCAGCGCAGCGCAGCCCTGGCGCGCCAGACGTCGCTGGCCCAGTCCACCCTGCGTGCCCGCGACGCTCTACGTGGCACCCTGGGAGTTGTAGTCCTTGCCGCAAAGACCACCCCCCCCCCAACTCCATCCCCCTCTTCTTCCCCAGGATCAGTAAGAGACAGGAGGACTCTGCCTAGGTCCTGAACTCCCCAAACCTGGGCAGCTGGACGCGGGGAAGAGCACCCCTCCCCTCTACGTTGGCAGAGTCCGCGTGCAGACCCGAGTAGGGTTCTGCAAAGGCCCAACGCGACACCTACAAGAGAGCTAAAAGGGTGGTTTCGGACTGAAAGCTTAGAAGGATTAACTCCAGTCACAGGCTCTGTTGCACAATGGCTAGTGCACTGGACCTCTACTGGAATTTGGAATGGTCATTTAAAGGTTGTGAGTGCAAGTCCCCCCGGAGTGCAGCTCCTCCCTTAATTCCATTCAGGCGTTTCGTGACCACAGTACCTGTAGAAGATTCAGAACTGCAGCCGAGTGCCTCTCACCTCTGCTTCAGGGGCAACAATGAACCTGGTGTCTGGATGAATGGGTAGGAATACTTCCTATCCAGGGCATCTCGTAAGCAACCAGGCACACCTAGTGGTACAAAGGGCACAGGTCTGGAGACCTGTAACTACTGTAACTTTGGCCTCCCTATGGCCAACCTCCAAATCAGTAACCGTATTTGTCATACCACTTGCTGAGATCTGGGCCATTGGCCAGCTTCCCAGCCCCGTGCGTCTCTGGGCCTCTGGAGACTTGGCGCCTTCATGATGCAAAGGAGGTGGGCACCCACGGCTGTCCTTGGTCTTTCAACAGATCCCTAGTCCCTTAGTCCAGGAGAAGTCTTTCAAAGGTGTCTTTAATTCATGGAGATTAAAGATTAAAATTTGGTCTGGTAAGTATTAGTATTTGGGTCTGTTTCTTCCAGCGTGTATGTACGGTGCACCCTTTTGGGGGACCTAGGTAAATGAAAGCACCACCTTCGCAGGGTGTGGGTGTTACAACCAAGAGGCAGCGGTGCTGCACGGGGGGTTATGGGTGTGGTGTCCAAAAGACTTGAGTCAACTTCTCAGTTGACAATTCAAAGTCCCCTTTTCTTCTTTTATGTAACAATGAAGACACCCTAACAGTGACAGCCTCACAGGGCTTGTGGAGTGCCATGGGGAGCACCTGGATTAGCACCTGACATCATTTGTTATTGTAGCTTACAGGCTCATTGGTCACAAACCACCTACAAAATCTGGATGTGAAGACTGCGTCTGATCTGTAGGGCTCGGCAAATAATAGAAACCTGACAAATATTTGTCGAATGAATAAGAGTGGATCGGAAGCACTGACCTTATCCACACCAGGATCCAGGAGTATAAATATGACTATTTCTGCATCAACCGCTGAGGCCAAATACAGAGAAGGCAAATGAGAATGTGAAGGTCGGTTGGTGACCAGCCGCCTCCCCACCTGCCCGTTCTCCCTCACTCAGGTCAGTCACGGTGGCAAAGCCAGAGCAATAAACCCAACAGACGCTGGGCCAGGCCTGAGGGGTAGGGGCGAGGGGACCCGGAGGAAACAAGGCAGTGTGCCTTTAAGTTGCTTACAGGTTACTTGGCCACACAGAGAGGGCTGCTGGAGATTAGATCGCTGGGCTGGCCCTCACCAAGTACTCACTGCACGTCTGTTCATACCTACCATTGTTGTGACGTCTACTTTGCCTGTAGTCAGACACATCTGGGCCACACTGCCAGCCCCGCCTGTGAGGTATTGGGCAAATCGCCTCTCCCCACAGAAGCCTCAGTGCCCTCATTTACGGAAAGGAAAGACCTGCCTCCTGGGGCTGGGTGTTGTTGAGTCAGTGGAAATGTGTGTCACGCTGTCAACACAGGGCTGGCACCAGCAAGGCCTCAGCTGCTGCTATGTTGTTCAGCTCCAGGAGGGCGGGGATGCAGCTGTCTGGATCACTGAGAAGCCCCAGCAATCAGCAAATACTTAGAAGATATTTGTGAAATGACTGAAGACTAAGGGGCTTGTGCATCAAAACCCATGGGCAGGGGAAGGCCACGTGGCAGGGTGTGGTGGGCAGTACTTGGTGCACCAGGCCGAGCTGACCCTGGTGCAGTGAGGAGGTGCTGCAGGTTCTTAGGAAGGGCAGGGGCTGGGCGCTGCCACTGGTGGGACAGGCTCTGCTCAGGCTGACCTCAAAGTGGGCTCTCCACCCCTGACATGACCCCCATCCGCCCGGCGCTAGGGAACTAACATCAGCTTTAAACCTCCAGACTTCTCTGAGACTGACATTTGGACTCACCTGAATTGACTCCCCCGAGGACTGAAGTGGTTTGGCCCCTGGCACACAGTAGGTGCTTACCCCAAAGCTATTCGGTTGTTTGGCATTAGGAACCTCTGAGCTGTATGAGTTCCCCCACTCTGGGCGTGTGCAAAGCACATACCTCTGGCTTATTGGGTACATGGTGACTTCCGAGGCCTCAAGGGGCCTTCATGGCAAACGACAGCTCCTACTTCCTCAGTGCTTACTGTGTGCTAAAGTAGTCTCGGGCATGTGGCCCTGTTGCGAGACAGGCACACTGTCTGGTTCACGGAGCAGAACAGGCTCTAGGGGGTGCCATGACGACTGCCAGGATGCGGTGCTGGTCGCGGTGGGCCGGGTCTACCTGCCTTTAGCACCCGTGCTCCAAACACTGCTCTGGGACCAGCTCCGAGAGGCTTTCATCTGGCAGGAAGGGAGCTGCCCCTTGGCTACTGGGAGAGGGCTCAAAGCCTGGGCATCCCAGGACACCCCAGCTGCGTGGCCCTGGGATGCCCCCTGAACCTGAGACCCTGAAGTGAGGCTGCGCTGTTGTGGGGACTGAGTAAGACCTCGAGTGTGGGATGCCTGGCACAGGGCTCGCCACACACCCCTTCCGTGACGAAGCAGCGAGCCCTCCTGAGTGCCAAGCACTGTTCCCGGCAGTGAAGGGAAAGAACAAGGCCCTCACCCCACCTGGAGCAGACACAATCTTGTAAATAAATGACTTCAGAGTGGCAAGCAAGAGAACAAGGTGATGTGATGGAGGGAGGAGCTGCTCAGATGGCGAGATCAGGGAAGGCCCCTCTCGAGGTGCCATTTGAGCACAGATGTGAACAATAAGCTCTGTAATAACCAGAGGACAGACAGGAAAAAGGCCCACATGGTTTATTGGGGTGAATGAAGCTTCCAGGCAGACGCTGACAGGGCCTCGCAGGCTGTGTAGAAACTCAGTAAGTGGCACCTACTGCCAGCAGTTTTTCTTGAGCTGGTGACAAAAAGGCCACCCTATGCTGTGGACACAGGACTCCAGCCCAGCTAATCCTGACCCCCAGTGCCCACCATGAGCGCTGCAGAAGCCCAGGGTTATGCAGGTACCAAGTGGCTGGGGCAGGTGGGCTACCAGGCTGGGCAGAGGCTGAGTCTGACCTTTCTCCCCTGACCTTGGCACCGCTGACTTTTACTGACCTGGGGACAGGGGTGCCTGGGACCCTGGGAAGCCACGGAAACAACTGGTAGCTCTGGAAAGGTGGCCTGTACTGCAAAGATCGATGAGGTACAAGGCGTGCACACCGACCCCCTCCTCCTTCTGCAGAAATTCAGAGATTCAGGGAAAGGCTGCCCTTTTGGGAAAGGCCACGGTTCCAAGGTCAGCCTCCCACCTCCCACACCCTCCCTCTACCACTGGGGGCCGCCCTGGGTGGGGATGGGGCAGGCACAAGCAGGGCTGAGGCCCTGCCCCCAGGCCCAGCTCTGCTGTTGTCTAGTTAGTGACACGCAACAGCACCACCTCCCTTGATAGCTGGTGTCAATGTGGTAATGCACCTAAGTGCTTGGCACACAGTACAGTTCTAAACAGCCTGTGGCTGGCACACAGTACAGTTCTAAACAGCCTGTGGCTGTTATTACCCACAGGAAAACCCAGGTACCGGGAAAGCAAGCAGGAGGCCTTGCGACCTGTGTACTAGTTACTCCAGGGAACTCCCTGCCCATCTCCAGGCTTTTGTTGTCTTATCCACCCAAAACTACAGGGTTTGGGTGTTTTGTGCAAGAGGTTCTTCCACAATCCTTCCCCGTCTGCCCCACTCATCTCTGATCCAAGGAAAACGCCTGGCTGTTGATCTGCAATGACCTGCTGGCTGGCAGCTGCCTCTCCCACCTGAGAACACAGACAGTCGCCCCTGCCTCTTGGGTTAGTCCTTCTACTCAGCATCACCTCAGGAAACCGCCACAATAACCGGAGGAGGTGGATGCCGTCTTCCCTCCCTCTCACTGATGCAATGGGCTGAGGGGAGGGGCCTCACTCTGAGTCCCGCTGCTGGAAAGCCGTAGAGTTGGAAGTGTGAATCCTCTTGCCCAACTCTGGACCAGACGTGGGGTGAGCAACTGAAGGGCAGGCTGGAGGGGGTGTGTCCTCTCAGGGCCTGCAGGCCTGAGGCTGCCAGTCAGCCGGCACTGGGCAGGGGCAAGAGATGCAGGCACACAGCAGATGGGAGCCTTCCTCTGGACAGTGGAGGCTCCTCCCTCCACTGCCCCGCCTCTTCTCAGCCTCTAGAATTGGGTATGGGCCTCCCCTGGGAGGACACCCAGCCCGCCCTGGCTGGCAGGGGAGGTCTAGGACACGGGTGTGGACCAGAGACAGCTGGGAGGGCTGGTTCCTGTACATGTGCGGTTCTCTCTGGGCGGCTTCAGGCGCCCTGTGCGTCCCCCTGCACTACCTGCTCCCTATTGGATGGGCCCTCAAAGCCACTCGGCAGTGGTTATGACAAATTCTGATAAAGGGTCAGTGTTCAAGACAAGGAACAAAGGTGTGGCAATGAGTTCTCTGCCCCCGGGGAAGTGGGTGTGGAGCCAGGCCGGGCCCTCCTGGCTCAGCAGCTCAGGGCCTAGGCCAGGCCCTTGATGTGCCCTGGGGGGCTCGTGATGCCCAGCTCCTTCCGCAGGGCCACCAGGGGCTGCTCCCAGCGCCGCTCATAGTACAGGTTGAGGACACACGGGGCTCGTCGCCCATTCTGAACTGCCCACGGGATCAGCTCCGAGACCAGTGCTTGCAGGTGCCTGTGGGCAGTGGGGGGAGAAGGACACAGAAGGCGCTGAGGGCCGGGCACGCTGCGTGCCCTGCAGCGACACACATTTTCTCAGGAAGTCTTCACACAGACCCAAGAGGGAGGTAGTTATCCACGCCGATTTTTGAGTGAGGAAGCAGAAGCTCAGTGCAGTGTGACTCCCACACCCAAAGCCACGCGTCCACCTAACGTCAGAAACTAACGCTAGATCGCCCTGCAGCCACGACTGCGTCATTCTGACCTGGCACTGAAGCCTGGCCCAAGAGACCCCAGGGTCCCAGGAGACGTCCAGGCCTCCTCTGTTGCCCAGAGAACCCTGTGCCAGGCCAGTGTCACCTCTCTGCCCCATTCTTCCCATCCGGGTTTGCCGGGGGCCATGGGGGCTGCTGAGGAAGGCCGAGTGCTCTCCCGTGGCCTGGAGCCCTGGCCCCTGTGAGGTCTCCCTGGACCCCGAGGCCCCCCACCACTTAAGAACTTACCGGGCATGGAGGCGTACTGGTCCGAAGAGCGCACCCAGGATGCACATGGGCAGGCCAGTCTGGACAGCTTCAAACCACTTTACCACGATCTCCCCTGGGGACAAGGTGGGGGATGGGGTGGGAGGTGAGCAAGGGCCAGGAAGAGAAGCCAGTGGCGGCGCTCAGGGCGTTGAGCAGTGAGGCACCTGCTTGTCTCTAAGGTGTGTCTTCTCTACCAGGGGTCAGCCATGCCCAGTCTGCTCTGTGCTGTGCCCTGGGGCATGTGGCTTGGAGTGGAGGAGAGGGTCCCAGTGTCAGAGGAAGGAAGGGCTGAAGAGGAAGCGTGGGGCCAGGATGCAGAGGACTCTACAGCCAGGCCAGCTCCCACAGGCCTCAGGGGTTTCCGAGGTGCTGGAAGAGGGCGCCCTGATGCTTGGGTGCTGCTGTCTGTGCAGGGGCTGCGAGAGGCAGGAGGGTGGCACAGACGCTGCCATCACGTCTGGGTGAAGCGGAAAATGAGGCACCGAGCCAGCTATCTGGTGCGGGGCAGGGGTAAGTAAGCCCTGCCCTGGCCCTGAACACAGACCCCAGGGGACAGGCCTGTTGATGCACTCTCTCCCCACCCACCCCCTGCGGCTGGCGAGGCTGCACTCACCCAGGATGTTGGTGGGCATCCCCAGCAGGGTGTGGAGCATGTCGTGTACTTCCCGGTACCGCTGGTTCACGTAGGCTAGCTCCTCATCATCCACGAATCGAGTGGGCGCTCGGGTATCTGGGGAGACCCTCTGACAACCACGAGCCTCCCCTAGACCCCCCCTCACAGTCCCCAGGCCCAACTGCCAGCCTCTCCTTGACTCTGTCAACCACTCCCACCAAACTCGCCCCCCCACACCCCCCAGGGACTCTGCGTCTGCCTGCACCTGCTGACTGGGGGGTCCTCAGCAGGGAGTGCGGCGGCACTGACGACCCCTCCGCCACCTATGCCGGCTCCCATGTAGTGTCTGGGCCTGTGGGACTCCTTGGTTGAAGCAGCCCCCGGAGGGGGCAGTGGGAGTTGTTTCAGAGGTACACCTTCCGCTTTACAGGATGAAAGAGCTCTGGAGGTTGGCTTCACAACAGCCAGAGGATACTCAATACTTTTGAGATGTCCATTTAGAAATGGATGAGAAACTTCATGTTTTGTTTTTTAAACACAATTAGATATCAAGTAAAAAGATCCATAGCCCCTGGCTGGTGTAGCTCAGTGGATTGAGCGTGGGCCTGCAAACCAAAGGATCGCGGTTCGATTCCCAGTCAGGGCACACGTCTGGGTTACAGGCCAGTTCCCAGCAGGGGACGCACGAGAGGCAACCATACATCGATATTTCTCTCCCTCTCTCCTTCCCTTCTCTCCTAAAGATAAATAAATAAAATCTTTAAAAAAAGATCCATAGCATGAATTAAGGACCCTAGGGTGCCTTGGGAAGGTCCCAGGGTGCTCTCTCCCACCACCCTCATCTTCACCTTGAGAATTCCTGTTCATCCTTTATGACTTGGCTTAAGTGCACCCTCCACAGGAGACTGTCCCTAACCTTCAGACAGGCCAGGCCCGCGCTCCAGACGCTGGAGCGGCCTGCACCTGCCCGCAGCACTCAACTCACTTGTGTCGTGATGTCTGATGCACGTGCTTGTTGGTGTCCCTCCCCCAGACCCAGGCTGTCCGCTGCAGCACCACGCGCCACAAGTGGTCACTGAGCCTTGAAATGTGACAAGTTCCAACTGAGATGCGCCATACATGAAAAATACTGGATTTCAAGGACTTAGCAGGAGAAAAATGTCAACTCTCAAAAACTAAAAAAACATTGACTACATGTTTTTGAAATGATATTTTAGATGCACTGGGTTAAACATTATTCAAATGAATTCCACTTGTTTCTTCTTGCTTTATCAAAGTAGCTAGGAGCAGACTTTAAGTGTCCTATGGGGCTTGCATTCATTTTCCATGAACAGGGCTGCAGCAGCCTGTCTGTGCACGGGAGGGCGGGCTGTTTTGCTCACTGTTTTATCCTTGGGGTCTGCCTGACGAAGCGTCTCTGGAATGCATGGGTAAAAGGCCAGTCCCAGGCACTTTTCTGACCCCAGGCAGGAATGCTGACTGCCACGTTGCCCACCCCCTGCCTTTCTTAGTCCTCGGTGGCCCACAGCAGACAGGGTGGGAAGGAATGGTCCGGAGTTCCTGTCTCGAAGCGCGGCCTCAGCCTGTCCAGAGGCTGAGGGGTGTGATGTCTTCACTGCTCTGGGGCTGCTGGCTCAGTGTCATGGTCTGCCTCAGGCCTCACTGGGTCCTAATGTCTTCTGCATCGTTGTACTTGCTGTGTGAAGCTGTAGGCGAGCACAGTAATAGCAGCTGTACTTACTGAGTCCCTACTATGTGCCTGCACTGTAAGATGTCCTTTACATAAATTACACTTCATCCTCCTGACCACGCAGGGGGCAGGTACTATAATGAACTTCAGATGCAGAGGAGGAGAGTGAGGCTCGGAGAGAGAAAGTAACTTGCCAGGACCACACAGCTAATCACATGGCTGAGCTGGAATTTGAACAGTTCGCTGGATTCCAAAGCCAAGAGCTGTAACACCCATTATTGCTAAGGCCTGTCAGTGCCCTGCAGCATAAACATCAGGTCCCTTCTCCTCAGATAAGGAGTCTGAGCCTCAGAGAGGCCAAGTGACTCCCCCAGTGCCACCACACTGAGAAGAGGCAGGATCCAAACCGAAGCTACTCTCTCTCTCTTTTTTCTTACTCAACTCAAGCTACTCTGAACTCCAAAGCTCATGCCTGTAATCTTCTTTAAAAATTTTTATTTATTTTTAGAGAGAGAAGAAGGGAAGGAAAAAGAGAGGGAGAGGAACATAAACATTAGTGTGCAGTTCCCTCTCGCGAAACCCAGGCCTGTACCCTGACTGGGAATCGATCCAGCAGCCTTTCGATTCACAGGCCGGCGCTCAGTCTACTGAGCCACACCAGCCAGGGCGTCAATGCCTGGAATCTTGAAGCCACAAGGATGAACATATTCCCTACCGATGTCCACCTTGGGGAGGGCGGCCTCATGCTGAACCTTGATCTGAATCTCTGCCGGTACAAGGCGTCCCACCTACCCACCGAGGGCTGTGACTTCCATCCGGCAGTGTCACAACCTCTGGGGCGGCTGCCCCGACTCGGGCTGTGACCGGCAAACTGCCCAGGGAGGCCCTGCCAGTCCCATCCCCTCCATAGTAACAGGATAAAAGGCTCTAGGTGAAGTTCAGAGGAAGGTTGCTCCTCCCTTCAGAGGCAGGTCACCCTGGTAGGTTTCCCACTGATGAAATAATTTGCATGCTGGCAAAACTGGAGGAAGATGGTATGAAATAGGGCAGGGGCAGGAATGTGTGGGGGCAGGTTATTTTTTCAGGGACAGTAACCTTCCAGGGCAGTGGTTCTTAGCTGGGGACATTTGTGGGTATTACAACTAAGGGGGGGGGGTGCTGTTATCTGGTGGGTAGGGGCCCAGATGCTGCTAAAACATCCGGCCAGGCACAGGACAGCCCTCCCCACAGGAAAGAAATTTTCAGCCCACAAGTCAACAGTGCCGAGGATGCGAAAGCCAGGGTCAAAGAAACCTTCGCTCACTCCTTCACCGCCCCCAGCCTGCGGGCTCCGCAGCTGGGCTGGATGCCACTTCGGGGGTCCTTTGTTGGGATGTGCCTGTGTTGGCAGGTGGGGAGGGGATGAGGAAGGTATCTAGCTGTATCCTATGAATCAGGTGTTACTCTCCTGCTTGAAATCCTCCACAGCTTTCTACTGCTCCTATTGCAAAATACAGACTCCCTCCCAAGGCTGACCAGGCCTGGCCCGCTGGCCCCGGAGCCCAATGGCCGCCTCCTCTGACGCTCTCCTCTGCTGCCACGTCGGTCAGTTTCTCTCTCCTCAGGCACTCAGGGCCTTGTACCCGTGCCAGTCGCTCTGCTCAGCATGTCTCTCCCGTCTCCCCTCAGGGCTGGCTTGTCCTCCTCCCCTAAGTCTCCTCAGAGGGGCCACCACAGCCGCCACCTTATCTAAGGTGGCACCCACCACCATCACCCTTGTCCTCTCTCATGGGGACCGGGTCCTCACAGCACGGTCTTCTAGAATGGGAGCTCACGGGCAGGCCCTTCGCTGGTTTTGTTCACTGCGTAGTAACTGCTATGAACAGTGTCTGGTAAGTGCTAATTACTCAGTAAATATTTGTCTGAGTTTTTATATGGCAGTTTCTTCCTTTTACGACACCAGCTACCTCCCCAGCCACAATATTAGCTTCCTACGGGCAGGGACCTTGTCTGCTTAGTTCACCATCATGTCCCCAGGACCTGGAACAATGGATGACATGCCAGACACTAAACAAATAAACCAGTTCCTCAGTAACTGGGACCCTCCTCTCCCTCAGGAGCTGGACAGTGCCACAGTTTGTCACAGTCAAGGGCAAGCGTGGTGTCTGGCACAGGGGACACGGTGCAGCAGTTAACAGCATGACCTGGGTGTGCACACTGCTGCCATTAACACTGGCTGTGTGAAGTCAGCGAGGCACTCTACTCCTTGGGCCTCACTTCCATCCATTAAAGGGGATAATAAATAGTGAGACACTGTGACAGGGTCATTGGGAAGATTCGGCAAGATCATGTATGAGCCTGGCACCTGGGATGCAGCAAGAGGTTAATAAGCACAGGCCAGAGTTATCACCTGGAGCGGTTACCATCCCATCTACCTACCCCACAGAGAATGACAAAGCCTTGGCACAAGAGACTAAAAATCACTCCTGCCCACGGTGGCAGCTCAGGGCTCTGCCTTCCTGGCACTATCACTCCATGCCACTCATCTGACCTTCCAGTGATGGCCACAGGCACAGAACTTGGAAACTCACATTCACATCCAGGAAACGAAGATACTCGCGACCGAGGGAGCCCTCAGGCAGGCTCTGCAGCTTGCCCAGGTCAAGGGTGGACAGAGAGATCCGGGGACGCTCCCTGCAAGGCACAAGGCAGGACTTAGGTATTGGGAGGGTCCAGCAAAGGTAGGTGAAAGGTTCAGCCAGAACAAGGTTGCAACAGGTGAAGGGGCAGAGCAGCAACTGGGCCACGAGTCCTGATGGAGCATCTCTTAGGTGGCGGGGACTGAGGAGACTACCACAAGCTAAGGTCATGGTTCCTGCCCACCGGTGTACAGTCTGGGCAGGCAGGCCTCAGGTGTAATCAGGGTACTCACAAAGGGCACTGCAGAAGGGGATGGGGGTATAGCCAGCATGTATATGGGTGCTCAGGGAAGGTACAGAGCCCCGTGGCTGGAACTGGGCTGAGGCCACAACACGGCACTACCTATGGGTCATTGTAGTGTCTACATGAATGGCATCCCTGGAGCCGGGCAGCACCCAGCCTGTGTGGCCACCACTAGAGGAACAGGACTGACCCGATGTGACTCCAGAGACAGCAGGATCCCCACAGAACACTCCCACCCCCCGAGACAGAGCCGAGACCTACTGCAGGATCTGGGCACCCTCTGGGTCCCTCTTCATCTGGTCCCTGAGGACCTTCAGGGCACGGCGCCCTGTGGTCTCCCCTAGAACTGCAACCATGTCTGAAAGGAAAGACATTGGGACAAAGGTAGGCTGTGCTTGTTGGTCAGTTACTTGCCCTGATCTGAGTCTTAACTTCCAAACGCTAAGACAGGGATAAGATCCACCTCTTAGTTGTGAGAATTCATGTCAAACACTTAGCAATCACTCTGCACACAGTTCAGGCTCAATATAGCTATAGTTATAATATTAACGTCATTAACCTACTAGGATGGGGTGGCTCTGGTGAGCACAGTGCTCTCAAGAGGTTTCAGATAATTTTCCCATCCCTTATCACAGCACGATGTGATGTCCCCATTCACAGGTACAATCCCTGTTACCAGAGTTCTGGGTTTGGGGCCCAGGTGTGGCCACTGTCTAGGTGACCTTGTGCAAACTGCTTCATGTTTCCAACTTTCAGTGTCCTAGTTTGTGAGGTGCAGATAACACCTTTCTAACAGAGTTCATGTGAGAAGTCAAAAATATTATGAATATAAAACAGCACAGTGAGCCGCCAGAATGTGCTCAGCAATCAGTTAGCACTATTGTTTGTATTAGAAGGAGTAACTATACTCCTCAAACTTAAGAAGCCTAGGAGGGATGAGAAAGGCATCATAGAACCCTAGGATGTTCTGGTCATACACCCACCAAACATTTATTGAGTATTTATTACCGGCAAAGCACTATCCAAAATTCTGCCAGTACACAGGATCAGCACGGTCATCACGGTCTCTGACCTTATAAAGTTTAATTTCTGGCGGAATGTTAACATTCAGTGCGTGCTTATAAATCATCCATTTAGTCCAGAGGTTCTCATGGTGGCTGGATGACAGAATACCCCGCGAAGTAGTTTCAAAAGGCAGAAGCTCAGATTTCAAGCCCCTTCCACCCACCCTTCTTCATACCTGACAGATAAAGACTGAGTTTAGGATGGGACCCAGGCATCTGCACTCCTATGAATGCTCCAGGTAATTATGAGGTACAGCCAGGTTTGGGTATGCTGACCTAGTCTATTCTCCAGTTACCCATATGAAATGGAAGCCCAGACAGGAGTCGGGACCCCCAAGGCAAGGGTACCCACGGGAGCGCGGGGCGCGGGCAGCCTTACCGTGGCGATACGGGTTGCAGAGAGCCATTCCGGCAGAGCCGGCGGCCAACAGCGCCTTCTGCAGCGGGGAGGTGGGGATGTGGTCGGGGTAGAGCAGGCCGGTGCCATGGCTCGCGGTTCGGAAGGGCACACCTGCCGGGCAAGAAAAAAGCCGCGATCAAAAGCTTGTGTGCGAGGGTCGGAGCGCCGGACTCCTTTCCCGCCTCCGCCACTTGCCTGCAGCAGGCCCAAGGAGACCCTGGAGCACGCGGAGGGGTCGCATGGACCCCCACAGCAAGACCGTCAGGACTGGAGGCAGGTCTCAACAGCCGCGGAAGGACGCGCGGGGCTGGATGGACGCTCAAACCTCTCCCGCGACGGAACGCCGGAGAGGTCAAATCAAATGACTTCGACCCCTATTGCTCTGAGTCGGGCCTTTTGGGGGCGGGGAGGGAAATCGTAGCACGGGCAGGGAAGGGCCCTATCACTATGTATGAGAAGGTCTGCCACCTACCCTACCGATGTAAAATTCTCCCCATTTCACTTCACCCCCAGAAACGGTCATTAAGTAAGCCCCACCACCATTGGGGCTCAACGCCGGATCGTCCTTCCTTTGCCCTAGCACCTTTCCCCCGAGGATAATAAGAGGAGAACCATTTCCGGTTGCGACGCATGACGGCGCTCGCGGGAAGGACTCTGTTTGGCTGAGGGACTGTACGGCACTTCCGTGCGCCTGGCTTGACCGCCAGCCCGGACTGCAGGCCCCGGACATGGGGTCCGCTGGCCTGGCGCGGTTGCATGGGCTCTTTGCGACCTACAAGCCCCCGGGGCTGCACTGGAAGCACCTGCGGGACGCTGTGGAGATGCAGCTTCTGAAGGGTGAGTGCCCGTAGCCCGACCCACGAGCCGCGGCTCCCGTTCTCCCGGGAGTCCATTTCTTCCTCTGATCCTGAAGCAAAATAAAGTCACGTGACCCAGTCGCCTGGGCACAGCGTTTTCCTAATCATGTATGCTGTACTCTATGACTCTTCACTTTCCTTTGTATTCAAGTGGGTAAACAGACTCATTGTCTGTTGTTATAGGCAGTTAATAAGGAATAGAGTCAGAATTTGAACTCAAGTTTTTTTCCTAACTACTTGCTATTCTGTTCGCCGCGGGCCCTTTGCTGTCTCCTGCATCTCCATACTCCCTTGGCCCTCCTCCCCCAGGTGATCGGACAGAATGGACAAGATGTCCTTTACCCTGTGTATGCTTAGGTCTCAATTCTGGGAAGCCTCCTGCCCCTGAACAGCGTGTTCGTTTCCTGCTGGGCCCTGTGGAAGGCAGCGAAGAGAAGGAGCTGACCCGCACAGCCACCAGTGTGCCCGCCCTTGCCAACCATCCGCTGGGTAAGGCACATTGATGGTGTCTCTTTCCAAGAACTCTGCCCAGAGTCAGTGTCGTCGTCAGTGCTCAAACTCCTGTCCCAGGCCTTTGAAGGGCCACACGGTGGAGATGAAGTATTTGACAAGAAATGTGCAAATTTCCCAGGGAGTGAATGCTTTCAGCTTTGCAGGCTCAGTTCTGCCATTGCAGTGCAAAGCAGCTGTAAACAATATGTAAGAGTAACGAGCCTAGCTGTGTTTCAATAAAAGTTCACTTATGGACACTGAGATTTAAATAATTTTTTTGAACTTCATGTAATTGTTATATATCACAAACTAGTATTTACTAGATTTTTTTTGAACCATTGGAAAAATGGGAAAAAATTTAACTTGTGGGCCATTATGAAAACAGGGTTTTGCCTGTGGACTGTATAATTTGCGGATCCCTTTACTATTCTGGGACTCCAGGCGGGAACTGAGACCCTTGAGGTAGAAGTCCTAAGGAGGTAAGAGTCAGGAGGCTATGGGAGGACCAAGGGGCTTGACCAAAAACCTCTAAACGCCTTAAACCGACATTCAGTGACTCTACAGTGTCATAAAAACAAGTACGATGTATTAAGGATCTACTTTGTACTAGATACTGTGTTAAGCTTTTTCCAGGTACCGTTTCATTGAACCTTCACCACAGTCCTATGAAGTGAATCCGATTTTCGCTTCTCAGATGGGGAAACTGAGGCTGTGTGTTTCCATTCAGTAACGCAGCCTGGGTGCAGTCGGCTCTTTTGCCACCCCGGTCCCTCTCCTGAGATTCCTCCTGAACTACAGAGGCGTGAATGTTTCTGGTGTATTCCAGCACTCGCTCTGTTTTTAGCAGCTTTTTTGATAAACAAAGTTGATACACACAAAAAACTACACATATTTTAATGCGTGTATTTGGATGGCTCCTTCATTTTTCAGTTGTTATTTTCTGAGCAGCTAGTGAGTTCTGGGTTCTGGAGGTAGAGCTGTGAACACACAAACCCAGGCCCTGCCTTAAGGAGCTCAGAGCCTCCTATTTCCTCGCTGGGAGCATGGCCAGGACTCGCCTGCAGGTGCTGAGTAGGGAACCCTACAGTCTTGATTCCCATTGTTATGCCCAGTCCACTGAAGGAATGGTGATTGGTAGAGTACCCAGGTATCTTAGGTTGCCCTTTCTCTGTGCCCAGGGAACTGAAAAAAATGGTTCTAGGCCCCAGATTCCATGGAGGAGAAGCCTGAAAGGCCAACCTGGTCCTGGTCTGGTCTCCATGAGGCTCCATTCTAGGAATGAGGTCATCACACAGCCCAGAGCCATCCTCGTTTGTTGAGGAAAGGGATCTCATTTGCTTCTTTCTAGTACGTGGACCAGCATTCACCAGCCTGAAGGTTGGCGTGGGACACCGGCTGGATGTCCAGGCCTCTGGGGTGCTTGGTAGGTGCTGTGGCGAGCCGGGGGGTGCAGTGATGGAGCATGGGGGGAGGATTGGGGAAATGCTGGGAGCCCAGCCCACCTCCAGCGTGTCAGCCATTTCCCACCAGTGCTCTCCCTTGATTCCTGCCCCAAGTCCGATCAGCTGGCGGAAGGGTGGAAGTCACAGTTGCCCACCTTTATCAGCGTCCTTGTGTGTGACGTGATACGAAGCCATTTGTGCACATGTATTCACCATGGTAACTTTACTCGGTAGATACTGTATGATTTTATGGGAGAAGGTAAGCTTCCACAAGCTTAGTTGACTTATTCTGGGTCACATGGCTAGTGAATGTCCCTGGTCCAGAGAGGGGAAACTGTCCTAGCCTGCATGGGGTAACAGAGCATGTGACTGTGGCCCCACTAGCCAAGGTCTGGGTGTCACTGAAGCTGGACACACAAAGCCCTGAGTCATGAGCCATCTGTGTGGTCAGGCGGTGTCCACATCCTCCAAATGCGACAGTCACAGTCCCCTTGTCTCGCTTCCTGGAGTCCTGGCCGGCAGACATGATCTCATATCCCCTCCCTCTCTGGGAGTGAATGGAGGGCCATTCTCTCCTTCAGCCAGAGGGACAAACAGAGCCAGGGGAGGGCAGGGAGCAGCCACAATGCCCCTGTTTACAGGGCCCTTCCTTTGTGCAGACTGCTGCTTGCGCATTGCCTCGGTCTTCACAGCACTACAGGGATCAAACGATGTTTTGATCCCCAGTTCACTGACGGGGAGCCTGAGGCCCAGGGAGGCTGAGGGACATGCTTAGAGCCACCCCCAAGTACAGTACAGGTCTGTGTGACCGGTCCGGTGGTCTGATGCATTCTTTTGAATGCATCAGAATTCTGTGGGGAGCTCTCGAAGCATCCGTGCCCCCCCCCACCACCACCAGGAGTCAGAGTCGGTGCATTTGGGTGGGGCCCAGAAATCTGCATTTTCAGATATACCCAGAGGAGCTCACTCGCTCCCTGTAGAAGCTTTCCTTGCCCCCTTGCTGGCTTTAGCAGCACTGGAGGGGGGATATTCTGGTGGCAGGTATGGGAGCTGGGGGTCCCAGGGAAACGGGAGGTGGGGAGCCAGGCTGAGATGAGCCTGGGTGCCTTTCAGTGCTCGGCGTGGGACGCGGATGCAGCCTTCTTACCGATATGTACAACGCTCACCTCACCAAGGTATGGGGGGCGGGGCACTGGGGACAGCCTGCTTAGCCTCTGGTCCTTTCCCTGGGGGTCACTGGCAGGATTCTGAAACTGAGAGAATGCCCTTGGGACCCCCCAGGCCGTCAGGAAGCCTTGTTTCCTGGTCCATGCAATGGTAATGCAGTAGTGGCTGCTGGCATCATTGCACGCTGGCTGCTTTATGCCCAGGACTGTACGTGGACTCCTTCGTGGATGCCTCACAACTTCCCAGCAAAGTGGGGTCTGTTGTTAACCTATTTTACAGGTGAGAGATCTCAGAGGTGGTCACTTGCTCAGGGTTGTATAGCTTGAAAGGGACAGCTGGAATTGGAACCTGGATCTTTCCGACACCTGAGCTTGACCGTGACACCACTCTCTCCCCAAGTCTGAGAAGGGCACATCACAGGGGCTAGGGGGTCCCATTAGAGGGCCTGTGTTTTTAAAATGGCTAAGAACACTAATTCGGAGCCAAAACCGCTTCTCCCTCCGCTGCCCGTGGGCCCGCGGTGGGTTACCGAACACCTAAGCGGGAGCCAGGATAGTGCCTCCTCTGCATGGGCTCACTGCAGATGGAGTCAGTGTGACACGTCGCACAGCGCCGTGATTGGCACGTGAACACTTCATCACTGTCACCGTTGTCCTCATCTGTGTCGTCGTCCAATCTGTGGCAGAGGCACAGATCATAGAGAGGTGAAGGGAAGCCAGCGGCATGCTCTGAGGGGCCCGCCGTGATAAGTTGTCGGGTTTGCCTGGCGTGGAGAGGTGCGGAGGCAGGGGTGGTTGCAGAATGTCCATCAGCACCCTTCGAGGGCTGCTGGTCCTGACCGTCAGTGGAAGGTCCAGTGCCCTTCCCTGGGGGCAGTAGGGAAGCCGGGCGGGGGCTGAGCTCCCTGTGGGAAGACCTGAGAACCCCCCACCGTAGCCTCGGTCTGGCACCTCCTCCCTCAGCACTGAGGCTTGGAGCACAGATACAGCTGGATCTTCCCGCCCCGTCCTCACAGGATTACACAGTCCGCGGCCTCCTGGGCAAAGCCACAGACGACTTCTGTGAGGACGGGCGGCTGGTGGAGAAGACAACGTATGGTGAGAGCCGATGGGAGCCCAGGGTGGTGGGAGGTGCAGCTGTGGCCGCCCTCAGATTTGTTTTCCATTGACTTCTCACCCCACCTTCATGGTTACTCTGAGACTCGGGGGCTTTGGACATGTTCTGTCTTCCAGGAACGCTCTGTGCCCCCTGTGCCTTCTCACATGGCTTAAATGTCACCTCCCAGGAAAGCTTCTCCCGCCCCTAGACTTAGACTGGACGGGCTCTTCAGAGTAGTAATCGGCCAGCCCTTAGCAATTAGCCGCCTCCTGACCGGCCTCACCCATGAGAGCAGAGACTCTCATGTAATTTGTTGCCTGTGACCACACACACATCTCAGGGCCTGGGGTGTGGGAGAGGCCTATCATATAGGGGTGTGTGTGCGAGGGATAGATGGGGGTGGACTGGGAATGGGTGGGGGTGATGTGAGCGGGTGAATGCGTGGATGGGGGTGAGTGGCCGCATGGCCCGTTCTTCACTCCTGTCTCTCCCCGCGCTCGAACACTTCCCACGCAGTGTGTTGCATCTATTTGCCCATGTGTTTGGGCACCAGTCATGTCCAGGCAATGGGAAGATAGGGTAAATCAGAGGGGGTCCCCAATCTCAATGAACTCAGAGTCTCCCAAGGAGAAAAACACTCCTCTACATCTTCTAGAGAAGACTAAGAACACGGCGAGGCTACACCGTGTATGTGTGTGTGTAGGTGTGCCAGCATCCAAAACACGTGTAAAGACAACTACCAAGTTGGCACTTCTGAGAGGGGAGGAAGCCAGAATCTGGAGAAGGAGATACTTGTTGGCGCTGATCTGAATTTCTTAAAGAACACTTACATATCAATTACATAGTTAAAAAATAGGGTAAAAACGAGAGAAAACTAAATGGTGGGAAAGAGGCCCAGGTGCAGAGCGGCAGAGCCAGGAGGAGTAAGCAGCATGCTGCAGGGGGGGGCTTCCTGAAGGAGGCAGCGTTTGCGCTGGCAGGAAGTGAGGGGAGAAGGCAGTGGCAGGTGCATCCCAGGTGCAGCATGAATGAAGCCGGGCAGAAAGGACGGGAGGCCTACACCCAACCTAGCTGGCAAGGCTTCGGCCCCCACACCTGCGCCCTAACCTTTGGAGCCATAAGTTGGCACCTGCCCCAGCTGGACCACAGATCAGCCCGCCAGCAGACTGTGTGTCCCCATGCCTTGCTGCTGCCTGCCCCACAGTCACACGGTGGCACCAGCAGGCAGAGCTGCTCCCACTTTACCGCCTGTTTCTGCATTTGGACAGATGGCACCTGCCCTCTCGGGGTTCCTGGCATGAAAAGCCCTGGACTCTGGGGCACAGGGGGCCTGGCTCGGAATATTAGGCAAAAATCACATTACATCTTTGAGCTTCGTTTTTAGATGAAAATGTTTTTACCCTGGAGTCTGTGAGTCCAGTGAAAATGTCCTTAAAGTGCTGAGTTTACCCGCATCTTTCTGAGAAGAGGGGCCTGAACTTTCATGATTCTCAAAGGCCTCTCAACCCCCAGGTGGGACCCTGGGACCAGAAGATGCTCCAGGAATCCCTTCAGATTGCAAGGATGGGCTGGTTTGGGGAGGGGCTTGTCAGTTTGCTGCTGTCTGGCCTCAGCGGGCACCTGTGCACTCACTGTCCTCTGGCTTTCAGACCATGTAACCAGGGAGAAGCTGGACCGCATCCTGGCCCTCATCCAAGGCTCCCATCAGAAGGCCCTGGTGATGTAAGTGGGGCCTCCCAGGAGGTGCTGGAAAACGGCGAGAGGCACCACAGGGCTACCAGAGGCTCCGCCCACCTGGGGCAGATTCCAGGAGTCTTTCTGGAGCCTGAAATCAGGCATGAGCCATTCATTCCTTCTACAGCGAACAGAAATGCCCCTGTGTCAGGTCTTGGGCCAGCCCATGGGGAAACCGAGGGAACGAAACGCCAGCTGCCCTCCTGGGGTGTGTATGGAGAGGAAAGCCAGGGACCCGCAGCATTATGGCACAGCCGGTGCAGGAGCAGCCAGCATGTGTGTGGCTCTGGAAGTCAGGGAGAGCGTGCAGGGGAGGCAGACCACATTCCCGGACTGGAAGGGACAGGAAATGGCTGCTGAAAAGGCTCCTGGAAGGGCAGGCGAGGTCGGGCGGATGAGGAGCTTCAGGAAAGGCATCTGTCAGGAGTGGGCAGTCAGCTCAGCTGCCTGCCTTCTGATCCCCAGGCACTCCAACCTTGATCTGCAGACCCAGGAGGCCTATGAGTTGGCCGTGAGAGGCTTGATCCGGCCCATGAATAAGTCCCCGATGCTGATAGCTGGCATCCGATGCCTCCACTTTGCCCCTCCAGGATTCCTCCTAGGTAAGTTGCCCTGGGCACTTGGAACAAGGAGATGGGACTCCTGGGGCTGGAGAGTCATGGCAGAATACCCTTGCAAAGGCCAGTGCAGGCCAGCCCCGATCTCCACTGGCCGAGGCAGCAGGGACCAACTTGCTTCTCAGCCCTGGGCTGCACTTGGCTGATCACAGACATGCAGAACAAATGCTGCCCTCGCTCCTGCCAGGTCACCCTCTGAAGCCAGCACGTAACAAGCAAAGGTTCTATGTAGTAGCTCACTTCCAGAGCCACCAGTCTGTCAAGGTGATACGGGCATCAGACAGCATCCGCACACCCTCTGTCCCCGCCCCATCCCACCCAGCCCAGCCGCCACCACCGCCTTCTCTGTTGGTCACATGGTCAGACTCTATTTCTTGGGCACTGACCAAGACTCTTCTCATGCTAAGGACCTTACAGTATAAACTACCCCTTAGACTCCTCGTAACCACCCATTTTGCAGATGAGCAAACCAAGTCAGCAACGCTTTGACCTTAACCCACACACACATCACCTGGGGGTCTTCGTACAAGGCAGATTCCCACAGCACTTACGGGGTGGCCTTTAGGCTACACTTTGAATAGCAAAGCCCTACAGTGACTTGCTAAGGTTATTTCACAGTCTGGAGGTGCCAAGGGGTGCGGGTCTAGGCCAGCAGACACCAGCGGCTGTGCTCCTGACCACCGTGTCTGTCATTGCGTGTCCCTGGCAGAGGTGCAGTGCATGCATGAGACGCAGAAGCACCTGCGGAGGCTGGTGCACGAAATCGGCCTGGAGCTGAAGACCACTGCTGTCTGCACCCAGGTGCGGCGTACGCGCGACGGCTTCTTCACCCTGGACGACGCCCTCCTGAGGACCCAGTGGGACCTACACAGCATCCAGGATGCTATCCAGGCTGCAGCCCCCCGGGTGGGAGCAGAGCTGGAGAAGAGCTTGAGGCTGGGGCCGGGCGCCCAGCAGCTCCCTGCTGGTCCAGGCTGGCAGTGGGACCGTGAGGGGCCGAGCTCTACCTTGAAAGGCTGGACCGCTGGTGAGGCAGCGGATGGAGGAAGATAAGAGTTGTTCCGGAGCCAGAACAGATGACTGTGCAGAAAGTAGGTGAAGCTCCGCTGTATGTGACATGAAACTCAGAAGCTGCAAGAGAAGAGACTTGACTCAGCTGAAAAGGAGGAAAAGATGTACAAATGTTGGCAGTGTGTTTAGCGAAGAACTAATACCCGTAACACGTAAAGAGCTCTTAGAAAACAGGAAAGATGACAAGAACATTGGGCAAAGGACACAGACTGTAAAAATATGAAAAGAGATCCAAGTGGCCGGTAAGCCAGAAATGATGCCCAGCCTTTCTAGTAATGAAGGACCTCCAGATGAATGGAAGACGACTTCTCCTTCAGAGAAAAGCGGTGAGAAGGTGACATCCTGCATGGACAGCGGGAGGAGATGGGCAGTCTCTGCTGTCAGAGGTGCGGCAGGGCAGGGAGACACTGGGGGGACTCCCAGGTGGGTGGAAATGGGAAATTGAGACAAGAAAATCCAACAAGGCCAAACAGTGAGCCATGCCACATACGGCCTGTTCATACATAAATTGCAAGACCTTACTTCCCCTAATCAAGGACACCTGAGAGCAAATGGGTCGTACCTCTTCTTCCGGACCAGAGAACACACAGCTAAAATCTCCCTGGTCTGAGAACTTCCTTTGATACTTGTGGCAATTGTGGGGTACCGCAGGTCCCGGGGGGAGGGGGGGGAGGGCGGAGGAGGGGGGAACCTGGAAGCTGGCTACAAGCCTGAGACTCCTAAGAAACACAAGATAAACAGCCATCTTTCATTGAGCTTATTCAAGGGCTTAAAGAAGGAGAAAAACAAGACCAGGGTGCACCCGCAGGGAGAAAATTAGGACCGTTCATCAGCACACTGTAGTCATGGAAACACCAAAATGCAAGAGCCTGCTCCCACCCTCTGACCCAGTAGAAAGCCTGAGCACTCCCTAGAAGGCGTGGCTCTGGTTCTGGTTCTGATCCTGAGTTTCCGCCCTCTGTAGGGCTGAATAAATCTCATTACCGGTGTCCCTGACTGAATTCATACTTCAGGAGACAACCCAAATCGATTCTGGGTACAGTTCAGTAATAGCAGGAGTATGCAACTATAAGCTTTTGGTAAGTGTTTATCAAAATTCAAACTATTGGAGTGGGTGGGAGGTTTGGAAAAAAATTCAAACTATTGCCTTATGACTCAGCAGTTAAGCGTTTCAGGAATCTAGCTTAGGTTGCAGAAAGTTACAGATACATGTTTTCGTAGCTACATTGTAAGTAGTTACAGATGGGAATGTAGTTACCATCCATTAGTGAGGGACTACTTAAATAACTGGCATATATAGGGCCAAAAGGATCTATTCTCAGCCCTCAAAAAGTCAACCCGGCCCTGGCTGGTGTGGCTCAGTGGATTGAACACCAGCTTGTGAACCAAAGGGTCACAAGTTTGATTCCCAGTCAGGGCACATGCCTGGGTTGCAGGCCAGGTCCCCAGTAGGGGGTGTGTGAGAGGCAACCACACATTTAAGGGGAAAAAGTCAGCCCCAGCTCTCCTTTTTTTAGCCCTTTTTTCTAGACGTTGAACACCTTGGCTCCTGTGTATTTTTTCTTTTGGTTTGCTTGTCTTAACCTCTAGGCATGTGAGTATTTCCCACGTGGACTAGAAGGAGCAAGCTGGCCTCTGGCTAGGACTCTGGTTTGGGCCTGCAGAAAGCACTGCCTGTCCCTTGTCCCTGCTGTCATCGTGGGAGAGAAGGCTGCAGTCACCAGGGCTTCTGCACCTACACTCTGGGGCAGCTGCAGCTCAGAGCAAAGCCAAGTGAGTGTGTGCCCCTGGCTGTAGGGCTGCGCCAGCTCAGCCCCCTCATCCGTAACATGGGGGTGATGGCTTTGCCCACCTCCCTACCTTGTGGGGTGGTCGTGGGGTCAGATGGAGTCACGGTCAGTTGCTTGTCATTTCGCCTCAGTCTGCTGCTTGTGGCTGCCCTTCTGAACAGTGACCTTAAGGGGTGGCCACAGTGAGAGTCAGGCTTTCTCTGCCTTATACCTCATTTCTCCGGTGTAAAATGAGTTGGGAACTGGACAAACACAGCTTCAGCCAGGCCTTCAAGGTCAACATCAACAGTGATACTAGCAATGTCATGTTGCTAGTGTGTATCCTTGATACGATGTGACAAAAATGGCCCTGTGCCTCTGAGGTCTTCCTCCCAATAACCCACAACCCCTGTCTTAACCATGAGAAGGACCCCGGGTTCTGGGGTGGGTTGTCCTGCAAAATACCTGACTGGTCCTGAAAACTGTCATGGTCATCAAAGGTGGTAAAGTCCAAGGAGCCTAAAGAGGTGTGACAACTAGATGTAATCCAGGGTCCTGGAACCGAGAAGGACCTTAGGTGAAAACAGAGGAAGTTGAAGTAATCTCGGGACTTCAGTTAATGTATCAGTCAGTGATGGCTTATTGATTGTAACAGATACGCTAATGGAAGGTGTTAATAAAATACAAGAACATGGGAAGTTGGGTGCTGAGTTTGAGAATTCTGTGTACTATCATCTCAGGGTTTTCTCCAGACAACTGTTACTAAAAAGAAAAGTCCACTTAAAAAACAAGCACTTGGAGAGAACTTTGAGAATCCAGATTCTAACCCTAATTCTTGGACTCTGACAGGTCAGGAGTGGGGCCCCGAGACCTGAGCGGTGGGGTCTGGAGAGCCTCTGGGTGGTGTTACACTGGGTGCTGGGAGGGTGGTGCACGTGGAGAGCAGCTCGTGGGAGCCCCGCACCTCTCCCTCCCGGCCCTGCGCATCCCTTCCATGTACCTGTTCTGGGGCCGTGTCCTCTTAGCCAGTCGGTCAGCGGGGTCAGCAGCAGGGGTAGCCACCTGGGCCTTGTGATTACACCTGAACCTTCACCTGTGGAATCTCTGCTAACCCCAGGCCGTGTCAGATTCGAGTCAAAATGCTGGACACCCAGTCTGGGCCCCCTGAGAACCACAGAATTGCTTGGTGTGGAAAACACCATTGTTAGATGTCAGAAGTATTGTGTGTGGAGGGGAAACCGTGTTTCTTCTACCTGTGTGTGTGTGTGAGTGAACCCACATGGTTAGTTTTTCTTTAACAAGTGGAATTGTGCACAGAGAACATACATCTGCGACTCCAGAGGACCTGTCCCCTTATGAGTTCTGAGCAGGCAGCTGCCCAGGACACCAGCGGTGCTGGCACACCTCCAGCTCCCCTGCCCCAGAGGTGACCTCTGACCCGTCCTCCCCACTCAGGGCGGCGAGGTGCACACACGAGCAGGCACTGCGCCACCTGGGCTGCCTCAAGGCAATTCACTGCCTGCCGCCCCCTTTTCCACTACCCTCCCTCCCACTAGAATTCCCAGGGAATTTAACCACATTTTACAGATGGGGAAACTGAGGCACGAAGAAGGTGATACTTGCCCAGGCCTCAGCCAGTCAAGGTTGGATTTGAATGGTAATCTGGCTCCAGAGCCCATGCTCTTAATCCCTATTAGCCATGACCTCCCTATCTTGACCTCAGTGGAACCTAGGCCCAGTCCAGCTGTGTCCTGGTGTGTCCCCAGTAAGTTCCCCATTGAGACCTTGGAGCCAGGGGAGATGTGCATGACCAAATCCCATCAAAGGGTTGTAGCCTTGTTAGATAGGAAACGTACGAAAATGCGTATTTCCATATTTCCACAGGCAGACAATTCAGAACAAAGTCAGGCGATACTGGGATAAGTGGGATCCAACCGCGGCTGGGATGGGGGGTTTGCAAACCTCACCCGGAAAAATTAGGGACCTGGAACGCGGGGCACACAGTAGTCACATAAGGTCATCTGGAGTCCTTACCGACACAGATCATAAAAGAGGGGTCAGAGTGGCCTATCATGATCTCAGGGTTGGGGGTGCTGGGGGGCCCTTCAGTCAGGGCCAAAATATTCGGTCAACACGCAGCGTCAGTCTGCTGGGAAAACCACCCCAAGTCCCTTGGGACTGTAAAGTGTTTTCCTTGGTAGGCGTCTCTAACCTTGAAAAGGTTAGAAATAAACAATAATCGCTAAATGGTACTAGAGTGTAAGCAACCTGAGTTTTAAAATTTGAGCTTTAAAATTTGTTAAACTGTTGGGTTATTTCAAGAAAGACTTTTTTTAAAGCCAGAGAAGATGCAACTAATTCTTTCTGTGCACCAGGCGCGCTCGCAGGAACACTAGCAATTTCTTCTACAAAACCCCAGGCTTCCACGTTGGCCAGTCGGCCAGTTGCCTGGCCGGCTGGCATGGGCACCAGGGTGCCCTGGGGAGGAGGCATGCAGCCCCTCAGCCGTGCATGGAGCTGGGCTCTGGTGGCAGAAGGGCCTGAGCACAAACCCTGATTGGCCTGAGTGATTCGATCTCTGTGAGGCCTGTTAACCTAGAAATAAAAGGCCAAAGTGAAAGACCACCAGGGTTTATTCGGGAAAGTGGAAACCCAAATAGTGTTCTGATTAGAAGGCAAGTGGGAAAAGATTAAAAAAGAAAGCAGGGGGTATTTGACAAAGCGAAGGGGAACAACTGCATCCACGGTAGGAAGGCATTTCTATATGTGCAGATCAGCTAATGTATGGATGTTAATTCTAAGGAATGTTTGTTTTTTTGTCTGGTAGTCCTGATGCCTGCTTCCAAGGTTGTCTCGGCAAACAGTGGTTTTGGACATAATGTTTCCCTGGGCCTGGGCCAAAGGTTGCTCTGCCCGGTGTCACCATCCCGGGGTTTGAGGGGCGAGGCCTGCAAGGCAGCTCCTCTGCAATGGCAGCTGCGGTTCTGGCAGCCAACAGACATTTTGGCTATTTTGTCTTATTTTTATTTTTTATTATTTTATTTTTTAAAGATTTTATTTATTTATCTTTAGAGGGGAAGGGAAGGAGAGAAGGAGAGAAGTGTCAATGTATGGTTGCCTCTCGTGAGTCCCCTGCTGGGAACTGGCCTGCAACCCAGGCGTGTGCCCTGACTGGGAATTGAACCTCGATCGTGTGGTTCGCAGACCTGCGCTCAATCCACTGAGCTATGCCAGCCAGGGCTTATTTTTATTTTTTAAAGATTTTATTTACTTTTAGAGAAAGGGAGGAAGAGAGGGAAACCTCAGGGTGTGGTTGCTTTCCCATGTGCCCCCAACTGGGGACCTGGCCCGCAACCCAGGCGTATGCCCTGACTGGGAATCGAACCAGCAACCCTTTGGTTCCCAAGGCCAACGCTCAATCCATTGAGCCACACCAGCCAGGGCATCTGATTCCATTTTTAAGTGGCTCCATTTATATTAATTTTTACAGAATGGGGATTAAAATGACACTCAGTCATCTCCTAATTCAGCCCTCCCCCACGTAGTCATGACGTACCTCTGGGGGTCAGCGACTGCTCTGTCGCTGGGAACTTGATGTCATTGAGATGTCCAAACCTGTAGAGGATTTCTATGAGAGTTTATCTGAGCCAAAACTGAGGACATACGCCAGACTGAGGACATCGAGCAAAACCTCAAATGCTCCAGACAGTAACCGTTTTTGCAGTTTTTTAAAATGTATTTGAATTTAAGGAGGGAACATAAGGAAGGTTAAATGAAGGTCGGAGAAGGAAAGAGGGGACGACTACAGAAGAGTTAAGATTAGTTGCTTTCTTCGGGGTGGGTACATTTTTAGAAGGAGGGGACTGAAAAGAGGCCATTCAGAGGTGTGTTAACCTCGATATACAGAAACAGTGGACAGGGTTTGACTAAGGCAAAGATAAGACTTTTACTAAAGAAGCTACAACAGGGCATAAACTTTGGAGACGGGCTTTTTTCAGCATCAGCCATCTGAGGTTCATCCATGTCAGATGGATCAGCAGTTCATTCCTTTTTATTGCTGCATAGTATTCCACAGCATGGACATACCACTCTTTGTTCACCAGTTTTTAGTGATTAGGAATAAAGCTAGAGAGCTCTTCTTTCTTTAATATACACTGTTGCCTCCCATTTCACCGGGAAGTCAGAAGCAATCGGAAGAGGGCTTACCTGAATTCCCTGCACCACTTCTTGGCCTCCCTGCACCCACACGCAGAGGCGCTCTTTCCTCCTGCAACTAAGGATAAACTCTTGGGGCTGCCACCCACGGCCAGCTCTCTAGTTGTACCCGAGATCACACCTCTTTCCTGACCCAAGGTCTCACCTGACAATTCTCCCCTCTTTTTGGCTTCATCAGTGTCCTCCTTTTTACCTGATTATTTTCATCAGCATACAAACAGGCTGTTAAATTTATCTTAAGAGCAAATAAACAGGAAAGAGTATAGCTGGTCCTTCATCAAAAATTAAACTTTGGATGACCGAATGAGCCAGCGGTCCCACGCCCTTCTGAGCACATGTCTGAAAGGGTATGTGCACACTCTCACTCACAGCAGCACTGGCCAAAGGAGACCACACAGGTACTTGCCAGCAGACGGATGGATGAGCACAGCCGTGGTCCATCCACACGATGGAATGTGATTCGAGCACTAAAAAGGAAGGAGCTTTTGACAGACACTACAACACAGATGGGCCTTGAAGACATTATGCCAAATGAAAGAAACCAGCCACAGGAAAACAAATAGCGCGCGACACCACTGATGGGGGCGGGGTGCTCCGGAGCAGTCACATTCAGAGACGGAAAGGAGGAGGGTGGTGCCAGCGGCTGGGGGCGGGCACTTAGTGTTGAATGGCGGTGGAGTCTCAGTTTCGCGAGGTGGAAAGAGCTACAGAGGTGGTTGGCAGTGATGGCTGCATGACAGTGTGAAGGTCATTAATGTCACTGAACTGTGCACTTAAAAATGGTTCAGCCATGAACGATGCAGCTCAGTGGGCTGGACATCGTCCCACAAACCGGAAGGTCCTGGCTCAATTCCAGGCTAGGCCTCCTGCTTGGCCTGTGGGCCTGATCCCTGGTGGAGGGGTGTGCAAGAGGCAGCTGAGTGATGTTTCTCTCCCTCTCTTTCTCCTTCCCTTGCCCTCTCTCTAATAAATAAATACATACATAAATAAAACCTTTTTAAAAAAAATCTAGACATTTTGTTTTTTTAATATTTTATTTATTTATCTTTAGAGGGGAAGGGAAGGAGAGAAGGAGAGAAATATCGATGTATGGTTGCCTCTCGTGAGTCCCCTGCTGGGAACTGGCCTGCAACCCAGGTATGTGCCCTGACTGGGAATTGAACCGTGATCGTGTGGTTCGCAGGCCCGCGCTCAATCCACTGAGCTACACCAGCCAGGGCCATAAATAAAATCTTTTAAAAAATAAAATGGCTAAGCAGTGCCCTGACTGGCATGGTTCAGTGGGTTGAGCAGCATTGTCCTGCAAAGTGAATGGCCACTTGCCAGATTCCTAGTTGGGGCATGTGCCTGGGTTTCTTCGGGGCCAGGCCCCCGGTTGGGACTTGTGTGACAGACAACTGATCAATGTTTCTCTCTCTCTTTCTTCTTCCTTCCCTCTCTCTAAAAATAAATAAGTAAATTTAAAAAAACCTTTTAAAAACAGTTAGAGCAGTCAATTTTATATATATTTTACCTCCCAAAAGCCTCAAGCAGAAAAATGAACATAAACTCTTGACCTCACATCTCTCTCCAGTGTCAACATAAGAAAAGTCCAAACCTGTAAGAATTGCGATGAGCTTATCTGAGCCAAACTGACAATTGCCTGGAGGGAAAACCTCTTGAGAAAAATGCACCAGATTTTTTTTTTGTTTTTTGTTCTTTAAATATATTTTATTGATTATGCCATTACAGTTGTCTCATTCCCCCCTTCACTCCCCTCCACCCCGCACACCCCTCCCCCACCATTACCCCCCTTTCATTTATGTCCATGTGTCACAAGTCCTTTGGATTATGTATTTCCCATAGTATTCCTGCCCTCCCCCGTCTGTTTTCTACCTACCGTCTATGCTACTTATTCTCTGTACCTTCTTCCCCCTTCTCCTCCTCCCACTCCCCTGTTGCTAACCCTCCATGTGATCTCCATTTCTATGTTTCCACTCCCGATCTAGCTGTCCTCTTAGTTTGCTTTTGTTTTAGGTGTGGTTGTTAATAACTGTTGAGTTTGCTGTCCTTTCCCTGTTCATATTTTTTATCTTCTTGTTCTTAGGTAAGTCCCTTTAATATTTCATATAATAAGGGCTTGGTGATGATGAACTCCTTGAATTTGATCTTATCTTAGAAGCACTTTATCTGTCCTTCCATTCTAAATGAAAGCTTTGCTGGATAGACCAGTCTTGGTTGTAGGTGTTTGGATTTCATGACTTGGAATACTTCTTTCCAGCCCCTTCTTGCCTGTAAAGTCTCCTTTGAGAAATCAGCCGACAGTCTGATGGGTACTCCTTTGTAGGTGACTGTCCCCTTATCTCTTGCTGCTTCTAGAATTCTCTCCTTCCTTTTTTTTTTAAGTAAAATTTTTTTTTAGTAAATAGTTTGTGCGTCTCTTGTGGGTCCCCTGCTGGGAACTGGCCTGCAACCCAGGCATGTGCCCTGACTGGGAATCGAACCACGATCGTGTGGTTCACAGGCCTGCGCTCAATCCACTGAGCTACTCCAGCCAGGACTCTCTCCTTCATTTTAATCTTGGCTAATGTAATTATGATGTGCCTTGGTGTGTTCCTTCTTGGGTCCAACTTCTTTGGCACTCTCTGAGCTTCCTGGATTTCCTGGAAGTCTATTTCCTTTGCCAGACTGGGGAAGTTCTCCTTTATTATTTGTTCAAATAAGTTTTCCACTCATGGCTGTTCCTCTTCCCCTTCTGGTACCCCTATAATTCGGATGTTGGAACGTTTAAAGATGTCCTGGAGGTTCCTAAGCCTCTTCTCATTTTTTGAATTCTTGTTTCTTCCTTCTTTTGTTTGGTTGTTTCTTTCTTCCTTCTGGTCCACTCCCTTGATTTGAGTCCCAGTTTCCTTTCCATCACTATTGGTTTCCTGTGCATTTCTCTTCATTTCAATCAGTTTAGCCTTCATATGTTCCTCTAATTTGTGGCTAAAATCAATCAGTTCTGTGAGCATCCTGATCACCAGTATTTTGAACTGTGCATCTGAAAGGTTGGCTATTTCTTGGTCACTAGAATTATAGGCTCTGGGGCTTTGAGCTGTTCTTGAGTCACAATGTTTGGTCTGTTCGCACCTGTTATGTATGAGGGGCAGAGCCTTAGGTGTTCACTAGGGCAGGGCAACCCTGTTGCTGGGTTGTGATGCTGTACGTGGGGGCGGGGTCAGAGAGGGGAAAAAATGGCACTTTGCTCCGCTCCGCTCTCTCAGATTTCTGTCCCCTCTCCGGCTTCCCACGAGCAAATTGGGCCCCTCTGGTGCTGATTCCCGGGTGTGTGGGCTTGTGCACCCTCCAGGACCCTGTGGGTCTCTCCAGTGAACTCTCTGTGAGTGTGGGAGCCTCTCCCAGCCCCTCAACCCCGAGAAAGTCTTTCCAGTTGGTGCTTTCAGGCTCTAATTCCCATCGCTGGGGCCCTAGCCTGAGCAGTCTGTCTCACTGTTCGCTCCTTTGCTTGGTTTATCTGCGCAGGAATGTGTGACCGCAGTCAGCCAGCTGCCCTACGCCCTCACTGGGTCCACCTGTCGCCACCCCACGCCTGAGATCCACCAACCACCTCCGCCTCCACTCCTGGGTCAGTTGGACCCGGCGATCTTTCCAGCCCAACCAGCTCTGCCGCTGACTCCACCCCTCTTACTGGTCTGGCTGAGTGGTTCATTGTTGTCGGACTTATAAAGTTCAATTTTCACTGTTTTGGCTGCGTTTTGTTACTAAAACTTCACTGTCTTTAAATTTAGCTGTGGGAGGGGGCACAGTGTTTCCACCTACGCCTCCATCTTGGCCGGAAGTCCCTCCAGAAAATTTTATATCTTACAATCAAAAGAGAAAGCGTGCCCTGGCTGGTGTAGCTCAGTGGACTGAGCACCAGCCTGCAAATCAAAGGGTCGCTGGTTCGAGTCCCAGTTAGGGTGTATGCCTGTGTTGTGGGCCAGGTCACGTTGATGTTTCTCTCCTTCTCTTTCTCCTTCCCTCCCCTTTTCTGTAAAAATAAATAAAATATTGAAAAAGATAAATAAAATTAAATTATGAAAAGAAGTGTATGGTGGTCTAGATTAGAGGGGTGGGAGAAAGCAAAGGAGGGAGCGACCCTTGGGACTCGATAAGAAGGTAAAACGACAGACACGCACTTCTTTTCCTTACCAGTCGACACCTAACATGATGGCAATGGCAGTGAGGGGCTCTGTGGTCTCAGCTCTGGCGCGTGGTTTTGCCCACGGGGTTTGGCAAAAGGAAAGTGACCTTGACGTTCCAAAGGTGTGTTATCATAGAAGCAAAATGACAATAGGCTCAGTTAAGGTCAAGACTGACTATTGTCAGGGAAGATTCTGGCTAGGACGTGACTATCCGTCATAAACTGATCTTGGTTCAAAAGCTGTCACTTCAGACCGTCCTGTGTGGTCACTCGTGTCTGAGTCTGGGAGGCCGCCACGCAGGGCTCCCCGAGCGTGTCAGGATTAGTGTGCGGCCCCTCTCTGTGCACAGCAGTTGGTGTGTCTGTTTGCCTCCACGAGAGCAGGGCTCTGCCCTGGCCAGGTAGTTCAGCTGGTTAGAACCTCACCCGGGTATACCAGGGTTGCGGGCTCCCTTCCTGGCCAGGCACCGACACGGGGCAACCGAGGCAGGAGAGCTGGGAAAAGTCCTTGGCAGGCGGAACGGGGAAACTGAGTCAGCTGGACAAACTGGCCGATCTGTTTACAGCCAGATAAAACGCCTCCCTGTAGACAACATCCAGGCCTGTATTTCAGCTCCCAGCCCAGAAAAGCCAATAAACCCAGGTGGGTGACAGTGACCCCTGCCCTGACCCTGCAGAGGCCATGACCCTGAAAAAGCATACTTGGAGAACTGATGAATACTCTGCTGCAGCCCTCCCTAGAGACCTCCCCTAAAACTCCCGCCTGCCAGACAGAGATAAACCGTCCAGACGAAGAACTAAGCACACCAAGCACGCCTGTCCCTCTGGGGGGCACAGCCCAGTGCCTTCCCCTCCCTGCTCTCCCTCCCTGAAAGGCATGTGTGTCCCAAACTCTAAGGGTCCCTAAGAGACTTGCAACCACGGGAGGGGTGGGCAGCAGCAGATCGTCCCAGGCTAACCCCCCTGAACCTGTCCCCAGGGCCCCCTTTTCTCTGACTTGCCAGGGAGCTAAGGCAGCCCAGCCTCAGCCCTCCTGTTGCTTCTTCTGTGCCCAGTCTGGCTTTGTTTCACCACCCTCAGCTATAATAAACACATCCTCAAAGTCACCTGGACTCATGTTGTGAAATCAAACCCACACACTACCAGCTGGCCTCAGGCAGGCCCTCTGTCCAGTAAGGTCACCAGTGAATGCAGAAATACGTGGGGTGACAAATCCATGTTTCTCTCTCTCAAATCGATTTAAAAAAGAAAAGAAAACCACAAGGCTGTCGGTATGGCTGATGCACGACATTGCCAGTGCTCAGGTTTATACTCTGACCTAGCCCATGAATTCCATCTCCAAATACCTGTCGCTTAACATTCCCACTTCCTTGTTGACGAGGCATCTCAAACCTAACAGAACCCAGGCCTAAGCCCTTATTTTCCCCTCCACCCTGCTTCCCCCACAGACTTCTTCACCCCAGTGTAAACCACAGCTCTACCCTTCCAGGCGCTCAGGCCAAAACCCTAGCAGGCCTGAGACAGGAGGTAATCAGGAGGACGAAACTCCGGAGGTGCCCCAGGGCTAGAATAAAGGACGGAGACCCTGTCGTAAGACCGGTTGTTCCCACTTTCCGGAAAAGCAATGAATCATGGTGACTCATTAACTCGCCTGCACAGAAGATGCTGCATGACCCTTGCTTCATTATAATAACATTATAATAAATTAACATTGTGTAACATCCCTTGCCCCCTTCTCCAGTGGCCAATTGAGGAAAATCATGGGAGACCACATTCACAGTAGCTTTAAAGCAATACAACTACTTGTACGTGCACAATAAAAGCCTGCCAAAGCCAGCCAGGAGGGATCCTCCCTGTAAGAATTGAATCCCTCCAGCCCCAGAGGTCGCTCTCTGCTCAGAACTGACCTGTTCCCACATTCTGTGGAGTGTACCATTGCTTAATAAATCTGCTCTCGCGGGCCTGTGAACCAGAGTATCTCTGTTCGATTCCCAGTCAGGGCACATGCCTCGGTTGCCGGCCGGTTCCCAGCAGGGGACACAGGAGAGGCAACCATACATTGATATTTCTCTCCCTCTCTCCTTCCCTTCCCCTCTAAAGATAAATAAATAAAATCTTAAAAAAAATAAATCTGCTCTCTCTCTTTCTGCTGTAAACTCTGTGTGTTGGGTTCAATTCTTTGTCTGTGATCACCAAGAATGTGGTTAACTATGCGTACCTGTGACAGGCCTCTTTCCATCAACAAATTCTACTGGCTTTCTCTTCAAATCCTGTTGTTTCCAGAATCTGACCACTTCTCAGTGTTCACCTAGGTCCACCCTCGAGCCTCCTCCACCCAGTGGACAGAGGAGTTTGGTAAAAATGCAAGGCAGGTCTTGCTACTTCTCTGCTCAAAGCCCTTTTCCTTCTCACCTAGAATAGAAGCCAAAGTCCTTACAATGGCTTGAAAGACTCCCAGATATACCCCATTTCCTGTGTTTTTTTTAAAAAAAGATTTTATTTATTTTTAGAGAGAGGGGAAGGGAGAGAAAAAGAGAGGAAGAAAAACATCGATGTGTGAGAGATAAATCAGTTGGTTGCCTCTCTCATGCCCCCAGCTAGGGACCTGGCCCACAACCTGGGGACCAGGCATGTGCCCTGACTGGGAATCAAACCTGGGACCCTTCGGTTTGCAGACCAGCACTCAATCTACTGAGCCACACCAGTCAGGGCCCAGTGCTTGTCTTTCCCCTGCTTTCCTCCTTGATCGCTGCTGCTCGCACACTGGCTTCTAACTACACTGTTCCTCAAACACTCCGGTCCCTCCTGCTCGTCCCCTGAGGTATCCACAGGCTCCCTCCCTCCCCTCCAGTGGGTGTCCGTCTCTGACAGCTTCCTGTGCCATTAAACTGCCCAGAGCGGGCCCCTTCCTGGGCCCAGGACCTGAATTTGAATTCACTCACTATGTACCGGGGCAGAGGGAACAGCCACATTTTACAAGCTTCAGGTCCCATTCCTTTTCCCTGACTTATTTGGCTCCCCAGATCTGAAGAACGGTTTATGTTTATTTGATTTACTGCTCGTCTCCCCTGCCTTAGAATGTGAGCTCCACAAGGACAGGAATGGTTGTCTTTTCTCCTCACTCCCGCAGCCTCAGGGGTTAGAGCAGTGCCTGCAGAAGTACTTGTTGGACGAGTGAGTGAATGACCGACACATGAATGGATATCAGAGCCCCGACGTCCAGCTTTCAAGCTGGGTCTTCTCTTCACACACTCCCAGCCCACTCCCCTCGCCCCCTTCTCCTACGCGCCCTCTCTCTTACTCCTTCCCAGCCCTCCTCTCCCCATCCCTTCCCAGATCCCGCTGTGCCCAGAATGTTGGCTCATTACGGTCCTACTTTCTGTTTATTTATATATCTAAAAAGACTTTATATATTTGTGTTTAGAGAGAGGGGAAGGGAAGGAGAAAGAAAGGGAGAGAAACATTGACGTGTGATATTCATCCATCAATTGCCTCTCAGGTGCAGGGACCTAGCTCCCAACCCAGGCGTGTGCCCTGACTGGGAATCGAAGCGGTGACCTTTCCGTCCACAGGCCAGCACTCAACCCACTGAGCCACACCAGCCAAGACTAAGGTCCCACTTTAAGCCAAAAGGACCTTGCATTCCTCGGGAACCAGGAATATACTTAGAACACACAAGTGTGTCATCATAATAATGAGCTGACAGTTGCCTCTATCTTTACCATCATCAAACCAGCCTGTATATCCACTATCACTTGTGAAGTGGCCGCAGAGGGTATTCGTGTACCCACTTTACAGATGTAGAAACTGAGGCCTGGTGAGGTGCAGCCCCCAGCCCAGCCTCCTGCCTGTCTGTACCTGACACAGTCTACTGAGCTTTCCCTGTGGGGCTGCAGGATAAAAAAACAAGGAAACACCATACCCACCACTGATGATCAACATCTTGACTTCCCCTGCCACATCCTGCCAGTCTGTCCTTTGAGCACCTCGGCAGGAGGTATGAGACCCATCTGGAGATGGGCTGGATAACAGGAGGGACCCACATTCGTCACACAAAGAAGTTCCTGTCTGGGTGAGACTGGGTTCTGGGTGCTGCTGCCAGTGGTGGGGGGTGATTAAGAGACAAGCATCAGGTGGGCGGCTCAGGTGTAATTGGCGGGGTGGTGTCCCGGGGCCGTTCAGCCGACTTGGGATCAGCAAAAAAGCCCGTGCTCAAAGTGACACCGCCCCCCCAACCATGTGGTCTCCACCCCAACCCCTACAGGAGCTCCCTGAGCCCCTGATAAGACAGGACTTAGAAGAGCCCTAAGATGGCAAACAGGATGAGCTCCTCCTTGGCAAACCAGCTGGGCAGGTCTGTGGGTGCTGGGGTGGAGGATGGGACAGCAGGTAATCGTCATCCCGGGAGGGGAGCTGACAAATGCCCGAGCCTGGGAGAGGCTCTGGGGAGGCGCCCACGGAAACCCATCTGGGTTGCATCTCAGGCTGGCTTTGAGGGGCCAGTTGCTCTGGAAATGGGTTTAAAGATGACTGATTTGGAGGAAGGATTTGATTGGACGTTATCACTGGTGTTTAAAAGCAATTTTGTCCATTATGAATGAATACAGACCAGAGAGGCTGGGTCCCAAGAACATCTGGGTTGCTCGTTAAAAAAAATAGGCCTACACCAGGCCTGCAAAATCAGGATCCCTCCACAGGGGTTAGGGACCCGAATCTCTACTTTTATAAGCCCTACCGAAAGATTTAGAAACCATTTCCAGGTCTTTAAAGAGCATGTCAGCCCTGGCTGGTGTGGCTCAGTGGGTTGAGCGTCATCCTGTGAACTAAAAGCTCACTCACCGGTTCGATCCCCAGTCAGGGCGTGTGCCTGGGTTGCAGCCCAGGTTCCCTGCGGGGTGTGCGCGAGGCAACCTATTGATGTTTCTCTCCTTTTTCTCCCTCCCTTCCCCTTTCTCTCTGAAAATAAGTAAATAAAATCTTTATTAAACAAATAAAGAGCATGACCTTGGAAACCTTCAATCTCTGAGTCTGCCACTTAAGCTGTGTTTCTTTGGGAAAGTGACTTATCCCCTCTGAGTTTCCTGTCCTTCATTTGGAAAATGGGGATAACCATACACCTCTCAGCGCTGCCTTTAGGAATACATGCCATAGTCACACTGAGCCCGAGGCTCGGGGCCTGGCACAGAGCATGCGCTCAGCATGTTAGCTGCAAGGATTATGATTGCAGCTGAGATCCTTTGGGGTCCTGGGATGAATACAAGAAACCAAGGGAGCTAAAGGTCAGGACATCTGCTCTTGTTCAGGGTTCCTGATGTTGGGAATGAGACACTCAGTGAGAAGAGAGCAAAACTTCCTACTGGAAGACATTAGGAGACAGGAGCCACAGCCAAGCCCAAGGCCAAAGCCGAGGCTGTTCATTTCTGGCCATTGGCCTGGCTATAGGTCAGGGCCTTGGGCAGATACAACTTATAATAAGCACAGCAGAGATTTGTGGTTTAAGACCTTGGGCTTAAGGGCTCAGGGAGTTCTGGGTTCAAGTTCTGATTCCTTTTATTAATGCATGACCATGGGTAAGAGACTAAAGAGAGAATGAGCCTCTGCTGGGGAGGCAGGACAACGCACCAGCAGCCAGGCTCGGGAATTTGGACTGGTGACCTTGAGCAGGTCACTCCACCTCTCCAGACTTCAGTTTGGAGACACTGAACTGGGGACGGATGAAAATGCCTCACCTAGTCACACATCACACCGATGTTTTGTAACTGTTGGCTATTATGACCATCAAACCCTTCTCTGGGGAAATCTGCTTGTAAATGGGCCCCTTGCCTGGACTTCCTTTCTGTTCCTTCTCTGAGGTGTCCCCTTTTTCTGAACAAAGCACAAGTGGGGTGCTGTCAGGTGACTTCTACCTTGGTGACCGCCCAGAAATGGCCCCTCCCGGTTCCCAGGGTTGAGTATGCAGCCTGTATCGCCTTTGAACTTCTCTATGTGCTAGGCAATAAATATCGTCAAGTCACGTTTACACTGGATGTGGTCAAACAAACTGCACGCTTGTAATGCCAGGGCTACCCTGGGCAGCACCATCTGTCAGGCCCGGAGAAACGTCACTAACACATGTCACGATCAGTTGGCTTCTTACCGACGTGGGTGGGTGCGGGGCAGTTTCCAGAGAAAGCCCTCTCTCCTCCACCGGGTGCTGGGAGAATCTAGTCTGTGGCTAGTGGCTTGGCAGGCCTGGACTTTTCCGGTTAAGACCCTCCCAGGACAGCTTCCTGGTGGTTAGGCTCATCTCTGAGCAGACACTGCCCCCTTGAGGTCACCTGCGCCATGACATGTGGAAAAGGAGTCCTTGTAATGGACTCAGCCCTGGCTGGTGTAGCTCAGTGGATTGAGTGTGAGCCTGCAAAACAAATGTTGCTGGTTTGATTCCCAGTCAGGGTACAAGCCTGGGTTGCAGGCCAAGTCCCCAGGATGGGGCATGTGAGAGGCAACCACACATGGATGTTTCTCTCCCTCTCTTTCTCCCTCCCTTCCCCTCTAAAAATAAGACTAAAAAGAAGGAAGTGGACCCAGATGATGCTCTCCTTCCAAACGTCCTATTTATTGGCCCCAGGTGCAGAAGTCTTGGGGCCCCTGCAGTGTATTTGTTCTCAACTTGAGAATCTGGAATGTACCCAAGTGCCATTCGTGGCAACTCAGGGTGCCCCCCAAAGCACACAGCCCCAGGAGGTCTCATAACTTGTAAAGAGGTAGAGGGTTGGGGGGACAAGAGATAAGCACGCTTGGTTTTTAGTAATACGCGGAACCAGGGTTGAGGATGAGGTTGGACTTATGCAGAATAACTAGCACTAGAGTTGAGGGAAAGATACTCTGCTATAAATTTTGGTATTAGATTCCAAAAAGGAGGGGGGGGTATAAAGAAAACAGAAGAAAGCATCAGCGACAGCAAGGTCAGGACTAGCCAGCTGGTCTGGGACTCCACGAGTTGAGAGGGGCTGTTCCGGAGGCGTGGGCGGAGGCGGGCCCCACCGCTGGGCACCGCCAGTGGTGTAAGGGCACCGAGTGCCCCGTAGAGATGGGGAAAGAACAGTCCCACCGCCTTAAATAGGCACGACTCTCGCTTTGGTGCATTCCCTTCCTTATGTTTCCCCTACATATCTGCCTTTCATGTCTTTATAGGATTTAACATCTTTATTGGGTTTTTAAAAATCATGAGCTCTATCATCACACACGTGAATTATAGGAAATAAAAACAGCACCCATCTTCCTCCCTCAAGAAGATTGGTCCAAAAAGCACAGTTGGGGGCGCGACTGCAGTTGAGGGGTGCTCCCTGCCTAACCAGTCTCCAGCTGGACTGAGTCCCTCAGCGTTGGGGCCTTCACAAATGCCACGTGCCCTCCTGCAGGACTCTCCCACATGCTTGTCTGGCTGACCCCTTCCACTACACAGACATCAACGTCTCGTCTCCCGGGAGGTTTCCCCAATGTCCCAAGTTGCTTAGGTGCCACTCAAATGTGCTCCTATGACCCCATGACAGTCTTTTATCAAACTGCATTGTCACCGCTTCGTAGTTCCCTGATTTCCTGCTGGCAGGTGAGCAGAGACACGGGCCTGTGGCTCCCCAGCTCCTGGCGCTGGCTTTTTGTGTGAGCAGAGGCAAGCCAAGCCAACTGTCCACGTGGAGAAAGTGGGGTGAGGTGGGGGAAACCTAAGGGAGGGAGTCATATCTCCCGGGGTTCCCTGCCTTCCAGGCTGGACTGTTACCTCCCCTCTTCTTCTTCCATTGTAAAATGATGTCACCTGGAAAGCTGAGAGGGGAGTGGGTCAGAGCAAGTGACAAGTGTGTGGGGCCTAAGCAGTGGAGAATCTCAGGAGCCCATTCCAGGACTGGCTCCATCTCTAGTAACTCTCACCTAACACCTCATAATGGGGCAGGACCGGTGTCGCTTTCAACTGGGCAAGTACTGAGGACGTGTGAGGTGCTGGTGGGAAGGGCATCGCTAGAGAGGGATTGACAGTCTTGTCCTCAGAGGGTACTCAGTCTGGCAAGAGGCCAGTGCAAGGCCTCATGGCGTGGGGTCCAGGGTAGGAGCCTGAGGTCAGGAGCCAGAGGGGCCGGGCTGTTGTCCCAGCTCTGCCACTGTGTGACTTTGACAAGTTGCTTCCACTCTCTGAACCTGTCTCCTTACCTGCAAAATGGGGACAGTAGAACCTATCTCATAAGGCAGTTGTGAAAACCTGGTGACATTATGATGTGGAAGTTTAAGAAATGGCTAGCACTGATCGGCATGGCTTAGTTGGTTGGGTGTCGTCCTGTAAAGTGAAGGCTCGCTGGTTCGATTCCCGGTCAGGGCTCATGCCTGGGCTGTGGGCCAGGTCCCTGGTTGGGGACGTGTGAGAGGCAACCAATCGATGTTCCTTTCTTTCTCCCCACATTCCTCTATCTCCAAAAATAAATTTAAAAAGAAAAAGAAAGAGAAATGGCTGGAAAAGCCCCCCAGTGAGAATGCATGCAGGCTCTCCTGGTGAACCTGGAGAGCAGACCAATGCAGCCAGCGACTGTAGTCTGGAGCAGGGCCAGAGCTCTGAGAAGGAAGGGCTGCTGCTAGGCCCGAAAGGCAGCTGGGCCCACCCATCGTTCCTAGGTGCTGGGTCCTGTACAGTTGCTCACCAAGCCCTTGAGGCACCCTCTGAAGGTAGCTACCCTTGGCTGAGACAGCAAGCAGTGCCCATCAAAAACCCACAGGCTCACTCTCATTTCCCTGCCTCCCCCAGTCAGTTTGGGCCACGTGACTGGTCCCAGACATTTATCTGTGAGCAAAAGTGATGCCTGCGGATTTGGGGTCAGTTCAGAGTGGGTGTGTCTTCTTCTCCAGCGTTGAAGCTCTGAAATGAGAGGGCTACCAGACCCTCATGCGACTTCGTGAGACAAAGAAATCTTTATTGGGGTCAGCCATGAGAATTCGGGGCTGTTTGTTGAGGCAGCTAATGTTAACTGATACATATAGTGCTACTAGTATTTCCACTTAGAGAGGCCAAGTCAGACGCCCATGGCCACATGGCTTGTCGGCGGGCAGAGCTGGAGCTCATACTCAGGCCGGACTTGTACAACTGGTTTTCGGAAACTACTTCTTTCACCTTACCACAGCCTGTCCCCAAGGCCTGTTACACCTCAAACCTTATGAGAATGATCAGCAGGACAGGGCCAGAGGGGCAGCTGGAATAGTCAGAACACTGAGCAAGTGTGCTGTGGTGGAGGGACTATTCCAGCTGCCCGGGAGGGGAGCTGCGGGGAGGGGTATAGCGGACTAAATGGTGGGAACCCAGCCACTCTGGATTGCACGGGTCGGTTTCAACCTCCCAGTTTCACCCCCGCCAGTGATGGTTGCCGGTGATAAGCAACACCCAATGAAGCTACAGCTCACCCTCGCTTGGCAGAGGTTCCCACTGGGGACCGGAACCCACTCTCTGTAGATGGATTGAGAAGGGAAGAATTCCCCCAAAGTTGCTCTTTCACTTGCAGCTCTTACCTGCTTGTCCCCCAACCCAGAAAGGCAGTACCGCAAACCATCAGCTTCCGAGTTAGATGTGGGCTCAAAGCCCTGCTCTGCTACTTACTGGCTGTGTGACCTTGGGTAAGTCACTTTGCCTCTCTGAACCTCAATTTCCTCATCTGAAAAATGGGGAGAGCAAAACTAAATCCCCACAGGATGGAATTCAGCACTAGAGATAATGGATGTGAAGCGCGTAGCACAGCACCTGGCCCACGTAAGACCGTTGTAACAACGGCAGGCGCTGTCCTGGGAGAGGTGGGGGCTGCCAGAGGAGAGGGAACCAGCACACAGATTCACATGGAGATCCTTCAGCCTTGGCTGGTGTGGCTCAGCGGATTGAGTGCTGGCCTGCGAACCAAAACATTGCCGGTTCAATTCCCAGTGAGGGTACACACCTGGATTGTGGGCTAGGTCCCTGGCTGGGGGCATGAAGGAGGCAACCAATCGATGTATCTCTCACATATCAATGTTTCTCTCCTTTTCTCCCTCCCTCCTCCTCCCTCTAAAAGTAAAGAAATAAAATCTAAAAAATATAAATTAAAAAGATCGTTCACATGTTTACTCACAAATAGGACACATACACACATACATGGGTGTCGCTGGGGCATCTTGGGAGTCTGGAGCTGGGCGCATGTCTTCTTTCCCCTTCCTCCCCGACTCAGCGCAGGCTCTCCACAAAAGGGCTCCTGTCTGTGTGGCCAGAAAGCCTCCAGGCACAGTGCGTGGGCTCTCACAGCTTCTCCCGTCCATGCCTGGCCGCCCAACAGGCCACGGATGAGGGGCTCTGAGCCTCTGCTCAGTCACTCATGTCCAGGCCAAATTCTGGGTACAACTCTTTGGTGGTGACACCTCGGATCACGGCTGAAAGGAAGGAGGACTGGCCAGTGGCAGGAGTGGGACAATGGCCACATCCCTGGCTGCCCAGGATCCCTCCTGCACCTTCTTCCTGCTTCCCTAGTTGCCAAGATAACCCCCCTGCGACTCCAGCCTGGCCCCCCAACTCAACTCACTGAACCCTCACCCCGCTTTGCAGAGGAGTCCAATGCAGCTCCCCTTGCTGGCATCGCCTGCTGAAGACGGACGTGTACATTTATGTGGTGTCCCGCACCTGCTGAAAGCCCGGACTCCCTCACCTGGCCCAGGTGCCCTGCCCTGGCCGTTTGGCGATGCTGTTCCTCCTATTTCCTCACAGGCTCCCACTTCCTCCCACGGGAAGGGCTCTCTTCAGAGGTCTCCCCGCACCTCTCCTCTCACCCCCAGCAGCAACCCTGTTCTAGCCTCCATCTCCTCCTTTCTGCCGTTCAATTCCTTCACAGCAGCTGACATGTTTTATAACTCATCTGTCTGTTCTGCAGTGACCATTCCCCTCCCTCACCCCAGCACGGAGACAGAAGTCACACGTAACACAGCCCTTCGAGGGTCTGGTTCTCCAAAGTGTCCCCACGCCTCGTAACAAAGCACAGGCTAGGTGCTCAGTAAATATTCACTGGACGAGTGAAAGCGAGTAGGCCGCCTGCCCGAGCTCCTCACCCTGGGGTCACACCCAGACCGCCAGGCCTCAGGCACCTCATACTCTTTCCTTCCTGGGCCCTGCTCAGCTCCCTCTCTTCATCCATTTCTATCTCCCTCCTCCTGTTTTCCTCTTTCCCCCTTTGGGACCGGTGCCTCATGGAACCACAGAGAAGCCCTCCCTGCCGTGGATGCTGGACACCCACAGACAGTTCTGCAGCAAGTGATGAAGCCCATCCAGCAAGTAGACAGACAGTCCCGGTTCCGAACACCGTCTCCAGTGGCCACTGGCCACTGACTGTCCATGCCCACCGATCTGAGCCAGGTGATGCAGCCGAGGCCATCAACACAATTCCTTACCTGCCAGGTGGGCGGTCTGAGCCAGCCCAGACATATAACGGTCTGTGCTGGGCTCAGGCCTCTGTAGGGTGAGAGTGGGTTCGAAGAGGAACAAAATACCCCTTTAAGCCACACAGAGTCACCCTTGTACTTTCTGCCTCTGTAGTAAATCAGCCCCTGGAGGCAAGGATGGTGTCTCGATCAGTCTGAAGAGGCCCCAGAAGACAGGGAACCCTCGTTTTGGGTCCAGCTGGTGGGCGACCCCATGGTCAAACCTGCCTGCCGCCTCAAAGCAGGGTCCACCCACAAGGGGGAAAAAACCCTAAAACCCTTGACTCAGGTAAGAGCTGTACAGCTGCTTCGCTAGGTGACAGGGAGGGTAGGGGCATTCAGGGAGCGGGACAGCTGAGAAGGGCAGGAGGGTTGGCTAGTTAGAAGGCTCAGGGGCAAAATCCAACCACCCCAGGAGATGGGGACCCCTTCTATGCCCTGCTTGCTCCTCTGGAGTCCTGCTGCTCACCTAGTTTGCCCAGCAGCATCTGGCCTACATCCTTGATGTCATTGTACTCGTGGAGCTGGGAGATGTGGTCCTCCAGTTCATCCACGCTGTAGCCTCTAGGGGGAGGGATGGAGAGAGAGAGAGAAAGCTGATGAGGCGCCAAGGTTTGGAGAGTAGTAAGGCAGCACTAAGGGCCTACTAGGTGCTCAGCACTGGGGACTAGACATGCCAAGAGAGACCCTGTCCACTAATGCTTATAGTAGCAGGGGGTCAGCCCCTGGCAAATGCCCCCGTACCCTTAGGGAGGGGTCCCAACCACACCAGCACTATGTGACCCTGGCCACAGCTGAGGGACTCACAGATGGGCACCTGAGTGGCCAATCAGATCCCCTCAAGTATGAAATGCACATTTAAAAGTTGCTCAGTCTTGCCCTGGCTGGTGTGGCTCAGTGGACTGAGTGTTGGCCCGTGGACCAAAAGGTCTCTGGTTTGATTCCCAGTCAGGGCACATGCTCGGTTTGCAAGCCAGTTCCCCAGCTACAGGTGTGTGAGAGGTAAAGACACACTGATGCTTCTCTCCCTCTCTTTCTCTCTCCTTTCCCCTCTCTCTAAAAACAAATAAATAAATCTTTAAATAAAATAAAATAAAAGTTGCTCAGTCTGTCCTGACTGGTGTGGCTCAGTGAACTGAGCACCAGCCTATGAACTGAGGGGTCCTGGTTCAATTCCCAGTTGGGGCACATGGCTGGGTTGTGGGCTAGGTCCCTGGTTGGGGTTGTGTGAGAGGCAAACTGATTAATATGTGTCTCTCCCATTGATGTTCCTCTCCTCTTTCTCCTTCCCTTCCCCTTTCTGTAAAAGTAAATAAATAATTTTTTAAAGCTGCTCCATTTATGCGGCGTGGCTGGAGCACAGGGTCCGGGAAAACGCAGGAGTTTCTTTTTAGACGAACCACGTGCCCCAGGCACTGGAAACCCTCTCCTCGGAGAGGGGCGGAATCTGGGTGCAGGAGGAAGCAGAGGCAGAGGACGCGGGCCCCCGGGGAGCAGTAACCTCCATTCCTGATAGCCTTCCGGTTCCTGCTTCCCGGGGCTCCCAAGCCTGAGCACACCCTCCCAGAGGGAGGCTGCTGGGACAGCCCGGCGCCAACAGTGCGGTCCTGGTTTTATGCTGCGCTAGGATGGCTGGGTTGCAGTGGCCGGGCACTAGTCGTCTTAAGTACGCTGAGGAGGCCAACAAGACTTACTCAGATATTAACTGGGAGATCTCCTGGTCCAGCAGGTCCCTCTTTTCCTTCAGCTTCTGAATGTCAAGGTGCGGAGAATCCTCGCTGGCCCCATCGGCCTGGCCAGACTTGGAAGATGGCCGCTGAGTGGCATGAAAAGTCATTAGCTAGACCGACTGACCAGTTATTCACAATTCAGAACCTGCAAGTTGTCCCCTAAAAGCCACTCCCTGCTTCTGCTTGGTGGTACAAATAGATGCCACCCAACCCCAAATAAAACTACCCGTATTTTACTGTGTATAATGCATACTTTTTTGCCCAAATTTCTGAGGGGAAAATAAGGATGTGCATTATACATGGGTAGTGCCTGAAATGTCTTGTACCTGTTCTTGGTGTAATTTGTTACATAAAATTTCTTGGACCATATGTTTGAAAGTAAATGCTAAAACTCCTTTATGATTCAAAAACAAGTATCTAAATATAATTAATTAATTAATTAATTAAATTTAATTTAATTACGACAAAAGATTTTTTTCCTGAAAGTTTGAGCCAAAAACTTGGGCGCGCATTATACACCACAGATACGGCACATTTCTCAGCTTCCCTTGGAATTCACTGTTGCCCTATAACTAAGTGCTAGCAAGTGGAACTTACTAAGAAACTGTCTGCTACGTCTGGGAACTGTCCTTCCAGGGAGACGGCAGGCCTTCCTCTGGCCTCCCTCCTTCCTGCCAGCTAGAATGTGGAGGTAACACCCTTGGATCATGAGGTAGAAGCCGCATGGAAGAAGTGGTGGAACCAGACTGAGGCCTGGGTGGCTGTTTAGGCCACTGTTATTGGGGGGTTTTTCACTCCCACCCAAAGCCAATCCAAACTAAAGGGCCTCTCCTGGCCCCCAGTCTGACCCCAGAGAATCTGCCCCTGGTCTACATGGATCCTTTTGAAGTCAGTGATGTCGCTGGGTTTATAGTCTCATTGGCAACAGTCTTTTCCTGGGGCTACAGTTCACCCTTGCCCTTTCTGCTTCCAGAAGCTGCAAAGGCCGGTGCCTGGGTCACTGCTAACCTTCAGGACATGTGTGTTGGATCAAATCCCCACACGTGATGGAGGTTTGCATGGGGCACCTAACCAGTCAGTCACCAACAAGTGAGCAGTGGCCATAGGCTCCCAGGGTTCAGCAACGGAGAAGGCGGCAAGCCTGGCCCTTTGCCTTCATGGAACAGGCAGCCTCGTCTCAAATAGAAAACACCCAACAATCGTGGCTTTTCTCCGGGGGCCTTCACTTAATGCTCTGCTCCAGGTCACCCTTCCTCAGAAAGGCCTTCTCTGACCATCCCATTTAAATGGCCACTCCTCAACCACTCACTGTCACTTTGTCCTGATGTTTTATGACATCTACCACCACGGGACATGTCAAACCTTCCACTGACAATATTATCGTCATTGTTGGCCTTACACACTGGAGTGTAAACTCCGAGAGGGCAGGGACTTCATTATACTGACTACCGATGACACTGTGTCTACTACAGTGCCTGGCACATAGTAGGCACTGAACAACACTGGTTGAATGAATGAGTGATTGACAAATCAGTAACCAACAAATTACCAGTCTGAGAAGTGCTTTGAAGTGGAAGTGTTCAAGTCAGAAGTGGGGATGCAGCTTCTCTGAGGAAGTTCAATTCTAAAGGACATTGCCCTGGCTGCTGTGGCTCAGTGGATTAAGCAAGGGCCTGGGAACCAAAGGGTCACCAGTTCGATTCTCAGTCAGGGCACATGCCTGAGGGCACATGACCTGAGGCCAGGTCCCCAGTATGGGGAGTGTGAGAGGCAACCACACATTGATGTTTCTCTCCCTCTCTTTCTCCTTTCCTTCCTCTCTCTCTAAAAGTAAATAAAAACAAAATCTTAAAAAAAAAAAAAAAAAAGGACGTGTAGGCATCAGCTCATCCAAAAGCTGAAAGTATTCCTGGTGGGGATTCCTGATTAGGGGATACAGCCTCATGCCCTAAGACAGGAGACAGCACATGTGTTTGAGGGAACCAAAACGGTCTCTGCGTGGGTGGGATGGGTGGGGGAGGGGACAGTGGCGCCGACAAGAAGGAGAGACAGCCCGCATCGGGTGCCACCGACAAGGGCAGGCCACTGCTTCTCCTCGGGCATGAGGAAAAGAAGGGAAGGGCTGAGAAATGACCTGGAGTGTTTCAGCAGAATAAGAAAGGGGTTGGCTGGGGGAAGACGTTATGGGGGGGCGGGGTCAGCTGCGGTGGGGACGGGGAGGCGGGTTGGGAGCAGTAGTGACTTACGGGGTGGAGGGCAAGAGTGGGGGGCGCACAGGCATACTCACAGGGGAACGGAAGGCCCCGCGGCAACTTTTGGAAAGTCCTGGTTGAGTCCTGGAGAGGAATCCATGGGAAAAATGGCTGAGTGGAGCTCGAGTCCGCTCCCGAAGAAGCGGGTACTCTGGGGTGTGGGAGGACTTGGGAAGTGGGTGCGCCAGGGACTGGATCCAGTCGGGAAGGGGCAGATAGGCTCCTGGGACCAGGGTAGAGATCCTTGAGGAAAGAGAGATACTGATAGGATGGAGCGGGGGAGGAATGGATCAAGGTCTCTAGAAGGAAACTCTAGGACGCGAAAGTCTGGGGCAGAGCTATGGGGAGGCAGGAAAGGGAATGTGAAGGGATGCGCTTTCCTCTTGCTGTTCGCTCCTGGCCCACCTCCTGAGCCCTGGGGTCCGGGGCCCCCGTATCGGGGGGGTCCGCAGTGCAGGAGAATCCAGGGTGGGGGCAGAAGAGCAGCCTCTCAGATCCACCAAAATAATCAGGATCCTGTGAAGGAGACCAGGAACAGTCAGGCTCACTGCGAGCTGCGCGCGCACCCGGCGAGGTCGGGCTCCGCCCCCAGGGGGCGGAGACAGCTTTTAATGTGAGTGACTCCGCCTGTTCCTCCTGGCTCGCGTCAGCATGGCCACGCCCTTCCCCCTTTCATCTTTCTTAAAGACCAATGGGGTTAAAGGATTAAGACGACGCCCCCAGCACTGCTGCCTATAATCGCCCTGGACCCTCCTTTTCTGGCTTAGCCGCAAAGATGCGTGGTGGCTGCCGGAAGCAATTCCGAGGTGGTTTCCGGGATCGCGGTGATGTGGCCCCCTGCACCCCTCCCCTTCCCGAGATGTCGGAAGAACTCCGACAGAAAAAATTGGCCGAGGCCAGGAAAAAGGTAAAACGTGTCGAGTCGCGGCTCCCTGACTTAGCCCAAGGCCCCTCGACGGCCGGACAGTGGCCAGAGTCTGTGCTGCCTTTGAGGCACACGGGGCGAGCCCCTCGGCGCCCCCCTCCCCAAAGTCTTCTCACCAGCCCCGCCCCCCCAACCCCGCCGGCTTCCCAGCCCCCGCCCTCGCTCGTTGCTCCCGGGTGACTTTGGGCCCCACGGTTCCCGGCTTCAGGCTTGGCCCTCGCCTTCTGCCTCCCAGAACCTGACCTCCTGGCTCTCTGGGCACGCTGGGCTCCCTCTCCAAGGACCTGGGTCCGGGCCCTGCGTTCCCTAACCCTCCCGCGGAGCGGCGACTCGGGCGTCGGTTGGGAGGAGTGGAATGTAGTTATGTCACAATCCCCCTCGAAACTGTCATTACCCAGTGTTCGATCTTATGACCCAGTCTCCTAATGTTTTCATCCGCTTTCTGGTTCTCTGGTCACGGCACAAATAGCTTAAAGGGGACTCGGGACTATGGGACTTAAGTCGCAGAGGTTTCAGGCTTCCTTATTCTAGACTCTACCTCAACCGTAGACATCGATAGCATGAAAAGCCCACATTTCACTAGTGATCTCGAAACAGTGACCATGCCTGTGGGTGTTGGTGGGGAGAATGTGTTTTGTTTCGTTCGGTGTTCTCCCAGCTTGTTATTCTCCAGAGACACTTTGAAATTTGTCATCTGGATCCTCCAACTCATGTTCTAAATCTCTGTGACTCCGGGACCCGGTTGGTCCGCAGTCAGTGCTCTTTGCAGTGACATCCACGTATCCTCCGAGGAGCAGATCCCCGGAAACTGCACTTCACAGCTGGCAACCATCCCCAAATCATCACTTCAGCATGGGTTGCCCTGAGGGCCACAGGATAGGTATAGGACTGAAGCATCAGTTTCACTCGGAAGAGACAATGCCTTTTATGTTAATGTACTTAAGGATGGCATTTACATAGATTTGTAAGAGTAAAATAGACTTGTCTCTGAAATGGTACTTGGGTTGTCTTTTTTCCCTTACCACCCCAGCTCACTGCCCGTGAGGCTACACCAATGTAAAAGGTTTGTGCAGTGGTGGTGTGCATGCATCTCTAACGGAAGTATAAGGACGGACCTTCAGTCTAATCACTTCAGTGTTTACCACCTCTGGCAGCTGCTGATTTATGGCATAACCCCCTGAACTCAGAGAAGGAAGACTGAGTTTCAGTTGCATTATTGCCTTTTTAAAAAAGCTGTGTTATCAGTTCACTTCTGCAGTCTTTAAGAATTACAACACCTTGTAGGGTTGTTGCGGCGTTTAATAAGATGGCGAACGTGAGTGTTTTGTGAACTGTGTAAGCAGGGTGTGAATATAGGGGTTATAGTGGTCGTGAGTCTCACTGCTTTCCCCTTTGCAGTTGAGAGAATTCCAGCAGCAGCGAGGCATTAGTGTTCCTGCAGCAGCTAAGAAGAAAAAGAAGATTAAAAATGGCAGTAGCCATGAGACAGCCACTTCTGATGGCCGTCACTCGCCTGAGGACGTGAGTCTTGGCCAGCCAGGCTTCTGGGGATGGGGGTGCTCGGGGCAGGAGAGGGTAGTGGTTAAGATTGTGGAAGAGATGTCAAGTACTGGTTACTCTGCCTCTCCCTCTGCTAGGGCTATGGTTTGGGGCAAATTGTTTAAGCCATGCGGGTCTCTGATTTCACATCAGTAAAATTGGGATAATATTGTCTTGCATTTAGGAAGTTTAAGGGACATTGTTTTTATATTAATCCCTAAATACAGGGTGTGGTGTGGAGTAAACATCCAGTAAAGGGCAGTTGCTATTGCATTTACTGCTCGGGGGACTTTTCCTCATCCCCAGCCTCCGGGGGAAGCAGGCGCCCCCCTCCCCAGCCTGCTTGCCAGCAGGCTGTCCCTGGAGGAAGCACCCACAGAGCCCCCGGGAGCGGGGTGAGGAGAGCCCCAAGCACTGGATTGGGGGTTTTGAGTCCATCTCTGGGCAACCTCAGGAAAATCACTTCCTCCCAGAGGGCCTCAGTTTTCTCATCTGTAAGATGATATTCTTGGATCACATCAGTGTCTTTCAAACTTATTTTTAGCTGTAACCCCTTTTGTTCAAATAGACCTTTACTCAGAAGTCTGGTTGTTAAAATGGAGGGGGGTCTCGAGCCTTGCCAGGTGCATCCTGGGCCTGAGGAGAAGGTCTGAGGGGCGTGTGCAGAGCTGTACCGCCCAGGGGACTGCTCCTTCTGTTCATCTGCGCTCATTGCTGCCTGTGGCAGGGCAGCGAGTGGCTGCTGGGGAAGATGGCCCCGGCCGTGGTGTCGGTCCCCTTCTCTCTCCTCTAGCATTGAATTTCCCTGAACCCATCCCTTCTTTCTTCTTTGACCCTCTTGCCTCTCTCTAAGCCACTTTTCTCTTTCTCCCCCTGCCCTTGTTTTTCCCTTTCGCTTCCCGTAGATTCAGGACATTCTGAAGGTGCTGGTGTCCGACCTTAACCATTCCAATGGGGTAGCGCTCTCCCCATTGGACAATTGGAAGGTGAGGCAGTGCCAAGACCCCTCTCTGGCTTGTTCTCTCCCAGCTGTGCATGTCCCGGGGCTTCTCCGGTTTGGGGGGTACTTGGCCTCTGGCTTATTTTACGTTGCTGTCATTAACCCTCGTCCTGTTCATGTCTGCTTTTTCACCTGCTTGGTTGATTGGCTTTATTTTTCTCCTCCTACATCTTTTATCATCTTGGAGAAGGTGAGATGCACCTTGAAGGTTAAAGGTAAATTAACCTTTAACCAGAGCAGCTTCCGGAGCAGGTGTGTTGGGTTTGGGCTTTTCGACCCGCAAGTTTGAATGTCCAGTGGTGCTCTCAGACTAGGAGAGATTAATTAAAACAAACCTTTTGGGTCTTGCCCTGTGGGCATTAGTCTTCCAAAGACTAATAAACCTCAGAGTAGTTTGTGATTTTTTGAAGTTGATTAATTAATTTTGGTTTGGGAGTCAGCTACCTAGGGTCAAGAGGGAATAAAAATCAAATCTAGACACTTAGCCATATTCAGTGGGCCCCTGATATCAGAGGCACTTGGTTGGGCCCCAGAGAAAATAGGGGAACCAGATAGAATGTCCCCCGAGGAAGGCAGGCTCCGCCGGAAGAGGCAAGATAGAATGTGGCAACATTCCACATGCTCAGCTGAGGAAGCAGTTGGTTTTAAATGGACTTGAGGCTGGAGGGGGTGGCATTTGAGACCAGTTCGAAGATCCAAGGTGGGTGATAGCCATCCAGTTGGGGACAGGGGAAAGTGGGAGTTCCAGGCCGAGGGCACAGTGCAGGTAGCGGCCAGGATTAAGAGTACATTCTGGAAAGGCGGGGAGCCTGGCGTACAGCGGGCCAGGAGGTGACATCCGGAGGATGTGATGTTGGCATTTCCTCCTTAATTGACTTCCTTGGGGGACTCTGCCAGGCCAGAGGAATGGGGCTGAGATGGGCCCCAATCCTGTTGGCGATGGTCCTGGGGAGAGGGGCTGGGACAGGGCACTGCTGGCTGGCATCAGAGAGTATTTCGGCCGTCAGGACTGCTCGCAGCCAGTCGGTCAGGTTCCTCCAGCTGTGACTCACCTTGCCAGTGTAAGTGGCAGCACAGACCTGCAGGGACCATGCCCCTGAGTATTGACATGAATGATCTGTGCCTGTGTCCCTCTGTCCTTGTGCAAATGAAGTCCCAGGTTCCCGTAGTCCCTGCTTGTTTTTTTTTTTTTTTTTTTAAGATTTTATTTATTTATTTATCTTCTGGAGGGGAAGGAGAGAGGGAGAGAAACATCAGTGTATGGTTGCCTTTCGTGCATCCCCTGCTAGGAGTTGGCCTGCTGGGACCTGGCCTGCAACCCAGGCATGTGCCCTGACTGGGAATCAAACCATGATCCTCAGGCCCACGCTCCTGCTTGTTGTTTTTAAGTCCTCTTTTTATAGATGTCTGTTTCCCACTTAAGTTTTCTACTCCAGTAACATAGGCCTGTGATTGCCATGTCCTTGGCGGAAATAGAGCATCTCCAGAAATGGGGAATAATGGAGAAATAAAAAAAAATTTTAATGGAATGGGGCATTTGAGGGGAGTGGACAATGTTTTTTAAAAGCTCCATACTTAGCTACAAGACTTAAAATGAAATAATTTGTTTGCTCACAAAAGTCTTGTTAGATATATTGAAGTTCTCAGAAAAATACTTTTTTCCCCTTCTGAGTTTTTTTTGCACCTAATGCTAGGGATCATTGAGAATCCAACATGCCAGGAGAGACCTAGAGCTTGCTGGCGCCATGGCTGGGAGGGTGCCCACCTCCCCCCAAAGTTTCTTGACCAGACAGGTCGGAACCCCTGCTCTTACCTATTAGAGTCAGTTGTGCAGGTTAGTAAGGCAGCACCAGGTTCTGGGGCCAAAAGTCATATTGTGGGCAGTAATGCAAATAACGTGACCCAGCTGCAGCTCTCCCAGGCTCTTCAGCACTTGTTCCGAGGCGGGCGGCAGATTGGGGTTTTCTGAGACCAGAGCTGAGGGTTCCAGAGAGCAGGCAGCCCCTGTCTCCAGGCCCCAGCTTCGCTGGACAGGCCATAGCTCCCTGGCACTTTCCCTGGTTGAGCTCAGCTTGTCCCTGTCTTCCCTGTCTCTTTGACCGTCTGGCCTGTGGGACATTAGTTCTCTAGAGCCAGAGGCTTGGATTAAGTGTCAGGCCTGAGCCTGGGGAGAGGCTAGGTGGGGCTCTGCTTCAGCAAGCAGGCCCCCCTGGGGAAGAGAGAGCGGCTTCCCCTGGCCCCTGACCCTCAGTTCGAGAGTGTCCTCTGGGAAGCCCACAGTTAGAGGGTGGGTGTCTTCCCTCTGGTTCTTGGGTAGTAGTTGTTTTGGAGCTAGGAGTTTGGGGTGGGGTTATTTTTTTACCTCCAGGAACTGGGAGAGGCTTCCGGTTGGGCAACTTCTTTCCCAGAAACAACCTGAGCGGGCAGATGCAGTCAGTGTTTGGAGGGAGGACGGAAGAGAGGAGAGTGAGAGGAAAGAGGCCAAGAGCCATGTTGACCACGCCTGCTTCTTCCTCACCACACCCTTGGCCCAGCAGGTGGCCCGTGGTGGGGGTCTCTCTGAGGCACAGGCAGGCTTCCTGGACGAACAGAGCCCCCCACCCCCACCCCCAGCCCACTGACTTGGCCCCCCTTCCTTCCACCTGCTGTGGCTGCCGCAGGTCAGACCCTGCTGCTGTCTTTTGCTGAGCCCCAGGGAGAACAGGGCCCCGTGTCCACGAAGGAGGTCTTGCAGGCCTGCTTTGAGCTCTGGCTGGAGGCTGCAGCGTGGCCGAGCCCTGGGCGAGCCGTAGCCACGCCCCAGAATGGCTCCCAGCATGTGTGGCTGTCACTCTGACTGCAGCAACACCTGTCCCACCTGCTCCTCACCCCTGCGTCCATGGTAGGGAGGAGCCCTTCCCACAGGCCCCCCTAACCCCCGCTTTTTTCTGTGACAGGTGCCCAAAGACCATGCCACCCCTGCAGCACTGCCTTCTGATGACACCATGTCGCCCGACGGTGTCCTTTCCCCCAGTGCTGCTTCATCAGCTCAGGTTTGTGTCCCTTTCGCCCGCTGCCCCGCTCAGTGTTCGCCCCTCTTCCTTTGCAGAGGACCGGGCCCACTGTGGACTCTCCACGATTCCTTCGGGTGACTCGGCCCTTCCTGAGGACTAGGGTGGGGGAGGCCAGAACCAGGTTGCTCCTTAAGTTTCGGGGGGATGCAGTGTTGTCAGACTGACCTGGGCTTTCCTCACCCCCAGGCTGTTTTCACCTCATGTGTTTCTTCCCAAACAGAGCTATGATCCTGAAAGTGGCCCTTTTGTTCTGCCTGAAAGCACGTGAGTGTCTCCTGAGGGTGCAGCAGTCCCGAGGCTGAGGGGATCGGGCCGCGCTGCCCACAACCCCTTCCTACTGAGCCTCCTGCAGCCCTAACTGCTGTGTTCGTCTGCAGGTTCTCATCCACTGAGAGCCTGCGTCAGCTCTCCCAGCAGCTCAACGGTCTCGTCTGTGAGGTACCGCAGGGACTGGAGCCCAGAGCGGGTGGGAAGGTGGGAGGAAAAACATGATAGAAACTGAGACAGGTTCCCAAGAGGAAGGGAAGGTGCTGGGAGCGGCTGACCCAGCTGGCTAATGCTTAGCTAGTCATCCCTTCTCCGAGTCTCCTTTTGAAGCTGTGCAAATGAAGGAGTTGGGCCATGAGGTTGGATGCATCATCTCATCCTGCTGCAGAGGGCACAGGATGGGAGCTGCGGGGGGTGGGGGGGGGTGGCAGGCATGGGGGAGGTCGGAACCAGGAGAGTTTGGCAGGAAAGGAGGAGGGAGCCAGCTTAGGCCGAAAAGAAAATTTCACTGGTTGACGGGGGGAGATAGGAGGTTGGCGGGCTTCGGCCTGGAGGGGAGCGGAGGGCATCTCCATGTGGGCTCTCTCATCTCTCCTAGTCTGCATCCTTTGTCAATGGGGAGGGATTGGCATCTTCTGCTCACATAAAGGCTCTGGAGGTGAGTGGCCCCGGACTGTGGCCAGGGACCCTGCAGGCCAGCCCCCCGACCCCAGCAGAGGGGGCTGGGTGCCCTGCTGCCAGCTGAGACAGCTCGGATACCCCCCAGCCCTAATGTTTGCTCTCTCTACCTCTCCCCCGTCCCTCCTCCAAACCCTCCTCTCTGCATGTGCCTCAGAGCCGGTACCAAGAGCTCTCTCTAGCCCTGGATTCCAGCAATCTAACAAACAAACAGCTCGGTAGCGAGATAGAGGAATTGGTAAGAGTCCGGGGGGTGGGGTCTCCTGATTCCACGCTGCTCATCTGGGGCCCCTGGGGCCAAGGGAGAACGGGGGGCACTGGGGGTCCTAGACCTCAGCTGGAGGGACCCCGGAGTGCTAAGCATGCAGCGTGGCTCTTTCCGTGGCTGCCCTCTTCGCCTGCCCTCTGTGCCCCAGGCTCCCTGCTTGTTGAGTCCTCTCCACGCTGGCCCTGGGGTGCTGTTGCCTCCAAGCCCTGGGGGGACCTCTAGCTTGACTGCTATGCTCTGGCCCTGACACTGCCTCTCATTTGCTGTGTCTTTGACCTTGAGCAAGAAACCTCTCTGGATTTCAGTTTCCTGAGGAGGTAGAGTTAGAGAGTGTCCAAGGTCCCTTTTAGCTAAAAAAAATCAAAGATTTAAAGGTCCTTTTCACTCCTGTGTGTCTGCTGCCCTGTGGTGTGTGCTCAGTAAATACCCATTGAATGAATGAACGCTTCCAAATCATGAACCCGCAGAAAGGCCGTCTCTCTCAAACCCCATTTCTCAAGGCTTACGTCATTGTACCCTCCTGGGAATTTGGAATGAGACACGCATTTCTGTAGCTGGGAGCAAAACCACCCTACACCCGAAGTCTGTCTGCTTGGGAGCTTTGACCCTGTCCCTTTAAAACCCATTCCTCGGGGGCGGGAGTGGAGGGGGAATAAATGGTGAGATGGTAATGGCAAAAAATTAAATAAATACATAAATAAATGATTGGTATGTTGCCATTAAAAAAACCCAAAACACCTGTTTCTGGTCCCCGTCCATCCCTCCTCCGCAGTCTGGGGAGCATAAGTGGAGGGGTAACCCCAGCACCTGCCTTTGATTCCACAGAAACGACAGAACCAGGAAATTGCGGATCAACTAGAAAAAGTAATGTGATTTCTTTGTCTGCCCATACGTTGCTGAGGGTTCGGGGAGGACTCAGACCGGAAGGCCCAATCTTGGCTTGCCTGCTCTCAGCCTGGAAAAATAAAGGCCCCTCCCCATCCCTGACCCTCCCTTCCCCCAACTGGCCCCTCTGGCCTCCACCCCCACCGCCAGCCTGGTCTTGTTGATGGGCCTCTCCTGGGCCATCGGTGGCATTGTGGGGCCTGTCTTTTGCTGTTCTATTTCTTCCTCCTCCCAATAAGAGATTTTCCTTCTCTCTCCCTGCAGGAGAAGCAGGAGTATAAGCAGAAGCTTGCAAAGGAGCAGGGAGCTCTGAGAGAGCAGTTACAGGTGAGTGGACCACAGAATATTCCCTCGCGTCCCCTAGATGTTTCTTTCCCTTGTTCTCAGCCCTTGTCTGGCCTTTCTCCCAAAGGTTCATATCCAGACCATAGGGATTCTAGTGTCTGAGAAAACAGAATTACAGACGGCCCTGGCCCACACTCAGCAAGCAGCCCGGCAAAAGACAGGTGGGAACTAGACGCCCTGCCACCCTCGAGCTGGGCACGTGGCGGGCCTTCGGTGGCATCCCTGCGTTGGTCCTCGCTTCTGTCATTCCAGGGGAGGCGGAGGATCTCGCTGGTCTCCTGCAGTCTTCACAGCAGCGCGTCGGCGATCTGGAGCGGACGCTGTGTGCCGTCTCCACGCAGCAGAAGCAGGCGGACAGGGTGAGTGTGGCTGCCCCCAGGGGCGCGTGAGCCGCAAGGCCCCTTCTTCAGGATGGCGTGTCTGCTGCTCAGAGGGCAGCACGGGCCATTTCTCACTGATTGAAAGTTGTGTGGTTGTGAGAAGCAGCGTGGGAACGAGTCGGGGGCTATGGGCATTGGGGTGTGCTGTCCAGGGCCAGCACTGGACGTAGGCCCAGAGCCTACGGCCAAGGCCAAGGCCTTGGCCTCGGCCAAGTCCTGGGGACTGGGGAGCCAAGGTACAGAACAGTATTTTTAACATGGTATCCTGTGTGTAGAAGGAGGAGGCGTGAGAGACACAGAGAGAGTGAGCGTGGCTGTGTCTCATAAAGGATTCATAAAAACCCAGGGTTGAGGGACAGGGTATGTGGGAGACATGTCACTCCTGTGCCTTCTGAGTTTGGGGCCATGCCAGTGTATCATCCATTCAAAAAGTGAATGAAAAATTACAGTGGAAGTTTAGTTCCTCCCCTCATGTTGTGCTCCCAGCTCAGGAAGAAAAGATGGTTAAAGAGTCAGGGAGACCTGAGTGCTCAGTCACCGCTCTGAGCGTGTTTAGGCAGGCGGCCTACCCTCCCAGGCGCCGTGCTGCTCACCTGTGGGATGGACACGACGATAGTAACCGCTCCCTGTGGTGATCGAAGGGCTCAGAGGGTGAGCGTGCTGCCTGGTAGAGTGCACAGCAAAGGTTCACAAGTGACGGTGCCCCGGCCGGTGTGGCTCACGTGGTTGGAGCGCCGTCACTGACCGAAAGGTTGCGAGTTTGATACTTGGCCAGGGCACATCCAAGGTTGCGGTGGGACCCCCCGTTGAGGCCATGCAGCCCCCGGTCTGGGCGTGAAGGGGGGGCAGCCAGTTGATGCTTCTCTATGGCAGCACTGTTTTTCTCTCCCTTCCTCTCTCTCTCTAAAAACCGGTGAAAAAATGTCCTCAGTTGAGGCTAAAAATTTATTTACTTATTTTTTTAAGTATATATATTTTATTGATTATACCATTACAGTTGTTCTATTCCCCCCCTTCATTCCCCTCCACCCGCACACCCCACCATTCCCCGCCCTTAGTTTATAACCACGTGTCTCAAAGTTCTTTAGATTCTATATTTCCCCTACTATTCTTGCCCTCCCCCCCTATCTATTTTTTACCTACTATCTATACTACTTATTTTCCGTATCTTCTCCCGCCTTCTCCTCCTCCCACTCCCCTGTTGCTAACTCTCCATGTGATATCCATTTCTATGGTTCCGCTCCTGATCTAGCTGTCCTCTTGGTTTGCTTTTGTTTTAGGTGTGGTTGTTAATAACTGTGAGTTTGCTGTCCTTTCCCTGTTCATATTTTTCATCTTCTTTTTCTTATGTAAGTCCCTTTAGCATTTCATATAATAAGGGCTTGGTGATGATAAACTCCTTGAACTTGACCTTATCTGAGAAGCACTTTATCTGTCCTTCCATTCTAAATGAAAGTTTTGCTGGATAAAGCAATCTTGGCTGTAGGTCTTTGGATTTCATGACTTGGAATACTTCTTTCCAGCCCCTTCTTGCCTGTAAGGTCTCTTTTGAGAAATCCGCTGACAGTCTGATGGGTACTCCTTTGTAGGTGACTGTCCCCTTATCCCTTGCTGCTTCTAGGATTCTCTCCTTCATTTTGGTCTTGGCTAATGTAATTATGATGTGCCTTGGTGTGTTCCTTCTTGGGTCCAACTTCTTTGGCACTCTCTGAGCTTCCTGGATTTCCTGGAAGTCTATTTCCTTTGCCAGTCTGGGGAAGTTCTCCTTTATTATTTGTTCAAATAAGTTTTCCATTTGTGGCTGTTTCTCTTCCCCTTCTGGTACCCCTATAATTCGGATGTTGGAACGTTTAAAGATGTCCTGGAGGTTCCTAAGCCTCTCCTTGTGTTTTGGAATTCTCATTTCTTCATTCTTTTCTGGTTGGATGTTTCGTTCTTCCTTCTGGTCCATTCCATTGATTTGAGTCCGTTTCCTTTCCATCACTATTGGTTTCCTGTGCATCTCCCTTCATTTCAATTAGTTTAGCCTTTATATGTTCCTCTAATTTGTGACTATAATCTACCAGTTATGTGAGCATCCTGATCAGTATTTTGAACTGTGCATCTGAGAGGCTGGCTATTTCTTGGTCGCTTAGAGTTATTGGCTCTGGGGCTTTGAGTTCTTCTTGAGCCATCTTTTGAACTGTTCGTGCCTGTTATGTATCAGGATCGGAGCCCTAGGTGTTCACCAGAGCAGGGCAACTCAGTCCCTGGGTTGTGACGCTGTACATGGGGGCGGGGTCAGAGAGGGGCAATGGTGGTCTCGTCTGCTGCCGCCGCAGCTGCCACCGCCGCTGGGGCCCACGCGCTTGTCTCCCCGTGCTCGAATGTGGGACCGCAGTGAGCCCTCCGCCACTGGGTTCGCTCACTGGGGCCTGTGCGGTCTGTCTCACTGCGTGAATGTGCAACTGCGGTCAGTTTGCCCTGCACCCCGGCTGGCCCGCACCGCCTGTGTGCCTGGGTGGGGGGATCCCTCCTGCCTGATCCCTCCTGCCCGACCCTGCTCCGCTGCTGGCTCTGCCCCTCCTACCGGCCCGGTTGAACGGCTCATTGTTGTCCGACTTCCATATAGTTCAATTTTCTGTTCTTTGGCTGTGTCTTTGTTTACTAAACCTTTGTTGTATTCAAACTTGCTTGTGGGAGAAGGCACAGTGTTTCCACCTATGCCTCCATCTTGGCGGAAGTCCTCTATTTACTTATTTTATTTTTAGACGGAGGGGAAGGGAGAGGACAGAGAGGGAGAGAAACATCAATGTACAATTGTCTCTCGCGTGCCCCCCACTGGGAACTTGGCCTGAAACCCAGGCATGTGCCCTGACCAGGAATCGAACTGGTGACCCTTTGGTTCTCAGGTCAGCACTCAGTCCACTGAGCCATACCAACCAGGGTGGATAAAAAAGTTTTTTTAAAAGTGATGATGATAATAGTAGTAATGATAGCAAAGCATCTGCTGTCCTGGGCCTCTGGCAGCCAGCTGTGGATTCCATCTCTCGACCTGCCTCTTCTACCCCTACCAGTTGAGTTCTTATTAAAAGTGAGTGAGAACGCAGGTTTGGAAGTGCTTTGGGAAAATGTAGAATGTGACTCTGGGTGACAGAGTGTTGCTTTCGCTGTTACTGCTGTTGGTCTGCCAGCTCACCGGCTGCCTGCCCGGTCCTGACCTCGCCTTTCTGTATTTGCAGCACAATAAAGAACTAGTCAAAAATCGCGACACCCTCAAGCTGGAGTTATACAAGAGCAAGTAGGATGGGGGTGGGCGAGGGCTGGGGGCCTGTGCTGGGGGGTGGGAGGGATGCGGGCAGCATGAGGAGGAGGTTGTCCAGGTTTGGACACGGGCGGAGCAGGCTCTAGTCCCTGCTGTGCCGACTGGTGCTTGGCTTTGTGCGGCCCATGTCCTGTCTGTGGCCTGTCACTTGTGACTACTGGGTTCCTTCCAATGCCAGCAGCCTGTGGTTTTATGGTGAGGGTGGTGAGTTGACCACCAAAGTGATCCTTTCTGTTCTTTACTCATGCCTTTCTCCACCGCCTCTGGTCACAGCAAAACCAATGAAGACCTGAAGCAGGAGAACTCGGAGCTGCAGGAGAAGCTTCGGGTCCTGGTGACGGATAAGGAGGCCGTGCAGCTGAGCCTGGAAGAGCTGCAGAGGAAGCTGGAGATGTCAGAGCTCCTGCTGCAGCAGGTGAGGGGCGGGGGCCCCGGGCCAGCTTCTCCAGGGCCACCGTGGGCGACCCCCAGCCCAGAGCTGGCAAGTTAGGATCTGCATTCTGGTGGTGCCATAGGGTCCTCTAGTTTTGGGTAAAAATCTGCGACTTTGGAATGAGAATCTCAGGGAGAAGGCTTTTTAACAGCATCCTGGGTGAGAACCACTGTTCTATAGATGACATTTATCAGGCTGGCGCATGAATTTTATTTTCTTCCCCTGGGGGGCCGAGCCACCAGGGGGTCAGGGTGCCTGGGCCAGAGAACTCCTCCGCTTCAGTTTTTCTCCACACTGAGCAGCTCTCTGCCCTTGTGGACCTAGCTTCCTTCCGCGGGGTCTTCCTCCTTTCTAGAAGAACATGGAACAGCCTCACTCTGTCCCAGGACAGATCTTTACTTACTTTGAAAGGGGGTGTGTGAGGCCCCTGTCCTTCCTAAGGTCTTTCTGAGCAGACAGCCCCAGCTCCTGCCAGTGTGTCCCCTGCAGTCACCCTCCTGATTGTGCTGTCCTGGACGTGACCCGCTGGTCAGGGCTGCTCTGTGATCAGGACCCCAGAGTGAAATGTGAGGTTCCACATTTGCTCTGGCCTGGGCAGTGAATGGATCTGAGATTGCCGCTAGGCCCCTCCCCTCCCCCCCCGGGGCACTCCGCGCCAGTTCCCGAGATAGGCCGTATAATCAGTCTAAGAAGCTAGAGCTGAAGGGTGCTCTGAAGGCCAGATGGCTGCTTGTACTTCTGACCCAACCACTCCATTTGAGGACCAGCACCAGTGTGTTGTCTTATCACGGCCACCTAGAAGGCCATGAGCCGGTGTGGTGGACGTGTGCTGTGTTCATGGCCGTATCAGGCTGCTCTGCAACCATTACAGAAATCAAATAGCCCTTGTGTGCAGCAAAGTGAAAATAAGTTGCAGGACGCTATGTGACTGAACCCCAAGACGGCATGACTGTAACATGTCTGAATGAAACATGTTTGCGTGTGTGTAGAAAGGGTCTGGAAGTATGTACCCCACATGGGTAGGATTGGCGGGCTAGTGGAAATGTTGGGAGGACTGTGAACACGCATTGTTGGAATAGTTCACAGTCAGTACTTAGTAAATATAAATGCTGCGGACATGGTACCAACTCATCGGGACAGAGTTCTTTGTTGACCCAGAGCTGTATGTTGGCCCCAGTTCAGACCTCAATGCTCCTCCATTTGGGGAGGATTGTGTGGCTTCCCCAGGGCTAATCGCACTTTTAACCATCCAGTTTTCTAGTCAGTCTGAAACCCCTGATAGCAGGGAGCAGCTACAGCAGGCCCTGGAGGAGCGGGCCCAGCTGGAGACACGTGTGGAGCAGGTGAGGCCTTGCAGAGGTTGGTGTGGGAGAGGAGGGTGGCCCCGGGTGACCAGGAGTGGGTGAGGCCCAGTGCCAGCCCCTGCTCACTCTGCACCCGCTCTGCAGCTGAAGGGTTTGCTGAAGCAGTTGCAGGTGGAGAGAGACCAGTATGCAGAGAATCTGAAAGAAGAGAGTGCCATTTGGCAACAGAAGATGCAGCAGATGTCAGAGCAGGTGAGATGTGACCTTCGGGCCCCCCACCTTAGAGGCCACTCAGTCTTTCTGTCCATCTGTAAATGGGAATCACATCACTTGCTGTGTGCAGCCAGAGGTGGATGTGTGTGTTGTATAGGTGGGGGTAGAAAGGGGGACGGTCGCTTGGCCGTTCCTCTATCCCCGCCACTCTGTCCATGCTTCGGCCAGATGTGCAAGCTGAGGGAGGAGAAGGAACACGGCCTGAGTCAGGTGCAGGAGCTGGAGACCAGTTTGGTGGAACTGAGGAGCCAGCTAGGTGAGCTGGGGTGATCTGGGAGCAGGGCCCGTGTTGGGGAGCTGGTGAGGGTGGCTAGAATACCCCCCCAGGGGGCAGGTGGACGGACGGGCATTGTGGCAAAGGGAAAGAGGTCTGTACCAGGAGTTGGCAAGCCTTGCAGTCTCCCTGAGCCTCAGTGTCCCCCTCTGCAATAAAGGGGTGGACTGCACACTGTCAGTGACCCAGAGATGTCTTAAGCATAAAAAATGTAAAGAACTCTATATTTGGAAGCATCTTGCAAGATTGAACATCATATGAGTATGAGGAATTATTAGCCAGGATGCCAAGATTTGGCGCTAGGAGGCCAAGTTCGGAGCTATGGACCAAGAAGAGCATTTTTTAGAGACTGCAGAGGCAAGAGGCCCTTATTGTGTGTGTCCTTTCTCAGCTGTCCCCCCACCCCAGGAGCCCCCAGCGGGGCCCTCGGAGGCGGAACAGCGGCTACAGGCCAAAGCGGAGCAGCTACAGCAGGAACTGGAGACCCTGACAGAGCAGCTGCGGGCCCAAATTCAGGACAATGAGAGTCTGAGCCACTTGAATCAGGAGCAGGGGCAGCGACTGCTGGAGCTAGAGCAGGAGGCCGAGCGCTGGGGGGAGCAGGCGGAGATGCGCAGGCAGATCCTGGAGGACATGCAGAGCGACCGCACCACCATCAGCCGGGCACTGTCCCAGAACCGTGAGCTCAAGGAGCAACTGGCTGAGCTGCAGGACGGCTTCGTCAGGCTGGTGCGCAGCCCTGCCCACCCGGCTCCCTTGCCAAGGCCTTTGGGGCAGGGCAAGACCCTTCAGATCTCTGGGCCTTGTTTTTCTGCCTTTAAATGGGGAGGTATGGCGTTTACGTGAAATGGAGCCTATGAAGGCATCCAGTGACCCAGAGAGCCCACCCTGGTGAATGTGGGGGGCACATTTTTCTACCTGCCTCTACCCTTCCCTGAGCTGCTATCTGGTGTCTCCAGCTGCCTTGGGGGGCCACTGATTGCTTCTCTCCGCCCAGACCAACGAGAATGCGGAGCTCACCAACACACTTCAGACGGAGCAGTATGTCAAGAAGGAGCTGGCCAAGAAGTTGGGCCAGCTACAGGAGAAGCTGGGGGAGCTGAAGGAGACGGTAACCCTGCCCCCACTGAGAAGGGCTCAGCCAGGCACCGCCCTCTGGGGAGGGAGGAATTTGGGCAAGGCTAAGGTGGCTGCAGGGTGGGGACAGAGACAGCTCCAGCTTAGAGACAGGTGACCTCAGCATCCTTCAGAGCCTGTGACTGCTGTTGCCACCGCCCCTGACCTTTATTTTATTCTATTTTTTAAAGGTTTTATTTACTTACTTTTAGAGAGAGGGGGAGGGAGAGAGAGAGGAAGAGAAATAGCAATGTGTGGTTGCCTCTCATGTCTCCCACTGGGCACCTGGCCCGCAACCCAGGCCTGTGCCCTGACGGAGAATCAACTGGCGACCTTTCAGTTCACAGGCCGGGACTCAACCCGCTGAGCCACACTGGCCAGGGCTGCCCTCTGACCTTTAGAGGTGGGTAGCCCTGCGCTGTAGGTCATCATCACCAGTTGAGGCACTGAACTCGACTGGAGTGGAAGAGGTGTGGATGGTGTATAGGGGGTGGTCAGCCCTGTCTCCTAGCCTCAGCCCTGCTAGTCACTATTGACGTTGCATCTCTAAGCCTCAGCTTCCTTAGCGTAAAAGGGAGAGCATCATTTTCCTGTAGAGGTATTGAGGGTTAAATGAGAATCACACATGTAGTGTTAGGCATTTAGTGTGCACTTAGCAGGTGTTGGTTGGCACTCTGTTTTTTCATGCGTCTGTGGCCTGAAGTTGACATAGAAAGCAGGTTTTTACAAGGTACAAGGTGGGGAGAAGGCGGCGTGTGTCTCTGGGCCAGGAAGGGCAGTTGCCAAGGGCCTGGATGGAGGAAGCCAGGGGCGTGGGCAGGTGGCTGAGCCCCTCAGTGCATGCTTTATGTTTTTTTAAATAAGCTTAAAATTTTTTTAAAGTTTATGCATTTGAAAGAGAGAAACATGGATTTGTTGTTCCACTTATCTGTGCCCTGACCAGGGATCAAACTCGCAACCTTGGTGTATTGGGATAATGCTCTGCCCAACTGAGCTACCCGACCAGAGCTCAGTGCCTGCATTAGGCACAGGGGTCTTTGCCCAACCTCAGGCTATGGGCTCAATATGGAAGCAAGCCGCCATTTGCCCTCACTCCCAGGGTCTTCCTGCAGGTGGAGCTGAAGAGCCAAGAGGCTCAGAGCCTGCAGCAGCAGCGAGATCAGTACCTGAACCACCTGCAGCAGTACGCGGCCGCCTGTCAGCAGCTGCTCTTTGACAAAGATGTACTGCAGAAGCAGGTCGTGCTGCACTCCCAGCTCCTGGAGCAGCAGCAGCAAGAGGAAGCTCAGACCAAGGAGGAGGCCAACATGGCCCGCCAGGAGTTGCAGGAGACCCAGGTGAGTTGGAATGCTGGGCCCCTAAGCCCTGCCTGGGAAGGCCTGCAACATGTGTCCCCTCTCACGCTCTTTCCTGGCCCCTTAGGGGCTCCTGGAAGCTGTCAACCAACAGAACCAGCAGCTACAGGCCCAGCTGAGCCTCATGGCTCTGCCTGGGGAAGGTAATTGGAAACACCCAGAGGGAGAGAACAGAGCCCGAGGAGGAGGGGGACTTTAGCAGCGGAGCACTGAGCTAGAAGAGCTGGCATTTGCTGAGCTTTAGGACAGCAAATCTTTTGCTTCTGGGGACTGGGTTGCACAGTGAGGCGAGGCAGAGCTGGGCCCCGAGCTCTCTTCCTGGGCTGCTCCACCTCCCTCGTCGGGTTGTCTGAGGACCCTTCCACTGCCCCCAGCAGGAGATGAACTGGACGGGGAAGAGAAGGATGAGGAGGCTCCCAGGCCAGAGCTGAGTGTGCCAGACGACCTCGACAGCCGAGAGGCCGTGGTGAGCTGACTCCCCGCCCCTCCTCATCCACTGTACTGCCTCCCTCTGAGGTCCTTCCTGGGCACCCTGCTTACCTCTTGGTTTCTACCCTCTAATTCTCTTTGTCCCAGTCTGCCCTCAGGGCCGATGGTCAGACACCACACCGTCCTTGAGCCACAGATGCGTGCCCAGAGGCCCCATGGGGGGAGCTCCTCCCTGCCTCCGTGCCTCCCACGTGTCCTGAACGTTCCCCCACAAAAGCACACCCGCACCTCTCCCTCGCAGGTGGCATTTTTCCGCACAGCCTTAGCCAGTGCTGAGGAGGAACAGGCGCAGCTGCGCAGGGAGCTGAAGAAGCAGAAGCTACGCTGCCAGCACCTGGCTCACCTAGCAGCCCCATCCCAGCACGAGCTGGAGGAGGGGACCCCAGCCCTGGCCACCAGGGGGGACAGTGTGCCTGTGGAGAACCACCAGGCCCTCCAGGTGGCCATGGACAAGCTGCAGGTGAGCGAGCGTCCCCCAGCACGGGCCAGGAAGGGTGGGGACGGGCAGGGTGGGTGGCTGCTGACTCTGCTTTTTGGCCGCAGAGCCGCTTTACAGCGGTCATGCAGGAGAACGTGGACCTGAAGGAGCGCGTCGAGGAGCTGGAGCACCGCTGCATCCAGCTGTCTGGAGAGACGGACACTATCGGTGAGGGGGGCCGGCGGGGAGCGGGCGCGGGTGGTGGCCGGCGAGCCCCAGCAGCTGAGCTCTGCCCTCCCTGCTCCTTGCAGGAGACTACATCACCCTTTACCAGAACCAGAGGGCGGTCCTGAAGGAGCGCCACCGGGAAAAGGAGGAGTACATTAGCCGGCTGGCTAAGGACAAGGAGGACATGAAGGTAGGGTCCTGACCATCTGCGGGCTGGGCCCAGGGTCGGGGTATGGCTGCTGAGCGCCTCTCTCTCCAGGCGAAGCTCCTGGAGTTGCAGGAGCTGGTGGTGCGCCTGGTGGGCGAGCGTAATGAATTGTATGGCAAGTTCCTGGGGGCTGCCCAGAACCCTGCTGGAGAGCCCACTACAGCGCACCCGGCCCCTCAGGCACCCGGAGCTGCTCACAGCCAGGGCGGTAAGTAGAGCCCGCGGGGAGGGCAGGTGGGCCAGCGGGCGGGCAGAGCTCGCACGTCACTCAGATCCCTGCCTCCCTCTCTCCAAAGATCTTCTGGAGGTGAGCCTGGCCGACAACGTGGAGCTGGGCCCGGCTGCTCTTGAGAACTCCACCGCGCAGCAAATCATGCAGCTGCTGTGCGAGATGCGGAGCTGCCAGGAGCACCCGGGCTTGAGCAAGAACCCCTGTATCCCCTTCTTCTACCGGGCCGACAGCGACACTGGGGTGAAGGTCATGGTGATCTGATAGCGCGACACTACTGTGGGGGGCGGGGTGGGGGCTCTGCCTCCACGCAGTCCCCCCGCCACCCCGTCCCTGTCGTTCCTATTATTATTATAATACCAGAATAAACTTATTTATTGATTACATAGGACAGAGTAAGGAGGTGGGGACGGGGTTGATTCCACTCTATTTGTTTTATTTCAGAATAAATGGATTTAGCCATACTGTGTGGTCCGTGTGCTCCTCTCCCCGGTCACTGGGTCCTGGGCCCTGGGCCCTGTGCTGTGGGCACTGAGCAAGAAGTGGGTCCTGCCAGCAGAGGGCAGGCCTCTGCATTGTGTGCAGCCCCAGTGTGTCTGAGCGCGTCTGTAGCCTGTTAGAGATCTGGGTCTGTCTCCTGTTGGCTGCTTGGTAAAGCCTGGGGAACCCCAAGGGTTGGCCGTGGGGCTTTAAGGGTCAGTCCTGCCCTAGTCGTTGACAGACTCAGAAGCCTGATTTAATCCTGGGTGGGAAAGCAGGGTGCCATCACCCAAGAGAGCTGGCTTCCAGGCCAGGTGGTTTCCATTCCACAACCCTGCCCTCTGGTGGCCTGTTTGTTCTGTTCGCAGGGCCTGCTCACACCCCACATCCACCCTCCAGCCAGAAACCATGCTCCTGCCCCCTAGTGGTCAGAGCAGCAGTCAGGGTGAACTGTGAATCTCCAGGTGCTCTCCCAGGAGGCCTTGGAAAGGATGGGGCCTCATTTCACCATTCCTTACAGGGCCTAGCAAAGGCGAGGCCCTTCACCCACCCGTGCACCCCAGCACTTGAACCTTCATCTCCCCCTGAGTGGCACAGAGAACACAAGCCAGCAGAGCACATAGTTCCCCATCGTCCAGAAATGGGTTTTATTCTCAGCTGAGAGACAGCAGGACTGGTAGCATTCAGAGAACCACGCAGCTGCCAGTACAGTCCCCGCACACAAGGGGGAAGGATAGGCAGGGGCAGAGAGGGTGGCTGTCCACAGGCTGGCATGACAGGGAAGCTCACTGGAGGTGGCACGCTTTGGAGGAGGATGGTAGGGTGACAGCGTTTCCTTGCAGTTGGGCCACGAGACTCCTCAAGGACAAGCACGGTAGTTCCCAGCACAAGGGGTGAGGCTGTGGCAGCCATATATATTCGTGTGTATGTGTGTGTGTATATATATATGTATATATATATAAGTATTTATAGATATTTATAGAACAGGGCAGGAGAAATACCACAGAGGGGCACAAGTTTCACCAACGTCACGCTGGGTGTGTCAGCTCACCACTATAATAGACTAAGTCACAGATGGAGGGGAGGCTTTGGGAGCCACTGTCAAGTCACAGAACAGCCGTCCAGGCAGGCTTGGAAAGGGAGGTCTCCGAGGAATAGAAGGGATCTGGTTAGAGGTCGAAGGGGGGCCTGGGGCTCTCAGGACGGGACGGACTTGCCTGACCCGATCGGCTGGCAGTTGGAGAGGAAGCAGAGAGAGAACAGGAGAGAGGAGGGAGAGAACTGGTAAGGCAAGGGCAGCTGAGCCCAGCAGGGGCATGATGGGAGGGCAGGGGGAGAAGGTGCCGGTGAAGGTGTGGGCAAGGGTTCTGGAAGAGGAGAGAGACAAGAAGGCAAAGGCAGGAGGGAGGAGCTGGAGGTGGGCAGGGGCCGAAGCGCCAGGGAGGTCTGGGGTGGAGTCTGGGCTGGAGGCCCCGGCGGCCCTCCCCCTGCCACACACGCTGGTCTCTCACACACCACCAGGCAGTGCACCCACAGCTCCAGACACATGATAAGCCCCCTCTGGCTTCCCCTTTCTATGGCCCAGGCCGTTGCTAGCCTCGGAGAGTACGGGGCTGTGAGCCCCAAGCAAGGGCCAGCAGGCCTGATGGAAAAGACAGGAGAAAGAACACTGTTGGGACCAGGAGGGCGGAGCTAAAAGGACGGCAGGAGGAAGCACTGGAGGCTCCTCTGTGTGGTCAGAAGGCCCAGGAGTCCTCTGAAGGGACCCGGGGAGGCAGGGAGGACAGGCAGCTCGATGCCAGTGGCCACAGGCTTATAAGTCTAAGAGGGGAGCCTCAGCTGGTCGGGGGACCGCAGGTCGCGTAGGTGAGGCAGGGCCCTTCCTGCTGGGGAAAAGCAGAGGAACGAGAGTCAGCGGCAGGGGTAGAGCGGCGAGTGGGTTCGCTGGGCCAGTTCTGCAGCCCAGCTGGGATGCAACTCTGAGAAGCTGACTTGCCCAGGTCAGCAGACACTGTCATCCCCTTGGCTGGAATGTGTGGGCCACCTCCAGGAGCAACAGGCCCAGGTCTATGAGCCCAGAGGCTGGCTGTGGTGCCTCATCTGGGGCCTAGTGAGCTGCCTTCTGTGGTGCACTAGCAGGTGTGACGATGCCAAGGAGATCGGGGAAGGGCCTGTGGAACCCTGCTTCACCTGTGAGGTGTGTTCTGGGCTGATGGTGTGGCTGGGACCCTCAGGCTTTCCGAAATCATCAAACAACGAGAGATTTTGCCCCACATCACTGCTCAGTAGCGGTGGGACTCCAACCTCCTCTGCACTACGGTACATTCGGTTCCTAGAGCTCCAAGGCTGCAAGCAGCACGGCTCAGATTGAGGAATGAGTATGGCACCCCCAGGGTCAAGTTCCAAGTCCTCTGGCTGCCTGAGTCCAGTGCCATACAACCCCCTCCAAGCTCCCTGGCCCTACTTCATAAACCCCGGACCCTCTGCCCTATGACAGCTCTGCAGAGCACTCATGTCTACCAGCTTGGGTGCGGAGCCTGTCCCAAGAGCTCCCCAGGCTCAGCCATGGAGATCCTGAGCAGTGGCACTGAGTCCCGAGGCTTGCTGAGAAGGGAGGTGACAGAGCCAACTGGCAGCAAGGACAGAAAGAGGAAAGAATAAGTCTGGAGCTATAGAAAGGAGTGGGAGGAGAGCCTGGCCCTGAGGCCCTGAGGTCCTAGGTGCGCCCCCCAGTGTGGAGCTGGTGCAGCAGGAGACAGACACACCTTTCATGCGGCAGGCGGAGAGGCAAGTACCTACCGTGGATGACGCTCCTCAGGGGTCACTGATAGTGATTCTGAAAGACAGCACGAAATCAACATGGCAGTTCACACGCACAGACAGGGCAGGCCTGGGAGTGGGGGATGGGGACACACACACACACGCACACGTCTGGGCGTGCACACACATGCTGTGAAGGCCCATGGCCCCGCATGCTCACGCTGACACACATGCCCACAAACAACACGCATACACCTCTCCCACCTCCCACTGCCCAGCACCCCGCTGGCTGGCACGTGCAGCACGGACCTGGGACATGCAGCCACTAGGCACACTGAAGCACACGCGTGGCCTGAGTCACAACACAGAAGCTTGCCCGCATACAGGAGGCATTTGCACCAGCTCCCTGCACACTTATGCCTGGCGTGCTCAGAGGGCCACCTGCAAATCTCCGTAAGAAACAGGTTTGGCTTTCTTAGGATCCAGTTGTCATTTCTCTGCCCAAGAGCCTTCCCTGGCTCTCTACTGCCCCTGTCGTTCAGTCCCAGTAAGTCCAACTTTTCTGTGGACTTTGAGGGTTCCCCAGTCTGTGCCACTGTACCTAGGGCAACCTCTGCTTATTCTTCCTCATTCTACCTGCACTCTGCTCTAGCCAGCGGCTCTCCTTAATGCCTCCCACACCAAACCTTCGTCCACACTGCCACTCCCTACCCCAATGCCTCCCAGCACCTCGCCACCTGAGCCTCATCTCAGTCAGCACCCAGACTCACTGAAATGCAGCTGCGCCCAGCCTGCTCTCTTCCCCAAGGCAGGGCCATGATTTGCCAAGTGTTTCCGGTGTGTTAGCAAAACTAGAGTTAGAGCAGGCGCCAAAGCTCACCATTCCCACATTTCAGATCTCAGCACAGACCAGGGCATGTCGAAGACCCTTAAGAATCCGAACTCAGGTTGGAAGTTAGCCAAGGGCCCCTAGAGCCACATGTGCAATGAACGCGGCACTGCTCTAGCCACTGTCTCCCTTGACCCCCCAACCCTGGGGGGCAGGCACATGTCAGTCACCATTCTGTAGACAGGAAGCTGAGGCCCCGGGAGGGAAAGTGACTTGCCCACAGGGCAGGGTGAACCCGATGCTCTGAGCCCCGGTCCAGGGCTCTCGATCAGCACTGTGCTGCCTGCCTTACCCCATCTGCTTTGGCCGGCAGACCGCCATACGGCAAGCCCCATCTCTGCTTCATTTTGGGCCGTGGAGTCTAGACCCATGGCCCTGCCCTGCAGCCACCTGGAAACATGAATAGATGCTACTGGTCTGATGTGTCCTTCCTCAGAGAATATGTCCAGTAGGCACAGGGCAGGCTGTTAGGTGAAAGAGTGAGCTTCCTTAAAAGAGGGCTATGAATCAAGAAGGCAAAGCCAAGGGATGAAATAGAATCCTTTTCCCTGGAAAGCTCTGTGGAAGGGGCAGCCTTCAATCCCTCCTGCCCCACACCCACCATGCTGGCCCAGGACAGGTAGGGCCAGAGGTGGGGAAAGGAAGAAAGCCACCAGACTGCCCCATGGCTCCCAGACCCTTGCACAGCTGCTCCATGTCCTACCCTTTGCCTGGGTGCCATTCTTACACTCTCACACCTGTGTGCACGCCCACACACACATCACACACCTTGCTGGTCACAGTCACCGCCTGGCCTCTGTCCTGTGGGTCAGAGGTGGGACACTCTCCTGGGACAGCTCAAAAGAGTCAGGCCTGGGAAGTGAGGGCATCAGGGTAGCCCCAAGCGTAAGTGAGCAAAATCTACACATCCGATGAGAATCTGGATACAGATCCTCTGACCTAAGGCTCCCTAGGGACTGGGTGAGAGAAGAGGACACACAGAGGAGGGAAAGGAGGAATGCAATGTGTGGGAAGAGTGAAAAAGGAGGGAAGCGCCATGCAAGTAAGTGCTTGAAAGAGAGGGACAGGGAGAATGAGCCCCACGACGCCCTCCCCAGAAACGACAACCTCCGGGACTCAGCGCTCCCTGGGGAGCAGGCTCCGCCAGCCCTCCGCCACACCTCCCATAGTTCTGGCAGCCGCGAGTGCCTTGGGTGAAGAGGGCCGGTTCTGGGAAGGCCGATGCTGCAGAGTCCGGCCCCATCTCCCTCCCGGCCCCGCCCGCCCAGCGGTCTCTTCCGTCGCTTTCAGCATCTACTCACCTGGGGACCCCAGGCGGGGCACGGTTGGGGCGCGAGGGCACCTGTGGGGGAGGGCCGAAGGGGTCAGGGGAAGCCCCCGGCCTGGAGGGCACTGGGGGCGCCGCCCCCAGGGCGGACCCAGCAGGCGGAGGCCCAGGAGCAGGGCCCCGGGACCCGGGCCGGGCTGGGGGCACGGCGGGGGCTCGGCGCTGCGGCGTTGGGCTGGACGTGGGTGACCTGAGGGCAACAGGGAGCAAAGGACAAGGCGAGGAAAAAGATGAGCGGCTCCGCCCCACTCCAAAGCCCCCGCCCATCCAAGCGCAGGCCACACCCATGAGCGCAAAGCCCCGCCCCAGGTAATCGCGGGAGTTTGGGCCACGCCCCAGGTGGCTCCACCAAGCTCGCAGCCAGCGCTCTATGGCAAGCCCCGCCCAGCAACAAGCCCCGCCCTCTCTAAGATCCGCCCCTCGCTCCAAGTGGGAGCTGCACCGGTGACGCGGGCGCGCCACTGCCCGGTCCCGGCTATCCTCCCACGGGCCCCGGACTGGGGGGCTTTGGGGCCGTGGGGGCCGGCCCTGGTACCTGCGTCCAGCCGGTACACTCTGCACCTGCAGCCAGGAGTCGTCCACGGGAGGGGGCATGGGCGTGCTGACAGTGGTCGTGTTGATGTCGCCGATGATGCTGAGAGCCTCCTTCAGGGCGTGGTACATGCGCAGCATCTCGTCCCGCCGCTGCGCTTGCTCGGCCGACTCTTCCATCAGTGTGTTCTGGTCCCCGCACGAGTACAGGTTGGCCAGCAGCTCCGAGAAGATAAATTCCTTGGTCTGCGTGCCAGCAGGTGAAGAGAGGAGAGGGCTGGGACCTGACGCCTGTCTGCCTGCTCCACCCGCAGGGTCCCGCTGGGACCGAACTGGACTGGAAGCTTCGAGGCAGGGAGGGGTTTGCCTAAACTCCGACATCTCCCCTGCCCCATGCCCTTTTCTCTGATGGTCCAGAGAGGAAAATTGACCTGTTCAAGGTCACAGCTCTGAAAGTAGCTCAGGGACTACCGCACATCTAGGACACTCCCTTCCTCAGCTTTTTTTCAGCCTCAGTTTCCTCATCTGTAAAATGTGTTAGTTAAACCGTTTCCAATGCTCTGATGGACCAAAATAAGAAAGTTTAAAATTTTCTGAGCCTTTGAGTAACGGGTTGTGACTATGTGCCTGGATTGGGGGAGATGTGAGTCTCGGTGTGTAGGGAAGGGGTGGGTCACCTGGCCTAGGCTCTGGACATTCATGGAGAGATGCCGAGGTGGTTTTTTTTTTAATGCCATAGGCCTATCTTATGTATTCAGGATTGAAATATATGTCGAGAACCTTCTATGTGCCTGGCAGTGTGTTGCTATGCACTGTATATTAATTTATTCCTCAACTCTATTATTATCCATATTTACATTTGAGGAAACAGGCTCAGAGAGGGTAGTTTGCTTGGCTTAAAGTCACACAGGGAATCTGAGGCAAAGCCAGAATTCAAACCGTGTTAGTGGTTCTGTGGAATGTGCATGTCAAAACGTGACCTGGGTGTTCTGGTAAGACAGATTCCTAGCCCCTTTGGTAAAACTTTCCAGCATGTCTGAAACAATCTGAGTTTGTGAATCTACAAAATAATCTATGAAATCATATTATATGACTCTCTGTTAGATGGTTTGGTGTGGACCCAGGCCTCCCCCTCTCGACCTGGTCCCACTGGCCTGACGCACGCTTCCCCCGGCCAACCTGGCTGCCCACCTCTGTGGTCCCACAAGAGCAGTCGCCCACCCCGCCCGCAGGGGGCACCCACGTTGTTAATCATCAGATGCATGATGGTCTTAGGCATAAGGTCGCGCACAGTCTTGTTGACGATGGCCATGTACGAGTCCACCAGGTTCCGGATGGTCTCCACCTGCCGCTCCAGCTGTGGGTCCATGGAGTGCATGAAGCTGTCCGAGCCGTTCTCCTCAGTCTCGCTGGCCTGCCATTGGGGACAGAGGGTGTCAGGGCGGCTGGGCCCTGGAAGCCAGGTTCCAGGCACCAGCCCCTCCCCTCCAAGGGTGCCTGGAACACTGAGGCACGGAGAGAAGCAACTGGCCACCAGCGGGACACAGGCACACCAGCCCCTCCATACGCTCTGGGTCTCCGGGCTTTGCCCATCCCAGGGCCTCTCGGGACCCCAGACCCTGGGGTTTAATTGTATCTTGTCTCTGATTCTAGGGCCTAGAATCTGCCTGTTTCCCAGTCAATAAAGTAGGAAAGGACATCTCTAAGGTCCCCTCTCGATTCTAAGGATCTGGCCAGAGGTGGTGCCAGGCTGAAGATGCATGGGAGAGGTCAAGGGAGGGGCACACTCACCTTCTCCTTGTCCTGGGAGGCCCATACCAAGGTCATAGAGGTCACCACACCAGCATTGCCACCGCAGCCAGCACCAGCAGGCAGAGCAAAAGCAGATACACAGAAGAAAAAAGGGGAATTGAGTGAACCCGGGGCACTGTACCCCAACTCAGGCAACTCCAAACACCGCCACAGTGGAAGAGGAATAAAAGGAGGAGGCAGTCCCCAACAACCACCATCCTATGACAGGGATGTAGGAGATGCCATCTGTGGCAGAGAAGTGGACATGAACCTGCTATTGGAGGGTGGGAGGAAGGCTCAACACTGATCCTGCCCCAGCACAGGGATGGGGAGGGGGTCTGTTACTGTTTTGCTCAGTGAGGGCTCTGAAATGTGGCATTATTTGGTGTCACTGAGGATGGCACCCCAGACCCCTATTATAAGCAGCTGGCCCCTCCCCTCCCTGGCCTGCTACTCACCCCAACACGCTCAGGGTACACTCCAGCCCTCAGGAAAGAGGCCTTCCAGCTATCCACCTCCTCCTGTGTCTCGCAGGCCAGTTCCAGCTGCCGATAATCCTTGTAGACATTCCTGCAAGATGGGGCAGGTGGTGAGGGGAGACGGGGCGAAGCCCGTTGACCTTAGTGGTGTGGGGCATGCAGGGACTGGGGTCATCACGCCTGGGGTCCAGTACTGGCTTTCTCGTTTCCCAGCTGGGTGACCCTGGGCAAGTCCCTTCCTCTCTTCAAGCCTCAGTTTCCTCATCTGAAAGATAGGTTAACAATAATAATTCCTGCCTCCTAGAGTCCTCGAAAGGATTCAGTGAAACGAGCAGGAAAATGCTCAGTTAGAAAGGGATTGAGCCCTTGTACGAGGGCATCCGGGACAGGGCAGCCCCTGGTGTGGGACGGGCTCCCTCCCTGGCACTCTGGGGACTCCCCCAATGGCAGCTATCCTGAACCCTCATCTCTGAGTAGGAGAAAGCCCACTAGAATCAGCCCTGTGCTGGGGGTGAGAAGCCTGGTACTGTCACTGGCCCCCTGGACACTGACCAACATGAGAAGGGGACTGGGCCTGACTGGGGCTCTTTTTTGTCCCCAGTGCCTGGCAGAGTGTCTTGCGCAGAGCAGGCACTGATCAAGTGACTGAAAAGATGGGGGTGGGGTGGGGAGGAGGCAGGAAGGAAGGAGAAGAGGGAGGGAAGGTCTTGACTTGATGCTGAGCGCACAGTAGGGGTTCCATAAATATTTGCCAAATGGATGACTGGCTGTGGGGCCTGGGCAGGGCCCTCTCCTTTCTGAATCTGTGTACCCCACTTCTCCTCAGTGGGGGAGGTCTGGGGCCCCACAGCCCCGGTGCGAGGGGCGGGCAGGCACCTCTGCTCCGTGTTAAACAGGGCGAAGATGTGCTTGCTCGACATGAAGCCCTTCTCCACGTCCCGCAGCTTCAGGTTGTCCACGGACAGCATGTACTTCTTCTCTTTCTCCTGGGGGCGGGGCATGGGAGAGGTTGGCGCTGGGTTCTGCTATGCCTCCCTCCCTCGGAGCCTCTGGACTGGGGGGCCTGGGGCTGTGGGGCCTCACGGTGGCCCTGGGCTCCCGGCACCCGCTCTCCCGGCCTGCACAGGCTCCTCTGCATACCTGCCGGAGCCCTAGGGCCAAGGGTGGCAAGGCTGTGGGTGGCTCCCACATCCTGCCCCAAGAAAGGCCTGGAGCCAAGGCGGCCCAGCCCCAGCCCAGGAACCCCTCCAACCCCCTCCCCGCCCCTCCTGCAGCCTCTCTCGTCGCCCCTGGCCTGGCTGCTGGGCCTGCTTTGGATAAGCCTCTGACTTCATTTCCTGACTAGAGACAGGAAGGGGGGCCACCAGCCCCTCGCTTCAAAGGGCTGGCTCAGCCCACTGCCCCCAGACGCCCATGTGTTAGCAATCAGCACATAGCGCAGGCCTGGAGATGGTGAGTCCGTGTGCAGATGTGTGTGGTTGTGTGTGTGCAAACACATACAAGCCCAAACACATATCCTGTCACCATTATGTGTGCATGCCCATGAGTCTTCGTTGCACAGATGTGTGAGTGTGAACTTGTGTGTCTGAGAAGGTACCCAGCACAGCTGGGTGTCCACGTGAGCACGTTTGTGTGCCCATGAGGATGTGTGCACACTTTGGTAGGCGTGCCTGGCATCTGTAAACGTCTCTGTGTTGGCATGAATGTACCTGGGGCACGTGGACTGTGGGTTTGCATGTTCACGTGCACGCAGTTTTGTGTAACGGGCTGGGCGGTCTGGGATGTGGGACTGGGGGTGGGCGTGTGGGTGCCAGGCCTGTGTGCACATGTGTGCAAGCCTGGTGCGGGCCCACACATCTGTAGGCTGCCGTGTCAAGGGGAGGGGCTCAGAGGTTTTGGGAGGCTGGACCCCAGGATGGGGCTCTGGGAGCAGGAGAGAGGTCTCTGTTGAGTGTGACTCACGTGCCCACCCAGTGCCACAGGGACCACGCTGGGGAGGGGGCAGGGGTGCTCTGTGTGGGTCTTAGGGACCCAGAACTTGAGCAGGAGCCTCACTCATATCTCAGGTGGGGGCCTGGGTTTAGGAGAACCCTGGTCCCTATTCTGGCATCATCCTGCCCACCTCCCTCTGCCCTCTGCACCCGCCTGGCCTGTCCAGCCACATAAAGCCCTCTTTATGCCAGGCGAGCGGCCGGGTGGCCGGGAGCCGCAGAGGGCGGTGGGGGGAGGAGAGGAGGAAGTTGCACATGAGGCCAGGGAACATCTGGAAGCGTTCGAGGGAGGCCCTGCTGCCACCGCCCTGTGTGCTGGGGTTGGACACTAAGCAGGAGTGGCCTCCTCCCCCCACCCCTCCCTTCCTGCTGGCCGGCCCCCTCCCCAGGCCCCTCCCTCCCCGCACAGCTCCTGCTCACCCCTGCCACGTCAAAGGAGGCAGAAGGGGAGCCGGGAGCAGAGAGGGGACCTGGGGCTGGCTGGGCTGGGGACGGGAGCCTTGGATCTCCAGGGGACGGGGCCGAAACTCCCACCAGACAACGGACACTGCCGTCCAGACGGACCGGAGGACACGTCCACTCCGTCTACCCAGTGTTTAGACTATCTGTTCAGGACTCCCAAATTGTACAGTAGTCTGCACATTGGTTAGGCTGGCTGGGTTAGACCCTCGGCGCCGCTGGAGAGCTGGACCGACATCTGCCACCCCAGACTGGAGCCTGGAGCTGGGGCAGGGGGCACGGGGGCACGGGGTGGGCGGGGAGGAGGTGCAGAGGGCTGGGGTGCTGCCCTACTGGGACACGGGGGTGGGGGTGCCGATGGGGGGTGAGAGGAGGTGAAGAAAATGGGGTCAGTTAATGAGGACCGGGGATGTGGGTGGCTGTCTGCCCAGAGGGTCACCCCAATCCCAGAGACCAGAGGGCTGGTGGCTGGGGGAAGCCTGGGGACAGATTACCCTCCCCCTCGGCTGGGGCCACCTCCATGTCCCCAGATGTCCTAGTGCAAAATTCCATCACATGCAACACACACACACACACACACACACACTGCCTCACCTCGACACGCTTACCGCACAACTCAGGCACACATGTCCCCAAACCCGCACTTCAAATCACACATCCATGCCCCAAATACACACACACATCGCAAGTGCACACACGAGTGAGTACACTCCCACACCCCCCTTACACCCTAAATACATACACATTAAATACACATATATTCTCAAATATTGCACACGCACACCTTCCTTCCTCAGCCTGCTTGCCCACTCCCCCCCACACACACCCTGACACACTGAGCACGGCACACATGTCTGGTCACACTTCAGGCACACAGATCCTGCCCCCGAGTGCACACGAGAGCCTCCTACACGCACGGAACTCACCTAGACGCTTACATCCCGAACTCTCCCCTGCAAACGCCCCCACACAACAGCCGCAAGGCCTCACACGTCCCCGCCGCCCAGCGCTGGCTCCCACACCCACGCCCACTCCCCACATATGCTCGGGGCCAGCTTCCACACAGCTGAACTCCAGTGTACACACAAGGCTCAAAAACGACCCCCCAGGCATGAGGTGAGGAGCCCCTCCCGGGCACCCTGCCCCCACCCACGGTGCAGTCAGCCAGCCCCAGGTCACACTGTACGCTATGGGGCGGTGGCAGCAGGCGGTGGGCACCCCCCAGTCCATGGGGGGCGTCTAGGGAGCCAGCCTGCCTGAGTGACAGAGCAGGAAGTGACGCCCCTCACCCGCCTGCCACGCCACCTCACACTCCATCCCTTGCAGGGGCCCCTGTGCTTAGGGAGAGGCCAGGGTTGAGGTAATGAGGTCCAGATGGCCGGGCGCCCCCGCCAGTGATGACAGGGGGCCCCGCCCAAGGTGGAGTGGGGGCCTGCCCAGGGCGACTTGGAGGGGCAGAGATCAAGGTGGGGGGCTGGGGAACCAAAGTCACCAGGCCCCACCTTGAGCCTCACTTCCCTGTCTCGAGGTGAGAGCACCCTCTCCCCCAGGAGCACCCTCAGGAAGAAGAGGGTCCCTTCCCCCATACCGTGGCCAGCTGGAGTTCATTATCACAAGCCCCCCCCCCCCCCCCCCTCCCCGCTCTCTCTGGTCACCTCTGGAATCCAGATGTAGAAGCCAAATAGACTCATTCTTAAAGGAGACCAGCAGCCAGGGAGGGAAGGAGGGGGCAGGGCGGGGGTCTATGTGCCCCACTGGGCAGGGAGGGGTTTTGAGTGGTGCCTCTGTGGGACCCCATCACTTTTGGCCCCTCAGCCTGGAGGCTCTCCAAACATCTCCCTTGGACGGGGGAACCCGGGGACTGGAGTGCAGGGGTTAACAGAGTGTCTGGCAGCTGGACTCCGTGTGTCACGGGCCTGTGGGGGCCACAGAAAAGGCGGCACGCCCTGGAGCAGGAAAACAGGAAGGCCGCAGGGCTAGCGGCCTGGGGGCGCCAGGCACCCTCGCCCACCCTCTCCACGGTGCGCAGCCCCGAGCTCCCCAGTCTGGCCGGGACAGGTTCTCTGCCCAGCCTGCAGGAGCCCCCAGGACTGCCTGCCCTGATCCTAGCAGCCCACCTCCACCCAAGGACCTTTGACAGTTTTTATTTTTTTAAACCCTGCTGGGTGGTCCAGTCCACATCAAGCCAGCGGTAGGGCCTGAGCTAACACTGGCCACCAGCCAAACTCCTCGATGACCGGTGTTCCTCCACTCACCTCGTCGTCCTTGTACCAGGACAGATTCTCGGCGGTCAGCACAAACCAATACTCCTTGGAGCCTCCCTTCATAATGCCAATGTTGTTGATGGTCAGCCAGCCCTTCCGGATGACCTGGAGGGCAGGGGCAGGCGGTCAGTGGGCAGAGACTAGGCTTCCCCGTGGAGGACGGGGTAGGCAAAGAGAGGCACCGAAAAGCCCGCTCTTCTCCCTGCTCTTGGGAGGCTTGGCTGATCAGGGAGGGTGGGGGCCAGACCTGCCCTGGTTTGAACCACAAGTGAACAGGTTGGAAGACAGAGGAAGGCAGAAATCTGCTCAAGACAAAGAGCCTTCTGACAGTCAGAGCCGTCTGAGTAGGAGACTGGTGACCTTGGTAGGGGGTGAGCTCCCCACCACTAAAAGTATGCGAGGAGAGCTTAGTTTGCTAACTGGGCAAGACCACTCTGAGCACCTTTTCAGCTTCAGATCTGATTTATTCTAAGTCTTGTCTCTGACCTCAGGGACTTTGCACATGCTGCTGTCGTCTCTGCCTAGAAACACTTCCCCTCCTGTTTGCCCGGCAAATTCCTACTCATCCTCTGGGCCTTGGCTCAGAAGTCACATTCTCAGGTGGCCCCTGCCTGCCCCCCAGTAGAAGTCAGGACCTCCATTATAATCTTTTATCACTCTCTTGAGTCTTCTGTGACGACTGGTATTTTGAATTAATGTGTGTGTGTATGTATCTGTTCACGTCAGCCTCCCGTGCTAAATTGTGGACTCCCTCTCCTGTCACATCCCAGCACCTCGCAGAGCGCTCAACAGGCAGAAGGTGACCAGTAAACACGTGTGGCATGAATACGCAAGGCTGCAATAGGGGGTTTGAAGGATCTTTGGTGCCAGGCCCTGGACACAGGTAGGGTGGCAGGGAATCGGGGCAGGGGGAAACCTCAGAGCAGCAGGAAAAGGTGCCTTTTCCCAGCAGGAAGAAGCTGTCCCCAGGACTGTCCTGAGCCATTGCCATAGACCAGGGCCCTCCGACTGTGCTCCAAGGGTGGAGCCACAGCCCAGACCTGGCGGTGGGAGCTATGTCTTCCCCGCCCCCTTGGTCCTGGCCTCCCTGGTCTTCCCGAAGAAGACCCAAGGAGCCTGGGGCCAGGCCTGCTTCTGAGACCCTCGAAGTCCTTCTTCTTTTTTCTTTATATTTTATTTATTTATCTTTAGAGGGGAAGGGAAGGAGAGAGGAAGGAAACATCAATGTTTGGTTGCTTCTCGTGCATCCCCTGCAGGGAACTGGCCCCTGCCGGAAACTGGCCTGCAACCCAAGCATGTGCCCTGACTGGGAACCGAACCGCGATCATCTGCTTTGCAGGCCCAAGCTCAATCCACTGAGCTATACCAGCCAGGGCTTCGAAGTCCTTCTTAACCCTCTCTGGCTTCCCCAGGAACCAAAGTCACATGGTGGACCAGTAGCTGAGCCATTAACAGGGACACGGCAGCCTGGTGCCCTGCAGTGCCTCTCCCACCCTGTCCCAGTCCAGTGAAGATTCCTTCAGTTCTTGCCACCATCTTTGGAAACGGGTCCGAACCCCACACCCTGGCACTCTGCATCTCAGCACCTGACCAGCAGGCCTGCCACCCTGCTGCTGGCCCCCATTGATCTGCAGCCTTTGTCCTCCCTCGGCCACCCCCCGCCCTGCCCTCCTTCCCGCTCATCCAAAACCCCTCCAGAGCCCCTCCCACTCCCCCGACTCCCACTCTGGGCCATGCCTGTAGGCCTAGGTCTCCAAGATACAGGGCCAGGGTCTGACTCCTGTCCAGCGGCCAGCACGGTGTAGGCGCCAGTGAGTGCTTACTGAGCCAAACCGCCCTGAGTTACTCCATTCATGGATTACTTTATTCTACCGAGCACCTACTGGGTGCCAGGCAAGCTTAAAAACATACTCCTTTCCCATCCATCTATCCATCCAGACACCCATCCATCTAACAGATGTTTAAGGAGCACCTACTCAGTGCCAGGCCCCTGCCAGGCATTTTTGCCCACCCCAGCCCGCATGGTCTGCCTCTGGCTGAGGCAGTGCTAGCTCCTGCGTGCTGACAGACAGGTTGATGGGACTCTGCCTGCGGACAGGCCTTGCCTCTGGCCTGAGAGTCCATGCACACAACCGGGGCTGGTGTGTGCAAGCAGCTCAAGCCAGAGGGCACCCTCTTGCCCATCCCCACTACAGTGAGCCCCTTCCTCCCCCTCACTACACAAGCCAAGAGCCCCGGTCCTGGTACTCACCAGAATCTCATCCTGTAAAGAGGTAACCATAGCAATCACGAGAAGCATTGGGAGAGAGGAGAGAGGATTACTGAGGCAGAGTGGGAGGCTTGTGGCTGGCAGCTGGCAGGCTCCCTGGCCCCCGTGGGACCCTTCCCCTCGGGGGAGGAGGCTCTCAGAGCTTGGCGTCCATCTGGCACCCTTCATCCCTCGGGCCGGGGCACGGGGGCTCACTCACCTGGTTGCCTGAAGTCTTCTTCTTGTTCATCTGGCTGCTCCTCTGCTGAGCACTAGAGGGGAGAGAGAGGATGGTCTCAGAACTTCTCCTTTCAAGAGGCCCAGCTCCATTGCCACTGCTCCGTGGGCACCAAACCCAGAGGGTCAACCCTGACCTGGGTCCTTCCCCCACCCCTTCTCTCTCTCTCACACGCACGCACGCACACCCACGCACACACACACGTGGTGTCACCTTCTCTGCCCAGGGGGCACTCACTTGGCAAAGCCGATGAAGTCCTCGTGGTTGGTGTTCATGTACGCCAGCTCAATATCGATGAGGAGCATGACCTTCAAGGACACAGAGGTCAGGAGGCAGGTGGAAAACATACCCGAGTTTCAAAATGTATGAAATACTTCCAGCACATATAGGATCCATAACAAAATTAATCCACAGTCTATACTAAATGAATATATGCATACACACAAGTGTCTGTAATAAATAAAGAGTTCCTACCCAAGAAACACGAATCAAAATAGTCAAAGAACATGAATGGGTTCATAGAAGAAATGCATATGGCCAGTAGGATACATACCTCATCCTCATTAATAAAGAAATGTAAGCTAAAACCATGAGACCCTTTTAAATCTACCAACTTACTACTAAATATTGACAATGACCAGTGGGCGTAACTGTAAGAGGGTGAATTCTCTCATATACTGCTAATATCATATACTGTTGTGACATGCAAGTTAATATCAAATTCTTGGAGGGTAACTGGGTAATGTTTAACAACATTAAAACACACACTCTCACTTCTAGAACCATATCGCACAACCGCATCAAGTGAGCAAAGGCGTATGTACCAGGGAGCTCAGAGTGGTGTGGTTGGTCCTGGAGCAAAACGGGGAGTGAGCCAATGGCCACCGAAAGGGGAACGAGATGATGGTGTCCCTAAACCATAAAGCTGCTCGAGGAATGAGGACAGTCTCTAGGTCCCGGCACGGGCAGACCCTCTTTGCAAGTGGTTGAGAGTCCTGAGAGTGACACCCCAGGTGCGGCCTGCGGGCTTCGGACCCAGGGCCCCCCGCTTCCTGCGAGCCTGGGGCCTGTCCTCACGGAGCCTGAGGGTCCCCAGAGGAGTCGTTTCTGCCTGACCACTGTGGGGAAGACACACGACAGGGGCAGGTGACATGTCTGAGGGGTAACAGGTGATCAGCCGATGGATGTGAGCGCTGATGATTATCTTCAGAGAAGAAAGGCAGGACACACACGTGGCAGGAATGGGGCTCTCTAAGACTAAGATGGAGTCTGGAATCTGTGTGTGAAGGACAAAATGTCTGGAAGGCAAAGCTGGGGGCGGGCGGCAGCGACGGAGGGACACTTACTTGTACTTTAATCACGTCTACACTGACTGAATATTTTATTGAGTACTTATCACTTTTGTAATTAAAAAGGGATCAATAAGAATTTTTCAAGATTTTACTTATTTATTTTCAGGGGAGGGAAGGAGAAAGAGAGAGAGACTCGAACTGGCGACCTTTTGCATCGTGGGACCACACCCAACCCACTGAGCCCCATGGGTCAGGGTGCGATCCGTGGGAATTCACAAACAACACCAAAAACAAAAACGGGAGTGATGGGGGCAGCGCAGTTGTGGCAGGGGGTGCGTAAGGACAGAAATTGGGAAGTGGTAGCCAGGGGTGGGCTTGAACAGAGGAGAGATGGGCAAGGAAAGGAGTCTCGTCGGCAAGCCCTGTGCGGGCTGTGAGGAGGGCCCGCTCACTTCTGCCCCCCAACCCCCGGCACAGATGCAGTGGCCAGCAACATGTTTGTGATGGAGGGAATTTTTGATGAATGACTACATAAAAGGAAGAGGTGTGGCTATGACAGGTATAGGGGACTTAGAGAAACAGCAAACAGAGAGAGAAAGCCCCCAAAAGAGGTGACCAGACGATAGACTGCTGGGAAGTTCAGGGGCAGATGGTGGGGATGGAAAATGGTGCAGCTGTCCTTGGAAATCAGTGTGGTGGCTATTCAAACAATGACCATACAGCCCTGGCCAGCATGGCTCAGCTGGTTGGAGCATCGCCCCGTAGACTGTAAGGTCACGGGTTTGATTCCGGGTCAGGGCACATGCCTGGGTTTCAAGTTCAGTCACTGGCTGGGGTGTGTGCGAGAGGCAACCGACTGATGTGTCACTCTCACATCAATGTTTCTCTCTCTCTTCCTCTCTAAAATCAATTTAAAAAACTTAACATGCGCAGAATTACATAGAATGACCGTATGATCCAGCAATTACATTTCTAGGTATAGAGCCACAAGAACTGAAAGCAAGGGCTTGAAGGTGATACTTGTATACCTGTGTTCATAGGAGAATTATTTGCAACAGCCAAAAGGTGGAAACAGCCCAAACGGACGAAGAAAATGTGGTACAGGCACACACCGGAGTGCCATTCAGCCTTCAGAAGGAAATGCTGGCATATCCACAATGTGGGGGAACTGGAGGACATTACACCACGTGACATCGGCCAGACACAAAAGGACAAGTGTTGCACACTATCACTTCTATGAGGTCCCTAGAGTTGTCACAGGCACAGAAACAGGAAGTAGGATGGTGGGCCCCAGGGGTCAGGGGACAGGGGAGTGGGGAGTTAGTATTTAACGGGGACAGAAGTTCATTCTGGGAAGATGAAAAGTTCTGGAAATGGATGGTGGTGGGGACTGCACAGCTGTGTGCGTGATTTAATAGCACGGAACTGCACAGTGAAGTCTATGGTGTGTGTGTGTGCGCATGCATGTATGCGCGTGTGTGAATTTTCCCACAGTGAAAGAGAGAGAGAAGCAGAGACTTGGTACAAGGACAGAAAGTACGGGGCGGTGGGGGGGCTGACACAGAAGAGACAAAATGGGAAGAAGAGAGCCCAGGGACGGATGAAAGGATTGGGAATGGGGGCGCGGGCTCACCTGCTCCTTGGTGCGGCCCTCGCGCTCCCGGATGTGGGTGGTCACAATCCGTTCCATCTCCTCTCGCAGCCGGGGGTACTGTTGGAGCTGGGGGAAGGTGGGAGGGGAGAGAGCCACGTACACAGGGGGCACGGGTTGGAAGCACCCCAACCCCACCAGAGCCCAGGGGTTCAGGCGTGTAGGGGGGAGGCACCCACAGGATGCCTGAGGGGTGGGGGGGGGCAGAGAGATCTGGGGTCCCAGGAAGCTGATGGCACCCAGCCATGGCCACCCCTTTCCTCCAAGAATGGGTCCCGAATGGCAATTCAAGGGTCTCCTGGTTTCAGGCCTTCTTCACTGTCCTATCTAGGCAACCAGGGGTGGGAGGGTGGTCCCATGGGCAGAAATGCCATGGGAATCCGCTTGCTCCTTGGCGCCATCTTGGTGGCAGCCATCTTGAAAACAGACATTGCACCGAGGCCTTGGCTTGGTGGCCTGTTAGCTCCCAAAGCTCTCCCTGACCCTCAGGGCTCCCCCTCACCCAAGGGCTTGGAGGGACAGTCAGGTGGGGAGTCAGGCAGGACATTCCTATCCAGGAAGAATCTGGGGAGGGCAGGGCCCAAGGTGCCAATTGGCCTCCTGAATCAGGCTGGGGACAGGCAATGCTCCTTGTCAGAGCTTTGAGGCAGGGGAAGCCAGCAGTCACACAGAGGACATGCGGGAGCCACAGACGTGGGCATGCGAGGGCGCGGGGTGGGGGGCATGCAGAGCGGGGTGCCAGCAGCATGAGCAGTACCCCGCGGGGCCTGGTTGGGCCCCTGGCCCTCTCGGTAGAACCTGCCTGGTCTGCCCCTCTGTACAGGCTGGGGACTGGCACCGTCAACTCCAACCACGTCTGTCTGGCTCCGAGCTGGCCAGCCGACCTGTCTCTACTGGGCTCCTCTGGGGTCAGGAGCTCAGCAGCACCCACTGCCTCCCAGTTTTTATCAACTGAGGCTGAAGGGAAACTTGCTCCAAGCCTTCCCGCTCTCTCTGTGGACTCTGCCCTCAGCTCAGCTGGACTGTGGACAAAGCCCAGGGTGACACCTCCACCTTCAAGTCACTGTTGGATGCCACCTCCATCCAAAAGCCTGCCCTGACCACCCAAGAGCTGGACTGGGGGCCTCCCTGTCACCTTCCCTCATTGAACTGTATTCTAATTGCCCTGAAGGCGGGGGCAGGGCCAGGTGCACCACCAGTGTTTGGAGAGGGTGTGCCGGAGGGATGTGGGATGTATGGAGGGTGGATGTCTTTGCCTTCCTTGCCAAGAAGGCTCCTGTGCCCTCTGACTCATGAGCCAGCAACTCCTCAGGGAGGGAGACTCGCCAAGCTGTTGAGGGTGGAAGGCCACCCACAGGGACGTCCAGTCCTGCTGGCCCGCATTCCCCCTCAGTGGCCATGTGTGACCCAAATGGGGCAAAGCTAGAACCGCTGTTTGTCCCTGGGCCAGGCCACTCAGGTGGGTCCCCCTAGGTGGGAAGAGAGCCGCAGGTTAGCATGACTAGGTCACAGGTACTGATTCTGAGGGCAAGATGGAGGCCAAGGAGACAGGGTGGGGACACTGGGAGAGGAAGGAAGATGGGAGCGGAAGCAGCGCCCTGGGTGCCAGCCCAGGGAGGCAGACGTGACAGATGTTGCATCCCTCCACCCCACCTGTCCAGTGCCTGATGTGGCCAAGGCCAAGGGGATCTGGGGGAGGGGCAGCCTGAGACCAGGGGCTTAAACACAAACCCACGGGGAGGCCCATTGGAACCTGCTGCCCCTCGAGGCTCGAGTGGTTCCCATCCCTTCTGGAAGTAGGTCTCCAAGTTGGAGCGGAGATTTGGGACTGAGTCCCCACCACCAGAAGGCGTCCTCTGAGGTGGTCCTGAGTGTTCCCTTGCAGGGTGGGGCTGCAGGGGAAGGGAGGGGTAGGCAGGGAGGGAGGAGGAGGGAGCAGTTTGCCAAAGAGCATGACCAGTTCTCCCACTAGCCGCCTGGTTGTCACATTCGTCAAGTTTTCCACGTGTCACACACGCAGGGCAGCCTCAGCCCCTTTGAGAAGCTCTCCGTTCCTTCTGAGCATCTTTTTCCATTCTGACGGCCTCTGAGCATTCCCAGAACTTTTAGCCAGTTTCTAAAATGGAACTCTGCAGACCTTGGCTGAGATGGGCGGTGAGCTGGAGCCCACCAGTAAATGGTCAGGCACAGGCCCTGGAGTCACAAGGCTCTGGATCAAAGCCAGCGCCTGCCCTGCCGACGCTCCTTAGGGCAGTGGCTGGACCTCTCTGAGCCTCTGCTTGTCCCCGTGGAAAGGGTGGCAGTCGTGGGGCCTTCCCTCGCAGGGTGGTTGCACGGGCTGAGCAGCATGCCACGTGCCTGACACTGAACTCCGGGTTCTGTCCAGTGGGGAAAACTGACCCCAGCAGGCCCAGGAATAATTACAGTTGACTATTTTCCTCTGGCAGGCATTGGACACTTAGAACATTCGGGGAGGGGGAAAGAAAAAAAGGACAAAGATAGGTGGATTTTGCCACATAAAGAAAAAATAATTTGTATGCACGAAATAAACCAAAAGGTGGAACTCTTTTAAAAAATAATTTTGAAGATTTCCTTTTAAAATTTCCTGTTGATCATTTTTTTTCTGTTCACAAAAATCATACACTCACCATAAAAAATTTGAAAGTGATTAAAACTTGTGCAATAAAATGGAAAAATTCCTGTGTTCTTGCTCTCTCTTAAAGTAATAGCTAGCATTTTGGTGAATATGTCTTTGGGACTTTATCATTCATATACATTTCCCTCCTAAGCAGGACACACTCTTTTCTGAAACCTGCCCCCCCCACAGTCTGTTGTGGAGGGGGATACGAAAGGAGATGAACATGCCTTGACCTTCAAGCAGCTGTGGGCATGCTTTGTTTTATTTCCCTTTGCCGATGTTGCATGTTTTACAAACGGAAGGTAAGACCTTCCACCAACAAAGAGACTGTGACTCACTGAAGTCTCAGAGGATGGCCAGCGTGTGTTAGCAATAAAGTATTTTAAAGTGAAGGTATGTACGTTACTTTTTTAGACAAAATGCTGTTGTACACTTAACAGACTGCAGTACAGGGTAAATATAACTTACATGTACTGGAAACCCTTCCCCCCCAAAATTGTGTGACTTGCTTTATTGTGATTCCTTTCACAGCAGAGGTCTGGAATCAAACCCATGACATCTCCAAGGTACGACTGTATCACCTTGAATTGTCTGTGTAATGCTTTATATAATCAGTCTCTTCTGGATGGACACATGGGCTGTTTCCAAAATTTTACGATTTACATTAAATTATATAAATGTCTAACCACTATGATGTACATCTGAAATGAATGTAAAATAATACTGAGTGCCAGCTGTAATTAACAAAAAAAGAAAAACTGAAATTCATGTTTTTAAGAGAAAAAGCAGGATGAGCCCTGGCTGGTGTGGATCAGTGGACTGAGCGCTGGCCTATGAACCAAAGGTCGCTGGGTCGATTCCCAGTCAGGGCACGTGCCTGGGTTGTGGGCCAGGTCCCCAGTGGGGGCTAGTGAGAGGCAGCCACACATTGTTTCTCTCCCTCTCTTTCTCCCTTCCCCTCTCTAAAAATAACTAAATAAAATCTTTAAAAATTTTTTTTAAAAAGCAGGATGGTAATACATTCATAGTGTGATCCCATAACAAAACAAACAAATCTATGTATAAAAAAAAAGATTTAGAGAAATCTCAATTGGTGAAAACTTTTCCCAAGGCAGTCTTGCCTCGGATCCACGGTGCAGTGGGATCGTGACTCAGGGGTCACAACACTGGGGAATGGGGGAGTCCAGCCCGGCTTTTATGCCAGGTGCAATGGGCACCGGGTGGATGCTAATTTGCTCAGTCTGTCCCCATTGCGGGCAAAAGGGAGACAGCATTGTGAAAAGGGTGCATGTGACTGGCTGTATCTGAGCCACGGACATTGGTACTTTGGAAGTCAAGGCAGGTGTGCCCGCACCTCTCCAGTGGAGGGGTCTTTTCACGCACATGTGAGGCTGGGCTCTTCCCCAGAGACCCTGGTTCCTCCTGCTGGGACGGGGGTTGAGGGGGAGCCTTTGAATTCTGGAAAGGATCTCTCAGGCAACTGATGCCCCCGCACTCCCCTGGGAAGAGCTGCTTCAGACAATCTGGCTAAAAATCTTCAAAATGCCCAAAAGCAGACGAGTGGCAAAAAGGCATCTAAAAGGTCAGATGACTCGAAGAGGCTGACCCTGCCCAGTGTGCATGGATTAACGTCAAATGAGCAGTCCAACAGGCTTTTAGGCAAATTGGTTCTGCAGGACTGGGACAGCTCCCCTGCCCCCGGGGGACCCTGATCCCAGATGTCTTCCCTTAGCCTCCTTAATCTAAAATCCACTCTGCTTGCCTTCCCTGAGACTCAGTTTTGCCATCTGTAAAACGGGGATAATACCACCGCTTCTTAGGGTTGTTAAGTCAGATTACAAGGGCAAGCACTTAGCCTAGGGCCTGGCATGTAGGAGCAGCTTGCCCCTCAACATCACTGTTGTCACTGGTACTGTTACCGGTGGGAGGGGCCATGGCACTGAGGATGCTTGGGTTGGAGCAAAGCCTTCTGGCAGAGATGGAGGCCAGAGGGGACTGTGAGTGTAAGTAGACCTGGGGTTGTACATTGGCATGGAAGTTCAGGGCCGGGAATCATCTGGCCAGCATGGACATCCACATGGGTGGCCAAGAGGCTGCCAGGCCTGCTCAGCAGACAGCTCTGCCCCCGGGAGGCCATGGCCACGCGGGAGGGATGGACAGGCCCAGCCCCACCCAGGCGGCTGCCATACCTTTTCACTACACTTTCTGATGGTAGACGTGAGCTCACTGACTACCATATCCACACACTTGATACTGGGCTCTTTGAGCTTCTGCACCTGCTTTTTCACTGTGGCTTCAAAAGCGAGGTCAGGTGTGAAGAGGCCCGTCCTGCACCCAGGGAAGAGGAGGGGACAAGAGGAGGAGTAGCCGCAGGTGGGCGGGTGGGTGGGGACAAGGAGGGGAGTGAAAGCCAAGCAGGGCCAGGGCCAGGGTGGAGGATGGCACAGGCATGGGGGAAGAGAGAGAGACATCGACACAGAGAAAGAGAGAGAGAACAGAAGACAATATGAGCATGGGGCCCGGCCCTCCCTGCCACCACCCGGGGCTGGCACCTCCCGGGTGCTGCCAAGCACCCCCCGGTTCTGTGGGTATGGCGGAGGGCGCTGCCGAAGGACCAAATGCCCTGCTGTGTACAAGGCCCCTTACTGAGCTCAAATCTCACCAGGGCTCGGCCCCTCACTCCTCAGCTACACTGAGCCTGCCCTCTCTCTCTTTCTTCCAATGCCATCTTTGTCACAGCCATGGGTCCTCCTAAGGGGATGCCCCAGGCCAGAGCACCACCCAACCATTCTGCTCAATTCTAGGTTTCCCAACACCTCTTGCGCTCAGTTCACCCAGACTCCAGAGCCAGTGCAGTTCCCTACTGCCCCCAGGGTGGCTGCATCCAGCTGCCCGGGGTGCACTGAGCAGCTGCAGGCGGCTCCACGCACACAGATCAAGGTGTACATGGTGCCCCTTGCAGCTGCAGGGTCGCTGCCTGACCTCCGCTCTCCAGCACCCTGCTCTTCTCCTGCCTTCGCTTTCTCCTCAAGGGGCGTCCTTTGCCTTCCCTCCAAAGAGGTCTGGAGGAATTCGACTTGGAAAGACAGAAGAGAGAGAAGAGGAAAGACAGAAGAGTGGAGGTGGTGATAGAGAGGGGCCAGGGCAGCAGTGGGGGTAGGGAGAGAAGGGGGGCTAGGGGGCGGAATCCAAGGAGCCCCGGACTCGGAGTCCAAAGCCTTGGCTTCCAGTAACAGCTCTGCCACCTCCTAGCTAACATGACCTTGGACAAGCCCCTGGATCTCCTGAGCCTCAGTTTTCCTGCTGTGCAGTGGGCGCATCCTCCCCGCCCTGCCCTCCTTGCGTGGTTCTGCGAGGCTCAGAAGGCATAGCAGGCGGAAGAGGGCTCCGTCTCTGGGAGGAGATGCGGATGGAAGGGAAGGGGAGGGCCCCGAGTGGGGGTCCTCGGTGAGGGTGGCATGAGAACGGGGAGGATGAAGGACAGTGAGGGGACAGGGTGCCTGCTAGACCTGGGTCCTCTGCACCTCTCTGGCTGTCCTGGCCCCTAGAGCAGCACCCAAGAATGTCCTGTCCTGCACCTGCCTCCAGGGCCAAGGCTTCCCCAAGACCTCTCCCCGAAGCCCCCCAAATGGCCCACCTCTGAGGGCAGAGAGGGGGCTCAGGGCCACCGCAAGCCCTACTCTCCCTGAGTCGGGGGAGCTCTTGGTGGGCTCTCCGGGTAAATGGCCACCATCATCCCTGTCTTACCAGCGTCTAGTCCCTTGGTGTCCTGGGCCTGGGGGCCAGGCGGGTGGGTGAGGCCCCCTCAGAGAGTCCCCCTGTCCTGGTCTGCGGTGGCCTGCCTGTCCCACCCCGCTGAGGTCTGTACATGCTACTGGGGAGACAGTGGGGGGCATGGGGAAGGGGCGCCTGTCAGCAGTGCAGGAGGCGGGCGGAGGTGCAGGCCGGCGGACCGCCGGGTTACCTTCTTGGTGCACTGTCTAACCGTGCTGATTAGCTCCGAGATAACCATGTCCACACACTTGAGACACGGTTCTCGGATCTTCTTCACCTGCTTTTTCACAATGGTCTCAAAGGCCATGTCTGGGGTAAAGAGCCCCGTTCTGAACGCCCGGAGCGGGAGAAGGGCAGTGTCACAGGCCAGCGCCTTCCAGGAGAGCCGGGCCAGGGCCCACCCCACGCCCCTGAGCTCGCCCCCCTGGGTCGTCCCACTACCCCTCTGTGGGCTTCAGGGTCCCCATCTGTGAAATGGGCAGGGACTCTGAGGATAAGGAAGGACTTTCAATCAATGCTCAAGGTCTGCTTATATCTGCTTTCACGTCTCACTTCCTCTTAAGACCCTGTTCATACTAAAGGTTCTATGGCCAGAAATGGTTTGAAAACTGCTGAACTGGGATCTCTTTAAGAGCCTTTCCAGGAACAAAGCATTTTATTTTAAGACCAGCAGAGTTGTTTTTTTTTTTTTCTCCCCGTGCCTTGGCCAACGAAGTTATCAGTCTATAAATTCCATGCCAAACCTTGGAATTGAACCTGCATGAAAGCAGGGGCATTCTGGCCTGGTTCACTGCCTAGCATAGGGGAGGTGCTTTAAGTTTTCTTGCTGAAAGAACACAGGGTGTAGATCTGGGTCCCTGAAGCGGGTCTAAGCTTTCAAGGAACAGTCTAGTTCTCAGTCCGCCTTCCTGCTCCACAGGCCTTGGGGCTGGCTAGGGGGTGAGGAGTGTGGAGGAACGGGCCCACTCAGGGACCTTGGGACTGTGGAGGGCCTAGGGGGTCCGGAGGGTCGAGGGGCCCCATCCTATCATAAAAGGACACAGACTGATACCTGGATGCTCTGCCCCAGGCCCTACCCAGTGGCTGGGACAGCTTTATGCAGCCACCTGGATAGAACTGGGGGAGCTGTCTCACCCTAGAGATGGGCAGGGAGCCCAGGCCCCCCGGGCGCTGCCTGGCCACCTGTGTCCTGGGCTCCGCCCAGCTTCCCCAGCCTCAGGGCCCTGATCCCAGGACAGCAGAGGAGGGCAGCAGGCTGCAGGGAGTGGGGTGGCTCGGGCCTCCCATCCACCTTCCCCGGCAGGAGCCTGTGCGAACTGGGAGCCAGAAAGTCGGGGTTGAGGAGGCTGGGGGGCAGGGCTCTTGGTCTTTCCCCGAGGGAGGCTTGCTTCTCCACTCCCTGTGCCTCTGCACTAGACCCCGGCCTTCTGCGCTCGGGCCCCCTCCCGGGTCCCAATACGTGCCTGATGCCATGGATATTCTTAATGGCATAGCTGATCTCCCTTCGGAGCTCCTTCTCGTCAAACTCCATCTGTGTAGGACAGTGAGAGGTGGCCAGCCGGTCAGGGACTGTCCCCACTCTCAGAGAGGTCACGATGGGGCCCACCCCACTCCCAGGGCTGGGCGCAGGGGCCAAGGTATGCACGGAGAGTCCTGGGGGCGCGGGTGGGTAGTCTGGAGCCCTCCTACCCCCCGGAGCCTGTCCTACCTTGACCAGCTCAAAGGGGAAGCGCTCATGGAAGATGCGGTTGATGCGGGCTCCCCCCGACAGTTCATAGGTGTCGATCTGGTCCCCAGAGCCCTCAATGCGCTTCTCAAAGTCCACGGCAAACTGCTGGACCATCCTGGGGGGAGAGGGGTATGGCCTGAGGGGCTGCGGCAGCCCAGTGGAGGGGACCTGGGAGAGCCCTGTGCCGAGTGGCTGGGGGGAGGTGCAGCTCAGGATGGGGAGTCGAAAGTTAGGGGGACCCTCACTGCAGCAGGGCCTTGGTCTTGCGTGCTGGGTCGTCAGGACGGAAGTTCTTGTACTCCTCCACCTCCTTCTCAATGGACAGCAGCTGGCTCTGCAGCTTGTTCCGCAGCCCCGGCAGCGTGTCCCGGATGTGGTTCGTCAGTTGCTGGGGGTGGGGCCAGACAAGGGTTAAGGGCAAGGTCACAGTCCCAAACCCCAATGCCCACAGGGCCAGGCAGGCACCAGGATGCCAGGGAAGCTGTGGACATGGTGAGGGGGAGAGTTAAAGAGATGGCCACAGCCCTGCCCACTGCTGCCCTGCCCCCCAGAACAGGCCCTGGCACACAGTAGGTCCTCAGACAGGTGTATTAATTGAATTAATGAGCGAATAATTCAATTTTCAAAAAGGCTAGGAATCTAGATTTTTATTTAAAACTACCCGACTTTTGACTAATATTTCTAGACACCACAAGGGCCACACGAAATGCATCCGGGGCGGGGGTGAGTGGCAGGCTGCCCCCTTCTCAAGCCCTGAGCTCACTCCAGCTAGGTCCTCCCTCCCGCACAGAATCTTCCTGAACCTGCACGACCGATGAACCCAGGTCTTACCACCATTACTGCCGTTTCACAGATGCAGAGATGGAGGCTCAGAGAGCCGGACACCAGCTCAGCGGGTGAGTGACAAAGTTGGGATTAGAACCCAGGTCTGTGGCCTTGAGACTCCCAAACCCTGTTCCATGCCACACTGCGTTCCCTATTGCCTTCCTTCCATCATCACGACACATGCCTCAATTTCTGAAGCCCCAGTCTGGATGGAGAAACACCCTAGGGAGGCTGCTGGGATTACCAGCCCCCCTCCAGATCAGCCTCTCCACTTCAGGAGGAACCCAGGTCTTCAGCTGAAAGAGGCCAGTCCTGGCCTTCACACCCAAGCCCCTGCCAGCTCTGCCCTCCATGCAAGACCCTGGTCTTCTCTTCACCCCGGGGGTTCTAGGGCTCCCCTCCTCCAGTCCCCAGACAGGGAATGGTTCATGATGCCAGTCGCTGCTGGTCACCCTCACAAACCCCGCTTCAGTGATTCTGTTCTCGTGCTGGTTTTCCCAGGCCTCATTTGGGCCCGAGCCCTACCTGGTTGAGGACCTTCTGCAGGTAGGGGGTGCCCATTCGGTCAGCCAAGTGTCGGTAGGATGGGTGGGACAGGAAGAACTTGCGTTCGGCGGCCAAGGCAGCCGTGATGTCCTTTTTGCCATCGATGTCCTTCTGGCTCCGGTTCACCACCCCGATGTAGCCTGTGGATGGGGCCAAGGTCAGGGTCGACCCCTTGTAGGGGGCAGGGGTAAAGGGGAAGGGCAGCGCAGCGCATGGCAGGAGGGGCCTGACTACCTCTGCGCAGGGGGAGCAGCTTGTTCTCCAGCACATCGCGGGCATCTGTGCCTTCGTCCATCAGGTCCAGCTTGGTGATGACGCCGATGGTGCGCTGACCTGGAGGGCGGCAATGAGGGGGTAGCCCCGGGCACTCCTGCTGCCATCCTGCCACCCTGTTTCCCACTCCCTCACCCGCTGCCCGCCTGCCTCGTTCGTTCTCCACAGAGTGGCCAAAAAGATTTTTAACACTTTTTCCCTGAAAAATATTATTTATTTATTTTTAGAGAGAGGGAAAGGAGGGGAGAGAGAGAGAGAATCTTTGAGGTGTGAGAGAAAGAAACATCGGATGGGTTTCTTCTCGAACATGCCCCAACAGGGGACCGGGCCCACAACCCGGGCATATGATCGTGCCCCGGCTGGAATCCAACCTGCGACCTCTAGCTTTGCGGGATGACACTCAACCCACGGAGCCATCCCGGTCAGGGCCAAAATGATTTTTAAAGGCATGAATTGGATCCCACCCTTCAGTGGCTCTCTCTCACACTGTGAATAAAAGATCCCTGGGGCCTGTTGCTGGCTTTGGGTGGGAACTTACCCTGGGGGTCCACCTCCTTGGCGATCTTGAGGGCATCGGAGTTGGCCAGGTCGGAATTAGCCGGAGACACGGCCAGGATGAGGCAGTTCTCCTTGGTGACGAACTGCATAAGCATGTCCCGGATCTGAAACTCGATGTCGGGAGGTTGGTCTCCCACCGGGACCTTGGTCATTCCGGGCAAGTCCACCAGGGTCAGGTTCAGCACTGGACAGGGCGGATAGAGGGCTCGAGGTGAGTGGCTGGGCAGTAGGTGGGCGGATTCAGAAGCAAGGTTTACAGAAGATCCCCTAGGGAGCAGGGCCACAGGTGGGCGGGGTTAGGAAAGGCCCAGAGCTGAAGTGAGACCCGTTGAAGGCGTGGCCAGGGGTGGGTGGAGTCATGACAGGGTGGGGCTTGGGGTAGGATGCTCTGAGGAGGTCGCTGTAGTGGCAGACTCGACTGGAGGGCGGGGCTAAAAAGGGTTGTGGCCAAGAAAATTGTCCTATGGGGCGGGGCTAAGCAAGGGAGCCCAGAGGCCCAGAAGGCCGCCAGGTTTTCTCACCGTGAGGCGAGTAGACTCGGAGGTTGATGGGCACCGGTGAGATGCCTTTGTTGGTGCCTGTGACCCGGTCGGTCTCAGCCTCGATCTCCAGACGCACCTCTTCGAAGTCGGTGAATTTCTTCCCCTTGCAGTGCAGGAACTCGGCATATTCTGCTCCAACAGCGTGGGGTGAAGGTGTTGGAGAGGAGGAGGGGGAGTGAGCATCATAGCTTGGAACCCACCTGGGTCCCATCTGCCACTGGGAATAGAACCCCAGCCCAAACACTGCTTTTCCTCCCACCCCACCTCTCCGTTATGCATTTTTATCCTCACTGTCCAGATGGGGAATGAGGCCCAAAGACGGGAACCCCCCCTCGNCCCGCACCAACCCCCCCCCCCCCCGCCCCTGCAAAGTCACACAGCATCTGGTTCAGCCCCTAGAGGTGCACGCTATGCCGGACCTCTCCTTGAGGATGGGGTAGGGGGCTGCAGAGGCCAGCCTGGCTGGGGAGGGCACGCACCTGTGGTAGCATTGACCAGCTGCAGGACCAGGGGGCGTCTGGTGACAATGCCAGATCCTCGGGGCAGGAAGTCCCTGCAGTGAATTGGAGGTAAGAGGAGGGTCAAGGACTGAGGAGGCTCCCTCAGGCCCAGCGGCACCTGTCCTGCCTCCAGGAGTTCCAAACCTCCCCCAAGGTCCCCACCACACCTCAGCCCAAGGGCTTCAGGGCACTAAGGGCAGATCGCAGCTGCGAAAGGTTGAAAAGAACTCCTCTGAGTTCCCCGGGTCACAGAACTTATGCACCTGAGCTGGCAGGAGACAAGACCAAGTCCCCAGGCCTGTCTCAGTTCTGCCTTATGTTGGTTCTGAGCCAACAGGAAGTCCCTGCCCTAACCCAGTCACTGCCATTCAACCCAGAAGAAACTGAGGCCCAGGGTGCCCCGCATGCACAAGAGTCCCGAGGCCACAGAGTGGATCCCAAGGAAACGGAGCCGCACCTCCTTTCCTCCCTTCCGTTGTGGGCAAGGGCAGTATATCACTTCCCCTTCTCAGAGCCGTCTGGCTGGGGTTGGGCATGAGGGGGGTGGGGGAAGAAGGAGGCAAGGAAAAGAACTCGTGCTTCCTAAGTGCCTACTGCATGCCAGGCTTTTCCTGGGCAATATCTCATGGATTCCACACAAGAGCCCCATGAGGCAGGTGCTGTTATTCTCCTCATTTACAGGTGAGGAAACTGAGGCTCAGAGATGCTCAGATGTTCAGGCTGCACAGCCGGTGTCTGACAGAGCAGACCCTGGGCCCAGCTCTGTTCGACTCTGGAGTGACAGCGCCCTGGCCTCCAGCCCCATGTAAACCCGGTTCCCTATAAGAACTGGACCGAGGGGTCCCCAAGTCACCCCCTGCCCCCAGACCTGATGTCTGTACTGCAGACACGTGCCTGCACGGATGCCGACCTCAGCAGTCCTTTGGGCTAACTCTCGGGGGTGCAAATTTACTCCGTCCTGTCAGCTCTTCTCTTCCCCACCCCCTCCACCCCAGGGCCCCGCCCAGGCTGGCACAAGCACGAGGGCGGAGGCCTCTCCGGATCAAGCTGTTGGAACCCATGGTCATGGGATCCTCAGGACCCGGGAAAGCGGGGAGCAGGCTGGGGCCTGAGGGTCTGTGAAGAGCTAGCTGCTCTGCCACCTCATCCACGGAGGGGCACATAGGGGCCCAGGAAGGGGAAAGCCACACTCAAGGCCACATAGGGCTGGGACAGAGCCAGAGCAAGAATCCCAGTCTCCTGCCCCCCCAGCTCAGAGTCTGACCTGGACACGCACAGCTTCCTGCATGCCAGGGTTGGGGACAGAGAGTCCTGGGTTCCTGGGGTCAAGGTCTCTTGGGGGCGTTGGGGACGCCTCCTCTATCTCCTGTCCTCACCCTGCCCCTCCTCCGGGGAGTTCAGAGGCTACTGGGGAGGAGTCAGCTACTTCAGTGGGGAAGGAGCAGGATGAGAAATCCTGCATTTATTCATCATTCCAGATGCTGGGCACGTACTTCTCGCTTTTGCAAGACTGTGAGCCTCAGAGGGCAGGACTTGCACGCTGCTGTCCCCCACTGTCCCCCAGTGCCCGGCACAAGGCTTAACACACAAGAGCTCCTTAATAAATGTTGACCGAGCTCCCGAGTCCTCAAAACAGTGCTCTGCATGGAAATCATCATTTCGCTGATAAGGCAGCTGAGGCTCAGAGAGGTGGAGTGACATATCCAAGGTCCCCCACTTAGGGATGGCAGGGCTAGTGTCAGTGTCTGTGTCTGTGGGACCCCAGGGCCCGGGAACTTCCCCGTCAAACCCCACTGCTCACTAGACTCGAGAAGGCAGACGTGGCTTTTTACGTAATTCAGTTCAGTTCTGTCTAGGACGTATTTGGGAGCAGCTGCTCTGCGCCAGGCCCTGTGCCGGGCCCTGGCGATGGGAGATGATGAGTCAGACAGTTCCCACTCGGAGGAGCTCACGGTGCGGTGGGAGAGAGACAAATAAACAGATAATGCAATGCAGTGTGACATGTGCTGGAGAGGAGACACGCCAGGCAGCACAGAGAAGGTGATTAGCCAGGGTATGGGGGCGCTTCCTCTGTCTGTCTCCCCCATCCCTTACTGACTCCTTTGGAGGGCGACTCCCCAGTATTTGGGGTCTCCCAGCATTGTGGAGACAGGACATCTATTTTTACGGAGCTTAGGGCAAGTGTGGGGGCCTGGGGTCCACCCTCTTCCCCATTAGCTCTGCCCCAGCTATTCCATGGCAACAGTGGTTGCCATGGGAACTTTAGGAGGGGCTGGGAAGGATGGGACTCCCCACAGAGAACCCCCCACACAGAGACACGGACTTTCCCTGGAGCTCTTCCCTGAGAGCCCTCCCCGCGCACATACGGGCCACTCAGACCTGGCAGTGGGGAGAGGTCTGAGAAAAGCCACACAGAGGGTGTATGGAGCCCAGGACCAGGCTGAGGGGGATGCTCAGGGGTCTGGGCCAGCCTGCCCCAGGTCACTGGTTCTCCAGGGCTACTTAAAGGACAAGCAGCTTATAGGAAGCAGGAGATTAGAGGGCAGGGCCATGTGTGGGAGCCAGGCCCCTTCACAGACCAGCAGGGCCAGGGTGGGGACGGGGTTGCCTGGGTGGGGAGGAGCCCCATCTCTGCCATGGCCCAGGTTCTCTAAGGGAACCCGAATTCCCTGGGCAGCTTGTTAAAACGTGCATTCCTCTAACATGCAGGGTTCAAATTTTGTGCGGTCAGGTGCAGGGGAGGGGAGGAGGGAATCTGGGTTTTACACACAATCCCCATATGACTTTCATGTTCCCTTTCAAGTTCAAGGATCACTGGCTTAGTGGTTAGGAACCAGTGCCGGGCAGAAGCTCCGGGTTCAAATTCCACCTTGGCCATTCCCCAGCTTGGTGCCCCCTGCAAGTTGCTTCACTCTCCGGGTCTCAGGTCCTCAACTGGGAACCAGCGTCATCTAAACTGCGTGTCACATACTACCTCGCGTGGCTGCGGAAAGTGCTTAGGAGGCACTGGGTGCCCAGGAGGTGCTCCGTGGCTTGAGGGGCCTGCCAAGACAGCCTCCTGTTCCCAGCCTCCTCCCCAGGAGGGTCATCGCAAGGGGTCCAGGACCCTGAAGAGCCCTCTGCCTTGCCTTCTCCAGGCACCCAGTCGGAGCTCAGGATGCTGACTGCGAATCGGTGGGTGGAAACAAGGGACACTGAGGAGAAGAAGCTTTCAGAGAACGTCTCATTCCCCTGTCACTGTCCAGGGGACAGGACAGACTCCCAGAGAGGGGCAGGGGGCAGTGAGGCCGAGGTGCTGGGTGAGGTGGCTGAGATGGGCCCTGAGGCCTGTTTCCCTGCCCCACCCCCGGACAGTTGGAGAGGAGCACCTGCTGGTCCAGAGTGCCTCTCTCCTGGACAGATTCCTGCACGGGGCACAGGCTCAGCACATAGTAGGTGCTCAGGCAACACTCAAAGGAGGCAGCATAGCCCAGCCTAGCAGCTCCTCGGCTCTGGCCTTTCACTCAGCCACACTGTCCACTAGCGCTCGAAGTGTCCCCTGTCACGTCCCCACTGGGGACTCGGGTCTGATCCAGCCTCCAGCCAGTGCCACCCCTGCACCGCCCACCCAACTTCTGGTTAGCCTGAAGGAGGATGGAACAGGTGCCCAGAGAAAAGGGTGTTGGGCCCACCAGCCCTGGTGGCCGCGTGGGCGGGAGGGATGGTGGCATGCCAGCTCTCCCCACTCGTTCTGGGCAGATGGTGGTTTCCCAGGGGGGCCATGCCTCGCCATATGCAGTGGCACCTTTAAGCCTGATGCACAGAGAGGAGGAAATAAACACCTCTCAGGGCCTCCTAACACCACACGCTCCCTGTCTGAATTGTCACTGTCATCCGCAGAGGGGTTCGGGGAAAGTATACCAAAGGTACCCCTAGTCTGGTGCCTGAGATCCGAGCCCAGAGCTCAGGGACCCTGGTCCCAGGTCTGGCTGAATGCAAACTATGTCAGAGAGCTTCATGCCTGGTCCGTTGTGCACCCAGCAGTGCTTGTCCTTATGTCTCCTATTTCCCAGGCTCTGATGTCAGCCTGGCCTGGCATTGAATGTCACAGCTGCCACTTAGGAGCTATGTGGCTTAAATGACTATACCTCTCTGAACCTCAGTTTCCACATCAGTGAAATGGGCTGCTGGGGGCTTGTATAAGATAATGCCTGGTAAACGGTAGCTGTTAGGATTATAAATTCTGATCCCTGGAACTTGTTGAGCAAGCTGAGAATACAGGGCAGGCTCCCACAACCATGTCACCAAACGGGACAGCAGGGAGGGAGCTAGGAGGTGGGTCTCCCAGGAGCTGGCCAGAAGAGTGGGTGGTGGGCCAGGGTATCTCCAGCCAAATCTTGCCCCTGGCAGTGGGAGGCAAGGGGCCCTGCGGGCTCTGAGGAGCCCTCTAACACAGGGAGCCAGGGCGGAGGCGAGCATGTAGGTGGGCCAAGAAATACAGTTGGGAGGAGGTGAGGCTCCTCCAGGCAACAAGCCCCTCTCTGTTCCCGCCACCCGGGAGGCCCCGGGCGCGCCCACGTCACACAGCCCATGGGTTTCCAGTGGAGGTTTGAGCATTTCAGGGCAGTCCTGGCTTTGGCTGTCCCTGAGGTTCTGCTGTCCTGCGCAGGGACTGGGCTGGTCCTGCTTGCCACCACATCGCCAGCACCCAGCACGAATCCAGCACGTACCGCACCCCTGATGGTCTGGAGAACAATTTGAGGAGGAGCTTCTCCAGTTTCCCCACCATCACCTGCGTCGTCCAGATGTGGAAACTGAGGCACAGAAAGGGAGGAGTGGTGCCCAGGGCTCTGGACGCCAAGTCTGGGGCTCTCTCCACAACCGCTATTTTGTCTATTAAAGAAATGACTTTTGTTTCTACTGTATCTTTCCATCCTTCCGACCTGTCTTCTTTGCTTCCCTTCCCTCCTTCCTTCCTTCCTTCCGAGTGTTGATGACTTTATATTTTCAAAATGGAAATCAACTTCTCTTTTGCCCCTTACTTTTAAAAATCTTTGGGCTTCCAGTGGCAGGGTTTGGGGAAGGTAGTGACAAGAAGCCCCTGAAGCAGCCCAAGAAGCAGGCCAAGGAGAGGGACGGGATAAGGCATCCAGCAGAGGCAAACAGCGGAGGAGAAGAGACTCAAGGAGCTAAAAGTGGAGACCGCAGGGAAGGGCCTTCTGGCCACGGAGGGAAGAAATCTGGCAAAAAGTGAGCTGTCCCTTGTGCCGGGGGCAGTAACGGTGACTCTCAGTTCCATTCCTGTTTGAACACCTGGGTTCCCTGTCCTGTCACCTCCCGCCCCCACAGCTAGAATGAACTGGAATGAGGCGTTGTCTTGGAGACCGCTGTACCTTTAAGAATAAACTTTCATAAGAAGTTTTTTAAATCTTATGCAGACTGCTGGCCAGAAAGGCCGCCGGGCTGTCAAATCCACTTCATCGAGAGGTTTCTTTTGGGGTGACAGAAGTGCCCTAAAATTAGATCGTGACGACGACGGTTGCACAAGTCCGTAAGCGCACTCCCAATCCCTGAGCTGTGCACTAACACGGGTGAGTTTTCTGGCAGGTAAATTATACCTCGATGAAGCTGTTTAACACGGATGTTTGCAGGCCTGTGTGAGGCCGGTGTGCCAGTCTCCCCATCTTAAAGGGGAAGAAACTGAAGGTCAGCGAGACAGAGTCAGGTGCCCCTCACCTGCCAGCACGCGCTGGGCTCCCCTTTACACTTGGGTGGCAGCTCTACCTGCTGGACAGCGCATCCCGGACTCGTCCTGCCCCTCAATCCGGAGCTACGTCCGGGTATTTCTTATTTCTTATCACCGGCAGCTTGATGTGCAGGACTCTCAGCTCCACCACTAAATTGGACTCTGCTGCAAACCTCAGTTTCCCCGTCAGTGAAATGGGATCAGTCCATGGAGCAAGAGGTCCCCAGGGGCCAAGGCAAGTGCCCGGCGGGAGCTGCTGGGTCCCTCCCAGGCCTCCTGTGGGCTGTCCTCACTGCTGGGAGGCAGGCCCGGGGCCAAGAGGGGGTCCTTTCTGAGGTCCTGGGTGAAGCTGGGATGTGAGGGCTGGGGTGGAGTGGGAAGAGACGAGGGCAGCCTCCCTAGCCTGTCGCGGAACTCCAAGGAGCCTGAATTTCTGGCTTCCAAGCCAACTTTTCCCATCCTGCAAGATGGCAGATGAAAAAACCGAGAAGCCGGGTACTAAGGAGAGGAAACCTGAAGCCGAGAAGGCTGATGCCGGTGGCGAGGTTAAGAAGGGTCACCTCCAGGCCAAGACGCCTGAGAAGGGGAGGCTCCACTTCGGGCGGAACCCTGACCTCGCCCCAGGAACTGGCAGACATTCCCGGCCCGCTGTGTATTCCCGAAAGGCCACGCACAAGGGGCCGTCTCCAGCAGCTACATCCAGGATTAGGAAGAAAAAGGAGGAGGAAGGTCTTGCCACTGTCACGGAGCCAACCGGTGGCGACAAGACGGGTGGTAACCACCCGAGTGGGTAACCTTCGCAAACACCTAGATGTTATTCTACAGGAGATACACGTGGAAAGACGATGCGCCGTGGCCGGAAACACTTCAGTCGGCGGGCCATTCTCATCGTCCTCCCTGGGGCCAGAGGGTGGTCTTCCCGAAGCAGCTGAGCAGTGGCCTGCCACTTGTGACGGCACCTCTGTCCCTTAACCGAGTTCCTCTGCATAGAGCACACCAGAAGCTTATCACTGCCACCTCCACCAAAATTGGTATCAGCGGTGTGAAAGTCCCCAAATATCTCCCTGATGCTGCGGCAGGAGCCGCGCATGCGCAGACACAGGGAGAGTGGGCTCTGGGACGGAAACGCAAGACTGCAGAGCAGCACAGGGGCTTTCGGAACGCCCGGGCCTCGCAAACTCCGCGAAAAGTCAAAGTGGCCCCTCGGCCCCAGGGCTCCCTGGGCTCTGTGCTCGCTCTCACCGGTGGGCTCTGGCCTCACACACGGCTGCTCGAAATTTCTTACGAAGAACCTACTTAAATAACTGATTTGTTAAACATTCTGCTCTAGCTGGTGTGGCTCAGTGGATGGAGTGCCAGACTGGGAACCAAAGGGTTGTCAGTTCGATTCCCAACCAGGGTAAGTGCCTGGGTTGCGGGCCAGGTCCCCAGTTGTGGGCGCTCGAGAGGCAACCACACATGGATGTTTCTGTCCCTCTCTTTCTTCCTCCCTCCCCGTCTCTAGAAGTAAAGAAATATAATCTTTTTAAAAACTTTCAAGCCAGCCTGCCAGGTTGTTATGAAGGTGTGTTTGTCAAGACTGCAGAATGTATTTTGCTTAACAATTCCTCAGCTTAATTTATAACTGGAATATTCAGACAAGTGGCGGGTGCGCCTCCCACACCCGAGGGCACTGCCTGTGGCTGGCTTCCTGTGCTCTTGGCTCCCGCTCTGTCCCTCCCTCTCGGCTCACCTGCATCCCATCCCCTGGGGCTCTGACCCTCTGACCCCAGCCAAGGCCTGGGAGTTCTCCTGGCGCCAGGATCAGATGCAGAAGCTGATCTGTCTTCCGCCAGAGTCTTCACCTTTCACATCCAGCTCTGCTGGAGGGGGCGGGGGTTTGGGGAAGATGTCCCCTGGTCCGGGCTGGGCACACAAGGCTTGGCTCAGTATACAGCAGGGGCATGCTCTGAGCACGCAGGGTGTCCCGCAGGGCCACTAGCACCTCCCCGATTTTCCTGGTCCCACTTGGGTCTCCACTCCTTGGGCCTTTGCTCAGGTGCAACCTGTGCCCAGAGTGTGGCAGCCTCGTTGCCTAACCAAGTCCTCCTTTGCTCAGGGCCGGACGCCTATGCTCAGATGCCTTCTCTGGACCCCTGAGGATCCTCTCCCTTCAATACCAGGCTCCTCCCGCCCTTCTTCAAACACTCAGCAGAACCCTTGGTGTGAATTAGTGTCTGCCTGTCCTGCTTGGCTGTGAGCCCCCCCCAGAGCAGGGGTGGGTCTGGCTTGTGCAGAGCCATGGCCTCAGGGCCTGTCCTGCTATAAGTGCCAAGGAGATGTCACTGCCCGCTGACGCTCTGGTCAGTGACTGCCTACCCACAACGTTTCAGTTTTCCCCCAATTCTCTTTGGCCTCAGTGTCCAAATCTGAGAAATGGGACCACTAAAGCATTTCAAAATGTTCAGGGGGAGAGACAGAGCTTAGTAGTGGGTACAAGCTGCCCGCCATGGGAAGGGCTGGGGCCAACCCAGAGGGGCTCTCAGAGGCCAGAGACCAGTGCCAGTCTGTGCTGGGATGAAAACGTGGAGGAAGGGGCAGAGGGATTGGTAGGAGGCAGGGAGCCTGAGCAGGTTAAGCAAAGATGCTAGGAAACCCCAAACCTTGCCTCCCAGGCTGCCATACCCTGGGTGGAGAAGATCCCCACTCTGGCCACCCCTCCCAGCCAGCACCTCTACCCAGGCAGGGACAGTACAGGCACCTCCTTGATGCCAGGCCCCCTCCGGAGCTCTTTGTGGGCATTATCTGAACACTCCCCACAACCCCCTGAGGGACGTGCTCTTGCTATCCCCATTTTACGGGTGAGGAAATAGCTGAGCGGGCCCAAAGTGGCAGAGCCGAGCTACAAGTCCCGGCCTGATTCTGGAGCCAGAGCTCTCAGCCTCCCGCCATACTCCCACCTGCCTGGGGACCAGAGTGAGAGCAGCCAGGGTGCTGGCGCCCGGAAGCTGGTCCCAGGACACCCCACTCTTGGCTCTGGATGGGCACGGTGGGGAGTGGATAGGCAACTGGGGTCAGACAAAGTGGAGCCCGGGGCCCCAGGCATCTGTTTGTGAAATGCTGGGGTGTCGGGGGCCCACGCACATTTCTCCGTCTGCACACTTCCCCAGGATGATCTCATCTACTCCACAAGAACGGCTTCCAAATTTACATTCCCAGCCCGCCATCCCCCTGAGCCCTCCATGTGCATCCTCACACTGCCCACCCCACGCCTCAGACTCCACAGCTCAAAGCCAAACCCCCAACCTTACCCCGTCCCCCCAAACCTGCCCCCCACCCCATACTCCCAGAGTGGCGCCCACACCCAGCCAGGGTCAACAGCGCTGAAGTCGTCCTCCATCCCTTTTTCCTCGCCCTCCACATCCCACCCACAGGCAAGTCTCATGAGACTTTCCTCAAAATAGATCCCAAAGCCCACCATTCTCTCTACTGCTAAACTCTGGTCCAGGGCCCGGCCCCGCTGCCCACTGCAGCGGCCTCCTCCTTTGTCTCCTGCTCCTTCTCTTTCAAGCCCAACTCCTCACCACGGCGTGAGGGCCTCGGAGACCAGGCCCCGCCTGCCTCCCTGACGCCATGTTCTCTCTGCTCACCAGACACCAGCCACAGTGGCTCCTCTCTGTTCTTCAGACACATCAAATGTGTTACTGGCCCGGGGCCTTTGCATTTGCCATCCCCACGGCACAGAATGTTTCTCCTGGGTTAGTCACGTGGCCTCTCATCCCTTGGTTCTCATCTCAGACGCTGTCCCCTTCGCCGACCTCCCCGAGGACAGCAGCCCTTCTCCCCTCCCGAGCATCGACCACATTCTCCCGCGTTGCTCGCGTATGTGCTCCCGAGTTCACGATTTCAGTTTCCTCTCTGGAATGCAGAGCCTTTGTCTTTTCCACGACAGACACATTCTGGACACTCTGTGAATGTCAGCTGAGTGACTGACAAGTCAGCCTCAGTGTTCCCTTCTGTACGAAGGGGGTGGAGAAACAACGTGGACCCAGACAAGTCCTAGCAGGGTCCCGGGCAGCTGCTGGGCCAGCCCCGTTACAGAGCCAACGACAGGGTCCTCCCAGGTGCCCGGGAGCTTCTGCTTCCTCTGATGCGCTCTCCACTCCCTCCTCCCTGTGGGGGTTGACCCCTGGGAAGCCTCAGCAGGCAGAGCTGTTGTTACCATGCAGATGGGCCTGGGGACGCAGCCCTAGATGGAGAGGTGAGGGAGCCCCGAGGGAGGAGGCAGGGTCAGCTAGGGCTCCACCGAACCTGGGCCTGCACCTGAACACTGGCACTTCTTCCTGCAGGGCCAGCATCAGAGGGCACTGGGGAGCGGAGGGCAGCGACAGGGCCCACCACTCCACGAGCAGAAAGCTGTGGCCCACCGGCCTGCTGTGCTGCCAATGCTGGCACCTCCCTCTGCTAGACAGTGAACTCCTCGAGGGCAGCGGCCGGGTCTTCCCAGACACACGGTCCCCAAACCTAACTGATGACCAGCTCCTCCCTCCCTGTGTTCACAAAAGGGCTTTTATACCCATGGACTCATCGAAGCCCCCCACCCCCTGTCTCAGGAAGGTAGGACGGCAGCTGTCAGTGTTGTCCCACCCCGCACACCTGCACATCCACCCCCGTGCCCAGCGCTGGGCTTGGCTGCCAGAGGCTGTGCAGGTCAACAGGAGGAACCTGGGCCCTGTAGGCTTTCCCGGCTGTGTGACCTTGGGCAAGGCGCCTAACCTCAGTGTCTCTGTTTCTTCGGCTGCAGGGTGGGCATCATGGTACCTGCCTCATGGGGCTGTCGTGGGCACATGGGAANACCCATGGACTCATCGAAGCCCCCCACCCCCTGTCTCAGGAAGGTAGGACGGCAGCTGTCAGCGTTGTCCCACCCCGCACACCTGCACATCCACCCCCGTGCCCAGCGCTGGGCTTGGCTGCCAGAGACTGTGCGGGTCAACAGGAGGAACCTGGGCCCTGTAGGCTTTCCCGGCTGTGTGACCTTGGGCAAGGCGCCTAACCTCAGCGTCTCTGTTCCTTCGGCTGCAGGGTGGGCATCATGGTACCTGCCTCATGGGGCTGTCGTGGGCACATGGGAAAGGCAGGCATTCTACGTGTGAGAGGCAGGGATGTGGTCTGTGCGCTGGACAGTGTTGGGTGTCCCTAAGTGCGATTTAAGGAACTAAGGCCTCAGGGCTTTGTCATCTCCAGGGTTCCCTCACTCCCTCCCTCTGCCTGCTGGGCCACGGGGAAGGGGCCCATCTGTGTGTCTCGTGCCTGTGTCTCTGCAGCTTTGGGGGTCACGTGAGAAGGAGGAGGGCTCTCTGGAAGCCGATCCCCAAGAGACAGACGGCCTCCCCTCTGCTGACCAGATGGACTGGCCACCCCCACAGTGGCTTTCCAACATCCCACGGACACACTGCTCCAGTTGGGACCCTACTCTCCTGCCCACCCTCCCGCAGTTGGCACTGGGCTTCCCAGCTCATTAAAGGGGCAGAAACAACCATCCAGTCCAACTGTCCATTTTAGAGATGGGAAACTGAGGCCCAGAGAGGGCAAGTGACTGGCCTGAGGCTTCACAGCCAAACCAGGCTTGGCCCCAGGATGACCAGAACTGCTGCCCCTCAGAGGGAGGGCCTCTGGCTCCCTCTCCCACAAGCCAGTCTCTTCCTTAGCCCCGAAGGTCATTGGAAGGAAGCTAGGGCTTCTAGAGGTGAGGGAGGGAGAAGACAGCGTGGGGAGGGAGGTCAACACCAACCTGCCCCTCCCTCAGGCTGCCCAGCCCCCATCCAGCTCTCCAGCACTGGGAGAACGTCATCCTCTCTCTCTCCTCAGCACCCCCAAAGCCATCTCTGCCACCCCTTTCTTGGGGGAGCATGGGGGTCACGACCCTTCTGCCCCCCAAACCCGGGACTTTTTTTGTCTTGGCTCCCCACTCCCTGCCACCTGGCCTTCCCCGCGCCTTGTGGGATCAGAAGCAGGAGGGGGATTAGGTTCTGCAAATGGCTCCCCCCTCCCCGCCATCCTGCCTCCCTGTCTTAGTCATCTTTGCCCTCCGCAGCCTTCTCCCTCCATTACGATCCCTCTGTCAGGCCAAGGGGAGAACGACATTGACAGGCGCCCTCCACCCAGGGGCGGCGGCGGAGCAAAGGGGCCGGCTCGTCAAAAAGGGCTCAGAAGCAGCGTTTCCCCCACCCCCCCTTCTCTTCCTCATCCTGCAGCCTGCGCCTCCCCCTAACCGCCGCGCTGCGCACGGATGGCGGCGGAGCCGCAGAGGTGTGTGTGTGAGGGAGCGAGGCTGCGCCTGGTCTTCGAGGCCCACGGGCTCTGTCCTCTCCCTGGGGCTGTGGGGGGTGTCCCCTGCCGCCGTCCAAGAATTCCCATGGCGAGAGGGAGCTGTCCTCCGTAAAGCCTAGGGGTGTCCTCCGTAGGGCACTGCCCCGGGGGTGCTGCCCCTCCAAGGGATCACGGAGTCCAAGGCAGGCGCTGAGTAATGCAGGCCCCTCGGTGCCCATGTGGCGGGTGGGAGGTAGGCAACCCCGTGCAAGGGTCTCCTGGCAGAGCGCTGTCTTCCCTAAAGGATGGGGTGGAGGAGGGGGGCGTGATACCGTGGCCGGTGGCCTGGCGCGGTTTTCGGACTAACTGGGGACCCTGCGCCCCTGACGGGCTCTCATGAAGGCGGAGGGCCGCCTTCCCTGGCTGGAGGCGGGGTAGGGGGCCGCGGTCCGCGGATGCAGCGCTAGGGGCTGCGAGGTCGCAGCGCCGTCGGGGCCGGGGGCAGAAGCCCAGGGGACTCAGGTGGGGAAGTCCGCGCTCCGGCGCGCGCTGTTCCTACCTGCCTACGAAATTCTCCAGCACCGAGCTCTTGCCCGCGCTCTGGCCGCCCACCACGGCTATCTGAGGCAGGTCGAGGTCAGCGTTCTGGCCGATGGCGGAGAAGGCGTCCTGAAGCCGGTTGACCAGCGGGATGAGATCTTCCATTCCGCGGTTGCCCATAGCTGCGGCGGGCCCCGCGGGCTGCGATCCGGCCGCGGCTCCGGCTCCCGGCTCAGGCTCCGCCGCTGCAGCCGCGCGCTTCGACTGCCTGCGCCGCTGGCCCCCCGCCCCTCCGGGATCGGAGCGAAGCGCTGCAGCGGTAAGCCGCCAGAGGGCGCCCGCGGCGCTGCAGGGCTGCGTCCGTGCACAGGCGCCACCTGCGGCACCATGGGGATTGTAGTCTTTTCCTTCTGCGGGTTTCGGGGAGCTTGAGCAGTGTCTTCGGGGCGCGGATGCTGGGTTAAGGATATAATTTCTGGGAATGGGTGAGAATCTCACCCCTAGTACCGGACAGTGGAGTCTCGGACAGTGGTTGTGGCTGCTTCACTCCATCTTGCAAATGGGGAAACTGAGGCTTGGAGAGTAGATGGGCCTTCTCCAAGGCCACAGTCTTCTGAGCACCTCCCAGAAGTAGGGTCTGCCCTAGACACTGGAGATACAACAGACAGACGAGGTCTCTCCATCCTCACCGATCTTACATCCGGGTGGCGGATACAGGCAGGGAATGACCAAACGGATAAATGAAATAGTAAAAGGGAAAATAGTTTATACTAAGAACCACGAAGGAAATAAACAGAGGGGGTGAAAAGAGGTACTCGCGAGGGCGCAAAAAAAGTCCACGTTAGCCTGGGAGGAGTTAGGGTGGGGGGCGGTCCCGAGGAGGCGACTTTTGAGAAGAGACCGGGATGATGAGAAGAAACCAGTCATAGGCTGATCAGGGGGAAGAGCATGCCAGGCCGGATGAACAGCGAGCGCAGAGGCTCGGGCACGTAGAAGGCCGTTCTTGGAAGAGTTGGGACTTGCCGTCCTAGCGAGTAGTCAGTAGTCTCAGCCTCAGCCCGGCGGCGTGGTGCTGAAACAGCGGCATTCCGTCCAGGACTCCTACAACCGAGCCCTGCTGCGATCCCTTCCACACAGACAGCCCATGGAGCCCCGGGCCTGGCTGCCCACCTCTGCATTTGAGGAACCCAATTTGGGCCCCCTACAAGGAGGCTAGGAAAGGGTGGCCTGCGTCCCCTGTGCTGTTGGGGGTCAGTGGATCATTTTCTGTGCATAAACAGGGTGTGGGGGAGACAATGGCCAGAGAGCAGTGGCCTGTGAATCAGAAACTATCATTTATTCACCCATTTAATACATATTTATTGAGCCAGGCACTATGCTGGACCCCGGACATAAAGCAGTGAGCAAGATGGACAGGAAGTCCTTACCCACCTGTGCCTGCCTTCCTGACTAGTGGGAAAAGAGAAACAAAGCACAGATAAGCTAATAAGCATGACAGTGTCACAGGGTGATGAGTGCCTTGGGAAGCAAGAAAGCCAGGCGAGGCTGGGAGCAGGGGGGGGCGGGTATCTCTCGTGCGATTGCGGTGGTCGGAGGAGGGCTCTGGGTGAGGGAAACCTTTGAGCAGAGACCTGAAAGAAGTGAGAGTGACACATGGGGACATGCGGCGGAGGACTTTTCCAGGCAGGCAGAGGGGAATAGGCAGGCGCTATCCCAGGAGACTGGCTGGGCCTTAGACAAGCTGTGTGATCCAGGTGCCTCCACATCGCTAAGCCTCAGTTACCTACCCTGGGTAATGGGGATGATGATCGCCTATAAAGGGCCGGCCTGGCCTGGCGGTTAGGAGACTCTCATTGAACCGCTGCTTTGAGGATGCCAAAGACGACAGCCCTCCGACAGCTGGAGCATCGGCGATGCGCAACGCACGTCGGGAGCAGCTGCTCCAAGCCAGCCCATGATTTCGTTTTGGGAACCAGGGAGAGCAGAGGTGAGGCCTGGAGTGGAGCCATTCACTTGGGGAGGGGTGTAGTTTGCACACATCTGCCTCCAGGCTGCCATCATGGCTGGGCTGTTTTTCCTAATGAGGATGGTGAAACTTATTGTAAAAGTCAGACTTTACACAACACTTGAAAGCTTCTGGTGGCCCCCACCCAGAGATAAACCACTAGTTACCGCTTAGTGTTTACGCTCTGGCTTTTCCACAGATGTTTGTTTGGTTTCATGTTGTTTTCACAGAAGTGGAATCGTACGGTATCTCCTGTCTGCCGTATCACCAGTGCCGGACCAGCAGCCCGGGCATCACCTGGAGTTTGCCAGAAGTACAGAATCGCAGGCCCCTCCCATGGCCTGCAGGATTATACTTGAATCTAGTAAGAACCGTGCGCTCCGGAAGATTCCTGTTTGCATCAAAGTCAGAGAAGCTCTGGTGCATCTCATTCTGTGCAACGTTTTCGTATCAGTGTGTCTTGGGCATCTTTCAGTGTAAGAACAGATCGGATGGTCGTGCTCCTTGTTCGTGGCTGCGTAGTTTCCCATAGTCTGGCAGTGCAATTCTTTGTCCCCTCGTCTGTGAGCAGACAAGGTTGAACTTGAAGAATGGATGAATGAAATGCCACTGTGGGCTTCAGAGTGGGTTGATTCCAGCACAAGCAAAGGTCTGGGGTCAGAAAGGAAGTGAACCTGAAATCTACCCTGGCCTCAGTTTCCCTCGGATTTTGGTGAGGGCCAAAGGATGGCAGATGGTTCTCTCCAAGCCCCGAGGAGCAGGGGCCCCGAGGGCCAATGAATTAGCTGAGAGTCTTAGAAATGGCGTTGATGACCCCCTTTTAGCACCCAGGAGGGAGCACTCTCTCAGGAGCCGCTGCACCGTTAACCACCAACTGTGCTGGGCAGATTAACGGTGGGAGATTCGATGGGCATTCCCCCTGCCAAGTTACTGTGCTGAGAGAGTCTGCCCTCAGGAGGGAGAAGTTTTTAATTGGCTTCTTTTGATAGATGAGGAGACTGAGGCACAAAGAGGTTAATGAGGAAGAGTCTACAGTCACAAAGCCAGTAAGTGATGGAGTGAAGATATGAACGGAGAGGGCAAGACTCCCGTTTCCAAGTTTCTATCCTACATGGCACCAGCTCTTGTAACCTGTATATTTTTAATGCATGTACAACACCAGCCCATCCTGACTGGTATAGCTCAGTGGATTAAGCACAGGCTGCAAAGCAAAGGGTCGCTGGTTTGGTTTCCAGTCAAGACACATGTCTGGGTTGTGGGCCATGTCCCCAGTGGGGGGTTGCATGAGAGGCAACCACACACTGATATTTCTCCCCCTCTCTTTCTCCTTCCCTTCCCCTCTCTCTAAAAATAAATAAATAAGATCTTTAAAACACACACACAGCCCTTCTGATAGGGTTTCTGTTGTGCGTACATTAGGTGCTTCAGTACACTGGTTATATTGAATTAAACAGCAGCCTTGTTGCACAGCTCCTGGGCCAAGCCATTATATTTAGTCAGTAAGCCTGATGAGGGTCTGGGCCCCCTGGGTTCATGCGTTCCTTTATTCTTCAGCAGCTATTGATCGTTGGCTAGCTACTTCATGCCGGACCTCAAGCAAGACACAGGGGAATGAAGAGGTTAATAAGAGGTGGGGCACCTGTCCCGGTCTGGGGCAAGGTCACTGCTGAGGAAGCAGCAGCTCCAGGTTGGGGCACACACAGTGCTCGTCTCTGCGCGGCTGCCGGCTGAGCACCAGGATTTCTCCGGGGCTGCTGGTCCCTGGTTGTCCAGGCATCTGTGCTTGCACGGCCCTATCTTACAGTGAGGAGCTTCCCACGGGCCCAGAGCAAGGCAGGTGCCCTTGTGTGCTGATGGTTAGGTGCACATGGGTCAAGAGCACAGCACAGAGCTGGCCAGCCTGGTGTTCAAATCCCACCTCTTTCAGGGGGAAAGGGGAAGGGTTTACAGGAACAAGTATAAAGGACACACGGACAAAAACTAAGGGGGGTGGAAATGGGAGGGAGGTGGGGAGCACTTGGGGGGGGGCTGGGCTTGGAGTAAAAGGCAGAAAACTGTACTTGAACAACAATTAAAATAAAGAAATTTTTAAAAATCCCACCTCTGCCACTTTCTAAACCAATAACCTTGGGCAAGTCACAGTCCTGACCCCTTACAGTTTCTCCACGTGTAAACAGGGGCTAATAAGACCACCGAACTCACAACCGTAGGCTGTGCAGGAGGGCTCAGTGACGTAGAAGTGATCTGGGGAAAACGGGAGACTCGCGCCCGGAACAGTGAGTGGCTAAAGCTACGATGTGGTTATAATCGCTAGCACCATTGTGCCGTCTGAAGAAATTGCAGTTGCGTGAAAGTAGCAGAGGCTGTCACCTCTTGATGGGAAGAGCAAAGGATCGTACGTACACTGGGATTTGTGGAAGACATAGAGCGGGGTCTGGAGGCCTGGACTGGGGGCCAGCACGGTCCCTGGCTGGCTGAGCTCACGGGAATTCCAGGCCCCGCGGAGTCCCAAGTCGCCCGGCTGCCCCTTTGGACAGAGGGCTTGGAGGACATATCCAGCAGCCAGTGAGGGCCTCCTGACGTTTAAATGAGCTGGGGAGATGGGGTAGGAAGTGGCCTGGTGAGGAGTGAGAGGTGAGGGAGAGCATTGCAAGGAGAGCTGGGCTCCTCTGGGGACAGAAGGCGGCCACTGTGGCTGGACCTGGTAAAGGGAAGGGAAGGAGGAAAAGCCTGCTGCCCACCCACAGGTCAGCCGTGGTTAGCAGAGATGGCCACGCTAAGGTCCTAGGTCGGGAGGGGCCCCCCCAGGTCACTCGGGAAGGTAAGGGCAGCAGCAACGCCCACCTTGCCACTCCCCACCTCTGTTCTCTGTCCCCCTTCCCATGTTTAGTTACAGGTAAAGGCACAGTGGGCGACAGCTACTGGCGAGGCCACATGGTAAGCATATGGTCTGATAGTTTTCTCTGCCTCCTGTCTTTCCTGCGGATGTCACCGAGTACAGCCTGTTCCCAGGGTTTCTGAGTGAGGTGTCTGGCTGTGGGCTCACTCTGCTGCCTGTGTCGGTGTGCTGTGCTGGCTGGCGGCCTTGAAGGGGTGGTGCAGTGATGGGCACAGATGTCGGGGAGGGAAGAGTTGCTAGGGTAATGCCAGCCTGAGGGTGGAGGGAGGACACTGCACCTCAGGGGCATTCACTCCTTCCTCCATTCATTTAATTGACCTTCCCCAGGCGCGACCCCAGGTGACTCCAGGCAGTGGTGGTGGGAAGAGCTCCGAGCTGGGTCTCAAGGACATGGGGACAAGACAGCTCAGCAGCTGCTTTCTGCCATCCAGGGGCACATGACATTACTGAGGGCAGATATAATGCCAGGTAAGGAGGTAGCTGGTTACAAGATAAAGACCATAATTAATAGCTGGTTAGAAAGTGGGAAAATAGCCCTGGCTGGTGTAGCTCAGTGGACTGAGCATGGCCTGTGAAGCAAAGGATCAAGGTTCGATTCCCAGTCAGGACACATACCTAGGTTGCAGGCCAGTTCCCAGTGGGGGACATGTGAGAGGCAACCACACATTGATATTTCTCTCCTTCTCTCCTTCCCTTCCCCTCTCTCTGAAAATAAATAAGTAAAATATTTAAAAAAAGAAAGTGGGAAAATAGTGACAACAGCCACCATCCTGACAGCCACCATCCTGTCTAGGTGCTGGATCAAGAAACCCGAGAAACTCCAAAGTAACGCAGGGCTTGAGCGAATGGAGACATTCCTTCACCTCGTCCTTAAACTAAAAAACTCGGGGCAAAGATGTCAGTTTGTCTCCAATTTAAATGCATTTCAAAAATAAAAAATAAAAAATAAAAATAAATAAAAATAAATGCATTTCATGCAACACCAGAAGAAACTCTGATGGGATTTTGGCGGGGGTTAGGGGAGAGAAGATTTGACACAATCATTCTATAATTTACCTGAAAAAATTTACAAGAATGGGAGTTGGCAAGACATTTTTTATAACGCATAATGTCAGGAGCTTGTGTCATCAGGCATTAAAATATATCCCCAAACTACAATAGTAACACTATTCGACACTGTCATGGGAAGACACAGGTAGATTCCTGAAGCAGAGGAGGTGTGGACATAGATCCCCATGAGCTTCAGAGTTTCTTTCCTGATAAAGATGTGTCTCAGCCCTGGCTGGTGTAGCTCAGTGGATTGAGTATGGGCCTGCGAACCACACGATTGTGGTTCGATTCCCAGTCAGGGCACATGCCTGGGTTGCAGGCCAGTTCCCAGCAGGGGACTCATGAGAGGCAACCATACATTGATTTTCTCTCCCTCTCTCCTTCCCTTCCCCTCTAAAGATAAATAAATAAAATCTTTAAAAAAAAAAAAACATGTGTCTCAGGTTAGAGGCAAGGCAGGGGTCTCCAGCGGATGCTGCAGCCTCAGGCTTCGTTCGGCACAGGCAGAGGTGGGGCACCTCTTCTTCCCCCAAAACGTTCCTTGGGGGACTTTGCCTGGCAGGGATGGATGAAAAGTAACAAGTCTAGCCTCAAGCCGTGTCCTCAGATTGTTCCTATCCACTGTCCTATCCGGTCTTCAAGGAGGGAACCGAGGTCAACGTTTTAAAAAATGGTCACTCTCTCCCCCTGAGAAAGTCATTCAAACCGATCACATTAGGGAAAGAGGAGATAAAGAGCCCCCCCCCCCCGTGAGCCCACTACACACATCTATTTACTCTTTCCGAAACTGGGATCATGATGCAGATGCAGCTTTGCAAGCTGCTGAGTTCCCTTCACATTGTACTGCGAGCGTCTCAGTGTCCTTTGGAAGCACAGCATCTGTGGCCACGTGCCATTCCTTGGAAGCAGCTGCCATGATTTATTTAGATGTTCCCTCAAAATTGATTATTTTCCAGACAGCTATTATAATGTTTTTATAAATCACCTGCTGGCTTTTATAACTTCTCTTTCTATTATTTTCTTGAGCTGGATTCCTACAAGTGTGATTACCGCCAGGTCAAGGGGGAGAATTGCCTATTGCTGTGCAGGAAGCAGGAAGCGGGAAGCCAGCAGGAACATTATTTTTAGTTTTTTTTCTAATTTGCTAGGTTCATCGATGACAGGTGCCAGTGTTCAACGTTATGTAATACCACCCTCACACCCTCTGTGTGCGGACATCCATTTTATAGATGAAGAAACGGGCTCAGAGAGGACTCCCCCAACGGGCCAGGGTCGCCTAGGCAGAAGGCAGTGGAGCCCCGATTCAAACCCAGACTTCAGCGCTAGCACCCAGATCCGAGCTTGGACCTGGGTGGAAGCCCGGGCGATCTTGACCCGGCTCTCCTTTCCCTGCTCACTGCCTGTCTTGGTTCTCACCCGAATGAATTTTGTAACCGGGGAGTAGGTGACACTGTTGCACCCTTCCCTAACTCTGTCTGCCCTTCAGAGGTAAGGCCCAACTCCTCAGGCCAACCTACAAAACCACCATTATCGAGGTTACCCTTTCACCCAACAGCGTGACCTTCCCCTGACCCTGGATTGTCGGCGCTCCGGCCACACTGAGCCACTTTCGCGCTTCTAAGCCCAGGCGGAGTTAGGCACCTGTGCTGCCTCCGCCCCTAACCTCCCCCCAACCCCAAGGGGTTGCAGAAGAGCGGGTCCTGATCCTTAGGGCAGCACCTGTCACATGACTGCAGATGGCTCGACCGAGGAATCTCGGCTGCCTGAACCCGCCCGGTCGGCCTCGGGTCTGCGCGTCCCTAGCGCCACCGTGCGTCCCGCCCGCACACAGTCGGCGCTTAACGTAAAGGGAGAGAATTGCCCAGAGAAGTTAACAGTTACAGACGCCTTTGAGCCACAGCAAAGGGAATAGGGATTGCTATTTGGTAACCGTGGACTGTTTGTCTCCGTCCCTCCGTGTAGGGACTGAGGAGAGGGGCGTCGGGATGCAGGGCAGAGTCATAATTAAACGTCCTTTCCAAGCAGGACCGGTTCAGAGTCCGGATGAATGTCGTTTCTTATCATTAAACTCAGGCCTCTTCACCCGCTGCTGAGTCAAGGCGGCAACAAAACACTTTGAAATGGACCCCCCCCCCCACTTTTTTCTGGGGCATATTCTTTTGCCAGGTTGTGCGGGTCTCCGTCTCCCTGGGTCTCGGTTCCCGAATGTCCAGCGGTCGACTGACTGCACGCCCCCTCCCACCTCAGCCCCACGCGGGCCCTCCGTATCGCGGGACAGTGGTGGCCGCGGGGAGGTCGGTTGGGGACGGCTCTCCTCGAAGTCACCTGCGATGTCCTTCCCAGATGACAGATCCCTCCGGGCGACAGACGAATCTTGAGCTCAGAGCCGGCCCTTCCTGATGCAGAGGGCCGGGGTCGGAGGGTCTGCTCTGCTAAGGGCATCCTCCCAGCCCGGAGTCGCGCCCGCAGGCGCCGCAGCACCAGGTGAGCGGGCGCCGCCCCCCGCAGCGTGACGTGCGTGCGGTAGAGGATCTCGCCGCGGTCTGCAGCACCGGAACCTCCGGTCCTCCAGAGGGCGCTGGCCAGCCCGGCTTGCAGACCGGCCTGCTCAGCGGACATGCCCAGGTAGAGCCTCGGAAGCCCCGGATCCCCGGATCCCCGGAGCCCAGGCGCGAAGCCGGAGCCGCCCGGCTCGCGCGCGGCCTTCTCGGCCCTTGGGGGCGACGCTACGGCGGAAGGTGTGCGGGAAGGAGGCTGTGCAGTTCCCGCGGCCGAAGCCGCGCTGAGAGGCGAGGTGCGCGGGCCGAGGACGCCTGCGGGGACGGAAGGCTTAGGGGACGCTAGAATGGAGGCTGTGGGCTTCGCGGGCAGTGGGGTTACTGGAGGTGATGTGCAACACTCCTGTATCTGCTTAGGAAGGGTTAGCTGAATGGCCGGGTGCGGTGGGTGGGGGGGGGCGGGGCCGAGCGGGGACCTACCTTCTAGTTTGTTCACGGCGAGAGTGGAAGGCTGACGACTAGGGTGGAGGTACTGCTGTTATTGACACCAAATAGGCACAGGGGAGAGGGTGGGAATATCAAAGGGGGCTGTGAGTGGGGAGGGCTGGAATTTGTGAGCGCAGAGAAAGGCTGCAGGGAGAGGTGTACTGGGGTCGGGTGCTCCCCTTGGAAGGGGATGGAGCCCTGGGAGTTGGAAAGGCAGAGGGCGGGGTTGGTTGGGCCTTAGAAGGCAGGCCGGTCAGCAGGATTTGGGGGGAATTGGTGGAGGGTGGTTGACCCCTCTTGCTGCTGTCAGACTTGGGGGCGTAATGATGGGGTGGGGAAGAAATGTGGCATGCTCTGGGTAGGATGGGGAGTGTAAAGCTCAGCTAGCAGTATTTGAGGCCCCGGCGGTTGGGGTGGGAAACCGAGGACGGGTGGGCGGGCGGCGAGTGGGAGGTCCCGTGGTGGGGAGCCCAGCCTTACTCCCCTTCCTTCCCAGCCACGATGTTCAACCAGCTCCAGCAGCAGCAGCTCCAACAGCACCTGCAACAGCAGCAGCAGCTTCTGCAGCTCCAGCAGCTGCTCCAGCAGTCCCCGCCGCAGGCCTCACTGCCCCTGGCCATCAGCAGGTGAGTTCCCTGCACCACATTCGTGGGCTGGGTTGGCTGGTTCCAGCCCTGCCACTCAGGTCCATGCCTTGGAGGCCCCCTTCCCAGCCCTTACTCCCAGGGGCATGCCCCAGGCGGGCAGAAATGGAAGTGAGGGGTCTCCAGAAAGAGAGTGGTCTGACACTCCCAGTAACCTTCTGACAACTGCTTTCAACACACAGGGGGCTCCCCCAGCAGCAGCCACAGCAGCAGCTTCTGAATCTCCAGGGCACCAACTCAGCCTCCCTCCTCAATGGCTGTGTGCTTCAGAGAGCTTTGCTTCTGCAGCAGTTGCAAGGTATGGCCACCGGCCCTTCTCATTCCGTCTTGGTGGCAGCTTCCCAGCAGCCCAGGCACATGGAATCTCAGCAGATCCACGCAGTAACCTTGAGAGGGAGCCACTGTCAGCGTCCTAGTTTACAGAGGAGGACATTAAGGCTCCAGGAGGTTGCCAGTCTCTAAGTTGCTCAGTGGCCTGCAGGTCTATCCAATCCCAGATGTGTGTCCTTGGCCACAGTGCTGGCTCGGTGCAAAGCACTTAGCACACCTCAATGACATTCAGGTTAGATGAGGCGCTGGATGGAAAGATCTGTTTTGACCATCCTCCTCCCCATCCCATTGGGCAGATGAGGAGGCGGAGGTCCAGAGAAGGAAAGTCATTTGCCCTGGGTCAAACAGCACCAGCAGTATCTGAGCTAGACCAAAGCCTGGGCTGCCTGGCCCCCTGTATCTCTGAGGGGATGTCTCTAGCCCTGTGCTTCAGGCCTGTGCCCTTGCCTCAGTTTCCCCATGTGGAGAACAGTCTCTCAGCTCTTCCTTTCAAGATACCCCAGCCCCTGTGGGAGCAATCCAGGGATCCAGGGTGCAGGGTGCAGGGCCCAGGGCCAGCACATGTGCAGACCCAGCCCCTCCCACAGGGTAGGGGTGACTTGCTGGGCTGGGCACTGTGCTGAGGCCTTCATAAGCCCAAGTCCTTGACTATTCTGACAACCCTAAAGGAAGGTACACTCACGATCCCATTTTATAGATGAAGAAACTGAGGCCCAGAGAGGGGTCATGTGCCCAAGGTCACACAGCAAGTAGGTATTGATTAGAGGGAGAGTCAGAGCCCAGATCTTACGACAGATGTGACAGTTGTTGCCCTTCCAGGGCTGCATGGCTGTGAATGGCCCTGTGAGCTGACTTAGAAATGACAGATAAAATTGTGTACCTGAAACCTATGTGATTTTATTAACCAATGTCACCTCAATAAATTCAATGAAAAATCAACAAGAATGAAAGAAATGGCAGAGAGATGGGTGGAGAGATAAAATCACGCACAGGGACCCCCAGTCTATACATATGTATTCCTGCCCCCTTTTTTTCCCCCATTTTAAAAGTTACACTCTTCAAAGACAGGTGAACAGAATATTTTAGAAAGAGGATGAGAAAACCCAAAATAATTGTACATAGGTTCACTCACCTCCTGAAGGAAAGACACACCTGCCCAGGCTTCGATGTATTGCCTCCCGTTTTTTTCTGGCCACCAGCTCAGGGATTTGTGTTTGATTGTGGTTCTTGATGTGAGTGAAAGGCTGTATCTTACTGCTTTTTCACTGAATAAAAGGGCATGATCATTTATCATATAATTCGACAGTCTCTATAAGGATTGTTCTTTAGCAGCTGTTTAATGTGCCGCTGGATGGAATGTACCCTTGTTTACCTAAACCTTCTCAGTTTTGTGGGGTTTTTTCTGTTTTAAATAATGCCGGGGTGACTATCATGTTTGAGACTGTCGTCTTAGAATGAATCCCAAGGGTAGGGTGGCTGGGTCGGGGGGTGGCTGTTTTGCGGCCCTTGGTAAGTATTGCTGAATTGCTTTCCCAAAGGACTGGACCAGTTTGCAATGTCACCAGCTACGTATGACAGTACCGGTCTCACCATGCCCACAGCAACATTGGGTATTATGTGCTTTTTTTATATACATACATATATATGCGTATCACTTACTAATTCGGTTGGCAGAAATAAGCTGTACCCTCCATGTTTTAGTTCACTTTCTTGGAGTGTTAGTGCCGTTTAACATGGTGTAATTATCTGTTAAGCCTTTGTATTTCTTTTTGTGACTTGTCCATGTCCTTTGTCACTTTTCTTTTGGAGTGTGCCATCTTTCATCTCATTGTGAGAGCTGGTTGGAGTTCTCTCTCCACACGTATTTGTCATAAGTTCATGTTAATTGGACGCTCACTATATACAAGGCACATTTGTATATCTCACTGACTCCCCATGAAGCGCTTCGAGTGAAACGCTGCGTCACCCCATGTGCCAGATGGGGGAAGTGAGCCTAAGAAGGGGGGACTGACCTGCTCAGGTCCAGAGCTTGTACTGTGGGGTCTGGGTTTGAGCCAGCTCTCACAGCCCATCTGACCCCTACCCCGATCCCTTATGCTTCTCATCCCCGCCTTGGCGCGAGAGTTTGAACTGGCTTTTATGGTTCAAACACTTTGCAAGCACTGGGTTCCCGAGTCTGATGAGGCGCCTGGCCCTAAGGAGTTTCCCCTGGCTGCTGGGTAGTGGGAATTAGTGAGAGCAATGGGGCAGCTGGGCAGCCACACCTGGGAAGTGCTTTCCAAGTGTCTGGTCCCCAGGGTAGCTGGACGGGGTGGAGAGGGTCTTATTGTTCCAGGGACCAGTCATCTTGCTGGTTCTCCCTCTGAGGGATGTTTCACATACCAGAAGGCGCACCCCAGGGCATGCCTGCGGGGGAGCTGGGGCACCGCCCAGGGAGGCACCTGGAGAGAAAAGGCGTGTCTCACCCAGTAGAGCAGAGAACCAGCCCTAAAGCCCCTCCCCACTGATTTCCAAAGTGGGACTGCTCTCAGCTGTCATCTCTTTCCATTGGCTGACCTGGGGTGGGAAGAGTCCCTTTTGAAATTATCTGGTGCGTTGGGGCCCTGACCCCTGACCCTAGCCTCTATCACCCAACCCTAGTTATAATCCCTCTCCTTCCCTCTTCTTGCCCACAGGTAACCTTCGCAGCTACAACCTGGCAGCCCCGAACCTGACAGCCCCCAGCCTCACAGCCCCACAGCTGGCCACCCCAAATCTACAGCAGTTCTTTCCTCAGGCCACTCAGCAGTCCCTGCTGGGCCCCCCTCCTGTCAGGGTCCCCATAAACCCCTCCAAGATCATGCTTTCAGGGCGGAACCCCCCCAAACAGGCCCGGACACCCCCCTCCACCACCCCTGATCACAAGGTGAGTGGTGGCTGGGGTGGAGTGGGGGGGGCAGGGGGGATGGGAGAGGGCTGGCCTGGGTATCAACCCAGATCCCCACTCTGGCTCGCACTGGGCCTTGGGGCAGGTCACACCCCTCTTTGTGCCTCAGCTTCCTCATCTGTGAAAAGAGCAGGAGGTATATGGGACCTGTGTAGTGTTTCCCAAACTTCAGATATTCCCGAACCCCTGATGCGATGTTTGCTGTGTCCAAACACTACCAGTGTTATTATAGTGTTATTATTTACCTAAAATCTCTGTTTTGGAAAAATTTGAGATGTAATTGAAGTATAACACTATATGAGTTTTAGGTGTACTCTGACAGTTCTTAAAAGCAGTGCTGCCCAGCCCTGGCTGGTGTGGCTCATTTGGTTGGAACATCATCCCATAAACCAAGAGGTTGCAGTTCAATTTCCAGTCAGGACACATGCCTGGGTTGTGTCCTCGATCCCTGGTTGGGGCCTGTACAAGGACCAGCCCATCGATGTTTCTCTTCCTTTCTCTCCTTCCCTTGCCCTCTCTCTCTCTCTCTTTTTTTTTTGTTAAAGATTTTATTTATTTTGGGGGAAGCGAAGGAGAGAGAAATATCAATGTGTGATTGCCTCTCACATGTCCCCAGCTGGGGACCTCGCCCACAACCCAGGCATGTGCCCAGACTGGGAATCGAACCAGCAGCCCTTTGGTTTGCAGGCCAGCATTAATCCACTGAGCCATACCAGCCAGGGCCCCTGCACTCTCTCTAAAATCCATAAGCATGTCCTCTGGTAACAATTAGAAACAACAACAACAAAACGGACTGCCCAGTGGAAGTAAAGTGCAGCCACGTATGCAATTTAATTTTTCTAGTAATCGCATTCACCAAGTGAAGCGAAACAGGTGGAATTAACTTTGTTCACGTATTTTATTTAGCCCAATATATTAAAAATTGTCACGCCAGTATTTAGTCAATATAAAAAATGAATGGGGCATTTTACAATTTTTTTTCTGTGTATGTACTAAGCCCTTAAAATCTGATGTGTATTTTATGTTGAGATCGCGGCTCAGCTCGCCACATTTCAAGTGCTCAGAAGCCACACACCCGTGGCTGATGGCTCCTGTCGGGGCTAGCTTTCAGTCAGCCTCTTCTCAGTTATATAAAAAGGAAACAGATCGCTAGCTAAAACGTTGAAACCAGGGTAAAAGGAAGGTCCCTGGGGGGAAACAAGGATGAGTCCTGAGCTCCGCAGTGTTGCTCTCTGACGATCTGAGCCCCCACCACGGCCCCTCCGGGGTTCGGCAGCTGGTGGGAACATCAGAGGGAAGGGCCCCCTGACACAAGCACGGAGACGAAAGAGACTGCAAAGCGAACACCGTCCTCCCTGAGACCATCCCGTCCCTGGATGTCCCAGCAGCTCCTCACACACACCACGCTCCTCAGAGCACCCTGGGGGAGGGGCAGCGCCCTGCTTTCTGCCTGCTCTGGGGCAGCCCCCACTGGGAGGCGGGGCATGTTCCCCCAGAGAGAGGTCATGGCCTCTGACCTTCCAGTGGGCCTCTCCTCACATGGTCTTGTCTATGACTAACCCCCCTCATTTTATTTATTTATTTTTAAAGATTTTATTTTAGGAGGGGAAGGGAGGGAGAAAGAGGGAGAGAAGCGTCTGGGGACCTGGCCCCCAGCCCAGGCATGTTCCCTGACTGGGAATCGAACTAGTGACCTTTCGGTTTGCAGGCTGGTGCTCACTCCACTGAGCCACACCAGCCGGCCACCCTCCTCATTTCACATATGGGAACACTGAGGCGCAGAGCAGGTGGGGCTCGCTCTGGGCTGCGCAGCTGTCCTGACGGACCGGAGCTGAGCCTCCTGACTGGAAGGCCAGTGCCCGTGCCGTGCAGGGTGAGAGCTGGCTGGTTTCTGAAGGGCAAGGAGTCCTCCTGCGGTGCAGGGTGCAGCTCATTACTGGTTCCTTGGGCTAACTAGCAGGGGGGAGGTGGGCTACTCCTGGGCTTCCTGGGGGGTGGGGCTGGAAACAGCTGGAGCCATGCATTTATTTAGCGGACATCTGTTCATTAGCGGACACCAATTCATTAAGTACCACAGTGGGGAAGCCAAAGGCCTTCTGGGGACCTGTGCTAGGGGTCTGGACCTACTGTGACGGCAGGAAGGCTTCCTGCAAGAAGTACCTTTGAGGCTCTGGGTGAAGGCCTCCTGGGGCTTTGGGGGACCAGAGAGAAGACCAGTGTGGATGTAGAGGGGGGAGGAGGGGAAGCTGAGACTGGAGGGTAGGTGTGGGGCAGAGGTCATTTGTGTAGGAGGGAGGGTAGGTGGTATCAGGCTTGGGTGGAAAAGAGGCACTCCAGGCCTAGGGGAAGTCACAGGACGGTTCTCACCTGGCCAAGATGAGACATGACCAGTTTTGCATTTGAGAAGGGTCCCTCTGGCTGCTTTGTGGAGAAGAGATGTCAGGAGACAGCTCCCTGGTCAGGAGGGGGCTTGTGTCCCCCAAAGCTGGGTTTACTTACCTGTCAGGCAACCGGATGGAACTCCTGGACTTGATTCCCGGGGCATTTAAGAGCATCTCTTGGCAGCTCTGGGACCAGGCCCACCTGAGGTTCCCAGGCCCCTTTGTGTCCTGAGGGCTGTGCCAGCCGCTCTTGGGCAGGAGCATATTCACAAGGTGGGTGGTGGAGGGTGGGAACAGTTTCTGAAAGGCAGCAGGATTCTTCTTCTCAGACGACACCTGTGGAAGACAAGGCGGACCCCACAGAGGGGTCTGAGGATGCTGCCGAGCCCCGAGCGGACACGCCAGGTGAGGGAGGGGTCCTTTGGAGGGGATGTGGGGTGGGGCAGGCGGGTGAGGGGTTGGTAGTGGAGGCAGATCTGGCAGGTGGGGATCTTGGGGAGGGGGTGAGCCCAGGCGCTATCTCCCCAAGATTGTTTGTGTCTAACGTGTCCCTGGTAGCCCCTCATCTGCCTTTCATTCGAGGCTGCGCCTCTCCTCCCTGCCCAGATGACTTTGCTAAGGAGAAACACACTTCAGCACCTGAGCCAGAGTCCTGTGAGGCGACTGAGCCTCCAGCTAAAAGGTCAAAGAGGTAATTGATGCTGGACCCCTGCTTTATTCTCATTTCTGCAAAGGCAGGGGTTGGGTGTAGGTGGGGCCAGGACCATTCAGGGACGCTGGAGCCAGAGAAGGGCCTTGGCCTCTGGCTTGGAGGAAGGTTGAACCTAATTCTGCACCTCACCTGGGGAGGCCCCGGGCCAGACAGACTCTGGTGTCTTCACTGTGACTGAGCTACCTGGAAACAGACGAGGTGGGCAGGTTGGAGGGGTGAAGGTGTGCGGATGTGCACCTGGGACCTCAGGGTAGGCAGAGAGGGGGTAGTCTTGGATTTATATTAGCAAGTTGTGGGGGGTGGGGAGAGCAAGGGATCCTGCCAGCTTATTTAGGGGAAACTGGGGCCCAAACACCCAGCTGGAACACCGTAGAATGAGGATCGGAATCTGGGTTTTGGCCTTTCCCAGGATCCCCTTAGGGCCACCTGGAAGACACGAGTTTGATCGCCTTTTGGTCCTTCCTAGCTCAGAGGAGCCCACAGAGAAGGGACCCTCAGGGCAGCTACAGGCAAAGGTCCAGCCACAGGCCCGGATGACGGCACCAAAGCAGACGCAGACACCGGAGCTGCTGCCCGAGCCGCTGGAGGCCCGAGTACTGCCACGGTTCCAGCCCCGGGTTCTGCAGATGCAGGCCCAGGTGCAGCTACAGACTCAGCAGCTGCAGGTGCCCCCCGTGGATGCCCAGGTGCAGCCAAAGCTGCAGAAGCAGGCACAGACACAGACCTCTCCAGAGCGCTTAGTGCTGCAGCAGGTGCTGCCAAAGCTGCAGGAGGAAGCTGAGCCACGGCAGCAGGTGCAGCCGCAGGTGCAGACACAGGCACAATTACAGCCCCCTCGGCAGCCACAGCCACAGCCGCAGCCGCAGAAGCAGAAGCAGAAGCAGGCACAGACGCAGACGTATCCCCAGGCCCAGGCAGGAACACAGGCACAGGTGCAAACCCTGGAGGAGCCGCCGGAGCAACCTCCAGTGCAGTTGCCAGTGCTGCCCTCGAACCAGACCCAGGGGCAGGCTCAGGCTCAGGCCCAGCCACAGCCACAGGTGCCAGCATCGGAGCAAGCACTTGTTCTGGGTCAATCTCCTGTGCTGGAAAGACTGCCCAGTACAGTAGAAACTGGAGCAGGTAAGTGAGTGCCAGTTCCCAGCTGGCCCAGTGACAGGACAGCTCTGCCCAACCCCCTCTTTCCTCCCCTGGCACTGTCCAGCCCTGGCTGAGCACTGCCTGGGATCAAGGGGTGGCCCTAGAACTGGGCTTGGGAACACCACACCAGAGGCTTCAAGGCCTTGCTGTGAGCACAGCAGGTGGCCCTTTGGCCCAGGTCTTTCTGGGTCAGGTGGGAGGCGGGCTCTGGGAAACAGTGCATCTGTCATTCCAGGCCTGGAGGAGGCCTCCCTGGAGCCAGTGGGCGCCCAGGTCAGCATGGAGGAGAGCCAGGAGGAGCTGACTAGTGGCCTCGATGTGGGAGAATGTGAAAAAAGAGCGAGAGAGATGCTCAGGGTGGGTAGAGATGCTAATGTGACAGTGTGAGGACCACAGTGCCCAACGGTTGGAGGGCCTCTTTCTGTCCCAGCCCCAGTCAGGGCCCCATCGTGTGTCCCCTGCTGGGGCATGTGACCACAGCCCTGTCTCTGGGCTGTGGGCAGCACAGAGCGGGGTTGACGGTGGTCTGCCAAACTCTCATGCTGCTGTGTTGCCTTCGTGTGCCTTTGCTCTGAAGATCTGGAGGCGCTTAGGTGACAACAGTCCCTTGCGGCCTGCTCATCCCAAATAGAGCCCCTGGTGCCCTCACATGGGTGACGTTGCTCTTTGGAGAGAGAGTGGCAGCCAGTGCTGAGGGTTCGGGTCCCGGCTCTGCTCCAGAGTGGATTGTGGCCACACCCACTCCCTTCTTTGTGTTTCAGTTTCTCCATCTGTCTTGTGTGGGCGGGTGGGCTTTAGATTTAGGTGGCCCTGGGTTTGAATCCCGACGGTAATACCTTCTAGCTGTGTGAGCTTGGGCAATCATGTAAGAGCTCAGAGCCTCAGTTTCCCCATCCGTAAAGTGGGCGGTCGGGCCTGAGGAGACAATGCTCATAGGTGTGTGGTTCTGGGGCTGGCTCACCATGAGCACCCAGCTGGTGGTAGCTCTGCTCCTGTTCCCGGTGCAGGTGTGGGGTGCCGGGGGCTCCCTGAAGGTCACCATCCTGCAGAGCAGTGACAGCCGGGCCTTTAGCACTGTATCCATCGCACCTGGGCCACGTTCCAGCGACTCGACCTCCGCCGCCCCCGCTGCTGCCAGCGCGCCCTCCGAGCAGGCCCCCCAGTTCTTCTGCTACATCTGCAGGGCCAGCTGCCGCGGCCAGCAGGTGCTGCCCCTGGGCCCTGGGCAGTGGGCTGGCTGCGTGGTGTGGGGGCTGTGGGACACCCAGGTCCACGGCAGCCTGCGTGGCCCCGTGGGGCCCCGTGAGCCCTGGCCCTGCTGGCGGCCAGATGCTGGTGGCCATGCATCTGCTCAGAACACTTTCTCTGACTCGCCCCGAAGGCAGAGTTTTCTAGTCAGGCAGAGCCGGTTTGAATCGGCCCTGACCAGCGTAGACCTCAGAAGGCAGATTCATCCTTTGTGCTTCAGTTTCCTCATGGGTGAGATGAAGAAACATTTAGAACCCAGCACATCAGGTGGTTTTGAGGATTCGGCAACTTGACATTGAGGCCATGAGGCGCAGGCCCAGCCTAGAGTGAGCATGGCATTAGTGACAGCATTATACTCATATTATTATTCCTGGTGCTCTTGGTACGAGGCAGGAGGCCTCCCTGGCCCCAGCACCGACCGCATGCCGGGGCCCAGTCCTCACGCCCATCCCTGACTCCCTCTTGTCGCAGGAGTTCCAGGACCACATGTCGGGGGCCCAGCACCAGCAGCGGCTCAGAGAGATGCAGCACACCAGCCAGGCCTGCCTCCTGTCCCTGCTGCCCATGCCCCGGGATGTCCTGGACAGAGAGGACGAGTGAGTGCAGGGTCTTGGAGGCCTGGTGCCAGGGGGCGGGTGGGCAGTCTGGCAGGCCAGGCGAGGCTGAGAGGGGCCCCACACAACCCTCTGCAAGGGCTACCTTTGTGTCAGGCCTTGCCCCGCCCCCTGCCCTGAGGCCTCTTCACACCAGTAGCTGTGTGACCTTGGACCTCAGTTTTCCCCATCTGTAAAATGGCCTGCCATGGGGTGTGAGGCAGGAATTCGTGACCCAGGCAGCTTCTTAAGGTTCCATCCAGGCAGGAACAGTGCACCCACCCATGCGGGAAGTCAGTGGGTGGTGACACGGGGGGGCCACTCCCCTGGCATGTGTGCGGACCCTCCCACGGGCATGATTTTGCGGGCCAGGTCATGCTGGGGCTTGTGGTTAGGCTACCCTGGGTCTCCCCTTTGCGGTCATGGGTGCTTGGCGAGGCAGAAATGTCAGCCCTCCTGGAGTTGGAGACCGCCCTTTGGGTGGGAGGGTAGAAGCTGGGGGACCTTCTGTGACCCTGTGGGAAGTCGCAGAGGCCTGTAGGGGCCAGGAGGTGTCATTCCTGAGGGAAGCAGGTCGGCGTTGGCTCAGGCCACCCTGGGGGACCTGGGCTCTGTCACATGGGGCTGCTGCCCCTCAGCTTCAGGTCTGGTTTTTCAGGAGAATCCAGAAACCCAGATCTGTAGGTGAAGTCTCCCAGCTTCAAAATAGCTAGTTCAGAACTGAAACTAAAGAAACCCTGTGCAGGCCAAAAGATACCCTTTCACCGGCTGGGCAGGCCCTGAGCCTTCACACAGGGTCGAAGCCTGAGGTCCCCTCTGCGGGAAGGGCACCGGGGCCCTGAGCGGCAGGGAGCAGCCTCTCCGAAGAAGGCAGCTGTGTCTCTGTTCTCGGGAATCACTTCGGGATGAGCTTCCCCATGTGGGTTTGCAGTACGTTCTCGAGCTTGAAACCTCCCCCTGTGCCCGACCTGCGAGTCACACTTGGGTGCATGAATCATCAGCACAGGTGAAAGGTGACTCACAAAGATGTTTCTTGCAAAGTTAATGTAATGTGGGAACAATTTAATTGGAAATGATCTAAAATATCCAAAACTAGTGGATTAGTTAGATCGACTAAGGCCCGTCCTCGTGGCAGAACAACTGATACGGCGGCCAGGGGTGGAAATGCGTGATAAGGCAGAACCTGCACATGACACGGTTCCCCGTTAGAACAGGGTCCCAGGTTGCATTTGCAGAATGAACTCGATGCCATCAAAATCGACCTCATGACACAAGGACACTGGGTGGATGTAGCCCAGGCTCTTAACAAGCTTCAGGTGGGCAGGGTTCCTGGCATCGTCTCCTGTTGGCAGCACCCCCGCCCCCGGGTCCAGCCCCAGCCCCTTGAGGCCAAGCAGACCTGGCGGTGCTTCAGATCAGCTGCCCGCCCTTCCCTTATCCAACACTCAGGATGAGGCCAGGCCCCAGGGATTCGGGGGTGGAGTCCTGGGCCCCCCAGGGCAGGTGGAGAAGGGATTTGGCCCTGACAAGTCACCGTGAGCAATGCCGTGGTTGTGGCACTCTGGAGCCTCAGACGGGGCCCCAGCTTCCTTGGATGGGGCAGGTCCAGGAATGGGCCGAGGGGCAAGAACAGCTCTGGGAAGCACAGGCACTTAAACTGGAGGGTAAAGAGGAGTTTTCAAGGCCAGATGTTCTCGGTTATGTCACTGTCTTGGTGACCCTGTGGTGTCCTAAATGCTTCTAACTCTCATTTCTCCCCTAAGTCTCCCTGGTTATTCTTTTTTTAAAATTTTAAGATTCTATTTTTATTTATTTTTAGACAGAGGGGAATGGAGGAAGAAAGAGAGGGAGAGAAACATCAATGTGTGGTTGCCTCTTGTGTGCCCCCTACTGGGGACCTGGCTTGCAACCCAGGCATGTGCCCTGGGAATCGAACCAGTGACCCTTTGGTTCTCAGGCCAGTGCTCAATCCTCTGAGCCATACCAGCCAGGGCTCCTTGGTTATTCTTATGTTAGTATTCTTCCATTTTATTAAATTTCCTAAAAAGATCCTGTTGGAATAGCACTCCATTTTTGGAGCATCTGGGAGAGTTGTCTCTCTGAGAACACAGTGTCACATCGTGCTATGCTTGTTTTGTCTGTCGTCACTCAGAGACCCACCTCTGAGGCGCTGGTGCAACACCTGCCAGGTCTACTACATGGGGGACCTGATCCAGCATCGCAGGACTCAGGACCACAAGGTACGAGGCACAGGGTAGGAGCACAAAGTCAGCATCAGCCTTGGTGTCTGCAAGCCCGGCTTCTCCGTGAGTCAGCCATGCTTCCTCTTTGGGCTTCCATCTCCCAGTCTGTTCAATGTGGGCAAGGCACCATCTGCCCTGCCGTTGAGCCACTGGGGCTCTTGGGGCTCCTCTCGGCTTTTGTCTTCTCTCCCTGTCTTCTCTCTGTGGCCACCTGCCATCCCATGTTGGATCCAGTGGCACAGGGAGGGGACGTGTTTGCCCGTGCTCTGGTACAGGAGCGGAGAGCAGCCAGCTGATTACAGAAGGGGTGGCCTGCAGGTGGCAGGCGAGGCCTCCCCGGGGTACCGGCTGGCTGTACCTGGGGACACTGCCCGCCGCCCACCTGGCCTGCCTCCTTTCCCCAGATCGCCAAACAATCCCTGCGACCTTTCTGCACCGTTTGCAGCCGCTACTTCAAGACCCCTCGCAAGTTTGTGGAGCACGTCAAGTCCCAGGGGCACAAGGACAAAGCCAAGGAGGTAACCGCAGCTCCCTCAGAGGACCGAGGCCCAGCGGTACGGAGTTGTGGCCAGGGCCACACAGCAGGATGAGATGTACCCCAGCCCTCACAGAGCAGGAACTGGGACTCCCAGGGCTGTGGGGCGGAGACCGGTGGCTCCTCAGCTGCCCAGAGCTGACCTGAGCCCCGGCCTGCTCCCCTGGGCAGCTGAAGATGTTCGAGAAGGAGGTAACTGGCCAAGATGAGGATCACTTCATCACAGTGGATGCTGTGGGCTGCTTTGAGGATGATGAAGATGAGGAAGATGAGGATAATGAAGAAGAAGAAGAAGAAGAAGAAGAAGAAGAAGAAGAAGAGATCGAGGCTGAGGAGGAATTCTGCAAGCAGGTGCTCGGGCAGAGGAGGGAATTGGGAGGCAGGGTGGAGGCTGGACCCCGAGCCCAGGGGAACCTCGCTGCACCTCCCAGGGGCCAGGAGGCACTGTGCTGGCGTTTATAGGCACTGATGCTCCGAATGAGTAACAACAGTAACTAACCTCCGTGGCTATGTAACTACACGTCACCATGACTGCAGGGTGGCATTGAAATAAGCAGGGCTGAAATTCTGACCTGCGTCAAAGAAGGGAAAGGGCATCCTAGGCCAGGGAATAGCCTCAGTAAAGGCACAGGTGGGGAACCATGCGGGGCACATGGGAAATGGCGTGTGAGAGGCTGTGAAGGGTGAGAGCCAGCTAGAGCAGTGTTTTCTGAGCACCTACTCTATTCCAGGCACGTACCAAGCACTTTCCTGGCAGAACCTCAGACTCGGATGCCAGGTTGTGTTTGGAACGCCTCTGCTGCTTTGCCTCCTGTGAGCCAGGAGCTGGGGAGACGTGGATTGTTTCTAGTTTAATGGATGTTTCCAGAGCCCCTGTTCTGGGCCAGGCCCAGCTCAGGCTGTGAGGGAAGGTCACAGCCAGGGTGGCAAACGGGAGTGGCTGTCACTCCTAGAAGCCACGTGTATTTGCCTGGTGTGTGGTGGAAGGTACTGCCAGGTGTGGTGATGCTGGCGTGGCTGGAGCCGGATGGCCTCATCTGGAAGGGAGGGGCTTATGTCCAGCAGGTGAGACAAGGGGTCCTAGATCACCTGACACCATCCTCCAGGACCGAGGTCACTGCAGCATCAGGTAGGAACTCAGGCAGCTGGCAGAGGCCCCACGGTTAAGAGTGAAAGCAGGACTTGGGGTCCACCTCGCTCCTTCCTGAACTGGCTGTACAACACGGGCTAGTGAGTTAGTGTGCCTGGGCCTCACTTTCTGTTTATGGAAAATTTGTGAACCACAGATGGCTATGAGGATTCAAGGAGATGATGTGTATGATGTGTCGGGCATACCTGGCATGGATTACAGCCACTGAGGGGAGCAGGAGGGCTTCCTGGAGGAAGGGACTGAATGAGCCGAGCCTACGATGTATAGATTGGGAAGGGTGCTCTGGGAGGCAGGTTCAGCACGTGCAAAGGCTCCAAGAATGCCACCCACCACCTTCCCAAAGTCAAGTCTGTGTTCAAGAGGGCTCCCCACCCACATTCAGGGGTGGGAGGTTCTGGGGGAAGCCAGATCCGAGGCCCCCCCCCTTGCACGTCTGCAGGTGAGGTCCAAAGGTGTATCTGCAGAGGAGTGGAAGAACTCAGAGACCTACAGCCCCAACACTGCATATGGTAAGACCCCAGCTCTGGTCCCAGACTCAGGTGACCCCCCCCGCCCCAGATCCCAGCCACAGCATCCTGGCCAGACAGCCTACCCACTCACAAAAAAGGCAGACCTATTCATTGTTTGTGGTGCCTCCCCACTGCCTTCCACAGTGGCTGCCCAATCTTCGTTCCCACCAACAGGGCAAAAGGGTTCCTCTTTCCTTATGCCCTCACCAGCCCTTGTTGTTTGTAGATTTGCTGATAGTCATTCTGACAGGGCTGAGATGCTACCTCATGGTAGGGGAATAAAAGGGCCCTAAAGAGGGTGGCGCACCCGGCTGGCATGGGGGAATGTAAGCGCACAGGCCCTGCTGTCCCACAGGCGTGGACTTCCTGGTGCCCGTCGTGGGCTACGTCTGCCGCATCTGCCACAAGTTCTACCACAGCAACTCGGAGGCAAAGATCTCCCACTGCAAGTCCCTGGCCCACTTCGAGAACCTGCAGGTGAGCTGGGCCTCCTGCCCCACCCTACCCTGCCCAGGCCTCTGCCTCCATCCAGAATAATGGGGGTGACAGCTGGTGGCCACCTCCCCCCTGTGCTGGACATCAGTCCTCAGGCACATGCCCCAGCAGAGAGGCCCTGCCCATGAAGGGAGTAAGAAAATCAGTTTGGGGCTGGGCTCTTTCTGTTCTTTTTCTGGGGAGAGGGTGGGTGTGTGGGCAGTGCTGAGGGGCCAGGCTGTTAGCTGCAGAGTTCTGGCCCAGGAAGGCAGAGCGCAGCACATAGGGCCACACAGCGTGTCCAGTGCTGTCTTAGCCAGGTTGGGGGAACAGCTGCTGGCCAGGGTGCATCAGAGAGGGAGGGAGCCCTGCCTCACCTGTACCCTCTGTGTCCAGAAATACAAGAAGGCCAAGAACCCCAGCCCTGCCACCAGGCCCATGAGCCGCCGGTGTGCGATCACTGCCCGGAACGCCCTGACGGCTCTGTTCACCTCCAGCGGCCGCTTGCACCCCCAGCCCAGCCTCCAGGATGCAGCCAAGGGCCCCAGCAAGGTGACGGCCCATTCTTCCCAGCCCCCACCATTTCGGCGCTCAGCCCGGCTCAAAACCTGATAGAAGGAGCTCCCCATAACCACCTGGTCTGGGTCCAGATGGATGCTGTTTAGAGTCTGCATGGAAACTTTGACATGGCATTTTTACTCAGAACCCAATAAAAAGAAGGTAGTTTGGCTGCCTAGTGCCCCCCAGCACTTCTGTCTGGGCAGCGGGAGGGGAGCACCCCAGCCAGCCTTAGCCCGAACCCAGCCTCTCCAGGCACCATGTGGGGCCGAACCGCACAGCCAGACGGGTTCCCCAACCAGGGACTCTGGGATCACAAGGCACTTCACTTCTCTGACCTCAGTTTCCCTCTTAATAATGTGTCAGGGCTAGGAAAGTGCCTTCAAGTGAGATCTCATTTAATCTTCACAGCGACTCTAGGAGGGAGGTCTTGGTACCCCCAGATTCCAGATGAAGAAACTGAGGCCTAGCCAGATCAAGTGACTTGCCGAAGGTCATACATCTGGTGAATGGCCAGGAGTTGATCCTGGCCTGAGCTCTGGACCCCTGTGCCAGCCTCTCCAGCTGGATCCTGTGGAAGGTCAAGTGCAGAAAGGGTTGCACCCCTTGCCTGGCTGCTCCTCTGCTTCTGAGTTCATGGGGCTCCAGCGGGACACTGCCCTTCCCGTCAGGTGACCCAGGACGAATCATCAGTGGGCAGAGCCTCGGCTGAGTTGGATCTTTAGTTCTGCTGTTTCCCCATTTGGGAAGACCCTTACAGATTGCCAGTCAGACCAACTGGGGAGGCTGAGGCCAAGAACAGGAGGATGGTGCCCAAGGTTGCACAGCATGTCTTGGTGTCTTAGTGAAAGGCCCTGGTCCCCAGAGAAGCCAAGCGCATCATCACACAGGGTCACGCAGCATGCCTGATTCTGTCTCAGGCATGGGAAGTCGCTGCTGGCCAGGAACGTACCAGGTGGGGAGGAAGTCCCGACCTTACCTGTACCCTCTCGTGTGTCCAGCAATAAAGAAGGCCTGTCCCCACCTCCACGCCTGTGAGCAGCCAGCACATGAGCAACACCTGGAACACCCCGCTTGCTCCGTTCACCTCTGTTGGCCGCTGGGGTTCCTAACCCAGGACACAAAGGCGCAGCGGTGTTGGAGACCAGTTTAATATGGACATTCAAGGCCTGGGCAGAGTGGAGAGTGCCCAGGAGTTAGGCAGGCAGGCAGGGGGTGGCAGGCCCCCACCTGGCCCAGGAGGGAAGGCTGGGTGTTGGGGGTCGGCTCAGACACGCCAAGGGGGGTCCCTGAAGAAGTGGCTCAGGCAGTCAGGGCCACCAGGGGACCTATGTGCCAGCCCTTGAGAAGGTATCTAAGTCAGGTGGTGAGTGCCCAGGCTAGAGCCCAGCCTAGGGAGGCAGGGTTGGGGCTTGGTTTGGGGCTCCTGGAGCCTAAGGGCTGGCATCGCTGGGGGCCTCCCCCAGCTGCTGCTGGAACTCCAGACGCGTCTGCCGGTTGGACTCCAGCAGCTCCTGGAGGCGGGCGTGGAGGTGGTCGTTCTTCTCTTCCAGGTGGTCCAGACAGGAGTTGATCTGGTCCAGCATGGAGTTGATGGCAGCATATTCTGGAAGGAAGGGGAAAGACAGACAAGATCCCGGGTCTCCCCGGGGCTCACAGATACCCCTCTCCCCCAACCATCATCCCCCAGCCTCTACTCCTTCCTGAGCCTCAGTGTCACCACCTGGAAAATGGATGGATATCAAAAGAGGACAGGATGTAGAGAAATAATACCTCAGCTCCCCCTCCTATTCTCCAGGGTTAGGGTGGTCAGGGGGAGGTGAGCCAGGGTCCTGCATGGGAAGTCCTACCAATCTCCTTTCCACATCCTCCATCTGCCCACAGGCCAGAGCCCACATTCCTGAGTCAGGCCACTAAGGACTCTGTCCCCCGCCCGCCCATCTTTCTAGCTCTTCCATGGCCTTTGCCCTTAGGATCAAGCACCCGGAGGACTCTAAGTCCCCACTCTCCTCTCTGGCCCCGCCTCCCACGCCTTTCCCTTTCCTCTCTCAAATCTGCCTCTGCCCACCTCAGGGCCCTTGAACATGCTGTTGACTCTGCCTGGAATATGCCCGGTCCTCCTGTCTTTTTTCCCTCTTCTCCTGGCAGAGTCCTGTTCCTCAAGTCTCAGTGAGGATGCACCCGGGGAGCCTTCCCAACACCCCGGACTGGATCAGGCCCCTATGCCTGGTTCCCTTCCCCACACCTCCATGGCCGCACCTCCAGATGGACTGATGCAGTTACCTGTGGGCTGGTTTGTCCTCCCTGTCAGACTACAGAGCTCCGTGGGCAGTGGAGTGGCCTCGTGTTCACTACTGTTTCCCCGAGGCCCTCACTGTCACACAATAAGTGCTTGATGAGTGAATGAAGCCTCTAACTTTTCAGCCTTTTTGCCTTTGCTCAACTATCCCTGCCACCCAAAATGCCTCAACCACAACAGCTGTTTGAAGACCAAGTCAAAACACCTCTTCTGAGAAGCCTTCCCTGGTCTCCATCAGAAACCATCACTCCTTCCTCCACAGCCACTTCTGACCTGCCTCTCTCAGCAACACAGTGTCCCTTAGGACCCAAGGGCTGAGCCCGTGCCCACTGCAGGAGCGAGTTCTGAGCCAGTCCATGACTCAGATACACTCTGCTGCCAGCTTGGGACAAAGGGGAAGTAGCTGGCAGTGTTTGGAATAGGCTACGGCTGGAGGACCCTAGTCTGGGACATGGATGCACATGTGTGTGCGTTCTGGAGGAACAACACCTGTCACAGCTTGCAGAGGCCAGGGTCCTGGGTGGTGTCTGCTGGGTTTTAGTCTTAACACTTCGTGGCAGTTTCCCACAGTTGGGGAAACTGAGGCCCAGGAAGGAAGGGACTTGCCCAGGGCCCGCCAGCTGGTTGGCAGCAGAGCCAAGATTCAGACTTGGGAGGCAGGGCCCTAGAGCTTCAGGCCCAGCTGTGTCCCATCCCAAGAAGTTACTGCACCTTTATGGAAAAGGGAATAACTGGGTAACTGTGAGGATTCAGAGTTATGAAGAGCTCAGGTAGGGCCCGGCTGCAGCAAGTACGTGGTCCATGTTGTCAACACCTCACAACCCGTGCCATGAGACACAGCCAGGAGGAGGATGGGGCAGCGGTGTCTCCACACCACTGGGGCCAGGCATTTTCTGTGTCAAGGGCACTTCCCAGTTTTGAGCGTTGGCCTCCCTCCTCCCACTGCGCTAAGTCCTGTGAATCTGCCAGGGACCACTCATGTGACTCCGGGGAGGCCCTTCCTGGTGCTGCTTTGCACCCATCTGGCCACTGTTCACCAGCAGTGTCCAGGGCAAAGCAACCAGCTTACCACTTTCCCCTGTGGGAGGTCTTCTACCTCTATTGAATGCAGCCCCTCATTGATGTTAAGTGTTCTGAAACTATTGTGATTAGTGCACACTTTGGATATTCTGAAACCCATTGAATTGTACAGTTTAAATGGATGAGTTGTCTAGTATGTGAATTATAGCTCAATAAAGCTGTTACCAAATCTAAACGCAAAGCTCTTTATCCCATATTTACTAAGTCCTGCGCTCTAAGTCAATACAACAATCTTTATTACACTAAAGGGAATAATGATAACCACTTAGTAAACCCTTCCATCTTGGGACCTACTAAATATTTTCCATTCATTTTCCCATTTAATCCTGACACATCTCAATGAACAAGGCATTAATCAGTATTTTACAGACAGGGAAGCGGGCTCCAGAGGGTGAGAAGGGAGTTGATAGTTCTCTCTCCACACCTCACTTCCCACCCACCGCAGTGCTGGGCACGCAACAGGCTGCATTACAAGCCCGTCGCATTCGCCAGGGCTCCTGGCCCCACCGGAGAAGGTGGCTGAGGATGCTGACTCAGCAAGGGCGCGCGCGCGCTCCCACAGGGCAGCCCTTTCTGCTGAGCCAAGGTCCACCGGCCCCGCCTCCTCAGGAGTCTACGGGTCTACAAGGGCCCAACGAAGTGGCTGGAGCAAATCCCAAAAGGGCGAGTGTCCCTGAAGCGGCCTCAGTCTCCCCATCTGTAAACCGGGGCCGGATGCCCAGTTCTCAAATGTTGCAGTTTCCAGGGACTCACTCGTAGGTGCTCGTCCTGAATTCCGAGATGGCACCTGCAGCTGCAACCCAACCAGAGGCGAGGGGTAGGAGGGCTCCTTCCTTCCAAACCCTTGTCCCGGCCCTGATCCCCCTTCCCAGAAAGGTACCCCTGAGAAAGCAAAGGTCACTTCTGCCCTTTCCCCGAGTCACCTGCTTCCCCGAAGCCGTCATCCTCGCCTTCCGCGTCCGCCTCCACCGGCATGCCCAGGTCCCCGTTGGGGCCCGACATTGCAGGCTCGGGCTCCTCAGGGGCCACAAGACGCGGAAACGAGGCGACCGTCACTCCAATAGCCGGTGCGGGGCGTAAAGTGAAGGCGGTGGATGGAACGCAGGGCCGGAAGGGTGGAACCACGCGGATTAACGCAACCCGGGGCAGGGCCCCGGGGCCCCGCCCCCAAGGCACAAGCCTCTGGGCAGGAGCTCCGCCCCAGCCTCGCCCCGCCCACAAACAGAAAACCGGCCTTGCTCGCTATCAGACCCCGCCCCCATGCCCCGAGTCCCACCCTTACGGTCAGGCTGCGGTCTCTCGTGAGGCTCCGGGATGTCCCCTGGCTACCCGCCGAGGATCCTAGGTTGCGGAAGCTCCCTCCAGAGAGCTGAGCAGAGGAGCAGGGGCAGCCTGTGACACCTCCGAGTCTCTACCCCCATTCTGCTCCCTTTTTGCCCAATCCTGCCGCTGGAGACCTGCGGGTGGGCCAGCGTGAACCTCCGCGTGAGCGAAATCTGAGACTCATGGTTTCTAAAGACCCTATATGGCTTCCGGACCGTTTTTCATCACAGCCTCCTTGAGAGTCACGTTCTGTGCCGCAGAGGGCTGCGGATGGCTGTCAGTTAAGGAAAGCTGCGGGATAAGGTCGGTCCAGCTGCCCTCATCCCTCACCCCTTTTAGTAGCTGGGAAAAGGCCTGCCCAAAGTCACCCAGCTGGCAAGAGTCGCTCCTGAGCTGGGCCCAGAGGGTGATCTGCAGGGCTCCATCTGAGAGTGAGGTGCATGTCCCAAGGGAGAGGGGCTCTTTACTGTGACTCCTATGGCTGTTGCCACCAGCAGGCCCCATGGCTGCGGCAGCCTGGTGCTGGCCTCACACTGGTTGTTAAGGCCAACCTCAGGAGAGCAGTCAGGCCCAGTTATGCTTCTTGACTATGACAGCCGGGAGGGATCTTCTCTGTCCCAGAAGCTGTCCCACTGTTTCACCTGAGGAAGGGGGTCCAGAACCTGTAATCAGGGCCACCACTGACTCGCATATGGGCAGTGCCACCGCCTTCTCTCTGAACCAGATTGAGTGCAGGTGAGGTCTCAGCGGAACCAGTGCCTGAAGAATTTTTGTGACTGGTCCCTCACTCAGGTTGGCAGACCCCCTGACTATAAGGTGTGGGTATCCTTCCTCCAGTCCTCCAATCAGCCGCCCTCCAGCCAAATCTCCACTCCTCACCACCAGGGCCGACTGTGCCCTCACAGTCCCCTCGGAGATGCCTGTGCCCACAGATGGAGCAGATGACAGAAAGCACTTGAGTCTTTTCTGAAGAGGGATGGATCTTTGGCTCTGAGTGATGGATCTGATGGATCCATCATGGATGGATCTTTGGCTGATGGATCTTTGGCTTTGCTGGGGAGTGCCTGGGGCAGCGGGGCGCTCACATGGGCAGACGCGTGCCTCCCTGTGCTGGTTCCTTGCGTGTGTGCTTGCACCCACCCAGTGTCTGTGTGGTGTGCATCTTTGCGAGCCTTGGCATGTTTCTGTATGTCTCCCTGAGGGTCTGTTGCCCATCCCGAGTCTGCATGTTTGTCCCCTGGTCTCTGGCCTCTGACCTTGCAAGGGAAGAAGAGGATGGAGGGGGTTCCTATATGTGATACAGACACAGAGGGGCTACAGCTGCAGCTGTGGTGGACAGGAGCTTGTCAAGCCCCAGACACAGGCCCAGTGAAGGGGTGGTGCAGGCCCGGTGCCCTAGAGCCTTCTGGAATCTGGATCCCCAGCAGCATGTGCCCCTCTTTGCCTCCCCCAGCCTGTTCCTAATGGTCCAAGAGGTCATCATAGAGGTGTGGGTGCGGGACAGTGCTCTGAATGGGGTTAGGATGGGCAGCGCCATCCAGCAGTGGAGGCAGAAGGGTGAGCACTGGGACCACAGGAGTCTGGCAAAGGGGCAGGGGCCTGCCCCGGTGACCCTCTCTGCCTGGCACAGCCTCACCTGGGCACTCCCTTGCCTTACCCACTGTGCACCCCTCCTGGCCTGGTGGCCATCTTTCAGCATCCACACGGATCCTAGTGAGTTGGGGGTGACAGCAGCTGAGCCTCCCGTATCCCCTCCAGCTCCCTGGCCCAGGCTGAGCCTTGGCTCTAGGACCCGTTGCAGGTGGCTGAGTGTAGGCATGAGGTGCGGGCCTGTGAGTATTTCCATTGGTCTGGGTACCCCTCAAAGGCCAGGGCATGCAGGGGCTCCCACTGGCCTGGTGGTGGACCCAGGACTGGGAGCTAGGAAGTGTTCAGTCAAGGACAGACTCAAGTTCTGTGGCCTCTGTCCTCACTGAGGACCACAAGGGAGGTCTGGGAGTGATACTGAGAGCCCACCTTTGCCCCTTCCCCTCCCAGATGGCCAAGGGGTCAAGGAGCACAGACTGGGGGACTGGGAGCATGGGTTTATTTGGCAGTCTGGGAGTGATTCCATCAGCAGGGTGGCTTAGGGGACAGCTGGGTGGGCTGAACTGTGAGAAGGGTCTCCTGGCCCTCCCACTGGTGTCCAGGCTGGTGGGGGCAGCTGGGTGGCATCTTGGGCAGAGGCTGATGCGAGGGCAATGGGGAAGGAGAGAGACAGGAGGCACCTGAGAGGGACGCAGCGTAGTCACGTTAGCAGCAGTATCGGGTAGGGGTGCCTCGGGCCACTGCGCTTTGGCTCCCATCAGCTCCGTCCCCAGCCATACTCACCACTTGCTCACTAGTCATCGATGCACTTGTCTGCGGAAGAGACAGTCCGTCACAAATGGGCAGGGTGTGTGTGACCCCTGCACTGCCCTTGGGCTGCCCCAGGCCCCAGCCCAGCTAAGCAGCAGAAGATTTAGGGGTTCCCTTCAGGGCTGGGGCAGCAGAGGGGCAGATGAGGGGGGAAGGGAATCTGGAGAAAAGCCTGAGAAGACCCAGTGGGGTTGGGGGGCTTGTCACCTATTCTGCAGAGGAGGCAGATGAGGCCTAGCCACATGATTGGGCACTTAGGTCTCCTGCCCATTAACCTTATGAGCCCTGGCAACCCCTCAGCTTTGGAGAGGCTGACGGCTCTTTGAGTAGCCTGCCAGATTGCCTGCAGACAAAGGCACCTCCCAAGTCAATGGTGAGCAAGTCCCAGGGTGAGAGAGGAAGAAGCCCAGAACAGCAGAACCTGGGCTGTAGGGAGAGGCAGCCCAGGACAAAGGGGGCCTGGGAGTGTGAGGAGGAAATGGCCTAGTATAGCAGGATCTGGGGTGTAGGGGGAGGGGGCCCCAGGCAATGAGACTGAGGAAACTTGGCCTTGGGCCTGAAATGCTCATCTGGATTAGGCCCAAACTCTCTATCGGGGAAGAGCGCTTGGGGCCCTGATCCCTTAGGGCTCCACAGACCCCTGGGGTGTGGTGTGGTCCTCCTGAACCCAAAGGGGCTCCCAAGGGGCCCTAGTGACTAGAGCTGGGGACTGAGTCCCTCCTCTCCCCTTTCCCTGGTGGAATGACATCAGACCTGGACAGTCCCCATGTCCCTTTCTCCTCTACCCAGCTGGCCATTACCAATCGGGACAGGGAAGATGATGTGGTCACTGGTGAGGCCCAGGGAGTTGGCGAAGCGGATGAAGTTCTCCTTCAGTTCAGCGGGTAGTTCCTTGGTCCTCCCTGTGGTTGAGATGGCCAGTGAGTGGCCGGGGAACACACCATTAATGTTGCTGAGTGGAAGAATGTGCTCAGACCGAGCCCGCGTGCGTGGAGGGTCTTCAGAGGGCTCTTTCCTGGCCTCGGGGCTCAGGGCTGTGGTGGCACTCGGGGAGGTCTTGGGGGCTGCGTGGGGGTAGGCTGCTCCCCTCCCTTGAAAGTGACCAGGAGCTGGGTCCCGCTGGGGGAGGGGGTGGGTGAAGACCCACCGTAGAGGGTGGTCTTGAAGTACTCCCGGTTTGAGGAGACCTTCTTGAAGAACACCATGGCGAACTGGTTGTAGTTGGTGGCGGCCACTCTCACGGTGTAGCTCTGCAGTCCAGGGTAGGCTATGGGGTGGAGAGCGAGGGGTCAGCGCTGGCTGGTTGGACACAGCAGCTCATTTCCCCCCAGCCCCACACAGGACAACATTGGGGTGGGGCACAGGGAGGTGTGTTTCCCCTCTGGGAGGACCCTGTGCCAGGGACCCCACCCCCAGGGCCCACATCACTCAGAACTCACTCTTAATGTTTCCCAGGGTGAACTGGCCAGGCTGGGAACTTGGGACAAAAGGTCTGATAAAGTAGTCACAGCGCTGGCCCCTGGAGGGGAGAGATGTGTGAATGAGTGGGGGAGACACGTAGGCTTGGACCCCCTGGGCTGGATGACCTGAGGGCCAGGGCTGCCACTGGAGGGGCCAGAACTCTGGTGCCCTGGGTCCAGCTCAGCCCACCTCCACCTCCGCAGCAGGCCTGGGGCTCTCCCTGCCCGCCCCCCCAGTTCGTCTGAGCCTAGCCCTGGCTGTTCCTGTGTGGGCCGCCCGGGGCCTCCTGACTCTCCAGCACCCACCGTCCTTCCCTCTTCCGGACTGTCTTCCCTTGGTGGCCTTCCCTGTACACTGTCCTCCCCACCCTGGGCACTGGTCCCCTGCTCGTGTCCCACTGTTTCCCTTTCTACACCCTCTTCTGGGGAATTGACCTGCCAAGGTTCTGGTCTGCCCCGTTTCCCAAGGACTGCCCTGGCCCTTGGGCCAGCCCTGACCTCTCACTGTGTCCTTGGCTCCCAAACCCTCCCCTGTTCTGCCCCTGCTGCACAAATGCTCCAGCCCCTCCCTGTCAGGTGCCAGAACCAGAAACCCACAGGAGCTGGGTGAGCCCTGGCACCCACCATTCCTCTCCCCACTGCAGCCAGAGGGGTCCTGTGCTCCTCATCAGATTTTTTAGGTGCCAGGGTCTGAGGCCCTGGCAGTGTGACCGCCCCCCTACCCCCCACCCCCGCCTCCGTGGCTTGTGGCTGCCTGAGCCCCCCGCACCTCCTTCCAAGGCAGGTTGGCTTCTTCAAGGCCTGACCCAGAGGCATCTCCCCGAAAACCCCCAGTGAAGTCCTGGGTGGGGTTCCAGGCTGGGCCCAGTGACCCTCCTCCCACTGCAGGTCAGCCCTGCTCCTTCTGTCTTGTTTCCTGAGGGCTCTCTGCCCATCCTTGCGACTGTTTACATGGAAGTGAGACTGTCCATCAGAAGTGACTTTCTGATGTAATGAATGAAGAAGGGAAGGAGCGAATCTGTGACTCTAGTACTGAGTAGTAGGAGTAGGACGAATGACTGTCAGCTTCGGCCATCCCCTGGCCGTGACATCAGAACCTGCCCCCGGGTCAGCCCCCGTGCCCCCCATGCTCCCTCAGGAGGTGGTGGCTCTCACTTGAGCAAGGTGGAGGTGACATTGTAGCTGTGGTCTTCTTTCAGCTCATAGGTGGTGGTGTACATCTTAAACTGGCCTTGTTCTTCTTTTGAAACTGCGTTCCCCGCCAGGCCCACGACATACCACTTCCCCTGGAACTGCAGGGGGCTGGTGATAGGTAGTGTGGGCCCCAGAGGTCCCCTGCTGCTCTGTCCCCGCATGCACCCCCGGGCAGCCCGGCCCAGAACCAGGAGTCCCTCTACCAGGGCCGAAGGCCCCCTGACTGGGCGCTCAGGCCTGGGCTGGGCCTGCACTGATGAAGCCCGCAGCTGCTGGAGGCCCGCAGGCCAGGAGGGAGCCTGGAGTCTGGCAAGGATGGAGTGACCCTTGGCAGTGGCCACCTGGTCCCCCTGTGCCTCAGTTTCCTCACCATGCAGAGGGACTGAACATGTTCCCACTTTGTGTGGACTGTGGAGATTATGGGAGGGAGTGTGAAGCTGGGCAGATCAGTGAGGCTGGGGTGGGGATGGGGGCATGGGGTGTGGCTTCTATCAGGGGACCCAAGGACAGACTGAGCGGAACCCCGGGCCCATCCTGTCCTACCACGCTCCTGAAGACTCTGCCCCTCCTCCCTCTGCTCCCACTGTTCCTGGGGGCCTCCCCTCAACTGTCCCACCAGGCCCCTTACCTGGTCATCTTGGAAATTTGGCTGCAGCGGGACTCTGGACAGAGGTGGGGCTGGGATCAGGTTTTCAGTGGGGCCCTGGGCCTGGGTTTGCAGGGCACCCAGCAGGGTGAGGCCCAGCCACAGGAGACCTAGAGGCATGGTTTCAGGGCTTAGGCAGCTAGGCAGCTGGGCAGCTGCTGAGCCTGGCAGGTGGTGGAGGAGGGGAAGGCGAGTGAGGAGGCTGGTGGGGGCCCTATTTATGGTCCACCCGCTCACCAACTCACCCCAGGGTGGAGTAATTTGCCCTTTGGCAAATTCAGGAAGGGTGAGGTAACTTCCAGCAAGTCCTGCTGAAACATTTGGTAAGATTTCTGCCCCTTTTCTCCATGGCGGGGTTGTGCAAGAGGGACAGGCGGGAAGGCGGGGGGGAGACAAGGGGGGACTTTCTGCAAAGGGCTCCACACCTCTGCAGGGACAAGGGCTCCCCGAGCACTCTCCATGTCCCCTCCCTCCGCTCTGAGCGTCCCTCTTTGTGTTCAGTAGTCCTGATCCGTCCGTCATCTCTGACCTCCAGGAGCCCCTGCTTGGCCCAAGGCCACGGTGGGGTACTGTGGTGAGATTCCCTTCCCTGGCACCCGATGAATGCCGAGAATGCTTCACTGCAACAGATCATGTCCTCTTTCCTGGTTCTCAGAAGGGACAGAGATGGGTGGGGCAGGTTAAAAGTAGAAGGAACATAGTGTATTTCCTGAGGTCTCAAAGGCCAGCTCCTGGCCCTCCCAGGGGCCCCAGGCCAACCCTGACCCAGGGGGAGAACCCTCCTCAGAGTCCGATCTGCAAGGGCTCCTGCCTAGAGCAGCCCCTCCCACCCTCCATGCCTCGTTGGCAGCAGTGCACCTGGACCGAAGCTGACCCCTGCGGACTTGGCCCCTCCTGTGGGCCCAGTGGGCAGAGACCCCGAGCTCAGCAGAGAAGTGTGGAGGTTGCAGTCCCAGCTGCATCCTGATGCGGGGGCAATGAAGGGTGCGCACCTGTGCTGGGTGATGGGGCTACGGCCTGAAAGCCCGCTCTCCACCCCATTGCTCTGGACGCCAGGTGCTTTGGGTCACAGGGAGCACAAAGACATGGCCTTGCTCTTGAGAGGTCTCTGAAACCATCCACCATCTCCGGCCGCAGGCTGGGTCTGTGGAGTCCAGTGGCCCGGGCAGGCCTGCGTCCCCATACGTGTTCCTGCCGTGGCTGACCCCAGCTGTGCCCTGGAGAGCAGTTTCCTCCCTGGCGGTTGGCTGTCCCTGGGAGGTAGTGATGGGTCCCAGGCACTGGACAGTGTCTCCCAGATGTCACCATGAGGGTGGAGGCTGTCTGGACACCTGACCTGAGGCTGAACTGAGGGTTTGCTGGCTTCAGGAAACTGACAGGGACCTCATTGGCTCTACCCACCTGCTGCTCAGAAGCCAGGACCCCCATCCTGGGTTCTCGGGCAGCAGTGCTGAGGGAAGGGGCAAGGGGCTTTGGACGGGGCTCTGAGCTGGAGGCAGGATGCAGCTTGGCCATCCCGAGGCAGAGAGGCCCTCTCAGGCCCTGCCCTGCCTGCCTGTCCCGGTGATGAAAGGGCAGGAAGTGGAGATGAGCAACGCTTTGGGGATGTTGCTGCCACCCAAGTTCACTGCCCTCCAGGACCCTGTGGCTGCCCCCTACCCATCTCATCCACAGAAGCAGGCCCAGGGGCTCCACCCCTGCTTCTCTTTTTGACCTTAAAAGGTATCGTGGAGCCTTGGGTAACTGTTGGATGTGGGAGAGACTGACAACAGTGGAGTCCCAGAGAACTTTAACCAGGGGAGGGGCAGTGCCTTGGATCAACAAGGAGTCGCTGGGTGGAATATTCTAGACTCTTAAAGTCAGGGAGCAGAGTGGCCAGTGCTGCCTGGTATGAGCTGGGGAGGCGGGGAGCACGGGGCGTGCAGCATGACAAAGCCAGGCCAGGTACAGGAGGGGCGGGGCCCAGCTCAGGGGCACCTGCTAGAACCCCGCTCCTCCAGGGGCCTGCTAACTGCTGCCCACCCCTACGCCCCGCCGGTGCCTGCTCCGTGGAGGCTGTGCACACCCTGAGCCGTGTACACATGGCCGGTGCACACACAGCCATCTCCACTCAAGGTGATCTCTGAGTTTCTGGCCAAACCCACGCAGGGCCCACGCATCTTGGTGCTGGATCCAGGCCTGACAGGACCCTGTCTGCCCCGTTCTTCACCCATCCCCCTCCCACTGGGCCTGGACCCCAGGGCTCTCAGAATGGTCGACACTGCATGTGGTTTCCAGAAGCTTGTGGGCAGGGGTCAGCCCAGCCATGAACGGCTGATGGTCGGTGGACCAGCAATACCTCCTGACTTGCTTGAAGGGCTGGGCAAGAGGTCCCCAGGTTGGGGGCATTAGGCTTCTTGGAGCCTGGGGCAGAGCCAAAAAGCTTTCAAGCAAATGCTCCAGGAGGCCAGTCACAGTAGCAGGAACTTTTGGTGTCTACAGATGGGCCCTCCTTGGCCACTGTAGGACCAAACACCTGGGAGGGGGAAGGCCTGTGCCCCTAGGGCCTAGGCTTGATTCTCTCATTTCCAGAAGCAGCTTTCCAGCCCCCATGCCCCATCTCTCATGCCTAGGCTCACCAGGGCTCACTTGAGCATTTCTTGGCTCCTGCCCCTTCCCTCTGGAGGGGGCCCGCTTATGGAAAAACTCTTGAAGGTGGCCACTCCCACACAGCCAGTTATACACCCACTGGATCCCCCCGCTCTGGTGGGGCCCACCGGGCAGCGGGCCATAAGCCCTGTCACATGAGGTCTCCTGGTTCTGGTGCTCGGGTGCCTGGCCCAAGCATAGCCCTTAGATGGGTGCTCCTGCCTGTCCCTCTGGGTAAGAGGACCCATGAGGACCACAGGACCGGGACTGCAGGCCACTGTGCTGAGCAGGGTCTGCAGTGGGCTCCAGGTATCCAGCTGGTGGTGGGTGGATGCTCCTAGGTCACTCCCATGCACCGTGCTCCCTGGACCCAGGGCCAAGTGTCTATTGTACATCATCAAGGTGGCTTGTGTGAGGGGCAGGGGTCTGACTCTTGAGACAGGCTGTTTCTGTGTACCCTGAGAGCCCAGGACACACTGGGAGAGTGCTCAGCCCAGGGGGTGGGGTTAAAGGAGAACAATGTCTGAGAGGAACTCAGGCTCCTGCCTGGGTCCTCCCCAGGTGCTGGAGACTGACTGGGCAGTGGCCTTTTCACCCCTCCTCACTATTCTCAGTGGTTGAGGAAGGTGAGGGGTCCCAGCTGGGCTCCTCTTGGGTACCAAGTGATTTTTTCAGATGCGGTGGGGTCGTGGTTGAGCCTATACCTCTCGGGGAGGGGCATCACGAGCAAGGTTTGACAGGCAGTAAGTAGGACAAGGTCAGGCTTCGAAGGGAGAGCATGTCCACCTTCAAAGGAGAAGAGGCCAACCTGAGTCAGTGCAGAGAGGGGCGAGGGATGGGCTAGATCAGCCCTGGCTGGAGAACAGAGAGGGAGGCTGCTTGGAAGGGGCTGCTATTCTGCAAGGGCAGGCAGGGTTGGGTGACCTGTCTTCCAGTGGCCTGAGGGGACCTTGGCGAGGACCCATCTGAAAAGCAGTCCTGGCTAACCGGAAGTCTGGACATTCTGGGGGGCTCCCCTCCACCAGAGCACCAGATCTAGCAGGAAACGGACTCTATGCCCTGCCGACTCACTACTGTGGACTCACAATAAACGAGGGACATGCACAGCCTCCAGTGTGGTTGGGAGCCGCCCAGCAGCCATCCCTTGACACGGTCGGGACAGATGAGATGCATCTGCACAGCAGAGGCAACTGTGGCTGGATTTCCTGCCTGTCTCTCCCTGCATGTCTGTCTTTGCGATTAATAGATGGTGGGATTTTTAGACATCTGTATTTCAGGTCCAGTGATCCACAGAATGCCAATGAAGTTGTACAAAATGATTTCTTGGCCATAGAACCAAGTCCCCCCTGATGGGGTAGCCCCTGAATGTCTAAAAGTTGATGAGTAACAGCCTCTCCTCTACCTTGGACAGGAATATGTATTAATTAGAAGTAGACAGGCAAAGAAACAGGAGAAGCTGGTTAGCTATTACAAACTAAGCACGTAGAAACAATTACCAATGAGTCAGAGTCCATATTGCATAAAGAAACATTTTAGACAGGAAGATAGATAGCTAAGTTAGACATCACAAAGGCCTTATAATAAATTTCCTAGAACCTCTGCTCGGTCTAGGGTATCCTTTTGCCCTATGCCAAATTCTAAGAGCTTTAATAAGCAATAAGACATTTAAACTCTGTACATACAGCTATTTCTAATCATCTAATTAATGGCTCTCCTGGTCAAAACAACCTTTGTTTAACATAACTGAAACTATGGAAATTCTTGTACTTTTCCTGGTTACCTGTATTAGTTTTTTCCTGCTTAACTGATCACGCCATGCACCTGTTCCTTTAATGTTACATAACAATCTCTATAAAAATAAAGCCTAAGTCAAACTCTGAGAGTTCGGTCAGACCCACAGAGGCTGGCTGTTCTCCAGCATCTAATTGGGTGCCTGACTCTTCATTCATCGCCTGCGCCGTCCATCCTTCAGGGACCCTGAGACCTGCCAAGGCTGGACCCCGGCACGGTGTGTGCTTTATAATGAGAAATGCTGCCAAGTCACGAGCAAAGTGTCCAAAGTAAAACTTTTGAAAAAAAACCCCGCAGAATAAATCCAAAGAAAATAGGAGTAAATAAAGAGTAGAAATTAATAAAAAAGAGAAAGATACAATAGGAATATCAAAGCCAAAAGCTGACTTTTGGAAAAGTCACAGGTAGAAATTTGGGAACATTTCTCAACACAGAAAGACATAAGACACGAGTAAATAGAAGTAGACATTTTAAAAAGGCTGTAACTAGATAGATTCTATAGACATTAAAGGATAAGAGAATGCTATAGGTAATGAAGTGGGAAATTTCCCAGCATACTATAATTTATGGATTCAAGAAGTCAGAGAAAGTCAGAACGGCCCTAGAACCACCACAGAAACGGACACGTTATTAACAAATCTTCCCACAGGGAACACCAGCCACACACCACAGACTGCACATGAGGTGGATCCTGGCCGGCAGGATCTGTGTATGTTGTGACTGCTAGTGAACAAATACAGATGAACAACAGAACTCCTGCGGAGAAAAAGGGACAGCATGGCCACTCCCTAAGTGAGAGAGGGTGAGAAGGCCAGAGGTCCCTGCCTGGGCAGGCTTTTATTGCTTCTCTAGGTACATTACATGGAGGGTAGTCCTCATTTACTATGCACAGGTTTGATGCAGGGGACTACCTTTTACAGACAACAAAGGAAAGAATGCTGCTAATTTCTTCAAAGAGAAGGATGTTGCAGACCAAGGAAAAAAGTGGTTGAACCGGTCACACTCCATACTTGGGAGATTTCGCTCAGATTTTATGAAGTTGCAGTAAGCATTTTCTGCCTCAATTCAGGGTGAGGGAGTTTTAGCAAAAGCAAGTCTCATAGCAGTCTAGTCTCAATGCAGACCTGATTCCTCACAGGAAAACCTCTCCGTGGGTGTGGTCCTGCGTGCCCCTCACTACCCACTGGTTTTCCACGTGGAGGCTGAGCTACAGGAAACGGTTCCTTACATGCACATATTCAAAGTGCATAATTAGATGAGTTTTAAAAATAGATTTTTAAGTTTCAGATTTGTAGAAAAATTGTGAAAACAATTTGCAGAGCTCCCATATACCCTGCCTCATTTTCCTTATCATTAACATCTTTTATGAGTAACGATACACATTACAGTTAATGAACAACTACTGATACATTATTCTAACTAAAGTCCATACTTTATTCAGATTTCCTTGGTTTGTACACAGTGTCCTTTTCCTGTGTCAGGGTCCTATCCAGGACCTCGTGTTACACTTGGTCATCACCTTTCCGTAGGCTCTTTTTGGTTGAGACAGTTGCTCAGACTTAACTTAGTTTTGCTGGAATCAAACCTGTGCATAGGTTTGACAGTTTTGAGGAGCGCCGGTCACGCATTTTGTAGAGAATGTCCAGCTATTGGGACTTGTCGGGTGTTTTTCTCACCATTAGCCTGGGCTCACGTGCTTTAGGAGGAAAACCGCAGAGGTAAAGAGCCATTTGCATCACATCTTATCAGGGGCACATGCTATCCACGGGGCTGATCACTGCTGATGTTGACTTTGACCCCCAGGCTGAGGTGTGTTGTCAGGTGTCTCCACTGCAAGGTGACCCTTTCCCCCCCTTTGCACACCGTTCTCTTGGGGAGGAAGTCACTCTGCACAGCTCAAAGTGGAGGTGGAGCAAAGCTCCCACTCCTAGAGGGCAGAGTATCTGCATAAATTATTGGGAATTCCTCTGCATGGGAGATTTCTCTTCTCCTAATTTGTTATTTCAATCACTTATTTGTATTAGAATGGGCTCAAGGGTATTTATTTTATACTTTGGGTTATAATCCTGGGTCCTTTTGACATACCCCTTTTGTTGTGGTTTTGGAGCAATTTGGTAAGTGTTGACATACATAAATGCCCACAAAACCACGACCACAGCCAAGACATCGAACATATTCATCACCCCTAAGATTCCTCATGCCCCTTCCCTCCTCTCCACCATATACCCCTCCCCCACCCCAGGAAACCACCAATCTGCTTTCTGTCACCATGTTTGCATGTTTTAGTTTTATATAAACAGAACCAAACAGTATGTAAGCTTTATTGTCTAGGTACAATAGACAATATCGTGTGCATGTGGCCTAGAAGGGTCAAGACTAAATCCTGATGAACCTGAGCCTTAAGAGGCTGCAGAAGAGAGGATGGAAAACAGAAGTATGTTCAGAGCGGTCAGTTAAAAATGGCAACAGGTCCAAAATGGAGTCACTTGGGCTAAGCACACCCAATTGAGATCTAGTACCTAACCTAATTTCGATTGTAACCTTCCCCAGGAATGTAACCTTAACTGGGTCAGTCTGGAATTTCCCAGTCGGCAGTAATGAGGTAACACTCTTTTGTGTCCCTGCACCCTTCTGCCTGGAAAAGTCTCCCATTTTGTACTTGCTAGATGGGATGCTACCTAATTCATGAATCACTGATCAAAACCAACTTGACCTTTAAATTTACTCAGCTTTGTTTTTTAAAAGATACAAGAAGAACAAGGAGAGATCGGGGAGGGGGGGTTGGCATTGAGCCATAGAAAGCCATGTATACCCAGGAGGAGACTGGCCACCAGATACTGAGGGCAGGTGACAGAAGTCATAGCCTGGGACAGAGCTCATGGGCTGGCTGGATCTGGGCTATGCCTGGACAGAGGCTCCTTCTCCCCTCGGTGTGAGAACCCTGAGCCTGAGCCACCTGTCCCCTGATGTCCCATAGCAAGGGGGAAGAGCACAGCCATCCCCGGATCTGCTCAGCCACTGCTGGTCCCTCGGCCCTGAGGTGCCCTGGGCATTAAGCAGGGCTTTGCTCAATGCTGGCCCCAGGCAGGTGGCCAGGCTAGAATGCTTATCAAGGAAGGGACAGTGCAGGGCAGTAAGCCCTAGCAGGCAAGCCAAGAGTCATGGGCCTGCCTGCCCCAGCGTCTTGTCCAATCTTGGCCAGGGGGTCAATAGGAGAACTTTGCCAAGCATTGTGGTGGAGGGGCTAGTCACTGAGTTTCCTTCCTATCATTTGGCAAAGCTGGAGCTGCTGCCAGGTAGGCAAAAAAATAGGGGCCCCTAAGGCAAGGACCTCACTAACCTCCAGGTTCTCCCCATTAATTTTCTCACATACTCCTGACCCGCCTCAGTGCAGGAGACACCAATAATTATTTTTATTTTACAGAGAGGGAAACAGGCTGGAGAAGGTGAAAAGGACGCTGATGATTCTCTCTTCATACTCCACGCCTCGACACTTAGCTTACCCTCAACCCCACGGCGCTGTGCACGCCACAAGGCTGCTTTGTCAGCAAGTCACATTCGCCAGAGCTCCAGAACACACCACAAGAAGTGGCTGAGGATGCTGACTTAGCCGGGCAGGTGCGCCCACCCAGGCTGCCCCTTCTGCGGAAGGTCCTCCAGACCCGCCCCCTCAGGAGCCTCCGTCCCCAAAAGGGGCTGAGCAAAGCGACTGGATCAAATCCAAAAGCACGAGTGTCCATGAAGCAGCCCCAGGGTCCCCACCTGAAAAAAACGGGGCCGGCTGTCCACAGTTCTCAAGTGCTGCCGTTTCCAGGGACCCAACTCGCAGGAGCTAGTCCTGAACTCTGAGTCGGCGCCTGCAGCTGCAACCCACCCAGGGGCGGGGAATGGGGATGGGAGGGCTCCGCGGTCCCTTCCAAACCCCTAACCTGGCCCCGATTCCCTTTCCCAGGAGAAAGCAAAGGTCCCTACACCTGCTTCCCCGAAGCTGTCGTCCTAGCCTTTTGCATCGGCATCTATCCGCACGCCCAGGCCCCCTTAGAGGCCCGATATTGCGGGTTTGGGCTCCGAAAGGACCGCGCGAGGAGGGAACGCGGCGACCGCCGCGGGGACAGAGTGCCGCACGGGAAAGCTGTAGGCCGCGGCTGCAAGGCGAAACCAAAAGAATGGAGCCACGCGGCGTAAGGCGTCTGGCAGGCCGGACCCCTGCCCCAAAGTCCAGAACCTTCAGGACGGAGAGCCGCCTGGCATCAAGACTCCACCCCCGCAGCCCGAGCCCCACCCCGGTCCTAAACCCGGTACCAGCGGCAGCCAGCCAGCGAGCAGAACTCTGCGCCCGCCCCACCATCAGACTCCACCCCTCCTGCCCCTTCAGATCTCCGCCTCCTCCAGGAGCTCCGCCCCTCCCGGCCGCGGGCCGGGGCCACCCTGAGGCTGCCCACGGAGAAGCCTAGGTGGTGGAGACTCCGGCGCTCCGCCAGGGCTAACCAGTACAGCAGAAGGTCGGGGAAGACTGGAACCCCCATTCTGCTTCATCCTACCTCTGGGAACTCGCGGGTGGTAGAGGCGGCGTCTGCGCATGGGCGAAATCTTAGACACATGATTTCTTTAGGTCCCCAACGCGTAGGGAAGTTTTTATGGTTCAGGTCATAGGAGAAATGGTGCAGTGGTGCGGGAGGGTAGAAAAGCCTGAGTGTCTGGCGCTCACTGTCGGTCAGGTATGAGATGTGGCTGCTTCCACAGCCCATAAGGACCCGTAGCCGTGACTCCTTGACACTCCGAAGGGTTTAGTCTCCTTGGGTTGGGTAAATGAAATAGAAGTTACTAACTATTACAGACGACATTGGGGCTCAGAGGCCACACCGGGAGCTACGTGGCTGAGTCGAGGCTAGCGCCCGGGTATTCCCGGCCTTTGGCCCGGGTCACCACCAAGTTCTGTTACATCTACATCTACAGGAGCTGAGGAATTTAGCGACTCCCAGACATCCCCGGATGTGTTTCTGCGCCTCTGCGGAATGTATGACAGCTAGACGCCTGGCAAACACGCCCCAACCCGGGAGAGCCATCCCTCCCCACTCCGCGTCACTGTCACCCCGGCAACCTGCTGAGTGCCCGAGGCTCGGCCCTTTAAGGGAAGCCTAAACCCAGCGGATCTTGGTTTCGCGCTCCCGCCCGCGACGCCGGCCGTGTGGACATGGCCCAGGCTGCACGGGTTCTGTGGCCCGGCGGGCGCGCTCTGACCTGGAGGTTGTGCCGGCTCCCAGCTCCCGGACTACCGCTGCAGAGCCGGGCTGGAGCTGCGGGGGCGGCAGGAGGCCGGAGCCCTGCCGCTATCGCCCCCAATGGGAGCCGCCGGCTGCTGGGGGCAGCGGCTCTGGCCCTGGGGGGCGCCATGGGGCTGTACTACACCGCACGTTGTCACTTGCGCTCTCAGGATCTTCGAGCTGAGCACCCGGCCGCGCAGGTAAGCTGGGGCTGGACTGAGCCTTGCAGGGGTAGGTAACGCTGGGGCCAGCGTCGAACTTCCGGACTTCTGGGAAGTGGCTGGGTCATGAATCTCTCCCGCTGTCCTCTCATGACCTTGGGCGAGTGACTTGGTTTTGACTCCGAGTCCTTAGCGTCTTCATCTGTGAAATGGGCCGCTACTGATGCCTACTAACTAGAATTGTCTTTGTGTTCAGGTCGTTTTTCTAACTTACTTAAAGACTTTTTAAGGGGAAGATTTTTGAGGTCACAAAAGAGGGAAAGAAAGCTTCTTTCACTTTACCCCATTCCAAATCCTAAGGTTATGTATTTATTTATTGGTATTGTTATTAGCATTTTTGTGGGACAGATGACCCTTAGACTCCAGGTCCTGAGAAAGGGAGGGGCATGAAGTGTCCCCCCTGCTGGGCCCCACCATCCACCCTCACGTGCTTTTTCCTGGACCCAGGGTAACAGGGCTGGGTGGGAGGGGAGCAGAGGTCTCCGTATCTCCCTGCTTACCTCCATGGTCCAGCCTCAGTTTCCCATCTGAACATCGAGGGCAGGGGACAGGAGCTCACCCCGGCGTTTCCTGCTGGACGTGTAGGATCCAGGATCCAGGCCCAAGGCCCTAGTACAGCCCTTCTCACTTGGAGGTTTGGGGCAGAACCCACTCTGGCTAATGCTGGGCTACGGGCTGGTGGGCTGTGGCCTCGCTCTGCCCCCTCTTCTAGAGGTCCCTGGGGTTGGGGGAGTGGGGATGTGTGCTCTGATTTGAGACATCATTCTGCATCTTGGGAGGGCACTTCTGTGGGTGTCTGCTGTCTCCTTGGGACGAGAAGAAGAGGACAAGTGTCTTTCCAGTGTAGGACAGAGACCAGAAGCTTCCTTCTGCACAGACCACACGTCCTGCCCAGAAAGCACCCTGGATCGGGGCTGAGCCGGGCTGTCCATTGCACGAGCCTGCCCCCAACCTCCCCGTGTCCCCTTTCTCCCTGTCATCTGTTATCCCCCCCCCATTCCTCCTGATGTTTTCAGGGGCATCTTAGAAGACTCCTCTAAGAAACAACTTTGCTTGGGGGCAGGCCTGGGGACCAGGCCTCAGAAGCCGCGCCCCCCTCTGCTCCCCACCCAGCTTTCCCTGTCCGACCGCCTGCAGCTGACTCTGTACCAGTACAAAACGTGTCCCTTCTGCAGCAAGGTCCGCGCCTTCCTCGACTTCCACGCCCTGCCCTACCAGGTGGTGGAGGTGAACCCTGTGCGTAGGGCCGAGATCAAGTTCTCCTCCTACAGGAAGGTGCCCATCCTGCTGGCCCAGGAAGGAGAGAGCTTGGTGAGCCCTGGGAGCCCCCTACCATGTCTGGGGCTGTCCTGGAATACCCTGAGTCAGGCCCTGCTTTGCAGCCCTGGAAGGAACTTGGGCTCTTGGTCACAGCTGAGAATTAGAGGGGAAAGTAGCTGGTGTACAGTAGCTGCCCAGTAAGTGTGGGCTGCTGTCCATCCCCTCCAACACCAAACACCAGCTGGGTCTGAGGGATGCAGACAGAGCACCGCTGAGCTCAACAGTGTAGGTTCTGAAGTCAGGTTGGTTTAGGTTCCAGGCATGGCTCTGCCTCTCACTGGCTTTGTGACTTAGCCTCTCTGGGCTTGCGTCTTCATCCGCCAGCAGAGGACCATACCCTCCAGGTTGCGGGGAATGCCTGCCCAGTGCTTGGTTGCTGGTATGCAGCTTCTGGAGTCCACCCTGCCCCTCAGTGGCCCGGAGGCCAGGCGGGGGGACAGGCAGGGCCCAGACCCTGGGTCCTCCCCACACCTACCTCCCCATTAGCCATGCTTGGATCTCCCTGAGGGCTTAGGATGGGCTTCCCTGAGAGTGGGGGCTGTGTCCTGGAAAGTGGGAGAGCTCGGTGGGCATGAGTTTTAGGGGTGAGCCCCCAGTGGGGACCGACAGTGCCCTGGTTCCACCAGGCCGGTTTCCCCGGAATGCCTGGGCCCCGTGTTGTTTAGAGCCTCCCATCCCCACCCACGATCCAAACGACCTGTTCTCCTCCAGCAACAACTGAACGACTCCTCCGTCATCATCAGTGCCCTCAAGACCTACCTGGTGTCCGGGTAAGGGGACCCTCGGAGGCCCAGCAGGCCGCCTTTTATCCCTTCTGTCTCCAGGGAGGCCTCACCTGTGTCCTGCATGGGAGCAGGGCAGGGCTGCTGCTTACATTTCCAGAATGGGCCGTGGCTGTCCTACCCTCAGCCTACCCCTCCGCTCTCCCGCATGTCTCCTCTGTCAGGGAAGGTTTCCTGGTGTCTGCCCCAAATCCCTCCTGCTGTGGGACCTCCTGTTTCACCCCCAAGAGGGTGGGAAACATATGTGGGTCAGTCCTGGCTCTTCCTCGGGGCTGGGTCAGGCTGGGGTGGGTAGTCAGTCACCTGAGGAGGCGAGGGCTCAGTCTCCTGGAGGAGAAAGGAGCTGGGGTAAGACTCTGGATGTGTCCCAAAGGCAGCCCCTGGAAGTCATCATCACCTACTATCCACCCATGAAGTCCTTGAATGACCAGGGCAAGGAGGTGACTGAGTTCTGCAACAAGTACTGGCTAATGCTAGACGAGAAGGAGGCCCAGCAAATGTATGGTGGGAAGGAGGCCAGGACGTGAGTGGGGCTGCGGCTGCCCGGGAGAGGGTTGGGGGGGTCTTCCCCAGAGGGGACCAGGCTGGGTGAGACGCTGCGAGGTGGGGGAGCAGCGTGGGAGACCACGAGGGCTGGGGTTGAGTCTTCCTAAGGACCTGCTGCTTAGACCTCTGCTTCCCATCCATACCCTGGGGGGTCTAGATAGTGGGTCTGCTCTGCTCCCCACCTCCAAGGCCCACCTGGCCCGCCCTGTCCCCTGCTTGCCCGCAGGGAGGAGATGAAGTGGCGGCAGTGGGCGGATGACTGGCTGGTGCACCTGATCTCCCCCAACGTGTACCGCACGCCTGCCGAGGCCTTGGCCTCCTTTGACTACATTGTCCGGGAGGGCAAGTTCGGGGCTGTGGAGGGCGCCGTGGCCAAGTACCTGGGCGCAGCTGCCATGTACCTCATCAGCAAGCGGCTCAAGAGCAGGTGATGGTGTGCATGCATGTGCACGTGTGTGCTGGCCTTCCTGCTGGCCTTCCTGCTGACCTCCCTGCTGACCTCGCCTGGGCCTGGGTAGGAGCTCCTGACGGACTTTCCTATCCCTGCCCAGACATCACCTCCAGGATGACGTGCGCAAGGATCTGTACGAGGCCGCCAACAAGTGGGTGGCAGCCGTGGGCAAAGACCGGCCCTTCATGGGGGGCCAGAAGCCAAACCTGGCTGATCTGGTGAGTGGGGTGGTAGCAGGGGTGTGCCCAGGTTGAGGGATGTGGCTCTGGGTCGGGGAAGCCCAGGCAAGGAGAGCCCAGGTGTTGGCAATACCTACATCTCCTAGCTCCCCCCCCTCAGAGGCAGCTGGTTCCATCTGTGGTGTGGGGCTTAAGGGAAACGAACTGCGAGGAACTGTCATGGTTCCCATAACTGGCAAGTTTAATGGATGGGTTGGCTTCAGGCCTGGCTGGATCGAGGGGCCCAGGTGGTCTTACCATGCCCTGTTGCATCTCAGTTCCTTGGCCCAAGGCCAGCCTTTGTCCAGTGCCCCAGCCTCCCCCCAGCAAAAGTTCTGCTTCCCTGTCCGTGGGGAAGGGTTCCTGCAGCCAGGCTGATTGGCAGGCCCAGGTCTCTGGGTGGTGGGAGAGGTCTCAGGGCATGGGAACAAGGGAGGGCATTTTCCCAAAGGAAACTCTGGGCAGGGGGAGGGGGAGGTTGCCCCCAAAGGGGATGTGGGTATGCAGCAGGTAAAACTTGGGTATCCCTCATGCTTCATTCAAAGCCCCACATCTAAAGTTAGTCCTTCAGTGGGTCATGAAGCTCTGGGACAGGGGAGGTGACAGGCCCCAGGGCACACAGCTGGCACATGATGGGGCAGGTCTGGATGCACCTCTGTCCTGCCCCCTCTGTCCCCCCACCCTCCAGGCAGTGTATGGTGTGCTGCGTGTGACCGAGGGCCTGGAGGCCTTTGACGACCTGATGCGTCACACCCGCATCCAGCCCTGGTACCTGCGGGTGGAGAAGGCCATTGAGGAGGCCTCCCAGTGACCGGAGCAGCCCACTAGAAGGAACCGGAAGACTGTAGAAGACTCTGGCTGCCTGGGACTGGGTCCACGGGACCAGCACTCGGCGATGCTGGGCAGGGTAGAAGACTCTGGCTGCCTGGGACTGGGTCCACGGGACCAGCACTCGGCGATGCTGGGCAGGGGTGACAGGATCATTCTACCTCTTGTCCACCCCCATCCCCGCAGCATTCTCTGTTTCTAATACTGGACATCTTCCGGGGAACGGCCCCCTGAGGGACGCAATGAGGCTACCTCCCCCCACTTCCCTGCTGGAACTCTTGGGGCTGCCCTGTCTAACCCTGTGATTCGGAATTGGGGTGGAACCCCACTCTGGACAAGGCAAGCATGGACGCCCTGGGTTAGGGGAGAACCCCATCCTTGGCTCCTCCTTGTGGTTGCTGTTGTTCCCAAGCATCCCTGGACTCTGTCTTGTTCGAAATGAAAAAAATTGCTGCCCCCTCATGGTGGTGCTGCTGTGAGGTTTGTGGGTGCTGGGCAGGGTGGGGGGTGGGGGAGTGGTTTTGGGTGGGGCGTTGGTGGAGCTGTGTTCCTGTGACCACCAGAGGTCACTAGAAGATGCAAAGCCCTGTCGGAGATGAAAACACAGTCTGGTGCTGCCACCTTTGGGCCAACTGAAGGATTGTGTCTTCTCTGGACAGATATTACAGGGACTCTATGTGCCTATCTGTAAAATGGGTGTAGCATGCATGGGTATGACGGAAGGCAGGTAGGAAAAGCCACACTTTCCAGGGGAAAAGGCCTCAAGCTGGGAATCCCTGCCCCATCTTGGTCATGCTTAGGTTCCCTGTGCCTTGATGGTAGCAGAAGGCCCAAGATAGGAACACTGCCACCGCTCACGGTGACCTTGGACAAGCCCTTGGAGGCCAGTGAACTTCCGTGGGGTTGGTGCCATCAGAGTCAACAATGCACCCAGCAGGCAACATGTGAGGGGTACGTTTACTCAGCCACTGGGTCTGCTGTCTGTTCTCAGAACACACTCGCTGCTCCATTCCCGCCCAGGTTCCCAGAGCTCACAGTCCAGAGACCCGGGGAGTGAGAAGGACGAGAGTGGTGAGCACAGCGGGTCCCTCCTCCCTGGGAGTCGGGGGAACCACAGCCTAGGGCTCAACGATTTGGGTTCACTTTTGTTTGTTAGTGTTAACTTTCACCTTGATCATTCAAATAACATTTATTGTATATAAATAGAACCAGCAGATAAGCAAAAAGATGATACCGTCCTACCACCCAGAGATACCCACTTAAATTTGGGGGGGGGTACAGCCTTCTACTTTATTTTTTACATAGTTTATATGTAGTACACATATATGTTTATATTTCATATGTAAATATATAAAGATATTTATAAATATACAAATACCTTTATATATTTATAAATATTAAAGATATCTTTATATATTTCTAACAGTTAAATGGGGCCTATTTGGTGGCAAGTCTTACGACGTCCCTATGAAGTAGGGACAAACACTTTGCAGATGAGAAGACTGAGGCACCAGAAAGGTTAGGTGAACTCCCTGGTGCCACACCACTAGTAAGCGGCAGAGGCAGGGTGTGAGCCGGACCTCCTGGCTCTAGTCTGTGACCTTCACTACAGGGTGGCATGGCTCCTCTGTCTCTAAATGAGGTTTTCTTTATTTTAAATAAAAAGGTAGGCGACACAGGGGCCGCTCAGTCCCAGGTGGGACACTGGCCTCCCTCTCCTTACTGACGGTTGGGTAGCACTCCACGTGGCGCACAGTGTTCCCTCGGTGACTGACCCCTAGCGTATTGAACCAGTCAAGTGGGAAGGACGTTGTGGGCAGAAGTGGCCGAACAGGGAACAGGAGGTGTAATGTGCTGAATAAAGGCCCCCGAATATATCCAGGTCCTAACCCCTGGGAAGTGCGAAAATTACCTGATGTGGTAAAGGGACTTTGTAGATAGGATTAGATTCATGGTTTTGAGCCGGAGAGTTTTCTAATCTACCCAGGTGGGCTCTAAATGTCACCGCAAGCATCTTTCGAAGAGGGAGACTCGACCCCAGAAGCACAGGCTAGAATTGTGAGGACGCGGTCACAAGCAGAGGCCTGCAGGTGGCCTCCAGAAAGAACCAGCCCGAGGACGTTCAGTTTCTGCCTGGTGAAATTAATTTTGGACTTCTGGCCTCTAGAACTGTGAGAGAATACATTTGTGCAGTTTTAAGACACACTTTTTAACAGCAGACTTAGGATACTAATGCAAATGGTATCCGCCAGTGCAGCCAGGGAAGAGACCGTACAGCTTTGTCCCCCTCTGTAAAATAAGGGGGTAGGGCTTAGGCTCCGGCCAGTGTGGGCGGGGCCAACGCTCTGGCTCCAGCCTCCACAGCTGCTGTGGGGAGATAAACGTTCCTCCTGGGCCACCGGGGCTGGGCCAGTGAGGACAGCAAATGGCCAAAAGAGAACACTCCTTCGTGGCCCAGCCCGGGAAGCCAAGAGCAGGGGGCTTGGGTTTCTCTCGCTCCCTCGGCGAGGTGGGGGGGGGGGCGGCGGGGGGGTGGGGAGGGCTGGGACAAGCCCCTGGTTCTGCCTGGCCTCAGTTCTCTCATTCTTGGTTTACCCTCTGCTCTCTCCTCCTGCCAGCCCTTCCCATCCGCTCTGGCGGGCCTCTCCAGCCACTGGGACAGGACTGCGCTGGTCTGCTCCAGTTTCCCTGCCCGCCCTGGAGACTAGGGACCAAGGTCCACACCCCGGGGGCTGGGCCCCGCTCACGGCTGCTCTGGTCTCTCCTTTCCCCTATATTCCCACCCCATCAAACCAGCAAGATCAGGAGGGACCAGCCAGCAGCCGAGGCCAGGAGCACAGCCTCACAGTTGGCCAAGCTGATTTGAATCTCAGTTTAACATTCACCCTGTGTGAACCCGGATGAGTTCCTCCCCTTTGAGCTGTGAGAAGGGACTGTGCCCATCTTACTTGTGAGGCAACTGAGGCTCAGTGAGGCATGAGATTTGCCTGATACCCCGCTGCCAAGGTGCCAGGACTGATTAAGTACAGGCCTGTCCCATGGTTCTCTGTGGCCTCCCGGCCTGGGAGAGAGGCCAGGGACCAGGTGGCCCTCGGTGAAGGTCCCCAGAAGCAGATCATGGCACTCTTCCAGCTCTGGTGGAGCCCACTGTCTTCACCCCCAGGCATGCAGCACGCTGGGGGTCCACCGGCCTGCATTTGAGGGCCTTGCTCATGCCAGGCTCTGGGCACATCCCTCCCCCTTCTGGAGCCTTAGTTTTCCCATCTGCAGAATGGGGCCATAGTGGCAGAATTACCTCCTAGAACCGCTGAGGGGTGAGGTCCTACATGGGCAGCGCCCCAGCTGGTGCTCCGTAAACCTCGCTCCCAGGACTTGGAGCTGACCTCTCATCTCTAGCTGCAGGAACGAGGTTGAAGAGCCCCTCCCCCGCACCCCCACCCTGCTCTCCTGATGGATTTCCCCTCAGATGCCAGAGATCCCAGAGCTGCATGAGCTTCCTCACTGGGAGGCTGGAATGGAAAGCATTTCGGTGGAAATTACTGTGTGTGTCTGGAATCCTGGAAGGGGAGGGGACCCTGGAGACGAAACTGCCTATTAAGGGCCAGCCATTTCCAAAGCCTTCTGGACTCTTTCCAATTGCCCTTCCAAGCAAATCTGGAGGCAGACTCTGAAATGTGGCTCACTGGGCTCAGATCCGGGGTCAGCAGGGCTGCGTTCCTTCTGGAAGCCCCAGGGTTGAATCTGTTCCTATTCCTGGCATTTTCCAGCTCCAAGAGGCGCCTGTGTTCCTGAACTTGTGACCCCTTCCTGTCTTCAAAGCCAGTGACCTTGGGCAGATTCCCTGCACCACCTCTCTGGGCTCCCTCCCTGCCTCCCTCCCCCACACAGAGAAAGCTCTGGCGATTTTCTGGGGCCATGCAGGTCATCCAGACTCAGCTCCCTAAGGTCAGCTGATGAGCAACCCTAATTCCATCTGCAGCCTTAACTCCCTTGGCCACATCACCTAATCCACAGGTTCTGGGACCAGGACACATACCCTCGGGAGGGGGTGTACTTTGCTTACTACACTGTGAAACGTTTGGGTGGGTTTCATTCAACTGGGAGTATTCATTAGGCACCGAGTGGATGCCCCGCACCTGCCGGGAACGGCAGTGAGGAGAGCCGACAAATACCCAGCCCTCACGGAGGAAGCAGACGACAAACCAAGGAATGAGCGTGAGCAGCAGACTTGATAGTGAAGTGAGCTACTGAGAAAACCAAGGGCTGGGTTGCGTGGGGAGCAGGCAAGGCCTCAGTGAGGAGGAGACAGGCAAGGAGAGTTGGGATGAAGGGGCGGAGGAGAGGGCGGTAGGGAGACAGGCTGGGGTGTCTCTGAGAGTCAGCCTCCTTGAGGCACGTCCCAGGGCTGACTCTGCTGGAGACGCCCCTCTCCTGGGTGGATGGAATTGAGCACCTGGGAGGAACCCAGGCCACCACCCCAAGGGCTCCTCCGCTTGGACAGGATGGGATAGGTTGTGTGTGGGGGGGCACCGGTTTGCCAAGACCCAGTGGTTGGGAAATGATCTGTGTCCGTGACNAAACCAAGGGCTGGGTTGCGTGGGGAGCAGGCAAGGCCTCAGTGAGGAGGAGACAGGCAAGGAGAGTTGGGATGAAGGGGCGGAGGAGAGGGCGGTAGGGAGACAGGCTGGGGTGTCTCTGAGAGTCAGCCTCCTTGAGGCACGTCCCAGGGCTGACTCTGCTGGAGACGGCCCTCTCCTGGGTGGATGGAATTGAGCACCTGGGAGGAACCCAGGCCACCACCCCAAGGGCTCCTCCGCTTGGACAGGATGGGATAGGTTGTGTGTGGGGGGCACCAGTTTGCCAAGACCCAGTGGTTGGGAAATGATCTGTGTCCGTGACCCTGACCACAACAGAGGCAAAGCACATATTAGCTTCCCATGGCTGACAACCCACCACAGACTCGGAGGGCCCAGACCAACAGGTAGTCCTCCTGTCCTGGTCCCAGAGGCCGGAAAGTCTGAAATCCAGGGGTCAGCGGTTTGGTTCCTCCCAAAGGGTCTGAGGGAGGGTCTGCTCTCGCCTCTCGTTCGGGGGCTGCCAGCCTGGAATCCTTGGCAGTTCTGGCAGATACAGCCCTGCAGCCTCGGGCTGACGTCACGTGGCCTTCTCCACGGCTGTGCTGCCTGGTGACTGTCCAGGTTGCCCTCTTCTGTGACACCAGCCATCGGATTTAACCTAATCTGGTATGACCTCATCTTAACTGGACTACATCTGCAAAACCCTACTTCCAAACAGAGCAACATTCTGAGGTTCCTGGTGGACACAAGTCTGGGCGGAGCACACTGTTCCACCCAGTACTGCCAGTTTCACTCACAGGCACCTTTCCATGCCTCCCTACCGCCTCTGAATGCCAGAGCTGTGGGCAGGTCCCCCAAGCTGCGTCACACTGTCCCTGACCCATGGAACCCAAAGCTACCAGGGGACTGGAGTGTGGACTGTTATTTACGAACATTTTATTCTTTGGGCATCGGGCACTATGGGCTGCAAACACAGCCCTGGGGTGACAGGCAGAAAACAAATAAATCCAGGTGGGGCTCCAAAATCCCTTAGCAAGAGGGGCAGGGACCAACTGGGAGGCTGGGGAGGGGCAGCCAGGGAGGTGAAGCTGGGTGGGGCAGCAGCCGCTCCAAGCAGGAGGGAGTGACTAGCTCTGCCTGAGAGGCTGAACCGGAGGGGAGCTGAGGGGCACCTCCCGACTCAGCAATCGGAGGGCATGGCGGCCTGCGGAGAGCACCCCAAACACAAGGGATGCACATTCAACAGACGGAGCGTCTCTGAGAAACCCAGAGAGGGTGGCTTTCTTGTTTTCTGTGATGAGAAAACTGGGTTCATTTTCCATAGGAACACCCCACACCACTTAAGTCCAGAATCAGAAAAATCTCAGCTCTGCCATCAGCTTTGAAACAACTTTATTAGAAGGCTATTTTCAATGACAACTTCCAATTCTGTCTTAATTTGCTTTGTTACCAATTCCAGTTTAAGTCTATTTATTTATATAGAACAGTGAATTTTGCATTGATCTTTGCATCCCATTTAAATTGTCCGCAGCGGGCCATTCTGGTGGAAAGGAAAGTGCGATGGCGAGGCTGCAGGTCAGCAGCATTACTGAGCAGGGCAGCAGGTGGGGGAAGGCCGGGAGGGAGGAGCCCACCTGGGCCCGGGGGGCCGGGCAGGGGTAGGCGGTTAGCCACCCACCCTCTCCTCTGACCCCCATCTCAAACTCACAGTGATAGGCACCTCGCTGCCCCGTATTCAGAAATGGGGAAATAGAGAAATCCTTCTGGTTGGAAAAAGGGTCTGGACTTCCGTCTTCCATGGAACTGAGACTTCGCCCACGCCTCCCGCCCCCAATCCAACCCTCAGATCTTAAGGCTTCCTGGCTGCACGACCCGCCCCAGCCTGCCCTTCTCTCGTGTGGGCAGTGGCTGAAGGTCGCTCCCACAGCCTCCCTTTCTCTCTTCGCCCTACCTCTCAGGTGTTGGGAAGGTACAATCAACCATGAACATAAATATGAGTAAAAAATGAACTTGAAAATGACAGGCTATTAAACAAATCTATAAAAATAGTTAGGACACAACTCTGTTCAAATAAATACGAAATAAATAGGCTCCACGCAGTGTGATAGGTGCATCAGTGGAATGTGAGGCTGGTCCCACTTCGCCCCATCTGGGATAGGACATAAATCCCGAGGGGCATCGGAAACAGACTTTAATGAAGTCCGCTGAGCTGTCTACTTGTTGTCTTCCCTCTGGAAGCACAGAACTTGCACATCTGTCCCGCTGGTCTTTCTGAACAGAGCCTCTTTCTCAACAATGCATAATTAAGGCCGTCCACCCCTTTTCCTTCTCTTACTAGGGCCATGTGGACTCGGGGCAGAAACTGGCCTTCTAGCCATACCACCGTGCCCCACAGCCTTCATGCCACTGCAGGGATAGAGAGCTGGTTCTGAGCTAATGCCAGTCCTGCAAGAGTCCGGGGCCAGCTCAGAGCACTGGGAGACCCCAAGCAGCATGGGGCAGAAGCCCCCGGCTTTCAGGACCAACACGCACCTCCCTGGAAGCCATGCGCCTGGGCACCAGGCAGCCAATGGCGGGGCTGGGCCTTGCCCCCGCATGCACACACGCATCGGTGCCCAGGTGAGGGTGAGCACACAGCCAGACTCCTCCCGCTTCCCTGTGCAACCTGGCCACAGGCGATTCCGTCAGGGCGGTGACATCAGGTGGAAGCATCTGTCCCCTTTCATGGACTGAGGGGAGAGGAGTGAGGCGGGTCACAGGAGTGGGCTGGTAGCCCTCCTTCTCCCATTTGGAAACAGCAGTGAGGAAGAAGCAAAGTGGGCATGGCAAAGATGCCCGGCAGGCCAGAGGGCAAGAGCCCTCAGCCGAGGGCCTGGGTGGGAGGACACGGTGGAAGAACTAAGCTGGCCTCCAAGCCCTGCTGTTCGGCAGGTGCTGCAGGAAACGTCCTGTCCCTACTGCACATAAGCCTGTGTCCTGCTGACCCCTGGGCCTGAGCAGCACCCTCGGGTGTCCCCTGGGATGGAAGCAAGGGTCAGCCAGTCAGCAGGACCAACCCAGGGGGCCTGCCAGCCCCCCCCCACCCCTCACGGGCGCGTCCCAGCATTCTCAAAGCTTGGCTTAAGTCAGCTTAGTGTCGGCACATTCACAGAATGAGATGGCTCCACATCCTGGGCCATAGGCCCAGGATCCAAGTCCGTCGGGCAGGGCTGGCCCCCCCGTCACCGAGACTGCACGCCCAGCGTGATCTTCAGGTTCTCGTACACCACGTAGCTGATGCTCACAGCTGGGATCACCTTCATGAAGTTGGGTGCCAGCCCCCGGTACAGGCCGAAGGCTCCCTCGGTCCGCAGGATCTGTCTGAAAAGGCTGCTCATGGTCACCTCTGGAGCGCCCTCAATGGAGGCTGCGGGGAGAGAGGCCGCCTGTCAGGGGCCTTTTGGCAGCTCCTCCCTGGATCCCAACCTACCGGGGGAGGCGGGCCCCTGGGACTGGCCTAGGACTGGCCTTACCTTGGGCCTGCATCCGGGTCCTGACCAGAGCCAGAGGGTAGCTGGCCAGCTGGCCACAGGTGCTGGACATGGTGCCACAGGCAAGGAGCACAAACACTCCAGGGTCTGCGCTATTCACAGCATAGCGCTGCAGCCAGGCATTCTTGAGTGTCTGTGAGGGGAAAGGGCGCGGGGGTGAGTCAAAGTGCCTGTGAGCCCCAGTGGGGGAGGGAGGAAGAGGCTGGGGGGGTTGGGGGAGACGGTCATTGGATCCTCATCACGCGGCACCCCCGAAGGCACTGTAACCTGATTCTCTTGGCCTGGGCTGGCTGAGCTCCGGGCCTGCCTGCCCTTTGTTTCTGCTGTCACTAGGGATTCCTAGGCAGGACAGGAAATGGAGATGAGGCAGGGAGCGCACCCCCTCCCCGCAGGGCAGCCCGCTCTGGAGATCTGCCTGCCAAACCCCTAGGGGGCAAAACCTGGGGGCAGCCAGGGGCAGGAGACCCTTGTCATAAACGGGTGAATCTGAAGGACACATTCTTTGGTGCTGGTTCCTTGTCCCAGCCATCGCCAGTGGTCTACAGGCGGGTCCATGGTGAGGAGGGGGTTTCTGAATTTCTTCTAGCAGTTCATGGACCTGAGCCTTCCAGGGTCTCACCTCGTAGACAGCTAGGTCGATCCCAGCGTAGGGGATGATCCCCAGCATGTTGGGGACATAGCCTTTGTAGAAGGCGGCCACCCCTTCTCTGGCCAGGATCTTCCTGGCACAGTCCAGCATGCCTGAGTACTGGCCTGTCTTGCGTAGGGCCATCCGGGTCTTCAGAACCTGCAGAACCCAACCGAAGGGACAGAAGCATGAGCACATCCCAGCTCTCTCCCTCAAGTGCACGCACACTGCCCAGGACCAAAGTGGCCTCTCACCTCCATCGGGTAGATGCTGCTCTGAGCGATGGCCCCCGCCAAGGACCCTGCCACAAGTCTCTCATGAATCCTCAGAGTCTCCTGGTCACTCCCGATAAGACGCTTGATCTATAACAGGAAGCAAACAGATTGATGCACCCTGGAGACTTGCACCCCAGCCCCGCCCCGCCCCTCCTCAGGACGGGCAGGTTTTGCTGAGACACGGTGTCCCTGGCCCATCTGATGATTTCCCAGGAATGGAAGGGACTGGCCCACAATGCCAGTGTCAGCAGGGACTGGGGTCAGACCCAGGCCTCCCGAGTCCCACCTCGCCCTGCTGCCCTTTGGGCACAGATGAGCAACTCCAGGTTCTGGGGCATCCTTGGGGCAGAGACCTCGGCCCCGGGGATGTGGAGCAGGTGGCAGCCAACTGACAACTCTCGCTGGGGAACGGGCTCCTCACCTGCTCATAGGCCATGAATTTGATGGCCGACTCAGGGGCAATTTTGAGGACATTGATGCCGTTGCCACGCCAGAGTGACTTGGCCCCGCCCTCTCGGATCATCTGGGTGAACCCGCCCACGATGCACATGCTGTTGCTGCGGGAGGCGTGGACCTGGGGAGATAAGGATGCGGGTCAGAAAGAACTAGGGGCCATGGGGCTGCCGCCACCCGACCAGAGCCACCCCAAGGATGACAGGCAGGCTCTTCCCTGAGACAAGCACGGCCACTGCAGGGCTGGCTAGGTCTCACACCTACTGTGGGCCGACACCATGCTAAACACCTCTGCAATGACTACTTTTTTAAATAAAAAGAATCGAGTTCTTTATCATGGAAAAGTTTCAAACACACACGACAGCACAGATAATTATACAGTGAGCACCCATGAACCCATGATCAGCTTCCACTGTCATGACACCAGAGCCAAGCTGTGTCCCCGTGCTGCCCCACCCCCAGTGGGTTACTTTAAAGCATATGGCAGGACAGCCCTGGCTGGTGTGGCTCAGTGGATTGAGTGCAGGCCTGTGAACTAAAAGGTCACAGGTTCGATTCCCACTCAGGACACATGCCTGGGTTACAGACCAGGTCCCCACTTGGGGGCATGCAAGAGGCAACTGATCCATCTATCTCCCTCCCTTCCCCTCTCTCTAAAAATAAATAAAAGTCTTTTTAAAAAGTAAATGAATAGAGTATACGGCAGGATTGTGTCATTTCACACAAGCCAAATACTTTCAATATCCACAGCATCCCTAGGAAAGTGGTAAAGAAAACAAAGAGAAGGGGAGGTGATGTGCTACCAGCCCCTTTGGCTCAGAGGAATGAATTCCTGGGGGTCAAGTGCCTTGCCCCAAGGTCACAAGCAGTGACTGCAGGCTGGGGTGGGTCAGATTCCAGGCAGAGAGCTCTTCTCCTTGACCCGCTCCCCTTCCAAGGGGAGGTCACAATACCCTCAACAGGCTTCAGAACAAGGCAGGCGCAGGAGGGCAAAGGGGGAAGGGAAAGGATGACATATGTGCTGAGCAGGAAAGTGCCAGAACAAACAAGGGGACAAAGGGCAACTGGCCACTGTTCAGAAGGTGCTGAAGTCCAACGGCGCATACTTGTGCGGGATGATTTTGCAACCCTGCCCCTGACATCGGTCTAGCTTATCTCTGTCCTGCGGACATGGAGTCAGACGTGTGGCCATGACAGTGGTGCCCAGGCCAGGTGAGTATGTGCTCACACCTTTCCCCATGTGTGAGGGAAGTGCCTACAGAGGGTTCCTGCCACACCCTGTTCTTCCCGCTTCACCTGTCCACTGTGTGGCCCTGTGATGTGACCCCTGACTTAAAGGCCTCAGATAGAACTAGATCAGCTATGTGTAAAAGGTGACCCAGGCCTGGACCTCCCGTTGCCCTTGTCAGGCAGGAATTCCCATCCCATTTATTGGGGCAGGAAAATATGGGCCTAAAGCAGGGCCTTAGACAAGGGCAGGAGACCAACCCACGGAAGAGCCTCAAAGTGGAAACCAGGAGGTGCGGGGTCTGTTCTCCCACGTACCTGCATGAGCACTTTGAGTCGGTCCAGGGGCGCTGTGCAGGTTCTGGACACAGCCCCAGCCCCGCCTCCAGCCACCAGGTGTCTCCACCACATCCCCGTCTGTCTCTCCTCCACTGTGAACTCATCGGGGACTGTCAGGTTCTCGCCCACATCAAAGATCTGTGAGGAAGCCCAGCCAGGATCAACCAAACAGGTCCTGGCACCCATGGCAAAGCTGGCGGCGGACGGCGATGTCCATGACGTTCCACTGTCTAGAATGGCTGACACCCTGAGGAGCCACCCAGATGGTGAGAACGCCAAGAGCTGTGGGTGGGACACTGATACACCTGCCCCCACCTTGCACTCTGAAGGTGGCAAAGCTCTGTTCCCTGCCTATGGCCTTGGAGAGGCCCGGACAAGGAATGTGAGAGCGCAGCTGGAAGGAAGGGGTTACAAAGCCCCGCAAGACAGCCTGCCCGCAGCTGCCAGGGAGCTCCTGCAAGAACAGCTTGCATAGGCATTTCGGCAGAGGGGCGCCAGGCTGGCTGCACTGAAGTGATCTAGCCACGGGTAAAATCCTCCTGAAACCCGCTGTGTAACCAGATCACACTGGCGAAACATTACGCAACACCTCAGCTGTGCATCGCCCTCTCTTCTGAGTGGCATCCTGCCTGGTCAGATAGTGCCAGCTCTGCTCCAGCCTGGGGCTGCAGGACAGACCCACGGGTCAGTGGTCCACATACTTTCACCTGACAAAGGTGCCAGGTGTCCCCGGAGGGGGAGGCCCTGGCCTGGGAACTGCAGGAGACAGACCAGGAGGGCCCCTCGGCCTAGGTGAATCCCACGGAAACTGTGGGGGTGTTCAGCACAGACCAGCAGGGAGGGCTGCACCCTGCAGGAAGGGGGCTCGAGGGCAGGGGGGCAACGGCCCTGCCCGTGAGGGTGCTGATCTGTATTTCTCAGTGACAGCTTTGATGAGGTGAGGGAGCGGCATGAATGGGACGAGGGAACGTGTCCCTTTGCCGTGGAGAGAAATGGCACACAAAGTGGGGTGGCTGGGGGAGCACTCTGACAGCAACAGTGCCATTTGTTCCCCGGAGAGAGCCCCTCACTCTGCTCACACTGGCTTTGAGGGGGTCTGAAGTGAGCCTTGAAGGACAGGCAGCCTGTGCGGATGGGCGGACACTTCTACGGAGGGACCACATGTTTGGGGACTGATGGGGCTGTTCAGGTGGGCCAGAACGTGGGAGACAGAGGGGACACGTGGAAGGCTCTGTGGGGCTCGCAGAAGAGTGGACAGTCTCGCTGTTGAGGGGGAAGCAAGCAGGGACCCCTACCCCGGGGATGGGGACTGATGCTAGGCAGAGGAGACCCTGTGAACAGACAAGGGAGAAGCTGCCTCAGGCTGCTGGGAACGAGGGCCTCACCGTGGAATGCTTCCAGTACAGGATGATCTCGGGGATGTTTTCCACGGGGTGCAGGAGGTGGTAGTCTCTCCACTCATTCCAGTCAATGGTCATGGTGCCATTTTTGTCCATGCTGCAAAAGGGATGCACAGTTGCCCACGTGTGAACAGGCCCCGCCCGTCAGCCGCACTGCCCTCCTCCAGGTGAGCCCAGGGCAGGCCCGCGGCCGCCGAGGAGAAAAGGCAGGCTGGCTCCACAGGTCACTTTGCATACAGATGGTGTACAACGGCCCACGAGAACCCCCTTCTCATCAGGCACAGAGGGGAGGGAGGGAGGCAGTCACCAGGGTGACGTGGATACTTACTAGGTGACAGGGCCCCAGAAGTGGCCCGTCCGTATTCTGACAGACAGACAAAGGAGGATGCAGAGGAGAGAGGAGAAACAACACGGATAAGTGCTTCGAGCAGACGTTAGTGAGGCAGCCACACGGCACAGCACAAGGACACACCCCACAGCAGCCGGGGAGTGGGCACAGGAGGCTGCTGGCCAGGACCGGCCAGCCCCGGGTCACAGCGATGTGGACGGCCTCAGCCGGGAAAGGAAGCCGCTCTGGGGGCTATTCTGTGAGGCTTCCCAGCATGGCAGAGCCACGCCGCCCCCAGGACCACCACTCCCCTTCGACCCGCCTTTCGGGGCAGCACACCTGACTACGGTGTCATGTCTGCCTAAAGGGGAGGGTTGCCACAGGAGTCCTCTCCCCTTCCCAGCCAGGTAAAGAAGGGTGTTCCTCGCTCACCTTTCACCCACTTGAAACCTCCTCCCTCCCCACTACCCCAGTCTCTTTCAGGGTCACTGGTGATCGGGCACACTTCCAGGTGGTTACTGGTTCTTCCAACGAGAGCTGGAACCTGGGGAATGGTTACTCATTCATCCCTTCAAACTATCAGAAGCCAAAGTTCAGAGAACAGGATCAGTAAACACAGAGAATGACACCAGAATTAGTGCAAGGACGCTTCTTCGTCACACTGTTTCATTATACCAGTTACAGAGTCAGGCTAAGCACTCACCTCTTGAGAATTTTTTCTGCCTGCTGCTCGGATATCTTGACCCCCAGGTCCCGCAGGGACTGCATGATCTCCTGAGCGTCGATGCGCCCTGCAAGGACAGAGGCTGTGAGCCGCCAGCCAGGCCCAGGCAGTGCCGGAGGCCGGGCCAGCCGGGGCTCCCGAGGCGGTGCTCACCATCATTCTTTTTGTCCAAACTCTTGAACACCAGCCTCAGTTTCTTCTCATGATCTTGGAGATAATGGACGAACTCTTCAAAGTCTAGTTGCCCATCGAGGTCTTTATCGCCAGCTTGTACAATTTTCTATGAAACAAAAGTAAGGTCCTGTCCTTTAGCTCATGCAGTAGCCTGTCCCTTGGGGGGCCCTGTTCCCAGGAAACAATTGTGCTAACCTGTGAGCAGAGCCCTGATGACCCAAGAGGCTTCCCCTGCTCTAGTCCCTAAGCCACCACTCAGATCCCCAAGGGCTGGCCAGAGCCCAAGCACGAGCCTACCTTTGCTTTCCTCACAAGCAAAGAGAAAAAAGTGCTCCCTGCCCCCCACCCCAGGAGCCCTTCAGGCAGAGCCCAGCCATGGCAGGCTGGGTGAATTGTCATTCCAATAGTTCTAAAGACCAGCTCCTTGTACCGCCAGAGTCAGCTGCTTGGCTCCCCCTCAGCACTACACCTGGCCCCGGGCCCCAGTCCACATGCTCTCTGCCCAAATGTGCGGAGAGCCCTGGAGCCCCAGATTCCCCCAGGAACTCCGCAGCTTGCTCTTCTTATCCCCACACGTGGCGGTGCCCCTGACCAGTCAGGTGGGTGAGGAGAAGGTGTGGGGCAGAGCCGGCCCCTGCCAATGCCTGCTCGGCAGAAATACAGCCAGAGAGAACTCGAGGCTGGAGAAGCAGTGAGAGCCACAGGGATCTATTTCAGGGCATGTGCTTGATGGCAGCGCCCATCTCTGGTTGCAGGGGAGCCTGGTGACATAACCAACCTCAGCTCCCTCAGCCAGGCACCGAGTGGCAGGAGAGCTCTGCTTAGTTTGGTGCCCTGAGAGGCTGGAAGAGACCCTGGCTCTAGGTTCTAACCTGCGTCCTGCTAAATGCATTATGACTAGAGATCCAATCTGATGAATCCTCACATTCAAGCTGTAGGACCCAGGCACTATCACCTCCCCACTTTAGGGAGAAGGAAAGAGAACCTCGGAGAGGTTAAGGGATTTATCCCAGGTCACATAGCTAGGGAAGTGGTGGGCGGGATTCAAGCCAGGCTCATTGGACTCCTAGGCCACCTCCCTAGAGATCCTGCTGCCACCCAAAAGGTTAATCTCAAGAAGGTGGGGGACATGCATGAGTCATTCCAACCCAGCAACACCCCGAAAACAGGAACAAAAATCTCCTAAGGAAGATGGTTATAATCTTCCCGTGACCAAATCTCTTGGTAAAAATCCATTCGCTATCTGCAAACCAATATGGGTTTCAAGTCTTTAGACCAGTGGGTTTGGAAACTGACAGACTACCGGCACTCCAGCGATTACCATCAGGCGCTCCCGGGGCCACCTGACTGCTCTCTGTGATTGCTCAGCCACCAGGGGTGCTTGGAGGAGGCTGGAGCAGACTCGGTGTTACCTAACATGATCCCAAGAACAACTCAGTGGGTGTGGCTGGAATGTGAGACCAATGCTGGTATTTTATCTACTATCTGAAGTCATGCTAACTTCCCGAGACATCTGCGCTCTAGATTTGTGGCAGGAGCAGAAAGAGACTCCTGCTGTTTAGGGAGCTGAATGGCAGGAACAAAGCTCTTCGGCATCAACGCAAACCGTGCGCCTCTTTGGGGTGGGCGTGCTGTGATACAGGCGTGCGCAGGACAGCTGATTTCAAAATCATCTCCCACTCCTTGCTTCTACTTCAGAATGACTGGACCTATTTCTGTCCCCTTCCCAGGATACACAAATCAGCACCCCCCGCACACCATTTGACATCTGCCCCCAGGGACCCTCGGGTATGGCAGGGAACCAGATCAACAGAGAAGGCTGGGGTAAGCCTCTTTTTTAGGAGGCAAGCAAACTCCACAGGCCTTTCATTGTTTTCAAAATGGTAATGATTTCTGCTGCCTCCCTGCTCCAAAGGGGCATCTGGGAGGCTCCCCACGCCTCGCACGCTGGTTTGTTTCACCCAGGGCACGGCCCGGCCAGCTCCGGTCCCAACTCCTGAGCCTCCAGTGAGAAGCCTGGGAGAACCAGGAGGACACAGGGGAGACCTGCTGCGTCTTCCTGGTATCCTCCCTCCAGCTCAGAGAAACACCCCACAGCAGCTGGATTGTACCCCCTTCTCAGGAAACCCTCTCCCGCCCCCAACGAGAGAATTCCTTCCCATCTCTCCCACGAGCAGCTTCCCTATAATTCAAGCCTTATAATTCAAGACTTGGAAGTCACACGAAAGCCAGTCATTCCCGTGAAGTAGCCCGTTCGCCAGCTACGGCTACATGACAACCGGAGAAAAAAACGCTCCCATATCACAGGTGACCCCCCCCACCCCGCCCCAGCACTCATCCATTCACTTCACCCTCACTGCTGAAATACTCGCTGCCTTTCCGGGCGCAGCCCGGCCAGCCAGGGCCCTGTACACACCTGCTTCCACTGGCGGAAGGTGGAGAACTCCTGGGAGGGGATAAAGACGCTGAGTTTGAAGATGGACTTCAGCTCGGAGGGAAGGCCCTTGGACTCGAAGTACTGGAACTCGGTCTGGGCCTCCCCGATGACCGGCACATACAGGCACAGGCAGAGCATGCCAGCGGGGGAGCCAGCGGCGGCAGCGGAAGTGATACTGGCAGCGTGGAGAATGGGGAATGCTGTGGGGCCGGCAAACTGCACAAGATATGCCGGCGCACGGCTGTCATTGGCTGCTCAGGCCCCGCCCTTCTACTTAATTGAAAAAACTCGGCCCCTCTAAGTCCTGCCAACAGCCAATGAGCACAAAGCCCAGATTGCTCAAGAGAGAGACGTAAAGATCAGAACTGCCGTCATGCTCCCTGCTCCCCGCGGGTGGGGGGGCAGGTTTAACTCTTCCAAGAAAGGCAGAGCTTGCTGCCTGCCCCGCCTCAGTACCCTGTCCAAACAAACCTTCACCCTTAGGCTGCCAACCGCGCCAAATGAACAAATAGCCATCTTCCACAAGGTCCCCAAACACGTCACACAATACGGCGAGTTTCTTCCCTTCGTCAGTCATTCCCAACAGAAAAGTGGATGCAGAGGCCAAATCAATGCTCCCTAACAGCCCAGTTTAGCTGTGAGGTCAGAACTGTGTCTGTGTGTGTGTGTGTGGGGGGCATGTCTCCAGCCACCCGTGAAGTGGCCACGCTGCGGCCTCATCATCCGCAGCGGCAGGCCGAGCCCTGGATTCAGGCTGCCGTGGCTCCATGGCCTTCTTGGCACGGCTCCCACCAGCTCCGGTGACCCCTTCCAGGCCACTCCACATATAAGCACCTCGGAAGCCACTTACTCCGCTGCAGGCTTCCCAGGAGATCCCACAGCTGACATGTTGGGGCTGGGGTGAGGACACGTTAGGCTAAAAGGTCGCTGTGCTAAGGGACACCCGGGCAGCACCCACCTGGGGCCAGCAGCCTTCCAGCCTGCAGCTGCGCACATGGACCTGTGATGCTTTACATCAACTGAAATGAAAAGTTCAGTTCCTTGGTGGCATAGCCGCAGTCCAAGTGCTCCACAGCTGCAGGCACTCAGCATGGCCACCATCACAGAAAGCTCTAGAACACCCCCCTTTGAGGTGAGGCTGAGAGGAAATCTCAGGTCCTGCAAAGCTGAGATCTGATCTTCGCTTCAGGGCGATCCCCGGGGAGAAGCCTGCATCTCTACCTCATCCCCTCCCCACAGGAAGTGGCAGAGACTCCTGCTGCGGAAGAAGAGAGACGTCACAGCGACGGGAAGGAAGGTGGCGGGGGCCACTTCCTAATATAGACCGAAGCGCACCAGCGGGAGGACCAGAACGGACAGCCACCCTGTGGGGACGGACCAAAGTAAGGGGAATTTCTTACCACGCTAAAAAGCTCTTCATGAAGAGCTTGAAAACAGGATTTTAAAAATAAGGTGCTGAGGCTTATGTAGCATAGCATGAAGCAGATTTTTAAAACTCATAGAACATTCCTGCCTTTCTAAAAGGGACCTGGTGATGCGTCTCTGTAAACTGACCTTGGGCTGCACTAGGGTGGGTCCAGAGGCTGCGCAGGAAGAGTCCCACTTAAACCTCAGGACACTGAGCTGTCTCTTGAGCTGTCTGATCCAGAATGTTCTGTTTTGGTGCTACTTTTATCTCTACAGCTGGGATCCTTGAAGGCAGGAAGGTACTGTTTCCATCACTGGTACCTCCTTGGTGCGGAAGGAGCCCTTGCCTTGACCATGGAAGGTGCTGGCTCTAAACAGCTTCTGAATGAATGAATTGGGCCTGGCAGGCCTCTGAGCCCCCAATTTCACCCACCTCAACAAAATAATATATTATTACTGTTATTTTTTATTTTAAAGGAGGTTCACATTAATAAATAAAAGTTGAAATTTAAAATGCTGCTGTTCCTTCGTTAAATTATTCACATTTGCTTCTGAAACAAAAATAAATTACTGAAAGCTGTTGATCATTTCAGTGATGGCTGCAGTCATTCCAAACAGCAAATATTTTGACCAAATAAGTAGTCAACGGGAGCTCTTCATTTCCTAATACACTGTATTTTTCAAATAATTTTGGTTACTGTACCCCTGAGTTTTTTTCTTTTTGTACCACTGAGTTTCATGATGTATTTTCAAGACAAATCTGAGAACAGATTTGAAAACGATACTGAATAAAAGGGAAACCTGTATTCAACATATAAGGAAAAATTATTAAAACATGAACGAATCCACTAAAAAGAGCAATTATTTTCTATTAAAAAATAGAATGGAATTTCCTTGATTATAACAAAGCTTATTACTTTACAGACCAACGGTCTCAGGAAATGTTCTCTGAAAAATTCTGCGTGTGCCTGCCAAGGTGTTATTTTTCAATGCCAACACTAATCCAATTCCGACGTTAATTTTTAACCACGGTTATGACTTATTGGTACTGTGCGGCTGTGATCAAGTGCAATGGAACGCCATCCCGGAACAAAAGCAAACTGGCGTTTAACGACCCACCCCCCCGAGTTCTAGTCACCCCACAACTCCATTTTCATGGACAGACCGGGGATTCTTTCTTCCAAGGTAAGCCGATCTCCAAAGTGTCCAAACTATGTGCTTTCTCCCTGGAATTATCCAGGGCCTGGCTCTCATGACAGCGGCCACTTAAAACACAATCCAAACCAACACAGCCAAAAGGAGATTGCAGAATTAGCTTCCAAAGAGTTGCTGTCAGGTAACACTGAGCACTGAGAGGGGCAGCACCCCAAATTGGAAGGTGGTGGGTGTGTGGGAGAGGCAGAACCCGAGCAAGTTGAAGCTTAGCCTCAGCTAAAAAACAATCACCAACAAATGTATCTGGATCGCTGCCTCTGAGCGCATACAAGGAAAACAAACCAGGAAGGCTAGTGCAGGGCTGGTGTCCGTTCTGCTGCTTTGCACCAGCGCAGGCTCTTTAAGGTCCCACGGACCTCGCTGTCTCTCCCCCTCCTCTCCTCGCTCTAATTCTAATTTTGTGACCCAGATCTATTTTCGTTTCCGCTCAGTAACAATTAGCATTCGGGAATAATGACAGCAACTCCAGATCCCTCCAAATTTAGTGGCATGAGGTTTCACCGACTCGATACTGGTCCTCCCAGGGCATCTTCTCATCCTCACATTGGCCAATGGCACCACAAGCTTCCTCGTTCTACCACTCTGCTTCACGCCCGCAAAACAGGTGCTTCCGGTAGGTGCCAGAATATGGTGAGTAAGGCCAGGGCAGGCAGACTACCTTAGGGAGTGTAGCATAAGGTCACCAAGCATTCCCCCTCCTCTGCAATGACTCAGAGCAAGCCAAAATATTAATATTCAAAGGAGCCTTGCCAGTGTCAGGTAGCTCTAGCCCCGCCCACCCACACAGCTCCCGAGAACCTCATTTGCTGCTGGGGCCACAGTGTCATTTGACCCTCAGGTTGCCATGACAGCCCAGGGTAGCCGGTTCCCCATGAAACCTGCCTACACTTGGCAATCAGACAAACAATAAACAAAATTCTCTGGTTTTCCGAGAAGACAGTCCCAGAGGATCTGAACGCCTGGCTGCCGCTAAGGGCACCTCCCACTCCAGACTAAGGGCTTTCTTCTCCAACGGCAGATTAACTGTCAGAGGAGGATAAAGGGGAAACTGGAACAGTTCCTAAATGAAAGCTCGCAGCCACCTGACTCACTAGCAGACATATTTAGAGAGAGGAAGTGAGGGCCAAACAGAGTCGTGCAGCTGGGAAACTGAGAAGCCTGAGAACCAACGTGAACTCCTCTCTCAGGCCCCCGTAATGTTTGGGGAGCCTCTTCCTGAGAGAAAGGGTGAGGCTGGGCCCCAGCAGCCAGCTGTCACAAACCCCGAGGCCCGCCTTTAACAGTAGCTGCGCCGGGAAAGGGCACAGGCTGCAGAATTGTCCCTTTATCTGCTTTTCACGAGTCCACACTGCCCAGGAGTGCTTGCCTTCTTGCTTCAAACCAAACCAACTGATCCACCCCCCTCTTGGGGCTCCCCCCCGCCAGCCGGCTGACCCATCTCCCTGCTCAATCAGTGAAAGGTGTGGGTCTCAGGTTCAGCCCCCCTCAATCTTGATGCTAAGGAACAGCAGGCCAGGAACTAAGCTGTCTGAACAGAAAGTTCTGATGCGAGGCCACCCCGGGGAAGGGCTGGCAAGAGGTGCCCATGAGTTTGGAAAACGGAGCAGTTAATTATTCAAGTCATAAGTAGGTGACTTTAGAAGGGAGCCAGCCAACCCTACTTAACTCCTTGGCCACAAGGCAAGCTAGTCTAGAGATAAAAATTCCTCCCGAGAGATTGTACCAGAGCAGTTTTTGAGTTCATCTGAAATAATGAAAAGGTAGGAAGTGGCACCCCTCGGAGCACAACTCCAGCACAATGCAGCCCCAGAGACCCTGCCGCCCAGGACGCGCTCATTACAGACTAAGGAGTCTCCTCAGTGCTCCATTTTAAAAGACAGCAAAAGTAGTTGCATCAAAGGTCCCTCCCACTTAGCCAAGGAAAAACGACCATTTATCTCTTAAACATAGAAACGTAGCAATTCAACTCAAGGGACATTTTTTAGGAATTTACAACTAGATACAGGGTCAAATTTCCTTCTCTAGTTGATTTTTATCCTGAGAAAGAAGAGATTCAAAATAACCAAAGCTCAGGAAGCGAACAAGGTCACTCCTGCTGCGGGCCGGGTGAACCTCAGCCCCACAGCCTCTCTGTTCTAATCCTGGGAACTCAACAGGTCCCAATACAAACTGCTTTCTCAAGGGAAAGCAAGGCCACACAGGGTGCAGTCCCAGACAGACTAGGGTGAAATCCCACCCCCATCCCTCCTTAGCTGTCTAACCTGGTCAAATTACTAACCCGTCTGCACCTCAGCTTCCTCCCCTATGAAATGGGGGTGCCACCGCTTACCCCTGCTCTTGAGGGGATCAGACGATAACCCACACTCAGGACACGAGATGGGTGGGAGGCCCTGGCACTCAGCAGACCCGCAGACCCAAGAGAGGCAAGGGCCTCTGTACCCCGAAACTCCAGCCTCTCCTCTGATCACCCTCTTCCTTCCAGACCCAAAAGCCCTCTGCCCCGCAAGGCGAGGGGTCTGACTTTCGGGACTCTGGCCCTGCCCAGCTCTGGGCTGTTGCCTTCAACTTTGAAAGTCTATTCTGTTGCCTGCTTAGCTCGGCCCTCCCTGAATTATTCAGATACGCTAAGGCATAAGCCAGACTGTAGTTGTTTGTCCCTCACTTTCCGATGGCGTTCTGGGGCCACACTGACAAATCAAAGGCAGATCGTCCATTGCTTCCAACCTTCCTTCCCCAGTGGCCACACTGAATGGTCTTAATAGGGTAGTAAGGCTTTCACTGGAGCCACAGGGAGATGCTGGGCTGAAGATTTCCATGTCCTTATCGTCGAACTCTTCTTCCCCGCCCCCAACACCAAACTGATTGATTTACAGATCCACTCTTCCTCCCCACACTCCAGTGTTTTCCCCCAGGAAAATGTTCCTAGACCGGCCCCTCAACGCGGAGGTCCTCTGGAGGTTGCCATTACCTTAGGAAACTGCTCGGCAGGTCCAACCACCAGCAAAATGGTGGGTCTCTTTTCTGTGGTCTCAGCCCTGCCGTCCTGTTTCCCCAAAAAGCTCGACATCTGGTCTCCCCGAGGAGGCGTCGGGGTGCCTCCGACTCCGTTACCGCTCCCCTCTCGGGAGCCTTGGCACCCAGCCCTGGGGAAGACGCTGGACAGAACATGCCACAGCATCTGCAGCATCACGGCTTCCTCCCGACGTCGCTGACGGAGCCTGGTCACTCTGGAGGAGGAATGTCACCCAGTACCAAGGGTGGCCGGCTACACCGCCGCCGGGAGGGCTAGCCTGGGGAGCTGGAGGGCCGGGAGCTCGGCATGCGGCGGCTGTCTCCTGCTCTTTCAGACCCGCGAGCACTGCCGTCGTGCCTGCCCGGAGAAACAGCTTCCTGTCCGAGAACCCCGCCGGCTTGCTGGCCGCGAGCGGGGAGCAGCTGGAGCTTCTTCAATAAAAACTCACTTCTGGAGGTGGACGGTTAACAAATGTTTGGCTTTTAAAAAAGGGAAAAAGCAGTCGCCCAACAGACTCTCCCGGAGGCAGAAGCAACTTCGCGCTCCCAATTATTCAACTGTCCTCGTTGAACTAATGATCATCACGGGAGCAAGGACCGAGCATCCCAGCCTGCATTCTCACTGCAGCAGGGCGCGGCCAATCACCTCTGCCGACACTACCAAGTTCTTTATCCCAACCAGCAACATCCCTCCAATCACAGGCAGCCTATTCCCAGCCCGCAGCCCCGCACTTCTGCAGGGAGGTGCCCATGGCAACCTCCAGAGGAGCTTCCCGGCTGGCCAAATGCAGCCGGCGCTCGCGCGCTCGAAGGAGCCCAACTTTCTCCTTTCCGCCAGGGTTGTTTCTGGGATGGCATTCACCATGGAGTTTTACATGATCAAGAGTCCCTGGCAGTGTTTCCCAGGACACCTAGCAACACTTCCCTTGTTCCACGATCCCATTCTCTCCCACCATGTGTAACACAACGCGCGCCATGTCATAGCTACTTCTCCCGTCTCCCCGTACACGGTGAGCTGCTGGGGGACAGAGACCAAGTGAAAGATTTTTCTACCTCCAGCACCCGACACCAGGCACAGATTAAGTCTGCAGACTAGAGTGAGTACATGACTATGAATACAAGGGAATGAATCGTTGCTCAATTGTTTCTTATTTTACTAGCAGACACATTTACTAGCAGGGACCCACAACTGCCATCCCTCACAAAGGTGACCTTTTGATGCAGTGTTTCATAACCATTATTTTAAAAACGCAAATGAGAAAAAAGTTTAACAAACTGTTGAAAAGTATTATGCTTCTTCCATATGCTGCTATGAGCATGCACATCAGTAAAACCTCTCAGATGAGCAATTTAGCCACAGCTACCAACGTTTTAAAAGCACAAACCCCCCCTCACTGGTATGGCTCAGTGGACAGAGTGCCAGCCTGAGAACCGAAAGGTCCCCTGTTGGGGGCTTGCTAGAGGCAACTGATCCAGGTATCCCTCACACATTGAGGTTTCTCTCCCTCTTTCTCTCTCCCTTCCCATCTCTCTAAAAAGAAATAAAATATATTTTTTAAAAGCACAAACCCTTTGACAGAGCAGTTCTACAGTAAATAATTTATCCTGTAGATACATTTGCAAACTTGAGAAGCTATATACACATATACCCGATACACGTGTGATCACATATAGGGGCATTTTTTGCAGCCTTGTTTCTGATAGCCCGTTTGGAAACAACGTGGAGTGCTCTAACAGGGCAGTGGGGACATAAGTTATGGCACACCCATACAATGGAACCCTATGCAGCTGTTTAAAGAGTAAGGTAGCTCTGTACCGACTTGTGAAAAATAATATAAATGAAGCCGCTTCACAGTGGAGGCGGGGCTGCCACCCTAGGGGACTGCCTTGCAGGTCTCACTCCTCAAACCCTCAGGATGTTAAACTGGGCAAATCAACCTTTGGACTGGTCCTAAAGCAACGCTGTACTCCAAACAACTACTTGTTATGACTACCTGATCAAAAATACCTTTTTAGAATTAGCGTGTAAGCTTATCTGCAGGTCTAGAAATTCCTTCCTGGGTGTATTAGCACCCACAGAAATGCCTTCCTTCTATTCGTGGAATCATACTCCTTCCCTTTCTCATAAATATCCTTTGCTTTTACCTCCTAATCGGATCACTGTTTGGGTTTCTGCCTGAATTAGTGCTTCCCAATAGCTGTTTTTTGGATCTCAAATAAACGCTTGGCGCCTCTCACTTTTATTTTTAAGTTACCACTCTAAAGGAATGATTTGAACATATCTTGCTAAATGGAGAAAAGCAAGGTGCAGAAGCGGGGTAGTACGCTGCCGTTCATTTCTGAGCCCGTGCACGTGAGGGGAATGACGCACTGCAAGTGACGAGAGGGTTTGGGGCAGGGAGGAAACTTGGGGTTTGAGGGGAGAAAGGCAGATGGAAGGTGCACCTTCACTGAACATCCTCAATCATGTGAAACTGAACCAAGCACACACGCACACAGCAACACACACACACACACAAACAGCACAGCAAAGTGGCCAAGATAAGAATAATGACCTTATCTAAAAGCAGTTGTGGCTCTGGCTGGTTTGGCTCAGTGGTTTGAAAGGTCGCTGGTTCGATTCCCAGTCAGGGCACATGCCTGGGTTACAGGCCAGGTCCCCAGTTGAGGGCACGTGAGAAGCAATCGATTGAGAGCAAGCATGTCTCTCTCCCTCTGTCTCCCTCCCTAAAAAAAATAAAATTTAAAAATAATTAGAGCCCTGGCTGGTGTAGCTCAGTGGATTGAGCGCGGGCCTGCGAACCAGAGGATCACAGTTTGATTCCCAGTCAGGGCACATACCTGGGTTGCAGGCCGGTTCCCTGCAGGCCAACTCCCAGCAGGGGACGCATGAAAGGCAACCATACATTGATGTTTCTCTCCCTCTCTCCTTCCCCTCTAAAGATAAATAAATAAATAAAATATTTTTAAAAAAAAGAGTAGCATCGTGCTCTGTCGTATCTGCAACATTTAAAAAATAATAATAATTAAATAAAATAAAAGCAGTTTTGTATGTTGATTAAATGTATAGCCAGACCCTAGGTTCAGGTTCAAGTCCTGGCCATGACTTCCTAGCTATGTGATCTCAGTCAAGTTACTTTACCTCTCTGTGCAAAATGGAAATAGTAACAGAACCATAATGTTACTTCATAGAGTGGGTTAAAGACTAAATTAGATAATATGTAAAGCTCTTAGAGCAGTAATATAGAGCATTCAATAACCGAATGAAAAAGGGGCTCTGTAATAAACCTGACAATCTCAGTGACCAAAAGTAACATAAAAAGTCTGAACATAAAAATTCCTAACCGAGTCTGAACATAAAAATTCCTAACCAAGGCATGTCACAGTGGGTAGTCACGCCCAGATCTATATCTTCCCGAGGAAAGATCAGTCCTAAGCTTAAGTGAGCTCTATCCATTGTTCTTATACATCCCGGATAACACGCCTTTGAAATGTTAGAGTAATTTTCTTTTCCTGACCCCCTGGCAGCAAATGCTGGCACCAGAGCACAGACCACAGAACCCCTCATTGTTATCTGGCTGCCTGTGCAACATCTCTATGTGCCGTAGATGTGAATTATTAATTATCCCGTCCCACCGATGTAAAGGAAGCACGTGTTTCTCCATTTTGCTTTTTACCCAACCCTAGATATTGCCCTGCTTTGCTTTCTCCCGCCTCCTTAACCTACCTCGTGTTTTTCATGTGACCCTCTCTAGGTCTTGGTCTTTGACCCCAGTGTATAAAATAAGCTGCAAAGCTGCAATTCTCTGAAGCATTTTCTCAATCCATTTAACACTTGCTTCTGGGCGCGTCCTCAAAAATTGGGCTTAAATAAACTCTTATAAAACTTTTCTACAGGTTTAGGACATTCTTTCATAACTGTTAGCGATTTTATTATCATTATCTAGAAAATGACTGTGAGTTCATGCAACTGATTAGTTTTTGTTTTGTTTCCTTTGTTTCTCTTTATATTTTTCTTTATTTTTAGAGAGAGGGGAAGGGAAGGAGAAAGAGACGGAGAGAAACATCAATGTGTGCTTGCCTTTCATGTGTCCCCTACTGGGGACTTGGCCTGCAACCCAGGCATGTGCCCTGACTGGGAATCGAACCAGTGACTCTTTGCTTCACAGGCCTGTGGTCAATCCACTGAGCTACACCAGCCAGGGGTTTCCTTTATTTTTAAACTGGGCGCTGCCCCCAGTGATCTTTTATGTGTAGCCTGCTCTCAATCTGGTCATCTTTTCAGTTCCTTTTTTCTTCATTGATGAGTATCTCTGTGTACCCAGGTCACTGGCTCCTTTAACAAAGGAAACCTGGAGGGATCAGAAAGCATACTCAGCAACAAGGGGGCTGCTTCACAAACAAGGAGTTTTAATCCTCTTAAAGAGAAAAATTCCAGGTCCAAAACAGTGTCGCTCGTGCTAAAAGCCCAAGATACCAAACCTAGATCTAATACCTGATCTAATTGCTGTTTAAACCTCTCCCACAAACACAATCTTAGCCAACCAGTCTGGAATTTTCTGGCCAAGCGCCAGTAAGGTTCTGTCACCTGGGCCCGCTCCATGGTGGCCCCTATAAGAAGAAGAGGCAGGAGACAGTCTGCGTGGTAAAACCCTTGCCATCCACCCCTCAAAGATGTCCTGGTCTAAAAATTATCCTTCCTTTTCCTTTGTTAATAGTTCCCTTGCCTTCCACCCTCCTTCCTTTAAAAACCCTTCCATTTTTGGCCCTGGCTGGTGTGGCTTAGTGGACTGAGTACTGAGCTGTGAACCAAAGGGACAAGGGTTCAATTTTCAGTCAGGGCACATGCCTGGGCTGAAGGCCAGGTCCCCAGTAGAGGGCGTGCGAGAGGCAACCACAGGGAGAGAAATTGGTATTTCTCTCCCTCTCCTCCCTCCTTTCCCCTCTCTAAAAATAAACAAATAAAAACTAAAAAACAAACAAAACAAAACACAAAACTCAAACAAACCACAAATTTTAAAACCTTCCATTTTGTACAACCCCCTGGAGAGCCCTTCTGGTTGCCAGATGGGACACTAAATTGCTTAATAAAGCTAATTACATCTCCAAATTTACTCAGTTGAATTTTTGTTTTTTAACAATACTAAGAAGAGCCTGTCCAGAGCCAAAAACCCGAACTAAACAAGTAACCTTTTCACAAAGACAAATCTTGTTTTTATGCACCAAAAGTCTGGCAGAATGGAGGAGACAGGAAAGTCTTGGGCCTGTACACAGCACAGAACTGAGTTATGAATTCAGGGGGTTCCAGCCAAGATGGCGTTACAGGACTGATTCACCTTCCTGCCAATGACAATTGAACGTCCAGACCAAATACACGAAATGATGGTTTTCCAGACACTGGACGACTTCAGGTGATGAAGAACAGTGACTCGTGGGGGAGGTATACAAATGAGCTGGGCCCACAACTGCCCCATTTTCCTGGCTGGGGTTTCCAGGCTACAGGAGAGGGGGCGGGTACTGAGGCAGAGCCCAGAAGCTCCCCCATGTTGAAGAGGCCAGGGCAGGGGGAGCTGCAGAGAGGTGTGAGTTCTGCAGACCTGCTCAGGCCCCCCAGAGCCATAGCACACGCATGTGGGGGAACAGCCTGAGGGTGGGAGAGGAACCAGGCATCCTGACACAAAGGACAGTTCCTATTCCCACCACCAGCCAGAGTAGAGACCCCTTAAGAGAGGAAGGTTCGGAAAGGGCACTCAGAAGGTTTAGCCTCAGCGGCGAGACAAAAGTAGCCGCACACTAAATGCTGCTCTTGCCTAACAAAACTTTAAAAAGTCCTAAAAGGCTCAAACTATTTCCAAATAAATGCATCCCAGAATAAAGCTCAAGAACATTTATAGGAATACAAAAATACCCAGGAACCAAAAAGATAAGATCCAATAAAAAAATAACAGAAATGAACCTGGGCCAGTGTGGATCACTTGGTGGGAGCATCTTCCCGAAAACCAAAAGGTCTCGGGTTCAATTCCCGGTCAGGCGCATACAGCACTTAGGGTGCAGGTTTGGTTCCAGTTGGGGAGCATAAGAGAGGCGACCAGTTGATGTTTCTATCTCACATCAATGTTTCTCTTCCCCCTTTCCCAGCGGGAACCCATTCCAACTCACCCTGAGGAGCTGCCCAGGTGTAAGTGGCCCCAGAGCATCCCAGGGCATCTTATACAACAAGGCAGAAAGCTCTCCCACGACTCCCTCCAGGGCAGCGCTCAGCGTCTCAGGTCTACCAGTTTCACTACTTACACCCCACCTGTCTTAGAATTATTTTCAGAAGACATGCTGTCAAAGGGACGGCCATCTTTTTTTATATTGAGAAATGAAGCCAGATTTTATTTGACAGAGAGGCAGACTGACTTGAAAGTGAAGGCTGGCTGGGCAAATCAGGTTCCACAGAGGACATTTTCATATAAATTGAATGAGTCAAATCTGCAAACTAAGGTTTTGAGCAAAACCAAAACCAGAACCAAAACTGATGAAAACATCTAAAGCAGATGTACCATATGCCAGTAATTATATCTCTGCCGCTCTTAAACTTATGACACAAATTTGTGCACGCCAACTTGAATATGTCCAAGAAGGTATCTGTTTCCTAAATTCTTTTAGGACAGTATAGGGACAAGAGTCTGAAGGAGCTCTTAGAACTGATATAGGGCAGCGATTTACTCTTTCAGAGGCACAGCTGCAGCAGGTAACTCCCCCACCCCACCCCTGCCGCCCCCACGTGAATCAGCTGATGCTATGAGCCAGCCCCTTGCAGCCCCTACTTCAGCTGGGTTTCAGGGTGGGAGGACGGACTACGGGACACCCTTCTGCCCATGACTCAGCCCCGATTGGACAATGGAGAGGAGCCAAGCACTCGGGTCATTTGGCGCATAGGCAACCAAGGTATCGAAGATAACTGCCATGATAAGAAAAGGTGAAATCCCTTTAATCTTTTTTTTCCTGGTTTGTTTCCTCCACCGCCCCACCCCAGCCCAGCCATTTATTAGAGAGAGAGAGAGAGGAAGGGAGAGGGAAAAAGAGAGAAACATCAACCCTTTGCCCCACTTATCCACGTACCCACTGGTAGACTCAAACATGTGCCCTGACCAGGGATTAAACGTGAATGTGGGCACATCGGGATGACACTCTCCCGACACACCCTGAAATCCTCTTAATCTATTTGTTTTAGGAATTAAAACCAGAAATTCTAGCTTTGGCACAAACTCCCCGAAGAAAACTGTGAATGTGGAAGAGAAAGAGAAGTGTGTTACAGAGAAAACGGTCTCTTGGATGGCTTCTGTTTACTCCTGGTGAAAAGCCAGTCCCAGCATGGTCCGAAGTTCAAGGTCAATGCCTACTAACAAAGATGTCCTTTTATCTAAAAGAAACTAGAAGTGTACAAAATTAACCTAGTTTTAGTTGGGTTAAGTGCAGGATTTTGAGTTATAACATGTGAAGTGACCTGGTTGGTATAGCTCAGTGGATTGAGTGTGGGCCTTCGAAAGAGACGATCTTGGTTTGATTCCCAGTCAGGGCACATTCCTGGGTTGCAGGCCAGCCCCCAGCAGGGGACGCGTGAGAAGCAACCATACATTGATATCTCTCTCCTGTTCTTTCCTTCCCCTCTAAACATAAATAAAATCTTTATTTATCAAATAAATTAATTAATTTAAAAAAACATGTGAAGCGAAGTTCTGCAGAAGCAAGAGACCACCTAGAGACACGGTAAAATCTCTCCTTTTTCTGCTTTTATAAGACCATGATCCTCCCTCAGATCACACACGTGCCAAGTGTAAGAGGCAGGGGAAGAATATGGTGTTGAGGCTGGCATAAAAAACGCAGTCACCTAAAATGATCAGAAAAATTTTTTAAAATTTATTTTTATTTTTTTAATATATTTTATTGATTATACCATTACAGTTGTTCTATTCTCCCCCTTCATTCCCCTTTACCCTGCACACCCCTCCCCCACCATTCCCCCCTTTAGTTTATGACCACGTGTCTCAAGTTCTTTAGATTCTATATTTCCCCTACTATTCTTGCCCTCCCCCCTATCTATTTTTTACCTACTATCTATACTACTTATTTTCTGTATCTTCTCCCGCCTTCTCCTCCTCCCACTCCCCTGTTGCTAACTCTCCATGTGATATCCATTTCTATGGTTCCGCTCCTGATCTAGCTGTCCTCTTGGTTTGCTTTTGTTTTAGGTGTGGTTGTTAATAACTGTGAGTTTGCTGTCCTTTCACTGTTCATATTTTTTATCTTCTTTTTCTTAGATAAATCCCTTTAACATTTCATATAATAAGGGCTTGGTGATGATGAACTCCTTGAACTTGACCTTATCTGAGAAGCACTTTATCTGCCCTTCCATTCTAAATGAAAGCTTTGCTGGATAGAGCAATCTTGGATGTAGGTCTTTGGATTTCATGACTTGGAATACTTCTTTCTAGCCCCTTCTTGCCTGGAAGGTCTCTTTTGAGAAATCGGCTGACAGTCTGATGGGAACTCCCTTATTGGTGACTGTCCCCTTATCTCTTGCTGCTTCTAGGATTCTCTCCTTCATTTTAATCTTGGCTAATGTAATTATGATGTGCCTTGGTGTGTTCCTTCTTGGGTCCAACTTCTTTGGCACTCTCTGAGCTTCCTGGATTTCCTGGAAGTTTATTTCCTTTGCCAAATTGGGGAAGTTTTCCTTCATTATTTGTTCAAATAGGTTTTCAATCTGCTGCTCTTCCTCTTCCCCTTCTGGTACCCCTATAATTCGGATGTTGGAACATTTAAAGATGTCCTGGAGGTTCCTAAGCCTCTCCTCATTTTTTTGAATTCTTGTTTCTTCACATTTTTCTGTTTGGTCATTTCTTCCTTCCTTCTGATCCACTCCCTTGATTTGAGTTCCAGTTTCCTTTCTATCACTGTTGGTTTCCTGTGCATTTCCCTTCATTTCAATTAGTTTAGCCTTCATATGTTCCTCTAATTTGTGACTAAAATCAACCAGTTCTGTGAGCATCCTGATCACCAGTGTTTTGAACTGTGCATCTGAGAGGTTCCCTATTTCTTTGTTGCTTAGAGTTATTGGATCTGGGGCTTTAAGTTCTTCTTGAGCCATGTTTTGGTCTGTTTGCGCCTGTTATGTATGAGGAGCGGAGCCCTAGGTGTCCACCAGAGCAGGGCAACTCAGTCGCTGGGTTGTGACGCTGTACGTGGGGGCGGGGTCAAAGGGGAGCAAGGGCGGTCCCCTCTGCTGCCTCCTGCGCTGGGCCCTGCATGGCCCAGCCCACTGCGCGTGCATGCGTGGTCAGTCTGCTGCCTTGCGCCCTCACTGGGTTCACCGCTGGGGCCTGCACGGTCTGTCTCACTGCTTACTCCTCTGCTGGTTTATCGGTCCGGTTGAAAGGTTCGTTGTTGTCGGACTTCTGTATAGTTCGATTTTCTGTTCTTTGGCTGCATCTTTGTTTACTAAACACTTTGTTGTATTCAAACTTGGTTGTGGGAGAAGGCACCGTGTTTCCACCTATGCCTCCATCTTGGTGGAAGTCCTAGTTCTCAGAAAATTTTCAACCGATCCCAAATTGACTGGTGGGAACCACACCACCTGCCCATGTTCAGCCTGCTTACTGTGGCTGCTTTATCTCACTCGTGCCTTCCCTTCTCCTATAGGAAAAGGCAAACCAGCAGACTTATTAAAGCAACGCTACATGTTTTTAGTTTCTTACAAGTGATTTTAGAATCATACACTAAAACTGAGATGGCCCAAATGAGTGCAAACTCTCAGCAGCAGCTTGCTCTGCACTAAAGGAAGACAGTAGAGGCAAGGGCGGGACAGGGGTAGGGGACCCACCCCACAGCTGCCTTCAGGGTTCAAAGGGCGGCCAGGAGCCGTAAATGTATGAATAACTGGTTTAAACCAAGCCAGCTCTTAGGAACAAGTCAGGAAAGGCTTTCTTTAGCTATAAAACTATTTACCAGATACTAGCTTTGCTTTTTCTATACATTAACGAGACTCTAGCACAAAGAATATGCTCAAGATGTGAATAAAAAAGGGAGCCCTGGCTGGTGTGGCTCAGCGGATTAAGTGCAGGCCTGTGAACCAAAGAGGTGCCAGTTTGATTCCCAGTCAGGGCATATGCCTGGGCTGCAGGCCAGGTCCCCAGTAGGGGGCGTGCTAGAGGCAACCACACATTGATGTTTCTCTTCCTCTCTCCCTCCCTTCCCCTCTGTCTAAAATAAATAAATAAAATCTTTTTTAAAAAGGGAAAAAGCCCTGGCTGGTGTAGCTCAGTGGATTGAGCGCGGGCCTGCGAACCAGAGGATCATGGTTTGATTCCCAGTCAGGGCACATGCCTAGGTTGCAGGCCAATTCCTGGCAGGGGACACACGAGTGGCAACCATATGTTGATATTTCCCTCCCTTCCCCTCTAAAGATAAATAAATAAATAAATAAATATTAAATAAATAAATAAATTTTAAAAAGGAAAAAATGTTTATTGTGTCTATGAATGCACCACTAAGGAGTGCAACGGTGATGTAATTTAATCTTGGGAAGTAAAACATGGGGAGTGGACTGCACACCTTGGGAACTTTTCCAGTTCTAACATCCTGCGGATTCCAGCTCAGTCCCAAGGCATTAACCAGAGATGACGGCAGAGTTTCATGTGTGAGGAGAGGGAAAGGTCAACAACAGGTTGATGAAGGTGGACACCGAAGCAGGCTGGCTTTGACCTACAGGTCAATTGTGTCAGACCTACACACAAGGATTTAACAGTCTGTGCTTATTCTTGGTGACCTGACCCACCTTCACTCTGCCCACTTCCCACGCCACCCCCCAACCACCACTGGCCTTTCTGTGGTCTTTGCCCGCTTTCTCACACAGTGTAAGTGGTTGGTTCTTTGTGTTTTAGAGCCGCACGGCAGACTCAGAGGCACAAAGGGGGGCCTGGGGGAAATCGGCCTGAGGCCTGGAGTTGATGGGATGAGGAATTTCCACAGAGTCGGGAATAGCCACTAGCTCATTTCCCCTTTGACCCCCGTGTAATTCAAGCTTCCAGAAAAGACGTGCTTATGGGTTGAAAGCAGATAAGCTTCTTGTGTCCTACCTTTGTTATTCATTTATTTACTTCAAAACAAAGCCTTTCTTTTAGGTATTGTTTTGCATCTTTTAGACCCCACACTTAGGAAGGGTGTACCTGCCCTTCCAGTGTCCCCTCCTACTGGCTTTGCCTCCAACCAACCTGGCCCTAAGCCTCGGCCCCACTTCTCCAAAATAATGCAGTGAGTGGGATGACCTCCAAGGATTTTAACTAAGTTCTACTAGAAGCTCCATTTTCACAACTTCCAAGTGAACTCTGTATTTGGGCAAAGACCACCCATGGCCCATTTCCATACAGTGAAACCTTTGGGCCAAAGACACTGTGACATGTAAAGTGACTACCACTTTAATAACTTATAAGAAACCTCCTGCCACTGGGAGGTTTTCCTTTCTTTTTTTGACACTCTGCCTCAGGTTTTTTTCTACAAATAGCACAGGAGGACACCAACCCCATGCAGGCAGCGGCCTCTACTGTGGAGCCTTCGTGGTGGCCTGGGCAACCTTGGGAGCCTGAGCGGGAGCTGCAGCCTGGGGCTTGGTTTGAGCCTTGGCCTTGGCCTTTGGAGGCAGAACTTGAGACCTTGGCTATGCTGGCAGGAGCATATTTCCCAAGCTTGGGGTGAGCAGTGTAGGCAAGTCAATTGAGCTTGTGGCAGCTTCCCTTTGGGATCCTGGGCTTGACCCCCTTGGGCTTACGAGGACCTCACCAGCCTGGGCACAAGCACCCAGGGCCTTGGCGCTGTTGGCCTGCAATGCTTCAGGCCCTTCTTGTTGGGCTTCTTGGCAAAGTGCACGTTCCTCAGGAACTTGGCTAAATTCGCGTCTTTGTGATCGGGGTTTCTCGCTGCCGTTTCTGTGCCATTTTGGGGAACTGGTTGTATGTGGTGTGTGTGGTTCTTGCACTTGGCCGTATCTGGACCAAAGCCTGTGGTTCCCAAAGCCTCTTTTTAATTTTTCCTAATGTCCATAGGTCCCAGGGTCTCTGCAACCTACATCCCTCCCCCCCAAACTGCTGAAGGCACTCAGCTGCCAGGAGACTGGCAGGTCTCTGCCTGGGTGTGACACAGCTGTCACTGCTGACACCCCCAGACTTTCTACTTCCTTCTGTTCCACTTCTCACCTGAGCAACCCAGGAAAAATGCAGATGATCACGACCAATTCTGGGCTTCTTATTTTCAAAGACTCAATGGAGGAAAAAGTCATTTCGTGTTAAACGCTTAAGTGTCAGACGCTGTACCAGGCTCTCTATTTACTTCACCTAATTTAATCCCCACCACAAACCGATGCAGTACCGAACTTCAGATAAGGAGACAGACTCAGAGAGGTTGAGTTACTCGCTCAGGTCACATGGCTAGCGAGTGGCAGAAACAACATTCGAACCCAGGTTTATGCCACAGAGTCTGTATCGTATGTGCTGTTTTTTTTTTTTTACAAAGTTGTGGGGGTGACATCAGCATCATGGTGGAATGAGGAGACTTCATCATTTCTCTCCTTACACTTACGAGTCAGAAAACTAAAGCTCGGCAAGGATCCCCTGCTCCACACGGAAACAAACCTGAAAGATCCACGCGTGGGGACACGTGAAGGTAGGTGTGCTGGGATGAGTGGGGGAGGCAGGCTGGGGGAAGGACAGGGGCAATGGCTGGAGCCCACTGTGACTCCAGTGAGTGCAGCAGTGGGGGAGAAGTCAGGCTGAGGCGGCCACACTATAGCCCCCAGCAGAAGAAGGGCAGAGTGGTTTCCCTTCCGGGATGTGCACAACCATCGCAGGTCGACTTTAGAGCATCCTCAGAACCTCAGAAAGAAACCCCAAACCCTCCGCTTCCCAGCTCTCCCTTCCCCTCCCTTCCCAGGCTGAGGCAACTACTAATCTAGTCTGTATCTCTAGGTTTCCATATCCTGGAATTTCATGTAAGGGGATCATATTATGCATGGCTTTTTGTGACTGGCTCCTTTTACTTAGTGTAGTGTTTCCAAGGAAGGTCTGTTCTCTTAACTCCCTCGATACACTGCCTCAGATGAGAGAATATAAAAGGTGTGGACAGCTCATCCTGTGAGGAGGGCATGATAAAACCCAGTCTTTTAAAATTTTTATTTATTTATTTTTAGAAAGTGGCAAAAGGAGAGAGAAAGAGAGGGAGAGAAACATCAATTTGCGAGAGATACATTGATCTGTTGCCTCTCACATGCCCCTGACTGGCGATCTGGCCTGCAACCCAAGTATATGTTCTGACTGGGAATCAAACCAGAGACCTTTTGGTTCCCAGACCAGCGCTCAGTCCACTGAGCCACACCAGCCAGGGCAACCCACTGTTTTTCTAACAGCAGACTATATATAGGAAGACAAGATAGTTTTCAGATACTTAAAGGGCCCTTTGATCACTTTTGGACTCGGGCAAATGGGAAGCAGATACAAGCAGACAGACTTCAATCTGACATGAGAAAGTACTCACAGTGACTCCAACTAAGTCCACGTGGAATGGGCTGGCGGGCTATCCACGAAGGGTACACCCCAAGAAGAATGCTCCCCACACGGGGTGGGAGGCTAGCCAGGACGCCCTGCAACCAAATTCCCTGGTTCTGCCAAATTTGCATCAGCATTGTTCACTGACTTCAACCTGCGGATGTACTCAGCTGGACTGGAAATCAATACCAGCAAAATATTTGTTTCTCACTCCCCTGTGGTTTCTGTGGGCCTTCAACAACTGATGACTGTTCAACATCAAAGGACTGAAACCTGCTCAGGCTACAGCCTGCTTTTTTACCTTGTCTTAGGATCAGGGACTTGACCCCACCTTTCCAAATATCAAGTAGTTTTTTCTAATCTTCCTTTTAAAAAAAACCATACCTTTCTTTTTAAAGATTTTATTTATTTATTTTCAGACAGAGGGGAAGGGAGGGAGAAAGAGAGGGAGAGAAATATTCTCGTGTGAGAGAAACATCCAACGGTTGCCCCCAACTGGGGACCTGGCCCACAACCCAGATGAGCATCCTGATGGGGAATCGACCCCACGACCTTTTGGTTCACAGGCTGGCACTCAAATCCACTGAGCCACACTAGCCAGGGCAAAAAAGAAAATCATATCTTGATGATTATTACTTTGAGCTAGGAATCAATATTGCAACAGCATAACACAGCAATCCAAGCTGCAAACAGCATTTTTCTTTTTCTAATGGGTCATTATATTATATCAAATGACATCTATCCCTTTTCTATGAAAAAAAGACTTTTTTTTCTGTAGACTGTCTTATCTACGTCCAGCTTCCCCCCAAATGGCCACACACTTAAAGGTGCAGAGTTTAACAGTGCTGTCTGATTAAGCAACACCAAGTTGACCTTACTGATCTTCTACTCAATTATTTCGAGTCAATAGAGGTTGCCTCATGGGCACTGCTCAGGTCAAGGAGAAATGAGGGCCTGGTGGATCCTCACTCTTTGACAGGACAACTCTGGATAATCTTGAGACCTATTTCAGGAAAAATAGACGTGGCTCTCTAAACTGGTTTCTCCTCATCTTTCTCTAGTTCTCCCAAAAGCCCAGGTATGAACAGTCATCACGTCCCGCAGAAATGATGGGGTAGGTATAGCGGAGTGGAGCCCAAATCCGAAGTTGGTTCCAATCCTTCCTCTGGTCTGATTCCTTACTGATCAAATGAGTTTTGAGGTTGCTTTATATTCTTTTTGAACCTCTGTTCCTTCCTCTGTACAATGGGCTGAAATCCCAGTCTTGCCTATTTCACAAAGTTATTGTGAGGCTTAAACTAGCTGGTACACACGCAAGTCTCTAAATTAAATTAGCAAATCACACCATCTTCTAGAATCCTCGCTCAGCCCCTTAGGGCAGCCCCACAAGCCTCAGCCATAGGAACAACTGTTGACCTTTGACCCAGCTTGCATTCTTCCTCTAATTGGCTGTCTGAGTTATAACCTTTATTTTAAATTTGTTTTTAAGACAAAGATTTTGTTTGGTCACATGAGAACGCCTTAAATAGAAATGCTATAATTAGCTCCAGCTGAATGAAGCCTCACTTCCCAAAGTCACTACCGCTGTCGTCATCTTTTTTCTTTCTTTAGTAAACCCTTCCCTTCTTTTGTCCCAGGTCCGGCTCCTTGCTCACAAGTCCTTTACAAAGAAAATTTCCCTGGCTGGCTGCCATTTGTTTTTCTGCCCACTTCCGCTTTAAGTAATTTTTCCTAGACAGTTCCAATTTCTTTCAGGAGGGGGAAAATATAAAAAGGCAGGTGCCAAAAAATTAGTTCATTTCTCAAGAAAACTTGACCCAATCTGTTGCAAGCTAGCAAGAGGCTTTGACAGTCACGTGGCTTGGGTTCACCCATCACCCACTGACAAGCCTTCAGAGCTGATTCCTGAGCAAACCCTAGCATTTCAGACCGGCTGGTCCTGAGGGTCACATGAAGCAGCTGCCAAAGTTTGATGAGGTATTTTTCAACGCCTATTCCCATGGCAGATGACACACTTCTAGAGAAAAGGGCTCCCCAATGCTCTTTTGGCTTTGCTAGTTCTGCAAAACTGTAGCACCGCTCTTGTGATACTTTTTAAACAGGAAGTGGTATGGGGGTTCTTGAGGCAGGGTGCCTTCCTGTTGCCCGGTTATTTACAACAGAGCAGGCTCTCTCTCTTAATACAATACTTTAACTATTCGCCAGAAGACTGACTTGTACTCTTCTACAGGTAACAAACGATTAAATGGATCACTCCCATTCTTAAAGCTGTATAATTTAACTTACTCAAAAGCTCTTAAGAGTTGTAGAACTACAGTCCATACTAAATCCACACACCAAAGGAATAAAAAAGATCTGTTTTGTAGATCTTAGATCAGTCATGGAGTCAACAAATTTCAGAGACAATGTGACCAGGGGCTAGGCAGTCACGTGGCTTGGGTTCACCTATCACCCACTGACAAGCCTTCAGAGCTGATTTTGGTTCATCAAAAAGCCTTCTCTCAACACTGGAAAGGAGAACGGCAGCTTTCTCCTTATTTGCCCTTAGAAATCTGCTGCCAAAAAAAATGGATTAGGACCAATATCAGATGTGCCGTGAACTGCAGGAACATGGTGACCCTAGGGGAGGCACTGGGCGTGGGATAAATACTGAGCAAACTCCCGCAGCCGGATGCCCTTGATGTGCCTGGCAGCACATGCAAAGCAGGCAGGTTCATAGAAGTAGGAAGGTAAACCTGGGCCCATGGCTCCCTGAGCCCATAAGGCATAACAGACTCTCGGAATTTAACCATGCTGTCTTTCCAAGGGATTCATTCATCAGGTATATGTGGGAACATATTGAGCTCCCACGGCCATTTTGTGTAAAACTTACTTAAATTTTTTAAAATTTGTCCCTAAACCTCTTGGATTTAACCCGATGGCTCTATTTTGCATAGGGTTACCCTTGGTCTTCTTCCTAAGCAGATCGTAAGTAGGTTAAATACCTTGGATGTTAATCCAAGACATCTTGGACGTGAGTTAAAAACACCTTATGTGCACCTACCCGACCAAAGATTTGGCCTATGGTAACTCTCTGGCATTTTACCAGATTTTTTCCACACTTGGCTGTGAGATTCTCTACTTGTTGTGTGTACAAAGGGACCAGACCTAGAAGAGAAACACGTTACTAGGTAAAGTCCTCAGCAGTCCCCTCCAGGCTGTAAATCAGGCTAGGCCACAAGCACATGAAATGCTCAGGAAAGGGAAGCTACAGCTCCCAAGTCAGATGGAAAAACATACCATGAGAGAAGGGGAAGAAACAGCCCCTGTTTGAGATTCTTATAAAGAAAGGACAGCACTTCTCTTCCCTGGCAGGCCCAGAGATGGCCTTCCTCCGTCCCCTGCGTCCCCCTCAGAGCCCACTCCCCCCTCAGAGCCCACTCCCAAACAAGAGTAAGATAGCCCCTCCTCGGTGCATAACACTTTGGCGTTAGGAAGTATTTCCCCCTAGATTCTTTATGACCTGCAACCCTGCAAGGGATCATAACCCCATCTTCTGGGCAGGCATATCTACAGGGCTGAGCCTACACCAGGAGACCTGTCACTCCTCACCACCCACACCTGTCACAGACTTGCCGAAAACCCCAGTTCCCATTTTTCTAACTCCCACATGCTTCTGAGAGGAACCAGATCAGGGCCCACAGGCTGGCATGGAAACCAGACGGGAACGGAGGGGGCGCCGCTGGGAGAGGATGGATGAACCCAGTAGTGGTGGGTACGGGGTGCATCAAGCTTGGCCCTCGCGTCGGGAGGTGGGGAAAGGCAGACTTCTTATACCTGACCTTCAACTTTGGGGAAAGCTGGAGCAGGAAGGGACTTTTTTTCATCAGAAGGCTTGGAGGGTGCCCACTTGTGCCCACGAAGAGCCTTTCCCCCTGACCCAAGCGTCCACAGAGGTCAAAAAGGAGCTCCACTCCCACCAGCACTTGAATAGAGTACTCATCTGTTACTTGGGGGGTCCCACCCAGCCCAAGAGGCTGTCCAGCAGACCTGCCACGCTCCAGGGGACAGCCCAAGAACCCAGGCCGTTCAGACCTGTCACCTTGCGGCCCAGAACTGTCACTCGAACCTTCCTGTACTCGGGGACGCGAAGGGGGACACCTCCCCACCCGCGCGGACTGTGCGCGCCGCCTACCCGGAGCTCGCCCTCGGTGCGGTGCAGTCCCAGGCGTCGCAGTCCCACAGCCAGGTCGTTGACACACAAGCTGCCGTCGCGATTGACATCGAGCGTCTGGAAGAGGCTCCACAGGCGCAGCCGGTGGTCCGGGCCCCCGCAGACGGCGCCGCCGCACGGGTCTACAGACGCCGGTGATGAGGCGGATGAGGCGGCGGCGGCGGCGTCCGGCGGCGAGGAAGCCACGCAGCGGCACAACACACTGCTCACCATCGGGCGCGAGGCAGGGGCGCCGGGCGGCGAGGAGAACGCGGAAGACACGCGGGTATCCTCGGACGGCGAGCGCGGATTCCGAGTTGCCGGCAAACTGGCGGGAGGGGTAGTTTCCGGGAGCTCCGCCCACCGCCCCGCCTTTTATGGCCACGCCCTTAGGCTCGCCGCTGACCAGTCACAGGCCCGGACCACCACCCAGAGGGGCGGAACCTCCTCAAGGACTGCCCATATCTTCCCGGACTACTAGGGTCAATGGAGAGAGCCGGGCGATTCCGGCTCTGCCTGGGGCCGATTCAAACGGAGAGAGGTGGGGATTGGCTGAGTCTGGCCGAAGAGAGAAAATCACGCCGCTATAGGCAGAAGTTATATGATGGGCAGGAGGAAGGCCCCGTGTCCAGTTTCCATTGAGTAATTCTGTTTAGACTTCAGAATCGTAAGGATGGGAGGAGAGGTCGTGTACGGAGAGGTCGTAGTCTTCAGTGGGAAAATAGGAGTTGTGTGAGGAGTAATTGTGAGCTGCAGCTCAAACCAGTTTGTGCCTGCGGGTGGAATTAAAAATTAGTTGGCTAACGGCTCGAGCCGAAAGCACTAGGCATCATCAGGAGGCCAGGTTTTGATCATCTAATTCCCTATACCACCAGTAGAATAGCTGAATTTAATAGCGTAATAGTAATACCGATGATTGAACAACAACGATTTTTCACTGGAAGTTAATAAAGACCCAGTGGGCGGAGCGCTCTGTAGTGACAGACACGCCTTTAGACCAACAATGAGGCCAATTCCCGTAAGTGGGCGTGCTCTGTAGCTGAGCGACTGGTCAAAAGAACCAGTGAGCGACTTGATACTGAATCGCGACCAACTGGGAGGGCGGGTTCTCCTGGTGAAGTGCTGGGAGGCGGGAAGAGGGGAAGTGGGCGGATCTCCGCACACCCCGGCGGAAGAGGCAGATTCAGGAAGCCATTACGCAGCTGGCTGGCAGCGGCTGGGCAGGTCAGCGCTGGGCCCTACGCACTTTGCGTAACAAGGGGGGTTACCAAAGACCTGGAGCCTGGCCTTGGGCTAGCCCAGCCTATCTCGTGTTGGGGGGTGGTTGAGGGGAGAGGCTGAAGAAGAACAGAAGGGGAATTGGACGGTTGAAGGGATTGTAATTTCTTCAAAAAGAAGGGGTAGGGAGAGGCCATGGCCGTCCCAGCCAAGAAGAGGAAGATGAACTTCTCCGAGCGAGAGGTGGAGATCATCGTGGAGGAGCTGGAACTGAAGAAGCACCTGCTGGTGAACCACTTCAACGCCGGGGTCCCTCTGGCTGCCAAGAGCGCGGCCTGGCATAGCATCCTGAGAAGGGTTAACGCTGTGGCCACCTGCCGCAGAGAGCTGCCTGAGGTCAAGAAGAAGTGGTCTGACCTCAAGACCGAGGTCCGTCGCAAGGTCGCCCAAGTCCGGGCGGCTGTGGAGGGTGGTGAGGCCCCAGGGCCCACTGAGGAAGATGGAGCTGGTGGGCCAGGGACAGGTGGTAGCAGTAGTGGCGGTGGCCCGGCTGTAGCCCCGGTACTGCTCACCCCCATGCAACAGCGCATCTGCAATCTGCTGGGCGAGGCCACCATCATCAGCCTGCCCAGTACCACAGAGATCCACCCTGTGGCCCTCGGACCCCCAGCTACTGCAGCCGCAGCCACAGTCACCCTGACACAGAGTGAGTGACCTCTCCTGCCCAGTCCAGCGTACATAAATGGGAAGGGACAGCAAAAAATGGGGCAGCCTGGGGAAGGTTGGCTATAAAAGGTCAAAAGTCAGATGGGAGTCTTGGAAGACCATGAGGCCTTCCAAGAGTTCCCCGGACAGAAGTGAACTTGTTCTCTTTGGGCCTCCCTCAGCACTTCTGATGAGCTGGATTGCTCTCAAATATGTTTTGCCACCATTCATTTCCATGACTGAACTGCATAGTCCTTGAAGGCAGAGACCATGTTCATAACCCTAAAGGATTTAGCACAGGGCCTGGCACATAATAGCAGGCAGGATATATCTGTTGAATGAATGGATAGATGGGAATGGGAATGCCCAAGTTAGACGTGGATTCCGGACAGAGACATTTGGGGTTTTCAGTGTGGCCAACATTCATGAGACGCAGTTGAGGAGCCTCATGGTTCCTGGTATTAATCTCATTCATTCGTTCATTAAACAGTAGCACTTACTCTGTGCCAGACCCTGTGCTTGGCACTGGGACAGCTTACCACGCTGTCTAAGACAGAGGCCGGTTATAGTCTAATAGGACAGATAAGACGTAAATGAGTAACTGCACTGTCAGTTGGGAGAACCTAAGAACTCAGAAGAGAAAGGGACCTTCTTGGTTGGGATGGGGACTCACAATGATTGTGCATTGAAGGGTGGAGAGGACTCCCTATGCAGGGAGGCTCACCAGCCCACCGAGAATCCCTTCAAAGGTTCTCAACTGAATAGCAATGGAGCTGGCTTGGGTTGAACTTTTGGGGTCAGATAAGGGTTTTCATCGGTATCTGTTTAACTGCTTCTTTGGGCTGGGTTATGAGCTGTACCGATCATTGATTCTCGGCGGGGCTTTGGTGAATTGGGTGTGAGTGGCATCCCCTGCGGTGCCATGTTTCTCAAGGATATTGAGGTGAGACAGGGGACCCAACACTGGCCTAAATCGATTTAGGCCAGTTCGGGAACAGGAAGGACCTTTAGGTATTCCATTGACCAGTGATCAAGGAGACAGGGAAGCATTTATTGGGCACTTTGCCACCCCTGTCCCCACCCTTTTCTGCTTGGCTAAATGAGACCACCAGTCAAAAAGACACTGAAGGAGGTAGGACCAGTGTAGCCACAAACAGCTCCTGCAGATAGGGGCCTGCCGTGTACTGGCACCACGGGGAGCATGTGGCCCTGCCTTTGTTAGCCAGAAGCAGCCCCGTGGAGTGGTGTTGAGTTGTGTTGAGCACTGTGGTCTGGCACTGGGGAGACCTGGGTCTGCTTCCTGCACCTGCTGAAAAAAGCTGTGTGACCTTAGGCAAGTCACTCCGTGTTTCTGAAAGTCATTTCGTTTCCTCATTTCTGAAAATGAACATGACAGGACCTACCCTTCGGTGCTGTGAGGATCCGTCAAGCCAATGAGTGGAAAGGGCTTACTGAGCACAGTGCCTGGCACAGGCTCCAGATTTTGGGCTAGTATTATTATTAGCATCTTTGCTTTTGCCAAATCTGGGACTGACCCTTTGGTTACCAAGGAGAATAAGATTCTAAAACTCCTCAGAGGCTAGATTTAGTCAGGTGCGTGAATAAAGCATAGGAGGCTTGAATTCCCCAGCGTGGGTCTTAAGGTCTCCCTCCCCATACCACTGGCCAGGTTTGCTCTTTCTAGAAAGTGACCTGCCACTGCCTTTGCTCTTCCACAGTCCCCACAGAGACCACCTATCACACACTGGAAGAGGGAGTGGTCGAGTACTGCACGGCAGAGGCCCCCCCACCCCTGCCGGCGGAGGCCCCTGTGGAGATGATCACCCAGCACGCGGACCCCTCAGTCAAGCCACAGGCTCTCAAGAGCCGCATCGCCCTCAACTCGGCCAAGCTGATCCAGGAGCAGCGCGTCACCAATCTGCACGTGAAGGAGATCGCCCAGCACCTGGAGCAGCAGAACGACCTGCTGCAGATGATCCGCCGCTCGCAGGAGGTGCAGGCCTGCGCCCAGGAGCGCCAGGCTCAGGCCATGGAGGGTACCCAGGCGGCCCTGAGTGTCCTCATCCAGGTCCTCCGGCCCATGATCAAAGATTTCCGCCGCTACCTGCAGAGCAACACGCCCAGCCCTGCCCCCGCCTCGGACCCTGGACAGATGGCCCAGAATGGGCAGCCAGACAGCATCATCCAGTGAGGGCAGGCTTTGAGCCAGCCCTCTGCTCTGATTGGGTGACATGACCATGGTCTTGTAAGTGGGTTCTGTGACTGGCCTTCGGCTAGGGCCCGCCACATGGACAGCTCCCTCTTGAATAGACATTGAGGAGGTCCACTGTTTTTGAGAAAGAAAGGAGACTGGGAAGAAGAACTTGCTGGGACCCTGGAACCCAAGCCCTCTAACCCCACCATTCAGCTGCCTTGTCAAGAACCTGAAGACGAGTCAGGCGCTGGCGACTGAACGTGTTGTCGTGAGCCAGGGCTTGTGCCATGACCCAGCCTCAGTCAGGGCACTCGTAAGGAAGGCTCTCCCTGGGGAATCATCACGCAGCCACACAGCAAGGGGAGGGGTGTCTGTGCTGAATGCCCCACCGCCAAGAGCCACCTTTTGAGTAAGATTATGTCAGTGGTGCTGGAAGTAGCATGGTGGTATCTCCTTCCTCCCGTGGGGGGCAGAGTGACTGGGCCTGAGGAGAAACCCGTCTCTTTTCCCCTCACTGCGCCTCCGTTCTCAGGGGACTCTATTCAATGTCAGGACCCTTTCCTCCTCACTCCGCACACAGCAGGGGCACTTGGAGTGCCCTGGGCTGCCTCTGTGATACACTGAGGATATGGCTCGCTGGGTGCGGGAATGCCGTGCGTGGTGGGGGCGGGGGGCTTGGCCGCCACCTGATCTTCCACTGCGTCCCCGGGCAGCCCTTTAGTGGCTTGTCCCATCAGCTTTTGACTCAGGTCAAGCCCCAGGCTTTGGGTGCTGTACATTTTAGAGAAAGCAAGCCAGTGTGGACCTTGTTGCCCCACTGCAGTGGGCTTCAGCTCCTTCCAGAAGCCTTGCTTCAAGCCAATTGTATTTATTCTGTCCACAAACCCCTCCTGGGAAGGCCTCCAGGTTCTCCAAGGGCCACTCCGGCCACACCCTTCCTCCTTTCTTCTCTACTGATTGCACATTTTGGAATCTGGAGAGAAAAAAAAGAAAAAGCCTGCTCCGCATCACAACCTGTGCAACGTTCACACGTTATTCAGAGCCTTGAGTTCTGTAGAGAACCCCACTGGCTGGCCGGGTGGATCTGCAGGTCTGGCTGGCCCTAAATGTCTGCGGTGGGGACAACACCGACCTAAGAAGTGGGACCTTTGATTTCTGTGCTGCAGGAGAGCCCACAGACCTTGGAGTCCTGAGAGGTGGTGTTCCCTGTTCTGTCCTGATGCTTTCTCTGGTTTGAGGGGAGTTTACCCGGATGGCGTTGGTCTGTTCCGTTTTCAGAGCGAACCTGGTTGACTTGATTACCGAGACTCTTGCACCTGTCAGATTGTGTCCCAAGTTTGCTGCTGGTTCCTTGACCACACGTGACTGACCGATGGGTACGGCTCAAGGCTCCAGATCTCAGCTAAACAAAGAAGGTGCTGCCCTTCTGGGCACGTGCATTTAGAACTGCTCAGCTCCATTGTTGCAGTCATAGAAAGATGCCCCCAAAGACAGTTGGGAGGTGACTCCCGAGCCACGGATCTGTCTGTGGAGGACATGTGCAGGATCAGCTATAGAGCAATGGAGAGAAAGCAGGCCTGCAAGGGGGTTGGGTGGCTGAAAAAAAGGCTCTTGTCAGCATGGCTGGAATGTAGCAGTCCCCAGCAACCTGGGCGCATCTCCCTCCGAGGGCCGTGATGGCCCCAGCAGCGTGACTGCAGGTGCTTTCTGAGGATTTTCGATGTGATGTGGTTTTTCTCTGGGGTTGGCAATCTGAGCCGATACTGTGTCTGTTCCGATTGAATACATAGAACAAGGAAGCCTAGATCACTTAAACTGACTGGTTCTTTCCCGGTCATAATTTTAAATTAAAGAAATACCACTTTTTTATACCCCCGTCTGTGTCTTTATTGGTTATACATAGAAGAGAGACGGGCTGGTGGCTAGCAGACGCTGGCACACCGTGGCCCACAGGGCCGATCTGGCCCCGTCTCTGTAATAAAGTTTTACTGGAATGGAGTCACAGCCCTTCATTTACTTAGTGTCTTTGGCTGCTTTTGTGCTACAGTAGCATAGTCAAGCAGTTGTGACAGAGACCTTTGGCCCACAAAGCCAAAGTATTTACTCTCTGGCTCTTTATAGAAAAAACTGCCTATTCCCAGTCTAAGGCAGTGTTTTGGTCTCTGAATAGAATTACCTGGGGTGTTGGTCTAACATACCCTACCCTTGGCTTCACCCCAAACCTGGAAAAGACTCCTGAACAGACAGCTCTAAGAATATGTGTAGTAAACAAGCTCTGTGGGTGATTCTGGTCCGTCCTGAAGGTCAGGAACTTTTTGGCTCAGGGACTGGAAGAGTTAAACAGCTGGAATGGGGACCGTGCCCCAGAGAGGGCTGGTTCTCAGGAGGTTCTCCAAGCAGAGATTCTCGTCTAAGATTGGTCTTCATTCTGGAGGGGTCCCAGCCTTCCGGGACATACTTATCACTCTCTCTGGTCATTAGTAATCATAAGGACTCTGTCCAGGCCTTATAAGCATTACCTCGTTGACTCCTTGTAACAGTCCCATGAATTAGGTACTAGTATTGGACTCAGTTTGCAGATGAGAACACTAAGGATCAGAGGGGTTAAACAATTTGACTAAGGTCATACAGCTACCTTATGTCCTGGGGTGGCCCATTCTCTCAACGATTTCTCTGAACTCTTAATTACTTTCACCTTGCAGCCTGCAGAAGTGAGATTAGCTAGAAGTAATTTGAGCCTGACCTTGAAGAAGAGTTTCTAGGTCGAAGGAGGAGGTCTAGAAGACAGTTTTGTTATTGTTCTTGGCCCCTGAAAGGGATCACTGACCTCGCCTATTCACTGCAGGCTTTGGACTTATTTATATTAAGAGTGAAAAGGGTGAATTAACAGAATTAAACCCACACACCTTAGTGGTACTGGTGGAGAACTGTCACTGGTAGAGGGATGATTTTTTGGAGTTCTTTCTGAAATGTGGAGTTTTATATTGTTAAAAGGAATAATTCCAGGCCCCAAATGGTGTCACTTGTGCTAAAAGCCCATGATACCAAACCTACATTTAATACCTGATCTAATTGCAACTTTAATCTCTCCCGGAAATGTAATCTTAGTCTAGAATTTTCTGGTCAAGCACCAGTAAAATAATCTGCCACCTGGGCCCACTCTGTTCCCCACACCACCCCACAGAAAGAAGAGGCGTTCTGCCTGATATCCACTCCCCCCGAGAGATGTTCTGGTCTAAAAATAATCCTTTCTCTTTTTTTTTGTTAATAGAAAAACACATTCTCCCTTGCCCCTCACCCTTCTTCCTATAAAAACCTTCCATTTTGTACCGCCCCTTGGGGCACCCTTCTAGTTGCTAGATGGGTTAGGCTACTCATGAATCACTAAAACCAAGTAGATCTTCAAATTTACTCAGTTGAATTTTGGTTTCTACTAACAAAGGTTAGTAGAAAATACCTCTAAGCCACTGAAGCTTGCTACTTCAAGCATTGAAACCTTCTATATTTTTACTTTATTTATTTATTTATTTTTCTTTTTAATATATTTTATTATGCCATTACAGTTGTCCCATTACCCCCCCTTCATTCCCCTTCACCCTGCACACGCCTCCCCCACCATTCCCCCCTTTAGTTTATGTCCATGTGTCAGGGTTCTTTTTTTAAAAAAATATTTTATTTTTTAGAGAGAGGGGAAGGAAGGAGAAAGAGTAGGAGAGAAACATCAATGTGTGGTTTCCTCTCATGCGTCCCCTACTGGGGATCTGGCCTGCAACCCAGGCATGTGCCCTGACTGGGAATCGAACCAGCGACCCTTTGCTTCTCAGGCCCGTGCTCAATCCACTGAGCTACACCAGCCAGGGCCATGTGTCACAAGTTCTTTACATTCTATATTTCCCATACTATTCTTGCCCTCCCCCTATCAATTTTCTACCTACTATCTATGCTACTTACTTTCTGTACCTTCTCCCCCCTTCTCCTCCTCCCACTCCCCTGTTGTAACCCTCCATGTGTTCTCCATTTCTGTGGCTTCATTTCTGATCTAGCTGTCCTCTTAGTTTGCTTTTGTTTTAGGTGTGGTTATTAATAACTGTGAGTTTGCTATCCTTTCCCTGTTCATATTTTTATCTTCTTTTTCTTAGATAAGTCCCTCTAACATTTCATACAATAAGGGCTTGATGATGATGAACTCCTTGAACTTTACCTTATCTGAGAAGCACTTTATCTGTCCTTCCATTCTAAATGAAAGTTTTGCTGGATAAAGCAATCTTGGCTGTAGGTCTTTGGATTTCATGACTTGGAATACTTCTTTCCAGCCCCTTCTTGCCTGTAAGGTCTCTTTTGAGAAATCCGCTGACAGTCTGATGGGTACTCCTTTGTAGGTGACTGTCCCCTTATCTCTTGCTGCTTCTAGGATTCTCTCCTTCATTTTCATCTTGGTTAATGTAATTATGATGTGCCTTGGTGTGTTCCTTCTTGGGTCCACCTTCTTTGGGACTCTCTGAGCTTCCTGGATTTCCTGGAAGTCTATTTCCTTTGCCAGACTGGGGAAGTTCTCCTTTATTATTTGTTCAAATAAGTTTTCCACTTGTCGCTCTTCCTCTTCCCCTTCTGGTACCCCTATAATTCAGATGTTGGAACATTTAAAAATGTCCTGGAAGTTCCTAAGCCTCTCCTCACTTTTTTGAATTCTTGTAACTTCACTTTTTCCTGTTTGGTCATTTCTTCCTTCCTTCTGGTCCACCCCCTTGATTTGAGTCCCAGTTTCCTTTCCATCACTATTGGTTTCCTGTGCATTTCCCTTCATTTCAATTAGTTTAGCCTTCATTTGTTCATCTAATTTGTGACTAAAATCAACCAATTCTGTGAGCATCCTGATCACCAGTGTTTTGAACTGTGCATCTGATAGGTTGGCTATCTCTTGGTCGCTTAGAAGTATTGGCTCTGGGGCTTTGAGCTGTTCTTCTTTTTTAAAAAATATTTTATTCATTTATTTTTAAATGGGAAGGAGAAAGAATGGGAGAGATACATCAATGTGTGGTTGCCTGTCATGTGTCCCCCACTGGGGACCTGGCCTGCAACCCAGGCATGTGCCCCGACCGGGAATAGAACCAGCGACCCTTTGCTTCACAGGCCCGCGCTCAATCCACTGAGCCACACCAGCCAGGACTGAGCTATTCTTCTTGAGCCAAAATGTTTTGTTCTGTTTGTGCCTGTTATGAGTGAGGGGCGGAGCCTTTGGTGTTCATCAGGGCAGGGCAACCCAGAAGCTGGGTTGTGACACTGTATGTGGGGACGGGGTCAGAGAAGGGCAATGGCACTTGTTGCACGCTCTCTCTCGGACCTCAGTCCCTTCTGCTGCTTCCTGCAAGCAAACCGGGGCCCCCTGGTGCCAGCTTCCAGGTGTGTGGGCTCGTGCACCCTCCAGGACCCTGTGGGTCTCTCCAACAAACTCTCTGTGAACCTGGGAGCTTCTCCTGGCACCTCGACCCCAAAAGTTTTTCCAATCAGTGCTTTTAGGCTTGGCTTCCCGTTGCTGGGGCCCTAGCCTGTGCTGTCTGTCTCACTGCTCGCTCCTTATCCTGGTTTATCTGCACGCGAATGTATGACCACGGTTACCAGCCGCCCCACGCCCTCACTGGGTCCGCCCATTGCCACCCCATGCCTGGGATCCACTGACTACCTCCACCTCCACTCCTGGGTTGGTCAGACCGAATGATTTTTCCAGCCCGACCCTGCTCCGCCAGCCACCGACTCTGCCCCTCTTACCAGTCTGGCTGAACGGTTAGTTGTTGTCGGACTTCCGTACAGTTCAATTTTCTGTGTTTTGGTTGCGTTTTTGTTACTAAAACTTTGTTGTCCTTAAACTTGGTTGTGCGAGGAGGCACAGTGTTTCCACCTATGCCTTCATCTTGGCCAGAAGTCCAGATTTAATTTATTTTTAAGGACAGGGGAAGAGAAGGAAAGAAACACTAATCCGTTGCCTCTCACATGTCCCCAACTGGGGACCTGGCCTGCAACTCAGGCATGTGCCCTGACTGGGAATCAAATCAGTGACCTTTCAGTTCACAGGCTGGTACTCAATCCACTGAGCCACACCAGCCAGGGCGAAACCTTCTACGTTTTAAACTATGTATTCTGATGGAAGTCTTTCAAAGAGACGGCCTTTGTGAACTGTGTTTCTTATTCAGTAGAGTTGGCACAACAGGCCCGAGAGGCAGCGCTGCCTCGTGGAAAGGTCCGCTCCACCACTTATTACTCATTGTCTCAACCATTCCGGGGCCCCAGTTTTCTCAATTCCAAAATAGGAGTGATGAATGAGAGTACCTACTTGAGAGAGTACAAGTGTAGTACCCTTGGGTGGAAATAGCTACCATTTATTGAGCCCTTACTATGTCTAGGTTCTGTTCTGAACAGTATGCTTAGAAAATACTGTTCTAAGCACAGTGTGTATGAACTCATTTTATGAGATCACAGTGGTAAAACACAGCCTAGACCTTATCCCACATTCAGGAAATACTGGCCACGCTCATCACTATTACAAGTTCTGATGTTCTGAAGCAAAAATAGGGATTCTTTTCTGGAGGTCACAATGGGAGCTTTGTCGCAAGTAGTTGGAGTCAGATTGCAAAAGATGTGACCCTGGAACTAGGGGGTGCAGGATATAGGGAGCAGTGGAGACTAGCTGGGGTGCCAGGCAGCCTGGGGCATGGACGCCAAGGCCAGTCCGGGGAAGAGCTGGACCCTGGGAGGGTCTTGCTACGAGTGCTCTGAAAGAAGTGGGTCGAGCAGGTTGTCAGAAGCTGGCTGCCATGTGTCACAGCAGGCCATTAAAAAAGTACAAGCCAAAATGAGAGTAACGGTCAAGCCTGTAATCACTTACTGGGATGAAATAAGCAAGAGGAGAAAGTGCCAGCTCCCCCAGTGTCCCATTTCCCCATGGGACAGCACCAGGCAGGAGACAGGAGTGTTGCAGATGGGGACTCATCTCAACACTGAGGGAACCTGCAACACGACTCTCTTGCTGTTTTCTGGACTTGTGCGTGTGTGTTGAGGGTAAAGAGAGTGGGTAAGGCCTAGCAGTGGAAAAGTACTGAGTCAGAGCAGCGTCTCCCTGCAGCTCCCAATAAGGAGTCCTTGGCGAAGGTACTGGGGAAGGCTCCGGTTGACAGCCCCCAGGATAGAGGCATCATGTGGAGGTGTCTGGGCTGGAAACGCAGCTATGCGTAAGAGGCAGTGTCCCCCCGGAGGCCTGCATGTAAAACCCCTGTAACAATCTATGGCCAGGCCTGAAAGATTGCACAGAGTTTCGTGCCAGGAGCTGGACTCTTCACACGTGTATGCCAGATCTTTGGCATCAGCCAGCTCCTTACTCGCTAGCTGTGTGCCCTGACCCGGGGTCATTCAATTTCCCCAAGCCTTGGCTTCCTCATCTAGAAATCATTCTCTAATGAGTCCTTCTCTAATGAGGCTGATGTGAGAAGCTAACAAGGTAGTATCTGCAGAACACTTAGCACAGTGCCTGCGGGCACGGGGTAGGTGCTCAATAATGGCGGCTGCATGTGTCAGCGAGCTAGTGCTGTGTAACAAACCCCTCCAAACTCAGAGGTTTAAAGCAGCAATCATTTGTTTGCACATGATTTTGCAGTTTGACCAGGGCTCAGAAGGAACGGCTCGTCTCTGTTTTTGAGAAGTATCCACAGGGCAGCTCAACTGCACCCGGGGGATCCACCTCTAAGATGGCTCACTCACGTGTCTTGCAAGTGGATGCTGGATATGGGCTGGGAATGCAGTCGGGACAGGTGTCGGGGGCCAGGAGTTGGGGCAGGAGTTGGGGCACCTCAGTTCTCTACCCAGGCCTCACCCTGCAGCTGCCTGGGCTTCCTCACAGCACGGTGGCTGGAGTTCCGAGAAGAAGGAAGTGGAAATTGCCAGTCCTCTTAAAGGTCAGGCTTATGTATGGCACGACATCACTCTGTCATATTCTCGTGCAGGCTCAGGCCAGCCCCGATGCAAGGGGTAGCAGAATAGACGCGGGGTGGAGGTGTGGCTCAGGCAGGCAAGGAGCGGAAGAACTGATGGTGACCATCTTTGGAAACGAGTCCACACACTGCTTTTATTATCAGTTGGGGTCAGGACTCCAGACACATTAAAGACAGCCTCTCTCACATGCCTGGGGGAGTAGGCACGCCTTCCAGTCCACCAATCACGAGGCAAGGGAAACTTGGAAATTCCCCCAGATTTTGAAAGGGAACCCATTGAAGCTACTTTCCACTACCAGCAGCTTTGAATCAAGTGATTAGGAGGAAAACTTTGGCAGGACGGGGACACTTTAACCCCTTGGACACAGGCGGAAATCTTTGCGCATTAGAAAGGGCCCAGGACCTAGGAGGGGCCCATCTGGGCGGACCCGCCTGAGAAGGCTTTCTGAGCCTTGGAGAAATTTTAGACAACTGGTGGAAGGTGGCAAGGTGGTTGCTATGAGTAACGGGCAGGGATACACCCACTCTTTTGTTTAGAGCTAATGACCTAAACTTGAGATGGGCATTTACAAAGAGGGATGTGGTCTGGACATGGACTGTTCCGCATACAGGCCGTGCTGGAATGTGCCAGTTCTCTGCCAAATCAGGTCACCTTCTCTGCCGCACTTCTCCCCAATGGCCAACTCCTGGGCAGTGCTCGGGGCTCAGCCTGGATGTCACTTTCTCGAGAGGCCCTGCCCAGCCACCTGCCAGCGCGAGTAGGCCCTCCCTTGCAGTCCACTCAGGAACCGTGTCCTCTCTCATCCCACGTGGACTTGCTTGTTTTTGAACTGATCCCCTCATTGGGAACCCCACAGCTTCAGAGACCTTTAGCCCAGCTCTGTGAACGACTCATCCATTCCCCAGCTGCCCGAGATGGAAGCACGGGGGACCTCCTAGATTCTCCCGCAGTCTCACTCCACACATCCACTGGTTGTTCAGACTCCTCCTCCTGGCATCCTTCAAGCCTCTCCTCACTCCCCTTCTCCTCCTACTCCCATCGGACCTCCTCTCTCACCTGAGTTACCCACAGCAGCCCCCTCCCAGGCCTCCCTGCCCCCACGCCTTTCCGAGGACGGTCTTCAGGCCCCGCTCCCTGTTCCATCCCTGGAGTGACTTCCTTTATGTCTCAGGGAGAAGTATAAGCTTCTGAACGTGACCTACAGAGCCTTGCATGGTCCTATGCTGCTTCCCACCCTGTATTTCGTTCAGCCACACTGAAAGTTTACTGCCTTGTCAATTGTTTACTCCATCTCAGTAAAACTGGGGACAATTTTCCAAAAAAGAAAAAAAAAGGAAGCTCACTTTCTTAAACACGTCAGACTCTCTTTCTACCCTTCAAACCTTTGCCTTTGCTGTCACCCTCACTGCGAACAACTTTCTTCCTCATCACTTTCCTAGCTCCTATCAATCCTTCGCATCCGCATGGGTGTCACTTCCTCCAGGGAGCCTCCTGGGGTAACTTCCTCTGGGGACCCTGTGATCCCTCTCACACATGCATCACACTGCACTGTAATCACCTGTTTAATGTCTGGATCCTGCTGGAGGGGGGTTTCAGCACCACGATCACCTGGGGCTGGATCATTCCTTGTCCAGGGGTCCACAGTAGGGTGTTTAGCAGTGTCCCTGACCTCTGGACACTGGGTGCCAGTAACAGTTCCCCCTCGAGTTGTGATGATCAGAAATGTCTCCAGACATCGCCAGATGTCCCGGGGGATGGGCAAAATCGCCCCAGAGGAGCCCAATGTCCGTACAGCAACAGCTTCCCCATTTTTCATCGTTATCTTGAGCTTTATTTGAAATTGCCTTGTTTTTACATTTCTTTTTTCCCCATTTTTTAAATGGAATTTCTTGGGGTGGCATTGGTTAATAAGATTATCTAGGTTTCAGGTTTACAATCCATATTGCGTGTTCACCCCTCAAGTCTCCTCCCATCACCACTTGCGCCAGTCTTACTCATAGTTACTTTCCAAGAGCATAGCGTGGTCCCCGAACAGGTGTTTAATACTTTCCACCTCAGTGTTGGTTGAGTTGAACGCCAAGCACATTTCTGGAAGATGTTTTCCATTTGCCCCATTGATAGACCAACAGACAGACGGCAAGACGCGCAAGTTGGCGCATCGTTTGCAGAAGCCAGAGTCAGGAGTCTCCCCCAGGTGTGCCTGGCAGCGAAGTGCTCTCTTCGTGAGTCAGCCTCCGGTGATCGTGAGCATGAATCAGGCTTTCGGAGCTGTGACCTGGATCCTGGACCTGTGACAGGTGCCTCAGGCGCCCCACCTGGAGTGGCTCTGCCTCACCCGAGTGCTGTGACCTTGGGCAGGTCGCACCTCCCCACTGGGCTGTCCCCTCCTGTGCAGTCCCTGCTCCTGAAGTTGCTGAGAGGATTAGACGGGATAAACGAAGCAGAAGAATGATGGGGGGGGACTGTGCACAGGTGGCTGGCAGCCCCAGGGCCCCCCACAGGGCCTGGTCCCTGGGAAATGAAGAAATGAAGACACAGCCTTCAGCTGCTCAGATGAGCTCCCTGGCTCAGATGACAAGTTCCCCCCCCCCCACCCCTGCTGCATCTGCCCAAGCTTGGCTAGATGGAGGCTGAACTAGGAAAGACTGACAGGCAGGAATGTGGGTCCAGCCTGCCAGACATCCCTTTTTCACAAAAGCAGCCAGGAATCTGGGCTTTCATGTAACATGTCTCAGTTTAAACATACTGACTAGCAGACATTTGTAAATCTTGTGCAAGCCAAACAAAACACACCTGTGGACTGGTTTCAATCCATGAGAGTCAGTTTGCAAGCTCCGTACTTAACTCGTTGGGGGCTGCTTTGTACCCCCCAGGAGGAGCCGGAGGAAGGCAGCTGGAGGCAGAGCTGGTGGGCAGAAAGCCTGGGTGCCAGATCCCTCTTTCTCTTGTGCCTCAGTCTCCCCATCCATATGATGGGGGGTGGCCATCCTGGCTGGAACTGTCCCCAGTAAGGATGCCCCTCCTGAACGTCACTCCTTTGCTCAGGCTGGGCCTGACTCACAGGGAGGACCTGGGCTGGGTCCTTTGCTTTGCTTAAAGCTGAGTCAGTCTTGGCAAATGTGGCCACCTGATTGTCAGGAACCAAGCACACGTGGGACCGTCTGCCACAGGGGATCCTGACCAAGGCTGAGGCTGGTAGGAGCACTGTCATTAGGCAGGCAGGCCTCCAACAGGGTCCTGTATGGGTGGGAGGTTGGGCCAAAAGGCTCTCATGATTTCTGCTGGCTGTCTTTAGCACCTACTCAGCACCCAGGGCTCCTCCTGGCTAAAGGGACCCTGGTTTTGTTTGGAGGAACCATACTTCCTTCACTCTCAGTCCACACAGTTTGAAGGAAGGATCCAATTCTGTCTTCAGAGGTGAGGACAGGCTCCAGGACTGGTCCGTGAGAGTAGTACATCCCTCTGCCCACAGTGATTGGTTAAGGGTGAACACATGACCCAATCAGGCCAATGAGCGTCTGCCATTAGACCTTTTGTTCTTTCCAATGAAGTTCCCAAGATGGTGGGATGGAAACCTGAGGCGCTGGGGAGGTCACCCCATGGAGAAAGCCCACCTAATAGCGAAGCGAGCCTAGGTGAGGCTAAACAGAGGATGGAGAAAGATTTCAGGTCGGGTTTGAGTACTTGAATCCAGCAGTTTCTGAAGCTGCATCTGCCCTCCTGGATTCACCATTTACAGCACCTGCCAATCTCCAGTGTTGCTTATGTCATTTTAAAAATGATTTTATTTATTCATTTTTAGAGAGAGGTGAAGAGAAGGAGAATGAGAGGGAGAAGATCATCAGTGCGTGGTTGCCTCTCGTGCACCCTGCACCATGGACCTGTACCAGGGACCTGGCCTGTGACCCAGGCATGTGTCCTGACTGGGAATCAAACTGGCAACCCCTTGGTTTGCAGCCCGTGCTCAACCCACTTAGCTACACCAGCCAGGGCTACTTATGTTATTTTAAGCAAGTGTTTGTCATTCAGGGTTGAAAGAGTCCTAAAGCTTTTTCCCATGACAAGGATCTGTGATTCAGATTCCAAGTCAAAGTATCTTCAGAGTATTTGCCTAGACCAGCTGTTTCTCCCGTTGTAAACCAAGGGATTTCAGCTTTAGAGCCATCAGAGTTGTAAATGCACATTTCTGAGCCCTACCTTGGACCGATGGAAAGAGTCGGTGGTGCTGGGCAAGTGTGTGGGCGTCTGGGGCATTTTAACAAGCTCACATAGGATTCTTACTAAGCCCTAAATTCCCCAACCCTGGCCCGTCTCTGCCCCGCCTCCTTTCCACTCTCCTCCTCCATGTTTGAACCATATCTGCCCTCTGGCCACAGCTGATTGGATGAGGCAAGGATACCTGGGCCAAAACGGGGCCAATCGGGTTTCTTTACCCCAAATTTGGGACTGGGATCCGGAGACGGCTCAGTCTTTGTGGCTGCTGGAAACTTCTTACACCTCACATACCAGGAAATAGGAAAGGTTGCTATCCTAGGGGGAGGAATAAGGGAACACGCCAGGAGAGCCAGGGCTGAGAGAGTCCCACGTAAGTGACTGTGGTTCCATAAAGCTCCCAGCCATGACCCTTGGCCCCAGACCCCTTCCCCACTGCCTGCAGGAACCTGGTGTTTTTATAGCTCCTTCCACTTTCTGCACTAATGTGGGTGATTTCTGTTACTTGTAACCATGAGCCCCTTACCTAAAATGTAGTTCATTCCTCAAGGTCCCAGTTTCCTTGGCTGTAAAATGACCAGCATTGTGATTTGCCCCTATGCATCGAGTCCCCACAGAAGACCGCCCCCACTCCCTTAACGACTCCTTCCATCAGAAGGACTTGGTGATGTGGGATATGGGTGGCAGGAGACTTTCATTCAACAGCGCTTCTCTAACTCTGGTGTGCAGAGAAATTACCTGGAATCTCTCTAAAATGCAGCAGTGGACGCGTGATCATTGGGCAGGCTTGGCGGGGCCCAGTTATCTGTTATTTTTCTTTACAGTTTTGTTGAGGTATCATCAACACGCAATTAACTCCATATACTTAACAATTTGATGAGTTTGCATGTATATCTGAGAAACCATCGCCACAATTCAGACAATGACAATGTCATGAAAATCTCCATCCTTATAAAGTTTCTCAATGCTTCTTTTCTTTTCTTTCTTTTGCTGCAAAAAACTTTATTGTTTCCATTTGGTCCAAGGCATGAGAGAGGGCTCCAGGAATTGGCTCAGACAAAAGCCAGACAACAAGGGGGGCAGAAGGGCCCCCAAAGACCTCTGGGCTCGAAAGGCTCCTAGTCACGCTTGAGCACGAGCCTTTCGAAGAGACACTCGCCCAGCCCAGCCCGGGGGCCGGCCAGCCTGCGGAGGTGAGTCAGGTGGTCACCCTTATTCTTGAGGAGCGTCACCTGCTCACCCAGGAAGTGGCTCTCCAGGAAGTCACAGAGCTGAGAATCTATTCGGGCAGAACCCAGTGACCCAGCACGCAAAGGGCCTGGGTCAGGTTCCTCTCCAGGACCTCGGTGGCTTCCACAGCGACCTGAGTTTCACCCCATACGGCTTGGCGTAGCTTCTGCACATCCTGGAAGAGGGCGAGGCCATTGCGCTGGTTTTGCATCTTCAAGTGATGCCCGGTGCCCTCATGCTTCTCCTTAGGCAACTCTTGGAGGAGGTGGCCCGTGGTGGCCAGAGCCACATTGTCTCAGTAGAAGTAGAAGCCCAGAGAGGGGTAGGTGAGGGAGACCCGCAGATGCAGGTTGACCAGGCGGTTGACAGGGCTTCCGCCTTGTTGTAATAATTCCGACGAATGTGGGAGCTCACGGTTGCTCAGTAATAAGGAGTTAAGCTCAACAAAACAAAACAAAACAAAACAAAACAAAACAAAACCAGTATTGGTATTGGCTGGTCGGAGAGGGAGAGAGAGGGTGGCTGGGATGGTTCTGAGGGCAGTAACTGGAAGAGAGGTTGGAGGGTGGTCAGAGGCTGGGAGAAGGAGCGTCCTCGGTCTGCTCCTTCCAAGCACTGTGGAAGCAAGACAAAAATCGGGGGACCTATGAGGACTCTGCTCTTGGTGCCCCTTTACGACCATCCCTTCTTTCCCACTCTCTCCCCCCTCTTCCCAAAGCAACCACTGGCCTGCTTTCCATCACTAGGGGCCCGTTTGCGTTTCCCAGAGGTTTTCCTGAATGGAAAAACAGAATGGGTTTTCCTGAATGGGTTATGCTGGTGGGAGGGGCTGCAGACACCCCCAGCTGGGCCAAATGAAATCACTCAGAAGCTCCTCTTCCTTGGTCTGGCTTTTTTCACGCAGCCTGGTTGTTTTGAGGTGCGTCCACACAGATGTGTGTATCAGTAGTTTGCTCCTTTAGCTGAGTAGGGCGTGCTATAATTGGTGTGCCTGTTCAATCACATAAGGATGGATATTTTAGAGATTGCCAATAGTTAGCTATCACAAACACGGCTACTGGGAACCCTGGTGTAAAAGTATTTGTGGGCACACGTGCTTTCGTTCCCCTGGCTAACGACCCGAGAGTGGGATGGCTGGATTGTACAGTCGGTGTACATTTTGCGTTTTAAGAACCTGCCAAACAGGTTTTTGAAGTGGTTGCACCGTTTACATCCCTTCCCACCGAGAGCGCAGGGGAGTCCTGGTGGATACATGTTCTTGTCGACCCTCAGCTGGGTTTCCACGAACCATTCTAGTAGGTATAGAGTGGTGTCTCATCTTAGTTTTAATTTGCATTTCCCCAAGACTAATGGTGTGGTGATTTGTCATCTGTGGATCTTCAATGAGGTGTTTATTCTATTTAAATCGCCTTCTACTCTGGCTGGTGGGGCTCAGTGGATTGAGTGCCTGCTCACAAACCAAAGGGTTGCTGGTTCAATTCCCGGTCAGGGCATATGCCTGGGTTGCAGGCAAGATCCCCAGTAGGGCCATGTGAGAGGCAACGACACATCGATGTTTCTCTCCCTGTCTTTCTCCCTCCCTCCCCCTCTCTAAAAATAAATAAAAATATTTTTTAAATTGCCTTCTTATTAATGTGTTTGTATATCTAAAGACAAATATTTTGCCAGCTACATTGTCAATATTTCCCTGCAGTCTGTGCATTCCTTTTCATTCCCTAACAAATGCCACAGTTTACTTTGGTACACGTTGAATCTTAGGACCTCTCTTCAATGACAAACAGTGCAAAGAGAGGTGGGGGTTCAGGGGGGAAGAGGTGCTGGCCTACCTGACCAGCAAAAATAAAAAGAGGGCCCTCAGGCCTTACTGGTGACATAGGGAGTAAACCCTCCTCACACTCGGCGTGCACTCCAAGTACACGCCGAAAGCAGTGGAAACTGGAGCAGTGTCCTAGGATGATTTGCTGATGGTTCACCCAGATCTTTAAATGTGGGTTCCTTGGGCTCAGCAAATTCAGTTCTGGGAATTTCCCCTTGAAAAATAATTACCCAAGAGCAGTCAGTTGTCTGCCCTCGGAACTTTGGTCCTGGGGTTATGCTGGTGGGGTTATGCGGGCTGCAGACACCCCCAGCTGGGCTACACGGGGACCGTGGCACAGTGCCCTTGTGTGCCCTGGGTGGAAGGCTCAGAGGGACTGGAATTTGATCCGTCCCCAGCAGGATAGCTGGAGGAAAGTGCAGTGCCAGACTCAGGCCTCGCCCCACTGCATCTGGGGTCAGGCTCCACTGAGCCTGGCCTGGCCTCTGAGGCTCTGAGAAGCAGGCTGTATCCAGCACCACCAGTGTAAACTGGGAACGCTTGGCTGACACCACTACCTGGCACCTAGAACGGGACAGCCCTTTGCCCTCCAAGCACCAGTAGTTTCCCTGGGACTCAGGGAGGTGGGGCCATGGCCAAGGTCAAGCCAGGATTGTTGAGGCTGGGTGAGAAAGGGAGCTGGGAGCCTGCAGATCTGGGTTCTGGACGAGCCCCTGTCCCACTGTGTGACTTGGGGCCAGCCTGTTGGGCCCCAGTCTCCTCATCTGAACAGTGAAAAGGGGAATCATACCATCAACCCCCTCCGGCCTCTCCAGGGAGAATGGAAAGCATGGGTGCTGGAACCAGCCAGGCCTGAGTTCCATTTCTGTCTCCATCACCTTCTGTGACTTGGTACGTTATTAGCCTCTTCCTACCTCAGTTCCTGACCCAGCTTGAACCCCTGCAATGGTTTCCCACTGTGCTTTGGAAAAGGGCCTCAGGATCTGCCCAACCCCCACCCCTCCAGCTCCGGCCACTGTCCCTTCACTCATCACACACCGGCCACACTGGAGCCCCCAGGGCCCTGCCCCTGACCCTGGGGCCTTTGCTGACACCCTTCCCTCCGCCTTGCACATCTGCCTCTTGCCCTAGCTGGTCCTACTCCTTTGTCAGAGCTCAGATGCCACTTCCTCAGGGAAGCCTCTGCTGACCCCTCTCACAGCACAACTGTGGTCATTGAACAATTACATCTGCATGATTATCTGCTTGATGACTGTCTCTACGTGGCACTGTGAGCTCCCTGAGAGCAGGGATGAGACAGTCTGATGAGCAGCAGTGTTTCCTTTCTCTCGCATGGTCCTCACGTAGAGTAGGATCCCCAGAAACTTTTAAAAATATTTTATTTATTTATTTTTAGAGAGAGGGGAAGAGAGGAAAAGAAACATTGATGTGCAAGAGAAGCATCTATTGGTTGCCCCTCGCACACTCCCAACCAGGGACCTGGCCCGCAACCCAGACGTGTGCCCTGGCTGGGAATCGAACCCACGACTTTTCAGTTTACCCAACGATGCCCAACCTACTGAGCCACACCAGTCAGGGCCACCCCAGTGATTTTGTTAAACAAGCAGCACTAATAGCATATTATCCATCCTGAGATGGGTTTCCACCCCAATTTAACAGGTCTGAAATCAGGACACATTTTACAGCTGCGGGGACCAGGTGGCAGCCGTGACCTGCACAGGCACCTCAGTAGTTGCCACTTGGAAGGACATCCCTGGGACAAGAGGCATCCTCTGAGGAAAAGCCCTTGATGACACAGGACGATATTGGCTGGAAGAACGCAGACCGCAGTGCCTCAGGTAAAGTGTCGCAGCAAAGTTAGACCCTGCACGGGCAGAAGGCGCAGGAGCATCGTCACTAAATTACTTTGGCCAAAGTTTTACTTTTATGTATGCACCACAGTGATACAGGATAAAAATGTCTATGTTTCAGAGAATGCCTTCCATAAGTATAAAAAAATTTCTAAGTGATAAAGAAGTGCTATATCATGTTTTACTGTGCAGTGCTTTTTTCTCTTCCAGTGGTATAAAAATAAATGATGCATCTTTCAAGTGAAAGTGTCTTAGATTTCATTCAGTACGGTAATTTCTGCCTTAGTAGGGGTGCGGGCAGGCCACAGGCAGAGACACCCACTTAGGGCGCAGAGCTCCAGACGTCCACAAGCGACCCTCTGCCCACAGCGGGGCCTTTCCAGCCTGCAGTTTCAAGAATCTTGGCTCAGAGAAGCCGTGCGGCATGTCATTCTCCATATGTCCCATAGGTAGCGCCAGACAACCACAGTCAGGCGCAGCTCTGGGTGCGCAGAAAGCATTCCAAGCTGGAGGGTGAGGCTGGAGGGACCTGCGGGGGGGGGGGGGGGGGGGGGGGGGGGGGGGGGGGGGCGGAGGCGGAGGGTGCCTTGCCCTGGTGTGGAGAGCTCTTTCACCTCCCCAGGGAGAGGACATGGGCAGTTCTACCAGCTTGTCTAGCCCAGAGGCGGGTCTGGGTGTGGAGAGTGCATAGGGACAGAAGTCAAGGGCCCTGCCCTGCCGTGTGCCTGATTCTGGCTCCCCTTCCCTTTCTGGCCTCAGTCTCCCTCCCAAACAGCGAGGGCAGGAGGGCTCGCAAACCTGAGCTCTGCCGGGTGGGTGTCGTTCAGTTGGTTGGGCGTTGTCCCACAAAGCGAAAGGTCAGCATTGCCACCACTCACAGCATTGTGAGTTCGGGGCACACACCTGGGTTGCTGGTCCTGTCCCAGGTCAGGGTGTGCGTTTATGAGGAGGAAATGATCTGCTTCTCACGTCGACGTTTCTCTCCCTCTCTTCACCCCTCTCTAAAAATAAACAAATAAAATCTAAAAAGCAAGCAAACAAACAAACAAAAAACCTCAGAGCCCTGACAGTACAGGTCTGAGGTGGCAGAAAGGCCCTCACCAGCAGCCCCATTAGGCTGCTGGCTTCCCAGCAGTGCCCAAAGCCTCGGGCCTGACCTTGCCACTTCCCTGTGAGGTCATGACACTTCCCTTACTCCCTGGATTGGGAAACTGAGGCCCTAAAAGATGAAATGACTTCCCTAAGGCTATACAACTGTGAGTATTTGGAGCCAGCAGCGGAAGCTAGATCAGCTTGCTGTTTCTGCCCTGTGTGCGCAGGCTCCGCAACACAGGGTGGGAGAGAGCTTCCCCGAGCAAGAAAATGAGCTAAGAGAAGTTCCTCAGTAAGGTGATAGGTTCACCACACAGGCCTAACGCATCTCCCTACTGAAACTACAGTAAAGAGATTTTTTTAACATGCCATTGCTTTCTTAGAAAGGACACAAAAAAGCACAAACTACAAAAGAAAAACTTGATACATTGGACTCCATGAAAATTTTAAACTTTTGCTCTTCTGAAGTCATGATTGAGGGACTGATCAGGCAAGCCACAGACTGGGAGGGAAATATTTGCAGCACATGTGTGACAAAGGACTTGTCTCCAGAATGTAGACAGTGTCTTTCCTCAGCAGTAATACAAACAACTTCATTTAGAAATGAGCAAGAAAGCCCTGGCTGGTGTAGCTCAGTGGATTGAGTGCAGGCCTGAGAACCAAAATGCCTCCAGTTCGATTCCCAGTCAGGGCACATGCCTGGGTTGTGGGCCAGGTCCCCAGTACTGGGTACTCGAGAGGCAACCACACATTGATGTTTCTCTCCCTCTCTTTCTTCCTCCCTTCCCTTCTCTAAAAATAAATAAAATATTTTTTAAAAATGGGCAAAGTATTTAAAGTTACTTCCCAACAGGAATAGACAATAGGCACTTCATAATAAGGTGCTGGACATCACAAGGAAAGTCGTCCCAAGGGAAGTGCAAAGGAAAGCCCCAAGGAGACACCTACCCCTCGGCCAGCGGGAAGGCTAAACTTTAATCTCAGGTGTGGGGGAGGGAGGGCAGGGTGCAACCGGAGCTCTCGCATCCTGCTGGTAGTGATGCGAAATGGAATAACCACTTTAGTAAACAACTTTGTAGTTCTTACAAAGTTAAACTTACACTTGCTGTACACCCAGCAGCCCTGCTCTGAAGCATCGACCGAAAAGGAATGCTAACAGGTCCGCCTAAAGGCTTGGTAGGGAGTGGTCACAGCAGCACCATTCGTTACAGCGCGCATGTCCGTCCCCGGGTGCGTGGTCGACAGACTGCTGTGTCCACACGATAGTTGTCAGTAAAAAGCGGTGAGTTAGTGAACAAGGTGCATGAATTTCAAAGTAACGATGCTGAGTGAGGGAAGCCCAACGAAAACAAGTGTATGCTGTGTGGTTCCGTTTAGGTAAAATCCCGGAAAGTGCAAACCAGTCTCCAGTGAGAGAAAGCACCTTGGTGGTTGGGGTGGGGGGTGGGGGGAAAGGGCAGGATTACACAGGGGCGGGAGGAACTCATGGAGGTCGGGGCCTAGTGGCTCTGGATTGCGGTGGCGGTTTCGCGGGCGGTCCCACACATCCACACCTACCGAATCGTACATTTCAAACACGCGAGGTTTATTCTTCATCAATTATGTCTCAATAAAGCTGTAATAAAAACTAGTTCTTGCCTGGCCAAGTTGCTCAATTGGCTGAAGCTTTACCCCATACACCAAAGAGTTTGCGGGTTCATTTCCTGGTCAGGGCACACACCTAGGTTGCGGGTTCGATCCCTGGTTGGGGCCGTACAGCCCGTAGCGGATGGATATTTCTCTCTCGTATCGATGTTTCTCCCTCCTTCCCTCTCTCTCCCTGTCTTTCTCTCTAAGCATGTCCTTGGGTGAGGATTAAAAAAAAAAACAAAACTAACTCTGGCTTGTATGTCTGAAAGGTCGCCAGTTCAAGTCCACCACTGGGTGATGGGTGACCCAGTGACAGAGGAGAGGAAATGGGGGATGGGCGGGGCCCCAAGTCCTCCTTTATCACAACAGCTGGGCCGTGCAGACAGGTAGATAGGGGAGGGAGTAGATACCTGAACGAATGTATCAAAAAACAGCAGTGTGTGCTTCTTACTCAGCAATATGAGAAGTGTCAGTACTGGGAGAAGACCAGCTCACAGTGTCAAAAGCTCACAGTGGCTTCTCGTGGGACAGTGGCACAGGGAGACCAGGGAGGGACAGAGAGGAAGCTGCCCTGTGCCATTATCTTCCTTTCAACACAGGTTGATTTTGCTCTCAGTGCAGGTATCGTATCTGACCAATTCCAAGCTGCCCATTTGTTCCCATCTTTAACATCTAGACACATCAAGTCCTGGCTGGTGTAGCTCAGTGGATTGAGCGCGGGCCTGCGAACCAGAGGATTGCGGTTCAATTCCCAGTCAGGGCACATGCCTGGGTTGCAGGCCAGGTCCCAGCAGGGGACACACGAGGGGCAACCATACATTGATATTTCCCTCCCTCTCTCCTTCCCTTCCCCTCTAAAGATAAATTTTAAAAATCTAAGAAAAAATCTAGACACATCTATTTACAGCCCATAGTGCACCTGACAGCTATAATTGGCAATGTTTTTTATTATTTATTTTTTAAAAACGATTCTATGTATTTATTTTTTAGAAAGAGGAGAAGGGAAGGAGAATGAGAGAGAGAAACATCAACGTGTGGTTGCCCTCCTGAGTGCCCCCCACTGGGGACCTGGCCTGCAACCCAGGCATGTGCCCTGACTGGGAATCAAACCAGCCACCCTTTGGTTTGCTGGCCCATGTGCAATCCACCGAGCCGCACCAGCCAGGGCGGCAGTGTTTTTAATGGTGTGTGTTACCATAGGTGACAGATTCACTGACGTGTGGCATCATTTTGATAAAACACTCATTTCAAAGGACAAGCCACGCTCACTGGGACAGCTGCTGTTTGTTGAACCCCTGCTGTGGGTTGAGCGCCGTGCTTCCTGCCCATGTTTTTGGTTAATGTTCTACACAATCCTGGATTATTATTCAAGTTTTTGAGACAAGAAAATGGAGGCTCAGTGAACTTAAATGACTTCCTCAATGTCACCCAGCCAGTAAGTGACAAGCATGCGTCAGAGACTGCGGCTGTCTGACCCCCCGCAGGGGGTATGTTGCCTCTGTGCTGACTACTTTGAAAGGGCTTCTCCCACTGTCCTGTTGGTCATAAGGCCCAGAGAGAGACAGGGGTTTGCTTAGAATCACACAGCGAGACTGAGGCGGAGTTGGACCTAGGCTTGTGTCCAGTCCCTTCCTCTTGAACCTAGTTTTGCCCCTTCTTATTGTCACCCCACGTTCAGGACACCACTGAGAGCTTGCAGCTCCAAATGCAAGGGACACTTGGGAGGCCAGGACAGAGCCCTGGGAGGTGGACTGAGGGAGGGCAGGGCCTGGTACCTGGGGGCTCAGCAAACCTATGTCCTGTGAACAGAGCTGTGAGGGTCAAAAACAGCAGCTGGGCCCTGGCTGGTGTGGCTCAGTGGACTGAGCACTGGCCTGCAGACTGACATGCCTGGGTTGCAGGCTGGGCCCCCAGTTGAGGGCGTGTGAGAGGCAACCTGTTCTCACACATCAATGTTTCTCTTCCTCTCTCCCTTCCTCTCTCTGAGAATAAATAAATAAAATCTTAGGGAAAAAATGATCAGCAGCCCCACAGGAGAAGCCCGTGAGCACGGGTGTGGAGGGAATTTGGGAGGGGGCACCAGAGGCTTGTCTCGGAGCTGCACTTAGAAGGCAAGCTCACTCCTTTCCCGCAGTGGTGTGTGTGTTCGGGGCGCCTGGGGCACAGGGCTGGCGATGGTTATTGTGTTGGGGAAGGGGAGAAATCTGGCCGAGCCAGTCCATCTGCTTTGCCTCCTCTCTTGGTGAAGAGTTGCTCCCACCTCCCAACGTTGCAAAGAGCCCATGTCACCATTTCCCAAGTGGCCACCTTAGTAACCAGCCCTCCTAACAGGGGCCCAGAGAGATCCAACCGCGCATCTGCAGTCACACCTCAAGGAGCCTAACGGATTCCGGGGCGGGTGCTCTGACACGCAGCGCCGCTGTCCCTCCCACAGTGTTTGCGTGCATCTCTGACGGTACCTGTCTTTTTTGGGCGCAGCCCCACAAAGCCACATCCTGTTTCTCACTGTGCCTCACAGATAGGACTTTTCGATAACAGGCAGCAGGAGCTGAAGTCTGTCATGAGGCCCTGCCCCCTCTTTCCTTCCTCTTTCCTCTGGCTCTGCTGGAGAGCGCCCCTCCCCTCCACAGCCCCCCACCTTCACACCGCCAAGGCCTGCCTGTGGCTTTTGCAGCGTTTTCACACCTCGCGCCTTTGAGCCTCACTTTCCTCTTCTGGCAAATGGGAGGAAGAATAGGGCTGAGCGTATCAGGTTCTTTGGAGACTGGATGAGCTGCCGTGTGTTCTGTGTACAGCGCCGCACTCCTGGGACTCTGAGAGGAGTCCGGGGACACGGTTGTGACTCATGGTTCTGTCACCGTGACTCTCTACCTCTCTGTGCCTCAGTTTCCTCATCTGTATGATGGGGGTGGTGGCCCTGCCCCACTGTCCATTTACCTAAAGCAAGTCCGGGACTGGGATGGACGTTGTTTCAGTTCGTGGTCATCAGCGCTGCTCAGCCTCGTTGAGCCTCTTCTCCCATCGGGGAAAAAAAGCCATCGAATATGTGGAATCTACTGAGCAAACTGAACTAACAGGCAAAACGGGGACAGACTCATGGATGGAGAACAGATGACAGCTAGTGGGCGGGGCACAGAGGGTGGAAGGATTGAGCAAAAAGGAAAAAGGATTCATGGACCCGGCCAACAGTGCGGTGACTGCTGGGGGGAGGGCAGTTAAGCAGACTAAATGGTAATGGAAAAAATATAATAAAGATTGTATATTTTTTAAAAAATGAAAGAAAGAAGCCATCTAGAAAACTCATACCAAGTCTCCCCCATTCCTGAAAGTGCTAAGAATCCTCGAGTCCAGGGAGCCCTGCGGTCACTGCCTCGGTCATCTGCAAAATGGGCACAAGGGCCGTCTCGGCCTCACTCTGGGGTGATGAGAGCTCAGTGAATCGATGTGTGTACACTTCCCCGGGGCGCGGTGCGGGGGTTCATCCAGCGGAAAACCTCCCACCCACAGGTGTGCAATGGGAAGTGAGCAAGGAGGTTCGCTGCCGCAGGTTTGGAAAGGAGTCAGGGAAATCTCGCTGTTTCATCAGTGGGCACCTGCGGTGACGGCCTGGAGACAGCCCCAGTGCTCTTCGGAGCCTGCTCTGCAGCCCTGAGAGGCAAGCCCCTCCCACACGTCCCAGAGCTGATCTGACTGACCAGTGGCCGGGCGGCCTGGCATCACGAGTCACTTCTGAGATGAGGCTACGGAAGATTGCGGCTTCCAACCTGGGCTCTCACATTGCTCGCCCTGGGGAAGCAGCTGTCAGATCATGGGGACGCTGCGACTTCGCCTGAGGAACCGAAGTCTGCAGCCGCAGCCAGCAGGGACCGACCGAGGCCTGTAACGGGCACAGGCGCGAGCCCAGGAGCCAAGTCTCCAGCCCTTTGGGAGACGGCAGCCTCTGCTGAGAGCGCTGCTGCGTCCTTGTGAGCCGTGGGAGCCAGGCCCACCCAGCTGGGCCACTCCCGGATTCCAGACCCGCAGAGTCTCCGAGATGACAGATGTTTGCTGTTCTAAAGTGCTGTGTGTCGGGGGGTTATTTGTTATAGAGCGGTGAATAATGAACACGGGACCCCAAGAAATCCATTTAGCGTACATGTGTTTCAAAATGCCAGCTCAGTGTTGAAGGGCACGTGTCCAAACTGGAGCGATATCCAAGGTATGGTGCTAAGTCAGAGGAAACTGCAGAAAGAGATGTATTGTGTGATGCTTTTTGTATGAAACTATGCTGGCCCTGCAGAGCAAGAAAAAAATCTGGAAGAATCCATCTGGGTTATGATGCTGGTTATCTCTCCTGCAGAAGCAGGCAGGGAGCATGGGGGGCTTTCGCCCATTTCTGTGATGTTCGAACATTTTGCGAATGTAGCTGTCTTAGTTTGGTAAAATGGTAGAAAAATACAATGATTTTTTTTAATTAATTTTTTTTTACTACTACAGCCCCGACAGAGGGCTTGCTTTTCACAGACAGCTTTCTCAAACAAACAACTTTTTTTTTAAACTTGATTTTATTTATTTATTTATCTTTAGAGGGGAAGGAGAGAGGGAGAGAAACATCAATGTATGGTTGCCTTTTGTGCGTCCCCTGCTGGTAGTTAGCCTGCAAGGAACCGGCCTGCAACCCAGGCATGTGCCCTGACTGCGAATCGAACCGCGATCGTGTGGTTCGCAGGCCCGCGCTCAACCCACTGAGCTACGCCAGCCAGGGCTGATTTTTAAAAGACTTGCCCAAGATGAGTCTGCTGGAAAAAACAAAACAATAAATTGGATTCAAAACTGATAACCCTTAAAACCTTGGTGTTTAACAGATTAGGCGTTAATTTCTCAGTCTTGTCAAGTTCAATTTGGGGGGGAAGGACCATGCTCCATGGAGTCCTGGGGATCTGGCTGGCTGAGGCTCTGCTATTTGCCACATGTGGCTTCCCAGTGGCCCTGGGCGTAGATATCAGCCGGCAGCTGGGAACATGAGAAGGGTGAGGATGAAGTAAAAGATTTTTCATGGGTCAGGTCCGGAAACGATGCCTGGTCACTTCTGCCCACAGTCCACTTGGCCAGAACTCAGTGACCATCTCTGGCCAGTGGCTCCTGCTCGATGACCTCAGGACCATCTGCCCCTGAGCCCCGAGGCTGCCTGCCCACTTGCAGTGCGCTCTCAGCCAAAGGGACATGAGGACGAGGCCCCCCTGCTGTCCCCAGATGCTGCTGCCAGTGGGAGGAAGGAAGCACTCATGCAGCACATTCTAGAAGGGTTAACTCTCCCCTGAAGGGCTCCAGCCTGTCCAGTGTGGTCTGTCATTCAGGAACACAGCCTTCAGACCTGCTGCCTCCCCTCTGCTGGGACAGAGCCCATCGCCTGGGGTGGGGTCGTTTGAGGGTGAACCAGAAGTCACAGAGCCCCAGGAAGAATGCAAAGCCAGTGTTCCTAACCCTACTCCATGTCATTCATTCATTCATTCATTCATTCATTGAGCATGTTTGCCGACCACCTACTCTGGGCCAGACTCTGTCCTGAGGATAGTGGGAAAAACCCCAAACTGACCAGGTCCTTTCCCTCAAAGAGCTTATGTTTAGGGAGTGGGAAATGGAAAATAATAATAACAATAACAACAGCAGCAAACACATGAGGTCTGTTCAGAAAGTATCCAGCCATGTGCTATGACCAATAAAGACATTTATTGAAAAAGATACAAGAAACATTGTGCACAAGACAGTGACACCTCGGTCCCCTTCAAAGTTATGACCTTCTCGAGGAAACCTGGTTCAATGGTAGCGGCTTGAATCAGGTCATTAGCAACTGCAGCACAGGTTCCTTCTGCTCTGGTGGCAGAAGCCACAGAATGAATTTTGCCACAACACGTTTCATGCCAAGATCCTGTGTCAAAATCTCGGACACAGCAGTTTCTGGAATCCACAGATCAGCTCCTAGTTCTCACCTGTCAGTTGCTGATCTGTGTCGATTGCAGCCCGCACACGTTCAGCACCCTCGGGTGCTCTGCTCGTCGCAGGCCTTCCCGAACATGGATCACTCTCAACAGATTCTCGGCCACCTTTGATGCATCTGTGCCGGACTTTTATTGGCTCTGCACTCATTGCATGGTCCCCCAAAGCCGAATCATCCGAATAGTTTCTGCGGAGGAATATTTAAGCTTCACAGAGAACTTGCTGCAGATCTGTTGCTCTTCTTGCTCAGTCATTCTGAACGTGACGGCCACTCAGTGCACAGGCTCACTCAGCGGTGTCTACCGCCCCCACTGACTAGTAAGTGAAGTCGTCCTTGTTCACGCAGGTGCATTCTAGCCCGCTCTCCTTGGCTCCTACGTTACAACAATGTCTCGGAAACTATTCTCCTTATATTAACAGTGATGGGCCTTTTTCCAGACAGACCCAGGGTACTTACGATGTGCCAGGCATAGGCCAGGTTCTTTATATGTTCTTTAAGTTCTCCCAACAGCCCTAAGATTCAGTTGAGACCTAGAGGGACTAGATAGCTTGTCCAAGGGCAGAGCTAGTGTGTGGCATAGACAAAATTCAAATCAGAGTCCAAGGTTCTTTTTTTTTAATTAATTTATTTTTCTTTTAAAAATTTATTTTAGATTTAGAGTGAGGGGAAGTGAGGGAGAAAGAGAGGGAAACATCCATGTGTGGTTGCCTTTTGCACACCCTCTACGGGGTACCTGGCCTGCAACCCAGGCATGTGCCCTGACTGGGAATTGAACCTGTGACCCTTTGGTTCTCAGGCTTCATGCTCAATCCACTGAGCCACACCCAGCCAGGGCTATATCTTTTCAAATTAATGTTTTCCATTTCTTCAGATAGATACCCAGAAGTGGGATTGCTGGATCATATAGTAGTTCTTAATTTTTTGAGGACCCTCCACACTGTTTTCCACAGTGGCTGTACCAGGTTACATTCCCACCAAGAGTGCATGAGTGCCCCATCGCTTTTTCCTTAATGAACTTAAGGAAAAAGTTATTTTTATTCCAAAGGTATTTTGGAATAATGTTAGATTTACAGAAAGCTGCAAAGATAATACATAGTTTCCCATCCAAGTACTAACCAGGCCCGACCCTGCTAAGCTTCTGAGATCAGATGAGATCGGGCGCGTTCAGGGTGGTATGGCTGTAGACAACATAGTTTCTATATACCCCTCACCCAGTTCCCCTAATGTTATTGTCTTAATTTACCATGGACGTTTGTCAAGAGAAACCAACTTTGACACAGTGTTATCAACGTAGTTCATGATCTAAACTGCAACCTTTATTCAGATTTCACTCATTTTTACACTAATGTCCTTCCTCTGTCCCAGGACCCAATCCGGATGCCCCGTGATGTTTTGCCATGCCTCCTTGTTTTTCTCTGGCCTGTGACAGTTTCTCAGTCTTTCTTTGCTTTTCGTAACCTTGAGTTTTGAGGAGTCCTGGCCAAGTATTCTGTAAAATGTCCCTCAGTTTGGGCTTGTCTTCTCACAACTGAGTTGGGGTCATAGATTTGGGTGTAGGCTACGATGGAAGTGGGTGAAGTGCCCTCCTCACTATGTTAGTGGGTACATGACACCCACAGGACGTCACCTGTGAAGTTAACCTTCTCTTGGTTAAGACAGTGTCTAACAGGTTTCTTCACTGTCATGACTTGTATTTTTAAAAATCCTTTCTTGCCCTGGCTGGTGTGGCTCAGTGGATTGAGTGCCGGCCTACAAACCACAGGGTCGCTGGTTCGATTCCCAGTCAGGGCACATGCCTGGGTTGCAGGCCAGGTCCCCAGTAGGGGGTGTGCAAGAGGCAACCACACATTGGAGTTTCTCTCCCTTTCTTTCTCCGTCTATTTTCCTTTCTCTAAAAATAAATAAATGAAATCTTTAACAATTTTTTAATTCTTTCTTATTTTATTTTATTATTTTCCCTCACTTGAGGACATGGTTATTGATTTTAGAGAAAGGGAAGGGAGGGAGAGAAACATTGATGTGAGAGAGAAACATCAATTGGTTGCCTCTCGTAGGTGCTCCAACCAGAACTGAACCCACAACCTCAGCTTGTGCCCTGACCGGGAATCAAAACTGTGACCTTTTGGTTTATGCGATGATGCTCCAACCAACTGAGCCACACTGGCCAGGGCTAAAATCCTTTCTTTTGTTTAAAAAAATATATATATATAGCCCTGGGATATATATATATATATCCCTGGCTGGTATAGCTCAGTGGATTGAGCACAGGCCTGTGAAGCAAAAGGGTTCGATTCCCAGTCAGGGCACATGCCTGGGTTGCAGGCCAGGTCCCCAGTAGGGGACACATGAGAGGCAACCACATGTTGATGTTTCTCTCCCTCTCTTTCTCCTTCCTGTCCTCTAAAAATAAATAAAACCTATTTTTAAAAAATATATATATATTCATATATATATTTTATAAAATTTTCTTTTCTAAAGAAAAATATGGGTGCTTTTGTTTATTGATTTGAGAGAGAAATATTGATTTGGTTTTCTACTCATTCATGCATTTACCAGTGGATTCTTGTATGCGCCCTGCCTAGGGATCAAACCTGCAACCTTGGTGTAGCAAGATAATGCTCTAACCAGCTGAGCTACTCAGCCAGGGCTGTAAGATTATATATTTTTTCCCTTTTACATACTCTATTCTTTGGAAGCAGATTACTAAGTCCAGCCTGTACTTAACAGGTGCATTAAACTTCAGCTCCTGGGAGGCTATCATAATTGTTTAATATTCTTCTGTAAGGACAACTTGTCACTAATCTCCCATTTATTATTTCTTATTCAACCATTTACTCATATCAGTCTGGATCATGTATGTTTTTTACACTTTGAGTTGTGATTCAATACTATGTTATTTGTGTTGATGCTCAAATTGTCCTGGCTCTGGCCACTGGGCGCTCTTTCAGGTGGGCTGTGGTGTCCCCTTGACACACCCAGGCCATCTGTTCTGTGAGCATTTCCTTGGTTTCTGGCCCTGAAAGGCGCTCCGGGCTTGTCTGATACGGTCCCTGTCTTAGTCTTAGAATCAGCTCAGAGCCTTGACCGCCTTTACCAGAGAATGAAATTTGGAAACCGGCATCTGAGCCTGGGTCTTAGCTGTCTGCTGCTACTATGGAGTCCCACAGGCCTTCTCAGCCATCCCGTGACTTTCATTATTTTTGTTTTGTTTTCTTTCTTCTTCTTTTTTTTTTTAGTTAATTAATTTTTAGAAAGAGGGGAAGGGAGGGAGAAAGAGGGAGAGAAGCATCCATGTGCCAGAGAAACATCAATTGGTTGCCTCTTGCACGCCCCCTACTGGCGACCTGGCCCGTAACCCAGGCATGTGCCCTGACCTGGAATCCAACTGGCACCCTTTTGGTTTTCAGGATGATGCCCAACCCACTGAGCCACATCAGTCAGGGCCCATGACCTTCGTTGTACTGATTCATTCAGCGCTGGTCCTGAGGTCCAGCCCACTGTCACGGGCCAGGGAGCACACAGAGGCATGAATACCAGGAGGTGGGGTCCCTGGGGGCTGTCTTGAAGACTGTCTCCCACAGCGACTTAAACCAAAGGTGGGGACCCTGCCCGTGTGCATCCACAGGGGACAGGCAGGGACACCAGCAATGTGAGCCGGCACGAGGAAGGCCTTTCCTCGCTGACAGGCAATGATCTGCAAGACCCTCTGGAGTGGGGCCACGCTGTGGTATCAGACTTTTCTTTTCATAACAAGAGAAAAAAACAGAATATATATTTGTATGTGTGTGAACTATTCCCAGAGAGACACACAAGGAGCTCATGATGCTGAGTTCTCAGTGGGAATTGTATAGCTGTATTGATATTTACCTATCTCCTTATATACACCTCACATATTTTTGGAACACTGTGAAAATATTATCTGTTCTAAACATTAAATTAAAAAAAAAACTTTAAAAAGGCCCTGTGATGGCAAGCAAAGGACAAAATCTGGTGATTTCCCTGTGATTTGGAAGAAGAGATGTAGCAGGCAGGCCAGGACTCTGGGGAGCAAACCGGGCTGAACTCTTTGTGGTGAAGGGGCAACCTCATTCCCTCAAAACCTCAGCACCTGGCACCTTCGGTCTGTGTGGTAGTTGGAAGGCTGCTGCTCTTATGGTTTGGCTGGTGCTTAGTTTGGAGCCGTGTGGTGCCGTGGCCAGGAACACAGGGCTCAGGAGCCCGACTGCGTGTGTCCAAATCCTGGATCCGTCCCTTCGCAGCTGGGTGACCCTGGGCAAACGACTCGGGTCTCTGAGCCTCAGTCTCCCCTTCTGTAAAATGGAGGCAATAATAGTCCCTACCTCATAGGTGGTGGTGGTGGTGGTGGTGGTGATAAGTATTTGGTGAGTTAATACATGCCAGGTGCAGAGAGCAGGGGATCAATGAACAAAGCTTAGTATGGCCCTCAAGCGTACACATATTTAGGGAACAGAATCACTGAAACCAGCTATGTCCCCTCTGGAACTCTGTGAGATTTGCCACTTTTAAATGGTCACGTGTGTTATTCACGCTGTAGGAACGCTGGGCTTGCACATGCACACTGCTCCTGCCCAGCCCACCTGTTCACATGGGAACTGGCACTGCCCTCCTCATCGTCCCCAACACGGACAGAGCCGTGAGCTCTGCAGGGCGGAGGGGGTCCGTTCGTTATGGCATTCCTGCTGCCCAGCCTGGAGCCTGGCACAAACAAGAATCTGGCGGCCACATGAGTGCAAGCAGGCATGAATAAACGGAAAATCCAGCAGTGTGTGCATATGACCGTGTTGTGCATCCTCCTGTCTGGTGATCACGGAAGGCTTCCAGGAGGAAGTGGGGTGGGGGTTGTGGTGAGGGGGTGTTCTAGGCAGAGGGGACAGAGTGTACAAAGATTTGGAGACCAGGCAGCATTCTATTCCTTGGGGGATGTGAAAGTAGGTTAATCAGAGTGGAAGTCACGGTTTGTGAGCAGAGGTGAAGTGGGGCAGTTGAGCAGGGCCCAGACCACTCACCATCAGGAGGAGGTCAGACTCTGCCCTGAGCAGGAGGGGAGACAGCCTGGGATGCAACATCTGAGGCTAGATGGGGGTGGAGACAGCCCCCGGTTGAGCTGGAGCCCCCTGGGCTGCATGTTGCTGTGTTGGCTTTGGGCAAGTTGCCTTTTCTTTTTGGGTCTTAGTTCTTTCATCTGTGAAATGGGCACCAGGTCCTCACGAGGGTGGACACTGGACCTGACCACAGTGTGCACGCCCCTGGTCTATCTGCTGGCTGCCAGGCTAGTCTGGCATCTGTATTACATTCTCAAAATGCTCGCAACCTTCAACTCGGCGATTCCTTTTCCAAGAACTTGCCCCGAGATACAAATCTTGTGAACAGATTTGGCCGGGAGGATGTTCATCAGGAAGCAGCCTGCCGCAGCAGAACCGCGGAGACAGCCCGCGTCCGCAGCAGCGGGATGCTGCGCTGCTAAAAGCTGCACTGAGAGTTTTGATCTACTGACACGCGAAGGTGTCACAGTCCATTAAAAATTTTATTGTAAAACGAACCCATCTCACTTTAAACAGTGTTTAAACCCTAAAGAAAAGCATAAAGTAAAAACTGAAAGGTCCCCCACTACCCACCCATCTCTCCTCCTGAAAGTTAGCCAGTCAGCAGTTTAAGTGACCTTTCAGACTGAATATATCAGTGCAAACACAAACACACACGTCCATACAGGTACTACTATATGGAAGATGATTTTTAAAAAACAACATGCCTGGTTTCTTTTTCTGTTTTGATTTTACTAAGTGCCATGTGTTGTCGTGCTTACACCACTTAGGAAGTAGAGGATATGCGTAATTTCTTTTTAAAATTTTTTTATTGATTGATTTTGGAGAGAGAGAGAAAGGGAGAGGGAGAGAGAAACATCGATTGGTTGTTTCACTCACTCATGCATTCATTGGTTGATTCCTGCCCCAACTCAGGATTGGACCTGCAAGCCCGGCTCACGGGGATGACGCTCCAGCCAACGGAGCTACCCGGCCAGGCCAAAGTACCCATTCTGGAAATCCAGGAGCCATGCTGTAAGGAAGCTTGGGTAGGCTGCAGAACGATTAGAGGTCAGAGGAGAGCGGCCCTGGAGACCGAGAGCCCGCCTTGAAAGTTCCAGCCCAGCCAAACTCCCAGCTGAATGTTACCACCTGAGTGAGCCCATCACTCAGTGAGCCCGTCCACTGAGTGATGCCTCGTGGAGCCAAAGGACTCCACGGGCCGGTTTGGGGGTGGTTTGTTAAGCAGCAGCAGGTCATAGAAACATAGATTGTTCTGCAACATCGACAAATGTTAATATCAATACCTACATGTCATGAACATCCTCTCACGTCAGTTCGTATTGATCAGTTCATTTATTCTAAGGACTGCACGGTTTTCCATGGGGCCAATGAAGCATAACTTCCTTGTCCGTCTCCTACGGATGGGCATTAGGTGGTCCCCGACTGTTTGCCAGAACAAACAGTGCTACTTCCTTGTGTGAATAGCATTGCCATTTGACACTACAGTGTCTTTAGGNACCTACATGTCATGAACATCCTCTCACGTCAGTTCGTATTGATCAGTTCATTTATTCTAAGGACTGCACGGTTTTCCATGGGGCCAATGAAGCATAACTTCCTTGTCCGTCTCCTACGGATGGACATTAGGTGGTCCCCGACTGTTTGCCAGAACAAACAGTGCTACTTCCTTGTGTGAATAGCATTGCCATTTGACACTACAGTGTCTTTAGGATAAATTTCCAGAAGCAAAATTGCTGAGTCAAAGGGTTCACACTCCAAAAGTTTCCACAGATATTGCCGAATCACCCTCCAGAATGGTCTTACCCATTTTCTCTCCTACCACAACGGCTAAAGGAGGCAAGCTCCCAAGCTTTGTCCACGTCTGGCGTGGCCCAGTCTGGGGTGGCCCAGTTACATTAAGCAGCATCAGCCAGAGTGAGCATGTGAAAATGTTACAGAAGTGCCCAGGCGGGGGGAGGGCCCGGACTGTAGGGAAGACCTGCTCTGGCTGCAGGGAGGGGTCCAGGGGCCCCAGCTCTGCCCCCTACCCCCGCCCTCACCCCCACCCCGCCTCGGTTCCTTCCTCTTCTCCCTGGGTAGCTGTGCTCAGCACATCCTCTTTCAGTGCTGCCCTTGAAGGCGCTTCCCAAGCAGACCTGCCTCATGGACAGGCCCAAGTTTCTCCAGCCTTGACCCCCACTCACAGTGACCCTCGGGCTCAGATGGGCTGCGGCCCCAGGCCCTGACTCTGGCAGGGAGGAGCCTTCCAGGTGTGCAGTGCGGCTTTGCACGGACCTCGTAGCTTCTCTGGGCCGGCACCTGCTTTTGACAAGATGCAGGTGATACCAATATCAACCTGTGGGCTCTGTCGTTTATTCCTCCAGCAAATAGGTTTGTTTTCATTATGTCATTCCTTGTTTTAAGAAGATTTTATTTATTTTTAGGGACAGAGTGGGGAAGGAAGGAGAAAGAGAGGGAGATAAACATCAGTTGGTTGCCTCTTGCACGCCCCCAACTCGGGGACCGGGAATTGAACTAGCAGCCTTTCAGTCTGCAGGCTAGTGCTCAATACACTGAACCGCACCAGCCAGGGCTCAACAGTTTCTCTCTGTTTGTCTGCCTATCTCTCTATCTCTTCAGCAAACATCCTGGAGAGGCTTTCTGGCCGCTGGGCCCCCATGGTCTAGTGGGAGGCAGAGAGTGAGCAGGTAACCACAGAGCTGTGCATTTTTGTGTACTGACATTTGGGCATATGCCATCTGACAGACAGTAGAAGTACACGAGACCCTAATTTAGGGAGGAGGGTTAGATGGCCATCGAACTGCCACCTGAGTGTGGAGGAGCCATGTGGGCGGAGAGCAGGTTAACTGCATCGCAGGTGGGCGGAATGGCTCCTGCAAGGGCCCCGAGGTGGAGCGGCATGTCCCATTCTTTGCTGGGACTGAAAGAAACTGAATGCAGACAGCGAAAGGGAGAACAGTCGAGGTGAGGCCCGAGGGATTGGCAGGAGGCCACCATTCAGGCTTTGTAGGCCACGGTGGTGACATTTCTTATTTTTACTTCTCACCCGAGAATATATTCATTGATTATAAAGAGAGTGGAAGGGAGAGACAGACAGACAGACAGAGAAATACAACTGTGAGAGAGAAACATCTATCAGTTGCCTTCTGTACGTACCTGGACAGCGGATCGAACCTGCCACCTGGGCATGTACCCTGACCGGGAATCAAACCCACGACCTCTTGGTATATGGACGATGCTCCAACCATTGAGCCAGCCCGGGCAGGGCTACATTCTTGACTTTTGAACCAAGAGCACTGGGGAGCCATTGACAGGATGGTGAGATTAAATGAGGTAACATCATACAAAGTTTTCAGTCTGGTTAGTGCCTTTGTGGGTACTCGGGGCTACTCAGATTATCCAGGTTCATCCTCCTATTTTAAGGTCAGGTGGTTAGCAACCTTAATTCCATCTGTAACTTTAATTCTCGTTGCCATGTAACCTACCCTATCCACACTAATTCCCGTATGAGGATGTGGACACCTTTGGGGGAGGGGGGTCATAACCACACCTCCTCTCCCCTTCTGCCCCTTTCTGCCCGGGCCTGCCCTTCCTTACCACCCTACCAGGCAGGTGTGTGCCCAGGAGGAAGTGGGCACCACCCACATTTCTAGAGAAGAAACAAAGGCTCCTCACAACGCACCTTTGTGGAATGTTTTCGAGTTTGAAAAGGACATTCACATTCTTGGGGGGTTAGCGCTGTTTGTTCTATTCCGCATCTGAGAAACTGGGTGAGAAAGGTCAAGTGCCGGTGCAAGGTCACAGGGTGGGGGGTGGGGGGCAGAAGTGAACATTGCTGGGCTCACTCCCAGGCCTGACCCTAGCTCCACCCTGTTTCCCACCCACCCCTGAACATCTTGATGACTTTTCAAGGCCATTCTGAGGGAGTCACATGGCCGATTCACCCTTCTTTCTGGCCTCTGGCCAGAAGCCATGGGGTCACACTTGAAAGACTTCCTCAAACCCTGCAGGCCGTCACTCCGGCAACTTCTGCCTGCATTAGAGGCACGGGCTATTTCCAACTACCTCCGCTGAGGCTTCGACGGGCGCAGTTTTCCAGGGGAGTTTCTTGGCAATGTGTTTCAAAGGCCTTAAAAACATGTGTCACTTTCACTCATCGATGCTGCATAAAGAAAACAGACAAATAGGCAAAAATGCACATACAAAGTTGTATGTCACAGTATTATGTAGACTAGCAATCAAAGCCAGCCAAGACGTCCATCAGTAGGGTGCTGGTGAGGTAAGAGGATGGGTCCGATGTCGTGGTAGTGCAGTTGTTAAAAATGACGCAGAACTATTTGGTAGTGTACCTAGGCCTTAAATGAGCACATGAAAAGATGTTCCACTCCATAGTCACCAGGGAAGCATGAAGGCCGCAGTGAGATACCACTACACATTTATTAGAACAGCTAATATTAAAAAGACCGACCATATCACCTTGGCTGGTGTGGCTCGGTGGGTTGGGCATCATCCTGCAAACTGAAAGGTCACTGGTTCGATTCTCAGTCCGGGCACATGCCTGGGTTATGGGTTACATTCCAGGTTGGGGGCCTGCAAGAGGCAACTAATCAATGTTTCTCTCCCTTTCTTTCTCCCTCCTGTCTGCTCTCTCGAAAATAAGTAAATAAAATCTTTGGGAAAAAAGACTCACTATATCAAATATTGGCAATAACGAAGAGTCACTAGAATTGTAATACCGGTTGCTAGTGGGGGTGTGAAATGGTGTAATCATCTTAAAAAGCAGTATGGTTGTTCCTTGGATAGTTGAACATATACGTATCATATGATTCAGCCATTCCACTGAGGTTCTCATCCAAGAGAAACAGCGGCCACAGTACATAAACATTCTCAGCAGCTTCATTTGTAACAGCCCCCACCTGGAAATGACTCAAATGTCCATCAACAGGTGAATGGGCAAACAACCGTAGATTCCACCCAATGGACTCTACTCAGTAATAAAAAGAAATAAACGATCAATCCACACTACCTGAATGAGTCTCAAAATCATTATGCTAAGTAAGGGAAGCCAGAGTGAAAAGAATGTGTCCTGTTTGTTTCCACCTATAAAAAATTCAAGGAAACACAAGCTAATCTATAGGGATGAAAAGCAGGGTGAGTGGTTCCTGGAGCACGTGTGTGTGTGTGTGTGTGTGTGTGTGTTGCTGGGGTGGGGCAGGAAGGGTTACAGAGTGGCACAAGGACACTTTCAGGGGTGCAGATATGTCTGACATATTAAATGTCGCGATGGACTCACGGCCACATACCTATGTTGAAACACACTGTTCACTTTAAATACGTGCAGTGTATGACATGTCAATCATAACTCAATAAAGCTATGGTTTTCATGAAAAGATGCCCTCTTGCTACATGCCAATTTTTTTAAAAGGCAGTTTCCAGTGCTACCTACAATCTAATTTTCTTTCTGGGGGAAAAAAAGGCATTTATGTGTGTGTATTTTCTGGGGGATGGAATCAGAGGTAAAGGAGACTTTTTTTTCTTTAAAATTTCCTGCATTTGTGTAATACTTTTTCAACAAGCACATGTCTGCATTTATGTTTATAATATATAAAGCAGTTTCCACTTTGCAAAAGGACAACCAAACGAGCACCCTAAGAGGGCCTAAGCTTCCCTCCTCCCTGCCCATCCTCTCCAGCCGGAGGCGGAAGGTGACCCAGGCTCTAGGGCTTCCTGTGAGCTGGTCCCCAGGCACAGCGGCCCCAGCGCAGTGACGAGAGCAGCCCTGCAGATGCTTCCCGGAAAGCCCCGGGAAGGAGGGGAGGTCAGCGTGGGCTAGACCAGTACATTGCCCGCGGAAGCGGCCCAAGCATTTCCTCTGCAGCAGCGGGAGCCAGTGGTGGGTGTGGGCGGGGAATGTGCGCAGGGTTCGAACGAGTAAGGGGCACCCAATCACGGGGCTGGGAAGTTTAGAAGGAGGGGGCAGAGCAGCCCAGCTCCAAAGGGACCGAAACGAAGGCCCAGAAAAACAGGATCCTCCCGAGTTCTTAGTTCCTAGGGCTACCTACTGCACTGCCCACTTTTGGGGCATATAGCTGCCACTGGTGGGTAGTTCATGTGCCAACGAATACTAGTTCTGAGCCAGATTCCCAAGGTAGAATCTGATTGACCCATCTTGGGTCATGTGGTACCTAGTCAGCCAATGGGGCATGAGGTCTGCCTGGAAAAAATCCAGCCATTGTTAATATAACAAGAACAGTTTGTGCCACATCGCTGTAACCTGGCAGCCAAGGAGAGTGGACTGGATGCGCATGCGTGAACAACGAGGCCTTCACTGTACTAGTCAGTGGGGGCAGTAGACACCGTTGAGTGAGCCTATGTACTGTGTGGCCGTCACATTCAAAATGACAGCCAGTAGAGCAACAGATCTGCATCAAATTTTGTGTTAAGCTTCAACATTCCTCTGCGGAAACTATTTGGATGATTCAGGAGGCCGAAGCTATGGGCAACTGGTGATTGGCAGCTTCATCACAACACGCCTGCTCACACATCACGTCTCGTGTAGAGTTTTTTGGCAAAATACAAAATCAGCCAGGTGACTCAGCCCCTCTACAGCCCAGATTTGACACCCTGTGACTTCTGGCTTTTCCCAAAACTAAAATCACCTGTGAAAGGGAAGCAATTTCAGACAAGTCAATGAGATTCAGGAAAATACGACAGGGTAGCTGATGGCGATGGGGAGAACTGTGTGAGGTCCCAAGGTGCCTACTTTGAAGGGGACTGAGGCATCATTGTCCTATGTACAATGTTTCTTGTATCTTCTTCAATAAATGTCTCCATTTTTCACATTGCACGGCTGGATTCCTTCTGGACAGACCTCGAATATGAGGAAGACTTCTATGGAGTTTTCAAGGAGTTTTCAGAGCAGGGGCTGGCATGGGCTGGTCCTCTCCCTAAGAGCTGGCTGCTACACTCTGCAGAGCAAATCTGACTGTGAGGTTCAGACCGCAGACAACATGGTGTGTCCCTGTGTGGCAGCTGTCGGAGGGGCCCAAGACAGCAAACCAGCTGGGTCCAGGCCACCTCCCATGGAGTAGTTCCCCACCCAGGTCTGTGCCACAGCTGCGTAGACACCTGCGTCAGGGACGCAAAGCTCTGCCTGACAGAGGCGGCCAAAGCCCTCTGAGGAGTCTGACCTGGGTTGTGTGGGGGAAGGTCGGCCCTTGTCAGTAGGAGCCGGGAGCGAAGACACACACACAGAGCAAGCAGCAGGGTCCGAACGCAGGTGATTCCGAGAGACTTGTCATTGCCCTCACCAGAACTCCAGTCCCATAGCTGAAACACTGCCACAACTGCCACAACAAGTCACCATAGAAAGACATGCTGAGCAATTTCCAGGCAGGAGGATGCTGAGTAAGCAGACGCCAGTGCCTGCCCCAGGCGGAAAGCCGGAGAACCTTGTCTGACCACCAGCGTGTAACGCTAACACAAATGCCGCCCCGGCACCTTCTACAGGCCAGGCACCTGCCCAAGCACCTCGCATATATTCACTCCTGCAACTCTCCAGCAACTCCAAGAAGTAGGTACTACTATCTCCATTTTACAGGTGAGAAAACTAAGGCACAAAGAGGCTCCGGAAGGTCCCCTAGTTCACAGAGGCAGGATTCAAATCCGGGCAGCCTGGCTCTGCTGTGCAGCCCATAACCGGTGCCCCCTAGTCACAGGTGTGTATTTCAGGCACTGGGATGCAGACTGAGATACATGCCCCACTTTGCAGGCCTCACTGCCTTGGGAGGGGAAGGGGCCGTAAAGAGCAGTAACCCATACCATTAATGGTCACTGTTGTTTGAAGTGCTGTAAGCTTGGTGCTCTAAGATTATCTACAAAGGGATCATCCAGCCCGGAGGGGTCAGGGAGGACTTCCCAGCAGAAGTGACAGGTGCTGAGGTCTCCAGAGTGACAAGGGGTGAGCTGGCAAGGCTGCGAGGGTGTGAGGAAAGACGTCCAGGTGAGAGGAAACAGCCTGTGCAGTGCACCCCAGATAAGGCAAGCAAGCACTAGGCTGAAAGTCACTCCAGGTAAAGGTGACAGGGAATGCATGATAAGGACCCTGCCCTGGCCCTCAGGGGACCAGCAGCTCCCTGTCCCCCTGCCCTGACTCCCCACCTGCAATGACGGCTGAATGCCTGCAGCTCTGTGAGATATCAGCAGGACAAAGCTGTGGTTGCAGGAGATGTTTGCTACTAAGCGGCCCAGAAGGACACTAATCACTTTAGTGCCCAGTTTGCTGATGTCATGATGATTCGGGGAAAAGCCACTTGCTGGATTCTGGAAGGGAATTCAGCCGGCCCAGCTACCCATGCGTGGAGATGCTAATCAGAGGCCAGCCTGGGCACTGCTTGCCTTGAGAGAGGGGGCTGGTTGTTTGCACGGACCAGCCCTGGCTTCTCTCCAAGGGCTTATTTGGACACTGAGTTAAAAAGCAAACGCTAGGACTTTGAGACGTGCTTTGGCCTCAGGTGTCTGATGAGTGTTCTTGACAAGAATGGTCAATTTCTGGATCCCAATGGCAGCAGCAGGGCTGCCACAAGAGGCTGGGTCACTCTCGAGGGTCAGGTACCACTCAGCAAGGCAAGACAACAGCTGGGGCGCATACCAGCCAGTGGGGCCAACACAGTAGCAAAGGAGGTGAGGTTAAGGGAGCTGACCTCTCCCACTCTCTAGGCAGAGCTGATTTCGCCTTTCTAGAGGGAACCTTAAAAATGTTCTTGACCTGTGGCCCAGAGGTTCAACTTCTGCAAATTACCTCCCCCCACAGATGCTCCGCAAGTGCACAGGGCGCATTTACAAGGATGCTCACTGAGAAGTGGGTTGAAATGGTTAAAAGCTGCAAACGCCCCAAGCATATCCTGATGGAACTGGCTAAACCCAGTGTGGGCGTGCTCGCCGCAGACAACTCACCGTGCCCCGTACAAAATGCCCCAGCGAGGAGCAGCCTCCAAGAGTCTCTGTTGGCTCAAACAAAACAGCATAGAAAGGACAAAATAATGTGCACTGGATTGTTTCTTTAAAAAAAAAAATACGATTCTACAAGGTTTGAAAACATTGTCCAAAGCATCTAAACCTCACTGTTAACAGAGGTTATGTTTAGGGAGGGGTGTCATGGGGGACTTTCATGTTTTAAACTTTTGCTTGTTATGGAATAAAATTGTGCAATGCTTGAATTTTTAAATGATGAGCGCGTGTTACTTTTGCTTGCAGAACTGTCTTGTTTAGTGTAAGCACTGACCGCTATGAACTTCCCTCCCTGTCCTGCTTTCGTGCATCCCATAAATTTTGTCTTCATTTTCATTTGTTCTCTAGATATTTTCAATTTCCCTTGTGATTTCTTTGCTGACACATTGGTTGCTTAAGAGTGTGCTGTTTAGATTCCACATATTTGTGAATATTCCAGCTTTCCTTCTGCTATTGACTTCTAGTTTCATTCCACTGTGGAGGGTGTGTTGCATTTGAAATCAGACAAGCAGTGATTAAGGCAGAAGGAGAGCCCTGACCGGTGTGGCTCTGTGGGTTGGGCGTTGTCCTGCAAATAAAAGGGTCGCCAGTTTGATTCCCAGTAAGGGCACATACCTAGGTTGCGGGTTCGGTCCCGGGTTGGGGTGTGTACAAGAGACAACCGATCTGTTTCTCTCCCACATTGATATTTCTCTTCCTCTCTTTCTACCTCCCTACCCTCTCTCTCTCAAAAAAAAAACCCCAAAAAACCCCACAGTGGTTAAGAGCTCTGGCTCCAGTCATGAGATTTGAAGTCAGCTCCATCACTGATCACCCATGGAACCCTGGCCGTGCTGTCCCTGACATCCCTCTCCATTCGATCGAGTTCCCTGTCCTCAATGAGCATAAGGGCCCCTGGAGTCCCTGTGTGACCCTCAGCCTGAGGGTGTGACCCTCAGCCTGTGGGTGTGACCCTCACCCTGTGGGTGTGACCCTTGCCCTGTGGGAGATTTAGTGTTAGCGGCATTCTGTTGTTCATTTCTTCCTTCCGTCCTGTCTGTACTCACTCACTGGATCCCTATAATGTGCTTGCCCTGGGTGGGGATGGGGGGACGCACATAAACTGTTCTGAGAAGTGGGGATGATGATCCTTAGTCTGTCCCAGCTGCTATAACAAAATACCACAGACTGGGTGGTGTATAAACCACAGAAATCTATTTCTTGGAGTTCTCAAGGCTGGAAGTCCAAGGTCAGAGAGCCAGATTTGCTCTGGCTCTCAGCAGATTTGGTATCTGGTGAGAGCTGGCTTCCTGGTTGGTAGAGGGTTGTTTTCTTGCTGTGTCCTCATACGGCGAGAGCAGGGACAGAGCTCTCTGGGGTCTCCTGCAAAAGGGCACTAACCCCATTCAGGTGGGCTTCACCCTCCCCAAAGGCCCTGCCTCCAAATGCCATCATCATATTGGGGGGGGACGGTCAGGATTTTGACATAGGAATTTTGAGGGGACAGAAACATCTATAGCATTTGAAGAGATCCCTGGAACACATTGCTTAGGAAGGAGCATGGGCCCCTCAGGGGGAGACCCACATAGAATAGCTATTGTTATATTTTTTAAAGATTTTATTTATTTATTTTTAGACAGAGGGAAGGGAGAGGGAATGAGAGGGAGAGAAACATCGATGTGCAAGAGAAACACTCATCAGTTGCTTCTCGCACACCCCCAACTGGGGACCTGGCCCGCAACCCGGGCATGTATCCTGACAGGGAATCGAACTGGTGACTTTTTGGTTCTTAGGCCGGCGCTCAATCCACTGAGCCACACCGGCCAGGGTTCTGTTGTTGTTTAGAGAAAGAGAAGCAACAGCATCAAGGCCTTCTCAAGAGCCACTGTCCTGCAGGAGAATGGCCAATGCCACCCTGCTTTGGGCTGCGGCACCCGAATCCCCAGGGCTTACAACGGTGCCTCACACACGGTGGGCGGTCAGTGTTTGTTGCAGCCTGGTGGGCCCTGTTCTAAGCACTTCACAAACATCTATTCATTCAGTACGCATAACGTCACTGGGAAGTAAGTGACACACTCACATTTCAGAGATCAGGAACCAGGTCACACAGTCAAGACATGGCAGAGTTGGGATTTGAGCCCTGGGTAACATTTGTGGAACGAAGGAAGGGAGGGAGGGAGGGATCTGGGGTCTCTAGGTCTGATGTGCAGAATCAGACAGCAGGGTCCTCAGCGACCTCTGCCCTCACTCCCTCCTGGTTCCACAAGTAACAAGTGGAGACTGGGGACTAGCAGGGTAGGACCCCAAGGCCAGATAGGATGTTAGAAGTCAGGGTTACCAGCTCACAGCCCTGTGATCCCGGGCAGTCAAGAGTACGGGATGCGTCAGGAAGCCCCAAGCTTCACACTGTCACTGAGAAGAGGTTCATAATGAGTTGAGTAGAAAGGACAGATTACAACACAGAGAGTGAAGCTAATAATCAGCATTTGATAAGCACCTCCCACGTGCCAGGTAATTTACAGAGTCCTTTAAATACAGGGTCTGGCAGACGCAAGGCCTGCCTGAGTGTGGTGGGTAGGGTAGTAATATGGGCGTAATAACTGATAGTTTGAGTTTGACCATTCCACCTAAAATGTCATATGGTGTGCTGGAGTGTGATATTGTTATGTTACAGAATCACATGCTTATGATTTTGTAATAAAAGATCGTATAATTTTTTAAAAGGGCATTATTTGTGCCAGACCCTGTATATTACCACGTCAAGTCCTCAAAAAAAAAATGCAAGACCACCAAACCCATCTCACAGCTGTCAAAACTGAGGCTCAGAGATTCCAAGCACGTGGCTCCAGGCCACAGAGCCAACAGGTAGGTGAAGGAGGCTGAGGCCCATGCCGTGGTCCCACTGCCCTGTCCCAGCCGCTCCCCGTCCCCACTGTCTACCAGATGTCTCACCACTAAATGGCATCATGGATGATTTTCACATTTGAAAGTCATAGCCTTTGCTGACAGTGACATGAGCAACTGCAACTAAGAATTCAGAAAATAAGCAGAGCTCTGCAAGGGCTAAAGGGCTGTATGTGCGCCAGTACCAGAGAGGACAGGAGGGTGACCTGGGAACACCTTTGTAAACATGGCTCTGATCACTGGGTGAAAGGCACCGGACTCCTGCCTGGTTGTGTAAGCTCTGTGTCCACTGGCCGACTCCCGGCCCCTTGGGTGTGGGTGGGGTGGGGGTGGGGGTCTGAGAAGGCTGGGAAGACCGAGTCTAGCTCAGAAGGCCTCCTAGCACACAGTCAGGCTGCCTGGGAAAGGCCTCAGCCAACCCTTCCCTCCACCCCAGTTGGAGCTAGTGGGCCACAGGGACCCCTCCCGGAAATGGGATGACCCCCGCAGGAAGGCGTCCTTCAGGAAGCCCCCTCCACAGCTTCGGTTTGACTTTGCACGGAAGGAATTTAACGGGACTCCATTTCCTGAGTGGCTCTGTGCCATGTCCTTTTCCCTCGTAACTGGTGTTACTGTGCAAGGTAGTCATTGCCTCCATTTTATGGCTGAGGACACTGAGGGTGAACGAGTCACCTGGTGATGGCAATAGGGCCAAGGAACAGCAGGGCTGGGCTTTGACCCCCCGTCACTCAGGCAGAAGGAAGAGCCTGAGACCTGTGTATTCATACAGTATCTTGAGACCTGGGGGCAGGTGGAGAAGGGAAAGTGGAAGCAGGTAAATTCCTGAATCTCCCCAGGAGACCAGCGGTCATGCAGGGAGCTGGCCTGGAGTAATTACACCACCCTGTCTCAGTCCCTTCCGTGGCTCCCCGTTCCCTTTAGGATAAAGCACAACACCATGAACGTGGCCTGCCAGGCCCTCCTGTCGGATGGGGCCTGCCTGCCTCCAGCCTTGCCCTTGCCTCTTGCAGATCCCAGGCTCCCGTGTCCTCTCAGCTCAGACTCTCCCCTCCACTAGCTCTCCTGGCTCCTGGCTGACTTCTACCCCTTCATCAGCCTCGGGCTCACATCCCCGCCTCCCGCCCCCCCACCCCCACGCCGGGCCAGCCTGCCCGGACCACACCCACCAGGTCGGGCCCCCTCTGTGTTTCCCGGCTCTCCAAACCATCCCGACTCCATGGGTGTCACAGTGCTCATCACTTGGGCCACAGCCCCAGTCCCAGAGCACATGGCCTGAAAAACACCTGTCAGTAAAAAAAGGAGTGAGTGACGTGAACAGTGGCGTGCAAGGCCGGGGTGGGAGGTAGACCCAGGGCAAGGACCTCGAGGCTGCTGGGCTGACCTGCGGGTGGTACTAGTGACAGTTCGCCAGGGGCAGGGTCGGCGCAGGGAGCCGGAACACAGGCTGAAGTTGGGACTTTGTCCAGTCAGCAGTTTGGAGTTCTGGGCTGAAGGTGTGTGAGAGCCGAAGCCTGGGTCTAAGAGGGGAAAGCTGGCCACAGGGCCGGAGGGGGAGACAGGCTGCTCTGGAGAAAGCCACCTGGGGGTCTCTGGACATGATGGAAATGGGGTGAACACACTCAAATGTTCAGCCTGGAGTCATCCGATTCCGCACAACGTCACATCAGGCACCGAGCCGCAGCCTTCACACTCCCACTGACCAAATCTGGCCAAATGCCCCAGGAGGCAGGGATCGCCGTGGGGAAACAGGTCAGATGGGGAAACAGGTCAGAGAGGTGGTGTCATCTGCCCCAAGTCACACAGGAACTCTCCAGCCCTGCCTTAACTGAACTTGGTATTGCAGCTCGCCCAGAAGTGGGAGGGACCTAAAAGCTGGACCTGCGCTGTCCAGTACGGGAGTCATTAGCCATGAGTAGCTATTTACATTTTAAATTTAAAATAAGTGGAATTAAAAACTCAGTTGCTCAGTCACACTAGCCACATTTTAAGTGTCCAATAGCCACATGCAGGTAGCAGCTATCGTGCAGATATGAGACATTTCCGTCCCTGCAGAGAGTTCTATGAGTAGTGGTGGTCTAGACCATGGAGGCAGACAGGCCCCCAGAGACCATTTAATTCCATGCTCCTCTTTAACAGACAGAGAAAGAGAGGTCTGCAGGGCTGGTTCAAAGTCACACAGTGAGTCAGCGGCAGGGGTGGCACTCAAAGCCTGGACTCCTGACTCTCAATCCAGTACTCACTTCACCGAAGTAGGTGGAGTCCTATCTCTTAGCTGGGGCTTGGTAAGGGGAGTCTTCGAGGCAAAAAGGCACCATAAACAAAGTCCAAAGACAATTCAGTGGAATATATAATATAGGTAACAGAGGTTGACAACCACAATATGTATGTAATAAGCTACTACAAATACATAACAAAAGATGACTGCTCCAATTTAAAGTGTGGACAAAGGATAGGGTCAGGTAGTTTACAGAATAAATTCAAACTGCAAAAAAAAAAATATATATATATATATATAGGAAGTTCCTAGTGAGAGAACTGCAAGCACTGCAGTCTAGTTTTTTGTTCGTTTGTCAAACAGTTGGAAAAAGATGGAGAAAGCATGGGAACAGGCACTGTCTTGTACTGGGTGGGCGTTCAAATGGGCCCAACCTCTTTGGAAGGCAGTTTGGCAGCGGCTCAGCTGTAAATATGCAAATGCCCTTTGACTCAGTAATCCCTGGGCAGAAACCCAGGGCCACCTGACTCCAGATCCTGTGTTCTGAACCATGACTCCCCTCTGTGAGTGATGGTCAGGCTTGGGTTAGAAAGGGCAGAGCTGACCCATCAACAGGGAGACTTGTGGATTTGGCCGGGAGAGGTTTCAGCAGGACAGCTCCCCGAGGGAGAGTTCTTTGGAGACTTTATCTTCTTGTGTGACTGGCTCAGATACTAGTGAAGAGCCCAGAAAAAATCAATACACCCTTGGTCAGCTGCTGGGGTGGTTCGGCTGCCATTCCAGTTCTGCAAATAATTGGAGCCCAGTCACTGGTGAATCAGCACTGACCGTCCTTGACAAGCAGGGCTGGGAAGGCAGTGTGGCGTGGCACTCTGTGCTGGGTGTCAGGTGACCCAGGGAGTGGTGCAGCTGGGCAGCTGCCCTCAGGATGATTTGGGCAAATGAGATTCCCCACCCCTACCTCAGTTTCCCCTCTATTTCTCTGTTTCTTTCCCTTTTCCTTCTATTCGTTTCTCTTTCCCTTCTCTCCTCCCTCTCTTCCAGAGAGTGCCAAATGTGCACCAGGCATCGTGACAGAAGACAAGAGGCCAGGAGCGCCCGGTTTTTTCTGCATGCAAATCGTTGGTGACTTGGGGGCACGGAGAAGGGGGTGGGCGTTGTGCCCGATGCAGTGGGAAATGGGGTGGCAGAGGGCGCTGTAGCTGAAGATTGACACTTAGTAGGCTTAGTAGGTGTCACCAGGCAAGCAGGGGACAAGGCCAGGGGCAGGGCTGCAGGGGCCTGAGGGAGGCAAATAGGATGAGGCGGAGCTGCTGCTTCCAGAGGGGCCTGAATGCTGGGCTAAAAAGCTTGGATTTTATCTAGAGGTTGACAGAGAAGCATAGGCTTTTGTTTATCTTATATAAATAGTCTGTTGAGAAGGTATGCAGCCACATAATATGAGAAATAGGGACATTTATTGAAGAAGATACAAGAAACATTGTACACAGGACAATGATGCCTCAGTCCCCTTCAAAGTAGGCACCTTGGGACCTCACACAGTTCTCCCAATCACCATCAGCTGCCTTGTCGTATTTTCCTGAATCTCATTGATGGTCTGAAATCTCTTCTCTTTCAAAGGTGATTTTAGTTTTGGGAAAAGCCAGAAGTCACAGGATGACAAATCTGGGCTGTAGCAGGGCTGAGTCACTTGGGTGACTCAATATTTTGCCAAAAAACTCTGCACAAGACATGATGTATGTGTGGGCATGTTGTCGTGATGAAGCTGCCAATCACCGGCTGCCCATAGCTGCAGCCTCTGAATCATCTGAATAGTTTCTGCAGAGGTTCAAGCTTAATGCAAAATTTGATGCAGATTTGTTGTTCTACTGGCTCAGTCATTTTGAATGTGACGGCCACACAGTACACATGCTCACTCAATAGCATCTACCACCCCCACTGATTAGTACAGTGAAGTCATCATTCACGCATGCGCATTCCAGTCCACTCTCCTTGGCTGCCAGGTTACACCAATGTGGCACAAACTGTTCTCGTTATATTAACAATGGCTGGACTTTTTCCGGAGAGACCTAATTTTCCATTAAAAAAATAATTCGACTGTACTACAAAGATCAAACGATACCCAAGAATATTCATTAAAATAGAGTAAAAATTGCCCTCTCAACCCTTTCCCTAGGTGCAAGCCTTTGTTAACAGTTCCGGGTATATCCTTCAAGATTCTTTTCTACAAATCCATAAATGATACAGTTTTGTTCACATCAAGCTCGTCCTCTGTGCACTGTCCTGACTTATCTGCCAGAGCAGTGTGGATGCTCCCGCCTTGGAAACACCACCTCCTCCATTCTTCTCAACGGCAGCAGTGCAGCATCTCACTGACGACAGTCCCCCGGGTTCCACAAGCACCTACTGAACCCTGTTGTGTGCCAGGCACCGAGGATGGAGCAGGAATTAGAACACGGTCTTTACCCACAAGGCCTTGCTCTTCCTGTGGCCAGACATCAGGCTGCTTCTGACATTGACATCTAGTGTACCACGGAGCAGGGACCATCTTGCATGTTCATCTTTTATGCATGTGTGAGTATTGCTATTAGGTGACTTACTATTGACTACTATTAACTTTAAAAGGAATTGTGTACATTGAAATTTATAAAAACATTTTTTGTTGATTTCAGGGAGAGAGAAACATAGGTTTTTGTTTTTCTACTTATTTATGCTTTCATTGGTTGATTCTTATATGTATCCTGACCTGGGGCTGAACCAGCAACCTTGGCGTATCAGGATAATGCTCTAACCAACAGAGCTACCCGGCCAGGGCCTATGCATTGAATTTTGATAGGTATTGGCAAGCCTGAGGAGGGTTAAAGTAGGGGGTGACATAGTTACATTACAGCCATCCACCCATCCATTTACCAATCCATCCATGCATCTATCTATCCATGTACTCATCTGGCAACTATTTATGGAGTGCCTGTCATGCGGCTGGCCCTGAACTGAGCATGGGTACACCATGGGTGTGGTGTCTGAGATAAGTAAACAGCCCCACGAGAGTTGGTCCGGGTCCAGGTAAGGGTAAGGATTCTCCGAGGCCGTCCCACTTTCTCCCACTGTGCTCCTAGAGGCCACAGTCCCACTCAGTCCCTGCCCCCGCTACTCCTGCCCCACACCTCTTGCTGCATTTACACTCACTCACCTCCCGACTTCAAGAACCCGATGACCTTCAGTCAAATTCACAACCCTGGGAACATTCAAAAAGTGCTCATTGGTAACTGTTATCACCACGCAGCATGTGCTAAGCTCTTCCTCTGAAATGTGTCCCCTTTCTCTTCCCATCGCCCTGCCCTGGCTCCGCTCTGGTCTGACTACCAGTCTCCCATTGGGATGCCTGTAAGAGCCTCTTCGCCTGGCTGCCTGCTTCTGTTCGTGCCCCTGACAATCAACTCATTTCCCAAAGAGCAGCCAGAAGGGACTTCAAACGTGGTATTTCGGCTCTTGTCACTGGCTTGCTTACATCCTCCAATGTTGTCCCTTTGGGGTTAGAATAAAGTCTGAACTCCTAGGACCATAAGCCCGTGTGAGCAGGCTCCTGCCAGACCCCATGCCTCTCTCTCTCCTCCCTCTACTGGCTCTCCCCCAGTCACACTGAGTCCCCCAAACCTGCCTCTGCCCCGAGACCTTCCTTCGCTTGAGTCCCCCTCTACTAGTCAGGTCTGGGTTGAGACAGCAGCTCACAGAGGCCTTCCTAGACTACCCCATCTAAGTCAGGACCCCCAACCCAATCACCCTAACATTTCCCTGGGGTTCCTTCTCTAGACCACTTGTCTGAATTATCTTGTGAAATACTGGTTTCCTCATATGTCTGATCAGGGTCTCAAGGAGATAGGACAAGCTATCCTTGGGAATATTCTGGGGCTGGAGAAGTATGAAGTGCTGGCCTGGAGTCCCTGCTGCCCACTCTTTCAGATCCCCACATCCCTCCAGGCCTAAGCCTTTCACAGGCACCACCTTTGGAATGTTCTGGAAAGGTTGCTATTCTCATTCCCATTTTACAGGTGAAGAAACTGTGGCTCAGAGATGGAAAAGTTTAGGGCGTGTCCTTCAAGATTCCTTCCCATACAATGCAAATGCCATGCAGAGTCTGTGTGACACAGGTGGTCAATGTTGCATCTTTGGGATTTGAACCCAACTCTGTTGGCTCCGGGCAAGTGGCTCTATTCATATCTCACTGAACTCCTTTGGCAGCCCCCGAGCTCTGTGTCCTGAACCGAGGTCACACTGCCCATGCGCAGCAGAACCAGGATTCTAACCTAGGGTTGTGTCACCCCAAATGGAGCCTCCTGTCCTGGCGCCACATTCTCTCCCTTCCTCAGGGACATCTGGGAAGGAAAACTTCCTGGGTGCCCTGCTCTGAGATTGCAGGAAGTTGGATGCCCCACTGAGCTCAGTCTGGCAGACGGGCCCCCACCCTCCCGTTACTCACAGCCACAGCTGAGGAGCCAGCCAGGTCTTGGGACATCATTGGCTGGCTCCTTCCTCTGAAATCCCCTCCTGGGGTCAGGTAGCCACAGACTCTCACCCTGTGGGGGAGGAGAACACATCCCACAGTGGGACCAGCAGGGCCACACACTAGAGTCCGTGCTCCAGGGTCAAGACCTAGTCAAGTGTTGTAAATTCTCCAGGCCTCAACTTCTTGGCTATAAATGAGGGTACATAAATGGGAGCTGCTATTATCATTATGTTTCTATCTGGCTAACTGTGTGTTCTCAATTATGGGATAAAGTGGAGATAAATACAGGGTAGGGCAAAAGTAGGTTTCTAGTTGTGAATACACCGAACACAGTTTATTCTTGTATCATTATTTAATTGTTATATTATTTTCTATACAAACAACTGGAAATCTACTTTTGCCCAGCCCTGTACAGGTGGCCACCCACTTCATGACTGGGAAGGAGGAGGAAATCAGAAATCTGAGTTCTCCGGTTACATGTCTGGATCCCAGTCTAGCTGATTCGTGAATGCCTCTCAGACCCATCCTCTCATTTCCCCCAGTGCTCAGGTTCCACTGTCTTGGTCTCGGATCCCCACAAGAGGCCCTTTACCCGTTTCCCATCTTCTCCCCTCCATTCGACCTACAGCCAGAGCAAGCTTCTTACAACAAAGAGCAAATTTGTCTGGGTCACTCTCTCCTCCTCAAAATGTGAAAGTGGCTCCTTTCCTTACCCTGGTCTACAAGACTCTGCAAGATTCCACCCCCCATCTCCTGCCAAATCGCCCATCCCCCCACAATTGCCAAAATGCATACAGATGGAGGGACTCGGAGCTTTCTGTGGGCACTGCTCTCCCTGGCCAGTAGGCCTCTGGAGACTCCCTCTGCCTGGACCTTGTCTAAACCAGGGCCTGCGTCCTGTGGGTGGCTTGGAATATTTTGTGCCAGAAGGATTCTGGGTCCTCATCGCCACCATCCTCACTCCACCCAGCTTCCCCAGTTCCCTATTACAGTTGTCATCCACTAGATTTGTCTCTGTCTGCTTCACCTGTTCTTGAACTTGGAGGGTTTGGAGAGCTCAGGACCACCAGGCTCACTGCTAGGTCCGAGCCTGGCTCAGAGAGGATTGCCCCTAAACATTGGGGTGCTATATGAATGAACTACAGTATGCCGAAGGTCTGAAAGGTACAAGGCTCCAGAAGCAACCTCTGCGCCCACGGCAGTTAATCTAGTCAGAGAGACCAGCCATAACTAGGTAAGAAACTAACCGACAACAAAGGCGTAGATAGCATTTTGGGTTGGGAGAAGCTGAGTCTATCACAGGTTGGTGATGAATTGCTCTAAATCACCTCCTCTGCGAAGCATTTGCAGACACGTCTCTCATCAGAGCTGAGAACTATCGTTTCAGAGGCTGTTAAGACCTGCTTGGTCTAGTCCCCACCACTTCTCTGGGTGTGTTCTCTGGAGAAAAAAAGGGACTTGCTACCTCCCAGGCCTAATTAAGGGGTGAGAGGGCCCAGGTCGGGATGGGGTGGACATTTGGAAGGCCATTCCAGCCACAGTTTTCACCTTGTTTCTTATCTTCATTGTTTCTTCTTTTCTTCTGCTCGCGCCCTCCTCCTTGCTTCGCCAGCCCCGGCTTCCCGCCCCGCGACCTCCCACTGCCTTCGCGGGGCCCCTCTCTCTTTCCCTCCGCTCCACCCGGACCGAGGAGGCGAGCTCAGCCACGCGGCACACCAATGCAAGCTACCCGAGCCGCCTCTGCCCCCCCAAGTCCCGCCTCACCCCTCCACTCACCAATCAGGTTCCGCGCCCGCTCCGCCGGTCCGCCCAATCGCTGGCGGGCCGAGCTGCTGGCGCCCCACCCCTCCCGCGCCGGGCCGCAGCTCCACCGGCTGCAGTGCTGGGCCTCGGCATTCTCGCAGCGGCGCCGCGCGGCATTAGGCTTGGGTCGCGAAATCGGGAGCGCAAGCGGCGGTGCTGCTGCTCGTGAGGTGCTGGGCAGAGGCAGCGGGCGCCACCGGCCGGCCGGAAAGGCGCTTCAGCTCCGCCGGAGCCCGCGGTGCGGGACCCAGGACCGAGAAGGAGGCAGCGCCCTCGCTGTCCCGGGCCCGGCCCAGTGCCGGCCCGGAGGGGTCGCGGCCGGACGTCTTCGGCCCCGGCGCGCCTCCCGGAGAGGCCCCCAGAGTTCCCGGCCGCCCCCTAGGGGTGCCCTCCGCCTCCCGGGATTCACCTGCGCAGGCCGCCTGGCACCCAGGTGCGGGGGCGTGTGCGTGGCGAGGGCAAGTCCCCCGGCCGCCAGCGGGGCGGGGGCGGGGCTGCCCTCGGCCTCACCGGTCCGCCTGCCGCCCTCGGTCTCACCGGTTCGTCCGCCACGCTCGGCCGCGGGGCGTGAGCTACCNCAGCGCCCTCGCTGTCCCGGGCCCGGCCCAGTGCCGGCCCGGAGGGGTCGCGGCCGGACGTCTTCGGCCCCGGCGCGCCTCCCGGAGAGGCCCCCAGACTTCCCGGCCGCCCCCTAGGGGTGCCCTCCGCCTCCCGAGATTCACCTGCGCAGGCCGCCTGGCACCCAGGTGCGGGGGCGTGTGCGTGGCGAGGGCAAGTCCCCCGGCCGCCAGCGGGGCGGGGGCGGGGCTGCCCTCGACCTCACCGGTCCGCCTGCCGCCCTCGGTCTCACCGGTCCGTCCGCCACGCTCGGCCGCGGGGCGTGAGCTACCCGGGGACCGCGGGTCGGGATGCTGCCTGCCAGTGCGGCCGCTCGCGTGCAGCCCGCCACTCCTGCCCTTGCTTCTTGGGCCATGGCCCGCTGTTTACATGCCGGTGAAGCCCCTGGCCACTCCGAGCCCCTCCGAGCTCCAGCTCCCTGAGGGTGAAACCAGCCGACCCCGCGAATTGGACTGGTCGTTCAGACCTGGGCCCTCCGGACTCAGATCCCCGCCCGCTCTGCCGCCTCCGCCACCATCTGGGCGGGATCGGGCTCTGGTGTATTGAGGAGGGGGTGTGGTGAAGGGAAAGGAATCTTGGGGATTTCTGGCTCTCCCCCTTTTTTGGCCTTCGAGGCTTTAGACTCAGGGAACTCGCTCATGGCTTTCTTGATGAAGAAGAAGAAATTCAAATTCCAAACCACTTTCACCCTGGAGGAGTTGACCGCTGTCCCCTTTGTCAACGGGGTCCTCTTCTGCAAAGTGCGACTGCTGGATGGCGGGGATTTTGTCAGCTTATCGTCCAGGTAGGAGCTGGGACGGTCTCGTCTGCAGGGGAGGAGGGGTGAAGGACGGGGTCTAGCCAATTGGCGAGTGTGGAAGAGCCCCTTGGGGCCGAGGGTCCTGAGGGTTATGTGTGTCTGGGTCGGGTTTCCACAAGGCAAGGCTTGAGCGATCTGTGGGAGGTCCGGGCCTGAGGAATCTGACAGAGTGTCCACACCCCGTCTGCAGGTGACCTGCCACACACCTGGGGGTCTCTTCTTTCAGCCCCCTCTTGGGGCCCTACATGCAGCCTGCTGTAAGTCCATTCTGCAGACTTGCACAAAGAGCCCGGCGGGTTTGCGCATGGAGGGGGCTGAAATGGGGAGGAGTCTTCTAGGCTACCTTGGTCCCAGCTGGCCCTTTGGGCTGTCACATGATTTAGAGCCTGGGCCTGCCACAGGTGCCCAGGTACTCCCGGCTCTGGGAAGGCCGGACCCCAGGCACTTCTGGTCTGTCTGGAGGGAGGTGTCTGGATTTTGGTCTGCCCAGCCCCCTCTGAGTGCCCTCTTCTAGCTGGAGCAGGGCTGCTTTGCATTGCAAATGCCCTTGTCAAGGAGGCTGCAGCCTGCTCTGAAAGAGGCTTGATCAACCTTGGTTTTGTGATCCCCATCCTGCAGGTCCAGCTGCCCAGCTCATGGGTGAGGGCAGCCGAGTTCCCAGGCTGCACCCCCTGACTGGGCCCACCTGGGGTCACATAGTCCTGGCCTGCTTGGGAGAGTTCCTTGGAGTTTGACAGATGGGGTTGGGGTCCTGGCTCTGTCACTTCTGGGTCCAATACGGGTCTCTTTCAGAAAGTCAGGAGATGTTTCAGTAGACAGAAGGCGGTGCAGGGCCTGGCCCAGCGCCTAGGACAAGCTGGTTCCCTTCCCTGGACTGTCCCTCTGCTCCCTAGGCCTTCATGTGGGGGGGGGGGGTGCCTGTTAAGAGAGGGAGAAACTGAGGCCCAGAAAGAGGAAGTACGTGGCTTGCCAGAGACCTCTCAGGAAGCAGTTGTCAACTGAACTTGGTTTGTTTGGAGACTTGTTGTGTGTGTCTGGCGGTCAGATGTTCAGTTGGGAGGAGGGGAGGAGAGCTGTACAGCCTAACCCAGATTTGGGGCTCTCTGGTGTGGACAAGGTGGGGAGCCTTTTCGTGCATTTGGGCCCACTCAGGCCTGGAGGGTCTCCAATCTCCTGGGAGGTGCTTTCCTGAGGGATTCAGAAAAGGGCTGCCCTTTGCTGAAGGGTGGGGAGTAGGGATAGTGGGAATATATGGTTGCTTAGGAAGCCTGTGGTTCGGGGCCACCACACACAGCAGCCCAAGGGTTCAGGGAAAGGGCTGTGCTCACAGCTAGGGCCTGGGGTTGATCACTTACTCACTGGCTGGTGGCTTTGTGCAAGTTACCGAACCTGTGATCCCAGCAACCAGCAATTACTGGTGCAGTGCTCCCCATTTTACTAGCACCTTTCACTTAGCTCTTTGACTCTGCCAGGGAGCAGGGTGGAGGTTGGCTTGGGGGGGCCTGCAGGATCATTATCCCCATTTTATAGAGGTGGAGACTGAGGCTCCGAGAGGGAGTGGTTTGCCTATGTCAGTGCAGCAGGGCCCAGGTTCAAACTCAGCATGTGCTTTCAACCCCTGTCCTGTTCTGCCTTTGAGCCTTAGTTTCCTCATCGCTAGAGTTGTGAGGGGGACGGATAGTACTGCACCATGTTGGCTCTGCAGATTGTTGCTGTAGTTCTGGTTTCTATGGTAGAGGGCCCCAGCCCCCAACCCCTCCCAGGTCTCAGGGGGACCAGCTACAGTCAGCAGGGGGCCTACATGTGAGCTGGCAGTGGGGCCAGGGTCTTGGATCATGCCAAGGAATTGGTACTCAGCCCCAGGCTGATGTCTCTACCTGCCTCCCAGGCCCTGGGACCACTGCCACCCTCCCTGTCAGCCTTTCCATTGCCCTAAACCTGCCCCCGAGCCTGGGAGAGTCTGGAAAGTTCCAGGTCTCAGCCCACAGCTGCTGGATTTCACCTTTGCCTCCCCTTCTTCCCTCCTGGCAAGGGCCCATGGATTCCCTGAACCCGACGAGCCCGAACAGCCTTGCCCAGCCCTCATCCTGGCTGAAACCTGAGTGGGGCTGAGGAGGGAGGAGCTGACAGTGAGCCCCCCAAAGCTGGGGGGTGCTGGGTGCCTGTTTGCTGCTGTACGGGTGTGGCTGACGGGGAGCAGATATCAACAGCGAGATCCAAGGCAGCTTTAGAGCTGCTTTGGATTTTGCTCAGAAGACGGGGGGTTCTGTTTTATGTGCTTCTGTGTTTTTAAATCTTCCACTTCCATCCCACCCATCTGGATCTGCAGCTCGGGAGCCCCACCTCACAGCCCACCACTCCAGACAGACAGGCCCCAAGGTTGTGGAGTTGGGGTGGGGTTAGACGGGACCGGACCTGCCTAGATCCTGGCCCCAGAGCCAGTGGCTTATTCGCCTCAGCGCCAGGGGCCCCTGAGATGGCCCAGAGACAGGTGGCGGTGGTGGCATGGGTGGTGTCTGAGGGAAGGAGGCTCCAGGCCCCACCCATGCAACACCCTCCTTCCTAGTTGGAGTGTTTCCCTGTGTGTTGGGTGCCATGGCAACAGCACGGTGCATGGTTCCAGCCTGACCCACTTTGAGCAGGTAGAACAGGTGGCGGTTTGTCACCCTGTTCCCATCGTCATCTCTCTGAGGCCTCCGTACGAACTGTCATCCTCACAGCTGCAGTGTTCCGATGCCCACGCTATGTGCCAGGCACCATGCTGAGAGTCTTGCAGATCGTGTGTCCGTTAATCCTCTTGGCCATCGGGAGAAGCATCAAGGCCAGGAAGGTGAAGCCATGTGCCATAGGTCACCTGGCTGGTCATTTAATTGGGAAAATAACCCTTTTATCATTGGGGTTTAAACTGCCTTTGACTGTGCACTTACCATATGCCAGGCACCGTGAATGTGTGATCCTCAAACCACCCCATGAGCTGATGAGGCAACAGAGGCCAGGAGACCGAAGTGGTAGGCCCGTGCCACTCTGCTAGGGAGTCGCATCGACGTGATTCAAATTCAGACCGGTCCAGCTCCAAAGTCCCGCCTCCCTTTGGTGGCAGAGGGCTGGAAGCAGCTATAGCCCCGTGTGATGTCCCCAGACCTTCGAAATAGGTCCTTTTCAGTGGGTTGTGTGGGGGGCGTGCAGGAAACTCCACGTAGGAATAACTGCGAGTCACTGAGCTAGATCCTGTGAGATCTCAAGGTAAGAAAGAGATAAGGGGTCCCAGGGACATAGGTGGGGGTGGGGCTGAAGCCACTGCCGTGGTTTTGGGGTCAGGCACGGACTGGCACTGTGGTACAGTGGGCACGTGCCAAGGACCCTGCCCAAAGGCCTTCTAAGTGGATATATCCAAATGGCAGCTGCGAGGCTTTCCCAGGGGTCCCAGGGGGCATGCAGAGGTCCCAGCCAAGTCTGGTAAGTCTAGAAGCGCAGGCTGGGCTGGGCTGTGCTCTCCCCGGGGTGGGCTGGGGGCACGTTTCCAGCCTCCAGCCGTCTGTCCTTCAGGCATGATCCCAAACATCCCGAGAGGTCTCTGCATCCAGCTGGCACTGGTCCTGTGGCCTGCCCCGTGCACGTGGCTGGCAGTGCCAGGGGAGGGAGCGAGGGGGAGGTGTTGATTTACCTTACAAGTCCTCTCTGGAGGAGACAGGCAGAGATGAGAAAACTGAGGCCTGGGGCCAAGAAGTTACTTGTTCAGGTCACTTCATGGGAGCTGGTAAAGGCACAGCTGGGGGGATTCTGGTCTGGACCTGACTTCTCTCATGTGCCTCAGTACCCCTTTTTGCATGAAGTAGGCAGGCAGGACCAGAAAGAGAGGAGGGACCCCCTTCAGGGGAGCCTCCTGCTGCTCTGGACTGAGATGCCAGGCTGTCTAAGAAGCAGACTGTGACTTGGGGAGACACCTCCCCCTTCCTTTCTTCTTTGGTAACTTTGAACCCTCTATTGTCTCGCTTTAAAAAAAAAGATTTTGTTTATTTTTAGAGAGAAGAGAAGGGAGGGAGAGAGGGAGAGAAACATTGATGTGTGAGAGATACATTGAATCAGGTTCCTCTGCAAGCCGGCAACTGGGGACCTGGCCCACAACCCAGGCATGTGCCCTGACTGGGAATTGAACTGGCAACCTTTCAGTTCACATGCCAGTGCTCAATCTACTGAACCACACCAGCCAAGGCTCTACTGTTTCTTCAGTGGGATTTTTACTTGGTCAACCTGTTGAAAGAGGACATGCCTGCCCCCAGTACAGGCACTGCCTTTCCTCTCTGGGCCAGGCCTTGAACCAGCTGGGGTGGGAGGCCTCAGAGGGATGTTTGGGATTTTGGGGCATGAATAAGGCCTTGGACAGGTCAGCTCTGCAGCTGGAGGGCCCTGTGCCCAGGCCTGGCCACAGCAGGTCTTTGCGTGCACACCACAGGCTTGGCCGGGCCTCTGCTTCCCCAAGGCCCTCCTCCTCCCTCTCTCCCTCCCTCTTTGACAGAGGCCACTGGCATCTGCTGCCCTAGAGGCCTGCTGTCACCTTGGTGTGGAGGGAGGGTGCTATGGGCATGACATGCAGTTTGTCCTTTGGGCCCAAGGGGATGAGGATGTAGAGGTCCCACAGCGGCAGGACCGAGGCAGGCAGCGTGCCCGCTTTCCGTCACAGAGCAGGAAGGAGCTCTGGGTACTGAGAGTGTGGGGAGGGAGGAGGAGGCCACATTTATTGAGCACCCCCTGGGTCTTGGGCTTTCCAAGGTGAAGGGGACCAGACAGCCCTGCTCCCGTGGAACCCCTGATGGGGCATCACGGAGAGAGACATCAGAGCCAGGCAGACCTGCAACAGGTCTTCCCCAGGATTCCATTAGACCCCCATGGACCAGCTGGGCAAGGCATTTCTGTTCAGTCATCTCTCCATTTGTGTGACAAGTGTTGATTGGGTACCCATCTCAGGCTGGACATAGTCCTTGACTTTGTGGAGCTTGTGATCACGTGATAGGGCACATCACTGAGGCAGGGAGAAGGGCCGCCCCGAGGAAGTGGCCCTTCACAGGAGCCCGGCAGGCCAGGTGGGAGTGGATAGGAGAGAGGTTGGGAAGAGCCTTTTGGGTAGAGGCCCCGGACTATAAGACACTTGCTCAGTGGTCTAGGCTGGGGTACAGAGAGGGGCAGGGAGGGGTGGGAGTGAAGGAAGTTACGGGGAGTGGCGAAGTTGGACCGTTCCTCACTTTGGGGGTCTAGCCGAGAGGCAGGGGAGAGCAGTGTGGCCTGGCGTGCCAATGAGGCCGATGGCTCTTGGTTGCTGGTGAGGAGGAAAGGGGGCCTGAGTGGCACCCAGTAAGGGACAGTTGAGTTGGCTGGGCAGTGGCAGGCAGAGGAGTGGGCAGGTGGCTTTCCTCATCCTGAAGTGCTTGGCACCACGTCCGGCGCTCGACGAGGCGCTGGGAGGTGGGAGTGCAGAGGTGCGAGGAAGCCACACGCAGCTGGGGCTCTGGCCCCACACTGTGCTCTAATTGTGACGACGTGAAAACCCAGGCTTTTGGTGTCTTTTATGTATTTATTTTTTCACCCTCACGCAAAGACATTTTTTTTCATTGCTTTTAGAGAGAGGGGAAGAGGGGTGGGGTGGGGAGGGGGGAGAGAGAGGGAGACATCAGTTGTTTGCCTTCTCATGCACACCCCCACCAGGGGATGAGCCCAGACCGGGGATCAAACCTGCAGCCTGGGTGCGCGCCCTAAATGGGAGGAATCAAACCCACGACCTGTTGGTCTATGGGGCAACGTTCCGACTAACTGAACCACACCAGACGGGACCTTTTGGTGCCTTCCGTTGGAAGACCTGGCAACAGTGCCAAGTGGCAGCTCTTGGCCTGAGGGGCTTTGCAGCTGCCTCCTCCGGGGGTTGCCTGCTGCGGGCCTCTCCTGACCTCACTGCCTGTCCTCAGATCCCTGAGCGTGATCTGCCTCCCTCGTCTTACTCGGGCCAGCCTGGTCCTTGGGGCCCTGTGAAGGGCCTTCCATGTGCAGTCGGGAACCTGAGGAGGCGGACGCCTGTGGAGAGAAGTCATGCTGGCAGGCCACAGAGGCCACCCCTGGTGGCCATTCAGTGGCATCAGGCCAGCTGCTAGCTTCCCTTGGGGTCAGGCCGTCATGCTAATGCCCTTGGTGAAGCCTGAAGCTACCCAGCCTGTGCCTGGCCTCCGTGTCTGCTCCTTGGCTCTGGCCTTTGCAGCCACTGGCCGCACCATTTACAGGTGCCAACCTGGCAGTCCCTGTAGCTTTCCTGCTGGCCTGGCCCCAGCAGAGCCCTGACCCGGGCTGATCTGGCTCTGGAGCCAAGGCTGCTCTCCTCGCTTCCAGCTCTGTCCTGGGAGTTGCTCTGGCCAGGGGTTCTCAGCAGCAGCCGCACTGTCTGGGGGCCCTGCTGCCTGGGGTGGCCAACGCCCCTGAGAGCCTTTGAACTCTGCTCGTTGGTACCTGGAGGCCTGACTTGACTCAGGAAGCTCTGCCTGGGCCTTGTGCTCACTGCTAGCATGTTTGTTCTCGGGCCTCAGGAGTCTGGGAACTTAGTGTGTGGTATCCGGTGACTGCCATGTGGTGACCCTGCAGTCACTTGCCTGCTGCTGGGGACAGACCGTATAGCACCCGTGGTAACCAGTGGAGATTTATCCTTATCTCACCCAGATAGCCATAGGAAGGCTGGAGCTGTATCAGATTTGCTTAGAAAGTGACCTGGAACTAAGGTGAGGGCATTACCCACCTTACCTGGCAAGTGCTTTGGGTTGTGGGGAGACCGATCTGTTCCCAGGGCTCCAAATGTGCTCTGTGGCCTGAGGTCTGTCACCCTGGGCCTTTTGGCTCTCCACGAGGTCCCACTGTGCTAGTGGTGGCCTTGCTGAGTGGGGCCTGAAGCTGCCCAGGCTGTGTCCAGCCTGGGTGTCTGTCTGCCTGGGCTGTTGCAAACCCTTCGTCTCTGCTCTGAGCCTGTTTGGTGTCTGGACTTGAAACAGCTCTCACATGCACGCCTGGGACCCCCCGCCATCTGTCCAGATGCCAGCCGGCAGTATCCCTCCTGCCACGCTCTTCCAGCACTCGGAGGAAGGAGCTCTGGTGGGGGACATTTGCCTCTCCAAGCAGGCTGTTTGGTGCCTTGTCCCACACAGAGGCCCGGGGAGGACGTTCCTGTCCTGATTCTGCCTTTCCTGCCTTGGGCAAGGTACTTAGTCCCTAAGCCTGTATGGCCCTCCCTACCCAGTGGGGCTGCTGGTGCTCGCCTCGCAGTGACCCTGGGAGGACACAGTGCGATAATGCCTGTCAGATGTCCAGCTTGGCTCTGGCACACGGTAGGAGCACGGCACTCGCCGCCATTCACCCTTGAGTCCCTGGGCCATGTCTGGCAGGGGGCTGGATGGTGCACCTCGCTCGCCCCTCTGCGATGCCTGACGCTTCCCCGTGAGCTGGGACTGAGTGGGGTGCTGTGGGCAGAGGGGACTTCCCAAATGGGGCTGTCTCCCTGCCCTCTGGAGGGGTAGGGACAGGTGAGGGGCACACCTGGTGTGTAGGGGGCAGGGCCTTACACTGGAGCTCAGGGCCCCCAGTGGAGCCTGTTTGCAGGAACTTGTCTGCCTTGGGGTGTGTGGCTCCGAGCCAGTGGGAGCCGCAGTGCTCCCCCTGGGGGGGTATCGGGCTAGGCCAGGGGGGCTTCTACCTATGGGAAGGGGCCTTCTGCACATTCAGCTCTGGGACCCACTCTGACAGGCAGAAGACAGCTCCCCACGTGAGGAGGGAAGGGGAGTGGGAAGGACAGGGGTGGCTCAGTTGAGGGGAGGCCTCTGCCCCTCCTGGCCCTCCCTTGCTTTCACCACACTTTATCCTCTTCTTGTTTTGTCTTCTGCAGTTGCCTTGTCCTCAGGCTCCCTACCCCCACCCCCTGCTTCTTCACCTAGCTGAACTGCTCAGCACAAGCGCTACCTCCTCCAGGAAGTCTTCCCTGGCTTCTCTTGGCCTTGCATACCCACTGTGGGCCCTCATGTCAGGATGCTGCAATCTCTGTTCAGACCTCTTAGCTCCTTCCTCAGACTGTGGGCCGGAGCAGCCTCCGTTGTATCGCAGTCCTGGTGCTTCCTGCCACGGGTTGGCACTAGTGCAGGGCTGTGGCGTCTTTTCCTTGGCATTTAACCAGTATGGGCGCTGATGGTGCTGGACTGCGTGCCGGCCCCTGCCAGCTGCTGGGGTCCAGCGCCTCCCCACTGGTGCCAGAGGTATCAGTCTGTGTCAGGAGCAGCCCTCGCCCGAGTCCCAGGCAGCTGGGGACACCGCTGGGTTGTGTTGGGTGGACCCTCTGTGGAGGTGGGGGAGGGGGCTGGGGCTGCCCCAGGCTCTGTAGTTGGACCTTGGCAGCTGCCCTCTGCCTGACTCCGTGACCATGGCTGAGGGCCCTGTCCTCAGCCTTGGCTTCCTCCTCCACCAGTTGGGCGCGGGTGCTCATCCAGGGCCACTTGAGATCAGGGCACTTGCTCAGACAGGGCCAGGCACCTGGTAGCTGAAAACAGACTGAACCTGCCGAGAGGTTTAGCCTGGTGCTGGGGAGGGTGCAGGGGAGGGTGGAAGTCTGGGTTCTGTTCTCACGCAAGGCACCCCACCTCCTACCACTTCCTCTCTGATGGCGCTGCCGCTGCCTGCAGGCCTTTTCTGCACACTCTGGGGCAGCACACCTGCAGGCCCCCCAGCCCCTGTCCCCCTAGTCCCTCAGGGGTGGTTTCCTGAGCACCTTCTCTGTGTGGGGGGGGACCCTGTGCAGCTTCCTGGGGACACAGCACTGCCCCCACAGGTCCCCAGCCCAGGAAGCGATTCTGGGCTTGGTCTCAGGGATGAGTAGGTTACTGGTGGTGGGAGGAGAGCGGCCCAGGGCAGACTGAGGCAAAGGCAAGAGTGCTGAGCTGGGAAGAGCCAGCGCCTGGGGGCTTGGAGTCGGGGAAGGCCCTGGGGAGGGGCCGGGACCTTGTCTGAGGGCAGCCACGGAAGGGTGTGAATCAGTCAGATTTTTATTTTAGAACCAACCGGGGCAGCCAGGCTGGGTGACTCCTTGGGGCTCCAAGGGGCAGAAAGGGAGGTGGCTGTCAGCTGAGAAGGGTGGCTTCCCATCTGTGTCATCAGGGGACAGTCAAAAACAAAACCCGAGCCCACTATGCCCAGTGTGAACCGGATAAGCTGCTGCTGCTCACAAAGGGGCCGAGAGGGGGGAGCCGGAGGTGGGAACGTGCCGGGAACGTGCCGGGAGCTGCCGTTTACGTCGAGTTCAGAAGCAGTCTGATGAAAATCACCCATCCCGGGACAAGTCAGGATGACGTCATCTTTGTCAGGGTGGCGGTCGTGTCTGGAAGGGGCNCCAAGGGGCAGAAAGGGAGGTGGCTGTCAGCTGAGAAGGGTGGCTTCCCATCTGTGTCATCAGGGGACAGTCAAAAACAAAACCCGAGCCCACTATGCCCAGTGTGAACCGGATAAGCTGCTGCTGCTCACAAAGGGGCCGAGAGGGGGGAGCCGGAGGTGGGAACGTGCCGGGAGCTGCCGTTTACGTCGAGTTCAGAAGCAGTCTGATGAAAATCACCCATCCCGGGACAAGTCAGGATGATGTCATCTTTGTCAGGGTGGCGGTCGTGTCTGGAAGGGGCCCCTGGGGCCTGCAAAGTCCTGCCTCTTCGGGGCTGGCTCCCGGGGGCTGTGGCAGAGACCTGCACGCTGCATGCTGACACTGTCTGCGCTCGCCTGTGCTGGGGCTGGGAGCCACAGTCCTCCAGACGAAAGCGAGGGTCCTTTTCTTGGGGGCCAAGAGGCCTGGAGGGAGTCCTTGGGTCTTTCCGGGGTCTTGTTCACAGGGCAGCCTGAACCATCCCGACCTGTTTCTGAGGCCATAAGTCAGCGGGGCAGCTGCCAGTGATCTTTGGCCGGGACTTTTGACTCCTGCAATCCTCACGGGGCCGCTGGGCTGTGGGCCTCGGCAGTTCAAAGGGAGGCGGACTACTCCAGCTGCCAGACCACGGGACCTCTCTGAGCCTTGCTTTCCTCGTCTGTGAAGTGGGGTGCCAAGCGCTTTCCTGGTGCTTGGATTAAAGGAGTCAACACCCTACATACCTGGCATAGTCCCTGGCACAGAGCAAGTGGTTAGTAAAGGCTGGCCGTGGTTGGTGTTAATCTGGGACAGTTACTGGAGGGGATGCAGGGTGGGGAGCAGAGAGGGAAGGTCCGCGTTCCTCCCACTCTCCCTTTTATTGTTTCTCTTCTCTCTGCCTGCGGTTCACCCATTCGGCAACCATTTCTGGTGAGGGCCAGGCTGCTGCCCTGGCCTGGTGCTGGGCCCTGGACGTGGTCTCTGACTCAGGGCCCAGGAGCCAGGACACCATTTGACACATCAGCTCTCAGAGGAGTGCTGAGCACAGCAGGGAGGGAGGCATCAGCCTGTCCTGCCTGCGCTGGCCCTGACCCCACTTTGAGGGAGGGCCTTTGAGTGACTGGGGGCTCTCCCTGCGTGCCGGGAGAAGGGCCTGGCCCTGGGTTCCGGTGCCTCTCCCGGGTTTCGTGTCGGCTAGGGAGGAATTGCATGGACCTGGGTGAGACCAGCCAGGCCCATTTTGGATGCAGGCAAGATGGAGGCCCAGGCTTCTGGATGTGTCCCCAGTGTCTCGCTCCGGCCTGGCCTGTAGTAAGTGCTCAGGGAACACGATCGGCCCGGGGTCAGTCTGTAAGTCTGCAGCAGAATCGGGTGTTCAAGGAGGAGGTAGAGATCAGTAAGTCGGGGCCTCAGGGTCCCACCTGACCCCGCGCCCTCTGACCTGTGGTTGGAATCTGGGATGACGGCCAGAAAAGCAGGCCCCAGTCTTTGCTGGCTCTGTGAGATGGGACTCCGGCTGAGAGGTCCCTGATTATTCGCTGGTCTCATTGGGAGCTGTGGGAACACCTGGGGTAGGTCCAGTGCTTGCAGTGCCCCCTGACCCTTGGACTCTGCAGAGCCAGAGGACAGGCCTGACCTCCGCTGGGAGCCTCCTATCTCGGAGGTGGAAACGCCAGTGCCTGGTGGTCCAGGGCAGCCCTCGCTGGAAGCAGGGCTGTGAAGGTCCCTCACTGAGTCATCAGACACTCACCGAGTGCCTGCTACATACTGGGCAGTGAGTGGGACAAAGGCCTTTAGGACCTTTGTGCTCGGGGACACCGGAGCTTCCTGCGGTGTCCCCACACCTAAGACCCAGACCCGGAGGAGGAAGTCATTTGTCCAGCCACGGTAGTCAGGGGGAGGGTGCTTTCAGGAAAGGCTACGGATGGGGTTGGGAAGGGACTCAGGGGACAGGGGCATCCTCGTGACTTGCTTGAGTCCAGCTATTTGAGGAACAGGGCTCTGGGAATATGGATCCCTCCCTTCAGTCGCTTCCCTTCCTGGGGTGATTCAAATGCCACCCAGGTGTGAGTCATCCAGGAATGGCCCAGGCGTGCCCAGGCGTGCCCATGCCACCTGTCAGTCTACCCCCCAGGATGTCCCAGACAGGGTCAAGGCCCCGGGAAAGGGCAACTCCCCGCACCCAGCCAGCCCCAAGCTCTGCGCTTTCTACATTGGTGTGTCCTAGGCGAGGAGAAATTGTGCTGCAGCTCCGCTGTGCCTCTTTGTTTCGCATTTCTCGTGCCCCTAGTCTGGCCCAACTCTGGCGTGGGAGCCTGGTTTGAGATTCTGGGGTCAGACAGCTGTGGGTTCAGCGGGCAGGTGGCTTCTGTGCTCTGGGCCTCGATATCCCTGCCTGTGACATAGGGGTGTGGAACCTGTCTTCCAGGGTGGGTTGCAGTCTGGATTCTGGGAGGTCAGGCAGGGAGAGCTCTTAGGTAAGTGCCTCATGCGTAGAAAGTGCTCAAGGGGCAGGAGGCTGATGTTACAAACTCCTGTGAATTCCCCCATTTCTCCCTCCGATCGGGATCGACCTGGCTTGGTTCCTGACGACAGCAGATCCTGGAGGATTTGGCCCAGTGCCTATCCGTGACCATGCCCTCTGACCCAATCACCACCCTTCCTTCGGCTTTAGCCGGATCTCAAGGCTGCCTCTTCCCTGGCATTGAGACTCTCAGTGAAGGGTCAGCTCACACCGCACAGGCACGTTGATGTCATAGCAGCCTGAGAATGGCCCTGATGTCTTGGCGCATTTTCCCAGCCATCCTGCAGGGTGAGGGGGTGGGAGTGCACATCACCCCCCACCTCCTGGGTGATCTATGGACACCCCCCCCCGCCGCCCTGAGTATCAGTTTGCTCATCTGTGAAGAGGGCGTGATTGTGCCTGCAGAGAGTTAATGCTTGGGCAGCACTGGCTCTGGGTGGGGGGGGTGGTGCCCGGGAAACAGGAGCCAGGCTGGGCCATGCTGGGTGCTGGGAACTTTTGCCTGGGTGCATGGGGGAGCAGGGGAGGGTGGGGAACCAGCACTTTGTCAAAGCCAGCAGGTTACTTTGCTTCCCTTCAGGGGCCTGCTGTCCTCTTGGGCTGTGAGAGCGGGAGGGAGTGCCCACTGGCATCACCTGAGAAGAGCGCCTGGGTGTTCTGGGTGGTGGGGGAGCAGCCTCCCAGCCAGACCCCGGGTGCAGAAGGCAGAGCAGGGGAGCGCTGTGCCTGTGTCTGTGCAGCAGGAGGCTGGCACCTGCCCACTCGGGGTCCTTGCTCTGTCTTGGTGACTGGGCTGGTGCGTATCAGGTTCGAACCCACATGCACGTGATTCCAGGCTTCTTCCCACTTCCCGCGATACCTCCCCACCAAGCCTGAGAGACCTGGCTGACCCTGACGCCTTTTCTCATGTGGCATTTCTGAAGCTCCCTGTGTGCTGTCCACTCTGCCTCCATGGGTCACCTGCTGCCCCAGCCTTTTACTCCCAGCCCACCTGCCAATCCTTGGGCCACCCTTGGGGCTCTCCTTTTTGGCAGGAGAGCAGAGAAGGATCCTGGGGCACCAGGTGACCCCCCTGAGTGCTCCGGTCTCCAAGCACAGAGTGGTTTGGTTTCTAGGAACTTCTTGCTGCCTCACAGTGTTGCGGGGGGGGGGTGGGGGTGGAGGGGGCCGGGGAAGGGGAGCAGGGGGGTGGCGAGCTGTGTCAGAACTGCAGCAAGCTGCTTCCCCTGCACACAGCCCTGAATTCCTGGCAGGAGCCAGGCACTGCTGGGCTGCCACGCTGGCACGTCGTCACTGCTGTTGGGATGAGGTTCCGCCCCACAGCCCTGGATGGACGCCTAGGCTGGTCCCTGGGTGGGCCCCTCCCCAGGCGGCCGTGCTCTCTCTTCTCTTTGGGGAAGCACAGGCAGATGTTGTCGATTTAAATTGTTTCCTTATTAGACTCTCGCCTTTCCCTGGCTGGCTTTCATCAGCTGGGAACCTTGGTTGCATCACTAGGGCCCTTCCCTCCTCCAGGAATCTGGCCAAGGACTGGAAGATCACAGAGTGGGTGTACCTGGGGGTGCAGGCTGGATGCTGCGGCAGCCCCCCAGCCTCCGCTAGCGGTGGGGAGGACTGGTGATGGAGCCTTGCTCAGGTTACCTCTCATAGGCACCAAAAGGGAGGAATGGGGGACCAACCCTCTCAGGAACCCAGGAGCAGCGCTGGGGCTGGGAGGCCCCCGGGGTCCCACTCCATTCTGGTGGGTATGGCCTTTCTTAGCTGGGTGCCCAGCCCCTGCCTCAGAACCACCTGGGAGCTTGTCTAAAAAGTTTAGTCCAAGTCGTGCAGCACTGGTGGTCCACTGGGGGCGGTGTGCACCCGCCCCCGCCCTTTCCCAGCGGGGGCATTTGGCAGCGTCTGCAGGGGTCTTGGGTTGTCACAGCCGGGGCTGTGCTCCCGGCAGGGTGCTTCTGGCAGGATGCTGCCAAACACCCTGCAAAACTCAGGTCAGCCCTGGGGGAAAGACGGAATTACCTGGTTCAGAGCACCGCTAGCGCAGGGGTTGAGAAGCCTCGCCCCGCGGAGCCTTCAGTCTCCGAGGGCCGGGGGGTCTTCATTTGCCACAAGCCAAGGACTTTTCACTGCTGGCTTCAGTCCAGTCAGCCCTGCCCACTGTGGCCACCGCAGGGCTGCTCCCTGCCCGGCCGGGCCTGCATGCTGGGCAAGCGCCAGGGGCAAGACAGGCGTGCCAAATGAGCACCTGTAGCCCAGCGGCCAGGAAAGGGGGTACTGGGGGTGTGGTCTCCCCGGAGCCTATTCCCTGGGCTGCCCCACTCACCCTGGGTTCCCTTCTCCCGACTCCTCTGCTGTGACTACTGCTGTGACCAAAGGCTCAGCCTTCGTTCCCCTGTGACCCCATCCACTCCTGGGAGGGGCCCTCAATGATTCCTATCTGCAAGGACCCTGGGGGTCCTGGCAGCCTGTGGCCAGGAGGTGGCTCCCCTTGCACTGACCCCTTGTCACGTTCATGGTGGAGACACTGTCCACAGTGTCTGTGGTTGTGGAATAGAGGGCCTGGTCTGGGGCCACGGGAGCTCCATGGGAGTTCTGGCGGACTGGGGGGTCCTCTATTTCAGGACAACCCAGAAATAGCCGAATTCTGCCACTGTGCTGGCCCCAGTGGGCTGTGGTCGGAGGGTGGAGGGCTCGCCCTGCCACTCTGGGATTTGGACGTCTAATTGTGTATCTTGAAGCTAAAAAGGAGACTCCCCTGAAGTTGCCCTGAAAAGCCAAGCTCTGTCATTACCTGGCTGGCAGCCTGGAGCTGGAGGCCCAGGCCCTGAGGCCCCAGGCTAGGGAGGGTTGGGCCTTCCTCATCTCTTCCCAAGGGAGTTAGTTGGTCCAGCCAGAGGAGAGTGGACCCAGGCCTTGAATCAGGTAGATGGAGGTTCAAATTCCTTTGCCTTTTTTAAAAAAGATTTTATTTATTTATTTTTAGAGAGAGGGGAAGAGAGGGAGAAAGAGGGAGAGAAACATCAGTGTGAGGTTGTATGTCATGTGTCCCCCACTGGGGACCTGGCCTGCAACCCAAGCATGTGCCCCGACTGGGAATCGAACCAGCGACCCTTTGCTTCACAGGCCCATGCTCAATCCACTGAGCTATGCCAGCCAGGGCCAAATTCCTTTGCTTTCGATCAACCCTTCTAACCTCACAGCCTGTTTTCATTTTTTAATTTAAACTTTACTTATCACTCTGGCTGGTGTGGCTCAGTGGATTGAGCACTGGCCTGCAAACCAAAGGGTCACCAGTTTGATTCCTGGTCAGGGCACATGCCTGGGTTGCAGGCCAAGTCCCCAGGGAGGGGGGGGTGGCGCTCAAGAGGCAACCACAGATTGATGTTTCTTTCCTTCCCTTTCCCCCTCCTTTCCTCCCTCTCTAAAAATAAGTAAAATATTTTTGAACTAAATTTCACTTACCAAAATGATTCTTGGACAGCGGTGAAGACCATGGTCCTGCACCCCCCTCACCTGGACTTAGTGTTACACTGCTTCCGTGGGCCTCTGCTGTCCTGGGTGTCATTGCTCAACATGGCTTTTTGGCCTCTGACCTCGCTGCAATCAGGGCTCTCAAAGAAGTTGGTTCCCCCCACCCCCAGCCCCTCATGCTTTTAAAAAGTCACAACTCATCTACTTCCAGTTCAGAAAGAGAGGAAAAGGACCCAGTCCCCCTCCCCCACCATATCCTCCCGGCTTCTCTGTTCTTCCCTACCTGCTTGTGCACATGTGGACACCTGCACTCGAGAGCACCTGCAGACAGCCCGTTGTGACTGCAGGCCCGGGCTCCCTCCCAATCTCCCGTTCCTCCACCCTCCCCTGCACTTGCTATGCGCCGTCCTGCAGAGTCCTGGCTGCGCTGTTTCGCGCCCTGGGATGTGGGCTCTGGACACAGATGGGCCTGGCCACTCTGAGCCTCGCTTTCCTCATCTGTAAAGTGAGTCAGGATAACGGTCAACTTTCAGTGCTGAAGAATTCCAGGTGGCACACAGTAGGCCTTCGGGAAATGGCCACCATTGGGGTGGGTATTTTACCCTTGCCATAACCTCCATGGCATTTGGGGCGGGGGGGGCGTGCCGTGGAAATAAGAGGGAGGCTCAGCTCCGAGCAGCAGAGCCCTGCCCAGAGACTGCCACCTATCACCTGAGCCTGGGAGGGCTCCCTGGGTGTTCCCACGGCAGACTCACAAAGGGGAAGGGAGAGGGCACACTATTTGATACGGGTTTCTGTTTTCTGACACTAATCCTGATTCCTCTGGGTGTGTCTGGGTGCCCAGCATCGGGAGCTCCCTCCCCCTCCTCCTCCTCCTCCTCCTCCTCCTCGGGTCTCCAGCGGCATCTTCAGGCTCCGAGCTGGGTCCAACAGAGCCGGTAGGGGGAGATCTGAGGGTTCACTTGGGAGCTGAGTCCCCGCCTTTTCCTCTTTGTCAGCTCGGGCCTCTGGCTGCTTGGGAAGTGTTTCTACCCTTCGCCCTTCCACCCACCTCCACCAGGGCTGTCAGCCCCAAAGCCAGGATTCACAGTGGCAAGACTGAGATCCAAAGGCCTCACCATGGCCCTCGAGGTCCAGCACAACCTGACCCCTGCTCCCTTGCTGACCACATCCCCTCTGTGTCCCAAGTCCATTCACCTCTGCTGCTTTTCCATTTGCCCAGCATGTCTCTACCTCAGGGCCTTTGCACTGGAAGGTCACACTTCTAGACAGCTCTTCCCCCTTCTCTGCTCAGCCCTCAACCTCGCTTCGCTCCAGGCCGTGAGTAGATGTCACTGCCCCCAGGACTATCCCCGACCACCTTCTCCTCTCTGCCCAGCACTCGCTGCCCCTTCCCTGCCCTGCTCTGTTTTCCCCATTTTTCTCTCTTTATCTGACTTACCGTGTGTGTGGTGTAGTTTTCTTTTTGGTCATCAGTTATTTTTATATGTACTTCACATCACGTAGTCCACCCATTTAAAGTGTACAATTTAGTGGTTTTTAGTACGTTCAGAGATGTGTGACCATCGCTACAACCAATTTCAGAACATTTCATCCCCCCAAAAAGAAGCTTCGCACCCCTTGGGATGCAGTCCCCCCTTTCTCCCCAGAGCCCCTTCCCCCGGCGATCCCCAGTCTACTTCCCGTCTCTTGTGGATTTGCCTGCTCTGGACATTTCATATCAATGGATGTACAATATGTTGTTCTCTGTGACTGGCTTCCTGAACTTAGCATGTTTTCCAGGTTAGCCCACACCGCGGCACGTGTAAGCGCTTCGTTTCTTTGGATTACGGGTGAGAGTCCGTTGTGTGTACAGGCCACACTGTGTGTGTCCACTCTTCGGTTGATGAACATTTGGGGTGCCTTCACCGTTTGGCTCTCATGAATAATACTGTTGTGTACAAGTTTTTGTGTGGGCGTACGTTTCCATTTCTCATGGGCAGATACCTAGGAGTGGAATTGCTGGATCGTAAGGAAACTGGATGTAACCTTTGGAGGGACTGCCAGGCTCTTTCAAAGCGGCTTCACCACTTTACATTCCTACCGGCCTGTGCTGAGGGCTCCGATTTCTCACAGGCTTGCTAACACTTCACTTGTTATTATCTGTCTTGATTACAGCCGTCCCAGTGGGTGTGAAGTGGTAGCTCATTATAGTTTTGATTTGTGTTGCCCTGGTAGCTAATGATGTTGAGCATCTTTTCATGTGCTTTTTTTAAAAAATTTATTTTTAGACAGGGGAAGGGAGGGAGAAAGAGAGGAGAGGCGTGGTTGCCTCTTATGCACCCCCAACTCGGAACCTGGCCTGCAACCCAGGCATGTGCTCTGACTGGGAATTGAACCGGTGACCCTTTGGTTCTCAGGCCTTTGCTCAATCCACTGAGCCACACCAGTCAGGGTTCTTTCCACGGGCTTATTGGCCATTTGTATATCTTCTTTGGAAAAATGTCTATTCCAATCATTTATGCATTTTTTAAATTAGGTTTTTGTCATTTTATTATTGAGTTATGCTATTTATATATTCTAGCTACAAGTTCTTTATCATATATGTGATTTGCAAATGTTTTCCTTTATATTGTGGGTTGTCTTTTCAGTCTTTTTTTTTTTCAGTTTCATTTACTTATTTTCAGAGAGAGGGAAAAGAGGGAGAAAGAGGGGGAGAGAAACGTCATTGTGTAAGAGAAACATTAATTGGTTCCCCCTGGCCCCAACCAGGGGCCTGGCCCACAGCTTGGCATGTGCCCCAATGGGGAATCGAACTGGCGACCCTTTGGTGTCGTAGCTAAGAAACCGCTTCCTAATCCCCTATCAGGAAGTTACCCCTGCGTTTTCTTCTCCAAACTTTTTAGATTTAGCTTTTAAACTTAGTTCTTTGATTCATTTCAAGTTAATTATTTCACCTGGTATGATAAAGGGGCCCGAGTTTGTTCTTTTGTGTGTGAATATGCAGTTGTCCCAGCAGCTTCGGTTGGAAAGGTTGCTCTTTCCCCCGCCGGCACTCTCTGTGAAAAATCAGTGACCATAGAAGTGACGGTTTATGTTTGGACTTTCAGTTCTGCCCCCTTGATCTGTGCCCGCGTCTGTCCCTGTGCCACGACACACTCACTGTCTTGATTATTGCTGCTTAGTAAAAGTTTTGCAATCAAGACGTGAATTCTTTGATTTTGTTCTACTTTTTCTAGGTTGTTTGAACCATTCTGGCCCTTTGATGTTCCAAGGTTTGGGATCAACTTGTCAGAATTCTACAAAGAAGCCAGCAGAGATTTTGATAGTGATTGTGCTGAATTTTTTAATCAATTTGGGAGTATTATCACCTAAACAATATTAAATCCTTTGATCCATGAATGCAGGGTATCTTTCCATGTATTTAGCTCTTCTTGACTTTTTTCAACCATGTTTTGTAGTTTTCCAGAGTATATGTTCTGTTTTCTTGTTAAATTTATACCTACATATTTAATCCTTGAATAAACCGTTCTTCATTTTGTTGTGGATATTTGCTAGTATATAGAAGTAATAGGTTTTTGTATACTGAGCTTGTATCCTGGAGCCTGTACTCAGGTGTCGTAATAGTTTTTCGTGAATTCCTTGGCACTTTCCACATGAGAATCAGGTCATCCGCCAGTAGACATAGTTTTAGTTCTTCGTTTCTACTGCCGTGCGTTCTGATTGGTGGGACCCTCATCTTTCTGCTCCCACAGGTCACTGCTGTGGGCCAGTGCATAGCACAGGGTCGGGCACACAGCTGGAGCTCAGTTCTGGATGGATGGGTGGATGGATGGATGGATGAGTAAGTGGAGCTGGCATGGCAGATGCCCTGACCCAGGGCTCCTGCTTTCCCCGGGCATCTGCTTCTTGAGGGCCCCTACGCATTTCTGCTGGCGGTTGGAAACTGTCCATCCCTCCTTCCCCGGCCCTGACCTGCTCTGCTTGTCCCCGTCTCGGGCTGTACAAAGTGACTAGAGCTCGCCCTCCTTACAAGGTCGGAGCATTCTGGTGACTAAGTCTCTCTGCGTTGCTGGTGTCTTCGTCAGATGAGACACATCTCGGGGACTGCCAGGGGCCGGGCCCTTCCAAGGTTTCCCTCACTGATTGCTCCCCTGAGCCAGGGGCTGGTGCGCCTGTGTTTTACCAGTGAGGGTGGAGTGGCCAAGCCCCAGCCCAGCTGCACGGAGAGCCAGGGCTGTGAGCCCAGGTCCTGTTTTCCCTTGTCATAGACCTGGCAGGACATGGGACAAGCCTTGGTCACATCCTCAAAGCCTGTGGAGCCGGAGGGAACTCCGCACGGGCTCTGTTCAGGGGCTTGCAGCAGCCGAGGACACCTGCAGCACATTTGCCCCTCCCTCGTGCTGTTCCCTAGGCCTGTGGGGACCATCTGCCCCACTGGCTCTCCCATTCTCCATTCTGGTCTGAGCTTGACTGTCACCTCCCCTAGCTCGCCCCTCCTCACCCTCTCCTGGTGACACTGAGTCCTTACTGGGGTGACTGTCAACTGTTGGTGTGTAAGTCCCCCGCAATGCCCAGTGCCTGGCCCTTGCTTGGCACTCAGAGACACGGTGGGAGCCTTGAGTACATAGTAGGGTGCTGCCGGCCCCACAGCCCCGCAGGGTTCCACCTGCCAGGCTTTCTGGGCTCTGTGGCCTGTGAGCCACGGTGATGGGTCACGGCTCTGACTTCGCAGTCCAGCAGGGCCAGTTTGAACCCTGCTTTGTCAGCCACTGGGGATGTGAGTTGGGCGATCTCTTGTGGCCGCCTCAATGCCCTCAGCTGCAGGAGCAGGTGGCATAGAGCCTGTCCCTCCTGAGGTTGTGGTGAGAAGCAAACAAGGCAGGTTCAGGAGAAGCTCACCCTGTGCTGATCCTCTGCCCTTGGGCCCCAGTCTGGCAATTAACCTGCACCCCACCCTCGCTGGGGTGGGGAGTGGTCACTTCCGCAGCTGTCTGCTTGGCCATTCCTGTTAGGTGGGATGAGGCTAGAGATAACGTGGGTCATGCCGGCCCTGCCCTTCCTGCGCACCCGTTCGGCCAGACTGGCTGTGGGGGACGGGGAGCTTCACGGGGGTGCAGAGCTCGTCTCTGACGTGTGCCACTGCCACCCCCAGTTCCTGCCAGGGCCCCGCAGCAGCCGGAGAGGCTCAGATGAGCTGCCCCCACCAACTCCCACTCACTCCCAGGGCACAAAAGCGCTTTTCCTCTTAAGGGGGTGCTGGTCTTGCTCCCTGGGCTCAGGTGGAACTGGGAGGGCTGGAAGGACAGCCCCCTAGTTAGTGTCAGGAGAGCCGAGGGCCTTGAGTGGTGCCTAAGCCCTGGAATGGGGAGGCCCCTGAAGCCGGGCTGCTTGGGTTCAAGACCTTGGTCTGCTCTGCCATCCATGGCCTTGGGACAGGGGCTTAGCCCAGCATTTGGTTTCTTTGAATGTGGGATGGGATTCATGGGGGTGACTGCCCCACTGGAAGGTTTGGCGTGACAATGAGCTGCTGGCACTTGGAGCAGGCTCCAGGCGTGGCTGGGTTTGCAAGGAGCTTTGAGTGGGGCACACGGGAAGGGCTGTGTGAGCGTTAGCTGTCGCCGTTGTTACTAGCAGTCAGGAGCAGGGCTGTGGGGCCAGGCGGCCCAGGGCTCTGGGCCAGCCTCTCCCTGGCTGGCTGGCACCAGGGGTTCACTTGGCCTCAGTCTCTGCATCTGTCCAGTGGGCCGTTAGTCCAGCCTGGGGAGGCTGCTGGGAGGGCCACTTGGCGTGGCCCATGGCCACCTGGCTGGTAGGAGGTAATAGCCACAGAAGGAGCTGCCAGAGGCCACAGAACAAGGTTGGTGGGAAGGACAGCACTGAGAGCAGAGGGTGGGGGCAGCTGGCCCCAGCCTGACCTTACCCACCTTGTATTTTTTCACTTTTTATGGCATATTTTTGTTTCTACAACACTTACTCAAGCACATTCTTGTTAGGACAGTATGGCCACTTTGTGATACAAAGTGAAAAGTGAGCGCTCCCCTTCCTCCCCTCACCACCCCCACCCTGCCCCTGCCTCCCCAGAGCTGAACCCAGTCCCTTATCGGTGCCCCCAGCATTGACCTCCCATCTGGCCTGCAGGGAGGAGGTGCAGGAGAACTGCGTGCGGTGGCGGAGACGGTTCACCTTTGTTTGTAAAATGAGCGCCAGCCCAGCCACTGGCCTGCTGGACCCCTGCATCTTCCGGGTGTCGGTGCGCAAGGTGAGGCCAGAGGGTGGGTGGAGGCCTCTGCTCTCAGGGCTACAGGCTCATCCCCGGGCTCGTCCCCCCTCAGGGAAATGGGGTGAGTTGCTCTGACCCTTTTCTTAACCTCCTCCCCTGTGGTCACATTTCGGTGGGGGGAGGGCTGGGGATCAGGGAGATGTCCCTTGGATTCCCTAGTCATCCTTCTGCTTGTGTCTGTCTCCCTGCACAGGAGCTGAAAGGCGGGAAGACTTACTCCAAGGTGAGTGGAGCCGTGCCAAGGTGCGGTAGGATGGGATGGGGTGGGGTGGAGCAGGACAGGCAAGAGAGAAGCTCCCAGAACTCTGCCCCCTCTCTGCCCCAAACAGGAGACACTCAGCCCCCCCAGATATGTTATGTTAAAATATGTTATTTTAGGGGAAGATCTTTACTGATTGACTCTGCACCTCACGTAAAGACAGCACATTTATCACGTCACAGATGGGCACAGACACTTGTATGGTGGAAGGTTTCGATCCCCTTCCTCCCCAGGCCTCCTCCCCAAGCCCCAGGGTTCGCTAGGGTCCTTACAGACCTTTTAAGGGAAAATATGCTGAAACATATCGTACACCAGAGCAGAGAAGAAAGTGTTTGCACACGGTTTAGCGATGTGGAGAGCGAGCGCCTTCCCAGAGGGCCCGGGCCATGCAGACATGTGGTCTTGAAATGCACAGGAGCAGCTCAGCGCTTCACTCGCCAGCATGTCACGGGCACGTTTTCATGTCATCACAGATGTCCTTTTGCTTTAACAGCGGCAGTGGTGTCCCATTGTGTGGCTGGGGGACGGGTGACTCAGCCAGGCCCCGCGGTTGCACCTCTGTGTCGTTGCCAGGGTCTCCCTGCACCCACACACGGTTCAGCCCTCCACCCGAAAATCTTTGCCACTGGGAAGAGTGGGAGAAGACGGGCTACCTCTGGCTCTGAATAAGCCTGCTCTGCCCTTCAACCCCCTTCTCTGGGGCAACCTGCACACACCCAATGGGGCATCCCCCAGGGAGGTGGCGCAGTGGCCAGGGAGAGGGGGGACACTTAGTCAGTTTGGAGGGGAAATGCCTCGCCTTACCCTGTGTGTGGTGTGTGTTCCTTCCCACTGACCAGAGCTCAGGAAGCTCAGCGCTCCGGGCCACGAGCTCTGCCCTGGCTGGTCACTCATGTCCTTCTCCTGGAGCAGAGGGCAGGGTAGCCAAAACTAGCCTGTGGAGGGTGCCATCAGAGTGGAAATTTCCCCTCCCATCAATGCACGTGGGCGAGGACAGCTGCCCAGCTGGGAAAGAAACTACCAGCAAATAGCCGGAGCACCCTCCCTGCGTCCGGCAAGTGTTCGTCACGCACCTGGCACGTGTCAGACCCGCCAGTCCCTTTCCTTCCATTCCCCAGTCAAATGCCCACGCTGGCCCAGCAACACTGACACAGAGGACAAAACTGAGGCCCAGAGGGGTGGCCTGCAGGGAGACTCAACGCTGATCAGGCCTCGTTCAGGCCTGGTTCTGCCAGCTGAGCCGTCTGGGGCCCTGCACATGTTACTTCCTCTCTCTGAACCTTAGTCTCTTTGTCTGTAAAATGGGGGTTGCTGAGTTGCTGGGAGGGCTGGGATTTGAACCGGAAATCCCCAGTTCTGGCATCCATGCCCCACAGTCTGCAGTAGAGACTTGCACACAGCAGGTGCTCAATAAATGTCCCTGGTTGGTTTGGTTGTCGCCTAAGTCTCTAATCCCAGCATTCCCTCACCTCAACCTCTGTGGCCTCTCCCAGCCTGCCACAACTGGCTTCCATCGAAGGCACCTTCTTAGCTCGCAGACCTTGTTCTCCCACCTTCTCTACTTCCTTCCCCACCCCTTCTCTCTCTGTATTTGAGGAGCATCACCCCCGGCTGCCCAACACCCCCTCACTCCAGCCTCCACGCGGGGTTCCTGTGTACCCTGCAGCGTGCACCCCACCCACCCATCCCAAGGCCAAGTTCCCACGGGCTTCTCCTCCCCCCTGCCCACTGTCCCGGCAGCTCCCACAGCACAGCCTTGTTTCCCGGGGAACAATGTGTCTGTGTCACAGACAACAATGTCCTTTCATCTCAGGCACTGCCCCGGTGCACTCTGGGACACAACACAAAGGGCGCTTTGTGCGGCTCCGGGATGTGAGCTCCTGGCTCTGCCGCATTGGAGCCTCCAACCCAAGCCACCAGCCCGGCCCCTGTCCTTGGGTGCCAGTTACGCAACAGTCAGTCTGGACCATCTGGGCCCCTAATGGGGCCCAGGGCTTTGCCACCCCTCCCCCTTCACCAGGTTAACTCTCTTGCTGCCAGCCCTGCACCCACACGCTCTGCTGCCTCCCACAGTCTCCTCTCTTCCTCCCAGCTGGGCTTTGCCGACTTGAACCTGGCTGAGTTTGCAGGCTCAGGCTCCACCGTGCGATGCTGCCTGCTGGAGGGCTACGACACGAAGAATACCCGCCAGGACAACTCCATCCTCAAGGTATGGGGGCCCTGCTGCCTCTTCTGCCCCATCCCACCTTGGGACGGGCAGACCTGCTCTTCTTTGGAGTCCCTGGAGGGTTGTTAAAAATGCAGGTTTCTCCCCTGGACAGGCAGTGAAGGGTACTGGGTGGATGTGGGCCCTGACAGGAATCCACCATCCAAGGCCTTGCTCCGCCACTGGCCTCAGTCTCCCCATCTGTAACTGGGAGTTGGACCCCAACGGTCTCTTTAAGAGTTTGGTGAGATCAGCATCACTGAGTGCTGCCACCTCTTGCCTGGTGACGTCTGACAACAGCCCGTGGGGTATGGTGTCTATTATTAGACCCAGTTTTGCACAGGAGGGAGCTGAGGCCCAGGGGTTAGCTCATGGACCTGGGGCCACAGCAGCGCTGGCCCTTGAGGCTGCAGTCCAGGGCCTCATTGTAGCCCCGAGTGACGAGGCAGCCTGAGGTTCCAGTGAAGCATCAGTGACCGGAAGAACCTGCTGCCCCTCCACCTAGCCAGACTGAGGGCGGCTGCTCCGAGGGCCCAGCCACATTTCCAGTGTCTGGGTGGCTCCCTTCCCACAAGGCAGCTGCCTCCTTGGCCCCTTAGGACAGGTATGTGGGTATCTACCACCTGCATACCTCTCTTCCTTGTCTCCACACCCTTCCACCTGGCTGAGAAAACAGTCTGTGCTAAGTGCACCTGTGCCAGCTGACGCGGTGGGACCCTGTTGTGCTGGGGCAACGCTGGGCCTGAGTAGTGGGCAGAGGCTCTGGGGTCTCCCAGGCCCATTGCAGAGGGAAGCAGAGGCAAGCAGAGGCACCCGAAAAGGTGTAGGCTGATGGTGGTGGGACCTGGGACCCCTCAGCCTTGCCCCAGTGGCCCCAGACACCTCGGGCCAGACCAAGGGCACCTGAGGGGCAGGTGGCCTCAGCTTCAAGGTTACTTCCTGTCTACAGGGCCTTGGGCAGTCACTTCCTCTAAGTGTGGGTCTCAGTCCTCAACCTGGGACTATCACCTGCTTTGCAGGGTGCTCTTGTGACCAAAAAAATAACCATAAAAACAGAAGCCTCAGCCCAGGGGTCTCCTTTTGTTGGTAGTGGCTGGGATCCAGCACCTCTTCTACCTGTCGCTCCATCTCAGCCCAGATTTGGGCACCCAGACATTGCCTTGTTTGGGCCATTGCCAAAGTCTTTGCCTGCCCAGGTGGATGCTAAATGGTTAAGCTTCTGATGGGTTTTTGCTTTACTTGATTCAAGAAACTTTCACTAAGCCCCACCCTCTGCGGCGAGGGACTCTGTGAGTGCTCCCCTCCCCCAGCGTTCAGCTCCCGTGAACCCCTCCTCACCAGGCAGCTCCTCCAGCTTCCTCCTTTCTGCCGCATGGAGCTCAGGCTCCTGCACCCACTTGGAGCCCCAGGCCCTGCGGATGGAGAGTGACTGGGTGGTCTCTCCCGAAAGGGCTTCCAGTCTTGCTGTAGTTTTGAAGCAACAGTAGCCGGCTTTTGCTGCCCAGCTGCTCTGAGCCGGGTGCTAGGTCAAGCGAAGCCTCATCTGGTGCTGCACCCTCCCCACGGTCCCTTGGGCAGGGTCAGCCCTGTCTGACCATGGGGGGCCCAGCGAGTGTTGGCAGCTTCTCCAGGGCCAGCAGGGCGCAGAGGTGGGATCAGACTCCGAGCCCTGTCTGAACCCCGAGCAGGGAGGCTTCGGGGAGGCCGGATGCCCGGGCTGAGTGGGTGGACGTGGTGTGGCTGACCCCTCCTTGCCCCTCAGGTCACCATCGGGATGTTTCTGCTCTCTGGAGACCCGTGCTTCAAGACGTGAGTGTGGGTGCAGGCTGCCGGTGGGGGGGTGCTCCTTTGTCTTTGGCTAACTCCCAGGCTGGGGCTCCACGGTCACACCTCTCTGTCCTCCCAAGGCCACCGTCCACTGCCAAGTCCATCTCCATCCCAGGCCAGGATTCCTCCCTGCAGCTGACCTGTAAGGGTGGCGGGACCAGCAGCGGTGGCAGCAGCAGCACCAACTCCCTGACGGGGTCCCGGCCCCCCAAGCCCCGGCCCACCATTCTCGGCTCAGGTACCTTCCCCACCTGCCTGCCCGGCCCCTCTTACCTCCGAGGTGTCCCAGGGGAGGCACTCGCTGAGAAGAGCGAGGTGGTGGGAAGCTGCTTGCCCGGTGCGTGCTTCCATGGGCAGATGCTGTCCAAGCCCCTCCCTAGGGCCAGGCGCCTTGCAGCGCCCCGGACTGAGACCGACATGGCGTCCCTGACCTCATGGCCCTCCCGATCTAGCAGGAGAGAGGCATCAACGAGACAGTAAATAAGTCAAATGCATGTCCACCTACGGAGTGGCAAGGGCTGTGAGAGACGCAGCGGTGTCTGGGGCCAGGGAAGTCTCCCTGCAGTGGTGGCATTTGAGCCGAATCTGGGGTGTGGGGCGCAGTATTCCTGGCGGAGGGATGGGTGCTGTGAACTCTTACTGCCCCGCTTGCGACAAGTCCTTGACTGGCCATCTCACCTCTTTGGGCCTTAGTGCCCTGTAAAACAGGCCAGCAGGAGGAACCAGGTCCAGGGTTGCTCTGGGGATAACCCGGGCAAATGGTGGGCCGTGCCTGCGCAGTGTATGCAGTCTGTGGGTGTCGCTGTTAAATGATCATTATTACCAATGCTGTGAAACCTCCAGACCAGCCCTGACCAGTGTGGTGCAGTGGGCTGGGAGTCATCCCTCAGAGCAAAAGGTCACCAGTTCAATTCCCAGTCAGGGCACATGCCTGAGTTGCAGGCCAGGTCCCCTGTTAGGGGTGTGTGAGAGGCAGCCTACTGACATCTCTCGTGCATCGATGTTTCTCTCCCTCTCTTCCTTCCTCCCTTCCCCTCTCTCTAAAAATAAATAAAACCTTTTTTAAAAATTCAGATGAGCCTGCATCCCCAGAGGAGATGGCATGGCAATTAGGAGGAAGGGGTGCCACCAGGGGAGGGGGCCCTGGCCCACCTCCCCCAACCCCATATCCAGTGCTGTGCAGGGGGAAGGAGGGCCTCAGCCCCGGCGCCCCAACTGATGAGTGAGCAAGGTGGCAGGTGGTGGCTCTAATTTGTGTCACAAGAGCAATTAATGCACAGGACCGGAGGCTCAGCAGGTGTCTGCTGGGTGATTCCACCCCCAAGGGCTGGGAGCTTCCCTCCTCTCCTGTTTTCCGGGAGACCCAGCCAGGGGAGACCCAGAGCAGAGAGCTAGGGTTCTTGCCTGCCTCAGCTTGGGGGCTGCACTAGGGAATGGGGCTTATCAGCACCACTGCTTTCTCTAGCTTCGGCAGGGGGTTCTCCAGAAGAGAGATCTGGGGACCAGGCCACCCCAGCACAGACAATGCCTTTGTGCAAAGTAGCAGAGGTGCCTGTCCCAGGTGCCCCTGTAGCTGGTGCTGCAGAGAACCTGCTGGGGACTTAAAAAGCCACCTGACTTTGGGTGGGGACACCAGCCTGGGGTCCAGCTGCTGGCCTGGCTGTACTCAGCTCTGATGGGGGATGGGCGAGTCCTTGCTTCCTGTGTTTACTGCGGGAGGACTGGTGGGTGGGTCCCCGTGGAACCAGGGTAAGTCCGCCTGCTTCCCCTGTACCTCCCCGTGGCGAGTGCTGGTGTGTTAGTGTCAAAGCTGAGCTTATGGGTGACCTGGGGCGGGGCTGTCAGCCAGGTCCCCTCACCCTTAATTTGCTTTGTTCCAGCTGCACTGACTCAAGCTCCATCAAGCCTCAGGGCCTTTGCCCGAGGCTGTGCCCTCGGAAGACCCTTTCTCTGACGCCTTATCTGGCCTGCTCCCTCCCACACCTCCTGGGGGTCTCCCGTTAAGGCCACCACCTGAGAGAAGCCTTCCCTGCCCTCAAACTGGGCCGCATCCCCACACCCACTGCTGCCTGCCCTGTACCACTCACTGCAGTTGTAGTTCCTTGTGGGTCCCGTTTTGTTCAACCTTCGCCCTCCCCGCTGGTCTGTGACACCCAGGCTCCTGTCCACAGCAACCAGTAGAGCTCCCTGCAGGGGGGTGTCCCTAGCAGATATTCGTAGAATGAATGCACCTGGGTTCAGATGGCAAACTGTGGCTTGGAGCAAACTGCTGCTCCTGTGAACCTCACTCTTTCAGGCTGTTAAATGGAAATACATGGTGCCCCCACCCCCCAGACTCAGTGAGAGGATGGGCACCCCTGTAACCCGCGCCCTCTCCCTGCCTTCCAGGGGTGCCAGAGGAGACAGACCAGAACCTGTCCAGCCCTGAGGAGGTGTTCCACTCTGGCCACTCCCGCAACTCCAGCTACGCCAGTCAGCAGTCCAAGATCTCGGGTGAGTGCCCACTTGGCCCCATGCCCTTGGCCTCCTGTACCCCCGACTGCCCTTGATGAGCAGCCCCACCCGCCCTCCAGGCTACAGCACGGAGCACTCGCGTTCCTCCAGCCTCTCGGACTTGACGCACCGCCGCAACACCTCCACCAGCAGCAGCGCCTCTGGTGGCCTCAGCATGACCGTGGAGGGCCCCGAGTCCGGCGAGCGCGAGCACCGGCCTCCCGAGAAGCCCCCTCGGCCGCCCCGGCCCCCGCTTCTGTCTGAGCGCTCCTTTCGGTGAGTCTCACTGTGCAGCGCTTTAGAGAGCAGACCGTCCCCCCCACCCCCGCCCGCCCGGTGGCTCCTGCAGCTTTTGCTTCTTCACCTGTAACATGATGCAGGAAGGTCCCTGTCCGCATGGCGGTGATTCAGCCAGTTGGTGTTTGCCAGGGGTGGAGCCCTCGCCTGTCTGGCTTGCACATGCTCAGTTAGCTGTTGCTCTCTGTGCTTTGGGGCACCTTGGGTTCCCTGCCTAATGCTGCGTGGCCCTTCGGAGCCTCCGTGTCCTCACCTTTGAGAGCAGGTAGCTACCACAAAGCAGGGCCGCGTGAGGGCAGGGCCAAGCGAATGCGACCTGTGCGAGTCCCCACCGGCTCTTCCAGTGTAGTGAGAGAGGCGGTGCTTGCTGTTGTCCTCATGGGGCCTGTCCCCACGCTGACTGTCGCAACTGCACCTGCTCTACTCCAGGCGGAAGAAGGACTCGGTGGAGAGCCACCCACCCTGGGTGGATGACACGCGGATCGACGCGGACGACATCGTGGAGAAGATCATGCAGAGCCAGGACTTCACAGATGGCAGCAACTCCGAGGGTGAGCCAGCCCACCGGGTGGGCTGGGGACCGTACTGCCGATTCCCGCCCCCGCCCTGCTCAGCTCCGCCCTCCCCTGTGTCCCCACAGACAGCAACCTCCGGCTGTTTGTGAGCCGCGATGGCTCCACCACGCTTAGCGGCATCCAGCTGGCCAACAGGTAGGGTGCAGGTGCACGGGCGGGTGGTTAGGGCGGCCCTGGGAGGCATGGGGCCGAGAGCAGGGTCTCTGAAGCCTACTGACCTGCCTTGGAATGCCAGCTCCTGTCACCACAGGGTACCTGGGGCCAGTCACTGCTCTCTGAGCCTCAGTTTCCCCCTCTCTCAAAGGGTGTGGACCACATGTCACCTAGAAACCTGGGCAGTGTTCCAGAGGTAACCTTGGAAAGCACCTAGCACAGGGCTCACAGAGCAGGGGCTTAACAATCCTTATTTTGGACCCGCCTTTCCCTTCCTCCTGGATCTGGGAGCCCCTTAAAAATGAAGATGATGACCCATTTATTGGGCAGGTATTTACTGAGCACCAGGCACGCACCAGGCACTGACTGAGGTGCTGGGCATACAACGCTAAGCAGCAGTTTTCTGCGCTCTTGACGTTCAGAGACAAGGCGGTGGCAGGATCACACTTGGGCTTGCAGTTTGTAGAATGCCAGTGCCCTCTCAGTCATTTATTTACAGTGCTCACCATGCTCCTGGTTCAGTGAATGAATGGATGAATGAATGTGTGGAGGGGCTTCCCACATGCAGGGTTGTGGGGAAGGCTTCCTCACCCCCCCTCCCCGCCCCATTCCTGTGGGCAGGGCAGGACAATGCCCATTTGACATCTAGGGCCAGAGCTGGAGGAGACTTGGCTGGGCCTGCCCTGGGTCCCCAGGCCTGCCCCCGGTGCTGCTCTGCTGACCCCTGCTGGCAAGGCACGAAATTGTGTATGCCATTGCCCTTTGGCCTCCTCGGCTCTCCCCACAAGGTGGGCAGGGAGAAAACAGTGACCCCTTGAAGGTTTGTGAATATGCCTCCTCCCTGTGAAACTGGGATTCAGGGAGGGAAGACCCAATCTGGCAGCAAGGTCATAGCAGAGCAGCTTGCTGAGCCCAGAATGCCCACAGCCTCATGGGTGGGCCTGGCCTCAGTGGGAGGAGCTCCCAACCCTCACTGCCCTCTTGGCCAGCCTTGTAATCCCTCTGAGCCTCACTTTCTTCACCTGTCCAGTGGGGTGGGGTGCAGCCCCTCCCCGCTAGGGTTGATGTCAGGATGGGCTCAGCACCCCCCAGTGTGGAAGCCACTGCTGCCCAGGAAGAGCTCGGGCACAGCCTGTGCACACCAGCTCTGTGGTCCCATACACTCTGATACTTACTGTCCGTGTCACTTGGGCAAATGACTCAATCTCTCTGAGCCCCCTTTGCAAAACGAGGCCAATTAACAGTGCCTGCTCGTGAAGTACTTCCACGGGCCTGGCCCAGAGGAGCACTGAGGAGGACGGACTGACCTCTGTCCCCCCGCAGGGTCTCCTCTGGGGTCTATGAGCCAGTCGTCATTGAAAGCCATTGAGGAGCGGGTGTCCAGGCTGGAGAAGGGCCCTGCCTTTGTGGGCGTCCAGACCCGCATCATTCCACGAGGGACCTTCCCCTTCGGATCACCGTCCACGCCGCATCTCATCTGTGCCTCCTCCACGCACTCCAGCCGCAGTCCTGCCCCAAAGCCTCATTCCACTGTCCTCCCATCCACGCTGGGACCCTCCCTCCTGGCCTGCTGGGGTCTGGGCACCACTGTGAACATTCTTCTCTGAACCACTAGAGGGCAGGACACATGGGCCCATGAAGTAGGTGGGCAAGACAATGATGGCCAGAATGCCCTGCTGGTGGCTGACCTGGTCCCTTGATGAGGACATGCAGTGGATCCTCACACACATGGAGCTGCTCATGGCTGAGGGACCCCTTGCCCTGTTGCCCTGTTGCCCTGTCCCCCGCTCTCTCTAGGAGCACCAGCTCAAATCATGCCCTGGCAGGGCTCTGTTCCATCACCCCCTTACCCTTGGGGGCCATTTCACCCCCTGAATCCTGCCACCGTGGCCCTGTGACTGCTTAGTGCTTCAGCTATCCCTCTCCTGTGCCCTGGGAGACCTGCCGGCAGCTGCCTCCTGGGAGCCAAGACCTCAGACCCTACCCATACTCCAGACTGAGACTCCCTCCCCCAGAGAATGTTCTCCTGCTGCCCGGGCAGCCTGCACTTTGCACACGCTTGTGTCCAGCACAGCCCCACTGGTCCTCGCCTGCCCTTCCCCTGATCCCTTCCCCGGGCTTCCTGGGCACTGCCTGCTGTGCAGTCTGTGGGCCCAGCTCTAGCAGCCCGGCTGGCACAGGGCCCTGTCTCTCCTCCCTCCAGCTAGCTGCAGCTCAGGCCCCAGGCCCAAGGCCCGCGCTGGGAAAGGTCTGAGCTTAGATGGTCGTTCTCCTCTGCCCAGGGCTGGGACCTGAGCAGCTGGTTTCCTGTAGGAAGCCAGAAAGGTGCCTCCCAAGCCCTTGGAGGTCAGGGGCCTGGCCGGGCGGGGCAAGCGCCACCCCCTTTCTCTCCCCTCAGGGTCAGCTGGCCCAGGCTGGGGCCACTGCTGGTGGGCTGTGACTGGACCAGCTGGAGCTGGCTTCCTGGCCAGAAAAGCCTCAGCCCTCCTCTGAAAGCATCCTCCTCTCTGGGCAGGGCTGGTGGGGTCCTTTAAAGGAGGGTTTCCAGCAGGGAGCAGCCTGGCCCTGCCCCTGCCCCCTCACTGAAGCCTCTGCTCTGAGCACTTTCTGCACCCCCTCCCCCCCAATCCTCATTACTTGCTTGATGGTAGGTACTGGCTGTCAGCCAGTCTCTGGACAGTCTTCCCTGTCACTCTTAATTTCACTCATTTTTTGTATAAACCCAGCAGGCTGGTGTTTACTTAATCTATACATTTTTCTCTTTTTTTCTTTTCTCCTTTTTTCTTTTCATTTTTTTGTAGGGTTCACAGTTTGACATTTTTTCCTCCCCCAGGTGAGGGGAGGTGGTTCTGTTCTCTGCCCCACCCACTGACTAGGTCCCCAGCAGGGCTGGGGATCTGGATGGGGGGCCAGGATACTGGTTCTCTCTCTGGTAGGGGTGGGAGTGAGGGTGTCCTCCCCAGGCTGGGAGGGCCCCTTGCCCCTCTGCCCCAGCTGGCAAGGGTTGGAGTCTTGGTCTTAGAACCTTCCAGCATTGGGACCAGAGTGTTTCTAGGATTTTGTTGTTGTTTTTAATCACCTAACTCTTTTAGAAAAAGAATGTTAGCAGGTGCCTGCCGAGGCAGGGTAACGCATTTGCTCCGGCTGGAGAAGGCCCTGGTCAGCTCTGTGGGTCCCTTCCTGTCCCGTAGACACCCGGCACTTTAAAAGGGGGCTGGCTGCACTGACTCCCAGAAGGTCGGGGGGTACCACCCTTCCCTCCTGTGTCTGCTGGACCTCAGCCCAGTGGGAAGGTACATTCAAGGTGTATTTGGTGTCTGATTCAAGATTCTGGGGCATTAGGCATAAAACAGCTGGCTTTGGTGTTGGGGAGAGCCCCTGAAAGTAGGAACCCTAACCCCACTGTAAATGAGGTCTGAACTTGACAGTCACCCCAGGAGACAGCCTCCCACATCCTCCCATGCCAGGCCCTGGGCCAGGGTCCTTGGACTAACTGAGAATTTGGCTGTAACCAAATTAATGCCGGAGCTGGGGGCCCAGAGCCCTGGCCTCACCCCACTGTGGGGGCCACCGGTTCACTCAAGCTCAGTGAATCCCCGTGAGGTGCCCACAGCTCCTGGACATAAAAATTCTATACAGAGAGCTAGAGAGGAATATATTAGAGATATTTTTGGAAAGGATTTGGTCTATGCAATGTCAGTTTGGAATCTCGGAAGACAGTTTAACGTTTTTACTAGGAGATTTAAAGAAAATAAATAAAGGTCTACAATATTTTTAGGTTATTTTTTTCTGGTCACCCCACAAACTGACCACACGGCATGATCTGCCAGGGTGGAGAATGTCCACGTTCTCTCTCTAGGGGGTTGAGCAGGGAGAGGGTGGGGTGGGGGTGGGGAGGTCTTTATTTTTTTTTAATCCCCCTTTCTAACCGAATGTTGCCGCCACCACACCGCGATTCAGTGGGCTGTGTTTGTACCTCTGTCCCAGCTTCTACTGTAGAAAATGACATTGTAAAGGGGGGTCAGCCTAGTGTCGGTGTCTTGATTTGGGGGAAAAATAAATGTTGCAGTTTTTGTTCGTTAATGGCATGGGGGTCCTCATTTGTTTTGCCAACTTGACTTTGGGGTCAGAAACACCAGGTGGATGTAAGGTGATGCTCCAGGCGTGGGGAAGATGTAGGTGGCCAGGGTTCTCCAAGTCCTGGCTGAAGTCACAATAATTCCCACCTTTACTACACCAGAGTCCTGGGGAGGAAACCGAGGCCCAAAAGTGTGGTTTCTTGCCAATCTCAGACCTAGTAAGTGGCAGCTCTGACCTCAAAGCCCAGGTTCTAACTGTTCTGCAGACCTCCCTGGTGGCCAGGTGCCACTAATACATGTGCCTGAAGACACAAAGCTCTCTGTGCCTCCATTTTCTCAGCAGCAAATGAAGTTGTAGATCAAATGAGAACCTGCGTGAACAGCTTGACCTAGGGAGGTGCTGAGCTTGTTCCCAATCTCTAAATCTCCAGGCCGGGCCCTCTCACTCTCTGCCCCAATCTAAAGTTACAGAGGAGTCTGCACCAAGCTCTGAGAAACACATGTCACCCTGGACCCTTAATGAGCTCAGGAGTGGCAGGAAACCTCTGTGGCTTTGGACAGGCGGAAGCGACCAGACTACCAGGCCTTGCCCCAGCCATGGTGCTGCCTTGTCCCCATCCCTTTTCAGGGCTGATGCCCAGGCACAGCCCCTGTGAGCCCTGGGGGCTGATTCTCCATCCGCGTTTCCAGTACACACCTGGAGACAGAAAAGTTGGCTCTCACTGGAGCCCAAAGTCTGTCCTGAGACAGGGAAGGAATTGGGCTACAGAGCAGAAAGGGTTGCTCCTTTGAAACACAGTAATGCTAAGTGAAAAGTCAGCACACAAAATGGTAGGAAAGAAAAAAGGATGCTCCTATGAGCTTTGGGAGGGCAGTCCCCATCATCAGAGATGGCTCAGACAACCCAAGGTGGCCGATGCTGCCAGAAGGGGCTTGCCAGGTTCAGGCCTGATCTCAGCGGGCCACCCCAACCCCCACCCCACCCCCAAATGCTGTACACTGTAGCATTCCACGATCCAAAAAGCCATCAAATCTTAAAGCCGGTTGGTTGATTCAAAGCTCCTACTTTGTGCGAAGCTCCATTCTCAGCACTGGGGACACATACCCCTGACTATCCGCAGGGCCAAATCAAGTCAATCGGCTAATTCAAACACGGTGACAAGTGTCATCAGGGAGACACTTGGGGCTGTGGCGCACAGAGGAGGGAACAAACCGCTTTCCAGCTGCGAAGGTGACTTCCCTGGGTTGCGTGGCATCCCATGAAACCGGACTAATGAGGCACAGCCTCCCCATGCTCTCAGATGAAAGGGCCTCCAAGCCTGGGGAGGGGCCCGCGGACGCACCCAGGCCGGGCACAGTCTGGGTTGCTGCCTGGGCTGCCGCGACACTCAAGACCGCAGAGGCAGACGGGGCGGGGGGCAGGAAGTGAAGAGAGAACAGGCGACGGTAAGGGGACGCCTCCCCTGATAGCCCATTGAGACCCTCCCCATCCCTGAGGACTCGAATTAGCCCCTCCTCCCCCTCCTAACCGGGCGGGAAACGTTCTCTGCATCCTCCGCGCAACAGACAAATTAGGGCCTCGGGATGAGGGCTAGGACTGTAGGTGCTGGTGTTGGCTTCACCACAGCCTTGAACTGTGATCTCCCGCAAGTCCTCGCCCCTCTCTGAGCCTCATTATCCCCATCTGAAAGTGAGACTTCTGGGCCCCCACCCCACCCGGCTCTGGCCTTGCGACTTGGGGATATTTAGAAATGGGCTTTTCTTCCGGGGAGAGATCGACTGCGGCCACGAATACCACGCAGTCTGGATTCTCAACTCTGACCCATTACCTACGAAGATTCGGGAACCTGTACCACAGTGCTCTCAAGAAACTACATTTCCCGACATGCAAAGCGGGGAGGCGGTGCCTGCGCGTCTTAGACCTTGTAGGCCCGGGCCAGCGTAAGGACTACGACTGCCGGCGTGCCACGAGGCCGAAGGCCGGAAGGGCCCGGATCCGGAACCGGATGTAGCTTGGTGCTCCGGGGCGGAGTGCGGGGAAATGGTGAGTGTGGGTTGTGATGGTTGGGTTGGGGATCCCGGGTCTCTTTAGGAGCAAGGGTTTGGGCACTGGGACTCGGGGTTGGCCCCCCCCGTCGGCCCATTGTACGGATAAAAACTCCAGACCCGGAGCTCCGCCAGCATAATCAAGCTGCGATGTCCCCCGACCCCCATTAGTACACCTGAACGGGGAGAATCACTCAGTCAACTAAGCCCTGCCTTTTCTCCAGGCCACGGGGACAGACCAGGTGGTGGGACTCGGCCTCGTCGCCGTTAGCCTGGTCATCTTCACCTACTACACCACCTGGGTGATTCTCTTGGTATGTGTACTTACCCCGCCCTCTCTCATCTCCATTCATGGATCTAGCAGCCAGCCCCTAACATTATTTAAACAGCTGTGTGACTGGAACTGTGAGAGTTGCTCTACCGAAATATCTCTTGAAATCTCCAGAACAGCACTATGAGGAAGATGTTTGTGCTGTCCACATTGTATAGATGAGGAAGCTGAGGCTCAGGGAGAAAGGTCGGCCGGAGGTCCAACCCTTACCTGCTACACTGTAAAGCCCTCTTCCTGATTTGCCCTGTCCCTGAAGGAAGGTCAGGTCCTTCTGGTTATCCTGCTGGCTCCTGGGCACGATGGGTGCCAGTGGATTTTGTGAGAGCCTTTAGGATTTGGGATGTGGGGTGGTGGTTGGTTACTGCTTAAGAAGTGCAGTGTGTTTGGACGGCAAAGTCTTGCAGGACTTGGTAACTTGGAGAAAAGGGTGAGGAAAATAAGAGGTTGGGGCCCAGGCTGGGCATCACTCCAGGCTTCCTCATGTACCCTTTTCCCCTGTTAGGCTGTGAGGGCCTTGCGGCAGGTCCTTTGTATTCTGTACCCTGCCAGATCCCCAGCACTACCAACTTAGGGCAAGTGCCCTGTAAACAACTACTTAAGTGAAGGAAGGAAACAAACCAAGGCACACAAAATGCCATGATCTTAAAGAAAAGCAAATGCTGTCCCAGTGGTTTGAGCTGGGGCAACCCCCGAGATGGAGGAGGTGGAAGGTGGGGTTTGGTTGGGGGTGCTGAGCGAGGCCAGGAGTGCTCACCAGAGCTCTGCCCTGGATACCAGCCATTCATCGACAGCCAGCATGTTATCCACAAATACTTCCTGCCTCGAGCCTACGCTGTGGCCATCCCCCTGGCTGCTGGCCTCCTGCTGCTCCTGTGTGTGGGTAAGTCACCACGCCCCTGGGCGGGGTGTCAGGGTGGGGGCCAGGGCGGTGACCCTCTCTCACCCCTGAATTTGTGGCTGCATCTGGGCACTTGCTGGACTTCTGCTTGAGGCCCCTTGCCCTGAACTCACCTGGGGAGTTGTCTGCTGACCCTTCAGGGCCACCATCAGTCTTCCAGATGCTTGGGGCCCACTGGGCTGTAACGGGAAGTCTCCCTTTGCTCTGCTCATACCTCAGTCACCTCTCACCCTCTTGTCACGCTGGCTCGGGATTCCTGCACCTTTCTCATCTCCCATGGTTTAGTGTGTGCATGCCCTTGGACTGTGTCTTCGTCATTACTGTGTTCTCAGCACCTATGCAGGCCAAGGCTCCAGAAAGTGGTTTGGGCCCTGGCTGGTGGGGCTCAGTTGGTTGGAGCACCATCCCACAACCGAAGGGTTGTGGGCTCGATTCCCGGTCAAGTCACATACCCGAATCACCGATCCAGGTGTATGGGAGGCAAGCAATCAGTGCTTCTCTCTAGCATTGTTGGTTTTTGCTCTCTTTTCTTTCTAAAAGCAATGAAAAAAATGTTCTCAGGGGAGGATTAAAAGTAAATAAATAAATAAAATGGTTTGAATGAGTCAACAGTCAAATGATGGGGTGGGTGGATGCTGGGTGTTGAGTGGTTGAGTGGGCAGGTGGGTGGGCAGGCGGGTGGATAGGGCATTGCTGGTGGGCGTGATAGTGCAGTGGATCTTGAGTCCTGTAGAACCCGAAACACTAAATGCAGCAAATGATGACTAGGGAGATGACCAGGTGGCCTGGAGCGGGGTTGGGAGGTGCTTGGCCACATGTATGTATGGGTGGCTCTGCCCCGCCGTGCCTTGCGCTGGCCTTCCAGCAGTCCAAGCCCCGACCTCACCCCGCCTTTTTCATCTGCATATTCCAGGAGTGTTCATCACCTACGTGATGCTGAAGAACCAGAAGGTGACCAAGAAGCCTCAGTGAGGGCTCTGCAGGGATGAGGCTGCCAGCCCCTCCTCTGCCTCTCCCTTTGGGCATACCGAGGGTGGGGGCCCACAGTACTGGTCCGCACACTGCAGCCCCCTCAAGCATGGCTGCCCTGCAGACGCCCCCAGGGATGGAGCCGTTCAGGACTGGCCCCTGACTGACCAGAACCCCACTCCTCCCTGCTCACCCCTCCAGATCAGGAGGGAGAACCTGGAAGTCTCCTCTCCCTGTTCGGGCTCACGGTCTGAAAGACGCTCGTCCTCCCTATCTCACCTTCAGGCCCCCTGCCACGTTTTCCTCTGGGTTCTACCCTCTTGCCTCAGTTTCCCTCCTGTCACTTGCTGATGTTGGAATTGGCAGGTTCTGAGACATCATGTGGCCTCTCCCCCGTGTCCTTTTCCTTCCTGAAGATAGCTTTCCCAGGTCTGATGTAGCCTGGGACCCCATAGGACTTCTGGTCCTGGAAATCCTAGTGGTGTCGGGGGGACTGACATGCCTCCGGACCAGGACCAGGCTTCAGGGCACATTAAGATGGTCACAGACCTACTTCTCATGGAGGCCCAGCCCCTCAGCCCTAGCACCAGCCCGTTGGGGAGCTGGACAATAAACCTTGATGGTGTGTTTGTCTCTGTGCCATCCCTGACCAGGGGTGCTAGGCTTTGGGGGCCGGAGAGGGGCTGGCAGGTGGTCACTGCATTGGTCTCAGGTGCCTCCTGGGTCATGCCTGCACTGGACACAAGACAAAGCTGGAACCCAGGGCAACTGCAGCACTGACTTGGGGCAGCACACGCTGGGGACTCCTGACAATCTGCCAGACCCCCTGGCAGCCTTCACCATGCTGCCTCTGTTGGCCCAGCCAGCATGCACTGGTGTTTAGGGGTCCTCAGGCTGGTCTCCTAAAAGCCTAAGCCTGCTGTCCATCTTTTACACCAGCAGCTCGACTTGGTGTGTCTCTGAGCAGTGAGGGCTGCTACCGAGCCAGAGCAGGACTGGTTCTGCCGTGTTCAGGTTGACTGACCTGGCACAGGCCTGGCCCTAGCCCTGCAGCAATCCCTGCATACTCCTCTGGGCAGCCAGCTGTCCTGTGCACAGTGCCTAATGTAAGCCTCCATCCTATCACACCTGGGATGTTCACTCCCCACGTTTAGCGGAGGTGTCAATTCTCAGACTGAGTGCAGACATACCTGCACTGCCCCCTCCCAGTCCCCCAGGCGGAGCTGCTCCCCTGGGCTTTAGGTCTTGTCCTTTCCCACTATTGTGGCAGGAGCCTCCGGATTCTGATGCCCCACTCTCCTGGGAACAGCCTCTGCCTCTCAACAAGGTCTTCCTGGCATTTCCTAATAGGGTCCTGGCTCTCACTCAGGGACTTTCCATCAAGCCAGCAATTCCCCCCAAGTTTCTGCCCCCTCTCCCCTTCATAGTCAGACTTCCCAATGGGTATTCACACCTGCTTCCTGCACTTCCTTACCTCTACTGTGCCCAGCCCAACCCCAGGGGGGTTGCACCCACCCACACGACCAGTGGTATCGGCTTTTTAAGTCCAAAGCACATTTCCTCGACTCCTGCCATGTGTGGCCTGTGACATCCCCCTTGGGTGCACCCACCCTCGTATGTTCTGACGTCTCATTCTATTTTATGTCTTATGTCCCTCAGAACTCTGTCACAGGGTTTCCCACCTCCCGCTCTCCCTGGGTGACCTGGCCTCTACCCAGACTTGCCCCCAGCCTGGCTGTCTCCTGAGTGGCCCTGTGTTGCACATGCACCAGCCACCCAGCTAATGTCTCTATTGAATGTCATAATAGCACCTCGAGTTCATCCCATCGGGACCTGAATTCTCTCTCAGGACCCTCCCTCCCAGATCTGGCTCTCCCCTCACAGCCTGCACCCTCTTGACCGGTGTCATTCTGTGTCCCTGACCCTAACCTGGCGTTCCTCTCCTGTGCCCCTAGCCACAAGACCCCGAATCCTGTCAATTCTACCCCTCAACCCCCAGCCATTCTGAATGTGAAGCCACCATTCTCTGCCTTAGATCACCGCAGTTTTCCTTGTGTTCTCCCTCTGCACCTAGTCCCCTTCAAATGGATTGAATAACAATGAGTGACCTTTCAAAAACAACAGAGCATCTTCCTCATGCACTTATAATGCTTCTCTGGGCCTCCCCCCCTCTCCATACCATAGGCTGTCTGCAAGAACCTGCACGTATGCCCCTCACTTTTCTTTCCTGCTCACACCACCTGCTACCATGCTGGCCTTTCCTTTCCTGGGACTCACCGTGGCCCTTGGCACATCCCAGTCCCGCTGGCTCAACACATACTTACCAAACATTGGTTGGTGCCAGGTGCTGAGCCGGGAAGTGCACGCCTTGTGTGGCTTCTGCCTTCCTGGCACCCCCATTCTAGGAGGAGGTTTGGTAAACAAATGAACAATCTCCAGCAGTGTCATGTGTGACAAAGAGAAAGCAAGGTGCTGTGATCAAGAACAAGGAGAAGGAACACAACGAGGAGTCGACCAAGGTGATGAGGGAATAAGGAAATGAAAGTCCGAGGAAGAGGATTTCAAGCAGAAGGGCACTCGCAACGCCCCCTACGTGTGAAAGTTTTTGGTAGCCAAGGACTAGGGGGAGTCCTGTGGCTGTGTAGTGGATGCAGGACCTAGTGAAGGCTTTCAGCAAGAGTGACATCATCTGCTTTATACTTTTTAAAGATCTCGCTAGCAGCTGTGTTTCCCCCATTCACCACCGAATCCCCGAAGCCTAACACTGCTCCCGGCCCATAGTATGTGTTAAAATACACGTGTTGAATGAATGCTTGCCCTAGACTTCCTCCGTAACCTGGAGGTAATCACTTCTCTCTCTGGACCTTAGTTTCCTCACCCGAAACACGGTGGATGGGAATTTCACCCCAGAGTGTGTGGGCGGGACTGTATTTAGCTTACCTGCCTCCTAGAGCAGCGTCGAGAATCGGGGGAGGAAAGCCGGGGAGGGTAGGGGAGGATGGTCTTCCCTCCCAGGGACCACAGCCAACGCGCCGCGCCGCACCCCCACCCCACCCCACCCCACCCTGGACCGTGGGTCCGAAGGATGCTGCAGCTCCGGGGGCGGGACCCACAGGCGGCTCCCGCGTGGATTGGGTGCAGCCGTGACCGGCGCCACGCTATTGGTTAGTCCAGAAGCAGGGGCCGGGCCCGGCTCCCGCAGCCCGGTTGCCCAGCGGCTGGGGATTCGGCCAGAGCCCGAAAAGCTGCTGCGGGGCACTATGGCCGCGCCGAGCCCGGGACCCCGCGAGGTAGGTGCTGATCCGAGAGAGGATAGTAGAGGGAAGGGTTTGGGAACAGGAGACAGGCTTCCCCTCCCGTGCGGGGGTGGACACACCCCCACCCAAGCTCGGGAGGGGTCCTGCATTGGGCGGGAACCGGGACACGCCCCACGTGGAAATCTCAGGTATGAAGGGGAAAGCAGGGAGGGTATGCCTCGAGTTAATTTCTTCAGTTTTTTCGTGGGGGAAAATGGAGGTGATAATAAAACCTCCTCCTTCATAGGGCTGTTAGGAGGGCGAGTTCTCAGCCAGTGCTGGTCACGGGTGGGTGCCCACTACTAATGGGTCCGCGGCTATGACCTCTGCTCCGTGCTCATCTTCCGAGCCGGCCCGGAGGAACTCAGCACAGATGAGTGGAATAGAGGACCGAACCACTGGCAGCGTGCACAGCTCCTGTCCAGGGCTCCTGTGCACAGATCTCAAACTCCACAGTAACAGCAGTTAGTATCTGCCACCACGTCCTTTGAGTTTCACAGATAAGGAAACGAGGCCCGGAAGGTCAGGTGGCTTACCTAAGGTTGCACAGCTGGTGAGAGATGGTCAGTCTTGGGCCAGGTTTGGCTGCAGAACTGCATTTTCTGCTTAATGCTGATAATAACTACCACTCTGTTTTGGGGTGCTGACTGCATGCCAGGGACTGTGTGGCCCCTCTCAACAACCAGTGAGGTGGGTACCAGAATTATTCGTATTTCACAACCGAGGAAACTGAGGCAGAGGGGGGCTCAAAGTGGTGGAGATGGGACTCAGAACCATATCTCCCCCCTGTGTGATGCTGCCACACGCTCATTGCTTCTTGTGCCTTCTGCCACCAGGTCCTGGCCCTCTCCCCAGAGGCTGGACGCAAAGCATCTACCTCAAGGTCCGGCCGCCGTGGCCTTCTCTGGCGGCTGCGAGACAAGCAGCTGCGCCTAGGCCTGTTTGAGATCAGCCCGGGGCACGAGTTGCACCGGCTGACATGCATGATGCAGGCAGGGCTGTGGGCGGCCACCCAGGTCTCTGTGGACCACCCACGTGCGGTGAGTGGCCAGTCTGCTCTACGCACCCATGGTAGCCCAGGCTGATGCCATGTCTTGCTAATACTATAGAGTGGGGGTCAGAAAGAACTATAAGGGGAGGGAATCGGGGGGGGGTACAGGGAGGGAAGGACATTCTGGGGTTGGGACGGAGGCCAGGAAGCCAGAAAGTCCAGGGTGTGCCACCTGACTCAGGTGGTTGCTGTGTGACTCTCGGTGGGCCTCTGCCTGTCTTTGGGCCTCAGTGTCCCCTTCTGTGTAATGCATAATGACATGGTCTGTGGGGCTCTCCCAGTTCTGCCAGGGTGTATGGTTGAGAAGGGACCCTACCCCCACCCCGGCAGCACAGCCCATCCTCCCAGGAGCTCAGGCTGGGGCCAGGCTGGCTCAGCAGAAAGGGCTGCCCAGCTGCAAGCTCAGCAGCTGGACAGGCCCGGGTGAGCACGTGTGTTATTTGTGTGTGTGCACAGTGTGATCGCATCCCACAGGTGCAGGGGCCTAGAGGGTCTGAGAGAGTGTAGGAGCCAGAGAGGGGGGTCCTTTAAATCTCATCGCCTGCTGAAAATCACAGCCTGACCTCACTGCCTGCGGATTATCTCCCATGGACCCCCAGTACTGATCATGGCCTCAGCATCTTGTTGATTCAAGGCCAGGGGCTAACTGCCCAGCCTAATTCACACTCCATCGCTCCCTTACTCATTTCAGCCACTTGGGCCCTCCCTCCCTTCCTGGTGGCCACCAGTGCTGTTCTCACTGCACTGAGCACCCTCCTCCTCCTCTCCACTGCCCTTCAGATTTCAGCTTCCACATCGCCCCCAGGAAGCCTCTGATCCTGCCCCTCCCAGGCTGAGTCAGGCAGGTCCCTTGGCTTCAAGGCCATCTCCTTTTACTGAGATGACATCCAGCTTCACTGTGTGTCTGGGTGAATGTGCCAGGCGCTAGGGACCCAGCTCTGGAGGAGACATACCCGGGACCTGCCTCCGGTCACTCTCTCATCCTCCCTGCCGCTCTGGGGCTGTCTGCAGGCCCCATCTGCCCACTTCAGGCACACCCAGGGCAGTCCCTGTTCCCTGGAAGAATCAAATTGGGGAAGGGGTGAGGCCAGATGCAGAATGCTTGGAGATCCCAGGTCTGGCAATGGGGAGCTGAGACTTGCTCTGAGTCCTTCTGCCCCTCCTTGCAGGGGCTGCCCACTGAAGAGGATTTCTCCGAGGTCCTGACCCAGGTTCACGAGGTACGAAGCCTCAGAGTACTGCAAGGAGGGGGCAGATGCCATCTTAGTTCTGTCTCCTCAGTTTCCCCGTGGGTGCAGAGCCTCCGGGCCTTCAGGAAGGGTTGCCCCCCGCCCCCGCCCCACTAGGGCCAACTGCACACACCTGGGCCCCAATGGACACTCTTGGGGCTGCTCTTCCTCCCCTGCAGGGCTTCGAGCTGGGCACCCTGGCCGGCCCAGCCTTTGCCTGGCTGCGCCACTCCCTAGGCCTGGCCGAGGAGGACTACCAGGCCGCCCTGGGGCCCGGCAGCCCCTATCTGCAGTTCCTCAGCACCTCCAAGAGCAAGGCCAGCTTCTTCCTGTCGTGAGCTGGCAGCAGGAGTGGGGAAGGCGTGGGAGTGGGGTCCTGGGATGGAAGGTGGCTTTTGGGGAGAGAAATAGAATGGTCAGGTCAGGGAGGGTCCCAGCCAGATAGAGGCCGGAGAAGAAACTGAGGGCAAGGGCCTGGCCCTGGGCAGACAGCCACACACCCACAGGAGAGGTCAGGGAGCCTGGTGGGCACCGCTCCCACCCGGCCTAGGCGGTGACCTGTACCTCCCGCCCCTCCCCCCGCCCCAGCCATGACCAGCGCTTCTTCCTGAAGACCCTGAAGCCCAGGGAGGTGCGGGTGCTGCTCGCCCACCTGCCCCGCTACGTCCAGCACCTGCAGCGGCACCCGCACTCGCTGCTGGCGCGGTTGCTGGGTACGGTGGGCCAGGGACCCGGGACTGCTGGGGCGGGGCGGGAGGGACCAGGGAGTGGGGCGCGGAGTACCTGAACTTGGCTAGATGAGGGGGACTGGAGGCCGGATCTGACTGCAGGTAGAGGCAAGGTTTCCTAGGTGGTAGTTTAGGGGGACCTGCTGCGGGGGGAGGTCCCCAAAAGAGGCGGGGTTGGGGTTGGACAATCCTTGGGGAGGAGTGTCCTTCTCTCCAAGAAGGACATGTCTTGTCCTCCCCAGAGACATGTGGGCGGGGCGTCTTTGGGGCAGAGTCTAGAGGCGGTTGAGTCTCAGATTCCTGAAGAAGGGGTCTGGTGCCGCAGCGGGACAGGCAGGATCTGGATGCTGCGGAACTCGAGGGGGCGTGGCCTGGAGCAGGAACTAGGATGATTCGGCCCCTGGGTTTTAGAGTCTGGGGCCCCTCGCCTGGCATCTCTCTCTCCTTCCAGGTGTGCACTGTCTGCAGGTGACCCAGGGCAAGAAGGTAGGTGAGGCCGAGTAGAGGGGTTCCGGGCGAGAGGGGGCAGCTGCAGGGTGAGAGCCTGCCCTTCCTCACCCCCACCCCTGCCCCCAGACATACTTCATCATCATGCAGAGCGTCTTCTACCCAGCTGGCCGCATCTCTGAGAGGTGAGTTGGTCTTGTGGGGCCTTAGTCCCCCTGGGAAGATGCCACCAGAAGGATTTGCACTCACCAGGTAGATGGCAAGACTGAGGCCCAGGGGGAAAGGACGTTCCCAGGATCTCCTGATGGGTCAGAGACCGCGGTGCCCACGACTAGCATCTCTCGAGCACTCATTGTGCACTGGGCGCCGTGTTGAGACATTTGCCTTTGTAATCTGTGTTCCGGTAACAAAGCGGAGGGGTGGGAGTTGTTTTCACCCCCATTTTATAGATGAGATGCTGGGGAGGAGGGCCACACAGTTACTGTGTGAAGAGCAGGGAGTCAAGCCCAGCCTGGGAGTGCCTCCCAACTGTGACTCTGTCCTCCTTGAGGCTCCCCAGTACTGTTCCTCGGGGCCTCCGAGGGTAAGACCCCTGTGTCTGGGACCCCCCCAGGCATGACTAGGTGCTGAGAGTCAGGCACAGGCAGGGGTAAAGCCTGAACTGGGCTTCCAAAGGCCTGAGTTCAAGTCCCTGCTCTGCTCTTTACTTACTGCGTGGTCTTGGGCAAGTCGAAGAAACTCTCTGATCATTTCTATTATCTCTAATATGGGGACAACAGCAGAGCGGGATTGTGCTGAGGACTTGAGCAGTTGCCTGGTGGGAGCTCTCATTTTCTCTCGTTCCTCATTATTCCTTGTGAGAGTCCCTGTGTATCTCGAGTCTGTGTTCCCTCATGTCCCCCGACTCCCCTCGCCTCCAGGTATGACATCAAGGGCTGCGAGGTGAGCCGATGGGTGGAGCCGGTGCCTGAGAGCAGCCCCCTTGTCTTGGTGCTGAAGGACCTCAACTTTCAGGGCAAGACCATCAACCTGGGTGAGCCATGGAGCAGTCACTGCCTGCACTTCCTCCATTCGGGGTGTAGTTCAGAGGGTGTCCTTGGCACCACTCTCTGCCCAAGTCATCAAGAACCGAGATTCTGGAGTCAGGCAGACCAGGGTTCAGATCCGGGCTTCACAATTTAGTGGCTAGGTGACCAAGGCAGATTACAGCTGAGTTTCCTCATCTGCGAAAGGGGGTAGTGATGACACCTGCCCTCTTGGGGCAGATGCGTGCAGAGCCCTCAGCACCTTGCCTGGCGCACTGCGGGCACTCGGGCAGGGGTGCTGATGCTTCAGCAGGGCCCCAGCGGAGCTGGCTGCTCCGGCAGATGGAACTAGACACCACCTTCCTCCGGGAGCTCAATGTGCTGGATTACAGCCTCCTGATGGCCTTCCAGCATCTCCAGGAAGATGAAAGGGGGCCAGGTGGCCTCCTGTTCCGCACAGCCAGGTAGGTGCCACTGCAGGGTTAGGGCAGAGTGCCACCCTAGGGCAGCCTGGCCATGCTTCCAGGGTCAATTGGCTGGAGCCCCCGGAGGAGGTGGCAGCTTCACTCCCCCGCCTCCCCGTCGGCCCCCAGGTCTGTACAAGGGGTACAGAGCCCAGATGAGCCCGGAGCTCAGAACCGCCGGCTGCTGCCCGATGCCCCCAACGCCCTTCACATCTTGGACGGCCCGGAGCAACGCTATTTCCTGGGTCTCGTGGACCTCACCACCGTCTACGGGCTCCGCAAGCGGCTGGAGCACCTGTGGAAGACGCTGCGCTACCCCCACCGCACCTTCTCCACCGTCAGCCCGGCTGTCTACGCCCGGCGCCTCTGCCAGTGGGTGGAGGCGCACACTGAGTGATCAGCGTCTGGCCGCGCGCTCCCCATCTGGACAAAGGGTGCGCGTTTGGAACGCCTGTTCCAACCTGGTCAGGGCAACGGATCGGGCTCCCCTCACCTGCTGTTCCTCCAGCTGGCCCCCAGAGGGCAGAATTCCCTAAGTAATAAGACACAACCTGGTCTAAGGGCAATGCTGTGCCTGGCATTGTGCCAGGGACTCCCCACATTAGCTGATTCAATCTTCAAAAAAAAATTGCTATTATTCTCTTTTTACAGACCACGAACTGGAGGCTCATGGGGTGAAGGGACTGAGCAAGATGACTTAGCAATAAATGCCAGAACAAGGACTCGACTATGCCTTTTGGACTCAGGAGCCCTATTCTTACTCATCAGCTCCTGCAGCCCTGTCCTCATGCTGTGGGAAAGGGGGGAAGCCTAAGGCTCCAGCTCAGGCCCTTTGTCGTCCAGATGGGGAAACTGAGGCCCAGAGACTTTAAGGGGGCTTATGCACGGGTAAGTGGCAAGGCCAGCCCGAGAACCCGTGTCTCCCTCCTTCTCCCTCCTCCTCCCTCCCCCCTGGCTCACGGAGGGCCCACTGGCCTCCTTCTGGGGTGGCCCCTCTATCCTGCAGCTCTGGGATGCACTGTGTTGGGGCCGCTGTTGACCTTGAGTGAGTTCTGCCTTGTTCTAAGTCACTTCTCTCTTCTGAGAAATGGGGCAGGGGTTGGTGGGCAGACTGAGGGCCCTGGCCAAAGACGTCACCAAGAGCAAAGAAGCAAAGTGCCTACAGAGCCCCTGATAATCCCTTCTCCCTCCTCCAGGAGACTGCAGCCTGGCCTCTGACATCCATCCAGTCTGACCGTGCCCAAGCCAGCCTTTCCTCTGGTGCTGCTCTGAGGGCCTGCTGTGTGACGGGGGCAAGGTGCTAAACCTCTCTGTGCCTCAGTGGTCTAATCTGTAAGGTGGAAGGATGAAAATGGACCTCCCGAACTCATTCAGTGTTTATTGAGCACCTGCTATGGCTTGGGGGACGCGGGGTGGAGCAGGAGGCCCAGATTCACCTCTGAAGAACTCAGTGCGGAGTGTGGTGGCGGCGAGGAAAGCAGCCTGGGGCGACAAAGCCTTGTGGAAGAGCACGGGACGATGCAGCTCAGGGAAGGGGCCCCTCCTAAGTACAGGATGGGCCGTGGTTTCTAATCTCTAAACTGAGAGCAGAAGGGTTGGGTGCAGCCCTGGGAAGGCCCCAGGCTAAGGGCACAGCAACGGGTTGAGGCGAGAGAGGATGGCCTTTGAAATAAAGCAACATGTGTCTGTGGTTGGAGTTGAGAGCGTGGTGAGGGGCTACATGGGCCAAACATCATCTCCTGGAGGAGCTGACCCCCAGGACTGGGTGACTCTGGACCTTGGGAAAGCCACTCAGCTACGCCAAACACTGCCGTTCCATTTGTCTTCAGAGGAAAGGAGGAAAATGGCTGATGAAGAAGGGACAGGAAAGGGAAAGCTTATGTTGCAGGCTTGGAGTGTGGGTGCCTGGAGGTACGATATACAGATACAGATGTAAGTATAGGTATGTGATTGACATCACCCCTAGATACCGGGTGACCTTCGGCGACAACCTTTCTGAGCTAACACAAGCCTGGGAGAATTTCCGGTTCTGACTCAGTAGGAAGTCGAGACATCCGGTGCACTCAGCTCAGCGCCCACCCGGGAGATGGGTGGGCGGTGGAAATATGGCTGAGGTAGGGTAGCTCTGCAGGGAGCTGGGGTTTGGCTCCACATTTACCCGGGGTCTGGATCCACAGGGCTAAGTCAGAGCCCCAGAGCCCTGCACAGCGACATAAGGATAGCTCAGCCCCTCCCTCCCCTGGGGTCTCTGGCAATGGCCTGAGGGGCGACAGGGAAATGACTTGTCCAAACCTCACGGGGCCTGGGACTCCTGGCTTTCCTAACTCGTGCATTCAGCAGACCTCGTGTGTATTAGGCACTGTGCAGATGCTAGAAATGCCCTGAAGACTCGGCTGGCCTGACTGCCCACGCGGAGCTCAGAGTCTAATAGGTGGGTAGACCACAAACAAGAAAACCATCATACACAGGATGATTTTTGCACGTGACAGTACTTGAAAAAGATAAATCAAGGTGGGACTGGAAGGATGAGAGTGCAGTGTTGGACAGAGTGGTTGGCAAGGAGGAGACACGAGCTGAATGACAAGAAGGAGCTGGCCATGTGATTAGAGCAACCCTGGTAGTAGGATATAGCAAATGCAAAGTCCCTGAGGTGGAAATGAGCTCCATGCGATTCGGGGGGTGGAAGGGCGGCCCAGGTAGGTGGAGGGTGACTCAGTGGGAGGCAGGAGTCCAAACTGTGCACAGCTTTGGGCAGGGGAAGAAGAGCGGCTTTTGCCAAAACCAAACTGAAGAGCTTCCGCTGACACCGCGGGACTTTCCCGGGTCGCGCGCTGCACAGGCGAGATCCATCCGCACCTGCACCGAGGGGGCCCAGGACGTTTGGGCAGGTCCCTGTCTCAGTGTAGCCTGGGCAAGGAGGGAGTTGCCTCTCTGGGAAAGGAACCGTCACTTCACCAGCCACGGGGGCGACGGATGAATCCATAGGGAACTCCCCATTGTCCCCTAGGAGCTGTGTCTGTGAGAACAGAAACCGGACAGATGGGGACCTGGGGGAGGCTAAAGGGCACCCTCTGTGCGCCGCGCCTTGTGTGAATGAGGAGCCCCAGAGGGAGACTGACTGGGACCACTCCCCTTGAGGTATGCCCAGGGCGGGGAGAAGGACACTAGCAGGGTTTGTGGTCAAAGGAGGCCTAGGGGCAGGGCCACTTCAGCAGGACGGGGAGAGACACCGAGGGCTGGAGCCCCAGCGTGGGGGAGCTGGCTTTGCACCGGAGCGGAGGAGGCTTGGAAAGTTGCTGCAAGTTCCACACGGGAACCTGGACTCTAAAACAGGGCCAGAGCAAGAGAACAGGCGGGTTCTAGGGGCCGGGGCCCCGCAGAGGGTGGTGGGTGTGGTAGGGGCGGTAAGATGAGCTTTCTGGCCTATGAAGTATTTTGTAAAAAACAAAACCAACCAAACAAACACTTTAGCCCTGGCTGGTGTGGCTCAGTAAACTGAGCATCAGCTTGCAAAATAAAAGGTCGCTGGTTCAATTCCCACTTGGGGCACGTGCCTGGGTCGTGGGTCAGGTCCCGAGCTGAGGGCGTGGGAGAGGCAACCAGTTGATGCTTCTCTTGCAGATCGGTGTTTCTCTCTCTTTCTCCTACCCTCCCCTCTCTCTAAAAATAAATTTAAAAATCTTTTTAAAAAAGCCACTTTTGATAGAAAGCGTGCTCTCTGCTGTACCTCAGGCCTTTCCTTCCCTGCTGTACCATATCTGCCCCTTCAGCTCTTTCCGACCCCTGGAGGCACTTGAGTTTGAAGTCTCCAAGGGGCCCCATCTGAACCTTCCAATGGGACACATTTCAGCATTTGCAGACGCCCTGCACTGAGTTGTCCGGGATTTGGAGGACGCTTTGGGAAGGAGTCTGTTGGGAAGTGAAGCTCAGTGGTCAGCCAGCTTGAAACTCCAGGCAGCCTGACCCCAAGTCCCCCAATTTCAGAAACAGAAAAACTCAAGGCTGACTGCAGCCAGACCTGAGCAACTCTGACACCCTCTAGGTTGTCAGAGGACGGGCCTTTCCACCAGCGGTCGCCCACTCCTAACCGGGCCAGGAGGGTATTTTATTTATTTTTATTTTTAAATTGAATTTATTTTCCACCCAGTTCCCCAACCCCCTCCCCTCTGACAGCTGTCAGTCTGTTCTTTATATCTATGAGTGTTTCTATTTTGTTTGTTAGTTTATTTTGGGGACGAGCTTGGACAAATGACAAGGACAGAAAAGATGGACTAGGAGGCTGACTCTACAGAGTCAGACTCTACGCTCCCCCGCCGCCCCGCCCCGCCCCGCCCCGCCCCGCTCCGCCCCTCTGCCCCGCCCTCACCCGCAGGCGGCCGGCCGTTCAAGTCCCTCCTTACCCGCGCAGGCCGCGCTCCTAGGCTCCGCCCCTGACGCTCAAGTCCCACCCACACCATTCTCCTCCCCAAGTTCGCAGCCCTAGCTCCCGCCTCCGGCAGCGCACATTCCACTTCCAGCCTCTTAGAGCCGCGACTAAGGCGTCTCTTGTGCCCCGGGGCTCCAGCTTTCAGCCCGGCTCGCCCGGTCCGCGGGCCATGGATCTCCCAGTGGCGGATCGAGAGCAGTCGGCGCGTTCCAACTTGCCCGCCCGGTTAGCTCCCGGCTGGGGGAGGGGGGGTGAAAACCCAGAGAGGGGCGGAAATCCTGCTCCCTCACCCAAGGCCTCTTCGTGTCCCGCGTGTAGTGAGGTAGGAGGGTGAGTGGGAGTCGGAGCTCCTGGCTCCTGGTTCTGTCTGACCCAGACTTGATGGGTGACCTTGAGCCCAGGGTTTCCCCTCTCTGCCTCTCCTTCCTCTTCTGCACCATGGCATTTGGGTTGGCAGAAGAGTTCCCGCAGGTCACGGATTCCAGCTCCTTAAGTACAGGGCCAGTGCTTTTGGAGTTTGGGGACTTCTGTATTCAGAAGCCATTTGCCTTGACCCCAGCCTGTACCCTCCCTCCCCTGCCTCAGTTTCCTTGGGCAGTTTCCTCTGAGGCCTGGGACCCAGCTCTGAGTTTCTGGGTCTTGACAGGTGCCTGGCTCTCACCCCTTCCCAGCCCTGGAGACAGCAGCCCTCTCGCTGCTGAGTGGCCGCGACGGCATGAAGGCTCAGGTAAGTGGGGGTAAGAAAAGCTCACAGAGGACTTGGAGGTGGCTTCTGGCATAGCAGCACCAGTAGCCCCACCCGCCCCAGAACTGACCACCCCTTCTGATGCCACTGTCCCTGAGCTGGAGAAGGGTAGCCTGGCCTCAAGGTCCAGCTCTGATCTGGCAGGCTGTGTGGCCCCAGGCAGATGGTGTAACCCCTCCGGTTTCAGTGCCTTGCCCTTCTCCCCTGCAAATGGAGATACCTCCTGTGAGCATCACTACCTCCTGTGAGCATCTGGGAGGTCACCCAGGTGAGCCACCTGCCTGGGAGTGAGCTATGGTGTAAAAGTTCAGTTTAGATGCTCTTGACCTGAATCAGCAGCCCCTGGCTGTGGGAGAGAGCCCTGGACATTAGGAGAGTCAGCCCCCACTGCCTGCACTGAGGTCTCTGGGGGCTGTACTCCCCCACTTCACCCCCCAGCTGGCCTTACACAGATTTGTTTTTAGAAGCAATATGGTTTATGGGCAGAAAAGGTGGTGCCTGTTGGGTTATGCCTCAGAAGGATGGAAGGGGCTGCTTTTCCACCTCTGGTTTTCAAAGAGCACCAGCCAGCTGCTTGGTGGGTTCTGACCATGGCTGAGGAACCCGTGCATGACAGGCTTGGAGAAAATTAGAGCCAGGAGACACAGGTGGTCACCAGAGTAGCCCAGCACAGGATGGCAGCCCAGAGTTGTGCCCCCCCCCACCAGACTGCCCTTCCTCAGAGGCTTGGTGGGGGTATCACAAAGTCCGCCAGGAAGGCCAGCCCTCCAGTAGGGCTTCTCGGTACCATGGCTTTTGGCACCTGGTTTCTGGAGACAGAGCCCCCGGACAGCAGCTTTCAGTTAGGGAAACCACTTCTTGAATGACACTTCTCTCACATCCCCTTCGTGACCTCCTTGCTCACCTAGACTGCTGGCTCTGACCGTGATCTCCAGCTTGGAGGACTGCCACTGAGTCGGGTAGGGAGCCAAGTGTGGGCATACCGTCAGCCTCAGTCCAGGGTCTGAAGGAGGCTGGTTGCCCTACTGAGGGGCACCCTGCTATCCTCGTGTGCACAGCACTCTACAGTACACAGAGCTCTGTCACCCCTGTAAGTTCGCACTGTGAATGCTGCTGGCCCCTATTTTGTAGAGAAGGAAAAAGGCCCAATGAGGAAGAGAGGCACATTCAAGGCTGCACAGTGTGCCCAGGCTTCTGGTTAAGGGCACGGGCTCTGCAGCCTGGACTCCATAACTGGCCCTGCTGTTTTCCTGCCGTGTGGCTTTGAGTGACACACTTCACCCGAAATCAGTTTCTCTAGAATATGGAGCTCATCTCCAGAGCCTCTGGTACTCTGAGCCTAGCAGCCCAGAGGAAGGAGACTTTAGATTCTGCTGATGTTCTACAAGCTACTGAGCTGGAGTTTGGACCCGTGAGGCTGGGGTGCAGCCCCCTATAGAAGCTTCTCGGAGCCCCAGTGACCCTCACTCCCACCTCATGACTGCTGCCTCCCCAGGGTCGGTTCCTGCTCATCATCCTGTGCTCCTTGGGCTTCTCCGCTGCCTATGTCCTGCTCTGCTGCTGGGCCTACCTGCCCTTCTGCCTGGTCTCCTGCCTGGGCCCCCACCTCTCCACCAACTCCAGGCCCACCGTGCCAGGGCCCCTGCACTTCAGTGGGTATAGCAGAGTGCCAGATGGGAAGGTGAGTCGGCCGGGCAGCATGGTGGAGGCAGCCCAGAGATGCTGGGGTGCCCCTCCCAGCTCTCTGGAGGGTAGTGGGAACTGCTCATGCCGGGTCAGCCTGGATCCAGGCTGGGCTCCTCTGCTTACTAGCTCTGTGATATTGGACAGTCAGTTCACCTCTCTAAGCCCCAAGTGCTAGGAGGAAAAGGCTTTTGTTTTATTTTAAAGATTTTATTTATTGATTTTTAGAGAGAGGGGAAGGGAGGGAGAAAGAGAGGGAGAGAAACATCGATGTGTGAGAGATGCATCTTTCGGTTGCCTCTCACACGCCCCCAGCCAGGGACCCGGCACACAACCCAGGCGTGCGCCCTGGCTGGGATTGCACCAGTGGTCTTTCATTCTGTGGGACGACGCCCAACCCACTGAGCTACACCAGTCAGGGCGGAAATGGGTTTTTAGTTCAACAGGTATTGCCTGGCTGCTGTCAGCTGAGCGCTGGGGTGGGGGGTGGTCCCCTAGAGCGCCCATTCCAGCGGGGGAGATGGACATGACATCCTGGCGGTAGGTGCATTGTGTGCATCTTTAGATTTAACTGTTGACTCACAATCCATTCGTTCAACAAGTGTGTACTTGGTGTCTTGAAAGTGTCTGGCCTTGTGCGGGTTGCTGCTGGGAATAGAGATGACACGGCTACACCATCAGCCTAGAGCTCCCCTTCTCAGGGGGAGACAGGGACGCTGGAGCCCAGGGTGACGTGGTAGCTGTGCCCCTGCCCTGTGGCACCCACCTTCCCATGCCAGCTCTGCTGGGTAAGGTTCAGAGCACTTTCCACCCCTCACCCCGATTTCAGTGGCCCCCGTGGTAGGTTTCTCAGAGGCGCGCTGCGCTGACACCCAGCATGGGCAGCCCCGGGTTCGGAGTTAGACGGCCCTCAGAGTGTCCGTCAGAGCAGGGTGTGCTCAGGAGCCCTAGACTGGAGGACTCTAGGTCTCAGTGGCCTCCCCATCTGTAAACGAGCCTCGCTGAAGTTCCTTTCTCTCCAGGGTCGCCGTGCAGGCTCACCTGGGGGATTCGTGGACAGTGTTCAGAACAGGTGCCATTTAAATATTTGCTCAAGATGCAGAGACAACAGTGAAGGGGTGCACACACTCCAGCGCCCCACGAGTTCGGCCAGGCAGGACAAATGCTGGGGTGAGCTGGGAAGACCCTGTCCCATCTTGCATGGTGGTGACCAGCGTTCCTTCTGGACACTCAGAGCCCCTGGGCAGGTGGGCTCGGCGTGGCCAGAGTCTCTGCATTTGTTAAGAGAAGCAGGAAGTCCAAGTCTTCAATGTTAAGAGGGCTGGTTTTTATAAATTAGGGATTAAATGTTTTAAAGATTTTGTGTAGGACGAGCAGAACACCTCCGGGTCCTGGTGGTGACCTTGGATCTGAACAGACCCCGGTCATTATGAGAAGTTCATACTGAGGTCAGAAGGAAGTCTTGTTCTTTATTGCTGGGATTTGGAACATGATCCTACAAGTTCTTCAGTCAACATGTTAAATACGAAATGTCCCTGAGGGGGATGTGACAGCGTGTCTTTTATTAACTGGAATTAATGACCCACAGCGTTTACAGGGCTTGGTAAACCCTTCTTCCCCCAGGAGGACACGGAGGCTTGGGGTGGGGAACAAGTCCTTTTCTGGGAGACTTGGCCCCTGATCCTGAGTGAGTATCTGTAGGCTGGTTGGTTCAGCTTCTGCCTCTTGGAGGGTAATGAGGTGGGGGCTGGGCCCTCACTGCGCAGTCACTCTTCAGGCATTTTTTAAACTGGTAAGAACAAACACTACACTTGATCTCAGCCGAAAGGCGGAGAAGTCGTCTCTCCAGGCATTTTTAGTGGAATCCTCACAGCCTGGTCAAGTAGATGGCATTTTTATTCCCCTTTTACAGATGAGGGGACTGAGACTTGGTGAGGCAAAGGGACTTGCCCCAGGCCATACAGCCAGGCTGGGGCAGAGCCAGGGTTCAGGCTCAGAACCGGAGGTTCCCAACATTGTCGTGGGCACTGAAGACTCTGCCTTTACTCGCTGGGGTGGACACCTGAGTGAGGCTCAGGCAAAAGAATGACCTGAGTGATTTTGAAGAGCTGAGGTTTCTGTTTATAACAACGTGTATGCGTATGCGACACCCAGCCTGTGCCAGGTGCTGCTCTGAGAGCTTTATAAATATTTGCTCCTGTGATTCCAATGAAGACTTCATGATAAGGGACTTGTTAGGGCCTCAGCAGGAGGGACGAGGGCTGTGAGTGTGGCTAATGTAGAACCTCAGCTCTGCGGCTAGCTCCACCTGCCCGGCTTCAGTTTTATCATCTGTAAAATGGGCTGACAAGACAAAGTACTTAGAATCGCTAGAGGGGTTGAGTGAGGTCAGTAGGTGTACCTCGGGGGAGGAGCAAGGGCAGAAGTTATGTGCCCACACCTTTCTCTTCCTCTGTCTCTCCTTCCCCTGCAGCCACTGGTCCGAGGGCCTTGCCGCAGCTGTGCCGTGGTGTCCAGCTCCGGCCAGATGCTGGGCTCGGGCCTGGGTGCCCAGATTGACGGTGCTGAGTGTGTGCTGCGCATGAACCAGGCGCCCACCATGGGTTTCGAGGTGGATGTGGGCCAGCGCAGCACCCTGCGCGTGATCTCGCACACGACCGTGCCGCTGCTGTTGCGCAACTACACACACTATTTCCAGCAGGCCCGTGACACGCTCTATGTAGTGTGGGGCCAGGGGAAGAACATGGACCGAGTGCTGGGCGGCCGCACCTACCGCACGCTGCTGCAGCTCACCAAGATGTACCCGGGTCTGCAGGTGTATACCTTCACCGAGCGCATGATGGCTTACTGCGACCAGGTCTTCCAGGATGAGACGGGCAAGAACCGGTGAGCTGGCCTGCCTGCTGGGGTCTCCCTGCTGGCTTGGGGTCAGCAGAGGTGGAGGCAGAGTGGCCCTGCCCCCTCAAAGGGAGCAGGAGTCAGAGAGACTGTCATTCATCATTATTATCACATAGATCAGGAACCCAGATGGCAGTGAGGGGTTTGGGGTCTCGTGAGCACTGACCAGCGTGGGGACAGTGTCAGGGAGCCCTTCTCTCCGCAGGTGGTGCTCTGGGATCTGAACTGGTCTCTGAAGTCCCCTCTAGAAAATAAAAGGAACAGTTACAGCCCCCCTCACGCACCAGGCCCTGGGTTAAGTGCTCTGCATTCAACATCTCGTTTTATCCCGCCTTCCCGCCATGTGTGGGCTCCTCCCCTGCAGCCCAGGAAATATAGCTGCCAGCCTCCAGCTTTCCACCCAGCTGCCCTTGTGCCATCACCTGCCACATACGTTGGGGTCTTGCATCTCTGCCAGGTGCCACCACCCTCCTCTGCCCTTGCAGCACCCGCCTGGCTGGTGTGCCCGCCGCCCCTGCAGTCCGAGCTCCAGTCATCCCAGTGAACTTACCCCGGCAGTCACCTGCCCTCCACCCTACAGGAACTTCTCTTCACGTGGAGAATAAAGTTCAGACTCCTGCCTCCCTCCTCCCCTGGCCCACGAGCCTTGTGTGATTCGGCCCCTGCCTGCCCGACTCCAGCCTTATTGGCCATCTAGGCTTCCTCACACATGTCCATACTGGTTCTCACTGCATGCCTATGCATACATCATTCCTTCCGCCTAGAATGTTCTTCCCCTAAACGTCCCCATGTCTGACTCCTTCTTGCCATTCAGGCCTGGGTGGAACGTCACCTCCTTAGAGAAGCCCTCCCTGACCACCCCATCTGGTGATCGCCTCCCGTCTGACACTCTTCATTCCTTTGTTTCCTGGTCTTCTCAGCGGTTCTCTCCCAGCTGCCTCCTCCTTTGAGAATGTTAGCGCTGGGTGTGGCAGGTTCCTGGCCAGCACAGGGCCTGAGAGGTGCCCAGCTTCAGGGATTGAACCACCTCATAATGCTTCTGTAGAGGTCTCAGCTAGGAGAGTGACCAGTGCTGGTGTCCTGAGCAAGTGGAGGCCTGGGGTGGCCACACAGCCGCTTGTTCCGAGTTAGGTGTGGAGACGTGGGGGGCTGCTGGGCTGACAGTGTTCCCACCCCGTAACCACCTGTAACGATCCCCGCTCCACAGGTGGGTCAGTGAGGCTCAGGTTCACGAACAATCCGACACCCCAGGGCGGGTGCAGGCTTCAAATCAAAGACCATTTGACTCCAAGGAACCCCCATTCCCACGTCCAGCCACTGCTCTGCTGCCTCCCACCGTCTCCCCAGGCTTGGTCCCTTAGCTCCAGAGAGTGTGTGGCCAGGCCCCCCACACTGTTTGCTTAAGTCCTGCGGGTGGTGAAGAGTCTAACAGACCTGGGTTTGTGTCCAGCTCTACCTCTCTGCCACTGCTGGCCTTGGGCTGGCTCTGTCCCCTCCCCAGCCTCCTCCAGGACCCTCTCCAATAGGGGTCAAGGTGAGTGGCTTTTGGCTGGGAGGGTGACGAGTGCAATGCCTTGCAGGACCTGAAGCTAGAGCCTCCACAGGCCCCTTGCTCCGAGGGGCGGGGGCAGGGTAGGCAGCCAGGCTGACTCTGTGTCCCCTCCCTGCCAGGAGGCAGTCGGGTTCCTTTCTCAGCACCGGCTGGTTCACCATGATCCTCGCCCTGGAGCTGTGTGAGGAGATCGTGGTCTATGGAATGGTCAGCGACAGCTACTGCAGGTCAGGCCAACCAGGCCCTGGGTGCGACGGGAGCTGGGGCAGCTGGGGGGCCGTGGGCCTCATGCTCGAGGGTCTGGGAGCTGTAGGGCTTAGGGTGCGTTAGCCTCCCAGTGGGCAGTAGCAGAAGCACAGATGTCCCTGGAGCTGGTGACCAGGGGGAAGGGGCTCAGCCTCTGGGGCAGGCTCCGTTGCAATCTCCTCAGCCAGTGGTGGCCTTAGGCCAGTCATGCAGTCTCCCAGAACCTTCATTTTCTTATTGTGAAGGAGAGAAAATAGTCGTGCCTTCTTTGGAAGGTTATGGAAATGTTTGCATAGAGAATAGGCTTATGGAAGTACTTACTGTAACATTGGGACCAGTTGCATGTCAGTGGTACATTACACCTAAGTTTTTCCTCCCGATGTTATGTCTCAGTACTGCGGTAACAGTCAAGTTCACAAAGGGTCCCATGTTTTCACCCTCTCCTCTCTTCGGGACGTATTTGTCGAGCTCGAGGGCAAGATGTCAGGGGCCCATGTGCCCTCTGCTCAGGCCCCGGGCCAGGGCCCAGCACCAGCAAGGCACTTTGTGGTCTTCGCCTTTTTTTTTAGTTGAGTTTAGACAGACAGGTTTGCAGAGAGGCAGTTTGTTGGTCCACTTACGTCGGCATTCGTGGGTTGATTCTTGTATGTGCCCTGACTGGGAATCTGACCCGAGACCCTGGCATAGAGGGACAGTGATCTTACCAACTGCGCCACCTGGCCAGGGCAGTCTTCATCTTTTTGACCTGTGGACTCAGCCCGTAAGGTGGATGTCGCCGTCCCCGATTTACGGATGGGTCACTGAGGTTTACGGAGTGTGTCTCCAGCCTCTCCTCAACCAGCTGGCATGAGGTAGAGCCAGTAGTCGAACACTGGCCATTGGGAAGCTGCCCTGCCCCACCCCTGTCTGTCCCGGCCTCCTTTGAGACCAGGACCGGGACTCCGTGGGCCTGTAGTACCTGGTGAGGGTGGCTGAGTTAGGCGCAGGATCTGGCGGGAGGTGGGAGAGTTCTGGTGGCCCACACCTGTCCCTGTCCCCCACCTGCAGGGAGAAGAACCGCCCCTCAGTGCCTTACCACTACTTCGAGAAGGGCCGGCTGGACGAGTGTCAGATGTACCTGGCACACGAGCGGGCGCCCCGCAGCGCCCACCGCTTCATCACGGAGAAGGCGGTGTTCTCCCGCTGGGCCAAGAGGAAGCCCATCACGTTTGCCCACCCATCCTGGAGGGCGCAGTAGCCTGCAGCCCAGCCAGCTGCAATGCCTTTGCCAGGCCTTTGTCCTGTTCACACCCCACCAAAAATATTTATTTTATGGATCCTGCCCCTGCCACATGCCAGGCGGACCTAGGGTTCCTTCCTGCCCTGCCCTGGGCACACTTGGGGCCAGCGTGAGCCTCCTGACTTGAAGAGGAAGTGGGGCACAGTGACCTTTGTGCCCTCCTCCCATCTCCATTCCCTGAGTAGTCTGAATCTTAATTACGGGGCTCATCTCACCTTGGAGTCTGTCCAGTGGCCTTTTTACCCCAGGGCTAATGGTCCCCCCCTCACCAGCTTTGCAACCTTTGAAGTTGCACCGGCCCTGGTCCTTCCTCTCCACACTCCTCCTCCACGCACTTTTGGGGCCGCGCTTCCTCGCTGGTCGCCCTGGTCAGGGCAGCCCAGAGCATGGGGTTCACTGAGCAAAGGGGCACTCGAACTGACTGCCAGGGCCACCTCCAGTGTACGGGTAAACTGTTTTCTGGAACCCTGTCTCCAGTTTGGTTGCGTCTGGGCGTGAGGACTGGGGCTGCTCTCCCTGCTGTGATCCTGTGACCTGTTGCTCTGAGGGCAGGCCAAGCCCTGGGGCCCCTCTCCTAGCCCATTTCATCTGCCTGCATGTTCCTGCCCCCTTCAAAAGCCAGGTCAGAGTGCCTACCCCGGAAGAGACAGCTCAGGGTGGGCAGGAAATTTCTCCACCCCGTATCTTTTGCCCAGGGTCAAATGCCTTGCCAGTTAAATTTCCTACATCCGAGAATATATTTATTGATTTTAAAGAGAAAGGAAGGAAGAGAGAGAGAGAGAAACATTGATCAGTTACCTCCAGTGGCCCGACCAGGGACCAAACCTAAAACCTAGGTATGTGCCCTGACCTCAAATCAAACCTGTGACCTTTTGGGTCATGGGACAATGCTCCAACCTACCGAGCCACACTGGCCGGGGCTAAATTTCCTATTACCTCTGGAGTTGGTTGTACTGCCAGAAAGGAAGGCTGGGAGAGGGGGCAGGCCAGAGGCGTGCCTTCTCAGAGCCTCAGTTTCCTCACCTATGAAGTGGGAAAGGCCAACCCACCAGCAAATAGCAAGGGCACACAGCCACCGTGGCGGGGAGCTCGCATTAACCCGCTTCACAGATTTGGCGAAGCCACAAGGCTGAGCCGGGGTAGAGTCCCAGGTCTGAGAGCAGGGCCCGACTGTCTGGGCCCTGAACCAAGGCACTAGATGGGCCCACGGGCTTCACCACCCTGCCCGCCCTCTGCTTCCTTTCGTCTGGAGACCAGGAGACTGACTAACGCAGGACCAGGACCCCGGACTTCAGGCCCTCAGCTGAAGGGGCCTGGGGTTCTAGTTCCCAGGCCCGGGAGTCCTCCACTGCACTCGGGTGTGACCCGTGCCTTTACCCCCAGGGACCCTACCCTTGGTGAGCTCAATGCTCTGCTGTTGCCTCAGATTCTAATAAGTTTATTTTTTTAATTTTTTTTAGAGAGAAGGGAAGTAAGGGAGAAAGAGGAAGAGAAACCTCTATCAGTTGCTTCTGTCATGCCTCCAACCCAGGATCTGGCCAGCAACTCGGCAACCTTTGGGTTTGTAGGCCAGTACTCAGTCCACTGAGCCAGCCACACCAGCCAGGGCTGAGTTTTTTGTTTGTTTGTTTTTTCCTTTCTATTTAATTATTTTTCAAGTACAGTTTTCTGTCTTTTATTCCCATCCCAGCCCACCCCCCCGTGCTCCCCACCTCCCTCCCATTTCCACCCCTCTTAGTTGTTGTCCATGTGTCCTTTATACTGGTTCCTCTAAATCTCTCCCCTCTTTCCCTTGAAATTTGTTTGCTTGTTTTGAGGAGCTGTACATTGTCACCTTGCAGGACCCCACAAATTATGAAGCTGGTCATGCCAGGGAGTCTGAGTGACCTTCTTAAGAGAGTCTAGAGGCCTGGCGTCCAGCCCTCTGGAGTCAAACCCGGCCTCGTTCTGGCTCCACTTCCTGCCGCAGGACTCTGGCAGATTAGTGCCTCTTTCTGGGCCTCGGTTTCCTCATCTGTAAAAAAGCCATCCCTACCTCATGGGATTATACAGATTTAGAGATGGCACCTGTAAAGTGCCAGTCCCGAGGGATGGGGTCACTTTTGCTCACCCAGCCATCATTCATGGTTGGTGGTGCCAAGCGGGCTTGGAGACTTCCCAGCCACACTGCACCCCTCACCCCCCGCCCCTGGCTGGTGTGGCTCAGTGGATAGAGCACAGGCCTGTGAACCAGTCAGGGAACATGGCTGGTGGGCCAGGTCCCCAGTAGGGGGCCTGTGAGAAGCAACCACACATTGATGTGTCTCCTCTTTCTCCCTTCTTTCCCCTCTCTTAAAAAGAAATGAATAAATAAAAAGACTCCCAGCCCCATCCCCCCCCCCACAGCCCCCCCCTTGGGATGCATGGCCCATGGCCCACTAATCCTGATGGGACTCAAACTCAGCCCCTCCTAGGTGGTTGCCTCCTCCCGCTCCAACCCCACAGATATACTGGCTTCACCCTGTGGCCCAGTGATGAGGCGTATCTGTCCTGGCCCTGCCCCAGGTCAGGTGTTTACTCCTGGATTGGCCCAGATTTCTGGGCTTTGTGACCTGGTAGGAACTGTCCACCAGTTACTTCCTCCAGGGAGACTCCTCCTAGACCGCTCCTGGCTGGGCTGGTGACTGGTCTGGGCCTGCCTGCCATTGCAGTTCCTGCCCCTTCCTCGGAAAGGGGTGAGTTGGGGCGGGAGCCTCCTGTTTCTGGGGGGCTCCTTGGCGTGCAGCCCCTCTCTGGGCCTCTGTGCGTGTCCTGGCTCCTCTTCCCCTCAGCAGCCCAGCTCCTACCTCCTCCTGCGTCCTGAGGGGAAGCCAGGTGAGCCTCACAGCCTGTGGGCGTCTTAAGGGGCCTCTCTCCTCAGAAGGAACTTGGGGGCCGGGCCAGGACCTCGCCAAACCTCTGGCCAGGTGAGGAAAGGAAAGTTGGTTCTCGTAGGTATCGGCAGGCACCCATGTCCAGGTCACCTAGGCCAGTCCAACCACTCCTGTCTGTGCCCGCAAAGAACCAGGTACTTCCTGGTTTCAGATCCACTGCCCAGGTCTTGGGGACAAGTGCTTATGAGCGGCTACTACGTGTCAGCCATCACCTGCCTGCGGCTTTCACCAGCCTCTCTTCAGATGCCCATCCCCGGGCCTCCTTGCCCAGAGGGAGAGAGGCTGGAGCCCACAGGCCTGGCTCCCACCCTGGCTCTGCCTAGAACCCCGGGGAGTTTGGGGCAAGTCCTCTCCCCTCTGTGGGCCCCAGTACTAGTCTGTAAATTGGGAGCTGGGGTGGCAGGCGAGGAGATCTCTGAGGACCCTTTCCAGGAATCTAACATGGCAAAGATCGCTAAAGGGCCAGAATAAGGTCACACTCTGGATCCCCCCCGCCCCGGGGGGTGCAAAGGGCTGAAGCAGAGGCTCTCCCCCCAAGACCATAAGGGATGCCTCAGGGGTGGGGGGAGCACGAGGATGGGCCACAGCCCCTTATCGGTTAAGGCTCTGGCACCGGGGCTCTGGGGCAGAATGGCTTGTGGTTACTCAGCTCAGGCACCTGTGTGCCCTCTGAGCCTTGCTTCTCCCTCTAGAGAGTGGGGGTAACATCTCAGGTTATTTTAAGGATTCGGCGAGTATGTTTGTAAAGTGCTTATCACAGGAGAAAGCACATAACACATGGGAGCTGTTGTTTTTCTAGCTTTTTTTTTTTCCTTTAAAAAATTGTTTTAATTGATTCTAGAGAGAGGGGAAGGGAGGGAGAAAGAGAGGGAGAGAAACATTGATGTGAAAGAGAAACGTTGATCGGTTGTCTCCCAGTCGCACCCTGGCTGGGGACTAAATCCTCACCCGAGGTGTGTAGACCTTTCTGTTTACAGGGTGAGGCTCCAACCGACTGAGCCACACTGGCTGAGGCAGACCTGTTGGTATCCTCATTATTACTGAAGTGGTCGTTACTGTTCTTGGGGCTGTGGCAGGAACTCAAAAAGAGTTTGGAGGCTTTGGCGAGAAATAAATGATAAATGTTTATTCAAGAGTCTTAGGGCTTGCAAACTAGAAAGACAGGCAATACCCAGACTGTTCCAGAGAAGAAAGAAAAGCCGAGGGTTCTTACAGTAAAAAGTACATTCTTGAGCAGAGACGCTTGTGCATCCTCCGTATCCGGTTTGGCGCCAGATGGTAACCCTCCAGGACTGCTGCTCAGGAGACAGGATGTCACGTGATCAGGACTCACAGACTTCCTTTCCTTAGCCCTTCAGGGCGTACCCAGAGGGTTATCTGGAGGTTTGAGGAATATACAGGCATTGATGCAGGCCTGGAACATTTCAAAGTTTAAATTTCCAGTAAAACAAGAATAGAATCATTTCCTCATACCTCAACCTGCTCGGATTTAGTGATTTAGCAGCTTGGCTAGAGTGACTCCACTTAATTTCTCACTCTGTTCCTCAGGGCCCAGGGAAAGTAAGCCAGCCCCCATGGCAGAACCTCCTGGAGTGAGCCTGGGCCCCAGAGATACCACAGGCCTGAGTGAGGAGATCTAGGCCTGCGTTTGGTCCAGGAGCTGGGCTCCGCACCCTTATGTCCAGAGGGCATTGGCCTGGGTCAGGAAGAAGGGCTGGGGACAGGATGGCCCGCCCTGGTGTAGCTTCCGACCTGCAGGGTGACCTCTGGCAAAGGGCTCCCCTTCTCTGAGCCCCAGCGGTCCGGTTCGTCAGGCTTCCTGCTTGGTGGCCCCTGCTCTGTGGCTGAACATGCTGGCGGGTGGCCAAGAAGGGCCGGGGTGGGCATGGGGCTGGGGTGCGGGAAGCCTGGGGCCCACCCTTGGCCCTCCCCACTGCCCTCCACTACCTGGTGGGCCTTTTCTCTACAGCCTGGAAGCTGGACCTTGTTCCGCCCCCTTTTGTTTTCATTAAAAACAAAGTGGTGTTAATTTATTAACTTAGTCCAGTGCAAACAACCTGTCCGTTTATGAAGCAAAAAATCAAGGAGGCACCCACCCGTTCCACCTGGAGTCCGCTCCCCGGGGAAACTGCTGCCAGTCGTCTTCGTAGATGCTTCTAGACACCCTCCATGTGCATTTACAAACAGCCCATCGATAGTTATATTTTTTAAAGGAATCATGTTATATTTTGATAAGTTAAAAAGTTTTTAGTCCTGGCTTGTGTGACTCAGTCGACTGAATGCCAGCCTGGGAACCAAAAGGTCAGTGGTTGGATTCCTAGTCAGGGAACATAACTGGGTTGTGAGCCAGGTTCCCGAGTTGGGGGTATTTGAGAGGCAACTGATTAATGTATCTCTTGCACATCGATGCTTCTCTCCTTCTCTTTCTCCCTCCCTTCTCCTCTCTCTAAAAATAAATAAACAGAATCTTTAAAAGTATATAAATAAATAAATTTTTTAAATTAAAAAATAAAATTTTATTTTTTTAAAAAATTTTATTTATTTATATTTAGAAAGAAGGGAGGGAAGGAGAAAGAGAGCAAAACATCAGTGTGTGGCTGTCTCTCGTGTGCCCCCTACTGGGGACCTGTCCCGAAAACAAAACAATGAGCCCTAACCGGGAATCGAACTGGCCATGCTTTGGTTTGCAGGCTGGCACTCAACCCACTGAACCACGCCAATAAGGGTGCAGAGGGCAAAAAGTAAATTTTTAAATGCAAAAACATTTGTATAATCATTATCTTAAAAATTTTGGGAAATACAGTTAAGCCAAAAGAGAAAAAAAGCAGTCCATAGTCTCATCATTCCAGAAATAACCACTGATAACACTTGAATCACCATGGTAGGAAAAGGCATTTTCTTATTCTCATTTACCTTTCCTTTTTTTCTATCTTTTTAAATACTGTGCTACGCACAAATGACCAGACCCTTCTAGAAATTCACACCCCTGTGTTACCTCCCTGCCTCCCCAACAGAGACAACTGTGTTCTTGACTTTTGCTTTTAAAACTTTAATTACTCTGATAGACGAAAGCTATCTTTTGTCCCTGGCTATGAGAGGTAGCCTACTGCTTGCAACAGGCACAAACAATATATCGTGCTGTTCATTTGTCTTCTGAGACTTGCCTTTTTCACTCCTTATGTATCTAAGACTCGGCCCTGTAATTCTAGCTCATTTCCTCCTGCTATTTAATATTCCACGCTGTGAACATACCATCATGTAAGGAAATTCCGTTCTCCTGTTGATAAATGGGCTGTTTCCAGGTAAGTATTTTTTTCAAGTGAGGCTGCTTTGAATTTCGCTGTGTACATGTTCAAAAACTTCTCCAGGGCCCATGTGCAGGAAGGGAATGCATGTTTTCATATCTTTGTTTTCCAGAGGGATTATAGAGGAGCCATTCTTCAGTTTGCTTATTTGACTTCAACATCCTGGAAATATTCTGGCAGACTCTTCTGTCACTACATACCGAGCCGCATCACTCAGTTTATTTAGCAATGCTGGGCCTTTGTGCATTTCACTAGGCCCCTATCGCGGCCCCTGGTTATTTTTCAGCACCCCATAACATGAAATGATGAATAACCTGAAAAGCGTACGTAAGAAGTCTTTTAATTCCAGAGGTGGGCAGGGGAGAGATAAGTGACGTGCCAAGGCCACATAGCTAGAGAAGGCAGAGCTGGACTTGAATTGGAGGTGGACCCTGAGTTTGCTCAGGGTGACTGAGTAGCCCTGGGTGCAGGGCTCTGGAGGGCCTGGGTGGGGGTGCCCAGAGAAAAACTCAAGTGCTTCCGAGCGCAGTGTGCTCTGGGACTCAATTTCCCCATTCCGGTCATGGTGACAGTAGAGCGAGATAAAAGTGGGCACGATTCACACCGAAGGGCTCTGGAAGGCTGTTATTTTTATTGCTACTACAGGGCCCAGAGGAGTAAGCGAGCCCCTCAAGTGGCCCTATCCCAGAGTCACTTGCCCCTACCTCCAGCCCCTTCCCGTCACAGCTGGGGGCGGAGCCAGCCAGCCGCGGCCCCCGCCCCCAGGGTCCGCCCGCCTCCCAGGCCTAGGAGGGAGCTGAGAGCTGCGGCGCTAGGACCCGGCGGGCCAGGGCTGCAGCGGGGCCTGGACGGCCGGAGGAACGCGGACCCGGCTCTCAGCTCCCGGCACCATGTGAGGGGGCTCAGGGGCCACGGGGGGCCGGGCGCTCCCCGGGGGAGGTGAGCAGGCGCCTCGCAGGGGCGGGCAGCGGGGGTTGGGGCGCTGCCTGAGCCCCGGGGGGGAGGTTGGGAGCCCCTGGGGATGGGGAGTGACGATGTGGGTGCCCCAGGAGCTGCCCTAGACCCACTCTTTAGGCAACCGGGACCGGAACCCCAAGGGCTGTCGCGGGGTTCGCGGGGGCCTACCTGCCTCTGTCTGTACCACTGGAGCTCGGGGACTCGGCCGCTCTCCTACCTCCTCCCATTTTTTCTCAGCTGGGGCTAGGACTCCGGACCTCCGGAGTGCGGGAGTTGGTGGGGTCAGCGCAGTCGGGATACATAGGGTGAATCGCCACCACCCCAAGCGGACGGACCCATGGGCTCGGCGATCCCCATCTGAGATTAGGTACCTCCCTCCCCCTTCTCCCTGGAGGCTCCCTCCCGCGCCGCTCGTGGGGGCGTCCCGACCCTGCAGGAGGAAACCCCGGGCTGGGAGAGGCAAAGCCCCTAAACAGAGGGCAAGGTGTGCCGCCCTCCCCTTACCTCTGGCACTCAGCCTAACTGCAGGGCCCGCTTTGGGCATGACTCCACACCCCCGGCCCTGTGCTCTGAGCTGCGGTCTCCCCAGCCTGAGCAAGTCACTCCCCAACAGGCCTGCCTCGTGTGCCAGGCCAGGGGGTGGGCACATACTTGGGGCCTCTGGCCCCCACATTCCAGCCCTGGGGTATCCTTAAGGGAGATCCCGTTAACCTCAGCCCTGGGCTGCCCTACAAACAAGTCCCCCCAGCAGGCTCTGGACAGCCCTGCAAGGCACTTTGCCTCTCTGAACCTCAGTCTCCTCATCTGTGAAATGGGGAGTAAGAGCCCCTACCATGCAGCGTTGCCTGGAGGATTGAGTGAGTGGGTGATGCTTAGTTGGCACACATTTCTGATAGGAGTGAAGTTACTGGGCTAGGGGTCAGAGGAGGAGGGAATGTTTCGCTGGCAAACTCCGTGAGGCAGGCCTTGAACAATGAGTAACGGCAAGAATAACAGCCCTTGCCACTGACCTAGCACCTGCAAACCCCGTGCCTTCCTTGCCAGACGGGCTTGAATCTTTCCAACCTCCCCTGAAGTTACCTACTCTCATTACTCCCATTTCACAGATGAGGAAACTGAGGCTGAGAGAGGTCCATGGCTTGCCCAAGGCCCCTCAGCCAGTAAGTGGTGGAACCAGGATTCGCACTTGAACCTGAGATGCTGCACTGACCATGGCCTTCTCAAGAGCAGGACTGTGCCGGGACTGACAAGGGGGACCAACCAGGGGGACCCTGGTCCCGGCTGAGGCCACCGCTCAGGCCAAGGTGGGAAAGTCGGGGGTGGGCCTGGGAACTGGAGTGCACCGGAGTGTCTGGAGCGAGGGGCATCTGGAGGAAAGAGTAGTGACTACGGAGGCCCAGCTCAGCTGCTGGCCCAGCTGCACCCGCAAGGGCCTGGAATGCCAGAGGCGTCAGGACTGATGGGGGCGATCCTGGAATTCTGGACTCTTGTCATTTGCTCTGATGGGCTGTGCGTCCAAAGACAGGCCACTCTTCCCTTGTGATGAGCCTCAGTTTTCGGATCTGTATCCGGTGAGAGTCCCAGGGCCTCCCCGACTGCCTGCGAGGGCGGGCCGGGGCGAAATCGGAAACCTGGTTGGGAGGCAGGGGGCGGGGCTCGGGAGGAGTGGGGACCAGGCCTGGGTAGTGGGCGGAGTCAGGACCTAACCAGTCAGGAGCGGCATGTGGGGGAAGCCTTCTTTGGCCTGAGGTTCTCTGGCTATTCCCGGTGGCAGTGTAGGAGTAAACAGCAGCTAGGTCAGGGGGCGGAGATGGTACCCGGGGCTGGGAGGCCGCTGGAAGGGAGGACAGAGCTGGGGAACCCCGGGCCCCAACTTCTCCCTTTGCGCTCTCCCAACCTTGGTGGCCTCTTGGCTTGAATCTGCTGGAGGCGGCTGGACACGAGTGCTTGTTTCCATTTGACAGGTGGGGAAACTGAGATCTGGACAGGAGCTGGGTCCTGGGAGCGTGGGTGCCGGTTGGGGAGCTAGGAGCAGATCTGGGCTTGTCCTCTCACAGCAAGGCCACCGGGGTTGGGACAGGAAGGAAGGGCTGGCTGGGGCACATCAGACTGCATTGACCCCCCCCTCCCCAGGATCCCTCATACTGTCCGAGGGAGGGGCTGTGATTATAGCCAATTGAGAGATGAGACCTGTGTGCCCTTAATCCCTAAGATTTTACTCGGAAATTACTGAAATCATTCAGCCATCCTCCTGTACCCGTCTCCAGGAGACACAGCAGAGACTGTGGTGGGGACTTGCAGGAGCTCTCAGCCTTGTGGGGAGGTGACACTTTGGGGAAGTTCCTGCCTGGCCTGCCGCAGGTTTGAGGGATGAGTGGGTGTGAGCAGGGTGCAGGAAGGCAGGGTTTTTCAGACATTTTGTGCAAGACCTGGAAGGGTGCAGGTGCAGAGAAGCTTGGGGACCTACAAAGAATGTTGCTTTATCCCAAGGCCACAGGGACCTAAAGTAGGGTTTCAAGTAGCGGTGGGAATGGGGTTCCTGCTGGGTGGGGGACAGGCCCCCCAGCATGGGAACCAGCTGCCTACAAGAGCCAGGGTGTGGGGCAGCCCCTGCTGAGAGCACTGAGGGGAAGAGTGCAAGGGGCAGGGAGAGAATAAGGGTTCTGCTCCACCTGGCTCTGTGACCTCAGTTTTCTGCTCTTTCTGGGCCTCCGTGTCTCCATCTGCAAAATATGCAGCCCTGAGCCTTGAAGTCATGGGTGGGAGAAGAGCTGGCAGGGGTGGGTAGGGCAGAGTCTTTGATAAGCTGGGTGATAATGGGAGGGCACACAGATGATAACCCCTTCTGTGACTTGCAGGTGTGAGCCCACATCCCTGCCCCCTGGGCCACCTGCAGGACACTGGCCCCTGCCCCTCAGCAGACGCCAGAGAGAGATGAGTAGCAACAAAGTAAGTCCTCCTTCATTTCTGGTCCCCATCTCAGACTTTTTCTTCCTTCAGTGAGATGAGCTTCTACGGACCGGCCTCTGACCCAAGCCACAAATCTGCCTTCCTTGCTGAGAAGCGGCTGGTGCCTGGGAGGCCCTGGGTGGAGCCCTGCTGTACCACTGATCTGTGTGGCTTTGGGCAAGCTCCTGCCTCCCTGGGCCCGGGGTCCAGGAAGGCAATGTGCTGTGCAGGGAGGCTGGGGTGGGGAGGTAGAGGTGATTTGGAGTCTGGAGGAGGAGGCAAAGGTCGGTCCAAGATGACAGTATGCTGTGAGCATCCCTCTGAGGATGCTCAGGATTCCCCATCATCCACTCATTCATGCTTTCCTGAGCACCTGCTATATACCTGGTCCTGCACCCCCGCTTCCTAGAATCCACGGCAGTGCAGCCTTGGCAGAGCCTGAGGGTTGGGAGCTGGGTGATGTGGGTGTATCAGTCTGGGTCCTGTTGGCAGAGAGAAACCACACAGTAATTTGAAGAGGGAAAGTTTAATGTAAAGAATTATTAACGATGGTTGGGCTTTGGAGTACGGAGGGGTTGGAACTCTAAGGAATATAAGTATAAGGAGCAGCCACCAGCCCCAGGTCAGAGGTCCTGGGGCCTTGCTGGAGAGGCCATGGCTTTGGCCCACTGGAGGGCAGAGAACTCCAGTGTGGTGCCGCACTGGTGAAAGCAGCTATAAATCCACCCTCTAGGCCACAGGGAAGGGCATTTCAGGAGATAACTCCCCAGAGGCACCCGCCCTCCATACAGAACTACTCCCGGAGGGGAACCGAGGGCACTGGTTGTTGCAGGTGGTTGAGGGTCCTGGTTGAGCTCAACTCGGGGGAAGTTGTGATCACAGCAGGAGCCTGAGGCACTGTGCTCCAGAACCGCCTGAGGGTGGGCGCTGGAGGAATCTGCTGAGTGCAGCTGGCTGCGGGCCACTGGGCACTGGAGTTGAGCATGTGCTGAAGAAGCCATGTACACTGTGGGAGTGAGTGCCCCAGAACCAGATGCAAAAGCCCACCAGAGTCAGGAAGCAAAGGCCTTGCCTTCTGCAGTACCTCCCGTGCTCTCTACTGACAAAACTTAATATGCAGTGAGCCGATAAGGAAAAACAAGTAAAGGGTCCAGATCCATTTCTGCAGAGCTGGCAAAAAGGGTGAACTTGGACCCTGGCTGGTGTGGCTCAGTGAATTGAGGGCCAGCCTGCAAACTGAAAGATCGCTGGTTCAATTCCCAGTCAGGGCTCATGCCTGGGTTGTGGGCCAAGTCCCTAGTTGGGGGTGTGCAAGAGGCAACTTATGTATCTCTTGCACATTGATGTTTCTCTCCATTTAGTTCTCCCTCCTTCCCCTCTCTAAATAAAATCTTTTAAAAAGGTGGGGGTGATCTTGGAGCTGAGAAACAATACGAGGATAACCAGCACAGCGGGCTCAGCACCAGGAGCCAGGGCCCCCAGGTCTCAGCTAGCCTTGCAGACTCTGTGCACACACACCCCAGTGGGCAATTTGGGTGTCACTTTCCTACCCTGTTAGCCACATGGTGGTGCAAAGACTACCCATGAAGCCCAATTCCTGAACAGATCCACACCCTCCAGGTTCCCAAGCACCCTTCCATCTGCAGGAGGGACCCTTCTGGCGCCCACATACAATCCAGTCCAGCAGACCAGCCTCTGAGAACCTTTTGTGCTCCAGTCCTCACCCACCCTGAGAGCTGGGATAATGGTGGGGTGCGAGGCTGACCCAGTCCCCACCTCGGAACTCATGGTGGTGTGATCGATAGGTGGTCAGAGGGATGGAGGAGGCCTTCCTGGAGGAGGTAGTGTCTGAACTGGTTTGGGATTGGGAGCAGGAGTTAGCCAGGGGTTGTAGGTGGTAACGAGGTGGGGCGCCAAGTCCGCATGGTCACTGGGCCCTCACCAGCCTCCCTCCTCTCCAGGAGCAGCGGTCAGCAGTGTTCGTGACCCTCTTCGCTCTCATCACCATCCTCATCCTCTACAGCTCCAACAGTGCCAGTGAGGTCTTCCACTATGGCTCCCTGCGAGGCCTCAGTCGCCGGCCCATCAACCTCAAGAAGTGGAGCATCACTGATGGCTACGTCCCCATTCTTGGCAACAAGGTAGGGCAGCCACTTTGGGGAGCTGCTTGGTGCCTGATCCTCCCCATTGCCCTCCACCACTGCTCCTGCATTTTTTTTTCTCTCCATCCGTCCTAAAGGAAAGGGTGGCCCCAGGAGTCGAGGCCCCAGCTCCCAGTGCCTTCAGCCCTCTTTTTGCTGTGTGACCTTGGACAAGAGCTCTACCCCAGTGTGGGCCTCAGTTCTTTCCAAGGTCCTACCCTTCGCACTAAACCCCTACCACCTCCTCAGTCAGAAATCTTGGGAGATACCTGGTTGTCACTGACTTCTGTCTCTGCTGGGGAGTCCACGCAGGGTTCAGGAGGACCCCACAGTACGGACATCACAAAAACAACCCCTGCTCCCACCCTCACTGCATTTTCTTCTGGTAGTTTACTCACTGCCCGCATTATTTTATCTTTTACTTGTCATGTCTCCCTGACATGAGTTCTTGAAGGCAGGAGTGGCATCTCTTTTGCTCATTACTCTGTCCTGAGCACTTGACCATTCGTCTGCTTACTATAAATATTTGTTGAACATTGAACAAATGGCTTTAGTTTCTCTGTCTTTAAAATGGTCATAATTAGCCCTGGCTGGTGTGGCTCAGTGGATTAAGTGTCGGCCTGCGAACCAAAAGGTCGCCAGTTTGATTCCCAGTCAGGGTTCATGCCTGGGTTGTGGGCCAGGTCCCCAGTTGGGGGCATACAAGAGGCAACCACACACTGATTTTTCTCTTCCTCTTTTTCTCCTGCCCTTCCCCTCTCTCTAAAAATAAATATATGAAACCTTAAAGATAAAGAAACAAAACGGACATAATTATTTTGGCCTCTTGGAGACCTGAATGTACAGAACACAAAGCCCACCAAAGGTGACTGTGACTTTCCTTGTCCCCCCAGACGCTGCCTTCCCGGTGTCACCAGTGCGTGGTTATCACCAGCTCCAGCCACCTGCTGGGCACCAAGCTGGGTCCCGAGATTGAACGGGCTGAGTGCACAATCCGAATGAATGACGCACCCACCACGGGCTACTCGGCAGACGTGGGCAACAAGACCACTTTCCGCGTGGTGGCCCATTCCAGTGTCTTCCGTGTGCTGCGGAGGCCCCAGGAGTTTGTCAACCGGACCCCTGAAACCGTATTCATCTTCTGGGGCCCCCCAAACAAGATGCAGAAGCCCCAGGGCAGCCTTGTGCGAGTCATCCAGAGGGCTGGCCTGGTGTTCCCCAACATGGAGGCCTACGCCGTCTCTCCCGGCCGCATGCGCCAATTTGACGACCTCTTCCGGGGTGAGACAGGCAAGGACAGGTACCAGCCTCCTGCCTGCCCCCTCTGGCTAGCCCTCTGCTCTTCAGCATGTTCTGCGCAGTGGGCCTGTTGCTCCCAGCATGCACTTTGAGGGTGTGATCACATGCCAGCCTCTGGTTAGGTCTCCTGGGGGAGTACTCTTCACATCCAGCTTTTAGCACGAATCATTTCCAACATGCACTGCATGGCCTCATCTTCCCTAGGGGGTTTCCTCCCAGCATGCATTGCTCTGAGAGAAGGAGGGCTCCCAGCATGCTCTGCTCTAAGGTTGCCCAGTCATTTCCAGCATCCTTCTAGGAGAGCTCCCTCTAGCGCACCTCCTGGCACCTCTTGCTTTAAGTGCGCTGTTGGCTCCCAGCATCAGGTACACGTCATTTCCAGCCCTGCTCTGGAAAAGCTAGGCCCGTGCCGTCCAATGGAAATAGAATGCAAGCCAGGTACATAATTTTAAGTTTTTATAGTAGCCGTATTAAAAAAATAAAGAGGAAGAGATGAAGTTATTTTTAATATACTTTATTAACTCAATATGTCCAACATATGGATCCTATACATATTTGTTTGATTTATACCTAAATATTTAAAGTTTTGGAGTTATTTGGTAGCTCCAAAATGGTGTTTTTTGGTATTAAATGGTATCTGGTAGTAAATGGTATTTTTTGGTTCCCAATTATTCATTGCTGGTATTTAGAAATATGACTTTTGTGTAGTGACCTTGTATCCTGTAATCCTGATAAATTGGCTTTTTGGTTCTAGGAGATTTGGGTAGGCTCTTTGGGATTTTTCTGTGCAGGTGATTATGTAAGGACATGCAAGGAAGGGCAGTTTTATTCCTTTCATATCTGTATGTCTCGTTTCTGTTTCTTGCCTTATTGCACTGGCTAGGAACTTTCAGTACAATGTGGAATTGTATCGGACGTGGCAGCAGTAGACATCCTTGCCTTGGTCCCGGTCTCAGGAGGGAAGCGTTCATTCTTTCATCGTTAAATGTGAGGTTAGCTATAGGTTTTTGTGGCTTCCCTGTATCAGGTTGAAGAGATTCCCTTTGCTTCTTAGTTTATTAAGAGTTTTTATCAGTACTGGATATTGCATTTTATCCAGTGTTTTCCTACCTCAATTAATATGTGGTTTTTAAAAGACTATTAATATGGTGGATTATCTTGATTGATTTTTAAATATCAAGTTAGCCTTGTATTTCTGCAATAAACTCCAGTTCCTCGTGCTGTATTGTTATTTGTATATATTGATGGGTTTTGTATCTGTGTTTGTGAGAGACGGTGGTCTGTGGTCTGTTCTGTCCTGTCTTTGCCTGGTTTTGCCACCAGGGTAATGCTGGCCTCACAAAGTGAATTGGGAAGTGTTTCCTCTTCTGTTTTCTGGGAGAGATTGTATAGAATTGGTGTCTTTTTTTCTCTAAGTGTGTGGCAGAATTTGCTGGTGAAACTGTCTGGGCTTGGAGAGTGTTTTCCAGAAGATTTTAAACTATGGATTCACTTTCCTTAATCATCACAGGATATTCAGGTTATCTCTTTCATCTTGGGTGAGTTTTGGTAGTTCGTAGTGTTTAGGAAATCGGCTCATTTCATCTAAGTTTTTGTGGACATAGTTTTTGTGGTTTTCTTAGTCTTTTAACATTTACGTGGTCTATGATGAGATGCTGTCTTTTCTTCTTGATCTTGGTAATTTGTGTCTTTTCTCTTCTTTTTCTGTCAGTCTTGTGAGAGGTTTCTTTTCTATTAAACTTTTCAAAGAACCACCTTCAACCAAATATATCCCGGCTATTTTCAGTTCAACATGTAATCAATATAAAAAAAACTATCAGTGACATATTCTACATTCTTTTTTCACACTTTCCAAGAAATCCAGTGTGCGTTCTATGCTGACACCGTGTCTCAGTCCCAGGCCTTGTGCTCACACGACCTGCCCGTACTTGCTGTGGCCACCGCAGCAGAGAGCACAGCTCTAGGCTCGTAGCTGCTCTCCCCGTGCCTTGCTCTGCACCTGTCACTCCCAGCACGGCTGTGTCTGATAGGTCGCCCCGCAGGAGTTTGCTTCTAGCCTGGGCACAGCTGCTTCTAGCATGCTCTGTGGTCATGGTCACCCCTTGCCTGCTCCGGTGTGATGGTCTCCCTGAGAGTTTATTCCTGGCATGCCCTTTTCCTACTCTCACCCTCAAAGGAGCTCTCCACACCCCTCACCTCTGCCCAGACAAGCCCTCTGCCAGCAAACCCATGCTCCCCCAGTGGCCTGGACAGGGGTGACTGAAGTGGGGGGAGCTCTCTGAAACTGGGGAGGGCAGACTCCTCCTCCCTGCCTGCCCCGCCCCTGCCTGCATGCCCCCTCATTGTGCTGCCTCTCTGCCCCCAGGGAGAAGTCCCATTCGTGGCTGAGCACGGGCTGGTTCACCATGGTGATAGCGGTGGGGTTGTGTGACCACGTGCACGTCTACGGCATGGTCCCCCCCGACTACTGCAGGTGAGCCCCCCAGGATAATGCCTAGTCACTGGCCCTGGGATGGAGCTGGGGGCCTGGAAACCTTGGCTGGGTGGCCTTTAAGGGTCTCTGTTTGATGGCATTCAGACTTTCCTGCGGAGGTCCAGGCTCCTCAGAGCTGCTTCAGGGGCCAGAGTCCAGAGTTTGTGTATTAGTAATAACAGTTATTATCACTATATGGAAAGCCCAAGAGACACAGTTGTGGTTTATTGAGTGGGGACCGTGTGTCAAGTGTGACTATATTTATTATCTCATTCACTCCTCACAGTGATGCTAAGGGATAGGTATGTTATTATCCCCATTTCATAGATCAGGAAAACTGAGGGAGTGGTTCTGTGAGTGGCCAAAGGCCCCACAAACAGTAAAGAGCGGGGCCAGGCTTCAGAGCTCATGGTCCTTACCTCTACCCTACTCTGCCTTGGGGACAGGAAAAGGTCTCCTGCTCTAAAAAAAAGTTGATGGTGGAAAACAGGCCCAGGGACGGGTGGGGATTTCTGCCATTAAGGTCCTACAACAGCTGGTCAGGGGCCGGAAAGGGCAAGGGCCCTGCCAGCACCCGCCCTGCGCTCACGGCCCCCATCTCCTCCGCCCCAGCCAGCGGTCCCGCCTGCAGCGCATGCCCTACCACTACTACGAGCCCAAGGGGCCGGACGAATGTGTCACCTACATCCAGAACGAACACAGCCGCAAAGGCAACCACCACCGCTTCATCACGGAGAAGAAGGTCTTCTCATCCTGGGCCCAGCTGTACGGGATCACCTTCTCCCATCCCTCGTGGACCTAGGCCGCCCTGCCTGTGGGGCCCTCACAAGAGACACAGGAGAGGTGGCTCTCGGACAGCCATCTCCTGGCCAATCAAGGCTGGCCAGAGTATCTTCTGGCCAATCAGGGCCTTGCAGAGGGTGTATCCTCCAGACAGTCAGGGCCTGGGGGTATCTCTTGGCCAATCAGGGATTTGGACTTTTATGTGGCTAATCAGGGGTGTCGGGATTTCTCATCCAGTCAGGGTCTGAGCATAGTCAATCAGGGTATTTCTGAGTAATCTGAGGCCAAGGACATGTGCTTTTCCACGAGGCCTTGGTTCAGAGCCCCAGGATGGTTCCCAAATCATTCTCTGTTGTCCGGGACAATGGGGTCCTGTTCCAAGGACCTGGGAACTCTGTGTTGCCCCTCACTTCCCAGAGCCGGAGAGGTTGCATAGGGGGTTGGAGCTCTCTGGAGGCCGGGCCAGGGCGTTTGTGGGCTCGAGGGGTTCCCAAAGTCGGGGGGCAGTGTCTGGGTCTTGGCTCTGCCCTGAGTGGCCTTGGACAAATCCCTTGTCCCCCTCTCTGGCACCCTCCTGCCCATGTCAGGTTCTAAGGTGGAGTCTTCGACCCCCTCACACCTTCCCCACTGGCTGCCTTGGGTCTGCCCTCCGTAATACTAGACCCCTCCAGCGACAACCCCTTGCTGGGGGTCTCAGCCCTCTAGGGGTCTGGGGTTCCCTTCCCTACCTCCTCCTGGAGATGAGGGTATTTTTGTGCAAACTCCTCCAGGTCTGGGGGACTGATAGGAATGGCCCGGCTGCCATTAGCTTGGCTCTTAAAGAGCCAGGCCTCCTTTTCTGTTGTCCAGCAATGAGGCTTTCCACCTGTTGGAGGAGCCTTTGGGGCTGAGAAAGGGGGGACCCCAGCCAAACAGTTTTCTAGCAGCCCCTTTGTCTACAGCTGCTGGAATCATCCGAGAATCTCCCTCCTGCTGGGCCTGGAAAAGCTCTAGGGGGCTGGGAGCTGTGTTGCTTGGGTTCTGCCCCTCCTCACTCTGTATCAGGCACTTTATGACTGGGCCTCAGGGGGTGGGTTTGCCCCCTGCTCCTCTGGAGCCTGGAAGGGAAGACTAGAGGGCTTCCTGAAGGAGGCTGTGGAGTGGGAGGGGCCAGGTAGAGGAGGAGGCCAGCAGCAAGCCATTGCACACTGGGGTAAGGTGGGGTCTGGCGGCTCCCGCAGACTTGGTTTTGTAATGATTTGTACAGGAATAAATGCACCTAAGCTCCAGCTCTAGTTCCTGTGTCTTCCGATGGATCGAGCTGGGCCCATTCTGGTCCAGGGCTTTGGGCCTCCGTGAGACAGTGCCCACACCCTCCAGGTTAGGAGCCCCCACGCAAGCAGGGTGGCCAGCTTTTTCAGCTGGCCAGTGAGTCATGCATTTTGCAGCTTGGGTAGAGAGCTGGCAGCTCTGGGGGTTGGGGAGGTGTGGGGTTCCCAAGCCAAGCCCATCTGGCTTTTCCAGTCCTGCCTTCCCTGCTTCTGTGACCTTGGGCAAGTCACTTCCCCTTGCAGAGCCCCAGTTTCAGGACCTCACACTGCTGTCAAGGAGTTCAGGTTCTAGGGAGGGGTGGGGCCCCGTAACAGGTTCTGTCCCGGTCAGGCCACCACAAGAAGGAAGTAAGGGCTACAAAGACAATAATACAGGTGCTGTGGGGGGGGGGGGGGGGGGCGTTGAGTAGGTGACTTTCTTCTGAGACCTGGAAGATGAGGAGGAGTCGTGCAGAGGCTGGGACAAGAGCTTTGGGGGTGCAGAATGATGTCTCTGTTATAGAAAGCAGTTGTGGAAGGGGGAAGGAACAGGAGAGAGGAAGCAAGGACAGGATTCAGGGAGAGGGGAGAAATGGTGGTGTCAGAGGTTGGCTCTAGGGCCTGGGGGTGCTGGGGGCAGGGAGCCAAAGTGTCCTGCAGGGCCCGGCAGGCAGGCAGGAGTCAGGCAGGGCTGCAGCCCTGGGAGGGGTGTGTTGAGCTGGAGTTGAGTAAAAGGCCTTGTTTACAACCCCAGGTTGGCAGGAGGAAGGGGGTCGAGACTCTGGGAGATTACAACCTGTTTAGGCAGATAAGATACCCTTGGGAGCAGAGGCCTGACAAAGGGCGACTGTGTGAGACAAGGGCAGGCTGGGGACCAGGAAAGAGCTCTCCCGGGGCACTGGGCCAGCCAGGAGTGGGGGCCACGGAGCTGGGAGCAGGGAAGGCCGCACTGCATTCGTTTCTCAATCCACGTGTACGTTCTAGTGAGTAGCTGCCTGCCATGCTCTGTATTAGGTGCAATTGAAGAGGGAGGGAATGTCAGGTGAGAAGGATGGCCTGGACAGTAGCCCAGTGGGACCCACAGCCTCTCCCAGTAGGCATGGAGGTGGTGACGGTGGGAGGTGAGGCTGCTGGGGGCCAGATGAAGGGGGCAAGACTCAATCCCTCTTGCTTGGAGAGGTCATCTTGCTTGGACCGCACAGGATAGGCAGGAGGCTGGGCTGCCACCGGGCCCATGGCCTGGGCTCACCGGATACAGTAATGGTGGTGATGGGCACGTCAGAGGGACGGGGACTGCTTGCAAAGTCATTTCATGGGGAGCCTGGGGCTCTGCATGGAGATGGGAGTTTGGAGTATGGCGCACTCTAGCCCTGTGCAAAGGCCTCTGGGAATCTGCCTGCCCACTGGTGGGCATGAAGGGAGACCCCGTAGTGCATCAGGAGAAGGTGGATTGTGGGGGCAGGGTGGACCCTGGCAAAGTTAGGTCTAGCATCAGGAGGCAGGACTTCGATGGAGGATGCTGAAGGTAAGAGGCCTGGGGTCTAGTCCTCAACCCCACTGACTCTCGCCCCCTCAGAAGAGACCCACAGGGACTGGTGCACTCATTGTCCATGTTACCATGTCGTCAGGGTCCTTTTTTGCTCTGAAATCTTCATCTGCTCCCCACTGTGGCCAAGACCTCATTCAGGGTTCGGGGCCTCCCTGCACATCTGTGTATCCCTCTGTCCCCTTTGAGCCCCCCGCCCCTCCTTGGGGTTGGAGGCATCTCCCACCGGCTGCAAACCCAGCATGTGCTTCCTGGAGCGGCCCCGCCCGGCATCCTGTGGACGCTCAGCCCGGCCTCGCCCGGGCAGCCCTCACCATGGGCTGGAACCTCAGAGTGAGGCTGTCCCAGATTCAGTCTCCGACAGTGGCTTGTTTTCAAGTCTGGGAATTCTTTCTTTAACCAGAATATTTTTAAAATGTTTTTAATTGGTTTTATTTTATATGGTTATATTTTTAGATATATGTATTTTTATGTTATAACTTAAACCATACAAATGATATATGATAAAAAAAAGAGGGCATTGCCCAGTCCTATTCCCTGTTAATAGTCTAGGGTATAATCTTTTTTCCTCCATTAAATTTTTTCCCTCCCTCTTTCCTTCTCTCTTCCTTCCCTCCCTTCTCCCTCCCTCCCTGCCTCTCTTCTTCTCTCTCTCCTTTTGTTCTTTCTTTAGGTTAGCGCTGAGGAAGAAAAATCCTGAAACTTTAATATTTCAGGCTTGGTAAGAAATTTATAGGTCATATGCAAATGAATAATTAAACCAGAATAGGTTTTCCTGCCACTTTTATAGTTTCTACTTTATAATTTTATTTATTTCTTTTTTTTAATCCTCACTGAAGGATATATTGATTGATTTACATAGAGAAGCACCAATCAGTTGCTCCCAGAGGTGCCCTGACCAGGGATCAAACCGGAAATCTTTTGGTGCACGGGGTGACACTCCAATCAACTGAGCCACCCAGCCAGGGAGTTTTGGGAATTTTAAAATTTATTATTATTATTTTTTAAGATTTTATTTATTTATCTTCAGAGGGGAAGGGGAGGAGAGGGAGAGAAATATCAATGTGTGGTTGCCTCTCATGTGTCCCCTGCTGGGAACTGGCCTGCAACCCAGGCATGTGCCCCAACTGGGAATCAAACCAGCAACCCCTTGGTTCACAGGCCCACACTTACTCCACTGAGCTACACCAGCCAGGGCATACACGTATTATTTTTTATTGTGCTAAAAGAACACATCAGATTTACCAGTTAACCTTTTTTAGGTGTACGGGTCGGTACTGTTAAGTAGCTGTGCATTGTTACAGAACAGATCTCTAGAACTGTTTTTTTTCATTTTGCAGATCTGAAACTCTTTCCTCATTAAACAACAGCCCTCATTCCCCCCTGCCCCTCAGCCCCTAGTGGCCACATCCCACTTACTTTCTCTATGAATTTGACTACTTCAGATGCCTCGTGTGAGTGGAATCCTGCAGCCCTTGTCTCTTTGTGACTGGCTTATTTCATTTAGCATGTTGTCCTCAAGGGACATCCGTGTAGAGAGTGGTTTATATGTAAAGTAATAGATGCTTGTTGTGTTTAACAGAAGAGCTCGGGGAAGCCTTGAAGAAGGGTCCCCACCTCCACGTGGGGGATCATGTGCCCAAAGCTGCCCTCTTGGTTCTGCTTCACTGCACCTTTGAGATGCCACCAATTGGATTACAGGGCAGTTTCAGAGATGTTGAAATGCAAAGAAAAGCCCTGGCTGATGTAGCTCAGTGGATTGAGCACGGGCCTGCGAACCACACGATCGAGGTTCGTTTCCCAGTCAGGGCACATGCCTGGGTTGCAGGCCAGTTCCCGGCCCCTGGCAGGGGACTTACTAGAGGCAACCATAATTCATGTTTCTTTCCTTCTCTCCTTCCCTTCCCCTCTAAAGATAAATAAATAAAATCTTTAAAAAAAGAAATGCAAAGAAAAAACATTGAGGAGTAGATTTTACACGCACGTCCATGCATAAAAGGTGCGTGGGAGAAGGTGGGACAAGGCTGGTGCAGCAGCCCTGGCCTGCGCAGCTCAGTGGGTTGCAGCGCCGTCCTGTCAACTGAAAGGTCGTGGGTTTGAGTTCTGAGCGGGCACGTTTGACAGGTAACTGATGTATCTCTCCCTCTCTCCCTCCCTCTCCCTCTCTCCCCATGTATTCAGGTGAAGATTAGAAAAATAAATATAATAAAAGACTGGTGCGACTGGTCTTTTTGCCCGTTTCTCTCGAGCCCCCCACCCCGCCCCCAGCCAGGCAGACCCCTGGCTTCCTTCCTCACGCCCACTCTGAGGCCGTCACCACCTCCCCCCCCCACCTGGCTGCAACACGGCCCTTCCTGTCAGTCAGTCCCCACTCGCACTGGAAAACCATCCTGTGCACATTTGGTGCCCATGTGTGGGGTTCCTGGAGGTGAAGGGCACATATAAAATTTTTATTGACTTCATCAGTTTGCTTTCCCCACAGATCTTGTCAATGCGCACAGACACTTACAACCTTAGAGAGGGCCTTTCAAGCAATTTCTAAGGCAGACCCTCTGACCCAGCACCCACCCCTCCCGCAGGTGGGGAGACTAAGGTCCCAGGGAGTAAGGACCTTATCTGATGTCTCAAGTGGCAGAGCTGGGACTGGATCCAGGCCTCCCGGTGTCCAGGCTGCTGTTGCTGAGAAACTACCCACCTAAAGTGATCTCACTCTCTGGGTAGTCTCACTCTCTTGCTCAGATACCTTCCATGGCTCCCTAGTGCCTACACAACAAATTCTAAATTTAACCCACTCCACCATCTGGGGCTGCTGCCTTCAAGGTTGTGATGTGGTTTAGTGGTTAAATTCATGAGTTCCCAAGGAGCATGGTCCTGGTCTCTGCTCCATTATTGAGCACCTCCTGCTGCTTTGTTGGTTTCCATGGTTACACACATGGCTTTCTACTGGGGACCTCAGGCAAGCTAGTTGACAGGTGTGAATCTCACGTTCCTCCACGTGCCAGGATTCACAGACATGGCCTAAGACCAGTGTTCTTTCTGCTCAGCCCCTGGCACGCACGCAGTGAGTGCTCATCACCGGGAGCTGTTCTTGTCAGGATCGGTAGATCCCCATCTGGGTACAGCTTTCAGAATGTCCCACACCCTCAGGCTCGCCTCATCGGGAGCTGCCTGGCACCTCCACGGGGCAGGGCTGGTTATTTCCAGTCTTCTACACAACCACCGGCCGGGAGAGGGGAGTTCTGGGAACCCCTTCTGGAAAGGGAAGAGGAATTCCAGGTGGACACTGGTGCAGGGGCCTCTGGGCAGGATCTGAGGATGGGATGGCCTGGCCAGCAAAGTCCCCAGAGACCATGCCTGAGCCCTTTCCATGCCCCGTCTGGCCTTTCCCTGCCACCAATTTGCTGTGAGATTTTGTGCAAAGCGCCTCTCCTCTCTAGGCCTCAGTTTCCCCAGCTGTCACATGGGAAGCCCGGTCCTGTCCCCTTGGAGTGAAGTGGGCACAGCGGAGGTAATGCAGGAGTGGAAAACCCGCGGGGGATGACGGTAAAGGGCTGTCTGCAGGTGCAGGACCCCAGTCTTGCTCTGGCTTCCCATCAGGGCTCCGCTCTGGTCCAGCCCCCTCCCTTCCCTGGCTGCTCTCCCTCCTCCCTCCCTCCCTCCTACCACACGGAGCTGGCTCCCGGCATGCCGCGCGCGCGCTGCTGACAGCCTTATAAATAGTCGCCTTTGCGGGGCGGGTGGTTGGCCAGGACGGGCAGGGCACGCACTGGCCCCAGCGCCCACCTGCACCCGACCCCCAGGTCAGTGTGTGCCTGTGTATATCTGTGCTCAGTGCTCGGGATGGGAGCGCCTCTGCTGCAGCGGGGAAGCTGCACGTCCCTGGGGAAAGAGAGAAAGAGACAGTGTGTGTGTGTGTGTGTGTATGTGTGTGCGCGCGCGCGCGCGCGCGCCTGCGTGCGCCCCAGGGTATCCTCAGAAATTCGTCTGGCTGTGTGTGTGTCCATGGTTGTGATCTGTGTGCGCTTGCCTGTCTGTGCTCCGCGGCTCCATTCTGAGTATTTGTGCCGCGCTCTGTGCGCCTTTGTGGGTGTGTGTGTATGTGTGTTGCAGTCCCTCCCATTCTCTTACACAGTCACCCCTTTGTCCTAGCCTGTACTCCTGGGGCTCCAGGTTCCTGCCCTTGGCTTGTCCCAGCTGGGGCCCTGGGAGGGGGCGCTGTGGCCTGACCTCCTGCACTGAAGGGCCTGGGCAGGGCAGGCCATGTGATTGGAGGAGCTGTCCTGTCGAATCATTTTGAGTACCTGGGGGGACAGGAGGCCCCCTGGGTGTTTGGGCCCCCTGCCTCCGTCCGCCAGCCGAAAGGGCAGGGGCTCTGTGGGAGCCCTGCTGGCTGCACACAGCCTTTCCTGAGCACTGCTCAGCTACCCACCCAGGACTCTTCACCCAGGGCCTGGGGATGTAGGTGCCTGGGGGTATAGACCCAGAGAGGGGATACCAGCTGCCCAAGGTCATACAGCCAAGTGATAGACTTGGGACTTGAACCCTAGTTGGTTGCCAGCCACTAAAAGGTTGCCCTTGGTCAGGAGATGGGAGACCTGGGTCTTGCCCTGGCCTTGCGTGGTGATCGAGGTGAAGTCTCTGTCCCTTGGGCCTCAGCTCCTCACACCCCTCAGCAGACCACCCAGTTATATTGAGTCACTGAAGCCCTGATCCAGGGGCCTTATAAGGCCTGGTTGCTGAGCCCGTAACCTAACTCCATCCCGGACCCCTGGCCTCTGTGAGGCCTCCTCACAACCCAGGTTATTTTGGACCAAGGAGGTGGCAGGTGCCAGCAGGACAGTGGGGCTTAGGTCACTGGGAGGGGGGTGGGGCAGAGTAGGGTCCAGGCTACTCCTCTGGTCACTGTAGGCTGTTCCTGGCCTGGGGGCCCTCCCCCTCCCCTACCAGCTGCTGAGCAGTATGGGCAGCTACTGCCCTTCCTTAAGCACACTCAGCAGGAAGGAGTCTGTAACTAATGCCCCACAAGCAGCTGCTTAAGGACCTACTGGGTGCTGGGCCTAGATCAGCAGAAAATGCAGCCCTAGGTTTGACTGCAGCCAGGCCCTGGAACAAGTCTCTCTCCTCCAAGCCTCAGTTCCCTCCTAAGATGGCTGTGAGGATGGCGTGAGGCCCCCAGCACTAAAATCAGCTCTGGGTTAGACCCAGTCTGATGGGGACACAGGCCTACACCACAACAGAGAGTTCCGATACAGTGTGGCTTGTGTGACACCAGGGGAAGTTCAAAGGAGGCACTTGCCAGTGTAGGAGCAGAGGGCAGAACCCAGGAAGGCTTCCTGAAGGAGGTAACACCTGAACTGAGTCCTAAACATTGACACCTTGGGGAAAGGCATCTAGACTTTGGGTGCAGCTGTGAGCTGGGGCCTGGAGGTGGGAGATGCCATGGTGGATGAGGGAGCTTCCAGCAGTTCAAGTGGCACCTGATAAAGCTACAGAGGGTGGGGGGTGTGGGGGGAGGGGGCAGGCTTTATCTTGGGAGCTGAGGGGGCCACACATGGAAGGGTTTTAAGCAAGCCACTGATGTGTCCTACAGATGGCCTGGAAGGGTATGGGGGTAGGTAGGTGCCCCACCACACCTGCTTGGAATAAGAAAGTGGCTACGGGAGAGGGAGGTTTAGGAGCAAGAGGGTTAGGATGTGCTTGTGCAGGAATGAGGTGGGTGTGAGACAGGCCTCTAGCTGGGGACACAGGAAGGGCCGTTCAGAGTCTGCAGGGCCTCCGGCCTGTTCATGGGCCACAGATTTATGGAGCTGGATAGAGAGGCCTGGGCTGGCTGGGCACGGATGGAGGGCCCTGGGAACCTGAAGCTAATAGTCAGAGGGTGGAGTTGGGGTCTGGGGTGAGGGTCCCAAACGGGAGGAATGGTGGCCAAGGGTCACAGGTCAAGGCGAGAGTGGTGGTGACGATTGCAGGTGGCCTTGGAGAGGGGCTGGCGGAAGGAGCGCAAAGGTGTACAGGCAGCATCTCTGTAAAGACTGATGGGAAGGGGAGGTTGAGGGAGGCCCCCGGGGGGGCTGTGGAAGTAATGTGGGGTCCCAGAAGGGGTTTGGGGTTGATTTATATGCTGGGGGGAAGGGAGGGCAGTGGAGCAAGGTCCTTCTGGAGGGTGAGGGTATGGGCCACATGAAGGGTAGAAGTTGGGTTTTGGTTGGGGGGAGCCTGGGAACGCCTCGTCTGAAAACTCAGGGCCACGTCCTTGGGAACGCAGCTTCCTCCCTGCAGACGTCTGTCCCTTTGAGCTTTCTCTCCCAAACCCCATCAGAGCCGAGCACACACGCAGCTCCTGCCGCTGCTCCCGCCTCCTGGCGCCTTTCCTCCCGCCCTGGGGAGTGTCGTCAAGGTGTCGGGCAGACACAGGACTGAGCCCTGTGTTCTGCCAGGAGAGCAGCTCTGCAGTTACTGGAGTCTCAGCGTATGCCCCCGAGTGGCGGGAGGGGGCTGCTGCCCTTCCTGACAGGTGAGGCCGAGGAAGCACACAGAAGAAGACGGCTTCCCAGACTCCTGGGCCTTTCCTGCACCCAGAGGCCCCCTTGGAGGGCAAGCCGGCGCCTGGCAGGGTGTGGAGAGCTCACTCACCTGCCTCCACTATGCCTTATCTTGCAGAGCACTGACTCAACGCCCTGGACCTTGGCAGGATGGAAGGTACGGAGGTTCCTGCTCATTGCCTGGGCCTCAGTGTGCCTGCCTGGGAAGGGGGTGTGCTTTGGGGGGACACTCTGAGAGGGGTTCTGAGAGGCCCTGGGGCTGCCAGATAGGGTGTACCTGGGAGCTCCTAGCACCCTCCTCGAGCCTCTCCTGGGATGGCCCAGTTGCAAGATTAATTTTAGAAGCCATGAGGCTTCCCTGAGGCTCCTGAGGGCCCCGTGGCTCACCTCCACTGCTGGTGTTTTTGGAGCAAAATCCCTGCCTCTTTCTGGAGAGGGCAGGCACTGGAGAGGGGAGGCTGCCCTGTGGAGAGACCCCAGTGTGAGGGTGCCCCTCTCAGGGACACAGTTTCCCCACTGTCTGGTGGAAATGGCTCCTAAGGATATCGTGGGCCCTCCAGGCTCCTCTGAGCCCGACTCAGAAGGAGTCATGGGCAGAGAGCCCAGCTGGCCTGTCTCCTGGCTGCGCCACCCCTCCCATTCCTGGCTTTGAGCCTCGGCCTGGGCAGTTCTTAAAGGAGCCCAGCAGGCCTGGTTGCTGCTGCCTAAAACCAGTGGTCACCTTCTGCCCCTGTGGTTCTGCGTGTCAGCTGCTACTGGGCTGTTGCCTCCACCCACACCCAGGCTTGTGCCCGTCACACGGCAGCCAGGTGGCAGGCAGCCATGGGACAAGTTGTCCTCCCGCCTGCTCCTCTGGTCCCCAGCCCCTTGGCTGGGGGGGGGGGGGCCTGGGAACTTCGGAGCTCACCTCCACTTTGGGACAGGAACAGAGAACCAGAAAGGGGAGGGAACTTCTTTCCTGAGGCCTCAAAGCGAGGTCCTGCTTCCCCAGAAGAGGGAAGCCTGAGAGAGGCCAAGTTGCTATTCGGGTTCTGGTAGCCCTAGAGCCGGCCCCTGCCTCCTTGCTAGGCCTCAATTTCCCTCTTTTGGTGGGGCTGTGGTCTCGCTGAGTTCTGAGGGTGGTTGAAGCAGAGGTTGGAATGTAAGCTGGCCTCTCCCTTTGGGCAAGGGTTCCATGTCCCCACCGCAGCCCTCTTCCCTGGCAACTGTCTCCAGGGCAACGTATATTGTGGTTGCCAACTCCACATTTGGACAGCCCAGGGAAGGCGGGCAATGGGCGGGCCCAGGGCCTGGGAGGGGAAGGGTAGGGGACACAGCAAAAAAGGAGACCATGGGTACCTGCTGCTCATCGACAAACCCCCACAGCAAGGAAGACTCTAGGGCCAGAGGTGACCCGCTGTCCAGCCACCCACAGGGATCGGGGTGACATGAGCCCCTCAGAGTCACCCTTACGGCCTGTGTCTGTAGCCTCCGGGCCTTTGTCTCAGCTGGTCCCACTCTCTCCTCACCTGTGGGACTGTGTCAGACCCTCTGCCTCGGACCCAGCACAGGCCCAGGACTCACAGGTACCTCTGGCTCTTTGTCAAGCGAGTGGCTGAGCTCCGCTCCCTTTTTCTCTCCCACAGAGAAGCTGAAAAAGGCCAAGATCATCTTTGTGGTGGGTGAGTCCAGGCAAGCGGGTGAGGCACTAGCAGGGGACGTCTGTGCAGGCCCTGGTGGGAGCCGGGGCCTAGGGCTGCACCCTGGGCTCTGCCCCTCCTTCGCTGGGTGACCCGGGCAGACCCTGTTTCTCTGGGGGACCCTGTTTCTCAGATATTCTGAATGGGTGGGCACTTGCAGGAGGGCCTGGCTCAGGGAAGGGCACCCAGTGTGAGAAGATTGTCCAGAAGTATGGCTACACCCACCTCTCCACCGGGGACCTCCTTCGGGCTGAGGTCAGCTCGGGCTCGTCCAGGGGCAAGATGCTGTCGGAAATCATGGAGAAGGGACAGCTGGTGCCACTGGTGAGTGGGCCCCAGTGGGGTGGGGGCAGGGGTGATGGCGGTCCTGAGTGGACAACAGCCAACAAAGCCCACGACACACTGGCAAGGCTGACCATGACCTTCCCTGGCTCTGAACCCTTTTGGGGGCCCCCATTGCCCTTGGCACAAAATTCCTTCCCGAATCGTCCAAGAGCCTCCAAGACCCTGCCCTACGGACCCCTTTACCCTCCTACCGCCCTGGCCTTTGTGTCCCTTCAAACTCATCACACTGCTTCCTGCCTGGAGTGTTTTTCCCTCCTCAGTTTTCAGACCTTCCTGAATCTTCTTAGGTTTGGGCTAAGTCCCCTAACTTTATATTCCCGAAGCACCCCTTCTTTGTCCACACGGCCTGTGTCATGCTCGGAAACTGATAAATCAACACACTGCAAGTTTCCTGATGGCAGGGAAGGTCTGCGTTATTCACAGCTGTGTCCTCTGGGCCCCCACAGGAGCTGGCGGGGGGAGGGGCTGCGTCTATAACTTTGAGTGAATGAATGAATGAATGAATGATTTGGCCCATCAGTCCAGTCTTCATGGCTCAGGGAAGGCCAGGAGGGGAGTCTTGTTTGGGATGTCTGTGTTAGGGCGGAGGGCAGTGTACACTGGCCGGGAGGAGACGGGGGAAGAGGGCTCACAGCCCCGCCTTCTTTTGCTGTGCCCTCAGGAAACGGTGTTGGACATGCTCCGAGATGCCATGCTGGCCAAAGTAGAAACTTCCACAGGCTTCCTGATTGATGGCTACCCTCGGGAGGTGCAGCAGGGGGTAGAGTTTGAGCAGAGGGTAAGGCACAACCTGGTTGATGGCCTTCAGGAGCTGACTGGGGGTGGCCGGCAGAGGCTGCTGTGATGGACAGAGAGAGACACACACACACACACACACACACACACTATTTGTGGGGGATAGGGGGTGGGTAAGGAGGGAAGCCAGAGAAGACTTTCTGGATCTTTCTAGAAATCCAGAAAAAAAATCTTGAAGAATGGGAAGCACCAGGCTGGGGAGTTCACAGGCTTGGCCAGCCTCAGGTCCCAGCTCCACAGCTCTAGGCCTTGGGCTGTCATTCTGCGTCTCTGAACCTCAAAGTTCCCACCTGCCAAATGGAGGCAGACAGGGCACAGCTGCCTTGAGCAGCAGCATGGGGGGCAGAGGGAACGCACTCTGCAAAAGTGGGGCTTGGTGCCTGTGAATGCATGGCCAGAGGGGCGGGGAATGATATGGACAGGGCTGGAAGGGGCAGGCCCCTCAGGCCCCTGGGGAGGGAAAGAGGCTGCTGGGACAAGGTGACTGGGGATGATGTGGGAGAGGGAGGTTCAGGCCTGGCTGAACCTTTGGATGCCAGGGAGCAGAGTCTAGTCCTCTGCTGGGGCCCATGGGAGTCTGGCTGGTGAGCGTGATGGCTGGCATGATGCCTCTGAGCTGCCCGGAGCAGGTGCCCACCAGGAAAACCTTCTGCAGGGTGAGGGCGTCACACACACACACACACACATACAGGCATGTGTGTGCACATGTGTTCATGCATCTGGCAGTGTGCACTCACGCACCTCAGGCAGCGTGCATCTACACACTCAGCACACCTAAACACTGGGCTGCCACGCATGCACACACAGGGCACACACCCACACCCATACCGATGGTGTCATGTGCCACATGGGGAAACGGATGAAGCTGTAAGTGCCAAGGAGGGAGAGGCCAGTAGGTGTGTAGGGTGTTCAGGGAGGGCTTCCCGGGAGAGGGAGTCTTCCCAGGCCTTGCAGGGAGATCTGGGCGTCCCAGTGGGCCAGGGGCTGGACACCCATTCCTACTCCCCGTCTCTGCAAGCCTGAGGCCGTCTTTGGGCTTTCATAGCTTTGAGCCTCATCCAGAGGTAGGGTACTGTATTTCTTGCCTTCTAAGTGGTACCAGACCTCAAGAAAGTTGACCTGATCTGGGCTTCAGTTTCCCCATGTAAGAAATGGGGGTCGCCTGGGTTTCCTTCAGACTAGGAGGCCTGGACCTAGGCACTAGCTGTGTGGCATCCCTTCTGACCCTCAGGGCCACGTCTGGAAAATGGGGTTAATGGAAATTCTCATCCGTCCTGGGGCTGGTGTAGACACCTGGCTCCGCCCAGGGCTAGCCCTGCTGTGGCCCTCAGGGATCCGGCGCCTGATCTTTTTGACTCTGAACACCAGGGGGCGCCAGGTCCTCACCAAAAGAAGACCCATCAACCTAACTCCTTCTCTCCCTCCCAAGTCTTTCTGGTGATGAAAGAAAGACTCAACACTCCTTCCAATGACAGTGACATTTTCGGAACCTCCCAGAGCTCAAGTGCCTCTCACCCCTTCCCTCAGCGTGGTTCCTTTGTCAAGTCCTTACCCAGCCCTGCTGGTGGGAAGCAGATGTCCCTTGCCCTCATGGGCTCCAGGCCAGGCTGGGGAGAGGGATGTTAAGTAAACAACCAGAGGCCCTTCTGAGAGGCGCTGACGGCAGAAGTAAAGGGGACTGGAAGAGCATGTCCCAGGGGCCTGGGGATGGCGATGGGGGCGGCACCTGGGAAGACTGCCCGGGAGGAAGGAGGTTTTAGCTCAAGTGTGAAGATGAGCACTTGGTATGGAGGGAAAGGGGTGCTGGGAAGCCCCTGGCATGAGCAGAAGCCCTGCATTCGAGGAAGCTGATGAGAACCAGCCTAGACCAGAGTCAGCGCAGGCCCTCCTGGGTCAGGAAAGGAGTTATAACTTTCTCCTGAGGGCAGCAGGGAGCCACGGAAGAGGTTTGAGCAGGAGAGCGCAGGGCACATTGGCTTGAGGAGGGTCTGTCAGGCTGCCTCGGTGGCCCCAGTCGTGGGGAGGTGGGGAAGAGGTGGCCCCAGGGAGGGCAGGAAGGGGGCCCCTGTGACTGGTGCCCCGCCCACAGATTGGACAGCCCACACTGCTGCTGTATGTGGACGCAGGCCCCGAGACCATGACCCAGCGGCTGCTGAAGCGTGGACAGACCAGTGGGCGTGTGGACGACAATGAGGAGACCATCAAGAAACGGCTGGATACCTACTACAAAGCCACAGAACCTGTCATCGCCTTCTATGAGAAACGTGGCATCGTTCGCAAGGTGCGCCCCCTGCAGGCCTGAGGGAATACTAGGAAACCTGAGTTTTTGCCTGGTCTGGCCTCACATTGCGGTGACCTTGGGCCAGTGGTCCACCCTGAGCCTTGGCTTCCCCACTGGTTTGACGAGGGGCTGCTGTCCACTGTGGCTGGGCACCGGAGGCAGGCCTGGCCTCTGCAGGAGGGGCCGGTCTCCGTGGGGTTCACCCAGCCCGCCCCAGTATGTCTCTGCTCACCACCAGTCTCCCCGCAGGTCAATGCCGAAGGCTCTGTGGACAGTGTCTTCTCCCAGGTCTGCACCCACCTGGACACCCTCAAGTAGCAACGCTGGAGCCCCTTCCCCACCTCTGAGCCCAGCCCCACCCCTGTCCCGACTCGGAAGTCCTGGCTCTCGCTCCTCGGCTCCACCCTGCCCGGCTGGGGCTGGAGCTCAGACAGAGGAAGCCACTTTATCCTGTTTTCACGGACAGCTGAGCACTAAAGGAATTTCCGAGGACGTTCGGTTTTACTCCTTTTTCTTTGCTCTCATCGGGGTTGATTTATGTGGGGTGGCCGCCCAGCCTTGAGTCCCCAGCCCCTCCCCCACCCCATTTCTCTTTGGGCCCTTCAGCCCACCACAGCCAGCTGCCCCTCCCCTAGCTCTGGTGGAAGACCCAGGGCCCTTCCTTACCCAGGGCATGCCAGGCTGGGGTCTGGGGACCCAGGGGGCCTGGGGCAGCGTCCTTGCTCTCTGGGACTTGTGGTCAGGCAGAGCTGGGCCTGGGCCCTGGTTCCTCTGTATCCTTGCTGTGTGGCCTTGGCCCTGGCCCCTCATCTCTCTGAGCCTGTTTTCTGTGCCTAACCCCTGCTGGGGACTGAGCTCTGGCATGCGGTGAGGTCATGGGCTGTGGGGGACTTCCTGGGCAGTTGGCGGGAGAAGAGGGGCTCCTGGTAGGGATGTGGCACACATCAGCCCGCCAAGTGGGTAGTGAATTGGCTTCCTTGGTGCCAGAAGCTCCATGGATCTGAAAAGGGCGTTAAGGTCGCGTGGGGGGAGGGGTCAGGTTTAGGTGTACCTCCCTGAGGAGATGGGTCCTGAACGGCGTCCTGAACGTTGCCCTGGACAGGTCACAACCTGTCCTTCCTAATCCTGTTTCACAATTTAAATTAGGCTCAGTCCCCGCTGCCACCCCCAGTTAGGAAGAGACATACTAAGCAAAGGGTGTAGACTGGTAGCTACCGAGGCCCGTGGGGGCCAGAGACCAGAGCAGCCTTGGGGATATGCCAGGCCCGGGTGCTTTGGGGAGACCCCGGAATCCCCTGGGGAGACCCATCTTCCCTCTTCTGTCCTCTTTCACTCTCTGACCTCATCCTGGAGGAAGGCTCCGTTTGGTGCTCATGCGTTCTCAACACCTGTCCCAGCGCCAGCAGACTCCCTTCAAAGCCGAGAGGGCCCTCAGGGGCCGGCACCCGGCTGGAACGACGTCCTGACATCCCGACATCCCGTGCGGGCTGATCGTGCCCACTGTGCGTTCCTCCTATCGATGGCACGCGTGGCTGGTTTTCCATTTACACTAGCTATTTAAACTTTCCTTTAAAATAAACGTATGTAAGTTCTAAAAGGTGAGTCTGTTGAACGAACACAAAACACATACATGATAAGTCAGGGGAGAGAGGAGAAGGCAGGCATCGAGCAGGCAAGCCATCTGGTCTGGGTGGGGTGAGGCCTCTGCAGCTGGTCCCTCTGTCCCCCACGCCAGCCGGGGTGTGCGGACACGCACACGCCCCTTTGTCACGGGGTTGTCTGAGGATCCGAGTAACAGTGAGTCGGAAAACATGCCAAGGACAATTAGGGGCTAAGGAAACCCAGTGGGCAAAATCATCATCATTTTTAGTTATATTTTACTGATCATGCATATTACAGTTGTCCTGATTTTCCCCCAGTCCCCCCTCCGACCAGCACCCCACACTGTGTCAGGCCATCCCCACACCATTGCTCATGTCCATAAGCAATGGACATGGTATAAGTGGTATAAGCAATGGTATAAGTTCTTTGGCTACTCCATTTTCTATACTGTAATTTACCTCCCCAGGGCTATTCTGTAACTACCTATTCACACTTAAAAAAGGAAGATTTTATTTATTTTTAGAGAGAGGGGCAGGGAGGGAGAGAAACATCAATTTGTGGTTGCCTGTCATGTGCCCCCCACTGGGGACCAGGCCCACAACTTAGGCATGTGCTCTGACTGGGAATCGAACCGACACCCTTTGGTTCGAAGGTCGGCAATCAATTAAATGAGCCACACCAGCCAGGGCCCTATCTGTACTACTTAATTTTGTCACCTCTTCACCCATCCCCCCATCCCCCTCCCATCTGGTGACCAACAAATACTCTGTATCCGTGATTCTGTTTCTGTTCTTCTTGTTTGCTTAGTTTGTTTTTCAGATTGAGTTGTTGATGTATTTTTGCCTTCTTATTCATTGTTTTTATCTTCTTTTTCATAAATAAGTCCCTTTAACATTTCATATAATAATGGTTTGGTGATGATGAACTCCTTTAGTTTTTTTTGTGTCTGAGAAGCTCTCTATCTGCCCTCTGAGTCTAAATCATATCTTTGCTGGGTTGAGCAATCTTGGCTTTTCATGACTTTGAATATTTCTTGCCATCACTTCTACCCTGCAAAGTTTCTTTTGAGAAATCAGCAGACAGCCTCATGGGAAGTCCCCTGTCAATAATTATCTGCTTTTCTCTTGCTGCTTTTAAGATTCTCTCTTTATTTTTAACCTTCGGCATTTTAATTATCACGTGTCAGGAAGTGGGCCTCTTTGCATCCATCTTGTTTGGGACTCTGCTTCCTGGACTTGCATGTCTATTTCCTTCAGCAAATTAGGAAAGTTTTCTTTCATTATTTTTTCAAATAGATTGCCAATTTCCTGCTCTTTCTCTTCTCCTGGCACCCCTATGGTGTGAATATTGGACCTCTTGAAGTTGTCCCAGAGGCTGTTTATACCATCCTCATTTTTTGGGATTCCTTTTTCTTCTTGTTGTTCTGATTGGTTGATTTTGCTTCCTTATGTTCCAAATCATTGATTTGATTCTCAGCTTCATCCACTCTCCTGTTGTTTCCCTGTAAATTGTTCTTTATCCAATTAGTGTATCCTTCGTTTCTGATTGATCTTGTTTATGCAGTTGAGGCCCTCACTAAGTTCCTTGAGCATCCTTATAACAGTGTTTTGAACTCTGCATCTGGTAGATTGCTTATCTCCATTTCTGTAATCTGGGATGGCTGCTACTTGTGCTGGGCTTGGAAATTTCCAGGTGAAGCCAGGCTATAAACCTAGGCTGCTAATTCTGGGCCTAGGGCTCACTGAGGCCAGCTGCTTCTGGTTTGAAAGGATTTAGGAAGTTGTGAAGCCTGAGCCAAGACCAGCCACTCAGATGGAAAAGCAGTTTGGGTGGGTCCATGAATTAGGTGGGGCAGAGTCTGTGGGAATCTCTAAGGCAGGTCAAGCAGTGTTGGCCAGGTTGATGGAGTCTCAGACACAGCACCAGTCTGCTGGCTCTGGAGGGGAGGGTTTAGAAAAGGGACAGTGACCTTTCCCCCCCTTGATGCCAGATACTTCAGTTTCTCCCTATGTACCACTGGTGGCTTTTGAGCTGCTACCTGGGTGCTGGAGCTCAGAGGGAGTGAGTCTGAGTAGGTGAGTCCATGTGTGGGTTCTTTAAGAGGAACTACTTGGAGCTCCAGCAGTTTCTCCCACCAACTCAACCCCCACTGAGTTTTGTGGCCAGAAGTTGTGGGGCCTTCCTGGCACTGGAACCCTGGGCTGGGGGGCCTGGTGTGGGGCTGGGACTCCTCGCTCCTGAGATCTCTCCCAAATTTTTATCCACCACACGTGGGTGAGGGACCAACTGTTTGACATCTTCGCCTCTCCTACTAGTCTGGATGTATGTGGTTTCTTTAATTCCATGGTTGTCAGACTTCCATTCAGCTTGATTTCTGACACTTCTGAGTGATGGTGGTTCTATATTTTAGTTGTAATTTTGATGTGATTGTGCAAAGAGGTGAGCCATGTCTGCCAATGCCGCTATCTTGACTGGAAGTTTCATTATTTTTATTTTCTTATTACAGCTTCATGAATTCAGGTGTCTCCCAATTTACAAAAACCTAAGTTAATGCAAACTCTTCACTACAGAATCACTTTGTTTGCTTTAAAAAAAAAAAGCTTGAGAACTTTTCAAAGAAGCACATTTTAAAAGCCCCGGTAACCACTACTCCATCCTTGCCCCCACAAACCTTCTCGTGGGAGTTTCCTTTGTGCACGTTGGTTTCTTCGGCAACACTCCAGGGTACCCACCGCCCTGGCGGGACAGAGGCTCCTACACCCTGGCCCACTCTGACGTCTCGCCTGGGATGAGGAGGGGACCCATGTTCACAAAATTCCATCAGACCTACTCTACCGAGACTAATTCTGGGCAGCTCATTGCAGAGAGCTCAGAGGGGACCCTGGTGGCAGAAGGTCCCTTGACCTGGAGCTCCCGAGTGGAACCCTGGAGATAGGCAGGAGTTCACAGCACCAGGAGACAGGGAGGAGAGGGAAGAGGCCTGCAGAGGCGGAGAGGACTGATTGAGTGGAGGCTGGAATGCGGGCAGAAGGGGGCTCCCTAGCTAGAGACAAGTGATGGGAGTCAGGTCTGCAGGGCCTTGAATGCCAACCCAGGCAATCTAGTCTTTCCCCAAAGGGCAACGGGAGGCTTAGAGAGTTTTGTTTATAATCTTCAAACAAACAAAATTGGAGGAAATAACGTGACGAACACCCATATACCCACCACTAACACTTAGTAATCGTGGCATTTTCCGTCGTTCCTCCGCTGTTGTTTCACTGTTGCCAAACCACTTAAAGTAAATTACGGATGTGAAAAAGGTTTGTCCCTTAAGTGTGACTTCAGTGCGACTCTAATAAATGAAGGCCTTTTGCTATATAACCACAACTCAGAGTTTTGATGACACTAACTTAACACTAATGTCATAGTAGATAATAGTCAGTCCACATGGAATTTCCCCCAAACATGTCTTTGTTCAAACTGGAAGGCAATCCAGGACCACCGGTTGCCTTGTGGGCGCCCGTCAAACTTGAACCTCCAATGACTCTGCCCTTCTTTTTGTGGAGGGACTGGTCATCCTGCAGAAAATTCCTCCAGAGTTGTCCGTGGCTTCCTCGTGGTGCTGTTTGATCTGTTCCTCCGCTCCCTGAATTTCTCGTAGACTCCCAGTTCGTTATAAAGGCTTCAGAGGTTCCGGGTAAGCCTTTGGGGACAAGAATACCTGACAGGCTCATGAAGAGGTTTTAAAAACAAATTTGTTGACTGATTTGGAGAGGCAGATGTCAGTTTTTTGCTCCACCTATTTATGCATTCTGTGGCTGTTCATTGTATGTGCCCTGATGGGGGATCGAACCCACGACCTTGGTGTACCGAGACTATGCTCTGACCAACCGAGCACCCTCACTAGGGCCCACGAAGGGTTTTTGAATGGAGCAGGATGGTCGGATCTGCAGCAATCTGGCTTTGAGTGCACACAAAGCTCCCCAGTCTTGTTAAGAAGCTGGTTTTGATTCAGCAGGTCTGGTTTGGATGGGGAGGCCCCACTGCCGGTCCAGGGCCCACACTTCAGAAAGCTCAGAGAGAACCTGCTTCGTGGAGGCAGGTGCCCGGGGAGGAGGGGGCGCCTCTAAGGTCAGCTGGGAGCTCCTTCCCTACTGGTGGGCTGAGGGCTGGGCGTGGTGTCGGATCTGGGACAGTAGATGCTGTCATACTCTTCGTGTCTCTGGGGACACTCCAGGAAATGGCTTGTCCCAAGGTGCTGGAACACTGTAACCAGCCAGAGCGATGGCACGGCGTCTCTGTAACCTCAGGGTCTTGGAGGAGGGGGGTGTTCCTATGTAGGCTCTCTGGGGTGGTGGCCTCACATGGCCCCACTGCTCTGTGCCCCTAAGTCTTGGCCTCGGGGGCCCTGAGGGCCTGGCCGGAGGCGCTGAAGTGGGAGAGGAAGGAAGTGGGGAGCAGAAGAGGCCAAGGCTGTCGCCTCCCAGCCGAGAGAGGGGCCTCGAGTAAACAGGAAGGCCTGGCGGCTCCATGGTGGGGGGGCTTTGGAGGGGTGGGGGCCAGAGCCCTATTGGACCTATGCAGCCTGCCAGCACAGAGCTTCCTCGCTGGGGAAGCAGACTCAGAGAGGCTGTGTGGCTTGCTCCAAGTCACACAGCGAGGCAGAGGAACAGAGCTAGACCCTCATCTGCCTCTCCCGTGTCTGCCGTCCACCTGGAGTTCTGGTGCAGGGCCTCCTGCCTGCGTTGCCCACCGTGGTTCAGGAGGTGCTGGGTGAGTCTCTCACCTGTTGGGGCCTCAGTTTCCCTTTCTGTGAACTCAGAACCCGTACAACCCAAAGGTTCTGGATTCCTGACCTATTCAGGCCTTGGGGAGTGGGTTTTATCAGGAAGGCCAACACCACCCAGCGGGCAGCAGGAACCAGGCCCATTCCCTGGGTAAAGAGGGGAAGACTTTGGGGGACTTTGCTCTTCTAGAACAGAGTCTGGTGAGACCACTGACTCTTGTGATCTCTTTATCCCCTCGAGGAGTCATTCTCCTTCTCTGAAGACCCTGTCACTGGGCTCAGAATGTCCCCAGCACCCACACCCTGGGGACTCAGAATCATAGCCTATGAAACCTCAGGCTGTGCAGCCCAGGGCTTAAACCTGTTCATTAATTGCATAAACACTTATAGAATGCCAGCCATGGGCCAGGCACTATTCTAAGCAATGGGGCCTTGGAGCTTCTGTTCTACAAAGAGAGAGAGACAAAATAAGCAATATATAGTATGTGAGATGGTGATGTGAGCCCCAGGGGCCACTTGTGGAGCAGGTAGAGGACTGTTCTAACTTCAGTGCTCAGGGATGTCCTCACTGACTGTGTGACATTGGATCCTGACTTAAAGGGCAAGGAGCAAGCCCTGGGGGTATATTGGGGAGAGAGTTTGGGGGTGGGAGGAAGGGAACAGCAGGTGCAAAGGCCCTGAGGTAGACATATGCTTGGCCCATTCAAGGAAGAGCAGGGAGGTTGTGTGGCTGCAGTTGCAGAAACAAAGGGATAAGAACAGAAGGAGAGGCTGGTGAGGTGCCAGGGGCCCTGCTGCCATTTGAGGGGCCCTGGTGGTTAGTTACACAGAATAAGAAGGTCGCCCACTCAGGGCACTGAACTGAGGAGGGATGGAATTTGACTTAGCTTAACGGGTTCCCTTTCTGGTGTGCAGAGTGGGCAGGGCGCGAGGTGGGGAAGCAGGGGGAGCTCAGCGAGGAGGGGACTACAAAATTCCGAGGGGTGCTGGAAGTCACCAGGGAGGTTGCAGTGGGGTAATGGGAACCCTGCAAACACCAGAAATGTGGGGGGACAGATGACAGGATCTGCCTGTGGGCCAGAAGGGGGCTGCGAGAGAAAGAGTCAAGGTCGACCTCAAGGCCTAAGCGGCAAGAGGAGGGAGCTGTCATTGTCTGAGAGGGGGGACTGAGGCAGGAGCAGTTGGCAGAGAAGAAAGAGAGCCCAGGGCCTAGTCTGGGATGCGTGAGGTCAGAGCTGCCCGTTAGACACCCAGGAGCCCAGAGCCTGGAGCCGGGGAGGGTTCTGGCTGGAGCTTTCCGTCTGCAATGTGCCAGGTTGGGAGCTGTCCGTATACGAATGGTATCTAAAGCTATCTGTCTGGCTAAGGACACCCAGAACAGCACTTCTTGAACTTGAACGTGCATGCCCATGCCCTGGAGACCTTGATAAAACTCAGGTTCTGAGTCAGAGGTCTGGGCAGAGCCTGAGAGAAGCTCCCGGGGGTGCCCAGACCACTCTCTGAGTGCCAGGACCCAGGGCATTGTTTTGCGGCCAAGACCCCTTGGTGGGCAGTGAAATCAACAGAACAGTTTATTAAAAGAAAATGGAAGAGGAGGCATTCACTTCACAGGGGCACACGTATCGGTTCCCAAAACCTCATTTCGGTTATCTGAGCCCGAGTCCCGGGGACATGCCGTTGTCATGGCCACAAGGTCTGAGAAAACCTGACCGGGAAGTGAGGGGAGACAGAGAAGGGAAGAGGCCCGGGAGCCAAGTGTGGGAGGATGAGGAGGAACCAGTGAGGAGGCAGATAAGGCGACTCGGGAGGTGGGCAGAAACCCAGAGCAGCGTCCTAGACGCCGAAGGAGGAAAAAGCCCCAGATTGGAATGCCCCTCTGCTTCTCCCAGCCCTGTTGCCATGCTCGTCTGAGCCTCAGTTTCTGCCCATGTCACACGGATTCATAACAGTCTCGGCTTGTTGAGGTGGCCGTGAGGGGGCACGGGGCACAGGGCCAGGCAGGCGTGTGGATGGCGGAGTGACTGACTCTGGTCCTGGGCCTCGGGCTCCTCCAGCCCAGCAGGCTGCCCTCTGATGGCGCAGACGAGGAAGCTGAGACCCTGACAACAGAAGGATCTGCCTGGGGCTGCAGGGCAGAGCCTGTGGGGCTCTTTCCTCTGCGCCCACTTTCTGTCCCGCCCTCCCGTGTGGGTCTGACCCTGCTGTTCTCTACAGCCCCTGGCTGCGGGCCTGTGCTGGAGACGGACGGCCGCCTGGGGGGGTCCCTGGGGGTTGTCTAAAATTCCTCCGGTGGCCAGTGGCCAGGGTGGACGTGCTCCGGCCCTTCCTGCAGCCCTGGCCTTCCCGGTCAGCCAGGAGGAGGAAGAAGCAAATTTGTGCACCTGCCCACTATGGGGCCTAGGCAGAGGGGCCTGGCCATTGGCCACGTGTCTCTTTGGGGGGCGGGCAGGCAGCACCTGAAAGCGTCAGTATCCGTTGAAGCCCCAGCCGGAAACAGATGGCACGTTCCACTGGGGATCGGGACAGTTCAGTAGGGGGTCTGTTTACACAGGTGTGGGCAGGGTGCAGGGAAACCACGAGGGACAGTGCTGAGCCCAGGGCTGGCAGCAGCGGGGGCTGGACCCTGCTTAGCCCAAAGGGCCACATGGAGAGGCTGTGCCCTTCAGTGGAGGGAGGCTGCCAATCTGCAGTGACCCTGCGGGGGAGGACACAGAGTAATTATCCTCTTCCTCCTCCTCTTCCTTCCTCTATCTGTTTGGGATTGGGGGGTGAGTCGGGGGAGAGGTGGACCCATCAGGAGAGACAGTGCATCTGCGGGGGAAAACAGAAGACCACTACTTCGAGGTCCATCCCCAGCTGTGAGCCCACGTAACCATCAAGCTTCCTGGGGGCAGGTGACCCTGCCTGGGAATCAGCCTCTTCCACCGGGGAGCAGGCGCAAGTCCTGCCGCTCGGTGCTTCGGTCTCCCTGTGCCTTCACGGCCCCTGCCCCGCCTCCCCTTCCAGGGCACTTCCTGCTTTCAGTAAATGCGTCTTGAGGGTTGCAGGGTCCTGAGCTCTGTGCCTGCCCTCGAGGGGCTTCTGATCGAGTGGAGAGACTTGCACGACCCCACCCAGGCTGGGATGGTGTGGGTGACCTCCTCTCCACCCAATCTCTTCCTTCCTCTACGGGGTCTCTGGGGCCAGGTCCAGGCTCTCCTGTGGCTCCTGTAGATTGTTCTCTCTGGGGACATTTTCTACAAGTTCCGCATGTCCTGCAGCCTCTCCTGCTTGCTAGAGGATCCAATCCGCCTGTTTATAACACGGGTGGGGATGGATTATGCAGCATGGAGGGAAGGTGGAAGGAGGGAGGTTGGAGAAGAGCTTCTTATGAGATCTCCGTCACAGCCCCGGGTGCCCCAGCACCCACTGGGGACGACAGTCCCACTTATCCCGTGAGGCCCACAGCCTTGTGATATTGGTCTTCACAGTCAGATCAGGTGGGAGTCGCAGGGAAGGAGGTGAGCTCGGAAAGAGGCAGCCCTGGGGCCTCTGCCTGCCGCCCCAGGGGTCTCTCACTTTCTGGCGGGCCCTGGGTTCCTCCTCTGTAAATGGTTGAATGGCACCAGCCGCAAGAGGTGGCTGTGAGGATTCAGAGTTGATAAGGTGAACGCCTAGGGTGGGGCCGGTACGCTGGGGGCGTTCGGCCGCTGGGGTGGATTAACTGTCTCTGGTTGGGGGGCCCGAGGAAACCTCACAGCCACTCCCCGTTGTCCCCCACGGAGGCCACCCTTTGCCTTGTGGTGCCCCCCTCCCCATCTCTGCACCCACGGTAGAAGGCGGAGGACCTGTCACATTCAGGGGACCCCCTTCCCCCCTCCCAGGCTTCCTGGCCTGCAGGGCACTGTTGAGTCTCCCGTGACCCCACACCTATACCTGGCCAGGAGCTAGCCAGACCGCTGCAGGGCTGGGCAAATGAGCCTTCCCCAAGTCCCCACCCAAGGAGCCGCACTGCCCCGCCCACCCCAGCCCCGCCATGTCAGCTCCTGCACTGGCAACACGCGCCTGCTCTGCCCCCTCCAGAGGCAGCCCGGCCTCCTGCCTCCTCTGCCCTCTCTGGGCCTCGATTTCTCCATCTGTGACTCAGGACAAGCGTCGAGAGAAAGAGCCCCTGGCTCCATCCTCCCTGTGGGTCCTGCTAACATACATCAAGATTCTCATCTTCCCAAAGCCCAGCTTGGCCAGCTTCTTCTGCTCCGTTACCCTCTGAGACTCCCCGTGGCCCATCAGGATAAAGTCCTGGCATTCAAGGCCCCCCTCCCAAAGCAGGGCCAGAGTCTGCTTCTCCAGACTTCCTGTCCCCATCACACCCCTGTTTGTCCTCTTCACCCCTTTATTCCACCCCACCCCACGCATCCAGCCTTTCAAAGCCAGGCCTAAATGCCACCTCCTCCAGGCAGCCCAGGCTTCCTCCTCTGAGCTCCTTTGGGCCTGTCCCTAGCTGCTACCCATGGCTAGCAACCTGGTGGACACACAGCGGGCACTTACTGTTTGCAGAATGAACAAGGGACATCCCTGGGACCGCCTCCCAGGGAGCACTGCTAAGGGAGCGCTGCCTGCAGGCCAGGCCCGGGGCTCAGCGCTCTGGGGCTCTGACCTCAAAGTCTCACGGTGGCCTGGCTAGGGAGGCACCACCTTCCACAGGGCGACCGAGGTGGAGGGGACTTGGTCATGGTCTCGTATTATACTTCAGGGTGAGCAGAGCAGGGTTTTGACCCCTGGGCCATCTGACTTCAGAAACACCAGGAAAATGCATCCTCCTCTCAGTTGGGCTGTCTTTTGTCCCCAAAGGGTCTTCCGCACATGGATGGGGCAGGTGCAAAGTGTGTGCGGGAGCAGGCCCCCCATTCTCTCCGGGCTCGGAGACCTCAGTCCCAGCGGCCTTGCTGCGCCCTGTGACCTGTGCCCTGCTGAGCCTCAGTTTCACTGCCTGAAAAAGAAGGAAATGACGGCAGCCAGCGCCGTGCTATGGGAGCCAGCTTCAGTGGCCAGTGAGATCTGCCTGAATCCCAACCCCACAGTCTTTTGAGGCCAATGATCTGACTTTATGAGGCCTCTCTTTCCTCATCTGCAAAGTGGGACCACTGACCTCACGGAGCTGTGAGCTCCACATGGACTGCCTTGGCCAGGGCCTGTCTCCTGAAAGGTTCCCTTGGTGGGCAGTTAGGGTGATTGTTTTCATCTGTCTCCTGCCCCGGGGCTGCCAGCCAGCCCTGGACAGGGTGGGATGGGAGGGTGGAGTGCATGGGGAGACAAGCCTGGAGCCTAGGCCCTCCCACCCCACTGCCTCCCCCTCCCTAGGGCCCCCCACCCAGCGACAAAGCTCATGGCACTTCCTCTCCCGCCTGGCAGGCCGCCTGGCCCAGCCCCTTCTCTAAGGAAGCGCATTTCCTGCCTCCCTGGCCTGGCTGGATGAGCCAGGAGCTCCCCACCGCTGCCGGTCAGTCCCCAGCCCCAGACTGCGGCTGCCCACACGAGCCTGGAATCCTCTTCCCGCTCATCCCTCGGCCAGCGACCCTCAGCCCGGCCCTGCGCCCTGCGCCCACTTCTGCCCAACTTGGCCGTCACCTTAGAAGGCTGGAGCAGGGACAGCGTCGCTCCGGTCGCCTGCTCCCTTTGGGTCCCCGTGTGAGCCCACGCCGGCTCCCAAGCCTGCCCGCAGCTCTGCCACTGGACACTGGATAACACCCTGTGACCAGAGCCCCTGGGGGACAGCATGGACCACAGCACACTCTTCCTGGTCGTGGCCCTGCTGCTGGCCGTCAGCAGCCTCGGCCCCACAAGTAGGTGTTCAGGGACCCGGGGTGGGGAGACCAGGCTCCTTGTCCCAAGCTCATGCCCTTGGGAGCTCATGTCCTGAGGGGTTGGACAGCCCACGGCAGAGGCCATAGGGTGACCAACCATGCTGGTTTGGCAGGACCAGGACCTTTCAGTCCTAAAAGTCTCAGGCAAACAGAGGTGAGTTCTTTACCTTTACCCTGGTCTCTGGCCTCTGTCCTGCTAGTTTCTCCCCAGGAATCCCAGGCCTTTACATGCTGTGCAGCCCTGGGAGAGTCTCCTGCCCCCTCTGGGCCTTATGTCTCCCATCTGAGGAATGTGTGGGGAGGAAGGCGAGAGGCCTCATGCTTGGACTTGGGCTTTAGGCTGTGGTTGCTTCCTTGTGGTGTGATCGTGGGGAAGGACCTTCCGGCCTCTGAGCAAAACAGGGATGGTAGCAGACTCCTCCCGGGCCGCCGGGAGGGCCGGTGTTGAGGCAACGCGTGTGGACAGATGTCTCGGGCAGGCTGATTGTTTCTGCGTCGTTAGTGTTGTTCTGTAATTAGCTTTGAATCCTCCACCCTCACCTTCCCTGGGTCCTGTGAGTGGCTCAGACCCCCCTGAGTGCAGTGCTCTCTTCGGCTGCTGTCCCTGCTCTGCTCCCCAAGAAGCCTGCGGGATGAGGGTGCAGCCCCAGACCAGAGCTTCTATGGGTGCTCTGCGGCCTGGGGGCTTGTCCAGGGGTCATGGCCTAGGCTGCCTTCAGAAGCCGGCAGATGAGGGGCCATGAGGAGCCAGGGACTCCCAGCCCCTCGTCCCACTTACTGTGGCCTTGCTGTGCCCTGTGGATGCACCCACCTGAAGCCACAGCATGGCCCTGTGGACACCCCTCCAGCCATGGCGTACCCGGGAACTCCCTAAAGTGGGGGTGTCCAACCCACAGCCCATGGGCCACATGCGGCCCAACACAAAATCATAAATTTACTTAAAACATGAGATTTTTGTGTGTGTGATTATGTGTCACCATGTATTTAATGTGTAGCCCACAGTGTGGCCCAGAGACGCCAAAAAGGTTGGACACCCCTGCCCTAAAGGGTCTGGGGGGCAGTGAGAACAGAGCAGCAGCAGCGGCCTTCCCCTCCCTCCGGATCCTCACCCCCCACAGCCTTTCAAAGTCCCCAGTCCCTGGTCTCCTAAGTTCTCCGCTGCGCCTCACTGATAGACAGGAAAGGGAGCCCCAGACACCCAGTGGCTTAGCAGGGATTTGGCCCCAGGCCCGTGGCTCCCTGGAGCTCTTGTTCCTAACCACAGGCGATACAGCTCCCGGTCACCCGGCAAGATGGCTGCCACCGTCGTCCCATTTTACAGGATGGGAAGTGGAGGCTGTGGCCAGCCGCATTCACACAGCTCGATGGGAGCCCTCCCTGAGCTCCGCAGGGGCCGCCCTGCCTTTCTCCCGCAGCCCCCACATTGCTAGCTTGCTAACACTCTCCCCTTGATGCCATCCGCCAGAGGAGGGCCCCTGAAGATCTTTGGGGCCTGGTTTTATGGGCTCAAGGGCAGGGGTGTGCTGGCAAAAAAATTAACAACAGGGGTGAAGGGTTGTGGGTGGCGCTTGTTAATTCCGTGGTGTAAATGTTCCCACATGGCTGATTTCGAACTTCCAGCTCACCAGACACTCAGAGTCAGTAGGAGGTGCCCAGGAGGGGACCCTTATCGACCGTATCCATCACACACATACGACAGACGTAGACAACCTCGAGAGCACAGATAATGTAAACGGAGTGAAGTTATTAGGAAGTAAGAAATTTGATATTTATTACCTTTTAGAAAATACATGTTATTTAATCGCAAACTTATAAAGTTTGATTTTTCATAATGGCTGTGTTTAACAGCCTATTGGAAAACACTCCTGATAATTTATCCACCGGCTCCTGTGAGCAGGTACTGACCCCCGGTGGTCATAGGGTCCCAGGGTGTTCCCATTTCAAACCATCCAGCCTGACTCCCTTGCAGTCTGGGAGATGGGGACCCACGGGGGGCAGCAGGGGGTTTGGCCAAGGCATGGACTCAGATCTCCAGACTAGGGGAGGATGGGAGGGTGACCTGAGCCTTCCCATTCAGGCGGGAGGAGAGGCAGATGGGTGCAAACCAGGTTCAAAACCAGGTCCGGCCTTCTGGGAACACAGCTGGACAGAAGCTCTCAAAAAACTATACTTGTAAGAGCAACGCAGCCTTCAGAAGTCAGACCTGGAGAGTTACTTGCCCAGCTCCGTGAAGATATGTGGTCCCTGAGGAGCTGTAACAAAAACCCGACAACCGGAGACCACCCAGATGTCCAGCAGCCTGGGCCCCGCTAACTGGGCTGTGATGCAGTGGACTACCGCGCAGTCGTCGAGAAGCCGCCGGACCCCGTCTGCCCTGCAGCGGGCAGACATCGGGGCCGTGCCTCCAGCTGCCCGAGCAGCCGCGATTCATTTCTTTAAGAGCGAAACAGTGACCACGCGCAGCACACGCAGAGAAAACCCCGCAGTCGCTCGTCCTTTCTCGAGCATCTGGATTTTCACTTAAGACACACTTTTTGTCATGTTGGAATCCTTTTCAAGAACAAGCATGTAGAGACTTTTTAAAAGCAGTTTAACTATATATTCACTTTAGTCTGTTCCTCAAAGAAGATGTATAAGAGGGGGAAAAATTGTGAGCATGCTGGGGGATTGCTTACTAGCTTTTCTTTTTTAAAAAAGATTTTTTTAAACTTTATTTTGAGAGTGAGGGGAAGGAAGCGAGAAAGAGAAGGCGAGAAACATCAATGTGTGGTTGCCTGTCATACGTGCCCAAGAGAGGACCCGGCCCACAACCCAGGCATGTGCTGTGACTGGGAATCGAACTGGTGTCCCTTTAGTTTGCAGGCTGGTGCTCAATCTGCTGAGCCACGCCAGCCAGGGTGGATTGCATACTAGCTTTTTAAGGTAATGTCCAGCAGCCTGGGCCCCATCAAATGTTAATCCCCCACTTGATGCAGGGGGATTAACATTCGGGTGGCTTGTGTACCCTTCTTATGTCCCAGAGGTTTCTGTGTTGTCGTGTGGACCCCGTAACCATCCCATTGTGATTCTGGAACAGTTTCTTCCTTAAAGGCACCCTCCATCTTTTGCCTCATGGAGTCCCTATTGTTGCATAGTTAGGTGGTTTCCCCACGGGGCTAATTATAAATACCACCTCCGTGCACATTTTTGGTACACGCACCTTTTCCTGTATTCCGTAGTATTTCGCTTGGACGGAGTCCCAGAAGCGATGGTGCGGGGACTCCTGGCCCGCGCTGGGTAGCTGGGATCAAAGAGCGTTTCCTGAGTGTGGACGCGCGGTCGCCGGAGGATGGGCCGGAGGCCTGACTTCTAGTCCCTGTGCTGCTGGCCGCCTGCGTGCGGCTCTGGGACCCTCTGAGAGGGGCTAGTGCCACAGGTCAGAGTCCACAAATCTCTATGTCGTAGAGGCTGCATTCCAGGGCAGCTTCCCTTTTGCCAGGAGGAAAAAAGAAGCTGGAGAGGGAGCCGTGGAGCCAGGAGAGGTTGGGTCCCTGACGCCCATTCTCACTACCATTAAGATTCTCTCTCATCCTGACCTGAGTGGCTCAGTGCGTTAGGTGTCGTCCCATAAACCGAGGGGTTGCCGGTTAGATTCTCAGTCAAGGCACATGCCTGGCTGCAACCCCCTAGGTCCCTGGTTGGGGGCGTGCGAGAGGCAACTGTTTGATGTTTCTTTTGCACATCAATGCTTCTCTCCCTCTTTTTCTCCCTCCCTTCTCCTCTGTCTAAAAACAAATAAGTAAAATCTTTTAAAAAAAGATTATTTCACCTTAGCCAGACAGATGGTGCCAGTAAGACCCTGAGGGAAAGAGACACCCATCTCTCAAGGTCACAGACAGGTCAGGCTGGGCCCTCTGAGGACAGGCCTGCTCTGCTTGCTCAAAGTCCTGGGGGGGAATCTGGGCAGGAGGGGGGAACCCCTCTGCTGGGTCTGTAGCGCGTCAGGCAGCTCCTTGTCTCCAGCCCCTGTTTATAGCTGACAGGTCCAGAGTTCAACCCCAGGCTGCCTGCCCCCACACCCAGCTTCTTTTTCTGCACCTGGGGCAGCCTGATGTGGGGGCTCGGAGAGCTGACGGCCCTGGCTCTGGGCCCTCTCTCCTAGCTCCAGGCCCGGCTTTGGGCTGCAGAGCACCCTCATCCAGGGCTGAGCTCAATTCAGTAGCTGTGATAGGGGTGGTGGGAAGAGATAAATAAAACAGCCCACACTGATTCAGCACTTACTGGGTGCTGGATGCTGCTCTAGGTGTGTTACGTGTACTGTCAGATGAAGCGGACGCCTCCTGTCACCCCCATTGTATAGCTGAGGAAGCTGGGGGCACGGGCCAGTGAAGGAATTTGCTTAAGTAATGCAGCCCAGATGTGAGCGCTGGGGTGTGAGCGCTGGGCCTCACCACTGCACCGCACTGCCTCGGGGAATGATGATGGGAATGGCTCTGTTCGCAGACCTTCTCACCATAGACATTCAGTCCCTTTCCTGCCCCTACTATGGCCCTCCCATCTACAGCCCAGCTAAATCAGTTCTGATGAGATTTTCACAACAGGGTTTTGAAGGATGAATAGAAGTTGACTAAGTGGTCGAATAGAGGAAGACCATTGGTTTGGGAAAGGGCACGGCAGAAACGATGAACAAGGTCTGTCTGAAGGCAAAGCTCACCTCTCCCCACAGACTGGGCATAACTAACTGTGACAGCCGCTGTGGCCCCTGAGCAACCCCCACGCAATGGGAGCCTGCTTAGCCCTAAGCACGTACCGTCTCACCAAGAGCCTCACCACCTCGCCAAGAAAGGTGTAAGGATCACGTCAGCCCTATTCGATGGATAACCCTGGGCCACGGACAGGAAGCTGGATGGTAGCAGAACTGGGATTTGAACCTTTGGCATCTGTCAGACCCCTGCACTGTTTAACCCCACTCTAGGTGTGGGGTACGGCCTTGCCCCCGAGGCATCGGGAAATTACAGGAAAGATGGAGAAAGGAGCGTCGAGGCCCTGCTGGTGGCCATGCCCAGCGTGGGGGCTGGGCTGGGAGCTGGGAAATCTGCGAGGGTGTAATTGAACCCTAAGAGGGACAGAGGGTGGCTGGGTGAATGGGCGATGGAAGAAGAAGCCAGAAAAGGCCCCGTCACGGAGCATCTGTCCTGGTATATCGACAATAACCACAGAATACGCACTGGGTACCACTCTTCACACGGGCTGTGCACGACGCTGACACACGGCCTGCGGAGTGGGTGCTGGGCTGTCTGGGTACAAATACAGGCCCTGCCACTTAGTAGCTGGGTGACCTCGGGCTGGTTGTCGCTCCTCCCTGAACTTCGGTTTCCTCGTGTGTCAAACGGTTGTAATAGTAGCACCCACTTTGTCAGAGGCTGCTGTGAGGGTCAGAGGACAGAGCTGTACAGGTCTTGACACCGCCGTCCCTGGTCCCAGTGAGCATGACAGAAGCTGTTTGGCAAATGGGGAAAGTGAGGCTCGGAGAAGCCAGGCTTTTGCTCAAGGTGACCAGCTTCTTACGAGGCAGAACTGGGATTCGACCGAAGACATCAGGCTCCAGAGCTGCTTTTCTTGACCGTTATCATCAGTGGCCTCCCAATGTTCCAGGGGTGGCCGTTTGGAAAGTCCCAAGGTGGCCCTGGGTTCATGGGTCAGAGAGGAGGAGGAAGAGGACAGGGGTGGGAAGGTGACTCTGGGTCTCTCACTAGGCCAGCCGGTCACCCAGGCTCCCGGTGGCGCCTCCTCCAGCTCAGGTCCCTGGAGGCCCTGGAGTTTCCCGTGGTGCCAGGGGATTGTTTTCTGCTCTGTCTGGGCCCGCCTCCGGCTCCAGGAGACAGGCCCGGGCGTCACACTCCCTCCTGTCTCCCCATTCTCGTCTGCGGGGTGGGGGCAGCCAGGATTGGAAAAGGCCCCAAAATAAATGGGCCTCTTATCTGATCTCCCAGCCTGGCCTGTTATCTGATCATTACATAATGGCCATGCCGCTGACGGCATGGAGGAGGTGGCCCCGGCGGCCCGGCAGTCCGGCAATCTGGGAGGAACTGGGGTTCCTGGAAGTCTGGGGAGGGGGCAGGGAAAGTCCGAAGGGAAGGAGGAAGCCACTGTGCTAATCTGCAGGCCAGACCCTGGGTCATGTGGGGAGAGGTGGGTCCCAGGCCCAGTCCGGTCAGCCAAGGGCAGTGGGACTCCACACCCTTATTCTCTCCAGGTGAGCCTTAGTCTCCCCGTCTGCAAAGGAGGGGCTTGGACTTACTAGGTAACAGCCAAGAAGTGTGTGTTCACTGATAGGGAAAGGGAGAGGCTGGGGAGCTCTGAGGGGCTTGGTGGGTCCCAAGGGGGTGGGACAGGAGGAGACGGAACCAGCCCGGGAGTGTGCTGGGCGGAGGGAGGGGCTGGGCTGAGACGTGGGACCCTCTGAGTGGCCCCTCTCCAGCAGGCTGCCCATCCCACCCCCTCACTGAGCCTCTGCCAGACAGACAGTCCTCCCCAGTGCCTGAGTCCATCACGGACAGTGACCAAAACAACCAGCCCCCAGATGCTCTTTCCTGTGAAGTCATCCCTCCGTGCACTGTGTGGCTCTCTCCCGACCATCCTTTCACAGACGAGACGCCCGAGGTCACTCACCGAAGCCAGACAGCCTGGCTTCAGGGGCTTTGATGTTAACCGAGATGCCACATTATCCAGGCGCTCTGGAGTCCGTGGCACACAGGTCAGGTCCAGGGCGAAGACTCACAGAGCCTGGGCCCCCACGGCCTGTGCCCCATGGCAGCCAGATGCCTTTGTCCTGAATGCATCCTTGATGTCGCTGGGAGCTGGGATTGCAGGGCCCAGGAGGCCATCTCACATCCTTTGCTGCCCACTGGTGGTCCCAAGCCCAACGAGGTGGCGGAAAGGTGGGGAAGAAGGCCGCTTGTTCAAGATGCAGCCCGATAGCCCCGGGGTTCAGGAGAAGCCCCCCTGCCCCCCTGCTCCGAGCTGGCCTCTGCCAGACGTGTGTGCAGTCCCTCTGCGCCCAGCTTTGATCTCCGAGAAAACAGGAAGTGAGCGCGACAAGATGGAGACACGCGCTTCCAAGCAGTCTCCCCTTCTCTGTCCTCCTTCCCTCCTCCAGAGCCCCCCTCCGGCCCCCCCAGCACATTCCTTAGGCCGAGGTGTGGGGGCCTCATTTCCTCTTCCTCCCCTGCCAGGTCAGGGTGAAATTCCACTGCCTTCCCTCAGGACCCGCACTTCCCGCAGCCCCCGAGGCAGCTCTGGGGCCTGCCCGCCACCGCCCTGCAACCTGGGCTCACTGTCTGGGTCCAGGAGGCGCTCATCTCTCTTGGGCCGTTCCTCCCAGCCTCCTTGAGGCAGGAGAGGGGAAGTTGTGTCTTCCATCTCAGCTCTCACCTTCCTTGGCTGTGAACCAGCCTGCAGGCTCGGGTGCAGGAAGTGTGGGCCCGGCCACACAGGTAAGGCTGCCCTTTGTAGCAAGTAAAGTACAGGATGCCCAGTTCAATTTAAGTTTCAGGTAACCGATGAAAAAAATTTTTAGTACAAGTGTATCCCATGAAACATTTGGGATATATTTATGCTTTCAAAATTACTCATTGTTTTACTTATTCAAATTTATTTGGTTGCCCTGCGTTTTATCTATTGACTTGACACCGAGGAGCCCTGTGCGTTCAGGCAAGAGACCTTTTCTTTCCAAGCCTCCTTTTCTTCATCTGTGGGACCGACGTCCTGACACCCATCTTGCCGGATGGCTGTGAGGGTGCGGTACAGCCCCAAGCCGTGCCAAGCGCCCAGCAGGCACTCGGCAAGCAGAAGCGGTTGCCTCGGCCTGGTCCTCACCTGGCCCTCTCCCTGGCTGTGCTTTCCTGACAGGTCTCGCACAAGCAGTCCACTGTGATCTACAGCCTGTGGACCCCGAGGTGACATACTTCACAAGCCAGGTGACATACTTCACAAGCCAGGTTCCTAGCGGCTGCGTGGCTCATGTCCCCAATGCCACCGTCGAGGTTCACATCCTCTTCCTGGAGTTCCCAAGGGTGAGTGCCTGAAGACAGGGTCGGGTAGGGACTGAGAGGCAGGCCAGGGGCCAGCGGGGTGTGGGGGGTCTTCCTCGAGCCTGTCCCTGCAGCAGTGGGCAGGGTCTGCCTCAGGGTCCCTGCCGGGAGGGTGGCCCAAGCATCTCACAGGGCCTACAGAGGGTGGCACTTCTGGGTGACATGGAAGGTCTCACTGGGGCAGTCCTCTGGACGTCACCACAAGACCCAGGTAGGGAGGGCTGGGTTTGGCCAGAGAGCCAGGGGGGAAGAGCCGGGTGGGCGGTGCCGTGGACCAGGTGAACTGCTGTCCATGCAGCCCCAGTGACCGGGGCTTCTCACAGACGTAGCTGCGCTCCAGGAAGCTTGGACTTGGAGAAAGCACTTCCTCCCTCCGTGGGGCCAACCTCCCTCCCTGGAGTGTCCTTCACCAGACATCTGGGACCCGGCAATCAGCCACTTGCTGCCAGCATCAGAAACTATTCCCCCACCATGGCCCCCCATCATGGCCCCCCGCCATGAGAACGCCCCTGAGGTCCACCACTTAGATTTTCTAGGTCCCTCTTGATAACACATCTATTAAGTGTTCACTATGTGCTAAGCGCTGTGCTAGGCCTACTATGTACCAGGAAGTGAGTTCAAAATCTTAACGTGTATCAAATCTCCCAAGAGCCCACCTGGCCCGGTCTGTTATTAGCCCTACTTTTCAGAGGAGGAAACTGAGGCAGGCCTAGAGCAGTGAAGCAACGTGTCTGAGGCCAGAGTCCCCATGAGATCCCCGGGGACAGGCTGTCACCTGGCTCCCCACGGGATCTCAGTGTTCGGACGGTGTCTGGTGCTCTTGGGCCGGTGACCACACCTGGCGGACATGGCCTCAAGTCCTGATAGTGAGTCAGTGGTGTCAGCTCAGGGTAAATGTGTGGCCAACGTGCCCCCGAAACTGTTACGTTGCCCTGCATTTGTGCAGTGATAAGACAGTGCCCAGACCACCAATATCGGGGGGCCTGCTCCCCACCGCCCTGCCTGCTGTGAGGACTGTGGGCCTCGATAATCCCCAAACGGCAGATAGTGACAAACACACGTTATGTGGTTTTCATAGCCATTGTAATTTTTTTCAAGTTTGGCGATGATATGGAGAATAAGAATGCCCTCTGGGCGTTCGTTCTGTGTGTTCTGATATTCAGGTCTCTGTGCCCCCTCTGGGTGACTGGGGTCCCCCCACCCGAATTATTTCACAGTGAGCCAGAGTCGGAGAAGGGCCCCCTGACAAGTACCCAGGCCTGTGGGGGGCAGATGTTGGGACAGACAGCCGGCTCCAGGTGACGGAGGCCTCCTTGGTCAGCGCAGGGCAGGGGTGCCCCAGCTGCTGTGGGACTAGACAGGGTTTCCTGGAGGAAGCAACAACCGTAGGAATGGCCAGGGGCTCACTGAGGGAAGTAGGCAGGGGTGAAGGCATAGGCAGGGAAGTGGGCCTTGGTATGGTCAGCGCATGGTTCACGGTGGCAGTAGCTTATCGGTCACCTCAGGGCAGGGCCGGGCAGATGGAAAGGCCCTGTCATCATCCTAAGGACTTTGGTCTTTATGCTGTGGGCAGTGGCAGTCCCTGGTGGGTTTTGACAGGCATGGCGGGGGCCACTGTAACTCAGGTTGTCGTAGAGGTCATGGCAACAGAATCTCCCATCCGACCTGGGCCCCTTCCAGAGAACTCAGCCTGTGGACATCTTGACCCAAGGAGCCAGCCTGCAAACCCCAGCCCTGTCACACCTCCACAGGCTGCACACGGTGGCTTCCCTGTGTGAGAGGGCAAGGGGGTGCAGGAGAGAGCCGGGGTGCCGGTCCTGGGTCTGCCACTGGCCAGTGCCTCTTCTCGTGCCTGGCATGCTGAGGGGGCTCCTTCCCCTCACTCCCCGCCAGACACACACTGCTTGTGCTCAGGGACTCACCAAAGAACGAACGACGGAGTATCAGAATCTAGGTGGGACCTGGCCTGTGCCCAACATGTGAGTTGAACGTATGAGTAAATGAATGAATGAATGAATGGATGGATGAATGAATGAAAAAAATGAATGCACTGCTATGTGACCTGGAGTCAGGGGTTGAGGACATGGGCTCTGCAGCCAGACAGCCTTCAGATTGAATTTTGGCTCCCCCACTTATGGCGGCGCAACCTTGGGACACCTCTCCAAGCCTCGGTGTTCCTGTGGGAAACTTGGGGATGCCAGGCCCCCACCTCTCAGGGCGCTGTGCGAGTTCAGTGGGACAGCGCAGGCCTTCCCAGGGCCACGGCTCGCTATCCGGCAGCTGCCCTTGTTGTTATTATAAGGGCTTCTCTTTGGGCCCCATGTCTCACCTGTAAATACCCTGGTTTTGCCAGGCACGCTACCATTTACGGAACACCCCCACGTCAGTTACTGCCATCAGGTAGCCGAGGCGGAGGCTGTGAATTTCTTTTCAGAGGGGGCACCTGATGGAGCCTCACAGCCTGGGTGCTCCTGGCCTCCCTGGTCCCACTAGATCCTGCTGCTGTGACACAGAGGGACCTGTGGTTTCCCTGAGCACACCTCCTGCCCCAGGCAGCTCCCGAGAACAGAGTCTGCGGACCCCAGGCCCCCTGAGCCAGTCCTCACCAGGTGCCTCCTCTGTGCCCAGCCTGAGTTGGGCACTGATGGTGCTGAGAGAAAGCACACCCAGCCCCTGCCCTCGGGCCACCCCCAGGCCAGGGGAGGCTGAGGTGGGCGTGAGCAGCCCTGGTGTTGAGTGATGGAATTGGCAATGGAGGGCTGTGGGTCCCATGTCTAGCCAGATAGAGAGGGAGGTCAAGGGCATTCCAGGCAGAAGGCACCCCATGAGCAAAGGCAAGAAACAGACACCGGCGGCGGCGATGTGAGTGGCGGCCATCTCAGCGAGCAGCCCAGTCCCTGCCGACCTCTGGTTGCCTTCTTCAAGCCTTGGCAGAAAGACTCGCTTCCCCTTCCACCCCTGCGGGGCCTCGGGACCCTCAGATTTCCCGTGCGTGGGCGGCAGATGGACTGTGGCGGCCAAGAGCCTCAGGGAGGAGAGATTTAGTGTGTGTGTTGGGGGGGGTTACAGGCAGACAAGGGGGCTGCTAGGCTGGGGCTGTGTCTTGCCGGGTCCCCGAAGGGCAGGCTGGAGTCTGGATTCCGGGAGGGGGCCCAGGGTCACATCCTGACCTGTAGAGACAGGAAACCAGCCTGGTGTCTCAGCGGTTCCCGCCAGGCTGACTGTACCGACCTGTTGTCCTTCTGAAAACCCCAGATGGCCAGGCCAGAGCTGGGCAGCCACTGATTCACCCCACTTCTGGGCAGTCTCGGGGAGCATGCCATGCCCCTCCACGCTGATGAACCCGCCAGGCTCTCACACTGACCTACCCCTGGCCAGCTGGGCAGGCGAGGCTGCTCAGGCTGGGGGAGAGCAGCAGGGGCCCCGCCTTCCTGGGAGGAATGTCCTGGGAGGCCACGAAGGGGTGTGGAAGGCAGTGGTGCCCGCAGACCTGGGCAAAGGGGGATCCCGCCCGGACCCCACGGTTAGTGGCCCTCTCTGGCCCTCTTCCAGCCGTGAGCACACAGGACTCCAGAGACCCCTGCCCGAGTGCATGAGCCCGCTCCCAGAGTGACACGGGGTGCTTTCACATCCCATCCCCCAGAGGGGACACTGCCTGGCTGGCGTAGCTCCCCACAACCTGAAGGGTGTCGTGGTGACTATCGGCGGGGGGGTGGGCGTGGTGGAGGTTGGCATCAGGGACGGGCTGTTACATGCATCTGTGTGAAGAAAAGGGGTGGAGGCTGGGCCATGGGTGACCGTTTGTACCCTTGCCCCAGGCCTGCCAGGGGCGGGCTTGGCGGAGGGGCGTGGCTGGGGGTCAGGCAGGCTGGGCAGGGCTGCATCTGCTCCCTTACTGCTGCACCCCCGGTGTCCACCTCCAGGTCAGCCTGGGGATAAACACTGGATGGATGGATAGATGGATGGATAATGGAAGGAAGGAGGAGGAGGACGTGTACGTACGCAAAAACCTGTGCCAGTTGGCCGTCCCCAGGGGGTTAGTGGCGTCACTCTTGTTCATCACTGGTTGTTTGGGGGTGTTTGTCTTGTTCTCTGCCAAGTTCCTGAAGGACAGAGTTGCGCCTTCTTCCTGTCCCCCTTTGAGAGCACAGAAGCCCTAGCTGGTCCCAGTTCTGGCCTCTCGGATCGGCAGATGAAAGGGGGCATGGGGAGGACACGGGCTGACCAGGGGCCCTCAGCTGGGGAAGGTATCACATCTCTCCGGGGGTTTCTGGAAGCCCACTCTTCTGGACACTTGGCTGGAGATGGTGACTCCCGGATGTCAAACGCCGGAGTCCCTTGGAGGCTGATGGAGCCCCTGGGAGGCCGGATGGAGCCCTGCAGCCACGCTGACCCCAGCGTTTTCCTACACTGGTGGGGAGATTGAGGCTCAGTGAGGTATGACCGACACGTACCCGCTGCCCAGCTCCAGCGCTGACCACCCCATGGCTGCTGCGAAAACCATGGCTGCTCTGCATGAGTGGGTGGTCTGTAATTACCCAGGCGCTGGACCACCCACGTTGCAGTCGGAGTCTCACTGAATCTTCACGAGTCTAGGAAGTGGCCCTGGTCAGTGTGGCTCAGTTAGAACATTGTCCTGTACACCCAAAGGTTGCAGGTTTGATTCCTGCTCAGGCACAAACCCAGGTTGCAGGTTCGATCCCTGGTTGGGGAGCATATATAAGGCAACGGGTTGGTGTTTCTCTCTCTCCCCTACACCATCTCTTCTCCTCTCTGCAAAATCAATAAGCTTGTCCTTGGGTGAGGATAAAATAAAAAGCTTGTGGGTTTGATTGGGTTCATGTGATCCCCAGTACAGACACATATAGGAGGCAACCAAGAGATGCTTCCCTCTCCCCCTTCCTCTCTCTCTAAAAGCAATGAAAACAGTATCCTTGGATGAGGATAAAAAAAAAAAAACAACTAAAAAAAGCCTATGAGGTGGGCATATTGTTAGGCCCATTTTCCAGATTGGGAAACCGAGGCCCAGGGTCACACACAGGCTAATGACTCAGGCTGCCTTTGAATATAGGTCGGTCTGGCTTTGACCCCTTCCCCTGCCACCCTGGATGCATGTGCCATCTGAGGCTGCGGGGGTGGACAGAGGGATGTCTGGCTCCAATCGGGCAGGCTCCAGTCTGGCCCTACGAGGGTGGGAGCTGCAGGCTCCGTCCTAGAAGAATTGCTGGAAGCAACTTTCTATAAGTGGCTACTAGCACTCAGGGCCTCCTCACCGAAACCCCCCGTTCCCGCTCCTGACCGCCAGGCCAACAATGGCATCTGGGGCACTGGCACAAAAATAGAAACATGGTCTCCCGCCCACGCGTTCAGGGTGGGGGCCGGGCAGACCCAGGCTGACCCAGGTTGCGGAGCTGGGGGTTAGGGGAGGCTGGCCTGGGGGCCTCGGCTGGGCTCTCAGAATTCTCAGCGTGCCTTAGGAACTGGTGGCTTGGGGGTGGGGGGCAAGGCAGGCCCCTCTCTTTGCCTTTGGGCTTCGGACTGGGAGGGGAGAGGGAAGTCAGTGAGTGTGAGTGACCGTGGTGATGAGTCAGGGCCCCGGGGTGGAAATGTTTGCTGTGGAAACCTGGGCTGGGATTTTCTGGTGAGCAGCTGCACAAACTCAGCTAGGCCCGGGGTCCAGAGACCCCAGAGAGCCCTGCTCTCCAGCCTCCCCGAGTGTCCATGCTGCTGCCCTGCTCTGTGGCCCTGGCCCATGACGACCGTTCTTTGGGCCTTGGCCCCACCACTTCCAGCCTCCACATCTACAGGGAGGGACTTGGTGACAACTGAGCAGAGGATTTCGTGTGAGAGCTCTGGGAGAAGAGCAGAGTGTGATGTCCCAAATGTCCCAAAGGTACAGCCTCTGAGTCCCCTTCCCCTCAGCACGACCCAGCCCTGACCTCCACTTTTCTTTTTGACTTGCTCCACCTAGAGCCCCAGCCCGTTCCTACCCCCGCATCACAGACCAGGAACCCGAGGTACAGAGGGACAGGGACATTTGCAGAACAGCAGCAAGAATGGATGTTCTGTGCCCTCTCTCTGTCCCCTGCAGCTCTCTGCCTGTGGGTGTCCACCTAGGGGCAAAGGAGGGGACTCCAGCCCACGGGGCCCACCGTCCGCCCTGCGGAGGTCTCGGTATTGACTCCTCTGGGCGAGGACAGGCAGCAGGAAGGTCCAGGCGAGCTGCCCAGAGGTCCAGGTGCTGTGGGCGCCACTCCAGCAGCAGGCTGACGTGCACGGGCTGCCTGGCTTTGCCCTGCTCCCCGGCAGCTTCCTTCCCTCCCTGGGGCTCACCTGCTGCATCAGTGAAAATAGGAGGACACGGGACCCTGCTTCGGGGAGAGCCCGGGGAGCACGCCCCATGCAGGGCCAGGCATGCGTCAGGTTGGGCTGTGGGAAATTACTGATATTCAATTGTGTATTCAACAGCCTGATTGAGATAAAATGTACCCACTTAAAATGTTCCGCGGAGTGGGTTTTAGTGCACAGAGTTGTGCGCTCACCTTTGGCTGTTTGGGCTAACAGGGCTTGCACGGTCACGGTAAGGAAGCTGGGGTGCCTGCGATGTCAAAGTTCTGGCAGGGCGGTTGTGCAGGGCCTTCCCCCACCACCAAGGGGGTCTCCCTGCACTTCCGTCAACTTCAAGTGATGCTCACCAGGCCAGAACAAAGTGTCTGTTCAAATATTTAGGTTTGTGTTTCATATTTTGCCAAAATATGATATTAAATCCAGTATAATATTTTATCACTTTACTTTTAAAGTGTGTAGAATGCCTATTTTTTTAAATTGATGAAGCAAGAGATCTCAAAAACAAAAAGTTATAAACCCATTAGACAATACTAAGTCACAAAAAATGGGAGCTTATACAAATGTCAGTTTCAAATGTTCATTCTACTCTAAGTTAGCATAAAAATAATTCTTCAAAAATAAGCAACCAAAGTAGCTCACTACAGTGAAAAACAGTCATTCGTGAAACATGGAAAGTGGAACATTATTTGCTCTTTTGTTTTATGGAGCAAACTTACAAACAGAGAGTGTCATGACTGAGTCACGGAAACATTTCTGGGCAGATTTTTCCAGTGGCTGAAACACTCCGTCTGGCTCGGCCAGGGGACACGGCCAGGGGGTAATTAGAAGTTAAATCAGAAAATTTTCCACTAATCTCTTCATCTTGAAATCTCTCTCTTGTGTTTGCTAAGTGTGAGGAGGTGTTTGGGGCCAGGCTTTGTGCGGTGGGAGAGAGTGCAAGCTTCTGCAGTGACGGTTTTGGTGAAGTGTTTCTCTTCCTCTGGCTCAGAAAGTCTTCGACGTTCTCTCAGCAGAAGCCCTGCCCTGGTGGATCACTGTGTTCTCTTTGGTTCGTGGGAATTAGGAAGGATACGTGGCTGGGCAGTACAGGGGTTGAGAGGAGAGGCCTGCCCAGATGCACTTCCCAAGCTCCATTCTTACTTGCTGTGTGATCAGGGGCAAATGACTCCACCTCTCTGTACCGCATTTCCCTATCTGTAAGAGACGATAAGACTGGTACCTCTCTCCTAGGGTTGTTGTGAGGATTAAGTGGATCCATAGGTAAAGCGTTCGGAACAGTCCCGGGACCCAGTGAGCACCATGGAAGTGTTAGACATTATTACTATTGCTTGTTGTTCTGGAAACATTCTAAATATGTACACCATTTAAAATTTCAATGCAGTAGGCATCTCTCAAGACAAAAATGATCTCAACTTCACATTCTTATAAGATATCAAAGCAATGGTAATATATCGACAAAAATAGGAGGATTTCAGTACCTTGAAATACTAAGGCGGACAGGAATACTGCAGCCGGGGAGGGGTGGCTGCCTTGAGCCCGACACACAGGGTCAGAGAAAAGGCGCGAGCTGCTCTCTGGGTCGCACAGACACTGGCAGGCCTGGTACACAGCAGGCGCTCAATAGAAACGACAAAACTCGACTGGCCCTTGGATAAAGTTCTGGCTCGCCACAATGTTTTCTTTTTGTTTTTTGGATTTGCTGAGATGAATCTCCTTCATTCACTCAGCAAATATTTTCTGAGCACCTCCCGAGAGCCAAGCGTGGTGCTCCGCGGAAGGCAGCAGTGGACAGACCGGGCAGGGAGGGCGGAGTGAAAGCTGGGGGACGTGGGTCCTCCCTGAGGACCCGGGGGGGGGGGCAGAGTCTACGTTTCTCTGGCTGATCTGTGTGTGTGTGCATGTCTTCCCCCCGCCCCCACCCCCAGGATAATCTGGAGCTGAAGCTGACTGTCAACCTGTCCAAGCAAAACGGCGTCCAGCCCCGAGAGGTGCTCCTAGTCCTAGGCGTAAACCAGACCGTCTTCCTGCAGCTGCAGGCCCCCGGAATCCCGCTCCGCCTGGCCTTCGTGAGTGTGTTCCCCCCAACTCTGGGCTGGGCAGGAGGGTCTGGGATAAAGAGCTCAAACCCACAGATGGGATTCAGGTGGAAGGGCAACCCTGGCCAACACCATCCTCTCTCGTAGCCTTGGTTTTCCCTCCTGTCCAGTGGGAGAATTGGACTCTGTGAAATCCCATGAAATAATCTTGCCACTGTCTTTGAGGAAGTCATAAGACATGTGTTTGAACATATTTAAGTACGGAGAAAAAGGGTCAGGAGGAAACCCGACAATGCATTAACAGTAGTGACGGCTGGGAAGTGGGGTTAGGAGAGACGTTTATTTTATTCTTTGCACTTTGTTGATTTCACAAGACTTGCTCTAGTTAACATGGCCTGCATTAGAGAAAAAAATTACTATTATGTTTTAAGATTTTATTTATTTATTTTTAGAGAGAGGGGAAGAGAGGGAGAGAAACATCAGTGGGTGGTTGCCTCTTGCATGTCCCCTACTGGGGACCTGGCCTACAACCCAGGCATGTGCCCTGACCGGGAATTGAACCAGTGACCCTTTGGTTTGCAGGTGGGCACTCAATCCACTGAACCACACCAGCCAGGGCAAGAAAAAATTATTTTTAAAAAATCTAGTTTTAGCCCTGACCAGTGTAGATTGGTTGGCTGCAAAGGTGAAAGGTCACCAGTTTGATTCCAGGGACGGACATGTGCCTGGGTTATGGGCCAGTTCCGATTGGGGGCCTGTGAGAGGCAACCGATGGATGTTTCTCTCCCTCATCCATGTTTCTCTCCCTCTCTCCCTTCCTTACCCTCTCTCTAAAAGTAAATAAAATCTTTTTTAAAAACTCAAGTTCTAAAGCAGGGACTCACAGCGAGGAGGCTCAGGGCTACCTCTTCCACGTGGGAGGCCGTAGAAGGAGACCCCCAGATGTGGGCCACTGTTGTTTATGGCCACAGAAAGCAGGGTGGGGTTGGGGGGACCGATGATGGCAAAGATAACAAGGGGGAGAGAGACACAGAGAGAAAAACAGAAATGAAAAAAGGAGGGTCTGTGTGGGAAGGACAGACGGACAGACACTGAGAGGCCAGACAGAGTCAGGGGGAGAGGATCTGGAGCCCCAAGGACACGACTGGATCCAGGCTGCCTGGGAGGCAGGCCTGGAGACAGAGGGGAGTTGAGGGGAGGGTTGGGGATAAAGAATGCAGACTGGCAATGGGGACACCACGGAGACAGACAGAGCTGGCCAGCAGGAAAGCCCCCGGAGGGTGGGAGTGCCAGAGGCCAGCCAGGAGGGTGGAGTTGGACAGATACCATTCAGTACTTCCCTCTGCTCCCAGTGGGGGAAATCGAGGCCCCTTAAAGGGCCAGGCCTGGCCATGGCTACTCTCCCTTCTTTCCCATCCCCCACTCTCTAGAGACAACCCAGGCAGGGGATCAGAGCCTTCCTCCTGGAGCAAAGAATACGGGGTGGGAGAGGGGGCTATTGCGGAGGCACCATTGGAGCCTCTCTCAGCCTGGACCTGCAGCTTCCTGGATGCCACTATAGGGGCCACAGCCTGGCTGGGAGCTTGGGGCTCTGGGCCAGACCCAGTGCTAGGCAAATGGCAAACACCTTGCCTCTTAATCCCTGTTACATCCCCATTTTGCAGACCTTGGCTCTGAGGGCCAGAGCTGGGGAAGTTCCTCCTACCCTCTCCAGCTCTAAACCACAGCCCCACCCCTTCCATCACGGCTGGCTTCCTCACCCAAGAGCCCCTCACTTTGCCCCCTTGTTAAAGTCCTGCTCCATTCGAGGTGGACCATTCTGTGGTGTCTTGCCTACTTCCACGGTCGGGGAATCCCCCTGCGTGTCTGGCCTGAGACCCTTGTGTTGCTTCAATGCCATGTCCCTGGCTTTGGAAATGGGATGCAAAGGAACTCTGAGTCCACGTCTCCAACAGCGTCCTCAGACTCCTTTGGCTTCAACAGAGCACCTCCAGCAGGAAGCCTTCCCAGTTTCCTTCACCCCAGTCCATGAGGGTCTCTCCTGAGGCCTGGGCAGTGGGGGCAGCAAGGTGTGGAGCCACCTGAATTCCCATCCCTGTCTATGCAGAGGATTTGTCCTGCTTGCTCCTTTGTTTCTTATTAGAGAATATCTTTCTGTTGTTTCAAATGACTTTCATTCATTCATTATTCATCCATTTCTTCTTTCCTCCCTTTCTCCCTTCCTGTGTGCCAGGCATTAGGGCGAAGCTGACATGTTAGGATCCTGAGCGCTGGGCCTAGGACCTGGTGCACAGTCAGACAAATACTCCCCAGTGCCTACTATGTGCTGAGCACCATGGAGGGATAGGCAAGGCAGACAGTTGTCCCTCACACATCCTTAGAGGGTGGGTGACACAGACAGTAGCCACCTGATGTCATAAGTGTGAGTGAAATGAGTGTGACTAGGGGGGTGGGGTGGTGATTTTGGGCAGGTAGATGAACATGGATATGTATCCATCCAGCCCCCCAGGTGTCGAAGGGAGATGGGGCCGATCTGGCTCTTGGGGGCCCTAGTGAGGGGGTTCTGGGCTGACTTCAGATCTGCCAGTCTCAGCATTCCCAGCTCTGGCTGCCTCTGCGCGGCCCACCAGCTGCCTCACCACATTGCCTCCTGACCTGCTGCATGGGGCGGGGGACTCAGGCCCAGCAACGACACCCTGAGGCTCTGTGTGTCTCCCCAGGGCCCCAACCACGTCTTCTACAAGTCTCCAGGAGTCGACAGCATACATCTGTCAAACATCACCACCAAGAGCCAGTTCCTCAACTGGGCAGACACGAGAGGTGCCATCGCCTCTGTGGCTGAGCTGAATGACCCCCAAAACATCTTCCTCCATCTGGACGCAGGTCAGCTTCCCCAGCAGCTCCTCCGGGCTCAGGACCTGGCTTCCTCTGGCCCACCCCTCGGATGCAGACACTAAGCCCCCTAAGGACGCAGTTTGCCCCAGATCCCATGGAGCAAATTAATACTTAATTGGGGTAGTAATTCCCTCTTCACCAAGTATTAGTTTGAACCACGTGAAATTGCTACTTGTCAGTTTTTTGACCCAAACAGCACATTCATATTATTTATTGTGCACCTACTATGTGCCAAACCCTATGCTGGGCATTTGAGGATTCTGTGGGGACAGACCCAGTCCCTGCCCTTCTGGAGCTGACACTGTGATGGGGAGATGACAACAAACATGTACACAGATAAATAAGTTGCATAACCTCAGGGCGCAGTAAATGTTGTGAGAAACACACAAGTGGGACAGGCTGCTGATGGTCACACGGCTTCATCCCTAACAGGTGCCATCGTCACACTTTATGTGAACCCTGTGTTGACAGATGAGGAAACAGGGGCTGGGGGACTTGCATGAGTCACTGGGCAGTGAGTGGTGGAGAGATTTGAACCGAGGTCCTCTCATGCCCCCCACTTCTTGGCCGTTCCATGCTGCCCGCCCGGCCTGCAGAGTGGGTAAAGGTGGTCTCTGTGTGAGCTGCCAGGAGGGGGACTGAGGTGTGCTTCTCTCCGCAGCCCCGAGGTCACCTCCCCCCTGCAGTCCTGAACCCCACAAGGATATGGGCAACACACTGGAATGGCGGCCACGCGCCGGGGCCTTGGTCCAGGGCTGCCGCTTGGAAGGTGTGGGCGGCCATAAAGAGGCACACATCCTGCGAGTCCTGCCGGGCCCCGAAGCCAGGTAGGGGTCCCCTCTACCGCCCCCGAACCCCGGCCCCGTCGGTCGGCACCCTTAAGCCCAGCCCTGCCCAAGCCTCAGCCCAGCCCCTGACCAGGTAGGAGTGTAGCAGTTACTATCAATCTCTGCGCCCCGCCCCTGAGCCCAAGCCCCGCCCATTTCTGCCTTCACGCAGCACGCCCACATCGCACCAGGTAATAGCGCAGCCACTGCTATCCAACCTTGGATCTCCTGCCGCCCTCCGTCCCACCAGCAGGCGCTGACCCAGAGCTCTCTCTGTAGGTCCCGGACGGTGAATGTGAGGGTGGAGCTGAGCTGCGCTTTGGGGAACCCGCACGGCGTGCTCATCCTGCAGGGTCCGCCCTACTTGTCCTGGTTCATCGACACCAACCACACCATGCAGATCTTGGTGAGTTTTGTTCCGTGACCCAGACAGCCCCGCACGGGCCACCCAAAGCTCGTGAGAGAACCCAGATGCCCTGCGCCAGCACCCCTGAGCTTTTACACGGAATGATGGTACTTTGGCCCCACCCTTTTTCTGTTCACTACCTACTCTTCCTTCAGGCTGGCACCTAGCTGCCACCTCCTCCAAGAGAGGAGGCCCTCTCCCTTAGAGAGGCCCTTAACCCAGTCCACAGGGTCAGGGAAAGTTCCTAGAGAAGTGAACCCCACGCTGAAATGAAGGGCAAGCAGGCGCCTGCAGAGAAGGGAGGTGGCCCAGGCAGAAGAAGAAGCAAGAGCAAGCAGGAGAGCAGCTGGCCCGAGGCCTGGCAGGACCCTGGCTGGGTTGCGGCGTCCCGTCCAGGCTGTGTGCCCCCTGACTGACTCCCTGCTCTGCCTTCCTCCCTGTCGTTAGACCACTGGTAAATATTCCTTCAAGATCTTCCCAGAGGAAAACAAGAGTAACGTCAATCTCCCCGACACACGCGAAGGCCTGCTGGAGGAGGCCCGGAGGCTCAACGCCAGTGTGGTAGCGTCCTTTGTGGAGCTGCCTCTGGCCACTGCCATCTCTCTCCAGGCCAGCCACTGTGGTGAGCACCCGGCCCCCTTCCCTGGCCCTCCTGCCTTCCTCTGTCCTTTCCCTGGGTCAGTCGCCACAGTGTGCCAAACACCACCGCACAGCTGCGTGAGTTTGACCGGGGCACTGGCCCGCGGGAGCCCCATTTCCCTTCTGTGCAGCAGGGGGACGTGGGCTGTAGCCAGCTGTAGACATGCTCGGTGCCTGGCATGCAACAAGCCTGCAGCGACTGTCCAGCTGGCTCACCTCTGCTGCCCCACAGGCAGTGGGCCGCCAACCTCGCCCACACCTGCCAGGACCACCGCTCCCAAGGAGAGCTGCAATGAGGACCTGCTCAAGGGCCTGCTGCAGCCCAAGTGCACCAATGGCACCATGACTCTGGGACTCAAGAAAAATTACATCTTGGTAAGGGAAACCCTCCCCCTCTGGCCTGGCCCAACGTGGGCAGGCTGGTTCCTCCACCAGCCTGAGCATCTTGGGCTCCTAACCCTGGCAGGGGAACAAATCCCATCCCTCCGCAAGCTTTGGTTTTCCCACCTGTAAAATGGGGTTGAAAAGGGTACCCGCCTCGTGGTGAGAGCGAAATGAGGTCTGGCATGGTGCTCAGTGGCTCGATAGCTACAAGGTACCTGCCCTGATTCACCCCAACTGTGGGTGGGGCCGGGTGCTCACTTAGCATACCTGCACGGTACTTCCGCCTCTGTGAAGAACAAAGGTATTTATTATCAAAATAACACAGGCTTTTCTTTGTTAAAGTGGAAAAATTAGAAAAGAAGCAAATCTCAATCTCTCCACCCAAAGACAAGGGCTACCAGCATTTTGGTTTGTTTCTTTCTAGAGTGTTTTCTCTGTGTCGGTCTTTTGTTTTGCTCTGTGTTCCCTTTTCTGGGGTCTTTCGTTGGCCCCGCACCCCTCCCTCTGTGTAAGTCTTACGTGGTGGAATTGAAGGCACCTGTCTGTCTCCAGCTCTATCCACTTAATGTATTTTCAGAACTTTGACCTAGGTACTTAGTATCACGTTGAATGAGCACACCTTATTCCCTCCTATTGATGGACCATCACTTACTCCTCCTCCCGTGTTATCCATTTCCTTTGCTGCCAATTCTGTGATATTATAAATATGCAGAAAATGTCATCATGCATGATAAACTTTTTAAAATATGGGGTTATTTTCTTAGGATAGATTTCCATATTAATGAGGCTGCTGGGTCAAAGCGAGTGAACTTTCTGGAAGTTTTGATCCACACCGACAACCCACTCTCCAAAAGATGATTCCAGTTTTCACTGAGGATTTCTGAGAGCACTGTGACACTCTCTCTCTTTAGGCTATTGCTTTTGTTTTGAAAGGCCTTTGCCCATGTGAGAGGTGGCATGTGGTGTCCTCTTCTCGTTTTAACTTACACTTCTTTGCCTAGCAGCAAGTGTGGTGTGGCTCCACACGACTGATGACAGTCTAAGGCTCTTGATCCCCGTGGCTTGGTATTTTTCTTGATGACTTTTTGAAGCTTTATACATAAAGAAAATTTTGACCCTTTGTCCTTCATTCTTTTTTTAAAAAAATTTATTTATTTTTAGAGACAGGGGAAGGGAGGGGGGAAGGAAGGGAGATAGCGGGGGAGAGAAACATCATTGTGTGGTTGCCTCTTGTGTGCCCCCCACTGGGGACCTGGCCTGCAAACCAGGTGTGTGCCCTGACTGGGGAATTGAACTGGTGACCCTTTGGTTCGCAGGTCGGCATGCAATCCACTGAGCCACACCAGCCAGGTGTGGCTTCATTCTTATCAAAATAATTTCTCCCGGTTTGGTATCGTTCTTGAAATCTTTGCTATAGCGGTTTTTAACTTTTTGGATATTTGAACACATTGGGCCATTCTAGCTGCCCGTCTTCCCCTTTGTGATTGCTTCTGGCATTTCTGAGGCAAGAAATCTTGCTGCTGGAACCTCGACAAATCACCCATGTTCTCAGGGATTTTAGAACGACATTGAACTCTGGCGTTAATGAAGTCTACATGGGACTTTTGGGGGGCAGGAAACACAGGGGCCTGTATGAAGCCCCATCCGCTACTCAGGCCTGCGGGGCCTGGATGAGCACATCGCCCCCCACCCATCTTTGGAACACTGCCCTGCACTAAAAGAACGCGCTGGCTCTATGAAGGTAACACAAGGAGATGCAAATGATTTATTGTTCAGGGAGAAAACTGAGCTACCGCATGAAAGACAAGTATGATGCCACTTCTTAAAAATATTTTTCAAATCCACATGTTTCCTCTGAGTACATCTGTCTATACAGAAGGAAACAGAAAGAAGGGGGTCTGAGCAGGTTTCACCCCAGACACAGGGCACGCAGCCTCTCATTAGTTCATGACAAGTGGTCAGTGTGCAGAATCTGCATCCCAGGCCCCGGACGCTGAGGCTTCACCCAGTGTAGAGCCGTTTTTATTTGGTGGGCTCTGTCTCTTAAGGTGGCCCTGGGCAGCTGGGGGCAGCCTTCTGGGGAGTGGGTGTGAGCCAGCTGAACCCAGGCGGGACCTCCAACAGCCCACTTGTCTCCAGCACCGAGATTCTCTTGATCCTAATAGTGGGACCGAGAAATTCTAAGATTTGATTCTCCTAAAACAGGAGATGGCAAACTAGGGCTCACTGCCTGTTTTTGTAAATAGAGTTTTATCGGCCCTGGCCAGTGTGGCTCAGGGGGTTGGGCATCGTTCTGCAAAGCGGAAGGACACTGGTTGATTCCCAGTCAGGGCACATTCCTGGGTTGCGGGTTTGGTCTTAGGCCAGGATGCATGTGTGAGGCGGTCGATTGGTATTTCTCTCTCACATCAATGTTCCTCTCTCTCTTTCTTCCTCCCTTCCCCTCTCTCTAAAAATAAAGTTTTACTGGCTCATAGCCATACCCATATTTACATAATGTCTATGGCTGCTTTGAGGCTATGAAAGCGAAGTTGAGTGATTATGACAGAGGCCACATGGTCTGCAAAGCCTCGCATGGCATTCACTATCTGGCCCTTTAAAGGAAGCATGCTGCCCACAGGTCCAGGAGTCTAGGATTCTGAGATGGGACTGTGCTGGTGAGGTCTGCGTGCCGCTGAGGCTGTGAGCGATGATTGTAGGTGGAACTCAGATGAACTTTTAAAGTTTAATAGTTCTGCATTTACTTTAATATATATTAAAAGAAAAACAATTATTAAGCAAAACTCACAATGTCTCCGACTTTATTGCTTAAGGCAAGGTTAAGTACAAAAGTGAGTCAAGTTCAGGAAACTTATTGTGAAATGTATTATTGTAAGTGGTATAGGCTGACGAAGTCTAACAAAAGTGGACAGGGGAGCAGAAGAATGCCCGTGACCCAGGGTCACCATCAGTCCTTGGTGCTGGGTGGCGATGGACAGGCGCCAGGTGCCGGGTGCCTCCTGACGGTGCCCCTGCCCCCGGCCTAGGGTTTGAGGTGCAACATCATCAGCCTGACCTTCTGGGACTCCAGCTGCCAGGCTGAGGACACAGGGGACCAGTTTGTCTTACACAGCACCTACTCCAGCTGTGGCATGAAAGTGGTAGAAAATGTGATCAACAACGAGGTAAGAGCTGGGGCAGGAAAGGTGACAACAGCCTAGTTGCTGACCCCCCTCAGGTGCCCGCTTGATCTTCCAGGCCGAGGGGCCCTGGGGAGGGTGGGGAGTGGTGCCCAGCACGAAGACGAGATCGGGGTGGCCATGACTGCACACCCCCCACCCCAGTCTATAGGAAGGGTGCATTGGGTGGAATACCCTTTGGGGTCATTTCTGGCTTTCCCCAGCTCCTTGGCTCTCTTCCTGCAGGTGATCGTCAACTTCCTGTCAGGCCCATCACCGATGCAGGTGAGATGGGTGGGCACTGTGCTGACACATCCGGTCCAGGGCCCTGGGGTCCCTTTTTGGCCCGGGAGCGGGGAGGCCTCTAGAAACCCAGACCCCGGTCCGGGCCTGCCCTGTGTCTCCAGAGTGGCCCGGCCTCCCCTCTGTACCAGGGGACAGGGCTGTGTTCGCAGCCTCTCCCGTCAGCAGCTTCTAGTGCACGCTGGCTGCGAGGCCCTGGGCAAACCGCTGAAGCTCTCTGGGCCCCAAGAGAGCAGTGACACCAGAAAGGATCCCCCCGGGGGTGCTTATGAGCAGTCCCTGATATGACACGGGGACAGCACTTTACACTGGCCGCTACAGAGTGAGTTCTTGATAAATGTTACTTTGGTTTTGTTTTTGTTTCGAAGGTGAGGATGAGGGTCAGGCAACTCCTCTGGACCATGCCCTCTGCTCCTACCCCCTCCTCACCTTCCTGGCCGGACACCTCCCAGGCTGACCAAGTTCCTGTCCCATCTCCCACAGAAAAAGGTGCAGTGCATCGACACAGAAAGCCTCTCCATGCAGCTGGGCCTCTACCTCACCCCGCAGTTCCTCCAGGCCTCCGACACCATTGAGCTGGGGCAGCAGGGCTTTGTGCAGGTACTGGACTTGACCTCCCAGGACTGCCAGCTCCTGGGACTTCTCAGAACCTTTCTTCCTACCACTAGTACAGAGGAGACAAGACTTTAACTTTCCAGAACAAGAAGGGAGCCAGCATGGTGCATGATAGAAGGGAGAGAGAGAAAAGGCAGAGCTCAGAGACACTGATTGGAAAGTCACCCCCTCCTCCAGACAAGCCCCTGACTGTCCCGCCATCTGGGCTCAGGGGCAGAAACTCTAGAATGAATCTAGCTTAGTTCCTGAAAACAGGTAGGGTGGAGGGTTAAGAGTTGCCGCCCATGCCTCGCCCCTCTTGCCCTCCCTTGCAGGTGAGCATGTCTCCATCAATCCCTGACCTCACCTTCACACTGGACAGCTGCCAGCTGGACTTGGGGCCTGAGGCAGACACCGTGGAGCTCATCCAGAGCGAGGCAGCCAAGGGCAGCTGTGTGAGCCTGCTGTCTCCAAGCCCTCGTGGTGACAAGCGCTTCAGCTTTCTCCTCCGTGGCTACATGGTGCCCACCCCCAAGGCTGGCATCCTCAACTGCTCCGTCTCCCTGTTTCTTAGTTCTTGGAATGAGGTGAGTAGGGCCTGAGCCAGGCCCAATGTCAAGGGTGGCTTTTGGGTCTGGGGGTTTCAGGAAGAGACACGACAGCCCAGGAGGATGTGAGACCAGCTGGCAAAGGGCAGACAGTCAGGTGTGTGGCTTCCAGTTCCCAGGGGTTCCTTTTCTGCCACCCTACAGCCTCTGAGAGCTTTGCGGTGCCTTGGACATTGGTAGGATATGTAGCTACATCTGTCCTTCCATCCATCCCATCCAGTCTCAGTCATCCATCACCCTTCCCTGACCCCAGTCGCCTGTCCACTCCCCCACCGTGAGGTATGATCACTAGTGCAGTCTACAAACAGACCTCGGGGGAGAGGGTTCAGACGAGGAGACGGCTTTCCAGTTGCTCGTCCAGCCACGTGCTTCGCTGCCCAGTGGCCCTCCGCTCTCAGGCACTCAGCCCTGGGCACATGGCCATCACCAGGTCCTTGCACCCAGAAGGGTCTCTGGCTGTTTGAACCCAGAGAAGCCTCTGGGCCGGCTCCCGGGCAGGCCCTCTCCCTCCCGCCACAGGGAGCCTGGGCCTCTGGGCCGAGCTGGCTCGTCTGCCCGAGTCCTTCACCAGGGTAATGGATGTGGTGCGGAGTGCACCCACGATCCTCATGGGAGGCGGGGGCCTCCCAGCAGCCCACGGGAGAGTCCAGTAGCAGCCAGGGACTGTCTCCCCACACCCTGTCATAGCACGCATCTCCCAGGACTTACTCAAGGACTCCCGGCTAGAAAGTGGTGGGATGAGACGCCAAGGCCCTGGGGTGGGCGGAGACTGGACCACAGAGCCCGGGAGTAACCCTGAAAGCTTCCTCTCAAAGGCAGTGCCACACACTGTTCTCTTCCTCCTACAGAAAACCTACAGGACCGTCACCATGCGCCTGAACATCGTCGGCCCTGGCATGTCTGGTGAGCTCTGCCAGGGTCTCTCTGGGGTCCCAGTGGCTGACAGCAGATGGCCCAGAGAGACTGGGGCCTAGGTCCACAGCAGGGAGGACCCTAGAGAGAGCAGCCCTGGGAGGAGGGCAGGACAAAGGCTTCCCGGTGGCCTGGAGTAGGATCCACAGCTGCGTCTTCTAGACGGGGGAGCTTTTGCTTATGATGCCCCTCTGGGACGGGATTCCAGTCCTTTGGTTCTCGATTGCCGTGGTTGCTGGCCGACCTCACTAGGGAGATGGCTTGCGTCAGGCCTGAATGGGATGGCAGGGACCTGGGGTGGTGCTGGCCCCACCCTAAGGCCCCCAGAGAGGAGGATGCCCTTCAGCCCAGCACCCTGCAGCCTCCATTAGTTCCCTCTGGGCCTGGGCCTCCACCAGGCAGAAGAGCCCCTCACACTGGAGGCAGAGGTGGGGTCACCCGCCTCTTTGCCCCCAACCTTGGACAGGATGGAACCCCCACCCCCAGCTCACACCCAGGAGAGAAGGGCTCATCACCCCTTGGCATGGATAGGAATGCAGGACAAGGGGAGGCTGCCTGGCCCACGTTCACACAGGAGTCAGCAGTGTGGAAGGAACGAGGCTCGGGAAAACCCAAGGGCAGAGCTGAAGAGCCCTCGGGGGGGCCCTGCCAGTCCCTGTGGTGGCACAGGGCTCAGAGGGAGCAGGCAGTGACCGGAGGTCACACAGTGAGGAGGCCCCGCTGACTTTTTGCTCAGATTATACCATCCAGCTGCCCTAAAATGCCCCTCCGTCAGCCCTGGAAGGCAGAGGCATGGCCCTGGAGGACTGGCGTGGCCCTGTTGGCTGATGGTCCCAGCAACCACAGCTTAATGCCAGGCATGGGTGTGATGAACCCATTTGCTAGAGGACGAGACTGAGGTTCGGGGAGGTCAGGACAGTGGGCGAGCTGGGACTCTCACCAAAACCTGTGCTCCTGGCCAGCCCAAGAATAGGGAGCCAGGGTGGGGGCCAGGGAAGGGGCAGCAGCACTGAACACTACTGTCCCTCTCTTGGCTGCCCAGGCAAAACCCTCGTCCTGCCCGCTGTGCTGGGCATCACCTTTGGCGCCTTCCTCATCGGGGCCCTGCTCACCGCTGCGCTCTGGTATATCTACTCGCACACACGTGAGTATCCCAGGCCCCCACCGTGAGTGCTCAGGACCCCTCTACCACCACCTGGGGGAGCCCAGTGAAGCCTCTGGGGGAGTGGGGAGCCCTGGCTGGGGCCCTGACCTCCGCCCCTGCCCCCAGGAACCCCCAGCAAGCGGGAGCCCGTGGTGGCGGTGGCTGCCCCGGCCTCCTCAGAGAGCAGTAGCACCAACCACAGCATCGGGAGCACCCAGAGCACCCCCTGCTCCACCAGCAGCATGGCGTAGCGCCCCGCCTGGAGCCCTGGGGACCGCCCCGCCGGCCCTTGCCCAGCAGGAGAGACTGCGCAGCCATCAGCTGGGAACCCCCGGTCATGAACTCACCCTGTGGCCCAAACCCTTCCACTCGACCGAGGACGGACCGTGCCTGCTGCCTCTCTCTCGGAGGCCCCCTGCCAGCTCAGGCACCAGCTTGGAACACCTTGGGGTCACTCCATCCCACCCTGCGGAACCTTCAAACTCAGTGGGCTTAGGGTACGGCTGCCCAGGACCCCAGAGTGACAGAACACTGCCCTGTATGTCCACATTGTTATAGAAACACAAATCCGTTATTTTAACCTGGACTCAGCCCTGGATGACCTGGGCTGGGCTGGAGGTGAGAACTCAAAACACTGTCCTGCCCACTTGGACCAAAGGCACCTCCACTGTGACCCGTGAAGAGCCACCGGGATCGGAGCCCAGCAGCACAGCTTTGGATCGGCGCAGCTTTGGGGTGGGGGAACTGATGTTCAGGGATGCCCAGCCTGGGAACAGGGGAGCCTAGCTCCTTCCTGCAACTGTCACACGGGGACCCCTTCCCTCCTAACCCATCAGGAAGGCAGCAGATAGGAGTGGCCAGGCTGCCTGACCTGGGCCCACCCCTATATACTCACCACCAATAAATCAGACCGTGAAACCAGTGTTGGGCTGGGAAAAGGGAAGGGACACCTAAAATGTGGGGGAAGGGGGTGAGAGCTCTGGGTTCAAGTCCTGGACCTGCCACTTACGGGCTGCTTGACTGTGGGCAGGTCCCATGGCTGCTTTAAGCCAGGCTCAATCCCCCAGTCGGTAAAATGGGTATGAGAATTCTTGATCCCAGGGTCTCTGCGGGGAGTTCTGCCAAGCAATGCCTAGTGTGTGGTCAACAGACATCAGGCCAGGTTTCTCATTTCACAGACAGGCCACCTGAAGCTCAGAAGGTCCCAGGCTACACCTCTGGGATCCTACACAATGTAGTTCCTGTACGACTACGGCCCCCATTCCCCTATTGTCTGCAGAGGGAGCTGGAGGTCAAAGGTTAAATCAAACATTTTGCTTTTTAATTTTTTTTAAAAAGATAAAGACTTTAGTCCAGCCACCCAGTCCCCAGGCATGGACCCTCTCCTTTTCCAGAAGGCCACTAAGGAGGAAACCTACGGGCCCACACCAGGAGGAACCCCGGCCTGGCCAGGGCTGTCTGGGTGAGAGGGAGTCAGGCTGTGGTGTCAGGCCTACTACCCCAACAGGAGAACGCGGGAGGCCCCTGGTGGCCTCAGCAGGGAGGAAGGAGAGGCCAAGCGCACCACAGGCTCAGAGACAGTACGTCTGATCTCAGCCTCCCGCCCACCAGCCGTCCACTTTACTCCATCCACTTCACTGCCCGCAGCCCAAGTCCCCGGGGCAGCCTGGGCAGACTCGAGAAGGCAGGAAACAAAAGGTGCCCAATAATATAGGAGTCCATGAAGAGAGACGCAGGGCAGGTGTGGGAGGCCCCACCCCCAACCCCACTGCCTTGGTTACTGGGACAGGGAGGGCTCCAGCAGCTTCAGGGCACCACCCACCAGGTGCAGGCTCCCCGTGACCAGCACATGGATGGCGGTGGCCTCACGGAGTACTCTGGCCCCGCTGTCTGCCGCAGGGTGGGCGAGAAGGCCGTGTGGGGGACTGGGTGTCTGAAAGACAGGGTCCCGGCCCTGGCAGATCCACTGCAAAGCGTGGGAGATGCAGCTGAAGACGAGGGAGCTGGTGCTGTGGGTGTGGGGTGGGCGGGGTGCCAGCAGCAGGGATTCGGGCCCTGCAGGCTCCAGGCTGGGGGTGCCCCAGAGGCCCGGGCTGGCCTGCTCCTCATGCAGGCGGCTCCAGTGCTGCTGGTGCTCCAAGCAGCGGAGCAACACCTGGTCCAGGGTCACCGTGAAGTTCTGCTGGTCTGCAGGACACAGAGATGCGCATGTCAACGACGGGGGAAGAGCAGGTGTCCACACTGCCGATACCTGCCTAATCTGGGCCCTGTACATGCACCGACAGCCCTCAGTGAATGCTATGAAGACGATGAGGCTCAGGGATTTGCCCAGTGCCTCTGAGCTGGTGACAAGCCAAGCCAGGCAGTTTAGCGTCAAAACTGGGCCTTTGTCCCTGGAGTGCACCCCCACCCCGGCCTCAGTGCCTCCATCTGTAAAATGGACAAGGCCCATCGCCAGGCGTGCAGCAGCATTTCTGGAAACAGACTCCTGGACCCTCCCCAGACAGCCTGAGGTGTGGCCTGGGGAGCTGGGTTTTTCATATCACTTCAGATTTTTGTGAACGGGCCCCACAGGAAAGAACACAGTTTACAGTGGCAAACCAACACTCCCATACATGCATACAAGTATCTGGAACAGGAGCTGCGTGAAATAGTACCTACCCTTACTTCATGCAAGACACAGATGCTTTCTATTCTATTCCATTTAAAATAAAAAATGCCAGCTGAGATCCACTAGATTGATTTGAAGAACCATCAGTAGGTTTTAATTTGCACTTTGAAAAACGTTTTCCCCAATAATTCCTTTTTTAGTATTACAGTCACGTGCAAAACTCAAAACATACCAAAGGATATTTATAAAATAAAACAAGCCTAGCTCCTACCCTAGACTTCCAGTTCAGAAGGCCCCACGGCCACCAGCAGAGCCGACCCCTCAGGGGCCTCCACACCCTGCCCACTGCAGGCAGCCACACCTGCCACCTCTCACCTGCATTGTCCATGGGCGACGCCTCTGTCAGGTTAGGGCAGAAAACGGCATAATCAAACTGGCACGGCTAGAAGGCCAAGGGGTAAAGCTTGGTATCCGAGCCCTGAAAGGGTGCCCCCCTACCCCATCTTCCACATGGCACCCAGGGGCCCACATACCCACCCCCATCTCTGGAGAAGCAGCCCCACTGGCATGATGCCACATAAACCCAGCCTCAGGTCTTCAGCTGCCCCCCCGCCCTGGCCCATCTACCACACTGTACCCTGCCTGGCCTGTGCTCTGAGAAGCCCACTGTACAGATGGGGAAACAGAGGCTTGAGTATAGGGGTACAGCTTAAAGTCACCCAGCCATTGAGCAGGCTCCAAGTCTAGGAATGAACCCCATTCTACAGCTGAGGAAAGGAGGTTCCAGGATGAAGTACCACTGGGGGCTGAGGCCTGTCACACAGCCTGAACAGGACGGGGCTGCCTGTCGCCCAACCACCAGCCAGCCTCTCACCTGCAGCAGCTTCAGCAGGGCGGCGGCATCCCGGTCCCCAGTGGAGTTGAAGAGCAAGACGCACACTTCAGACCCCCTGCGGGAGGAGGAGCAAGGAGGCGTGTAAGAGCATACTTCCCACCCTTCCTCCAGAAACTTCCCTCCTCCCTAGAGGAGGCTGATCCTGCCCCATCCTTCCCTGAGGCCCCTCCCCTCCCGACTCCACACTGTCCCAAGCTCACTTGCTGGGCCTCTCCAGGTGTTGCAGCGCCTGTCTGAACCAGCGTGCACAGGCTTGCATGCTGCTGCAGGTGTGTGCGCCATCCAGGTACCAGGTGAGGGACCCATGCCGCAGCACCTGCGTCCGGCCTAGCCACTCCGTGCCTTGAAGCCCTGGGGACAGGGGCCAAGGCAGCTCCTAGCCATTGCTACAGGGAGGCCCTTCCACATCCTCTCCCCACTGGAGTCCTAGACTCACACACATTAACCCACCCACAGCGCCCCTGTCTGGGCGCTCTGAGGAGCCCATGACTGGGTGGAGCCCATGACTGGGTGCCAGGAGCCCATGACTGGGTGCCAGTCAGTGGGATAAGCTCTTCTGCTGCCTCATTTGCCTCACCTTATCCCACTGCCTACCTTCTACGCTGCCCTTAGCTCAGAGAGATTAGGTAAGAGAGCAAGGGATATGGGGCTGGGACGTAATCCAAGATCTGCCTGGCTCCTGGGCTGTGTCACAACCCTGATGCGGGGCCCGGCACACGGTGGGCACATGGTGGGCACACAGGAACCATGTGCTGAAGCCGTCTGACAGCCATGAGCACCCGTGAGCTTGGGGGAAGCAAGAAGCCTGACAGTATCACCGTCCCCAAGGGGCGGTGGCCTTATGATGATGATGAAAACGAGAGTGACAGTGACGGCAGCTACCCTGGCTGGGCACCTGATCCCCAACTTGCTAGGCTCTGGGCTCAGTCCCTTGGTGATGCCACCTCACAGCGGGTCCCATCGTCATCTCGTTTCGCAGGTGGGGAGACTGAGGCTCACAGAGAGTTCATGAACTCCAAGTCAGGGAAACTTACTGACTTCGGAGTCCTTTCTCTTGGGCACCCTATCGAGTTGCCCCCACCCTTCAAAGAGGAAACTGAAGCGCCTGGAGGGATGTGGCTGCGCAGGAGACTAACTCACCGAGCCGCATGTGGGGTGTGGGCTGGAACACGGGTGCCAGAGGCAGCTGACCCAGGGGGCTTGGCCTGGACACTTTCAGCTCCCCAGTGCCTGGGGGGCAGGGGGACTGTGTGAGACCAAGTGTTCTCAGAACCCTCAGAGGCAGGCTCCTCATGTCCCCTGTCCACTTACCTTGGTGGCCCTTGTGCTGCAGCCAGCAGCGGGCCAGCTGCAAGGCCAAGGCGGCATTGGACCGCTGGTGCTCTCCCTCCAGGCCCAGGGTCAGCGGTGGCCCTCCTTCCTCCAGGGCTTCCAGCGGTGGACACAGGTAGAGGGGACACTGTAGAGGAGTCGGGAGCCCTTCCTGATGTCACCAGCTGTTCCATCCTTCCCCACCAACCAGAACCCACCAAGCCCTGCCCCTAGAATCAAGACAAGCTCCAGCCGGATGAGCAGATGGCCCTCGCTGAACAGAGGAGCACACTGTAGCCCAGAAGGATAAAGCAGCTCCCAGCACCCCCAGTCAGACTCACGGAGATCTGCTCAGCTCGCTCCTTCAGCACGGCCAGGGGGCCATCTGGCTGGAGCACGGTGAAGGCGGGGACACCGTGCTGTAGAAAACCGACCGAGAGTGAGATGGGCTGCCGGGGGGGCCTCCACCTCTGCCCCCACAGCCCTACGGGAGCCCCCATGGGGAGCCTAAGGCTGCAGATGAAGCTCAACTTGCTCCAGGCACATGCAGAGTCGAGACAAGCGCCCGGACCCCACCGATGCCCAAGACCTCTCCAGGGTCGGGTACAAAGGACCCTGCCCCAGCCCCACTTCCCTGAGGCGTAAGGGAGGGGAGGTACAAGGACAGCCTGGGGCCTCCTGGTCACCTTGAAGATGCCCCCCTTCTGCCATGCGATCTTCTCCATCGTGTCCCCCAGAAGGCTGGTATGGTCAATGCCAAGAGAGGAGACCCCACACACCACAGGCTTCCTGCAGAAGACCAAGGTGCCATGACGCCCCTGCCCTGGGCCACCTGGGCGCATGGCCACTGTCCCTGTCCCCATGCAGCCGCCCTCACCTGATGATGTTGGTGCAGTCGTACGCACCGCCAATACCCACTTCCACCACGGCCAGATCCACCTGTGGAGAATCGGAGGGCATGGCCGGAGGTGCACGGGCACCCGGATGCCACCTGCGAGCCCCCAGCCTGAGTAAGATCCAGCTCCCTGAGGCCTAGGACACAGGGCTCTGGAGTGGGCACGCACCTTCTCTTGGAGGAAGACATGGAAAGCCATAAGCGTGAGGAAACGGAAGTAGCTGGGCATGGAGACACCGCTGCTGCCGCCCTGGGGACATGAACACATCAGAGCCGGGGGCCCCTTCAGCCTCTGCCTGGGGCATGCGGCTCCTCTGGGGTCCATCTACCCACCCCAGCAGCCCCCTTCCTGCCACCCACCCACCCACCCCCACCACCAGCCCTCCCACATGGAAACCTTGGTCTCCTCCAGGCGATGATAGAGGCGCCAGAAGTGCTTGGTGAAGAGCTCGGGGCTGATGGGCTGCCCATTGATTCGGATCCGCTCACGTACCTGCACCAGGTGGGGAGAGCTGCCGGGAGACCTGAGGTCATCGAGTCTCCCTGCTCCAGCCTCCCAGGCCTCCCCCCCAGCCCCACAGATCTGATCGTGTCACTGTCCTGCTGAAAACGCTCAGTGGCCTCCCCCTACCTTCAAAAAGAGTCCTAGCTGTTCACCTGGGCCCCCAGGTCCCAGCAGAGCTGATACCACTGACCTGTGTCTCACCTCTCCTGAGTCCCCCAGTAGTTCCCTGTGCCCCCATCCTCTGTGCATCCCCAGGTTGGCCCGCAAGGCTACACAGGCTCAGGTCAAAGGGCGGCTGGTGGGCTTTCACCCAAGAATTTATTTAAGAAAGACCCTTCCGTGTTATGAGTCTTTGTTTCTTTATTTTGAACAGACAGCCTGTGTTTCCCTGGTTAGGGAAATACAATGGCCTGAAAGGGCCTCGGTGAGCTGGTTTCAGATGCTCAGAGGTCACTTGAAGGAACTGGTTACAGATAAGGAGGCAAAATCTTAAATGCCCCAACCCCCAGGACTGAATCCTGGGCAATTAACCACCAGGTGAAGCACGCTGCCTTAAAGGTGACCAGCTAAGGTGAGGCAAGAACAACGTGGGGAAAAGGAGCCCACTGTCTTCCCACCCCCACCGGCCCTTGCCCATCTTCTGGTGAGAGTCTAGATGCCCACGTGCAACCATGAGGGAGCTCTGGCTTGAGGAGAAAGCGGCAACTGAGGCCTGCAAAGGGGAGGGGCCCCCTGTGTTGCCCACTCAGGAGGCGGCACGCATAAACCACCCTGATCCTGCAAGGCCTCGCGAGCCAGGCTCTCTGCTCCTTACTGTGAAGGCCTCCTAACTGACAAACATTCCTATGTGACCTAGAAATTGTATATGGAATTGAAGTTAATAAAGAGACAGGTGACTACTGTAGGTGTATTTCCTTTATACACTCAGGTTACTGCCAACCTCCCCCAATTTTTTTCATTATGAAAATGAAAGACTGCCATAAACTTGAGCCATTGTGGTGAGCACTGAGTAAATGCTTGTCAAATGAATAAAAATTGGGCAGAGAGGGAAGCAGCTGAGCTTTGAGGGGTGACCCTGGCTGTGAGGTGTTGGCTGGTCCCACAGCCCCCCCAGAGAGCTAAGAGACACCCCACCCCTCCACACCTCAGTACCTAAAGAATCCTGTCTTCAGGCCATAGTTTCGGAGGATACGTTCAGTGAAGGCACAGGTGGAGCCCTAGAAAACAAAGGTCTTGTCTGGGAGGTCCCTACCACTCCCACCCCCCCCAAGTGGATACTCTTCCCCTGAATCCTGTCCTTCACCTTCCCCTTCGTCCCAGTGACATGGATGATGTTCAGCCGATCCAAGTCCTCCACCTGGGACAGAAAGACAAGGTCCCCGAGTCAACGACAAGACTCACAGATAAACAGGAGTGGGGGTGGGGGGTCACAAGCCCTGCCCGCTTTACCTGAAGCCCACTCTGTGCCAAGTACAGCTTCATGGCTTCCAGCTGCATCTGGGGGCCACCCCGCTGGCGCTTTGCCTGCTCCAGGTAGCTGGCATTGGTCTGCAGGGTATTGAGTGCGCGCACAGCATCCTGTCCAACACAGACCCCGGGGAGCAAGTTCAGGCTCACTAGGCATCCACAGGAACAGAGGCACCCAGCGCACCAGTGGCCAGGCCAGGGCACCAGCCCCGCTGCCCCACCCTAGAGTAGACGCCAATGAGAGGGAAGCAGCAGCATCCTTCCAGCTCTGGCAGAAATGGGAGCCTGGGGCAGCTCAGCCCCACCCAGGGAGTGCCAGACTAAGCAGGTAACACGACTAATGGAACTAGCCTTGCTTCTGGTTAGAGCTCCCCAAGCTGCATCCCTGGGGCCTTTGCCCTCATTCCCTCCATGGGGTCCACCACTATATCGGGCCCCTACTAAGGTGGGGCCAGAACCACAGAAGGCTGGGGTTCTTGGAATTGGAGTTATTAGCACCAGGAATTCCTAAAGTCTTCCATGCCTAACCCTGAAGATTGGGATTCCACACTCTGACCAGGAGTAGGGCTGCTAGAATACAAGGTTTTGAAATACCTTCTCAACTATTAAGGGATGGGTGGTTTTCCCATGTTGAGATACGATAATGTTGTTTAAATTCTGCAAAAAAAAATTTTTTGGCCTGCAAGGATATTTTGCGTTCATGTGCCAAAAAAAGTCTAAATCAGCACTCTTGTGCTCCCCCACCAAAAGAAGAGTAGAGCTGCCTGAAGTCACCAGATAGCAAAGAAGGAGGCTGGTAGGGAGACGGGGTGTGCCCCGGGCCACCCCGCCAGGAAAGAAGGTAGGTCAACTTCCGAGGGTCAGCCCTGGGGGTAAGAGTGGGAGTACTGTTTATCTCCCCTCAGGACCTCAAGGGTTGGTTGGAGACCCCACCTGATCAAACTGATTCTGCCTGCCATCTAGCAGCTGGCCCCTGGCACAGAGCCAGGTGGACCTTTTCGTAATTCTTGCCCCACCCCAGCTCTGCTGCCACCCCATTGCCCCTGATCCCTGACTCCGGAGATTATGGAGCACTAGAACCCCAGTTGGGCCACTGGACTCTTGGTCCCTTCCCCCTGCGTCCCTTCCAACTCTGACGCGGGGCAGTTCAGCTTCAGAATTTCCAGAACTGGACGCCCAGGCCCAACTTCCTGGTCCCTGCCCCCAATCCGGACTCCAGGTTGCCCAACCCCCCACCCCACCCGAGCTCTCCAGTCTCAGGGCTCTTGGTCCCCTCCTCGGCTGGCGCCTCCGGATGCAGTGTGGCTCAGGCCCGGCCCACGTGTCATCACACAACTGCCAGCCTGCCTGCTGGATACCTGATACTCCATGCCGGGCTCCTGCGGAGCGGGCCTTGCGCTCCACGCTCGCCTTCCCGCCACCCTGGGCGATGCACTAGGCGGAGAAACCGCTGCCAGGAAGAGAGCGGCGCGCAGTTGGCTGCGCGCTCCGGGCATAGTTGAAGAACTGACGACCTCACGCTGGGCCAGAACCGGAGACGCCCCGCCCCACCGCGCCCGGCCCCGCCCCGATATGTCCTCCGCCAATGAGCACAGCCCAAGGGACCCACAGGCACCAATAGGAATCCGCGGATGCCATCCTTGTGAGGGGCAGTCCCCTAGAGGGAGGACTTCGCTCATATTTTTGAGGGGCAAGGCCCTGGGCCGCTTCAGCCTAAGATAAACTTGCACCCTTCCGAAAAAGCCGTTCCCAGGCAGCAGCCCTCAGCCTCTGCTCCAAGCCAGAACCAGCTCTGAATCCGCTCCGAATTCGATGAAATAACCTGTGGACGTCCCTGAAACCCGGCCTCAAAAGTCACAAGTCAACGCAGAGATCTCAGGCTGCGAGGCTGCGAGGCTGCGAGGCTGCGAGGCTGTGGGGCTGCGGTCTCGGCCCTGGCGAATCTGACAGCCTTCGAGCCAATAGACCAGAAACCAGACGCCAACGCTGTTGGGGTTCCTAGCCGAGCGTGGGCAGCCTGGGAAGTCTTCCTGGAGGAAAGCAATATCCTGGTGGAGGTCTGGGGGTAAGGAGGAGTCAGCGAGGTGTAGGGATGGGAGAGAGGTTTCCAGGGAAGTTGGAGGGAGCGATGTGTGAAAAGCAAATGATTTGAGAGGGAGAACTAAGCACGCGAGAGAACGGAACTCCCGCCTGGTGGGGTCTAGTTGCCCCACAGTGCCAGCACGCTAGATCAGCAGTTACTCCTCAGTCCTGTCCTCTGCAGGTGCATCCTGATGAGGAACTTAGATCAAATTTGGATGACAATAGAAGGGTTTTTAAAAGAGGGAGAGGACGCGATCAGATTTGCACTTGAAGATGTGCTGTGTGGAGGGGTGCCTTTCTATTTATTGGCTGGGATGCTGCCTGACTCCTGAATCATTCGATGAGGCCAATTAGATCTTTAAAAATGTTTTTTAAGTGGGGGTCAGAACTTTTTCTATTAGTTTCTAGGTCCCAACTGCTAACATTGAAAAAGTACAATAGTATGGAGATTATCTTTTTACAGCTGAGGTGGAGAAAGGACGGGGGCAGGGTGGGCTGCAAACATCCCTCTAGGGAAGTCCCCACAGATGAGAGGCAGGCCTTCAAACAGCTGATGAAATTTCAGCACCTCTCTCCCTCTTTCCTGCAAGCACTGGGGTAAATACTTATCAGAGATTGATTTTGAAATAAATGTCGCGTTGGGAACGTTGTTTCCCTGGCTTCGCTTGGGCTCTTCGCACCACTGCTGGGCACCCCCACCTGGCCCCCTGGGAGATAAAGAGGTCCTTTACTTTCCTGTTTTCTTTCTTTTTAAGTCATTGAAACTTTCTCTATGCATATACCTGTATATAATTTAGCAACTGCAAAAAAATGATCACAAAGAAGCTTTAAATGTTTTTTTTTCCTCACCGCCCCCAACTTTCCTCCTTTGGAAATCCTTGAAAGGATTCGTGAAATCACAGACACCCCTAGATATCCCATCGGGTCTTATCAACACAGAGAATAATATTTTCTGTGTCTTCATTTCTCACTCAACAATAAGCTGATAGGAAGACCTCTAAGGCACTGACTTAGCAAGCCTGGCTGCTGTGGCCCAGTGCGCTGAGTGAGAACCCAGAGGTTCGATTCCCAGTCAGGGCACATGCCTGTGTTGAAGGCCAGGTCCCCACTTGGGGACCTGTGAGAGGCAACCGATCAATGTTTGTCTCCCTCTCTTTCTCCCTCCCTTCTTCTCTCTCTAAAAATAAGTAAATAAAATCTTAAAAGGCATTGACTTGGCAAACAATTAAGTAGCTCCCAGGCACTGCATTAATCACTTTCTGCAGAGTTGCTCATTCAGCCATTACAAACCTATGAAACAGGCACTAGTGTTACCATCCCTGTTTCATCCTGTCTAACAGGTGAAGAAACCGAGGTGCAAAGGAATACAGGCACCAGCACAAGTCCTAAAGTCAGGTTCATTGAACTCTGGCACTGGAGTCCTTGTTCCCAGCCTCTGTGCCTTCCTCCTTCTCCCCTCCCCACCCCCAGGGGGACTGCTAACTCAGTGGCAGTGGCAGTACCATAATGCATCCCCACTGGCCTGCCGCAGGGCATTCACATAACCTTTGGTGTCTCTCTGCTGTAGACAGCATGGCTTTCACCCTTCGGTGAGATTTCACGGGGATCGCTGGGTGCAGGGCATTTGCATTTCCCTCCCAATGCTGTAACCTTTGCATCTCACCAGCTGTGTGTGTGAGGAAGGGACCCCTTTCCCAGAATGTCCCCCGGACTGTTGGGTGTACCTTGTCATTGTCACTCTGCATTTTCCTGGCTGCAGTGGACTTGAGCATCTTTGCACATTCATTTCAATAAACTGTCTCGCTCATCCTCCACCCATTTTTCTAATGTCCGTTTATCACCTTCCTGTCAAGCATAAAAGCATGTTGGGTATCCCAGACATTATTCCTCCTTTCTGTCCTATATGACCAGTTTTCTTTTTCTGAATTGACTACTGGTAGCCTCCATTGATTCATATATAACGAGGGGTGAGGGGGCATTGGAACTCTTGGTCTGTTCCTCCAAGAACCAGGGCCCAGGCCAAATGACATCCCAGTGGGGAGACTCCCTCCTCTGATGTGAGGTGGAAAACCCCTCTTGCCTATATTCCTGAATCTTAGCTCATCCCTTTCCCTCCGTTGGGAGCAGAGCTGTCCGTGCCAGCCCTCCCCACCCACCTGTGCCAGGCCATCTCCAGAGTGGGGAGGGTTTATAGCTCTGGCAATCTCTGAGCGGCAGACCTCAGCTGCAGTCGAAAACAGAGACATGTACAGACACGAAGGCAGGTGCTCGCTTCGGCAGCACGTGCACTAAAATTGGAACGATGCAGAGAAGACGAGCACGGCCCCTGCGCAGACGTGGACGGCAGGAAACAGCACAGAAAATTCCAGGAATCCCACCTGGGGCCACCCTAGTTGTGCAGGATTGTAAGTGGTGACCGAAGCCTTGGCAACCTACCCGATTGCCATGGCAGGTTGGGCACATTATATCATTCAGATAGTCAGAGGTCCAAAAAGATGTACGGTGAAAATTTACTGCCCCCCAGGTCCCAGCATCCTAATTCCCCTCCCCGAAAAGCAAAGTGATATTTCTTGTAATATTTCCAGAGAAATTTGGTGCATTTACAAGCAAATACAAGTATATATAAATCTCCCTTTTGGGCTCACAGGTGGCGGACGATACATGCGAGTCTGCACTGTGCTTTCTCCATGTGCGTTGTATCTTGGGCCTTATTCTGAGTGGTCTCAGTTCGTAGGAGTGCCCCCTTTAGTGAATTTATTCTGGGCTGCACAGTGCTCCTTGGTGTGGAAGTGCTTCTGTGTATTTGGACCATTTGTATTTAGGCCAGTCTCCTACTGTGGACATTCAGATTTCCGGTATTTTGCCATCACAAGTAATGTTTCAATTAATAACTTTTTACCCTCTTTACCCTGATTATTTCTTCCATGTGTGAGTGTATCTGATACATCAGTTCCCAGAAGTGTGACAGCTGGGCAGAAGGAGATGTGCAGTTGATGCTTTCGTACACATCGCCACGTTGTCCTCCAGAGGGGCAGGGCTGGCTTCTGCCCTCTCTGCCCCTGCGTGGCTGACACAGACCATTAGTCACCTTTGATCCCTGCCAATCGCACAGGTGGGAAAATGGATTCTCGGGGTAGTTTTCAGTTGCATTTATTTTATTTGGGGGAGGCAGAGCAGTTTTTTCTTGGTTTTGAAAACTGTATTTTTTTATGGTCTGCTGGCCTCCTTTGTATCATTATTTTTTATTTGAAATGTCAGAGATGTTCGTAGAAGAAAAATAGAGAGAGGTGTAAAGGAGAAAATCAAAGGCAACCCCATATCCCACCTGGAGAGCCACTGTTACCGCCACATGGCATTTCCACTCTCCAGAAAAAAATCACACACAAAGCAGGAGAAACAAAGCCATTGTTTGGAGAGAAAAGAAAAGAAAAGAGGGGTGTAGGGAGACTGGCAAGTGAGCCAGTGTCACCCCCAGGAGGCTGAACTACAGGTGTGTGGAGGGTGAGTGGGGGGCTGAGGGACTCAGCCTTAACCCCCTCCCTCCCAAAGGGAAAGGGTGTCATTAATCCATTCATTCACTCACTCTCTCTTGTGATGAGAAATTGTCCCTGTGCCAGTCCCTAGGCTGGATGCTGGGGACCATGGGTTCGAAGGACATATGACAAAGTTCTGTCCAGAGGGCAACAGGGCCACAAAATAGAAAATTTACAGGGAAAATACATATTTGCAAACCCTGATCAGAGCCGCCCTCATGCTTGTAGGGGCAAGTGGAGGCTGAGGCCCTGAGAGGGAAGGGTCAGGGACGCGTTGGAGCCACGCAGCAGGTCAGCAGAGGCTTGGCGCTGGGCCCCGCCTCGGGCTTTCTAAACTCAGACGTGCCCCATACTGTGACAGGGTGCAGCCAAGAGGGGAGCCCCAAACAGGGATTCGTAACGGGGTCCAGGAGAGCTTGGAGATAATTGGCTCCACACCACAGGGCCACACCCACCGGCATGCTGGCAGCTGTGGCCACTTGTGGGCGGAGCCAGAAATGAGGCTACAGAAGATTGGCGCTAGGATTTAAACGGAGGCACGACAGCCAATGGGCGTCTTTCTTTTGGGGACCACGCTTCTGTTTAGGATCACGCGGCTTTGGTGTCTTGGTTGGGACCACCGGCTTGGGTGAGAGGCTTTGGAAGTGCTCCTTTTTGCCATGTGGAGGGTGCCGGGAGGACTGTGTGTGTTTGTGGGGAAGTTTAGTTTGTATTATTTCAAATAAATCATAAATTCCTTTCCTTTTCACTGATCCCTGGTATTAAGAGACGTCTTTCCTCAGGCAGCGGTCAAAATGAACCCAGTAGGTGGGGAGGAACCCCCAGAGAAAAGGGGGGTCTTTGGTATCGTCCAGCCCCATCCCCCAGTCCGTTCTGTAACAGCACTGCCCCTCTCCTGCCCCATCACGCCTTTAGGACCAGCACATCCCACAAGCTCACCTAAGCCTGCCTTTGGCAAGGACTTCCAGAATTGGCCTCGGCCCCTTCCACTTCCACGCCTTTGCTCACATTTGCCTCTGCTTTGAAACACCTTTGGGTGGGTTGCCTTTAGCTAAGATGTGAAGCACTTATCCTTGTACTGGGCATTGCAATCTCTTTTCGTCCTCTTGAGAATTAATTGTGTGGATTAGACATTATCCCCATTTCGCAGGTGGAGAAATGGAGGCTCCCAGCGACTAAGCAAGTCACCCAGGGTGACACAGACAGCAGATGACGCAGCCAAGATTCAAACCCGGATTTACTGACATTAAAGTCTCCCCTTACCACCACCTGTCTAGTCACCCTGCCTCCCTGCTGTCGATGCGCCGGTGACCCTAGGAAATTAGTAGGGTGAGAGCTGAAATGAGCTCGTTTTCTTTTTTCTTTTTAGATCCTCACCCAAAGACATTTTTTTTCACTGCTTCTAGAGAGAGGGTGAGAGGGAGGGAGGGTGAGAGAAACATCGATTGGTTGCCTTCTCTTGCACTCTCTGAACTGTGCATTGAACCTGCAACCCAGGTTTGTGCCCTGACCGGAATTGAAATCGAACTTGCAACCTTTTGGTCTACAGGACAATGCTCCCAACCAACTAAGTCACACGGTCGGGGCTGAAATGAGCTCTTTCCGAGCCCACAGTTTCTGTGTTTGGGGGTAAGGGGTGGAGTGTCTCAATGAGGACGAGTCTCCAGAGGCTACCACGGTCTGGAGAGCCGGGACTCGATTGGTCCAGACGCCCCTTCCCTCCACCCAGGGTTCTGTGGACACCAGAGGAAGGTCAAGCTCACGAGCAGGTTTGTGCAGAAAGCTAGCATCCAGAAGGAAAGGTAGCTTTGGGATGGCCGCTCCAGGGCTCTGACCTCTGATGCACGTAAAGACCCTCTGGCTCCGAGTATCTGCGGCATCCAGTGACCGACAAGGAAACGCTTTCCCGTAACTGCGGGGAGGAAACCTGCCTTAGGCAGAGTTCGCCTGTCCTCTCCCAAGGCTGGCCTTGAGGCTGGCTGCTAAAGTGTTAGTGGATTCGGTTTATTATGAGGACAAACTGGTCTCCCTTTTTAAAAAAAGATTTAATTAATTTGTTTATAGAGAGGAGGAAGGGAGGAAGAAAGAGAGGGAGAGAAACATGCATGTGCGTGAGAAACATCGATTGGCTGCCTCTCACACACCCCCAACTGGGAACTGACCTGCAACCCAGGCACGTGCCCTGACTGGGAATTGAACCAGTGACATTTTAGTTCACAGGCCAGCACTCAACCCACTGAGCCGCACCAGCCAGAGCTGGTCTCCCTTTGACTCTGTGATTCCACTTCTAAAAATGCTCCTGGAAACAATGGGAGCTATGATCGGAGACCCATGAGCCCCATCTCTGGTCTCGGTAACACAGCTGATGAGACCCCCCCTTCCTGACTCCCTTTGCTCTCTGGGCTTCCTGGCCCCCTCCCTCCTGCTTCTCCTCCTTCCTCGCTGGCTGTACCCCCTCCAACATCTTCCCATCAGAGGATCTGGGGTTCGCACCTGTCTCCAAGGTTCTGCTGTTTTAGGTCTGTGACAACATCTGACCTTCAAATGTCCCTCTTGGATGACCGACGGCCTGTGAGCCCCTGACGGCATCCAAACTGGTCAGATCCATAACCATGTTCTCTTGCGTCTCAACCCTGAAGCCTGCTCCTCCCCAGACCTTGCCAGCTTGGAAAACAGCTCCACCATCCACCCAGCTGCTCGAGTCTGAAACAGGGCCTCCCCTGGGGTTTTCCTCTCCCTCATCCCAGACCCCGCCATCCACAGCCTGTCCAATCAGCCCCATTGCCTTCCCTCCAGGCCACCCTGTGGTCCTGGCCGCCAGTGCTGGCCTACTTTATAGCCTCTTCTCGGCTGCGCCTCAACCCTCCACTGCTCTCCATGATTTTTGAAGAAAATCTGATCTCATCTCTCTGCTGTTTAAAACCCTCCAGTGGGTCCACTCCCATTGGACTGAGGATGAAATCCAAACTTCTGATCTCCCCATTTCTCATCGTCACCTTTGAGAAAGTCCACAACTAGTGAGTGCGCAGCATCAAAGGTACTCTCTTAGTCTTCATGGGAAACTGAGGCCCAGAGGGCTTCCCCCAGCCAGCCGAAGGACACACGGAGTGAATGCATAACAAAGCCTCAGGGCCTTTGCACTGGCGTTGCACTTGGCCTGGAACATTCTTTCCCCCAAAGTTCACATGATTGACTCCTAGTCATTCCAGGTCTCTTACTCAAATGTCACATTCTTGCTGCCTTTGTTTCGCCGTCCACCCTTGTATACATTTTTAAATTTTGAATCATGTGCTTGCATTATGAGTGCTTCAGAATGAATACTTTTTTAAAAGAGTATATGAATTGCAATATAAGAAGGCTGGTAAGGGAACAAACCTGTTGGTGAGACAGTGTGGAGAGTGGGATCCTGTTTTTGTTCAAAAAATTATAATTTAGAGAGAACCTGGAACTTACTCTATAAATAGTACCTGTGATTAGCTCTGAGTGGCCAGGCTAAAGGCAACTTCTGTTCTCCTTGTGCTGAAATGTGTTTTATCAAAATGTTCCCAGGAACACGCACAATTAGGAAAAGGAACAAACAATTCCTACCACACTGGGTGGCTGCACCTCAGAACTCGGAATTTTTTGTGTGTTTGTTTGTTTTTGGAGAGGGTGGGGGAAGGAAGGGAGGGAAAGAGGGAGAGATGCATCAGTGCAAGAGAGAAACATCAACTGGTTGCATCCCGTGTGGGTCCCTCACTAGAAACCGAACCTGCAATCCAGGCATGTGCCCTGACCGGGAATCGAACTGGTGACCTTTTGCTTTACAGGATGATGCTCAAGCAATTGAGCCACACTGGCCAGGGCTTGACCAACTCTCTTGTTCAGAAGATCAGGCCACTGAGGCCCAGCAAGGGGCCAGAAAGGATCTGGACCCAGGTGTGGTTCCCCAGAAGTTCCTGGGGTACCTGTTCACGGCCAAGAGGGGCCCTGGAGGGCACCAGGCATGCAGCGTGGGGCTTTCTGGTATCCAGGCCACGGCAAGGCTGGCTCCTGCCTGGCTCCTCCCCTTTGAGCTGGTGAAAGCCTTCTCTGCCCAAACCTGACAGCAGCTGTCTACCGCTTTTCAGAGGAAAAACTGTGGAGGAGTGTTTTTCAGTTTGTTATCTCCCCCGCCATGACCACCGCTGTCTGGGGCACCTGCTCCCTGGGGTAAGCTTTATCAAGCCTCGTCCTTGCTGGATGCTGTGCTGAGCCCATTTTACAGGTGATACAGGTGAAGAGACTGAGAGCCCAAGGAGAGGAATCACCTGCGAAGGTGACCCGCTAGGAAGGACTCAGCTCAGTCCCAGCTCCGTTTGATTTCTGTGACCACTGATTCTACCTCTCTGATCAAGCTGGGGAATGAATCCCTGGCTAATTTTTCCCCTTGTAACTCAGATTCCCTTAAACAATAGTTAATGTGGGTTCTTTCTAGACACTCCTGCCGTGCCGAGGCCCTTACATGCACCAGTCTCCACCCACCCTGAAAAGAAGCTTTTGTTCCGGGACCCGTTTCCCAGGGGAGGCAACAGCGGTCTAACGGGGGAAGTGACTGTCATTCACTGGGCCCAGGACTGCACCCTCAGGCCACCCTTGGACCCTGCGCTACTTGCTCTGTGCCCTGTGAGATGACCTGGTCATCTGGTCAACAGAACTCTGGCCTTGAGCTGGCTCTTACTTTGAAGGGAAGTCCTACTACTGGTAAGGAGCCTTGTAAAATGCCAACACTCTCCACTCCCTGGGGGCCGCCTTCAATTCTTCCTCCCCTGGTGAGAGGACCCATACCACATGACCCTGGGCCATTCGCCTCATCTCTTCCGGGCCCTGGCCTCCAAAGTGCGGGGGACCGGTGAACTTGAGGGAGCCACTGTTCCCAAATTCTGGCATCTGGGGCCACCCCTCCTCTCCTGATGGACAGAAGGTTGTGTCTGGAGGGACTGGGGAGACTTGGCGTGGCCTGGTGCACAGCCCTAGGCTTTACTGGCTGAGTGGCTATAGCTGGCACATTTGCGCCTGGGCCTCAGAAGGCACGGGGAGGGCAGGAGGGAGGCACCTTCTTGTGTTCCCAGTCCCAAAGAGGAGGTGCGCGAGGCTTGGCGAGGCTAAGTGACTTTTCTAGTGTTTATCTATGGGGCACGTGAACCTAGATCTCCTTGTAGCCAAGCCCAGGGCTCCCATCCCCCACTCCAGGCAGTCTTGGCCCCAGCCAGGCTATGAGCTGCTGGCCTTGGGGAGCCTCCTGACCTGGCTCAGCCCGGTGGCTTCATCTATAAAGAGGGGCCTGCAGTCGCCCCCACCCCCGAGGGTTGGATGAGGCCCAGTGAGAGGGCGCTGAGCCCAGAGCCAGGCCCCCACCCATGTGCCGGAGTTTGATTCCTTTAATGAGCTAAGTCCTTCACACTGGTGACCACACCCACCAGATTTATAAAATGCCGGCCATAATGGTTTCAGACCTGTGGCGGGCAAATCGTGAGAGTGGGCACGGGGCCAAACAGGCAGTAAGAACTCGATTGGTGTCGCCATTATTAGTACTGTGATTAGTATCACTATTAAAAGGAGACTAACAGTCCTTCGTGGAGCAGCCCCGAGAGCTCAGTTGGACGAAACCCAGCCTACAGACCATGCTAACGGGCTGGGCACACAGGGGACCCTGGACACGGCCTCTGTCACCAACCACGCCTGCTACCAGTTCTGCTCTAGAGACAGCCCCTCACGAGCCACCCCATAGCCACACTGGGTCGGGTGGGGGCTCCTTGGAGCCTCCAGAGGTCAAGGCAGAGCTGTAAAGCCCTTTACCACCCTCACCCTGGGCCTTTAGCACAAGGCTTATCAGTATCAGTTCCCCTTGGGGTTCCGCCAAGTGTGGGGTTATTGTCGTTGCTGATGGTCTTGGACCCCTGTGGGATGTTTACGCCCACTTGGACAAAAGAAAGGACTTAGCCTTTGAGAGGCTTGCTGCCCGCGCAAGGTCACTCACTGTGTGTTCTACCTGGAAGGAGGCGGGTGCAGCTGAGAAAGGTCCCCTGGAAAGACGCAGCTGCTCCATGGTTGCTTCCCACCACAGCTTCTCAGCCACTGGCCAGGAGGTAGCCAGGAACTTGGCACCTCTCATCCCTGACCTTCATGCTCTCCGACCGGGCAGGCACAAGGTAATCAGAGGCCACCTCTGCCCAGCCAAGGTCGCTCTGTACCGGTTTCAGCTGGGCCAGAGGTGGGGCAGGGAGTCCGGTCAATATCCAAGACCTCGCCTTCTCTCCACCTGGAGGCCCAGGGCCTCCCCAGTGTGCAGGGGGAAGGTCTTAGGTTCCTGCTCTCCTCCTGGGATCTGCCCAGGGACCCCTTGTCCTCCCCAGAGGTTTCCAGACTGCAGAATTGCCGTGAGTTAAATAACTGGGTGGAGGTGAAAGGTGAGCAGGCAGGTGAGGGCCCTGGGGGAGAGGCACGAGGGAGACTGCAGCCCCTGGGGCCAGCTCTAGCGGGCCTCTCTCACTGTTGGAGCCCGCTTGTCCTGGCCCTGCCTGGCTGGGATCTGTGAGGAGGAGGGACAGGATTTAGGGGCACTCTTGACCTGAGGAGTGTGAGCCTGCTGGGTGGGGAGGCTGCCTTTCACCAAATCGCTGGGCTGGAAAGAAGCCAAGACAGGCTGATTCCCTGGCTGCAGGGTGACACCAAGGGCTGGGAGGCCAGTCCCAACAGGCTGGTGGAGACCTTTCCCATCTGCACTACCCTCGCTGGCTGACTCACTCCAGTACTGGAGGTGCCAGATGCTACTCTCATTGCCCCGGGGAATGGCCCCGCAGGCCCAGCCACCTGGGAGCTTTTGTTCTGAGACACACTCCTCCCTCCACTCACCAGGCTTGGAGGCTGAAGCAGGTGGACCCACCCTGCCGCTACTCCTGACCTTCCTTCTGGGGGGCTCCCATGGGGAGGCAGGGTGTGGGGGGAGCTTGGAGCGGGGAGCTCCAGGGTTTAGGGCCTTCTTTGGTTGTTCTAAAATATGGTTTAATTGCACAAATAAAAATATGAATTCAGGAAATAGGAGAAAACACAGAGATGTATAAAGCACAGAACCAGTCCAAATAACCATGGGTAGTTTTAGCCTCTCATTTTTTTAAAAGATTTTTATTTATTTACCTTTAGAGGGGAAGGGAAGGAGAGAGGGAGAGAAATATCAGTGTATGGTTGCCTCTCGTGTGTCCCTGCTGGGAACTGGCCTGCAACCCAGGCATGTGCCCTGACTGGGAATTGAACCAGTAACCCTTTGATTCACAGGCCTGCGCTCAATCCATGGAGCTACACCAGCCAGAGATATTTACTTACTCTCAGTGGGAAAGAGAAGGAGAAACAGAGGAAAATATCAATGTGTGAGACACATCAATTAGTTGCTCTCACATCCAACAGTTGCCTCTCACACACCCCAAGCTGAGGGCCTGGACTGCAACCCAAGCATGTGCCCTGATTGGGAATCGAACCTGTGACCTTTCAGTTTGCAGGCCGGCGCTCAGTCCACTGAGTCACACTAGCCAGGTCCTCCCTCTGCTCAAGTCTTACTTCATCTGTTGCCTGGATTCCACGTCTAAACACTCGCACGCCCGAGTGGGCCACACCTCCCTTCTCCCCTCTTCCGTAACAGACTGTACAATTGCTTATAGAAATTCCTGTAGTGGAATTGCTGGGTCCAAGAATTAGCCTCTTAGAGAAACTTTTTGTTCTTCAGAGGAAAAAAAAAGTACCTTAGACAATTAAACCAGAACAATTATGTCATTCCAGCTTTTCATCATGGGGCACCTTGTTGTTCTCAGAGTTCTTTGATTACTAGCTGTACCGAGATGAACGGCATCCTTCCAAGTCTCATCTGCCCGGGACCTTGGGATGCGACCTTATTTGCAAAGGTCTTCATAGATGTAATTGGCTAAGGTGAGGTCACACTGGGTCACGGTGAAGCCTAAATCTGGGAACTGGTGCCTCTTATCTAAGAGACACCCTGTGAAGATACAGTGGAGAGGAATGCGTCTGCAAGCCAAGCACAACAAGAGGTGCGGGCAGCCACCGGAAGCTGAGGGCCAGCGGACAGGTTCTCCCTCAGAAACTCTCAGAGAAACCCACCCTGCCCACACCCGAATTTCAAACTCCTAGCCTCCAGACCCAATGGAAGAGATGCAATTTGAAGCTGCCATGTTGGTGGTAATCTGGTCCAGCAGCCCCAAGAAACTAGTACACTGGTCGAGAAGCTTTGCTCTTCCACTGGTGTGAGGCTGTGACCAGCCCATTTCCACAAGGACAGTCCCAGCAAGAGGTTTTGCCAAGCTCCTTTCCTGGGCCCCCTTTGAGAGGCCTCCACCTGTTGGAATGTAGAATTTACCTCCAACGGGCCTGTTCGCAAATTTAGACTCAGCACGTGCTGCCCCTCCAAGTGTCCCAGCTCAGAGGCCCCGAGACCCCCTTCACACTGACTTCTGTCCTCCCACCCCCTCGCCACCTCAATCCAAGCTACTTCCGCCTCCCCCAGTCCCTAACGGATACTTCCAACCCTTCTGCTCGTTTCCCCTCTTGCCTCCCCCAAGAGCCTGAAGGGGCTCCCCAAGCTGCAAATCTAACCGCCGCCATCCCACCGATGGCCTTTCGCAGCCTCCTGTGCTCACGAGTCAAGTGGAGCACATCTCTCTGTCCATCTGTCGGCCACCGTAGGCCGTGCCCAACTGGGTCGCACTGCACCCTGTCCTTTGGTCAGGTCCCTCACCAAAGGACTGAGACCATTTTTTCATGTCTTCCNCTGGTCGAGAAGCTTTGCTCTTCCACTGGTGTGAGGCTGTGACCAGCCCATTTCCACAAGGACAGTCCCAGCAAGAGGTTTTGCCAAGCTCCTTTCCTGGGCCCCCTTTGAGAGGCCTCCACCTGTTGGAATGTAGAATTTACCTCCAACGGGCCTGTTCGCAAATTTAGACTCAGCACGTGCTGCCCCTCCAAGTGTCCCAGCTCAGAGGCCCTGAGACCCCCTTCACACTGACTTCTGTCCTCCCGCCCCCTCGCCACCTCAATCCAAGCTACTTCCGCCTCCCCCAGTCCCTAACGGATACTTCCAACCCTTCTGCTCGTTTCCTCTCTTGCCTCCCCCAAGAGCCTGAAGGGGCTCCCCAAGCTGCAGATCTAACCGCCGCCATCCCACCGATGGCCTTTCGCAGCCTCCTGTGCTCACGAGTCAAGTGGAGCACATCTCTCTGTCCGTCTGTCGGCCACCGTAGGCCGTGCCCAACTGGGTCGCACTGCAGACGCAGGTCCCTCACCAAAGGACTGAGACCATTTTTTCATGTCTTCCCTCCTCTGACAATGGGGAGCAACAAGAGAGTTTTGTGGTACCTGCCCAAGTGTTCTGAAAGGTACCGGACCCGGGGCGGGGGGCAGACAAAATTCCCACACAATTGTATCGGGACGTGAACTGGCACAAAGAAGGGTCAAGATGATGACAAATGGATTTCAACAGGAAAGCCCAGCCTGCTGGCTGCAGGGGAAGAGCCAGGAGCCCAAATACAGATCACAGCGTACAGCCACTTACTGGAAAAAGGAAAGAAGTCAACTTTAATCATAACTGGGTGAACTGTCCAGAACTGTCTCCAAACAACCGAATAAAAGAAACATGATAAAATCCTCCTCCCGGAGAACCGAGTTTCTGCCGGCCGTAGTGCTTCTCAGGGTCAGGCCAGGAGTAAGCCCACAGTCCAGGCTGGCTGTCCCCCATGCACGTTTCTCATCCTGAGAAAACTGGGGACAGTGAGGGACCTGTCCCCTCCTCTTATCACGCTGGGAACTTATGAAGTCCCTGGGGGGTGCACTACGTCTCCTCTCACCCCATGACTGTCCTAAGGTCCACAAGACCCTCCGGACATTACCCAGCAAACCAGGGAACCGGGCACGGCCGTGCCAGGGGCCTCCTGGGCTTTCTGCCAGGCTTCGTTCCAGTCCACTCGGCTGGCATTCCCAGTGCCCAGGTGGGCATTACAGAAAATCTGCACAAGAGAAACAACTCAAACACCCCATCATCTCCACAGTGTGAGTCACAGAGCAGAAGAACAAGCGAACGAGAGCCCTAAGGAAAAGCAGCAGGACCGGCCTCAGAAGACACGCTCGAACTCTGTCTGGTTGGTGGTGGTGGGGTTGCGGCTCTGGTTGGTAGAGGGCTGGGCGATCTGGCTGCCCTTCTTGCGCGGTGGCGCCAGGTACTCGAACATGGACGTCAGGTGGGTGGACAGCATGCCCTTGAGGTCCGAGGGCATGGGGTCAGACCAGAAGAAGTCATGGTTGAGGGCGTCATCGCTGTCGATGCGCTGCGCGGGATCCAGCACCAGCAACTTGTCGATGAGGTCCAGGGCGTAGGGGTCCCGCACATAGGCCTTCAGCCTATCCTTCACCTTCCGCTTCTGGCCCTTCACTAGGTCCAGCTTCTCAAACAGCTCGTACTTGTCCACGTTCGGCCATACCTGGGGGGTGGGTTGAAGAGAGAGGGTGAAGTTAGGTCAGGAGATGAACGGCTTGTCTGTCAGTCATGCACGTGAAGGGACTACAACGTCTCCATTCGGATGTCCCCAGACCAACCCTGGAGGACAAGCTCAACCCCTCCGAGGCGAGAGCAGCAGTGACCGTGCACGCAGCGTGCTGAGCACCACGCCTTTGCACACAAGTCGCCCGGAGCGTGGGCGCCGCAGCTGACCCTGGCAGCTGTCTCACAGAAGAGAAACTCGACTTGAGGCGAGAAGTTCAGATGCCTTCTCCGAGGCCACAGAACTGGTGATGGACTGGGACGGCCTGTGTGGCTCGAAGAGCAGGCCCTGTCCCTCCACCAGCCACCTCTCCGGAGAGGAGCTTGCCTTCTGTTCCACTCCCCACTCCTCCCCTGCCAGGGAGCCTTCCGGATCTCTGCATCCTGCAGGGACCAGGGGCCCAGGCAGCCTGGCCACGCACCTCAGGGGTGATGGAGCCACAGAGCTGGCTGATGAGGGCAAGCTGGTGCTGTTCCGTGTTGCCCTGCATGATAGGGCTGCGGGTCCACATCTCCGCCATGATGCACCCAGCACCCCACAGGTCAATGGGAGGGCCGTAGTCCCGCTCCCCTGGGAAGAAGAGCGCACCAGGAGGGCCCCTTGAGCCCGAGGGCCTCCTGAGGCGCAATGCCCTGGGGCTGGCGGCTCAAGAAGCCCTGGCAGTGGAGGGGGCCGAGGCCAGTTAAATGCCTAGCCTCTGCCCCCTTCTGCCCATTCGGGGGTCCTCACCAAGCAAGAGCTCCGGGGGCCGGTACCAGAGTGTCACCACACGGTTGGTGTAGCGGTTGGGCTGGCTGTTCTTGGCCAGACTGAAGGCCCGGGCCAGCCCAAAGTCTGCCAGTTTCAGGACCCCATCTCGGGTGATGAGCACGTTGGCTGCCTTCATGTCCCTATGCAAAATCTGTAAGGAGGGCAAGATTGAGGGCTCGGTTAGTTTCCCAGGGTCTTTAAGCCACACCCGCCCAGAAGTGGGAGCAAGGGCCAGACCAAGCCTGGGTCTCTCCTCTCCCACCTTGTTCCTGTGGATGTAGTAGAGACCATTGAGCAACATCTGCATGACCCTCTTGATCTCAGACAGCGTGAACTTGACTAATACATTGCTCAGCAGCCCCGCAAGGTCATGCTCGCAGAAGTCAAACACCAGGTATATACTGCCTTTGCAGCGATTATAGGGGGAAGCTGAGGCGAGAAGAATGGAGGGAAGGGGAGCAAGAAGAAGAAAATCAAAAATCCCCTATACAACTCATTTTCCCACAATCAGTCCCGATACCCCTCCAACCCACGGATAGCTGGCGTCCGCCTGTGTGTTCCTTCAAAGGGAAATATTGCCTGAGGGCCTCCACTGGGCCAGGGGCCATGGCAGGCCCTATGGAAGCACCAGCTATGAAGAAAGGACTGGAGAAAGCAGTCACGGTAGTTACATCCAGGTTAAGGAGAGACAATTTAAGTGTATCCAGTTCCACCCTTGCAAGCAAGGCTGTAAATTATAGGCCTCATTTACTTCATCAGAAAACGGGAATAAACCCTGGCTGGTATAGCTCAGTGGATTGAGCACGGGCCTGCGAACCACACGATCAAGGTTTGATTCCCAGTCAGGGCACACGCCTGGGTTGCAGGCCAGTTCCCAGCAGGGGACGCACGAGAGGCAACCATACATTGATATTTCTCTCCTTCTCTCCTTCCCTTCCCCTCTAAAAGATAAATAAATAAAATCTAAAAAAAAAAAGGAAATGGAAATAAAATCCAAGCAGCTTACCTTTGGTTCTACAGATCTCAATCAAGTTGACCACATTCTCATGTTTCAGAAGCTGGAGGATCTTGATTTCCCGCAAAGCTGTAATGGGGAACTGTGCAGGGGAAGGAAAGAAAGGAGGTGGAAATGAGTGAGCACACGACAGAACAAGGTGCTGGTCATGTGTTCCAAGGGGTACGGGATAGGAGACAGAGTAAAACCATGGCTCTGAAATCAGCTACCTCAGATGCCTAATCTGGGAAATGGGTGTAAAGTAAACAGTATGCACCCCTCAAGGAGTTGATTTGAGACAATGAATGGAAACAGAGTTACTTAATCTCCTCACTATTGGGCACTAAATGCTCCACGGTTTCTTCAGCTTTTGAACTTTAGCTCTGTAAGTGTTTAACTTGCTGAGTGGCAGCAAAGACAATAAGAATGTCTATCGAGAAATTTCCTTGCTAAGAAGTAGGTTTCTAGAAGCTGGGCTGGAACTAAGATGGGGTAGCGGGGGAGGAAACTGCTCCTTTTCAGTTGAGTACTGAACACCCTTTAAAAGCCATTGCATGTATTTTTTAAAACACTACGGGAAAAGAGTTTAAGGACTTTGTAACTCCATTGACTGCTAGGCAGTCAGTGCAATGAGCTCCCCCTCCTGGCCCCTAACACACTCGCCTAAGAATGAAATATCAAATACTTTAAAGCACTTGAACTAAACGATTTAGTTAGAGTTCAAATTCCCCGTGCTATGGAAATGCCCGGACTACTACTACACATGTAGGTTGGGTCTCAACGTGAGAGTGCTGGAAGCAGCAGGGTGGAAACTCACGTGCCCAGGAGAGGCGGCTGCCTGCCACCTGACCCATACTCACCCCCTCCTTCTCGTTCTCCATCAGTACCTTCTTCAGAGCCACCTTTTGGCCGGTCAGGCGATGCTTTGCCTTAAACACTTCCCTGCAGGAGGAGAGGGAGACCCAAACCTCATCAGAACACTTTCCCAGGGCCCGCCCCTCCCCCACCAGAAGAGGAAGGGAGGAAAAAAGGGACTCCAGGGCGGGGTGGGGCCTGGTACCTAGGGCACTCGGCTACCCCACCACCCTCTCTTTTGCAGTTCATTTCCGAGCCCCTACTAACTCCTCTCAAACTCTTCTTCTGACCCAGGCGTCTCCCGGAGAGAACATGCTCCCCTCACAAGCTCCTCTCGGCAACCCCTCCCCGTGCCCCATCACGGGCCTCAGGCTCCTCCCCGCCAGCCAGCTCCGTCAGGCCGGGGCGGGAAGCACAGCGGCCTAGCAAGACCGGGGAACAAGTCTAGGGATAAGTGGCCCCCACACCTCCTCCGGTCAGCTCCCGTGCGTCTCGACGTGGCCCCTGAGAGGTGCAGGCCTAGGGCACCGAGTCCCTCCGGGCCCAGTCTTACCCAAAAGTCCCTTGGCCGATCTTGGCGAGCTTCTCGTATTTGGTCACCTCATCACAAAAGGGGCACTCCACTGAATCGTACTGCTTTGCCATGGCAGCCCCCAGAGCACCACCGCCGCTCCCAGCCGCCGCCGCCGCCGCCCCGGCTCCAGGTCCCGCCGCCGTGCTCCAGGCCCCTCCGCGGCCGCGCCACTTCCGCCTCCACGGCCACTTCCGGCCTCGCGGCGCCGACCCCGCCTCTTCCGTTCGTCGCCCGCCGCCAGGCCCCCTGGGACTTGTAGTTCCCGGGAGGCCAGGAGGGACCGGAGCTGCAGAGGCGCCTCCACCGCCACCGCTGCCCCCGCCTCCGCCGCCGCCACTGCTGGCGGCGACCCCGATCGGGGGCGCGGGAAGTCGCGGCGCCGGAGCTGGGGCTCGGGGCGGTGCGTCCCGCTGCATTGGCCCGGGCCGCCGCTGCTGCCGAAGCTGCTGCCGCTCTGGCGCCCGATCCCGGGCCAGCCGCAGTGCCCTGCTCCTCCTCCTCCGACGGCGCCGCCTCCGCCGGGCTGCGCTGGGCGGCGAGCGGGCGGGGGGGGGCGGCCCCCGAGCCGCGGCCTGGGGGCTCCCTGGCCGGGCCCGGGCCCGGGGCTGCCGGGCGAGGGGGCGAGGCGGAAAGAGCCGACAAGGAGGCGGCCCAAGAGCCTGGGAGGGGGCGCGTTATAAAGGGGGAGGTGCCGGGGCCTTGCCCTCCCCTCCCCCTCCACCCACCCCCTCCCTTCTCTCTCCCGCCCTCCGCGGCCGCACCTGCCGCCGCCGCCCGCCCGCTGTCCGCGGGCGGCCCTCAGCGCGTCACCACCCTCGGCCCCTCCTCCGCCTTCAGAGGTGGGGCCCGCACTCGACACCTGGCTGCGGGGCGTCTAGTCGCGTGCCTCAGTTTACCGCCACAAGCCAGCTGCCGCAGGGAGCCCCTTTCTCCCCAGCTCGGAGTGCACCCCCCTGCGATGGGTGAAGGAGGGGAGACAGCCAAGGAGCGGCCTTAGGTCTTGGGAGGAGAGAACTGCCCCCGCCGCCTCCCCGGGCCTCAGCCACCCGCCGTTGACATGGCAACCGATGGCCGCCAGGGGGCGCGGCGACACTGGAAGCGGCGAGCGAGCAACGCCCGGGCCTTCCAGTCTTGGACCCCGCTGTTCTCTGACCCGCAGGGGTGAAACTCACAGGACCCCGTCCCCAACGAGCTCTGCCGCCAGAGCTCTCACAGCCCTGGGTCAGTAATCACAAAAGACCTAGCATTCACTCAGCAGCCCTGTATGCTCAGGCAGTGCTAGGTGTTCCCACTGAATCCTAAATCAACAACCTCATAGGATTACTAACCCATTTTACAGAAGAGGACATTGAGGCTCAGAGAGGTGAGGTCAGTTACCGAACCAAGATCACATAGTGATAAAGCTGGGACTCGAATCTGGTCTGTCCGAAGAGGATTCTCTGGACTAAGGCTATTCACAGTCCAGCCAGGAGTACAGTAAGTAGTGGTCCTGTGTGAGACCTGCTGTTCTTGCTCTAGGCACCAAGCCCACGGTTCACCCAGTGTCTCGCTTCTTAACCCTGTGACCCCTGCCCTGGCCTTTCCCCAGCATCTTTCTGATATCTTCCTGGCTCCAGGGACCTCCTGATTCTTCCTCCAGCTCTACTTAACTCAATAACCAGCCCCCAGCAAAGCTGTTTTCTACCTTCTGCCTTCTACCTGCCCCTCCTCTTCTGTCCTCTGCGCATGGATCCTGAACCCTGGCCTCCCCAGTCTGGCCTCACCCTCTGCCCTTTTCATAGCACCTACCAGGTCATTCTGACATAGAGCCTGCATGTATTTCCCTCCACTCTCTTCAGGAAAAACCAAATTGTGATATTTGAGGCTCTTTCCAGCTCCCCTCCTAGGCTGTGGCCACACAAATGTCCTGTTTCCTCACCCCTCAGGCCTTCCTGCATTGGGGCTGCCCTCCCTAATTGCAGCTAAGGACCCTCTCTACCTTCGGGAAAGCTTCCAGCTCTTACATCCACACACTTGGCCTTGAAGCATCCTTGCAGGAGGAGGCAGGAGTGGGTCTGGTGGTCCTAGTGTTCCAAGAGACCCTGTTCTGGGGGAAGGCCGTGAGGGTCAGGAGAGGAATAAGGAGCCCTCTCCCGAGGGCATTGTGGAGCCCCCAAGGGTTCTAGGTAGGGACATATCAGGGAGTGACCTGGGGTCAGCTTCATGGGTACACTCTGGGGCCAGCTTCATGGGTACACTCTGGGGCTGGCTTCATGGGTACACTCTGAGAAGCAGGGAGACTACTAGCTAACCTGGGGGAGCAAGGACAAGGAGGGAGAAAATACGAATTGTAGCAATTAGCATTTATTCAGGGAACAGAAATGGTCCAAGCCATACACTTAGCACTTTATGGGAATTATCTCAATTCTCACTCAGCCAGAGGAGGTGGGTACTTTTATCACCTCCACTGTACACACAAGGACACTGAAACTCAGAAATGACATCACCTGGACAGGTCAAACAGCTGGCCAGTGGCCACGTGGGTGTTTGAACCAAGTCAGTCTGGCATCCCCAAGCACTTACCCATGTCAGGCTCCTGCCCATCTGGGCTGGGGTGGAGCTAGGGCACAGTATTGGCACAGCACTGCTGGGTGGGTACCCTGGATGCCGTGGGAGGTGCGGGAGGGTATAGCAGCATCGAGAGTCTTCTGTGGGTTTGGGTGGTCTCACCGTCAGACGCTCAGGCTGGGGCCTTCCACAAACTCTCCCTAAGTCACATCCTGTGGGCAGAAGCCTCAGCCAAGGTTCCGGCGTTGTCATCACTTCCACCCCACCACCGCTGGCCTGAACCCCAACATTGACAGTCACTTCCTTTTGGGGCCTTGTGCCCCAGCCTTCCTGGGGGAAGGGGCCAGGCAGGAGAGGTCAGAAGCCCTTCAGAAGGCTGGGCAGGCCTGGGACTCCAGATCACCCAGCTGGAAGAAGCAGTGAAGTTCTAGCCAGAAACGACTTCTCACTGACTTTGAGTTCTAATTTGCTGGTTGGAGGGGAATGCTTCCTGCTTCCACGGATGGGCTAAGCCAGCCAGGCTGGGCGTGTGGCCAGTACTCAGTGTTTGCTGGCACACTGACCAGGCTCTGAGAGCGTCTCTGATCCTGCTGCCATTTTACACTTAGGGAAACTGAGGCACCGAGTAGGAAAGAGAGCTACTGGCCAGGTGTTTTGGCCTGGACCCTCTGTTTTCTTCCCCTGAGCAGGGACGAGGTGTTGGTGTATGGGGGGAAGGGGAAGACAGGTTCATGAGGTTCAGCCTGCTCTTGGCTGTTTGCGTGTCCGGGGAGACCAGGGGTCCGACACAGAGAATGGCACTGTGATACCCACAGCCCTGTACTGCCATGGACGTTCTGCACCCCCGCCAGCTGGGTGCCAAGTCTGTCCCTGGCCCTGTGTTGATAATATGTGTCACCCCCCTCCCCTGGAACTTTACAGAACCCCTCCTAGGAGGTTGCTATTATTGGGTCCGAGTTACAGGAGAAGAAACTGAGGTTCAGCGTGGCGAAGCGGCCTGCCCAGGGCCACACAGCTGGGAAGCTACGAAGCTGGGATTCAAAGCCAGGTCTCTCCTCTCAAAGGCTGGGGTCATTGACCATCACCCTACTTGGCCCCCAATGCCAGACTACTAGGGAGAGCCAGGGACAGGAGTCTCCTGAGATCTGTAGCACGGCGGGATGGAGCCGATGTGGACACATCAGGCCAGGCGCTCCTGGGGAGCCTGCTCCGGTGAATGTAACGTGGATGATGCTGTCCCGTCCATGTTTTCTTTTATTGCCACAGGATCACGGGAGGAATGTTATATTTGTCCCATTTTAGTGAAATGATGGGAAATGATTTTCATTTTAGTGAAACGGGGGAAATGATGGTCAAAGACGTGATGGGACTTGCCCAAGGTCATGCAGAAGGGGTCTGAACTCGGGTGCGCCCAAGTCAACTGCCTTTGACTATGAAGTTGAAGGCCTCTAGTCCCTAATGCTACTTGTCCAACTCCAGGCAGCTGAGTCACAGACTGGGGAAGAGGGCAAGGCGAGAGGGGACAGAAATCAGAGCTGGGTTCCTGGGGGCACTGTGGCTCGATTGAGACCAGAGGGACCCAGCAGAGGCCACCTCCCAGGTGTGGGTCCGGCCGAAGGGAAGGAAAGCATCGTGTGTTCAGGGCTGTGGAGCAGAGCGTGGCCGGCCTCCAGCACAGACCGAGGAGGGCCTGTGGGACAGCCACCCACCGGCCGGTCCTCAGCTGCACTCCAAATGGCCACTCAGGACAGCACAAAGGGGGCTCTGAGCTCAGCAGAGCTGCCACACTGAGCCCCATTCATCCTCCTGGGGAACGTTGTAACTGCCCTGGCGCCAACAGAGCCCCCAGCTCTGGCAAGGCAGCGCCACCACACTACAGCCTCCAGGTGGCCAGGACTCCGGTCTCACCCATGCCTGAGGCTGGGGTTTCCTGGCCTGAGCCACACCCATCCCTCAGCACCAACTGCCAGGGTTTTGCAGAAGCCACAGTGAGCTGGCCTGGGCCAACATTTGCTTCTTTCATCCTTCGTGTACGGGACAGCCCCAGGAAGTGAGGGCTACTGTGACCTATTTCACAGATAAGGAAGCTGAGACCCAAAGCAGTAAAGTCTCTTATGAAGTGTCACACAGTAAGTCAAGAGTGGGCCTAGCCCCACTGGTTGGGTGTCCTTCCACAAACCAAAAGGTCACCATTTCGATTCCCTGTCAGGGCACATGGCTGGGTCGCAGGTTCAGTCCCGGGTCAGGGTGCATGCAGAAGGCAGAGAGTCGAGGTTTTGCTCTCACATCCATGTATTTCTTCCTTTCCTCCCTCCTTTTCCCCTCTAAAAAATTAAATTAAAAAAAGTGGATCTGGCCAGGAAACCAGCCCTGGCTGATGCCAGAGCTGCAGCAGTCAGCCCAAGTCAGTGGGGCTGCCTCCTGGGAGAGAAGCCGGGGACGCGCTGGGAGGCCCCCCACTGTGCCAGGCCAGGGGCTCCGTTCCGCTTCTGACAACACCCCAGAGACGGGAAGGACACCGGTCTGGGAGCTGAGGCACCTGCATTTCTGTCTGGTCACCGGTCTTCTCTTTTTTTAATCATTACCTGAGGATATGTTTATTGATTTTAGAAAGAGAAAAACACTGATGTGAGAAACATCGATTGGCTGCTCTCACAAGTGCCCTGACCGGGGATCGAACCCCTGTTAAACTTTTCGTGTGTGGGACTGGGCTCCAGCCAGCTGGGCTGCCCGGCCAGGATGTCTCTGGTCTCCTTTAGCCTCACTTTCCTCGTCCGTGAAATGGGACCATCCCAGGATTTGCCTCATGGGTCAGTCTGTGGAGGCTTCTAGCTCCATGCCTGACGCCTAGATAGTGCTTAGTAGAGGGAACGAGAGGGGCACCCCCATTTTCTCCCGAGTCCATGGCCCAGAAACCCAAACCTTTCATTTGAACTTTGAATACTGTTCCCATTCAGTCTGTCTGTGAGCAGGACCCTAGTGCCTTGGTCTCGTGGGCTGTGCTCCTTTCCCTCTTAAGGCCTCGAGTTCCCCTTCGCCCCACCAGTCAGACCCCTACCCCTCCCCAGGCCCCTCATGCAGCTGCCAGGGGTTTGCAGGAGCCACGACATGGAAGTTAGGACCACAGCTGGACAAGCAGAGTCCAACTCGAGGCAACGTGACTTTCCCGCACCTAGAGAATGGGGGCAAGAGTAATGACATGTATCACTTAGGGCAGGAGGCCTGAGCCCTGTGGCTGGAACGTAGCTAAGTGGTCAGAAGGTATTAGCTGTCATTATTTTACGCAGGGCCCCGCTTGGCCTTGGATTCTGGCTCCCATGGCCCTAGTTGCCAGCCCCAGAGGCCAGGACGGTAATGTCGAACCATGCAGAAGCCTCTGGGTTGACTGCTCCCTCGAGGTGGTGCCCATTCTGGAGATTATGTGACTGAGGCTCCAGAAGCTCCGTGAACTTGTCTGTAGCGAACAGAGGTGGGACTCGAAGCCCGTGGCCTAGTGGCCCCACCTCCAACCCCGGCAGCTGCTGCAGCCTCCTCAGGTGTCCAGGACAACCTGTGTAGGGGAGATTTCATTTCCTCATCTCTGTCCTGCCCTGTGCGTGCGCACACACACCCACGCACAGGTTGTAGGGTGGAAAGATACCAGGCTGTTGGCTCAGGGACTTGAAAGGGCAAGTTTGTTTTTGATTTTTAAGGTTTTATTTAGAGAGAAAGGAAGAGAAACATTGATGTGCTAGAGAAACCTTGATAGGTTGCTTCTCGTGTGGCCCCCACCGGGTGCCTGGCCCACAACCCAGGCATGTGCTGAGACTGGGAATCGAACCGCTGACATTTCAGTTTGCAGGACCACACTCATCCCGCTGAGCCACACCAGCCAGGGCTGAAAGGTCAAGTTGCAATCCAGTCTGTGCCACTAATGCACTCTGATGGCATGATCCTGCTGCCTGTGACTCAGTTTCCCTATCTCTGTACAGTAGGTGTGGTGGACCAAATTATCGCCTTGTCCCTGGTAGCTTGAAAATGTCCCTGGTAGCTTGAAAAGGAGTGTGCCTCAGAGGACACTGGTTTTGTGCCAGGATTTGCACCAAGCATTGCAGTCTGTGAGGTGGCCATCGCAAATACCCCTTCTCACAGAGAAGACAGAAGCTCAGGGAGGTGAGTGCCTTAGCCCAAGATCACACAGTGACAAAGTGGCCAGCCAGAACTTGAACTCGGGTCTGGGTGGCCCCAGAGCCCACAGGCCTAACTGCAGCTCTGTTCCACCCACGGCTGCTGGTCCGTGCCCAGGCAGGCTTAGATAAACTGCCCCCTGCACAGGCCCGACTCCCTGCATCCTCTCGGCCCCAGGGCCAGACCCCCCGACAGCTGTTGGCAGGTCCCCAGCGGCCCCCAGCCCAGTGGGCTCTGTTCCCAGAACCTGTGGTTTGTTTCCCAGACCTTCCAGTCCCACGGGCTTGTGCTCTGCCCCCAGCTCCCTGCCTGCTGCCGGGGAGGAGGAGGAGGCCCACAGGGGTCTGGACCGGGGGAGGTCCCAGCCCCCGCCCCCTGTGGGGAGGGTGGGAGGGCGAGGTTGTGGGAGTTGCACTGGTTTAAAAATACACAGAGGAAGTGAGTGAGAGGGTGTGAGAAAGGGGAAGGGGAGGTGAGGGCGGCACCTCAACGTCGATGTCCAGAGCCTCGAGCGTCCACTTGCCCGCAGGCCAGCAGCTCTGCTTGACTCACCAAGATGACAGAGGGGCCCAGGAAGGCCAGCAAGAAGTTCAGTGAGTACACTGCCCTCCATCCCCCGCCTGTCCGTCCATCTCAGCCTCTCTCTGCATCTGCTTCTTCATGCCTCTGTCTTGTTTCTGTTTCTCTTTCCGTCCACCTCTGTCTCTCTCCAGAGCCCTCTGCCTCCGGGTCTCTGCATCAGCATCTCTCCATCACTCTGGCCCAGCATCCCGCTCTGTCTCTGGCTGCTCTGGGTCTCCGTGCTTCTGTCGTCTCTGTCTGTTCACACCCCAACTCAGTCTCTTCACTTGTCTGCGCGTCCCTGTCTTCAGTTCTCTCAGACCTCATGGAGCCAGGAAGCCCACCACACATTCCGCCCGTGGGCCTGCTTCTCATGGGGTCTCAGGGAGTCCCTGGGGTGTGTGTGTGTGTGTGTGTGTGTGTGTGCTGTCTCGAGCTCACACCATTGGGTGCTGCCCCATGTCTCTACCAGCAGCGATGCCGGGACCCAGAGCAACTTGGTAAAGGGCCACACCCACCCACTGCTGTTCCCCCAAGTCAGTCCCTCCTCGTCGCAGCAAACCTCTGCTTCCCTGGCCCCCCGGGTTGTTTGATCTGACAGCACTGTGTATGTGTGGGGGAGGGGGGAGGCAAAGATTATGGCTGCATTTCACCAATGAAAGGACCGAGTGCCAGAGACCTGGCTGAGGTCATAGGGGGCTGTAGACCAGGGCTCAGCTCAGTCTCAAGCCCCTGGACTCTGGGCCTCAGTGTCCCTCCTTGGCCCACTACTGTTTCCTCCAGGCCCCAGGTGCCCAGGAGACGAAACAAGCAGTGCTGAGGACGGAGGCCTCCCTCTGGCGTGGGCACAGTCTCTGCCCCACAGCACAGCTTTCTGAGAGCAGAGCATTTTCTGACGTGTGTCAAGAGGCAGGGGCTAAGAGCAAGTGAGGGGTGGGCAGGGCTGGGAGGAAAGCCTCAGAGCCTTGACCCAGCTGTCGGGAGCCCAGGGCCTTGGTCCAGGCTCAGCCTGGCTGTGTGACCTTGGCCAGGTCCCTTCCCTTCTCTGGGCCTCAGTTTCCTCTCGTCAAATGGGGGCACCTTACCTATATTCCAGCGTGGTTGTGAGGACCTGAGGAGGCAGAGGATGCTGAGGAAGCGGAAAATGCTTCTCTGGAGGCGTAGCAAGTCGGATGGTGGTGGCTGCAAGGAGGGGACAGGAAGGAGGGCACTCACACGCACCCCCACAGAAATGAGATGGTATCGCCTTGCTCTGCCGCCTGAGTTAGGACCAAGAGCTCTGCTGACAGGAAGGAGAGAACCGCAAGGACTGGGACCCTCTGGCTGTTGGCAACCCTTTTCTCATTTCATCTGCCAACCCCGGTGCTTAAACACCCGCCCCCTGCCCCAGCACACCCGTGCATGCACACACACGCAGCTTCACCTGCTGGCTCTGTGACCTCAGGGGTTCATTTCACATCTTTGAACCTCAATTTCCTCATCTGGAAAACAAGAAACTAAACTTGTGTTGCTGAGTCGTGCTGAGACTCCAGCAAGGTAAGACATACAGCAGGTTTGACAAACACAGGGGCAGTGTTGTGAGCATCCGCATCTTCATTTTTTTTATCCTCATCTGAGGACAGCTTTTCATTGCTTTTAGAGAGAGAGGAAGGGAAAGAGAAAGGGAGAGAAACAGTGATGTGAGTGAGAAACATCAATTGGTTGCCTCCTATATGCACCTGGACCAGGGGTCAAACCTGCCACCTAAGTTGCCCTGACGGGGATTTGAACCTGCAACCTTTTGGTTAGGGGCGACGCCCCAATCAGCCTGAGCCACACCAGCCAGGGCATCTTCTTTTTTTTATAATTAAAAAACTTTTTAAAATTGTTGTTCAAATGTAGTTGTCTCTATTTTCCCTGCCTCCACTTTCCCCCGCCCACCCACCCCCACCTCCTACCCTCCATCCTACCCCTCTTTGGCTTTGTCCTTGGGTCCTTCATGCATGTGATGACAATGACGCTTCTCTCCCCCATTGTCCTCCCTCCTCCCCTCTGGTCACTGTCAGTTTGTTCTTTATTTCAACGTCTCTGGATATATTTTGCTTGTTTGTTTTGTTGATTAGGTTCCACTTACAGGTGAGATCATACGGTATTTGTCTTTCACTGCCCAGCCAGGGCGTCTTCCTTAGTTTTTGATTCTGTGTGTCGGGCACCAGGCGGAGCGTATCATTTACATGCTTTTCTTCAGTCCTCCCACTGACGGCAGGAGGTGGGTACTGTAATCTTTCTTTTACTGATGTGGAGGACGGGGCTCAGAGGGGCCCAGGGATTTAAGCCCAAGGCAGGGTGGCTTCAAAGCTGCCCAGTTGTGCATAATAATTAGAGGAAGTGGCAGTAAGGCCTACCCTCCTTGAACTCTCTGTGAGTTGAACAGCATGTATCTGTTATTGTTATTATCACTGCTGGCATTGTTAGTAAGTCCCTTCCCTCCTCTTCCCCTCTGCCAGAGTTCTTCAAGTTCAAGGGCTTTGGGAGTCTCTCCAACCTCCCTCGGTCCTTCACTCTGAGACGGTCCTCGGCTACCAACCCTATCCGCTCTCATCTAAAGCCTGAAATCTTTGAGGCCACGCAGGATGACATGGTTACAGTCCCCAAGAGTCCCCCAGCTTATGCCCGTTCCAGTGACATGTACAGCCACATGGGCACCATGCCTCGCCCCAGCATCAAGAAATCTCGGGACCGACAGGCTGCCCAGGAGGCCCAAGAGGTGGGCCCTGAACCACACCTGGAGCCCCAAGGTCTGCCTGACCCCCCACATGAGGAGGCAGCCAAGGAGGTGGTGGTGGGGACCGAGGCCCCCCTGGAGGATACCCCAGCAACGAAACTCAACCCTTCGGCAGTGGAGGTGAGCCCCACAAAACCACCTGAGGACCCCAGAGAAGACACAGAAGAGGAAAGAGTCCCTGAAACTGTGCCTCAAGAAAGGTAGGTGTCCACCAGGGGAAAGTGAGGGCGGGACCCACAGGAGCGAGATTTCCGGTCTCCTGCCAATAGAGCCTGGAGAGGACCCCCCAACACATACGTCTGGGTAACCAAATGCTCACACCTTACCCGAGTGCTTACCATGAACCAGGCTCTGTGCTTAGCCTTTCACTTTTCAAGGAAAAAGAAAATTGGGGAGGAGATACCCAAGAGGGAAAGCCATTTGCCCCAGTCGGGTGGCATGTCTGACAAGTTAGGATTTGAAGTAAGACCCACCTGACTCCACAGCCCTGGGCAACCTCCGGAGTCAGGTCAGCTGCCAGCTGGGCTGCGGACCCAGTCGCTGGCTCCCTGCCTAAGGCCCCACACCCAGATCGCCACCCTGGGTTCTGCCGGACGGCACTGCTTCGCCTGCTCCAGAAAGCTGTGTCGCTGAACTGGGTTGCCGGGTGGGATGAGTTCGCACAAAAGTACAGAGAGTTCCGATATGGTCATAGCTGCCATTTAGTAAACACCCATTTTACTAGGTGTAAAAACAAATGTGACACTCACTGAAAACTGTAAAAGAATCTATGACTAGCCCATTTTTACAGATGGGGAAACTGGGACTCAGCCAGAGGTGCAGAGTTGGGTCTCAAACAGGGAACCACTTGCCCCCAGTGACTGCACGCTGATCCAGCCCATTGTGTCCCCCACCATCTACCAGGGGGGTCCAACCTTCTGGCATCTCTGGGCCACACATTAAATACCTTGTGACACGTAATCACCAAAAAATCTCATGCATTTTAAGTAAATTTACAATTTGTGCTGGGCCGCATGTGGCCTGCGGGCCGCAGGTTGGGCACCCTGTACCCTGCAGCCATGGACTTCACGCCCTTGGGAGACCCCTCGACCCCAACCAAGGGGGCCTTTTCAACCTGAGAGCCTTTGTCTAAATCACAAATAAAGACGAAGAAAACTCAGCTGAGCCAGAGTAACTCTAGGGCTGGTTCTGGGACCTTTCTTGACTGGCTCTGCCTGGAGACACAAAAGCGCAGCTTCTGTGCACGGAGGTAACTGAACTTAGAACCCCCGCTTCAATGGGGAGCAGGACTGTGCAAAGCTGCAGAGTGAATCCAGTCCAGACTCTGCCTCTTAATGACTGCGTGCTCTTGGGCAAGTCTGTTCCCTTCTCTGAACCTCAGTTTCCTCATCCGATAAGTGGGCATAACGATAGCATCGACCTTGTAGAGTTGTGGTGAGAATTTAAGAGTAGTATGCTTGTAAAATCTTAGCACAGTGCCAGGCACACCACAAACACTCAGTAAATGGGAATGCTTACATTTATCATTAATAAAACTAATGCTTTCCACCATCCCTGGCTGCCCCACCTTCTGGGATGCCCTGCCATTCCCTCCTAAATTCGGGATCATTCGGTCATGGTGGAGCAAGAATTGCATGTAGGGGAGGGGCGTTCTAAGGCAACTCAAAGTCTGAGACCTACAGTGTGAGTTTGAGGGTGTCCAGACGGGAGAGGTGGAGGGGCGTGGTTTTTCTGGCTGCGCTGGGACAGTGGGAGAAGCTGTGGGTGGAGCTGTGGGTGGAGCAGAGAGGCTCTGGGATGAGGGGTGTGTCAGGGGCGTGGCTTTCCCACCCCAGGACTTTGACAGATGGGGGAGGGGAAGGCGGAGCAACACGGCAGGCGGAGGGGCGTGTCCGGGCTGGGGCGTGTCCTTCCCGGCCTGTGAAGCTGCGCTGGGCGGAGGGCGGAGGGCAGAGGGGCGTTCCGGAGCGTGGCTAACACCTCAGGCCCCACCCCCTGAGTCCTGCTCTGGGCTCTGCAGCTAGGTGGCCTGAGAAAGGCGGGAGCCCTAGGGCTGAGGAGCTCCACAGGCTGCGGGCGGTGATCGCGGGGAACCATGACTGCAGTGGGTCGAAGGTGCCCCGCCCTGGGACCCAGAGGGTGAGTAGCCGAGCTGGGCCCGGGGAGGGCCAGCAGGGACCGTAGTGGTCTGAGGGGGAAATCTGTGTTCCTGGGGCAACTGACAAACCCGTGCTGGTTTAGCATCAGGAAATTTTGGTGTAACTCTGTCGCCTTCTGTCCCCCAAGTTGGGCGTTTATTCCTCACAACGGTCCCAGGGGAGAGGCACAGTTATCGTTCCTGTTTTACAGACGAGGAAAGAGAGGTTTACTTGCCCAGTTTGACCAGTAGCAAAGATCGGACCCAGGATTTGACTCCACCTCCCTGGCCCGTGCGTGCCATGCCCTTCTGGGTACACAACCCAGTCCACGCCAGCAGGGCCAGGGCCTCTGAGAAACCCTGAGAATGCCTAGTCCAGGACCCAGCCTCGCTCTGCTGTGGGCGGGAGCCCTGGTGGTCCTGGCAATGCCTTTGGCATCCAGTGTGGCCTAAAGCTGTGGGAATAGAGACGCTCCCGCCATCCTGCAATCACCTGGTGTAACTAGGGGTCCTGAGAGGCGTGGGTTAGCAGGTTAGATTGAGGCCCCTCCTGGGGTCCCGTGGTGTCTTTCAGCCAAGGAGGAGGTCAGGGATTGTTGCACTCCTCCAGGAGCCCCTGTAGCCCAACCCTGTACCCCAGAATCAGGAGAGCTGCTTCACCTGTGTGATCTCAGGCTTGCCCTGCCCTCCTCTAGGCCTCAGTCGCCCCAGCAGCCCAGGTGGGCCTGGGGTGGTCTCTGAGCTTGGGAAAGAAGGCATCTGAGAACTGTAAGGGGGTGGTTCCAGCAGCTGCTCAGGGAGCAGCCTGAGCTGGTTGTCCCTCCCCTACCCCCTGGGAGGCAGGGTGCACCTGGAGCAGAAGGAAGGAAGGGGAAGAGGTGAGGCTGCAGGAGTTTCCTGGTGCCCAGTTCCTTGCTGAGATCATGGGGATGAGGAGGAAGGAGGGAGGAGGGGCCGACATTGCCAGCAATGAAGGGCTTTCGGCTCCCAGAGGGAGAGCACCAGCCTGGCCTGCCCCCACACCCCAGCACCCTCAGCCCTCCTGCAGGGAAGTAGCCCGTCCAGAGACCCCTGACGCCCTTCCCCCTCAGTTCACATTATGGAGGAGGAAGCAGAGACCCAGAGAAGGGAGAGGGGCTCCCGACAATGCCCATCCACACCCATGCAGGACTCATCTGGCCAGGGTCCTGCCAGAGGTGGGACTCATAACTGGCCAGACCCTAAATGGGGGTCCCAGTGAGCACTGTCTACCTCATGGGCCCTGGGTGCGGGGAGCCTCTATTTGCTGCATTTCACCAGTGAGGAGCCTGAGGGTCAGCGAGGGAAAGGGACTTTGCTCGGGTCACAGAGAGACTGTCAGAGCCTAGATTCAATCCTAGCCCTGACCAACACCCAAGCCCAGGCTCTTAACCACGAGGCCACATTTCACCTCCTGCAAGGAGAAAGCTCGAAGCTGTTTCTACTATGATTTCCAGTAACTTCCCATAGCTCCCTGGAGACAGGTATTAGGAGCCCAGTTTACCAATGAAGATACTGACATTTTTTAAAGTTAATAACTTGCAGGGGATCACACAGTTGAGTCGGAATTTTAATCATTTTAGTATTTGCTGAGATGTAACTATTCCTAAGACACTGTTCTAGGTCCTGGGCAGGGAGCACAGCGGACAAAACCCTGTTCTCCTGGAGCCCTGGGTCTGGTGTGGGGAAGACGGATTAGATTAACACGACGACGACGAGTCACACAGTCGGGAGAGAAAAGCGCTACGAAGGAAGGTTTAAATCAAGTCGGGGGACTGGTCTTGGGGGGAGTGGCTGGTAGTGGCAATTTCGGAAGGTTAGCTAGGAAAACATCTCCGAGAAAGTGATGTCTGAACAGAGAAGGTAGTAATCTACCTCTGATGAGGTAGCAATCCTTCTTGCTACCTGGAGCAGAGGGGACCAGGCCAAGGGGACAGCACACACGAACCTTCCTGGGGGGAATGTCCTTGGCCTGTGTGAGGAGCAGCGAGGAGCAGCGACCAAGTGGCTGGACTAGAACAAAATGGGGGTGTGAGGGGAGAGGAGTGGTAGGAGACAGGCCAGGAGGAAGTGGGCACAGTGACGTAAGGCCCGGTGGGCCCAGCGAGGGCCTGGCCTTGGGCAGAGGAAGGGCCCACTTGGACTTGGGCTTTAGGAGGACCTCTCCTTGGGGGAGGATTCAAATGCAGTTCTACTCATTGTTAAGCATCTCCCCACCCAGAGCCCAGGCCCCTCCCTCCCCACGCCCAGGGCATTTCAGAAGGACCCTGAGACTTGAAGAATGTGGTACCTCGTAGGGGAGCCAGAGGCACCCTGTATTGCCCTTGCCCCAACTCTGATGCTAGGCATTGAGAACAGGCCAAAGCGCACCCCCCTGCCTTTTCCTTCTGGAATGTTGATTCTGGTCCAAGAATTCCCAGGGCTCCCCAGAGTCTCACGACCCTCTCGGCCCTGCAGAGTGACGTCAGCTGCTGGGCATCTGGTAGTGATTACCCACTGGGGGAGGGGGCCGCGGTGGGCCCAGCCTGTTCAGCCTCCTCAGGCTCCGGGCGGCTGGTCCTTGTCTTCCGAAGGGGCCCAGCTGCTCCTGGCTCTCATTTCCTGTGGAGATTTTCTCACAGTCCTCGAGACCCCCGGACGCCTCAGGCTGTGGGAACTGTGTCGGTTCAGGAAAGATGGACCACCCTGCCCCCAGCTGGAGCCACATCCCCCCACACCCTCAGGGGCCTTGCTTGCAGAATGCTGGGCCTAGTGGGGTGAGGGCTGGGGAGGGCAGGGGCTGGGCACATCAGCAGCTCAGAGACCCACGGTCTGTACATCCTTGAATTCCCTTTTCCTTGCTGAGCCTCAGTTTCCCCATCTGTAAACTGGAGACGATAACAGCATTGGCTTGACAGCGTTATTATGAGGACTGGCTAAGACGTGGTGGGTGGACTGCTGATCCTGGACTTGACCCACGGAAGCACCAGCACACAGGAGCTGCCTGTCGTGCCGCCCCTGTGCCTAGGTCAGAGAAGAGGAAATTGAGGCCCAATGAGGGGGACTTGTGCAGGGTCACACAGCCCCTCCCTCCCAGCTTTGGGACTCACTCCAGTGTCCATTCTTACTCCATTTCCTCTTCCTGGCGTCAGTTCTGGGCTCCTGCCCTGGGTGACATATTACTTCTCTGTGCCACCCCCCCAGCTTCTCCCCCCGACCACCCAGGAGCAGTCTCTGTTTTCTGGGGGGGCCACCTGCAGCAGGGAGTAGAGCAGAGCCAAGCCAACCCTGACCCATCTCTGCAGCTGTGCCCTGGGTCCAGTCACAGCTTCTGTTCCCTCCCCCGTGACACAGGGCTTCAGGTCACAGGCATTCAGTCCTCGCCCAACACGAGCCCTCCCCTTTGCTTCCCTCCAGCAGCCTTTGAGGCTCGGTGAGCTGCTCCGAGAGCCCGGAGCCCTGTGCTGTGCCCTGGGGAGGGTGGCCCCAACCTGCCCTCTTCCCATGGGGCTAACACCCTTTCTCAGCTCCTGTCCAAAAGACTGAGGGCACAGAAGGGTGGAGAAGGAGCAGGGGTGTCTCCAGGACAGTGGTGGCCCATCTTAGAGGTGGTGGAGCAGGCCAGGGACCAAAGCCAAGAACCTTCCGGCAGGAAGTCCCAAAAGCCCCATGGCAGGGTGTCCCTGGAGACACGGGGTTTTCTGCTGCAGATCTCTCTCTGCTCAGGGCCTTGAAGGATGAAGGAGCGCAGAGCAGTGTTGCTTCTCTGCTAGGGCCGAGGGGAGGTCAGAGTGAAGGAAGGAAAGGCCCCAGGAGGGGCAGGACGAGGGCTGGGCGGAGAAAGGAGTCCTGTGGGCTAGGGAGCCTCGCTCCCTTACTTCTCACAGGATCCTTGTGGCCCTTCTGGGAAGGCGGTTATAAAGGTGTCCATCTCACCGATGAGGGAGTTGAACCTCAGGGCAAGGCAAAGGGAAAGCCAAGAAGCAGCAGGCTGAGGTTGGCGAAGCCTCCACTCAAGGCCAAATGACCAGGCCTGAGGCCGGAGGGAAGAAACTGGGGGACAGATAGCAAGGACAGGCTGCCTGTGGGGAGGGAGGGCCAGGGCACAGCAGGACACCAACTTCTCCTCCTGGATCCCAGGTGTGTGTGGGGGGGGCATTCTCTCTTCTGGGCCCAGATGGAGGCCCTGAAGGTGAAGCTCACATTTAAACCTTCATTGAAGAAATAAAAGATAACGGGCTTTAATTACTGCTCATTAATCCAATTAACTAACCTAATATATGTAATAAGTGATATCAGTTATCGGAACAAATCAGTTAACATGGGCAATGAAAGGGGTTGGTTATTTAAATAATTAATGCAGCTGATTAACAGGACTGATTTAGCTCAATTGTCACTATTATTTATTGATTTTGCCACTAATATTAGAGGGGATGTGTCTTTTAAGTCTATAACATAAGGAATAAGTTAATTAATTAGTGCAGCTGACTGTTTAGAGATGAAAGCTTTGAATCCTGATTTGCTCATTACAACAGGAGGGAGAATATTCTAGAAAGATCCCAGCAAACTGAGGTCTTAAGTCTAAGTAGGAATTACTCTGGCCCTAAGGAAAAGAGGAGGTTGCAGGCAGGGAAAACATAACATGCAAAGGCCCTGAGGCTGGAGGGAGCTACACTCTTCAGAGGATGGAGGACGTGTGAGGTGGCCAGAGTGCAAGAAAGAGTTAGAGGAGAGAGGAGGGATGGGGGGGGAGCAAGTGGCACTGAGCCACCTTGAAGACTAGACTTTATTCTTAGGGTTGCAGGGGCTGCGGTGGCATCATTTTTTCAAAAAAATCTTTCTGGGGTGTCTGGCACTGCTGCAGGCAGAGCCGAGTCTCTCCCCTCGTGGAGCCGAGGGCATGGCGAGGAGAGACAGCGCTTGAGACAGGACACGTGGTCAGCCAGACTAAGTGCTACCAGGAAGGACTGAGCAGGGCAGGGCGGTGGGAGCCCCGAGAAGGTCGCACTTTTAGGTGAGTGGCAGGGAAGGCCTCACTGAAAGTGGGGGGAGCTCAGTGGACATCTGGAGGGAAAGTATTCCAGCAGCGGGAACAGAAAGTGCAAAGGCCCTGAGGTGGGGACAAACGCCGGCAAGAAGCCCAGCGTGGCTGGAGCAGCGCAGTCAGACTCTGGGTGGGGGAGGTGGTGCGACTGCGAACATTGTTATGAGAACTTTGGCTCTTACTTTGGCTCTTACTCCCGTGGGTTGGAGCAGAGAAAAGCCATGATCTGACTTTTATTTTAATAGGGCCGCTTGGGCTGCTGAGGTGAGATCAAGTCGCAGAGGGGAGCAGGTGGAGGCCAGTGGCCACAGTCTGGGCAAGTGGCGGCAGGGGGTGTAAGCACACACGGTCACCTTATGTCTTGCAAATCCTGGCATGCTGGAGAGGCGCAGGGGCAGGAGACGGGGGCTGAGGGCCGCCTGGATCCTCAGCTTCCCTCTGCCCTGAGCACCCCCCTGTTGGCCCTGGCCCCTCATCCCATCTGATCCTTGGTGCAGCCAACTCCTCCCCAAGGCTCTGCTCCCACCCACAGCCCGAGGGGAAGTGGACAGGAAGCAGGAGGAAGCGCTGGGGTGATCCCAGTGTCCTGGCCAATCTGTTCCCAGCAGTGGAAGGATTTCCGGGCTTGAATGGCCGGAAACCCTGGGGCGGGATGCCTCACCCGGGAAGAGCAGTAGAGGTGAGCAGGGTAAGGGTCCCCATCATTGGAAAGAGAGAACCCGAGGGGCTTCAGAAGCCTGCTGTGGCCGGGTCACAGCCTGCGGGGCTACAGTTAGAGGGAGGTCACCACAGGAGGGGAGGCTAGCCCCAGGGACTGTACATGTCCCAGCAGGGAGGCGGTCATGGCACACTGCTGCTCAGCAGGAGACCCTGGCCTCAGGAGCCCAGCACACACACTGTGGGATCCTACCCCAGGAACACACGCCTGGACTGCTAGTTCTGTTTTGTTTTGAGCTCAGCTTTTTGTTTTGCTTTAAATTTACTTTATTCAATGTACTACATCTAATTTTTAATTGGTTTTGTAGAAGGGAGAGAGAGAAGCATCAATTTGTTGTTCCACTTATTTATGCATTCCTTAGTTGAGTCTCGTATGTGCCCTGACTGGGGATTGAACCCTCGAGCTCGGTGTATCGGGACCACACTCTAACCAAATAAGCTGCCCAGTCAGGGCCACATTTAAATGTAAATATTGCGCTTCTGCAGGTGAAGAAGCGGTTCCCCAATGTTCCACCTCCTTCCCTATTTTGCGGATGGGGATACTGAGGCCTGTGTTAGCCAGAGAATCAGGGCCCCGCCTGAGAGAATTAAAAAAAATTGTAGCGATTAACATTGGTTGAATGTTTAGTATTCACGCATTCCTTTGAGCAATAAGTATTCCTTGAGCTTCTTCTAGGCACCCGGCACTGTGTTGGGGCCTGGGGCCTCAACAATGAGTAAGACAAAGCGGAGGTGCCAGGTCATAAACAGTCAACAGGTAAATGTCCAGTGATCGGTCCTGGTTGGGATTGGTGGGGTGAGAAGGATACAGCAGCAGCGCAGAGGCCACGCTGCGGGAACGAGCCTGCGGAGGAGGCCTCCTCCTCAGGGGCAGGCCGGGGCAGAAGGAGTGAGGGAGGCGCCCGGAGGGGCTTGGCAAGGTTGCGGGCCAAGCACCACCAGGCCACCCAGGGCCCTGCAGGTTGAGGAACACATTACGCGGTTTATGCCTAATTTTCTGGCGTAATAATGGCCTGCTCTCAGAAGGGAAGAGGCATTCTGGTTTAGATGATGAACGGCATGGTCAGCCATCTGCAGGCCCAGGAGAAGAGTTTAGATTTTGTTCTCCGAGAGATGGGAGGGTTGGGAGTGGCGTGTGTGCCCGAGCTACGTAGGTTTTTGTCTCCGTGGCACGAGGTAGCAGAGAGGAAGCTGACCAGGGTGTGAGAGGGAGCCAGTGAGAAGGCCACTGTGTGCTCTGGGGGGGACACACAGGGTGGCCTGGGTCGGGCAGAGGTGACGTATGGAGAGAAATGGTCAGGGTCTACATGGAAAGCAGACCTGCAGGATTTCCTGACTGGCCGCTTGTGGGGTGCGAGGGAGGAGGCGCAGGCAACCATAGGTTCTTGGCCAAACAAAGCAACAAGAACATTAACTGACATGGGAAGTGGGTGTGGGAAGCAGGCGGGACCCAACAGCCCTGCTTTGGATATGACGAGTTCAAGATGACATCAGACATCCAAGATGAGATGCCAGGGAGGAAGTTGTGTTTGTGAGTCTGGGGTTGAAGGGACATCAGAGGAGGGATGACACTGAAGGCCAAGGACTGGGGAAGTGACTCACAGGGGCCCTCATGAGGAAGGACGATATTTGTTTAGCACCTGGAAAAAGTAGCCACCCTGGCCTCTGGCCCCATCCTGGCCACCCCACAGGCAGAGGGGATCGATTCCACAACCAACACTCACCAGCACTGGCACCACTCAGTGGGTCATTCCACTGCAGGAATGAGTGCAAGGTGGGAGGGGAAGAGGCAGAGCCCCATCCTGGGGCCCCCAACTACTCGAGTTGGGGAGGGTGGAGGGAGGGTACCGGGAGAGCCCCGAGTGTTCTGTAGTGGGTGAGGGCAACGGTCCAGAAGCAGGCCTCGTGGTGAGCACGGAACACCCCTCAGCTTCCTCACAGCATCCCTCTGAGGCCGAGGCTGTTGAGTCTCCTGTTAACAAATAGGAAGCCCAGGCTCAGAGAGGTGACTTGTCCGGCCAGGGTGCCACAGCTGGGGAGTAGAGCAGCGGCCAGGCCAGCAGGTTCCAGCAAGGGCTCTCAGCTACAGTGTCCCCTGTCACATTCAGGATGAGCCCTCCAGAGCCCTGAGAGCCAGGTGCTGGCATTGGGCAGGTGGGAAAAGAGACTGGAGGCTGGGGAGCCAGCCAGGGCTGGGGACACTCACCTCTCTCCTTTCCCTCCAGGGCTGCCGGAGAACCAGAGGCCAGCGAGGACTATGTGAAGGTAAGAGCAGCTGGGTGGGGAGCTCAGAGCCTGTTTCACAAAGGGCAAAACCATTTTCTGAGCCTTGTTAGGAGCCAGACCTCACTGTCCACCCCCCGGAGGAGAGGGTCAAGGGGTCAGGGCAGCACTTGGGGTCTGGTTTCATTCCTGGCATCTTCTTCCCATGCCTGCCACCATTCTCTCCTGGTCCCACACTCAGGACACCCCAGTGCTTGTCACCAGCAGACCCCACCCCTTGTCAGCCAGACAGCGCTCCAAGGGTGTCTGGATGGAAAGACCACTGGTGCGCTAATCCCACCGCATCTCCGAGCGAGCGCTGGTGCTGGGAGGTGGGAGCAGGAAAGGATGACTCAATCCCCCATCACAGATAATGAGCACAGCTCACAGTTCCCACAAGCTTAATTTGTCCTGGGAGCTGAAAGTGTTGAAAATGAGGTTTTGAAATAATGATGACAGCAACAATGACGGGATATAACATTTCAGGTGCCTACTGTGTGCAGAGCCCTGTGCCCCAGCTACGGGTAACTGGGAGACCGGTTTGATCTTTTTGCATGAATGAGGTCTTTGACTTCTTCCCTCATCACTGGACAGTGAAGGCCTTCCTGTGACCACTTACATGTGGGAAACCTGAGGCCCAGAGAAGCACAATGACTTACTCATGGCCACGCAGCTGCTACAGGAGGCTCTGGATTTCAATGCAAGGGTTCCTGATACCAAGAACGTGGGCAGAGCCCTGGGCCTTTCGGCCCCGGGAGCACCCATCCTGAGCCACGCACCCTGCTGAGCGCAGAATGTGCAGCAGAGGGCAAGGGCACCAGGCCCTGTGTTCAAAGGGCTCCTGGTTCATGTGGGGACCAGGCAGATCCACCAATGGTTCTGGCTTGTATTTTGTAATTCAGCAGATCTTAATGTTAGTCCCAGGTCTGCTGCTTATTTGCCACGTGACTGAGTGTGTGGGTGTGTTACTTCTCTGAGCCTCAATGTTCTCCTATGTGAGATGGGATAATGGCAGTCCCTCCAGCCCAAGGTTACTGGGGGCTCGACGAGTCTGTGCTCACTGAGTCCAGGGGGAACTGGGCCTGGAGCAGAGCAGGCAGGCCTGACTCCTGACCCCAGAGGTGTGTCATCACCTGAGATGCTGCCTATCAAGTTCTGTGTAAGTGACTAGTAATGAGGCAGTATGGGAAGTTCTCAGATTTCTGTCCCCACCATCACCAAAAGAAGCCTCACGTAAGAAGCCACCGAACACCGGAGCTCCCGAAGTTGAACATGGCTTTCAGCTCAGGAGCTGGCAGAGGGAGGGGAGATCAAGGACGGCTTTCTAGGCGGGGGTGGGGTGGGGGGGGCTTTGGATCGAAGCCATTGCCATTGACCGGGAACATTTGCCAGCATCTTCTCCCCAAACAGAAAGCTGGAAAGCGGAGAAAGATGAGCACAGATGAGCAGAAAAGTGGTCCAGGCAGAGGCAAGGCTGTGGGCAAGGTCAGCAGGCGAGCTGGGCCAGCCTGGGGGGTGCAGCCCAGGGCTGCGGCAAGCCAAGCAGGAGCTGCTCCAGGAACTCGTGCCCTGGCCCTTCTCCAGAGCTTCACACCAGGTGGGGCAGAGGCCTCTCAGAGAATCAGCACCAAGGCCAGCTGGTAGAGCAGGGGAAGGGGCGTGTTTCAGCACCTCACAAGTCTCAGCTGCCTGGCAAGGTAGTGAGATCCCCAGTACTGATGGTAGTGAGGTCTCTGTGAGGATTATTCGCTTTGTATTTTCCCTTGGTTTATGGGGCCATAAATAGTCATTGAAAATGTCATAACAGAACCCTCGCAATGGGCGAGGACGTGACTGATTGGTGGTGTTGCTCTTCTGTCGGTCAGGGGCAAAGCAGTTGTACAGTCCTTAGCTCATCCTAGCTTGTTGCCTGTGTTGGTCAGAGCAGGTTCATGCCTGGGGCACATAAAAGTATTATAAAAGAAATGTACCTGTTCACTGAAACTGATTAAACCATCCCCTTAAAGGGTGAAGTGAGAGGAATGTTAGTTTTAGCTTCAAGCCTTAGAAGAGGGTGGGATTGTCAGTTTCCAGAAGTCCATCCCTGCCCTGAGGTTCTCAGCTTCCAGAACTCCAGGGTTCTCGGACCATGAAGTGAATACTTTTATTCTAAGGCAGGAATTCTAAAGTCCCAATACCATAAAACTCCAAGCCCCGTGTGCAGAAAACTATCAAATACACCTGCAGCCCAGAGAGGTGGGCCCGAGGTCACCTGCCTGGGGTCACACAGCCTGTCGAAAGAATTTGCGCCCCAGGCCTGCCCAACTCAGAACGCACAGTGACTTCCCCGGCATGGAGCGCACGGGTCTAGGACAGAAAGCCCAGATTCTGACACTAAGCTTAACATAATCACTCGCATTGATTGAGCACTTACTTTGTGCCTGGCAACCTACATGCATCAGCTCAACCAGTGCTCACGAGAGTTATGTGCAGACCGCGCAGGTGCATTTTGTAGGTGACTGCATCTGGGCTCCTAGAGAAGGGGCAGGGGTACGGGGTGGAGGTGGGGACACTCTCCCCTGAAGCCAGGGTGGTACCCTAAGCATCGAGCCCTCCTGGCTCTCAGCACCCCCAGAGGCCGTCAGTCAAACCTTCCGCAATTCTCTGCAGAATCCTGGATTCCAACTCGGGGATGAGAAATCCTGGGCTCTGGGAGATTTCCTGAGGCCACAAAGGATTTGGTCAAACACGCACGGTGATTTTTCCGGCGTTAGATGGGATTTAATTCAAAGTCTCTGCCCGCTGCGGGTCAGTGAGGGGTGCAGCCAGCGGGGGAGGAGGGACTGCCCTCGCCGGCCCAGGGGTTCCTACTCCATCCCGCTATCCCTCGTGATGGCCCCCTTGGCAGGTCCCCTGCTTCACATCCCCCTACTCCAGGCAGCCGGGACGCACGGGCTGGGACGCAGAGCGGCTGTGGGGTGGGGGGCGAGGGCTGGGCGGAGGGAGGAACAATGGCCCCCTCCCCTCCCCTGGCCGGCTGGAGGGTGGGGTCTCCCCGCCCCGCCTCCCTGCTCCTCCCCCGACAAGGCGATGAGGTAATCGCGCCGCCGAGAGGCACGCTCAGCCGGTGCCCAGCCCGGTCGGTCCAGCGCCCCTGCCCCGCCAGCCGCCGCCCCCTGTACGGTCTGGGTCCCGGCTATCCGGCCCCACCATGACCGAGCGCTGCAGCCTGTGGAGTGCCCTATCGGCCGCTGCCTGCTGCTTCTACCGTGGCTCCTTCGTGCAGGTGCAGGTGAGGGGGCGGCTTGGCCCCTGCCAGGCGCTCCAGGCTGGGACCGGCCGCTCTGTCCCGACCCGGGAGCCAAAGTCCCGTGGCGCTGCTTAGGGTCGTGTTGGGCAGGGGCCGCGGGCTGAGGGAGGGGGCGGGGTCGCCCCGGCTTCACCTCTGGGAGCCTGACCCTCGGGGTGAGGGTCCAGCTGCCACTCCCGGGACTCAGGACTGCGGGGGCTGCCATTCGGATCCTGCCTTCGCCGCAGGAGGGAGCTGAGCTGAGGCACTGGGTATCGGAATATGGGGTCCTGCTGACCCTCCGGAGAGCACTCTGGTCCTGGCGGCTGACCTGGGCAGCCCCGCTCCCCATTGTATCGGGGCGCTGAGCCAGTATCAGAAGATGCCGTGAGGGGCGGGAAGCTGAGAGGATGCTGAGGGTGCCCAGGCTGGGGCCAGAGCGCCTGCCACTCTAGGTGGGCTGGGGCATGCTCCGGGCGCAGGTCTCTCAGCTCAACTGGCCGGGCAGTGCCGGACGATCCCGTGGCGGTGAACGGGTTAAACGGAAGGAGGTGGAGGGGAGGACCCGGACCCCGCCTCTCTGCGGAGCATCATCTGTGCATGGCTTTGCTTTGCCTGGGGTTAGGAGACTAGAGGAACTACAAGGGCTTTGCTGGCTGGTGGGAAGGGGGCTAGGACTCAGACTATGGGTCTCTGTGCTTTTGCCTCTGGTGTCCCTGGGGGACGTTAGGCACATCACCTCTGCGCTCCGCTAGGCTCGCACACGCTCTGAGCCCGCCTGAATGACGGCCGGGCTGAGCGCAGCATCCCTGCACCAGCCAATCAGGCGCACGCAGACCGGGAGGCGGTGAGATCATCTCTGGCCAATAGCAGTGCTCCGAGCTCACAGATGCTGCATTCGCGCCCCAGCCCTCCTCCTCCTGGGAGTTGAGGACCCCTGGGTCGAGGGTGAGGAGGAGGGCACAGGGATCCTAGGGTTCCCCACCTTCCGGTGTGTGGGAGGACCTAGTTGGTCCCCTCAGATTCTCCCAGACCATGGACTATGGCTGGAAAAGTGGAGCCCAGTCTTCCACCCCCACTTACAGATGGGGCTACCCAAGCCCAGAGAGGGAAAGTGATGAACTCAAGGTCACACAGGGCCAGGCTCTTTACCACACAACCCCCTCCTGTTCTTTGCCCCATGTTCCTCTTGCTTCAGCTGGGGTTTGGGGGCAAATTCTCTATTGCATGCTCTTTGTGGAGGACAGGGGCCCCAGCAGGCCTGAGTCCTCCTCCCTCCTCAGGGTGTGGTGTGGTGTGAGGGGGACGCTGGGGGCCCCGAAGGACAGACGGCCCGTGGAGAAGTGCAGGCCCTGAGAGAGCTCAAATCTCTGCTGCCCTGGTCCTCCCTGCCCTTCCCACTTCCCACTTTCTACCCTGGGCAAAGCATGCGCAGAATCTTCATTTCCCGCCCCTGCCTCCCCCAGCACCTACCTGTGCACATCACCCACCTCACTGTCTGTCCTCAGAGCCTTACAGCCTCCTCAAAGCCAAAATATTCACGGGTTCCTCGCCGACTGCTCCTGCCCCAGCCTTGCCCACCTCAGAGAGTTCCCCACTGTCCTCCCAGGACCTCTGTCTGGGGTCCTCTCTGACCCCTGCACCCTCTTCCCCCACACCTGATCCATGGCTCCCTAATAAATGCCCTTTCCCAAGTCACATCCCCACACCCCACCCGGCCCTGCCATGGCCTGGAAAATAGCAGACTGAACCAGCCAGACACCTCAGATGTCTTCTGTGGCCTCTAGACAAAGCCCAGCTCCTGAGGCAGCCTCGAGTCCCTGCCACATCTGCCCCCGACACTCTGCCCCAGGGGCCTTGGCTCTACCCCCAGGGCTTTGACTTTGCCCCTCTCTTCCCAGAAGCTGTTCCCTGCCCAATCTGCCTGCCTGCCTGTCCCCACCCAGGTGCTTTTGCTTGGCTCATCCAGTCCTTCAGCCCTCAATGGAAACATCGCCCCTTTGGTGGTCCCTTTGGGGACCCCCCTCACTAGATGAGGAGGGACACTGTCATCTGCTCCAGTGCTCTCTGTGCACCTCTGAACATTTAGAAAACCCGGAATTGCTCCTCAGTGTCTACGTGGCCCTCCCAAGGAAGAGTCTGCCTGTCCTGATGGCCTTGGGACCTTGGCCCCTGGCACGTGGACCTGTCCCAGAGTGGGGGCTTAATCCATGTTGAAATAATGGGCTCAGAGATTCTATATATCTCTGAAGCTGGGGATCGGGGAGCAGTGTAGATTAAGGTAAACTGAGGCAGTACGAGAGCATAGGGGTGGAAAGTGGAGCCTGCAGAATCAGGCTCAGAGACCTGTGGAAGGTATGAGGAGGCAGGGAGGGGACTGAAGTGCCCTTAAACCCTGATGAGAAGGGGGCCCTGGGGAGAGACAGCCCCTGCAGCTGAAGCCAGGCCCTTGACTGCCGCCCTCATCTGACCTGCCATCTGGCCAGTTCTGGGCTGGATCCATCTGCCCTGGAGCAGTCATCTTTGGGGCCTGGAGTTGGGGGAAGGGAGAGGAAGCAATGTCACATGTCCTCACACTGATATCTGTGGGCTATCAGTCCTCCTGGTCACAGCACTAGGAGGACTGTCTCCTTTCATTGTCACAACTCAGTGAGGCAAGGTTTTATCATCATACCCATTTAACAGAGGGAAAAAATGAGGCCCAGAGATTTCACACGCACAGCCAGCTTGGAGCTGGGCTCTGTGGTGGGGATGCACCTGACAGCAGGGGCCCCTCGCCCATTCCCCCCAAGTCTCCACCCCCAGGCCACAGTGACCAGGGAAGCGGGAATGTCCCATTTTGGGCAAGTGGAGGGGGAGTCCTGGGCATTGTCTCCAGTGAGTGACCTTGAACTTCCCTGCTGGGCTGCAGTTTCCCCACCAGGCAAGGATTGCTTGAGAAAGCAAGGAGGAAAGAGCTTTGGGGATCCTAAAGGACACCACAGGTGGCTGGGGGGTGGGCTGGGGGGCTCTGCTCCCCTGCTTTCTGCTTGCAGCTGCCTCATTTGCCTTGCTGCTGTGCAATTTACCATCCCAGAACGTCTCCATGTCTGTTTTTGTCCATGCCTTTGCCAGGGTGTCCACAGCCTACCTCCCAGATTTACCTGTAGAACTCCTCCCTCCTCGCACTCCAAGATCAGTCCTTGGGGCACAATAAGTGTTTTGTTACTGTCATTTCGTCCAGGAAGCCTTCCTGGACCACTCTGCCTGCCTAGACTTCGTCTTCATTCCAAAAGCCAGCAGCTCTTGGTCGCTGTCCATCACCGTGGTGCTGACCGCAGTCTACACAAATGCTCCCGTGGCTTTTCCTCCCCTCTTAGACTAGGAGCTTCCATGAGGACAGGGCCTGGCTTATTTACAGCCTCACTTATTTGCACCTAGCACATATTACAGGGCCTGCAAAAACATTAGGCATCGTCTGGTGGAATTAATTGGGATTTCTTTACTTCTTCCAGGATGGGGACTTCCGGGTAAGGACTTGTGGGCACCTGGACCTGAGCCTTCCCGGGGTCCCAAGGTGGAAAGAGCTCACCTGGTATAGGACCGGGAGGGAAGGAGACATGGGGCTGTGGATTGGATGCCAATTCTTGCCGTTTCCCACCCAGTTTTCCAAGGAGAAGTACATCTTGGATTCATCGCCTGAGAAACTGCACAAGGAGTTGGAGGAAGAGCTCAAACTCAGCAGCACAGACCTCCGCAGCCACGCCTGGTACCACGGCCGCATCCCCCGTGAGGTGAGTGGCATCCCCGCTGGGGCCGCGGCTCTCCCAGGCCTGGCCACGCCCTGCCGGGCTGTGCTCTCGCAGGCTGCCCCTGGCGCTGCCTGACCGTTCATCCTGCAGGTCTCGGAGACACTGGTGCAGCGCAACGGTGACTTTCTCATCCGGGACTCGCTCACGAGCCTGGGGGACTACGTGCTCACGTGCCGCTGGCGCAACCAGGCCTTGCACTTCAAGATCAACAAGGTGGTGGTGAAGGCGGGAGAGAGCTACACCCACATCCAGTACCTCTTTGAGCAGGAGAGCTTTGACCACGTGCCCGCCCTTGTGCGGTACCACGTGGGCAGCCGAAAGGCTGTGTCAGAGCAGAGTGGCGCCATCATCTACTGCCCCGTGAACCGTACCTTCCCACTGCGCTACCTGGAGGCCTGCTATGGCCTGGGCCAGGGCAGTGGCAAGGCTGCCGGCCCTGCCAGCCCCTCGGGCCCCAAGGGCAGCCACATGAAGCGGCGCAGCATCACTATGACTGACGGGCTCACTGCTGATAAGGTCACCCGCAGTGATGGCTGCCCCACCAGGTAAGCAAGGACCCCAATTCTGCCTCAGTCTTCCCATTTGTCAATGGGGGCATCAGTACTGAGAGTGCTGGTGAGAAATGGGAGGCCAGGTCACAGAGAACGGGGGTGAAATGATGGCCCAGGAGCCTCGGTGTGCAGGCTGTGGGAAGAAGGTTGGGTGCTACTGTGAAGCCACGCAGGGTTTGCAGGCACTGGGACCCAGGGGCAGCCCAGCTCTGCCGTGACTAGCTGTGCGCCCTTGACCCTGCCACTGCTCTTCTGCCCCCACCCTGTGCTCCTTTCTATAACGGGCCCTCACTCAGCCCCCTCTAGCCCAGGGGGAGCTCTGGGTATCGCCCTGTCCTCAGCAGGGGCCTGGTTCCTGCCCCTGGTGCTGCCTCTCCCCACCCCGCCCCACCAAGGCAGGCAGCAGAGTGGAGAGTTTTGCTGTGTGCAAACCACCACACAGGGAGTGGAATGTTCTCAGTGACATTTGGATGAGATGCAGTTGCCTCTGGGGCTGGGTGAGACCAGGCCCTGATCCCAGAAAAAGCCCCAATAGCTAGTCATTCTGGAACCCCCTGCTGGTGCACCTAACCCTGCGGTCAGTGCTCTCCCAGGCCCCCCTGGCCCCCTGGGTGCTGGCTCCTGTCCGTACCCCCCTTTATAGTTGAGGAAATAGGCCTAGAAAAGAGAAACCACATGCCAGAGAGTGGTAAGACCGAGATACAAACCAAGGCCTGTGAATCCAAAGTCTGTGCCCCTAATTTCTATGGCTGTTTGCGAAGAGACCAGCTGTTCCGTGCCGCTAACATTTGGATAGAACTCATCCCCCTGGGCCTGGGCTGCATGCTGCTAGCCAAAGAACTGATGGCTGGATACGCTGCGGACAGCAGCCACTTGGCCTGTGGTTTGGAACCAGCGAGGGTAATGGTGCCAGGATCCACAGGCCATGGGTGCCCAGGCATCCAAGCATAGTGCAGGGGTGGTGAGGAGGGGCCAGATTGGCAGGCGTGACTCCTCAGCTTCCTTCCCTGCCTGCTAGCCTCCCTCCCCAGACACGCTGGGGGCAAGGGTCCCAGGACGGAGCACAGCTGTGCAGGTTCTGGTCGGTGCAAGCCCTTCCTCCTCTGGGCTTTAGTTTTGTGCCTGTTCATTGGGAGGCGGGACTTGGTAACCTCTAAGCCTTTTCTGCCTCTGAAGTTCTGCGGTTCTAGAATGGAAGCAGAGGTGGGGGGCCTCAGGCTGGCTGAGGACCTGGACCTCTGAGCTCTCTGCTCATGAAGTTGTCTGCTCCACAGCACTTCACTGGCCCAGGCCCGGGAATCCATCCGCAACTGTGCCCTCAGCATGGACCAGCCCCCAGACCTGCACTCGCCCATCTCCGAGAGCCCCAGCTCCCCCGCCTACAGCACGGGTATGGCCCGCGGAGGGGGTAGGGCAGGTGGGGCATCTGGGGGCAGTGACTTGTGTGTGGACGTGCTCTGGATGAGTTCTGGTACAGTGTGTACTTAGGTGTGTTCCCGCCTCTTTTCCGGGAGCAAGGCCCTGCACCAATTCACACTAAAAACCTGTTGGTGGGACTAGCAATGTTGACATGCAAACAGACCCAGGGCTTGCTCATGGCCATGATTTATTCAGTCCTTAGTGGGTCCTGTGCATAAAGTAGTTTCCAGTGCCTTCCAGTAGTTTCTAGGACACAGTGAAGTCTGCTGGAGGCTCACAGTGTTACTGTGCGGGCTCCCGCCGCGTGGGGAGTGAGCGTAGGGTGCTCTGCTGGGCCCTTCGTTGCCTGCGACTCAATGAAGCCCCGATTCCAAGCCCCGACTGCTCAGACCAAGCTAGCCATGCTGTGCTTTTCGCATCTTGTCCTAAAATAAATGAGCAGACTTTATGTTTTAGAGCAGTTTTAGGCTCACAGAGAAATTGAGCAGAGGGTACAGACACTGTGCTTTTTTTTTTTGATACAAAGAAAATTTTTGTTGTAGAAACAGGCCATTAGATCATTTCTAAAAGGAAAAGAAAGAGTGTTCCCAACCAGCCGTATTGCATATTGCCCACGTGATGGGCAAAGGGCGCAGAGGGGAGCAGCCCAGGAGGGAGCTCCGCTGGGAACATCGCTGTCCGTGCAGCTCCTCGCAAACCGTCCCCTAAACTCGGCCATCGGCTTGGTCGCAGCTGCACACTTGCCTTCAAAACGACACCCTGAGTGGAAAAGTTAGAGCCCCTTGCCGGAAATGATCGGTCGGACAGTTTCTAAACAACACGGCCAACTCACGTCCTCCGAAGCCGGGTGTTGAACGCCAGCTCTCCCACTTGCTGGCAGGTGACCTTGGGCAGGTCAGTTTGCCTCTCTGAGCCTCAGTTTTCTCATCTGTAGCATGAGGGTCACAAAAGTACTTACTTCAGAGGATGTGGAGAAGGTTATGTGAACTAATGGGCGAAGGAGGATCTCACAGGCAGTAAGAGCTCAATCAACAACGCCTCTGATTTCGGACGATGCTTTCACTGTTGCTGACCAGTGTGTCTCCAGCATGTTGCCAGCTTCTGGCTTGTGTGAACTCAGTAAATCGTTATCACTAATTCACTGAGAAACAATTCCACGTGGCACATTGAACTCCAGCAAGTGCTTAGCTTCCCTGAATCGCTGGAAGCTCCTGTGGGTAGTTCCGTGGCTCCCCAAGGCTGCAGCCGCTTGGGGTGGGAGTGTGCAAACTCTGGGGGCCAGCGATATCCGAGTATTGCTGCTCAGTTTGCCAGAGCCTGCTGGGCCTGGGCCTGGCCTGGGTGCGGGGAAGCAGGGACGTCCTTCATTTCTAGGGTGGATGGAGCCTGTCCTTTGGGAAAGGGGTGGGGGAACCTCACTGGGGTGAGGGGTGCCGTGATAACTAGTCCTCTCCTTCTGTCTCTCCGCAGTGACCCGTGTTCATGCCACCCCTGCAGCCACCTCAGCCACAGCGCTGCCCGCCTCCCCTGTCACCCGCCGCTCCAGTGAACCTCAGCTGTGTCCTGGAAGTACCCCCAAGCCCCCTGGGGAGTTGGACAAGGGCCCTTATGCCAGCCCCTCCCACACCCTCTGCAAGGCCTCCCCATCACCGTCCCTCAGCAGCTACAGCGACCCGGACTCTGGCCATTACTGCCAGCTCCAGCCTCCTGTTCGCAGCAGCCGTGAGTGGGCAGCAGCTGAGGCCTCCTGCCGGCAGGCCAAGAGCTACAGCGAGAGGCTAAAGGAACTGTCGGAAAATGGGGCTCCTGACGGGGACTGGGGCAGGGCCTTCACAGCCCCCACTGTAGAAGCCACCTCTTCCTTCAACCCGGCCACCTTCCCGTCACTACTGATCCCCAAGGATAACCGGCCACTGGAGGTGGGCCTCCTGCGCAAGGTCAAGGAGCTGCTGGCAGAGGTGGACGCCCGGACGCTGGCTCGGCATGTCACCAAAGTTGACTGCCTGGTAGGTGCTGGGTGTACACGGGCATGGGGCAGCACCCCGTGCCCTGGCTTTAGGGATCAGGGTGGTGAGGAGCCAGCCCCTCAGTTCCCCGAATACTGTCAGTGGGCCTGGATCCTGGCTTCACCGCCATCCCTTACTTCCTGTTGCCTCTGGGCTGTTCACTTTATCTCTCTGGGCCGGCTGAGAGATATCCTTTTTCTCCTTTTAAAAAAAGCAAACAAAAAAAACCCCCAAACCCCACAAGACATTCTTGCTTCCTCCAGATACCAGTTTGGCACTGGACACAGGCAGTCCCAAAACCCAGTGCTGTCTGACTTTTGAGGGTACTTTTTAAAAGAGTCCCGTGCAAATCTGGCCGGTCCAGGGAATGGGTAAGACCCAACTCCCCGCCCCCACACCCCCTGGTGGACAGAGTAAGCAAAACTGGTTACCTGGGCTCATACATTGTCAAAGCTCAGGGTGTTTGCTTTGAATGAATCTTTGCCTGTCTGCGGGCCACAATCCCTCTGCACCTCAGTTCCTTGCTCCGAGGTTTGGAGGGCACTGATTACCTGGTCCCGTTGGTCTCCAAGCTTGGGAAGCAAGAGCAGAGAGTGCAGAGATGTGGCTCCGTATGAAGAGCCCGGCGGTGTGAAGGGAGCAGCCCTGGCTTGTAGACCCAGTGAGTGACATTGGACAAGCCCTTTCACTCCTTGAGACTCAGGTTTACCTCCTGGAATAAGGTAGTCCTCGTCCTTAACCCTAACTGAGTATTTAACACGTCAGACCCCTCTGGACATTTTCCCACTGATGCTCCACTTCACAGGTGATGAGGCTCATTCTCTCCATGAGAGGCTCAGAGTTAGCGATAGAGCCAGAATTCAAATCTGGCCTCCCAGCCAGGCTGCCCTCCTAGAGAAAGCTTTCTGACTCCCAGATGGGTTGGGCCAGCCAAGACAGGAAATTAATCAGCCCTCTGGGCGTCCTTGCAGGTTGCTAGGATACTGGGCGTTACCAAGGAGATGCAGACCCTAATGGGAGTCCGCTGGGGCATGGAGCTGCTCACCCTCCCCCATGGCCGGCAGCTACGACAAGACCTGCTGGAAAGGTAAGGAACACCCCACCCTGCGGCCACACAAACCCTGAAGCCACACCTTCCCACCCCCCCACCCCCATCCCCGACCTGCGGCCTCCCCCTCCTCCCGCCCTCTGACCTTTTGCTTTGGCCAAGTTGGCCAATCACAGTCTCTTACCTGGCTCCCAGGGCTTCTGGACACGCCCCCTTTCCCACTGACCAATCGCAACTTGTCGTTATCAGCCCCGAGCAATTCTGGTTTCCCAAGACTAAGTCCTTTAGGAACGCACCTTTGCATCCTTTTGACCAATCACAGTCCATGAGTCTTGGCCCCGCCCATCAGCTTTCTCACCCCGGTAGCGCCCACTAATCTCATTGATCCTTTACAAACTCCCAGTTTGGTCTCTACTCTCCACGAGCCCTCCCCGCCACTGTGGGTCCTTGGTCCCCCCTCACCTGGCCTCTCCGGCAGGTTCCACACCATGTCCATCATGCTGGCTGTGGACATCCTGGGCTGCACTGGCTCTGCGGAGGAGCGGGCAGCGCTTCTGCACAAGACCATCCAGCTAGCGGCTGAGCTCCGGGGGACCATGGGCAATATGTTCAGCTTCGCCGCGGTCATGGGCGCCCTGGATATGGCCCAGGTACAGAGGGACCCACGCAGAGGGGGTTCAAGTAGACTGTCTTAAAGGGTCCTGGGGTGTGGAAGAGGTGAGTTCTCTAGGGCTGACCTGTTCCAAGACCAGGTCTTCCCTTTCCTCTGGGCCTCAGCCTCCCCGCTGTAGAGTGAGTGAGGTGCATTACAGGAGTATAAACAAATACGAAACAGCTGTCACTGAGTGAGCACTTACTGTACACTACACTAAGTACTTCACAAGCCCTGACTCCTCCAAACATCTCATGAGGTGAATGTCTTTATCGTCCCCATTTTGCTTTTGGAGAAATTGAGGCAGAGCAGTGATTGCCTAAGGCCACACAGTCAAAGGCCAAAAAAGGTGGGATTTGAACCAGGTCTGTCTCATTTCAGAGCTGCAACCTCATCGCACCACACTTCCTCTCCTGTGCCTGGTAAACAGTGACTGCAGGCCCTGGCTGGTGTAGCTCAGTGGATTGAGTGTGGGCCCGCGAACTAGACGATCGCAGTTCCATTCCCAGTCAGGGCACATGCCTGGGTTGCAGGCCAGTTCCCAGCAGGGGACTCACGAGAAGCAACCATACATTGATATTTCTCTCCTTCTCTCCTTCCTTTCCCCTCTAAAGATAAATAAATAAAATCTTTAAAAAAAAAACACCAAACAGTGACTGCAGGGTCCTGAAGGCAGTGGTTCAGCTCCCAGCTCTGCCATCTATGGAATGTCCTTGGGCACGTGATTCCCTTCTCTGAGCCTTGGATCCCTCATCTGTAAAATGGGTTGTTGCGAGGGCTCCTTGAGGATCTGGGAGAGGAAGTCAGTTAGCACCGCTCTGGTGCCTGAGCAGTGACACCACATCTGGGCGTCTACTCAGCAGGGTGGCTTGTGGCCTCTTGCGGGCCCCTTCCCTGGCTGGTTGCTCACACACAACTGGTCTCCCCAGATTGCCCGGCTGGAGCAGACGTGGATGACCCTGCGGCAGCGACACACGGAGGGTGCCATCCTCTATGAGAAGAAGCTCAAGCCATTTCTCAAGAGCCTCAATGAGGGCAAAGGTACCTCCCCCACGTTGCTGTGTGACCTTGCACAGGTTTCGGCCCTCTCTGGGCCAGCAGAGACTTTCCCCATGTGGACAATGGTGAGAGCTTGACTGAACTCTGCAAGCTCTTCCTGCACTCACTCCGCACCTGGCAACTGTGTGCGCTGGCTGGATTCAGCCCCTGCAGCAGGGGATTTAGTTGAGGGGATCTAAAAGGAGAGGACTGTCCAGGAGTTAGGAGCCCTGGGGACTTTCTGGGACCTCAAGCAGGCCACACCCTGCCCCTCCTGCATCTCAGTTTCCAGGAGCACAGTGGGCAGCAAAGCCCTCCGGGGTCTCTAAGAGCTTGCTGTCTCCCTCTCTGCAGAAGGCCCGCCGCTGAGCAACACCACGTTCCCTCATGTACTGCCACTCATCACCCTGCTGGAGTGTGACTCGGCCCCGGCAGAGGGCCCCGAGCCCTGGGGCAGCACGGAGCACGGGGTGGAGGTGGTGCTAGCACACCTGGAGGCCGCCCGCACGGTGGCACACCACGGAGGCCTGTACCACACCAACGCCGAGGTCAAGCTGCAGGGTGAGTCACGGGGCCTTCAGGCCTGGGCTTCCCTCCACTCACTGGCTCTCCAAAGGCCCATTCCTGTTTCTCTGCCCCTCTTTCCTGCCCTGTCTCCCTGACTTATTTTTCTCATCCCTTTTCTTCCTCACTCAACAAGCAGTTGTTGTTAGTGGCAGGTGCCAGGTGGACACACACGATTCAAAGAGCGTCATAGCTGTGTGTTTCAGTTCCTCCGAGCCTCAGTTTTCTCATCTGTGACATGGCGTCCTCACAGGCCGACCTCACAAGGTTGTTTGCTGGGCCTGGTGCCCTGGGGCTGACACAGACCTGCCCTGCCCTCCAGGGGCTCTCAGTGTGGTCCAAAGGTAGAGCTTTCCTGTGCAAGGAGCAGAGGCAGTGGCTACAGAGAAGCTGTCTTTACTGCTTTAGGCATTAAAGCCATGAAAGTTCAGTGCAGACAAACTGGAAATTAAAGCTGAGCAAAAACAAGGTAAAAAAAACAAATCACCCAGCTCTGGCTGTTGCAGCTCAGTGGATTGAGTGCTGGGCTGTGAACCAAACAGTTGCTGGTTCAATTCCCAGTCACGGCACATGCCTGGGTTTCAGGCCAGGTCCCCAGTTGGGGACATTGAGAGGCAACCGCACACTGATGTTTCTCTCCCTTTCTCCCTCTCTTCCCCACTCTCTAAAAATAAATAAGTAAAATGTTTTTAAAAAATCACCCAGTTACCCAGAGGTAAATGCTGATGTGTTTGCCTCTGAGCATTCTGGTAGATGTCTTTCCTGACTTTTTTCTTCTTCAGAAAGAAAAAAACATTATTTTTTTCATTCACTTATAAAATGATTATGTTTCTTTTATTCATTTATTTATTTATTTATTTATTTAAAGATTTTAATTTATTTATCTTTAGAGGGGAAGGGAAGGAGAGAGGGAGAGAAACATCAATGTGTGGTTGCCTCTTATGTGTCCCCTGCTGGGAACTGGCCTGCAACCCAGGCATGTGCCCTGACTGGAAATCGAACTGCGGTTGTTTGGTTCGCAGGCCTGCGCTCAATCCGCTGAGCTATACCAGCCAGGGCCAAAATGTGTACGTTTCTTGGGAAAGATTTTGGAACTTACAGAAAAATACAAAAGAAAAAAAATACCCAAGTCATCCCTCCAATTAACATTAATATTCTCTCTTCTAGTCATTTTTAAATTTGATGTGACAAATAGCAGGGCAAAGACTAGGAACTAAAATGTGTGGCCCTGTTTATCAATAAACCTTGCTGAACCTCTGGCAGAGCTGGGGGGAGAGGGGTCCCTGAGGGGGCCCAGAGGGACGTGGCGGCTCTGGCGAGAGCCCCAGCCTCCCCAGCTGGATGGTGGGCCCCTAACCCCTGTGCCCCTCCCCGCAGGGTTCCAGGCCCGGCCCGAGCTTCTGGAGGTGTTCAGCACTGAGTTCCAGATGCGCCTCCTCTGGGGCAGCCAGGGTGCCAACAGCAGCCAGGCCCGGCGCTACGAGAAGTTCGACAAGGTTCTCACCGCCCTGTCCCACAAACTGGAGCCTGCCATCCGCTCCAGCGAGCTGTGACCCCCATGGACCCTTCCCCTCTGCAGCTGCGGGCAGCGTCGGGGACAGAGGGGCATGGACCTTTCCCCAGAGCACCCCAGGGACACTGTGATCAGCCCAAGAATGTTCTGGGCTCAACGCCAGGATTTTCCTTGCGCCTCCAGGGCTCTGCATGGACCCTGGGCTCTGTCCCACCAGCTACACGCTCACCAAACCTCCCTTCAGGAAGAACCGGAACCCTTGGTCCTACCCCCGGCTTCTGCTTCCCCCTTCCTGCTGAGGTGCCCTCTGTTTGAGCTGTGGGAGGCTCCTCACGCCGCCTCACTCTCTCCAGGCATCTGCTCCCCACCAACACCAAGGCCTCCATCTGGCTGTAAATAAGTCTTTCTGTTCTGTAAATAGATGTACAGAAGCCATGGTCTTTCTTTCATATAATAAACTTTTATGAATCTTTTTTCTCTCTCTCAGGGGAACTTGGGATGGAAGAAGGCATCTTTTTCTTAGGTGAAAGGGGAAAGAATTCACTCAATAGATACCCATATTTTGCTGTGTATAATGTGCTCCCATGTGTAATGCACACCCATGTTTTGTGTGCATTATACACAGGATTATTGGACCCATGTATAATGCACATCCTTATTGTTCCCTCAAAAATTTGGGCAAGTCCTGGCTGGTGTGGCTCAGTGGATTGAGGGCTGGCCTGTGAACCAAATGGTTGCCGGTTCGATTCCCAGTCAGGGCACATGCCTGGGTTGTGGGCCAGGTCTCCAGTTGGGTGCACACAAGGGGCAACCACGCACTGATATTTCTCTCTCTTTCTCCCTTCCCTTCTCTCTAAACATAAATAAAATCTTTTAAAATTTTTGGGCAAAAAAGTGTGTATTATACATGGCAAAATACTGTATTTTAGTTAGTACCTGGGACATTTCAGATTATACCAGGAGCTAGAGTTTCTGCCAATACTAAATACTTGTCCTGGAGGAGTTTGCAAACAGTGGGGGAGGTAGACAGCCAGTTCCCACCAGTGGGAGAAATACTGACCCGCCCCCCTCCTACCCCATTCCCTGCCCCTGCCCCATTCCCAACCTCTGCCAGAGCAGAGGTTCCCGCAAATGTACAACCAAGGATCCCAGATGTTTGGGGTGGAAGGGCTTTTTGGAATCTAGGGTTCTACCTCCCCTCTGGAAAACTTAAGAACTGTGACTTGGGTCAGAGCAGCAGAATGAGGAAGCCTGGAACCCAGACATCCTGACCTGGAGTTTTTCTCTCTCCTCAATAGTCGGAACTCATTTCTTTTCAGGCTTTGAAACGTGGTCCCAGAATTCGTGTGTGTGTGTTGAGTGGGGCAGGAGGTCTTTGAAAAGGGACATGAACATAGTTGTTTTGATGCCGTAGGAGGCGGGGGTAGTCAGTGGGGACCAATGACCAACACGACTGCACGCCAGGCCAGAAGTCCGGGGAGCCCGTTCACTGAATTTGGGATGTCTGGGTTTCTTCCCCCTATGACTCCTCTGTGAGAGGCTGGGTAACATAGTGCCTTCGATCTTTGGTGGCAGCCAGACTTGGGTTCAGTTCTATTGTTTATTAGCTGAGCAACCTTGGATACGAGTGGGGCTTAACCCCTGGGGTCCCAATTTCCACCTCGGCAAAATGGAACAGTAATAGAATCGGTCTCTTACGGTTGCGTCCCAGCCTTTAGGGCATAGTAGCACATAAGGAACCAGTTTCATACATATGTATGTATGACTCATACATAATGGGTGTCAACGATCATTTATTGATTACTTTGAGCCAAAACATTTTTATGTGCCTGTATTTCATTGAAATGCCACAGCTTCTCTTTATGACAGGTCCTGTTATCGTATTACAAGATTTGTAAGGCAACCTAACACTAACGGCACAGTCGGTGCTCAAAAGCTATTAGTGAGAGTTCTTGAAGAAAAAAATACGAAAAAGGAGCTTTGCAAGGTGTAGGGGGCCGCACAAGTTTTCACTACAATTGTTACATCCCTCTTGTGGTAATAATTCTGTATTATTTTTTTGGAGCTACTATGATGGTACCCTGGTTACCGTGGCCATGGAAACGCGGCCCGCCGTCCCGGGTTGGACAGGTCGCGGGCTCCCCCTGGAGGTTATCTTCCGGACCTGCTGCGGGACGACTGGGCGGGCCTTTGAGCGGGGCGAGAGGGCAGTCGGGAGCTGTAGGCGAAGGGAGGTGGATGCCGCGAAGCGATGCACGCCGGGAGCTGTAGTTCATGAGGCGGTGGGCCGCCCCAGACCCAGCTCGTCCGGCTCCTGGATGGCGGCCGAGACGCGTGGCTGCCGGCCCTGGGGCTCACTCCTCCTCGGGCTGCTCGGGCTGGTCTCGGCCGCGGCTGCCGCCTGGGACCTGACTTCGCTGCGCTGCAACTTCGGCACCTTCTGCGAATGTGACTTCCAGCCCGACTTCCAGGGTGAGGAGCGAAGGGGAGGGGAGACCCGAGAGCCCACGGACTCCGGCGTTGCGCCGGGACCGGACCTGAAGGGTAGATCCGAAGGGCGGAACCCGTAGGCTTCTAGACGGTCAGGGCCGGAAGTGGGCCTGGCGCTGAGGGACATTTGACAGGCCGGGGCACGGGACTTGGGGCGAGGGTTTGGAGATGCCCGTTTGGGAGAGAGGCCTTTGACAGCGGAGCCTTTAGGCCTTTGACAGCGGAGAGGTTTAGGCCTTCACAGTGGAAGGGCTGTCAGGAGAGAAGCCTGCTTTGGGGATGGGCAGAGGGTTCTGCGGGCAGACCCTGTTGACATTTCGCACCTATTTAGGGCTGAGCGCAATTCAGAGGGAGGCCTGGTGGGGGCGCTGCCGAGCTGAATCAGGCCTATGGGTGGCTTCTGCTGCCAGAGACCCCAAGGGCCCCCTTTGCTTCCCGCAGACATCCCGAAACCATCCCAGACCACAGAGATCCATCCCTAGGCCAGGTTCCAGATATCACTACCCCCATGAACCTCTTCTGTGGTGGAGGCGTGTCCTTGGCTCTGACACTGTCCTTCTTGCGGCCCTAGGTCTGGAGTGTGACCTGGCCCAGCACCTGGCAGGCCAGCACTTGGCCAGGGCGCTGGTGGTGAAGGCACTGAAGGCCTTTGTGCAGGACCCGGCCCCCACTAAGCCTTTGGTCCTCTCCCTGCATGGCTGGACAGGCACCGGCAAGTCCTATGTCAGCTCCCTGCTGGCACACTACCTCTTCCGGGGTGGCCTCCGCAGCCCCTATGTGCACCACTTCTCCCCCGTCCTCCACTTCCCCCATCCCAGCCACTTGGAGCGCTACAAGGTAGGCTGGTTCCATCTTGGATCATTCTGCATCACCGGGTGCCGTACCCTAGGGAGTGAGTCCTAAGCACAGAGAGGGGGACTCACTTGCTCCAGGCCACACAGCCAGTTGGAGCTAGCCTTCAGGACGCATCTGGAACAGAGCTTGGGTTGGTGCCATTCTGCCTGGCAGGGAGTTAGTTCTCACTTTAATTCCTGGGTGGTGGGAGAGCATAATGGTACCTGCCTGCCAGGTTTGTTGTGAAGGACATGGGATTATATAATTACAGGTATTAATTAATTGAGCACTTAACCTTTGCCAGACAGTCTGCACTGTCTTCTCTCTGTTAGCCCCAATTTGAGGCTCAGAGTAAGTACTTAGTAAATACTAGCTCTTACTACTACTACTACCATTAGTATTGCAGTTATTGGTTACAAGGTACTTCGCAGGCTGATCTGTTTCACCTGTCAAAATGGCTGAGGAAGTTCACAACAGCAGGAAGGAGCCTCCCCCTTTTGTGGAAAGCAACAGGTGTCGGGAAGGCATCCTGCAGACAGGTGTCATGTCCTGCGGATTTGCTGTTGGAGCGTGGGCTGGTCTCTGCCCCTCCCAGGGCCACAGTTTTGCCACCAGTCACATTAAGGGGTCAGTGCCTTCTGCGAGACCCTGTCTTCCTGGAAAGGGGGTTAGTTCTCGCCTTGGGAAGCAGTGGGGCCGGGAGAGGAGCCGCAGTCCCCTCAGACTCTTGCCTGTCTCCCGCAGAAGGACCTGAAGAGCTGGGTCCAGGGGAACCTCACTGTTTGTGGCCGCTCCCTCTTCCTCTTTGATGAGATGGACAAGCTGTCCCCAGGCCTAATGGAGGTCCTGCGACCTTTCCTGGGCTCCTCCTGGGTTGTGTACGGGACCAACTATCGGAAAGCCATCTTCATCTTCATCAGGTGGGGTGCCGCTGGGCAGTGGGCATAGTGGTGGGGGCACTTAGGGGTCTCCACCATCCAGTCCTGCTGTCTCACAGCAGAGGCCTGTCCCCCTGGGCCCAGGCTTTCCCAAAGCCCTTCACCCTCTCGATAGTGACCCTGCCATTCCAGGTGGCTGACTCCCCCTTCGATAATCTCAAAGCCTATTCTGGGCTCAGTCCTTTTGGTCCTCACCATCTCGTTGTGGAAGTCCCACTGGGTCAAGAGTTTTCCCTCTTTTTGTGGCCTGGGAGAAACAGAACTAGGGCTCTAGTCCCACCGTTAAGAGTCCTCACTGCGCTTCCTCCCGCCAACAACTCCAACTCTCTGAGCTCCCACCTCCTCTCTGTACGGCAGGGCTGTCCTCTGTCCTCCGTCCTCCTAGAGGCTGGGCGAGGGGAAGTCAGCGGAGGAACAGGGAAATGTTTCGGCGCCTGTAGGTGAATCTCCAGGGGTCACGGTTGTGGACCCAGGCTCTGGAGAGGGGAAGTGCTTCTGCTGGCGTGTTTTTGGCTGGTTGGCTCCTGCTGGCACTGAGCTGGACCCCCAGGCTCGGATTGTCTTAGGTGGCATGTGGGAAGCAGGGCCAAATCCTGCTCCTCACTGCCTGAGTCTTGGCCTGGGTCCCCATGGTTTTAGCAACACTGGAGGCGAGCAGATCAACCAGGTGGTACTGGAGGCATGGCGCAGCCGCCGGGACCGTGAGGACATCCGCCTGCAGGAGCTAGAGCCAGCTATCTCCCGGGCTGTGCTGGACAACCCGCAGCGTGAGTTCGGGTCAGGGCCCCACCCGGGTGGCCTCAGCAGGCTGGGCCTCACACCCAGGCCCGTGGGACCAGAGTCTGACACTCTGCTCATTGACCCACTACGTCGCAGGCCGGGCTCTGGTGCTCCCGGCTGTCACACAGCCTCCTTGAGCCTTGAGCCCAGAAGGGGGCTGAGAGTCACAAACCTACACTGGCCTCGCGGGGACAGCAGCCCAGCTTCTGTGAAGCACAGCTCTTTTTCTCGTCGTCCCTTCCTGCAGATGGCTTCTGGCGCTCGGGCATCGTGGAAGAGCATCTCCTGGACGCCCTGGTGCCCTTCCTGCCGCTCCAGAGACACCACGTGCGGCACTGCGTGCTCAACGAGCTGGCCCAGCTGGGCCTGGAGCCCAGGGAGGAGGCTGTCCAGGCTGTGCTGGACAGCACCACCTTCTTTCCTGAGGACGAGCAGCTGTTTTCCTCCACCGGCTGCAAGACTGTGGCTTCCCGAATTGCCTTCTTCCTTTGACTCTGCAGGTGGCATCCTTGCCCTTCTCTGCCTGGCCAGGCCATGCAGGGACCCCAGGCGCCTCTGCCAGAGGGACCCTGGTCCTGAGCCTCCCGGAGAGCGGGGCCCAGAGCACAAATGAAAGATGAGAAGGGTCGGCCAGGCCGAGACAGAGGGCCAGGGTGAGCCCTGGCCTCTTAACTGGTCTGACATCTTGGCCTTTGCTTCCTTCCCCAGGGGAAAGTGCCGGTCACCCCAGCACCTCCATGAACCTTGACCTTGCCCTCTGGCCTGAGCCTCCTTAAAATGTGAATTGTAACTCAGGGACAGTGGCTCCCAGCGCTCCCTCCCTCCTTAGCCTTTACCTCGGACCGTGCTCCCACCGCACCTCTCCCCCCGAGTCCCCGATGGTAAAGCCAGGCTGAGACCTCTCAGTCTCCACGAATGGAGGGGCTCCAGCTACCACTTGAGCCTAGTTTTTAAAGTTTTTAATTTTGTAAAAGAAGAGAACAAATAAACTTAGCCATGGGACCACAGTAATGTCGGTTGAGGTTTCTCGTTGCTGAGTGTGACTTCGGTAGAATATTTTCCCTCTCCAGCAAGTAGGGAGGGGCTTGGTGGCCCCTTCAGAGAACAGTGGGGCTGTCAGAGCTGGGGCTTTGCTGGATTTTGCTGGGGTTCTGGCTCAGGTCCTGGGTGGCCTCAGTATTGCCGGGGCTACTACTGGGGTCATAGAAAGCCTTGGTCTTGCTGGAACTTCGGATCAGTCCCCAGCTCTGGCCGTGAGCACCCTTGGTCTTTCTGAGCCTCTGCCTTGGATCTCTGGCGGCCTTGGTCTTTCTGAGCCTTTGCCCTGGGCCCTGGGTGGCCTCGGTTTTGCTGGGCTTTTGCCCTGGGCCCTGGGTAGCCTTGGTCTTGCTGGGCTTTTGCCCTGGGCCCTGGATGGCCTCGGTCTTGCTGGGCCTGTGACTCTGGCTCTGTGTGGCCCCTCTCTTGCTGGATCTCTGGCTCTGGCTCTGAGTGGCCTTAGTTTTCTTAAAGCGGCGGCTCAGGACTAGGGCTTCCCTGTGGGTAGCCACGTCTGCGGGCTGAGCCTTCAGCAGGGAGGAATCCGTGAGGGTCCCAGTGGAGGCTGTGGTGCTCCTGTACTCCTGACAGCTGGTGGATGTCTCTATCTCCGAGGTCGGCAGGGTCCTGACTGCGAAGGGTGTGCCGAGTGCAACCCTCAGGCCCCTCACCCTGGGCAGCTCAGGAAGGAGGCTCTAAGCCTCACCCTTGCCTGCACCCCAGAGGCCTCGAACGGCCAAGGGGAAGGCCTGCTAGAGCCCAGCGGCCCGGCAGCCCACCGGCCCTCGGCCACCGCTCCCTGCCCTCCAAATCCAGCCACAGCCAACAGCCTGCACTCCACCCTTCCCACACTCCACTAACCCCTGTTCCTCCCTCAGGTCCTAAAGCCTCTCCAACCCCCACAGGGGCCTCAGGCACCCGCAGCCGTCCAGCGTGCGTCTACACTGTCCTGGTTGTCTCTCTACCTGCATGCCTCTTTCCCCTCCGGACCAAAGCTCCCCAGGGCAGGGACTGGGCCATTCATGCCTGTGACTGGTGTGTGGCAGAGCCCAGCCCCAGGACTCCAAGGCTGGTTGAACGGCACTGGAGAAGGACAGGGCCAGCCACCGCTATTTTTGTCCCTAACCTGGACCACTCACACCTGTCCCTGAGACTCTGTTAGGAGCAGCATTCCTGGGTGTTGGCTTTTGTCCCTTCCATGCTAGTGCCTGGAAGAATCAGGTAAAAGACCTGTGGACATGCACAGGATTTATGGGCTTATTTCAGGGAAGAGTAAGGGGGCAGAGGGGAGACTGGCCTGAGGCGGAAGTGAGGGGCTGTCAGGAAAGCCGGTCTAGGCTTGGGCCGGGCATCACCTCCCTGGGGGCTCAGCACGCCCCCTGCGAAGGTGGGACTGTACTCCTGCTTTAGAGTCACATGGAGCCCACACTCACACCAGGCCAGGGAGTCTCTGACCCCTAACCTTTGCCCATTCTGCTGCTTTGGCTCACGGGCCTGGCAGGAGCATGGGGGACTCACAGCCCAAGATGGAGTCTGAAGAGGTCTGGTTGGCGTAGCTGTCGGACGGGGACCTCGCCTCGCTAGGAACAGGCTCCAGCTTCTCCTAGGGCAAGAGACGGCTGGGCAGTCAGGCCGCAGGGAGCCCGGGGCCAGTGGCTGTAGCTCTGGAAGGCCAGCAGACGTTGGGACCTTCAGTGACTGGTCCCCTTGAGCTTAGAGCTTCTCAGGGCTCCCAGATTTGGGCTGTTGGCGGGTAAGGGGGGCAGGGGACAGGGAGAGGCTGAGACTGGACAGGAAGGGGAGTGGCCCATACAGGCATGCTGCTGTGAGCAAGGCAGTGTCAGAGAGATAGCATGGGCCTCAGTGTCCCCATCTGCAAAATGGAAATTCCTTCAAATCTAGAACAGGCTTCTGTAAACTGTGAAGTGCGGTGACCCCCCAGGACTGGCCGCTGAGGGACTGAGGGGCTTCTCCATGCTTCACGCGTCTTACCCCATTTCATCCTCCCCAAGTCTACGGGGGAAACTCCCACTATCACCGTTTCACAGACCAGGGACCAAGGCTGTGAGCGCCTAAGCAGCCTGCCCAGGGCACTCAGCGAAGGAGAAGCTGGGCTTGAATCCGGGTCTGTGGCCGCTGGTCTCCTCTGGCGGGTCCACACCTGCGGCCCCCGGGGGAGCGGGCAGACGTGCAGAGCACTAGCAGCGCTAATGCGCAGGCGCCAGCCCAGTGCCTCCCCGAGGGAGGGGCTCACGATGACTTCATGGGGCACACCGAAGTTCTGTATTTTCTTATTCTTCTGTGAGCTAGACAAATGTCGAACTAGCCTTTTCCATTTATGGCACAGGATTCTGGGACCCCATTTTCTTCAATCATGTAAAGTATCCTTGGCACGGCACGCTGGTTGGCACCCTGGTTTACACGCTGTCTCCCAGCAGCGGAGTGGGGAGTGAACTGCGGGGTAGTCACGGGAGAGAATTCTCCACGGCAGTGAGAATGCGCAGTCGGCCCAGGTGTGTGTCACAGACACTAACGCAGGGAGCGGCGCCGGGAGGCACACAGACTGTCCCCAACGACGGGTACCGAGTGCGCTGCCTTTGGTGTTAGGTGGCATGGGGTGGGCTGAGGGAGGGGCCTCGAAGGGGGAGGGGGCGCTTCTGGTGGGGAGTGTTCTTTCTGGATGTGGGTAATGATGCCATGGGTGTGTTCAGTTTGAAAATTCATCAAGCAGTTCATTTATGATTTCTGGGCTTTTCTGTATATTACACTCCACACAGTTTTTAGACCTGGATTTCATGGTTAAGGAAACTCTGGCAGGAGTGGCCAGTGCGCACAGCAGCATTTGTGAGGGTGAGTGTGGGCAGGGTGTGAGAAGTCCTTGCTGGGAGGGGCCTCGTCCTCAGGTGCACTCCCTGGGGGGACCCCTTGCTGGTTCCACCCGACCTCACAGCAAGAGATCCCCAGCCCGTGTCACACAGCTGAGCAGCGGCACAGCCAGGCCTGGAAGCCAGCCTCTGGCCAGCCTGCCCCCCTCAGCCCTGCCTTGGGTGCATTCCCCACCCAATGGACCTCAAAGGCTTTGGCGTGCGGCCCACTCACCTCTTCCTTGGGGCCCTTGGCCTCCTCCAGGTGTTTGGGCTCGGCCTGCAGGGCCTGGGGAGGGCAACCCGACTCCTCGGAGGGCTCCTGCAAAGGGCGCTCCTGCTTCCACGAGAGCTGCAGGGCCCGGGCCTTCTGGCGCTCCAGTTCCCGCCTCCTGAGCTGCCTGCCCAGCCGTGGCCCCAGAGCACCGGGTGAGTCTCCCTGATTCGCCCCACCACCCCCAGGACAGGACAGTGGCCTGAGGGAGCAGCTGGGGCCAGAGGAGCCTCGAGCCCCAGTCACTCCCACTCCTGCTTGAGGAAATTACCCCAGGATGCCTTCAGAGATGCTGGCCTGCAGCCTGCTTTCCACCGCCCGACTCAGCTGCAGCCTGGCCAGGTGGGCCACCTGGGTGCCAAGCACCTCCTCCGCCGACATGCCCGAGAAGAGGTCAGTCATCAGCGGAAGCAGCTGCCAGGAGAGGGGTGACCAGAGTGAGGTGTGGACCAGGGCAGGGGCCACCAGGAAAGGGGGCTTCTCGGCCCCTGCAGAGTCCCTTTACAGGGCTGGAGAAGAAAGAGTTTATAAATTGTTTTTGTTTTTTTTAATCATTATTTACATATGGAGTGAGGGAAAGGGAGGTAGGAAGAGGGAGAGAAACGTCGGTGTGCGAGAGACATTGCTTGGTTGCCTCTCAACGCCCCCAGCTAGGGCTCCGGCCCACAGCCCAGGCATGTGCTGGGACTGGGAACCAAACCAGCGACCTTTCACTTCGCAGACTGGTGCTCAATCCGCTGAGCCACACCAGTCAGAGCAAATTGTTGTTTTCAAAGGGCTGGACCTTTTTGCCCCTGAACTGTGAGGAGACCATGAGAAAGGAGCTATTCGGAGAGAGGACACTGCCAGTGTGGGTCTAGCTACGGGCTCTGAAGCCAGGCAGATCAGAGTCTAACCTTTAAGCTGTGTGACCCGGGCCAAGGGAACTGGCTTCTCTGAGCCCTGCCTTCTTTGCCTATAAATTGGGAAGTGATAATATTACCCACTTGGTGGGCGCTGAAGTGCTCCAGACAGAGCCGTGCAAGGTGAAGTGATTAGGACAGTGCCTGGCACACTGTAAATGCTCTGCGTTAGCAGCTCTTATTAGTTGCTAGGGAACCACATTTCTTTTAGGGACCGGGAGTATCTTTAGGTGGCCAGGGGTATTGACTCTGGAGTCCGCCCTCCTGGCCCCCAGCAGGAACCCACCTTCGGTTGCTTAGGGTCAAGGAGCAGGGCAGTGGCAACATCCTGGCGGGCCCCCAAAACGTTCTGCGTGAGCAGCCGGATCCTGGCACGGTGCAGGTAGTACTGAGCCCTCTGGGGGCTGTGCTGGATGGCCCTGGAGAAGTGGTTCTCTGCCTTCTGGAATTGCCTGTGGGAGAGCGGGCCGCAGGCTGCAGTGAGCTAGGCCACCTGGGGGAAATCGCAGCTTCTGGGCTCCACTGGGAAGTCTAGGGAAAACCAGACTGGTCTCCACTCCCTGCCACCGTTCCCCTCTCCTCTGCTTCTACCAGCTACGCTTTTGATGGGCCCGGCACTCAAATGCTAATATAAAACCCCAATATAAGTGGAAATTTTTATGATCTTGGATTAAAGAATGCCTTTCTGAGAATGTCATACACCTAGCAGCTAAAAATTAAAAAATTAATTTGAGCCCTCACTGGCGTGGCTCAGTGGATTGAGTTCTAGCCTGTGAACCAAAGGATCACCAGTTCAATTCCCAGTCAGGGCACATGCCTGGGTTGTGGGCCGGGTCCCCAGTAGTGGGTGTGCAAGAGGCAACCACACGTTAATATTTCTCTCCCTCTCTCTCCCTTCCCCTCCCTCTTTCTAAAAACAAGTACATAAAATCTTAAATAAATAAATAAATAATAGAAAAATAGTCTTGGCCCTGGCCTGGTAGTTGAGTTGGTTAGAGTGTCATCCCAACACACGAAGGCTGTGGGCCCAGTGCCCAGTGAGGACACATGTCAGAGTCAACCAATGAATGCACAAGTAAGTGGGACAATGAATCAGTGTTTTTCTCTCTCTCTCTCTGTAAAAATCAATTAAAAATAAAAATAAAAATGAAAAATAGCCTTAATAGCCCCCCACTATTGAGATTTGGGGAAACCAAAACTCTTTTTCCAGGGAGAAATGTGTATTGGTTCACTGTTTTTGGAGAACGTTTGAATATGATATAGAATGTTAAATTTCCACACTCTTTAACCCAATGATTTAACCTTTGGCAATCCAACTATAGTGTTACTAGTATAAGTACATGAAAGCTTATGTTCTGAATGCTCATTACTGTGTTATTTATGGTAAAAAACTGAAAGCACCCAACCACTCATCAGCAGTAAAGTGGATAAATACACAAGGCGCAATCCTCTGTGGTTCCTCCATAGAGTGGAATACTATACAGGCAGTAACGAGAGTATGAAGGTGTCCCATGTGGATGCCGTGGGAAGTAAAAAAGCGAACAAAACTCAATTTAGCACGATCCCCTTTTGTGAATGATCATTGTTAGCACATGCATTGGAAACCATGTAAAGGAATCTTTCCCAAAGTTATGGGGGTGGGGAGGCATTTGAGGTGGATATTAGAAGGAGCTCTCATGTTCTGAATTATAACTTACTGAACACTTCAGTTTTTTATAAAAAGTACAATTACCATAATATTCAGGAAAAAGGAAATGATTTTTAGTGGAAACTTGAAAAGTAAAATCTATATTTAGGAGACAAGACACATCTTGACTCAAGGATCCCAACATGCAGCTTCTTGCCAGGCCCGGCCCCGCCCCCGCCCCACCCCCAGCATATGGCCCCGCCCCCACCTGGACACACCTCCTCTTCTGCTCGCAGAAACCCATCTTCTCCTGCAGTAGGCCCATGCGCAGGTTAGCGTCCTCGTCCTGCGGGCTCAGCGCCAGTGCCTGCTGGTAGTCCGCCTCGGCAAAGGTCAGGTTGCCCAGCTGAAAGAAACAGTCTGGGTCCCAGACCCGGCGACACGGACTGAGTGGACCCAGTGTCCGGGAGCCCTGCTGAGCCTGCTCCACCCCCGGAGGGCGGGGCCTGAAACTGGCGGCTGGTAACACCTGTGGACGGTTGCCGAGAGCTTTCTGTGCCTGATTCTGTGCCTGATTTCTGAGCAGTCCTTAGACTGTAGCCAGTTTGTCAAAGACAAAGCTTCCCCAAGTATGTTTGTGGGTCACTGAGACTCTTAAATGTTTCCTCTTTCCCTCCTCCCTGCCCTCCTCCCTCAGGGGCTTCAAGTGCCCAGCCCAGGCCTTGGAGAGACTAGGGGCTCTGGGCTGGCCAGCCCCGCTCACCGCCGCGGTTGATGTAGAGGCCTTTCTCCTGCTGCTCGCCCTTGAGGGCCTTGTTGAGCAGCAGCACGCTCTCCTGGTACGCCCCCTGCAGGTAGCAGTGAACCGCGAAGTCATTGTAGGCCAGCAGCAGCTGGTGCTGCGCCTGCTGCACCATGTCCTCCTGGTGTGGGGACATCATGTCTAACGCTTTCAGGAGGTCCTCTACGGCGGCATCAAAGTCCTGGAGTCGTCGGTACATGGTGCCCCTATGGGGAAGGGACATGAAGGCCAAAGCACCGCCATTGACTGGGGTGGCTGGGCAAGCCACTGCCTGCCCTGGGTCTCTGACCTGCGGAGGAGGTGGCCAGGGGCGGTGTGTGTGTGGAGGGAGGGGGGGAGTCGGGGGACCCTGGACCCTCACTGGGTTTGGCCTGTGGGGTGTGCAGTGCTACTCAGATAACCTGCCGGTAACTAGCAATTTTATTTTTCTCAAAAATAGCTTCCCTCTTTCTTTTGGGGAGCCAGGTGCACGCCAGCCTTCACACAAAGGCCTTTCTGTACACAGCACAGGTGTTTCACCCCCACTGCTCATATGGGAAAACCCAGGCTCAAGGGAGTTTAATGGCCCTGAATCGGGTGGTGAATGCTTGTCGGGGTAAGAGTCACATCCGAGCCTTGTCCACCGCGCTGGATGCAGCAGGCCCGTGGGCCCGGGATTCCTCGTTAACCGAGGCTGCTACTGCAGCCTCCTGCTGTGATGCCTTGACTCCAGTTGGGATTAAGGAAAGATTGGGAGAGATTACGTGGGGAAACTGAGGCCCACATGGATTCAAGAGCTCCCTGAGAGCACTCAGTAGGGCCGAAGGCTGGCGCCTCCCCCACCAGCACCTGAAGAGGAAGAGGCTGGGGTCCAGAGGGTTGTTCTCGACGGCAGTGTCGAGGCACTGCAGTGCGTGCTGCAGCTTGCCCTGCACGGCTAGGGTCCTGGCGTCTTGATGTGACTTCTGGGCCTGGTCCACCATCACCTTGAGCAGCGCCTTGGCCCCTGGGTGCTTGGGATCCAGTTGCAAAGCGCTGTGCAGGTCTCGGTAGCAGAGGTTGGGCTGCAGGGGCCAGGAGTGACATCAGGGGCACGGGCCAAGCTGAGCCTGGCCATGTCCAGCAGGGGGAAGCAGAGCTCCAGGCTGCTAGGGGCCTTTCTCCAGGCAGTCGGGCACCCAGCCACCCATCCTTGGTGGCCCTGCCTTGCTGTTGTTCCGCCTTTTCTGACTCTTGAAGCGCACAGGGGACCCTGTGGGAAAATCCCAATCTAGGCCCAACCCCCGTTGGCCTTTTTCTGGATGTGGCCTCAGGGGCCCCAGGCCAGCCTTGGTGGTCTCTACTGTGGAAGGGGATTTGGGAGACTGCCTCCTAGGATGATTTCGGTGAGGCTCACTCAGGGTGGGAGAGGGGTGGCATCCCGATGGTCACTGTCACATCCTTCCTACCTTTTCCCTCCCCACTTTGTTGACCTTTAAAGCCAAGAGAGCTCTGACCAAGAACAGATTCAGGCCTGAACATGAGCAGAAAACATCCCCAGGCGAATACCTTCCACTGGGTGAGCAGGTCTATGTCAGTCAGACAGCAAGCACTTTTAGCAAGCACGCGTCTCCTACAGGGTAACTGGTTGAAGGGTGAGCAGAGCAAACAGTGGGGACACCAGGAAGTGGAGAGGGGACACACGGGAGAGGCTAGGGGTGGGACTTGGGAGCAGGCCTTGGTTCAAGGGCGGTGCCACTGAGCACTGGCTGTGTGACCTTGAGCAAGCCCTGTACCCTCCTCATCTGTGAAAAGATGACAAGGGGTTGTATCTCCTGAAAGGGTTATCGTGAGCCTGTAAGACAAACATGAGTGAAGCATTTGCAAGGGCTGAAGTGGTGGGAGCGGCTACAGTCCCGACAGTCAACAACAATTATCCATAATTACTAGTCTCCTGCCTTTGAAGGACACTCCCCTGGTGACTCCCTGTGGGACACGGAAGCCCAGCCCCCAGCCTGGGGAGGCCCACGTTTCCAACTGCCCCAGGATGCTCCACCTGGTGAACTGAGGTGAACCCCTGCCCACCCCCCCACCCCCACCCCCGCCTGTCCTGCCCCAGCTCCCAAGCCCCAGGCCAGGCCTGAACACCGGTCCTCGTTCTGGATCCCTTCCTTCCCTCATGCATCTTCCCAGTTAGTCTCTGGCCCTGACTTCCAAGGATGGTAGAACTGCCTTCTTGCCCATCCTCTTCTGGCCCCCTCCCCTTCTGCTGAGGGGCACCTCGCCTCCTCCGCAGGCACCTGTCCTCCAGGCTTGCTCCCTCTGGCGGCGAAAAGGATCTTTTGAAAGGCCGCTGCCCCCGGGGACACCCTCTGGAGGCTCCTACTGCCCCCAGGGAGAAGGCAGGGTCCTCCTGTGCTCACAGGGCCCCGCCTGATGCGCTCACAAACCTCCCCTCCTCCCTTGTGACTCCCAAGTGTCCCTTGCCCCTGAGCTGTTCCCTGTACTGTCTGTCCCCGCGGCTAGTCCAGGGGTTGTGCCGGCTGGGGTTGCTTAGTAAGTGTTCACTGAGGCAAATAAGGAAAGGAAGGAAGGAAGGAAGGAGGGAGGGAGGGCGCCCTCATCTGGTGGATCTGAGGCTGCCGCTTCATACTCTCCTAAAATCACCCTTCACCCAACTACCTGCCTAGGGGCATCTCCCCTGGGCTGAGTTCTGTGATGGCAGTGGTGGCATAGGTCTCTTGCCTTGTGGTTTCCGGGGTCCGGCGTGGACCTGGCACGGGGCCAGGGCTGAGTGACAGCGGAACAGCTATCTGACCCCTGACCGGGCGGCTGAGCGGTCAGTGCCAGTGGGGGCCTCTGCCCGCAGAGGACAGTGTCCTGCCGCACGATGGGGCGGCAGCTTCAGGGCAGGTGCATGGCCTAGCAGCTTCACATGATCTTGGGGTGTGCTGGGGGACACCCAGGCTGGGGGAGGGGCCGCTGCCTGCCCCGCCCTCCCTGTTCTACCTTCTGGAAGAAGTTATAGAGCCTGGCCCGGAGGATGTAGACATCAGCGTTGACAGTGCCATGAGTCACCTCCTCCGTGACAAGTGAGAGGCAGTCATCATGTCGTTTGAGGGCCAGGAGACACGCCATGCTGAGGGCAAAGAGCAAAGGTGCCTTGTCCGCTGAAGCAGCAACTTCCCACCTTTGTCGTCTCAGGGCCCATGCAAATTGTTAAAATTCTCCAGCACACCAAAAATATATATTTTTTGCTGATCTGACAAAGGAATAGGTGTAATTTTGATTCATCCACACTAGATGGAATTTGTGTTGGCTTTTTTTTAAAATCCTCACTTAAGGATATATCTATCGATTCTAGAGAGAGAGGAAGAGAGAGAGAGAAAGAGACAAGCATCGATGTGAGAATAACAATCAATCTGACCGGGGAACCGAACCTGGAACCCAGGCATGTGCCCTGATGGGGAATTGAACCCGCAACCTTTTGGTCTACAGGATAGCATTCCAACTGACTGAGCCACATCAGCCAGGGCTGTAGTCATTTTTTAATTTGACAGTCTAAGGGAAAGACGTCAGTGCCCCTGACTAAACAGTCAGGTGTTGCATATTTTAAAAATTCTTGTGGCATGCCGCTGGCAGTTGAAAATCTATGTGCTAGAGAGACAGGAAGGGGCTGCTGGAAAACCGGGGCTGGCAGGGACACTAAGGGGACCCTCACCATCGGTAACGGAAGCAAGATTTCTTGGGCTGGAGCTCGGAAGCTTGCGAGAAGATGTGCAGGGCATCCAGAAAGGCACCTTGCTCAAACAGGCACTGGCCCTGGGGACACAAGGAGCAGTCACTTCTGCTTCGATCCCTGGCACAGCAGCACTCACGAGAGGGCGTGGGCCACGTTGGGGTGGAANGGCAGTTGAAAATCTATGTGCTAGAGAGACAGGAAGGGGCTGCTGGAAAACCGGGGCTGGCAGGGACACTAAGGGGACCCTCACCATCGGTAACGGAAGCAAGATTTCTTGGGCTGGAGCTCGGAAGCTTGCGAGAAGATGTGCAGGGCATCCAGAAAGGCACCTTGCTCAAACAGGCACTGGCCCTGGGGACACAAAGAGCAGTCACTTCTGCTTCGATCCCTGGCACAGCAGCACTCACGAGAGGGCATGCGCCACGTTGGGGTGGAAGGGGAGAGACACAAGAGACAGGGACAGAGGTCTTCACAGAGCTGGAGAGATTTTAAGAGTCAGAGATACAGAGACGGAGAGAGATACGGAGCTAGGAAGAGACAGCACAAAACAGTGAGAGGTGAACACTGGGTGAGAGACGGACAGCAATGTGGAGACACAGGAACCAAGAGAAATAGACGAAGCCTGGGAGGCAGGCAAGAGCAACAGCGCCAACAGTAACAGGCTCCAGCCAGGACCAGGGCTTGGTGCGCCAAGCCCCGCGCTGAGAACCTCAGCTCTCTGTCTCACTGGTACTAACTAGCACCCCCCTTTTAGGTGAAAGAACTGAGGCTCAGAAGGTGAAGTAACTTCCCCAAGGTCAAGAAGTGTCTGTGCTAGACTCTGCACACCAACAGACAGACTGAGCATGTGCTTTGGGTGTATTCAAGAACTGAATAACTGGACATTAAAAACAAAGCTATCAAAGTTGTTAAAATGGAAAAAATCAGGACTTTGTTGGTATTTATGGGTTAGTATTTTTTTAGTTGCACACGGGGCTGGTATTACCTTTTTAGTGCTTAGAGCCTCTAGATTCTGGGTCTGTACTGTCTCACACCAGAGCACAGCTGCCTGTGGCTATGTACATTTCACTACAATAGCAAACAATGAAAAAAACTTAGCATTTCAAGGGCTCAGCGGTTGCACGTGGCTAATGGCTACCAGGTGGGACAGTGGTGAGTCGAGCATACATCACTGTCACCCGCAGGAAGTTCTGTTGGACAATGTTACAAAACTTTATCCAGACCTGGTGGTCAGCCTATAGGGAGGTGGGAGAGGTCACGAGAGGGGCAGCAGGTGGGCACACAGACACAGGGACAAGGAGGTCCCAGGGAGTCAAAACTAGTCCCAGGAGCAAGGAAAGCCCCATAGCCAGAGGGAGACCTGGAGGGCCTGGGTGTGAGGTGGGCCCTGAGGCACCTGCAGGTAAAGCACAAAGGTGAGGCGCTCCAGGAAGTTGGTGTTATCCGGCTGGAAGGAGTAAGCCCTTCGAAGATTTTGGGCGGCTGAGGAGAAGTCACAGAGTTGGATGTAGGCTTCAGCTCTTAAGGCATAGGAGTCTACCTGAGGGAGTGGAAACCCAGGCTGCTGTCCTCTCCCCACAGTTCACCCTGAGGCTTGACACTCGGTTACCAGCAGGGACTTGGTGGCCCTGAACAGAGGGATCGGGAAAGTGCGACAGGCACTGCCTGTGCCCATCCAAGCCCCCTCTCACCAGCTTGGAGTCCAGGTGGAGGGCACGGGAGAAGAACAGCACCGCCAACTCCCACTCTTCTCGCTCCAAGCACTGGTAGCCTTGGTGGTAGCTGTGGGGATGGGCGGCACAGGCAGAGGGGCTGGCCCTGCCCTTGACCACCCAGGGCATGCAGCTGGGGATGTGGGAGTGGGTGGGACATAGGTGGGTGGAGAGACCGGAGGAGTAGACAGAGATTCTGAGAGCTCATCCTGGCCAGCAGCCTTTGACCCACTGAGGCAGAAGAGCCCTGTTACACAGGAGTTCACTGAAGCCCAGAGAGGGAGAATCACTGGTCCAAAGTGGCACAGCATGTCAATGGCTAGGCAGAACAGAAACCAGGGACCCTGGTGAGGTAGTCACTCACTACTCCTTGACTTTTAAGGGCACTGTTAATCCCGCGGTCCTTGTTTTTATCTCATCAAAGCCCCGGAACACCTGGCAGGTCCCAAAGATGCGCTGTAGGACCTCCTGTGGGAGTGAAGTCCCCTTCAACTTTTGGATGGGCCGTGAGGGAGCCTGTTCAGGCCACAAAGGATCCTAGAACCAAGGGACAGGGAGGTGCAGCAGGCCTCCGAGATGACCCCCCTCCACGTGCACACTCTGATCAGGTGTGTTACAGGAAGGGAGGGTGGCCGGAGGCGCAGGCGAGGTCTGGTGCACGGCCAGCCTTATTCCCCTTAGGGATGTTCTGACCGCCCCCCCCCTCCAGTCCTGCCTCTCTCCTATGGTCAAAGTCAGGGGTCAAGATTCTCAGGCTCACACTGACTGCTCTCTTCCTGGCCCCCCTCAGCACCCTTCTCCAGCTGACACCCAAAACTCTGTCTCCAGCTCAGACCCTGTCCCAAGCTGCCTGCTCCAGGGGCCTACAGCTGCTAGCGTATCCTGCGTGACTCCCACACCCAGCAGATCAAATTGAGCACACACCTGACTCCTGCTCTAGCTTTCGCATCTTGGTAAGTCCACCTTCTCTGCCAGCCAGAGACCCTTGTCCCATCTGTCCTCAAGTCCTGTCTGTCCCACTTCCTAAAGACCTCTTAGATCCCGCCTCTTCTCTCACCCCCTCATCTGGGCCAATGCCATCTCTGCCAGGACGCCAGCATCGGCCACGCGTCCCAAGTCCTCTGTTCTCTGTTCAGCGGCCTGGCACTTTCCTGAATTGCACAACTAAGCCTGCCTCCCCCGTCCTTAAAACCTTTCCTGTGAACTCGGTGTAAGTCTCTTCTCTCCCGACCTTCTGCCTGTGCTTTAGCGTTCTCCCGCACCTTTCTAGAGTCTGTCATGAGGCTCCTTCCAGGAAGACCTGCGGGACTGAGTGGGCTACCTCGCAGCCCTCGCCCAGACGTTGCTAGGCACAATCTCCACGACGCTCATAGGCTCCGCCCTTTGGCCACGCCCCCGAAATCCAAGGGCTGTTCCACACACACACGCCAAGGGATGTTTGAGCCAGAAAAAGAGTAGCAAACTTTTATTAGCCAGGGAGGCTGCGGCTACAGGGTACGGAGGACTTGCCGGGTTCCGCAGCGAGACAGGACTACAGCGCGGGCCAGAACAAGGCTCACTCTTCCCAAACCGGAGGTAAAGCAAGGGCTCTTCCAGTCACACAACAAACCCCACCGGACGCGGTGACGCAGCGCCACAGAATGCGCGGGGGCGCCTAGACACGGCCCCGCCCCTTCCGCCCCTTCCGCCCCTGAGGAGCATGGCGGCCGGGTCGCCGGCTCCGGATTGGACGCTGGCTTGGAGGGTGGCTGACGTCAGGGAGGGGCCGTGAATGGGAGCAGCAGCATGCCGCCGCCTGGCCTCTGGCGCGCGGGGTTGCGGCTGAGTCGCGGCATGAGCCGGTGCGTTTTGGAACCCGGGCCCCCGGGAAAGCGGTGGCTGGTGAGTGGAGTGAGGGGCGGCGACGTAGGGGCCCCCGGGGCCGAACTCCAGTTTTGCCACTGTCTCCCGGGCAAAGCCCCTCCAGTTCCCTCAGTTTTCTTATCTAGAAGTGGGTCCGATACACACGCGGCTCCAGACTTCCAGGAACTGCGCTCTTGCGCCGTGGCGCCCTGCCTGCGCCGCCCGCGGGGCACCGGTTTCCACCCAGCCTTCTGGAGTCTCCAGGGTTTCCGGGCCTCCTCTTCGCGACCCTTCCCCACTCCGTTCCTGCTTTCTTTTTCCCTTCTTCTGCTTTGGGTCCCAGGGGCATTGTGAGATAGGGGGTGGAGAGAGTTGCCGGACCTCAGTTTCCCTGGTGTCCCCCGCAGGTGGCTGGCCTGGGGAACCCCGGAATGCCGGGCACGAGGCACAGCGTGGGCATGGCGGTGCTGGGGCAACTGGCGCGGCGGCTGGGGGTGGCCGAGAGCTGGGTCCGAGACCGTCGCTGCGCCGCCGACCTCGCCCTGGCCTCACTTGGGGATGCCCAGCTGGTCCTGCTTCGGCCGCGGCGTCTCATGAATGCGAACGGGCGCAGCGTGGCCCAGGCGAGTGAGTTGAGAGTACCAGGGGCAGGCGGGTCTTGAGGGCGTGGGGGCCAGAGGGTATTTTGGGCTGAGGCGGACGGATTCCCCTCCAGGTGCCTGTTGAGTTCCAGCTGCCGCATGGCTTCGGGTATTGTGGGAACGTCAGTTTCTTTAAATGGGCAGTGGGGTTAATTTCGGCCCCTCCTCATGGGAGCTGTGAATTGGGAAAACGCCCTTCTGGGCAGATCAGCAGTAACCCGGGCCACCTTTCCCCTGTGCCAAGCGGAGCTGTTCGGGCTGACTGCCCAGGAGGTCTACCTGGTGCACGATGAGCTGGACAAGCCCCTGGGGAAGCTGGCTCTGAAGCTGGGGGGAAGCGCCAGGTGAGGCCCTGAGCCGGTCTGTCTGGGGTAGGGAAGTTGGCCTCCCAAATGGAGCGGGGTAGGCGTGGGCTGGGAAGGGTGCGGGGGTGCTGACGCAAGGAAGCACTGACTGCCCCTCCCATATCCTTGAAGGGGCCACAATGGAGTTCGTTCCTGCATTAGCTGCCTCAACTCCAGTGTGAGTCCGCCCCTCTGGCCTGCTCTGGGTGGGGTGGTTGGGTGTTGGGCCCCAACACTCCTCACCAAAGCTGCCTGAGCCCTTCTGCTCCTCCACAGGCAATGCCCAGGCTGCGGGTTGGCATCGGGCGCCCGACGCACCCTGACGCCGTGCAGGCCCACGTGCTGGGCTGCTTCTCCCCTTCTGAGCAGGAGCTGCTGCCTCCACTGCTGGAGCGCGCCACAGACCTGCTCCTGGACCACATCCGGGAGCGAAGCCAGGGGCCCTTGCCAGGTTCCTGACACCAGTGGACATGGCTGCCTGCCCGACTGCCACGCCCACACACCTGGCCACTCCAGAGGTGCCACACCAGCCTGTGGTATCCACTTTTTATATAGCTCATCTTGGCTGCTCCAGGCCTTCTATTGACTAATGGGGACTGTGGCTGGGTGGGTCCATTCTCGGGGTAGGCAGCTGGTCTTCTTTCCGTGTCTTACTTGGAAAGTAGGGAAACTTCAGGCAAACTAAACTTTTTGAGCGTTTTTGGAGAACCAGAGATGTGGATCTGCAAGATTCAAGATGATTGGAGGCCCTTCAGGGGGTTCCTACCCTCCCCTGTCCCTGTGGAAGAGGGAGGGGCCCACAGGGCCCAGCAACCCCCTCCCAGCAGCTGTGTTGGTGTGCCTTGGCCCACGGAGACCTCGCCACATCTTTCTTTGGCCCATTTCACAGACGGGGAAGTGGCGGCTTGGAGAGGTCTAGCCATGTCCCCAAGGCCACACAGCTGCAGTCGGCACAGGGCGACTGGCTGCGACTGGCACAGGGCGGCCACCGTCTTGCTGTCCCTGGGGCCCTGGGCATGCTCACCTCCGAGTCCTTGTGCGAGTGGAGCACTCTCATACGGGTGGTGTGCGAGAGCAGCCTGAGGTCCTCGGGGTTGGGTGGGACCTGGGCCCGGCGGGGCACCAGGCCCAGGTCTCCCAGGTGGTAGGGCTTGATGCCCAACAGCTGCTGCTGCAGAGGCCTGGCCCTGGGTGGCTGGGTGCTGCACGGACTGTGGGGAGGGGGCCTGTGTCATCGCCTCCATCTCATGGAGGAAGGAGCTGCAGTTCAGAAGGGCTTCGGGGAGCCCAGATTCTGGCCCAGGGACACTGAGGACAGCCCTTGGACAAGTCCCATAGCTGCTTCTGGGGTCACACAAAGTCACTCACCTCTCCTTGGGGCCCTGGGACTGGCTTTCCATTTGGGGGCTTAGGGCAGTGGCTGAGCCGAGCATGGCCAGCAGCTGCTGTAGCATCTGCCTGTGCTGCAGGTGGTACCCCACATCAAAGTCACTGTCCTCCTCGGGTCGCCTCTGCTGGTAGGGGTCAGGGTGGGTCGTGGGGGTCAGGCCCATAATGGCCCCAACACCCACCTCTGGTAACTCCAACCCCAGTGCCTGTTTCCACAGTGTTCCCTGGCTGTGGTGGGATACCCACTCTCCAAATGGGAAGACTGAGGCTCACGACCTTCCAGGGAACTCCGAGAAGGATTCCTTCCAGTTCTTTCAGACCTTGGAGGGATCTTTGAATCACAGAATCAGAAAGGGACAGACTTGCCAGGAGTCTCTCAGGGGAAAGGTGGGGCCTCTGGCCCTGGCTGGGGCTTCTCCACAGGGCCCAGTTACCTTTGAGCAGTTGCTGTCTTTGGCCTACTCCCCCCACCCCCAACTGTCACGCACTTCTCGTTCACCTGCAGGATGTCCTGTAGGAAGGCAGTGGCCTGGCCCAGGGCCGTCTCCAGGCTTGCCCGAACCTTCCGCTCTTTGGTCAGCTCCTGCTGCAGTTGCTGTGCGCAGGCCTGCTGCAGCTTCATCTGCAGGTTCAGCTGGTCTCTCTGGCACCTGGTCCCAGACCAGATGAGTCAGTCACCTCCTGCTTCCAAGGGAAGCACTGGGCCCTGACGTTGCTCTTTAGCCCACAGGGACCCTCATCCAGCCCTAGGCCTCAGCCTGTTTGACAGAGGAAGGCTTGAGGCCTCTCTAGAGAGGGGAAGTCGCTGGCCTGTGTCACGGGGCCATGAAGAGATGGGCTCCCGCCTGCTCCCACCGCTCACCCCTCTGTGGGCCGCACCTCAGTGCCTCCTTGTCCTTCTGCAGCTGCAGGAGGTTCTGCTCCAGCTGGCTCAGCAGGAGGCCCAGTTGCTCAGCCTCCTCTCTGCCCTGCTGCTCCCTGTGGCACTTCTGGGTTAGCCTGAGGATGACCTGCAGGAGTGTGCAGGTGGCATGCCCTGGGCCCACTGCGGGCCCACAGCCAGTCCCGCTCCCCCAGCTCCAGACTCCGCCAGGGCTCACTCATTGCACAGAGAGGTTGCCTCTCTGGGCAGCAGGTGGGCAGAGCCCCCAGCTCTCTGGGAGTGGGTTGCACTCCCACATGTTATGGGGCTTTAAACTGAGTAAAGAACAGCTAGAGCTGGGGCCAACACCCTGGAGCCCCTGCCGAAAAGGCCCGTGCCCTCACAGCTGCCTCCCTGGTGACTCGGGTCCCCCTGCTGCAGGTGCCAAACATGGTGAGGACCTGGCCGGCACACCTGCCGGTAGTGTCTGCGATGTGTGGCCATGGCCTTCACGATGTCCTCCAGCAGCTCCAGCTGTTTGGACATCTTGTCCTGGGCGCCCTTGAGCTGGTCGTTCTCCTGCAGCAGCCTCATGCCATGCCTGGTGACCTTGGACAGCTGCAGGGTCACAGCATTGTTCTCCAGGATGGCCCGCTTCGTCGTGTCCCACATCTGGTCAGTGGCCACCTTTCGGAACTCGGTGGCCACCATGTTCAAACGCTGAATGACTTCCTTTTTCACTCTAGTCAGGATGGGTGGGAGTGAAGGGGGTCGGACACAAACCCCAGGCACCCCCTTCCTACTCAGGGGTTCCCAGAGCACTCAGGGCCACCTCTGCTCTTCCCCCAGGAGGGGTGGGCTGTGGGCAGCAGGCTGCTCATTGTACACCCTGGTACCTTTGGAATTGTAACCAAATCAATGTATTACCTATGAAATAAACCTGATGTAGGTCACAAAACATGGCAAAAGGCCGTTCAGGAATCCTCTCACGCCAGCATGAGGACTGGAGCTGGGGAACATGGCTATTTTCTCCCACCCTCCACAAACCAGCCAGGATATCGAGGAGTGCGGGGTGGGGAGTTGAGGAGCTAGTGCAGCACCCCCAATTCGAAGCCAAGGCAAACAGGGCTGAGGACTGGGCTGTGCCTGGCCCTACTGATGAAGCCCTCCAGCACCTGGCCTGCCCACCTGTCCTTGTCCAGCACCGACTTCTTCTCCAGGTTGTACACATAATCCTTGAATTCTTTCTCCTGCATCTGCAGCTGGTCCTCCAGTGATGTGAACTTGTCCGTGAGCTCCTCTTTCTGCAGCCGGAACTCCTCCAGGGCTGCCAGCTTCCCCGCTGCCCCACCACAGGGCACAGGCCTGGTGAGGGGCTGCCTGGGAGCACAGGGCCCCAGGGCAGCGAGGGCCTGGGGCCATGCCCCCCCCTCCCCCCGTGCCAGCCCTGTGGTTTCTGGTGAAGTGGGGCTGGACCCCTGCCCCACACCCAGTTACTGCCTTAGTCTGGAAAGCACCTGCCCCCCTCCACTAATCCCAGAAAGACTTGTTCGCATTCCACTTCCTCCACATTCTCCTCCATTCCCCTCATGAAAGCAACTGACAACGGCTGATCAAGTTGAACACCTTCTCCGGGCCAGGCACTCATGTTGTAATTAAGCCTCAGAGCAGCCTTTGCCATCTGGGTGACCTTAGCCAAGACACGTCACCTTAAGGTGCTCCCCGACCTAAAATACGGGGGAGATTTCCTGCCTTGTAGGATTGCTAGGACGCTTATGGAAGATAATGTGTTGAAAGCAGCACATGGCTATTATTCAAGGTAGATGTATTAGCCCCCCTTCCCAGGTGGGAAAACAGGGTCAGAGAGGTGCTTGCCCAAGGCCACAGAGCTTGCAGTTGCACTAGGACTTGAACCCAGAGAGCCAGAGTCTTGGGCTCCCGGCCACTACGGCGTGTACCCTCCAGTCCCTCACCAATGACGATGTTCTCTGAGGTGAGCTGGTCTTTGGTCTCCTGGAACTCGTGGCGCACCTGGGCCAGCTGTGCCTCGAAGGCATCCTTCTCTATCTCCTTGGCCAGCTGCAGGCTTTGGAGCTGCTCGTTGAGGTCGGTGATCTCATCTACCCGCTGGTTGAGTGTGCGCTTGAGGAAGGCCACAACCTCCTTTTTGTTGTTGGCCAGCTGCTCGAACTCCTGGTGGAACAGCTTGTCCTGCACAACCAGCTCATCCCACTTCCGCTGGTACCTGTGTTGAGGGCAGGGCAGAGCTCCAGGGGCTGGGCAAGCCAGGGCTCTGCCCCTGGGCCATGCTCCACAGGACTCTCCCACGGAGAGGCATGCGTGGTCCCTCCCGGGCGGAGTCCAGCCTTGTCCCCCCCAATCTGTACTCATGACCACAGCCACTGTCTGCCCAGTGCTTCATGTTCATCACGTCATCAGAATGTAACTTCCATGAGGGCCGGGCCTTCGTCTCTGGGGTTCACAGCTGTGTCCCCTGCACTTAGGACGGTGCCTGGTGCGTAGTAGGTATTCAGTGTGTATTAAATTCTCAAAACAGTCCAGAAAGAAAATCAGTACTATGAAGATGATACCCATTTTACAGAGGAGGAAACGGAGGCTCAGAGGGATGAAGAGACTCCTAATTAGTAAGTGGCAAAACCAGAACTTGCACTGGTGTTGATCTGACCCCCAAATCTAGGCTCAACCACAATGCTTGCAGCCACAGCTGACCAGCCCATGCTCTCCCTGCCCTGGCAGCCCCAAACCTTTGCACCTGCTGTCTTTCTTACCCTTGTCCACTGAGTGTGACCCTCTCTTGGGTGCCCTTCAGTAGGTTGGCCCTGTCCCACTGGGCCATCAAAAGCTGGTGTGCCGGTCTTCACTGGGCAGATGGCTGACCCCCTTCACCACTGTATTCTCAGGGCCTGGCAGAGGGGCTTGGCAAGTAGGGAGTACCCAATCACCGTCTCAATGCACTTTCCCTAAATACATTCAACCTGGCGTCGCAGCCTGAAGGCAGCTTGTGAGTTAAGAGTATCGCACAACTGACACTGGTTTCCAACGGAATCATTGGTAGAAGTCATTTGGAAGGATGTTTTACTTTGCCATTTACCCAGCCACCATCTTTTAAAGAAAGGGCTGTGGTGCACTTGGCCATGTAGTACCCAAAGCAGAATGACCCACTTTATGGACAAGGAAGCAGCTGGGTGCACAGAAGTTGGGGGCCAGGGCTCCTATTCTGGCACCTCTTCCTCTTGAAGGGGACCTCCCCTCCCTGAGCCAAGGGATGATGTTCGTGGCTCTGTTTCAAGGACACAGTGACTGAGAGCACAGGACCCACCTGGGGTACCTGCAACAGCCGTGGGCAAGAACCACGCGTTACCAAAGCGGGGTTTGTCTTTTAAACGGCATTTTGAGACTTACCGTATTTTGCTGTGTATAATGCACACTTTTTGCCCAAACTTTTGAGGGAAAAATAAGGATGCACTTTATACATGGGTGGTACTAATTCCATATCTATATAATTTTTTAAAAGATTTTATCTTAGAGAGAGGGGAAAGGAGAGAGAAAGAGGGGGAGAAACATCATTTTGTGGTTGCCTCTTGTGCGTTCCCCACTGGGGACCTGGCCTGCAACCGAGGTATGTGCCCTGACTGGGAATTGAACCAGCAACCCTCTGGTTCACAGGCTGGGGACTCAATCCATTGAGCCACACTAGCCAGGGCTATATTAATTATTTTATTTATGCTTATGCATTAAAAGTATAATCTAGAAAGCAATAATGTTATCTGTAGGCAAAATAATACCCTGGAATATGATAATCGGGTGTGTTTCTAAATATAAATAAATACTTGAATTAAAAAATTAAAATGAAAGATTTTTTCCTCCTGAAAGTTTGGGCCAAAAATGTGGGCATGCATTATACACGGCAAAATAACGGTAGCTAGTGTATTAAACTGGGAGGAAACTTAGTTTGAAAATAAGAGAAATGGGCAAGTGAAGGTGTCTTGGCAGAGGTAGAGAAACCCCTCACCCCTGGCCCACCTGGCACAGTGGCCACCCGGGGCCAAGCTCCTGACGAAGCAAGACCAGCCCCCACCCCTTGCCTGCCCGCCGGCCAGCCCACCCACCGAGCCAGCCTGTCCTCTAGGTCTCGGATCTGGATGTGGTAGAACTTCCGGAGCTCCTCAACTACAGCTGGGTCCACGGCCGTGCCAGGATCCTTCTTGCCACCTTTCTTCCTCTTGACCTCGGGCTCCTTGGCCCCCTTGTTTGCCTTCTTTTTTGGAGCCATGGTTGGTGCCACCACTACTCCAGGGCTCCTTTAAAAGGCCAGGTGGTTGCTAAGGAAGTTGGTCTCATACATAGCAACAGACTGAGGGAATGAGGCAAGGCTTAAAGGGGCCCTGCCCTCTTTCTGGCAAGGCTGGCGTGCCGAGTGGCCTCCACCTCCAAGGCTGGCAGCATCTCCAAAGACGCCTAGACTGGGGTGTCTGAGAGACAAGGATGCTAGGCTCGCCCAGCACTCTTTTGAGCTCTGGGAAGAGCCCTTCCCCGAGGCAGTAAGTCATGTGGGAATATTACAGTGGGTCTGAGCCCTAGAAATCACCACCCTACCCCTCTGTGACCAGAGGAGGCTGGCCACCTGACCCCCAAATCAAGGAGCCCCTCAGACCAGCTTAATTCTTTGGTGATGGGGCTGCACAGAATCATTCTCTTGGTCCCCGCCAAGGGGGTGGGGAGGCAGTATGGGAGAAATAGATGTTTATTGTTTATGTTTTTATCTGAGCCAAACTGATGACATGCTAGGGGGCAACCTCTAGCATGAGGTGCAACCATCTAGCACGTCTGATACCTTGAGGCCCCCCCCCCGACTGGGGTCCCAGGATGGCCTGTCCAGATGCCGGCTTGGTCTTCTAAAGGCCCTCTGGAAAGTGTCCCGTTTGCCCCGTGCTGACCCTGGCAAACGAAGGCCTGCTCTGTAGCTCTGGCCTGGGGCGGGGGGGGGGGGGCTGCAACAGAGAAATCGCTCTTCCCCCCATGCTTGTGGCCCAGGCACTCCCCGGGACAGTGGCAGGCCCTCTTCCTCCCTGCTGTCCTAGGGCCCCACACTAGTCAGGAATGATGTGGTCCACCTGAAAGTCTGACGGCTGGACAAGGGGGCGCACGGGGTTACTTCAGCACTTGGGGGTGGTCTGAGCAGCTAGATCTCATCAACAGCAGGACTCTTGCAGTGGGTGCCTGGGGTCAGGGAGGGGTTGGGGACAAGAGGTGGGTGTTCACTTGTGGCAGCAAGGGAAGTTGGAGTAGTGGTTGGTTAAAAGCAGGCTCGAGTCTGCTCTGGACCGCAGATGGGGAGAGAGGCCTGACCCAGTGCCCAAGACGTGGGGATGGCCCCCTAGTCCTCAGCAATGCACCCCCTCAGCTGGACATGGCCTCCTCCCTGACCTGGGTGGCTCCCCCACAGGAGCCCAGCCCAGGCAAAGGACCCCCACGGTGCCCGGCCTTGGCCAGCTGTCCTCTCCCTCCTCGTGCCTCCCTGGTAGCTCTGATCCCCAGCACGGTGGGCAGCACGCTCAGGAGCCCCTCAGGCTGCCGGGAGCCCTCAGAAGCTGTGGCTCTGGGAACTGTACTCCCTCCTGTGGGCACTCGCAGGGAGGGGGAGGCTCATAAATATGGCTGCAGTCACATGGCAAGAGTGACCACCTGAGCTTCCTGGCCCGCCTTCTAGGAGGTGGGGGTGGGGAAGGGGGTGCTGCAGGTTGAAGGATACCCCTTTCTTGAGTTTGTTGCAGTCTTCCCATAGCTTGGACCACAGGACCACAGGTCATCATCACCTTCCCCAGGGGCACCATCTCACTGCTGTTCCTTGAGCTGCCTTCTGTGTCCCACGCTGGGGACTGGTGGAGGTGGGCCCAGAGCTGCTGGAGCTGTCGGACTCTGTGATCTGAGTCTTCTGAGAGGAGCAGTGAAGTGCACACAGTGGCCTGAAGGCCGGGACACCGCCGGCTCTGAAGGCCCCGGAGGGAAGGAAGCCCACGCCCNGCCTTCTAGGAGGTGGGGGTGGGGAAGGGGGTGCTGCAGGTTGAAGGATACCCCTTTCTTGAGTTTGTTGCAGTCTTCCCATAGCTTGGACCACAGGACCACAGGTCATCATCACCTTCCCCAGGGGCACCATCTCACTGCTGTTCCTTGAGCTGCCTTCTGTGTCCCACGCTGGGGACTGGTGGAGGTGGGCCCAGAGCTGCTGGAGCTGTTGGACTCTGTGATCTGAGTCTTCTGAGAGGAGCAGTGAAGTGCACACAGTGGCCTGAAGGCCGGGACACCGCCGGCTCTGAAGGCCCTGGAGTGAAGGAAGCCCACGCCCGACACAGATGGGGGGGGGGGCATCATTAAACATGCCGACACCTTGCCTGCCTCTGTGGAGCACACAGCCTGACAGATTCATTTATCCAGGTGTGTGTGTGGGGGGGGAGAGAACACGACCTCCCACTAGTGTGAGTTCGTGAGGCCCAGCCTGTCTTGTTTGTGACTGCATCCCCAGAGTTTGGGATGAAAGTTGGCACATAGTAGGCACTTGGTAAACATCTGCTTACTGACTAAGACCACACATGGAAGAAATTCCCGAATAACACAGGAAGGATCTTGATTCACCTTCCCTTTAGTAAAACAACAATTTAAGTGGTGAAGATTATTTTTTTTAAAGAAACAATGATTTAAAGTGTCTGGAAATTGTTCTAAGGGCACACAGGAAATAGAAAGACATTGATTCAAAAAAAATCGAAATCTCCCTAAGAATGAGTATGGTATTTGAGCAATGACCCACACTTATCTGCTGTGGTATTTACACACACACACACACACACACAATACTATACTACTATATTTTATGTATATATTTGCCCCCAGGTTCCTGGCACAGAGCTCTTGAAAAATTTCCCGAGTGTCTTTTGTTATTTATAACAAGCCCCTTTTGGACCATACTTGAATTTATGCTAATGAGGTATTTCCCAAGTTGGGCACAGCCTCAGGATGGGGGCTGCTCCCCAGAAAGACCAAGTACGTCACTAGAGGGTTAGAACCTTCAGTAGACTCCAGCCCCACCCCAGCCCCACCCTGGAGCTCTGGGAAGAGAACAGGTGGAGGTCGATTTCAATGATCAGCGGCCAGTGATTTAATCAACCATCCCACCTGGTGAAACCTCTGTAACAAGTCCTAAATATGGGGTTTGGGGAGCTTCCAGGTTGGTGAACACCAAGCACATCCAGAAAGCTCAATGAACTCCAAGTTGAATAAACTCAAGGAGATTCACACCTAGACAATTCATAGTCAAACTGTAGAAAGATAAAGACAGAATCTTGAAAGCAGCAATAGAGAAACTACTCATCACATACAATGGCTCCTCAATAAAATTAACAGCTGACCTCTCAGGAGAAACCATGGAGGCGAGGGGCAGCAGAACGAGAAAATGCTGAAAGAGAAACCATCAACCAAGTATTTTACATCCAGCAAAACTATCCTTCAGCTCAGCACCACCCCTCCACAGGCACCTCTCACGGGAGGGGACAAAGTTCCTCCGCGAGGTCCTGTGCGTTTGAGCCAGGCCTGCCTGATGCCAAGCTTTGTGCTCCTAGTCACGCTGCCATTCTGCCTCCCAGGAGTGAATGTCTGCTGTCACACCAAGGTGGGTGTACAGGCCCCTCAGCAGGGTGTGGCTGAGATGCCCAGCCTGGACCTGAGCTCCCAGAAAGGCCAAGTGACAGGCTGCAGCTCGCTGACCTGTCCAAGGTTAGTACTGCTCCTTACGGATTCAGCGCTATCTGCTTTGGTTTGTTTTGGAACCCTCTCCCCTTCAAAGAGTGTTGAACACCACTAGGGGCTTTTTGGAGGAATGACTTGCAGGCTCCTCCTGAGCTGTGTAACTGGGAAACCAGGACTTTCGGCAGGAGCGTAACAAGGACCAGCCTTGTTTGCCATTGGGTGGAGGAGAGGGGGACTGTAATGGAGAGAGCGCCAGGTCCCCTGCATCAAAGGGTGTCAGAACAGTCAAGGGCAGCAAGCCACTGCTCTGGGTCTGGAGGGTACAGACGGCCCTGGGATGAGGGAACAATAGTGTTCACTTTGCTTTATCGTGAGCTAAAAGTAGGACAATTTAGAATTTAAAAATTCTGAGCTTGGATCTCATTCCAAGGCATTTTGGTTACCAGTGAAGCAACTGGGGATACAAGACGACGAGTGTCTGACGCTCCGCAGTGGGAGTGAGCTTCGTGAGTTACTGCACCTCTCTGAGCCCCAGCTTCCTCATCTGCAACACGGGAGGGGGCCCACCCAACAGACAAGGTGCCTGAGGGGCCTGGCACGGAGCAGCAGCTGAACAGATGGTCACTGTCACCACTACCTTCCTAAGGCAGGTCCTACTAGACAACAGTTGAGCTGCGGACATACAGCTTCCACTGACCAGCCCTGACCTGTTAGATCTTGTATTGCAGTGAAGGAGGCGGGGTTTGGATGAGCGAGTGACTGCAGACAAAGGCGGAGTCCCTGCAAAGCACCCGCTGCCCTGTGCCCGGTATTCTAGCAGGTTCCCAGTGTGACCTGGCCCTACCTTGGTGGTCTGCTGCCCAGGCCGGACCCAACCCATCAGTCGCTCTGTGTCACAAACGGCCTTCAAGACCAGCAGGACAGGCACCAGCTTTGGATCTAGAAGGAAGTTGGTTAGAAGGCTAGTTGGCATGGCCTTGGGAGTGGAAGGGAGCCGTGACACCGATGAAGTGACGCCCTAAATAGACTGTCCCCGCATGCTCGAGTAGGGAGCTTCTGCAAAGGCAGAGCCCTGTGGGCTCTAAGAAAGAGATGTTCTCAACAGGGAGAACAGGGCGAGGGAAGAGCCACCTCATCCACAGGCCGTGTCTTGCTGTTGCCAGGGCCAAGACAAGCTTCACGGACTGCCCCCAGGCGTGAGATGGCTGTAGATCTTAATGTGAGTAACGGTTACCCGATCCAAAAGAGCCCCAGCCAGGGCCGGGCGGCTGGGCCCCGCTGCCGCGGACCATTGCGAAGGCCTCTCTCCTTCCGCTTCCCACGATAACACCAGTCAAGAGTCGCCACAGACACCGAATGGGCGCTGATGTATTTATTTATTAGACTGAGTGCTTTTGTACGGAACAGTACAGAGATGATACATGTTTGTGCTTCAATACTTTCAAACACTGAGATTCGGGTAAGTTCAAGGTAAACAAGTTTCAAGACAGACTAGCTTTTTTAAAATATCCTTTTGATAAATTATTTTTATATAAATAACAAGGAAAGGAAAACCAACATGTCTGACAAACAAGGTCCTGAAGCGTGAGCACTGCTGGTTGGGGGAGGGGACAGACAAGCCGTCACGGTGAGGAAACGACCAACGCAAGTACCTAGCGGCTCTGCCCTAAGGAAGGGGGCTGTCTGAGGCGGGGGCAGACCTGGACACTGGTCCGGGTGCCGAGGGCGGAGAGACTCCGGAGCCTCCAGGGGAGAACTCCACAGTGCACCTACTGGGTGGGCGGGGGCGTGTTCGGGCGGGGAGCGGGGGCCGCGTTGAACTAGCACACATCACGTTTGCAACGACATCACGAGACAGTAATATACACACGGTCTGCAGGAGTTAAAGGGTGGCAGGGGGCTGGACAGGGGACATTTTTGTGACTTCCACTGTCATTGTATTTCATGACCGCAGCAGCAGAACGAATGCGCGCTCGCTCTCGGAGAACGAGAGCTGCTGAGTCTTGAGGATGACCCGACATCCTGCCGGCATTTGCTTCTTTAATTTTTGCATTAGAGCTAAATTTTATACAGCTAAGTTTTTATACAGAGAATAAAATGATCATTTTCTCCACAAGCACAATGGCACATGACCCCGCATTACAAAAAATAAAATATTAGGAAGTATCTTAAACTGAGGATAATCTGGGTGGGAAGAAGTCGGTCTAAATCCAGTGGGCTGACCGTCTGACTGTCTGGCGTCTTCAGGGACAGGCCATCTCTATGGGAAAGGGCCCTCTAACCGGCCGCCTGCATTCAACAGAACGCAGAATCCATTCTGTTCCAGTTCCTTCCTGACCCTTGAGCTCCACCCAGGCTGACCCCGCTCTGGTCAAACGGATCAGGCCTAACCACTTCTTCAAGAGACGAAGGTCCCCAGCGGGAGCCTGCGCCTCCCTCGTCTGGGCACGGTGCCTTAGACCGCAGAAGGTCTCCCGCAGGACCCAGTGCTGCGGACACGGACCAGGGAAGGTGGCGTGACAGGCACAACGCCAGTGGCACGCAGCCTGACTTCAGGTGGACATCTGGTCCCCGCCCACAGCCACAGCACCAGGGTACGAGCCCCCAGGGAAAGCAAAGAGGTCAGTTCCAGCTCCAGCGCCCCGGCCCCCCCCCCCCGAGATTTAGCTTTACTACCCAGCTCATGTGGATGAGAGTGGGCACCGAGGGGCAGGAGCTGGAGCGAGAGGACAGATCTATCCTCAGTTTGCGATACTCCTGGCATCTGAGTCCCAGAAAGAACAGAAACAACCCAAGACAGGCCCTTAAAAACACCCAAGCAGCTGCCATCCCACACTCAAGCAATCTGCACAAGTCGCACGGGGTTATGTACAAGGTCCCAGAATCCTAACTAGAGGAGAAGGCGTCCATTCATTCTGAACAGTTCCGAAACTGCTCGCCCTTGCAGCGCGCCCCTCACACACGGGCTTCTCCTCTCAGGGTGCGTGTAGAAGAGAGTCTTTTAAAAAAAAACACAATGCATCATTTTCTTTTGTTTCAAATGAGAAGAGGGCATCATTAGACACGAGAACTCAGCGGCAACGGCGCTGGCGAGGGCGTGCAGAGGAAGGGAAGGAGGGAGGGTCAGCAAAGTAATGGAGGCGGAGAGCAGCAGGGGCTGCGGAGCGCTGGGGGAGAAGGGGGGGCTGCTTTGGGGAGGGGTGGCTTATTTTTTTAACTGCTTATTTCTTCATCCGTTTTATTCAGTTTCTTCAGCGTGTCCAGCAGTTTCTGTGGGGTGAGAATGTGCGTGGATCCTGGGGGAGGCAGAAAAGACAGTGAGCTCACCGGCTCTGGTTTGGCACATTTTCTCCTTCCCTGCTCCTCTGGATTCCCAGATGTGTACCCATTCCCCACCCCCACCCTGGTCTGGGTCAGTGGAAGCAAGGGGGCGCTGGGAGTTGGGTCTTGGGGCCAAGCCACCACGGGCCTGGGAGACACTGGGGGCTGCGGATGAACAGAACACATCCTCCGGCTCAGGCAGGGCCCCAGGCTGCACCAGGGAAGGAGCGTGCCCCTTGCGCAGGGCTCAGCGCCATCTGGCAGGGGACGGGAACGGGACAGGGCAGCTGCACTGTGAACTCCGAGGTGAAGCGGGGGCGGGGGGGGGGGGGGGGCGGGGCAGGGGGAGGAATTCCATACCACAGGGCAGGGGACAAGGTTGGGGGCGGGCAGGGTTATGAGGGGCCTGTGTGTGGAAAGAGTGGTGCATGGCAGGAAGTCCATGGGCAGAACACCCTGGGGGAAGTCACTGACCTCTGGAGCCAGTTGGCTGGCACTGCCGTGGTGGGTGGGACCTCAGGTGTGAAAGGGAGGGGCCGGGGTACCTGAGGCCTTACCTTGCAGACACCGTGCATTGTAAGAGATTAGAAATGCTTGCAAAAAATTTAGGCTAATGGAATTAGATAAACTTCTACTGCAAAAATAAGAAATAAAAGTAAATGAAGTCCTTTTTCGTAAGGAGAGATCTAGTAAGTACGGTAAAAAAAGATGCATGGATCGTGTGGGTTGGACATGGACTCGCTCAAACAGAACAGAAGCGACTCGTGTGTATGTACGCGTGAGGCCCGCGCACATGCAGCGGCGGGCTCCAAAGAAAGAGGTCCCGGTGGCAGAGAACTGAACAAAAGAAATCCGTACTTGAAAATGTGCCTCCCTGGGGATGCGGGCAGGGACTGGCCTTTCTGGGAGGAGGGGCACAGAGACCTCGGGATGCCAGATTTCCACCCGAGGGTGGGCAGAGAGGGCCGGGCTTTGGCTGGCTTGCGGGCGTGACTCCACATACTGGGGGGCCCCATGCCTTCGACCACTACGTGCTCAGCTGGCCCGTGACCGCTGGTCAGTCCAAGCCAGCAGAAAGCCTGCAAAGCCTCCCCTGGAGTGAGAGGTTTCTGCCAACATTCCGTCCTCTGTAGTTCGACCCCCAGCCACCTGTCACCGCCACTTCCCATCTGCTGATCGTGACACCCCCGAGCTCTACAACTGACTCGTTATTCTGTGCACCTGTGGCTCCGTCCGCAAACGCGACAGGGAGTCAGTGGTACGTCCTTGGGTGTTACTGTGATGCTCCTTTCCTCCGATGCAGACCCACTGCTGTGACCTTACCCGTCTGCCCACTATTCCTGAAGAGGCTCACAGGCTGTCTTACAGATGGGCGGTGGGTAGGCTCTGAATTCAGATTACAATCTCAGCCCCACTGAAAAACGAAACTTGTCTGACCCCAATCCAGAATAAGGCAAAACATTTGATGCAGAAAACCAAAACCTTCCTCCCCAGTGCAAGTGCTGATGCGCACCAGTGCCTTCAGCCGGCCCCTTTCACGACCCCTGGCAGCCTCTGCAAGTCCCTGACGACCGGCACTTTCAAAACATGCCCCAGAGCGCAGAGGTGAACGCCTAACGAGCAGATTCCGTGTTGAGACGATGCGAAGAGAGGAGTGATTAGCTGAGGTTCTAGTGAGGCTGTGGTACCTGCCTTCCACCCTAGACCTGGGGTGCCCGGCTCAGCTCCGGGAGAAACAAAGCCACACACCAGTGCCTGTGCATGGGGCCGTGGGGCACGCTTGTTCACTGCTGAGCAAGAAAACGCATCTTGCCTTGAAAGCTACATTACTGCAAACACCAGTGCGTGGGAGGAGACAACCCCCGCTCGCCAACGCTCTGATCCGCACAGTCCTAGCCTGTGGTCACCTGGACAATCCCAGTGGAAGGGCAGGAGTCGGATTTTAATCCACTTTCTGACCCGCCTGCTATCAGGGCCCTGGGCCTCGCTTTTTCACCTGAACTCTCTAAAATCCAACAGAGCTTTTCAGAAGCCACAGATGTATGACCAGAGTCTCTTTGTGCTCCCCTTGCTCTGATGGCAGCTAAGACCCTCTCTGCTGATTGAGCCTAAAACAAGGGAACCAGGCTGCAAAGGAGAGGCCTCTTCTGAGGCGGGAGCCTAGACCGGGGCCTCGCAGGAGCCCGTGGGGTCTGGGTTTGTGATTCCCTCAGACCTGCCAGTGGCCTGCCACTGTGGCTGCCTCGACTCAGTATCTGTCCTGCTGATCCTTCAAGGACATCTCGGGGTAAGTGCCACCCACGCGCCTGCAACCTGCACAGAGAACCAGACGGCTCTGGTTACCAGCCCACCAAGGGGCTCCCAAACAAGGAGGTAAACGGTCCGACCTTGAGAGCGAGTCCTCTACAGATGGGCACACCCCCTTCCCATACACAAGCCCCTCTGTGCCTCCCAGGCAAGGTTCCGATGGACCCTTCCTTGGATGTCCCCAGGGAGTATGTGCGAGGGGGAGCACTGCACAGTTTGGGTCACCAACCTGAATCACCGCACTGCAGATGGTCAGAGCCTGGGGAAGCCTTGGGACCCTCTGACCCAGCCTCCCTGTGCTCCACACTCTGCGGTCCCCATTCTTCCCAGGTGACTCACGTTCTGAGACCCACCAGGCCACATCTCAGCCCAAGAGGAGGGGGCATTTTCAGGGTCCATTGTCAATGGAGTGTGTGAGGTCGGGCCCACGAGATGTGGCCTCCTCACAGAGTGGGCAACGAGGCCAAGGCCCGGCTGACGTCCCAGTGGAGTTCCGTTTTGATCTGCCACTGGGGTTCATCATGGGGGGTCCCCAGCCCGCGTGCAGGAGGGAAGAAGAGAGGCGAGAGTGGGGTGGGGGGGCAGGAATGAAATCGGGGTAACTGAGATGAGGGGCGGTGTGGCGGGAGAGAGCAGCCGCCCCTTAAAGAGCAGAGGAGGCCTCAGAGGGAGCGAGGGTGTGATTACTCTCAAAAGGATCACAGGGGAATGAAAATAAAAGCAATTACTGAAAAAGCAAATGACTAGCAAGTGCTGTTTGCCCCAGAGGAACATGAGACACGGGCTCCTCCCATGGATGGCTGAAGTTCATCAAGGACATGGTGGCTTGTGACCCCACGACCCTAGAAACTGTTCCTCGGGATGAGCGCCTGTCCCCGGAAGGAGGCAGCTGCATGTCTAACTACCACTGCCTATTCTCACGCTGCCCTTCAGCCTTCCCTGTGATCAGAGCCCACGGGTGTCTCCACAGGGGTTCTGCCTTCTTGGACGAGGCCGCCCCTCAGATGCCTGCTGGCCTTCTCGAAGTGCCCACCCCACGTCCCGACCAGGACGCGGTGCACTCTCTTTGGGGTGCCCACACACTCGCCCCCGAGCCTGCAGGCTCGGGTGCCGGACCTCTGGCATCCCTCAACTCCCAGCCCCTCTGCGGTTGTTCTTGTGTTCGGGGCGAGCCCCAGTGGCTGTGCTGCCGGACTGAGTAGCGGGCAGCTCAGGCATGAGGGGGCCGGCGAGCCGGGGCCCAGGGGCCCCCGCGGCAGGGTGTGAGAAGGCAGCATCGGACACATTTTCAATCGGTGTTAAGAACTGCAAGCATTTTCTTGTTAAAGAAAAGTCAAATAAATAATAAACTAAAAAGGAAAAAATAAAAAAGAGTGACGGAATAATCAAAGAAAACCCTTCCGAGGGGAAGAGTTTCTTTTCTGTAATAAGCTGCTTTTACTTTGTCTCTTTGGCTCTCACTCCATCGTGGGAGCCTGATCCTCAAAAGATACCCTAGCGGACTCCCTGAAGTCGGGGTGTCTCAGGTCCGAGAGAAATTTGGTGGGAGTGAGAATGTGAGTAGAACCTGTGGGAGAACAGAGGCCAGCTGACTGCTTGAACAAAGGTACGTCACAGGAGCATGCCACGTTAGGCCTACGTTTTATGCAGCCAGCAAGGTGTGAGAAAGCAAGGTGCTTGCACACGCCCATGCACACGTACACATGCACACGCACGGCAAGGACAGCTGGCATGCACAAAGCGGGCGAGGCAACCCAGTGGACGTTGGCTATCAGAGCCAGGCCCTCTGTGAATCTGTGGGCCCCCTCCTCCCTCAGAGCTCCCACCCCCGCAGCGGGGAACCTCGGGTCAGCCGCAAGCCTGACTCTGACGGCTTCTGCCCAGCTGCGTCTGAGCTGAGGGTTATGCAACACACACATGCAACACATATGCCAGCAGGGAACGCAGGGAGCTTCATCCCGGCGCCTACATGACAAAGAGGGATAAACAGTACAGGGGGAAATGGCAGCCAGACGGGAAGCTTCAGGGAGTGGGGAAGGGAGGAAGGATGCCCATCCCCCCACTGAGCGGTGGCATCTAGGAGGCGGTGGACAGTGCCAGGTCCATCTTGGAGACACCCAGCCACGGCCACACGGACTGGCCTGTAGACCCTGCTCCCTCTGAGAGCCTCGGGGGCGCTGTGCTTGGTCACACCGAAGCAGAGGCACAAAACCGACACATCTTACCAAGATAAGGGGACAGCGCAGGACCCGCTGGGCAGTAGGTGTCGACAGCCTCTGGCCAGTTACAGTCAAGAGGCGCCCAGGCGCGTGCTGCTCCATCTCGTTAGGGGCAGATGGGACAAGGAGGAAAACATCTGGGGAGGGCAATGCTTTCCCCAGCTTACTCTTTCCCTTCCAGCCCTAGAAACTGTGGAAGCGCCTACGGGCAGGGAAAAGGGAGGAGAATTGCCCGCTGCTGTAAGTCAGCTCTTGCAGTTGTTTGGTGTCCTCTGGAGACCACCCAGAAACACCAGAAAGGGCGTGACCGACCCAGAGAATAGAAGGACCGGGCAGGGAGGACCCTCAGCAGAGCCCAGCCATCAGGCTGACATGGTGGGCAGTGTCTGCCCACCTCTGACCAAGAGGTAACGGTCGGGGTCAGAGTTCCCCTTCTCTTCACTGATGCCAGGACACTGACAAGTCCCGCCTCAGGCCTAGATGGAGGCTGGAGGCGGGTGTTCTCAGCCCCATTTGGTTGGACAAGGAGGTGGTAGACTGTAGAGGTGGGGCACATGCCCCAGGGGACCCGCAGGGCGGTAGCAGGTGGAAAGTGAGCCTGGGGCCGGCGGGGTCTGAGTTCAGGCACTGCCCACCACACGCAGCTGCCCCTTGTCCATCCGGAGGCAGTGCAGACGGGAGGGAGGAACCCTTCGCCCTTCTAGCTTTTGCCACAGGCTAAGTCTGGCGGCGGCAAGAGACAGTGAAGGACAGAACGAAACACCGAAGCATGGAATGGAGCCACAGTGCAGTGAAGCGGCCCCTCCCCTCTGGAAAGTGCGCCCACTCACCTATCAGCACCTCCCACTTGCCGTTGGCCTGGGTCACCTCGTAGGCGCAGCGCATCTCGCTCAGACTCACGCCTCCCAGGATGAAGATGATGAGGCGGGGGCCGCTGCGGTACTCCCCCGGGGCCTTGTTCTTGTGCCAGTGCCCGTAGCGGGCGCTGGGAGGGGAGGGGATAGAGAGGTTAATGACGTTCATCTGCACTTTTCACACTCACCGCCTCAAACCTCCCAGACTCATTAACAAACACACTGCTCTGCACCCACTGACCACAGAGTAGACGGGTAGTGAGTGCTGTGAATTGAACTGCAGTGCAAAATACCAGGCGCCCTGGCTGCCTGGAGAACCACTCTGCGTGCCGGGGCCGTGACCGTGACTGAGTTCCTCTCTTAGGAGCACGGGGGCAGCAGACCAGTTCAGGTCAGCTTCACGGTTGGACACGTTGTTAAGTTCAACAGCTCCCCCAGCACAGTGCTCGTCTGGGAGTCTACCCCGGGTGTGTGCGTTTCTCGGCCCGTCCGGCGGGGAGACTGCTGGTGCTGAGCAGCAGCACAGTCCAAGGCCCGGCTGCAGCGCACAGACGTGCACCGAGAGCCCCGCTGGGCCAGGGCCTCCCCAGGCACAGCCCCTGCGCACCAAGGCTCAGGGCTTAACCAGGGTGAGCGGGCAGAGAGTGGCAGAAGGAAGCAGGCCCTGACTGCGCTCAGTGACAAATGCAGTGCAGGGCCATTGAGCGCTGTCCAGGTGCCACTGGGGAAGGCTTCCCGGAAGAGATGACCCCCTTCTGTTGCTGGGTTTCCTCAACAGATGTTCACCTTTTCCAGGTTAAGAAAATGGAGAGCACAGAATGAAATGAGGAGAGCCAGTCTCCTCTGGACAGCGACCTCTTTGCCCTTCATCCTGACTTACAACAGCAGCAGAGCCCCGTTCCGCTTCTTGGAGGCCCTGGGGCCCGAGGGGGCCAACACAGGGGGCTGACACAGGGAACATCACAGTCACCCTCTGTGCCTGAGTGATTATCCGACCTCCTGCCCTCGCCTGCCAGCCTGCCAGGGGCGCTGCTTGGGATTTTGTATTTCACTCTGACTCTGCAGCAAACACTGGGCCTGCACTGCCTGCTGGGGGTGGGGATGGGGGCGGAGCCAATGTTACACGGCCTCGAAGGCCTCCGCCCCCAGGAGAAGGCCTGAGAGTGAAGACAGGAGGAGGGGGGCAGGAGAGGAGGTGGCGGGCCCAGAGGCAAGGGCAAGTGTCCTAAAGTGAATCCTGGGAACTGCACGTCACAGAGCACCAGCAGACACCCTCCTGGAGCTGGTGACACCTGCTCCACGCTCACATGCTCACCCTGACTGCCCTCAGGAGCCAAGTGAAGCCCTCACATCGGAAACACAGAGCAGCACTCCGGCTGAGTGCCCTGCCATCTCAGGGAAGGGACCAGACTGCCCATGGGTCAGGGAGGACCCTGGACCACACGGACAAGGAGGCAAGAAGAGAGTTGGCAGGTGAACTGCGCCTGCAGGCGCTGCAGTCCCAGGGGCGGGCTGGGGCGATGGCACCCAAGGGCACAGTGGGGCAGGCTCCCAGTGGTCCCAGGAAGGAAGAGAAGGAGAGGGAGAGCTTTGAAAAACAGGCCTTGCAGGCACCCTGGGTGACCAAGAACACACGGAGTGAAGGGCCCGGGGAAAGACTACTGGCCACCCTATCCTGAAGCTGAGAGACGTCTGAGCCGCGCCAGCACATGGCAGAAGCCCGGTACACCCCGGGCTCCCAAACTGCCCTCAAGAAGGGGTCTGAGACATGTGGCTGTGTGTGGACAAGGCAGTCATCCCCTTCTTGGTTAATAACTAGGGCGAACCCATTAGTCAAAAGGGAAGACAATGCACCTGTTCTAGACACCGAGGATGAACACAAATCCCTGCCCTCCTGAGGCTGGCCTTCTAGTCGGGGCGGCTGGCAGCACGCAGGGCTGGTACAAGAGCGCACTAGTGGTGGTGGCGTCCGTGGAGAAAGATAAAGCGGGGGGACGGGGAAGCGTTGTGGGGAGGTTGTGATTTTTTCTTTATTTTCTGTGACACCCTTATTGAGTGATAGTTCCCGTATCGTACAATTCACTCACCAAAGTGTGCAACACGATAGTTTTTGGTACAGTCACAGAACTGTGAGTGATCCCCATAGTCCGTGTTAGACCATTTTCTTTTATTTTTATATATCTATATGTACACACACACACACACACACACAGATTTTGTTGTTCCACCCATTCATGCATTCACTCGTTGGTTCTTGTATGTGTCCTGACTGGGGATTAAACCCGCAACTTCGGTGTATCAGGACAGTGCTCTAACCAACTGAGCTACACAGCCAGGGCTTGGACCCCTTTAATCACTCCCAGAAGAACCCCATACCCATCAGCCGTCACTCCCCATTCCCCCACTCCCATCCCCAGTCCCTGGCAACCACTAACCTACTTTATCTTTATGGCTTTGCCCATTCTGGACATTTCACATAAATGGAACCATACAATAAGTGGTCTTTTGTGATCTCTTCTTTCTCTTAGCAAAATGTTTCAAGGTTCATCCACGTTGTAGCATGGATCAGTAGCACTTCATTCCTTTTCTGGGTAAACACTATTCCACTGTACGAATCTACCACATACTGATTACTGTCCATCAGCTGATGGACGTCTGGGTCGTTTCTACTCCTGAGCTACACATGGGTGGTGCTACTGGGCACACTGATGCACCGTAACTTTGAACAGGGTGGTTAGGGAGGGCCATAAAGGGTAATGCTTGATTAAAGACCTAAAGGAGATAGGAGGCAAGCCACACAGATGTATCGGGGACAGGTCATTTCAGGCAGAGGGGAAAGCACGTGAGAAGGTCCTGAGGCAGAAGCAAGCCTGGCATGTTCACGGAAGAGTGAGGAGGCTGCCGTGGCTCCGGCGGAGCAACAGAAGGGAGGAGCGAGGAACAGGCCTCAGCGGAAGAGGGGCCAGAGCGAAAGGGCCTCGTGGGTGGGCACGGTGAGGGCTTGGCCTGCGCCCACAGTGGGCCTGCTCAGTAGCCACCGTCCAGCCTGAGCCGGCCCTACCCCTGCCCCTTGCTCGCTCAGGGGCTCTCACCCACCTGACAGCAGTGGAGCTGAAGGAGGCAGAGGAGCGGGTGGAGATGTACGGGTAGTGCTTGGTNGGAGGAGCGAGGAACAGGCCTCAGCGGAAGAGGGGCCAGAGCGAAAGGGCCTCGTGGGTGGGCACGGTGAGGGCTTGGCCTGCGCCCACAGTGGGCCTGCTCAGTAGCCACCGTTCAGCCTGAGCCGGCCCCACCCCTGCCCCTTGCTCGCTCAGGGGCTCTCACCCACCTGACAGCAGTGGAGCTGAAGGAGGCAGAGGAGCGGGTGGAGATGTACGGGTAGTGCTTGGTGTCCAGTTTGTCCTCAATAGTGTCCTGACAAGGAAAGAGACCAACGTTAGCTTTGCCGCCTGTTGGAAAAGGGATGGTGGGGACCCGGGTAAGACAACTGGAAGAACAACTCACGCAGCAAGAACCACGGCCAGGTTTGTCATAGCTAGAGCCCCGCCCTGTGGCCGGAGCCGGGGCAGGGGCAGTGCTTGGTGAGGGGAGGGTGCACTGTACGTCTGTAGGTTTGCTCTCTAAGGGAAGTTAAAAAAAAACTGCACTGGTTTTTCTTGCTTCCCTTCCAATTCTTTTTTTCTTCCTCTTTATATTCTATGTGAGATTATGCTATATTCTGTCCCACAGATTCCTGACACTGAGCATCCGTCTTGTAGAAACTAGGCACCGGCAGTTTCTCATGCAAGAGAACGCTTTCCACCCTCAGCTTTCCCAGGGGCTAATTACCCGGTGGGTGGACGCCAGCTGTCCACCTCCTGCTGCCTAGAAACTGACGCCCTCCTAGTGACTACCACGTGAAGCCTACGCCTGCCTTTCTGGGGGACTGGGAAGGAGGGGACAGGAAAGGGGGCAGAGAACAAATAAGCGAATGAGACAGGCTGGCCTCATCTGCTGCACCATGCAAAGCACTTGGTTCCTCGACGTCTCATGTTCACTCATCCCTTCGGTTGGTGAGTTTTAAAAGCAGGAAGCTGACTCACTACATATACTTACAATATATTTATTCGCACACTCAACTCAGTATGAACACCTGGTCTGCTATGAATTAACAAAGTGACCCTGGGCAAGTCCCTTCACCCTCGGGACCCTGTCCTGTCTACCCATGGAGTGTAGCGTTGGACAGGTTTCTCCAGCCCGCCCCAAAGTTCTAGGAGGGGGACTCTACGCAGCGTCTCCTTGATCTGCGGGGGAGGGGGGAGGGCCAGGCTACTGCACAGACACAAAACAACTACTGCGCACACAGCATGGGGCCGGACGACACGTCAGTTGAGGGCACAGGACCAAGGTACAAAAATGTGACCCAAAACATCGAGCGGCAAACAAACACATAAAGAGACCCCCAGCACACACTACAGGAGTCCTGGGGGCCTCTGCAGGGCCAGGAGTCAGACAGGTCAGGCGGCGTGTGGAATGGTGAGGCCCGAGGGGACACCAAAGGGAGGCAGGGCTCAGAAAGTGGGGAGGCGGCCCTGGCTGGTGTAGCTCAGTGGATTAAGCACGGGCCTGCGACCACACGATCGCAGTTCGATTCCCAGTCAGGGCACATGCCTGGGTTGCAGGCCAGTTCCCAGCAGGGGACTCACGAGAGGCAACCATACATTGATATTTCTCTCCTTCCCTTCCCCTCTAAAGAAAAATAAATAAAATATTAAAAAAAAAGAAAGTGGGGAGGCGGAGGGACATTCCAGACCACGAAAGGGTCTGACCGGAAGGACAGAGGCCGTGCTAAGCTTGCAGGGTCTCTGGCTGGGGTCGCATCCCAGAGGCCCTTCCGCAGGTGTCCCAGCGGCACAGCCGCGCCTCAGCATGAAGCTCGTTGCTCGTTGGGCCTGTGGATGCTGTGGCATGAGTGGCTGCTCTAGTGGTGGGACCATCGAGGGGTCTCAAATAGGGGCCAGACCGTATGGATCTCGGGGATTTGTGCCTGGGAGTCTCTTGGGACTGTTCTCCATAAGCTCTCAGGACGCGACATGCTGTGAGTCCCGAAAGAGCCCCGGAGCCCCGGACGCAAGTCCTTCGGGTGTTACTGCCACCTGACAGCAGGTGAAGCAGGAGGCGTCTGGGCCGCCCAGTGAGGGGCCCCGGGCCCGGCCGGCCCTCTCCACCCGCCATCGCTGACCTCCATGATGTCTTTGATGATCGGGGTCCATCGTGAGAGCTGGTAGGTCTGCTCGCTGATGCGCTCCTTCCGTTCGGGCTTGCTTCTGCGGCGCAGCGTGGACTGGAGGCAAACACGACCCCGAGGTTAGACTGGGTCAGGGGCCACGTGGGCCCCAGGCAGCCTCTGGAAACTCTCCCCCGAGACTCCCTCCAGAGAGGTGGCTCCCTCCAGAGAGGTGGCTCCCTCCAGGGGGATGGCCTCCCTGGAAAAGCCGAACTTACGCCTCTTTTAGGAACCCAGAGCAATGCTCTGTAAAGCCATGAAAAATGGCAAATGTGGGTTGAATATGACTGCCATTCAAAAAAATCCAGGTAATTAAAAAACATTTGCTGTCAATTAATTACAGGAAAAAATACTACTTTGGGTACAACCTAGTCTTTGATTTTGTTTCCACAGCACAGGATGCACAGAGGAAACCATCTCCCTTCTCGTTTCAGTCCCTCCTGTGAACATTGGCTGAAAAATGCCAGCTGTGGCTCCAGGACAAAGTCTTTGGCTCCAAGGTTCCCAAAGGAGGGTGTCTGCGACTCCAGCTTGACTAGCAAAGGCCCGAGCCGACTGCCTACAGGCAAAAGCGCCCCGGCGCCCTGCCCACGAGGCTCCCAGCCAAGTGCTCTGCCGGGTGCTTAGGCCTTTCCTCACCCTGGAGCCCCGTCTCTCCCAGAGCGCACTGTGCAGTCGGGCCTCCCACGAGACCTGCCCTGACTCGGTCGGAGTCACTGCCAGTTCGGAAGACTCAAAGTGGCAGGACCACTGGGCACCCGTGCTGCTTCTCACAGAGGAGGCTGCGACTAGTGTCCAAAGGCAGAGCCAGACTAACGGGTCCCAGGCGCAGCTCGGCTTTAGTGACTGTGGACTCCTGACATGCACGCCTGGGCTCCTGGCCGTAACCCCGATCTTACTGATGTCTCTCTATCTTTAGTCCTCTGATTTTCCCTGTCTTCTCTCTCTCAGCGATGACTGTGTGTACCCTACACTGCCCACCAGCTTCCCTTCTGCCCCATCCCCACCCCACCGTGAGGCTGGCCCCTTACATCTGTGACGATGGGCACGCCCAGGTGCGCCATGTTGGTGATGATCTCACTGTCCTCCGGGGGTATCTGCGCGTGCTGGATCAGCTTGTTCAGGTTTTCCTCGGTGATGCCTGAGCGAGCAAACCCAGTCACCACACCCACCACTGCGCCAGGCACACACTCAGAGGCAGAGCCAATAGTGGGGTTGGGTGGGGAAAGCCCCCCTGCTCCCCTCAGGGTAAATGGAAGTGAATCTGTTCACTGCACCCACGTGACCGTCAGCTGAGGTCAAGATCAAGGCTCCCGGTCCACTCCATCCCAGGCTGTGACCACCTGCGCTGCCCCTCACGGTCTCTGTTTCCCTCTCCTCTCCTGTTTACCAGCCACCCCTGCCACCCCGGGCCCACGCCCACGCCAACAGAGATGAGAGAGTCTCTGCGCCCATCTTTTTGCAGAGGACACTGACCGGCAACCACGATGGGGGTAAAACCGTTACTTAAAGGCACAGATTACAAGTGGGGTGCGAGTTAAAAGTATCAGGCAGACGTGCTCTAACAAAGGGGCCAAGAAGCTGCCTGCCCGTCCTCGGCTACACGTCCACATCACTGTGGACCCTGGAATTACGGGGGATGCAGCCTCCAGTGGGCACGGATTTGCCTACACTACAGTTCAGATACCCTTTTCATGTCTTTCCCACTACACGTCGTCTGGTTTTGTCTCTCCCAGCTGCCCCTCTCCTGCACCCGCCCTTCCTACCGTTCTTCAGAAAGATGTAGAGAAGGATGATGCGGATTTTGTCATAGGTGCTGACGTTGGCATCCAGCAGAATGGGGACGATGGCTCTCATGGGGTCCTTGATCTTCTCGCCTTCAGCATCTGTGCCCATGGCTAGGTCCTGCAGAAAGCACACTGCGTTGGCCGCGTTCCTGGTGACAGTCTAGACAGGCAGCAGCTACTAGAAAACCACTGGTTCGAGAACGCCTGGAACCCGCGGTGGGTCGGGGAGGCCTCAGCCGGGCAACCCCACGCTCCCAGTGCCGTGCTACAAGGCGGTGGGTGTTGGGGGGACGGACGACAGACGACCAGCACGGTCGTCTAGAGCATCGGCGAGAAAGAGGCTCCAGGTCCCCCTTCCCAAATGCAGAAACTGCAATAGCTGCCGGCGTGTTCAAAGGGAGGCGGTTCCCTCAGGGCACCGGTGCCTGCTCCCCAGGGAAGCTTCAATGCCAGCAGGTCCCCTAGGGGGGACCCAAAGCCTGCTGCGGGGCCGGGGCTTCGAGGGAAGCCCTTCCCCCACGAGGGCGGCTCTGGCCTCTGCCTGGCCCGACTCTTCGCTCGCTGCTTCCCCTCGCTCTGAGGGACATGCAGTTGGAGTTACAATGACTCAGGCTTTTAGGGGCTGTTTTTAATCTTCCGATCATTTCTAGGGTGAGGAGGAACAAAGAACAGGCTCCCAAACCTGCAAACCCAACCCAGGGAGATGGAGGAGGAGCGAGGGCTGACCAAACGATGGAGGACGAAGGAGAGCGAAGCAAAGCACGGTCTACCAACCCCACTTTATGGCTTTGGCGAGAGTCGGCCGGTTCTCAACAGGCAGAGAAAGTGGCACAGCAGCCTTGGCCATGGAGCACCATTTGGCCTGATTCTCAGAGACCAGCAGCTGCAACTTCCTCTGTGGCTCTTACGGAGGTTGCCTGGGGTTCCCTTCCCTTGAGATCCCTGGAGTTCGTGACAATTATGATCTCCGGTTCGTGGCCTCTTCGTGTAGCCTCTTCCCTACCCAGTTGGGAGGAGGAGACCCCTCCCCAGGCCCTTTCACCTCCTAGCCCACTGCCAGCCTCACTGATGTCTGCTCATCAGGACCTGACTCTAATACTCTCTAAAAGTCAAACTAAATGTATCGGGCTCAACGAACACTATCTAGCACTTCTGAAACCATTTAACTTCCAAGGATTAATCCCAACTGCATTTTTACTGATCTAGAGATGACCTCTCCCTGGATGGCGACCTTGCTTGGGAGAGGACACCGTGTGTCTTCCAAGACCCCCCGACACTGACGGGTGTTTGCAGGGCTGCTTCCGCTAGGAGAGCAGCAGAGAACTGAAGCAGGCCCCACAACCTAAGCTGAGCCTGTCGCACATCAAACCAGAAGATTTGAACCTTAGCTTCACACCGAGATCTTGGGCCGCTTTTTCATGTGAAAAGGGATCATTTAATGCCCTGACTCCCCTGAGCCGCTGGCCCCAGCTGAGTGATGTTATCACGCTCAGAGAACGCACGACTCCACACAACCGCCCTGAAGGTTGTGGCAGCCTTGCCGCTTCCCTTTGCAGGCGAGGGACACAAAGAGAGAAATGGGCACATCAGACAAATCCGAGACAGAGACAGAACTGGAATCCAAACTCCCAACTCGCAGTCCTAACTGTGACCAGTGAGTCTGTGGGCAGATTCCCGACCTGCTGCTGCACTGTCCTCTGTCAGCCCTGTGGTGTGGCCACAGCAGGAGGAAATACAGTCAGAACACAGGACTCAGCCAGCCCTGCCCATACAGAGCCCAGACCCGTGGAGCGCCAGGCACGCACGTCTGAGCGGCACAGCCGTCCAGGCCAGCCCAGTCCCTGCCATTAAGGGCGGCCTGGCTCCAGAGAGGTGAGACACGTGATCTAGTGGGCTTTCCCGTGTCTGTTTCCTATGACTCTGCAGGATGTTCGAGGTCAGAGGTTAAAATTCAGCTGGGCAAACGGCCATGGCAGGAAGAGAAGTGGCGGCCCTACCTGCTCCACTCGGCAGAGCTTATCCACGGTGCCCTGGTAATGCTTCATGCAGTCCTCGGCGAGGTGCAGGTGGGTGGAATACTAGGGAAGAGCAGAGTTTGCAATTAAGGAGCTACTCACGCATCCGTGCAACAGCTACCAAGCACCTGTGACGCGTATATATTGGGCTGGGCACCGGCGCCATGAAGGGGAGGAAGAGCGTGCTGGCCGGCCCACAACGTTACAAGGTAGGGGATCTGTGTGTCAGGAGAGAGGGGCGGACCAGTGCCAAAGAGGCCAGAGGAAGAAGGGACCCTTTGTGGGGCAGGGTGTGTGACAGCTTCACGGTGTGTCCACAAATTCTTTGATACCCTTCCCTCCAGGGGGAGGAGCTTAGTTCCTCTGTCCTTGAGTGTGAGCTGGATTTAGGGACTCGCTTCCAACAAACAGTGTGGAGGAAGTGACGTGTGACATCCAGATCAGGACATAAAGGGCACTGTGACTTCCTTCAATCTCTCTCTAACGGTCACTCAGACTGGGGAGCCAGCTGCCGTGTCATGGTAACACTCAAGCAGCCCTGTGGTAAGGTCCATGAGAAGGAGGACAGGAAGGATAAAGAGAAAAACAGAAAATAAGCTGTCTATCCCAGCCTCCATTTTTGCCAAATAAAAATTGAAACGGTCTGAAGCTCCGCAGATATCAGTGAATCAGTGCGTGCAGCGGGACTCTGAGACACCTTTTGGACGCTGTTTGCACACAGCTTCCAGTCGACCATTTTGGACCACCATACCTTGCTGAGCTCTTTCTGGTACTGGGGCATCTTCTTCAGCATCTGGGACAGGTCCCGCATGGTGGTCTGAAAGGGGAAGGCAAGCATATGAGCTCATGCCCACGCCCTGAGCTAAGAGGCTGTGCGAGCCTGGTGGGCGCAGGCCGGGCCAGCAGCCAGCCCGGGACCCCCAAGTGCACTACAGGACTCTCAGAATGAAGCTGTTAAACACCAGGTCACGTGTGTTTAGGCTGCTAGGTTGCTGGCTCAAAAAAAAAACTACTGACCCGCACACCATGACTGTCTCCCTGGTGGAGAACTGAACTCTGACGTCTGGCAATTACGTCTTACTTATTGGACTGGAAAGTTACTGAGAGCACAGCGCTTGCCAGGAAAGAACGGGCTTTTGCTGCTTCTCTGCGTCCTCAGCTCAAGTACTCTTGGCATCAAGTTCATGTTCATCCCAGCAGCAAGCCTGCAGCTGTGAGGACGGGTGGACAGTGGGGAGAAGTGAAAAACTGTCTGGAATCTGCATCCCGACAGGTGAAGGGGTCTGTTTTCTTTCTAACTGTGTGACCCACCAGACCAACCAAATGTTATTGAATGACTACTACAGGCCAGGCACTTTTAGGTGCTGGAGACAGAATGACTAGAAAATAAAGTTTCAAGAATTTCTGCCTTCGAGGAGCAGAGGAACGAAGGGATAAGAAGGAGGGAGGCAGACGTGAGACCAGACAGAGTCTCTGGAGCCTGACGATACAGATGCTGTGAGACATGTGGGCAGTGGGGCTTGCGTCCATTGGGAACAGGAAGCCGCTGAGTGGTTTTAAGCAAAGAAGTGACAAAATCAGGGCTGCGTCTTCCCTGCCTAAGATGAGTAAGCTGCCTCTGATAAACCGCCAGGATGAGAGGCCCAGGAAAGGTAGGTCATGAATTCTAATTCCTCCACAAGCTAAAAAAGGCTTTGCAGTTCCTCTGGCTGAAAATGAATCATGATCCAAAACAGCAACTATGAATCCTAAAAGTAACAAAAAGAAGCTCTCTATAAATATCAAAAGCCAGGCTCTGGATCTCAATCTTGAATGCAAGAATAAGACAAAATGCTCGCAGAGAAAGGAGGACTATGACCTCCCCAACTCCCTGGGGAGATGCCGAGGCGGTGTCCTCCCTGCTCCTAGAGAGAAGGCAGGGGTCAGCCTACAGGGCACTGCGGCGCTAGTGTGGTTTACCTTCTCTCCCGTATTCATCCTCTTGCTGGAAGAAAAGTCTTTCAGAGAACGGGTGACTTCCCTGGAAGACAGAAGGAGGCAGTTAAGTTCCAAAGCAACACTTAGCACCTCTGTGTGGATGCTACAGGGGTGACCCCAAGCCAGAGTCTTCTGTTAGGGAGACGTGGCGACTTCTCCTGCCAGCAAGGTATGCATTTAAAGTGATTTTCTAAGAGATTTTCTAAAGTGTTTTTCTAACTAATATTCTAAACCAGGGTTCTCCAGGGTGGGGTGTATGAGATGATTCAAGAAGAGAGAAGAAAACATTAGGACATCTACTTTATGTTTCTTTTACGTCATCCTTTTCAAATTTATGTTTTTGGATATGTTGCAAAATATACACATTAGTACAATAAAGTACATATTTACTGCATAGATAAATTTAAAAACTAGTGAGTCACGCTTTCCTAAAGCTGAGTGAGCCCAAAATTGTGGAGACCACTTCTAAACAACAGAGCTATCCAACACTGTTTTTTTCTCTCTTCCTTGTAAATGTCCCCAGTATATGCCAGCTCAATGTAGCAGAATGTGTCTTTTTGTAAAAACAGAATTGTTTAAGGGTCATATAACAATGTTTAGGTATTGGAAACATTTTGAAACACTTTCAAAGCAAAGCAGGTTGTGGGGATAGAGACCTCAGTTCTTGCTCAGGACTCAGTTATGCAAACGGAAGGGAAAGATCCCAGCGACTCCGTAAGAGAGAACTGCACGTGCCGTCTGCATCTTTCCATAGAACGAACTCGCTTTACATGTTTTATGTTCACTTTACATGTTTAGTGTTTATAGAGCATTTTGCTTAGAGAGCTACAAATGCTTTCCAAAAATCCCAAAGCCCCCCCCCCCACAGAATGGGTTTTCTAACTTCCTGAGGGTGGCGGACCCCCAGCTCAGAGATCGGAAGGGCCTTGTTGGCCCCGGTGAGCACGATGATGCCTTGCCAAGGCAGCGGTTCTGTGCACCGGTTCTGTGCAGCGAGGGGCTCGCTCCCCACCAGTGGCCCAGAGTATGCACACTGGAAACTGCATTTGGGGGACAATGGTCCCCTGAGGAGGGCGGAGGAAGGAGAGAGGCTCTTACTGGGACACTTCGGCGATGTGCTTGTGGCGCAGCGCTATCCAGAGGTCGTCGTCCTCGTCCAGGAGCACTTCCTTCACTCGTGCCTCCCCGATGCCGCTGGTCTCGTACCTACAGGGGCAACCCCACAGACTTCGCCCACGTCCCCTCTGGTTTACAGCGAACAAGGGCTCGCAGCCCTCGGCAGACAGGAGTCCACTGAATGCGTCCACAAGCCCCGCGCCGTCTGCCGTCTGCAGGGCAGGCAGTAAAGGCTGCCATTCCTTGGGGAAGGGGGCCCAAAACTCTACTTAAGGTCAACCGACCTGAAGTTCTGGGGTTTTTTTTAAAGATTTTATTTATTTATCTTTAGAGGGAAAGGGAAGGAGAGAAGGAAAGAAGGATCAATGTACGGTTGTCTCTCACGAGTCCCCTGCTAGGAACTGGCCTGCAACCCAGGCATGTGCCCTGACTGGGAATTGCGACCTGAAGTTCTGTTTTAGGTTCCTCCGGGTCAGCTGGTGCAAGCACCACTTGATTCAGAGTTACTTATAAGGGACAAAGATCATGTTTCGTCCCCCTCTCAGAAAGGACTGGGTGCCAGCCTCCAATGCATGGTGCCTAACAGCGTTTCAGCAGCTGCCTACGACAGGCCCTCAGCCTACGATGACCTGTGAAACCATGAACCTCTGCAGGAAGGCAAGAATGACAGATGCCAGAGGGAGAAGAGCAGAGACTGACATTTTTAGAACCTTCACTTTGAAGCCACTATCTTTGTGATCAACACTGTAAAATAAATCATATGAAAACAACACAGTCTGTTTCCATCCAAATAAAAAAATGTTCTTATAAACTGAGTTTCTAATGATTGCTACCAAGGAAAATGTTTATTTTTTTAAGATTTCATTTTACTTATTTTTATTTTATTTTTATCTATTTTTTAAAGACTATTTATTTATCTTTAGAGGGGAAGGGAAGGAGAAAGGGAGAGACTATCCATGTATGGCTGCTTCTCCTGTGTCCCCTGCTGGGAACTGGCCTGCAACCCAGGCATGTGCCCTGACTGGGAATCGAACTGTGATACTCTGGTTCGCAGGCCCGCACTCAATCCACTGAGCTATACCAGCCAGGGCTCATTTTATGTATTTTTAGAGAGAGCAGAAGCGGGGGAGAAGGGGAGAAACATCAGTGCATGGGTGCCTCTCAGGTGCCCTCTACTGGAGACCTGACCCGCAACCCAGGCATGTGTCCTTATTGGGAATTGAACTGGTGACCCTTTGGTTCGCAGGCCAGCACTCCATCCACTCGGCCCCAGCTGCCAGGGCAGGAAAGTGTTTATAATAAAGAAAACAGCTCCCCCACAAATACACTGGGGTGGGAGACTCCTGCTGGTGTATTTGGGCATTGTATTTAGTGATGTAAAAGTCAGAAGACTCAACTCCGAACAGGACACCCACACACGCCCAGGTTGACGTACCGACACGTCCGAGCAGGCTGTGGACCAAGGTAAAGTGAGCTAGGAACCAAAGTTCTTGTTCTTCTCCAAAAGGGGCCTGAGTTCCCAGACAGAAACGCCATGTGGATTTTGGGAACTTACAAGAGAGCTTGCAGGCTTCTTGGCAAGAATATCAATGCACCTGCTTTTCCTGGGATTAACGACACCCTAATGACAAACCAGAGGTGTTTCTGGTCCATTTGCAAAGCGGCGGTCGCTCCAGGTGCATGCACTTACTTGTACACATCATTCTCAATAGGCAGCAGGTCGTAACTCATAGCCTGAAAAGTCAGCTCATGAAGCACGGGGGAGCTGGGGTCGAACCCACGGTCCAGGATCAGGAGCTGGGAGCGAGCCTTGTCTGGGCCCTAGAAGGAAGGACACGGGGAAGTTCACTAGCCACCCAGTGCTGCCTTCTGCAACTAACGTGGCCCCTCCTGTAAAAGGGGGCAGCAGGAAGTAACTCAGAGGGAAAACCCAGTAAAATGGCACTGAATACAGTCCATTTACTGCTTGACAAGAATGTCAGTAAACGCCATGCAAGAGAGAGTCCAACATGCCGACTTCACCATGAGGTCCCTGGAGGCAGATCTAACACCGTGGCTGGGGCCCGAAGCAAACTTACAAAGAACAGAACCACCTGGGCTCCACGACAAGTGGGCGACCCCCATGCAGTCTGCCTGGGGCTGAGTGGGTTCCCAGGACGTGGCACTTTTGGTTTTAAAACCAAGATGATGAGAAACTCTGTGTTGGGCTGCAGTGGGGATTATGTGAGGTCCTGGTGGTCGTCCTGAGGTCCATCTTCTGGGGCTGACACTGCATCCTGAGGGTTCCCAGGATGCAGGGCTTTCAGGGCTAAGCCTGGGGAGGTCCCCAAGAACAAGCCGGTCACCCTAGCAACACTGAACAGAACCTCAAGCGGCCAGCCCACAGGCCTGAGCACTCCACCAGAGGCCCATGGGCAGGAATGACACCACTTGTACCTGCTCTGTGAGCAGTGGAGCTGTCCCCAGGACAGTCACCCCTGCAGGAGTCACTTGGTGAAAGAATCACATGGTTGAAGTCCAGACTCACCTCCCCCATGGTTGGGTCATCAGCTTTGTAGGCGTCGAGCTTGTCCTGGATCAACTGAGCCAGCAAAGCATTGTCCTTGTATTCCCTGACAAAGGAGGGGTGACACAGGGTGAGCAGCCCTCGGGGAGAAAGGCAGGACGGCACGGGCAAGGTCAAGGGAGGTGTGAGCTTCACCTGCACTGTTCTTTGACAGTGAGAATACTTTCGCACATTACGTGTACAGTTAAAAAGGACACAAAGAACAGAATACTTAGCTCAGTGCCTGGGACATAAACAAGTGACTTTCTAGTTCCTTTTTAACCATGGAAGCGAAAACAGATGTAGTCTTTCCAAGCAGCTTCAGATAAACAACCACAGGTTGGCAGAGAGGGTCCTGACCACCACCCTTTTCCCACGATCGGGCCGTGTGAGCCTGACCCACCTGGTCCTCACTTCCCTCAATTCAGATTCCCCTGGGTCTTGTTTTGACACCAAGTGTCATTTTCTGCAGACAGAGCCAGAAGGTGGAAGTGAGAACCTCTGAACCTTACCCCAGAGGTTCAGCCAGACAGCACTTCCTGGGGCCCCACCCAGCTGTACACAGTGTGAGGCTGCTGCCTGCCACCTGGCCAGGCTCGGGGCTGAAGCACTCAGAGCCCCGCCCACCGCCCCTCCAATGTGCTGCGATCTCCCACCACGCTGTCGGGGAATATGGCCTTGGCCCCCATTCTTAAACTCCCACCAGGCTTCTGTCAGTGCACACTAATAGCAGAGGGAGGCCCGCCCGATGCTGGGGCGGACGGAGAAGGTGTCTTTCCAGGGCTGCTCGTCCAGCAGACGTGAGGCACCAGGATGGGTGCACGCTGACCCTTGTGCTCCAGGTTTAGGCCCTCGGCTTCTCTCGGAGTGGCCCCCCACTTCCTCCTTGCCTGACTCCTGCTCACACCCCCATCTTCACGCTCCCGCAGCACCACCCCCCAGAGTCTCCCTGGGTGGCAGCTACTAAAGCACATGACACCAAAGGTGGCATTCGAGGCCTCCAGGAATGGCCCCATCTCACCCAGCTGCCCTGCGCCTACACCATGCTAACTCCCCATCCTCCTTAAATGTGCCCTTGGCTTTCCCCGCTCCACACGTCTGCTAATATCAATGGCAACAGCTAAATGTCCACAGAAAAGGCCCCTCTCCTCCTCTAAACCTGACCTTCTACACCTAGTCCAAATGTCACCTCTAGTCTGAAGCTGTTCTTGACCCTCTCAGCTCGAAGGGCCCTCTCCCCACTGTGAGTGCCCAGGCGCTCGGCCGGGCCTGCACTGCGGGCGTGAGCTGCGCACACTGCTGCCTGACCCGCCTGGGCAGATCAAGGGCCGGGTCCTCAGGCTGAGTCCCCCCAGCACTTAGCACATGGCAGGAAAGTGATACGTGGATGACTCTTAAAACCTGAGCGATGTGTCCCTCAGGGAAACATTCTCTTTTTATTTTACTCTGAAACGGCTTCTGCAAAGATGATGTATGTTTGTAAAGGTCAGAAAGAGATGAAGAACTATAGGAGACCTGGCCTGCCATACACAGGGGTTCATATTTTAGTTACTCATGACTGAACATACATATCTTTATGCTCTTTTCTGTATGTATTATTAGATTCACAATAAAATTTGGAAAATAACAAAACCATTGGAACAATAACTATAAATGCCTGACACTCAAATCCTGACCCTCTGGAGACAACCGCCACGGGAACCGCAGGTGAGCGGAGGTGCCGGGACAGCCCGCGGCGGCCGCTGCCTTACCCCCGGTACCGCACGGCGGGGTACTCCTTCAGGGTGGCACACAGGGTCGCAATCTGCTCTGCCAGGCGCTCCAGGATGGGGTTCTTCATCTGAGCCTTGTGGGGACTGTAGAAGCTCTGGAAAGAGTCGGCGGAGTCCAGGGAATACACCTGAGGAGGAGGCAAAGGTACCCGCACGTGCGGTGTTTGCAGCCAGAAGGGAAGCTGTCCAAATTCTCTCCAACCCTGGTAGTGAGTCTACGGAACACGTTTCATTTATTCTTCTCCAACCAGATGGGTGCGGGCTGGGTGCTGTGCCAGGCACTGCGCTAAATACTGGGAGCTGTTAGGGACCCAAACGGGACCGTCCTCGTGGAGTGTGTGAAGGGACAGCAGATGATAAAGAAACAATAAGCATAATGAAAAGTGAGTTTTGTGGTATGTGAGAAACTGGTAAATGTATGAGAAAATAATAAAGCAGGGAGAGAATGCCCGGAAGGGCTGTCAGGGAGGGCAAGGCCTCCTTGAGAAGGTGACGCTCGGACAAGGGCTTGAGGGAGGTGAGGGGTTTCTCACCAGCAGGGGGGCTTGCACACAGAGGGAACGGCTGGTGCCAAGGCCCTGCAGCAGGCGTGTCTGGTGGACAGGGAAGAGGCCGGGGGTGGGGGAGCCTGCTGTCAGGCGTCCCAGGCCATTGTAGGTTCAGTGGGTACAGGGTAAGCTAGAAACTAGGCCGTGACTCTGTGCACATAATGGAGCTTTTTGATTTAACAATTTCACATCCTCAGCAGTATGTTCTAACCATTTTTCTTTTTTCTTTCTTCTTTCTCTTTGGAGAGTTCCAAAAGTTTCAAGTTATCTCTTACACTGCCTAGCCTACCAGCTGTCAGTATTCTCTCAGAAGCTTATGTAAACCGCCTGATCGTGTAAAAAACCTGAGGGCTGTTTTTTAAAGTTTAGTACTTTTCAGAAATCTATAAAACATGATACGTTTAGACGTGATACATTGGGGTTTTCTTCAACCCAGGTTGTGACAGGGCTCACGCGGAGAAAACACATTTCCTGCGCTCAGGCTGGCCGGGAAGAGGCATCGGGCCAGCGGGCCGGGAAGGAGACAGCCTTTGACGTCTGTGCTGTTTTTTCCATCCCTCCTTTGCTAAGAATAGGTCCCTCCCTGGTGTCTAGAAGCTGACCTATAAAGATCCCACGGGCCATAACCATTTGTTTATCTCTCCAAAGTGCCACCAGTCCTGTTGTTTCTTTGTTTGCTCGGAGAAGGCATCTCAGCAAACCTTACAATACAAAGACAGAAATTTTGTACTCTCTCGCAATCAGCTTCGCCCTTCCTGGTTTAATAGCTGTGAGTTTTCCCAAGGGGCGGTGTGCCGCCGCAGCAGTTGGCATTGGAAGTGTTAACAGCGAATGACGAAGGCTACCATCTGTTCTCCCAGCACGTGACAGGCTGAGGTTCTCTGCACATAAAAACAGCCTCCTTCACAGCAGATGGGTGCTGTCTGATCCCTTCCCATCGCTCCCTCCAGGCTCTTTTTGGATTGGTTGTTCAGGAGTCAGCCAGCTGGAGTGAACACGGTGAGCAAGGGCAATGAGCACAGAGAAAGGCACTACGGCTTCAAAAAGGTCAGATACAACGGGGGGGGGGGCCGGTGAGATGAGGACGGGGCAGACCCCTAGGGTGCCCCCTCTTTGTGGCACCTACACACCCACTTCCAACACGGTGTGCAGGAAGCCAGAGCATGGCGTCTCCCCTCCCCTACCCCCTCAGAGTCCCTGATAGAACAACAGAAGTGCGGTTCCACCCCCGACTCAGCCTCACCTGGGACTCGTAGGGGAGGAAGGCGATGTTGATTTCCGTCAGCGTTTTGATGACTTTAGCTGCTCGAGATTTTACCAGCTCATTAAACAGGGCATCTGGACAAGCTGCAAGAATGATGGAAGACACTAAGTAAGTTTTTCTGTCCTTTTGTGGGCTCATTTCAATAGTCACATGTGTCTGGTGGATTCTTCAGTTATTTGAATTTTAAAAAGGAAAATAAAAAGTTCATCCCATCCTAAAATATCCACTATCGCCAGGCTATAAAAGGAATATAAAAACACCTACAAGACCCTCAACACAGAACAGAGAAACAATGGGCAGTAAGGACTGAGATATTGAGAGCTAATAAAAGCTTTTGTTACGTTGAGGAGAGGAAATAAAAATGCAGACGAGATTAAGAAGGGACAAAGGCCCTGGCTGGTGTAGCTCAGTGGATTGAGCACCGGTTCCCAGTCAGGGCACACACTTGGGTTGCAGGCCAGGTCCCCAGTAGGGGGCGCATGAGAGGCAACCACACATTGATGTTCTCTCTCTTTCTCCTCCTCTTCCACTCTCTAAAAATAAATAAATAAAATCTTAAAAAAAAGCAAAGAAGGGAAAAGGAAAAGATGTGTAATATACACAAACACCATATATACATCCGACACGCTTATGAAAAATACGGAAAGGAAAACCACAGCAGTGGGCAGTGTGAGGCAGGCATCTCCCCAGGGCCCTCTAAGGCTCAGCTGCCCTTGATGGGGAACCATGATGTCACGTGACCCTCCTGGGCCCCATGCAGGTGCAAGGTTCCAGAATATGTTATTGTTCCATTACCATTACTAATGTCGTCTTCCTGCTCTCTGTCACCCACATTCAAGTAGTACAAAATTACTCTCCACCAGCACCTTCCCCTGCTTCCTCGGGTGAGTTTTGCGGGTTTCCCCCAGAGAGGAGAACACTAGGGAAACCGTGACTGCTGTGCCCTCTGCAGCTGCCCAGCCTGCTCCTCTCTCTCTGTATCAACACAGACTCACCAAGGCGTTGGTGCCCTAGGCCCCAAGCACACAACCTCCACAAAGAGCACAATGGCTGCCAGGCCATGGTGTAGCTCTAGCTGATACAGGGATGGGGACAGGGACGGGGATGGAGGAAGCCCACTAGAGTGTACAGGGAGGGCTGGAAGTCCATACGGTGAGACACGGAGGCTGGCCTGGGGCAATTCTGCTCACCACTGAACCCTCTAACCCTGGGGAGAGGCGCTGTTTCTCATCGGGAAGGACTGCACGACCTAGTAGGTCTGTATCTTGGGTGCCTGTGTTTGGCCCGGCTGTGCAGACAGGCTGACCCGGAGGACCAGCGGCGTCTAACAGCTGTACTCACAGTCAGTGAAGAAGACATGGGCAGCCCGGTACTTTGCGGTCGGCGGGTCCTTGAAGTCATTGATGAGAGAGCGGACGGACTGTGGAGAGGGAGGAAAGAGGGAGCTGAATCCAACTCAGAAAGCAAATGGAATCTACATCTGGGCCAAATTAAATCCAAGGGGGCTTTCGAGTGGCTTGCACAAAACAGCGAGGGATTTTTTGTGTATGATTCTAACTCGTGTTTGGTGATAACTGAGTTCTGGGGACTTGAAATTAGGACTGAGAGTACAGACGAACAAAAGCCTCCTAGATCATTCCAGAATGACGGTGTCAGTTGTGGGAGCCACCATAATAACATGGGTTCCTGAGAAGAGACCCACAAAAGAGGAAACTGATCAGAAACCTTCTAAGACGCTCATGGTGACGAAGTTCTGGCAACTGAGCTGCACCTTTAGAATCTCACACGTGAGCCAGTTTTTTAAAATGAAGAGCAAGCACAAAAACCGGAGGGAATCTACAGGGATTTTGAGACGGCTGCCGACCAAGAGCAAGGAGGGGGCCTTGTACGGATGCTGATTTGAACCAAACCCCCAAGATGAGACGCGTAAATCTGAACACTGATCGGACATTGATGAAATCAACCCCAAAGCATCAGATATCTGAGCTTGGGGGGCAGATCCCTAACGAGATGAAGGGGGTTTCTTACCCAGACAGGGAGTGCAAGCGGGGAGGGAGCCAGAATGGCCTGACACTGGCTTTCGGGCAGTGGTTGTGTTTCAGAAAGCCTAATGCTCCCTCCACCCCTCCCGGCTGTGGACGGCGGGCTTAAACAGAGCCGTGCATCCCGTGTGTGCTTCACCCAGAAAGTGCAGACACCAAGCCGGCACGCTGCCCTCAGCCAAGCTCTGTCGGGGGAAGGACTCACCTTTTCAGAGGGAGTGATGAGGTACACGGCCTCCAGGCTGGGCAGCGGCTCCCTGCACTTGTTGATGTCCTCCACAACTAGACAACAAAACAGCGGCCACCGTGAGTAAGAGCACACAGCCGGTCATCACAGAACCAGAAGCAGCAGACACGGGCCGCCTTCAGACCAGCACGGGTAAAGATCTGAGGGGGCCACTGCCCCTTCCACAGAGCTACCACGTTCCACTGTCCCACGCTGCCCAGGATTCCAGAAAACTGGGCGCCTGTCACACTGGATACTTCCCACTTCCCATTTCAGTTTCAGCAAATTCCTCGATCTGCTCTGGCTGGAAATGGAAAATGGTGCCTCATTCTGGCAAGAACAGTCTTTTGCCTCTTCCTTCAGTTTTTCCCTCATCTGTTCCTTTAGGATTTCCAGGTTGGGCCTATTTATCAACCACTGGATAAATAGTTTTATCCCAACGAGGATATTCCAAACATACCCTCTGCATAATACTGTCCCTCTCAAGAGTTCCAAGATTAAACATTATAGTTTGTTAAATCGAACCAGGGGGTTTTTATTTACTTGCTCTTTTATGGTTATATCAACTACGTAACCTGGAAAGAGGGGCTTTGGGACTGTTGTCACCTTACTGTCCCCTGACAGAGCTTAGGAGTCACCTCTGCTGTACTGTCCTCTGGCACAGGGAGGGTGGTACCTACTATGGTGCCGTTCTTCTTCTGCAGGCGATTCAGGGAAATAAAAGCATCGCTTTAGATGTATCCCTTGCAACATTTATAAAGACTTCTCGCCCCAAATAATGTTCACATTAATACCCACACCCCTCAATCATCTACTCCACCACTGGTGGTACATTTTGGGATTCAACATAAGGCTTCTAACTTCTAAATTCTGCCAGATAAGGACCTTTATAAAAGCCACCTCTCGGGGAGGGGCATGTCCGTGTGCAGCAGGAGAGAGCTGAGCCCCCATCTTCCACGGGAAGTCAACAGACAACGTCTACCATGGATGCATCAGGAGATTACAAGTGTTGATTCAGAGAAATCAGAAGATAACCAGAATAAGTAGCATAGATGGTGGGGATAAAATAGACAGGGGGGAGGGCAAGAGTAGTGGGAGAAATGGAGAAGCTAAAGAACATATGACCCATGGACATGAACTAAAGGGGGACTGTGGGGGGGGTGTGTGCAGGGTGGAGGGGAGTGAAGGGGGAAGAATGGGACAACTGTAATAGCATAATCAATAAAATACACATTTAAAAAGAAATCTCCTTAAAAAATAAAGAAGACACCCAGAAAGAGCAGAGGGGCTATTTCGGGGTGACCAGGAGGGGACGGGGTGGGGCACCGCTGCTCCTTTGTTAGAAGCTCGTCGGCTCCATTTGGCTCCTGCACCTGCCACCCCACTTTGTATGTTTTCTGCTATGATAGAGAAAAATATTATTTTTAAAAACTAATGAAAATACACCTTTATAAGCTTGAAACAGGGGTAAGCTTGGCTTTAAATAGCTGAATAAAAAGTCACACCAAAAATCAGGCGCTCCTGTTTACAGGACTGTATTTTTGGGAACAAACTGGATTTGGAAATGTGCTTTTAAAAACTAGGGAGTCAAGTTGTGATTATACCCCCAAAATTATATATAGTATATATTTCACCTAGAATTTAACCAATAGTATATCCGCAACATATAATTAGCATAACTTCACAATTTAAAAACCTTTTTAACCTCAAATAATGGGAAAGACATAGTCTTGAAATAAAGGACAAATCTCTAAGTTAAATTCACTGAGCTTAATGAAAACCTCCGTGTCTTCCCTCCCATGACTGGTGTGGCCGTGATTCTGACAAGGACCGGCCACAGTGTGTGAGCCACACCCGGCATGGAGTCGTCTCCGGGAGAACCCATTGGGGGCTGCATCCCACCCGGCACTTTTTCAGAGCAAAAACAAAGGTCAATTTCCGTGTTTGAAATAATACCTCAACAGAGATTGGTTTTCAATCAGTGCAGTTTCAAAGTTCACGCTGCACGATCCCTCTCAAAAGGAGCCCAAGTGAGACGAGAGCACTGGGACAAGAGCCAGGTCCGAGTCCCAGCTGTGACACTGGCCAGGGACCTTGACTGGGTGATTTTTAAAAATCTACTCACTGTGAATTATAACACACATTGTAGAGATCGAATAAAACAAACGCACAAATAATTATGAACCGAATGTCTACACAAGCACCACGCAGGTTAGGAAGCAGCACCCCCAGGGCTGCAGAAGGGCCCGTCCCCTCCCTCAGCAACTTCCGCCCTGCCCTCCAAAGAGAGCCACCGCCCCAAGGACCGGTGGTCCCTTCTCTCCACCGCTGTGCTGCTCTGTCTGCATTTGAAGACAGTGTGGCTGTTTTGCCTGGATTTGAACTTTATGTAAGTTAGAGCACACGGCAAGTACTACCCCTGTGTCTTGCTTCTTTTGCTCACCAGTACGGTCATCAGACTCACTGATGTTAGTGTGAGTAGTCGGAGGTCATTTTCACTGGCATACAGCATTCTGCTGCCCACCCCACCACAATGTGGCTGACCACCCTGCCCTGACAGACTTGTTTTTGGTTGTTTCCGATTTGGGGCTCCTGTGAGCCTCCCCGCACATGCACCCTGGCACACTCGCTTGAGTCTGTCTAGGGCACACACCTGACCGCAGACTTGTGCGCTCACGGGACAGTGCTGACCTTCAACTCTATGAGACACTGCCGAGCGCTTTTCAAAGTAGCTGCGACAACTCTGTCATATAGCAATTCCCACTTTTCCACATCCTGTCACTTGGCATTATCAGAGTTTAAATATTCCAGTTTTACTCTGATTTTAATTGTATTTCCCTGGGTGAGCAATTTTTCGTGTATTTATTGGCCATTTGGGATTTCTTCTTTTGTTAAGTGCCTGTTCAGGTCTTTTGCCCATTTTTTTCCCTGTTGGATGGCCTGCCTTTTTTCTTGATTTAATCTTCCTTTTGGCATCCTCTCACAGACATTTAACGAGCAGCTAGCAGGGGAATAGGGATTCAGCGATGAACAAGAAGCTCCGGGTCTCTCTTAGGAACGTACAGTCTTACCCCCCAGGTTGTTGGAAGAATCTGAAGTCAAGTGAGATAATGCTGAGGGGCGGGGGGGGGGGGGGGAAGCCGGGCACAGAGGGACAGCCTGAGCGGCAGTGAAAGGCAGAAAGCATGCTGTGCTCACTTGTTATCCCCTCGGTCATGATGTCCGTCATCTTACAGCAGGAAGACAGCATCCTCATGCTCAGCTGATCGACCACCAGCACCTGGAAGCAGAGAGACCAGCTGATGGGCTGAACGGCGTCTTCCCCCCTCCTCTCACTGGCTGACCGTGTCAGACTTCATCGAGGGCGAGAAGCACAGAATACCGAGTTTCGGTATTTCCTACGGGCCAGAAGTGCGCCGAAAGGCATGCTAGCTTTCTTTCTCCCCCACGCAAACCTAACTTAGGAGTTAAGAGTTTGCTTTCACTGACTTGGTTTAATCTCATATGCTTAAAAAAATAAAACTTTAAATTTTTCGTGATGATTAGAATAATTACTCATAAAAAAGCAAAGAGCCAGGGCAGGGAAATAACCCACAGCACCCACACGCAGAGAAAACTAGACCGGAGAGTATTTTTTCAGGACACTTCTCCTTAAAGGGAGACTGAGCTCTCCCGCCCCATGGACGGCTGGCAGGTGGGGGCTGCTCCTGCGTCACAGGGACGCACCCTCAGCAGCACAGGCATCATCGGGGGGTAAACCGGGCTTCAGTCCAGACAGCAGGAACCAGAACGTGCCGTCGCGTCTAAAAGCGGCATGCCTGCACCCCTCTAGCTAACCCTTCCTAGCTGCATTCAGCCCGCAGCGGAGAGGCGCGCAGTTAGAACAAAGCTAGTTCCCTTCTCCTTCTGTAATGATATCACCCAAGGTGACAGAGGCCAGACATGACGGGGGCCCAAAAAGCGTCCTGCTGCGGTATAGGGCCAGTCTGCATGTTATGAGGCAGCTTCCTCAACATCCTTTTGACATTCCCATGTCCACAAAGACAGGCATAAAGAGTTCCCACCATATGGACCCTGCTCTGGTGGTGGGGAGGGTGTGCTCATGAAAACGGACTCACAGGCCGGTGTGAGGCCCCTCCGGGGACAGTCACACCTCTGCTGTTCCCAGCCCAGCGGACTTGAAAATGTGTGGGCTCTTGACTGCGGGAAAACTTGGGGCAAGAGCAGTTGGAGTAAATTCTTCACTAACACACAGGGAGGTTCAGGTGAAACCGCATGCTCTCCTGGCCAGGCAAGGCCTGGTGCCAGACAGCCCACAAGTGACCCTTAAAACACTGACTTCCTGAATGAGGGACAGCGTATTGTCCCACTCCTTGCTTCGCCCCCTCCAGACACTGAAGACATAATCAGTCTGACTGGCTTAAATACTTGTTTCATGTACTTTATACCTGAGATACTGAGCATCACTCTCGAAGTGATACGAATAAACACGCAGTTACTGACACAGGAACGGCCGGAAGAGGGTTCTCATGCTGCCTGCGGGCTCCGTGGAGAAGCCGCGGGGCTGCCAGCGGGGCCAGAAGGGCCTCGTCTCGCTCTCCCCGCGTAGGCAGAACCCCCGTCTTCTGTTGATACGTACAGGCTCCCGGTAAGACGTTGTCTGAACAAAGGAGTCCCACCGCGACACTGCCCCACCAGGTGACCTTTCAGATAAGCTTTCTGGCCAAGAGATTGCATAACCAGGGCCACATAAAATGAGAGGCATAAGCAGATTACGTTTCTTCTTGTACTCTCTGGGCACAACCAAGGTCTTTACTCCCTGCCGCCACACCTTCTCCCGCCCGGCCCGACACGGACTCGCCTCTGAAGGCCGTCAACCACCCTGCTGGACTTACCTTCCACTCCCCCTTCTTCTTCACCTTCTTTATCACGTCGTGCATGATCTCTGAAACAGGGCAGCAAAGGCAGGGAGGGAGCAGAGGAGGGAAGAAGAAAAATTTAATGTGATCTCAAGGACTCCCAACACCTGCCCATTAGGGTAGGTCACCTTTCTCCCCACGGGCTTTGTCGTTTGTTCAACCAACCTGTTCCCCGAGCCACAACCAGCCCACCATGAAGCGCTCTCTTCCCGGCTCCTCAGTGGGTGGTTCTCCGAGTCTGGGTCTCAGGACTACTTGACACTTTCTAATCAGAGGCTCCCAAACAGTGTTTGCTTATGTGGGTAAATATCTACTGATGTTTACCATGTTAGAAATAGTAAACCTGAGACATTTTAAAAAATTCATTCATCAAAATAACAATAACCCCATTATATGTTAACATAAATAGCATATTAATGAAATGTAGCTGTATTTTCTGCAAGAAAAAGGTTTGAGTGAGAAGGGCTTTTTCCCTTCCTGTCTCTGCAACCCTAAAGAGTGTCTGCCTTCATGGAAGACAGCTGGGTTCTCCTGTCTGCTCTGCAGTCTGTTACAGATCAGACAGCAGCGGGGCTCCACTGCGCACCTGTAAAAGCGCAGGAGTGAAAAAGACCAATGACGCCTTATTGGTCTAATTACGAAGATAGTTTTGACCTCACGGACACCCGGAAGGGTCTCGGGTTTGCGAACCACCACCGTCGGTGACGTGAGTAAAACGGCTGCGACCACACCTCAGGCCACGAGCGCCCCGCAAGCTCCAAAACCAGACGAGCAGCTGCGAAGGTGTTCCAACCCTGAGCACATCTGGGGGGTGTTCTCAGCCCAAACCACCACTTGGTGAGAGCCCCAGTCTCCATCAACCCCTCGCGCCCCCCACACGGGCGTCTCCAGCCCCACGGTTTCCTAGGAAACACCACTCTCGCTTCTGAGCGCAGGCAGTAAACCGGGCCTGGAAGGACTCGGAGGCTGGCAGTCAACGTGAGCACAACGTTAGTGGGTTCCAGACACGTGGGTCATTCTCGGAGCACAGAGATTCCCAACGCTGCTTTTGGCTGACTTCAGTCATCTGACGTGTGCTACAAAGTTTAAGAACTGTATTCCTGATCGTGAAAACACACGCACTGCAATAAACTTGGAAAACTGAAAAGTATGAAGAAAATGCCATGTATTACTCATGTACTTAAAAAAACATCGAAAAGAAAAATCATCTGTAATCCTGCCAACGTGAAATGCTTAATTAACATTTTAGTTACTTCCTACTAGCTTTTTCATGCTGCAATATGTAACTCTGATTACACCTTTTTTTCAGTTAATAAACCCATTTCCCCTGGTTGATAAAAATGCTTGCTAGGATTTTAAATGCAAGCATAATAGTCCACAGTTTAGCCAACAATTTTCCCAATAGCCATTTATTTTCCATGTTTCAGTGTAGCAAAAAATTGGAACAAATACATCCAATGACAGAGCAGTTATATAAGTAAAGTGGGTACATCTGTACAATGGAACACTACACACTCACTAGAAATAATGCTCCGGGAAACCACCTATTCACGCTTCACTCTTCCCTTCAGTAACACCTTCTGGGCAGCCACTGTTCCGGTCATTGTGCACTGGGCACGAACGACAGCAGCAGGGCACCGCGTGGCATCGGTGGGAAGGAGGGAGGGGGCCCTGGTGGGCTTGGAGGTTTGGTGGCCGAGGTGAGGGGCGTCCTCGCTGCGGAGGAGGGCGTCAGCTGAGAGTGGGCAGAGTGGAAAGCAGACGGAAGGTTTGAGGAAAGAGGGTACCGACTGCCTTCCCAAAGGCCGGGGAAGTGAATTTACTGCAGAGCTGTGTAGCATTCCTGGACAGTATAAAGGGCTGAGGTTCACGACCACAGATTTAGTGTGAAGGCAGGCGGCTCAATTGTGTGATTTTTTTCCCTCCGAATAATGTTCGGCTGTCCCAGTACAAGCCAGGAAGGAAAGGAGAGCTGGTTTCCACCGAGGTTAGGGTCTCCCCAGGTGGGTTCAGCAGAGGGAGAGAATGCTCACGCTGTACAGCTAAGGGGAAAGAGGCACGTTACAGCTAGTCTGTGAAAAGCATAATCAGAAAAGCTTACATTGAAATGTTATTTTTGTGCAGTGAAATTACGATTAATCTTTAATTGCTAAATTTGTCTTCCTATGTTCTCCCAAGCTTTCTGCATTAAGTACATATTATTTTTTGTAATAGGAAAAGTGGTCTAAAAATAATATGTCAGTGAATAACTCTGGGCCTAGAGCTTTTCGCCACACCAATTATGTTAGGAGGGCTTCCTGGGTATGAAATACATAGGTAGAGTACGAATGTCCTGGGCCCTTGATAAATTCTACACAATGTACACCTTCACCAGTACTTTGCATAATTCTCCAATTAACATACTGACTGGTGAAATAATACCTAGAGGTGTGCTTATTTCAATCTTTGCTACTGTGTCAGTAGAAAATGGTATATTTCAATCTTTATTTAAATTTATTTTACAACTAGAGATTAATATTTTGTGTTTTTTCTTTGCTACTATGCAAAATTAATTTAAATTTACTGACTTTACATTCAAGTCACCTTTCGACAGGGAAGCCAGAGGAGTAACAAGCAGTAAAGACAAAAGAGTGGCCGTGACTCCGACCCTTCCCACCACACTGCGCCCGTTGGGAAATCTCCGCCCGCACAGGGTCCGGAGGAAGCAACACCTGCTTGAGTGTGGTTGGTGGGGTAACAACATGGGTGTAGTGATTTACAGTTTTAATTTGAACATTTCACCCAAAATGTCACATGGTGTGCTTGAGCGTGACAGTGGTATGCTACAGAATTACATGCTTATGATTTTGTCATAAAAGGGGGCATTATTTGTGCGGGACCCTGTTTTTGCCATGGGCGTTGTTAACAGCCAATTCTAAGTGTGCCCTACATTTTTCTAATCCAATACCAAAAAGGAAACAGGATTAGCGCCCATCTGAGCATTAAGAGTCAAGTCGCTTAGGCTCCTTCCCCACGAGTAATCCCCGGGCCATCACGCTCCATCTCCTGTAAGTTCTCTGTGTGTGAAGAGAATAGAGGTTCTGACACCAGTCCCGGCAACCGGTCTTATTTCTGCCAAATCATGTGCACCCACAGCCACCACGTCGCTCCCCCGCCCCTGCCCTGTCTGCACAGACGGGACGAATGAGCCCAGGGAGCTTCAGCTCCTCCGTAACTGTGAGGGCCACGGCCCATATGGACTCTGCGTCCAAAGGGGTAAGAAAGTAGGCTCCTTCTCAACCACACCCTCCCCGTCCGAGGTGACTCCCAAACTCAACAAAGCCCTCCCAAACCCTGAGAAAAACACCAGACGGTCTCAGATTATCTGGGACATCTCCAGGTGCACCCAACATACCACTAGGGGCTCAAAGCACAGATTCCAGGGATAGCTGCAACCCCACCCCCCCCTTGTGAAGCCTGTCCATACCGCCTTGGCACGCATGGCCAGCCTCCGCAGCAACACGTATCAGGGCCCCTGAGCCCAGGGCACGCCAGAGCATCTGAAACAGCATGGCTAGTGTCTGCCAGGCCGAAGCTTGGGAGACATGTGAGCACCCCCACAGTCCCAAGGGGGATTCAAATATTCCATGTCCCGCAGCCCCAGAGCCCCCGAGCCCCTGCTGCCCTGACCAGACAGACGCACCGGGAGTCTGGTGTCCCCAGGCTGGGAGGAGAAGGGCCTTCCTTCTGCTGAACCGAGGTCACGACTGCCCTCCTACCAATCCAGGTGCCCTCTTGAATAAACCCCAGTAGTGTGAGGGTAACCTAGTTACTCGGGCAAAGGTTACCCGGGGTCCTCAGGATTGAGAAAAACCGCCAAGGGGAAGCACCAAAGTCAGACAGACTGGGGAAAATCGAGGTTTAGGCACACCCGGCAAAGGCTTGAACCTTAAGCAAGTTTGAAATGTCGTAAACTTCCATTTTTCTCATGTGCAAAATTAAAATTACAATACTCTAGTGACACGTTGTGAAGGTCAATGAGATAAAATGCCTAGTATATATAGTGCCCGACACACATGAGGCATTCAATGGAAGGCACTGATTGTAGTTGTCACTATAAAACTGTTACTCGTACAGACAAGAAGATAATGATACATCCCTTCCACCAACAAAAAATTTCCATAGAGCCCTGGCCAGTGTGGCTCAGTTGGTTGGGTGTCGCCCTGCAAAGGTGGCTAGATCGATTCCCGGTCAGGGCACGTGCCTGGGTTGTGGGCCAGGTCCCTGGTTCGGGGCGAGCTGGAGGCAACTAATGGATGTTTCTCTCACACATCAATGTTTCTCTCTCTTTCTCCCTCCCTTCCCCTCTCTAAAAATGAACAAAAAAACTTTTTTTTTTTAAAAGATGAATCCTATCTCCTGCTGAGGGAACAGAGCGACCTCTGTTTATTAGGGAGACACGTGTTAACGCTGCACCACAAGTAGAGTCCATAGAAAGTGAAACACTTAATGTCACCACGCAGGTCCACAGAACGATCTTTTTAATTTGCCGTTACTTAACGCCATTCTGAAAATTCACTAAGACAGGAAAACAAAAGGAGGTATAATACTGGCAAGAAAGACCAGAATCTCTGCCTCAGGAAATCATGGGACTCAACTGATAAACTATTAGTAAACATTTGGAGAGGTGGCAGATACAAAGTGAGACTACAAAAAAAACCAACAGAACTTGGCCATGGCAACCGTAACCAATCCACTGTTTCCCAGCGTGCGCTGGGCTGGGACCCCAGGACCCCGCCCCGTCCATCCTAGGGGCAGCTGGCAGTTCTGCTCCGGGGCCACAGGAAGCCTGTCCCTCCTTCCCTGACAGTTCGCCAGACATCCGAAGACGGCAACCAAGTCTCCGAGTGTCTTGCTCTGGACTGAAGATGATTCTCTTTGCTTAAAAAAACAAACCAACAAAAACACATTTTCCAGGTGGAATAAGATAATACTACACAAGACAGGAAGAAATGGTTCACACACTGGAAAACAAGCCTTCCGGGCACTCACAAGGTCTTTCCCCTAAGGATACACAAACTACTGGTGACCTAACAACAAACCACTTTTTTTCTTTTGGCTTTTAGGTCATTTTGAATATAGAAGTAGCACATCCTTGTTGAAAAAATCCAAACAACAGAGACAGACATGTACATTTTCAAAGCAAAGTGGCCACCCTGGAGGAAGCGGCACTGCCAGTTCGGGCGCATGCTTCCAGGCCCTCCCTGTGCACAGGCAAGTGTGGGAGGGACGCTGCACCCCCGCAGCCCCCTGGGTGAAGCCTGGGGAGGTAAAGTAACTTCAGTGTCACTTTCTACTTCTTTGGTGTTTAAGAATTATACTGGAAAGAACCTTGGCAATCATCCAGGGCCAGAGTCTGAGTCCCTCATTCTGGGACTGAGATGTCCCCGCACCACACAGCCGTCAAGAGCCAGCGAGGCCTCTAACTGGTCACTCCAGAGCGAGCAGAAGCAGCTCTCTGGCTCCCTGTCCAAATGCTCTTCCCACTACACACTGCCTCTCAGGCACAAGCATGGACGAGACTCTGAACTTGAACCCAGGCATCCTTTTCTCTGTTATCGCAATGTTATTTGTTATTGCAGTGACCACTTGACACGATAAAGCAAAGTGGTTCAGAGGGAATTTGGAGGCAGACAGGTGGGATTCAAATTTCTGCTCCTCCATCCACCAGCTGTGACTGGGAAAGTTACTGCATCTGTGTCAGTTTCCCCATCTGTGAAGTGGGAACGACCAGACAAGCCTCATGGAGTTACCGTGAGGATGCAATGAGTTCAGGTGAGCAAAGCGCAGAGGTCCCTGCTTGGATCGGTATTACCACACTGCTCACCACCGCCACCACCACCGCCACCACCACCTATTTTAAATGGTATTTGACTTTCCTAAAAAGAAAGAACCCAATGATCTACAATCGCTTTCTTACTGCTCCTCCATGGCATTTACGAGATGTCTCCTGTTTTCCACTTTGTGCCTCTGCACACGAAGTCTCCATTCCACAGTGATGAGCTATCAAACACCTGCTCAGAGCCAGACCCCCTTCCAGTGTTGGAAAGGCCACAATGGACGAGCTGAACACGACTGCTGCTCTCCGGTGCCTCCACCTGATGTGGAAGGGAGAGAGCCAGTACACACAAGGGAATACAGAGGATATTCCGGAGTGTAAGTGCTGAAAGGAAATTTTAAAGGTGAATGAACTAGAGCATGGTAGGGGGCTTGGGAGGAGGCTGTCGGAGGAGGTGGCGAGGAGCAAACAGCCCTGTGAAAGTCTGGGGGACGTCTTCCAGGCACAGGAAGAGCAGATGCAAAGTCCCCGTGCTGGGATCAAGAATGGGACAGGCTAGGCTGGAGGAGAAGCACGGGGCGACTCGGCGAGCTCGGTGAGGCGAGCCCAGTGAGGGCGGGAATGGTTTGGGATGCGCAGGAGCAGTGTCTGGAGTCTCACTTGGTCCTCAAAGCAGAAGCTGCTCGCCGAGGAAGGACTCCACAAGTCGCTCACTGTGCTCAGCTCCTCGTACACATGAGCTCCATTCATTCACCTGCAGACGTGACAGCTCCCTCCCCCGTCCCTGCACCCTCATCCCCGCCCATCTCTGGCATCTGCAGAAAATGACTTGGCAAGTGCCTGCAGAGTGAATGAGCCCTGAGTGGCGGGCCTGAGTGGTGCTTGCTGGGAGGGAAATGAGCAGTGCTGTTCACCTCGCACCTCATGGCTGAGTAAGGGGATTCCACAGAGTGGCGATCGGCAGCCACCTCCACACCCCCTTCCAGCACCTCTCTCCAGACACCCCTGGATCCAGAGCCCCCAGTTCAAAGGTCACTGCCTGGTAAAAACTCAGACACTTTCACAGGGGCTGCTGGGGAGAGATGTGTCTTTACTGTTGAGGAGGACAGGCAAACAATGACTGTTGCAGCCAGTGCGTGTCTGCACGGCAGAGGGACCTCACGGTGTCTTCTCCTCGACTCTCCTCACTCATGTTCAGTGACAGGTGTGGTATTATGTGAATGTTCAGGGCCAATGTTTCTGCCACCTTAGCATTTTCCTACATACTAATTTTTCAACCAGCATCTAATTGAGATATCCCACCTGAGCCAAAATTCTTTTAAAAGTTCATATCAAAGAGAATTGTTAGGTTACCAATAGTCAGTAATCCAGTTGAAATGAGAAAAAAGTCGCTGAGAGCAGTAGCATCTAACACTTGTAAGTAGTGACTTACTCTATGGAATATACCATTACACTTTTTCCATGGATCTCATTTAAAGCTTGCAGCAACCCCCCAAGACTAAGGATTATAAATACCCTTTTACAAAGGAGGAAACTGAGGCCCTGCCAAGTGAAGCACAGCAATTGCACAACAAAATGCACATGTATACAAAGATACATGGGAAATACAAAAAAGAGTATAAAGCAATTTCTTGACCCCAGGGAACTTGCAGTCCAGTTGTACACACCAGACACTGCACCTGCAGCGTGGGGCCGAAAGCCACCGAGACGCTGGGGCACCGCTGGCGGGAACGGAGGATGCGGCCGCTGGAGAAGAGTTCGGCAGTTCCTACATCGGCTAAATGCACAGTGACCGTGAGAGTCAGTGATCCCACCCCAAGGTGCACACCTAAGAGAAGTGAAAACACACAGCCACACAGAAACTTATGATGAGTGCTCACAGCAGTATTACTCATAATGGCCAGAAGGTGGGAACAGCCCAGATGGCCGTCAGCTGATGGGTGGGTACAAAGGGCAGTGTGTCCATGTAATGAAATATTATCCAGCCATAAAAAGAAAGGAAGTGCTTACACATGTTCAATATGAATGAACCTTTAAAACACCCTAAGCCGAAGAAGCCAGTGGCAAAGGACCATGCATTATGTGATTGCATTTAAATGAAATGTCCAGAGTAGACAATTCCATAGAATAGAGAGTAGATCAGTAGTTGCCTAGGGCAGGGGGGTGGAGGAGTCGGGGGTGTCGGCGAGCTTCTCTTGGGGGTTTCCGTGGACGTACTCTCAAGTCATGACACTGGATGCACAGTTCTGTGGATACACTGAAGGCCATCGAGTCGTGTACTTTAGATGGCTGAACGGTGTGGTGTATGCCCCCTATCTCAGGAAAGCTGCTTATTTTAACGTCATAAGAGAACTTTAGATGAAAGCTTCAAACTCAAACAAGAAACACAGTCTTGCGTCATGTGCTCCGTTCTACCGCGTCTTCCTCCAAAGACAACAGCCCTCTCCTACCCCTGTGAGACATCGGCTATTTCAAACTGTAGTTCCTTATAAACTCGTACCTAAACTGCACTTTGTGGAAGTGGGAGAGACCACAGACTGTGAGCCCCAGGGCCGGAGCAGGGCACTGCTCCCCACACCTGTTGAAGGACAAGCAGTAAGTCTGAGGTCGGTCCCATCCACATTTGCTTTCCGGGCGGTGGGGAGCGGGCGAGAAGGGAGGAGGCCCACTGTTTGGAGTGGCTGCAGCTTCGGGTCTCGCAGAGACGGGTGACTGATGGCTTGACCCCACCACCCTTGTGCGCACACCCGGAGGCTGCAGAGACTCGAGTGTCAGTGCTGTGACACCGGCCTCAGGCTGCGGCAGGACTGGAGAGGAATGCCCGATGGTAAACGCCTGACATCCGAGAAACCGAATCCTAACCTCAGACCCACAGACGCTGCACAGAGCTACAGAGAGGACTGCTCACTTTCTCTTTCACAGGAAATCCTCATTTTCTCTCTTATTTTCCCCATTCTGCTTCATAAGGTTTAGAGCTAAAAGGTTAAAGAGGTAGCCTAAAGCAAAGCCATATGGACGTTGGGACTTTGATTGCAAAAGAAATCTCAAACTGGGGACAAAGAGAGATCGGAAGTGGGAGTCCCCAGTCTCGCTTTGGACGCGGCAGTGCCAAAGGAGCTGCTTTCCCCTCCTGCGGCCGCCAACAACACAGTGCGCTGTGGACAGAGGGGGCTGTGCGGGGCCCACACATCTGCAAATGGAGACCTCAGGTCAAAACAGAAAGCCAAGACAATTTATATCTTCTTAATATCAACAGCTTATAGCAGTAACTACTATTTAGTTATAGTAATACAATATTTTGAAACAGAGACCAGAGACCAAAAAAATGCGGAGATGGCTACTAATTTTCCAGGACAGAAAGCCCTACTATCGCAAAAAACAAACACGGCCCAACTGGGGCGGCTCAGTGGGTTGGGCGTTGTCCCGTTAGCCGGTTCAACTCCCAGGCAAGACACACGCCGCCGGGGTTGTGGGCCAGGTCACTGGCTGGGGGCCCGCCAGAGGCAGCAGAGCAGTGTTCCCGTCCTTTTCCCTGGCTGATAATAAATAAATAAAATCTTTAAAAGAAAAAAAAAAGAAGGTACCAGGAAAAGAAAACATCCTGTTGGGGCTTGGGCTCAGGATTGAACATGGGAAGAAGGCGGAGCTCTGACAAGGGAAGGAACACTGAAAGCCCGAAAGCAGCAGCTGAAATCGCACGGACTTGCCCGGAGCAAGCACCCTGGGCGAGCGCCCCTCCAGACAGGCCTCCACCCACCACCGAAGGACTAGTTCCGTGCCTGACGCCTTCCATCTCCGTGGCCTGGCTAGTCCGCCTTCCACTTCATTCAGATTTTCCACATTATCTCACATTTGAGCTCTTGGTTTGTCATTTTATGTTTGAGAGTGCCTTTGGAAATAAACTCTTCACCTGAGCCTTTATGCCAGGTTTCTGCCAATTTTCCTTATCAAAGGTTTACAAAGCGCCCAAGTGGATTTTTTGTTTTTCTGCTTAAATCACCTGGACCAGAGGCCATTTTTGCTGGCCATCTGCTTGCACTAGAAATGTACAAGTGGGCCTCCTCTTCCTCCCCCCACTCACTCGGGCCTTGTTTGAACACTGGCCTCGGAACGTGTGTTGACGGTTCCTGCTCCGCTTTCAGCAAGGGGATGGGTGGGTGGTAGAGAGCTGACTGGTGACGTCCATCTCTCCAATGACACAACTCAGTACAAAGCTTTGTGCCAAAGGCCACTCCACTGAGCATGTACGTTGGGGTCTGCCAGGGGCACCCAGCACCACTAGAAATGACCCTAGGCTTCACTTGATTTCCTGCTTCACAGTGAGCTGGTGAGCCCATTAGGAACGAAATCCCTCATCTGGGGTGGCCCACATACTGTTTAACCCGTTTCAGACTTCTGTTTGCTGCCCAGCGACTGTTTGCACTCCCCTCTCAGTGGGAAAGGAAAATGTGGCCAAGACAGCCAGGCGCTCTGCTGTGAAGAAACTAGGGTGTGGTGGTCTGCAGCCTCAGGCTGGCAGCCACTCCCCCCCTTCCTTCCTGGAACACAGTTCTCGTAAATGATAAAGCCTCGTTTTAAAAGTCCAAGTCTGTGGTCTTAATTTCTAAGACAGATGTGTGGGGTCTGACTTAGCAGGTCCAGGAAAGCGGAATCTGAATCTAGCTCAAGTGGGCCCTGTGCCAGGGGTAGGGGGCACTGAAAACCAACCCTGTGGACACAGAAGAACCCCGAGCAGTTTCGGGAACCGGCAGCACCAGGCACATCTGGGACGTAACAGGATGGGGCAGAGGCATGTCGGTGGGAAGGGACCAGAGAAGCAGCTACACCCCAGACCCATTCTACCACTCCCCTTCACTGGCCGATCGTCCCTCTTCCAACACAGCAAGACACTGAGAACTTCCTCTTCAGAGAGTGTACAGGGTCCCTGGACTGGGGGACCCATGGCACAGGTGAGAACATGAATGAGCCTCATACTGAAAACAGACTAAATGACCATATGCATGTCGGGGCTGTTTGAAAATGACCCTCCACACCGGGCCCTCTGCATCCACTGGGCTCCCAGAACCCCGGCAGCCAGACCTCTGTCTCCCGGGCAGGAGACAGAAAGAGACCTCTGGGGAACCAAGCCCAAGCAGAAAAATCTTAAGTTGCTGACACTGGGGATTCCTCAACAGATAGGCCACCCAGATCAGAGCCACCCACAAAGTCCTTGCTCCCAGGCAGCGGTAGCGTCTCTCAGGCTAACTCACCAGCAGCTGGCTGGGGGTGCCGGGGCGCCTCCCCATGGAGGCCAGTTCCTACACGGAACGCAGGGACCCAAACGAACAGCAGCAAAACCTGGAGGGAACAGACTACACAGAGAGTTTTTTTTTTTAAATTTTTTAAAGAGAGAGGCATAAAAGGCCCTGGCTGGTATGGCTCAGTGGATTAAGTGCCAGCATATGAACCCAAGGCTCACCAGTTCAATTCCCAGTCAGGGCACATGCCTGGGTTGCAGGCCAGGTCTCCAGTAGGGGGTGCATGAAGGGCAACCACACATTGATCTTTCCCTCTCTTGCTCCCTCCCTTCCCTTTTGTCTTAATTAATTAATTAATTAATTAATTAAACGAAAGGCATAAAAGAAGATACCGCATCCATGAAACAAGAATAGGGGCTATAGCCCTGGCTGGTGTAGCTCAGTGGACTGAGCGCGGGCCTGTGAACCACACAATCACGGTTCGATTCCCAGTCAGGGCACATGCCTGGGTTGCAGGCCAGTTCCCAGCAGGGGACTCAAGAGAGGAAACCATACATTGATATTTCTCTCCTTCTCTCCTTCCCTTCCCCTCTAAAGATAAATATATAAAATATTTTTTAAAAAAGAATAGTGGCTATAAAAAGCAAAACTAAATAAAGAGAGCTATTAAAAATGTTTAAAGAACATGACAGCAGAAATTTAAAATTTAATAGAAGGGCTGGAAGGTAGAGTTGAGGCAATCTCCCAGAAAACACAGCAAAGAGCCAAACACATAAATAATTGAAGACAATGAAATAAAACTAGGGGACCAGTCCCAGGGGGTTAACACCCGAAGAGTAGAAATCCCATAAAGAGAAAACTGAGAAGAGCCCTGACCAGCATGGCTCACATGGTTGAGCATCATCCCCAAAAGCAGAAGGCTGTGGGTTCGATTCCCAGTCAGGGCACATGCCAGGGCTGTAGGCCAGTCCCCAGCTGGGGCACATGTGAGAGGCAACTATGTTTCTCTCACACATTGATGTTCCTCTCCCTCTCTTTCTCCCTCCCTTCCCCTCTCTCTAAAAATAAATAAATAAAATCTATAAAAAAAGAGAGAGAAAAAAAACTCAGAAGAAAAGATTGAGATTATTTAAGAAGTCAGGTGCCAGATGGCAGGGGGCACTGCACGTCTAAAAAATGATGGCCGGTGGGCCAGTGTCAGCCTGAAGCCCATTTTCGTACACTTTAAGCTAAGAAGATGTGTGGCAGAGATCATACATGGACCATGGAAACTCAGATATTGACTACATGGCCCTTTACAAAAGAAAAAAGAAAAAAATCTGATCCTGGTGTAGCACAATGAGTACACACAGACATAAGCTGAGGCAAGCTGCCTGGGAAGTCCAGAACACTGGGGACAGAGCGAAGGTTCCAGAGGGGAATATGCGAGACACATACAAAGGCTCAGGAACCCAATGTCTTCCAGCTTCCCAAAGGCAGGACTGGAAACAAGACAACAATGGAGCAAAGACTTCAAGATCCTGAAGGAAAATAACTTCCAATGTGGAAATCTATGTCCCGCCAAGCAAGTTTGAGGTTAAGGCAGCTACTTTCAGACACGCAGGGCCTCAACACAATCACCTCCCTTTTCCCAGAAGCTCCTGGGAGATGTGCTCCACCAAGAAGGGAGAGGACAAGAAAGGAAGACGTTAGATAGAGCGGACGGGACGATTCAGAACCAGAGAGGAGAAAACCAAGCCCAGAAGGACTGTGCGTGGAAGTGCGGGCAACGGAGGTGCACTGGGGGGCAGGCAACAGTCTGTGCGGCCATCAGGCCTGAGCTCCTCACTCCCCTGCGCAGGCCCAGGTTTCCCTGGGACGTCCCTGCTGCAGGGCAGATCTGCTGGTGGTGAGTTCTTTCTGTTTTTTTAAATATCTGGAAGTGTTTATTATTGTTTTGTTACTGCAGGATATATTCTCTGACCATAGAATTCTGGGTTAATGGTTTGTATCAGTTCTTTAAAGATCATTAGCCTACTGCCTTCTAACTCACGTTGTTTCCAACAAGAAATCTGACATCTCTGCTTCTGTTCTGCACATGATGTATCTTCTCTCTCTGGCTAATTAATTATTTTTCCTTTTTTTTTTATCACTGCTTTTAATCAATTTGATTGCGGTGTGCCCTTCTGTAGATTTCTTTTTGTTGCTTATGCTTTGAGATTCATTGAACTTCTTCGATCTGAGCTTATAGTTTCCATCAAATTTGGAAAATGGTCAGCTGATATTTCTCGAAATACTGTTTGGGGAGCCCCTCACTCTCCTCCCTATCATAGCTCACTGCTACTCTCGTTTTTTCCCCCAGCCACCTTCCTGTGTTTCATTTTGGATAGCTTCTATTGCTATGTCTTCAAACTCACTAATTTTTTTCTTCTTCTGTGACATCTAAACTCTAACCCTTTAGTAAAAGGTGGTTATATAGAGAGATTAAAAACAAGTAAGGTAAGAGGGTAACAATTGTGAAATCTAGGCATAAGGTAGGTGGATGACCATTACACTGTTCTCTCCACTTTTCACTGTGTTGGAAATTTTCCTTAGCAAGAGGCTGGAGGCAGGGGAAGAATGAGTAGAGCCGTTCCATGGGAGACTGGCAGCTCCTTCAGTCTCAGTTAAAGCCTGAAAAACCCTATTACTCTAACCTGAGTTTCAAAGTTCCTTAAAGGATAAACAGGGGGTTGGAGAGACAGAGAGAAAAGGAGGAGGAGGAAGAGAAAGAGGGGGGAGGGAGGGAAGAGAGGAAAAAGAAAGGGGGAGGAGGAGAAGAAAGACTGACTGCACCATACAACTGCAACAGTCAAGTTCAAGGTAACCCAACCTCAGATTGTCGGAGGAGAACAGACTGGAAAACTCTCAGTGGCCACATGATTGCCTCATTTTAAAATCCCAGAGAGGGGCTTTTACCCAAACATGACAAGGTCTGTAGACTGGATAATTTTTAAGGGGTCTGCCTCACAGTAACCTCTCGTTCAAAGCCTGGAGCCTTAGATCAGAACAAGGCGGAGGAGACTTGCTCAGCCCGTGTTCTGTTTTCCTCAAATCCCTAGCAACGAGTACCAACAACATCCACGTGTCCGGAGACCGGAAAGGGCTTGCTCCTCCCTCCCTGGCCACACCTGCTCAAGAAGATGGGTGAAAAGGAACTACGGGAGGAGAGGATCCACGGGCTTTCGTCCCCCCACCACTCCCAGTGTGGGGGGCTCTGAGAGACCATCTAAGCCTGAAAATTCTTCCTTCTTCCCCTTCAGCTGCCAGGCAGAAGCAGCTTTGTTCCTGTTGCCATGAAAGGAAGTTCACGAGGATCACCAAAGGGAAAGTCCTGAGTGACACCTCAGCCGAGTCCAGGCGGCCTTCCCACCCTCCCAGCTCTAACGCCCCCAGCAGCTTACACTCGTCGTGGGGAATCTACACTGGCTCGGAACCTGAAAACGACGCCGTCTGTCCCCAGCAGCCACAGAGAAGGAGAAAAACCTGCCATCGTGGTACATCCAATGTCCTGCCCGACACTTCCAAGACCCTTCCCAGAGCCAAGGGTCTACACCGGGTCGGCACCTTGACCCAACACAAAACCCAAATCCTCGGAGCTTCACCCTCTGACGACCACCATTTCCTCCTCAAAGCGATCCTGAATAATGACGTCCACACAGGCAAAGGCTGACTTTCAGACCCAGGGGAATGCCATGGAGAGAAAAACTGAAAAGTTTTCGCCTGCCAGGCCTCCCAACCTGGAAGGTGGAGGCTTGTTCCTCCATGAAGACTCCGGGTTGCCAGCCCGAACCTGGGGGCCCTGGGAGCCACAGGGTCACGGACACTGTCCTGCTCGGTTCGCACCCCTCAAGCCTGCTGGCTTCACCTCCTGTCTTCAGGCTGCAGGTACCCAAAACATGTTGCCTCCACAAGCCAAACTTCCCTGGCAAACCTGTCTCTTCTCCTTCTTTCATATCTCAGTGAATGGCTGGACCTTCTCATTGGCTGCCCAAGCCAGAACATTGGGGATCTTTCCAACTCCTCCCCCTCATCTGCCACATCCAACCAACCTCCACGACCTGACATGTCCACCTCCCGAGACTCCTTCAGGTTGATCGTCTCTCCACCAGCTGCCATTTCTCCGTCACTAGCAGAGATGCCCCTCCTTACCTCCACCCTCCCCAGCCTGGGCCACCACGGGCTTTCTGAAGAAACCCTCCGCCCTCAGCCTCCCTCGCTCCACCCATTCTCCACACAGCAACCAGCGATCTTTCTAAGCTAAATTCCTCTCTCTGACTTAAAACCTTCAGCGATGTCCCACTGCTCCTGAAGTAAAAAGCAAAGTCCTTCACAAGGACAAACGAGCCCAGAGGATCTCTCCAAGGACCCTTCATACCCCCTCGCCCCCAGCTCCAGCCACGCCAAGGCTTTCCCATTTTTGTGCCAGGCCTGCACACGGACCCACCTGACACACTCTCCCACAGGCCCCACCCAGCCCAGCCTTCTCCTGGCTAACTCCCCTTCGCCTCCAGGTCTCCTTTGGCCTCCCGCAGCCCCACACCTGTTGGGAGTCCCCATGGGCTCCAATGTCATCATGCCCTTTGCTCCTCCCAGGGCACTGACCCTGATGAATCACCACTGCTTGTCTGAATCCCACTGGACCAGGTCTCCGTGTGCATCATTCCACCTGCTGCCCTTAGCACAGCTCCTGGCACGCAGAGGGACTGCACAAACAGTGGTCGAGTGAAGGAAAACTTGGTCCCAGAACCCTCCAACACACGCTAAAATAGAAACAAGCTGTGATACGTGAACCTGGGCTTCTCTGACATCTCAGAAGTTCTCCAAACAAAGATTGAGTGTTAGAGACTCTGACTCAAATCCGTATCTTCCTATGATTTTTTAAAAAGTTTGTTTGCACCCTGGCTGGTGTAGCTCAGTGGATTGAGTGCCAGCCTGCAAACTAAAGGGCCGCCGGTTCGATTCCTAGTCAGGGCACATGCCCGGGTTGCGTGCCAGGTCCCCAGTTGGGGGCATGCGACAGGCAGCCAGTCAATGTATATCTCACACATTGAGGTTTCTCTTCCTCCCTCCCTTCCCCTCCACCTAAAAGTAAATAAATAATCTTTTAAAAAATGCTTTTTCCCCTCTACTTTTCTCCATCTTTAATTTTTCCTGCAAGAACAGGCTCTCTTGGTGTGATAAATACTTAATATCTCACCCACTTCCTGCAAGGTCGGCTCTGGGACAGAACTGGTAGACATTTAAAGTGTGACAGCAGTGTCCTGCACAAAATGGAAGAGGGACACTGGGAGTTTGCCCTGCGAGCGCTTGCGACCCGAGCTGTCAGAGTTCTTCTTGCCTCAGAGCCCCAGAGACATACACTAAGATCAGATCAGTGGACATCAGAATAAATTACTGCATTTTAACCAATGCGAACCTTCCCAAAGGGTATCGGCGTAGGCAACCGCTGTCTGTTGTCTAGCCACTATTAGGTTATACGCCTAGCAAAGGTATAAATGACTCATTTCCTCGATTCTTGCAATGATTTATTCAATAACCGTGAGCAGGTATGCTAAGCTCTGTAATTTTATCTATAAAATAATAGAACTGCTTTGTAGTGACTCCTGTTTTCCCAGCAGTGTTTTAATGCGAGCCTTAAAAGAATTCTGTAATGCTGAGGTTAGACTCCCCAATTTAAAAAGAGGTTAAGTAACACACCCAGGTCACCCAGCCACTAAGCATTAGAACTGGAACTGTTAGCCCTGGCCACTGCGGCTCGGTCGGTTAGAGTGTCGTCCTGTAAACCGAAAAGTCGAGGGTTCAATTCTCAACCAGGGCACACACCTGCGCTGCAGGTTTGGCCTGCAGTCAGGGCATGTGAAAGAGGCAACCGATTGGTGTTTCTCTCCCTCTCTCTCTCCCTCCCTTCCTCTAAAATCAATAAGCAAAAAACAAACCTGGGACTGTTGGCTCGATGCTGACTTCTAACCCAGAACTTTTTCCAATACCAACAACGCAGTCAGTTACCTACAAGCAAGCCCCCATAAGACTGTCAGCTGATTTCTCAAAAGAAACTTTGCAGGCCAGAAGGGACAGGCAAGAAGTATTCAACCTACATTACTCTACCCAGCAAAGCTACCATTTAGAATCGAAGGACAGACACAGAGCTTCCCAGACAACAAAAAGCTAAAGGAGTACATCGCCATCAAACCAGTATTGCAAGAAATGTTACAGTCTTCTTCAAGAAGAAAAAAAATATATGAATAGTAAACATCCATAAAAAAAGAATGAAATCTTACCATTTGCAACAGCATGGACAGACCGAAAGGGTATCACACTAAATGAAATAAGTCAGTCGGAGAAAGACACATACCATATGATTTCGTTTATATGTGGAACCTAAAGAACAATATAAACGAACGAACAAAACAGAAACAGACCCATAGATACAGGGAACAGACTGATGGTTGGCAGAGGGGAGGGGGGTTGGGGGACTGGGTGATTGGTGGTTGCGAAACAGTCACGGGGATGTGAAGTCCCGCACAGGAAATACAGTCAGTAACACTGTGGTAACTGTGGGTGGTGCCAGTGGGTACAGGGACCACCAGGGGAAATACTTCGTAAAGGGTATGGCTGTTTGACTGCTCAGCTGTACACCTGAAACTAATATAAAAATATTAAATGTAATCTGTAATTTTAAAGAATTTTTAATTTTAAAAGATTAAAATTTAAAGTAAATAAATAAAAGGAAGTCTTAGATACCTCACCCTAACTCTAGCTTGAGCGACGGCCCTGAGCCAGGCGATCACATAAGAGGACCCAGCTGGGGACTCTCCAAGCGCTTCCCATCCAGGCAACCGCGGGACTGGGGCTCAGAATTTATGGCTGCTGAGTTGCCAGCGACAACAATAAAATTTGGCCTGGCTACTCCACTAAAGAAAAGACACTTCATTAACTGCCAAATACCTGTTTGCTTACGAGGTGCTGCGTGCCAAAAACAACCCAGAGGGAACACCTTTCAGTGCCCGTTCCACGGCCCTTCGGGTCCCGTGGCAGATTAATGCCCTCTTACATCTGATGGTTAACACGTGGCTGATACCTGAGTCCCAAACCACCTCTCACGGAAGCCTTGCCCCATTTAAACTACTTATCACCCACAAGCATTACGTTCAATTCAAAATAAGGAAAGATTACTCAGTGGATTGAGCGCGGGCCTGCGAACCAGAAGATCGCGGTTCGATTCCCAGTCAGGGCACATGCTTAGGTTGCAGGCCAGTTTCCGGCAGGGGCCAGTTCCCTGCAGGGGATGCATGAGAAGCAACCATACATTGATGTTTCTTTCCTCTCTCCTTCCCTTCCCCTCTAAAAAGATAAATAAATAAAATATTTAAAAAAATAAGGAAAGATTATATTTAGAAATAAATGGAAGAATATTGCATATTAAAAACTATGGGGCCCTGGCTGGTGTAGCTCTGTGGATTGAGCACAGGCCTGCGACCAGAGGATCGAGGTTCGATTCCCAGTCAGGGCACATGCCTGGGTTGCAGGCCGGTTCCCTGCAGGCCAACTCCCAGCAGGGGATGCACGAAAGGCAACCATACATTGATGTTTCTCTCCCTCTCTCCTTCCTCTCTAAAGATAAATAAATAAATAAAAATTAAAAAAAAAAACTATGGGGAGGAATAAAACCTATGGGATTCAACTAAGTAAGGCTTGTACTCAGCCTTAGGTGCTTTTATTAGAAGAAAAATAATTAACCAAGCATTCAAAAAATTAAATTAAGAGCACACGCCCACAACATGGATGGAAGAAACTGATTTTTAAAAAAGACAATTAAAATGGACAAGTCTCCAGCAAATATTTCCTTCGAAATAATAACACAAACAGGGTAGAATGAGAAAGAAGATCATAACTACCAGTGCGGAATATCTTTGAAAAGTTCTACAAATTTAAGTTACTCAATAAATGTGAAGCTTTCAAGTTAAAAGGCCTACTTTATAAGAAAATACAAATTGCCAAAACTCACTCAAGCAAAGCAGATTCAGAAAGCCTAAATAAATAAATAGGAATCAAATAAATTTAAAAGGCTGTCAAATATTTAACCTCTTCCCCCTAAAAAGCAACGAATCAAGTAGTTTTATGGATAAATCATTTCTAACATTCAAGAAAGGGAATATCCACGTTAGCTGATTGATTCTGGAGCATATAAAAAGATAAGGAACTTCCCATGCCCTGGCTGGTGTAGCTCAGTGGATTGAGGGTGGGCCTGCGACCCACACGATCACGGTTCCATTCCCAGTCAGGGCACATGCCTGGGTTGCAGGCCAGTTCCCAGCAGGGGACTCACGAGAGGCAACCATACATTGATATTTCTCTCCTTCTCTCCTTCCCTTCCTCTCTAAAGATAAATAAATAAAATCTTAAAAAAAAAAGATGAGGAACTTTCCAGTCCATTTCAGGAGGGAAAAGTTCTGATGCTGAAGGCCTAAAAAAGTTCTGATTTAGAAGAGAGAAAGGACTATTATGTATAATACAGAGTTCAATTATTCATTCAGAATATTTAGTGAGTACCCACTATGTACCAGTGCTGTTCTTCTGAAATAATCAAACAATAAACCTGTAAGAATGAAACGTCAAATTTGACAATTGGCATAGCAAGTGGGATAGAAAACTGGGGAAAATCAGGGAAAGTTTCCATTTTATACAAAGCCCTCAGAGAAGACTATTGGTGAGGTGGCATTTGACAAGGGACCTGAAGGAATTAAGGAAACAAACATGCAGGTATCTGAAGGAAGATAATGCATGACTATCAAGTGAAGTTTATTTTAAAAGTTTAATGAGCCCCAGCTGGTGTGGCTCTGCAGCTTGAGCACTGGCCTGTGAACCCAAGGGTCGCTGGTTCGATTCCCAGTCAGGGTACATGCCTGGGTTGCAGGCCAGCTCCCCGGTTTGGGGGATACAAGAGGCACCCACACGTTGTTTCTCTCCCTCTCTTCCTCTGCCTAAAATTTTTTTAAATTATAATTTATTGATTATGCCATTACAGTTGTCCTATTTACGCTTCATTCCCCTCCCTTAAGCTTATGTCCATGTGTCTCAAGTTCTTTAGATTCTATATTTCCCCTACTATTCTTGCCCTCCCCTATCTATTGTCTACCCACCATCTACGCTATTTTCTGTACTTTCTCCCCCCTTCTCCTCCTCCCACTCCCCTGTTGCTAACCCTCCATGTGATCTCCATTTCTATGGTTCCACTCCTGATCTAGCTGTCCTCTTGGTCTGCTTTTGTTGTAGGTGTGGTTGTTAATAACTGTGAGTTTGCTGTCCTTTCACTGTTCATATTTTTAAACTCCTTTTTCTTAGATAAGTCCCTTTAACATTTCATATAATAAGGGCTTGGTGATGATGAACTCCTTGAATTTGATCTTATCTAAGAAGCACTTTATCTGCCCTTCCATTCTAAATGAAAGTTTTGCTGGATAGAGCAATCTTGGATGTAGGTCTTTGGATTTCATGACTTGGAATACTTATTTCCAGCCCCTTCTTACCTGGAAGGTCTCTTTTGAGAAATCCGCTGACAGTCTGATGAGAACTCCTTTGTAGGTGACTGTTCCCTTATCTCTTGCTCCTTCTAGGATTCTCCCCTTCATTTTAATCTTGGGTAATGTAATTATGATGTGCCTTGGTGTGTTCCTTCTTGGGTCCAACTTCTTTGGGACTCTCTGAGCTTCCTGGATTTCCTGGAAGTCTATTTCCTTTGCCAGACTGGGGAAGTTCTCCTTTATAATTTGTTCAAATAAGTTTTCCACTTGTCACACTTCCTCTTCCCCTTCTGGTACCCCTATAATTCGGATGTTTGGACATTTAAAGATGTCCTGAAGGTTCCTAAGCCTCTCATCATTTTTTTGAATTCTTGTTTCTTCATACTTTTCTGTTTGGTCTTTTTTTTCTTCCTTCTGGTCCACTCCCTTCATTTGAGTCCCAGTTTCCTTTCCATCACTATTGGTTTCCTGTGCATTTCCCTTCATTTCAATTAGTTTAGCCTTCATTTTTTCCCTCTAATTTGTGACTAAAATCAACCAGTTCTGCGAGTATCCTGATCACCAGTATTTTGAACTGTGCATCTTGATAGGTTGGCTATTTCTTGATCACTTAGAATTACAGGCTCTGGGGCTTTGAGTTCTTGAGACATAATGTTTTGGTCTGTTTGCACCTGTTACTTATGAGGGGCAGAACCCTAGGTGTTCACCAGGGTGGGGCCACCCAGGTCACTGGGTTGTGATGCTGTATGTGGGGGTGGGGTCAGAGAGGGGCAATGGTGGTCCCCTCTGCTGCTTCCCACAAGCCGCTGGGGCCTGCGTGGTCCGTTTCACTGCTCACCTCTTTTCCTGGTTTTGCACCTGACTGGTGTGGGTGCGAATGTGTGACAGCAGTCAGCCAGCTGCCTTTTGCTCTCACTGGGTCTGCCTATTGCTACCCCACACCTGGGATCCGCCCGCGGATGCCTGAGTGCCTGGGTCGGGAGATCTTTCCTGCCCACCCCTCTCCACCGGTCTCTGGCTCCGCCCCTCTTACTGGTCTGGCTGAAGGGTTCGTTGTTGTCGGACTTCTGTATAGTTCAATTTTCTGTGTTTTGGTTGCGTTTTTGTTACTAAAACTTTGTTGTCTTTAAACTTGATTGTGCGAGAAGGCACAGTGTTTCCACCTACGCTTTCAACTTGGCTGAAAGTCTTTAAAATTTTTTTTAAAGTGTAATAATTGATCAATATTAGAATTAATTATATTACATTACTAGATTAAAGAAGAAAGAACTATAGGATCATTTCAAAAGAAATGGAAAAGTGGTTACTTCTGATTTTAAAAACAAAACCCTTGGTGACCTGGAGCTAGAAGCAAATAGTTCGGATGTCACTTCCTCAGGGAAGCTTTACCTCCCCAGTCTGAGGCCAGCCTCCCTGTCACATGTGACCACAGTGCCCTGTGTCACTCCTCTGTAAGCCTCACCACACTTGGGCACCTGGGGCTAATTAATCATTGCACTAACCGTTAGACGATAAGCTCTCTGGGGGCCAGAACTTGTACCCGGCACAGGGCTCATCGCAAACGCTCTAGGAGTGAGTCTCACGAGAAGTCAGCAGGACTCGCGTGGAAGCCACGAAAAGACCTCGGTGAGCAGAGAGAGGCCCTCTGTGGTTTACAGGAGACTCGGTCTGCCAAAACACCAGTCCTCTCTAAGTTAGCCTCTCAACTGAGTGAAACTCCTATAAAAGCTCCAGCATTCATCTGGATGGATACAGGCTAAGAAGAGCCAAGATAATTTTGGGGGGGAAAAAAAGAATTCCAAAGGGAGATTTCCATCTACCAAATTTCAACACATACTATAGAGCTCTGGTTAGCAAAACACTAGTTTGAGCACTAGTTAAAAAACATTTGGGGCTTTACCTTTCCTGTCCGATATCATCGTGGGTCATACTAACATGTTTAAAAAGGAGCAGGAATATAAAAAATGACAGTATGTATAAAATAGAAATTAGGAAACAAATTAAGAAAATTGATTATGAACTTCGAAAAGCTCTAACTGCAGCTACTATGACTGAAAAGGCATATTGATAAAACACTGAAGAACACATGAATTAATATCATAGGCGCCACTTAAAATAATCTTCTATTACACATAAAGCAATGTATTATCAATTTATACACATTGTCTCTAATGCTTCAAACAACCCTGCAAACCAAATACAATTATTCATTGTCTTAATTTTACAATTAAGTTTAGCTGACGTGTCCAAAACAACAGTTAGGTATCATTTTGACTTGTCCCCAAATTAAAACTCGAGTCTTCTGATTCCAAAGCCTTGCACCAAGATTATTTTTTAGAATTTAGGGATACATTACTACTTAGTTTCTTAGAAAACTACCATAGATGTGGTTTTCGAGGAAGACGGCAACACTCCTCACAGGAATCACGGGAGAAACCAGAATAAGGGTGGGCAGGCAAACTTACAACTAACAGCACAGGTGCCGTCCCACCAAACGGATGCTACGACTACACGGGAGCACCGCCCTCGGGGCTTGTTCCGTGCCGCCCACTGTCGTTTTGGCTGCAGGGTCACGGGAAGATCCAGGGGTCCCAGGAGAGGGGCCCAGAAATCAGGGGATAAGGGACTCAGGGCAGCAATTATTTACTAACCAGCAAGGAGGGTTTTCAGTATTTCATACCAGACTAGTGTCTGCCGACTGGATAACAGCTTGGGTTCGTGAATGTGTAATGCTCAGAAATCTGGGGAGAACCTGGAAGAGTCGGGACCTAAAGAGAAGAGACTATGTACATGCAATTTATTTTCAGAGATATTTCTTGCCCACCTGCCTCCTGGAATTGCCAGTTCTAGGCGCTCTGGGGAACATCATGAGGAACAAGACACGGTCTCTGCCTTCAATGATCTTATGACTGAACAAAAAAGGAAAACTTGTAACAATTACAACCTAATGCAGAATACAATAAAGTGCCATAAAAAAGAACTGCATGGCATCTGCCCTCATGGCAAAGGTCGGGGCACACGTCTGGGCTGCAGGCCAGGCCCCCAGTAGGGGCCACGTGAGAGGCAACCATACATTGATGTTTCTCTCCTACTCTTTCTCCTTCCCTTTCCCTCTCTCTAAAAATAAATAAAATTAAATAAAGAACAAAACTATCTTAAAAAATAATATTTTAATTAATAAACTGGGAATGAGAACATAATGGGACCATTTAACAACAATTTTTAAATTTTAAAATGAGCCCTGGCTGGTGTATCTCAGTGGATTGAGCACCGGCCTGTGAACCAGAGGATCACGGTTCGATTCCCAGTCAGGGCACATGCCTGGGTTGCAGGCCAGTTCCCTGCAGGCCAGTTCCCAGCAGGGGACACATGAAAGGCAACCATACATTGATGTTTCTCTCCCTCTCTCCTTTCCCTCTAAAGATAAATAAATAAATATATTCTTTAAAAAAATTTTTTTTAAATGAATTGTCTATAAATGAATGTCATGAATTGTCAATGAATTGACATGAAATCACAATTATTACAAGAAAAAGTAGTTTTTATCAAAAGCACACAGAAAAAAGATAGAAGATTAAAGAAACCAAAAATCTGATCAGATTTAAGTACTTACTCATTGAAGCTCTCCACTTTCACTTTTAAATAATTTTTAAATGATCTTATTCATTTATTTTTAGGGACAGGCGAAGGCAGGGAGAAAAAGAGGGAGAGAACCATCAATATGAGAGACATCCAGAGGTTGCCTCCTGCACGCCCGGGAGCAGGGACCAAGTCTGCCGCCCAGGCACGGGACCCGTCGAACTGGACCTTCGACCTTTTGCTTGGAGGGGGCACGACTCTCCAACCAACTGAGCCACATTGGCTGGGTCTCCACTTTTGCTTTTAAAAGGTAGAGGAAAAATAATAACTTCAAATGAAAATATGTAGGTTCAAAAGATAAAATTGAACAATGTAATTTAAAAATGGGCAAAAGATCTACACAGACATTGCCACACAGGTGCACAAATGACCAATAAGCACAAGAAAACATGCTCAGCATCACTTGCCGCCAGGGAAATGCAAATCATGACCACAAGAGGCTATGACTTCAGACCCACCAGGCTGGCTGTAATCAAAAAACAGACAATAACAAGTGTTGGTGAGGATGTTATGAAATTGGAACCCTCATACACTGCTGGTGGGAATATATTTAACAATGGTGCAGCCACTTTCAAACAGTTTGGCAGGTCCTCAAAAAATTAAATATTGAGTTACCAAATGACCCAACGATTCTATTCTTAGGTAATTCCTACCCAAGTGAACTGAAAATATATGTTGAAAAAAAGAGAGAGAAATGTACCATAAATTCTTCCAATCCATGAATATGGTATATCTCTTCATTTATTTAAGCTTTGTTTAATTCCTTTTATCAGTGTCCTGTCATGTTCAGCACACAGACCTAGAACGTATCCCTTCAGGTCTAAGGACACCTAAGTATTTCACAGTTGTTTTGTTCTAGTGTAAATGGCACTACTTCAAATTTCAGTTTCTGATTTTTCATTGTTTGTATATAAAATGCAACTGATTTTCGTAAATTGACTTTGTAGCTTGCAACCTTGCAAAACTACATACAATTCTCCTGATCACAGGGTTGCTCCCTTATTTGTGAAGCTAATAATTATGATTTTCACATTGCAATACAGCAAAGAAACTAAAACATTAAAAGCAAATTTACTGCCCTGGCTGGTGTGGCTCAGTGGATTGAGCACCAGACTGCGAACCGAACAGTCACCGGTTTGATTCCCAGTCAGGGCACATGTGTGGGTTGTGGGCCGGGTCCCCATTTGGGGGCGTGTGAGAGGCAATCACACATTGATGTTTCTCTCCCTCTCTTTCTCTCTTCCTTCCCCTCTCTCTAAAAGTAGATAAGTAAAATCTATAAAAAATATGGAAAAATGCAATGTGCACTTAATATAATTCACAATAAGCTTGTTTCCAAGGGAAAAAAGGATAAGAAATGAATATTGTTTCGGTCAAGGTGTCCTCTCAATTTGTGACACATCCTATGAATCATGGCCCCACCTGGCAAAGGTATTATTTAATGTACAAATGGAAATCACATTCTTCTCCAAAAGAATGGGATCCTTCTATGTGAATACGAGGAGAAGCCACAGGAAAGCACAAGAAAAACAAACAACAGACTATAATCCTCGCACCTTTGGAACACACTGACAAAACTTCAGGGAACAGTAATGACCTCTAGATTACACAACATAGATTTACATAATTGAAACATCCTCTATTAATATAAAATAGATATAAAAATGCCATAAAAAGCCCTGGCTGCTGTGGCTCAGTTGGTTGGGCGTCACCCCGCAAAGCGATGGGTTACTGGTTCAATTCCCGGTCAGAACACATGCCTGGGTTGTGGGTTTAGCACCAGGTTGGGACCCGTACGAGAGGCAAATTATCAATGTTTCTCTCTCTCTTTCTCCCACCCTTACCCTCTCTCTAAAAATAAATTAAAACAAAATGTCTAATAATGCCACAAAAATGAAATTGTCCTTTCTCTTACAATCTCTCTGTAAAGAGCAGCAGACAACATTTACGGGGGGTGGGGCAAGGTATATAGATTAATAGGACTGGGAACAGAAATTGGGTCGGATTACACGTAGCCCACATGTTCTTCAGGTCCACTCTTCCATTTTCCAGTCCATTTGCACCTCTTTCGAGAAGTTCATCCGAGATTCTCCCCCAAAACTCTGGCACCACAGGATGGAGGTTGTCTGTCTCCTCTCAACATCCTCTACCACTTTTACCGACCCTCCTTGTCTATCTCCTCATCATGATATCTACTGCATTTACCGGATGCCAAGAACCCGGCTAAATGCTATGCCCACATCACCTCATTTAATACTATAGAACCCCACGATGTAGGTGGTATTATTATACATTTTATAGAGGAAGAAATTTAGGCATAAAAAGCTCCATTACTTCTAAAAGTCACACAGCTAATAGCAGATGAGAATTTCACCCCAGGTAGTCTATTTCCAGAGCCCACTCTCTGAACTGCTACACATCAGCTTAAGTCACTCATTCCATGTCTGCGGAGCACCAAGCACGAATGCACGACACTACAACTAGACGTAAGCCCAAGACGAGGCCCCTTCCTGCAGGAACTGCTGGTCTGGCTGGGAAGACCAACAGGAGAACTGCATACCCTGAGAACTGTGCAATGCCCTAAGTGAGTTGGGAAGGGACAGGAAAAATTTGGGACAGGGCAAGTGTCTCAGAACTCGGGATGGTCTGAGTCCATCCTACAACATGAGAATGCCCCATATTTTGGTCCCTCTGTATTCCTCCATAATTCCTAACAGGCTCAGAATAAACACTTGTCCAGGGAACAACTAACGCTGACCCATTTCCTCTGCTTTTGTTGTGCCTGTACCTGCTGCCATTCTAAAATTCAACTCAGATGTGCCAAGAAGCCAAAACTACATTTATTTTGCTCTCCCTCATATCCTTCTTTCATTCATTCACTAAGTATTCACTGACTGCCGACTATGAGCCAGCCACCGAACTTGACACGTAACACAGGGGTGAGCAAGTCAGAGAGAGACCCTGCTGTAGTGGAAGCCACATTCCAGCGGACGAAACAATCAAATACATACAAAGCAACCAAACACACGAATGATCTTGAAAAAGAGCATTTCAGATAATAATTTTAAGTGCTAGGAATAAAATGAATGAGGAAATATGACAAAAAATGACTACTGGGTGTTCATTTACACTGGGAAGACCAGACTTGAGGGTAACATTGAAATGGGTGCGTTCTTATTTTTGAAGGAGAAAAGCAAAGCTAGAAATCCCAGCCAAAATTAGGAGCCAGAATTAACCTGTGTTATTGGCAAAAGATTGCAGTCTTTTTTCCCCCCAAAATGTATACCTAACTCAATTGTTAAAGGAATAGAACACTATTCACACATTCCCCAATTTTATGTAAAACTGGTTTGGTTTTATTTTCATAAAAAGTGGTGTTACTTTATTTCAGAAATGAAAATGTGGCCATGTTATACATTGATTTATTTTTACCTTTATGCTTGTTTCTTAAAAAAGTGAGGGGAGGGGTGGACTAAGGAGCCACCTGCGCGAACAAGGTCCTGGCAAGTGGCAAGAATGCAGAAACTTGATTTCTCTAACACTTACAGATTTTGCTTTAAAAATCATCTTATTCAAAACATTTGAAAGAATGTAACATTCACATTTCATATTTCCTAACCCTTTAAAAAGGGCATTGGAAGTAAACGGTATATTTAAAATAAAGAAAGTTTTGTTTTTGTTCTTTTTTACTAATGTTGCAAGGAAACAGACGCCAGGTTTTAAAAATTAATTAACACTAATTTTGTCAAGTCATTTAACTGCTCTGGGCCTCCATTTTCCCCTCCCCCTTCGGTTAAAATGAGGGTGCTGACATTATAGGATCCCTACGGGTTCTCCCAGCTCTAAATACCTTGATTCTGCTTAGGGAATAGAAGGTATGTGACTCAGAACCTCTACTGCATGGGGAAGGCAGGTGTTATAGTGAGCACTTAAAAAAAAAAACTGGCCTGTTTGGGATTCATTTTTATAACAAATTTTCTTCTTCTTAGGGTGTATTTCCTACACATCAACAAAAAGAATGGAAAAGAAAAAAACAGTAAAAAGAGAGAGGCGAATGTGTAGGATTTCCTACAATAGGAAAAAATCATTGGGAAGGCAACCAATTTCCACCATTTTTATTCTATTTCCTTTCTTACCCTCTCCTTTAGAGAAAAGCCCAGTTGTAATTTTCTCCTTATTCCAGAAGAGGTAGTATCAAAACCCACAGTGATCCTTGCACATCTTTTTTGTTGCTGAAGAAGTAGCCACAATACTGAAGAGGCACAGTCCGTCTACACATCGCCAATCTTAGCACTGAGGACTCCGTTTTCCAAATATTATTGCCAACATCGGCCCTCACTCCGCTGCAGGCGGCACTCACCACGATCTATTTTTTAAAATCCATGTACGTCGAGCCTTTCATCCCATAAACAACCATTTCCTCCCTGCAACAGAGGCTCGAACAGCCCGAGACGTTCAGGCGAGCCAGGGCTGAGTCGCGCAAACAGGGGGACTGCAGACTGCGGTGCTGGGCAGGGCCGCTCCTCCCGCTGCGCGCTCCAGCGTTCCTCGTCACGGGTGTGATTTAGGAGGGTTCAGGACCCTGGGAAGACCCCGCCCTTGAAACCAAGACCCGGGAACCGGAGGCGAAGAGAGGCGGCCTCAGCCCAGCAGAGCCAAGCCTTTGGAAATCTGGCTCCTCTCCAGCGGCCAGGAGCGGCCCGAGCTGGTGCGCGGAGCCGCTCCCAGGTGGGTCTCTGCAGCCAGGGACCGCGGCTCCGGCTTGCTGCGAGGGCGGAGGAAGGGGGAGGAGGGCCCAGGCCGGGATTTCGCTCATCACGATTCAAGAAGGAGGGTGGGGGAAAAGGGAGGGGCTGGAGAAGGAAAAAGGAGTGGAATCAGGGGGCCTAGGGAATAAAGAAAGCAAAGAAGGGGAGAAAGGAAATGGGAGAAGGTGATGGAGTGAAGAATGAGGTGCAGAAGAAGGTGACGGGGAGCGGGAGGGGAGGATACAGAACAGCAGAGGGTAAAGGCCAGGTGAAGGGGGAGGAGGAGGGAAGGGGTGCCGGGGGTGAAGAGGAAGGTAAAACAAATGGAGCGGGGGATGGAGTGAAGAGGAGAGAAATGGGGGTGAAGAAGGGGGAGATGGGGAGAAGAAGGGGGTGGAAGCATGAGAGGTGAGAAGATGAAGGGAAGGGATGGAGATAAAGGCGAAGACTAGGAGAAGGAGAGGGGATGGGACGCAGAGGGGCGGGAGGGGGAAGAGGGTGGGATTCGGGAAAGGAAGAGCAAGGGAAGAAGGGAAGCGGACGCCGGCCGCAGGAGGCCGGAGGGACTTCCCTCGGAGGGCGGCGCCGGAATAACGGAGCCCTCCCAGCTGCAAGCCCCCGGCCGGGCGGGGCGAGCAGCCAGCCCGGAGGCCCTGGCGCTGCGGGCAGGTAGGCGCTGGGCTCCTCCCCGGCAGCCGCAGTCCCTGCCTGCGGAGAGAACCCCGACTTCACTTACTCTCTCCGACCACGGCTTTGAGGCCAATGGGTGCCATCGCGCTGCGCGAGTTTTCGGGCTCCGAGCCTCCTCACGCGACGCCCGCGGACACCGCCGCCTCCCCGGGTAGGCGCGCTCTGCTGGCTGCAGCCCGCCGCCCTAAAGCCGCTCTAGGGACCGAATGACGCTCGGACTCCGCGCGGGGGCGCCGAGCGAGCCAGAGCGAGGCTGCCGACCCGCAGGCGAGCGCGCGCGGGGGCGGGGCCAGCCGGGGGCGGGGTCTCGCTCCAGCGGTCAGCGTCACCCGCGCGCCTACGCCAATCGCACTACGGCCCGAGGGCTCGGCCCCGCCCGCCGAGATGCGGCTGGGCGCGAGACGGCCTCTGGCTGGAGCGAGAGCCGCGCCCTCCCCCTCACCTCACGCGCCGCGCGCCCCCGACAAGCGCGCGCTCCTGGAGCGGGAGGTCCTAAAGTCCCCAGCGCTGCCTCCGCAACTGAATCCCTGGCCACAGGCTACTCACACTCTCCATCTTCCTGCAATCCCGCAGGTTCTGTTTTTCCTCTTTTTGGTAGCCTTTCATTCTTCCCCTTCCCATAGAGGGCACTCGGAGGCTAGATCTTTTATTAGTTATATGCACAGCCACAATGTAAGGTGCGGTTGGTTTATCGACACCATCTCTGTCTCTCCGGGTATCTATCCATAAATTCACCTGTTAGGTGTTAAGCTCCATGCTAAGCCCCTGACATGAATCATCGCATTAAATTCTCACAATAACTGAGCATTGTTTTCCATCTTCATTTTCGGATGAAAAAAACAGGCCCAGAGAACTGAGCGCTAGACTTGCTCTTGGGCTGTGTATCATTTAGTAGCAAGTACTTATTGGTATCTCCCTGCTGCATGTACGCTGCTATTCTGGGCATTGGAGCTACAGCTGTGTACAAGGCAGACTCAAATCCCAGTCTTTGGGCACTGAGAGTCTAGAATTTTTAACTCCCAAATGTGATAAGAACATGCTGTGGGACTACGTTGGTTCCAGTATCTCCTTCCTGGAGTCCACATTTATCAAAGCACTCCCATACCCCTTGGTCAGGCACTCTGTCATTTACTTTCACAGCCCCTTATCCTTGTCAGTTTTTGCAGGAATTTCTTTGTTGATGGGGGAGATTATTTTTGAACTATGGGACAGGGCTCAACTCTGACTTTAAAAAATGAAGAGTCCCTTAAAAATTAAAAAGGATAGGAGAGCCAGTAGTTGCAAAATCAATAAATGCTCAGCATTTCAAACAGTTCTGTGAGCTAGGTCTTTTCCTTAATAGTATTAAGAAGTAGAATAGCCCCAGCTGGTGTGGCTCAGTGGATTGAGCGCAGGCCTGCAAACCAAAGCTATTACCAGTTTGAATCCCAGTCAGGACACATGCCTGGATTGCAGGCCATGTCCCCAGATGGGAGTGCACTAGAGGCAACCACACAGTGATGTTTCACCCCTCCTCTTTCTCCCTCTCTTCCCCTCTCTCTAAAAATAAATCAGTTTCAAATACATATATATATAATGTTTTACAGACAAGGAAGTTCAAATTCAGAGAAGATAAGTACTTTGCTAGTAAGTGACACAGGAGAGATCCAATTCTAGAATCTGAATTCTGAACCCTTATTTTGTACTGAGCTGTAAGTAAAGAAGCGGAGGCCTAAAGGAGGACTTTCCCAAGGTCATGCAGTGAACAATGAGGACAACAGGCTCGTGCCCGAGTTCAGCCATCAGCCCCAGGTCGTTTGACCATCTTCTCATCCTCACTCCAATATACCGCAACAGAAGCTTCCTACGGCTTCTCAGAGACAGAAAGTATTCATCTGTCATCTCTTTATGTCTGGGCTCAGCCTTTTACCCAAGAAAGATATTGATTGTCTCGGTCCTTTGGAGAAGAAGGAGACAGTTTGCAAATGTGAGGGAACTTAAGACGCATTTTTGATGCCACATGCCCCCTCCTTAGCCACCTGGCATATGTCAGCCGAGATGGCCCTCAAGGAGCTGGGATTCTAGCTGAGGAGAAAGAAAGGAATCAAGAAGTCACACACCTCAGTGAGTTATTGTTGCACTTAGTGCTGAAGTAGAAGGACAAGGGGCTGTGAAAGTAAATGACAGAGTGCCTGACCAAGGGGTATGGGGCGGAATGCAGTCCCGGCAGGCTTCCTGAGATGAATACAAGAGAACAAGAGGGAACTGGGAGAGTGTCCCAGGCAGATAGACAGAGGCACGAAGACCAAGTGCCGGAAAGGAGTTCTGCTTTTCCAGGAACAGAGAGAGGGCCCGTGTGACTAGTGGGGAAAGCCTCTAAGGGGCAGAGTGGGAAGGTCAGCCGCCCAGGGGTAGCCCGTGATGCAGGGCTCCAGGACTATTGGGTGGCCTGGAAATAAAATATAGCAGCTCCTTATTTTCTACAGAAGGAAAGAAAAAAGAAATCCTTTCCTGAGGATGTGTACCTGAGATGTTCACTCGCAGTGGCAGTAATTAGAGTGGGTGTTACTTTGAACAGGATGGTTGAAAGGGCCGGAGGGAGTTGTAGACAATGAGCTCACTCTGCACCCCTGACAGTGAGGTGGCAGACTGGTGTCTCTGTGGATGTGAAATCCAAGAGCTGACTCGAGATCTCCGGCATCTCTGAGCCTTGGTTCCCCTGTCTCTGGGACAGAGACAATGAAGCCTCAGGGCCTCTCCCACAGTGGCTCTGAGGGGCCAGGAGAATGACCTCCACTAGAGGGGAAAGTCTTCCCTCAGTCTTCACACAGCACTACCCTTAGCTCTGTATTCTTTACTTGCATATACATTTGATAGACGCCACACCTTGCAAAGGGCTCTCAAGTATTTTCATTGAAAGTTCACTATGGCCCCAGGTGGCCGGTGCTATTATCATTCCATTTTCCTGGGGCGCAAGGAGGTCAAGTCACTTGCCCAAGCTCAGGCGGGTCTACGTGCTGGCCTGGGTCACACGCTCTGACTTTCTGATGCCCGGGAGAGAGCGTCCAGCGCCCAGGCACAGCCCCAGTACCCTGACCTAAGGAAAGATTTGGTTGTTTGAACAGCTTGCTTGGAGTACCCAATCCAGAATTCTCGGGAGTCCGGGCCCAAGCGGGCCCACCACCCGGAGCCCGGCCCTGCATGAGGGCAGAACCAGGCCGTGCGTCCACTGGATGCTCGGGGCTGGTCCTCAGCGCAGCCCGCCCAGCGCGCGCAGGTGCGCCTGCTGCTGCGCATGCGCGGCCTGCAGCCTCTGCAGAGCCGATTGTGGGCTTGTTGCCGGGAGTGGGAAGAGTCCTGTGATTCACGGGTCCGTCACATGAGGGTTTGGCCAATGCGCCAGGAGCCACGCAGGTGGGAAGACCGATGCAGAGAGAAGCTGGGATCAGGCCAGAGAGGCAGGAAAGCGGCCTGGAGGGACTGAGACCTGAGGGAGAGTAACAAGCTAGCCAGAATAGGCAATGGGGTAGACCAAGATGAGACAAGTAACCGGGTGCAGTTGCCTCCACCAGACCTACTAATACCATGGACCCACTAACTTGGGTTCCCCCCCCATGCATACACCACACACCACACACCCAGGGCCTGTTGGAGAGCCCTGGGTCCAGAGTTTGACCTCTTCTCTGACCGTCTTCGGCTTGCACCTACCTCCCTGTTAAGCAGCAGCAGCTACATTTTTTTTTTCATGTTCACCTTCACCCTCTCCTCTTGGCTGGTGGGTCTTGAGATTCTGCCACATTCTCTTAGGGACAGTTTTTAAAGAGTTCAACAGATACTATTTATCTTTAATACTGGGAACCTAGTAAGAGCCCAGTGAATGAATGTTAGCTGGTAATAAGGTCGAAAGTTACATGCCATGAGGCTGTAAATACAGTGATGGGGATTTCAGTTGGCGCCTCTTTTGCTGTTGTGGACTCATTGGAAGAGAATGGAAAGGTAATTGTCTCCATCACAGCCACCCCGCTGAGCCATACCCTGTACAAAGAAAGAGCAGCTGGCCCTGAGTGCTTGTTTGGTACATTCTTTTTTTTAAAAGATTTTATTTATTCATTTTTAGACAGAGGGGAAGAGAAGGAGACAGGGAGATAAACATCAATGAGTGGTTGTGTGGTCCCCATACTGGGGACCCGGCCCACAACCCAGGCCTGTGCCCTGACTGGGAATGGAACTGGTGACCTGTTGGTTCACAGCCCATGCTCAATCCACGGAGCCACACCAGCCAGGCTCTCTTTGGTACATTCTTATCCCCAAGAATAAGTTAAAAGTTTTTGTGTTTGAGGTTGGAATACGTTATCAAAAAGGCTTCGTTTTCAAAATCCTAGGTAGGGTTCTCAAAATCAAAAGGCCAGGCGGACACGCGTAGCACCACGGATGTGCCCAACTGCAGAGCGCATGTCTCGCTCAGGGGGGCGGTGCTTACTTAGCTCCAGCCAGCGGTTCCCATGCAGTGAATAAGGGTCTCGATTGTAGAAGTTATGTGACATCTTCCACTGTAAGTGTTCCAGTAGATTATTAAATTTTTAATAACACCACAAAACACATCCACAGGCTGCATCCAGCCCCCAGACTACATGTATACAAACTGTGGGGCACTAATACCCTTTCCCCAAGCAGCAGGTTCCTGGAGAGGCACTGATTTCTAGTCAACTCACTAGAGCTCCCTAGTGCGCGGGGCTTTAGTCAGTGATAGCAGTGGTGTGAATGCCTGGGCACCAAGAATGAGGACCTTCCTGCTCAGCTTGGAGAGTCAGGAGAGAGTCCCTCTGCTCACCCTGGCTCTGGGGGGCATCGTGGGGGTGGGGCACAGTCCATTAAAAAGTGCCACCTCCTTTTGAATGGACTGGTGAACACCTGCAGTGGGAGCCTCTGAGGACAGCTGGTGCAGGCAGCTCAGCTTTGCTGGCACTGTGACAGCCCCACAGTCCTAGGATGTGCCCAAGAACAAGGAGGGAGCCGCCACCAAATGCCAGACATGAGCAGTCTCAGTGACCTCAGACAGTGGGGCCTTCAAACACATTTACTTCGATTTAGAAAAATAAAGAAATATGGCATCTGGCATTTTTTACACTTAGGGTATCAGAGAACAATTTCTGCCTTTGACCCGTTAAACTGTGGGATCCCAGAGGAAGGAGTTTCCATTCCTTCCTAGGGCTGGAAACAAAGGAGCAGTCAGACCACCAGCACCCTCCCCATCCTTCATAGCCCCTCCCCATCCTGCATAGCCCGCGACCACTCTTCCCTGCAGACTGATGGTGATGATGGTGGTGACGGCAAGCATACAGGAGGCATGCTGTTTGCCAAATATTCCAGGCTCTCTCTGTATATATCAACTCATTTATCCCTAACCATCGCCTGAGGCAGTTCCTATTATTATCCCATTTTACAGATGCGAAAACAGGCATTTGTCCCAGGTCACGTAGTCAGTAAGGGATAGGGCCAGGATTCACACCCGGGCTTGAGGGAGGTGAGGATGGGCATTAGAAAGCAGTGTTCTATGGTTTGGACTTCATTTCTCTTCTTATTAGAAGCCACAAGGAGGCTAGTGCAGTAGTTCAGGTCTGGGATGGTGGCATCCAAAGCTGGGGGAGGGAATAAAAGGACCAAACATACTTGAGATGAATAAAAATGACCCCCGCCATCTCCTGAGTACCTTTATGTGCCAAGTGTGTCATGCACAAGATCTCATTTAACCACCACCTCTTCCCTGAACTCTTATGAAGTGGGTATAATATTTATACCCATTTTACAGTCGAGAAAACTGAGACACAGCACAGAGCAAATTCCTGGCAGAACCAGGACTTGAACTGAGTATGTCTGAGCCCAAGGACAACTCTTAGCACAAGATCTCGGTAGCACCTCCAGACCTCAGAGCCTTTCTGGGCCAGACATAAATGTACACACTATGATTCCATGCACATGAAGTTTCTAGACCACTACACAATAGAACTCAGGACGATGATTATCTCATGAAGGTGGGGGTCAGGGAGGGTCACCTGGGAGGAGAGACAAGGAAGCACCCTGGAACTCCCTCCGGAAACATCCTGTCCTGACCTGGGTGGTGGTTCGTGGGTGCATCTTTATGCAAAAATCCCCACCCCCTTGGGAGTGGTGGGACTTAGATTATAGAGCATGAGGGAGATGGCGGCACTGCGGCACGGCTCCTTCCAAGGCTCTGTACCTAATTTTATGTTTGTAATTATTTCCTTTTTCTTAAAGAGAGCCCCCATATTGTCAAAGCTTCAGGCCCCATGATATCTGAATCTGCTCTGGCTCAGATGTGGCTGGGAGGTTGTTTGCTCCGTCATTAGATCCAAGGTGGAGTGATACTTATTAATACCTTAACCCTCACCCCAGCTCGTGACAGGGCGTTTTCGGTTCCTCATCACACGCGCCCCCGCTAGCCCTGTAGTGTGGAGCAGACCCCAGGAAGCTCTCAGTAGCCTGGGAAAGGAAGGGATGCCCACCCATCTCAGCTCAAGTTAAACACAGGCTGTCTTTCTGGCCCCTCCAGCTTCCTGCCTCCTCTCCTTGCCCTCCTCCCTCCCTCTTCTTTTGTCTACTGTCTTCCCACCTCCGCTTTCCCCCCACTCACTCGCCTGACAGCAGCCTCCTCCCCCCACCCCTCCCCCCACCCTGCATGGAGTCAGGGCCCAGAGCTTCCCCATGGCAGACGGAGAATGACTCAGCACTGAGGGAGCCAGGAGTCCCAGCTCAGGCTCAAGGGCTGCCTTGTTTGGTGGCCCCAGCCTGTCGCTTCTCCTTCGTGAACATCCGTTTCCCTGTCTCCCATTTAATGCATAGCCTGGGTCATGGGCTCCTTGTCTTGAGCCACAGTGGTTTCTAACTCTCCCCCAAGTTGGGAAGCAGGTAGACAAGGGGGTCCATCTTGGGGACCTGACTTCCCTCCTCACTACCTGCCCACCCTGGGGGTATCTCAGGTGCCACGTCATTGGGAAAGGAGAGGAAGCGGGCTGTGGGTGGGGTCTGATTGTGAACTAGCTCGGGACTCACTGCCCAGGCCTTTGGGGACCTCCCTGCCCCGTTATGCTGGAACTGCTCCTGTCTGCTGATGGCGGGGATGGGATGGGCGATTGTCCTCTTAACCCTCAAGCCTTCCCTCCCTTGCTTTCAGGCTGTGACCTTTCCTCCAGCAGCTGATAAGCTCCCCCCACCCCCAACACGTCACAGCCACGCCCTGTGCACGCGGAGGAGTGCTTGGCCATTGTTTAGTACACAAAACAAAAGTAGCAGCTGTTTCACTCCGTGGATCCCCAACAACCCGAAGCCATCTGTTTGTGACATCCCGCCCTGGGACCTAAACATGCCTGCTGCCTTCTCTGGCAAAAGTACAGCCACCCGCTATCTATTCAAGCGCATCACTAAGTAGTTCTTGCCCTGTTCTGCTGAAAGCCACAAGCGCCTTCCATGCCCCCAAACTTCCCACTGATGGGGCCTCATGGAGGAAGACAGGAGACAGAACTTTGCATTCCATCGTCCGCTTGGGTCACAGCTTGCTTTTTTCCCCCTGTGTGTTTTCTTTTGATTGCTTTAGAAATCACCTCTTTTACTCTGAAAAGGAATCTCCTGCTACATCAGCACACTCTCTATGAGACACTTTTCATATCTCACCTCACTACCCCCGTTGCTGGCCCAATCTCTGAATGGACCTCATGCTAAAAGAGTGCCTGTCTCCTTCCTTGAGAAGCAAGATCAAATCCTCTGCCCTTGCTATGCCGTTCGTTGTTCCTGATTCCTGCCTTGCTTCCCCTCCGACTACAGCAGGGAAATCCTGGATGGCGTGATTGGACGATAATGGGGTGGAGATTTGTGTATGTTTTCTTCACTCTTCATTACACAAGATAAAGTAGGCAGCCTTAAATATTTCTATTATTAATAAAAGACTAAAAACAAGTGAATTATGTATTCAACCCAAGAAATCGGAAAACAAGCAATATGATAAAAGAAAGAAGAAAAATAAGATGAAAGTTGACATTAATGAAATGGAAAAACTACTAAAAGAATACATAAAATTTGTTTGAAAACATACTTTGAGAAAAGCTTAACTGAAGGTAAGTCTGAGAAAAGAAAGCAAAGAGGGAAAGCAAAATGATGAGGTCCTGGCTGGGTAGTTCAATCAGTTCAAGCATCAGTCTGAAACACCAAGGTTGTGGGTTCAATCCCTGGTCTGGGCACATAGAAAAATCAACCAATGAAGGCCTAGAACAACACATCAGTGTCTCTCAAAAATCAATGATTTTTTTCATGTCCTATGTGTGTGCATGTGTGTTTGATTCAGAGAAGCAGGGCCGCTATTGGTGAAATAAAATAAGGAACTGGTAACGGGAACTGCCCTTTCGCAATCGTGGGTGCCGGTGACGCAGACTGTACAAGGCCTCTACACCAGCCGGGAGTAGGAAAGGAGAGCTGGGTGTGTTGGGGGAGAGCAAGAACACATCTGTTTCTCACGCTCGCCAACCACAATGACACAGGTGACCTACAGGACATCTGGTGTCCTTTGCTGCAGAGACGCACACATACCTGGCTCAGGACTCAGAGAAACTGAAGGAGGAGACCTAGCAGGAATCAGAGAAGACACATACCCAGGTGTGGCCCAACACCAATAATAAGGCAAGTTAGCAGCTCAGTAACAACCACGTGCCAGCTACAGGAGAGCCTGAGGCCTTCCACCAAAGGACAAAGCACAAAAAGTGGCCGCTCCTTCCAAATCTTGAGTGAATTTAACTTGTGGCCAACCTTCCTTGAAACCACACAGGGAAGAGAATTCTAGGAAATTTGGTTCCCGCTAAGTTGACACAGTACAAAGTAGAGTATGACCATGTATGTGTGTGTGTGTGAGAGAGAGAGAGAGAGAGAGCACACGAGTGTGATGAAATATTAACAACAGGTGAATCTAGATAAACAGCGATCAACCTTTTTGTCGATTTGAAATTTTTAATAGAAAGCTGGAGGTGAAAAAAGGCACTAGGCCTAGATGGTTTTACAACTGAGTTTCATCTAAGATCAGATTATTCCTTTTATAAAAACTATTCTAGGTTATAGAAAAATATGGAATGTTCCCAATCCATTTTACATTACTTTAATCCCAAAACACATTTTTAAAAAAGAAAAACCACAGACCATTCTCACTTTTGGGTACCCTCTTCACCCTCAAGAAGAAGATTTTGTCACTAGGAACACAGTCCACTTAATTCACTACATAAACAGAGTAAAGAAGAAAAAACAATAACTTTTTTGACCAGAAAAAAATGTGTAAGTATGAGTGAGTGCTGGTATCATGCTCTATACACCGGGAAGTCTACAGGTTTATACAGTGGAACTCCTGCCCTTCAGGAACTCAGAGGTTTCTTGTAATTGGGTGTTCAGTCAATCAGAGGACAGTGTAGGAGAAACAGCGATCGGGTGCTAACGGGAAAACAATTACGTTCCAAATGGAGTGGCATAAAGAGTGAGGGTGAATGAGGACTCGGGGCTGAGATGTTTGAGCTAGAAATGAAAGGTGAGCTCCCAGCCCCTTACAGATAGGAAGACCAAGGCCCAGAGAGGAGAAAGGACTTACCCAAGGTCACAGAATGCCCACCCAGCCTGGTCAGCGTCTACTTTAAGTAATTCCACAGATCCTGAAAGCAAGGGCCGAGCTGGGAAAACTTTCCAGAACTGGGCTGATGCCACCCCCTGCAGGTAGGCAGGAGGAACTGCAGGACCCTGAGGGCCAGGAGTAGGGTAATGGCATCTTTTTTTCCTTTTGCCCCAGGCTCCAATATGACTGGTACAATACTGTGATGAATCTTTGTTTCGTTTAAAAAATTGGTTCATCATGGGATGTTTGGCACTAATTTTAATTTTAAAAAAGTATTCAATCAGCCCTGGCCAGGTAGTCCAGATGTGCCAAGGTTGTGGGTTCCACCCCTGGTCAGGGCACACACAAGAAGCAACCAGTGAGCGCATCAATAAGTGGAGCAACAAACCCATACCTGTTTGTCTGTCTGTCTCTGTCTCTCTCAAACCAATAAATAAATATTTAAAAATATGTTATATCAAGGCCCTGGTTGTGTCGCTCAGTGGATTGAACGCGGGCCTGTGAACCACACGATCGCGGTTCGATTCCCAGTCAGGGCACATGCCTGGGTTGCAGGCCAGTTCCCAGCAGGGGACTCACGAGAGGCAACCATACATTGACGTTTCTCTCCCTCTCTCCTTCCCTTCCTCTCTAAAGAAGAAAAAAAACACTTAACAACATATCCAGCAAATTGTGCCATGATTTTCTGTAAGCACAAGGCAGATAATAAAAGTGTGTGTTAATAAAGCCACTTCTCTACCCTTTTCAAGAAATGTTATATCAAATAATTATTTATCTTGATTTTTAAGGTTTTTGGCAACCCCATCCTTAAATTTTGCACCCTAGTATAGAACCTCATTTCCTTCCATTCCCATTCCTCCCCCAGCCCAGTGCGGGCATCTCATCAGAGATCCTCACCTCTTCTGTAAAAATGCAGGCAAGGCCCTCCCTCCCTCTTCTTCCCTCCCTCCCTCCCTCCCTCCCTCCCTTCCCAGCTCCTCCACGCCACATGCTGCATTAAGAAGACAGGGAGTGTTTCTGCTCTCAGGGAGTCGTTGAGTAAGGAGGCATATGAAAAATTTAAAAGGAAAAAGTCTTACACGAGCTTTTTAAAAATATTTTATTTATTTATCTTTAGAGGGGAAGGGAAGGAGAGAGGAAGACAAACATCAATGTATGGTTGCTTCTTGTGCATCCCCTGCTGGGAACTGGCCTGCAACCCAGGCATGTGCCCTGACTGGGAATCGAACCACGATCCTGTGGTTCAAAGGACCACACTCAATCCACTGAGCTACACCAGCCAGGGCCTACAAGAGCTTTAAATGGCCAAGAGAAGGATTGCATCTGGGACCATGGGAGGAAGAGTTTGGATGGGTCCGTCCCAGCTCCCACCCATACCTGCTCCCTCTTCTACGTCTGAACTGCAAGTAATAAGTCAGCAAGCACTCACCGTGTGCACAGCAATACCCAGCAAGCATTCACCCTTGTGACAGAGGCACCACTTTTACCTTCACGTACAAATGAGGCACCTGAGGCTCAGAGACGCAGTCATTTACTCAGAGTTCCATAGCTGGTGAACCGCAGAGCAGTGATTCCCCTGAGGTCTGCCCGACTCTACACTCATTCTTTTATTTATTTAGTTAGTTAGTTTGGTAGTCAAATAATCTGTCATTGAAATCTTTTCCTTTGTAGTTCTTAGTTAGCCAGGCATTCCATTGTACCGCCGTTGACGTCATCTATGATGTCACGAGGGTGGTGGCCATCGACACCGCAGCCCGCAGGCTGGGCCGCCCCCAGGATCTCTTCAGTGGCTCTAGAGAGTCCAAAAGATCGTTGACACATCTGCTGGGCAACGTTGACAATCTCATTAAAAGTGATATTTTCACTGTGCTTAGTGGTTTGGGGTGTGTTTTCTTTCTTTTATTTTTATTTTTATGTATTTAATTTTTTGCTTCTTTCTGTCTTGGGGGGGTTCTCTGAGGGCTTTGAGGGCAGAGGCAGGAGGCACTGCCTCCCCTGGGCCTGTCTGTTCTGAACGGTCAGTGTCACCGTCATCCTTAAACCCTTCCAATCACTGGTCTCTTTGGCAATGTCATCACCAATCTTGTTTGGTGATAGACCCAGGAGATTGATCTTGAAGGCCAGGGCAGACGTGGCATTGACTTCCCCACTGGGGCACCTCAGGTACGTGACTTTGATCTCGGGATTGAACTTGGGTGGCGTGGTAGAGGCAGCTGGTGTCAGATGAACCTGGATGGACTCAGGACAACTGAAGAAAATCACACCTATGGACGCCGAATCTTGTCATCATTAGGCCACATTTGTTTATTCCACAAATATTTTTGCATGCCTGCTCTCTGAGAGGACTTGTTTTAGGAGCCTGGGACACAGTAGTGAAGGAAATGGTTAATGATTTCTCCCACATCCTGCAGCATTCACTCTGGTAAGGAAGATAATGAATAAACATGTAATGAAAAAAACAAGGGAAGTTTGGATAACAAAAGGTGTTATTAAAACACACAAAGGTAATGGCCGAAAATCTGGGTTGTCAGGAACCTCCCTGAAGGGGGCATTTGAGAGGGGACCGGAATGCTGAGGGATCTACCAAGTGGATATCTGGTAGAAAAGTGGTTCAGACAGAGGGAGCAGGGAGTGCCAAGGCCCCGGGGTAGGAGGACGATGGGCACGTGTGCAGAGGATATTGTTGTGGCCGAAAAACAGTGAAGGAGGGGTGGGGGGGAGGTGATGAGGTCTGGGGCCAGGTCACGGAGGGCTTAGTAGGCCATGATAAGGAGCTTGGCTTTTATTCTGGGAACAATGAAAAACCATTGGAGGGATTTATGCGGGAAGGTGGTGGCATGTGAGTCACAATTTTCAAAGACCACTCTCGTCTATGGTTTCTAAGCCTCAGCACTTGGCATCAGGGCGCTGTGGGATGTTCAGCAGCGTTCCTGGCCTCCACCCACTAGATGCCAATAGTACACTCGCAGTTGTGATAAGGCCGTTCAGCCGCTTTTCTGACCTCCACCCACTAGATGTCAGTAGTACACTCCCAGTTGTGATAACCCATGGTGTCTCCAGACATTGTCAGACGTCCCCAGGAAGGGCAAATATTGCTCCCAGGTGAGAGTGACTGCTGTAGTCATGAAAGCCAAGGAGGACAGTGGAAATGTCCCCAACTGACAGAGCCTGCCGAGACAGGGCTGCAAAGTCCTGCACCTGATCTTAGACCACACCCTGCACTGGAGAAGGAAGAAGGCCGGCAAGGTGCTCCTGGGTCAGTGAATAACACAGGGGTGGGGACGGCAGGGTAAAGAAAGAGGATTGAATGGGTACTGACCTGACTGAAGTTGAAAGCTGCGCTGTGGCTACGTACGAGAAGACCCCCATGTTTGGTGAATACACGCTGGAGTGTTTAGGGATAAAGAAGCCTGATGTATAAAGTCTACACTCAGATGATTCTGGAGAAATTATGCACATCCATACGTGTAACTTGAGACTGTTATGTATGTGTGTATGTACATAAAATCCCATGCTGTGTGTGTATGGGTCTAGAGACTGACAGATACATTGGTATATAGCTAGGTTGCCCTGATATAAAATAATAGTTCGAGTGAAGGATATACAAATATGCTCTTTGTACTATTTTTATTCTTGCCACTTTCCTGTATGTTGGAAATTACTTCCAAATAAAAAGCTTCAGAGGTCATCTACTCTATGTGTGACTGGTGGGCCCTGAATTGTACAACCCCTTGTGAAGCTCTGTGCTGCCTGCCCTGTGACCCAGCGGCTCCACTTCTGGGCATGTGCCTCATAGGAGTGACTTATGTTGGCCAAAAGCCTTGTACCGGAAGGAAGGTACATAGCAGTGTATTTTTTCCTTTTTTTAAAGATTTTATTTCTTTATTTTTAGAGAAGAAGGGAAGGAGAGAAGGAGAGAAATACCAATGTATGGTTGCCTCTCGTGCATCCCCTGCTGGGAACTGGCCTGCAACCCAGGCATGTGCCCTGACTGGGAATGGAACTGAGATCATGTGGTTTGCAGGCCTGCACTCAACCCACTGAGCTACACCAGCCAGGGCCATAGCAGTGTATTTTTAAAAATATTTTATTTATTTACATGTTAGAAAGAAGGGAAGGGAGAGAGAAAGAGAGGAAGAGAAATATCAAGGTGCAGTGTCCTCTCACATGCCCCCAACTGGGGACCTGGCCCACAACCCAGGCACATGCCTGGATTGGGAATCGAACTGGCAACTTTTTGGCTCACAGGCTGGTGCTCAGTCCCCTGAACCTCACCAGCCAGGGTGCAGAGTATTCTTAATAGCCCCAAACTGGAAACAACCTACATATCCCTCAGAAGTGGAACTGATAAATGGATGGTAGCTCACTTACACATTGAATACTGCCCAACAACAAAAAACAATGTATAACATGACACCAGGGGTAAATCTCAAAAATATGATGCTTCGCGTAATGAGCCAGAAACAAAAGACTGCACATTACATGGTAACTTTGTTTCTTTCACTTTAACAACAGGCCAAACTGACCTATGATGATAGACATTAGAATACTGGTTATCTGCCCTGGCTGGTGTAGCTCAGTGGCTTGAGCACGGGCCTGTGAAGTAAAGGGTCGCCAGTTTGATTCCCAGTCAGGACACGTGCTTGGGTTGCAGGCCAGGTCCCCAGTGGGGGACCCATGAGAGGCAACCACACATTGATGTTTCTCTCCCACTCTTTCTCCTTCCCTTCCCCTCTCTATAAAAAATAAATAAATAAAATACCAAAAATGTATCAAGCTGAGCACTTAAGATTTGTACAATTTACTGTATGTATCTTAGATAAGTAGTAGTAGTAATAATAATAATAATAATAATAATAATAAAAGATTGCCCTAGCTTCTTTGCAGTGGCCTGGACAGACAGCAGAGAAACTGCCTGAAAGGCTGTGACAAAGACTGGGGAAAAGCAGGGAGGGAGGAGCAGCCTGGAGCAGCCACAGGGTGAGTGGCAGAGATGGAGTGAAATGAGAGAACGAGGGGGCTCCCGGGGGATCCCTGGTGAACGATCGGGTGGGTGGTGGTGCTGGTGACTGAGCTGGGAGGCCTTGGGCAGGAGCAGGACCTGAGGACCCCCTACTCTGTCCCCATTTCTCCAAGTCCTGCAGGAGTCGGATTTCCATCTGGTCACCACTAGAGGGCAATGGGTTCCTTCCTGGAGGACCAGGCAGCCTGAATCCTGTTCGGAGGTACCTGCGCTGTGCAGCCTGGTTGCTGAGGGGCCTCTGAGCCACCCACAGACACTGTGCTCTGTCCAAGTAGATAAGTAGATCGTGTAGGATGGGGAGGGAAGGAAATTACATCCTAACACCTTGGAACCTGAAAATCGTGACTCCAGTCCTTCCTTCATGCTCAGGATGGAGCCGGGCTCCTGAAGGTGGTCACAGGTCTAGCTGCCAACACTGTCCTCCTCACCTGCTCCCCGCTTCACCGCAGTCCTGCTTCCCAGAAGGGACGTGCTGCCTGCAAATGCCCCCTGTCACACTTGCTGCGCCTTCAGCCTGACCTCTGGGCATCCTTCACACCCCTTCGGGATCGCTTCCTCCAGGACCCCTTCCTCACCCAACATGTGGGTCAGGCTTGCCCCCTACTTCTCCCATCATAGCCCTTTCTCCCTAAATGGTGTCAGCCCATCTCCCTGTCTGACTCCTCAGCTCCCCTGTGGCTCTGAAAGGTGGGACAGGGCCGAGCACGGGTCCATATCCTCCAAGAATATTTGTTGAATGAAGGAAAGAACAGATGAGTGAGTGAGTGAGTGAATCTGAGGTTGTAAGAGGATAGCACCTCAGTTAACCCACCTGTGGTTTCCAAGTTAGACACCTGGGTTTCAGTGCTGCCACATGTGAGCTGTGTGACTGTAGCAACTGTCTGAACTCTGGGGCCCAGCTGTTATACAGATTCAGTGATATGATGCATGTCAGTCTCTTAGCCTAAAATCTGCACGTAGCCTGTGCCCAATAAAAACAAGAGAAGTTTTTCTGGGTAAAAGAAAAAGTAAATGTATATGTGTGTTAATGATGCCTGTTCATGCTGTACAATAAACTGTTAGCTAATGCCAAGGAGTGAAATTGGGAGAAGAAACAATTTTCATTGTACTTTATGTATTTCTGTAGTGGAATGTCTTACCTTTACGTGTGTTTTACTTTTGTAATAACACAAAGTTTAAAGGAAAAATAAAATCCAGTGAGCATATGAAAGAATGCCGAACACGATGAGTCGTTAGTCGTGAGAGAAACACGAAACAAAACCACGTGAAACATACTGCTCGTCACCAGAAAGGCTAAAAGTAAAAGGCTTGACGGTAACAAACTTGGCGAGAATGTGGAGCAGCTGGAGCTCCCGGACATGGTTGGTGAGGGTGTAAGACGGCAAATCCATTTCGAAAAAATGGTAGATGGTTTGTAGTAGTAAGCTGTACTTCCCCTCTGAACCAGAAATTCCACTCCTAGCTATGACCCAGGCACCGGGAGAAATGGAAATCTGTGTCCACAAAAGACTTGTAACAAACGGTTGTAGCCTCGCCCTGACTGGTCTGGCTCGGTGGGTTGGGTTGGGTGTCGTCCCCCAGACTGAAAGGTAGCCAGTTCGATTCCCGGTCAGGGCACATGCCTAGAGTGTGGGCTGAGCCCTTAATCATTGTGTGTGTGTCCCAAATATGTGAACAGAACCGATGCTCCACGGAGCCGAGCCATCTGTGGCTGGTGGCACCAAACACCCTGGCACCCTGTGCGCCCCCCCAGGGCATGTCAGCTCCAGGGCACTGGGCCTGATGATAAGGGCCCGGGTGACCTGGAGAAGACCCTGGGGTTTTCTCTACCCACCCTGTGCGTGCTCCCAACTTGGGGTTCTGATCTTGCCTCTCTTGGGGCTTTTAGGTCCCAGGCTCCTCCAGGGAGCGCCGGCCCAGAGGTGCCCCCAGGAGTTCCGTGGGATCAGGAGCCTAGGCAGGTTGGTGTGGGAGGGCCGTGAGCAGGGACAGCTGGGCCCGCCAACCTGCAAACTGAACTGCACCCTTTGGCCCCACAGGCAGGACCAACCGCACGTGGGCTTCTAGCGGGTGCACCCCCATTCCGTACGGTGCGGCTACAATACCTGCGAGGTCTTCCTTGGAAGAGACGAGTCTTGGAGAGCTGCTTCCTGGCTCGATTCTGAGCGACAGTCTGAAAACAAGGATTTTCACAAGGTCAGACGGGCTCTGCTGCATCGGAGGGGGACTGAGCGTGGCCGTGTTGGTAATCGGCAGACTGGATGGCTGGGAGGACAGTTATGGCCATGAAACCCAGGAATACGTTGGGGTCTACTCCAGATCACAGCCACTTCCTTCCCAGTGCCCAGGGGACTTCTGTGACCAAGAAATAATGGTTAAGGATGACAGAGCAAAAATAGTAGTCACGGCCCATCGCCACCGTGTTCATTCTGAAGTCAACACCCTGAACGAGGCAGGCACGTTACCCCGACTTATACACGAGGGAGCGGAGGGGCAGTGAGCTGAAGGGGCTCTCCCAGTTCAGAGGTAGCAAGTGGTGGAGCAGGGCATCAAACCCCAGAGACTTTGAACCCAAACCGTGTATTTTTTTTATTCTCACCTGAGAACGTGCTTATTGATTTTGGAGAGAGGGGAAGGGAGGGATAGAGAGAGGGAGCGAAACGTCGATCGGTTGCCTCCCATATGCACCCTGACTCAGGACCAAACCCACAACAAACCCATGTGCTCTGACTGAGAATTGAACCTGCAACCTTTTGGTTTATGGGATGACCCTCCAACCAACTGAGCCACACTGGCCAGGGCCCAAACCAGGGTTTTTAATCATCACATAGCTCTCCTCCAGTTGCTCTCAGAGAGGCAGGAAGCAATGGGCTCGGTATGGAGATTGGCACCTCAGTATTATTATTATTTTCAAAAAGCATTAATTAAGCCCTGACTGGCGTGGTTCAATGGGTTGGGTGTCGCCCTGCAAACCGAAAGATCGCAGGTGTGATTGCCGGTCAGGGCACATGCCTGGGTTGTGGGCCGGGTCCTGACTGGGGGCGAGAGAGGCAACTGATACATGTTTCTCTTGCACATCATGTTTCTCTCCCTCTCTTCCCCTCTCTCTAAAAATAAACAAATAAAATATTTTTTTAAAACCGTAGCATCTTTATTTGTAAAAGCCCCAAACTGTCAGCAATAGGAGAATGGATAAACACTCCGTGGTGTGCGTCTATGGTGGAATACTGCCCAGCAACAACAGGAATGATTTACTGACATAGGCGACAGCGTGGCTTACTCTTGTGGACATAATGCTGAGTTAAAGACACCAGGCACCAACGAAAGTGTACTGCGTTGTTGTTTAATGTCATTTACGTGAAGTTCTAGGGCAAGCGGAACTGAGTTATGGTGATAACAGTCAAAATAGTGGTTGTCTTTGGGGAACGGGGCCTGGCATAAGAGGACCCTGGGGTACTGGGAATATTTTGTGTCTTGATCTGGGAGATGGTTGCACAGGTGTGTACATGGATCAGAATTCATCAAGCTATGCACAAATGTTCACAACAGCTTTATTTGTAACAGCTTAACACTGGCAATAACTCAAATGGTCATCAACAGGCAAATGGATAAAGAAACTGTGGCGCACCCACAGGCTAATACAAGCCAGCAATAAGAGGGAATGGGCCATCAATACACACAACAGCAGGGGTGAATCTCCAAATAATGATACCGAGTCTTTAAGAAGCCAAACAGAAAAGAGTGATACTCTATGATTCATTTGTATGAAGTTCTAGAAAATGCAAACTGTTGTAGAGCGACGGAAACCAGGTCAGTTGTTGCGTGGTTTGCCTGTCGGGTGGAGGAGGGAGGGAGAAGGACCAGGGGAACTTCTGGGGGTGCTGGTTTCTTATCTTCATTGTGCGGATGGTTTGCAGATGTACTGATATGCCAAAAATCATCAAATTTTACACTCTAAATGTGTACAGCTTACACTGTGTTAATTCTACTTCAATAAAGTTGCAAAAACATTTATAATAACTCATTGAGAATTGTGCATTTAATGTACATAAATTAGGCTTCAGTGAATAAAAGACAAGAAAAGGAAGAAACTGTCCACCTAACTCTTTTTTAAAGTATTTATTTATTTATTTTTAGAGAGAGGAAAAGGAAGGGAGAAAGAGAGGGAGAGAAAGATCCATGTGTGAGAGAAACATCCATCCGTTGTGCCTTGCACACCCCCAACTGGGTACCTGGCCCACACCCCAGGCAGGTGCCCTAACTGGGCATTGAATCAGCGACCTTTCTATTCACAGGCTGCTGCTCAGTCCACTGAGCCACACCAGGCAGGGCAAGGGTCTTTATTCCTTTTAAACAGCCCCACATCCATTCACAGGCATGGGTCTCCAGTCCAGTGGAGGAAACAGAAGACTCCCGATTAACGGGTTCAGACACCATGATTCTGCCTGGCTCCGCCAGTGGCTACTTGGGAAGCAGTGAAAACGTGTGTGCGTCCATTTCCCCCTCTGTCCTACCAGTGGTGAGTAGGGCTTTGGGGTGAGGTAGACCCGGGCTGTAAAGCATGTTTCCCGACTTCCCACCCTTGTGACTGCCCTCCCCTCTCGGACCTTTCGTTTCCTCCTCTGCAGAATGGAGATAGTGCCAGTGCCAGGCCACCGTGGAGATAACACATCCACAGCCTGGCCACGCGGCCGACACGCAGGGGCCGCAGGGTGGCATGCCCATGTCGTTACCATCATGATCACTAAATGAGGGGTGAAGACAACAGCTGCATCCCTGGCCAGGGAAGGTCCAAGCCTAGTGAGACAATGTGTCTTTTTAAAATTCAATTTATTGGGGTCATATCGATTACTAACATTATATTGGTTTTGAGTGTGTCGTTCTATAATACATCATCTATAGATTGCATGCTGTTCACCCACCAAAGTCAAGTCTCCCTTCATCACCATGTATTTGACCCCTTTACCTTACAGACTGTAACTGCCTCCTCCTACCCCTTTCTCTCTGTAACCATGGTCTTGTTGTCTGTACATGAAGGTTTTGGATTTTTTGGTCTCGTTAGTTGATCTGTTTCTTTCAGTTTTACTTCTTGACTTTTTCTGTCCGATGTTTTGCTTTGCATGATATTCTCAGGATCCACCCATGTGTCCAAATGGCAGTACGTCATCCTTTCTTGCGGCTGGGTAGTGTTACACTGTGTATATATACCACATCCTCTCTATCCAGTCATCACTGATGGACACCATGTCTTAGCCACTGTGGATAATGCTGCAGTGAACATAGGGGTGCAGATATCTTTATGAATAAATGTTTTCACGTTCTTCTGGTAGATACCCAGATGGATTGCTGGGTCATATGGTAGCTCTGTTCTTATATATATTTTTTAAGGGTAAGTAAAACAGAAAATAAAACCCAGTGAAGAAACCCACAGGCTACTTACTCAGCTATTGGATAATCCAGGATGCCTCCAGGTCATTGGTGGGTCTAGAACTTATCAAGTTAAGGACTCGTAGGGAGGGGAACTGCAGGTTATAAGAGCATTACCAACCAAGGCCAAGGGACTGTTCAGAAGAGAGCTCAATGGTAAAGTGAGAATTTAACTCAGGTGTGCAGAACTTGACCATAGATTAAGGATTCCCTTTTCTGAGATAGAGACCAACTCAACATCTGTTTAATCGTATCTGACGCCTAATGCAAAACCCAGTAGCGTGGAGGAGGGAAACCCAGTTGAGAGCTGCCCAAAGAGCTGGAATTAGTCAAGCTGCTTTACACAATACAGCGTGGATGCTTACACTAAAGCACGTTTCACTCAAGCTTCCCGATTAGCACTAGACAGGGGCCTAGCCTCAGTCCGTCTTTCCTACTGTGGGCGCAACCAAAAGGGACATGAAGCCTCCAAACGCAGTCAGGTACAGAGATGAGAAGGAAAAGCGGACCCAGAAAGGCAGGCTCAGGCCAGCTGGGAGTCCAGTTATGCTCGGTCCCCTCTTCCCGCTGAGCACCAGGCTGGCGGCAACCCAGATAGAGCGTCTGGATCTCTCAGCACATGCACTCAGATGGCGCGTTGGGGCCATCACCACTGTTTTTTGAGGAACCTCTCCACACTATTGTCCACAGTGGCTGTACCAGTTTATGTTCCCACCCGCAGCAAACGGGGGCTCCTTTTAACCTACAACCTCTCCAACACTTGTTATTACTTATCTTGTGGATACTAACATTTTAACAGGAGTGAGGTGGTATCTCATTGCAGTTTAGGTTTGCATTTCCATGGTAGCCAGTGAAGTTAAGCATCTTTTCGTGTATGAGAAGGAGGCAATGTATCTTAAAACTGGCTGGCACCTTGGGAGGTGCTTCTGAAGTCAGAACAATCCTCTTCACAGTGTGTCCAGGCAGCAGAAGGGCTGCAGCCCTGCATCTGGGGGTGTGGGGAGAGCATTTTGTCCCAGGGCAGGACTGGCCACCTCAGCAGAATGCTCAGCATCTCTGACCTTCAGGCACTAAATGCCAGTCGAGGTCTTTGCCCGCCCCCACAGACACCAGCCGTAGTGATGATGAAAAACACCCCTCTACACACATTTCCAGGTGCATCCTGGGAGGAGTAGCATCCCTGTGTCTGCCTCATCTCTCAGGGCTCCCTGCAGAAGCACACAGGGCAAGCCCTCTGCAGAGCTGCCCGAGCGACTGGGCGTCAGGGACTGAATCCAGTCTGCGCTGCGCCTGGGAAGCCAGCTGGGGCCCTGGCTCGAGTGACTGTTGTCATTGAGTTGGCCGCTCCTCACAGACGTGCTGTTTGGGGTGGGACAGCCCAGTCCTCGCATGCCCCCTGTCCTGGGTCGCTGATCAGTCCTCGTTCACGTAGCAGCCACCCTGGGCACTCTTTACAGCTGGCTCTCTCTCTCTCTCTCTCTCTCTCTCTCCTCCACTCTCCTTCCTCTTGGGCTTTCTCTCTCTTCCTCCCCAGCAGTGAGCAACAACAGCTTCTGTCCTCCAGACTCTGTTCCCTAGGAGGGTGGACGCCAGGTCTCTGTCACCCCTGGGACACACTGGCGTTCAGAACTCAGGATTATTCTCATTCTGTCTGGAAGGCCCGATGAACAGAAATCAGCAAGACTGAAGGGAGGGAGCAGAGGGGGACCAGGCTGTGTGGAGGCGGCCCCACCCCAACGGGCCGGCCCAACCTCACCACAAGCTTAGTCACTCTCCAGGCTGGGTGGTTAGCGCTGCCGCCCTGGCCAGGCCCTGAATCACTGGCTGGTGAGGGGTAGCTTCAGCCCAGCAGGAAACCAAGCCTGACATGGAAGAAATGGGTGGGGGTTGGTGAGTCTGAATCCCCTCCTGGCTGAGCCTAGAGGAACTGGGAGTGACTGTTACCACGGGCTCAGCAGCGAACATCTCTCCCGGACTTGCCCGGAAGTCAGGAACTGGGCCTGGCTCAGGGACCCTGCTCTGGAGGGTGGGGTTAGGTGGGTGGCCGGGCTTGTGCACAGGTCACCGTGATACAAGGGTCTGCCTGTGTGTGCTATTAAAAGGAACACGTACTTGAAATTATATATAATTTTTCATTATTTACTTTTTTATTATTTAAATGCAAGTATTTGAACAAAGCAATAGTAAGACTAGTTAACGGTGGCAATTAGCATTAATTAGTAGTAGGGCAAGGGTTTCTAGACCAAGATGTGGGACAGACCAAGTGCCAGGGAAGGCTGGCTGCTATAATCATTTCACCACGGCAATTTGTCACTGTGTGTCCGACACCTCAAAAGGAGGTTTATACTGGTAATTTCCATCTATAAATTTAGCTAATTAAGAAAATAAGCCTCTAGCCATAGGGAAATAGTTTAATGGGCCATACAATGGAATATAATGCAGACCTTAAAATTTAGTAGAATTAAAAATTCATTAGCATAAAGCCTGGCTGGTGTAGCTCAGTGGATTGAGCACGGGCCTGCGAACCAGAGTATCGCGGTTCGATTCCCAGTCAGGGCACATGCCTGGGTTGTGGGCCAGTTCCCAGCAGGGGACACATGAGAGGCAACCATACATTGATATTTCTCTCCCTCTCTCCTTCTCTTCCCATCTAAAGAGAAATAAATAAATAAATAAATAAATCTTTAAAAAATTCACTAGCATAGAAAGATGGTCATGCCCTGGCTGGTGTGGCTCAGTGGATTAAAAGCGAAGCCTAGAAACCCAAAGGTCACCAGGTCAATTCCCAGTCAGGGCACATGCCTGGGTTGTGGGTCAGTTCCTCAGCTGGGGGCGTGTGAGATGCAGCCAATGGATGTGTCTCTCCCTCTCTCTCTCCTTCCCTTCCCCCTCTCTAAAAATGAAATAAAATTAAAAAAAGAAAAATGTTCATATAATATTGCTAAGAAAAACAGAAACCGGTGGGAGAATAGCGGGCACAGTGGAGAAGCCTGGCTGGTGTGTGAGAGCCGGAAGAGCCCAGGGGACAGGCCAGGAGGACAGTGGTGCGTGGTGTGGTGTGTAGCAGCTCTGAAGCGAGCAGAGCTGAGTCGGGGTCTTATCTTTGCCTCTGACTTGCTGTGTGACCTTGGATGGACCTCGTGACCTCACTGAGCCTGTGTTTTCTCTCCTATGCCATGAGTGCCCTCCAGAAGGGGGCTGTGGGGAAGGTGAAAGAGGCAGAGCTGGGTACAGCGTTAGTCCGCAATGAATGGAAGCGTTGGTTGTTTTTATCACCCTTTTGTAATTATTTCTCACTCCCTGCCTATTTGCTGGCACTGGGACACTCCTTTGTCTGCCTTTGGGGCTGTTGGGTCCAACCCAGCATTGTGACCTGGGGAGGTGGTGAGCAGCCCCTTCCTGGAGGCCTGCAAGAGGGAGCTCTGCACGGCAGAGACGCTGTAGAAGAGATTCTGCTCTCAAATGGGGAGTCAGGTGGCGTGGCGGTGCAGGCGTGAGCCAGCCAAGTCACAGGGGCCAGGAGGAGGCCCACTGTCACATTCCCCTCCAGTGCCCAGGACAGCATTCTGCACATTGCAGGCACTCACCCAAGCACCCATTACACCTGACGTTAGGAATGTCATGTTGAATGAGGACAGTCCTGGTCATCACAGAGGAAGGTCTAAGCTAAACAAATAACCCCACGAAATAATGATAAATGTGCCGATCAAGAGGGAGATGCTGGGGTGGGTGGGGGCGGGAAAGACCTCTCTGATGAAGGGTGGTTTTAGCTGAGGTCTGAGTATATCTGGTGCTTGGCGGGGCAAAATGGGAAAAGGGAGTCAGCACATGCAAGAGCCCTGACAAAGGAGGGAGCACGCTAGTATGAGGATGTGAAAGGTCAGGGAAGGGCGAGGGGCAGAGGGGCGAAGGAGAGGCTGGCAGGGGCCCTCATGTCACCTTTAGGGTCTGCGTCTGACTTTGTCCCCAGGAGAGTGGGAACCATTGAAAGTTTGAAGCAGGGGAACGACATGATCATATTTGTGTTTTAGAACAATCCAGTTGGGTGCCAGTGAGGCACAAATGGGAGGCTGGAGGCTGGAGGCAGGAGGCCATTCAAGGACTGGGCAGTCGACCAGATGGTGGTCATGGGGCCTGGCCTTGGGTGTGGCGGTGCAGCTGGCTGCTGGGCGGAGCAAGAAGGGAGTTTAGCAGCTGGAGGCCAGGTGACAGATGAAACTGGCTGGGCTGAGGCTTGATCCACCACCACCCAACAGTCAATGACGAGGGTAGGTTCGGGCAGGGTGCCAGGCCCCCTTCCGCACAACGGGCCCTGCCAACTGGGTAAACAGAAGTGGACACATGATATTTCTTAAAAACAAAATCCTGATTCACTCACACTCCCTGTTGTTTACCTGAGGTGTTTGCTTTTTTTTTCCCCTCCTGGGCTATTTCAGGTCTGACAGGTTTGAGGGGAGAGCAGAGCTGGAGCTCAGAGCCAACTGGGAGAGAGAGGGACCAGTGAGTTAAGGAAGGTCCCTGTCCTTTCCGATGAGACTGGGAAGGGTCCTGGCCGGAGACCTTCCTGGATGTTCTGGGGCAAATCCCTTCCTTTCTCCTGGCTTCTGTCCAAGCTCTGGTCCCTACCTTCAGGATCCTTCCTTTCAGAGTAAAATATTATTATTCTTCATTTTTTGGGTCCTTCTTTCTAAATGTGCTATACAGCCCTGCAGGGAGTCAGGTAGGTAGAAGCCACTTTGTGACAAAGGACTGATGAATCAGAAGTTGTAGGGAGGGCGCAAGCCCAGCAGGTGGGCAGAGGGAACACCCCTCCCTGTTCTTAGATGTGGACCATTCCTGTCCTTTGTCCACAGGCCTGGTATCTTCCTGTAAGCTCCGTGGTCTGGGCCAAGGAAAGGGTGCGGGAGACCTGGTGGACAGAGCTGGCCCCTAGAGTCCTAGAAAAGAGGGCTTGAGAAATCCTTCCTATAGAAAGAATTCTTTTTTAAAATATTTTTATTTATTTACCTTTAGAGGGTTAGGGAAGGAGAGAGAAAGAGAACTATCAATGTATGGTTGCCTCTCATGTGTCCCCTGCTGGGAACTGGCCTGCAACCCAGGCATGTGCCCTGACTGGGCATCGAACTGCGATCCTTTGGTTCACAGGCCTGTGCTCAATCCACTGAGCTACACCAGCCAGGGCTGAATTCTTTTTAATTTAATTTTATTTTTAGTTTGTTTTTAAGACTTAGACCTCTGCCCCTGACATATTGAAATAGATTTTCTAAACGTGGGGCACAGAAATCTCTATTTTTAAAAAATATTTTGAATAGATTTTTTTTTGTGAGAGAGAGACATTGATTAGTTGATCATTTATTTATGCATTCACTGGATGATTCTTGTATGTGCCCTGACCTGGGATTGCACTCACAGCCTTGGCGTATCCAGACAACACACTAACCAGATCAGCTACCTGGCTAGAAAGTATTCTTAAAGACCAATAAAAAAGAAAAAAGATAGACATCCCAGTAGAGAAGCAGGCGGAGGGTATAAATTTTGTTAAGCCCCTACAAACAGCCAATAAATGCATGAAAAGGTGCTTTAATTACTCAGGACTAAACCTAAGCATCCCAAGGGCCTCAAGTGAGCGCCCTGCTCAGGCAGGGAGAACGTCTGAGGGGGCCCAAGCTTTGGCCCAGTCCCCGGCTCAGTCCCTTCAGGGCCAAGGTTGGGGCTGTGAGTGGCTCTCAGCCTGAGACCTTCTGCGGCAAACAGGATAAAACAGCTTCTTAAAGATAAGCCTGAACATGTAGGTGTGAAAGTTGGTGCCTGTGGTTTTTTACGTCTTTTTAAAGATTTTATTTACTTATTTTTAGAGAGAGGGGGAGGGAGAGAGAGAGAACTCCTCCAGCACGGGCCAGTCCCTAACTGGGGACCTCTCCCTTTGCCCTCAGCACCCACCCCAACCACACGGCTCAGGGCTGTCATGGCCTCTCTCACGTACAAAGACAAAAAGAGATTTTGGTGAAGAAGTTGTTCAAGATGGAGTCAGGACAATCATTGAAAAGAAAACACAGTTACCTTTAGGAAAGGTACCAATTATCCAGTGCATCTGTGTTCAATAACCCAGGCAACAGGGGAACCTGTGGCTCTGGAGAAAACTTTGTTCAACTCCTTGATCTGTTCCAGCTGTGAGATCCAAGAAACCCTGGGGAAGCCCGGGCTCGCTGAAGAAGCCATGTGACTGTCACAAGCTGAAGGTTTGTCAGGCATGGCTGCCTTATGAGGAAAATAAAGAGATGCATTTTGAAAACGAGAAAAAGAAGAAGAAAATAGCCTCAAGTGTAAGGGCAGGGGTTCCCAACATTTCAGAGTACAGAAATTCTTCTGATGTGTGACTTCCTGGAAATCTTAATCCTTTCCTGTTTCCTCATACGGTGCTGGTGACTGTATTCATTTTCTTTCCTTTAAGAAATGTCATTCTGAAGAAATGTCATTCTTCCCCTACTCAATGATCATAACTGGCCTGATTTATTTATTTATTTTTTAAAGAAAGATTTTATTTATTTGCCCTGGCTGGTGTAGCTCAGTGGATTGAGCACGGGCCTGTGAAGCAAAGGGTCTCCAGTTCGATTCCCAGTCAGGGCACATGCCTGGGTTGCAGGCCAGGTCCCCAGTAGGGGACACATGAGAGGCAACCACATTGATGTTTCTCTCCCACTCTTTCTCCTTCCCATCCCCTGTCTCTAAAAATAAATAAAAAAATATTTTTAAAAAAGAAAAAAATATTTTATTTATTTATTTTTAGAGAGAGTGGAAGGGAGGGAGAGAGAGGGAGAGAAACATTGATGAATGAGAGAGACATGGATTGGTTGCCTCTCACATGCCCCCAACCTGGGGATCCAGCCCGCACCCCAGACATGTGCCCTGACCAGGAATCGAACCGGTGATCCTTAGGTTTGAAGAAGGACGCCCAACCCACTGACCCAATCAGTCAGGGCCTGGCCTGATTTATTAATATAAAGTAGTGAGATGCTGACAACTTTTAAAGAACTTTATAATCTTCCCAGAATAAAGCAAAAAACCCCAAAAAACTGGATGCTTTGGTGCCCCAGGAGCCTCCCACTGGTCCTAGGCAGGGGCGCTTCTCCCCTCTTACCTACAGGTGTGCCTGGCTCCAGGGTCCCTAAGGGCTCTCCCCTGGCACCCCATACCTACCTACCGAGTGTTTAAATAATGATTGCTCTGTGCATACAACAGAATATCGTCTTTTAACAGTCTTCACAATCGGTGATTCTTCCAAAAGAGAAATGGTGAGAACTGTAGCCCTGGCTGGTGTGGCTCAGTGGACTGAGTGCGGGCCTGCGAACCAGAAGTTTGCCAGTTCAACTCCCAGTCAGGGCACATGCCTGGGTTGCAGACTGGTTTGGGGCAGGTGAGAGGCAACCAATAGATATTTCTCTTACACATTGATGTTTCTCTCCCTCTCTTTCTCCCCACTTTCCCCCTCTCTAAAAATAAATAAAGTCTTTTTTAAAAATTGTGAGAACTATAGATTCCTTTCGGCAGATTCCTGGTGTGGTACAGTTTCCACAAATGGTAGCTATTCTGTATCTTCATGGAGCAGGCTTCTTCTTGCTAAGCAGGTTTCAATGTGTCACCTCCTCAGAGAGGCCTTCCTAGATCACCATCATAGGTGGCACCTTGCATCTGTCCCTCTACCCCCTCATTGTATTTTATCACCTACAATGTATTGCTTGATGCACATAGGTGCTCTGTATATTTTATTTTTAAATCAACTTTATTGAAGTATTACTTACACAGAGTAAAATGCATCTGTTAATTTGTATAGTTTTAGTTTTAACTCCTGTGTAACCGTTACCCCAGTCAAGGTACAGACTACTTCCATCTTCCCTAAAAGTTCCCTTCTGATTTTTTTGCAGTCATTTCCCCTGCACCCCATTCCTAGATAACACTTTTGTGTGTGTGTGTGTGTGTGTGTATAATAAATGAATCTTGAGTTGGAAGGGTGTGGCCCTGAGGTCTGCAGGGAGCTACTCACATGCTTGTACAACACTGTATAGCTTCTAATGCCATTTCACTTCCATGATCTCATTTACCTCCCACACATGAGGCCATGGATGCCCACGGTGGTGACACATGGCAGAAAGTCTCCAAAGCCAGGATGGAGGGCTCCTGGGCCAAGCACCTGGCATGCTGGCAAGTTTGCGGGTACTCAAAGCTCATGGGCCCGGGCACACCTCGAGGTCTGGCAAAAGGCTGCCTGTGGTCCCACCTCTACCCCTGAAGGCCCGGGCCTCCAGCCTGGCTGAGGAGACACACCCTGGGGAGCCCCCAGGCCAGCTCTTCCAGCTATCCCCTTCCAGGGCAGAGCGGGCCCTTCCAGTTCCTATAGCTTGGGCCTTGGGAAACTTAAAGTGAAGCTGGTAGGATCACTTGCTTCTGGTTGTTCACAGAGAAGCGGGCATTGGCTGTCAGAAGGCGTGTCCTCTGGCTGGGTTCCGCCTCTGCCTTGCTGTGTGGCTGTGGCAAGTCACTTTCCCTCTCTGGGCCTCGGTTTCTGGTTCCGTAAAAGGAAATAGGTAATCCCTGCCAGTTTAACTTCAACTCCACCTGATGACTGTGCTGCATGAATACATCCTGCCCTTCAAAGTCGGTGCCTCTCTTGCACCATCCCCACTCCCTGGAATGCTGTCCCCCAGTACCTGCCCTCAAAATTCTGGTTTTTCAACTTGTCGTTCTGGCCCTACTCCCTCCGAGATTTTCCTCGAAACAGAATGTTCTACTCCTTCCTCAAGCCTCTATACGTCCTTGAGGGCAGGGACAGTGTCAAATGGTGGGTCCTGTTGACTGAGATGACTGATCCTGGGCCAGGCACTGCGCTAGTCCCTGCGCTACTTCATTTAACACTCACGATAATCCTGTTGTTATTCTCAGCGGATGAATAGGAAAACCGAGGTTCAGAATAAAACGCCCCTCGTCCTGGGCCACGGAGTGGGTAGGGCCGCTTGGGCTTCCTCTCACTTCACCTCCTGCATCTAGCAGAGGGCCAAGAAAATGGGGGGGGGGGTTCATCACCCGTTTGCTGAATGATCGGTAAGCGTGACTGAGCGGCCCCTTCACATCAATTGACTTCGCACCTACCTTCTGCGGACTTGACATGATGCAGTGCCCGTGTTCAGTAATGTTAACTCCGATCACCATTATTTTCTGCCTGGGTCCACATTTACAATAAGAGCTGTCTAACTACAGGGTGGGATGGAGGCTGAAGTGGTGAGCGCTCAGTCACTGGGGTCAGAGGCAGACATGGGATGACTTTTGGGGTGCTGTACAGGAGGTCTGAGTATCAGCAGCCAAGAAAGGCCTCTGCCACCGCAGCCCACGGTCTGGGAAGGATGGGTGTTAAGCCATCTACCCTACTTTGGGAGGTCCTGGGAGTAGAGTTGAAACACATTCCTCTGGTGCCCGGGATCCACCCAATTCCAGCCCCGCAGGCCTCGGGCACCCTATGTCCATGCCGGTCGGTGAATTTTGAATCTGTCTTATGTAAACTGTAAATAGCTATTATTTTTTCCATTCCTCACTTGGCCTGACCTACGAGTCACCTCCCGAGGGAATATGAGCCACCTCCCGAGAAAATATACCCGTATGCTGAGTCTGAGGAATGTGCTCCAGGCTTTGGGACCGGGAATGCCTTTGAGCTCAAGTCCTACATGCTCCCTCCCTTCTCTGCATTATTGTGCAAGACAGTAGGGCACACCTTCTGAAGCGGGTCAATGAAGGCTTGGGGACTTCCTGAGATCCGGCAGGGAGGGCGGGGCTGGGGGCAGGAGGGCGCGGTGCAGGGACGAGGGGACGGGAGGTTTGGGTGCAAACGATGAGTTCACGCCCTTCGGCCTAGTATCCCCTACCAGTTCCCCACGTCCCCCTCGGTGTGGTTCTCTCCTCGCGCAGGAAAGGCAGGGAGTGACACTCAGGGCACCTCCCGTTCTTTCAGATGCTCAGCCAGCCCCACCTCTTCGGTTCAGTGAAGGTCCGGGGCTCGTTTCTACGTCTCTCCCTGCTCTCCCTTTCTCCAATCTGCTCTTTGTCTCGGTCTTCCAGCAGTCCCGGCGTCCCCTGCCGGCGGCCCCGCCCGTCCAAGGCCGAGGAGGGGGCGGGGCTCGGACCCAGGGGCGGGGCCTGGTGGGGCGGGGCGGCGCGGGGCGAGGCCGGCCTGGAGCCGAGGCTGCCAGCCAGACGACGCGGCGGGAGCAGGAGCGCGATCAGAGTGGAGGCCGCGGCGAGGGTGACGGGAGCGGCGGGAGCAGGGCGGGCCGGGCTCCATGGCGCCTGCGGCGTCAGCTTGATCAGCCCGGGCAGCGGCGGGTGGCGGCCGGATCGGGCCGTGGCTCTTCTTCACGATGGGGGACGTGGTGTCCACACACCTGGACGACGCCCGGCGCCAGCACATCTCAGGTGAGTCTCTCGCCGCTCAGCGCGCTCCGGGGGTCCAATCTGGATCCCCTAGACCACGCCCCCACCCCGGCCCGCCGGTAGCGCTGGGACTGGGGTCTCAGTGAGTCAGCCGCAGGGTAGGGCGGGAGTAGCTGGGGACAGAGTCCTTCGTCCGTGCTCGTATCCTCCAGGTCTAGGTGCCCCTTTCCAACCTATTCTGAGCTCACCCTTCCCCCTCTCGAGGAGACTTGAATCCACCCCTTTTTCTAATGGAACCCCCTTGGAGCCGGTCCCATCCTAGCCCCCAACACACTATACCCCATCGAGCTGCGGGAGGGGTCGCAGCCTCCTCACCACCACGGGTATCCTCCCCCGGAAGCATTCCAGGCCCTCTCGGCCGGAGTGTCCTGACCTTCCCTAACTGCCTCAGCCCCCAGCTTGCCCTGGGCCCCGGGCCCAGCAGCCCCAGTACACGTGGCGGAGGCTTCCAGGGACGAGCCCATCAATGCCTGGGACTGAGCCTGGGGAGTGGGGCTAGAAAGAGATGGGGTGCACAGGAGGGGTGGTCAGAACCCCTGCCCTTCCGGCTCAGGGTTAGCAGGGTGCTCCTGCTGCTCCCTAAGGAAACCTGGCAACTGCAACAGACTCCTGGATTCCTCCTCACCAGCCACAGAGAATGTAGAGGGTGAGAATCTCAGGCTGCCTGGGAAACTCGGCTCAGTGGCTCACCTCTGTCCTGGGTAAGGCTGCACAGGTGGAATCCCAGCTCTTTTTACCAGCCATGAGATCTTGGACAAGTCTTAGTGTCCTGGCAGCTCGGTTTTCTCCTCTTTGAAATGAAATGAATGATTTCTTCCTTTTTTAGGAGTTACTGAGATACTTAAGTGAACTAATTTATGTAGCTTGCTTAACACAGGGCCCAGCATAGGGGAGACACCATTGCACAGGCTGCTGGTCCCCTTGGGGCATGGGGGCAGCCCTTGGAAAGAGGAGACCATTCCTCTCCACTGTGTTTGCCCCTTCCTGTTCAGTGCGCCCGGAGCACTGTGTCTGCTCACACTAATCTTGATGTGCCCCGCAGTCCTGTAGAGTTTCAACAGCTCTGTTCTTCCTGCTAGTGCCCCTTGAGAACAGGGACCAGGTGACCCTTAACTCCATGTCCTATCCTTTCTGGGACACAAAGAAGGTGCTGGGAAAAGACTTCTCTAGAAACTGTGGCTATGGGCCCGTGGTCTAAGCTCTCTTTATACCAGGGGCTGGGGCCTGGGATGAGGGTGATGTAGAAATGAGTCAGACCCTCTCCAGCCCCGGATCAGCAGGGGGTTAAGTCCTGGAACTCTTGCTTGTAGGACAAGGACTCTGGGAGGAGGAAGGCAAGGGCGGAGTCTTCCTGTCCCCTCCCTGTTGGTGGCAGCCTCCTGGGGCTCTGTAACAGTCCATCCATTCACCACCTCCCGTTGGGGCCCCTCACCCGGCTAGGGTGGGGTGTGCTTCACTTTCTTCGGTGGGGTTTTTCCTTTCCCCACACCCAGTTGGGCTGGCCCCCACTCCTCCCACCTCCTGGGCTGAGGACTGCCAGCAACTGCCTCCAGTGTGTCCCCCCCCCCCCCCCGCCCCCATTTACATGGGAGGAGGCTGAGACCACAAAAGGTGAAGTGTCCTCTTCTGGACAGGGTTGGGTTTGTTTTGTGGATACCAGGCTGGGCGGAAGAGGGTTGTGTTCATTCGGACTCTGCTGGCCTCCCTCTTCTCAGCACTTCAGTGCTATTAATAACCCCCTTCAGATGCCTCAGATTCCTGGTCCAGGCTCACCTGAAGGAGCTCCTGAAGTGCTGGGGTGGCAGGTTGGAAGGGGAGGGAGTCAGCAAACCTCCAGCCCCCGTCCAATGAAGTGAGCGGCCTTAGAAATCCCTGCTGGAGGGGAATGAGGGTGCGCCTTTGCCACCTCCAGTGATCCTGCACCCTCCTCGCCCCACCCAAGGAGCAGCGGGCACTTTTAAGCCAGACAATCAAAATTCCAGCACCCTCCCTACCTGGGGCCAGTTCTTTGCCCAGGAAGCCTGGGGCTGCCCCTGTAGAAACGTCAGGGCTGAGGACTCCCCCACCCCCACCCGTGCTGTGAGCTCTGAGGCCTGTCAGGGTTCTGCAGCTTGGCCAGCCCGCCCTCGATGGAGCAGGTGAACAGCAGCCGGCAAGTCCTGGCAGGGGTCAGGCGCACTCCTGCCCACAGTGCTGTTTTGCTGTTTTGCTGTCAGGGCGCCTTTCATCCTGGGATTTCAAAGCCTCTGGCACGCAGGGGCTTGTCCTCACCCCAGGGCCCCAAAGGGGCTGATGGCAGGATGATTTCCTCCTGCTTCCGGGGCAGGAGTTTGCTTGGAGGGAAGAGCCCCAGCCAGGGAGCCTCGAGGCCCGTGTAACCTTGGGCAGCCACTTGCTGCCTTTGTGTGTCAGTGTCCCTAGCCGAAAACTGATGACTGATGTCCCTTCCAGCCCTGAGGGCCGAATGATCCCAAATTTTCCCCACAAATCTCCTCCAGACTCAAGCCAGCTCAGGGGCCTCTCATGGACTCCCCAGTGTGTTAGCTCGTGGGACCTTGGGCCAGCGTCTTAATCTCAATTTTCGTTTTTCTTTTCTTTCTTTTTTTTTTTTACTGTAAATGTACAGACAACTTTTAATGAGAAATGTCTTTACAGTTAAAAATGCAGTATTTGGACAAATATTCTAACAAATTTTCTTGAAATAGAAAATTCCAAGTGTAAGATACTACATACAAAGTAACAAAATACAACACACACTACATTTTTAGCCAAAACTGGATTTAGTTGTTTTCACAGAACTTACGTTCAGAAGCTCTTCAAAATCTGCATTTTCTTATCTGTAAAATGGGAACAATAGTCCCTTCCTCGGAGGTCCTGTTGCCAGGATTTAATAAGATAAGAAAGGTAAGAAACTCAGGCCAGTGCTTGGGGCATAGTGAGTGCTCTGCAAACGATTGCTGTTACATAGATCGTCACGTACTGTCACCGATTCTCTGGTGGGCGAAGAGAGTGGCCAGGTGTCTGGAGTGTGAAGGGGCCAGTGCTGCTGTGGTCTAGCTCCCATTTCTCTGAGGGTTGTGCAGTCGCCCCTGGGGTCAGTGTCCCTGGATTCAGGAATCCACTGGGTTTTCAGAAAACTTGGTGACTGTGTTCCGTCCATATGGGCATATGTGTGAGATGGCTGTGGGTTATCGGGAGTGGGAAGGCAGTGGAGACAAGGAACTAGGCTTGGAGAGGCGGGTCAGGCCCCGAGGATAGGACTAGGGTAGGAGAATGGAGGAGCGTGGGCGGGTGGCCCGTGTTGCAGCTCTATGAGAGATTCTTTACGCATGGTCTGAGCCATGTAAACCAAGATGCAGCAGGTGAGGGGGTGAGCTCACTGTTGCTCAAGATGTGCAAGTTGGGGCTGGGTGCTGTGCCTTTGGCAGACAACCTGACATTGCCTGGAGGGGCCCTGCTGCCTCTAGGACAGCTGCGAAGGATTCCACTGTTGCTCCAGAAATTCTTTTGACCAGGTTGACATTGTAGGGGCTAAGGAATGCTCCCCACCCCACCTCACACATGCTACCCTCAAGTTCACTACCTGAGAGGGCTGGGGAGGGAGTCTGCCCGCACCTGTGTTTCTCCCTCCTGCCAGGCTCACCTTTCCCCTCTGCTAATTCTTTTTTGAAATAGCAGCTTTATTGGAAAATAATTCACGTGCCACACAATTCACTCACTGAAAGTGTACAGGTCAGTCTGGGTTTTTTTTTTGTATATTCACAGAGTTGTGCCTCCATCACCACCATCAGTTTTAAACCATCCTCATCACCCCTGAAAGAAGCCCTCTACCCGTTAGCCGTCACACCCATTCCCCCCAGTCCTCCCCAACTCCCTGCCGCCCCTGGGAACATTGTCCCTTGTCTGGGCACAGAGGCATTGCTCGCACAGCGTGGGAGTGTCAGGCAGAAAACCGAAAGCTCCCTCCCGCTTCCTTCCCTTTAATGCCACTTCCAGAAGAAGTCACTCGGGTTTGGCGTGTCACTGTTTCCAAACGTACAGCCCTGTGTGCACGCGCAGTTACTCTGCCTCTAAAAGAGGTCCAGCGAGATGTTTCTGCGTTTTGACTTTTGCGTCCATCTCTCCCTGTCAGGACCTGCATGTCTGCCAGTTCCGCTGTCAGTGGGTCTGTCTGGGCGAGGCTTGGTTTATTCACCCAGTCTCCACACCCCCCCCCCGCCCCCGTTACTGGGCATTTGGGTTGTTTCCACTGTTTGACCAGCCATCACCGCTGATGTGCCCATGTCCTGTGCCTGGTTTTAGGATCACAGAGGCCTCAGAATGGAACTCCTGGATTCTGTTCTGATGTGCTGATACATAGACTCTGAACAGAGTGTGAACATTTCTTAAAGATTTTATTTATTTTTAGAGAGAGGGGAGGAAGGGAGAAAGAGGGAGAGAAACATCAATGGGCGGTTGCCTCTCTCATGCCCCCAACCAGGGACCTGGCTCGAAACCCAGGCATGTGCCCTGACCAGGAATTGAACCGGTGACCTTTCGGTTTGTGGGGTGGTGCCCAACCCACTGGGACACAAAGTCAAGGTGAGGCTGTAAACATTTGACACCCCTTTCTGTCGGTGCCTACCCAGTATGGGTATCTCGTTTGTTTATTGAGCAAAGCGATGGATGCCTTTTTCCAAATTGATTTTAAAAACCCATGTCTCCACATTTGGGAAATGGCTGTGGGTCCCAGGAGTGAAAGAATAAAGGTGTGTTCTTTCGGCCACCCCCCACCCAGGTAAGTTGCTGCCTGGACTTTGCGGAGAGACCAGGCTGGCCGGAAGCAGTGCCCGGCTCCACATGGGCTGCCGCTGCCCTTAGCCAAGGTCTGGGTCAGTCCCTGGGGTGAAGTGTCTGGGGATTCTGCTCCGCTCCTGTGTCTCTTACATAACGTGCTTTTGTTGGCCTTGACCCTGCCCTCCCCCTCTGCCCAGCCTCCAGTCAGTCCTTTTTCACTGCTGAGGCCTCCGGGTAGCCTGCTAGGGCTGCCTTCTGCCCCACCACGCCCCTCCCCGACCTCCTTCCCACCTCACTGCTCCGTACTTCCCATACACACTCCCGGAGAGACCTTTCTAAACTCAAACTGGGCCCTGGCCCTTCCTCCCTGCCTTCGAGGAGTGAAGTTTAGAAAAGAATGGGAATCACTGCCATCCTGCGATAACCACTTTACTGTTTAGTGGTCTTCCCCTCCTGTGTTTATTGTGATGTATTGCTGAGACCACAGCTCGCTTCGTGTCTCAAATTTTCCACTAAACAATTTATAGGTCACTGGAACCTCCCAAAGGTTTCGTCTTGTGCCATGCCCACCCCCTCCTCCCCCGGCCACCCGTACAGAAAGGCCAGGTTCTTAGCCTTTCCCCTGATGCTGGGCATTGCTCCGCTTCACTGTCACCAGACACTGGTTTTCACGAGCAAACTGAGTCACAGCACTTGCTTCCTTTTCTGCTCTGCGCAGCTTCCTGCCAAGGACAGGCTCATCCACCCTCTGGCCCTGCTCCTCCCTGGTCCTGCTCCCCCCTGGCCCTGCTCCCCCGGCCCTGCTCTCCCCCTACACCACTCTGGGTGTTTTGAAGGAGCTCCTGACACCTCTGAGCACTTTTCCAGAGGGGAGTGGGCTCAGAGGGGCTGCCTGTGAGCTGGGGACATGAACTGATGACATTGGCCTTGGTGGGGGAAGTGTGGCCACTTACTAAGGCTACTTTTTCATCCCTACCTACAGGGTCTCCACTGGTCCGTCTCCTGCCTGAGGGTGGTGGTGGATGGAGTGGGGGGGGGGCATATCAGGCTCTGAACAGTACCTGTAAGATTAGCCATCCTTTAACTGAGCACTTACTATGTGCCAGGCCTTCCTTTGCCTGTAGACCTCATTGAACCCTCACCCTCTGCACTCCTCCCCAGTGTTTGACAGGTGGAGGCAGAGCAAGTCAGCGCCAGGCCCAGGCCCAGGCCCAGGCCCAGACCTGGGAGTCTGAGGCCTTAGCTGTTCCAACCATGCTCCACTGTGACTGGACATTTCCTGGTGCCCAGATCAGGCAGGTGTGCTACAAGGAAAAGCCCCTCCCTGTCCCCACAAAGGGAGGGTACTGGGGACAGGGAGGAGCCAAGTGGGAACAGAGTGGTGTGTGTCAGAGGCTCCCGTAGGTTGCACAAATCTCTCCCTCCCGCCATTACTTATTCCGAGAGTCGCGTCCCTCATTGGCCAGTCCTGTTCTCCCTCGAGTCGCCCCCTCCTCCTCCGCAGGCAGAGTCATGACTCACTTTGCCCTGGGTCTCCGGCAGCAGCATCCTGCGGGTTGCACAAATTCCTGAGCTGCTTTCCCTTCCCCCACCACACTGCCCTCCACTGCCCCGCCTGGGGAGGAAGCGTTTTCTGTAGCTGGTGGGGGGCAGGTCTAAGGAATAATGAAGTCAGATGCCTAGGTGGTGGCCTCAAGGGAGGGGCAGAGCCGAGCCCCCTCCTGGTAGAATCTTAGGCCCTGAGTCAGGGAGCCTGCAATCTCCTGATCTCACAGATTTTAGAACTGGAAGAGCAGGAAGTGCCTACCTCTCCTAGGCACCTGGTTCCTCCCCCGGGAACTTCCCTGGGTTGGAGGCATGCTGCCCCTGGCCCAGTGTCTGGGAAGCTGGGAGAAGCTGGGAGCAGAGAGGTTTGGGGCAAGGCTCTGCAGTCACACTGCTTGGGTTCCAGACTCAGCTCTGCCGCAGGATGAACTGGTGTCTTGGGACAAGTGGGTCTCACCTTCTCTGAGCCTTAGTGACCCCTGTAAAAGAGGGTGACAGTGAGGGTCAAGAGTGCCAGCCTCTGGATGGGGCAGGTATAGCGCAGGGCCGGCGAGGGGTGAGAATAGGCAGGGGCAGCTGTCCTGACAGGCATGTCGTTGAGGAAGATGTGCCATGTCTGTCTTGGGACCTCGGGCACCCTAGGCCCCTCCCATGTGGCCTGGAAGGTGATGCACCCCAGCGTGAGGCAGAGCACCAGCTTGTGGCTCTGGACACCTGGGACCGCCAGCAGGTACCTGGAGGACGATGCTCCAGGGGCCATGGTGACGCAGCAGAGTCAGTCGTCAACACTGTCCGCACTGTGCTTGGCACGAGGTGGCACACAGAATAATGGGTGGCCGATGGATGGAAACACGTCCCTACCTCCTTGCCGGGCCACGCGTCCACACTAGACGTCTGGGTCTTGAGCCCGGTCCTGTCGACCATTTGCTGTGTCACGCTGGGCCAGCGGCTGTGCCTCTCTTTGCCTTTTTTCTGCATCTGTGGCCCGAAGAGCAGTATCGACCACAGGCGTCCTGCCTCTGAGAGCCCTTCCTCAGAGACACGAGCTGCCCTCCAGAGGCGGGGCTGGGCGGGTTTGGCTATGAGAAGTTGAGGTGGAGGGTCCCCATCTGCATGCCTGTGAGACGCCAAAGAGGTGTGATGAGCTCTGGCCCCACACACACTAGGTTGTGCTTTTTATTCACTCAGTCAATAGTTACTGAGCCCCTGTGTGTGCCAGGCACCAGGGCCACACTGATGTGCAAGCTCCTACGTGGCCGCCCCTGCCCTTCTCAGAGAAGCAGACCTTCTGCGGGAGTGTGAGGGGGTGATCTGGCTTAGGGTGAGGGAGAGGGAGCCGCAGGGACTGGCCTTGAAGAGGGGGGCACTTTTTCCTGAGGGTCCCAGGGAGGCCTCAGAAAATGGCCCAGGTTGGTGGTGAGGGAGGATGAGAGCTGGGCCCAGGGGTGAGACAGGGCCAGGCCCCGTCAGGGGACAGTGTGTGGTGGGGAGAGAGGCCTCAGCGAGGGGGAGCTGTCAAGTTGGGGAGACCTGGGGTCTGTTCTTGGCCTTGTTGGGTTGATGGGTCCATGGGGTGTTCTGTCAAGGCGTCCGGTGGCCCACCTCTGCTCCCATTCCTCCCGTGACAGGAGACTCCTTCCCTTCCTAGGCAGCTCTGAGTACAAGAACCTTCTCCCCTTCCGTGCAGAGTGGGAGGGCTGGGCCTGGATTCCGGGGACCTAGTTTTGAGTCCTTGTCCCAAGTATGCTGTTACTTGTCAGGCCCCAGGCCAGCTCGGTTGTTGTGTGGGAGCAGTGTGATGGTGGGGGGGCTCTTTGCATTGAAGACGCCTCGGCTGCTGCTTTCATTAGCTATTGCTGTTGTGCGTAGACTGTGGTAGGACCGGCCAGGGGAGTCCCTCCTCTCAGGGGGATCAAAGTGCAGGGCTGGGCTGGGGCACCGGGGGCAGGGTCCACGTACAGGGACGCGGCCCCAGGGCGTAGCTGGGCATTCAGGAGCATGAACCCCACTTTCCCACCCATGCATCTGTGGCCAAGCCCATCCTCTTCCCACACCCCACGCAGAACAGGGCTGCTTGTGTCTGGCCAAATCTGGTAAGCCAGAATCTTCTAGAAGAGGAGGCTCTTGGGCAGGAAACTACTCATCTCCTTGTGCTCCGCTCAACGCCAATGCACCCCACCTTCCAGGAGCCATTTGTGTATGCAGGCTGGAGGTGAAGGGTCCTGGGGCTGGTGACCTTTGGCCAGCCTTTCTTTCTCTTGGCCTCACTGTGCCTTTCTGTGTAATGGGCATCGGGACGGTCTCTAGTGCCCTGCTAACTCTGACCTGTTGGGCGCCTCTGGACCTTGGCCACACTGAAGGCAAAGCACAGGTGCCCAGCAAATATTTATGGTGCAGGGCCATCTTGCTGGGGAAGGAGGAGCTGTCCTGTGCCAGGCCTGCAGGTCTGAGCCAGGTGATAGGGATGGTGCCTCAGGGCCTAATCTAGGTGGTGGCGGTGAAGATGATGGGACTCGCCCCAGCCAGGACACTTTGTCATGCTGGGCGCAGTGTGGTTTGTGTTTGGAAGATGGTGATTCTTTAGGTTTTACAAAGTGTGCGTGGGCTTTAAACACTTTGTCAGCCCAACTCAAGAGGCAGCGGGCCTGGCCCTGAATGGGAGGTGGCTGGCTTCCGCCACCAAGGGGCCCCTGGCCCTCTGCTTGGAGTAAAATCAGCTGTCAGTAAAATCAGAAGGCGACCTCTGCCTCCAGTGGGGGGCGTGAAGGTTCTGGGGGGCAGTTGTTCTTGGCACATGGGGAGGTGGTCTGTAAGTGGTTGCTCTGTTCTAGTGAGAGTTCCGCCTGGGCCTTGAGGGGAAGTGGGACACCTGGGGAGAGGGGGGAGCTGACAATCACACTTGTGTTTCATGTTTTGTTTTTGTTTTTGTTTTGTTTGTTTTGGGGAATGTTTGGGAGGGGGTGGAGGGAGAAAAGGGAACAGAGCCTGAAGTTCTGGAGCCGTGGGCGGCGTGCGGGGTTTGCCTGGGCCACCGCTCCCCCTCGCCCAGTCCGAACCTGTGGGATGGGTAGCGGCCACGTTCTTTTTCCAGCCCAGACCCTCCTCCCTTCCAGCCAGGAGAACCCTTTGCAGTCATGGAGCTCGTTCCTTCTCCCCCGTCGTCACTGAGTCAACCGAGGCTCAGAAAGACAAGGGGACATGCGTCCTCAGGGTCTCAGAGGCTGTGGGACGGGCTGGAAACCCAGGGCCCTGACCCCAGCACAAAGCCGTGCAGTTCCTGGGTCCCCTCCACCCTCACGGACGGCCCAGGCAGCAGCGACTGATCCGGGCTGGAGTGAGTGTCGGGTGGGGCCACGGAGGTTATAATTTGGGGAACTGAGTAAACAAACAGGCCCTCCCTGAGAGTAAGAGAGAAGCGGCCCTGTGGCGGCCTCACAGATCAGCCTGTGTCCGAGAGACAGGCCCAGCCTGTCCCCCGCCACCACCTCCCACGGACAGTGAGGTGTTGTGGAAGGTTTTAAAAAGTCAGAGCTACACTCCCCTCCTACCCCCACTCCCACATGGAGTGCTTCCAGGAAAAGGGGAGGGGAAGGGGGCCAAGCCCCTGGGGTGACCGCTGCGTGGCCCCCCCAGCCTCACGGCTCACAGTGAGACTGATCCAGGGGCGTCTCCTCTCTGGGCCTCAGCTCCCTGTCTGCAAAATGGGGGTGAACCCGGCTCTGAGGGAGGGCGGTGAGAGTGGGGGTGATTGGAGGCCAGCGGCTGGACACAGGAGCCCTTTCTCTCACCGACCTGAGGCCAGCCAGGACCTGGGATCTCTCTACGCCTCTGTGGCCAGTGGCGGGCCATCTGTCTGAGCAGAGTGGCTACTTCCTCGGTGACCTGAGAGAGTCTGCCTGCTCCTGGGAGACCGAAGCTCCCATCCAAGTCAAGCCACTGAAGGCTGCCCTGCTCAGCTTCCCTGTTTTCTGGGGGAGATCGTGGCAGAATCTGAGAGGAGTTACTTCTGGGGCCTGCCCCACGAGGTGGGGGCTGGGCTGCCTGTCTGGTTGGAAGCCCCCAGACTGGGCCAGCAGACTTCCTGTGTGATTAGGGTCGAACCCCTTCACTCCCCTCCCTCCCCACCCCCCCACCCGCCTTCTAAGTCCCCTGTGTGACTTCTGAGAGCCTGGCTTTGTGAACGGGAGCTCTGTCTAGCCGCCAGTCTGGACCTTGGTTTCCCCCATGGCTCAATGAGGGGTTGGATGGAAGACTCTGGAAAAGCCCTCTGGGGGAAGTTCCAGATCATGAAAGGCCCTGCGGGACCCATGGACTGGTCCTCGCAGCCAAGAGCCCTCTTTCCTGGGTCCGACCCTCACGGGGTGGGTCAGGGCCCCTCCTCCGGACTCCTCCTTGAGTGGTTATGGTTCTAACTCTTCTCTCTGATAAGCCACCGGCAGGGCTCCGTCACCGTGGGCTCCCACGAGGTTTGTAGTGTGGCCTCAAGGGTCAGAGCTTGCTCCAGCAGCTGCAGCCAAGTGCCTCTGGAACAGTTCTTTAGGTTGTACCCCTTAGTTTTGTTGGCTGCAAAATGGGAACAGTAATAATACTTCACTGGGTTGTAAAGTTTAAATTACGTGATGCGTGTTTATAAATTGCACTTAGGTATACATAACACAGCGCTGGACACAAGATGCTCAATAGCTTTAATTAATACTTATGTTTATGTAGCTTTAATTCCTTAGCAGTGAAGAGATGAGTAAATGTCACTGCAAGGTTTACATTCGCTGGGCACATAAGGACCCCCGAGGCTATTTGGTTGATGCATCTGGTGGTTGCAGAGTGGGGGCTGGGGGTTTAGAGGGTTGGGTAGGGCCGATGCCGGCAAGGGCAGGGCCCTGGCTGGCTCTGACTTCCCCTCTTCCTTCTGGAAGGAGCGGTGCCTGAGACCACAGGCGCGGAGCTCATGCGACCGAGCTTGGCTTCCTTCCTCCTGGCCAGTATTCCTCCTGATCTGACTCATTGGCTTTGGGCCTTTGTTCTTGTCCTTGAACCTGGAGGGGATGGCCCATCCTGGGAGAGGCAGGGCCCTGGGGCGAGGCAGGGGCTGGACCGGGGATTTGCTGGTGGTCAGGTGACCCTCTCCCTGGTGGCAGGTCCCTCTGTAGCTCCAGATGACAGGCCTGCAGGCGTGAACCCCTGGTGTGACAGGCAGGGGACAAGACACTTGGGCCCTGGTGTCCCTGCTGACTCACCGTGTGCCAGGCACAAGGGTGTGCGTCGTGTTCGACACCGAAGTCCAGCTCTCCTGGGCTCTGTCTGTGCAGAGCTCGGGGAGAGATGCAATGAACGATAGTTACCAGCCCGATGCTGATTTAAACAATGGCCCCAGGGCAAACGTTTGTGATGAAGTGACTGTCCTAGAGAGTTCACATGTGTGGCCCCTTTGCCAGGCTCGTGCGGAACCCCATCTGAGGGACTGTCACAGCTATGCCTGTTCCTTGCCCTCCTGTCACAGGTGAGGGAGCCAGGCACCTGGTGGCCCAGGCATTCTCTGAGAGGGTGGGAGAGCGAGCCCCAGCATTTTCTCTCCCGGTGCCTCAGCTCCTTGTCAGGTAAAACGCCTGTCGCCTGTTGGGGTGGAGCTGGGGTGGAGGCCGGGGCGGGGTCCCGCTGCTGCCACACACAGGGCCTGGGTTGTCACTCTTGGGTGTGAGGATGACCACCGCTGCCTTTGGGATTGCAAAGCAGAACTGCCGGCCTGGGGAGCTGGGTTTGTAGTCCCCGAAATCCTTTCTTAATCCGTTCTTTGTGCTTGCTGAGACAGAAATACTACAGCGCTGCGTCCTTCTAAAGGCTGGGCAGGACACGGCTGCCCCAGGAGGGTGGTCCGCCTCGGCCCCCCACCAGAAGGAGCCCCACCAGGAAGGTGGCTCAGAGCCTCCTGGGAAACCCGCCCGGCCACTGCACGCTGGGAATGCACCTGAACGGGGCCCAAGGTTACACTGCGTGTCAGCGTTGGCTAAAGTGGTGGAGGGGGCAGTGTCAGCCAGTAGGTCATGTTCAATGGCATGATGTGTAGCCGGTGCAGTGAAAATACAGTTCTGTTTGCCAGCAAGTGCGTGTGTCTGTATAGGCGTAGAAAAGATACGGGAGGGAATTCATCGACCTGTGAACAGGTTTTTTAGGGATGTTAGGATGATGGATTATTTATTTCTTTTTCTTCATTCTTGCTTGATATCTTTTTCATGGGAAATATATTGAAATTTTTTAAATAGTCCTAGTGACCATATTTGGGGGAAAGTTTTGACTCTTCTGTTTGACTCCAGAATCTAAGCCCCAGGAGCCTGATGGGAACCCCGAGGGCAGGCTGGGGGAGATGCAGGAAGCAGGGGGGGCTCTGTGAGGGCGGCGTTTGAGTTGGGGCCTTGGAGCACAGGAGGGATCTTGGGCAACAGAGCTGGGGTACAGACAGGCAGAGGGAGTGGCCGAGTGCCGACAGTTGCCGGTCCTTTGAGTGGGGCTGGGGGACTCTGGCTAGAGAGAGGGGCAGGAGCCCCACCTGGTGGAGCCCTCAGTGCCTGGCGAGGGAACCGGGGAGTGGGGAGCCCTTTCTCATCAGCACTCAGTGGCTGGACTTTAGAAAGAGGAGTCTGTCTCTGCCTCAGTGAGAAGACGAACAACAAGCCCTCGCTGGGCCCTTTCTCTATGCCCTGCCAGGGGCACTGTGGCCACCCATGGGTGAGACTGTGGGGGTTCAAGCCAGAGACGGTGGGCTGGTTCCACAGCCTGGGGTCTCCTCCTGTGCCAGGCGGCGAGGGCAGATGTGAGCGGGTTCTCATTCAGCTGGGAAAGCCTGCAACCTGCCAGGCCTCCATCTTTAGGTTCCCTGCTCACCGCTCTGGCCAGAACATGTCCCCAGGCCCCCAGGTGACCTGTGTGGCTGCAGAAGGTGTACGAGGCAGCAGGCTGGGCCTCCCCTCTGCCTGTCTGTATTGTGCGACCTCAGCTCTCTGCTTCCCCATCTGCTGGCCGTAACTACTGCTGAGAGTGTCGTGAGCTGTATGAGGGGTGCCCGATGCCTGGTGCCTGGCACAGACCGAGCACTCCGAAGACAGTTGCTGCCCTTGGTGCAGTGCCCCTGCCAAGGTCAGGGCCTCCCTCCTGGAGGAGCCCAGGCATCCTGGACTCCGGTGGCAGGAGGGTGTTAGGCCAGGTCGCCCAGCAGTGAGCTCCGACCTCCCCCTCCGACCCGCAGTGGCTCCCACCTGCCGGCATCTGCCAGCGGTTGAGTCCTCAGTTTCCGGAGCTTGAGCCTTCAACTTTGAGCTTCCTCAGAGCTGTTGCGATCCATAAGCAAATAAGTGATCAGTGAAAAATTAGAAAATTAAGATAAGCAATAGGAAGAAGGTGAAAGTCGCCAATAACCCTACCACCCAGAAAGACTGACTTTCGGGCATTTCCCTGATGCATAACCAGCAGTGGGTTGTGGCATCTGTATGCATGTCCCCCGTCCCCCTGGGGTGGGTTGAATGGCTGCAGAATATCCCACCAGGTCCCACTAGCCTGCATTTCAACTTGCTCAGCCAAAGCCCTCTTGCTGGGCGTGTGGGCGGCTTCTGGGTCTCATCCCTGTACACAGTGCCCTGCTGGGCAGCCCCGGTCACCTGTGGTATCAATCCATCGATTGTACGGTCGAGAGCTCGCTCAGTGCCAGCTCGTGTGTGGGGCTGTGGGTGCCCGATGGGGAGGTGGCCATTGTCCCCACCCTCCTGAGGACCCGTTTCTGAAAGGACAGACAGCATGGAACCCAAGCCCAAGTGGTGGGGGGTAAGGGCATCTTTGGGAACCCAGGAAGGATTTGGAGGGCGGGGAGGCTTGTCAGAGGATGGGGTATCTGGGTGGGGACTAAGCTGTGAAGGAGGAGGATGGGGTCATGGGCAGAGGGGCAGCTCTGCATAGGCCCACAGCCGAGAGAGCGCAGGTTTCTGGGGAACCGGAATTCCGTAGGAACAGGTGGGTTTTCCGTGATTCTTGCTGGCCACGGCGGCAGCTGCCCCGTGTGCACTGCACTTCAGCGGTTGTTTGTCAAAGTGCCGATCCACCCGTTCCTCTGTGGGGCTGGGTGTCCTTCTCATGGTGGACACAGAAGCAGGGTGATGTGCCTGCCCCGCGTGAGAGTCCGGCAGACCCAAGCCTCTCAGTGTGGTGCCCCCACCCCCCACCCTGTGCCCGGAAAGGGCGAAGGGGCTCAGGTGCAGCCCGCTCAGCTCCAGTTTCTAGGCCCTTTCCAGGTCCTGTATCATTTGACAATCTGCTGGAGGAGGAAACTGAGGATCCGAGCTTAGGTGACAGCTTGGCTTGTGTGATGGGGTGGTGACCTTTCCTGCTGCTGATGTGTGACCTTGAGCTGGCCTGGCCAGCTCCAGATCCGGCCAGGACTGTACAGGAAGCAGCCTATTGGGATTGGAGGGCCCTTGGCTGACTCTGCCCCTGGGGGTAGGAAAGGGTCTGTCCCCAGGCCTGACCTGGCCTTTCTGAAAACACTGTCCTCTCCAGACTTAAGGTGCCTGGGAGACCCAGTTGAGGCTCTCTGGCATCATCTCACCACCAGGGACACATTTATGGGCTAGGCACTGGGGACATATCATGAATGAGACAGACGGGGTCCCTGCCCTCATCGGGGAAATGGATACTAAACAGTTAATTATTAAAGTGAAATTGTGCTGGTGACTGATGGGATTCTGACCTGAATGGGGAGGGGGCGGTGGCTGTTGGGGACAGTGCTTTCAGTGCCCCAGGTCAACAGGTGGGACTTGGAGCAATTTGATCGAGCCTGGCCGGCGGGCTCCGGCCTGCCCATATGGTGCTGGGTCGGGGGAGGAACGTCTTCCAGTGTCACAGTCGGAGGGTCCTATGTCAGGGCCTCGAGGGTCCAGTGCAGTGGAGTCCAGCCCTGTCACTGGAGAGTCAGGAGGTGTGAGGGATGTGCCCAAGGCCACCCAGTGGCAGTCAGTGCCCAGACCTGGGACCCAGAGCTCTTAACCCCGTGTCAGCGCTTGGAGTCTGTGCCTGGGATTTGCACTGCTTCGGGGAGACAAAACGCCTGTCTCTGCTCAGCCTCAGGCCCCCCCCCCCCCAGAAGTGGACCCAGCACTCGGGCCTGTGGGCCAAGAGCAGCTCCCGTGGAGCAGAGATGGCGCTGGGCAGGCACCTGGGATGAGGAATGTGGGGCTGGCAGGGCCTCCAGGGGGATCTTTCTGGTACCCCACCCCTTCTGGCCCCTCCAGAGCCCGAGGAGGCCTGCAGCTGGTGACCCAAGGGTGGGGTGAGGCCTGCGTCTCCTGCTGGCTCAGAGGGCAGCTGCGGGAGTCTTTGTTATTTGAATAAACTTTTCATCTTCTCTCTGCATAAGGCCTCACCGTGCTCACAGTCCCTGGCATTCCGGCCCGGATTGGGTTTCCTCTGGCCCAGCAGCAAACGCATAGTGAATTTTCATATTGGTTCATCTTCCTCCCTCCCCCTCCCCCTTGACCTCTCCCTCCCCCTGCCCCCACCTCACTTGCCTACAGGCAGGTGTGTGTGTGTGTGTGCATGAGCACACGTGTAGCCTGGACTCAGCGAAAAGGATGTTGGCGTCAGAGGGCACTCGGGTAACAAGATGTGGGAGTTGTCTTGGTTTAGTCCTTCCCCGTTAGGGCTGGGCCTCAGAATCTGGCACTTATTGGTGACTGGTTCTTGTTAGAACAGCAGCTGGCATTTATCTGGCTCTTGCCAACAGCCGGGCAGAATGCCAAGCACGTCACACATTGCCTTATTTAGTCCTCATAGCAGCTCTTTGAGGTGTCTACTATTTTCTCCCCATTTTACAGATGAAGAAACTGAGGCTTGGGGAGTCATGGACAGTAGCAGAGCCAGGTCTGCTGGTCACCAAGTTTGTGTTTTTACTGCAAACCTCTGTTCTGGGGCAGAATCTTCTCTGCAGCCTCCTTGCCCGTTGGCTATCCAGCCTGTGTTTGCACACCCCCAGTGACGGGGAGCTCTCTACCTCCAAGGGCCACCTGTTCTGCACTGGGCATCTTGGAAACCCCTCTCTGGAGTTTTATCTGTCTTTGGTGGGTCACTGGGGCCCAGGCTCTGGTTTGGCTTTGGTGTGTGCTTGCTCAGTTTTCCCAGTGTCTGTTCTCCCAGGGAATTATCCAGCTCTTTTGTTTGGGGAGGAGATCTAAGTTCTCCCCTCGTCCCCTTAGCCTCTCCTATGTGGTGTTCAGCCCTTTGCAGAATCATTCATCACGTACTGAGAAGGTTGCTGTTGAAACCGTAGAGGATTTTCATGGATCTCAATGTGATAAGATAAGGAAAAGAAAAGGTATAAATACAAGATACGAGGAGAGCAAGGTACACATGTCCTGCCCTCCTGAAGTTCCAAGCACTTTTCACCCAGCCACGCCCTTAGCCTGGTCTTCCCGTGGGAAGTGGGGCATGCGGTGTGTTGAGTGTTTGCTTTCACAGTCTTCACTGGCATTTCTCTTTCCATTTCCTCTTTCTGATTAGTTAACCTTTGGGGGCCCAGAAAGACTCTACTGCCTGGAGCTGCTGTTCTGGTCCCCCCGCTGGTCCCCACTAATTGGCATGAAACGCACCACAGAAAACTGCCATTAGCACAGATCAGCTGCCCCAGTGCCCAGCAGCCCTGTGAAGGAGAATCTCCTGCCCAGAGGATACCGAGGCTCAGAGGCACGGCCGCCGAAGCACCGAGCTGGGATTGGCTTTGTGTCTGTCTGGCTCCCCAGCCGGAGCTCTCTCAGGGGCAGCAGGGCGGAGAAGCTGAGCAGGGTGCACAGGGCCAGGTGGCTGGCCCTCCTGTGGCATCTCGCAGCTTTGGGGCTCTCCAGCGGCCTTTGCCTCTTCCTTGGCTCCTTTCTTCGTGGCTCCATTGGCCTGGGGTGTGGCCGTGGCCTTGGCCGTGTCGGGGCACAACACGGGACGCCAGCCTCGGGAGCCAACCTGAGATGTGCTTCGTGGTGCCCTCCGTGGCAGGCACAGCGCTGGCTCCAGGGGAGGGGTGGGTAGGTCGGTCCTGCCCTGGGTGGGGGATGCTGCAGGGGGCCTTGGCATCCCTTCTTCATTCACCCTTCCCGGCCGGGGTCTGTGCTCGAAGAGAGCAGGGACGCTTGGGTCCAGGTTCCAGAACAAGCTGCCAACTGTGAGCTGTGGGCACGGGGCTGCTGCCAGGCAGGGAGGGAGGGGTGGAGGGGATGAGAGGGCTTTTGTTTCCCTCTGTTTGTGTCCCGATAGGAACTGGCTTCCTCCCTCCAAGGTGTAAGGGGAAGGGCAGTCCCCTGGTGGCTGGGTCTGCAGTCTGCCTTGTTTTGGGCATTGCTCTGGGCCTGCATTTCAGCCGCCCCTCCCTCCGCAGGCCCTGCTGCCTCGAGCCCCCTCTTCCCAGCAGGCCAGGGTTGCTGAGCCATGGTTCGGTGTTTGCTCACTGAGAAGAGCTTCAAAGGCAGCTTTGTGAGAAATCCAGGCCTGCTCCTCCGGGCCTGCCGCCTTGCCCCAGAGCTGCCTTCGTGATGGGGAGGCCCAGCCAGCCTCTGCCCTGAGTCTCCCTCTCAGGCCCACTCGGCTCCCGTGCAGCTGCTTCGTGGCCATTTTGGCCTCCAAAATTGGATGGGCGTCCATCAGGTGTTGTTCACTCAGCCCGTGTTCAGCGAGCACCCACCTGGGCCAGGCAGGAGCTGGGTGCTGGGGAGGTGGCGGAACGAGGTCTTTGTCTGTGGGGAGCCCAGTCGAAGGGGCCTTTCACAGCAACACCTTAACGTAGCTGCAGAGTGCCAAGGAGAAGTGGGGACTGTGGTAGCAGAGGCTGTGGGGACAGGACTTGAGGGGGGTCCTGAAGACATGACGTTTGAGCCTGGCCAGACGGAGGGGGTGGGCTCTGGGGGAGGATTCCTGGCCAGAGACTCCAAGAGCAGAGCTAGTTTTCCTCTCTGCGTGCTGAGTTCCCACTGATTTCTTTCTCTCCACGCTGCTCTCACAAGGAGCTGGGCCAGCGACAGCTTGTGGGAGCTTGGCTGCTCCTTCTGTATTCCCCAGCCTCAGTTTCCCCATCTATGCAATGGAGACCTTGAACTTGGTCTCAGAGGGCCCTCTCCAGTCCAGTGGCCTGTTACCTGGCCTGGGAGCTGCCGGCCAGGTGAGTGGGGAGTGTCCCCGCAGAGTCACCAGGACCCGTGAGTTCTCTGAACTGCTTGGGTGCTGGGGCAGAGCAGCGAACAGAGTTGGGCTCAGCTTCACGGCCCAGTTTTGCTCTTACCTGTGGGTGTCACTTCACCTCTCTGAGCCTCAGAGTCCTTGTCTCTAAAAAGGGTTTGCCAGTTCGATTCCCAGGCAGGACACATGCCTAGGTTGTGGGCCAGGTCCCCAATGGGGGGGGGGGGGCGGCGGCGTGTGAGGGGCAACCAATCGGTGCATCTCTCACACATTGGTCCTTCTCTCCCTCTCTTTCTCCCTCCCTCCCTGCTCTCTAAAAATAAATAAAATATTTTTTTAAAAAAGGGTTTAGCAATACATCTGGGTGAGGGTTAAATGAAATAATGTGGACTGTAATTGTTAACACAGGGGGCTGCCTCTGTGCCCGGCACTGGGCTAAGTGTTACATACATTCGCTCGTGCCTCAGTTGTTGTAATTATGTGCAAATGGCAACTGCAAAACGTGGTGGTGGAAGAGATGAAGTTTGGGTTAGGCCTAGAATCTGGCTAAGGTCTGGAACTGTGGGAACAACGGGGAAGGGGTTCCGGCGGGAGGCACAGCCTAGGCGAGTGCACGGAGGCGGGAAGTACCTGAGTCAGGTAGGAAACGGGCAGGTGGGGCGTGGGAAGGGAAGTGAGATTGAGATCTTGGTGGATCCTGGATCCGATTCAGTGTCACGTGTTTTTGGGCTGCAGTTTGCCAGGCCCCAGGATGGATGCTGAGAATCCGGTGATACGGGAGCCCACAGTCTCCCCAGGCTGTGGGAAGCTGGCAGGAGCCTCCACAAATGCCACTCGTGGCTGTCTCTGCTGTTCCCACAGCTCTGGAATCCGGGGTTGAGCCCCGGTGTGAAGTGCTCTCTATCACCCGATGGCTGGCTGCCCTCGGGCCAGTCACGGGGCCTCACGGGCTCTGGTTCCTCAGTGGGGGTGACACCGGTCCCCACCTCCTGGGGCGGTCGCCAGGGCTCGGTATCCAGCTGTGGTAGACGCCCTGCAGGGTGCCGGCCCACGTGGGGAGCGCTGGGTGTCCTCGGCCTACATTGTGTCTCTCTGGCCGTGAGCATTAGGTAGGCTCCTAAACTGGCTCCTGCTTTGTTTCCTCCTCTGTGCCTGGGATAATGAGAAAGCTCCCTCCTCCTGGCCATTGTGATTTCCTCCCGAAGCCCCTCGCACAGAGCCGGCACCCCGTCAGAGGGCTGTCCTTATCGGGCGCCTTTGATGGGCTGCCGGATCTGGCTAGAGGTTTTCCCTTGTTAATAGCTGGCCCGGGGGAAGGGGTGACCCAGCAGAGGGTCCCTGCAGGGCACCTGCAGCCTGCGGGGAGGGAAACTCCATGGGTGGCAGCCACCTTCCCGAGGAAGGGGACAGCATTGTGTACATTCTCTCACCCCTGGGACTCAGCCACAGCCCGTGGGTTGGGCTTAAGCCTCCCTTTCTGTGGTGAGAAATCTCCGGGGTGTGTGTGTGGGGGGGCTGGTTGCTCAATGGGGGCGGTGTCTCCCTGTGGGGGGTGGCCCTGGCTCCAGATCTTGGCCCCTGGCCAACCGCTCTGGGCTTTCTTCCCATTCCTACTATGTGCCAAGCCTTGTCCCAGATGCAGCGGGTACTGCCAGGGGGAGTCGGGCAGGGAACGTGCCTCGACCCACTGTGAGATCAGCGGGGGTCTGCAAGTGTAGTGGGGTCACCTGTCAGCCTGGGCGCAGCACAGAGCTGAGGAGTGAGCTCAGGGGAGGGGAGGGGAGGGGAGGGGAGGGGAGGGGAGCGTTCCCGACCCGGAGAGCAGCCCGTGCTGGATCCTGTGGCAAGGAAGCATGCCCGGGGTCCTGGAGCATACCGAGGAGCCCCAGGCGCGGGAGCCATAGATTTCTGAGCAGGGTGGGGATCAGAGGGAAGGGGGTGGAAATTTGGAGGTTGTGGCAGGAACAGCATGGATTGGCCTGTCTGGGGTTAGCGACTCTGGGTGTAGTCTGGGCTGAGCTGTCCTGGCCCCGAGCTAGGACTTCACCCTGCTGGCTTTGTGCTGGGGAGCAGGGCATGGAGGGGTGGGAAGCCTCTTGGGCCCCAAAGTGGGGTCCCAGGTACTTGCCATTGCCCTGCAGGTGCTCTGAGCGCACCCCTTCTTCCGGCCATGCTCATAGTGTGAGCCTGGATCGGCCCCTTGGTGTCCCCAGGGACTAGTCCCCTTCTGGACGAGGACAGGCCGTGGTGGGGGTAGGACACTGATGTTCTGCCCCGTCTGGGATTTGGCTCTGCTGAGTTCCAGCTGCTAGTTCGGCACTTCTTAGAGGCCGGCTGCCCCACAGAGCCTGTCATTACCCGCCCCCAGCGGGTCCCCCCTGATTACCGACCCTGCTCAGGAGCCCTGTCAGCCTTTCTGTCAGCGACCACCCACGGGGCCAGTGCTGTATGGAGCCCCTGCCCCCAGAGGCTGGAAGATGGGGGTGAGACGACCACTTGATTCTCTGCTCGACTCGGACGCTGCCTGTCTGTCCCTAGAGGAGTCGCCTTCTCTGGGTCTCAGTGTCCTCCTCTTTGACGTGGAGCATGTACACGTGTGTAACACGTGTAAACATGTAGCACCACACTGGGCACGAGGAGGCGTGGAGCAAGTAGCTGTTGCTACTGTGTGTTGATTGACATCGTAGGGGTGGTCGAGGAGAGCGTCCTGTGCCAGGCACTGGGGCCAGGCACACTGGCGCCTGGGACCTAGGAGAGCATCCACACCTCTCCAGACCTCGCCTTTCCCTGCTCTCTGCCACCTGGGGAAATGGACCCTGGCCCCGCTCTTCCTCTGCTGTTCCTCCAGCTCTGGGGTGGAAGGCTGGTGTCCTGGGCCCTCTTCCCCAAGTTCCCACCCCGGCCCTGCTCCCTGTGCTGGGGGAACTAGGCAGACAGGTTCTGGGCTGCCCCGCCCTGCAGGGTGCTGCTTTCCTGGTTTCAGTCGCGAATCTCTCATCTCAGCCCTGAAACTGGGCCGGGCTGGTGGTGAGGCCCGGCCCCTGGCGCTCACTGGAGGGACCGGACGGGCCAGGAGCAGGTCTGGCATGGCGCCCTCAGCTCAGGTCACATCAGGGCTGGGACGAGTATGACGCCCCCAGGGTTGGCACAAGGCCACTGTGCTCACAGCTGGAGGTCTTCCTCTTCATCCTGGCACCCTGCTGTCATTTGGGGGGGTCCCTGGCCTGGGTCCGATCCTGGCTTTGCCACTTCTCAGCAGAGGGAGGTCTCGGTTCTCTGGGTCTCTGCTTGCTTGTCTGACATGTTCCTCCTCCGCTGTGACACCACCTGCCCTGGGGTTGACTTGAGGATTTGGGGCGGGGGTGACCCAGGTGAAAGATTTAGCTTAGGTGTGCCACGTGCTGGGTTTTGGGAGGGCCACGAGAAAGCACAGAGACCCCTCAGCTTGGCATTCCAGACCCCCCAGGGTATTCCCTTTCCAGGTCCTTTCTCTGAGGACCTGACTCTCCTTCCTCCCAGTCTCAGCTCAACAAGCACTTTCTTCTCTGAGCCTCAGTTTCCCCATGTGAGCAGTGGGCTCAGTACCCATCTCGTCCCCATCCAGAGCCTGACTGGAACTTCAGGCCTCCTGGGGCTTCCCCAGTTCTTGCCCAGCCCCCACTATCTGAACGCAGGAAGTAGCGTGATCCTTAACGTTGTCAGTTTGGAAAATCAGAGATTACTGTCCTTCCGGCTGCTGTTGGTGCAGGTCCTGGGGATGGGGGGACGGTGGCTGTTCGGCCTTTGTTTCAGGGGTTCCTCCCTGGGTTAGAAGCTTGGACAAGAGGCATTTCGTAGGAGACCTCATGAGTGATGCCTCTTCTTGTCAGGGTAAAGCGCTTTACTTTCCATGCTCAAAGATCTTCTTACAGCCCCATCAGGCATCTACTGTTGCGCCACCTTGCGGAGATGGAGATGGACTCAGAGAGGGCAAGTGCCCTGGCCAAAGCCACACAGCTAGTAGATGACCGGTCTGGGACTTGACCTCAGAGCACACGTGCCCAGAGGAGATGGTGCTGAGTCCTGTCCCCCCACCCAACCCCCATCCTTCTGTTCAGCCTGGGGTGTGTGTGGGGGGGGGAGGGCACTGTGGTCATCTCCCTCTCGGAGCTGACTCACCAGCAGCTCAGAGGAGGTGCAGGGCCAGCATCCTGGTCAGCTCCCGGTGCCAGGACAACACTGATTAGATGGTCATTGAGATTTTAGATCAGCTGAGCCAACGGCGACCCACCCACCCATTGTATAAGTGGAATGACTGAGGCTCAGAGAAGATGGACAAGTTAGGGTCCTGCTGTCATTTGGGGGGGTCCCTGGCCCCCCCAAAAAGGTTCTCCACCAGCGCCGACCAGGTGGGGGATGGAGGCCCCAGGCCTCTGTGCTGACTCTGGCAGAGTAGCCAGTGGTGGGAAAGCCACTTTGCCTCTCTGAACCTCAGTCTCCTCATCTGTAAAATGGGGACAGTAAATTCTGCTTTGCCTGCCTCTTGGGACCAGGCAAAGACCCAGCGGGAAAGTGTAAGGCAGGCTTTGGAAATTCCATTGCGCTGTGGTGGGGGAGGCAGGAGGAGGAAGAGGCCTTAGGGGGGGACAAGGTTTGAGACCCGCCTCTCTCCCTTTGAGGCTGCGCATCTTTGAGAAAGTCCCTGGGTCTCCCCAAGCTTCAGTTTCTTTATCTGTGGAGTGGGCACAACAATGTGTGTTTGTATTTGCTGTTGAACACATGTACGTGTTCTAAAGAGCCTAGCATGCCTGGTAAACTGTGGGAGTTCTGGGGGCAGCATTAGGGGGCCTGGCTGGTGAGCAGACGCCTGAGTCACCCTTGATGGTCCCAAAGGGGACAGGCTTTGCGGACAGGGTTCCAGGCATCTCGGGGCAGACCCATCGAAAGATCCAGGGATATAAAATACAAGATCCCTTTCCAACCAGTTCACTGAAAGGTGTGACTCAGGCCCACTCCCAGAATTCAGGGGCTGCCCTTGTGGCTGGTGAGGGAATCGGGGCCCCCACAGGTGGGCCCTTTCTATGACAACCTCCGGAACAGCACGTGAGGCTTTGGTGACTGACAGGGAGAAGAGACCTTCCAGGAGGGAACCACTGAGCTTTCTGAGCCTTGGTTCACACACCTGTGAAAGGGGGGCTTGACTCAGCGCCTTCGTTTCTGGGGCCATCTGAAGAGTCTGCGTGTGTGTCTTGGGCCCTCTCGATTCTGTGGGACTTGCTGGCAGAGGGGCGCAAAGGGGGCTGCGCTAGGCCCTGGGCACTGGCAGAGGTGGATGATTCTGCTGGGGGTCTCTCCCAGGTCGGGCGGGGGTCTCTCCCAGGTCGGGCGGGGCCCGAGTTCCGGGGCGTTCCTTGCATCCACCTGGCCTACCTTTTCCACCCCACCCTTGGCTGCTCGGTCCCTTCATCCTGTGGGCTCTCTTCTCCTCTGGTCTCCATCTGTCGAAGACTTGTCCACACTTATCATTTTTATTATTTTGTGATTCTTTCCCAGGTTGTTTCTTTGAGAAAGCCATTTTGTTTTTTGGATTTGTCAAACTATTCAAGTTATACCTGTGAGTGAAAATGTTAGTCCCTTACAGGGTTGTTAACAGGCTGGGCACAGTGATAATTAATGGTGACATTTATGCAGGCCTGACCTGGGCGCTCACCTGCCATCCCTGACCTGCCAGCGCTGTGAGCAGCTTTTGTGATGCCCGTTTTGCAGACGAGGAGCTGGAGGTCCTGAGAGAGCTGGGCAGTCGCAGGGCTGGGGATCGGCAGAACTGGGACTCCTGCGCCCACCACGTGCTCCTCCCCGGGAGCCTGGGGGCCTGGGCCTGGGCGGCAGGCTCCCTCAGTCCCACTCTCTTCTCTCACAGGACCTGTGCTGAGTCAGTGCAGGGAGGAGGGGTGGGGGGCAGATGTGGAAGGTCGGTGAGGCTGGCACACCCCCTCAGAGCAACTGGATCCCTACAACGAGCGTGGGGTCTCCCAGTTCCTGGGCGGAGGACCCCCAAGGGTTGGCCCTGCTTCTGGAGATGGGGCCACAGCCTGCTTCCAGTTTGCCCTCTGGGCCGGGGTGGGGGGCTGTCCTGCAGAGCCCGGTGAGCAGGGGTCAGAGCCAGGATCAGGAGGGGGTCAGCGGGCTGCTGCTTGAACACAGAGTGCCCCAGTCTGGCTGTGAGAGCTCAGGTGAAACCCTCACCCTCTGGTTGTGAGCCTTGGTCTTGGAGACCCCAGATCCCACAGAGTATGGTGTCTCCAGAAGCTGTGGAAGGAAGAGGAGCTAGTGCGGGCAGGTGTGCAGGAGAGAGGGGCGCCTGAGGCCTCGGGGAACACCCAGATTCCCGGCAGGGACGTGACAGTGAGAAGTCAAGTGTGAAATCCGTGTGGCAGCCCCGGGGGTGTAGCCCGGCCGGACCCTGCCACTGTGGCCTCCCCGAGGTCCAGACTCCTCACGCTCTGCCTCCTGTGGTGCTTCCTTTGTGCAGCACGGGGCAGTCCCTCCCGAGCCGACTTAGGACACGTCTCAAGAATGTGCTCGGGCTTCCTCTGCCAAGAAGCTACCATGGCCCGTTCCCCCCAGGCTTCCCTCTCCTGCGCTCCCTTTACTGCCCAGCACCCTGGCAATGCCGCCTCTTAGTCCTTAACCCCTCGGGGATGCCATTGCCCCCACCCTCACCCAGCCTTTCCCGTCCAGTGGGGCCTGGAGCAGAGGAGGCCCTCAGTAACCATTTGGTGATGGACTCCTGCCCCCAGCACCTGCCGGTGCCAGGACACAGGGGTGAGCTAAGGGGACCCAATGGTGACCGAAAGGGCACAAGGCCACAGTCAGTCCTTGGACCGATACGAGCATCCTAATCTCTTTGGGTCCCGAGTCCGAGAGCAAGGCTGGGTAGTGAGAGAGCCTGTGCTCTTCCCTCTGGTTCTGGAGTTTTGGGGAGGAGAGGGTTTTCCTGAAAGCAGATCAGATCTGTACGGTTCTGGAGTTCAGAGAGCAAGGCAGGCCTGCAGTTGCAGTTGGGTGGGATGCCGGCCAGGCCTGCTGCCCTCTGGGGGTGCGTGGCCCGTGGGGCTGCTTCCTCTCGTCCTCCACCGAGTGAGGCCCCCCGAGTTTCAGCATGCACGCTGTCCTCTCCCCACCTGCTGTCTGGTGACCTCTGCCCCGGCCCCCAGTCCCACACGCCTGGACCCTGGTCCTGCAGCCTTACTTGAATAATGCGAGAGGTCTGGTGTGAATTTCATCACCTCCCAGCCCACCCTGGCCCCTCTCAGCCCGGATGTTTCAGGTCTGTCGGCTTCATGTTTGCCTTCTGGCTCTGTCTGGGTCACCTCGTTCGGGTTGTCACTTCCTCGGCCTCTGCTGGCTTCCTCTCAGCCCACAGCCCCGCCCAGCCCGGGCCTCCACACTGCTGGTCCCTCCACGGGGTGATGCCTGGGCCTCCACTTGGCTGGACTTGCCCTTCCTGTCCTTTTTCCTCGTCTGGCCCTCTACACCCTGCCTGGATGCGGTGTCTGGCCTTTGCTGACGCTGCAGATGGGACCCTGGTTCAGCTTCCTCCCGGAGCTGACTCCCGGAGGGGCAGGGCAGATTCCGGCCCTTCTAGCAATAATGCTGTGTGTGAGGCTTGGCGTACCAGGGCTGGCTGAGGCCTCCCAGAGCTGTGGCTGCAGGACCCTCAAGACTGGAGGGCCCGAGCCTCCTCATCCTGCATGCTGAGAGCTAGCTAGCCTGCTGGGGGCCAGGCTGCTTGGGACGAAATCCCCGGTCAAGACTGTGTGTGTGGGCTGATGGCAGAGAACTGGACTGTCCTGTTTTGGGACCGGGAGCCCCTTCACCCCTAAAATGGGAAGACAATAGCCCTGACTCCCTAGGGTTTTCTGGAAGATTCTTTGGGATCATGTAAAACTTGCCCAGCACTGGCTCGGGTTAACAATCAATGATAACTGTTAGGATGAAGATCACGTGATTTACCAACATTGTTATCATCCAGGACCCTGTTTTCTCTAACTGACCCTGATTCATTTCCCTGTCTTTCCCACCTACCCCCCCTCCTAACCCCCCATCTCGCCTCATCATTTTTCAAAAACAATTCCCATGGCCTTTTGGCCTTTGAGAGGGTTCTGGTTGTTTATGGTTTTTAAGGAATAGGCATTTACAGCAAATCCCTCATTTGTCCTCCTTGTCCCATGCCTGAGTCAGGGTCCAGGAAACCGACACGGCTCATTCCAGGACAGGCAAGCGCAGGCAGGCCCGTGCCCGCGGAGGGTGCCATGGGCCGAGCTGCATTCAGAGGGAGTGTGGGGGGGGGAGCTTGCCTGAGACCCACGTGGGGGATGCGGCCCGTGCTATCTTTGTTAGTCTTCCTCCCCAGCCACCACCCCCTGGCCTGGCCCCCGGGCCACATCCCAGCTAGACCGCCTGCCAGCTGTGTGACCTTGTGCCAAAGACTTCTCCTCTCTGGGTCTCAGTTTTCTCCTCTCTAAAATGGGGTGGCGCTGCCCTACCTGACAAAGCCATTGAGAGGAGTGAATGAAATGCCGATCTGGCCAGGTGCCCTCTGTACCCAGGGACCAGCCATGGGAGGGACAGTTTCATATCAGCCCTTCTCCTTCAAGAACAGACCTTGAAAACTGGAATCCAAGACTGTCACAGGTAACAGGGCCTGTCCATTATTGAGTCCAGTCCTCTTGGTGTGCAGGGGGAAACTGAGGCCCAGAAAGATCACTGCACAGTGGGCCAGCACCCCCCGCAGTCGGCGGGACTCAGCACCAGGAAGTCTCTCCCAAGGAGAAGGCCCTCTTGCCATGGGTCACAGCCCTCTCTGGGCCTCAGCTTCTCTGTCTGTAGTGTGGGATGTCCTGGTAGCGTGAGCCTGGAGCGTCTAGCCTGCGCTGGGCCTGCTCTGGAGGCCGCAGTACTTGCCGTCTCTATTCAGAAACTGTTTTGGCGGACAGCAGAAGCAAACGGCCAATGCAAGCACACAGGCTGGGAGCCTGGCAGCTGAGTCAGTTGTAGAATGCTTACTCTTCGCCGTGAGGAGGATCGTGCTTGTAAAAGAGTTCCAATGCAGTAAAAGTGGGTACAGACAGGTAGTGGAAGGGACTTTGTGCGCGTCGTCCCCACGCCCGGAGGCCCTGCCTTAACAGTCTGGAGTACGTCCTTCCCAACCTTTCCCATAAGTGTCCAGGCACAGACCATCACTGTGCACGAACAGGGGTCACATTCAGTGATGGGGTGTTTGACGTGTGATTCTGTAACTTGCTCTTCTTTATGTGGCAGGGTGTGGACACCTGCCCTTGTCGGCACACACACCTGTGGGGCCCCTCCGTCTCCTCCCTGACGACTGTCATTGTGCCCACAGCCCTTGTTCTCAGCACCCCCAGCCCCAGGGTCACGTGCCTGTCCCTCCACATGCTGGTCTGACGGGGACAATGGAATCTTGGTCCCGTTCCCACTTGATTGGCGACTGTGAGGCTGAGTGTCTTTGTCCCTCGGTTCCTGGTGATGTCCCTGTCTGGGGTCATGGCCCACTTCCCTGTCTGGAGGTTCACCCAGGCGTGTGCAGGAAACACACAATTCTGCCCAGAAACGCAAGGCCGACGAGAGCAAACAGCTTTACGGGCAGGAATTTGGGGTGTTGTGGAGGCTCCTCCTTGGGGCAGGGTTGCCGAGTGTGTAAATGACCACAATGACCTCACGTCCGTTTGTCCTTCCCTTCCAGAGAAAACCAACAAGATCCTGGCGGAGTTCCTCCAGTTTTACGAGGACCAGTATGGCGTTGCCCTGTTCAGCAGCATGCGCCACGAGATTGAGGGCACCGGGGCGCCGCAGGCCCAGCTGCTCTGGCGAAAGGTGAGAGGCCAGGAGCCGGGGACAGGGCGGGCTCTGGTCGGGTTCTGACATCACTGACCACGTGGTCTCCAGCTAGTGCCTTCCTTCTCTGGGCCTCAGTTTCCCATTGTTGCCCTGATGGTCTCTGAGGGCCCCACCCACCTTCTGAATAGACAGATGACCTGGATCCAAGTTCCTTTGTCACTGTGGGTGACTCCCGCCAGCTCCACCCCTCTAGCACTTGGGCTCCAGAGTCATCTGGACAGGCCAGGATTCCAGCCAAAGCCTTTTCTTACTGTCTTTGTGTCTGTGAACAAATCACTTAGCCTTGGGGAGTCTCAGTCTACTCCGCTGTGAAATGGGACCAGCACCCTCCTGCACAGATGGTTATAAGAGTTAAAGGTTCGAGTCAACCGGCTGCCTGGGGCAGGGAGGGTGTTGGTGAGTGTCAGCTGACACTGTCGTTGTCACCGGCCTCGTCATTATCCCATTGTTAGTAGTAGGATTGTGTTGGCCAGCATTTGTCCACTGGGGGGTTGGAAGCTCCCTTTGAGGTGCTGAGGCCGGTGTCATAGGGGGGATGGGGTCTGGATCCCAAGGGTCTGGTAGGAAAAGACTCGGGGACCTGGGTTCCAGTTCTCTCAGTTGGTTCGACAGCCCTCAAGGCCCAGTCTCCCCATCTGATAAGTGGGCACCTCCTGCCTCGGGCTGTGGCGTGGGTCTGGTGAGAAGACTCCTGGCCTGTGGTCAGGGCAGATAGGGTCCCGGAGGGCGGTGTGAGTTCTGATCCACTGTGGCTTCACCTGACTGAGCCTCGGTTTCTCTGTTTGTCAAATGGCATCTAGGGAGGAGTCAGAGCAGCTTCATGGAGGGGTCAGGGCTTCGTGGGGCCTGGGCATGGGGGGCAGATGGGCATGGGGACACAGGGGAGGCAGTGGAGTGGACAGACGGCCAAGGAGGCCTGGCACTGGGATTTCCATTTCATTTCATTTCATTCCACCCTGCATCCTCCCCTAAACCACGTGAGACTGAAAATGTTCCTGTATACCCAGAGATCAAAGGGGCGGAGCTGGCGGTCCTAGACTCAACTCTGAGGGTTTATCACCCTTTGGTGCCTTCTCTGTAGGAGGAACCGCTGGAGGCATTAGCTGCTGGGGTTGTGGGGGTGGATGGAGAGAGAGCTGCTGCTGATACTGAGGATCAGCTTGCCAGAAAGAGCGGCAGGCCCCGTGTCGGGGCACCCTGACTATGTCAGGTCATGAGTTGGGGCCATGCTGCCCCTGCTGGCCCTGCAGACACTCCAGGGCCCAGACAGTAAACAGCTGTTTACACAATCAAGTGGGCACTCTCAAGGAGATTACCAGGTGAACGCAGACATTGGGGGCCTGGCCTCATCTGGGTGGACCCCGAGGGCTTCCTGGAAGAAGGGCCATCTCAGCTGAGGACCCAAGGGGGAAGGTGAATCTGGCTGTGGCAATGGCATGGGCAAAGGCCCAGGGCTGAGTCCTTAAACTGTTACAGAACAGAGTGGAGGATGGGGCTGAATGCTATAAAAGACTCCTCTTTTTCTCCGGGGGTTCCTCCCCCGTACTAGGTTCACTTTGCCTGCTGACATAGGAAAGATGTCTCTCAATACTAGAGATCAGTTAAAAGGAAAGGAATTATTTAAAAATTATACAGACTAAGGTTCTTTAGAATACCCACAAATGCACACAGTCCTTCTTTCTCCCTCTGCCCAGTCTGGGGTACTGTGTCTCAGGAAAGAAGTAGAAGTCGACGATTCAGGCCCCCAGCACCATCCACCTGGCAACAAGGGAGCACTTCCAAAGCTGCATGGTCACCAAAAAGACCCGTGGTCCCAAAAAGAGACCCCACATGGCTGCCTCCCTGGGCTCACATCCCAGTGCCAATCTTCCTCTGCAGCCTCATTTCTGGCTCCTCCCATGAGTGGCGTGGAGCCAATTATCTCCAAACTCTTCTGGACCTCATTACAAATCCCTATTTGGGGTCCCCCTCTTGGCTGCACCCTGTTACAAATCCCTCCTTTCAGATATAAACCCCCTTTATAATCACACAAAGGGCAATGGACGAAGGTCTCATCTTCTTGTAACTACTTCCAGCTGAACATGGACGTCGTCCTACCTACCCTTGGGTCAGGGGTGCCCTGAAAGGAGGCTGGGTGCAGCACAGAGGAGGTTCTTCCTGTACGGGGAAGGACCTTACAGAATCCAGGTCAGTTGGTTGTCATCAGCCTTTGGACACGAAACCTCAGGCTGAAACACTTATCAGCCCTGAATGACCCTTTCTGGGTCCCAAGTGGCAAAGGCATTCTCCCCAACTGGTTACAGGCGACCTTCCCTAGGCCTTAGAGATGCCCTTAACTAGGTCTTCAGATACAGAGGATTTCTGATCAGAAACAGAACCAAACTGAAACCACATTTCCATAAAATCAGCAAACAAGTAGTTGAGGTTTCCATTCCTTCAGGTTTAAAACGTTCACAACCTTTCCTACATAGTTTTACCCATCCAGATTTAACCATAATTCACTTTTAATCCCTGGTCCTTTCCCACACTGGGAAGGACTATACTTAAGCTCAGTACTTAAACTCAGTATCTGGCAGTCAAAAGTTCCTAGATTTGCACGGTCATCCTGAAGCTTTCTGAAGCTTAGACCTTGTCAACACCCTATAAATCAGATGGTCACCCTTGAACCCCAGTTTATGACCTTCAGAACCAGAGCCCTCCCTATCAGAACCAGTTACACAGAGAATCTGACTGGTGCAGTGCCCACACAGCAGCAACACACAGCCCATAATCTGAAGAGAGCCCTTAGCCCTCTACCTCGCCCAGTTCCAAGATAGTGGGACTCTCATGTGACCCATCATCCAAGATGGCAGCCCTCATGCATGACCCATCCTCCATCGTGGAGCACTCACGTGGCTCATCCTACATTTTACCCCAAATGACGGTGCACCCACATAGCTTTGCTGTCCAATCCCCAACATACATGCAGGGTCGGCTTACATAGCCTAGGGGTTTTATTCCTCCCCAAACCTGAGTGCAGGTTCCCTTAGTGCCACCTGGGCTCACTGAAACTGTAAGTGAGCAGACAGGGGCAACCTGGAAGCAGCATCCTGACCAAACCATTATCCACAAGTCCATTATTCTAAAACAGTGCTCAGAAACAAGTTTCAACCAGACCATTTCGTGTCTCTGCTCCCTTCCCCGTTTCCTTTCCTTTTCACCTTTCTGGGCGTGATTAGGCAGCCGATGCCCTCAGGGTGCAGAGAAATTCTCAGAGACTGGGGAGATTCCTAAGTCTCACTCTCCCACACCTGAGGGGGTCGGTCTTCCACAGGTAATTATTGTCCCATCTGGGTCACCAAAACCCGTTACAGAACAGACCAGGGGATGGGGCTGAATGCTATAAAAGACCCCCCTTTTTCTCCGGGGGTTCCTCCCCGATACTAGGTTTGCTTTGCCTGCCGCCAGAGGAAAGACATCGCTCAATACCAGAGATCAGTGAAAAGGAAAGGAATTATTATTTATTTAAAAGTTATACAGACCAAAGTCCTTTAGAATATCCACAAATGCACACAGTCCTTCCTTCTCCCTCTGCCCAGTCTGGGGTACTGTGTCTCAGGAAAGAAGTAGAAAGTCCGTGATTCAGGGCCGCAGCACCATCCACGTGGCAACAAGGGAGCACTTCCAAAGCTGCGTGGTCACCGAAAAGACGCGTGGTCCCAAAGAGAGACCCCACATGGCTGCCTCGCCTGGGTTTAAATCCCCCCGCCAGTCTCCCTCTGCAGCCTCATTTCTGGCTCCTCCCACCATTGGCCACAGCTGCGAGCATTCCAGGCAGGTGTGCCTGTGGTGTGGAGCCAATCATCTCCAAGCTCTTCTGGACCCCGTTACAAATCTCTCTTTTGGGCCCCCTCTTGGCTGCACCCTGTTACAGAAGGTCTTGCTCAGGGTGGTGGGGGCAGGATGCCAGCCGGGCTCCAGGTTCCCAGCCACAGGCTCTTCCTGCCCCGACTCCCAGCCCCTTGGGGTGGAGGGTCACTCAGGGCTGTGTGTCAGAGCTGCTCAGAGTGTGGCATGGTGCTCAGAACGGCACTTTGATTTTGGACCCAGAAAAGATCGGTCCCCTGGTGTCATGGCAACCGCCCGACCCCCTGAAGACAGAGGGCGAGTGTCTGGCAGGGGCACACGTGTGATAGGGAAGGAGGCAGGCGAGCTGCTTCGAGTGGGCAGAACTGGAATTGTCCCCTGTTTGGAAAGAAATGTCACAGAGATCCCGGCCCCAATAACCCAAGAGAGACGTGGGGGCTGGCTGATGGCACTGAGTTTTTACTCTGTGGGAGACATGCCTCTATGTCACAAGGGTGCATAGTCGTCATCGGGAAACAGCTCCCACGTAAGCCAGACGAGAGAAATCACCCACGACCCCCGGCAAGTCCGAGTTTGGCTCCCCGTTTGCCTTTCAGGAACCGGCCATCGCGGCGTGAAGTCGGGATGGTAATACCACAGTAATAGAAATGATAATGTTCCTCCTCCTCCTCATCACACCAATAGTCGTCTTTATAAGAAAAATAATAATACAATAAAAAGTAGCGATAATACAAATGGAAAAACAGGTGTTTCAGGCGGGCACAGTTTGTCAGCTGGCGCAACTCTGCACTGTCTGAGGGGCTGCAGTTGTGTCCACATCACAGCTGTGGGTGCCGAGGCTTGGCCAGGTCTAGCTGCTTGTCCCGGATCCCCCTCCATGCCCCCCTGCCCCGGCGTGGGCCGTGGGGCTGGGACTGGACCCCGGGCTGTTGGAACCGGGGTCTGTGCGCTCACCTTCGCCATGCCCCCAGAGTCCCACCACTGTGTTGCTGCGCTTTGCAGAGTCCAAAATTTTTTGGCTGGGCTGTCACCTCTGTCTCATTTCCTGCAGACCTTCCAATGGAAACAAAACACAGCTCTGCCATTTGAAAGTCTTAAAAATAAAACCCAAACCCGCAACCAACCACCCATTATGGGCTGCCCAGGACTTGGGGGTGGACTGGGGCGGGGGCAGGGTGCCCCCATGGGCCTGGGAAGGCCTGCCCTTAGCCACAGCCTCCCCTGCCCCAGGAGGGGCTCCTGCCGAGCAGGGCCTGGGGCCAGCAGGGCTCTCAGCAGGGTGTAGGAGAATTCTCTCTGCTCTCTTCCCAGAAGACCTGGGACTGAGAGGTGGGTTGAGAGCAGGCCCTGTCTAAATATAGACCACTAGCAGCTTTGTGACTTGGGCAAAGCCACTGCGTGGGGGTGGCGGGGTGGTGGGGTGGTGGGGGGAGTCATTCTCTTTTCCTGTAAATATTTTTAACCCTGGGTAGGAAGCAGTCTGCGGGGGTCCCATTGTTTAAGTACAATGGGCCCTCGTTTTTTCCAAGAGTGTTTTGGTATTTCCCCTTGAGGAGTAGCAGGGAGGTTGCTGGGAAGAGGGGGCTGCGTGTGAAGAGCCAGGCCTGGGGGGTGGCTTGAGAGGGCCCCTCACACCCAACTGCAGCTGCAGGGAGCCCAGAAGCCGAGCAAGGAAGCTAGGAGAGTTAGGCACCACTGATAGAATGCTTCCTCCCATATTAGCTGTGACACGTGTTTCTTTTGCAAAGGGCATCACATTTGTTGTGGAACAGATAGAAGCTTCCGAGAAAGGGAGGAACTCTGGACTCCCCCATCTCCCCGCCCCCCCACCAGGAGTAAGCCCGCTCACTCCCTCTCGGCCTGTGTCTCCTTTCCTTCAGTGTCCTGGTGCCCATCTTCCCTGGAAGCACCCTCTCAGGAGGCCACCTCTTCCTCCTCCCCAAATAAGCCAGCCGGGGAGCTGGCAGACTGACCCAGACCAAGTAACCCTAACAGTGGTCAGGGCCACTCGGTGGGATGTGAGCTGCGTGCACTTTCCGCCAGCTGCGTGCGTGACCTTCGCATGCATGCTCTTGCAGAGTCCTTGACAGTCACTGCTGTCACCGTCCCATTTTACAGAAGAGGAAGCTGAGGCTCAAAGAGGTGATGTGACGAGTCAGAGAGGTGGGGTTGAAGTTAGGGTTCTGCAGGACCGTCTGGGTGTTTGTGCAGCTCACACTGGTCAGCAGTCTGCCAGGACGCCGGGGAAATGTTGAACCAGACTGAAGTCCCCCTGTGCTCCCAACCACATTCATGGAGGCCACCCTGTCAGCTGTCAGGGCTGGGGAGGCAGGAGACTTGCCCAGGTGCTGGGGACTTCGCTGGCCTGGCCCATGGGCATGTCCCCTCTGCTGGAGTGACTGCCCTGCAGAGAAAGTCCCAGGCCCATCCTGAGGCGGCCGAGCCTGCTAGGGCCAGGACAGAGTGGGGTCCTATCGGGATTCTGAATCGTGGTGCGTGGCCTGGGTTCAAGTGCTGCCACCCCTGCACCCCTTCGTGGCCTTGAGCCTCACTGTCCTCCTTTGCCAAGTGGGTGAGCAGTGGCCCTGTCTCTGAGGCCTCCCTCGGTGAGCACACAGGCACTGCGGCCCGGGCCATCACCTTGTCAGAGGACCCACTGCCTCGCAGGTCTCACTCCCCACCCTCTTCCCCCACTAGGTACCGCTGGACGAGCGCATCATCTTCTCGGGGAACCTATTCCAGTACCAGGAGGACAGCAAGAAGTGGAGGAACCGCTTCAGCCTCGTGCCCCACAACTACGGGCTGGTCCTCTACGAGAACAAAGTGGTGAGGCCGCCACCCTCTCGGGCTTCGGTGCCTGGCACTGAGCCCCCAGCCAGTCTTCTTCCCTTTCCCCGAGGTGCCTCCTCTCCCCCGCTGCCCTCCTTCACAGTCAGTATCACAGCAAGCCCCCTACTCCTAAATCTGAGACTCCAGACCTGCACCCTCAGCTGCCATGCCCCCCTGCCCGCCATCTGCAGGGCCAAAGCAGAATGTGGGCACCCTCCCCACCTCCCCACGCCTGCCTGCTCAAGGTCCCCTTTCTAAATTTCATCCATCCAGGCATCCGCTCTCCGGTGCCCCAACAACGAACTCCCATTCCGTCGACTCTTTCTCACGTCCTTCCAGATCTCTCCAGATTTCCCGGGCCTCCTCCCCCTCAGCCTCCTTGCTGGCTGAGCCTCCTCTGACCCCTCCCTTCCTCACTCTTCAACTGCTTATACCTGGGTGGTGGTCCTATCTTTTTCCTTCCCAATTCCCCCCTTGCAGTTCCCTGTACAGTTGCAGGACGGCGGGTCCTGCTGAGTGTTTTTGGGTCCTGGAGGCAGCCCCACCTGGTTGAGCCACGGACCCAGTTTCTTCCACCAGACATTTCTCCAGAGCAGCCATTGGGCAGGCTGGGGCCCTCGGTCTCCGGACCAGTCAGTGTTAGAGGAACGGAGTCAGGAGCAGCCTGTTGCCCTAGGCCAGTGGTTCTCGCATGGATGGAGTTCCACTGGAATGGCCTGGAAGGCTTGCTGAAAACCCAGTTGCTTGTTGGGCCTGCCCCGGTTTGACCCACAGCTGAACTGCGGTCAATAATTTGCAGGTCTAACGAGTTCTCAGGTGCTGTTGATGGTCTGGGACCACATGGGGCCCGTGATCAGTGCCCCAGAGAGGTCCAAGCTACTCTCAAGAAATGTGTTGAGCCCTGACTGGTGTGGCTCAGTGGGTTGGGTGTCCTACCCCAAACTGAAAGGTCGCGGGTTTGATTCCTGATCAGGGTGCATGCCTGGGCTGCAGGCCCAGTCCTCAGTTAGGGGCATGTGAGAGGCGACCGATGGCACATCAATGTTTCTGTGTCTCTTTCTCCCTCTCTTCCTCTTTCTCTAAAAATAAACAAGATCTAAAAAAAACAAAAGCTATATTGAGTAGTGACACCTAGTGGCAGGATAGAGCATGGCAGCCCTGCTGTATGAGCTACTGCCACTGGTGAAAGAAAGCAGTGCCCAGACCTAACTCCTCCACAGGGGGCGCATGTGGTTGGTGCTCAGAACCTGGGGAGCTGGTGGACAGTCCAGGGTAGCGGTCAGAGACCCTGGGCTCTGGAAGCTGACGGTCTGGGATCATGTCCTCTGCCCATTCTTACCAGCTGTGTGAACTTGGGGCTAGTCGTGGCACCCCCTGTTGGACTGGGTGGGGTTTGTGAAGTGAGGCGCCTGGTTTGTGGCGAACACTCGGCTGGCGGTAGCTGCCAGTAGTAAGAGGCGGTAGTGACAGTAGAGATGAAGATAATGACCTCAGCGTGCCCACTGCCCCTGCGGTGCCGCACCCCGCACTGACCATTTTATGTGGGCTCTGTAGCCACTCAGTGAGATGGGGCCGTTCTTACCCTGGTCTTATAGACATGGAAACTGAAACATAGAAGGTGGAGGAAGCTGGTCCTCAGCATCACACAGGTGGGGCCGGCATTTGAACCTGAACCTCGGTGCAGATTAAACCATGTTGACTGCAGTGTCCATGTCGGTCAGACTCCTTTGCCTCTTCCCTGTGTCTCTCCTCCTCCTCCTCCCTTTCTTCCTGCCCCTCTTCTTGTCCCTGCCTTGGGCAGCAGTACTGGGTGGGGGCCCGGAGCCAGCGCTGGAGATGGGATTTGGCTGGGTCAGTACCCACATCCCCCAGGGACCGTCTCTCTTGCCCTCCCCTCAGGCCTACGAGCGGCAGGTCCCACCCCGATCTGTCATCAACAGTGCAGGCTACAAAATCCTCACTTCTGTGGACCAGTACCTGGAGCTGGTCGGCAACTCTTTACCAGGTAAGGGAGCACCCATCCCAGGCTGAAGTGCCCTGCGCAGGCCCAGGACTTGGCTGGGGGAGAGGGCGGCCCCGATCCCGGAGCCCCAGGCTCCACGTTCGCAGAAAGGCCAGCTGGACCTGGAGCTGCCAGCAGGTGCCCAGTGTCACCTGATAGTGCCCAGAGAGGAGGCTTGAGGCCAGGAAGAGAAGTGGGGCTGGACCTGTTTCCTGCTTCCCGAGGCTTCCTATCGAAGCTAGCAACGGGGACCTCACTGTCTGCGCTTCCCTTTCCCGAGTCCTCGAGGGACTCCTGGGAGAGGATGATGAGGCCGCCCTGCTTTGTAAACTGCTGAGTCAGTCCTGTGCTTGTGAGGCATTGTTCTTGGCCTCCCGTCCACCCCACCTTGTCACAGACCCCCATAAGACTTACGGGAGCCCACCTGCTTCTTGGGTGATCCCAGGGAAACTAAAGAGGCCCCTAGTTGGGACTTGGGACTGAAGCGCCCCGCCCGGCTTAGAGTGGGGCGGGAGCGGGCATTTCTGGATTCCTGTTCGTGCTCCGGCTTTGTTTTGCTGTGTCCTCTCGGGCAGCCTGGCCCTGAGCGACTGACCTTGGAGTCCTGTGCGGACCCCGTGAGGTCTGTGTGCGCCGAGCCCAGCACAGGGATGCAGACAGAGCCAGTGTGCAAAGAAGAACTGTCATTGTTTCATTCCCGACAGCAGGGGCAAGGTCACAGCCCAGGACCACTTTATCTCCCTGGATCTCGAATATCCATGAAGGCAAAATAGAGACAGAAAAGTCCCCTTTTATTTTTTCTACCCCCAGCCCCCCTGCCTCCCTCCCCACTTGGACATTTAAACCACACTTTGGCCTCCATGGCTAAAATTCGAAGGGAAACCCAAGAAGGTAATGCTCAGCCCTTGAACCTGAGGGCTCTGACCATGTGTTATTTGTGCCTCCCACACGGAGTCTGGAACCTTCCCCAAGAGGGAGTGGGTGGGACTGCACTACCAGCTCTAGAAATGGACCTCAACAGGTGCTGGGGCCCCTTGCAGCCAGGCTGTGGGGGGCACAGCCAGAAAGGAGGCTGCCACCCCACTGCTTGCTGGTCGCCCAGGACAGGCTGACCCTCTTTGGGCGTGAGCCTGCCCCTCAGACCGGCCCAGGAGAACTGCTGAGGGCAGCTGCTCAGCCGGCACTGTCTCCGCAGGGACCACACCCAAATCGGGCTCTGCTCCCATCCTCAAGTGCCCCACGCAGTTCCCACTCATCCTCTGGCATCCTTATGCCCGTCACTACTACTTCTGCATGATGACGGAAGCCGAGCAGGACAAGTGGCAGGCTGTCCTGCAGGACTGCGTCCGGCACTGCAACAATGGTGAGTGGCCTTAGGTCCCCTGTGAGGGTGAGGGGCATCCCCTGGGTTGTGTGCTGAATGGCGACACCTACTGGCTGAGTGCGGTGTGACAACTCTGCTCTACGAGGAAAATTGGTTTCCTTCTGGATTTGTACGCCACCACTGTGATGCTGCCCTCAACATTCTCCCTGATGAAAACAGTTCTGTGTTGCTCAGAAGAAAGTCAGGAAACTGCCCTCAGGGGGCAGGGGCAGGATCGCTGTGCCCTTGGACCCCGAGGCTGCCGTCTTCTAGCAACGTGGTCCTAGGAGAGCAGCTGACCTCTGGGAGCCTCCGAAAGGGGAGAGAGAGCCCTTCGGAGTCTGCGGGGTTTGTGAGATTACAGTGAGAATCCACAAAATGCTTGTAAAAAAAAAAATGTGTTTGTTAGGTAACCTTTTCCTGTTGGACCCTAGGTGGTCTGGGAAGTTCACTTCCTCTCTCAGGTGCTCAGGGTTCTCATCTGTCAAGTTATGAGGTCTCTTCCAGCTCATTCATTCATTCAACAAACAATTTTAGTGTCTAGGTGCTGAGGATGCAAAGAGGGAGGAGACGAGGTTCGGCCCCCCGCTGCTGGCAGCCTGGTGGGGAGACAGATGTGGAACAGATGAGGAGACCAGGGTGATGAATCACAGCTGGGCTGGGTGCAGGGGAGGGAGCCCCCGGGGCGCCTTGAGGGTGTGAATGTGCGGGGAGGGACTGGTCCAGTGTAGGGGTGCGGATCCGGACCCGGCCGGGAAGTGGTGATGGTCCCGCTGGGAACCTCGGGATGAGTTGTCCTCTGGGGCAGGGAGGAGAGTGCCGGGCGGAGGCTGCAGCTTCGTGAGGGGTGGCCCAGAGGCAGGAGCAGTTTAGAAAGGGCCCCGAATTGGGGACCTGGAAGGAGGCTGCAGGGGACACTGGGGACCTGGAAGGAGGCTGCAGGGGACACTGGGGCCGAGAGAGCCTTATAGGGAGGGCTCCAAGGAGTCTGATCAAAAAGGCTTGTGATTGTCTCCTGAGAGGAGGGGAGGGCCCTGAGGGAGGAGCAACCCAGCCCTGGACCCCAAACTGCCTTCCTAGTGATCTGGCCTTGGGGCAGCTGCACCTGCCCCCGCCCACCCTGGCGGCCGGCCCACCTGGACTCAGCTCCACACAGAGGTGGTGCCTCAGCTCACCCCACTCGTCCTCACAGCTCTCCGGAGCCGCCTCTGCCCTGTCTGGAATCTGCCAGGCGGAGGAACCAGGTCTCCAGTCAGGCCAACTCCTGCCACTTGGGCTGGGCCCTGCCTCCCACAAAGGGCCTCCTGTTCCCAGGTCCCCCAGGGCTGTGAGGCCAGGACTGGGTGGAGGCCATCTGGGCTCTGGCTGCCTGGCCTGGGCATCCTCCCTCCTCCTCCCTTCCCCCTCCCTCCTTCTCTCCACCTCCCCATCCGCAGCTTGGCCCAGCTCCACCCTCTTCAGGTTTCCAAGGCTAATGGCTGACCTGGCAGGGTGACCCCAGGCCAGGTGGAGGGTGGGGACAGGCCCAGGTGGAGAACAGTCACGTTCTGGCCCCCTTCTCTGTGGTGTAATGCCCTGCGCGTGGTGTAATGTTGTTCGGAGGAATCAATGGGCTGGTTGTGGTAGAGCACTCTGCCGGTGCCTGGCACATAGCGAGCGCTCAGCTGGGGGCCGGGGGCCACCCCTGGGATGTTTGTGCCCTGGGAAGGAGGGGCGGTGGGGAAGAGCTGCCAGGAGGGCTGCCCCTTCTGGGGCTGACGAGGCTGGTTTTAGAGGAGCCTGTCCTTCACCCCGAGGACTGTGGGAAAGTTCTCTGCTTCCTCAACTTGGAGGCTGGGCCTGGAATCTGTGGAGCCTGGGATTGCTTGCTTCGCTCAGGGGGCTGCCAGGAAGTGGGGGGATGAGCGGGGGAAGGAGGCCAGGCTGGGTGGACGCCAGCTCATCCCAGGCCCCCCCTCACATCCTGCATTCCTGGAGCAGCTGGGGGTGGCAAGTGGCAGCTGGGGCACTGAGCTGAGCCCTCAGGGTGGGCCTGGGGTGCAGAGGTCAAGGCTTCTTCCTGTCTGCTGCCCAGGACTGAGGAATGCCATTTCCTTTCTCAGCTTGACCCTCAGGACCTCCCTCCCCGCCTTACCTCCCTCCCAGCCGTTGCCCCCCCCCTCCCCCTGTGGGAAGTCTCCAGGTCTGAGGTCTGAGCCTGGAGCTGTGTTTTCTTGAGCCGGCAGCTGCCTCTCTGGGCCTCTCTTCCCACTGGGGAAAGTGGGGCCGAGAACAGCCCTTCCTCACAGGATGAGAGGGGAGGGAGTGTGCGTGAGGTCTCAAGGTCTCAGCCCAGGGTCCGGGTCTTGGCGGGCTATGCCGCCCATGACAAAGTTCCACAGACTGGGTGGCTTGAATAGAAATTAATCCTGTCTCAATTCCGGAGGCCGGGAGTCCCAGACTAAGGTCTCAGCAGGTTTGTTTTCTCCTGAGACCTCTCCCCCTGCCCCGCAGAGGCCTGCCTCCTCCCCATGTCTGCCCGGTCCCCCTCTTCTGAGTGCAAACATGTTCTGTGTCTGAATTTCCATTTTATAAGGACACCAGTTGTACTGGATTAGGGCCTAGACTAGTGACCTCATTTTACTTTAATTACTCCTTTAAGTCCCTATTTCCAAATACAGCCACATTCTGAAGTGCCAGGGGTTAGGGCTTCAGCACATGAATGTGGGGGAGGGGACCCACCATTCAGCCACCAGCAGCCCAGCCAGGCTCCTGGGACTAGCTCAGGCCTGCCGACTGGAGTGGAGCCCTCCTAAGGGTCCGGTTGGCCAGAGCCATCACCTGAACATCGGTGCCTCTTCCCCGTGGCCCCGTCCTCTGCCCCACCTCCCTCCCCTCTGGAAAGCACCCTGGGCTGGCAGGCCTGACTCTGGTGACTGTGGAATATAAACGCCCTGAAGTGGGAGAGGCTGCAGGTAAGGCAGAGCCAGATTTGTCAGGCAAACCCTGGTCTCTGGGTGGTGCTCCCGCTAGAACAGCTTGGCTCTGCTCTAGTTGCTCCCTCCTAATGTCAGGTCCCTGAAGCACAGGGGTGAGGCTCCTGCCCCGCCCCCTACCGCCCCCACTGCAGTCCAGGTTGCTGCCACTGTAAGGATGGGGGCTGGGCCTCAGTTTCCCCAGCCAAGCTCCCTTCCTGCTCCGACAAGCAGTGATTCCTGCGGCCAGCCGCACGTGGGAGGGGAGGAGTCCTCTGCACGGCCGGCTGAGAGGGGCTTTTTCTCTGTGGCGGTGACTCAGCCTGTAGTCATCGCAGTGGGGGCCGGGGTTTCGGAGGCACAAGCTGAGTTTCCCTTCCCTCCGCCCTGGGATGCTGCGGTCGCAGGCACGTGGCCAGGGTGGGAGGTGTTTAACCACGTTCTTCCCCAAGTCGGCTTTTGCAGCTTCCTGCAACTTCTAGCCTCCCCATCACCCAGCCTGCAGGTTCTCCACCTGCCCAGCCGGGGCGGGCAAACTCATCTGGGCCACCGCCACCAGCACTGATACCAAAAACAGAGAAGTGGTATTTCCTAGTCCGACCTGGACGCATCATAGCCGTGACCGAGGCAGATCGCACAGCAGGAGCGGGTGCTCGCGGCAGTTACTAGTCAAGTGCCGCACCCGCGCTGTGGCCCTGGGAGCGTCCCAGGTGACGTGTGAGGCCAGGCTGGGTCCTGGCTCCCAGTGTTCAGAGGGGGAAACTGAGGCTCTCTCAGGTTCGGTGACATGGATCAGACGTGGCAGTCCTGGCCCCACGGGCACTGTCGTGAATCCCGTTCGCTCACAGGTTGTCTGTGGCTGCTGTGGTGTGTGCCACGTGGCGGAGTGTGTGTCCGGTCCTTGGCAGGGAGGATGCGCAGACGCCTGGCGTAGAGGGGACGCAGAGGGGCGGGGCAGGAGCCAGGATCTCCAGGTGGCCTCCCCTGGAAGGGTCGGGTGGCTTCCAGCTCGGCTCTGCCATCGCTGCCTTCCAGCCCTCGCCAGTGGCCTGACCCCCCACGAAGTGGGGTGAATGCCAGTGCCCTGTCTTGGGGTGATCGGGAGGACTTTAGGGGATAAGGACAGTACGGAGGAGGACTGCCTCGCCGCCGCCGTTAGTGGTGGGTTATTATCCCCGTTGCTGACACTGCAACTACTCCTGCCCAGTGCTGGCGAGGGCCGTGGGGGTCGCAGGTGAGGAGGGTGTGCGTGCGCATGTGCACATGCGCGTTTGCCTGTCCGTCAGTTGGTCTTAGTGGAGGCCACTGGGCCACCCCGGCGACCTCCTCTCTCCTTCCCTCTCCTGGGCAGGGATCCCTGAAGACTCCAAGGTGGAGGGCCCTGCGTTCACGGATGCCATCCGCATGTACCGCCAGTCGAAGGAGCTGTATGGCACCTGGGAGATGCTGTGTGGGAACGAGGTGCAGGTGAGGCCAGGAAGACTGTTGGGGAGACCACAGCAGTTACCCTCGGGCCTGGAGGATGGCTTGGCCCTGAGGTGGGGCCCTGGGGTGCTGCAGGCGTGGAGGACAGAGACAAGAAGCTCAGGTTTGGACACCTGTGGCCCAAGGCTGGCCCTGCAGACAGAGATACTGCAACAATTGCTATTTTGTTCAGTCGTTTCCTGAGCACCTGCCTGGGCCCAGGTGTCCTGCTGCCACTATGATCAGAAGGGAGGTGGCGTTGGGCCTCATGGAACTCGCTGTCTCCTGGGAGAAACAGATATTTGACAAATGAACATGCACACACTTCTGTGCACAGCCAAGGCATGGGGGGGAGGAGCATGGTGTTCCAGACAGGGAGGTGGCATGTGCAAAGGCCCTGAGGTGTGACCTCTGAGTCCAAGGATCCTGCAGGACACCTAAGCAGATAGGCTGAGACCTGTGGGAAGGACAGTCAGGAGAGAGGGCACTGGAGACATGGAGCAAAGGGCCAAACCCCAAGGAGGTAGGGGCTGGAGTGGCCATCTTTAATGGACCATGGAGATGAGCATACCTGGCCAGACTCTGACCCCTGCCCCGGCTGTGCTTCCTGGTCCTAGATCCTGAGCAACCTGGTGATGGAGGAGCTGGGCCCTGAGCTGAAGGCGGAGCTCGCCCCACGGCTGAAGGGCAAACCACAGGAGCGACAGCGGCAGTGGATCCAGGTGTGTGGCCTGGGCTCGGGGGTGGGGGCTGCAGGCTTGCAGCGGTGTCAGTTCTGGGCTGAGGGGCTGGTCGGCCGGTTGGCTGCAAGCCTGCAGCCCCCTCAGCCCAGAACTGACACCGCATCTCGGCCCCCAGATCTCAGATGCTGTGTACCGCATCGTGTACGAGCAGGCCAAAGCGCAGTTTGAGGTGGTGCTGGCCAAGCTGCAACTGGCGCGGCCGGCCATGGAGGCGGTCATCCGCACCGACATGGACCAGGTCATCACCTCCAAGGAGCACCTGGCCAGCAAGATCCGAGGTAGGCAGGCCTCCCGCCACGTGTGTCTTAGGTGGGCGGACCTGCTGGGCCCTCCTGTCTATTTCAGAGATCCCTGTGCATTTCATAGCAGTGACCTCATTCACCAATTTCTTTTAAAAAAATCAAAATCATGTCTGAGCCATTGTTTTTCCAGTCCCTGTGGCTGTTATTTCTATAAACCTAGACCTTGGAGGCCTCGGTGTTTGTCAAGGAGGTTCAGCTGACCTTGGAGGTTCTGCTGCTCCNAGCACCTGGCCAGCAAGATCCGAGGTAGGCAGGCCTCCCGCCACGTGTGTCTTAGGTGGGCGGACCTGCTGGGCCCTCCTGTCTATTTCAGAGATCCCTGTGCATTTCATAGCAGTGACCTCATTCACCGATTTCTTTTAAAAAAATCAAAATCACGTCTGAGCCATTGTTTTTCCAGTCCCTGTGGCTGTTATTTCTATAAACCCAGACCTTGGAGGCCTCGGTGTTTGTCAAGGAGGTTCAGCTGACCTTGGAGGTTCTGCTGCTCCTCTTTGGCTGATCACACATTTCCACGTGTCGTTTTAGCAGATACTGGCCTAACTTTGTGCTGATTCACTTTCACCAAGTCCAACTTTTCCAAGTCAGTTTCTGCTCCTTCCTGTTCCCAGCCAGACGGGATCCTGTTGCTCCCTCATCACCATAATGTGGCCAGAGTTGTTGGTTGCCCATTAGTATTCGCCGGCTGTGTTCATTGAGAGGATAGGACCCCAAGAGTGGCCACTTAGTCTGTGGAACAAACAAACCTAGCTGGGCAGAGAGGGAGGAACGTCGAGATCCCCCAGGTCAGAATGTCCTGGAGATGGTCCCTGTTCACAGGGACACAACCTTTCTCATGGTCGCGCTGAGTCAGGCCACGCCATTCCTGGGCAGGGCTGGGCTCAGCATTTGTAAAACCCAGAGGCTTGTTGAAACTGCTTAAGTGTTTCCCATTTCTTTTTCTTTTTAAAAAGATTTTATTTACTTACTTTTTGAGAGGAGAAGGGAGGGAGAAAGAGGAAGAGAAACACCAGTGTGTGAGAGATCACGCACCCCCTACTGGGGACCTGGCCCACAACCCAGGCATGTGCCCTGACTGGGAATCAAACCCATGACCCTTTGGTTCGCAGGCCCATGCTCAACCCACTGGGCCACACCAGCCAGGGCTCCCAATTCTTTAAAAAACAACTGGACAAGACCCCCAAAGATACTATTTCCTGCCTCTAGCTGAGCAGAGAGCCGCCCGCGCCTCTACGGACAGCAGTCCTTCGGTTTCCTGCTGTCGCAGCTCCAGAAATATTGGGCCAATCTCAGAGACCCTCTCGTTTTGGCTCCACGGGTTATCGTTTTTACTGCCGCTAGAATCAGTGTCTGCTGCTGTTGTTCCGGTGGTTTTCTTTAAAAAAAAAAGTAACCCAACCGCCCGCCTCTCGCCCCGCGGCCTGGGGTGGCTGGGAGCTGCTGCGGGGGTGGGGGGATGGGGGATGGATGTTAGCTAACCAGCCCCCCCCACACCCCCTGGGTGCAGCCTTCATCCTCCCCAAGGCAGAAGTGTGCGTTCGGAACCACGTCCAGCCCTACATCTCGTCCATCCTGGAGGCCCTCATGGTGCCCACCAGCCAGGGCTTCACTGAGGTGCGGGATGTCTTCTTCAAGGAGGTCACAGACATGAACCTGAACGTCATCAACGAGGGTGGCATTGACAAGCTGGGCGAGGTGAGGCTGCCCCTGACCCCAGGGTTGGGGGCCCTCCTGGGTTTGGGTCTGATCTGCCCCTGTCACCCCCCCACTGTGAGCCAGGGCGGGCCGTTCCCCTCCCCTGCCGCCCAGCATAGCCTGTAAACAGGGTCTTAGGGTCTGAGTACATGAGGCTGAAGCTGCTGGCTGTCCTGTGAGGGGCTGGCAGCGAGAGGGAAGGGGGAGCCTACCCCCCAGCCACTGGCCTTTATAAGCCAAGCAGGTTGCTAAACTGTGGAAGGACTGAACAGGGAAGGGAGGGAGGGAGGAAGGAAGAGAAGGAAGGAGGGGACGAGAGGAGGGGAAAGGCTGGCTTCCAAAATGTGCGGTGTAATTGTTGGGGAGAGTGAAATGCGTGTGCACCATTCCGTGCACCATTCCGTGCACCTTACGAACAGCCCAACTCCCCTGCTGCTCCTCAGTTAGCTGATTCTCGGGGTGGACACCCTGCCACAGACCCATATGGGGCGCTTGCCTGGAGCCCCACCTGGTTGTCAGGTGCAGATCGAATTAGTCCTGTAACCTTAGCCTCCTTCCATACCTCAAATCAGAGAGTCTACAGACCATAATAATCATGGAATTTGAGAACCAGAAAGAACCTTAGAGATCACGAGAAACTACCTGATTTTGAGGCTGAGCCCTCTGAGGCTCAGAGGGGGTGTGCTTGCCCAAGGTCACCCGGTACCCCAGGAGGGACAAGAACCCTCTCTCAGCACCCAGGTTGTGTTGCTGAGCCACGTGCCTCCTGCCTTCAGACCCTCATCCTTTGTCTCTTGGGCCCTCCGTCTCCTGGGTGGCCTTCCCTGAGGCCAGGGCCAGCCGGAGGGCCCCGCCTCTGAGGGCCCCGGGAGCTGTGGGTCTTCGGGGGCTGCCTGGCTTCTCAGGCGGCTCCGGCTCAGGGTCCATGCGTCCCTGCCTCCCTGTAGTACATGGAGAAGCTGTCCCAGCTGGCGTATCACCCCCTCAAGATGCAGAGCTGCTATGAGAAGATGGAGCCGCTGCGGCTCGATGGGCTGCAGCAGCGTTTTGACGTTTCCAGCACATCCGTGTTCAAGCAGCGAGCCCAGATCCACATGCGTGAGGTGTGTCACAGGCTGCTGCCCTTCCACAGTCCCATCTCCAGGGAGGGTCCCCGCTGTCTGGCCGCCCCCTCCTCGGGAGCTGCCTGGCAGCCCCACCCAGCCCTGAGTGCCCTCCTGCTCTGGTCTCGAGTGCTCACCCATTTGCTTGGACACCTGCCCCTCTGCTCACCTGGTGAATTCCAGCTCATCTTTCAGGTTTCAGCTTACAGACCCCTTCCTCCACGCAGCCCTCCCTGCTCCCCAAGCTCCTTCCTGCAGGGCCCAGGGCCTCTCTTTCCTAGTTCCTTGAGGCAGGGACTGGCTCCCATGGGCCAGCCACGTTCATGTGTCAGCACACAGGAGGCACCAGCGATGTGAGGGCGTGAGCACAGGCCTCCCACTCCCCCCCGGGCGGGCCTAGGACAGCTGGCTGAGCCCCTTGGAGCTGTGGAGGAAGAGGCCGTAGTCACTCCTGGGCCTTCATGTGCTGCCATGTGCCCACAGCAAATGGACAACGCCGTGTACACCTTCGAGACCCTCCTGCACCAGCAGCTGGGGAAGGGGCCCACCAAGGAGGAGCTGTGCAAGTCCATCCAGCGGATCCTGGAGCGGGTGCTGAAGGTGAGTGGCCCCGCTCCTGCCCTTGACCTACTGGCCCTAAGTGTGGCCCAGCCCTGAGCCTGGTCCCCAGGCTGGCCCCAGGCTTGTTGCCCCTTCAGGAGGCACTACTCACCCGCTTGTACAAATCGGGACACTGGGGCTCAGGTCGGACCACTGGCCGTCCGTCCTCCTGCCCTGGGCCGGTGGGGCCCGTCTCAGAGCCCCCCTGCTTCTCCTCTTTCCTGGTAGAAATACGACTACGACAGCAGCTCCGTGCGGAAGCGCTTCTTCCGGGAGGCGCTGCTGCAGATCACGATCCCGTTCCTGCTCAAGAAGCTGGCTCCCACCTGCAAGTCGGTGAGCGGCCCCGCCCCGCCCTGGCCCCCATGGTGGGAGCCTGCAGGCCCTCTCTGCCCCGAGGCCCTGACTGCTCCTCTCTGCCCCATGCCCGCCGCCCTGCAGGAGCTGCCCCGGTTCCAGGAGCTGATCTTCGAGGACTTTGCCAGGTTTATCCTGGTGGAGAACACGTACGAGGAGGTGGTGCTGCAGACGGTCATGAAGGACATCCTGCAGGGTGTGTGCTGGCCCCCACCCCCTGGGAGGGCCGCTGTGGAGCTGGGTGGGGGGTGCCCCCACCGCCTTTGCTGTTGGGACTGGTATGGCCAGGAGGGTAGAGGCGGCGGCCCAGAGGTCTTTCTGGTGTGGTCAGTGAAGCTGCAAAGAAAATGATGAGATTTATGCCTCTGGGCCGGGGTGGGCCCCTGTGAGCTGTGTGGCCACAGGAAGTAGTGCTGTGTCTCTGAGCCTTAGTACCTCTGTGGGTCCCTGGCATTTTGGGGAGTGTCAGGTGAGTGACAGGGAGACGTGGTGGTGACCAGCTTGAGCTTTGGGTTAGGATCATGGCTCCCCCTTCCTAGCAGTGAGGCCTGGAGTAAGTCACACCCCAATTACAATGTCCCCTCAGGCTTGGGGGAGGCCTGGTGGTGGTCGGGGGGCATGGTGCCGGCATTTGGGTGCAGTGAAGGGGGTGGCGGTGGCTGTGGTCCTCCTGGCAACTGTCCTGAAGTCACTCATTTGGCCCTGCAGCCGTGAAGGAAGCCGCCGTGCAGAGGAAGCACAACCTGTACCGAGACAGCGTGGTCCTGCACAACAGTGACCCCAACCTGCACCTGCTGGCCGAGGGCTCGCCCATCGACTGGGGTGAGGAGTATGGTGGCAGTGGTGGCAGTGGTGGGGACAGCAGCAGCCCCAGCGCCCGAGTCCCGGAGGCAGCCACCGTCTCGGAAAAGCGACGGCGTGCCAAGCAGGTGGTGTCCGTGGTCCAGGACGAGGAAGCAGGGCTACCCTTGGAGGCTGGCTCTGAGCCAATGTCACCTGTGTCCCTGGACAGTGTCACTGAGCTCCGTGGCCTACTGGCCCAGAATCTGCGGGCTGAGAGCCCCCCGCGGGCAGCTCCCCTACTCAACGGGGCCCCTGTGCAGGAGAGCCCCCAGCCCGGGGCCCACCCTCAGGCCTCCTCACCGCCTGCCTCGCCCCTCCGGCAACTCCCACCTGGAAAGGCTGTGGACCTTGAGCCTCCCAAGCCCAGCGACCAGGAGACTGGGGAACAGGTGTCCAGCCCTGGGGGCCGCCCCTCCATCCACACCACCACCGAGGACAGCGCAGGGGTGCAGACTGAGTTCTAGGCTGGTCGCCCCCAAGTTTCTGTTGGACAAGGCACACGGGCCCCTCCCTCTAAGGCACTGGCGAGCTTGGCTCCAGGCAGGCATGGATCTGCGCCTCCGGTGCAGGTGGGGCTGGGCTGGCGTGGCACCTCTGGGGCTGGGCAGGGATGGGCCCTCCTGAAGTCACTTTATTGGGTTTGGTCATACTTTGTTGCTCCATTTTCTCTTTTGTGGGGTGAACTTGGCTTTCCTGCTTGTGCTGGGAGCTGAGCGTAGCTGAGGGGCTAGGGAGCACCCGGTGGTCCCGGTTCTCTGGGTCCTCCCTTCCTGCCTTTCTTCTGTGGCCTGTTTCCCTCGTGGGCTTGCAATCCTTGCAAAGAGGGAGTTAAAGGCACTGTCCGCTGTGACTCAGAGCCCATGAATTCTCTCCTGTCACCAAGGGCTCGTTGGAACCGGAAACAGAGTGCTGGGCCCAACTGCTCATCCAGGCTGGGCCCAGGGGCCTCGCTCCCCAACCCCAGGTGAGGGGAGGTGCAAGGACAGTGTCTTCAGGCTACAGCCAGGTTGGGGGTGCTGGGGGGAGGACTGCCACATGAAGGGGGATGGGCCTGCAGGCCTGGGGTTGGAATGGAAAAGCTTGGAATGTGCTGGTTGGATGAGGAAGTGTCAGAGGGCAGAGGGAGCATTGCTGGAGGCTGGGCAGGCCTCAGGCCTTTGTCCCCGCTCCCAGCCGCAGCGTGCGCTCTCCCCTCCTGCTCCGAGCCAGGACCCAGCCTTAGGGAGTCCCATTGCGCCCGCATGCACTTTGCTCAGAGCAGGGTTTGGTGGGTGCAGACTCTGCCTTCCTGGGGCCACCCCCCAGGTGTGTGCTGCGCACCGAGGGGGCCACAGCTCCCCGTGGCACTGCTGGTGGCCTCTCCGAGGACGTGGGGTCGGGCTGTGGTGTGGCCCCTCTGCCTGATTCACCACGTCACCTCGCCCTGAACATTCCAGGCCCCTTTTCAAATGTGAGTTGCTGGGGCCCAACTGTCCTCCTTCAGCTTCTTGTCGCTGGGGGTGGGAGCTGAGCCGTGCAGTCCTCAGGCCCTGCTGCTGCTACTGCTGCTGCTTTGAATGGAGGCCAGCAGGGCAGAGTGGGACCCTTTTGGGGTCTTCTGGCAGGGCCCCCACCCAGCCCTGTACCCTCCCTCCCTCTCACCTGCTTCCTGGGGCCTGGGCCTTGGACGCCCAGGACGTGAGGCAGTGGCTGGTGCTCAGGGTCCCCCAGTCTGCCCCAGCCCTAATCTCAAACACCTCACTAACCTCTAATACCAACACATTCCGTTTCAAGATGCTGTCCTCTTGTGCCTTTTGGGGTTTTCCAATCATCCTTCCCAGATATTGTATTGAAAATATTATGCAAATTGTTTAAACTCTGCTAATCAATAAATGCTTTATTTAAAGCCAGCAGCCTGTGTGTGGTGTGGCAGGGGGGCCTGCGCCATGGGCTGCGTCTTGGAGGCCTGTCCACACACCTTGGCTTTCGGGGCTCACCTGACCGAGAGCACCTCTGGGTCAGAGTTCTTCTATAATCCCATTTAACAGAGGAGGAAACTGAGGCCCAGAGAAAAGACGAAGAGCACACAGGCAACCGGCCTGTGGTCCGCCCAGGCAGCTCCCTCAGCTAGGTCTGTGCAGGGTGCCCTTCAGGGAGGCCCTGGTGACAGGCCAAGAGGTTCCCGCAGCTTTAAGGCCACGTGGCCATGGGGCACCCACAGTGGCGGTGGGCCCAGGGCTCGTGCTGGATCCGACCAGGGACGACAACGTTTTCATGCCAATTTCACGACTTTTGATCACACAGCTAGTGTGATGACATCGTCACCAAGTCACCAATGTGAAAACCGAGGCCCAGGAAGGCGGGAACTTTTGGCTGGGGTTATGGGGCACAGGGACCCCCCCCTTCACATACAGGACTAACTGGGATGGGTTGCCTCATCCATGTGTTAAAACAAGTTCCTCTGGGTGGGATGGTGGCCAGTCACCATGGGGGGTGTTGACTTCCTTGGTACTGGCCCATCCCCAGTGGCCAAAAGCTTGTTGCCAAGGGCTGGGGAGTGAAATAGCAGAGGCTATGGGACCAGCGACGGGACTCACCTGTGGTCGTGGGCCAGTCAGCACCTCCGCTTCGGGCTCCACACCTACGAACAACGACTCACCAAAGTGCTTTCTACCGGGCGAATGCCGTGCTCTGCAAAGTGGCCCTGCCCACCTCAGGCCCCAGTCTCCCCTCTTGGCCAAGAGGAGTCCTGAAGGGTGGCAGTGCGGGGGATGGGACTGTCAAAGGTCCCCAGGGGGAGAAGACATCACGGGAAGAGGCCCAGGGCTCTTTCTGCCACTGCCAGGGCCTGTCCTCTGCATCCAGCTGGCTCTCAGCACAGCACCTAGGGCGAGCACTCAGCGCCTCCTGGTGGCCACTGGCCTACCTCCCGGCGCCTTCATGACCCCTGTTGAATGGGTGGGGAAACTGCCTGGAAGGCTGGCCCAAGTTGGTGGTGGACAGCCAGTGGCAGAGCCTCCGCACCTGAGCGGGCCTGCCTCTAGCCTAGAAACCAAGCTGCCCTTGGCTCCAAGCCATCTGCCAGAAAAGGCACAATAAACGTGCAAGCGCACGGCTCCTGGAACAGCCCGCACAGCTGAGAGGTCCAAACCCAGTGCCACCGTGTCCCCTCTGCAAGGTCCCGGGCACCCAGCCCCTTTGGCCTGGGCTCGCCTGTTGGGGGTGACAACAACGAAGCACACAGGGAGGTGACTCAGCACCACCTGCTCTGTGGGCTGTCCTGCCCCTCTCCCTGAGGCCGCCTCTGCACCCCACAGAGGGGAGGTCCGCAGAACTCCCCATTCCGGAATGCTCCCGCCTCCCCTCCTTCTGACCAAGGTGCAGCCCTCCCCTGACCCCACCTGGGCCCTCGACCCTTCCTTTCCCCAGGCTCCTCCAGGACCCAGTGATGACTCCGAAGAAGCAGGCTGGAGGTGGGTTTATTGACACTGATGCTCCTGTTTTGGGTCTGCAAAGCTCATTGCCTGCCCTTGGGCTGGGGAGTAGAGGGGCCCAGAGCAATGGGGGCGGCAGCGAGGGAGGCAAGGCGGGGCGCTGCTGCTCTTGGTGCGAGGCCTGCACCGAGCACCTGCCAGCCACTCAGAGGAGCTCAGAGGAGCTGAGAGCACGGCCGTGGTGGCCTGTGGCCACCCCTCCCCCCAGCGTGCTGAATGGGGCAGCACTGTCCATGTTCCTCCAGTAAGGATGCTGAGGCTCCTGGGGAGACAGGGGCCCCCACAGTCAGCTGGGAGGTGGTAAAGCCACACTGGTCTGGACACCAGCCCTGTGCCCCCAGGGCGGCACAGCTGCCCCGTCACACCCAGAGCCTTCCTAGTGCCATGGGGGTCCTCACTCTTCCTTCACAGGACTCGGGTCATCTGTCAGGAATACTTTCTGCCCCAGCCCAGCAACGCTTGCAGGTCAAGGATGGGGGGCACCCTCCGGGCTGTGGGGCAGGGCAGAGCAGGGGTGAGCCGGAGCCCTGGGCCTGCGGCGGGGGGAGTGGGGCTGGGGGCCAGGCTGGTGTTCAGCCGCTGTGGTAGATCCGGAGGCGCTGGGTGATCTCCTGGCGGCACAGTGGGCAAGTGTGCAGCGGCTGGCAGCACTGCGGGCAGCAGCAGACGTGGCCGCAGCTGAGGAAGACCACCTGCGCCTGAGGGAGAGAGCAGGGGCGTCTGGGCGCTGCCGCGGACGAGGCCACGGCCGTCCTGGCCCACTCACCGCTCTGGGGCCACACACCACGTGTGGCGCCAAGAGAGCCTGGTCCTTCCCTCTGGCAGCAGTTTGGCACTGCTCCTCCCTGTTCTGTGAAAATTCTATCCACACCCATAGGCCCCGCCCCTTTGTCACTAAAACAAAACTGCGTCATATTGCCGACGTTTTACTCCTCGCCTTCCCTGCCTGCCCCCCCCCCGACAGTCCCCACACCCAAAGGGGGACAGCAGTGGTGCACTCTGTGCTGCAGGGCCACGGTTCGAAACCGCCCCACGGGGGCACGTGGAGGCCGTTCCCGTTGGCGCAGCTTTGGTGCACTTGCCCGGCCCCTCGGTGTGAAGCAACTCCGACCTCACGGCTCAGAAGCCTCGCCGGGTGCGTTGCTACCACATTTCTGTGTTAGGAATGTGTCGCACAGCGATCACCAAGGAAGGCTGTGCTCCCAGTTCGGTCCGAGGCTGCTCAGTGTAGCACTGTTTACAATAACAAGGAATGGGAAGCCAACCTATGTGGCTCAAACGCAGAAATTCGGTCAAATTTATAACCAAAGAGCCCTTCCCTACCATGGCCTGCCTGGGTCTGGTGAAGACCACGGGGTAATCGGATGCCGCACCCTGCTTGCCTTTTCCAAGGAGGGAGCAGTGGGTTTTAATCTTATATGCCGTGTTGTTCAATTTTTACAGTAAGGGTGAATTTTGTTATCGTTTTTTAAAAGATGGTTTTAAAATAGCCTCTTCAGAGAAACATGTATTGTTGATATGTAACAACTCGGAAAACTTTCTTTAGTGTATTCGTTAAGTGGGGGAAACCCTCTTCTGAAGGAAAGGCCCAGAAAACGGCATCAGCGCTGCTTGTGTTGGGCCCATGGGGTCACGGTCACTGTTACTTCCTGCACTTGCCGCTGCTCCCAGGGAACGCAGCACACTCGCAGAGCCGGACAGGGCGTCTGGGAAGGCGCCCCCCCTGCCCCCCGCCCCCCGAGAGGGAGAGGCGTGGCGCAGACTCACCTCCCGCTCCAGGCACACCACGCACTCCGACAGCGGCATCTCCAGCTCCGCAGGTGGAGCCGATGGCCTTGCTGGCTCAGGGAACTCCTCAGGGGCAGTGGGCTCCAGGGACCCAAGGACCTCTTCCCGGGGTGGTTTCAGCAGCTCTGTGGGGACCAAAGAGCCTCAGCTGGGGTCACGCACAGTGATCCCAAACCCTAGCGGATGGCCCAGGTCCTGCTGCCCCAAGTAGCCAGTGCGCTGGAAGGTGAGGGGCCCACTAATCTCAGAATCGGGGGAAGGGCAGCCTTGCCATGCTCCCTCCTATTCCTCCTCTCTGAGTCTCATTCCCCATCTGGAAGACAGGTGTTCTGGGACACCAGCAGGGAGGGGTCTCTTAACCCTAACAGCCCCTGGGTCCTCAACAGCCACCCTGCAAGTGGGGCTCTGTCGCTTTCAGAGATGAGGAATCAGAGCTCACAGAGGGGAAGCCACTTGCCTGAAGCTGCAGGGCCATCTGGTGGCTGAGCCGCAGTGCAGGAGGCCCTGGTCAGGAGCTCTGGGTGAATGTGGCCACGCCCCCCCTTCACCACTGGCCACCACCCATCAGGGTTTGGAGGAGCAGGGAGGGGAGTGAGGAGTCCCTGTGGCTGGTCCCTCCCACCCTGGCAGAGCCCTCTGTGCCCACCGCCCTGCCCTGGGGCCAGGACCCAGCCCTGAAGTGGGTATCAGAACAGGCCCTGACAAAAGGCGGCCCCTGTCATCATCTCACGACAGCCCCGAGTCTGTCTTCAGCCCCAACCCCCGCCCTGACCTCGGTGTGTGGTTCATTTTGTCTATGATTTGAATCACAAATAGTATTTTTTGTAATTGAAAACACCCCTGAAGACTGGAAAAAGGCTATACAACACTAGACACTCCAAGGGTGTCAGGGGGCCCCAGACCAGCGGGGTACAGAGCCCTCCTCTACTTAATACAGCACCTGTCAGGTCCTGGGAGCAGTGGCAGAACAGGTGGGAAAATTCCCGAGGGTTTCCTGTCCCTTCTGGAGCTAAGGAGGAACCCCCCTACCACAGCCACTTCCCTGTGGGGTGGGCATGACCCGGAAGAAGCCTGAAGCAGCTGGGGCACCCCAAACGGACAGCGGACAGCGGGGACATTCTGAGACGGGAACCCGCTCCTGCCAGCCCCAGGTCCGAGGGATACGATGCTGCAGGGTCTCAGAGTGAAAGGGCACCTTCGACTCCTGCGGGGAGGGGGTCGGTGCGGGGCTAGCCTATCCGGGCCGGGGCAACCCCAAGTCCTGGCACCAAACTCCACTGACCTCCACTCCGAGAGCGAGAGGCGGGTCAGAGCTGGGGACACGAACATCTGGGAGGTGTCTATTTTGCACAGTGCTTCATATTAAAGGACTGGAGGTTTAGTGAGTTTTTCTTAAAGTCAGTCCCTGGAGTAAAACTGGCTGGAAGGCTGGCGCCTGCAGATGGCCCAGCGCTGCCACCAGCCCAGACACCTGGGGACTCAGGGCCTCCTCCAGCCTGGCAGCCCGAGCTCCTGCCTCACCCTGCAGTCAGCCCGGTACCTCCCCTCCAGCCCCTGCCCCAAACAGGCCCTGCCATCCCATGGCCATCCCCTGGGCTTGCCCAGTCTGGCCATCTGCCCTCTCCTTCATCCTTCTTCTGGCCTCAGGCTTCCTTTCCCTTGACAAGGCCCCTTGGTCTCTTCTCAAGGGGGCAGCAAAGCCTATGGTTCAGCCATTTGCCAGCTCTGGGAATGTTATGAGAGATGAGCTAACCTCTCTCTGCCTCAGTTTCCTCACCCCTCAAATGGGGATGACCTCAGTGCCCTCCTGATGGGGTTGGAACAGAGGCGACATACATGCGAAATGGTCAGCAAATGCCTGGCACTGGATCCTGCTCGGGACACAGGGGGCCTGGTTCCCACACCAGCCCCTGCGTCGGCCACAGCACTGGCCTTCTCCTGGCCTCTGATGATGGGGCAGGGTGCCTTCCTGACCCTTCACAGCCCGTCACAAACATCTTCCTACAGACAAGAACCGGGCCACCCCAGGCACACTTTTGGGCACTGGGCACAGCTGGTTCTTCCCTCAATCCCAAGGACCCTGGGTGTGTGGGTCCCAATGTCTGTAGGGTGTGTGGGGGGAAGGCATGGGACTAGGAGCCAGGAGGGCCCCCAACCACTTTGAGAAAACTTCCTCTTGTGTGGCCTATTTTTCTCGTTGGTAAATCCTGTCCCTTTAGGAGGGAACTTTCGGGACTGGCAGGGCTGAAACCAGCCTTTACTTCTATTTATTTTTTTTTTAAGATTTAATTTACTTTTTTTTTTTTTTAGAGAGTGGGGAAGGGAGGGAGAAAGAGAAGGAGAGAAGCATCAATTAGTTGCCTCTTGTACGCTCCCAACCTGGGACCTGGTCTACAACCCAGGCACACGCCCTAACCAGGAACTAAACCAGTGACCTTTCGCTGTGTGGGACAGTGCCCATCCCACTGAGCTGCCCGGTCCAGACAGAGCTGGAGCCAGCCTTTAGCACTTGACCTGAAAGGTAAGCAGACGAGAGCCCCCAACCACAGTCCACACATAAGGTGTCGGTACCTGGCTGGGTCCTGGATGCATCCAGCAGCTCCCGGGCTCTGCGCAGGATCTCATGCTGCAGGCCGGCCTCTGAAACGCCCATCTGCAGGGGTCCAAGAAGAGCAGATTGTGGCCTGGGCTGGCAGGAGTGGTATGCACAGCACAGAGCCACAGGGGTTGCCTCATTCCTGGCTGCCAGCACCGTCGGCTGGAAATGTGGAGGCCTGCCTGGGGACCGGTATCCCTGGGCTCACCCGTCAGTGTGGCGGAGGGAGAAACTGAGGCCCAAAAGGGAAGCAACATTGCTAAGGGCCTAATGGGTACTTCCCCTGTGCCAGGGACTGTGCTGACAGCTTCACTTGCATGACCTCATGTCACCCTCATGAGGACCTGTAAGCCAGGAGCCTCCGTCACAGTTCATGAGGATGAGACCGAGCTGCTGAGAAAGTGCAGCAGCAAAGAGCCCAGAGTACAAGCGAGTTCGGCTGTCGTGGCTCCCATGCAGCCCTGCTGCCTAGGGGCAGCCCGTAGGGACCAGTGGTGTACAGAGGGTCCGCCACACGGACTCTGGCCCCAGACCGCCTGGCTCGAGTCCCAGCTCTGCTGGGTGACTCAGGCAAATGCCAACAGGACGATGGCTGCCGGCTGGGCCGTGGAAAGTATTCGGACGGCCCCTGGCACTGGCAAGTGCTACAGAGACGCGACCTGTCATGGTGACGCAGCTCCTCTGAAGAGTCAGGGAATCAGTGCAACCACCTGAGTGTAACCAGGCTCGGGCAGGACCGCTGCTCGCTGTGAGAGCTCCGTGGCTGCGGGGCGGGGTCGGCCTGGCCCTGTCTCGGACCGCCAGAACAAAGACCCGAACCGAGCAGGGGTGGTCCGGGTCGGCGGGTCCCACAAGCCTGGATTTCCCCAGCCATAGCCCTGTGGGGCCCATCCAGCCAGTGGGGGCAGACGGGGCAGGTGTGCGAGCCCCCTGGAAGCAAGGAGGCCTGGGCCACTTGCCGACAGCAGGCCTCAGCAGGAACTGCGGGAAGGCCGAGCTGACGCTGGGCCGGGCTGGGCCTCCCTAACCCCCCGTGAGGAGGGTGCTGCCCACCTTGGCCAGGTCCCCAGGGCTCATCCGGCTCAGCGTGTCCAGCGAGACTCGGTGGTGGGCAAAGACGGGCAGGTAGTGCTCGGCTGACAGCTCCACCAGCAGGGCCGCCAGCTGGCGCTCCACGCCTTCCTCCTGCACAAGCACAGCCGAGGGCACCAGGGGCGGGATGGGAAAGAAGCCGTTATTTACAGAGGCAAACAAAGGGTCCGAATGTAGAGAAGATGTAAAATGTGCTCTTGGCAGTTTTCCTACAAACAGGCACAAAGAGATAACTGTGTGGGAAGTTCACTGCTGCTGAGCTTGCACACTTGAAATCGGTGAGCAGTGTGAGCACCCCTCAGGAGGGGACTGCTTACATAAGTGCGGGTTCGCCCACGTGCTACACACTACACAGCTGTCTGGGGACAGTGAGGGCAACCTGTGTGTGTGGGGGCCTGGACACCAGCCTTCCACTGCTACGACGAGAAGAAGTGGCCAAAATAATGTGTATAGAAAGACTCCATTTTTATTTAAAGTTAAAAAAAAGTGTGTGGGGAGAGGTAGATAGAGAGATAGAAATGGAGGCAGGGGACACATGTGTCTCATGCACAGCAGGTGTCACCTCAGTGTGTCATCTCAGGCACTGTCACCTGCCTGAACTGGCGGCACAACAGGCCTGGCCCACCACGGGCTCATGGGCTCCGCAGCACAGGCCATCTGGTCCTCGCCAGAGTGGACCCTCCCTCTCTCCCACTTGTGTCCCACCAGGGGTCTAGCAGAGGGCCTGGCACACCAGACACCAGAAACAGGACATGAGTAACACCGGGAAGATCAAGAAGCAGGGCGCCCCTAGATGGCAGAGAGGGCCGCTGAATGGGGCCTGCGGGGCTCCTGGTGGGGCGGGCACTACCCGCCCTTACCTGCAGCTTCAAGGACAAGGGTTTCTGGTTCAAAAGACGTTGATACTGAATCAGCCAGTAGTTTTCCTGCTTGGTTTCACTTTGGCCTTCTAACTCCGTCTGTCAAGAATGAAGCAGATGTTGTTGGTTACAGATCGGTAAACAAACACGAGGATGACTGTGATGACCGTGATGACTGTGAGCTCTGCTCCCCTGAGCGCCAAGTGGTGCCTGGCACCTCTCAAACGACTTCCCACACACTCACATTGCTTTGCTACAGAGGTGGGGGGTGGGTAGAAAGCACCACTCCGCCCCACTCACTGCCGAGACTGATCTCACAGGCGGCACACACCTGGCCCCTGGCTTTACACACTGGTCTGGGAGGGACACCGTCTCATCCACTTGTAGAAACAGCAAAGCACTAAGTGGCTTCTGCCTTCTCCCCCAGAGCTTAGGCTGATCTTCTGGGGGGCCATGTGGGGGCAGAAATGGGGTCCCAGGGACATCTTCAGCTTCCAGAGTGGCCTTCCTGGGTCTGACAAAGCTGGAGAAACAAACTCCTTCCTTATGTTGTTCAGCAAAATTCCCTGAGGGCCAACCTGGGCCGGGTGCTATGCTAGGCACTGGGGACAGGGCAGTGAAGCAGTGACCCTCACGGCAGCTCGCACTCAGAGCGCTATGTGCCACCCTGTGCTGTGCACCGAGAGGAGCCATTTCATGTAATTCTTGTAACTGTGAAACAGGTTTGACTTTGTGAGCGAAGACCCTGAGGTTCAGAGTGGTCAGCAGCCTGCCTGAGGTCTGAGGATGCAGCCCCGGGTCTGGAGCCTGTGCTCTGAAAACCTGCGCTGGCCCGTCCGGGGATGCAGCTGCACCCCAGGGCCAGGTGTGCGGGGCAGCAGGCCTCCAGCCCAGACACTGCCCCTGTGCCCTTGGTGGCCACTCCTGGGCCTTGCCAAGCTGGCTCCCCTCTTCTGGCCATGGCCCTTCCTGGGCTGTGGACATACCTCTCTTCTGGAAGCTATGACCCCGACATTCACATTCTGCTGAGGTAGTGCCTCTCTCCAGAGGCATTGCAGCTGCACTGCACAGTGTCTACATCGCTACAGTTTGTCGGCAGCGGCACCCAGGCACTGTGAGGGAAGGGCAGCTCCTGATTAGCCCAGACAGGGCCCAGGAAGCAGCTGGCCTTGTCTTCCCTGTACCCTGCCCAGGGCCTGCCCACGGTGGAGCTAGAGGACGTCTGCAGCAGTGACGCCGCTACAGCTGGTGGGTTGGCCAGCCTCTGTCCTCACCACCCAGGAGCACCTGGAGGACACGACCCAGCCTGCCACCTAAATGGGCCCTGCAGCCCCGACGATGTGCTGGTGTCAAATCCCTTTGAAAACAGAGTACGAGTGGGAGACTCCATCAAAGGCTTATTCCAAGGCCTGCGCTGGACACAGCAAGTCCTCTCCTGGGCATGTGTCCTGAGCAAATGCTCAGCTGCTCTCAAACACTTAGCTACGAAGACAGTTGGGGACGGCTGCTTAAAATGTAAAGGGCGGGAAGGGGACTCAATGCTCAGCAATGGCTGACTGGTGCCCGACCCCCGTGCAGCCTCAGAAAGAACGCAGTGGAGCACTCAGGTGACACGCAGAGAGTGGATGATGACGAACTGGTCCCCAGGGCTGTGCGCTGCTGTGGGCATCTGCCTGCATAGCTATGAACAGGCACTGCACGCAGTGCTGGAAAAACAGACATCAAACCGTCAGCGACAGCCGACCCTCAGCAGTGAGGTTCCTTTCCGGTGCACTTCCCGTTTCTCTGGTGGACAACTATGATCGGGACACCCAGGGTGTGTAAGGACACTTGAGGGAAAGCGGGCCCCTGCACTACGCACCAGGATCTCCCGGAGCTCCTCCTCTCGCTGCGCCTTCTCTTTCAGCAGCTGCTGCAGCAGGGAGCTGAGGGCCCCGCGCTGCTCCGAGATCATCTCCTGCAACACAAGACCACGTCCAGTGCCGCGGGAAGCCCACGGCACCTCCAGCATCAAAAGTCCCGACAGCACCATGGCAGGAACCCCGTCACTCGCCTCTCGACTGCCAGCGGGGGGCCCGCGGAGGGCCCCTCAGTTCAAGGCTCTGCCTACCGTCTCAGGCTGAGAATCAAGGGACAGAGCTGTGGGGTCCCTCTGCCTGAGCATCCCCTCCCCACCCGCTCCCAAGCCTGCATCGCCCTTCCCCATGGAGCTGAGGCCGAGCATGGGATCTAGCGACCGATGTCTGCAGAAAGGTAAGAAAGAGCAACCAAAGGAAATGACAAGCCCTGGCTGACTGGCTCCCTAGAGGAGGACTAGAGCCCATGGGGGAAGTGCATGGCAGGGAGGACTGTTGTCACTACGCAGAGGTCTGGAAGGCCCTGCACAGGCAGGTGCACAGGCAGGCAGAGCACAGCCCTTGTCTGTGTGTCTGTTCCATCATGTCTGACCTTGGGGACCCCTGGAGGCCCTGAAAGTGGAGCCTGTAAGCTCCAACAGGCAAGAGACAAGGGCACCTGCTCTGAGCTCAGCTCCTCCTCTCTGAGGGCCGTTTCCAGGCCCACACTAGGCTTTCCGTTTGCTAGCTTACCTCCCTCAGATGGCCCTGACCCGGGCTGGGCCTGGAAGATTATTACTTCCCCTTATGGAGGGGAGGAATAGGGGCCCAGGGAGGGGAAGTGACCTGCCTGAGGTCACACAGCACATCCCTGGTGGACCTTGGACCAGGGCGCCAGCCTGCAGTGCTCCTTCCCTGTACTGAGAAGCCCACGAGACAACCAGAACAGGAGGCTCTACTCAAAGCCTGAGGGGGCCGGAGTCCTGGCACACTGCTGACTCAGACCCTCTGAGGCGGGAAGATGGAAGGGCAGAGGAGGGAAGGGGCCACCTTTTTTCCCCTTCCTGCCTGGGTGACACAGCCAGACTGTGCAGGGACAGAACCTGGGTCCCAGACTTGCAGACCAGAACGCTGTCCACTGGGCCCTGCTGCCCCTTCTCTGTGAGTAGGACCCCAGGCTGGAGCTCCCGGAGAAGCTGCCTGGAGGGAGTGGCACAGAAATGGCTGGGTCCTCTCCTCCAGACACTCTCAGGGCACCAGGAAAGCTCCTTCCCCAAAGGATGCCAGCTGATGAGTCGAACCAGCGCCCCAGAAGCATGGCTTGAAGAGACAGGGAGCTCAGCAGCAGCCCCGCTCCAAAACAAAGAAAATGCAGAGATGGAGATGTCACCTGGGTGAGCCACGGCAATGAAACCCTCCTTCCTCTGACCCTCCTGCCTGGCAACAGGCTGACCCAACCCCTCACTGTGGCCGTTGTGCCCACTGGCCTCTGGAATTGGGCCACCCTCGTATGTCATGGCCACAGAGGAGAACTGCCCTGCCTGCTGGGGAGTCGCTGCCAAGAGGCAGTGGGGGCACTGGGTGGGGACTCCTTCAGGGGCCAGGGAGGGACAGGGTGGCCAGGGAGCCCTACGTACCTGTAGTGCCTCTGTGTCCAGGGCTTTCCTCTTTAACTCCAGCTGTGTCAGCTGCAATAACTCAGTCTCTATTAACTTAATCTAAACAGAAGACGAGACAGGGTTTTAGTCACGTCACCCGCAGTCCAGCTCTGTGCCGCTGCTCTCTGATGGCCAAGTGGGCACTAAGAATCTTTTCTGGGGGTCTCTGGAATAAAGGGATCCTGAGTGCGTTTCTGGGGGCGGCATGCTTGTCCTGGTCTACACTGCTGACCACAGTCTGAGCGCAGGGGCTGTGACAGAGGGGGTGCCCAATATAGGTCTGTGGATTGAAGAGGGGGCTTTCTTCCAAGGTCCAGGCCAGAGGGCAGAGCAGACTCGGACTTCTCCCCGAGCCTCTCCCTGGTCCCGTGCTCTGGCCTCCTCTGAACGGCGCTCCCAGAGGGGAGCAGAGGGTGATGGGAGTGACTCAACAGTGACAGGAGCAGTAGCCGACAGGCACTGAGGATTCTGCATGCCATACCTGTGCCAGACACACTACATGTATGAGCTCATCAGTTCTCCTCTGGCTATTAGGGGTATTACTGCCTCCATTTTACAGACAAGGAAACTGAGGCTCAGAGAGGTTCAGTAACTTGCCCACTGACACAGAGCAGGTAAATGAGTGAGTCCTTTCCCTGGAACGTGCCTGTTTGGGGTCTAAAGGGGGGCCAAAAGGACCCAGAGTGAGATGGTCTAGGGGTCACCATACACCCTCGGGGTGTGACTGGGGGCTTTTGGCTCTGGGGGTCAGACCCCATAACTGGTCTATACTCCATGCCTATGACCCTAAGACCCTTGTCCCTAAGTTCCTATGTTCCCACCAGCCCCTGGTCAGAGGAATGAGCTTCATGTCTGGCTATGTAGGATTGAAATCAAAGAAGGAAATAAAAAGGTAGGTTGGTTCTGGTCCAAAAAGAAAAAAAACCATGCAAAATGTGAAATTCAAAGTGTGCAGAATACAACGTGATGAGCGTTCCCACAGCCTGAAAGCTCCCGTCACCCCCGGCCCAAGTGCACTTCGTTCTTGGGAGAGCCTCGTGGGTCAGACAGCCCTGTGCCGGGGAGGCAGCCGAGAGGCCACTGCAGTGGGGACTGCCCGTGCTGGCCGAAGGTCAGTAGGAGAGCCTGGATGAGAGCGCATCCCTCTTCTCCAGGCCCAGGTCACCCCTCAGCTGCCGGGGCCTCCCTGCTCCCTCTGGCAGGAAATCCAATGTGTCCCAGCCCACAGCTGATGGGGACCTCAGGGTTTGAGCTGGCTGCCTGGGGCGGGGTCAGCACAGAGGCTGCCCTTCCCCTCAGCCCTGGCAGCGTGAGAAAAGGCGAGGACAGGGCGCATTTGCCGGACACTCACAGTGCTGCCTGGAGGCATCTCCCACTAGCCCCAGACCTTGGTTCTGGGAGAGAGGTCTCCTGCTGAGCAGATTCGACTTTATCTGCCACCTGTCTGGCCACCTCTGCACCACTCCAAAAGCTGACAGGACAGGTCTAGATGGGGGCCACGACCCCCATACTCACCTGGTTCCTGATCTGCCGATGCATCAGGTCTTTCTTCACCTGGAGAGCCTCAAATGCAGCCTTCTGCATGGCGCTCTGCAACAGAGGGCACGGCCTGCTGAGCAGGGGCCAGCGGCCTCGCTTGGTAAGACAGCAGGGGAGCGGGCGGGTGCCACGGGCTCTAACGTGGGCTCCTCCTCCGAGGTGTGATCCACTCCCTGCCCTTTCAGCCCTTATGATGGAGCCCCACAGCATGGGGAGTGGGTACCCACCAGAGAAGGAGGGGCACTTCTCTGGATTCCAGTGACCGGTGGTGGCCACCAGAGGCATCTCCCTGCCCCTCTCTTCCTGACGGTGTGCACCTCGCCCTCAGGCCCTGGGAAAGGGCTCACCTCCTGCNCCTCCTCCGAGGTGTGATCCACTCCCTGCCCTTTCAGCCCTTATGATGGAGCCCCACAGCATGGGGAGTGGGTACCCACCAGAGAAGGAGGGGCACTTCTCTGGATTCCAGTGACCGGTGGTGGCCACCAGAGGCATCTCCCTGCCCCTCTCTTCCTGACGGTGTGCACCAGGTGCACTGGGCACCTTGGGTCTCGTGCAGAGTTGCGAGGCCCTCCCTTCGTGCACCTCGCCCTCAGGCCCTGGGAAAGGGCTCACCTCCTGCAGGATCTGGCTGATGGCTTTGTTCTGATCCATCTGCTGCCACGCCAGAATCTGCTGGAACTGCTCGTCCATTTCAGCCATGCTGTCAGAAAGACAGCAAACTCATTTACTCTCTCAACATTTTCTGAGCACCTACTGTGTGCCAGGCACCTTGGAGGAGGTCAAGATACACCATTTATTCATTCAACAATGCTTACAGAGCGCTGGCTGGGGACCATGATCCAGGCTGGGTGCAGACAGGGTTTGTCTGAATCCCCTGGCCCTGGACAGAAGGTGACAAAGCCTTTGTCTCAGGAGCAGGGAGACATGGTCTCTGGGTCCTCTCATCCACCCCTCCGCCGGAACACAGCCCCGAGTGAGTTGCGCGGACCTCCAGCAAGCTGTCCTTCCTGGGCACTAATGTTGGCACTCCCCACCGCAGCCTTCCTGGCCCCAGCAGGGGTCTGTTCTCAGTGCCTAGACCAGGTCTAGTGGTTTTGGCACAAAAACCCACCCCTGCAACCTCATGTAAGCCCACACTTCGGTACCATCTCGGTTTTGCATTTGTTTCATAACAATGGCCGTTACTTATTGGACCCTGTGTGGCAGACCTCACAGTCACTAATGCTCATTACCTGCTCCAGCAACCCTAGGGGTAATACTGTGATTTACCCCCACTTTTCTGATATGGAACTCGAGGCTCAGAGAGGGAAAGTAACCCGCCCGAGACGTCACGGTTCCTGACAGAAGGTGTGCCCACGCTTCTAGGCACAGTGCCGCACACACCAGGAAGCAGCGGAGGAAGCCCGTAACCTGAGGACACCGGGAGGCTGGCAGCTGTGCCATCGGGATGGAAGGAGAGACACAGGGCGCTCCTGGCCCGTCCCCATCTGGGGCTCCTGAGCACTGGCTGGGATCCTCTCAACGGGCTCCGCCAGACCCCTAAGGCTCCCTCAACAGGCAAACCCACAGTGCCGTGGTGAACTTGGAGAGTTAGCCCCAGAGGGGCCACCGGCACTGAAGGGACCAGCAGCCCTATCACCATCCCCCCCAGTATACCCTGCCCCGACCTGTACGGACCCTTGGCGATGAGGAATGCACCACAGTCAACAGCACACCCCCGCCCTGGCTGGTGTAGCTCAGTGGATTGAGCACCGGTCTGCAAACCAAAGGGTCCCTGGCCTGATCCCTGATCAGGGCCCGTATGTGCCTGGGTTGTGGGCCGGGTTCCCATTTGGGGGTTATGAGAGGCGACTGATCAATGTATCTCTCAAACATTGATGTTTCTCTCTCCCTTTCTCTCTAAAAGTAAATAAAATCTTAAAAACAAAAAAGAGCACACCCACATTCTGCCTGGGTTCAAATCCTGACTCTGTCACTTGATAGTTGTGTTTCTTGGGTGTGTCACATGGCATCTCTCAGCCCGAGCTGTGCTCGTAAAACGGGGCTAGTAACAGCGTCCCTCAGAGACTCCGTGAGCTGCTGTGTGCCACTGCTGTGTGCCACTGAGCCACGTGCCTGGCACACAGGAAGTGCGTGAGAGGCGCTAGTGATCCTCGGGCACACCTCAGAGACGTGGTGGGGTCGGCTCCAGACCACCGCGATAAAGGAAACATTGCAATAAAGCAAGCACAAGAATTTTGGGGTTTCACACTTCCGGCCAAGATGGAGGTATAGGTGGAAACACTGTGTCTCCTCGCACAACCAAGTTTAAAGACAACAAAGTTTAAAAACAAAAACGCAACCAAAACACAGAAAATTGAACTGTACGAAAGTCTGACAACAAACTGTTCAGCCAGACTGGTAAGAGGGGTGGAGCCAGCAGCTGGCGGAGCGGAGTAGGGCAGAAAAACTCAGTCGGACGGACCCAGGCGCAGGCGGCGGTTGGTGGATCCCAAGAGTGGGGTTGCGACCCAGTGGGGGGGGCAGACCCAGTGAGGGCACAAGGCGGCAGGCTGACTGTGGTCACACATTCATGCGCAGATAAACCAGGTGAAGGAGCGAGCAGTGAGACAGACCATGCAGGCCCCAGCGGCTTGTGGGAAGCAGCAGAGGGGACCACCATTGCCCCTCTCGGACCCCGCCCCCACATACAGCATCACAACCCAGCAACTGAGTGGCCCCACCCTGGTGAACATGTAGGGCTCTGCGCCTCATACGTACGTAACAGTCATGAACAGACCAAAACATTATGGCTCAAGAAGACCTCAAAGCCCCAGAGCCAATAACTCTAAGTGACCAAGAAATAGCCAACCTTTCAGATGCACAGTTCAAAACACTGGTGATCAGGATGCTCACAGAACTGGTGGATTTTAGCCACAAATTAGAGGAACAAATGAAGGCTAAACTAATTGAAATGAAGGGAAATGCACAGGAAACCAATAGTGATGGAAAGGAAACTGGGACTCAAATCAAGGGAGTGGACCAGAAGGAAGAAAAAAATGACCAAACAGAAACCAATGAAAAAACAAGAATTCAAAAAAATGAGGAGAGGCTTAGGAACCTTCAGGGCATCTTTAAACATTCCAACATCCGAATTATAGGGGTACGAGAAGAGGAAGAGGAAGAGCAACAAGTGGAAAACTCATTTGAACAAACAATAAAGGAGAACTTCCCCAGTCTGGCAAAGGAAATAGACTTCCAGGAAATCCAGGAAGCTCAGAGTCCCAAAGAAGTTGGATCCAAGAAGGAACATGCCAAAGCACATCATAATTACATTAGTCAAGATTAAAATGAAGGAAAGAATCCTAGAAGCAGCAAGAGATAAGGGGACAGTCACCTACAAAGGAGTACCCATCAGACTGTCAGCAGATTTCTCAAAAGAGACCTTCCAGGCAAGAAGGGGCTGGAAAGAAGTATTCCAAGTCATGAAATCCAAAGACCTACATCCAAGATTGCTCTATCCAGCAAAGCTTTCATTTAGAATGGAAGGGCAGATAAAGTGCTTCTCAGATAAGGTCAAATTCAAGGAGTTCATCATCACCAAGCCCTTATTATATGAAATGTTAAACGGACTTATCTAACAAAAAGAAGATAAAATATATGAACATTGAAAGGACAGCAAACTCCCAGTTATTAACAACCACACCTAAAACAAAAGCAAACCAAGAGGACAGCTAGATCAGGAGCGGAATCATAGAAATGGAGATCACATGGAGGGTTAGCAACAGGGGAGTGGGAGGAGGAGAAGGGGGGAGAAGGTACAGAGAATAAGTAGCATAGATGGTAGGTAGAAAACAGACAGGGGGAGGGCAAGAATAGTGTGGGAAATATAGAATCTAAAGAACTTGAGACACGTGGACATAAACTAAAGGGGAAGGGATGGTGGGGGAGGGGGTGTGCAGGGGGAGGGGAATGAAGGTGGGAATAGGACAACTGTATGGCATAATCAATAAAATATATTTTAAAAAAAGTGTTTGGGTTTCCCAGTGTTCATAAGACCTATGTTTCTGCTATACTGCAATCTATTAAGTGTGTAATAACATTATGTCTCAAAAACATTAATTATGTACTTGAATTAAAAAATTCTTGCCCTGGCTGGTGTAGCTCAGTGGATTGAGCACGGGTCTGCAAACCAGAGGATTTCGGTTTTTTTCCCAGTCAGGGCACATGCCTGGGTTGCCGGCCAGTTCCCAGCAGGGGGTGCATGAGAGGCAACCGCATGTTGATGTTTCTCTACCTTTCTCCTTCCCTTCCCCTCTAAAGATAAATAAATAAAATCTTTTTTAAAAAGTAAAAAAAAATTCTTTATTGCTAAAAAATGCTAACCATCTGAGCCTGTAGGAAAAATAGTACCAATATATTGGTGGAGGCATGGTTGCCACAAACCTTTAATTTGTAAAAAAACACAGTATCACTGAAGTGCAGTAACATGAGTTATTGTCGCTTTATCATGACCCAACATAGAATCATGAGGTCTGACTAGCACATCTGTGAAGGCCAGTCACCACTTGCCTCTGGTGGCACGGCCGAGGCTCGGGGCCGAGGCTCGGGGCCGAGGGCAGGGGATTCCCAGGGCCCAGAGCCGGCTGCCCCAGCTCCCTCCCTCAGGAAGGCTTCCCTTACCTGGAACAGGCCTGCTGGACCAAGTTCTGCCTCTGACTCTCGTAGGCCGTCAGAATGAAGTGGTTCTTACAGCTCTCAGTCAGCATCTGCTGCATGGCGGCTGGGGAGACATGGGGATGGCGGCTGAGAACGGGGTGGCCTCGAAGGGTCCACCTAGTCACCCACCTGATGGTCATCCACAAGGGAAATCTTTCTTGTTTAAGCTAAGAAAGCAACTTAAGCATGAAAGATCGACTCACTGCAAGACACTGAACAGCACACACAAAATCTCCTATAATCTGTTACCTGGAGGTATCATTACATTTTAATATGATCTCTTCCAGTTAAATGTTAATGTGTACTTGTGGATTTTAAACAGTTACAATTAAGAAACTGACAGAGAATCGAAGAGCTGTGTGTGCACCACGTTCACAGCGGCATCGTTCGCAACAGCCAATAGGCGGAAACAGCCCGAGTGCCCGCTGGCGGGGAAGAGAGTGACAAAATGCGGTCCTACTCACACAATGGAATGCTATTCAGCCTCAGCAGGGAAGGAAATTCAGATGTAAGCTACAACATGGAAGACCCTTGCTGAGCGAAAGAGGCCAGCTGACAAAAAGATGAACACCACGTGACCCCACTTATGTGGGACACCTAGAGCCACCGGATTCTCAGAGACAGGGAGTAGAGCTGGGGGTGCCAGGGGCAGGGAGGGAGAAATGATGAGTTGTGATTCGATGGGTCTAGAGTTTCAGTTTTGCAAGATGAAAAGAGTTCTGGAGATGGGGGTGGTGATGGCTGCACAATAATGTACTTAATGCCACAGAACAACAGAAAAGTGGTTAAAATGGTAAATTTTATATTATGTATATTTCACCACAATACAAAATCACAACGTTGTCACACTAAACATATCACTTCTTACTTCTCATGAGATTAACACTCGGCACCCTCTATAGGTGACTGCCTACCCCTGCCCCTGGAGAACCAAGCTCTGTTCCCATGACCCCTCACTCCTCCGGTCCCTGAGACTCACAGGCAACCTCACGTCTTCGCAGGTTCTCCGTCTCCTCCTGGGTTATGGACATCAACTGCTCCATTCTTATTCTAGAAAAACAACCGACCCATTTATTCAGCAAACATAGCATTCCCAAGAGGGAAGTCCCTCAGATGAACAGCACCTCCTCCAGAAAGTCCTCCTTGCTGTGCCAACCCAGGTGTGCTCCTGCTGCATCACACCCCCCCAGTGGGGTCCTGTGTATGTTCAGCCTTGCAGTTAGAGTTTCTTGCATAAAAAGATGAGCGTTCCTTTGGAAAAATGGGCAGAAGATGCAAACAGCCACTTCACATGCTTAAATGCAAGTGACCAATAGCTATATGGAAAGATGCTTAACATCACTGGTAACTAAGGAAAGTAAAACCCGTTCACCTAGCAGACTGGTTGAGATGAAGAAAACCAGTGACCACTGGTGATGGCAATGGAGGCAGTGAAATGGACACTTCCACACACTGGTGAGTGTACACTGACAAAATGTCATCTGAAAGGCGATTTGACAACACCGATCAAATGTCCTTTCACTATTTACTTAAAAAATAGTCACCTAAATGCACACAGGTGTATTTAGAAGCTAGTCACTGAAACTGTAATTATGAAAAGCTGGAAACGAATATTTGTGAACCAGGGCCAATTAAATAAATTATGATATAATCACATAGTGGGTACCCTGCAGCTATCACAAATAACAAAGTTTTTGGCATGGCAAGACATCCATGACACAATAAGCTAAAATTAAGAAGTGTTGAATGCAAATTGTAATAAAAAAATAAGAACATAAAATAAAAGTATAAAAGGTAAACCACAAGTGTGTATGTGTGTGCACGCTGCGTGTGTGTGCACATTCTCCCCACACCCGACTGGCTAGGGTGGCTTGGAGGATAACTCCCTTCTGCAGGGTCTGACTGCAATGGAGGACGCATGGCTCACTGGAGCCCCTCTGCCCCAGGACCACAGGCTGCTCAAGGGGGCCGTATGGTGCACTGCTGGTCCCCAGGCCCCGCACAGAGAGGGCAACGGACCAGCGTGTGCTGAAGAAGCGAGGCCACTGGCCACAACTCAGCTTGGCCTTGACCACCCCGGCTACCGCCAGCACCACAGTTGTCATGGGTGGGATGAGGGCTGCTCTGCAACCCGGTGGGAGTGCCCTATAGCAGGTCCTCCCAGGCAGCCAGGGGCCCAGAAGGCTGGGCATAAGGACAGCAGCAAAATTTACACAGCTGTTTTGGGATGTGAGAACCAGGAGGGGTCCCATTAATACCTGGGGAAGCGGTAGAGGTTGTCCCTCCCAGCCACCATCTTTTCTCACTACTGTGGTGGAACACCTCAAAACAGTGAACTTGAAAAACACTGAAAACCCAAAGGAAGAAAAATACCACCGCCTCTAATTCTCACTTCTAACCATGTTCAGTGTACACCACTGGGGGTGGGTCTTTTTGCTTTCTGAGCACAGAAACGTACAGATTGTCTTCAAGAAATGATAGACTGGCCCTGGCTGGTGTGGCTCAGTTGATTAACCACTGACTTTTGAACCAAAGGGTCACTGGTTTGATTCCCAGTCAGGCCAGGTTCCCAGTTAGGGGCATACAAGAGGCAACCACACACTGATGTTTCTCTCCCTTTCTCCCTCCCTTCCCCTCTCTCTCTAAAAAAATAAATAAATAAATGAATAAAATGTTTAAAAAGTGATAGACCATAGGTCCCACTTTTCCACTTAGTAATATATTGTATCTCCTTCAATAAGGAATATTATTCTACAAGATACTGAATGAAAACAGATTATTCTTTAGTGCATAATTCGTGTAACCAAATTCTTCCCCCCCCCAGAAATGTAGACTTCTTGGTCTTTTTTTTTTACATTGGGAATATAGTAGGACCTTATACATACATTCTTGTTCACATCTAAATTTTTGTCAGGAATGTACTCACATAAACTTGCAGATAAAATTTACTTGCAGTAAATGCAATATTCCTTAATGAGGTGAATTTCCTCGTGGCTTTAGGAAAACTTGTTGACATAATCCTGGAGATTCACGAGACACCCTAACCCCAAAGCCACCCCTCCCCACCCTCTGCCCCCGCAGGGAAGGCTGTGCAGAGCAAACGCTAGAGCAGAACACTCGCCTTTCATTTTCCAGCGACTTCAAAATCTCGGAGCTTTTCTTTTGCCTGTGGAGAAATCCGTGACAGGTCCCTGCAGCAGCCCCAGCAGCCCGTTTCCAGCGGTGCCACCCCCTCCCTGCACTGGCCCCTCCCTGCACTGGCCCCTCCCTGCACTGGCCCCCTCCCTGCACTGGCCCCCTCCCTGCACTGGCCCCCTCCCTGCACTGGCCCCCTCCCTGCACTGGCGGTGCACAGGGGGCTGCGGGACTGGGCTGGGGGCCTCTCAGCCCCACCACTGAGGGAGGGGCCCTGTGGTCTCAGGTCAGCTCGAGTGTGACATAAGAACAGTATTAAATAACAACAAAATCTTCGTGGAGTATTTGTAAAGAGTGAGAAAATCCACACGAAGCACGTGGCACTTAAGAAGCGCCCAGAGGAAGGCAGCTTTCCTGGACGCCCGGGGTGGTGAGGGCCCAGGGAACGGGGCACCGGCTTGTGGGTACCCAGGACGGCAGCGGGACGGGTGAAGAGCAAAAGGAAGCCTGGAAGTCACAGGGGATGTGGTGAAAGCCGGTTTCGGAACCTTTTCCCTAGGAACCCCAGACTTCCTCAGGCTCCCCCGAGATCTCTGTCCGGCCCCCCTTTCTCCCGAGCCCCATCAAGACCTGCTCCCAGTGGCCCTGCTTGGGTGAGTGGAACCCACAATACTGGAACAGAGGTGCTCTGAACCGTCTTGCTGCATCCACTCACTTTGCAGATGGGACACCGAGGGGGGGGGAGGCCAGGTCTGGTCGGTGGCCACCCCACAACAGGGGACAGAGCTGGCCATGCTGGGACCAGTCTTTCCTCTTTAAGTCAGTGCGACTGCAGCACCAGGACCAACCCCAACGATGGACCCCCTGGATGGGAGTGGAGCTTGTGACGGGGAAGTGGACCCCCAGCCTGGTCTCCCTCAAGGGGATCATGTGGGAGGTCCCTGGGCCCAGGGGCCGGGAGGACAGCAGCCTGACCTCTGATTGTCTTGCAGGAGCTTCTGGATCCGGTTGGAGATGTTCTGCTCCGTCTGCTTCAGCTGCTCCTGCAGCCGCTGACGCTCTGCGTCCAGGTAGCGCCGGTGCTTGCTGAGGCCCTGCTCCAGCCGGGACTGCTCCTGCGGCAGGACAGGCGGAGGTCCTGAGCGCCTGCAGCCCCTTTAGATGCCAGAGGGCAGTGAGGGGCCCCTGACTGGGGTTAGGAGAATGGGTTTCCCTGTCCCCATCCTGCCAGGCCTTTCCATGTGACTTTGGACTAGGTCCTCCCCTTGCTAGTCCTCAGGGTGTCCACTGCACCCAGGGAGGAGTCTGGACGAGGCGATGTTAAGGCCCTAGGCCCTAGAGTGTGGAAGTGAGAGCTCACTTGCACCGCCTTCCCCCATCAGAGGGGCCCCGGCTGCAGTTGGTAGGCCCTAGCAGGGGTGCAAAGACAGGCCGATCCCACTGGCAGCTCACGCACCTCCCTGACTGTCTGAAGGATCTCGTCCCTGTGGCTGTTGCTCTGCTGCAGGAGCTGTGCGTGTTCTCGCTGCCCGACCTGCAGGCGCCGTTCAAACTCGAGTTTCTCCAGCATCTTCTGTTCCTGCAAGAATGGGGATTCTGGTGACCACTGGCACAGGACCTGCGGGCATCAGGACGTGGGAGCAGTGTGGACCCGCCCTGGGACTCTGAATAGTGCAGGCTGCAGGTCTCAACGCTGAGCAACCCCACAGGCCCCACTGCAATAAAACAGGCTGTTCGCTGGCCGAGGCCAACGATTTAGAGCCTGGGGTTGGGCTCAGCGTCTCTGGGCCTCAGTCTTCTCATCTGCCAAATGGAGACACTCTACCACCTACTGAGGCTGGGAGGGCGTGCTGGGGTGATGTATGTAAGAGGAAAGCATTGTTTCACCCTCTAATTCAGAGGCAGGAAGAACTTGTTTCCGCAAGCCTTTTATAATTGGTGAGATCTTTAATGAGAAGCAAAGTGATGGAGGACAAAAGATATTTTCTTACCTTCCTCTTCTCGTAGTCTGAGAACCTATTCTGGGGGGAAAAGGCAGTGGTTAGAGAAGGTGGGCAACCTGACACCACTGAGACACCCAGGCCCAGCTCAGAGTACGGCATCAGAATGATGGGGTGGCGGGTGGACGTTGAGGGCTGAGAACCATGGGGCCAGGTCCCCCCACAGGAAGGTCTTCAACCCAGTTCTGGACATGCAGCCCTGAGAAGACCTGGTACTCAGAAAGGGAGACCAATCCCTGGCTGGTGTGGCTCAGTGCATCGAGCACCAGCCTGTGAAACAAAGGGTTCAATTCCCAGTCAGGGTACATGCCTGGGTTGCAGGCCAGGTCATGAGAGGCGACCACACATTGACGTTTTTCTCCCCCTCTTCCTCTCTAAAAATAAATAAAATCTTTAAAAAAATCATGCTGTATAAAACTGAGGCACACACAGAACACTCCTAGTCCTAACCCTGGCTCCCCCACCCACCCACATATCATTCTCAGACCTGAGTCCACGCATCTACTTCCATGTAATTTGTATCTTTGGAAAAATGTATATACAGACATACGTCCTTTTATTGCACTTTGCAGATATTCTGTTTCGATCAACATTGAGGTAAAGACCCTCTACCAGCAAAAAGATTACAACTTGCTCAAGGTTTAGATGGTGGTTAGTATTTTTTAGCAATAAAGTAGTTTTTAATTATGGTGTGCACATGTTTTAGACATAATGTCTAAATAGACACACTTAACAGACTACAGTATAGTGTGAACATCACTTTTATATGCATGGGAAACCCCCAAATTCATGTGACTTGCTTTGTTGTGACATTGTTTCATTGCAGTGGCCTGGAAACAGACCTGCAATCTCCTCGAGGCGGGCCTGTGTCTATGCGTGTGTGCCTGCACCACACAGGGCCTGGGGGAGCCAGCCTGCACAGCAGAGGGCAGCAGGGTGCTGCTGGTGCGTGGTGAGCTGGAGAGGTGGGTGGTTGGCCTCATGAAAGCCATCTAAGCACACCGGTCTGAATGGAGGTGAACTTTACTTTGGTGGAGGACACTAGAGGCTGCAGCCCTGAACACCCCCTCAGTGCCCAAGCCCCCTCCCCGTGCCAGCAGACGGGTACATCTCACCTGCCACTCTACCTCCTCCCTGGAGAGTCGGCCTATGGGCCCATCCGGGCCGTCCTGGGAGCTCTCGGCTGCGTCTCGCTCTAGGACGGGCAGCAGGTACTGAGAAGGCGGGTAGTACTCCAGCCCTGACTCTGCAAGAGATGGTTCAACTGGCCCAGAGGGAAGGGGGCAGCCCAGGTACCTGGCACTGCCAGCTCCTGCCATTCCACCTTCCTCCTTGGCACCCTGTCCCACCCCCACCTCAGGCCACTGCTCCCCGGCCCCAGACTGGGCCCTTGTGTCCCCCACCAGTCCTCGCGCCTAGGCTGGAGTGTGGCCAGGGCTCAGGGAGCTCCAGCTGAGTGGATAAATAGACACACCAACTGCCTCTTTATCACCCCAGTGGCCATAAGGTGGAAAACAGCCTGAGGTCAGTAGTTGAAGGCTGGGATCAAGACTCAGCTTCACCCATGATTTCCTGTGTGTGGGACCTTGGGCAAGTGGCTGGCCTTCTGGCCCTGGGTAGTTTTTGCCTTGTTCTTGCTGCTTTGTAGGTGCTCTTTGTGTATTATAGCTAATAATCTTTAGTGTACAGTACACGTTGCCACTATCTTTTTTAGGTGGCAACTCGTCTTTTTAGCTTTGATGAGCGTATCCTACCCTTTTGTGATAAAGAAGGTTTAGATTCTGCCCTGGCTGGTGTGGCTCAGTGGATTGAGCACTGGCCTGGGAACCAAAGGGTCACGGGTTCAATTCCCAGTCAGGGCACATGCCTGGGTTGTGGACCAGATCCCCAGATTGGGACATGTGAGAGGCAAACACTGATTTTTCTCTCCCACTCTTTCTCCCTCCCTTCTTTCCCTCTGTCTAAAAATAAATAAAATCTTAAAAAAATAAAAGTAGAATTTAATGTAGTCGAAGTTATCTGCCCGCCACACCAAGGACACAAACAGGTAATTCACAGAACAACTGAAACTGGGCAGTAGACATACGAACAAATATTCAAATAATTGCGGAGATGACATTAAATTATAACAGGCTCCCTTGTTTACCCGCCAGATGAGAGGACTGTTAAGACGATACCCAGTGCTAGCCAGGCTGGGGTGGGGGAAAGGCCCTCTCGGATACTGCTCGTGGGAAGGCGGCCTTGGGAAACCTCTTCAGCGGGCAACACGGAGTGCTGGTCCCCACCGCCGAGCCAACCCCGCGGTGGCCTGCCCTGGAGGCACACTCACGCGGGCCAGGGAGGTGCGGGGTAGTGTTCGTGAGGGGGGTGCCGCAGAGAACCCCCACATTCATGCCAATGGGCTCTGGCATGTGAAGTGCTATACACAGTTTAAATGAGGCAGATACGTATGTTAGGAAAGAGCACAGACTTATTTTTAGTAAAAAAAAAAAAAAGCAAGGCACAGAGTCCCATAGTATATGTTCTGTGGGCTTTTTCTTTAATGTTTTTAAAGAGCAAAACCAAACCCCCCGCACGCATACGGACTCCTACCACACAGGTGAAACAACTGAAGGAGCTTTTCTGCAACCACGTGGCAGACGCGCCATGGCGCCGTCAGGACCGCCTGGCGCTCAGCTGGCTCTGGCAGACGCGCTGGCCTGCCGGCTGCTGTGCAGCACCAGCCCCCTCCCTTCACGAACTGCGCTGTAACCCCAGCACAGAAAGGGCACGGAGCCCTCCCGCGCAGCTCACAGCTGCCTAAGAGCGAACACGACTAAGAGGTAGGACTAGGTGCTGCCCGGAGCTCTAGGGCACCTTCCGTGCCTGGCTTCTCTCAGCCCCCACCACGCTCAACACAGTCTGTTCTTGTTTTAAAAATATATTTTATTGGTTATGCCATTACAGTTGTCCTATTCCCCCCTTCATTCCTCTCCACCCTGCACACCCCTCCCTCACCATTCCCCACCTTTGTTTATGTCCATGTGTCACAAGTTCTTTAGATTCTGTATTTCCCACACTGTTCTTGCCCTCCCCACTATTTTCTACCTACCATCTATGCTACTTATTCTCTGTACCTTCTCCCCCCTTCTCCTCCTCCCACTCCCCTGTTGCTAACCCTCCATGTGAACTCCATTTCTATGATTCCACTCCTGATCTAGCTGTCCTCTTGGTTTGCTTTTGTTTTAGGTGTGGTTGTTAATAACTGGGAGTTTGTTGTCCTTTCAATGTTCATATATTTTATCTTCTTTTTTTTAGATAAGTCCCTTTAGCATTTCATATAATAAGGGCTTGGTGATGACGAACTCCTTGAATGACCTTATCTGAGAAGCACTTTATCTGCCCTTCCATTCTAAATGAAAGCTTTGCTGGATAGAGCAATCTTGGATGTAGGTCTTTGGATTTCAAGACTTGGAATACTTCTTTCCAGCCCCTTCTTGCCTGGAAGGTCTCTTTTGAGAAATCAGCTGACAGTCTGATGGGAGCTCCTTTGTAGGTGACTGTCCCCTTATCTCTTGCTGCTCCTAGGATTCTCTCCTTCATTTTAATCTTGGCTAATATAATTATGATGTGTTCCTTCTTGGATCCAACTTCTTTGGGACTCTCTGAGCTTCCTGGATTTCCTGAAGTCTATTTCCTTTGCCAAATTGGGGAAGTTTTCCTTCATTATTTGTTCAAATAAATTTTCAATCTGCTGCTCTTCCTCTTCCCCTTCTGGTACCCCTATAATTCAGATGTTGGAATGTTTAAAGATGCCCTGAAGGTTCCTAAGCCTCTCCTCATTTTTTTGAATTCTTGTTTCTTCATACTTTTCTGTTTGGTCATTTTTTTCTTCCTTCTGGACCACTCTCTTGATTTGAGTCCCAGTTTCTTTTCCATCACTGTTGGTTTTCTGTGCATTTCCCTTCATTTCAATTAGTTTAGCCTTTATTTGTTCCTCTAATTTGTGACTAAAATCAACCAGTTCTGTGAGCATTCTGATCACCAGTGTTTTGAACTGTGCATCTGAAAGGTTGGCTATTTCTTGGTCACTTAGAGTTATTGGCTCTGGGGCTTTGAGTTCTTCTTGAGCCATAATGTTTTGGTCTGTTCACGACTGTTATGTATGTATGAGGGGCAGAGCCCTAGGTGTTCACCAGGGCGGGGCAACTCAGTTGCTGGGTTGTGACACTGTATGTGGGGGTGGGGTCAGAGAGGAGCAATGGTGTTTGTTCTGCTCTCTCTCAGGTTTCTGTCCCCTCTACCGCTTCCCACAAGCAAATTGGGCCCCTCTGGTGCTGGTTCCCGGGTGTGTGGGCTTATGCACCCTCCAGGACTCTGTGGGTCTCTCCAACGAACTCTCTGTGAGCCTGGGAGCCTCTCCTAGCATTGCAACCCTGGAAAGGTTTTCCAATTGGTGCTTTTAGGCTTTAATTCCCGTCGCTGGGGCCCTGGCTTGCATGGTCTGTGTTACTGCTTGCTCTTTTGCCTGGCTTATCTGAGTATGAATGTGTGACCGCAGTCAGACAGCTGCCTTACGCCCTCACTGGATCCGCCTGTTGCCACCCCAGGCCTGGAATCCACCAACCACTACTTGCGCTCCTGGGTCGGTCTGGCCGATCTTTCCTGCCCAACCCCGCTCGTGAGCTGCTGACTCCGCCCCTCTTACCAGTCTGGATGAATGGTTCATTGTTGTCGGACTTCCGTACAGTTCAATTTTCTGTGTTTTGGCTGCATTTTTGTCACTAAAACTTTGTTGTCTTTAAACTTGGTTGTATGAGGAGGCACAGTGTTTCCACCTATGCCTTCATCTTGGCCAGAAGTCTAGCACAGTTTGTTCTTGACTGCTGCGTCACGTTCGTGAGTGGACAACAGACTGACTGTCCCTTCTACTGCTGACGGGCATGCGGTGTTTCCAGTCTGGGCCGTCACACAGGGCGCAGCTATGAGCACCTCTGTGCTTGGCCTTTGTCATGGAAGAGCATGGCACTGACCCACGCCTGGAACTGAAGCATCACAGGGCATTCGAGAGCTCAGCTTGGGTGGACATCAACAGTCCCTTTCTGAAGAGTCCCAACTTACACTTCCACAGGCAACCTGCCGAAGCTCCTGTCGCTCCACATTTCTGCTCGTTCTTGGCATGGTCAGATAAATCTCTGCCACTTTTGTGGGTGTGTTGGGGTCTATGTAGCTCTTTGCAGTTTTAATTTGCATTTTCCCGTTGACTAAAATGCTGCTGACCCCCTTTTTCCAGTTACTGATGGCCATCTGGATATTCTCTTTTGTAAAATTCCTATTCATGTCTTCCGCCAATGCCTTTTGCTTATTGCTCTCTAGTTCTTTCCATCTTCTGGAAGCAAGTCCTTTGTGAGACATGCACCTCAGCTACCATCTCCAACTTCAGAGCTTGCCTTTCCTTTCCCTGAATGGTGTCTTTTGAAGGAAAGACGTTTTTGATTTTAATGACAACTTTTCAACCTTCTATGGATCGTGCTGCCTGTCTCCTATTTAGGGAAGAGGTTAAGGTTCCTTCTCTTCCACACGGATACCCAACTGATCCAGAATCATTGACTGACAAGCCCTTGGCCTTCCTTCCAGGGTTTTGTGACGGCACCTCCATCACAAACCAGACGACTGGACAAGTGTGCGAGTCTTGGCTGTGCTCTAGAAGTTCAGCAGGTGACAGGAGCCGCTTCAGCCTCATGGGAGGTAACTGGTGCAGGCAGGCCTCACATTACTGCGCCCAGCTTCACTGCGCTCTTTACACACTGGAGACAAGACCCCTGCCACCTGCACCAGCAGAAAGCTCAGGCCTGCTGTCCTGCCGTGGTCTGGAGGGGCCATACCGCCTCCAGGGTCTGTCTGTGCACTGCTCTTCCCGTGTGGGCCCGGCCCTGGGCTTTAGCTCCTTCGGCTGCACTGCCACCTGTCTAAGTCCAGTCCAACATGGCGTCTCTTCTGCACGACCCCAGTGACCTCCTCACGGGTCCCTCACCCTCCACCCTTGCTTCCTCCAATCCCTTCTCCTCCCAGTAGCCGGGGTAACTTCTGCACAATAGAAAGTGAATTCCTCTCATGCATGAGGGGCCTGGATGCCTTCTCACCTCATCCCCATCTCTCTTCCCTTTGCTGTGGCCCCCAGCCACTCGGCCTTCCCTCCATGGCCCTTCCACATGCACCTCTGCCGGCCAGGTACACTGTTCTCTCTAGTTGAAGTTCTATTGTTCCTCGGGTTTCGGCCGAGCCACTTTCTCAGACAGACCACCCCCGAGACCCTAAATCTGACGTCCCACTGTACCCGCATAACCATGATAAGCAGTTGTATTTCCTGTGTGGCCCATCTCTCCTGCCAGTCTGTGGCCTCCTTGGCCTCTGCCGCGTCCCCAGCCTGGGTTGTCCTGGGGCAGCCGCAGGGGCCGCACGAGGAGGCTGGCTGCCTGGCCTTACCTTGGCAGAGGAACTGCTGAATGGCCTCGGTGCTGGCGCCACACACCTCCGGTGGCGGGTAGGCCATGGACGAAGCGTCCAGGCTCAGGGTCTGTGGACACAAGGGGACCCCTCTTTACATATGTCGTTCACTTCACTGCTCACCACGGTTGAAAACCCCCCAGTTTAGTTGTAAATATGGTTACTCCCTCCCCGGCCCAGCGGGGAAAGCTGCGTCGTTCCGTCTGCCTTCCCAGTTCCTGGAACTGTGACTCACCTGCCGCGAGCATTCGATTCAGGTTTGTGGATAAACACGTGAGTGAGCAAAAGGAAAAGCAGGGGGAATTATGGGACAGCACAGAGAATAAGATTCTGTTTTTATAAAAACAAACAAGCAACTTGTATAGTCTCAGATTAGCACACAAAAAAACATTTGGAGCAACATGCATTGCACTCAGAGTGATTTTCCTAAGGACAGATTCTGGGGTACTTTCTACATGAAACTTTCCTTTTTTTAATGTGAATTTTTACCAATGCAGTATGACTTGTTAAGTAAAAAAAAAAATGTATACAAGTGCACACACACACTTTATGAAGCCCAGGAGAGAGGGGCCAAGGGCCACACAAACGCCCACAAAGCTGCCCACGGCCGCAGGGTGAGTCCGTCAGTAAGCAAGCCCTTCCCCTGCCACCCTCTCACTCCCCACTGACCCTCCGATGCCACTGAGTACTCCGCAAGTTACCCCAGTCCCTGTCGGGAACTGACAATCTCCCTGAAGCAGACACAGGCCTCAGGGGAGAAGAGACAAAGCCTGGGAGCCAGAGTGGGAAGAGCAGCTCAGATGCCCTCCTGAGGCCCGCCAGTGTTGGGAACTGCCCTGCCTGGTTGCAGGAGTTGTAACCCCATGGCAAAGGCTGAGTGAGAGACCTTGGGACCATAAGCCACTAAGGAGACAAAGCTTATCTTTCTGGTAGGGAAACTGCCTCTGCCCCCTTTTACTTCAAGGCCACCCTGCTTGGCCCCAGGTGGATGAGTGGTTAGCCAATGCTGGGTAAGATTCCTCAAGGAAGGGATGACCTACGACAGGCATGGTCATGAAGGGGCCCTCAGGGAAGGACTTGGGGGCAGCTATAGCAAAAGAGGGGGATGGACCTTGCCCCTTGGCTTTGACATAGCCTGAGTCCTCATTCTGTCTGCGAGAAGTCTCCTAATCTCTTGGCTGCCTACTTCCCCTGCCAGACTTAAGCTTGAAACAATGCCCTGGGCAGGAATGGTCAGTTCCCTGGGCATCAGGCCTAAGAAAGAATGCATAAAGTCCCATGAAACCTGCTTTGCTAATATTCTCAATATAAATGATAAGGGTCTAAAAGCAGGAGATGAGTTTGTTTCCCGAGTTTTATGGCCTTTAGCTAACTGACCCGGATTCAGAAGCCCTCATAGTTCTTTGAATGTTATCTATTGTCTGATCCTTACTGCCTGACAATGACGAGTGAAGACCTTCCTTGAGGTAATGCTCCCAGTAAAGCAATAAAAGCCTGTCCAGGCAGGGGTTGAGCCCTCTCTCACTCAGAGAGTGGCCGTGCCGTGCCTTTTTCTCCACAGGACTTCTCTAGTCCGTGTGAATTTGTTCGTCGCAGCTACAGCACACAGACCCCATGGGCTGGAGTCCACATCACACCAGCACAGCACCTACACCTGTTGGGTGCGGGTGAACCTGAATTGCAGGGGTGAGGGGAGCCTGCTCTGGAGCAGAAGGACTGACTGCCGGGGGTGGGAGGCCCAAGAGCAGAACAGCTCATCCTGGGGAACTGAATCCAAGGAAAAGGAACCCCACGTTGGTTGTGTTGGTCACTGACTGGAAAGCGTGGTGGCTCAAGAGTGCGCACGCTGGGGCTCCGCAGCCCAGTACGGTGGCCAGGAGCCACATACGGCCATTTCAGTTTAAATTTTAATTGGTGAAAATTAAAGAGAATTTCAACACACCAGCCATAGTTCAAGTACTGGCAGGTACTGAGTCGGACGACACAGACCATGAAATATTTCAGTCACTGGCAGGAGCAGCAGCTTTAGGACAGCAGTGCATGGGGTCACACAGCCCTGATTTCAGACCCGAGCTCGCCATGGGCCAGCTGTGCAGCCCTGAAAGGGCCACTGCACCTCCCCGACCCACTGCTCCCTCGGACTTAAACAGGCACAAAACCGCTGACCGGCAGGCTGATGGGTAAGGGAGATGGTATGTGAAAAAGACTCTGGTCTCAACTAAGAACAGAGGCTTGTCTCATCTTGAGAACAGGTTTGTCTCAAGTGCCACCAAGAAGCTTAAAAGATTTTTGTTTAAAGAACTGATATAAAACAAATCTCAGAGCTCTTACTAGCTTAGACTGGCTTCAGAATGAGGAACACAGCTCAGAGCTGTGCTGCCCAGTAAAGTAGCACAGGGAGCTATTTAAATCCGAATTACTGAAAATCCAGCAAAGGCAAACACGTGGTTTCTTGGTCATGCTTGCCCACACAAGTGCTCTACAGCCATATGTGGCTAGTGGCTACCGACTGGACACAGTCACTAAACATTCCCATCATCACTGGGCGTTCCATCGGATGACACCAAGAACACCCCAGCACGGGCCCGTTTCTCCAGGCTGCCCAGGGAGGGCCACCTGACCACCTGTCCTGCCCCAGGCTGTCCACCATGGCAGCAGGGACCAGCCCCTGGGGTCAGCCACCTCCCTTTGTCATCTCCTCAATCCTGACCCAGACGCCAATGGTCAGCAGTCTGGCCTGAGAGCCAGGTGACTGACAGCTCAGCAGAGGAGTCTGGGGTGCCTGGTCAGATGTGTGTTATCGTAAGTGGATGAGTCCCTGTTCTGGGGGCCGAGCTGCGCAGAGGCGAGGAGCACAGGCCCTGGACTCAGACCGCCTGGTTTTCAATCCTGTCTTTGCTGTCACTCGTGGTGTGGCCTTGGGCAAGCACGTTAAACCGCCCACACCTCGGTTTCTTCATCTGCAGGGGCGCAACGGTATCTGCCTTCCAGGGTTTGTGTGAGGATTCAGGAACCAATGCAGGTCGAGTGCTCAGCCTTAGAAAGAGCCTGGAATGTTCCTGTTACCCTTGTCTACACCCAAGAGCTTGCCTCTCTATCAGGGTTTGGCTCAAAACCACCTCTTTCACAAAGTGTCGGCCCATCAGGATTTAGCATTATCTCTTTGCTCTGAAAATACACTTTTATGCCACCATTTTGACAGCAAAAGCCACAGAATTACAACTGTTCACACGTCAGTCACTCTGCAAGCCCCTGGGGACCATGTGGTGAGATGGCTGCGGCCCCAGCGCCCTGTGACCAGGACAGGTATTCAGCACCGTGGGAGGAGAGTGGGAGGCAGCCAGAGAGAGCCCCAGGGGAGAACGGCTCCACCTACCTCCAGAGTCCGAACGTGTGCCAGCACCTGCGGCAATCTCTGAATCTCGTTTTCACTGATGTCGAGAGTACGTAAGCTCTGAAGTTCCCCCAAGGTGTCTGGAAGCTCCTTTAGCTTGTTGTCTGGAGAGATCCCAATAACACAGCTCAACACCCAAAACCCCTTCACCGGCTTCCTGTCCGGCTCCCACCAGAACTCGGGGGGAGCGGGTGCCTCTGACCCTGACTGAGACTCTGTGAGGAAGAACACGATGGTGGGGTGTCAGCGACCCGGGCTCAAGTTCTGTAACTTACCAGCTGGGTGACTTTGGAAAACTGACTTTACTTCCCTGGGGCACAGTCTTCTCATCTATAAAATGGGCTACTAACACCAGTTGCCCTCACAGGAATACTGAGGGATTCAGTGAGATTACGCACACGGGGCGCTCAGAACGGGGCCTGTCACACAGTAAGGGATCAGTAATGGGGCGCCATTGTTTTCCTCATCACTCACGCTAGGAGGCAGCCTGTGCAGAAAGTGCTTAAAAGAGCCAGAGGAGAAGGAAGGGCTGGGTATCCGGTGAGGCAGGCACTCAACTGGTGCGTTAGAATCTTGGTTCTGTCATCATCGTGCTGGGTGGTCTTGAGCAAGTCACTGTTCCCCGAGCCCGGTTTTCTTCATCTGTCACATGGGGATAACCCCTCCGCCTGCCCCAGAGCTCCTGGGCTTGAACTAGGCTCCCTGCGCTGTGGACTGTGGAAGCACCGCTCACGGAGTGGGAGGCGCCACGCAGAACTGTGCCCTCGGCTCCCGAGTGGCTCTCACCCTGTCAGTGCGCTCTCTCGCCCATACTCATCGTTACAAATGCAGGAGATGGCATCTCAGAGGCCTAGCTGTCAATGCCGTCTGCCCTCCTGCCACAAGCTCCTATCTGTGGTTACCATGGCGACAGATCCGCCCGACAGGAGGTCAGTCCAGTGTACAGTGACAGCTTGGGATGGGCTGCCCTCATGCTCCATGGCTCCCGGGAGGACGCTGGCTGGGACAGAGCTGACCGAGGGCCCCACGGACAGCGCTTCTTGGCTCCTACCTTTCACATTGAGGGTCTGGAGCTGGCTCAGTTTCCCAACGGAACGTGGGAGATGCGTCAGTTGATTCCTTTCCACGTTCAATACCTGAGAAAGAGGGAAAAATTATGAGGCCCCACATACAGACAATGATAGTGGTGCCCTTGCTTTGGGCCCGGAATCGTCCGGACACTGCACACATACCTCTCCCTCCTCCTGATGGCCTTGTGAGGAACGGGTAGGTGGCTATGATGCCATTTGAGAGATGAGAAAACTGAGGCCAGGACCAGTGAAATCACATGTCCAAGAGAGAAAGCCAGACCTTGAGCCGGTTCGGGCCGAGATTCTGCCATTTGGACAAAGCGCATGGCAACAGCCCCCCAGTCAGGGAGGGAGGGAGGAGAGGACCAAAGGTTAGGGGTCCGGGTGAGGCAGCTCATGACGAGGACCTAGTTAACCCGCTGTCAGGAGAAGGGACTGAGCCGCACGGAGGCCGTGGGGCCTTCCCAAAGCTCCAAGGCCGCGTCCCCTCCGGGATGTGGCCACCTGCCAGGCGGTGAGCAGGGCCAGCAGCAGGACGCACGAAGGAGCTGCTGAACGTGTACGCAACGGGGAGCCGCCACGGAGAGCAATGCAGCAGGTGAGTACTGGCTGAGCCGAGGGATGGTTATGAGTGATCGTCAGGTACCCACGAGTTACAAAACAGTGGATGCGGCAATTCTATAAAAATACACGAATTAAAATATCCCCAAAGATCCTACACCAATGTATTCCCTGTGGCTCTCTTAAGTGGTGGCAATTACTTCTGCCACAGGTTCTCTGTGTGACTTCAGGCAAGTTACAGTCATCTCTCTGGACAGTTTTCTCTGCTGTAAGATGCGGCAGCGTCACCCACATGGTAGGGTCGTTCACTCAAGTCATTAGTCTCCCCCATGTGTGAGGCAGTGTGCCAGGTGGGGGCACAGCCCCCCAGGGCTACGGTTCAGTGGGGGAAGAGTCGAGCTAAGAGACCCATAATTAGTAATTACATCGCAATTAGTGCTCTCAGGGAGGTAATCTGGGGTCGACGCAGAGGCAAAGAAGGTAGATCTACTTAGACAGGGAGGTCGGAGAGGACCCCCAGGGATACGTGGGCCGAGGGATAAGCCACTCGGGTGGAGGGAAGGCCCTGCGGAGAGGTGGGGACAGGAGGCCAGAAGGGTGTTAGGAGCCAGCTGCAGGGAATGAAGGGCAGAGAGCAGGACGGGAGGCTGGAGACACGGGTGGACCCCTCGCACAGGGTCTGACTGGGCTCATGGAGAGAGGGGACTTCAAGTGTGAAGGGAAGCCACTTTCTCCTTTGTAAAAGGGGACAGTCCGCACCTGCCTCCTCGGGAGGCGGTGAGCGATCAGTAGACGATGCAAAGGAAACACTTAGCTGTAAGCACTCAACAAATGGAGGGGGGCTGACAAGGGTTAGAAGGGAGTGGGTGAGTCGGAGTGCTGGATTTGGCATTTTAAAAGGTGGACTCACTGGGTGGTCTTTTTCAGTAAAGTTGTGGAAGCTCAAGATAAAATCCCAAGGACAAGCCAAAAATATGGTAGGGGGACGCTCTCAGCCCCGGCTGCAATGGCAAGGGTGTCACTGGGTGTCACAACAGCTGAGGGGCAGGGGAGCTGGCGCCAGTGCCTCCCCCACCAGAGCACAGCCAGAAGGCCCCGGGCCTGGCCGGCGGCAGTCTCTCACTAGGCGACCAGGAGTGGGTTTTCTGTCTCTTGCGGCCTTACCTGGAGGGCCGTCAACTGCCCGATATCCTCAGGCAGGGCTGTCAGCTGATTGTGATGAAGGTCCAGAACCTGCGGAAGGAAGACAAGCTCAGCACCCAATAACAGGGGCCAACTGAGATAGTCCCTCCGACTCCAGGCCCCCGAGAGGCGAGAACACGCGGGCCGCCATTCCACCCTGTTTCCTTTCCCAGAATGTTCTCCCGTTGCACCCTTTCATTTATCAAACATTTATTTTTACTGTTGAGTATAAAAGTATGCAAAGATATTTACTTATTAAAGAGAAATAATCTTTATAGTATAAATAGACATTTGCATAGAAAATGACTACTAAATATGCAATCAGATATCAATAGTGGCTCTCTGGAGTATGAAATCGTGTATGATTTTCCTCGTTTTCTGCTCATCTGTATTTGTTCATTTTTTAGCAGTGACAATGAGCGTAAAAGGCATAGGGGAGCTACACAGATGTAGGTTTGGATATGAAGGGCCACACACATGCACGTGTATATATGCTATACATATGTACGGGACAGCAGTCTACATAAACACTAAAAACGTTAACGGTATCTTTTTCTGACACAGGAAAAGTAACCCGTGTCGGACAACAAAGAGAAGTGACACTGCCCCGGCCCCTCGCACACCGCAGTTAAGCACACTGAGCACTCGGCGGCCCAGGCTGCCCGTCTTTTCTCTCAGCGCGCACACCCACTGCCACCGCTTGCGGTCGTGTGACACAGTCCTGCGATCTCAGCTCACGTGCTGTGTGACTACGACATCCCAGTCCCTGTCCTGACGGTCAGGAGGGACTCGCCCGGGTCACTGGGCTTTCACACAGTGGCCATGTGGTGCCCGGGATCCGTCCCGCTCAGTTCATCCGGGACCTTCGGGCTCCCTGCTCTCTGCTGGTTCGCCTGCGGGCCAGCTCCCCGAGGGCGAGGCCTGCGGCTGCTTCTCTCTCTAACCCCACCGCACACCCAGCCCGGAGCAGGTGCCCAGTAAACCATGGTGATCAAGCCCCAGGTTGATGACTACATTAAGTCTGTCCAGCATAAACCTTAACAGAGGGATGCTTGGCTGCCTCCTGGAACGCCAGACAGAGTCCCCGACGCCCGGGAGAAGGGCCCCAGTACCTTGATGGTTAAGAGACTCTGGAGGCTGCAGGATTTCGGAAGCAGGGAAGTGAGGTAATTCGTGTGGACAATAAACACCTGTGTGGGAAAGACGTGCGCCAGGTACGTCAGGGTGGAGAGCAGGAAGTGGGGAAGGCTGAGGGCAGGCACAATGGCCCCATCTGCCTTGCCCTGCCCAGCACTCTCTGCTCTGCCAAACACCACAGGGCGGATGGGGATGGGATCCCAGAGGAATCAGATGACCTTACGGCCCAGAATTTCAAGGGTAAAAGGGACCCTGGAGGGTTAATTCTTCCTTCCACTCTGAGACAGGACCCCTGTGCCATTGGCCTGATCTCTGAGGGATGCCCCGATGATTAACAAGCTAATAGCAAAAAAGCTCTCGGCCCAGGGCTGGCACGTGGCCAGGGCTCGACCTGTGTCTTTTCTGTGAGGCATCAGCCCTGCACGGACGGCTCCAGTGCCGGGGAGCTCACTGCTCTGTTGGTGTGGGACACTTCTCACCCGCCTTCCCTAGACAGGACGTGCAGAATACTCTTACGTAGCTGCACTCAGAGCGGCCAAGACTTTCCGGACCATCATTCACCACACTCTTCATCTCCCTGGGTGACCAGAATGAGGGGAGTACAGTTTTTACTCTAGTAACAATGAGGGTGCTCAGGGTTTACCACGAGGCAGGCATGACACTCCGTGCATTTATATCTGTCTCTACCTCTCTACCTGTCACTCATTTGATTCTCACTGTAGCTCCGTGAGAGTAAAGCGGTGACTGTGTTCACATCATAGATGTAGAAACGGAGGTGTAAGAGTTTAAGGAAGTTGCTCAAGTCATGAGGGGTGAAGCCAGCACGTGACCCAGGGCCGGCCCGTGCCGAGGCTGGCTCTCCTAACTGTGGGAAGACCTGCCTCAGGTTGATAGGGTGTGAGTCGGAGAACACAGAGGTGCCAGGAAGAGAGCTCCTGAAAGTCCCAGTCGACTTCAAACGAGCCAACCCGCAGTGAAAACAACCCATCTCACCTTCTTCTGCAGAACTTTGCATGTTGCAAAAGCCCCAAACGGAATCTAAGATGAAATGAAGAAGTGTCAGTGCCTCCCCACCTGCCAGTTTTTCATGTTTCCTGAGTGGCACACGTGGGGGAGAGTTGGGGCAGGAGGCAAACAACGCCAAACGCTGGTGTGGACAGCGGCTAAGCCCAGGGAGCGGTCAGCCCTCCCAACCAGCTGGCAGGAGGCTGCCCTGCCCATCCGCATCATCAGTTCTATCAGGGGTGTCGTGCAGAGGCCAGAGAAACCCAGGCTCTCCTAGGGATCTGTGGACATTTTCTAGGTGGACTCCTGACTCTCGAGGACTCTGCTGAGACCAAAGATCATCTCAATTCTTTCGGAGAAGAACAAAATCTAAGGAAAATCTCTTGACCAGTGACTCCGAACTTTTCAAAGCCCCAGTCCACATCTCTCTCCCAGGGACACGCGATTCAAGAAAGAAAAGGACAGATCAAATTCACAACCAGAACGCCACCCCCATTTACCTCCGAGAGCTCACATTTAGAGATGTCAAGGATGTCATCGGCTCCAGCTTCTTTTGCCTAAGGATAAAAGCAATTCTTATGTTCCAAACAAAACACCCTTGAAGAGCGGACAAACCAGGCAAAGAAACATAGGGTTAAGGATCTGCAAGGCACTCATGGACAGCATCTGGTTCAGCTGGTCCACTTCGTAGTTGGGCCAATGATCGCTGTTTTAAAGGGCTTTGAGGGCCAGCAGGAGGAGCAAATGAACAAGTAACAACAGGTGTAACCGGTCTATGGAGGGAATTACAGGGCACCTGAGCACCTGCCAGGCAGCCTCCAGGCTCTGCTCTAAGTCCGAGGCTTCCTCTGGGAGTGGGGGAGGTGGTGGGGAGGGAGCACGGTTTGTGTGCCGGGCTGCACGGAGCCCTGCCTCAGGGGGCAGAGGCAGCGATGGGGATGAACTCAGAAAACCTGTTTTCCCTCACCAGACACATCTGATACTCCAGGCGTTTCCGAGCCTCCTCGCTGGGTTTCCGCTTCCGGAAGAAGAGTGGCATCCTTCCCTCTTTCCAGAGCAATCTTCACAACTCTAGGGCATGGGAGAAAAGCTGGGGCCTTGGGCACCTGTCGCAACCCCTCAGCACCCAGGACAGGCAGCACGGCAACACAGAGCACGCGGCTGATCTGCTGGACTGTAAGCTCCCTGAGAGCAGGGGCTGTGCTCCTCTTGACCATCACTCTGCATCCCGAGCCAGGCACAGCAGGTGCTCAGTGCCAGTACGTGGTGGGAAGAGCAGAGGGGCAAGCCATTCCCACATTTGTCACTGGCCACCATGAGACCCTGGCATCTTTTATCCCGTTTGAGGCTCCCATCTCTCCCGAACGTTAGACAAGTTCTGAGGTCCTTTCTGAGACTGCTCTTTGAGGACTCGAACAGACCGGCCTGACGAATCACTTCCAGCCTCTGAAACACTCTCCGAGTGACATCAGCAAATCAAACATGGCATGACATCAGCCAGCTGTGACCTTGGGGAGCTTCACTACATCATAACCAAAGAGATTTTTAAGATAAAAATCTGAAAGCAATTCTCAGGTGCCTTACCACTCTCACAGTTATTCTTCCATGATTCCCACCACAGCCCTGTTTATAGGGACAGGACCGACTGACCACTGAGTTCAGTGACCTGGTTACATGGGCTGGACTGGAGCAAAACCAGTCTGGAATTCTGCCCTCTGAAGTCCTCGTCCTGCGGACTTGCCCAACTTTTAGTCTGTGCTAAGTACACCAAGGGCACCGTTCCAAACTCGGAAGCCAGGTGCTCACTGCCTGCGCAGCATCTGCAAATATCAGCACTCTGTCCGACATCGATGGGCCAGGAAGCAATCTGGGACACTTCCGGTTAATAGCAGGGCTTTGCAATAAAATATAACTGGGTTGAAATCCGAGATCTAACACCCATCGACCATGTCACCTTGGGTCACCTCTCTGAGCCTCAGTTTTCTCATCTGTAAAGTGTGAGTAATGTTACCAACACCTAGCTCTGTGAGGACCCAGTGACTTCATATTCGTAAAGCCCACAGCACAGTATCTGGCGCATAATGAGCGCTCAATGGTTGCCAGCCACGGAGCACCACCCATCTAACAAATATTCAGGGTCTCCTACAGTTCAAGGAGCTAGACTCCCAGTCCTCAGGGGTAGTGATAGAGACCTCAGGTCTCCTCCCACAGGGGCGTGGGCTGTCTGGGGAGCCCTTCCAGACTGCAGAGCTGGCTCAGACCCCTCATCACCCACCCCACCTACCTGCAGGGATGGGGCATATTCTAAAAACAACCCTTCCCCATCCTTCCCTGATGACCAGCTCCTACCCTTCTGCTCCTCAATGACCATCCCGCACCCCTCCCCTCCCTGACGTCCAGTCTAGATGCGGAGAGCCACACCCATCCTCCCCTGGCTGGAGTTGGGGGGTGCCTGACCTGGCTTTGGGGGTGGGCAGGTTCCCGCCGGTGAACCCCAAGGCAGGCTGGTCGCTCGTAGCGCTTGGTCACGGACGCCGGGTCGCAGACCACATGGAACGAGCCCCGGTGGATCCAGAGAGACAGGTCTCCAGACTCAGAAGCTGGGGACCGAAAGTCAGGATCTCGGAAAGTCATGCAGACCAGGATGACGAAGTGTGAGACTCTGAGGACCGCAGAATCTTAGAATGAGAGTTTAAAACGGATGTGGACCCGAACGAAGTGGTTTTGATAACTAAAATGCTCACGTCACGAGGGAGTTAAAAGGGGGCCGGGGTCGCAGCGGACCTGAGGTCTCGTAATGTGTGCGGACCTCTCAGCGGAGGGGCGGGGCTCCGGGATTGGATGACAGGGACCGTGGGGGTGACGCTCACGATAAGGGAGAATGGGGAACAGGGGGGCCGAGATCTTGGGAGCAGCCCTCTCGTCTGCCTCGCCTTGGCTAACTGCCCTGAAACCCCTCCCGAGCCCCTAGTCACAGCTCACCGCGATGCCAGTTTCCTCCACTCGTCAGCCTCCTGCACCTGCCCACAAGCAACATGGCGGCAAGGGCGTCGCTGGGAGGCTGGGCGGAGACAGCGGTTCTCGCGACAGGCCCGTTTTCCTGCCTATATCCGGCGTAATTGAAGGCTCTTCCGGTCTTTCGGCTTTCGGCTCGGAGGAGGCGAAGGTGCAACTTTCTTCGGTCGTCCCGAATCCGGGTTCATCCGACACCAGCTGCCTCCACCATGCCGCCGAAGTTCGACCCCAACGAGATCAAAGTCGGTGCGTGTCTTACATGCCGCCGGGGCTGCGGGATGGAGCATCCCCGCGCAGCCCGTCGAGCCTGCGGCCCCTCCGCAATTGTTGCCTTTTCCCACATCGCGTTTAAAACCTGCTGCCTAGTCGAGGCCTTTGCGGGGCCGCGTTCAGGGCGCTGTGAATCCCCGGCCGAGTCGCTCACTCTTTCTGGGCCTCGGTTTGCCCACGTGTAAATGGGGAGGGAGGACCGGAAGACCTGTGGCGGTTTTGCAGCCCGCACGCCTTAGGGTAAGGTTTGTCTCCGGGCCCTTCCCCCGAAGATTGGGTTGGCCGGCAGGGTCTGGGTTGCCTCCACGCCGGCGCCGTCCGGGCCTCCGCAGCTGTTTCCGAGCCGAAGGTTGCTGGTCCCACGTGGTGCTGGGAGCGGCGCACGCCCGAGGAAGGGGTCGCCCGCCTCCCTTCATCCTGAGGCCCTTGGCGCTGTGGCCAGCCCCGGGACGATGCGCAGAGGGGGCAATGGCTGGAGCTCTTCAGAGCCACTTACCGGTTTTTTTCCTCCCAGTTTACTTGAGGTGCACCGGCGGGGAAGTCGGTGCCACGTCCGCCCTGGCTCCCAAGATCGGCCCCCTGGGCTTGGTAAGTTACCTTCGGGGAGGGGGGGCGTTTCTTTCCTGCTGTGGCTTGTCAAACATGGCTGCACATGGGGTGTTATTGGCGATGGCGGATTTCCATCCCCTGCTAGACCCCTGGCTCACTGAATCTGCACTAGGTGCGGTGGAAAGGTTATATGTGAAAGGCGGCCTCAGGGCCTTGAAGCATTTACGGAACAGCCGCTGTTGGTGCATCTGGGATAGGCTGGAAGGAGCCGAATGAGGGTTTTGAAGTAGTGTGGCTCAGTGACACTTAGCCTGTGTTTTCTAGTGAGGGAAGCAGGCATATCACTAACACAAACATTAAATGGGACATGGGTGAAACTTCTGGTGAAGTTTATAATTATAATAGCTTGTGTTTCCTACCCTGCTCCAAACCTGCTGGTTTCTATGACTAGCCTTATTTGGCTGCTTTTCTATTTTACTGAACTTGGTTTCCCTAAATACTGTTAGGCCTTTAGTCTTTTGCACAGCGGTCCCCTCTCCCACGTGCTATCTTCCCGGTGTTGCTTGCCCAGTGTCTTAGTACTCCCGGCCCTTAGCTCAGCAGGCACTTGTGGATGTGTTTGTTTCCTGGTGGTCACTAGGAAACCCTAAAGTTGCAGGTGCTCAGGCTTGCATTGGGCAGGTTGACTTGGATTGGGTGACACAGGAACCTGATAGCTTTAAAGACCTCCAGGTGATTGGACTGTAACACTGGTTGAAAGTTTCTTCCTACAGTACCACATAGAGAGGGAAGGTGGGTGAGTGACTTTGCCCCATTGTGGCCCTGGGCTTGCAGCTTACAACCCTGAACAAACCCCACCCCTACCCACGTCGTCATGTCTCGATTGGGTAGGTACAGTTGTGTGCTCTACGAGGAAGGTTGGAGTCCTAACAAGTGAGGAAGACAGGGCAGGGTTTCAGGCTGTTTAAACTTGGGGCACGATGTGATTGATTATACACCTTTATTTCTGCAGTCTCCAAAAAAGGTTGGTGACGACATTGCCAAAGCAACCGGTGACTGGAAGGGTCTGCGGATCACAGTGAAACTGACCATTCAGAACAGACAGGCCCAGGTACTTGGGTCAAGGGAGGGCAGGGTAGCAGCCCCCTGGGGTTCCTGGGTGGGAGGGTTTTGCTGGCATGGTCACCTGCCGCTAGTGGTGAGGGCAGTTTTATTTGGGGAAGGCTTTTTCCAGAGCACGAATCAAGATCAAAGATGTACTCAAGTATTAACTCTGGTCACTTGTGTGACTCTGGGAAAATGACTTAATGTCTCTGAGGCTAGGACATGTTTCCGTTTGTGAAAATTATCTGAGAAAGTAGAGAACATTCGGTGTGTCTGGGCCATGGTCTCCAGGAACCAAGTGTGTGGCACTGTTGTCCAGAGGGGAGGTCGGGAGGGTTTACTCACATTGAGATTCTCTTCTGCAGATTGAAGTCGTGCCTTCTGCCTCTGCCCTGATCATTAAAGCCCTCAAAGAACCACCACGAGACAGAAAGAAGCAGAAAAACAGTGAGTGGCCTCTTTCCTGGTAACCTGAGTGGTTTGTGAGTGGTGTTATCTACATCAATGCTTGATACGTAGCTGTGTGTCTTCTTTAATGAAGCCTAGTGATGGTGTGGGGGGTTGATGGTGCCAGGCAGAAGGGAAACAGGCAGGGCGAAGCTGCTGAAAGTCGTGACTAGTGGTTACAAGAGCACCTTGGGCTGGACGAGGGTCCAAATAGCTTAACCCCAGTGACTTACGCAGGTCTCTGTCACCTCTGAAACAGTCTCTTAGTAAAGACTGGGTTTGCCGTTAGCCACCCGCCACTGCACCTGACCAGTTTGCGGTTGGCCGGTGCAATCCAGTGGTGAGCTGATACTAAACCCCAGCTTAGGAAACAGGGTTGCTCTTCATGTGGGTAACTCTGTGCCGAAAGCATGGGAACAGCCTTGCAGAGGGCTCGGGGAGGACATGGGGACTGATCTGGCCTCGGGTTATGATGAAGCTTTTTGTGTTTTTTTCCTGCAGTCAAGCACAGTGGAAACATCACTTTTGATGAGATTGTCAGCATCGCCCGACAGATGCGGCACCGCTCTCTGGCTAGAGAACTCTCTGGTAAGAGCAGGGGCAGCGTGGCGCCTCCCTGTGATACTGGGCATTTCCCTTCCTAAAAGGAGAAGGAGACTATTCTGTAAGATCCGGAAGTGTCTAACTTGGGCCTGGAGATTACAGGTGGAGACCGCACTGAGCGCTCACAGAACTGAATGGAGCACTGAACTCTGGACTAGGGAGTCGGGGGTGTTCCTCACCTGTTGTCAAATTCAAGAGTCCTTTCCAGACAGGATCTTGAGGACTGTGCGGTGCTGACAGCGCCATCTGATGCCCCTTTGCTTAACCATAGGAACCATTAAAGAGATCCTGGGGACGGCCCAGTCTGTGGGCTGCAACGTTGATGGCCGCCACCCTCATGACATCATAGATGACATCAACAGCGGTGCAGTGGAGTGCCCGGCTGTAAGTGACTTGTGCATCAGTTTTGTTTGCTTAGAATCAGGGTGAGAGGTGGGGGAGCTAATGTAGTTACAGAGATAATCTGGCAAGTTCTAGAAATGGTCAGTAGTGGGGTTGAGAAATCAAATTTTTTTTTTGGTCCTATCACTAATAGGATTTCTTTTTCTCTTTTCCAGAGTTAAGAACTACAAAGGAAAATATTTCAATTAAAGATCACTTAACAATCAATGGACTTTGATGTGGCCTTTTCTGGTGGGGGTGGGGGGAGGCAGGTCCTTTGTGGTCAGGTGGTGGTTAGGGGGCCCAAGTGGCGAACCTGCGGGAGTAGCAATCTGGGCAGTGAGCTCCTTGTAGGTAACAGGTCTCTGCCCTCTATGGGCCTAGCTCGGGAGAGCCACCTGGAGAGGAAGTCTCAGTGCTATTTGTAGAGATGTTTATAGAGCTTTTCCTAACTAGTTCTCGGCCAGAAGGAAAACTTGCTTTTCAGCACAAGTCCATGGGGGTGAAGTTCTTCATCCCAGACCAAATTATTTGGTGGGTCGGGGCCCAGGGCCCGTAATTCAAGGCTTTGGTATCCATTATGGTGCACAGCTGGGGCTTACTGATGGGACAACAAAGAAACCTGCCCTTTATCACGAGTCCTTGGCCAGTCCTGAGTTTATGTGGAGGTGAGGGTCAAGTATACTTCTGAAGTTAACTGCAGGCTAGCCCTACCAGTCTCTGAATCTGTTTGCTTTAAAAGGTAACAGACTGTCTTCTAATGTATGTTTTCACCTTTTCCCAAGTCTCTTCCTCAGTTTCCCTTGTGTTACTGTTGGATCACTTTGAGAGCTTATTGCCTGCCCCCTTTCCCTTCATTAGACATGCGGGGGTTAACCTCACCTGAGCAGCTTGAAGCACCACGTGGAAGAAGGGGCTTGTCAGTGTTCTAGAGGAAGTAGGGAGTGACTGACCCCAGCACCTCATTTCCTTGCCATTGGTTGTTTCTCTGCTGTCCCATTGGTAGATGGATGGTAACCATCCCAGGTGCAGTCAGGGCTGGAGAACAAACTGCGGCTCAGTTGAAAGATGAGTGAAGGAAGAGAACTATTCCAGGACATGTCAAGTCACCCCATGAGTCAAAGCCCGGGGCCTTGGGTGAGGACCATGGACAAGGGCTTCCCTTGCAGCAGAGGGCCAGTAACGTGAAGTGTGTCCCTGAAGTCAGCAGCTCACCTAACCAAAGACTGGGGAACGCACGTGCTGCCCTAATGTGCCAGTTGGGTAGGGCCCTGGTCAGAGCAGAGTAGAAGAGGGACTGGCTGTTTCCCAGTGAGGGGGGGGGAAGTGAAGTGGACCCACTCGCCTTGGCCCAGGGAAAGCACAGGACTGTCATTAGTTGTCCCTCCCTGTGAAGGTCCCCATAGAACAGGGTGTGCCCTACGGAGAGGTGTAAGTGGCTGTGTAGCTTTTCCCTTGCCCACCCCCCAGTGAGATTTTAGTACTTAGTGCTTGGCCCTAGGATTCCCTTTCTCACTTGAGATGGCTTCCCCAAATCAGATCCTGACACCATAATAGAGGAACCCTCCTTCCTGGCCGGTATTCATTCTTTGCCCACAGCAGTCGTCAAGGGGAGAGCCAGCGCCAGGACTCCTAGCTTCTGGGCAGGAGCCCGGTTTTCATTGGCTTGGTCACAGCCTTACAAACCCAGGGTTCTGGGGTGCTTGCTACATGAAAGGCACTTGGGCGCACTGGGCGTGGGTAACTAGGAGTTCGACTTGGGTTGTGTAGGCTTACAGGAGATGCTGAGAAAGAAAAGCTGAGACCTTCCACATAAAATAGTGACTGTTAAAGGTACAGAAGCATGTGACTCACATCGAAGATCTGAGGTTTCCAACAGCCCCACCCCCCACCGTTGGGTCCCCACCCATGTTGGCCCTGTTCCCAGTTACTCTCCTGCATGGAGTCGCTGGTGTCTGATGAAGGCTGAACTGCATCTGAAGGCCTTCCCACACTCCCTGCACTGGTAGGGCTTCACCCCAGTGTGAATTCTCTGATGCTGGCTGAGGGATGAGCTCTGGTTAAATGCTTTGCCGCACTCATTGCACTCGTACGGTTTTTCTCCAGTGTGAATGATGTGATGTCGGATAAGGGCTGAGCTCTCGCTGAAGAATTTCCCGCATTCGTTACATTTATATGGCTTCTCCCCAGTGTGAGTCTTTTGGTGGATTATAAGATTTGTACTTTGGCTGAAGGCCTTTCCACACTCACTGCACTTGTAGGGCTTCTCGCCGGTGTGAGTCCTCTGGTGGTTGGTGAGGTTTGCGCTCTGGCTGAAGGCCTTCCCGCACGCGCTGCATTTGTACGGCTTCTCTCCCGTGTGGATCCTCTGATGCTGGATGAACGCAGCACAGTAACTGAAGGCCTTCCCACACTCGCGGCACTTGTAGGGCTTCTCCCCTGTGTGGGTCCTCTGGTGGTTGGTGAGGTTGGCGCTGTGGCGGAAGGCCTTCCCGCAGTCACTGCATTCGTAGGGCTTCTCTCCCGTGTGGATCCTCTGATGCTGAACGAGGGCCGAACAGTCACTGAAGGCCTTCCCACACTCGGTGCACTTGTAGGGCTTCTCTCCCGTGTGAGTCCGCTGGTGTTTGGTGAGGTTGGCGTTCTGGCTGAAGGCTCTTCCACACTCGCTGCACTTGTAAGGCTTCTCTCCGGTGTGAGTCCTCTGGTGCTGGATGAGAGAGGAACTCTGGCTGAAGGCCTTCCCGCATGCGCTGCATTCGTATGGTTTCTCCCCGGTGTGGCTCTTCTGGTGCTGCGAGAGGGAAGAACAGTAACTGAAGGCCTTGCCGCATTCGTCGCACGTGTACGGTTTTGCTCTGTGAGATCTGATTACATCTAAGTTCTTCCCAAAGCTCTCTGTGTGTGCTTCACGTTTACGGGGTCTCACTTCTATGGGAACTCTCCGCTGTGGGGAAGGGACTGGTCTCGGGCTGAAGCTCGTCCCCAGTTCACAGGTCCTAAGGTCGGACACCCCAGGGGGCAGCTCTGCCCTTGTGTCCCGGGATGATTCTTCATAAACGTTTGGCTCGGGCAGTGATTCAGACACCGTCTTCCAGTCTAAAAAAGAAAAATTAGAAAGGTGGTTTTAAAAATTCCTTTGGTAGAAGAATAGATGCTACTACGATGCAGACCGAAGGAATTCAGCTGCCCTCTGACGCAGACAGGGCTGGTGCCTGGCCTCCTCTCACCCAGAATGGGACCGGGTCACGCTTCTTTTCTAAACTGCGCGTGATGGCTAAGATGACTCTTCCGAGATGTTCGCCCCCTTCCCGAGCTGTAGAGGGTGGATCTGCCCTGCTCCTCCCCTCACGCACAGGGCTCCTGTCCCACGCTCGGGGCTGTCTGGAGCTGTCTTCTTAGCCTCACAGTTCTCAGTGTGCTTTGGGTCATCTTACCAGGCTTAAAGACTTCACTTTAAAAAGCTGATGATCATGATTTTCTTTCACTTTTTGAATTAAAGATGTCAAAAAATGGTTTAACTCTAGCCTTGGTGAGAGCGCAGCACCACAGGCTATCTCATACACGGGCGCAGCTGCATGAATTGGGGCCATTCAGGAAAACAACGTGGCTGCGCATGGGGAGTCTTGCAATCGTTGGCCTCAGAATTCCACTTGTGAGCACTTACCCTAAGGCACCACTGAGGAATAACACAAAGCTGTGGCAGGCACTTGGCACAACATCGTCTTGTCAAAAGGAAAGCGAACCCCTAAACATTGACTAACGAGGGGATGACCACAGCACAGCCAACCCAGGGTCTCTCAGCAATTGACTCATGTTTGACATTTACACAGACATCCACTGGAAAGACAGCACAGGAGCATAGGGTGTAATGTCTTAGGGTGGTGGGGTTAGGGACAATACTGTTTCCTTCAGTACTTATCTGTATTTTCTCATGTTTGACAGTGTTAATTTGTAATACAAGTTATAAAAACCTTCCAAAGAGTAGGCAGCGATGGAAACATACTGCAGAGTGAAGAAGGGACACGCGAAACCACACTTACTGTGTCCTGTGATGTGAAGACTTTGAAGAGTTGAGTTTACCTCTGTGGTGGGGTGACAGGGGATCTTGACCTTTTATTCTCTAAATTTAACTGAACCAGCATTACTTTTAGTAGAGTATTTTCTTAATGATTCCTTAAAATGTATTTTTATAGTTGATCTACAATATTAACTTCAGGTGTATAACAGTGACTCAACGTTCATAGGTCTTACAAAGTAATTGTCACAAAGTCTAGTAACCATCTGTCACCACACAGTTCCCGGCTCTATGCCCCTTTCTGTACTTTGTACCCCAGGGACTGACTTCCTAACTGGGGGCTTACACTTCTTACTCCCCTTCCCCTTTCGGGCCCAGCCCCACCCCCCTCCCCTCTGGCAGCTGTCAGTTTGTGTTGTGTATCTGTGAGTTGGTTTCATTTTGTTTACTTGTTTTGTTTTTCAGATTACACATCAAAGAAATCAATCAGTATCTGTCTTCTTTTTTCACTTAACATAATGCTTTGTAGGTCCATTCATATCCTTGCAAGTGGCAAGATGCTATTTTTTATGGCTGAATATTCCATTATATATATATATATGTACTGCATCTTCACCCGTTCACCTATTATGGATAATTTTTGCTGGATATGTTCTTGGCTAGCGGGTTCTCTCAGTATTTAAATACATCGTTCTACTCTCTCCTGGCCTGTCGGTTACTCAGACTCTGGGGATCATGGGACGGGTTTTCCTTTGTGGGTTACGGTTCTTCTTTCCCCTGGCTACTTGAGAATTCTTTATCATTAACATTGACAGTTTTAATACATCTTGGAGGTCATTTTGCATTGAGATAATTGCATATTCTTTTAGTAGCTTCTTATACTAGGCTGTCTAGTTCTCTCCCTAGGTTTGTGATGTTCTTATCAATTATTTCTTTGAATAAGCTTTCTGTTCCCTTCTTTTTCTGAGATCCATTATCCTTATATAGCTCTTTCTATTGGAGTCAGTTCTGAGTTCTCTTTAAAACTCAGTTGCATGCCCTGGCTGGTGTGGCTCTGGATTGAGCGTGGGCCTGTGAACCAAAGGTTGCTGGGTCAATTCCCAGTCAGGGCACATGCCTGGGTTGTGGGGCAGGTCCTCATTGGGGGCGAGTGAGAGGCAGCCACACATTGATGCTTCTCCCTCTTTCTCCCTCCCTTCCCCTCTCTCTAGAAATAAATAAAACCTTAAAAAACAAAACCCAAAACCTCGGTTTCACTGATTGTAACCATGGTCTGCTATATTTCCAGTGCTTTTTTTTTTTTTAAAAGATTTTATTTATTTATTTATCTTTAGAGGGGAAGGAGAGGGAGAGAAACATCAATGTATGGTTGCCTTTCGTGCATCCCCTGCTGGGAGTTGGCCTGCAGGGAACCAGCCTGCAACCCAGGCATGTGCCCTGACTGGAAATCAAACTGCGATCCTCTGGTTCGCAGGCCCGCGCTCAATCCACTGAGCTACACCAGCCAGGGTCCAGTGCTTTTTAAATGTATTCCCCGTTTCATTTATTGATGGTTCTTCAGCTGCAGAATTTGGTTCCCCATAGTTCCACTCTCTTTGGTAAAGTATTCCTTTGGTTCATTAATTTTATTCTTGACTAAACTGCCTCCAAGTTTTCTTGTATGTCATTGAGTTTCAGGACCGAAATCTTGAAAATCAGCCTTCTGCTTTCAGACTGGTTTCTAGCTACTTGGAAGTTACCATGTTACCTTGGTTGTTCCTGGTACTCGAGGGATTGTTCTTCCACCTGTGTGTTTGAGATAGTGGACTCGGTTTAGACAGTTTTGATTCTAAGGATTCATCCATCATTCAACAGGTTGATCATTAGAGGTCTATGTTTTGCCATTAGGTGAGGCACAGTGCAAATTGTCATTGTTTTTGCTTACTTGTGCTTTGGGGTTCGTGGTAGGTTTCCCCACTGTGCCTGGGTGGCCTCAGTCGAGGGGCATAACCACCACCGTGCGGAGGCGGGGGGAAGCATCTGGGTTCTCAGGCCTGCGGGGCTGCCTCTTTGCTCCTAACGACCATCAGCACTGCTGTGCTGTCAGGCACATCTCTGCTGCAGCACCTGGCTCTGCTGCAACCAGGGGCTGGGGCGAGGGAGCCAGATTCATGGAGACCAATGTGGCTCCTGCCCTTCTTAGCTTCTGCTGGCCGTGTGTGTTGGGGGCCGCTTCACCAACGTTGCTGTGTTAGGTAGGGCCGCTGCACTGCATCTGTAGACATTGACCCCATCCTTCCCCTAGCTGGCCTCCCCTATGCATTCCAGTGTCCCTGCTTCCGATGGTACTGATGCATGGACATCTCAGGCGTGTTTGTGTGTCGAGAAGAGGAACCTCTGTTGGATTACAGATGTCTGACTTGTAAATTTTAGGGGAGATACAAAGGAGTCTCCGTACTCCGCCATAATGCTGACATCACCCCTGTACTTTCTTATGCTGGTGCAGCGTTTGCTTGTCTGGGAAACTAGCCTTCCATTCTAGATGATAAACTTGCTTTGTAGAGTACTTTTGCTTTTCCCCCCTTTTCCTCATTTCAGGCATACTGCACCATTCCCTTTTGGTCTGCAGAGTTTCTGAAAAGTCAGCTGGTAGTTTTGGGGGGGCTCCTTTGTATGGAAGTGGCTGCTTTTCTCTTGCTGCCTTTATAATTCTCTAGACCTCTGGCACTTTATGATGTGTGGTGTCAGCTTCTTTGGCTCCATCTTGTCCGGGACTGCTTCCTAGCCTGAGATGTTTGTTTCCTTCACCAGGATGGGGAAGTTTTCAGTCATTATTTCTTACATAGGTTTCTCTTTCTATTCTAGGACCACGTGAATGTTGGTACAGTTGATATTGTCTCAGACATCCCTAAACCTCATTTTTTATCATTTAATTTTTACTGTTCTGATTGGGTGATTTCCACGGACTTGTCTTCCAGCTCATTCTTTTGTATCAGTCAATCTTCTGGTTCTCTGTTGGTTCCTTTTAGTATATTTTCATTTCAGTTACCCTTTAGGCCTCGTTGGTTTATTGTATTTTCTATCTCTTAAAATTTTTGCTGAGTTCACATATTCTTCTCCCGGCTTCTTTGACCTTCCTTACAACCAGTGTTTTGAACTCTTAATTTGGTAGGTAGCTTGTCTCCATCTCACTTCGTTTTTTCCTGGGGTTTTGTCATGTTTGTCCAATTACTTAATTTTTCAGTGCTTTATTTAGACTTACTTGTGGATGTAGCTCTCATGCAGAATTGTTGTGAGGACTAAGTTAGAGTTGAGGCCCACAGTGAACCCAGAAGGGTGCCTGAGGAATAATGTGTGCCATGCACGCTCACTAGCATCGTGGACGTTTTCCTTGCAACCGTCTCAAGCAACCTGATCACGTATGACTTTGAGCCTCTGAGGAACAGTGACAGGAAAAGGAGCAATTCTGAAGATCGCTTGATGGTCATGAACTGTCACATCTGAGCCCATTCCTCCCCTGAGTGCTGCACCCTGGGTAAGGCTGACGACACCCCAGACTGAGTGTGCCCCAAACAGAACTGCTGGTTTTCCCTTTAAGCCAGTGTCGCTGTCAGTTTTCCCTGTCACCTAGATTCTCAGGCCGGGGTCATCCTTAATGCCTCTTGCTCTTACATCTAATTCACTACCAAGTCCTTTCGGCTTTAATGCCCAGCTATATCCTGAATCCTGACCGCCCACCACCCTCTCTCACTGGACTGTCTGCAGCAGATTCTCAGCTGATCTCCTGGCTTCTACTCTTCAACCCTGAAAATCTATCTTTTAAAACACAAATTAAATATTGTCCCTTCCCTGGTCAAGCCCTCAGTGACTCCCTATCTTCTTGAGTAAAATGTGAATCCCTTACCAGAGCTTTCCAGGGTCTGGCCCTTGCCTACTACCCTCTCCGGTTCGGTGAGTTCTAGGGCCTTGTAGCCCTAACAAGCCAAGCTCATCTCCAGCTCAAACCCTCAGTATGTGCTGTGGCTCAGAGTGTTTCTCCCGCAAAGACTGGGTTGGCCAAAAAGTTAATTAGTTTTTTCTTTTTTAATTTCTCTATTTTTAGAGGGTTAGGGAAGGAGAGAGGGAAAAAAATATCAATGTATGGTTGCTTCTCATGCGTCCCCTGCTGGGAACTGGCCTGCAACCCAGGCATGTGCCCTGACTGGGAATCGAACTGTGATCCTCTGGTTTGCAGGCCCACACTCAATCCACTGAGCTACACCAGCCAGGGCCATTAGTTCCGCCCCCCCCAAGATGGCTCTAGCAGTGCTTAGTTGTCTTTAACTTCATTAGAAACAATTTTGTTACATTGTATTGTGACAGGTGTCATATAAGGGTGCATTTAAGAAAACTTACCAAAACTGGTGAATTTTTGTGCAGCCATTTTAATACTGAAGATGGGAGAAGATACACAACATTTCTGACATATTATGCTTTATATTATTTTGAGGAGGGTAAAAACAACTGAAAGATTTGTGCAGTGCATGGAGAAGGTGCTGTGACTGACTGAACATGTTAAAAGTGGTTTGCGAAATTTCTTGGTACTATTGACATTTTGGTTAAATCTTTGTGGAGGGGCTGTCTTATACATTAGAAGATGTTTACCAGTGCCCTTCGCCTCTATTCACTAGAAGCCAATATCTGACATAAAATATCAGGGCAATAAAGTTATTGGTGAAAATGAAAAATGTGTCTTATTTCACAGAAAACTACTACAGGGACTTTTTGGCCAACCCAGCATTTACATGGCTGGTTCATTCTCTTCTTTCAGATATCAGCTCCAATGTCACCTCCTCAAAGTGGTCTTTCCTGTCATGTGATTTAAAATAGCACCCCCACCACCTGTATTCCCAGTCTCACCTTTGTACCCCCAGCCACTGGTCCATTACCAAGTGCATTAATGTGGGCTTCAAAGGGGCTTCTGCTTGCAAGACTCTGACCGGCTTAGTGCTTGCTCACTTACCTGGACAGGTACTCCTTAGGCCTGCTCCCTGCAGCATCCACGGGCTTTCCCTTTGTTCTAACTGGGAGCTCATGCCAGGCTGGGAAACTGGAAGTTCCATTCAAGGAGAGAAAAATGAGCTTTAGAGATTTGTTCTAAGAGCCACCAAGAACTCAGGGGAGTGGAAACAGGCCAGTTAATTCCATTCATTCAACAAATACGTATTGAGCAGTTACATGGTGCCGGGCACTAGGGAATACAGTGGTGAGACAGACATGGTGCCAGTGCCTTGGTAAAGCAGTTCTGGAAGGAGCTAAAGAATCAGCCTCGGCTGCAGCAGCCATGGTTCTGTGCTGCCTGCCCTTGGCCATGGCCTCAACAAGGGCCATAAGGGGACTGAGAACCTGAGCAAGTCCAGGCACAGCCACCACCATGGGCACCTCACCAAACACACCAAGTTCATGCAGGGCATACACCAAGAGGTATGTTTCCCTTGTGAAAAGTGTGCCATAGGGCTGCTCAAGGTCTCTAAGGACAAGAGGACCCTGAAAGTCAAAGGGTGGGGGCGCACAGCCATGCCAGGAGGAAGAGCAGCTGAGCACTGTCCTTGCAGCCGTGAGGAGGGCAGCAGCAAAGGACTGAGGCTGTCCCCTCTGTGTGTAATCGAAGGGAAAAAACAGCGTGGAGGAGGAGGTCAAGCCAAGGAGTCAAGTCAGGCTCATAAAGCACAAGCTACTTAGAAAGATGGGAAATTGGTAACTGGAGGGAACGAGCCTGGAGGTTACTGCAACCCACTGGGGGTGGGGGAGGACAGTGACGAGGTGCAGTCTCCAGGGGAGGAAAATGATCATGCCTATTCCCCACCAAGAACGCAGAGACCTTCTCAAATAGGGAACGGGGAGGATTCGACACTGTCCCTCCGGGGTGTCAGCAATTCGGGATCACTCCATGTGTTCTCGGAATTGAGCAGATTCTGTATTCAATGGTTTCCTTACCCAGTAGGACCAAGTTCCTGGACTTTTCTTGTGTCTCCTCCTGGAACCTGTGCCTTGGAGCAGGGACTGAGTGTCCCCACTCTTTGTGGGTGAAAGCTGCCGTCACATTGCGGAAGGGCGTGGATCTCTGAAATGACAAGCACGTGTCTTCTCACCCAGTAACACTAAGGAAAGTGGTGGAGGAGAGGGAGGTGGGGAGGCTGGTGGCTCTGGGGGGACGGTGCACAGGCCCAGAGGGGTCTTGGAAAGGACTCAGGGCAGCTCCAGAAAAGCACTTCTGAGTGGCCGACACTATTGGATAGTGTCACAGAAATAAACAAAATGCAGCCTCGCCTTCACATTTACAATTCTGGTATGACAGACTTTACATATGAATAGACAAAATGTGTAGATAGACAGAACAGAGTAATATAACAGATGCTTGGGAAGTAAGAGCCGATGTAGGAAAAAACCATTAGAATGTGCATTTCTGTGATGAGGAATCAGGTGCACATTAGCCAACACATGTGACAGCTGAGTGTGTTCAGAACATTTACTGAATATCCCTGTGAACTCACACAGCACATGGACCGCAGGAGAGCCAGGTGCACACACAGCTGCCTGTAGTGATGTGTCAAAAGAGATGGTGAGCAGCTTAGAGGAGAACAGCAAAGGGATCCGGGGTGGAGGGCTGGGGAAGGACAATCGGGGAAGACCACAGGAGCAGTCACTGAGCTGGCCTTGTAGGAGAAGGTGGCTCAGAAGAAGCGAGAGAGGGTGTTAGCCAAGGTAGGCATGAACGTGAGCAAAGGCACTGGGGCAACACAGTCTGCGCCTGCTTATTTTCAACCCAGGGGTATCTCACCCAGCCGCCACCCGGCACCTGGGCGCTGTCCAGCCCTTTGCTGCAGCTCCCACAAATCAAGTGCCTCCTCGTTCTCCCCCTCAGTATCACCGCTGTGTGTGTCTTCTGTGTTTTTTAGGTTGTCTACAATGAACATGAATTCCTTTCGTAGTTCACAACAAAACCCCCGTAATATTAGTATAATAAAAGAGGCTGCCTCTCAGAGTAAATTTCCAACTTACACGTGGCCCGGCTTGGAGGACACCAGCCACCATTCCTTCCTCTCCTGTGCCTTCCTCTCGGGAAGTGGGAGGGCCCGGAGAAGGTGCTTCTGGAGGATGAGAGAAAGCAATGAGGCGCACAGGTCTGCAGTTCTCCAGGCTGGAAAGTCACACATTCTCACTCTGAGGAGGGGTTCAAAGGGCATTGAAAGTTTCAGGGCACGGGCTGAGTCTGCAGACTCGGAGAGGGCTGTAAATGTCCCCATTCTCTCCTTCCTACCTGGGAAATCCCGTCAATTCAGTCAGAATAGGAGGCGTTAGAGTATAATAGGTCAAGTATCCCAGATCCAGCACTTACCAGCAGTGTGCGCATCACGGAACCACTCTAGGCCTCACTCTTCTCATCTGTAAAATGGGGATGATAATCCTGTGTGAGGTTGTTGCTTTGAAGGTTAAAGGAAAATGCAGACAAAGCAGTTGGTATGATGCCTAACAAGTAAGTGTATAATTTACCAATATTACCTATTCTTTGGAGAAAGTGGCTCTGCACATTTCAGACATTTGCCTGATCAAATGAAGGGATACATGACCAAGTGGGATCCATCCCAGGAACACAGGCTGGCTCGACATCAAAAAATCAATCTATGTAAAACACCATATTAATACACGGGGGAAAACATGATCATCTCAACACCAAGAAGGCAGTTTTATAAAATATGACCCCTTTTCCTGGTAAAACACAGTCAACTAGGAACAGAAGGGAACTTCTGCACTTTGGAAAAGGCATCTGCGGAAATCCCAGAGTTAACACTGCATTTAACAGTGAAGTGGGACGCTTCCATAGAAGGTCAGGAATGAGACAGAGCGGTCTGCTCTTGCCACTTCTACCCAATACTTGACCGGAAGTTCTAGCCAGGGCAACTAGGCCAGGCACAGCAGGTGAGGGGAGGCATCCAGATTGGAAAAAAAGAAACTATTCACGATTTCATGATACCGAAAGTCCAAATGAACCCACAAACTCACAGATAAACGAGGGCATTGAGGTCGCAGGAGGCACGGCGACCATGAAATGAAGAGACAGCCCACTGAAATGCAGAAGGTCTGAGCGGGCACTTCTCCAGGTGTGCTTCTAGTTACCAGCAGGGAAAACCTCCAAGTGGAATTTAAAACAATTCTATTCACTAGCAGACTAAAAGAAGGAAACACCTAGGGCTGAAAATGGGGAGTGCACAACACACACACTGAAACCGCCGGACAGTGTGCGTTGAGTGCAGTTCCTGTCACAGTCCCAGCTGGCTTTTCACAGAAACTGACAGACTGGTCTCAAAATTCCTATGGAAATGCAAGAGACCCAGAAATAGTCAAACAATATGGAATAAGAACAAACTGAAGGACTCATTCACAATATCAATACTTTCTACAAAAGAGTAATTAAAATAGTGTGGTACCAGCATAAGGACAGTGATACAGATCAGTGGAAAGAACTGAGAGTCCAGAAATAAAACACATTTGTGAACAACTGATTTTCAACAAGAGTGCCAAGAAATTAAATGGTGAAAGAACAGTCTTTTTGAGACTTCCGCCAAGATGGAGGCATAGGTGGAAACACTGTGCCTTCTCCCACAACCAAGTTTGAACACAACAAAGGTTTGGAGAACCAGGACACACCCAAAGACCAGAAAACAGAATTATACGGAAGCCCGACAGCTACGAACCATTCAACGGGGACAGTAAGAGAGGCGGAGCCAGCAGCGGAGCTGGGTCGGGCAGGACAGATCCCCCGACCTAGGCGCTAGGCGCGCGGGCAGCCCAGAACCAGTCGGGGTGCGGGGCAGACTGACCGAGGTCGCACATTCGTGCACAGTGAGACGGACCACGCAGGCCCCAGGGGGCGAACCCAGTGGTGGAGGGCTGACAGCGGTGGCACACTCGTGTGCAGTGGAACGAAATGCGTGGGCCTGGTGACGTGGTCGCTGCGGTGCCAGTGGGGGTCGCGGCAGAGGGAAGCCATTGTCCCTCTTTGACCCCGCCCCCACATACAACGTCACAACCCAGCGACTAAGTTGCCCTGCTCTGGTGAAAACCCAGGGCTCCGATCCTGCTACTTAACAGGCACGAACAGCCCAAAAGATGGCGCAAGAAGAACTCAAAGTCCCAGAGCCAATAACTCTTAAGCGACCAACAGATTGCCAGCCTCTCAGAAGCCCAATTTAAGACACTATTTATCAGGATGCTCACAATTGGTAGATTACAGTCACAAATTAGAGGAACATATGAAGGCTACACTAATTGAAATGAAGGAAGATGTCCAGGAAACCAATAGTGATGGAAAGGAAACTGGGACTCAAATCAATGGAATGGACCAGAAGGAAGAATGAAACATCCAACCAGAAAGGAATGAAGAAATGAGAATTCAAAACAACGAGGAGAGGCTTAGGAACCTCCAGGACATATCTAAACGTTCCAACATCCGGATTATAGGGGTACCAGAAGGGGGAAAGAAACAGCCATGAGTGGAAAATGTACTTGAACAAATAATAAAGGAGAACTTCCCCAGTCTGGCAAAGGAAATAGACTTCCAGGAAATCCAGGAAGCTCAGAGAGTGCCAAAGAAGTTGGACCCAAGAAGGAACACACCAAGGCACATTATAATTACATTAGCCAAGACTAAAATGAAGGAGAGAATCCTTGAAGCAGCAAGGAATAAGGGGACAGTCACCTACAAAGGAGTACCCATCAGACTGTCAGCATATTTCTCAAAAGAGACCTTACAGGCAAGAAGGGGCTGGAAATAAGTGTTCCAAGTCATGAAATCCAAAGACCTACAGCCAAGATTGCTTTATCCAGCAAAACTTTCATTTAGAATGGAAGGACAGATAAAGTGCTTCTCAGATAAGGTTAAGTTCAAGGAGTTCATCATCACCAAGCCCTTATTATATGAAATGCTAAAGGGACATATAAGAAAAAGATGATGAAAAATATGAACAGTGAAAGGACAGCAAACACACAGTTATTAACAACCACACCTAAAACAAAAGCAAACCAAGAGGACAGCTAGATCAGGAGTGGAACCATGGAAATGAAGAACACATGGAGGGTTAGAAACAGGGGGGTGGGAGGAGGAGAAGGGGGGAGAAGGCACAGAAAATAGCATAGATGGTAGGTAGAAAATAGATAGGGGGGAGGGCGAGAATAGTGGGGGAAATATAGAATCTAAAGAAATTGAGACACGTGGTTATAAACTAAGGGGGGGAGAATAGTGGGGGAGGGAGTGTGCGGGTGGAGGGGAATGAAGGGGGGGAATAGAACAACTGTAATGGTATAATCAATAAAATATATTTTAAAAAAAAGAAAGAACAGTCTTTTCAAAAAATGGTGTTGGGACAATTAGACTTCCACAAAAAAAGAGAATGAAGTTGGACTCCTACCTTGTACCACTAAGAAAAACAAGCTGGAGGCCCTGGCTGGTGTAGCTCAGTGGATTGAGCACAGGCCTGGGAACCACACGATCGTGATTCGATTCCCAGTTAGGGCACATGCCTGGGTTGCAGGCCAGTTCCCAGCAGGGGACACACCAGAGGCAACCATACATTGATATTTCTCTCCTTCTCTCCTTCCCTTCCCCTCTATAGATAAATAAAATCTTTTAAAAAAAGAAAGAAAAACAAGCTGGAAATAGACCAAAGACCTACAGAGCAAATGCCCAAACTCCTACAAGAAAACTATAAATTGCCCTGGCTGGCGTAGCTCAGTGGATTGAGTGCGGGCCTGTGAACCAGACGATCGCGGTTCGATTCCCAGTCAGGGCACATGCCTGGGTTGCAGGCTGGTTCCTTGCAGGCTAACTCCCAGCAGGGGACGCACGAAAGGCAACCATACATTGATGTTTCTCTCCCTCTCTCCTTCCCCTCTAAAGATAAATAAATAAATAAAATCTTAAAAAAAGAAAACTATAAATTTTTATGACCTCTAATAGGCAATAGTTTCATAGATACAGCACCAAAAGCACAAACAACAAAAGAAACTAAATTGTATTTCAGCAAAATTAAGAACTCCATGCTTCAGGGGACACTATAAGGTGAAAAAAAATCACAAAATAGGGGAAAATATCTGCAAATCATAAATCTTCTAAGAGTCCAATATCCAGAATATATAAAGAATGTTTACCACTCAACAGTAAAAAGACAAATAACCCAATTTCAAAATGGGCAGAGGGTTTAAATAGATATTTCTCCAAACAAGAGACACAAATAGCCAAAGTGCAAGAAAAGATGCTCAATGTCATTAATCACTGGACAAGTGCGCGTGAAACCATAGCGAGGCTCCGCTGCGCGCACTGCTGGAGGCCAAAACAGAAAGGGGTGGAGGACGGGGCTGATGAGGAGGGAGAGAACGGGGAACACTCCTCCATTGCTACTGGGAATGCAAAAACAGTGCACAGCTCCTCAGGAAGGTAAAAAGTTACTGCATGACACTGCAGCTTCTCTCCACACAAACACTGCCGCACCCACGTCACGGCGTGGTTCGTAATAGCCCAAACTGGAAACCACCAATGTCCACCAACCCCGGAACAGGTAAGATGTGGTATATCCATGCAATGGAACATTTTTCAGCCGTAAAAAGAAATGGTACATTCATTCATGTTGCAACATTATGCTAAGTGAAAGAAGTCAGACATATACATCGTATGATTCCGTTTTTAGGAAACGTCCGGGATGGGCAAGACATAGGCACAAAAAGTAGATCAGTGGTTGCCAGGGACTAGGGGAAGAGGGCATGGTTAATGGCACGGGTTTCTTCCTGGAGTGATGGGAATGTTCTAGAATTCAGAAGTGGTGGTGGTTGTACAACTGTGCGAAGGTACTAAACGCCACTGAATTGTATACTTTAAAGGTGAGTATTACAGTATATGAATGATATCTCAATTAAAAACAGTAGAGGTAGGATAGTCCTCAAAAAGTACAAAGGTGTGGATACGGGTCTTGGCACAGACCTTGTGTTACTGAGTTGCACCAAATTCCCCGTGTCGTCTGTTCCTCTTTGGAGAGGACGACAACTTCCGGCCTCCGAGGGAGGCAACGAAATGCTGGGCCTCAGACTGGAGCTGCTGACCTGTACAGGGGCGCCCTGATCTAGGGGAGGGTGGCGCGGGCCTCGGTGGTTACGATTAAATGCACCCTTGTTCTGTTTTGCGAAGCGTTAAAAGTGCTCTCAAAAACGCTACTTTATTGGATGCTTACAGTTCTTAGAGGTAAACGAGGTACTTAATGTTATTTTACCCTTTCCTCCTTGAAGAAACACATGTTAAGAGGCCTGGCAGGTACCCTGCAGCTTAAACAGGGCTCTTGCTTTCTGACCCTCCACGGCTTCACAGTCCAGATGGGACGAACCCGCCCTCATCCCAGGTGGAGCCAATAGGCTCCAGTTCCGAGCGTCCCTGGCTGCTTCAAGCGCTGGGAGGTCAGAAGCAAGAAAGAAGACCCCCGAGCACTTCTCGTTTTCCTTCTCAGGCCCCGTTCTCTCTATCGGCCCATCAAGCAGGTCGGATACTCAGAGACTACCCAGGCCTGAGCTCCTCAAACTTTTTTGACCCCAGGATTTTTAATTCGAAGTCCGTCCCCGAGTGGAAAGCCGGGAGAGCTGCAGGATTCTGGTCCCGTCCGCAGAGCAGTAACAGCAGGCAGGCTGGAACCAGAAACCAGACCTCCAGCAAACCGTTCCCACCACCATGCCTCACCTTCCTCCAGCCCTGGGGTCTCAGCACGGGACACCGCCTCCCAGCAGTTCTTTGGGCGCAGGCGTCGCTTCACGGCAGCCCAGCCCCGTTCTGCAGGCCTGCTCTGACCGCGGCCTCTTCTCCGCGGCCTCTCCCCGCAGAGGCCAGGTCTGAGCCCGCGGTGCTGGCAGCTCCAGTGGGGCCTGTCCAACCGGGTCACTCACAGTCTCCCAGGCACAGCCAGGCCCTGGCTGGGGAGCCCGAGGCGCAACCAACAACTCTGGTCTCAACCAGAGCACGGCGTGAAAAGTCGCCGCCGGCTACCCGCGGGTGCTACTGGATACCAAGTGCCGGCGCGAGCCGAGAAACTGCAGTCCCAGGTGCTGCCACACGCCAGGTGCTGCCACTCGCCAAAGAGGACGCGCCTAAATAGCGTCACTTTCGGTCATGCGCGCATGCCTACCAGCCCAACCAGACTCCATTCCCCAGAAATCTCCGGGCTCTCTTTCTGGCCAGAGCCTTTTTCCTCTGTCTCGGCCAGTCTGACCCGCACACCCTCAGGGCCCGTGCTTCCTAGACAGCTTCCGCCAGTGCTCTCTCCCAGTCTACTTCCTATACTGCACATGCTTTTCTAGACCACCGGGATCCCATGGCTGCAGCCTCTGCAAAGGGAAGCAAATTGGCGCGAAGGATCCTGGGAGTGGTAGTTTTAGCGCCGGCACAGGCCTACAATGGTTCTGGGCCCCTGATTACACAGCAGCGGTTGGCAAGGGTCTTCTCTTTCCGGGAACTTCAGCAGAGACCCAACCGCAGCCACCGTCACGCTCCTCTTGAGTCCTACTGAGCGTTTGGGAAGCATAAAGGAAATGAGGGCTCCCTCAGTGTGACAGGCTACCGTGGTTGGTGGCCTGGAATTCTCAAAGTATACTATCTATCAACGGGAGGGAAGGTCCTCGGTAATTTCAAGGGCAGAAATTCACTTTGAGAGTGTGTGGTCAGCAGTATTGGGAGAGGAGATGCTGGAACATTCTGTCCCTTGGGGGCTTCCCTGCTGTGCTAGGGGATATTTCAGTGTGTTTCCTCAGGGCATTAATAAAAATTCTTCACTACCCAAGCAGTTTTTTGGATAACCAATTCAGTTTTAGAGGCCTTTTGATGATAAGAAGACAGGAATGCAGTCACCTGGGTAGCAGAAATGAGTTTGGGGGTCCTAAGGTCTCTTTTCATGTTGTACTGTCTCTGTTCCCTTCGGTCACCGCTGGTAGCGTTTTTGCCAATATAATTCTCTTTGTGGGTCCCCAGTGAATCTTACTGGGGTTAACTCCATTAGGCAAGTCACACCGTAGATCCCTTTGAGATAAGTCCTTCTCTACTTTGGGCTTCTGACAGATCTCATGGGGCTAAAATCAAGGTGTTGGCTGGGTCCTATTCCTTCCAGGGGCTCTAGGGGAGATAATGTGTTTCCTTGCCTCTTCCAGCTTCCAAAGGCTGCCTGCATTCTTTAACTTTTGGCCCCTTCCAGCTAGTGCGGTTCTGCTCCCACCCACAGGCCCGACAGGTGCTAACCCCAGGCTGGCCACTAGGCAGTAGCAGAGGGTTTCCTGCCTTAATATTGTGATCCTACCGTGGCCACTGGGAGGTAGCAGGGTGTTTCACGCTTCAGCTGATGCAATTCCACCCGTGGCCACTGAGTGGCATTAGGAGATGGTCCTTGTCTCAGGTTTGCAGAAGCCAGGATTCTGGACGTTTTTGGGGGTGGCGGTGGAAGATGGAGTGAGTATTGGTGGACAGTGCATACTTCTACCCTGTTTTCCTCTTCTGTGGCCTGGGTAAATCACAGCTTCTGCCGCACCTGTCTTCTGGGAATGTCCTATCCTATCCCTCTTCTCCGTGGTCCTGTGTCTGTTAGTGGTGGGCTAGGCTCCTGGGGCAAACACAGGGCTGCCAGCTGGGGCTGATTCTTGGTCACTGAGCATCCTGTGCTCTGATGGGAAGGCCCTGAGGGAAGGTCTAAGGGGACCTCTGAAGGGCATGTGTGTCTGCAGTTGTTGGTGCCTGTAAGTGGGTGCTGGTAGCAATCAGAAGGTGGCATTGGTGGGAATAGCTAGGGGAGCAGGGTAAGAGAAAAATGGGTGAAGATTTCAGATGTCCCTTTCAGAGGCACATCTTGGACCTCACACCAGCCTGGTACCCGCAGCTCCCCGTCCGCACCACAGTCTTACCTCCACCAGCTAACATCAATTGAACACTTGTTCTGTGACAGCCTCAGATCTCAGTGCTTTTCACAATTCTCTCCTTCCATCCTCACAACAATCCTATGAGGAGGATAGCATCATTATGCCCATTTCACTGATGAATTAACTGAGACCTGGAGAGGTTAAGCGACTTGTCCAGGTCACATAAACAGTGAGTAGTACAACCAGAATTTAAACCAAGTCCACTGGTGCCTGCTCACCAACCTGCCACCACTCCTGGCCCCTGGATTACAGAGGAAGGAGGCCAAGGTAGGGTTGAAGCCACATGAAGTTTTCCTTGCCCACAAGTTTAATCATCTCCCCTGCAGCCTGGGGTGGGGAGGTGACCCATCCCCCTGCCTTCCTCTGGTCCTTTGCCAGCTCCCATTTGCAGAAGCAGGAGCTGGAAGCAGCCTCTGCCTGAAGCTCCCTGAGAAGCAATCCAGTACAAAGACCAGCCTTCTGCAAGGTGGCTCAGTGGGTGGCTGGTCATGCAGAGCTGAATGGGGATGTGATCTGTGCAGGTGCCAAGGCTGTCTGTCATAAGACACCTACTGTGTGCCCGAACCTGTCTGAAGACCCTGTGCCCGGTCTTTGGTGCTGACTCATGGAGAACGGATTCTGGGACAGTGGGGAGGGCCCCTCTCAGACACAGCCGGGGCATCACATTCTGGCGGCCGGCTGACAGGATGGAACGAGAGCTTTCATGACACACAGCTCCTTGAACAGCAATTACACCTCTAAGATTTAATCCTACGAGATTTCTGGTCACCTGGGCAAGGTCTGTCCCCCCACTCCATCATCTCCTCCATCTCCCTTATCACCACACCTGTGACAGTTTTTTAGGGCTAATGTAACAGACCATGAACTGAGTGGCTCCAGCAACAGAAATGTGTGTCCTCACAGTCCTGGAGGTTGGGAGTCCAAGAGCAAGGTGCTGGCGGGTTTGGTTTCTTCTGAGGGCTCTCTCCTGGTCGTGCGAACGGCCATCTTCGCCTTGTCTTCACATGGTCTTCCCTCTGTGTCTGGGTCCCAATCCCCGCTTCTTATAAGGACACTGGCCATGTTGGATTAGGACCCACCTTCACGACCTCATTTCTGCCTCGATTACCTCTTTAAAGGCCCCGTCTCTGTATAGTCACGTTTGAAGGTACTGGGGGTGAGAACTTCAAATCTCTCTGTCAGGGGGACACAAGTCATTCCCCAAACCGTCTGTCTTTATCTGTACTCCCATCACCCCCGCCACCTCCCGCTCCCCCCGTCACCGCCATCGCTATTTCCCACCTCATCTCTGGCAGCTGTCTCATCACGCCTCTCATTTATTCTCTCCTCTCTCCACCAGCTCTCTCACCTCGCCTCTCTCCCATCTGTCTTCCCTGCTCTCTTTCCTCTCCGTCTTCCACTTCCGCCTCTAACCTGGTGTCTACGTAACAGCAGACGTGCCTGTGAGCAGAGAACCAGAAACGACCTGAACGGGGAGCAATGTGAGGCTGATTTAAGCTCCAATACAGTCACAAATTCGACAACTATTTGAGCACCTACTGTTAGCCACATCCCGTGGCTAACAGACGCACCATCATTAAAAAAGTGAAGGGTGCCTACATTTCAAGCTGGTGGACTGAACTTACACATTTACCGCCTCTTCTCTTCCTCCAACCGCTGAGTGAAAGGAAAGATGTACCTAAGGCAACAAATCCACAAGAGAACCAAGAACAAGTGTGTGTGTGGGGCACACCAGCTGCATCCCATAATCCTTTATTCCTAAATGTGGATGACCGAAGCTCACCATATATTTGAGGTAAGCCAGTGGCATAAAAGAGAAGGACCCAACAAGCAACCTCATTAAGTGATTCTGGAGGAAATAAGAGAGTAGAAGACAACTTTCAAAAGCTAACGAAGCAAAAAGCTCTATTTGTAACATCGAGTGTGAGTGGTTGCTGGGGGCGTGGCGGAGGAGGAACTCCCGTGCCCTGCTGGTGGGCTTGCCAAACGGTGCAGCCAGGTTGGAAGAGTTTGCTCCTTAAAATAGTTAAACATAAACTTAACACGTGACGCAGAAGTTCCACTCCACACAGAACCTGTCTGCAAATGCTTACGGCAGCTTCACTCACCGCAGTCAGAAGCGGGAACGCACCCGCGCGTCCAGTGCCCTGCCTGCCGCCCACAGCAAGCAGGAGGAGACTGACCCACGCCGCACGGGAGTCTTGATCCCTCTCCCGGGCTACAGGCCAGACTCCAAGGGCTGCAGGCTGCATGATTCCATTTTGGTGAAAGTCTGGAAAACGCAAAACTACAGGGACAGAACACATGTGCGGGTGCCACCGTCATAGCTGCAGGGAGGCCACTGGCTGAAAAGGCACCTGAGGGGACATTTTGAGGTGGTGAAAATGTCCTGTCTTGATTGTGGTGGCAGGTCACAGCTGTGTACGTTTGACCGAAGCCATCAAATTTTATACCAACAATTGTTGAATTTGATAATACATAAATATGCCTTAATGAAGCTCATTTTTAGAGTGAAAGTACTGAGTCTAGGACTTCCTGTCCAGATGGCAGCACAGGCAGACACAGCCTGCCTCCTTGCACAACCACACTGAAATTACAACCTAAATATAGAACAACCATCACTCAGAACCATCAGAAATCGAGTTGAATGAAAGTCTGAAACTACAGATTTAAAGAATCCATCCAGGCTGGTCCCACATCCATGTGTGGTGGATAAAAATACAGGAGGGATATCTCGGGAGTGAGGGCTCCCAGCCCCAGCCCAGAGTCCTAGTACCAGGAGGCAAGTCTCCAAAACTTCTGGCTGCAAAAACCAGGAGGGATTGAGTCCGTGGAAGAAACTCCTGGAGTCCCAAGCAGTTCCTCTTATAGAACCCACACATTGATTAGCTTAGACTCACTCCCTCTGAGCTCCAGCACCGGGGTAGCAGCTTGAAAGGCACCAGTGGCACACAGGGAGGAACTGAAGTGTCTGGCATCGAGACAAGAGCTGGGGGACAGCTTTCTCCCAGACAGAAAGACAGGCAGAGCCACAGAACCAGCAGGCGGGTGCCATATCTGAGACTCCATCACCCTGGCTAACACTGTTTGCCCTGCCCAGGAGATTCCTCATAGACCCTGTCCCACCCCAAGCTATTAGCAGAGACTTTTCCATATGAATGGCTGGCCTTGGCTCATGCTTCCTAAATCCTCTCAAACAAGCAACAGCTGACCTCAGTGAGCCCCCAGCGCCTCTACCTCTTGCTAAGTGGCCCTAGCCTGGCACTATCAGCAACCAGCCTAGATTCACAACTTGGCTTCACCTGGGAATCTCCAAGCACAGCTAAAGTAGCAGCCAACTCAGATTGCTTTGTAGCTCAGGCAGGGTGGATGTGGGCAAAACAAAGGTGGGGGCTGACCTTGACCTACACCATCTAGGAAATCTCAAAGCCTGCACACCCAGTGGCCATCTATAGGCCACATCAGAGCACCACCACCCTGCCCCTGCACAGCTGATCCTCCATGGAGGGTGGAGGTTGGTGGTCAGTGGTCATAGCCAATCCTTGCAGCGGACTGGCCTGGGTGAATCCTCCCATTGATCTGCCAACAGCAACCAAGACCCAACTACAAGAGGAGGGAGTAATTAACCCACATGAAGGGCCCACTTTGAGAACCCAGATTGGGTGATAGGGGAGGCTGGGCCACTGGACCCTACAGGACGCCTACTACATTAGGCCACACTACCAAGCCAGGGAGTCAGAGCAGCCCTATCTAATACACAGAAACAAACACAGGGAGGCTGCCAAAATGAGGAGACAGACATGGCCCAAATGAAACAACAGATCGAAACTCCAGACAAAGACCTAAATGAAATGAAGATAAGCAACCTGTCAGATGCAGAGTTGAAAACTTTACTTGTAAGGATGCTCAAGGAGCTTAGTGAGGACTCAGCAGCATAAAAAAGACCCAGTCAGAAATGCAGGATTCACCAAGTGAAATAAAGAACAGTTTACAGGGAAACAACAGCAGAGTGGGTGAAGCCGAGAAGCAAATCAGTGATTTATAACACAAGGAAGCAAAAAACAAGCAACCAGAACAAAAAGAAACAAACAAACAAGAATCCAAAAAATAGAGGACAGCATAGACAGCCTCTGGGACAACCTCAGACGTTCCAACATTTGCATCCGAGGGCTGCCAGAGGGAGAAGAGAAAGAGCAAGAAACTGGAAATCTACTTGAAAAAATAATGAAAGAAAACTACTCTAATTTGGTGAAGGAAACGGACATGCAAGTCCAGGAAGCACAGAGTCCCAAACAAGATGGATGCAAAGAGGCCCACTCCGAGACACATCATGATTAAAATGCCAAAGGTTAGGTAAAGAGAGACTCTTAAAAGCAGAAAGAGAAAAGCAAATAATTACCTACAAAGGAGTTCCTATCAGCTGATTTCTCAAAAAAAAAACAAAACAACAAACCACAAAACTTTGCAGGCTAGAAGGGACTGGCAAGAAATATTCAAAGTGATAAAAAGCAAAGACCTACAACCTAGATGACTCTACCCAGCAAAGCTGCCACTTAGAATGGAAGGGCAAATTAAGTGCTTCCCAGAGAAGGTAAAGCTAAAGGAGTTCATCATCGTAGACCATTATTACATGAAATGTTAAGGGGACATATTTAAGAAAAAGATGATCAAAACTATGAACATTAAAATTGTAATAAATACATAACTATCAACAACTAAATCTAAAGAACAACCTAAGCCAACGAGCAGAACAGAAACAGAGTCACAGATACGGGGAACACTGGGCTGCAGGTCAGTGGGGAGGGGTGCCTGGGGGAATGGGGGAAGGTGAAGGGATTAAGGAGCGCAATTAGGTAGTTACAGAATAGGCAGGGCGATGTTAAGAGCGAGTACAGGAACTGGAGCAGCCACAGAACCTATCTGCATGACCCATGGGCTGAACAAAGGAGGGGGATTGCTGGAGGGAGTGGGAGGTGCTGGGTGGAGGGGGGCAGAGGGGGAAAACTGGGACAACTGTAATACTATAATCCATAAAATTTAAAAAATAAGGTGAAAGTATTAATCCTCAGAGAAAGCCAACAGCACCCCATCCAAAAGAAAAGTAAGGATGCTGCGAAAAAAATGACTCACGAAACTCCAGCCAAAAGAAAGCAGCAGCAGTTACACTGATACCGGACAGAGAGGAGCTCGGAACCAGGGCTGCCGCCAGGGAGAAAGGCCACTTCACAAAGATAAAGGACACATCTGTCAGGGGGACGGAACAGTCCCCATGTGCCGCACCTGTAGGAGAGCTTCCAGCTGCCGGAAGCAGCCCCTGCAGACCTGCAGGTGAGATGCCTGCGCGTGCAGCGCTCTTGCTATAGCTGGTGCACCATCAAGTGGACAGAAAACCAGCATGGATGTCCGGAGCCCCGAGCCACACCCCTATGCTGATCGGCGTTTGCGGCACATTCCAGCCAACACCAGTGTGGTTCCCAGCCTCGTCAAGGGCCCACCGTGCAGCACCAACAATGACGTAGGTGGGCAGTTATCCATACGGGGGAGGCAGCCTCGCTTCTGGAAGGCTCCCAGGAATTTGGATCTTGCTAAAGCTGAGAGCCGTCCTGCAGGAGCTTCTGGAAACTAACCCTGGGGTCCTGCTCTGCCCTGGACCACGGGCCCGCCCTCCAGCCCCATGAGAACCAACAGAAGACGCCAAGGTGGGCGCACTCGGGGCTGCACAGCCTGGGGAGTGAATAAAACAGCTTATGGAATGGGAAGTAAGCCTGTAAGTGTTCTTGGCAAGGATGGTTTGTGGAAAGGACAGGAAAATGCCCTTCTCAAACTGTGGCTCATAGAGAGGCCATGACCTGATTTTCTGAGTCAAATGTTTATTTGGCAAACGTAGTTCCTTCCTGGTAAAGCAGCCCGGTGAGGAGACCATGGGCCACCACCCAGCCTGCAAAGGCACCTCCTCCAGAGGAGTTCCCTCTATCACTGTCACTTTTGTGTCATGACAGCGACGGCACTTGCAGGTCTGGCCACAGGGCAGCCAAGACCCTCTGAGATGTCTCCTCCTCCCCAGTCTCAGAGCAGCGGCAAGAACTGACCCAGGGACTGGGAACCTCCTGCCCATGGCTCACAGGGCTGGAGAGACCTGGGCAGGACGGAGGGATCTGGAGGACGAGGCTGCGAGGTGCTCTGGTCCTGGATCCTGGCTCCCTGCGGGCAGGCAGGGGCTCTGGGCTCTGGCAGGGGCCCAGCTCAAGGTCACAGGCAGGCCCTGTTCCCTTCGAAGTTCAAAGTGGACCAGCTAGGAGGGGCAGCCATTCCTGGGAAGGGGCTGTCATCGCCCCTCGAAATGGGCTGTGATTTGCTCCAAAGTCTTTCCTTTGGTCTCAGGGACACAGGACAAAGTGAAAAGGACACTGAGGATGCAGAAGGCAGAGGCGAGCCAGAAAGCACCGTAGGGCCTGAGCACCTCCTGCAGAGAGAGGGAAGCCACGGGTGACCCTGGCTGAAGGTTAGAGGCCTTCACGTGATCCCCAGCCAGGGCCCCGGCCTGCCCCGCCCAGTCTCAGGGCTGAGCGCTGGCCAAAGTGTGGATGTTGTATGCTGGGGAGACTGAAGCTCACTGTGATGACTGCTCCCAGGTCAGACGCATCACCAAGAGACAGCTGGGCCCACATGCCTGGGCTCTGACTCCAGAGCCCGCAGACCTACCCTCTGCACTTAGCTTTGGCCCTGCCCTCAAGGTCCCGGCCCACAGAGAAGTCTCTCAGTCTCGGAACCGGAACCAGAGGGAATGGGTGAGCTAACAGCAGGTAGAGACGGGGCGGTGTGAGCACACACGGACGTGCAGGGCCCGCAGGCATGGAGGGAGGAGCAAGCAGTTCCCACCCTCCACCCCAGCCCCAGAGACCTCCCAAGCCCCAGAACCACAGGCACCTCCGTTCTCAGCTCTCCTTCCCTAGGACAGCTTCCTGAATGGGCCTGAGCTCCTGGTGGACTCCAGGCCAGCCCTGGGCATCCATGCCTCCCGGGGCCTGCTTCTCCAGCCCGGCCTGGCCTCTAGCTGGTCCATTCTCCCACCACTGTCCACAGCTACCCCAGCCTTTGTCATAAAGGGGACCATGGCCATCTCATCCTGGCTGTCTCTGGAACGTGTCTGGGTGTGGCATGTACCAGGAGCCCTGGGGGAATGAATGACTACTGACCAGCACCCCACCCGCCGAGGGGCTGAGAAGCCCCTTAGGCAGGAACCATGTCTGTGTCAGCCCATCCATGAGAAGGCAGCAAGATGTCCAACTGGACTGATGTTCCCATCACCCCCAAGAGGAGGGTGCCTCAGTCCCTCCCATTTTCAGCCAAGGAAGCTGATTCAGAGAAGGTAAGCAGCAGGGGAATGGCTAAGTCAGGGTTCGAGCCCAGACCGGCCCACTCCAAAGCCCCATTTCTCGACCTGTGTGCCTGGTGTCCAGTGGGGAGGGCCCTCCTGTTGTCTTCCACCGAGATGGCCCGAAGGGTCCCTCCCTGCCCTGGTCCATCTGTCTCCCCCTCACCGCTGACCAAGACAGCCAGAGTGCCCAGGTGGGGCCCAGCCCGTACATGAGGCCGTGGTTCCTGAATCTTCTGTACCGAGAGCAATTCTAACATGTGCTCGCTGCTGACCGTGGAGGGCGGCCACCAGTGCCCATACTCACCATGAGGCTGCTGAACTCTTTTGTCACCAGGAAGGCCATGAGCCAGTTGGTGAGGACGCAGACGCCCGTGGCCACACCCTTGACGTGAAGAGGGAAGATCTCAGACATGAGGAGCCAGGGGATGGGCCCCCAGCCCACAGCAAAGCCTGTGGGAGCACAACAGGTGTTAGAACCCCCAGGGGCTGGGCTTGTCTGCTGGCGGCAAAGCGCGGGGTTGGCGCCTCACTGGGCTGCCTGGTGTGGGCCCAGGGGTTCTGGGTCCCGGCCTGGGCCCAGCAGCTCTGAGCCCTCCTGCTCTGAGGTCTCAGGCTGTGCTCTTGCTTCTTACACTCGGGCCCCTTCTCTGTAGAATGGGACCCCAAGGGGCCTACTCAGCACACTGACGTGGGCATGAAGTGAGAGGGCAGAGAAGGGCTCCGCTCATGCCGAGCACATGGTCAGAGCTACAAATGCAGCGTTGGGGGCCCTGGACAGGCGGGGCCAGGTAGGCCTGGACTTGCGGGAAGCCATAGGAACCCGGCAGTGACAGGGTGCCCCCATCGGTCCCCACCCAACTTCCCCACCGGCCCGTCTCACCAGCAATGAAGAGGCACATGCTGCCCACTGCCAACCAGGCCAGCCCCGAGCTGGCGTCGGCCGGCTCCATGGAGACGGGCGCCAGGAGGTCCATGTGTGAGGAGTTGCTGGGGCCACCCTGGGTCAGCTTGAAGTAGGCGCCAAAGGCACTGCTGCTGACCACCATGACCACACCTGCGGGCAGTGGGGGGGAGTTGGGGGTGGGCAGGCCCTGGGGGAGGCGGCTCCTGCAGCAGGGGTCTCCACCCAGTGTGGCCACTGCTGGAGGTTGGTCTTGACACCTCTGAGAGGGGCTGTGAGCGGCCCCCGGGAGTCCTGGCTGGGCAGCACTCACCCCAGACCAGCCCTGGCTTGGACCTCACACCTCAACGAGCTCCAACAAGCTCCCTGAAGCTGGGCCCCCCAGCCCGAGGGGCGGGAGCTGTGAGAGAGGCAGCACACTGTTGGGCCCCGCCTGCCCCAACGGCCTCACCCAACAGGGTGCTGTGGGCGTCAGCACGTGCGCAAGGGTGCACGTGGACCATCCCCTGCTCTTCACCATGGGCCACCAGTACCCCCATCTCACAGGGGAAACTGAGGTTCAGAGAGGTAAAGTCACTTGCCCCCAAAGACCACAAGCTTCCAAGCCACTTCCCCTCCAGGGTCCTCAGTTTCCTCTTCGTGAACTGGGGCCCTGGTGGCACTTTCTTTGTGGGTTCCTCGCAAAGGTTCAGGTGCGACGCAGGGACACCATAAAGGTTCAGGTGCGACGCAGGGACACCATATGCACAGGCCTGGTCTGCAGAGAGCACCCCCGAGTGCGTGCTCCCGTTAAATCTCCTTCTGGTTCTCAGGGATGCGACCCTCCTCCTCGCACCATGCAGTGGTCTCAGTAAAGACCCTCCAGCCTGCACTGGGGAGCCTGGCCTGGGCCACACCCCTGCAGGAGCTGAGCCCAGCCCTTGGCCTCACCTGACAAGGCCAGGAGCAGCCTCCGCCCGGCTCTGTCCATGATGCCAGCCGCCATGGCGGTGAATAGCACCTGGATGACGCCCACGACCACGGAGGCCAGGCTGCTGTCCTGGGGAGGAGGGCAGAGGTGGGTCTTGCAAAGGCCTGGGGACTCAGCCACACCCTAATGACACCCAGACAAGGTGAGTTGGGCAAGGCCTCTTTACCCTTAACTTGGCCTCCTCAAAGATGGTCTTTGCGTAGAACATGACAGCGTTTATCCCTGACAGCTGCTGGAAGACCATCAGTGAGACACCAATGACGAAGGGCTTGTAGACGCCGGGATGCCTCAGCTGGGCCAGGTGGAAGCCCTGCTCGACAGAAATGAGGCATTAGCGCTCCCGAGGGCCCCCTGGCTTTGGGCCCATCACCCCGAGGCCCGGCGGAGGCGTGAGCCTCAGCTTCTTGTTGCGGCCCCTCTGGGCCTCTGCACCACTTCAGCTCCCCGTTTGTAAGGGTGAGAAGATCCTCATGCCCGCACACCCCTTACTGATTTGCTAGGGGAGCCACCATGAGAGCACGTGGGCAGAGAGCCAGGGGTCCAGAATCCCCCGGCCCAACAAAGCCTCTCCTCCATCACCACCACTAGGCATGTGCTGGGACTCCTGTGTCACATGGAGAAACCAAGGCTTAACAATGGGAAAGTCACGCCACAGGTATGTGGCACAGACTCCACCTCATCCCCTGCTACATAACCCCCAGGTACAAATCCGAGTCCTCGACTCTGCCCGCGTGTCCCTGGACCCGGCCTGGGCTTTCTTTTCAGTAAGGTTGAAGGCCAGGCTTTCCCGGTGACCCGCTAGGCCACGGCCCCGCCGGGCAGTGGGGCTCAAGCAGGCCTTCGCTTGCCGGCACCAGGGACAACATGGTCCCCCTGCCTGCGCGTGTGTGTACATCCTCGGGAACTGGCTGTGTGGCCTCCCTGGCTGCCAAGGGGTGACGCCACACTGACCCCTCCCAGCAGCTCCGCCTCCCAGCCCCTCACCTGGTGCTCCGCCCCAGCAGAGGGCTCTTCCCAGCCCTGTTCGGAGCCCCACAGGAACTGCGCAGCGGCCATGGCTTCCTGGCGCTGGTGCCGAGTCAGCAGGAAGCGCGGGGTCTCAGGCATGCAGCACATGAGTAGCAGCATGAAGGAGGGGGGCACGCAGCCCAGCACGGCCAGCCAGCGCCAGTCCAGGACCCAGCCTGGACACGGAGGATCAGATGTTCGAACCCCCGTGAGCCAGCCCCTCACCAGCCGCAAGGACTCAGCCTCAAGGGTGGGGGCCTCACCACCTCTACATGGCTCCCTGGAGTTGGTTACTAATATTGTCACTATTGTTGTTGACTGAAGAAACGATGGTGGGTACATCGTTAGGCTGCGTCTGCTCAGTGAACAATTACGGAGCCGTTATACAAAGAACGAGGAGCTTGCTGTGCAAGGATGGGTATGACTTGGCACCACACGTGTCATTTCAGGGCGGGAAAATCAACATGCGTGGTCCCCATCCAGTCCTCATGCCGACCCCCGAAGGGCACCAGAGGCAAGCAAGGCTGGTGCCCCGGACAGGAAGGGGCACGGGGCGGGGGGACTTTTCTCTGAACGCCAGAGGATCATAGGTCACAGGAACTGGTCAATGCAAGGGCACATTATGATGAAGTGGAGATAATTTCATGGGTGTCTCGACATCCATGAGTCTGTCCCAAATGCCAACATCTGTACATGGCAGGACTTTGGTACATGCTGGGCCCCCACGGCAGCCAGACTACGGGCAGGACTCTGAGTTAGAGTCAGGACAGTAAGCGGGTGAAAATGAAAGACCACGGACCTGCCCATTGACCAATTTAAAGACCCCTGTGGCCCAAGGCCCAGGCCTTGCCACACCTATCAGGCCTGCCAGCCCCCAGCCCTCCCTGTGGTTCTCAGGCCACCCCTGGAAAAGCCTCGTTCAGGGTGTGCCACCAGACGCTTTTCACATGGCACTGAGTTTAAACCCTCAGAAGCCTTGGACGAGGTGGGTTACCCCCACTTACAGACAGGGAAACTGAGGTTCCCAGGAGCTGTGTGAGTAGGCCAAGGCCATCCAGCCAGGAAGGGGCAGACGCCCTCTATTGGCGTGGGGCTGTCAGATGCGGAGCCTGGCCTCTTTCTACCCCAGGTCTGGTGGAAACAGGGCTGTCTCCACTACGGGCCCCAGCTCTGACCTCGGGTCCCCTGGAACCCACCTCCTTCGTGCCACCAATCCAGTTCTGATATTTCTGAACGAGGCAGGCTTGGGACCTCTGAGCTCCTGGGCTGAAGATTTCAGGGGTGCCCACCCTGCGCCGGGAGTCGTTGGACTGTTGCTGCCCAGCACAGTGCTGACCCTCCCCAGGCCATCCGGGATGGGCTCCTGCCTCGGAGGATGAGGACATCGCCTTCTTCAGCTCTTCAGAAGCCCACCCGTTCCAGGGTCTCAGGGAGGGGATTGGGGAACCTAGCAACTTGGGCACTGGCTGTGGGACCCTGGGCAAGTCCTGTGACCTCTCTGTACTTCAGTCTCTACGTATTTGTAAAGCGGCCATTAACAGGGATCAAAAGAGATCATGTGAAAACTCTACCTGCCAGGTAGGCCAGGAGGATGCCCGTGACGACCATCAGCTGCACACAGGAGCCGAGCAGCCCCCGCACCTCCGGGTAGGCAATTTCGGAGATGTAGACCTGTCAGCAAGTAAGATGAGGGCTGCAGGCCTGGTGGGCCCCTAATTATAAGCCCCAGGTCAGGGTCTTCCTTGTAGCTCCCCGCGCCCCACCAAGTGATCTGCAGCAGGGATTTAAAGGGGATTTACGGTATATACACACACCTCTGTGTGTGTGTGTATGGCTGCTGTGTGTGGGTGGATGGGTGGGGGGCACAGAGCTTTACAAACTTTTATGTAATGGTATTGATCCCCTGGATAAAATGCAGATTCTGGTGCAGTAGGTCTGGAGTGCGGCCCTAGATTCTGCCTTTCTAACCAGCTCCAGGTGACACCTGGGATGCTGGTGAGGTGCTCTGGGAGTTAATGCAGGAACTCTTTGCTTCGGTGGCTACCAGTGACTGGGCTCAGGGGCCAGAAAGTTCTCGCCCACACTTCTGGGTTACTCCACGCCTTACATTCATGACTCTGGTGTGTTTTTGCCCAGTAAAAACCCAAACATAAAATCCAACCCAGCTGCCCAACAAATGCAGGTGAACGGGGACAGCCAGGGAGGGCCCGTGTGGCTGCTGTCAGTCTCGACCAGCCTAAGCTGTGGGTGGTGGATCATCCAAGCCCATGGCCAGCAGGGGTTCACCAGTCACCCCAGCTGCCAGGGTCCACGGCCTTCACACGCCGTGGCAGGGCTAATGTGCCGTGTCTCTCTGATCCCTTGCCCACTGCATGAGTGAACCTGTCACTTACTGTACAGTGGGAGGAACGGAGGCCGGGGGAGGTGCTCTGCCCCGGGAAGTGGCGGAGCCGGGATGTCAGCCGGGATGGTAAGTGCAGCTCGGCCAGTGCTGGCCCAGGCACTGGCAGAGAAGCGGGGAGGCAGTGGGAGGACTGGTGTGTGGGCAGGGAAAGGGGGAGGCAGGTTGGAGCAGCCTGTGCCCCTAGGACAAACCGGACAGGAATTTCTTGTTAAACTGTAGTAAAGGGGGTGACAAGGGCGATCCAAGCCATACTGTGAGGATTCCACTGACCACCCATAAATGCCACCTTATTTGTTGGGCAAAGGGGAGGCGGGTTAAGTGGCACAATCTTGGGTAATCACTTCATCACTGCCTACTTGAGCCTGGACAAAGGACTTCACCTTTCTGAAACTCACTTCATCTGCAAACCGGGCTAATAACAGCTCTTTCCCAGGCCCATTGCCCCGTAAGAGAGATAAAGCAGATAAGGGCCACCCAGGAGGCCCAGGGAGAACCGTGCCCCAAGGTCTCTCCTTTTCTCCCCGTCCCAAGGCCTAAGGCTAGGGGCCACTCACCGGGGCCACTAGCGAGGCAATGCCACAGGCTAGGCCAGTGAGGAGGCGGCCTCCCAGCAGCATCCATAGGTCCTGCGCCGCGGTGATGACGGCAAAGCCGGTCACGAAAGGCACGGTGCAGAACAGGAGGCTCAGCTTGCGCCCTGCACGGTCCACCAGCCAGCCGCCCAGCACGCCTCCAGCGGCGGCTCCCAGGGTCACGATGGCCTGGGGGCAATCGCCAGCTGAGGAGGGGGCGCTAGGGGACCACAGCGCAACCTCGCCCACCATCCCACTCTCAGTGGCCTCGGAGAGAAGGGGACTAAGGCTATTGCTGGTGGTCGGGGAGAGGGTGACATCCGGCAGGGGGAAGTCCCATCACGTGTCCTAGGGGGGGTGGGCGTGGAGGGCCCCGGAGCCCGTCTTCGGGGTGAAAGGGGTAGTGTTCCAGCCGGAGGTCTCACCCCGAACCATGAAGCAGCTTCGTTGTCCAGCTGTGGGGCCGGCGGCGCAGCGCGCCGCAGGCTCGGGATGGCAGGGGAGCTGTAGCCCAGCGCGAAGCCGAAGCTGAGCGGGCCCAGGGCAGCGGCGAAGGAGGCGAGGAAGACGCGGCGGCCGCGGGGAACCCTGCGGAGATAAGGCGGTCGGTAAGCGGCGCCGGCCTGGGCGCCGGGAGAGGGGCGAGGCCACGTCTCGGGTCCTGGCTCACCAGCCCGCTCACCTGCCACCGGGCAGCCGCAGGAGAGGCTGGGTCTCCACCTGGTCCTCAGGCGTCATGTCTGCGGCCAATGCTTGCCGGGTCCGCTCTGAAGCCTGAACTGCCAAGAGCCCCGCGACTGACGTCCGCACCAGCCTCTCCGGGCAGAGCCGGCCAATGCGTGTCTTTAGGAGGCTCTGGGGGTGGGTTGTGTTGAGATACGCCCTCGAAATCAAAGCAGACCAATGGAGGCAAAGAGACAGTTGGGGTAAGGTATTGGAACCGCCCCTAGAGCAGAGTTATCCAATGTACAGGAGGGGCGGAGTTTGTGTCTAGCCTTGAGCAAATCATCCAATAGGAGTGTGGTACGGGATAGGCGGGTCGAATAGCTGGCTTTGGCCGAGCGGGCCAATGAGGGCGGAGAGCAGGGATTGCATTCGCCCCTCAGTCTGGTTTCAACCAATGGGGCTAGGAGCCGGACGAAGGCGGAGTATGCGGGTCACGCCCAGGACTTCCTGTCCCCACTCTGGGGGGGCTGCCAGTCCTGTAGGCTGTCTGCTGTTCCTGCTCGGTGTTAACCGCTCCTCTAGGGCCTGAGTTGAAGAGGCCTGGCCCCTCCTCTTTGTCCTTCATTGCCCCCCCGAGAGCCGCAGGGCTGGTGTTATCTGAATGACTGCTGTGTCTCACTCTCCTCTCAGACGCAGAGCCTGTCCCAGGTGCTGCTCCAGCTTGGCTGCTGGGGGGCCAGGAGCGGAGTCGAGCCCCTGCGCTACGCAGCCTACCTTCGTGCAGGTCATCACTTGGAGTCCTAAGATTGTTGACGGCTACAGAGCCTACGATGACTAGGTCCTCCAGGTGCTGGGGACCCGGAGTTCCCCATGTCTCTTGTGTGACTGATCAAGGCTTAAGTGGTGAGCTCCACGCTCCCTAAATTCTACTCACTTCACAGGTAATCCTGACTTCTTGAACTTTCATTCAAATACCTCCCAGCTTTGGGTCCCCTGCGGATGTTGGCAGCCAACCTCTCTAGGTGTCCACCTGAGTCACTGCTGAAGTAAGGATGAAATGAGGTCGGGTTTGGGAGAATCGCGCCATTTGTATGGACACTCTGGGTGCAGACCCCTGCAGTGGAGTGCTGTTTGATTCTGGAAAGAAGTGGGGCTGCCAGTAAGAAGTTTACTGTAGCCTCTGATCTTTCTTGGGGCCTGTGTTTCCTCATCTCTACGTGGGGGTCACAGTACCTGTCTTCCAGGAGGCTTTTGAAGGGGCAATGTACATAAACTCCGAGCACAAATGCTAGCCAATGTGATGGTGGTAGTTGCTTGCCCTAGGGCAGTCACCTGACTGCACCACCTTTAAAGACAGGCCACTTCTCTGGGCTCTACGGGCATCTCGTGCTCGGGGTGGAGTTACACATTCTTATCACAGCTTTAGCTGTGATCACCTGTTTACTTTGCTCCCGCCCCCAATGCACATGACCTCCTTGCCCAGATAGCCCTTGATGCTTGCAGAGTGGATGCACGGCACACTGTGGGTAAACTGCTGAGTGAGACAGTTTATTTTGTAACACCAGGGCGTACGCAGAGATGCTTACATAACCAGGATGCTCCAGGGAGCCCAGCTAGCGCCAGCCAGCCCTCTGAGCCACCGGCCCCTACGAACCCGCTCTCGCCCTGTCCACTTTGTGACCACTGCAAGCAAATCCTGCTGCCAGTGCAGCTCTTAATGAGCTGAGCACCACCTTTTATCTTTTCTGCATTTATTCCTCAGACCTGTGACTTGTGTCACATCTTGGGGTGACTCTGATGCTGCCAATCTTTGCTGTAAATGGTCTAAAAAGCTTTTGGTTTTGCTATTCCAGGCTGAGAAGCAAGAAACTTCAGGGGAAAAAGTTGACAGGAAAAAAACACACACATACAAACTCATAAAGGTAACAAATTAGTTTGACATGAAGAACATCAGCCAGACCCAAGGGACACCATGGCTCAGCCTGGACAGTAGGGAGAGCCCAGCTCTGGGGCCAGAGACCTCGCAGGTTCCAGCCACTGCCCCCTTCTGAGCCTGTGCCCTAATTTGAAAAGCAAAAAATAACAAAACCTAGCTCACGAGACTTTTGGTGAGGTCGAGGTACAGGACGTAGTAGAGTGTGTGATTCCCCCTGTGTGCGAAGAGGGCATAATGGACACAGAGGAAGAACGGCGAAGCTGAGCACCACTAAGACCAAGAGAAGGCACATGGGTTGTACAGGCCCCCCTTGGGCACACCTACAAAGCACTCTTTACTTTCTGACTAATTTACTTCCTGACTCTGGCCTCTCACCTCCTGCTGAAGGGAGCCAGGCGGCCTTCAGCCTAAATTCACATCATGTCGAACCACTTGGGCGACAGGCAGGGAGGGGAGCTCCCCGCACTGTGCAAGGCCAGTGGGGAGGCAGGATCAGGTTTCTGGCAGATCAAGGTCACACACAGCTCTCTGTGCTTACGAGGAAGACCTGCAGAAGGACTCAGAGTCGCTTTAACGGGGGAGGCTTTAAGTATCTTGTGATGGGTAATCTAGTTGAGAAGAGATATAATGAAATGGAATTATCAGACTAAAGCCGAAGTAAATCACCTCCTTCATACATGGAGGTTTTTACAGTCAGTGAAACTAGATCCCTCCTTTGATCTGTCCTGGCTAGAGGATGGCGTTTTATTGTTTCAGTTGCACTTGGCCAAACCCACACTTTCTTCTTACTTTGCAGAGGGAGCCGTGAAAGACAGACAAATAACAAGAGGAAGGATAATCGTTTGGTTCCCGTGAAAGAGGAAAGCGGACCCAAACAAGAGGAAGGAACCTGAGACTGATGTTGATAACTGTTCTCTGGTTGTATGACTTCGGAGTAACCATAAAACCCAACGAAACCATCTTTAGACTCTTAACAAGCTCCTTCCTTTACCTTATTGTTTTTCGTGAGACACAAGGAGGAAGAAAACAGGAGCTTCTGAGACCTAACGGAAGAGCTTTTCTCAAGAGTCCATGGGCAGGAATGGAGCTGGTTCCAAATGCAGGGGCCTGAAACGGTGACGGGGCCACGGGGGCAGGAAGAAACCTTATTTAGAATACATTTGAAAAGCAATGACTTTCCTTTATAAAAGAAGCACATTGTATGCTAAAAAACTGTGATAAAAGTAATTTTCTCATCTAGGTATATGAAATATAAAAGAAGGCTGCCATAAGTAAGAATGAACATTTTTTTATTTATTCAAAGTTTCAATCTAAAACCTCAGTGAAATCTACCACCTGTATTACAAGGGGACGGATGGCTCCTGAACAGAAAGAAACAGAGGTTGAGAGAGAGTGGCACTGGACGCTAGAGAGTGACCCCGACTGGACGAGGGTGCAGAAGGTTTGGTCCAATAGACTGCGGACAGGCTCAAAGCCGCACTTGGTTCAGAAAGGGTGTCAGCACTGGTTCAGAAGTATAAACCTCTGTAAGAAAGTTAAAGGTGGCAAACTCCACTCTCGCTCTGCTCACTTCAAGTCAATAACGTCTTCGTCCGAGGAGCCTGTGAGCTGGAAGGGGCTGCTGCCCCAGATGGGGCTCCCTTCTCTGTCTGCGCCAGGGTCCTGGTCGGAGCCTGCTGACTGGCAAGGCCCCTCGGGATTGGCTTCGGCAGTGGAGGGGCTTTCCAAGGAGCTCGACGTGATCCTAGGAGAGAAAAGTCGCTAGAAGGATCGCTGGGAGCAGCCCTGGGCTGGGCCTGCTGCCTGGCGGTGGTGTCCTGCTCACCTGAGCTCCCAGGCCTGTCTCGCCTACCCACTAGGGGAGCGGTGGGGGCTTGCCGGGGTCACCTCCACCCCGACAGAGCTTGAGGCTTGCAGTCCAAGAGCCCTAGCTCATGGATCGGTGAGGGGGTTAAAGGCCAGTGGTGACATCGGAGCTGTGCGCGAGGCATTAGTTACCTCTCTCAAGTGCCCATCGTGGGAAGTCACTCTTCACCTCATACCCACCCGTGGTCTCCATGGCGCCACAGGCCCTGCGGACCCTCCAGCCTCCTCCCATCTGTGTGTCTGTGTCTCTTGCTCAGCTCAGTGCCACCTCCTCAAAGAAGCCTTCCTTGATCTGCTCCCCAAAACAGACCTTCCACCCTCCTGATGTTTGAGGCCCCCGCCGGCCCAGGTGTGGGGCGGATGGCACCCTGCATTCTGCTGCACTACCTGCCACCCCAAAATGCTGTGCTTCCTAGAATGTCCTTGCTGGTCTTCCCCCCCCGGGCCTGGGAAGCCCCTGAAGGTCACCTCTATGGCCCCAAAACCCAGCCGGAGTGCTGGGTGCACCGTGAATGCATGTGGAATGCATGGAGCATGCACGATGTTGCTTGAGGGACACAGAGGACCTTAGGGGACAGATCGGGGGAACTGACATGTATTCACTGGCCTTTGGTACTAAACTGCCACCCAGAGAGGCTGTGGCTGTGGCCATTCCCACCGTAAGCTTTGTGGAAGTGCCTTTCCCATCACTCGTACAGAGCATTTTTGTTTTAAAAACACCTATCAATAAACATGGTGAGCAAAAATATGAAGCCATCTCACTGTGTTTTAATGAGTGTTTGTTGGATTGCTGGTGAGGTCGCCCATTTGCCGAAGCCCCTCCCTGGCGGGTCATGCTCTCTGGGGAGCCCTGAGCTGCGGCTGCTCGAGGGGCCTCGGGGGAGGTGCCGTGACTCGAAGGCCCGCTGCCCTGAGCAGGGGCTGCGGGCTGCTTTTCTTTCTTTACCTGTCGCTGCTAGTTGACCTCACTGTCCCTGGCATGGGACCTCCCTGGCTTTCTTCTAACCGCTTCCGGGCTTTGGATTTGGGCTTCGGTGTTCCTTCCGACCTGGGTCCGCCTTCATCACAGAGGCCTGGGTTGCAGGGCAGAAGCAGAGGTCAGAGGGTCGTCACCAGAGGGCCGCCACAGAGACAGAAAAGGCCCTTTTCCTTCTGGTTGGGAATTGGTGCATTACTGGGATACGGTCAGGAAGATGGAAGAAAAAGTATGTATTTAAATAATTGGTTCTCTTGTAGGTGGAAGGCTCTTTCCCCCTGATTATGAAGAATATATGTCTTGCTGAAAATTTTTAAGACTCAAATAAGAGAGATTCGAGTCAAATGCAGGAGGGGAGGTCTAGAATCCTACCACTAGAAACTAATTCTGCAACTCAGTTCAGTTGCATCTCAGAAAAGCATTGTGCTTGTAAATCAGTGGTCGGAGATCAAGTTTTCACAGGGCAAAGTGGGTTAAAAATAGCAACACGCAAAAGCACAGCAGGGGGCACTGACTGCCAAAACCAACCCGACTTTGCCAGTGTCAAAGCCCCCTCCCCCACCCCCGGGGTGGGGGCAGGATTCCCCTTTTCGGTTCAGGAAACATGACCCCAGGCGGCCATGTGCTAAGGCCACTTGTCCCTCCAGCTGGATGCCATGCAGGTCCCCCTTCGACTTCTTTCTGGCTTAAAGCGTTATTTCCATTTCCCCTCATTGTGTTTCCACGATTGGGAGCCACAGGTGTGCTAACAAGCCGGCCTTTTCCAGCTGCCTGGGTGCTTCCGGTCTCTCTGGTGCGGTCACCCATCTGCAGGCCCGGAGAGGAGGGCAGAGCGTGTGTCTGCCCCCATCCACACCACATACCTGTCCCCATGGTCGAGGGGCTTGGAGAAGTGACACCTGAACCGCCTCACAAATATGGACAAACCTGGTAGATTTAAACTTATGGCGATACGAATATCAAGTGTTACCGCAGAACAAGTGTTAACTCCAAACTGTATACATCCTTCTACATACTTTTCTAGGAAATCATACATATGTATTTAACCGTATCAGACTAGACACACTATGAACAAACTGCGTCTCCCGCACCCAGGGCGTGGGCCGCTCTCCACCTGCTACATCCAGGCTGAGCCGCCGTTGTTGGGGTGCGTGGCACTGCTCGCCGCGGTGGAGGCGCACTGCAATTTACTTGTAAACCCTGTACTGAAGGGAACCTTTCCTTTCAACTCATTGTTTTTGAGGATCGTGAATATCCAAAGATGAAACCAGCTGGCATATTGACCAACAGTGACAACGAAAACACTGAGAGCCATTACCCAGCAGTTCCCTGCGGGTCCTGCTCGCTATTTCTTTAATCTCCATCCGGGACAGGGACAGGGAGTGAGTGACAGGGATGGCGGCAATGCCCATGCCGACGGAGGTGGGCGGGGTGATGACCTTGGAGACCAAGGGCGACTTCAAAGGCCGCTCGATGCTTCTGCCGACCAGGTTTCTGAGTGGAATCTTGTACAGATTTTTTGACTCAATTTCGCCTGAAATGTGATTTAGAAAAGAACATCAGAACTTTACGAAAACTTCATGTGATTTACAAGAGGGCAATCTCTACACCTCAGCGTAGTTAGCATGACAGAAGATTGGATGTGGCCTGCGGATCTCCCAGGTCCCATTAAGAGCAGTCAAGGGAGGGTGCCCCGCTGCACTGGTTCCCTGCATGGGCAGGGGGGGTGGGGTGGGCAAAGCAGACGAGAACCATGAGCAGCTGTGGGGGGGGGCAAAGCAGACGAGAACCATGAGCAGCTGCCGGACTCCTGCTGCACAGAGGCTGCTTGGGCAGCCCATCCTTTACTGTGACCGGGAGCCACACAGGGGCCTGATGTGGCGAGAGGCTGGGGAAAGCTGGGTCCAGAGTGACCGGTAGCCACAGCAAAGGCCTCTGGGATTCATGTGCGAAGCCAGGTAGAGTGCAAGACTGGGTGAGCCGAGTAACGTGTAGTTTTTCTGGCCTTATCCTGTTAGTTATAAAACCTACTCTAGTTAACATGCCTGAAGGGAAAGTAACTTTTCTTGGCAAGTCGGAACCTCTCTTGCTCTCAGCCCCCACTTCTCCCCACTGAAACGATGTTTTCCATAACGGGATTTTTCTTTATGTGATCACCAAATTTCTTAAGAATGCAACCAAAGCATTCAGAATACAAGTTTTTTTCCTGGTGGCTTTCTTAGGCGTTAATCACATGTTGACATTTGAGTGAGTGGAGTAGAAATACCTATGAATAAGACAGTAAAAACCGGACTTCACCTTCCCCCAGGGAAGAAGGAAACACGGCAGCGTCTCGGCCTGGTGGCGTCTGAGGGGAGTTGTGGGCACTGGCGGCCTTGGAGCTGCCCGCAGACCGGCCCTCGTGCTCGGCCGCGGTGGCTGTGAAGTATATGTCCGACTGGAAGGGGAGAGAGACGTCAGAGCGGCGGGTCCTGTGGCTGTGTGCCCCGCTGGCTGGCGGGCTGTCCTCACTCGGCTCCTCCAGCTCATCACAGGGCCCGAGGCCAGGGCGGCCCCGTGGGAAAGCCGGCACCGCCCCTCGGGCCCGCCCTGAGTGTTCCCCTTCCCACACTCCTCTGTCTCTGGACACACCTTCTGCACACAGGACACGACACAACACAAAGCCTCCCTCACAGGGCGTTGGCGCCCAGGGTGCCGCACTCAGGCAGGACCACCCGCAGGTGGGGAAGCGGGCTGCCCATGCCCTGGGTCCACGTGCTTTCCTGCCCACCCGTGTCGTGCTGCCTCTGTTGTGATCAAGCAGGGCTGTGCTGGGGCCAGCTGGGGCTGTCGCAGGAGGCCCGGTTTTCAGAGGTTTCACAAGCCATTGCACACGGCCGGTATTAAACCTAGATAAGGGGCCTGCTGAAGCTCTAGCGCCCACACGTGAAAACCCAGCCGGTGAGTCTCTTTCCAGTGTGTTCTCTCTCTGCGGGCATCCTGACGTGAGCGGTGTAGCCATCACCTGCCCGACTGCCTGAGAGGAGCGTCCCTGCTCACCTGTCACCTCCTGCGGCTCAGGGCTCCCAGAGCTGCTGGGGGGGAGGTAAAACCCTGGTCTACTCACCCGGGAGGCCACGAGCTGCAGCTGCGGCACGACAGCCGTGTGGACCAGGTTCCCGTTCACCACCAGGCGGATCTCGATGGAGTCGGTGGTGAAGGCCAGGAGGTACGGGAAAGCGCAGACTGCAAGGCAACGGGACGAGTCAGCTCCAGGGCCAGCCGCCTGTGGCTGGTGACCCACTCACATCCAGCCTCACTTCTCTGGAAGCTTCCCCCTCTGCTGTTCCCTGGCTGCTTCTCGCCTTCCTTCCTGCGTGGGCACGTGCCAGGGTCTGAGAGAGAGCCTCCCCTCAGGTGCCAAGCACCTCCAGCAGGAGAGCACCGTCTCCACGTCTCCCTGCCCTCTTCCTCCCGCAGCCCTGGAGCCCAATCGGACCTGCAGGGGAAGAGGGGGCCAGGGGCTGGCTGCCCGAGCCCTTGAGATGTGCCCCCTTACTGCCCAGACTGCAGCGGACACATCCGCTCCCTGGCCTGTACTCATTCTGCATTCCCTGCCAGTAGTGACTCCTCTCTCCTCTTGTCGTGTGTCTCTTCCCTTGCTGCCCCTCGCCTTGTTCAGTGGGTTTGTGGAGACAGGCCTCTCTTCCTGGCATTGTTTTTATGACACATTGGGACTTCCAACACCACAGCTTCCCTGGTTGACCAGTGATCCCACTTTGCCTTTCTTACTGGCCACCTCACAGCCCTGTCCTTTTCACCCTGGTGAACGCATCCTCTCTTGGCTCCACCTGGTGACTTTCTACCCCACCCAGGTAGAAAGTCTTGCCTCTTGCCTGGATCTCTCAGGGGCATTGTGTGCTTCAGAACCTTCGAGCTGTTTCGAGCTGGTCCTCCCTTTTTTAAATCACATAGAATCTGTCACCACGCCAGACCAGTCCTCCCGTACCTTGGGCTGTTCCTCTGTTCTCCTGTCCGAACTCTACGATGTTACCGCCCAACAAATACTTTATCCCGAGGGAAACGGTGCTAACTCAGACAGTCGTGGCTCGGACCTGACTCTCCCCGTGCAGATGCCCAGTGTGGATCGTGAGCCACACCAACAAGGCACCACCACCCAGGTCCTGACATTTCAGGGGCAGGCAAAGGGCCTGAGTCTCTGTGATGCTGGGCTTTCAAGCTTAAGACACAATGAACGGCACCAAAAGTGCCACGCAGCTCCCCAAGTTGCTCAGGGTCTTGGGACTGGGCATCTTGCTCCTGCATTTTAGAAAGTGGCGAGCGAGGCCTGGAAACGAAAGGATGCTGAGAGGTAGTCCCGTCCTGAAGGCTGAGATTTCACTGATCTGAAAGGGGCACACGCCCAGGAATGGTCCATGGAAATGCTAGTTCCCAAAGGGGAACAATAGAAGCAATTAAGGCAGAAAAAAGAACTGGGAGTTCCCAGAGTCAGGTGATTTACGGCAGTTTAGCAGCGAGCCAGCGGGTTGGCTTACACGGGACCCAGCAGTTCAGACGGATCTACGCAGGGAAGAGGGCCCGGCTCAGGGTTTTCTTACCGATTGCGCAAGGAGCCTGGTTCCAACAGAACTGGAAATCTGACGCAGAGGGTTGAACCAAAAAAGAGCCCCCATTAAATGGACAAACTTTTTTATAGATGCAACTGTCTGCAACGAAACAATAGTGACTCCTTTTTGTTAGAGACAATACTTAGACCACTGCAATTAGAAAAACGAAAAAACAGGCAACAGGAATAGCGTCCTATCTGCTCGCTCTCTACACACGGCTGGTGTGAATATCATCCCGAGGCCGGATTCTCGGTTGCTAGGGCTACAGCAATCACCGCTGCCACTTTGGGGGAATTTGCCACGCGCCAGGCACTGAGCTGTGAAAGCATTGCCCCTCGGAATCTGCGGAATCTGAGGGAGCAGATGCTATTATTACGCGCATTTACAGATGAGGAAATTGAGGCCAGGAGAGGTGAAGCACTACGGGGTGGGGGCAGGGGAACACGGGTCTGCCGGACTGCAGAGAAAAAGGGACAGGCGATGGCAGTCCTTGGAGGGGGCAAGCCCTCCTGAGAGGTGGGTCACACACTGAGCCCCACCAGCAGGGCAAGGGTGGTGACAGTGATACAGTGCCCCTCCTCCCTACGTTTTACTAGAGAAACCTGGAGCCCTAGGCCTGCTGCACCTGGGTGAGCCCGAGCCCGCGTCAGATCAAGGCCGGCCCCCTCCGCTGCTCCGCTCCGCCCGCTCTGAGCGCAGAGCACAAGCCCGGGTGATTCGGGGCCTCTTCACAGGGAGGCGGCTCCTGCAGAAGCAGAGGCCCCTTTCCTTCCAGAAGCCCGGCATGTTTTAGCCGTGCAGTTTTATCTTTAAATTCTTTTCAAAAATGGCTTGAGATACAGTTTATATACCATCAAATCCACCTGTTTTAAGTGCCATTTGTGCTGAACTAATCTGGGAGCTCAGACGCCCCTGGCTGTGGCCTTGGCTGTCACATCTCCGGAGCCTAGGCGGGGGCTGGCTCGGAGAAGGTCGTTCATTGGGGTGGCAAAGCGCGGCCGGGCGCCAGGGCGACGGGCTGGACTCTAGGAAGTCACTGAACAGGAAGGAGCTCAGAATGCGTGACCCCCCCGCCCCCCAGCAGCAGCAGCCAGCAGGAGGAGAGCAGGGTGACAGATACTATTTCCGACTTGAAAACACGTTTCTTTGAAGGGAAGTCCGTTCATGCGTGTAGAAAAGCCTACCCAGGTTAAAAACTGGGCTTTGAATTAATCTCTGACGCGTCTGGAAAACAGGGAAAACAAAACCTGGCTGTGCCTGGCGGTGTGCGTGGGTTTTATAATCGTGTTTGATCCCCACAGTGAGAAGCAGGGGTGCACCCTTAACCTCGCTTATCTGGAGGAGGTTAAGACACACTGGGCGTGCCTGCGGTCGCCTGGAGAACGAGGGGCGCAGCTGGGCTTTTCCGGTTTTCCTTGGGTGGTTATCTCTAAAACACCAGCAAGCAGAGTCTGCCCTGTGTGCTGAGACTGATTATTTGTATCAAAGGTGAGGTCATTACTGTGTGCTGAGGTTACAGCCGAATTTTGCTTTCTTTCTTTTTTGGGGCAAAGACTGACCCTGGTACTCAAAATAAAGATTAATGACAAAACATAAGAATGTCTCTAACATATCGTCCGACTTACACTCTCCGTTCAGAGTTTATCTTGCAAATCTATTTCTCTCAAATAACATGAATTCGAGGTTAGAAGTTACAACATCTATTATAAAATACTTTCATCTTTAACACACCTGAGATAAAAATTCCTCTATACCAAACTCGGATTGATAGTTGTTATTTTTTATTTTGTTTTGTTTATTAACAGGAAGGGATGCACTCAAATGATAAAGATCAGCTTCAGATTTGGGGGGCACAACACCGTCCCACAGCGCCTGTTGGAAGGGCTTTGGCTGCACAGGCATCTGGAACCAGGATGAGCACAGGGGCTAACACAAGTCAGCGGGTGTCTGGGACCGCGTCACAGAAGGGACAGGGAAACTGGGGAAAACCAACTGGTTCTGCAGGGCTGGCTCACTGGGTACCATCGACCTTCTGGGAGAAAGGGGGGTGTGGAAAACCCAAAAGCACTCCTGACCCAAAGACACAGGAGGAAGTGATGCGGTTTGGGATAGACTGAGGCGGGTCTGGGAACCTCTGGGATTGCCTAGGCCTTGACCTGCGTGGGGCCTAAAGATGCAGAGCTGATGTTCCGAGGGCCTGGTGGGTCTGGGAAAACAGACGCACACCGGTCCCTGGCTGAGAAGAGACCAGAAGATGCGGGAACCCAGGGGAAACGGCCGCTGGACCACACCTGGCACGGGGCGGCCGCTCCGCCTGCCTGAGTCGCCCAGGCTTCAAGTGTGGTCGAGCGTGGGTGTTGTTCACGCTTGTTCCCACACTCCCCTTTGATCTGGGGACTCATTCTAAAAACCCGACTACCTTTCTGTCCGTTACTTCTTGCCCACCTAAAACCCTGCCCACCCTTCCATGAAGTTAAAAGGAAAAAAATCGACATCAGTGTTTAAAGTATTCTGTCACAAGTTTTCTCACAGACTTTTAAGTTAAGTAAAAAGACCACACTTTGAAGAGATTGGCATCTTGTGGAAGTGACTTTAAGCATGTGACCCCTGTGTCCCTTGCCCCCAGAAACCAAGGACAGAGGCCAGCGGGGGCCTGGCCACCCGAGCCCGGGCATCCAGGGTCCATGCTGGCCTGTCCCTGCCGCCTTGCGCATGGCCCTCCTCGTGCAGTGTTCTGGTTGTTCTGAGGAGGTTTCAGACAGAGCCGAGGCCGAAATACCCTGCGGAGACTTACTGTGCAAGGCGTTCCTCCTGTGACTACCCTCTCCCAATGCACCCCCGTAAATCTCAAGTTCTGAAGGATCGTGCTTTCTAAACACACTTTGCTACTAATAATTATCATCCCCATGCTTATTAATCAAAGATTAATCAATTAAAATATCTGCCCCATGGGACATAACTGGCATTGCCACTCTGCATTAATTCAATTATACGCTGAAAAAATGTGTTTCCCTGTTTTGGTTAGACTGGGAAGCCGTAACCATGAAAACACATGACTGCTTTTAGCCATAAGAGGTCCTTTCTATTGTAGTGTAATATTCGTTTTGGAAATGCCGGAAATCCTTAAAGAACCTATTTGGCGCTTCCGGTCTGCCAAGCCCACCCTGCCACCTGACAGGTTACCTGGAACCCCAGGTACCTAGGCAGAGGCTGATTTCATTAGCACTCGAGAGACAGCAAAAGTGGAATAGTAACTGCGTGACCTTGAGAAAGGCAGTTCACCTCTCCCGACCTCAACTGCCTTATCTCCAAACTACAGGTGATGGCAGCACCCGAGAATCAGAGAGATGATGACTACAGCGTCCTCAGCACAGTGCCGGGCATGCAGATGGCACTGTTGCTCTCACTGTTACCTCCACACCCTGGGGACAGGGCCACAGGTCTGGGTGTCCTGGGAACGCATGCACCCTGGTGGGAGTGCAATTTTTAGATGCTCCCTGCAGTGCAGTTCAGGCCACGGGAGCGATCCGTTAGGCAAGTCTGAGGTTACGTCCCTTTAGCTTGCCCCCCCAAAAGGACACTGAACGAGGACAATGAAGAGACAAACGCGGCCACTTACAGTTGTAACACAGGAGCAGCCCGGCCTCCCCATCCTCGTACACATCGATAGCTGCCACAAAATGAACCTGCAAGGGTAACGGGCGGTGTCATGGGCGGGCTGGACAGGGACGCAGTTCCCGAGTCCCCAGTGCCGGGGGTGGCCCTCAGCACGTCGTGAACTCAGGCCTGCGGGGCACTTCCGCCTCCCCGTACCCCCGCACCACATAGGGGCCTGGTTCCAGCACACAGTCGGGATGAAGACAGGAGTGGTGCCCCTTCTCCCCGCCCCAGGACTTGCCCCCCACTCTCACCCCTGTGAGAAGCTCTGTGGCAGGCATCTCAGCTCCACTGGCAAAATGACGCATTTCTGCATGTGCCCCTGCTCCCTGCACTCCTTCCCCTATTCATTTCACTCTCACGTCAACTCGGGATAGAAGACGCTCTTACTCCCATTATCCAGGTGAGGAGAGTGAGGCTGAGACAGGCGAAGCCACTCCCGCCCCTCAGCCAGTAAGTGCCTCGGCCGAGATCGGAGCCGGGCAGCTGGGTCTTGTGCCATCTCCCAGCTCCTGCACTCTGCCAGGCCTCTGCCAGGCCCCTCCAGCCTCACACACGGAGGCAGGTCTCTGACTCTTGGGATCCCCGTGGCCCGTCTTCTCTTCTGCTCTCTGTCTCTACTTCACATAGACGGAGGTGGCCTGACTCGGTGAATGAAAAGGGTGTTGGAAGACCTAGTTCTGTGACCTGGGCAAACCCATCTCTCTGGGCCCGTTTCTGTGTTTGAGAAAAGGATGCTCAGTCCGATGATGTCCTCATTTCTTCCTCATTTCCCAGACTCCCACCCTCTAAAAACCGCCTGCTTCTTGCGCTTCCTCACTTGTGTTCTCAGCGCCTGCAGCCTGGCCTCCCAAGCCTTCGGGGAAACAAAGATCCCCTTCTCCTCTGGCCGAGGATCTTCCTCTGTTTGCCTCTCCGCAGGCTCTAACACGTGGCGTCTCCTCCTTCCTGTCCTCTCTCCCACTTCAGATTATTCTTCCATTTCTTGGTTCTTTTCTCACTTAGAAAAATACCCACCTAATAGCTTCAAATTTTACCCAGTGCTTAAAATCTCTAAATTGACAACATCGGGCAATGCAATAGATTCCATATCCAAAAAAGCAGGAGGTCACGGTGGGGAGTAGGTAGGAGCATGGACTCTGGTCAGAGAGACCTGAGTTCAAATCCTGCCAGTACCACTTGCTGCCTCTGTGGTTTGTGGCCAATGGCCTCACCTCTGGCCTTAGGTCTTCATCTGCGAACTGGTATAATGACAACACTTGCTTTGCTGGATGTGAGGGAATAGCCTTTGAACCCCAAGGGCCCCTAAAAAGAACCTTCCTGTCCCCACCCCTTTGACTTAGAATCATGTCCTCCTCAGGTGTTCCGGTACTTGTCAGTTTGATGACACCAATCTCAGCCAATGGGCACGTATGAGTTCACTCTGCCCGACTGTGAACCCCTGCAGGGGAGCGGCCAGGGCACCGGCTCTGTAGTTGGGTCCTGCTGCCCCCACCACGCCTTGTGGTGTGGCCGTGGGTGCCACCGCACACTGGGTCTAGGGGCCTGGCCTTCGGAGTCTGACACGTTCTGGTTGGCCCTGACCGTCACCAGCTGTGTGGTTTCGGGGACATGAGCCACTCCTCCTTTCTGAGCCTCAGTTTTTTTCTGCAAAAACGGGGCCGTGAACGGTGCTTTCTGCAGACTGCCCCGAAGACTTTGTGAGAAGGTGCTTTCGAAGTGCCCTGGCTCGGAGCCACGTCATTCGGAGGCGCTGTGTTATGACGATGGGAGGGTGGACCGCAGTGGGGAAGGTGGAACTGGACCACCCGGCAGTTGAGAGGGGAGGCCTGTGGATGTGTTTGGGGTGGCGGTGGATGGGGGGCGGTGAGACAGTGACGGGGTGGAGGAAGTTCAGGCAGCTGTCCAAACTGAGGGCTGCGCATGGTGGCAGAAGATAGCAGGGCAGTAGTTGACATCGGGAGGGTCCCTCAGGGGAGTATCCCAGGACTGTGCTGACGGGCAGATGAGCTCGGCTGTCTTCAGAGACTCAGGCTGCGGGGCGGGCAGTGGCGGGGCTCCAGCCGCGGTCAGAGACGGAAGGGCCAGGGTCGGGGCGGAGGCCAGAGCTTGGAGCTCACGGGTTCCTCCTGAGGACCGGTAGCTTCTCATCAGACCTCTCTTAGCACAGCAGGTGAGACCCACTTCCTGCTCCGATGCCTGAGTCCGTAAGTCTGCAAGTTTGCAAGTCCGTCTCCGCTCTGGGGAGGGGCTTGGCAGGAGTCAGTCTTTGGGACACTGTTTCTTGACCCGGTGAGGACGTGAGAGTCGACAGGAGAGCTTTAAAAAAATGCACCTGCTGGGTTCTCACTCCTAGAGATCCTGGTACAGTAGGTCTGATGTAGGACATAGGCGTTGGCTTTTTAACTTCTATTTGATTAAAAAGAAGTAGTTCATTTTATTGGATTTAAAAATGATAAAAGTAACACACAGTGGTTGTGAAAATTAAAAACACAGGCCTGTAACAAGCAAAGTCTGCCCCCGGCCCTCCCAGCCCCAGCTGGCGGAGGAAGCCTCTGTGGGGGCAGTGTCCGGCCTTCCAGTAAGATTCGGGGGTCAGCTTCCGGTCAGGACCACTGGGGACCTGGGCCCAGAGAATAAGCCAGAGACCTGATCCCGTTACCAGGTCCCTGGTTCCTTCCAGAGCAGCCCTGGCTTTGGGGAAGGAGGCCAATGCTGGCTGCTGGAGCTGGGGAAGTAGGTCACAGGAGGCCTGTCGTAAGACGAACTTGATGTTGACTTTCAGAATTCTGCTCTGGTGCTTCGTAAGCACTTCCTCTCTGGAGCTAGGGCTGTCTCAGTCCCCGAGGTGGGGTTGAAGTCTGGCACGGGAATCAAGTGGGCAGGTGAAGCGGAGAGGAGGAAGGGGAGCAGGACGCTAGGCCACCCCACCCACCGGGGCTGCGCACACGGCAGGCAGCCATGTGTGTAGCCTGAAAGGCCCGAAGTCCGCCCTGCGCTCTCTCTCCTTCCACCACAGCACTCGGGCCACGCTGCGGGAATGTCACAGTGAGAAGCCGGTCCTGATCCCGCAGGGCACTTCTGACTTAGCTGCTCAAAGACTCGCTGTTCGGAATTTTTCACGATTCCAGGGCTCATCGCCCCAGGGAGACTGCAAAGCCCTGCTGTGAGGCGAGTCCCTGTGTCTAAGGTCTCTATGCTCGGGAAGGGTTTAAACATTAAAAAAAAACAACCCATTTTCTCTAAGGGGAAAGCTTTGTGTCTTTCTTTCTCTGTATCTTTCTTTTAAAAAGCATATGAAAGGAAAGAGAAAGTTTTAGAATTGTTCCTCATTGCTCTCAGGAAAACAAAACGTAAATTTTATTTAAAAAACTGTTTTCACCCAATTTTTCCTGGGTCTTTATGCATCTTGGAAAAAATCCACAAACACTCTAATGAGTGATCAGAGCAGTAAGTATAAGTGAAAAATAATACTCACTGGAAAAAGGTTAAGTTACAGGAAACTCCCTGCCAAGGAAAGGGCTGACCGGACCTAGACCTGTCAGGCCGTGACTTTCCTGCCCCTTTGGTGGGTCACAGAGGCATGAAAAGCAAGGAGAGGCCAGAAGTCTTTGGATCCAAAAACCTAGATGTGTGCCCTGACTGGGGATCGAACCTGCAGCCTCTTGGTGTGCGGGGACAACATCCCAACCAACAGAGCCACCTGGCCAAGGTGGGGAAAGAAGTTTAGAAGGTGAAATCGGGCCCTTCCTCCTTGGAAGTCAGGAGGCTGGAAGTGATTACAGGTTCCCAGCACGGAGGGGAAGTCCTCCAGACTTTAAATAAGCTTCTGTCAGCATCACCTGGGGTGGGGGAGGGATGGGGGACTTAAAACTTTCCATTGCCAAGTGCTGCCCACCTGGAAGTTCTGATGTAAGTGATCTGCGGGGGGCAGGGGCAGAGCGCTGGTCCTTTTACAGCTTTCTAGGCAGCGCAGCCAGAGGTGAGAAGCCCTGTGTACGGGTGGTTTTGACACCTGTCTGAACATTGGAAGGACCTGAGGGTCAGTTAAAAATTCCAAAGCCCAGGCCACACCCAAGACCAGCGAAATCTCTGAGGGGGAACAAGAGCATGGGTAGCTTTTGGGGCTTCTCAGGTGACTCCAACGGCAGACAAATCAGGCACCAGCAATCTACTGGGAAGGAACAGCAAACTGAGCTGTGACATAACAGGTGAGGACAAGAAGGCTTCTTAATTAGATCTAGATTTCCCCCCCGATTTTTCTATTTCTTAAAACACTGCTGTTGTGAAGTGTTCAGTCTTCTTAATACAGTAATTAGCAATTTTAATGAACATTTATGCAGGGCACGTCCTAACACAAGTTGCCCTTTTTACTTCTTAGAAGCATAATTCTGTTGTCCCCATTCTGCGGTGTCCTTGGTCCCCGGGCAGAAGTGAGGACTTTCAGTGGCTCAAGTGTGACCAGGCTCGCCCTGCCTCACAGTGATCAGTGGTCTGGAGAGCTCTTTGATCTGCTGAGTCACCGGCTGCTGAGTCACTGTCTTCGGGGCGCTCTGGGGACAGGCAGGTCACCAGCTATCGGAGCAGTGAGCGCTCATGCCCTCCAGGGGCGATAATGTTCAGACCTGCAGTTACCTCTAGAGCTTCTGTCCAGGTTTGAGGTGGCCCTAGATTTCGTCCAAACCGAGGGCATCACTGCTCCCTGCAGCTCAGGCGGGGGGATGCAGACCCCGGGCCAGCAGGCTCGCTCTCTCTCTCTCCTTCTGTCCCTTCTTCCTTTCTGAGGAACAAGGCAGGGCTGTGCCCTCCCCAGCTGCCTAGGCCCCAAGCTGTGAGTGTGCAGAGCAAATTCATTCTCCAAAGGCCCTTCTAGGATGCATCACTGAACACACGCTCTCGTTTACTTGTTTATTTATATTTAGACACTTAATTTCTCTTTTGGGGGGGAAGAAAGGAATGGCAGGGTTAGATGTAGAAAGCCGAACAGGGCAACGGGGCCGTGACACTAGATTGAACCATTTCGACCTCCAAAAACGGCAACGACCCGTGCACAGCCTAGGCCGTGCAGCACGCAATGCTGATAGGGCAGCTAGCCCGTCGCTGCAAAGAAACCCTAAGCACGGCGCCGCACAGGCAGCAGATGCGACCCTGGCCGCCCTCGATGCCCCGCTGCCCCGGGGCCGCCCACTCACCCTGCTGGCCTCCACATGGTGCAGCCGGAAGGCCTCCCCCGTGCTCTCGTTCACCACGTCGAACTGGTGTCGATAAGCCACGCAGATGAGATTGTCACTCTCTTCCGTTGGCCCGTCCACTAAGGTCATCACCACGGGAGAGTCGGACAGACAGATCTCCTGTGTGGCAGACGGTGGTGTAGGAGAAAGGGGTTGGGACACAGGGCAGCCATCTTAATCTCAAGTCCCCCTGCCAGGCTCCTGCAGACCCCGCTCCTGCGGGGGGCAGGGGTGGCAGCGACGGGCAGGGACATCATCAGACTCCGGCCTCCCACACCCTGTCCTTGAGCCTGGACCTCTGACCACTGCACGGGGGAGGGGCCGGGAAACAATTTTACAAAAGTGATTCAACGGGGTGGTCCACGTTAGCCCTCTCGGAGTCTGGTTCTCTTCTGTAATTTAATAGTAATCATAATTACTGTGATGAAAATCACGGTAATTGCTACCCTGGCTAGCCCACAGACAGTCTGGCCCTGTCCTGTGATTTAATAATGACAATGATAAAACAGTAACATTCGCTGACTTCGTGGAGCGCTTAGCACAGTGCCAGGCACTGTTCTCACTGGACCCTCATAACAGCCTTATGAAGTAGGTAAAACTATTACTCTATATTCCAGGTGAGGAGACTGAGGCTCAAAGGTCGCATGACTCGCCTATGGTCACCTAGTGCGTATGTGGTATGGCCAAGACTTGACACCTTGGCCAGCAGAGCAGCAGTTAGGAGAGAAAACCCACCCGGATGTACTGGAATTCTTCGACAGGGGACTCCGACTGGGGGGACAACGGGGAGGGGTCGGCCACCCCGCCCAGCTTGTTGTGTTTCCTCGTGATCAGAAGCAGTTTGTTCCGAATGGCGACGACGACCCTCAGCTCTCGGCTGTGGTGCGTGTTGATGGCATACAGGTGGCAGCCTGGGGAGGGAAACAAATGAAGCCCATTGCGTGCTGGGAGGTGGGGCCTTGACAACGTGGCAACACCTAGGAGCCCTGGAAATTAGGCACAACCCAGTGATACGACTGAGGATGTAGCCTGGAAAAACGGAGGCTTGGCATAAAAACTGGGTTGAGACACAGGAAAAAGAAGCAAGTTGTATTCCCTGTATTGCAGAGTCTGTGGCCCCAGCTCCACACTCACAACATGGTATGAATCAAAGTGAGGGGGCGACCAGACCGGCGGGAACCGAAGTCTGAAAACCAGGAGTCTCTCCACAAGCCTGCGGACAGGGCTGGGCCGGCCGCCAAAGCCCGTGCCATGGCTGAGCAGGCCCTTCAGCCCTGGGCTGGCCTTTCTGTCCCTCGAGCCTCTCTAAGGGAACCAGCGATGTTATCTTTGCTCTGTTCTGTTTGTTAGCTCCCGAGTAAAGCGCGAACCCACAGAATCAGATCCCTACTCCTGTGAGTCTGCAGGGCAACCTGGGCAGTCTGAACGAAACCAGCAGAGCCTGGGGCCGCGCGTCACCTTTGGTTTTCTCCAGCTTGTTCTCCCTGCAGTCGCACCTGCTCCGCGCGGCCTGCTTGCCCCCGACGCCCTTCTGCACGGCGCTCAGCCTGAAGACGAAGAGACGCGCGTCTTTTCCTGAGGAGGCGAGGCAGACAGAGGAGGGGTGGGTGGGAAAGCAGCATGACCCGGGAGAGCCGGGGGGCTGCCCGTGTGGGAAAGCTAGTGCTAGAGGGTTAGGACTCGGAACCGGGGAGAAACCCCCACTGCCTTTGCCTGACCATGCATTCAGGATGCCCCACCCCCACTTCTCTCCTTCACTGTCCCCTCCTCAGAGAACCTGGGGGCCGCCCACGCCCCTTGGCGCTGGTCACAGAGGGCTACACACTCCCCTTCCTCCCAGGGACCCCGCTGGGAGGGGAGCGGCACCTTTGTCCGCCCTGAGAATCAGGAGGTCCAGAGCCTCGAGCACGTGCATCTGCTTGACCGGCAGCGTCCTGTCAAACACCGGCACTGACGGGAGGTCGTCTGCAAAGGAAGCCTGGTCACCCAGCGCTGCCAGCCCGCCACGCGTCCCGGAGCCCAGAAAGCGTGCCCGTGGGTCACTCTGGAGCCCGGTTCTGTCCGGGCGAGGAAGGACGTCAGCTTCTGGAGCTTTCCTAAGGGCTGTCCAGCCAGTTCAAGCACCAGTCTCCTCCTTCTCAGAGGCATTCAGAACTCTCCGGAGACGGTGCAGAGGCAGCAGGGCCCGCAAACTACATGCGTTTCGTCAACATTCACCAGAGGGAAAGCAGCCCCTCTCAGTCCCCGTCTTTACTGGGGTTCCCACAGAGGACTGAACGCCCGTTTGTGGTTTGTTTGTTTTTTGAAAAAAATCCTCAGCCATTTCTCTTAAGTAGTTTCTGATTTTTATGCAATTTTTGAAATTGCCTCCCATCTTAGGTTATTTTGTGTATTTTTCAAGAAAGCAAAAATAAAATTTCCTTTGGTATTTAAAAATAAATAACCAAGATTGCCTCTTCCAACATGCCCCATGTCTGTGGCAACAGTCGTTTACCTACACATTTTCAATAGTCCTCCACAAAGAACATAAAATCTCCTTCTTAGACAAAGCAAGAGAGAAACGGTCAGTGACACTGCCCAAGTAACAGGGAAAACTAATTCGGGTGGAAACGCTCGGGCAGGTGCCGGGTGAATGGACGACCAAAGGCACCATAACTATCACACGCAGGATTCGCTTCGGGCTCACTTACTGGGATTTTGCGTTGCCAGCAGTTACTGTGCTTGGGGGCTGGGGGTCGTAGGGGGGTAACAGAATTACAGGGCTGTTTCCTGTAAGCAAAGGGTCTGTCGGAGGCTGCCATGGAGTCGGGGCCAGGGAAGGATGCCCGGGGATGGTGGAGACACTGCAGGCAGAGGTGGCCAGCCTATTGTTCATCTGTACCTTGCCAGACACTTAGATCTTCAAGTGCTCTGCCGGGGGTTTGTCTGGTTATAAATTTAGGCGCAAGGGGCCCCCAGCAGCTTGCGTCTTCCAGAAATCTGACTTGGAGTCCATCTGCCCTGGGTAGTGCCAGAAGGGGTTGATAACCACCTCTCGGGGGAGGGGTCCCCCCTCCTGTGGGCCGGTGAGAGCTCTGATTGGTCAGAGCGCAAGCCTGCTAAGCTTTTGCCAGACACAGGGCTTGCCTCTAGTTCCCGGAATGATGGGGCAGGTGTAAGTTCTGTGAGAGCCCACCAAACCACCTTCCTAACTCTCCTACCCCAGGAGGAACCGAGTCTCAGGCTCTCTGGGCTCCTGTGGGCAGACTGGATTTTTTCAGACGTGGCATAATCACTTCAGTACCGTTTGATGAAATAACTGTGATTATTTCATTTTGTGAATGCCAGCTGCGAGACACGGAGGGCTTCCTAACCTGCCAGGCCCTGACGCGAAGTGTTTCCATGTCATTTCACTTCATGTTACGTGGGACCCTGTCAGGCAGGCACCTCTGATGCGCCCATCGAACAGATGAGGAACCTGAGGCTCAGAGATGCTAGTAACTTGTCCAAGGTCACGTCCTGATCCCGGGGAACGCCAATGTGTGCCAGGACAAAGTCTGGGCCCTTGGCCAGTGCTGTCGCCTAAAAGCTGCCACGCCCCCCTGGAGGGGTGCTGTGCCCTCAGAAGCAATGGCAGTGTAAAGAATTAGGACAGAAGCACTTCATTTCACACTTACAACAGGGCACTATTACAGTCAATAATAGTGTACTACGTACAGTGTCAGAGAGGTACTAGATTTATCAGGGTGATCACCTAACAAGTTATATAAGGTCTAATCACTGGGTTGTACACCTGAAACTAATATAATATTGCATGCCAACTGGAACTGAAAGATAAAATATTATTTTGGTAAAACAGGGTGACACTGTGCTGTGCAGAGTGCGCCCGCCTTTATTCTCCATCACACCTTTCCCGGGGGCTGAGCGGGTTGGCACACGCACAACACAGGAAGGGAGAGGAGGCAAGGGGTCTGAGCAAGTAACAAGCAGACTTTGTTTTGTAATTTTCTTTATAGTCCCTTTGTGAAGAAATAATATTTTAGAGCTGGCTTTTCTGTTACTGCAAACCCCCCCCAAAATGGCGATGGCACATTTAAGATCAGTACCAAGTCTCCCTGCAAAGTAGGTTTTGCTCCACTGAGAATACCAAGGCTCTTGGTTCCCTAATAAGGGCCTTGCAAGGAGCAGACTCTCAAGGGGTGCCATCTGATGAAATTAGGTGGAGGCTGATGGGGTAGAGCAAAACAGCCTGCAGCGGAAGGAGAGACTCACTTGTGGAAGCAATTCGTAATATGATTAAGTAGAGGCAAGAACAAGGTAAACAAGGAAATAATGAGAGAATGATGGCTTAATGGCACAACCAGGAATCCCAGGAAAGCCTATTGTCTTGTTAGCAAAGACCAACAGGGAAGCATCACGGAAACGGAGGCAGAGACCCGAGCCTCGTCCAGCTGGTGGGGGGCTGCCCCAGTGTCAGATGGCCCTTGGCAAAACACAAAAATCCTTACATCGACACCTCCACTGAATTGTGCATCCTCAAAGAGGAAACTTCCAGAAAGGGACTTGGTACTCTTGGTTTGGAATTTGCATTTCAAAAAACAGAAGCAACTCCGAGCTTTTTTTTCCTTCTGTTTCTAGGCAAGCCTTACCATAGTCACCAGGAAGTGTACATTCCTTCCCACAGTGGCAGATAGATAGAATTTAACTTTCTTTTAATCATAACATTTTCCACCATTATTTACCCAGGACTATACTTTTGGAAATCTGTGGTAAGGTCCAGACAATAACACTGATAGAGTTTAATTTTAATAAAATGTAACGGGTTTGGTGCAAAGGCACTGGGCCAGGAGTCACCTCTGGGTTCTGGTTCTAGTGCACTGACCCCCGGCGTGGCCTTGGGCAAGCACATCGATCGCTTCCGTAGGCCTCGGTTTCCTCATCTATGAAACTAAGAGACCAGACTGAACGTCTAAGGTTCGGTGTGTGTTTTTAAAAGATTCTTTTTTTTGGTTGTACTTTTGGTAAAATCTACGGGCTGTTACCATGTAGCAAGTTCAGGATACAGAAAAGATAACCGCCCTTTAGTGAGTGAGGGCTGTGTGCAGCTGCCTAAGCACTTGACCTCTGTAACAACTTAACCTCCACCACTCCCTCCTTGTAGTTATGATGGCCGCCCCCATTTTGTTCATTCATCGCTTTTCATGATCATAAGCTGCTTTCCAGCCACTTAAGAGAATTCCCTCCACTTTAGAGAAGCCTGAAGCTCAGAGGTTATGTTCCTTTCAGATCACAAAGCTGTTCTAGCTGTTTTGCACTTTCTAAAATTAAATATTTAATTTAACTTCTTAAATTATGAATTTTAAATTATCTGCCTTTTAGTAAATTAGTTCTATGCACAGTGACATATATAAATTTTAAAAATTATGTTCTGGGCATGCAATGAAAACATCTATCAGAAGTAACAGATATGGTCAGAAATAAGTCTATCACGAAGCCTCGCCCACCTGTCTGGTCTTTACGGAGGCATCTAGCACGGATGCTGCATCAGGGTCTGAGGCGGGAGGAAAGGTGATGGCCAAGGGTGGGGAGATGCTGCTGTTGCAGGCCACATGTCACTCTCACAGCGATGGCTTTTGGGGTTCTCATGACACGTCACTGTGGTGCCCAGAGCCCTGGCAGCGGCTTCCACGCAGTGGAGGGTGTGCCCTTGGGGACGCTGTCTCCCTGCCTGTGGCCCTCTCTGCAGCCCCCAGGAGACGCTCGTGACCAGTGTTTAGCCCCTCTAACGCTGCAGCCTGGAACGACCCGCAGGGGCCCCTGCAGGAAAGGCCTCAGGGTCCCGGGGTCTACATTAAACCCCAACCTGCAGCCGAACTCCCTCTACAGCACCCTCACCGAGGACAGGTCCGATCGGGGGTGGGGGTGGTCTGCACTGACAGGGGGCTGACCACCCGCGAGGCAGCCCGGTCCACTTGGATGTCAGGAAGTTTGATTTTGCACTGAGTTGAAATCTGTCTTCCTGTCAAAATCTTTTTGTTTCTTCATCCATCAAAAATAGATTATCTAAGCTTCTTGCTGTTTTGGACATCAAGTACATTTTCAATTAGAAGCCTTAAAAAAAAAAAGGGAAGAGAGCTCTCAGAGAGCATGTCCCCAGCAGAGCGGCTCTAAATAACAACAGCTACTTGTCCATTTAGGGTGAATGTTGGAATCGTGATAAGTACCCACTGAACGAAGATTCTTTTCCATGGGTCATTTGATACCCACAGAGCACTCAGGGACCCGGCGAAGGGGCGAACCTATCACACACGACTCACCCTCTGGCCAGCTGGTTCAGAAAGTATTCCCTCTGCCTGTCCTGAAAACAAGGGGTTAATCTCATCAGGAAACGAAATGTGGCTCACCTCTGTGGCTGAGGACACATTTGTCAAGAGAGAGTGGACTGGCGGTCACCCATCTTGGAAGGGCTACAAGTCACACAAATAAAGACATTTGAAGGAGCAGCTACTCACTCACCATCCACTAGCAAGACGCCAGCATCAGTGGAGACCAGCAAGGCCTGGCCCCAGGGGTCTGCACACACGGCTTCGTGGGGGAAATGGCTGTAGAAACACTGGGGCTCCCAGGGCTGCGAGGTGACACAAGCATCGCAAGGTCAGTGCACCGGAGAGAAGGCAGCACGGCCCCGCCACGCTGCACGGCGCCCCGCCTGAAACAGCAACACAGACACCCTGCCCATTGGCTGTGCGGGCTCTGGGCTCGGGTCCCTGTCTCAGGACGTCTCCTTTCAAACACGTATGCAACAGGAAAAGAGCGACAGCACGTGTCTCTGACACCATCGCCTGTCCCTGTATCCAAAATGTTCTTTAGGGGCAATTGAGGCATTGGTGACTTTTTTTTTTAAGCAGATGTTTTTCTTTTAACACCTGGAGTTGGACCCATTGATGCCTATGTTTTGGAGAACTCGCTCTAGTTCACCATGGAAGGGAGTTCTACAAACTCTCTTACAAGTGTTAGATTCCTGTGTTGCTGATTCAGCAAGATTATCAAAACATACACAATGCAAGAAGTTGATACTGTCTTAACAGGAACATGCTTACTGGCCCCATCAAGGCAACAGGCTCTTAAAGAAAGAAGATAACACACTTATAGGAACACGGCGAGTGCTGGCGACGAAACCTGCTGACGTTCCCCCTGCGATGGATTCACATCCTGGGACCCTTGTCCTTAGTTTCCTTTCCTTTCAGACACGGCGCGTCGGCCCTCTCGCCCACTGCCTCAGAGCTGCATGTGGATGCCTGGGGTCGCTCGGCCTTGTTAAGTGGGTTCTTAGTCCCCCCAGAATCATGGACATTTCTAGCGGAACCGTGAATGTGTCTCCAGAGCACGAAGCTTGGCCTCACCAGACAAAGAAGTTTCTGGGGATTCTCAGGGACAAGCCGAAGTCTTAGCTCTTCACTTTCTCCATCACTCAGATGCCCCACCAGGGCGGTTGGAGAGCCTGTGCGTGCTGGTCGACGCTTGTGAGCACTGGTCGGCGCTCGTGCACTCCCGGTGAAGCCACACTCACAGACTCAGAGTGGAAGCGATGGCTCTGAGGTCACCTTCAAGGGTGTCATGTGGGGTGAGGCAGATTCTCTGTATCATCACTCTCAGAAAAGCATCTCTCCCTTGAAGAAACCCACCTACCTCAAAGTGAATATGCTAATTGCTAAAATAAGGCCCGGACTGTTCCAAAAATATCACACAAAGAATGTGAAGACACAACCCCCAAAATGTCATTAACTGAAATGGCATTTCTGGAAGAAGATTTCTGGAAGTTCTGGGGTTGTAACTTAACGTAGCAGGAGAACAGGAAAAAGCAAGCGAGTCCGTATGCAGGCCAAACGGAGACCGACGTAGACATCCAGGCCTTGAAACCGTGAGCTGGGAAACCAACTCTCAGCAACAGTCTTCTCTGAGCCGAGGACACAAGTTCAGAGCTGTGACGCAGAACGGGGCTCCTGATCCGGAAGGTCTAAGGGCCCGAGAGGATCCGGGGAGGCCTCAGGTAGTGAAACCCAGAAACTGCATTCTCAGTGTTGTGTATGTGCTGTGTTCCCTTTAGTGGGCCAGTGTGTGTGTGCATGATTCCGAAAGGAGCCGGGGACTCCAGGACGTGAGGACACCCCGTATAAAGTGTCAGAGATACGGAGGCTCTGGCCCAGGGACGGATGGCGCTTGCCATTTCACTGAACTCCCTTCTGCCACCTGGGGGCTCGTAGGGATTCCAAAGGGCAGGAACGTGGCCTCCAGGCCTCCCCAATCCCAGGACTGGTACCTCGCTCGCTAAGAACAGCAACGCGGCCCACGGAGTGCTGGGTGCCTGGGAGGCTGACAAAGCCCCTTTGTTGGAAACTGAACCCTCTTGGGAGCAGCACGTGGGACGCAGGCTGCCTGGAGTTGTGCTTCTCCAATGACGGCCCGGGGCCGCTGCCGCGCTCCGGACTGACCCAGATGGATGCCTGCTCTTTGTTGGCCACTGGTGGGCAAGTGACCAGCCCATGGACTTTCAGTTGTGTGAATACCTCAGAACTTTTTATAAAGAAAGCTACTAAAAATCACTGGAATTTGTTATTTATAAAGTGCTTGGCAACCATGCAAATTCCACTATTCATACGGACAAGCGGACGGTGGGAATTTCTGCAACTTTGGGAAAGAGGCTTTGTTCTCAGTCTTGTGGAAGTTGCGTTGTGGTTTTTTGCATCCATTGTATTTTGAACTCGTCATTTTCCCAACACCCTGTGCAGGGTCTACAGTGCAGATACAGACCACCTACGCCTCTATCACGGAAGTCAACATATTCGTAATCCTTTTGTTTTTATAATGGACACTTGTGCAGTGCTGTGCTGTCCATAAATCTGTCCCATTTAACTAACGTACGTATTCAGAACTCAGATATAATTACACACGTGTACTGCTTTACAATACAAACTCATGCCAACAGTAAGTTCATACTGCGGCTTGGTTTTCCTCCTTCTCCTCTTCCTGGGCACCGCGTCAGAAACGAAGTTTTGGGTTGGCTGAGCAAGCTGTCCAGCAGGCACTGGTTTCTCGCTGTGGTCCCCAGACCAAGAGCTTCAGCACCATCTGGGAACGCGTTACAGCTTCTCAGCCCCCGCCCCCAGACCTCCTGTGTCAGAAACTCCAGGGGTGATTCACATGCACACGAAAGCTTGGAAGCTCGGCCCCAGAACCTCACTGTTCAGGGTGTGCCTGTGGCCACACGATGCTTGTTAGAAATGCAGCCCCTGACCTGGCCCCAGGACCGCTGGGTGGGAGCACGGATCTGGCCAAGATGTCCAGGTGAGCTGTCTGCACTCAGGGCCTGGGGAGCACTGTGCGACCCGGTCTGCCTGGCCAGGCCAGGTCTTCAGCTCTGCTCCCTGTGAGCGTGAAGAGGCGTGTGTGCATGGCGGGCACACGGAGGCTCACACTCCCTGCTCCCTGGCCTTACCTGGCCTTCCTCTGAGGACTCCCTGACAACAGACAAGCTCCTTCTCCTCCTGCCCCACAAACCTCTTTCTAAGATCTGAGTAACTTCACTGAGGAAAAATGACATTCCCGGTTGAAATGAAAGTATCGTCCACTCACCTCTTTTTTGCAGATCCCTGAAGCCACCAAGCTGGGCGGAGCATCCACTCTCACGATGGATTTCAGTTTTAGTGCCTTAGAGGAGAGAGATCTCTTTTAAAGTGTGTCACCAGGCGGTGAAAGACAGCAGGATCAACGAGTCTGATTGGACATTTAGGAAAACTTACACAGGAGTAGTTTCAGACTAAAGTCCCGGGCTCCCCCACGGCCCTATCACCGAAGACAGGGCCACGGTCGGCCTGACAGGGTGAGGTCCTGATGCCGACAACATCCTGACCCAGGGCCCCCACATGCATCCTGTCATCTCCACCAATCAGCCTATCAACACAGTGACTGCCGCATCATGAGTATAGAAAGCAGGTGTCAGGCCCCTCCCGACACCTGACGAATCCGAACGTCTAAACATGGAGTCAGGAATCTTTACCAAGGGCCAGCGCTGGGGGCCCTGACACAGGGCACCGGTTTTGGGAAACAGTGACCTTTGCCTCTAGCTCCCCTTGGTCACCCTGCTTCACCCTCTGCTTTCAGGTCAGATCCTTCTCTGCAGCTGGCAGCTCCCCTTCTCCCTGCTGTGACCTGGGGTGAAGGCAGAAAGTGGTGCGGCCTCTCGGAGCCAAGAAACACAATGTTGTGTGGGAGCAAGGCACAGAGGGGGTGGTGCCTGGCAGCCACCTGGTTGTGGCGATTGCGTCCAGGTGGTGGGGTGGAAATTCAGGTCTTCTGTGAGGACACGGCCACTCTGCTCCCTCCTGTCCCCAGATCGGCTGGCTGCTCTTCAGAAAGTTCCCACAGGCAGGCAGGCAGGCAATGGGACATGCTCCCTGGGCCGGGCTCAGCCGGGCCCTGCGGCTTTTTGCTCCCCATCAGCCTCATCCCTCTCACTCACACCTGCACGGACCCGCGCCTGCAGGCTCATCAGAAATCTTGCTTGGTTCCCGCAGTCAGCCTGGGGGAAGTTACATGCTTCTGCAGGAGCGTGCAAACCTCCAATCTTTGCAGGTTTGGGTGAGACTCACAACCACACGCCTAGCACAGAGGTTCCAGAACACGACCCACCTGCCCTATTCTAACAAACTCGGCCTGGCGGGCCTCTTCTTTCTTCCGTGCTGACCTGGGCGACTCTGGCAGGACGTCACTAAAAGATCGTCTGTTAAGCATGTTCTAAAAAAGAAAAACACATTATAAGTTCCACAGACGCTTGTCAAGCCTCCTTCTTTGGCTTCTCAGAGGACACAGGACTACTTGTCCAAATGCTCTTGTTTCCGCCTTCTGTGTCCATCCATTCACTAAGCATTTAGGGGGCACCCCCTACGCCCTTGCAGGGTCTGTGCCAGATGCTGGGGGCGAAGAGCCGACAGGTGCTGAGGCAGTACCATGTGGACAGCAGTTGCTTCAAAGTCAAACAAACCTTAAAAACCGTAAAAAAGTGCCAGTCTCTCTCCACAACCCCTGTCTGCCTGTCCACCAGCTCTGTGGCACTGTCATGCTGAGTAACGCCACCAAGCGCAGCCCCCCACCCGAAGCACGCTCCAACGTCCAGGGATCACTGTTCCACGCGCCTGCCCCAGCCTGCGCCTCCATTTCCACGGGCCCTGGCTTCTGAAACTCATGTTCCCGTGTACGGAGAGTCAGCATCCCTCCTTGTCACGGGAACCATGTGAGGACATCAGCCGGGTGGCCCCAGCTGTGACAGCAAGGACCAAGGCGACGCCTGTGCTCTCCTACCCAGGACTGCTCGCGGGACCTGTGTGCCTCACGCAGACCCCACAGGAGGAGAGAGGCCCATGGCGGGTTACCTTATGCACGTCCGGCATCAAATCCTGGTATAGAGATCGGATCAGCATATCCAGCGTACGCCGGCGCTTCTGGGCAAACGTTGGGGTTTCCAGAGTGGCTTTTTCACCATTAATTACTAAAATAAACCAGGTTATAAAGGCAGTTATAAATATCAACATGCTACTGAAGAACGTCCTTCCCAAGGAAACGCTCGGTAGCAAACAGCGCCCGGTGTCCTAACGCCAGCATCACCACTGGTAGCTCCTTCAGGGAAGAAGGCTTGCGAACTCTCCAGCCTCCTTTACACAAACCCATGCTCCACAGGTATGGCCGCCTCACTTTCCCGTTGGGCTGCAAGCTTCCCGAGCAGAGGGCACACCTAACTGCCTGAAGACCTAATACGCACCCAACCTGCCCCCATCTACCACCCCGTCCATAGTATCACCCATTCATTCATCCATCTGTCCGTCCACCCACCCACCTACCTGTCCAACACTGGGGCCAAACCACCAGCATGCCATTCAATGGCACGAAATATGTACATGTGCTATGTTTTGTTAGAAAAAAATAACAATTGCCTCAGTGGAGTGCTCAGCTTCTTAGCCTAATGGAAGTTTCTTCTGGGGAACAGAAAGCTAGTGGGTTAGTGGACCGGGCACCAGGAGTCCCTGCAGTGGACCGTGTGGTTACACGTGCAAGCACAGAGTGGCAAGCATGTGACAGAGGTCAGCAGCCTGAGGTCAGGCCAGTCTACCTGCACGTTCTTAGGCAACTATTTAGCTCCTTGGGGCCTCGCTTCTCTACCTTGTAAAAAACGGGTGTAAGCCTTGTACGGGTGCCAGTAACGGCGTTTCCTCGTTAGGGACATTGTCGCTTGTAAAACGGTATCGAGCGTGAGGATTGAGCACAGCAGGCCGAGTCGGTCAGCTTTCACTTAGGACCCTGTTCTCCCACAGAGGTCCCGGAGGAAGGGCAGTGTTCACAGACCGGCGGTGGCTCCCTAGGGACGGGCGTCTCCTGGGAAGACCTGCGCCAGAGGCGAGCTGGGTGGCTGGCTGGCGGGCACCTCAGGAATTTAAACTCGGCCCATCCACTCTTTCCTCTTACTCCATGACGGGGATGTTTTCGTTTGAGGGTATTTTCTCCTTAGTGCCCCAGAAACATCCATTTTAAATGACTTGGTTTTGGCTGAAGAAGGGGGAAAGCTCAAGTGTTTTGTGGAGATGTTTTCTGCCTCTTCCTGTCCTCTCGGAGTTTCCCCCCTGGCCCGCACCCCACCCCCCTGCCCCGCCAAAGCCACGCTGGAGCTCAGAGACTTCTGCCCAGGCTCCCAGTCTGCCAGCCGCCCCGCCCCCCCGCCCCGCCCCGCCCCGCCCCGCCTGGCTCCCTCCTCTGTGCCCTCAGCACGCCCTCTCCATGATTGGCAGCCTTTCTTTTCCCACTGCACCCCTCATGCCCCGCCCCCCACGCTTCGGAGGGGGTCGCCCTGCCCACCAATACCATGGGTTCTGAGTGCTGCTGAGCGACAACAGCCAGCCCCCCGAGCCCCAGGTTTCAAGCCCCTTTCCTGAAGGCGAGGAGGGCGTAGGTACAGACGAGGACTGGGGAAAACTCACGCAGCAGCGCCAGACCACTGAACACGTCTCGGGTGAAGAACTAACAACACAGAGCGGAACCGACGCCTGCACAATGATGCTTTCTTACACAGCATCCCCGGGGAATCGGAAGGACATTCTGGTGTAAACAAGGAGCAAAACCATTTCAAAACCGAACTTACGTTTCACTAGCAAAAAGTCCCTGAATTCCTGGTGGTCTGTAAACACCGGTGGGGATGGCAAGGGTGGGCCGAAGAGCGGCACGCTTTCTTCTGAAAATATTTTCAGCCTACGGAGAGAACATCTCAGGATTATTTGTATTCTTCCGACATCACCGATGCTTTGACCTCAAATCTGTCTGGTTGCCCCTGTGACGTGTGGGGAATATTCATTCCGTAGGACGGGCCGTCCTGTGGGTGCTGGAGCCTTGGGCACCATGCAGCTCTCCCATGTGCCAGGTCTTCCTATGTCCCTTGTGGTCCAACCCACTGCTGTGGGCAGGGCCAGGTACCCCAGGAATAATAGCCAAGGCCACCACTGGGCACCCACGCATCCCAGGCAGCATCCTTGGTGAATTCTCGCCAACATGCTAAGCTAGTACCATCACCTTCGTTCTGTCATCACCTGGGATGGGAAGGGGACACTGTTCTCAAAGCCTCAAAGTTAATAAGTGACAGATTCGGGGAGCTGGGATTCTGTTTGACTCTCTTTGGCTCAAAGTTCATACTCTTTGCACAACCTCATGACACCCTTCACAGGCTGGTTTCTGAGGACAGACAGACAGACAGGAAAGATGTGGTCTAGGAGAGGGGACACTCTGCTGGGGACCAAAGACGTCAGATCAGTGCCTGCTGCAGAGTGCGATACAATCCCAAACCAACCCCGACCCTGGGTCGACCGGACATGGTAACATTACACGGAACGAGGTTTTCCGGAAGAGATGACGGCCCTGAAGAAAGTTCTCCAAGGTGAGAACACGTCAAATCAATCAAGAAATACCTCTGTCCAGAGTCTCATAAAATGATGGCTAAATTAACAAGTAAACACAAGAATTAGAACCAGCAATCGATGACAATATCAGTACCTACCGGTAATTGTCATTTTGTGGATCATACCTCACTAAGGCAAAAATATCTGCGGTGATGGTTAAGGAGATCAATCAATAACCCGGTGCTCACAGCCAACCGCTTGCACTCTGAACACGCGCCCCCCCCACCCCCCCATGCAGACTCATCCTGGACCTGCCCTTTGTGGCCAGGCACCCGTTACCCTCAGGGTGACTTCTTTAAAAGAGACAGCCCAGGAAGACAAAGGTTCACCCTCTGCGTGTTCATCCTTTGGGGGAAGAGCTAAATCTCCAAATCTGTCAGCAAAGCAATATAAATAAAGCTACTAAGCAACAAAGAAGCCAACAGAGCGAAAAGAGCAATTCTGTCTCTTGGAAATGTAGAGATCCCAACAGGAAATTAGTCATAGATTTCATCTTACACATTTTGAAGAGGAAAGCAATTCAGACATCCCACTGTACACACACCTTCCCTCTCTCTGGATCTGGTAGCCTAAACAAACCCAAACAAACCCAAGTAGCTGGCGGCAGCCCCTGGGGAGCCTCTGCGTGGCTTGTGCCGGACCCGTGGAGCTAAAACGGTACCAACCCTCCCACCAGCTTCCCTTTTTCCCTCCGGTTCCTCCTCCCTGCCACCGCCCAGCCCCGCTTTGCTTACTAGGCTGAAAAGCCATAGTAAGCTCCTCAAAGTGTCTCCATATCTAGACGCAGTAGAAGGAGTCTGCACAGACTGACTCCCTGAAGATTCTGGAGAGCCCTCTCCAGACACACATGCGTCAAGCCCCAGAGCTAAAGCGTGCCGCTAAGGGACACTCTAAAGGGAACGAGCACCCCTGGTCACTTAAAGGGCTGCCTCCCTCCCGTCCTGCAGTGGCCAAGGAGAGACCCTCTGCCCACAGGACCTCCGCAGGCGGGGAAACGTGGCCCCACATCCCAGCCAACAGAGCGACTGTCCCAGTAAAGCAGGGCTGGGAGCAGAAACGGTTCGCCGTGAAGTGCGGGTGCCCTCTTTCCTTCCTTGCCCTCGAGGAAGAAGTTTGGCAATTTTAAACTTTAAAAAACTCCCACGCTTACATTGTTAGGTGACAACGAACAAGCCTGCATCTGTAGAGCAACCTACTTCGGGATGCAATGAGTCTTAAGGTTCCTGTCTCCCACCATTCTTACTGGAGTCTCCTGACAATGCCTATCAGTGGCCTTTTTCTAACTATGCACACCTGCAGAGGCACGGCCTTGGGTCTCCCTGTCGGGGTCCGCAGCCCAGAGTGACAGGGCCACACTGGGTGTGAGCCAGCCCGGCCAGCTCATGCCCCACGCCTGCCTGGCTGGTGGAACTTGGACGTAACACGGAACTTCAGCAGGACGTTGCTGCCGTGTGCCCTAAACAGAAATTAGAGGATGCAGAGGAGAAGCAAGTGAAAATATGACCAATTCTATCAGTTCTCAAAGTGTGAGAGCTGACGATGCTGCGGCTGTTACTGAGGCTTAGAATCAACAAAGAAACACTATTTTGGTATTTTATCTTTCTTCCCTTGCAAGTTTCTCAGAGGACTCAACTAGAATTCTTCTAATGGATTCCTCACTGATGGATGGCAGGACGTCTCCCTGCCTTCACAGACTACCTGGGGAAAAGGAACAGGTTGCAGGAGTCAAGCACTGTCTGGGAGTCAATCCATCTATGACCCCACTGGCTGGAGAGAGAAGAGGCAACAGTGATGACCAGGAAGCCCCAAAAGGTGTGTCTGAGATCTGGCTACACCGGGCAATGACAACGCACGAGTCTGTTATGGCACTGATGGGCGGGGCGTGCCGGGCCAGCGGGGTTGCCTGGCGGCCAACTGCGCGGAGCTGTCACCAAGGCCCAGGATACGAGTGAAATGGGAGCGGATCATGGAAGGCTTGAAGGCAGGAGAGGGCTCCTCCCCTTCTTGGAACACAATGGTGACGATGTCGTTCCCGATGTGGCGCTTCCTTTCCACCTAGAGGTGAGCACAGATAAGGTAGGTCACTGAGAAGGTCGCTTGAACGCAACACAGAGTCACAAAACTAACACAGGACGAGCAGCCACGAAGACCAGAGCCCAGAAGTCAGGCGTCTTTGACCTCTTGCCTCCCGCATCTTACCAGCCGTCTCGGGCTCTGCCGTGACCCCTCCCTGCCTGATCCCCTCCTGTCTGTCTTCTGCACAAGCCCCTCCCTCCCACTGCACTTTTCTGACCATGCTCATCTTCTCCCGCCGCCTCCTCAGCCTGGCACTCCAGGCCCCCAAACAAGAGGCCTTACATCAGAATTCCCCAGAGTGTATTTTTAGAAATGCCTGAGTCTGCAGCGTAGACCTGGTGCCCTACCCATCTGACCCCAGCTGTCCTTTCCAAAATGACCTCCTAGGTGCGTGGTGAGCAAGTGTTTTCCATAAAGGGCCACATAGTAAACATTTTCAGTTTTGTAGATGCATCGTTTCCGCAACCAGCTGTTGCAGCTCTGCTGTTGGGGTTCAGAAGACGCCAGGGCCACAGGCGAGTGGGCGTGGCTGTGTTCTGGGAAGAATTTACCAGAGCGTGGATCCGGCCCACTGGGCCTGGGTATTGAAGAAAGGTCTGGCTGGAGGTGTAATTTGGGGTGTCACTGCATGGAAGAGCTATTCACAGCCAAGGAGTGAATGGGCACAGGGAAGAGAAGAGGGTCGAGAACTGAGCCCGGGGCGTGGCAATGCATGAAATGCACCCACGACCCAGAGCCAGTTCCCAGCAGAGCTGGGGTCCGGGAGACCAGAGGGAGTCAGTGGGCGGGACACCACGGGGCGTTAGGGAGAAGGTGAGGCCCAGAGAGGCAACACCTATGCTCCTCCCGTGCCCCCGCTGCGGTTTGGCATGGGCACAGAGGGAGGGGACTGCAATACCAGGACCTGCAAAATCTTTGTGAAACTTTGTTTCTTTGCATCAGATTTGGGATGGGGCTCAGACTGCTCTGTCGGTATTCTAGATGTCAAAGAGCCACCGAGACTTTATGGGCCAGGCCAGTCTCTGACTTTCTGCCTGTTACCTGGGCCCCCAGGGGTCCTCGAGAGGCGCAGAGGGAAGCTCGCAGTCCTCTGCCCTCCCAGGATGAGACGCGCTATCATCCGCCTTCCTTTCCTCTCTTCCCACCTGCAGCATCTTCCTGGCAATAGTGGCAAATGCACAGTTTTGATTTTCTTCAGATCTACGGATCCTGAGTGGAGGACCCAGGCCCTGCCCAGGAGCCCGGTGGGATGCTGAAGACAGCAGGGTCCACTCAGGAATATTCCGGTGCCCCTGGTGAGTGCCGTTTTGCCCTAACATACTGACAGCCCCCTCACAAGGCTCATCTTGGATGTGCCGGCTCATCCAGCCTTCCTGCCTCTCTGCTCAGGCCCTTCTGTCACCGGTCTCGGTGGGCAAGGTCAGTGAAGAAACAGGGCTGAAAAGGTGGGGGCTGGGTGAGGAGCAGGACTGTAATACATTTCAATGGCAGTTTGAGACATCACTACTGAGATGCAGGAGGTCAATGCGACTTAGGGTGATTTGGGAGGACAGCATGGTCTCTCTTCTGCCCATGACCCTGAGATGCCAAGAGCCTCAGCCCCTGAGAGGTGCAGCCCAGCAGCAGCGTGCAGGCCCCTCAGACACGCAAAGGGGGAGGCCTTGTGGGTAGTGACTCTTGGCCACTGAGGCCGTCTTCCTGGGCCCAGGCTCTTCCCGCCTCTCCTGTCCCTTCCCAGACTTAGCCTCCTCGGGCCAGAATGGGCTAAACGGCTCCGGTGGGTCTGCTCTGACTGCAAGGCCATGCGCCAGCTCCTCTTCCCCGCCCCAACCACCCCACAGAACTCACTCTTCCCGCCCCTCCCCGCCACATCCCCAGAGCACCTTGGTGCCCGCGACTGCTACGCCACATGTCAGCCCCCTGATCTGCTGTGTGTCTGCCCCCTGCTGAAGTCTTATTAAAATAAAAACCACAAGTGCTCCCCCATCGCACTCTCTATATTTCTCACAGATCTTTGCTGTGCGTTCACGATTGGGATATTTATTCACATGGGTGCCTTTAATGTGTAAAAAACAGACACGATTCTGATGAAAAGTTAAATTAGCTCCTCCCCGACCCCATTCTTCAAATGCAGCAGCATGTGTCTTTGCACACTGGAATTCTTTTCTCCTGGAAAAGGCCGGTCCCGGGGTGAGGGAGGGGTATCTCAGCGTGCTTTCCCCAGCATGGCCCGGCCCAAGCAGACAGCGCCAGCCTCCTGTACGAATCCGGGAAACACTCTGGACCCACCTACTCTATGTCCCAGACCAGACACAGGTCCCACGGAGAGAAGGCACAGAGAAGAGGCCATGGTATGCACAGCAGTCTCTCAGGAGTCCATAAAACCTTGCACACACATGTGCAAACACACACATGTGCAAACACACACACTCACACACAGACACACATGTGCACCGTTACCTCTGACCCTTCATCCCCTTCCGGGGGTGGTGCCAGAGAGGACAGCTCTCCCTCGGGCTTGTTGCAAGTTCAGGTGGAGAGACGGTCAACAGCATCCCTAAACTGGAGCCTGACCTTGGGCTCACCTGCGGTCGCCTACAGGCTCTCACCCTGTGAAACTGTAAGGGTGCTTTCCGCACACTCGGGCCATGGGTTGGAGGCCTGCGTCCCCAGGCTGCCTGTGTTCGCACGTACCTGCTGTTTGTTCTCTTTGGAATACGGCAACATGGTGGAGACGTGAAACATGATCTCGTGCCCTTGGTATACAGTATAAACCGAATGGATCCCTGTGGTATCGTCTGCAAAACAGAAGCACACACTGAGTGGGCACAGAGCATTCTGGGACCAGAAGGAGGGGGTCTCTGTGCAGACAACGGGGACACAGCACACAATCGGTATAGCCCCAGAGATCATCATCCCCCTGTGGGGAAGCAACGGCCAGGGTCCTGCCCACGCGGAGGGCCTGTGCTCAGTCTCAGCTCGTGTGCTGTTTGAGGCCTGCCCCGCCCCTCAGAGGGTGGACCCCCTAAGGAGTCTGGTTTAAAAAGGCCAGTGTGCTGCGTGTCCTTGCCTTCCACTTACTGCTGGTGTCCGGGGCAACATTAACACAGGCTGACGGCAGACAGTGGTCATGCCCGAGAACAAGAGGGCTGTAGTGCTGGCGGAGCTGCCTAGAACTGGCCAGCCCTGGGTTCAAGTTCTCGTGAACTACGTCCCTTTCCACAAGTCCACCTTGCTTTTCTCTGAACCCGTTTCCTCCTTTGAAAATGGGGATAAAAATAGTACAAAGCTCCTGGGGATGTCGACCAGATCCTGCCCGTGAAGTGCTTAGCAGAGTGCCTGGCCACAGCAAGGACCAGCTGGATGGCAGCCGTGGCCGTGACCAGAAGGGGCTGAGGGCTGGCACTGGGGAGACGAGTGGCGGGCGTTCCCGGACTCCCCATGGCCTGCAAGGCTTGTGGGGTGAAGGCGGGCCTGACGCCTGGGGCCAGAGACTTCACCCCCCCAGCTGTCAGTTCAGTCGCTCACGTGCAGCGCAGGCCTCGCACCCTCCCTGACCTTCCCTATTCTGAAATGACACCAGCGTGGGCTGGGGGGCTGAGGCTCCCGGGGGTGAGGGGACCTGGATTTGAGGCCTGTCGAATCCAGGCCAAACGAGCTCTGCGTCACCTGCCTGGCTTACTTCAAGGACTGACTGATGAGAGCGGATGAAACTAGGAAAGCCGTGCAACTGGAAGACAGCCTAAGTGATTCCAAATCTAAATGTGTGGTCTTGTTTACCTTCACCCCTTTACCCACCCCCACCCCCACAGGGCTTCCCCTCAGATACTCCTGGTATCGCTGCTGGAGCCCTGACCCACCCCACTGCCCTTTCTCCTCTTTGTCCCCATGTTCCATCAGCCATGGGTAGAACATGCCGGTTCTCGACCTTTAAACCTGCTCTTGAACTGTCCACTCCCCACCCCTGGCAACGTGAGCTCTTCCTGACACCCTGCCCCCTCCCCACATCCCCCCCACCCCTGCTCTTCACACAGCAGCCAGTGTGTTCTGCTCAAAGGCTCATTCTGACCCACCACCCCCAACTTAAAATGCTTTTGTGATGCTGATAGCATTTAGAATACAATCCAGAATTGTTAATGTGATCTCAAGTCCCCGTGAGATCACCCTCCCTTTTCCTAGCTCCTCCTCTCTCTTGGCCGGACAGATATCCTCCTGGTTTCTAGAACATATCCTGCTCTTTCCTGCCTCAGGAACTGCGCAAACGTTCTCTGCACGGAATTCTCTGCTCCCCTCTAGACTTTCAAGCCATCCCCACTCGTCATTCCCCGGGGGGGAGCCCCCTCTGTCTAATGACTGGTCGAATGCCCCGGTGGCTCTCTGCTCTTCCTTCTGAGTCCCCCCAAGTTCGTAGGACTAAACCATCCGATACTTGTCTGCTCAGTGTCCGCGCTGTCCGCTGGACTACAAGCTCCTAGAAAGGCAGGCACCCTGCTGGTTCACCCACTGCTCTGTCTGCCCCTAGAGCCTCGCACGGTCCTGGCCCAAGGTCAAGGGTAAGAACTGATGGGCAGATGGTGACTGCCACACCTCGGGGCCATGAGGGCTGCTTAGTGGAGCAGAGCTCAATGGAGCCACCAAACATGAGCAGTGACCCCCACACCAGCCTAGGTATGAAGCTCTCACCCCCTCTTGACCTCCTCCCCTCAGCATGGGCATAAATGCAAACACAGATGAAGCTGATGACAAAAGTTATGCAAATTACAACAACAACACATCCAGAGGCAAGCTTACTTTTGGTGTCCAGACCGCCGCGGTAGCCTGTCCAGCCCTTTAGAGTGACTGTGTCACCCAGGAGGTTTAAAAACTTTTGAAAAGCATCACTTCCGGTTTCTGTAGGAAGAGGTAAAAGTGTGAAGACGGTAAGGTATCAACAAGTCCTCATTTTCTGACTGAAATCGCTTGGAAATGGACCAGGCTCTGCAGGTGTGTCGGTGGGAAGAGAATGGAGAAGTTGCACTTCCTTCTACGATCCCACACAGAAGGGCCCACGATTCCCAGGAACCCACTGACAGGAAACCGCAGAGTCAGACCACCCAACCTCCCCCGCTGCCAGGCTGGGGTCGCAGGTGTTTTGTATTTCAAGATGAAAACGTTATTACCATTTCCACAAATAATATACAAGTATTGAACATGAAAAGTGCAAATAAGAGGACAAGGACACCATTTTGTCATTTTGTAATTCTCCCAACCCTGAAAATCAGGGAGAAAATCCTTCCTCTGCTCCTGAGACCATGTAGAACCGGCTTCTTCAAATCCTGTGTAATTTTCCAGTGAGACTGACTCTCTGGGACCAGGGCCTGGTACGGTTACGTGACTGATATTTATGAAATGAACGACACTGGGCGATATCTGCCCTACAAAATTTACCCCACAAGCCCATAAAACTGCTGGCTGCTACTTTGTATTAGAGACTGCAACTCAACTGGCAAGTTCAGCTTGGACCGTGGAAACTGCGATGCGGCAGAAGAGGGTGTCCGTTAGCAGAAAGCGGGGGAGACACTCACCATTGCTGAACATCTCATCGTCGGTGAGCTGCCCGTCTTTGGCATAAAGAACCCCGAACTTGAAATTCACAGAGCCCTTACAACAGGACAAGAAAAGGTGGTGACTTTAATTCAGTCATCAGAGCACACACACAGCTAGGGGACGTGCTGGCGGTTATTTAGGGAAATGGCAATTCTGACCCACACGAAGGACAATCATTCCTCCGTTTTCGCACATTTTTACGGCCATGGATGAAACACTATGCGTTCATGTGAGCTAAGTCGTTTGGAATATCATTGCCAATGGCATCTGCAGGGTGCCAGGTCCACTCCGAGGCCCAACAGAGCTCAAGGTGAACAGCCCACAGGACCCACAGGACTGGCACCATCTCCGATCATCGCCCCATCAGCAGTGGCGCAGACTCAAAAACTCCACACAGCAATCTTAGGCTGAAACCTGTGGACTCTTTTAGAAATAGAAATGGGAACTGCAGGTGATTTATTTGAAAAGCTCACTTCCTCCAATTGCTCAAGACGCTTAACCTCAAGCAGTGACAGAACAGATGTGGGGCGGGGAGGCAATCGAGAAGTAGCTGGTACAAATATTCACGATGCTCCACTTTCACCACTGGGTTAAAACTGGCTCCTGCAGGAACGATGATGCCCAATGTAAGGTAACAGCTTCTATAGAAGATGCTGAAATGGGATCGGAGAGCCCTGTGTATTCTTAATAGCTTTTTCTTAAGCCAAGTCGTGGGTTTACAGGTCTTCATTATATTATTCTCAGTACTTTTAAAAACTTTCTTCAACTATTTCATAAGAAAGTAAAATGTGAGTTTGGAAGAAAACCAACCTTGACCAGGCTGTTAGACCCACCCCTAGCTGGGGGAATTCTCCATGGTCAGCTAAGGGGCAGGCAAGGGACAGGGGTGTTTAAAACACTGGCCGGGGGCGGGGGCAGGAGGTGAAGGCAGAACGGCCAGGTTGCGGGACCGCTGGGTCCCGCGGCCCCACGGCTCTGAGAAGCAAGGGTCTCTGGCATTTTTCTGTTCCCAGCTCAAGTGAGGGACAGAGGCATAGATTTTTTTTAAATCCTCACTTGAGGGCATGCTTATTGACTTTAGAGATAGGGAAAGGGCAGCAGAAAAGAAGGAGAGAAACATTGATTGGTTGCCTCTTCTACGTGCCCTGACCAGGAACCGAATCTGCAACCCAGGCATGTGCCCTGACTGGGAATTGAACTGGCAACCTTTTGGTCTACGGTGCAATGCCCAATCCACGGAGACACACTGGCCGGGCCATAGTAGTTCATATCTGTGATTCTCCATGTAGAGCAGGGACGAGGGCAGTCTGCCTCTGGAGCTCCTCCTCAGCTCCCTGTCTGCTTGCGCTTTCCCATCATGCGGGGCTCAGCTCAAAGGTCCATTTCCAGAGAGGCCTTCCCTGACCTCCCGGAATAAAGCGTTAGGGCGATCTGGGAGGCCTCTCTGATCAGGAGCCTAACCCAGTAAGGGTGTGGCCCGGCCACACGGGCTCGGGCAGGCCACGATGAGGCTGCCGGGCTTGCCTTTGAGTGGGCCGGAAAACCCCTGGAGTTGTGAGTGCAGGGATGGCTTGATCTCACATATTTTAAAAGGACCACTGGGACACAGTATGAAGACTAGAACAGAGGTGAGAGTGGGAACAGGGAGACATTGCAGAGTCCAGGCCGGAGAGGACGGCAGTGTTGTCCAGGGGCACGAACTTGCGTGGCCGTAGGGGGCGCGCTGAGAAAAGCTTGACTTAGGGATGTGTTTTGAAGCAGTGTCAGTAGGACGTGCTGATGGATTAGACACAGGGTGTGAGGGAGAGAGGGGTTGGATTGTCCAAGGTTGGCCTGAGAACTGGACGAGTGATACCTTCCTTTACTGAGGGGTCTGGCTGGTATGCACAAATGATAAGTAATGCACTCCAAATGCCTATGTACAGTATTGCAGTTATTTCCCTGCTTGCTATGTACTTAGAAAACCTCATACATTTTTTAAGTGGGGCAACGGGGACTGGACACGCACAGATAAATGTGGCCTTCTGTAAACCAAGTGTGTAGGAAGTACACACACCCTATTTTTAATGAAAATTGAAACCTATTACCCACAGTGATTGTGAGGTTAAAATAGGACCATTTCCAAGCAGATTTAAGTAGCTTGATTGTTTTTATATCGCGGCAGCCAGCTGCACAGAAATTCTGAACCACACCTTGGCAAACCACGTCCATAAACAGACCCCTCTGTGTGGGTCTGTGTGGGGTGGGGGTAGAGTGGTCTGGCTGAGAGGAAGGGGGGAAGCTTGTTCATAAAAACGGAGGCAGGGTGCAGAGGGACAGAGAGTGCATCACGTTACTCACCTCCTGTTCTTCCAGAACCAGCAGGTCCTGTCAAACAAAGTTTGAAAAGTCACGGCCATGCTTAACAGGGATCATTTTATTCTGACTCTCTATGAAAGCCACGCTGTAATCTACTGGCGCTTGCACCGCTCCCCCCACCCTCTCAGAAGTGCTTTTAAAATTCAAATACAGCTCTACAGCTTTTTGTAAAATGCCTGGTCATTTCAGAACGTCCTATTAGACCACGATGACCCGGAGACAAAGAGGGTGCCCAGCAGCAGGACCAGACACAGACACAGGGTTTCTCTAGCCATTTAGAGCTGACTTATCACACGCTGCTTCTGGGAGGATTCTGGTCAAGAAAGACATTCATAGAATGTAGCGGCCAGAAACAGATAAATAACATTTCAAAATAGCACCTGCCACTTTCCCGCTTGGCAGAAAGATGCCTTCTTTTCAATGCAATCGGCTTATTTTCTGTTCACTTTTTGGAGCCAGGGATTTGCAAGGACTCTTTCACCTAAACCCAAAGCCTGTGGCCCACGGCTTCCTAAGAGAAGTCCACAGAGACCTGACGACTGGCGTGAAACCACTGCTGGTGCATTGCACACTCGCGTGTACACACACACACACACACACACACACACAGGATGGGGAAAGCTCAGGAACAGTTACTTGCTAAGGAAAAGAAAGTCAAAACACGCAGGTGAGAACAGCATGCAAGTCTTGCTACTTGTCCTGTTACTTTGTGGAGAGAGAGCAGGGGAGGGGACTGCGCAGAGATGAGTGACCTCAGCAGCGAGTTGCACGCAGAGGTGTCAGAGGGGGCTCTGGGGGTTCTGGGGCCTGGTGTCTGGGGTCACCATAGTCCCCAAGGAGAAAAGGGCCAGGCAAAATAACCCACACACACGAAGGAAAGAAGGCACACTGGAACTGGCGTTTTTAAGTATGCTGTGGAAAATGCTTATCCGCATGGCAGAGTTGACCTTTGCTTAAAGTAGAACCTCACACACCTGCTTTTGCCTCAGTTCCTTTTGGCATTGAGTCAGGGTACAAATAATATTTTAGCCACTAAACCAAGACAAAACCTATGGGAATTCACAATGCTGTATGTTTGGGGTGAGCTAAATTGAGAACCAATAGCTGTGTTTCACAATCTAACTACTTTGAAGGTTTCCAAGCCAAGACGGCTCTCTGCCCCATCTACTCCTCCCGCTGCCTGAGTTATTCCCAGGATGGCAGCTGCGGGGGAGGCGCTCCTCTGCTGAGAGACTCTCCCGGCCCCGGACCCCCGGATGGAACCCCAACCTGCCTCTCCAGCCCCTCCCGGTCACCTGTCCTGACGTCCCTGTCACGTAGCTGGCATGCTACTAGAAATGGCCATGTTTCTATGCTTCATGGGGAGAGTCCCAAAGCTGAATTGATTGCAACTGCAAGATGAAAGTGCTGTTGACATCTTTTTGAGGGGCCATCACCTAGATGAATGACTCAGGTGTTTTTCTCCCAACGCACGTTGTTCTAACAGTCTCGTCCCAAGGAACAGGATGGCTTCCTGGCCAGTCTCTGTCCTCTGTGATACCCAGCACAGCCTTCTACCTGAGTTACGAGCTCAATAAGCACACTGTGTATTTTATTAATGATAAAAATGCCCTCACATTCCGCATAATTAGGCTGATAAGGTCCCTCTGAACACACACTTTTTGGCTCATGGAGGGAGGACCCTCAGCATCCCTCATGGAGGGTTTGAAGAATACAGACTCCTGGCCTGCACCTCGGACCCAGCACCCCAGAACCTCGAGTGCGACTTCTGGCATGACACTGTTTTTGAAGCTCCGTAGGCGACGCTGGTCTGTACCCGTGGCTAAGGGTCACGGATGACATCGGTTCTTATCTAACACTGACCCAATGGACAAGGTTACGAAGAATAAAGTTTCGTTACCTTCTGTATCTCAGGATGAAAAATTTCCCTGGGGCCCTTCTCGAATTTGTCCAGATCCATGGCACTGCAATCGAACAGACAGAGTGAGGCGCAGGGCGGTAGAAACTCCGGGACCATGGGGCAAGTCTCGGGTCTTGACAGAAGCCAAACGCTATCTCCTGGAAAATTACGGAGGGGCCTGGCCCATGGGAGACACGACTGACAGAGGAGGAGTCCACACGTGGCTCCGTGAGCACAGGGCAGTGCTTTCAGTGCGTGCCTGCCCCCGACTGGACTTGCAGGATGTGACCACACTCAGGTCGGGGAGGGAGGGCGGAACTGGGTGTGTCTGCTCCAGGCAGCCTTCACTGGTCTTCTCCAGTCTTACTCTTATTTCCTACAACAGCGATTCACTGACGTGTACGGAGCAGTTAATGACAAAATGAAATGTAATTAAGGTGACCTGATGATATATATCTTTCTTCTGCTGGTCAGTCCTCTGCCACTTAGGGCAAAAGACTGTCTGTCCTTAACAAGGTTGTTCTTTGTTCTACTTAGGACAAGCAATGGGACTTTCCTTTAGCCTAATCCCTGAGCGGAAGCCCAGGGAAATGGAACTGGATGGTCTCTCAGGCCCCGATGTTTGTAAGTGAACGATAAAAATAACAGCGCGTCTTAGTACTTACTCACTCCAGGCACCCTCATTTAGTCTGTGGGAGGCGAGCACTATTTTATCCCCATTCTAAAGATCAGGAGATTGAGGCTCCGTCCAGGATAACAAAGCTGTTAGGTAGTAGGGTCAACATTTGAACTCGGGCTTAGCTTATGCAATACCATAGTATTTATATTTTAATTTCCTCTTAAGTTTCCAAGTTGATGATTGTAACAAATGAAGATAAACTCTTTTCTTCAACTGGCAGAAACTGTAGCAGTTTTAATTTTTCACATCTGTGAAAGATGTGAGAAATTCTCCATCTCTTGGCGAAGGTGGCCCTGGCTGTGAGAGGTGGGCTGAGAGGCGAGGGCCCTACTCAGATAACTAACTGAGATCGTAGCTGCATGAAATCCCTTGTCTTTGAATATAAAGAAGAGAGGAGCTGGGGGAACTTCTTTTTAGGGAAAGAAGAAGAAAAAGATTCACAACAATCTTAAGCTACTATAATTCAAAGCGTCCCTTTGAAAGCAAGCTACCATCTAGAAACACCAACATTCTTCCGTGCTCAGCAAACAGGCTAACCTCCCCACAGCGCTTTCCGAGCCTGGGCTTCAGACTGAGGAGGGAACACCAGAGGCCCAGGGCGGAGGAGGCGGGCTGTAGTTTGGAGACCAAATCAGGCTTCACAATGAGATAGAAAACTTTTTGCTTTTTAACTCAGTGCCCTTTAGCCAGCCAGATACAATCCTAGCTGCCAGAGTCAGGTGTGTCACTAAGGAACCCTCTGGCATCTGGGAGTTGCAGTTGGGAACACTGGCAAACACCATTCCCTCCCACCACCTGGTCCGCAGCTGAAGGAAGAGTGAGTCGGCCTGGGATAAGCTTGCACTTCCCATGATAGGACGGCAGGTCCACAGCCACGCCCTGGAGTCCCTGAGCCTGAGTTTCAGGCCCAGCTCCCTGGTTCGCAGAGACCAAGGCCAATCCCTCCACCTCCTCCTGGGTGGAGTGGGGATAACAACGGACCTGCTCTGCGGAGCTGGTTCGAAGACTCACTGAGAGAAGGCCTGCCAAGTACTTAGCGCAGCGCCTGACAAACAGAAGCTGCTGTTCCTGTGCTGGGATATAGTAGCTGGTGACAAAGTGACAGGCCTGCTCTGAGAGAGGGCATTCACAGGGGAGACTGCCACCCCACACGGGAGGAACCCGGAAGGGGGGGGAAAGGTGGGTGTGTGAGAGGCAGCTGGGCGTGGAACAGCCATGTGCTCAGCTCACTTGACTCTCTTGGGTGAAGAATAAGCACATTCTTCCCTGAGAAGCATTTGCTGATATAATTTCTATTTCAAAGCAGAAAATGAAAGGAAACACTATTTCCTGATTTTTTTTTTTTTTTACAAAACCAAAGCACCTGCATGCATTCAAAGAAAAAGGAGGCAGGCGACTATGGCCTTCCCAAGATGCTGAAGGGCAACACTCAACATCAGCCAGACCTGGATGAGGCCCCAGCTCACCATGCCCTCGAGGTGTGACCCTGGCTGGCTCCCGAGCCTCCATTTCCTCATCTATGAATGGGGACAATGATGGTACCTGCCTCATAGGGCGGCTGTGTAGGTAACATGAGCTAATGCCTGTCGAGTGCTTAGCACACGGCCAAGGTTTGAGAGGACAGAAAGCTAACAGAATGATCACTGCAAAAAACACTTACTGGGGCTCCTGGTGTGGGCTTTCTGTTCATTCGTACTCACCTTAAGATGGACTTCACGGAGAGAGTTTTGGTAGGACTGTAGGGAAGGCATATTTTCTGGGTACCCTGGAAAGTCAAAACACCCCATCAGTGTGCAGTCTGGCCATTCCACCTCTGAGAGGGCCTTCCCTCATCATTTCAAAGAAACCCACACCCAGCCTTTCTCATTTTTTTTCAGGGGGCATGCACATGAATAAACACATTCTATGTTGGGAAAATCTTGCTCAGGCTTGACTGCATCTCCCCCCCCCCCCCCCCCCCNCCCCCCCCCCCCCCCCCCCCCATTGGTGACGGATCTCGGCACGGCGGTGTTGTTCAACGTTGGCATGGACAGCTCCCCAGGGCGGCAGGTGCTGCGCCGAGCAGACGGGTCATTTGGACCAGATGAGAAGGGGGTTGTGTCTCTGAGCCAGGAGTCAGATCGGCCTCAAAGATTATAAGAAGAAAACAGCCTCCATGTGCTCAACAGGACCCAAACGTGAAGCTCCAGGTCAGATATGTTGAACCAGAAATCACCTGACGCTTCCGAACAGGTGTGTGTAAGGCGCACTTCTACCTGTGTCTGCGTTTACTTTTTGGAAGTCTGTCTCCTCCTCTCTAAATGAATACTCGCTGTGACTAGCTCATAGAAAGTACTCAGTGAATACTGGTCAAATGAAAGGGAATGAACGAAGAATCCACATAGCTTGAATAGAAGAAAAATATAAACAGTCAATTCCATGAGCCCTGGGCTTCACTGCCCTGAAGGCAGTTCCTGAAGATGTCACCATCCACTAGGCAGTGGCTGGATCTTCTCTCTCTGCTCCATATACTCACCCTCAATATGCCCCTGGCTTTTCTGTAAAGCTACGTTTGCAATGTATGTTGGGAAGAAAAGGTAGACAAGGTATGGGTGGAGCAAGAGGTCAGGTTTAAGACCCTCTTCTAGATGGAGGGCATCGGACACAGGCAGCCACACTATGGGGTCGGCTGGGGCCGGTAAAAAAGCAAGACCATAGGCTTCTGGCCAAGATGGAGGCGTGGGTAGGTACACTTTGCTTCCTCACACACCCAAAAGAAGGATAACAAACCAATTTAAAAACAAAAAATAATCAGAACAGCCAGAAAACCAAACTGTACGGAAGTCCAACAACCAAGGAGTTAAAGAAGAATCACTCATGTAGACTGGTAGGAGGGGCGGGGACGGGCAGCTGGGGCGGAGAGACGCGTGCTGAGGTGAGGGCTGGTGGGCTGGGTGGTCCCACATTCATGTGCAGATAGACAGGGACAACTGGGGAGCCAGACAGACCGTACAACCTAGGGTTCCAGTGGCAGAAAAGAAAGCTTCAAAACCTCTGGCTTAAAAACCTGTGGGGGCTGCGGTGGTGGCAGAAACGCCCATTCTCACAGGAGAGTCTGTTGGAGGGGCCCACGTACACAATCCCACCCACCTGGGAATCAGCACCAGAAGAGTGCAAGTCACTTGTGGGTAGTGGGGGAAGTGACTGAAAGCAGGGTGGGAGCTGAGCAGATGGCACTGTTCCCTCTCAGGCCCCTCGCCCACATACAGAGCCACAATGCAGCAAGAGGGTTGCCTCGTCCTGGTGAATACCCACAGCTCTGCTCTTTACTACATAACAGGTGTGCCAAGACAGAGAAATATGGCCCAAATGAAAGAACAGATAAAAACTCCAGAAAAAGAACTAAGCAACAAGGAGATAGCCAATCTATCAGATGCAGAGTTCAAAACACTTGTAATCAGGAGGCTCACAGAAATAGTTCAGTATGGTTGCAAAATAGTGGGAGAAGTAAAGGCTATGCAAAGTAAAATAAAGGCAAATGTACAGGGAACCAAGAGTGAAGGGAAGGAAACTGGGACTCAAATCAATAATTTGAACCAGGAGGAAGAAATAATCATTCAACCAGAACAGAATGAAGAGAAAAGAATTCCAAAAAATGAGAAGAGGCTTAGGAACCTCTAGGACAACTTTAAATGTTCAAACATCCGAATCATAGGGGTGCCAGAAGGAGAAGAGGAAGAGCAAGAAGTTGAAAACTTATTTGAAAAAATAATGAAAGAAAACTTCCCGAAGCTGGTGAAGGAAATAGACATACAAGTCCAGGAAGCTCAGAGAGTCCCAAGGAAGTACACACCAAGGCACATCATAATTACATTTCCCAAGATTAAAGATAAGAAGAGAATCTTCAAAGCAGCAAGAGAAAAGGAGACAGTAATCTACAAAGGAGTTCCCACAAGACTATCAGCTGATTTCTCAAAAGAAACCTTGTAGGCAGGAAGGGTCTGGAAAGAAGTATTCCAAGTCATGAAAGACAAGGACCTACATCCAAGATTGCTCTCACCAGCAAAGCTTTCGTTTAGAATGGAAGGGCAGATAAAGTGCTTTTCAGATAAGGTCAAGTTAAAGGAGTTCATCATCACCAAGCCCTTATTATAAGAAATGTTAAAGGGACTTATCTAAGAAAAAGAAGATCAAAACTTTGAAAAGTAAAATGACAACTCAGAACTATCAACAACTGAACCTAAAAAAAACAAAAACAAACCAATTAAACTAGAACAGGAACAGAATCACAGAAATGGAGCTCACATCAAGGGTTATCAGTGGGGAGGGGGAGGGCTAAATGGGGGATAAAAAAGAATGGGGGTTAAAAGTATAAACGGTAGGTACAAAACAGACGGGGAAGTTAAGAATGGCATAGGGAATGGAGAAAGCAAAGAGCTTATATGTAGGACCCATGGACATGAACTAAGGGCAGGGAATGCTGGAGGGAAGGAGGGAAGGAGGGTACGGGGTGGAGGGGGAGAAAGGGAAGAAAAAATGGGACAACTCTAATAGCTTAATCAATAAATATACGCTTAAAGGAACAAAAGCAAGGCCACAGAAACAACTCAGATTTCAATGAGTGGGTTATATGGAATTTGAAAATGCATATTTCTATCATAATATCCCTTTATATTTGGAAAACATTTTTAAATATTTTAAATCTCTGTAATGCAATCTACAGCCCCCCCAACCTAATGTCCCCGGCTAGCAGAGAGCCAACCAGCCCTCCCTCCCCGTCTTCTCGCTGTCGCAGCTGTCCAGCGTCGCGCAGGTAGAGATGCTTCGCAGTCCGATGTTTTCCAGTGGAACCAACAAATGCAGAGACAGAGGCAAGTCCATGTCCACATCGGACAACACAAAGCACAGTGAGGACACACGTGTACCGCAGCCACTGGCCCAGCACACAGCCCCTGTGTGAGTGTGTGTGAACAGGTGCTAGATTTTGGTCCTCTTCTTCTTCACCTGCTACAGTGCCGTGATGGCGTTTCTGTAAGTCTGAATCATCAAAAGGAAAAAACCCTCGTCTCTGTGTTTAGAAGAAACACGGCTGAGATAATCCAGACTGCTTCGAGCAGGGTTCCCGACTCTGACAATTTCTCTGTTTCCGTAACAGAATGTGAGCTCGCGTGGGTGGGGGTGGTGAGTCATCTACTTCTTTGGTTTTCCACGGCCTCCAGCTCGAGGGCTGGGCCGAAAGGGGCTTAAACACTGACCCCCGTGCCAACGCTCTGCTCTGATTTCTCCGCGCCTCTCTGCCCTGCCGCACTACCTGTCACTAGCACACGACCGGGCCCAGGTGGGAGCTCTGGATGAAGGCACTGGCAGTTCTCAGTGAGGGGGACAAACACTGTGCCCATCCTGGGCTGTGGCCCTCACGGTGGTCCAGGGGTCTACATCCCTGACACCTCCTGACTTCTCCAATTCCAGCTCACCTCGTTTGTCTTATGTCAGTGGTTCCTTCTGTCCCCCAGCCCTGCCCCATTTTCTAAGGGGCAGGTTCCCCTTCATCCTGCAGGTCTCTCTAAATGTTGCCTCCTCAGAAGGCGTCCCCTGCACTGTCTCCTCTTCAGCAGGTCTCCCTTGTCATCTTGTGACTTGGTTTCCTTCAGTGCGCTTGCTATAGCTCATGGCGCAATAGAGACAATGCCCTTGGAAACTGAGAAAAGAGCAAAAATGCCCCCTGCATTTGCTCCATTCTTTCTCCCCCAGCACCTGGCAACGTCTGGGTGAGGAGGTGGTGTGACTGTTACTCCTGAGGGAAGAAGAAGTGACATTGACAAGATGTGTTCCTGAAACACCGAGGAAGCGTGAAACCTCCCCCTTCCCACCTTGGGGGAAGGAAGGAAGAGGGGAGATAGGAAAGCTAAGGGTTGGACGCAGGGTGCATGCCTCCCCCATTCCGAGGGCAGGCCTTGAAGGGGTAGAGAGGACGCGGCAAACATATCACAGTAAGGTCCGGGGACACACAAGGACGTCTGGACGAGGGGCTCCCTCCCCAGCACGGCCTCCTGCAGGGGTCCGAAGGCCAGGCACAACCTGTCTGAACATGGGGAGGGGCAGTAACCCGGTAGCTCCAAGCAGGGACGGTCGGCAAGATTAGACACAGGAGCCTAAGACGGTGTCTAGAGCCAGAGACCTGGGATCAGGCCAGAGAGTTCGCAGTGCCCAGTGAGTTCACAACCAGGGGCAAATGGCAGGGACTACAGGTTTCCCAGAAAGCCAGAGGGGACAAGTCGCTTCTCCGTGGTTGCTAGTTCAGAGACCAAGGCCACTCCACAGTGGGAGCCAGAAGGAGCCCAGAGGCCCCGTGTGGACCCAGGTCCTCTGCTCCTGCCACCAGGGGCCCTCTCTCGCAGGCCCTCTTCCAGTCGCCCGAATACCTACTTCGAGAGGAGCGGTGAGGGGAAAGAACTCCAAAAGATGGATTATTTGTCCGAAAGAGACAGAGTAGGCCAAAGAGGATGTTTAAGCCAGAAGAGATCGGAACATTGTAACTAGCAAACATTAATAAGGGGGGCAGAGAAAGCAGCCCCTGGTGCAGAGGTGGTGGCTTTGGATGGAGGCGCGACTGCCTCCCCGAGGTGCACAATGAGGTGAGACTGTCATGGATGCGCTTCGGAGAAACTGACACTCAGTTCTCCAACATCGTCTTTTAAAAAACTGCTTTAAGAACAGCTACGTGGACGGCAAGACGGGCCCGACTGCGGGGGCCGGGAGAGAGGGCTAGTGCCGGAAGTTTCCTGCAGGACATAAGAAATTCACGAGTGAGACCTAACTCTCCGTTACATCAGGCGGTTACCTCAGACCTGCTCGGAAAAAGAAGAACCTTTTCGCCACATTACGTGGACGCTGGTGTAAACAGAGGCGACACCGCACCCAGGTCACGTGGTGACGAAACTCCAGGGGCGAGCCAGTTACTCACGGTTTTTCTCCAAAGAATTGCACGGTACTGAGGGACGCGCTGATTGTTTTGGTCCGAAAGGGTCACGGACAAGAAGAAGGGGCTCTTCTCTGCATCGTTTCCAATGTAGTTCTGATGGACTGGGGAAGAAGCAGGTTTAGAACAGTGAAAACGCACGTGGTCCTCCCGGCCCCTGGTGGCGTGGACCCTTCAGGTGGTGCCCGGCCCTTCGCACTCGGTCAGGGCCCAGTAACCCCAGACCCAGTGTGAAACGGAACCCGATCACTCCACCATTCACACACTCCCATTCCCCTGGCTGGTGACTGGTTCAGGAATGAATGTGTAGCCCAATTCTGGCCAATGAGACAGGAGCAGACATGTGTCAAGGGGGTTCTGGAAAGGCTTCCTCACTGTTGAAGATGGCCTCCTCTGAGCTCTGGCTGGTGGTGTGTAGGAGTGATGCCTGGAATTGCTGCAACCATCTTGCGACCCTGAGGAGGCCTGGCTTTGATGACATCACAGAGCCTCTGAACCCCCCAAGCCAGGAGCCTGCCCCCTCTCTGGATTTCTAATTGTACCCCTTACTGTTTGAACCAGATGAGGAAGCTGAAGGCATCTGACAGCCCCATCCCCCGCTAGGCATAACTGTGTTTTCCAGACATTTGGGAAGCTGACAACTTCCCACTTAGCTTAGTACAGTATCAGGTTTTTCTTTAAAAGATACCGTTTGGGTCTGATCACTCTCATTTTATAGCTCAAGCATCACACCTTCTACAAACGGATGTATTAGTCTGATAGGAAACATGTCTAACTCATTTCCAATCCTGCAGTAGTTAGTGATTGTCCTTCCACTTTTTCTGTCATGAATCCCTCCCGCCCCCTGCATTTCTGCCCTTCTGTCTATGTTCACGTGGACCCTTCACTTTGAACGTACATTGTTGTTCATGGCTGAGCTCCTGCCAGGCACCAGGCGTCAGGCTTACTGTTTCCCTGTGTATCTCACTGAAACATCTGCCCAAACCCACCAGCTGTGTGCCAGCAACAGCTCCGCTCTGCAGACAAGGAGACCCAGTCTCAGTGGAGCAGAGGGGAAGGAGCGTGAGGTCCTGTGGTTAACACCTTCGGAGCCAGGGTTCAGATCCTTCCCATGGTCTCCGCAAGGGCAGGGGGTCCTGGCTGCCTCTGCCAGTTCTGTGTGGGCCCCGGAGCCCACAGAACTATTTCTTTCCCTCACTGCCTTGGATTAAGTCTTCAAAACCCCCTGTAGATGAGGCACTTGCCTCACTAAGTCTAAAGTTGGTTTCCACCCTGCAAATTCTTCTTATGTCTCAAATCACTTATTCAGATCATCTAATACCCTTGAACTCCCCAGAGACAAAAATGACTGCCCCTCCCCCCCTCAAAAAGGAGGGAGAGAGAAAAAAACTCCTAGAGCTGAAACTCGGCTGAAGCTTCAAACCTACAAAGCTCACTGCCGACCTTGCGGTGAAATGCCCTGCCGTCCGTGCGCCCACACCAGGTAGTCTCACATCCAGGGCACCAGAAATGGCACCAACACTGACTTTCACTTCGAATGGCCTTCCTCCCCAACCACCACGATGGTGTAATTACCTTGTCCTAAAAAATACTTGAAGTACCATCTGGTGTGGTACTCTGGGTTCTCCAAGTGCACATCTGTTCTTCTCCAAGTGCCTGGCAGAGTGCTTGCATTCTGTAACGGAACAAAGTTGTGCAACTAAGAGGCTTATTCAGAAAGTAAAGAAGAAGCTGACAATGAACCCGAGGCCAGAGAACCAGAAAAGTCATTGTTAGAAGCAGGCAAAGAGGGCCGTGGCCACGTGTCGCCACTCGAACAGACACCCGTCTAAGCCCACATCACAGGGCATCCTGGGGCATGGAAACGGGACCGAGCGACGCAGGGAGTTCAGCTACTTCCAGCTAGAGTTTCAAGCCTCTCTCCTCTCTGGGCAGAAGATTCCACAATTCTATCTGGGAGCTGGCGCCCCCTAGAGACACGCCCCTGTCATCTGTAAGGCACATGTCACCTGGAATACATCTCAGCAGCCTCTTAGTCAAGTTCATATTCTTGTAGAATTTTAACAATTTACCGTAACGCAACTCAATTAACGTGACAAATACAGATCGTCATAACGGACAGTCTGAATCCTCTGCCCAAAGGTAGCCACTGCTCACGGTTCGGCCTGGCTCCTCCGTCTCTCCTACACGTGCGGCCACGTGTAACTTTGCCCAGTGGAACCACAGTGCATATCCAGTTTAAAACTCCACTGACACCTGCATGGCGCCACGCGTGGGAGACAGGTGTCTGGAACAGAGCTTTCTGATTCAGACGAGCCTCTAGTGATTTCCTAGATGTTTGTGGTCAGTTTCTTTATCATGTTGAAGAAGTTTCCTTCAAGTCCAAGGTTACAAAGAGGCTAGTCTTAGGAATAAATGTCAAATTTTACTGAAAGGTTTCTGGGGGCAACTATCGAGAGAATATGTAAAGTGGGGGATCTCAGTCATGTAGTGATTTCCCCACGAGCTCTCTTGTTGCTGAGTGTTTCTCAGACATCTGGAGGGCAGCCCACGAGGTCACGGTACTCGGGCTTCCTCTGACGGTGCCGGATGGAGCACACGGACGATGTGCCACGTTCGCCAGTGGGACAGAGCCGTAGGTTTCTTTTATGAATGGATCTCTGTCATGCTCTCGGGCTTATATTTCTTTATAAAGTGAACGGGGATGCTTTCTGTCTTTCTCATGGCTCTGGAAATACGGACACACAGTGAGTGGGCTCTATGTGCCAAGCACCAGGCCGGAGCATTAGCTCCACCGTATCTCCACCCACACGACCTGAGAGATTCAAGGTCACCCCTGACTTTCGGATGAAGAGTGAGGCTTAGTGAGTTTGTGTCTGTTGTCTCTGGTTGCGGAGGTAGTAAGTAGTGGAGCTGAAATGGAAATCAGTCCCAATTTCATAGGTTTATTTATTTACTTTTTTCATCTTAGCCCTTACATCATCTTCTGTGTCCTTTTTAATGTTCCTTCTTTTTAATCTATCAGGGAGTGAAAATATGGGTTAAAGTTTCTTAATATGAATGTGCTTTTACTGGCTTCCTTGCATTTCCAGCCATTGGCGCTTGATAGGTGTACTCGCACACAGAAGCCGCAATAGCAGGAAGATAGCGGGAGCCTCCGAGAGCCCTTCCCCAGCTCCGCCTCCTGGTAGCACCTTATCCCACTGCTTCATGTGCTCACCGCCCCCCCCCACATGCACACACACACACACATGCCCATAAACATGTGCGTGCATGCACACACTGAGGTTTTCCTCCATCATTTAAGACGACGGTGCATGAATAACAGCCCTTTACTCCCAAAGGCTCCAGTGTGTATTTCGCAGGAACAGAGATATCTTCTTGCACAACCGCCATACGGCTTTACCAACGGCTGTACATTCGACCCTGACACAGGCTTTAATCTGCTGTCCCCATTCCCATTTTGTCGGCCGACTCAGCTGTGTTGTTTAAAGCTTCCCCCCCTTCTGTACAGGCTCGTTCCATGCCATGTCTCTTCAGATTCCCTGAATCTGGAACATCCCCGCTGACTTCCTGTGTCTTATTACGCTGACATTTGTGAAGAATGTAGCACACTGACCACCCCCTTTTTCTTATAAAGCATTGCTCATTTGGGGTTTGCCCCCATGACTAGACTCAGGCTTCGCACACCCAGGCAGATACTACAAAGGTGACCGGTCCTTCTCGGCTTCTCCAGACATCCACCTGTTCCTTACTGGTGGCGCTAACGCTATATCATCTGTTCGAGATGTTGCCTCTTAGCTCTGACCTCTTGGTGTGACTCAGGAAGGGCGGGCAGTTGGATTTTGCTCCCTGTAGACTTTCTAGATGATTCATTATCAATAGCCATTCATTTACGACCATGAACCACGGCAGCTCTCCTGGCCCCAGTTCTTCCCACCATGCAGTGACGAGTGACCCCGGGAGCCTCCACCAAGCCACAGGCACCAGCTGGCCAGACACAGCGGAGAGGACCCACAGTGGTTGGGACCACAGTCCCAAGGCCCTAGATCTGCAGAAGCACCGGCAGAACCTGGAGAGGGGACTCTTGAACCACCAGCACACTCAAGCCTTTCAAGCCTCCGGCACTGGCCCGGCACAGAGAGCCTTGTCTGAGGCAGCAGCGGCCCCCGGCTCAGCTCAGGGCTTCTACAGTTGCATAAGCGTGCGCCCTGGGACCGCTCTAGACTGCCTCAGGCTTTTTGCGGGCAGGGCCCTAGGACCTGCACGTCTAACTAGCACCCAGGTGGTTCTGATGTACACTGAGCTCTGAGAATCACTGCTCTGTACCGGGGCTCCGGTAAATCCAGGGAGGACATAAACTTGGATGGGGCCACAAAAAAAAAATCTTTAGCCCTGGCTGGTATAGCTCAGTGGATTGAGCATAGGCCTGTGAACCAAAGGATCATGGTTCGATTCCCAGTCAGGGCACATGCCTGGGTTGCAGGCCAGTTCCCTGCAGGGGTCAATTCCCAGCAGGGGACACACAAGAAGCAACCATACATTGATATTTCTCTCCCTCTCTCCTTCCCTTTCCTTCTAAAGATAAATAAATAAAATCTAAAAAATAAATAAACAAAATTATTTTAAAAAATCTATTTCCCCCCAACTTCTAATAAGATTTAGTATTTCATTCAATTATGAACATATGCAAAAACCTATAATAGAATAAAGCTATGATGACCACGTCATAAAAAGTCACAAATGTTTTCAGAACTCATGATAGCGACAGCAGATTATCTTAAAGTACGGTTTACACTCTTCACTGTTCAAAATTATAAGGGCTATGAAACTTGCTGCTAGTTTTATTATTTCATGCATTAATTTAAAAAGTGTGCATATTACAGTATCATATATTGGGTTTTAAAAATCATTTTGATAACTTCCATTTTTAAGATGTTAAAAATTATTATTGTCATTCCATACAGTTGTCCCTCTTCCTTCCCCCTTGCCCTCCTCTGCCCAGCCCTCCCCCACTCCCACGGTCGGTCCCCACACCGCTGTCCATGTCCACGGGACACGCACACATTTTGTGACTGACTCCTTCCCTTCTCTTTGGTAACTATTTCAATACATCCGATTTCCTCTGTGATCCCAGGTATTTTTGTCTCGTGTATTTGAAAACATGATTCTAAGAAGTCTACAGGCTTCACAGACTGCCAAGGGGGTTCAAGGGCATAGAAATGACCCCGATTCTAGACTTTCTGCAGTCGCCCCCCCCCCCCCCCCNCCCCCCCCCCCCCCCCCCCCCCCGACACACACACACACAGAGGTGTGAACTGCCAGCTGAGAAGCAGAACGAGGCAGCAGCTCCGAGTGACCGATGGCACTCTGGCCAGTGGCCTGTACGTCCGCCCAACCAGGGGTTCTTTTTTTAATGATCAAAAAGGTGCCTGTTTAACTTTTACCTTTACTGAATACTTACTAAATCGGGAAAAAGCCCAACACCAAAAAAGCTGTGAGTCTCACAGAGCAAGGTACTTCCTGGCCCTTGTTAAAAGCACATGACGAGGTGCTAAGACAAGAATATACACAGGAACCAACAACAGAAATGGAAACTAAGCAAAAAAAAAAGAAAGAAAGAAAGAAAGAAAGAAAGAGAAAAAGACCCTCCCTCTTCCTAGGACCCCAGAGGAATGCTTCTAAAAATGACTTCCAACTCCTGACGGCTGCAGTAGAATTGGGCAGTCAAGGGCACCGACCTGAAGGGTATGTTCTAGAGGAAGAAGAAGAATTTTCCTTCCACCCTCTGAGTTCTTCTGGCTGGTCTAATAATTAAATTAGCAAGCGATGGATGAACAGGAGGAACTAGTCAAATGCATCACATATGTACCCACGGAGGTTCTGTAAGACTAGGGGACCTGAGGGCAAGTGGGCAGCTGAGGCTTATATGCCGTTTTTCTGTCCTCGCCCAAGGATGTGCCTATTGATTTCAGTGAGTGGGGGAGGGAGGGAGAGAAACATCGATGTGAAAGAGATACATTGATCTCATACACGCCCCCACCAGGGACTGGACCCTCAACCCAGACACGCATGCACCCTGACCAGGAATCAAACCTATGACCTGAGGTTCACTGATGATGCTCCAACCAAGCACCAGCCAGGACGGACTCGCTGTCTGGAGCTAAGGAGACAGAGAAGGTAGTGACTTGGACTCACAGGAAGGGAGGTGACCACAGGCAGATGAGAGAGTGCCATTGAGAGAACGACCCCCACGGGCCCCCCAGAAACGACAGGACACAGAAGGCAAGCTAGCAGACCCACTGGCCAGGCCCTTCCCTGCCTGCCCCTCCCAGGAGCAGGCTTTTCTAACTGAATTCCTCCAGGCAGGTATGAGGGGAGTAAAAAGCTCTTCTTGAGTCTTTCATTTTCTTAAAAATAGCCAGCTGAAAACAATCAATGCCCCCAGAAGGGCATGTTTTGGGGTGGCTAAGCTCTGTTCCCCCTAAACAGCTACATAATTAAAAAATGTGTGTGAATCACCAGCACCTGGCACCCCAGAAGACGCCTCCATTCATTGTCCTATCAATACCCGACGACGATCCTACAGGTGCCACCCGCCGCGCCGACTCCTGTACCAGGGACTTGTCTGCTTTACCCACTCTCGCATGGCACGGAATCAAGTCATCCGTGTGCGTTCATGGAGCCGGGCTTCTTGTCCTTCAATGTCACATCTTCGGCCCTCACCCACGTTACTGGTCCTCCCCATGGCCATGTTGCAGTCATGGTGTGGACACTGCACGTTACAGGCTGACTCTGCAGCTGGTGGACGAATGGGTTCTTACAGTTTGTGGTCACGACAAAAGAAGCCACTCCAAACATTCTCAGGTCTGTCTGTTGGGGGCCACGGCTCTCATTTCTGTCGGGTGTAACCCTGGGTCACGGGCCACAGATGCTCCGATTGCAGATACTGCCGACGGTCTTCCGAAGGGGACGCGCCAGCTGGCACTACCACCAATAGAAGCGAGCTGTCCCGCGCCCCCCACCGACTCTCAGCATTTCGCCCTGTGTCTCAGCAGTTCCCGAGTGGGTGCGGCAGCACCTGTGGTTGCAACTTTTCAGTAAGTCCCCTTTGGGTGTGTCCTGTTTCACGGGGGATTTCAGAGACACGGGAGGCTTGTCTGTAGCTCTCTCCGGTGACAGTAGCACAGGGACACGTTAACTGTTTGACACCAACCAGAAAATGAGGGAGAAATAGTCCAAAGAGCACATCTTCCAGACAGCTGAGGATTAACACCACAAATACCCACACTCACTTTATACCTTTCTAGACAATCATTTGCTCAAAGGCATCACAGAGGGTGAGGAACCTGAATGTCCTGTGCTGCAGACGTCCCTGGACGCGCCCAAGGAGCCCTGCGACTTGGAAACTCAGGAGCACGTCTGCATCGGACCCCAAGGCCCATGAAAGCCCTTAGTTGTCTTTATTGTCTTTTTTTTTTGCCCCACTGATACTCATGGGTGTGATGGAAGAAGGCTGAATCTGGCCAAGGTACTTTGAACTTGGTCAAAATCCACATATTACACCATCCTTTAATCTGAATGTCCTCTGACACTTGACTTTAAGCAGGGAAGCCACACAGCACTTGAACTACAGAGCAGGTCCACGGTTTTATGTGATGCCTATGAGCTCTGGAGTGTCCGTTTGTGTGAGTTTGATTAATGAGCGGACGCGCTTAAACTGGCTTCAGTTTCCAGGTTAAATTGCTGAGAGAATACTGGCAGTAAAAAAGACAGATTTTCTTTTTTTTCTTAAACATTTTATTTATTTTATTTTTAGAGAGAGAGGAGGGGAGGGAGAAAGAGAGGAGAGAAACATTACCGTGTGGTTGCCTTTTGCGTGCCCCCTACTGGGGACCTGGCCTGCAGCCCAGGCATGTGCCCTGGCTGGGAATCGAACTGGCAACCCTTTGGTTTGCAGGCCGGCACTCAGACCACTGAGCCATACCGGCCAGGGCAAGAAGACAAGTTTAAAAAAACAACACAAAAAACTAAAATCTTTTAAATGGTAGGTATAAATATAAACTGCTTGACAAAGTGAAATGAGACAAAACCTGAAACCCGTTCCGCCCCCATGCTCCATGCCCTAACACTCACTCTCCCGGCACCAGCCACGGTGCCGGGTGGTCTGGAGAGTCCTCCGTCTCTTCATGCACTCACGCAGACATGCTTGCTTTTACACAAACACACACACAGACGCACACACATTCAAGTGAGCATACACGAATATGACTGGTTTCCATAACTGAGGCAAGTCCAGATACTACAGTGAAATCTGTTTCTTCACTGAAGAAAATATCGCACGAATGTTGCTGTGTCAGCACACAGAGTGACCTTGCTCTTTTCAACAACTATCCCGGTTCACGTCCACATTCAGCACGTTGGTTACGTGTAGACGTATAAAATGAGGGAAGGACGGAAAGGCCCTGCCGCTTTCCCTGACCCCCCACTTCATTCCGCCCCAGAAATCGCTGTTAAATGCCGAGGTGTCCTTTTGGGAACTCCCTTACACACTGTCAGACGTGTTTAGTTCTTTTGTTGTTGTTGTTGTTGTTGTTGTTTTAAAGATTTTATTTATTTATCTTTAGAGGGGAAGGAGAGGGAGAGAAACATCAATGTATGGTTGCCTTTCATGCGCCCCCTGCTGGGAGTTGGCCTGCAAGGAACCGGCCTGCAACCCAGGCATGTGCCCCGACTGGGAATCGAACCGTGATCCTCTGGTTCACAGGCCCGCGCTCAATCCACTGAGCTACGCTAGCCAGGGCGTTCTTTTGTTGTTTTTATGGAAGTGGGATGACATCCTACAAATCGATCTGGAACTTGCTTTTCTGCCTAACACTGTATCCTAAACACTTATCTGTGGTTATCACATCTCTCTCCACCTCGAGTTCTACCAGCTGCTAACTAAGCATTCCATTGTATAAATGTATCATCATTTACATAATCATCTCTCTACTGATGGAAATGGAGGTGGCTTCCAGGTGCTAACTGTCCTCCCCAAAGACTGTGCTCATTTACATAGTCCCACCATCTGCGGAGACCCCGCCCCTCGCTGAGGAAGGCAGATCTGTAGAGAGCTGAAAGGCCGTGCCCCTGCTCCGCCACATGCTAACTGACACGTAGAGTGAGCTGTAAGGGAGGTCTCTGGTGAGCCCCAGGGTCGCACTCACTGTAATGAACAGTCAGAACGAGTGCACAGGTGGCAGGAGAAGCACAGGTAATCTAAAGCGTCTTGGGGGGGTCAGCTAATAGAACAGGTGACAGAATCAAGATGTCAAAGATGCCTGACACCCAACAATGACGGACACACTATGACCCGATGCAGCGTGGACAGTGCAAAACGCCAACTTCAGTACCAACGCAAACTGCAGGTGCAAAGCCCAGGGTGGGGAATGGCGGCTGCTACAAAGCAGGAATTCGTGCCCATTCTACCCGTGAGGACGTGGCAGCTCATTGACGTCGTCGTGAACTGGTGAGTGGCAGAGCTGAGACCTGAACCCACATAAGCCCAGGTGTGTTTGCCTCCAAAACTGTCCCCACTGCCTCATGATGTCACCTCACAGTTAAGTGACAACACAGGTGAAAATGAATCAAATTCCCAGGACCCACTCAGGTAGGTCAGTTTAACAGGACACTCACCCCACCCCAGGCCGGGACCCAAAGGTCCACACACTGAGGGGGAGGCAGAGCCAGAAGAGACCACCCTACCCAAAGACAGCAGGAAGGCTGCCCCGGGGGCAAGCAGGCGCTGAGCAGGCTGGGAGGGGAATGGTTCTGACCAGTAGGCAGCCTCCATGTGACTGCAGCTCTTTTCTCCATCATTTGGGTGATTTAAAAAGTCTCAAGCTGGGAATTCAGTTTAAAGGTGTCTGGGAAAAGTGAATGCAAATCCTCCCTCCAACTCTGAAGCCAATTCTGATATTCGTTTCCCCCAGCCGCACCACCAGGCAATCCCCTGACACGGGCTGGGCATTCTCCAATTCAACTCAGTTCCGACACCATCTACCCGAAGCACGAACAGCACACAGTCAGGCCGCCGAGCACGCAGAGAAACGTGGTGCCCCATGAGCACATGCCAGGAGAAAAGGCAGATGGCAGGTAGAGGGTCATTACAAATGCCACATCTGGAATAATCAGCCACACATGGTAAAAGCATCACACTGACAGTGTTTAAGAAATAAAAGGCAGCCCTGGCTGGCGTAGCTCAGTGGATTGAGCGCTGGCCTGTGAACTACACAATTGCAGTTCGATTCCCAGTCAGGGCACATGCCTGGGTTGCAGGCCAGTTCCCAGCAGGGACTCACAAGAGGCAACCATACATTGATACTTCTCTCCCCCTCTCCTTCCCTCCCCTCTAAAGATAAATAAATAAAATCTTTAAAAAAAAGAAATAAAAGGCAAATATAACATTTTAAGATAATGTCAATAGTAACTATAAAACGGGACCAAGCAACCTTGGATTAGGCGATGGTTTCTTCACTAGGACAGGAAAACACAGATATCAGATTAAAAGATATTTCAGAGGACTCAGGGAAGCCAATGAAAAGATAACCTACAAAACGAGAGGAAATTTCTGCAAATCATACATCTGATAAGGGTCTGGTATTCATACTGTGTGCAGAATTCTTGAAATTCAACAACCAAAGGAAAAATAACCAAATAGTGAATCTGTTCTGCAACTTGTTTGTTTGCGTGTCTGAAAATTTTTAAGCAGCTATACAGTCTTCAAACACACCCGGCTTTCACTAACTCAGCGCACAGTGGCTCTCTGTTTGTTCTCCTCAAGCCTTGGATTCCTTCCGAAGCTTCTCACTGAAGACCACCGATCGAAAGCCCAGCCAGCGTGCTCCTGTGGAGCACTCACGCTCGGTGTCCTCGGCAGAAACAAGGTTGAAAGTGTGTGTGAGCCTGACCACGTGGTTCCCGGAGAAGCCATCTGAGCCGGGCTGTGTTTGAACACAACAGCCCACCAGGACCTGTGAAAGCAACCCCTCTCCCAACCGGTTCCAAAGCTGCTCTGGGCCCGCCCACGGCCGTGCTGCTGGTGAGATGCTGAAGTCAGCAGGCAGGCTGACTCTAGCACACTCCTGACCACCACAGTCCACAGGTGACTTTTGGTCACCGACAGGGTCCCAGAACACGTCCTCTCACAGGGCAGACCCCAGGTGACACCACCGGGTGAGGACTGTTTGATGGTCAAAGTGCGTGGTGACGCTAGGACCTTCCTGTGAAGGCCCCATTTTGTCTTCCCTGGGAGGTGTGGCTTCCCTCTAGAACAGGGGCAGGCAGGGCTGAGTTGAGCTAACGTGGGTGGGAAAGCCTGGGGTGGCGTGTTCATTTTGGGCCGGCCGAGGGTCTGCGAGGTATCGGCAGCAGAAGGATTTCCTGACCTCTGGCTTCTCTGGGGTCTCTGGTACTCAGGTTCCCAGCGTGGACTCTCAGCACAGAGGCTGCTGCCTTCTGAGCACTAGCAAATGAGGCCTCGATGCCCCTGCTCCTGACTTGGCTCCGGGGACCCTGCTCTGCCTGACCCTATGGCCATTAGACGGGCTCTTCTCAGGGGCCGGCTGTTTGGGGAGGACTGAGTTCAAGCTTCAGAAGCAAACTTCCCTGGGAGCTCCTCCTACATGGGTCAGTCGACATCATTCCACACAGGAAGTATGTGGACACCTACTCAGAGGTCCAGTCCAAGATGGATCCACCCCCTCTGCCTCACAGAACAATGGCGGGGGTATGCGTCTGGGTCAATGGGTACATGTCTAGATAAATGGGCACATGTCTGGGTCAGTGGGTACGCATCTGGGTACACGTGTGGGTAAACGGGTATGCTAAGTCCAGACAAAGGCGAAGACGGGCGACACCTTCCCGAATGCTGTGGCCTTCTGAATAAAATCTATAGCCCTTCGCCAGAAATCTCATTAAGGGGCGGTCAGGCGGGGAGTCCTGGCTATAAGGCACTAGTTACGGTAGCAACTACCACCATTGTTCTATGATTACAGCCATCACTTACTCAATGCGTACTATGTGCCCGGCATAGTGCTCGCAGCTTTTCGAGCTGGGCTCACTGAATCCTCTCAATCACCCCAAGACAGTTTCCATTGTACAGATGAAGAAACTGAGGCTCAGAACAGCTGGATTACTTGCCCAGGGTCCTACCTCCAGGAGGTGGGGGAGTTGGTACTCACACCCCGGCTCGTCTGACTGCAAAACGGGGGTGTGCCCATGTGCCGTGATGAGAGACTTCTCCCAGAAGCAGCAAGGAAGAAAAATACTGGGGGACTTCCCCTGCACTCTGCAGTTCTGGGAGGAGACCCCTAGGGACAGAGCAGGGAGTAGAAATTTTAAGGAAGAAAGAAAGGCAAGGCGAGTCCCGGTGGCCTGGCAAGGCAGACCAGGGGGCCCAGAATGCGGGCTTGGGCCCGGGAGGGACCTCCTTTTGTGGTGACTTCTGTGAGTACGATGGCACTTTGTAATCACTGTGATCTTTTGCCTCTCCTGGACCCCGACTGCTCATATGGCAGTGACGAGGTGGCTAGCCTGGGATTCTGGGGGCCTTTCACAAAGGGTGTCGTGGCTGTGAACTGGTATTTGGTCTCACCTTGGGTGTCCACCTGGTTTTATTACAGATCTCTTAAAGGGCATGTGCCACCCTATTCGTTGCACCTTCCACACAGTGGATAACACCAGGTGTGCTGCCAGCGGAGCTCTGGAGGATGCTGTTTACCTGCCCCGGGGCTCCATTTAGGGAGGTCCTCTCCGGTGGCAGGGCTCACGCCCCCCTCAGCGCCACATCTCAGAACCACGTGCTTGGCGACAATACAGGGCCTGGGGGCCCCTTACCTCATCGGAAGAGCCATTCTCCACTCGGAATCGTCCAGCCCTTTGGATGGCTCCATCAGCGTCACTGGAAATAAGCTGGGGACAAGAGAGTGCACAGTTAGGTGGCTGGGTCACCATTTGCAATGTCTCCTGTCTGTACCCGTCCTATATGTGAACCACGTCCAACAACAGTGGGAGGCCCTGTCTAGAAGCTAAAGGTCTTTTGGAAACTCCATTGACCAAGTCCTCCCCACACTGTCGGCCCTGGTCTGCAGAACACCTAACCCCCGGGAGCGGAAAACAAGAGCGTCCGTTCTGAATGGGAACGCACTGCAATCCTGGAAAACGCCGAGGCGTTGCTCTCTGGGAAGAGAACCGTAAGGCACACCGCATGTGGGCAAGTGCTGCTCACTTAGGGCAACACCGGAAGNCAAGAGAGTGCACAGTTAGGTGGCTGGGTCACCATTTGCAATGTCTCCTGTCTGTACCCGTCCTATATGTGAACCACGTCCAACAACAGTGGGAGGCCCTGTCTAGAAGCTAAAGGTCTTTTGGAAACTCCATTGACCAAGTCCTCCCCACACTGTCGGCCCTGGTCTGCAGAACACCTAACCCCCGGGAGCGGAAAACAAGAGCGTCCGTTCGGAATGGGAACGCACTGCAATCCTGGAAAACGCCGAGGCGTTGCTCTCTGGGAAGAGAACCGTAAGGCACACCGCATGTGGGCAAGTGCTGCTCACAGAGGGCAACACCGGAGGCCAAGTCTCAAGTTCAGCCACCTGCACGGGAGATCTGAAGAAACGATCAATGGCTGGCACGAACACAAGGCTCTGCTGCCACTGCAGAGAGCTCCTGTGCCTTGTTCAGCATGAAACAGTTTCCGAAAGGCTGACGAGCCCCGGCCAAGGCCGGCAGACTGCATTTCAGCCCTGGCAGCGAGACACTTGCCGATGGCCGTCAAGGGACTCAATGCCAGAGAGGGAGGATCGGGAAGTAGGTCAGGGCACATCAGTTCTAAAATTCCTGGTGCACGATTGCTCTTATTTTCTCCCAAATCTTCTAGACTGCTCAGGAGCAACTTGGAGATATGACATCTCTCTTTTTTTTAACCTTCTGATTCTGCCCACAGTTTACAGCAAAGATCTGCCAACAGGTTCCGCGTTTCAGACTCATTCGGACACAGCTGCCCCGAGGGGCTCTTCTCGCTGCTCCGACCTGGCCGACCCCCGCCAACCCTGACCGACGGCCCACAGTTTCCTTAGAAAGCCTATCGTCTCATTTTCACCCGTGTTGACAGAAAGGAAGGCATGAAAATGGAAACATTTCAGGGAAAAAGAACACATTTTCCCACGGAAATTATTTGAGAAAGGTTGATCATTTTTTTTATGATAGGTAGAAAAATAACTGTATCTAGTGTCTTACTGAGGGCTTCTACGTTGCCATGAACTCTTCCGGCCTGAACATCATGTCACTTAATTCCCTTTGTAACAACACACGGTAGGTTTCATTGTTATTCTCACTCACAAAGGAGGAAATGGAGGCAGAGAAAGGTAGAAACAACCACTGACGCCATGTAACAGTGTGGGGGGGCCCGCCACGTGAACCGAGGCAGTCGGACTCCCCAAACCCCCAGCCGCTGCCCCGCCCAACCATCCTCCACGGAATATCCGTGATGAAGTCCAGCCTGTACACCCCATCTTTATCTTGCGAAATGTTTTTTTTAAAGATAACTACGAAGAAGACTTATGTATGTTCACTATTTGTGGCCCCAGATCATTATGGTGTTTCGACACTGAAGATGGGCAAATGAGGCCAAGTGGCAGAGAACTTAACCTTGCCCCAGGAGAGGTCGGCTTTGGCTCCTGGGAGGTGATCTCGAGTCCTGGGATGCCCTGCCTGAGTGTCTGTTTGTTCACCTGGGGGCTTTGGGTCACGAGGGGGAGCAACGTGATTTACAGTGGGGGCTTTGGGTCCCGTGGTATCGGGGCTACCTCTGGGCACAGTGCTCCCTGTGTGTGGCCACAGGTCGTTCTGGAGGAGCGAATGCTGCCCGGGACCCCGAGGTAGGGGGCAGCGGGGAGCTCTGCACGCGGAGCTCACTCCCCTGCACTCTGTCCCGTGTGCCAGTCTCATGTGCCAGTCCCCTGGGCTGATTCTCATCTGTACCCTTTCACCGTAACAAACCCTAAGTGAGCCTAACAGCTTTCAATAAGCGCTGTGAGTCTCGGCGAATTATGGAACCCGAGAGTGGCCTTGGGGACCCCCACACTCTGCAGCTGGTGTCAGCAGTGAGGGATCTTGTGGACTGGTTTGTGTCTAAAGTATAAGAGCAAGATGAATCGAGGTCTCCTGGGGTTACTGCCAAGTTCGCAGGGGACTCAGTGTTAATTTCTTCTTTGCTTGTGAGGGAATAGCAAATAGGTTTCAAGGGAAGTGTTATTGGTATCGGCTGCCTCAAGGGCTTTGGGGGAAGCATTCCCAGGTCACATCTGGACTTGGAGAGACAAAGAGCTGCAATCAATGAATAACATCTGACACTGGTACATGAGAAAAGCACCATGCACCCCCCTACCCTCCTGCCCCCGAATTAGAGGTTGGTAGATCTAGTCCTCACTGCGGCGGTCTCATCTGGGACTCAGAGGCTTGGCAGAAGAGCTGACGTCATGCAATGATTCACTCAAGATACACAAACCAAATGTCTGCCAACGGCGTTTCAGACACTGCCAGGCGAAGGCAATGGTGCCTTTCTCCTTTGTTGAGAACAAGAAGCTTACTGTTTATCTGGCTTGAAAAGTTGCAGAAGCAGAAAGGAAGGGCATGTTTCTTTTTTTAAATGTATTTACTTGTTTTTCAAGTGCAGTTTTCTGTCTATTACTCCCATCCCTANTAATTTTCTCCCCCCCCCCCCCCCCCCCCCCCCCCCGCCAAGGAAGGGCATATCTCATGCTTTGATGGTTAGAAGGCACTTAGCTCCCTCTGCTCTCGAAATCTACACACACTGAACTTAGACCTCAAGCCAACCCATTTAACTCCATCACCTTTACCACCTCCACCATCTCCATCTTCATCCAAGTCACTGTCACGGCTCACCTGGACGACTGCAGCCACCTCCTCACTGGTCCATACGCCCCGCCACCGTTGCTCCACTCCACCCACTCACACCGCAGCCTGCAGCCCGGTGACTCTGGCAAATTGCAAACCTGACCATCCCACAATCCTGTCTATGCCAGCACCCACTCCGCCCCACCCGAGGATGTGCACCCATCACTCCCTCGCCCGGGATGCCCTCCTCTGCCCTCGTCCCCTAGAGAGGCCTTCTCTTCATGCAGTCTCACTGCAGTCCCCACTGCAGGGGACCTCCCTGACCTCAGGGCCTGGGAAATGAGCCCAGTAGAAGCTTGGGAGCATCCCCGGAGCTGGGGTTCCCTTTCTTTCTGGATGGCTCTTTTTGTGCCTGCCTCTCCTCACGCACCCCCTCTGCTCCCCATGAGAAGCCCCACAAAGGCAGGGACCACCGATCTTCTGGCGACTGCACCACCTCCGCCCTAGCTAAGCACACTGCCTGCCACAACACAGATGGTCACGGAATATTTACCAAACAAGAAACATGTGAATAGGTGAAGGAAGAATTCCTGATTAAGTAACTATAGGAATCGAGATCTGTGAGAAGATCTACGCCAGTTCTGGACACCAGAGGAGGGTCGTCACTCACACAAGAAACAATGTGAGGGACAGGACCAGTGCCCCGAGTCACGACGTGCCAGGCCACACCAGCCTGGGCGGTGGCTTCCTCATACCTGGTGGCCTGCCCGGGTGAGAGTGGGTGTCAGGGCAGTGGGTGGGAAGGCCACCTCCAGTCGCACTGGGAAAGTGACCCAGGCTGGCACGCGGGATGGCAGCCCCGTCTCTGCCGCTGGCTCAGGCCGCCGGCGCCACGCAGCAGAGTGAGCTGTGGCAGCTGGTGCCTGGATGTTGAAGAAAACAGTGTTCTGGCGAACTGGGAGGCGGAAGAGTAACGCCCCAGGGTAAAAAGCCCTTTCAACACAGCTGCGTCTGTCCGTAGTTTTCCTCCAGTCATTCTCCTGAACCTCTGATCTGGTCAATCAAAACTATAAACATCAGTAAAGTCTTCTTTTGTTGGAAGGAGATTTGGCTCGGGAATGGCACAGTACCTCCAGGAACCCATCCCAACGGCCAGTGCCACACTCCCTAGGACTTCCTCTGCCAGCCCCACATGGCACAGAGTCCGGGCTGCCACCGAAGTCCGAGCTCACCATCTCCCATGTAGCCACACTGTGGCTGGGCACGTGGCTAGACCACAGTTCCCTCCAGGGGGCCATTTGACCTAATTCTTCCCGCTGGAAGGTGGGTCACAGTTCCAGGTGGCCTCTGGAGACCCAGGCCCTTTGGAGAGGGGGCAGGCGCCCGTCCCACACCTTCCTTCCCTCTGCACTGGCCACGGCCTCACTGACCGAGGAGACCCGGGAGTACAGAGTGAAGACAGGGGGTCCATCGTGAGTCCCAGAGTGTGCGGGGCAGAGCCACCCACGGACTCAGACTGTCTGGCTGGAGCTGACAGTGAATAAGCTTGTTCTTAACTGCAGCCTGATGTCTAAGCCAACTAATATACCCCCTGAGAAAGAGCAAAGAAAAAAAATCGTTCAACCTGTGACAAGTCTGTGATTTAAGGCGCGAACACTGATCTGAGGTAGCAGAGCAGACGTTCTTTGAAACAGTGTCATTGTGAAAGCACAGGGACGCTGCAGGTGATGACGGCTGGTCGCTGTAATGATTTGGGGGGTGTTGGGTCTATGAAATGGAACAAGGCATGGTCCGGGCTCACGATGTGAAGCATGGTTTCTGACGTTTGAAATGTAGACCACAGTCCCCAGTGAGCACGCTGAACCAAAAATCAGACGCTCAGAAGGAAATGTCCCCAAAGGAGCACAGTAGAAAACCAGTCTGTAGATGGGCCCGGAAGGTTCAGAAACAAAGTAGAGAGCAGGTTGGTCTGAGATCACCCCACTCCAAGGCCACAGAGAGGAGGGGGCTGGGCAGTCTGCTCCTGCTCTTCCTTCTCCCCCGAGGAGAAGAGGGGGCACTCATGTGCTCTGACCTGTGCGAACACAGCTCTGCCCCTCCCGGAGTTCAGGAAGATGGTTTTTAATCAGATCCATCCAGATCTGCCCTCCTGAGGACTGAGCCCAGGGCAGGGGCAAAATGGGCAGGTGGGTAAAGGGGAACCTGGGCCCCCTAGAGGTCAACTGGGAGAACAGCGCAGACATAATGAAGATGGATGGGCACCACTCCCTTAGACAGAAAAATAAGCCTCAAAGACTGGGAACATAAATGTAATCTAACCACTAAGAGACATATTACGATAAAACAATATACAATAAAACAATCATGGAAAAGAAAATCGAAGAAAAAATATCCATCGTGAGTGGGGAAAAAAGGAAAATGATGAGGGAATAATAAAATCAGATGGTAGAACTCAGAAAAATAGCAAGCTCATCCAAGTCACAGTACATGAATGAGTAAACCCACTCACTCCCAAGATACAATAATCACAGGCACTTATTATAAAACAAAAAATCAATAGCAGTTTATAAGATTGTCATTACAATGGAAAATCTTAGCATGTTTCATCCTGATAGGTCAAGGCAAAAATTAATAAGGATTTATAGAGGAATAAAATTATAAAATTAAGAAGCATAACTTAATAGAAAAATGCTTAATTTATCAAGGTACAAACAGAGGATACACACTTTTTAAGAACACTGACTAAACTCCAAAAAAGTCATCAAGGAGGGGAGGGCGGGGGGTGGCCTAGGAGGGGGAAAGGGCAGAAAACTGTACTTGAACAACACTTAAAATAAAATAATTAAAAAAACCATCAAATACTGGATAGAAAGCAAACATGAATAAATTCTATAAAACAGAAACAATATAGGTTTTTAGCATATTGCCACCGAATGGGAAATTAATATTAAAACGTTAAAAATTGGGAATTTAAAAATATACACCTGAAAGAAACTCTTGGGTCAAACAGGAAAATTAAAATTGGACACTATTCAGATATCAACAATGAAAACAGTACATATTTTAAAAATGCAGCCCTGGCTGGTGTAGCTCAGTGGATTGAGCGCGGGCCTGCGAACCAGAGGATCACGGTTCCATTCCCAGTCAGGGCACATGCCTGGGTTGCAGTCTGGTTCCTTGCAGGCCAACTACCAGCAGGGGATGCATGAAAGGCAACCATACACTGATGTTTCTCTCCCTCTCTCCTTCCCCTCTAAATATAAATAAATAAATAAAATCTTTAAAAAAAATGCAATAGATGCTACATTTACAGGAAAATTCATAATCTTAAATGCTTTCATTATTAAACCAGAAAGAATAAACACAATGAGCTACTCAGTAACCTCTAGAAGATACAAAAGTAGAACAATGAAATAAACACAGGAGAGCAGGCAAAAGGAATCAATAAAAGATCAGAACAGAAATTATAGATTTGGAAAGACAGTAGAATCAATAAACACAGCCAAGAGATCATCAGGAGGTCTGCTTTTAAAAAGCAGAGAACACACACACACAGAGTGATAATAAAGAAAACAAAACTCGAGAAGAGATTTTCAAAGCATGAGAGAACACGACACAAAATTACACAAATATTACTAAACACTTCAATGAAATGGAAACTTTCAAGGATGATATACACAATGAAAACCATCTTAAGACGAGAAAGAAACCTGAATATACCAAGAACTGTCTGTAGAACTGATCAGCGTTCGAACTGGTCAAACGCTGCCCCACAGAGGCCACCTGAGCCTGGAGGGTTTTCAGAGGTGGTGCTGGGCCAGCCCCCCCACGACAGGGCCACCCCCCAACCCCTCACGCCACAGGACTGCGGGCTCACTCGTAGGAGAGCAGGGCAGCGCTGCCTTGGAGGAGGAGGAAGGGGCAGATTCTTTCGCAGCCATTCTGGCGCAGAAGTTCGGGGTGTTAGTACATACTCCACATCAGCAATGCTAAGGAACGAGGGCGGGGTTTTCATTTTATTTTGCTTGACTTGGTCTTAGCATCTGACTCGGTCACATAGCGAAAGGGAAGGGAAAAGGCCGGTACCTGTCAGGCACTGGCTGGGACAGGTTCCTCTGGTATTCCTGCGTCATCCAACCCTATGGCCACTGGCACCATTCACATTGAATTCAAAATTAATTAAAATGAGAAACGTTCAGTTCCTCAGTTGCACTCATCACACTGCAAGTTCAATAGCCACCTGGGGCCACGCCCCGGCACAGACCACAGGGAAGTGCTCCGACCGGACTGGGGAAGGCCGATCTCGATGCAGCTCTGGCGGCCAAAGCAGCTTCTCAGGGTGAAACTCTTTCGGTGAGTTAAACGCACGAAAAGCAGAGGAAATGTGTGCAATTTAACATCCTGAATGGAGGCTTTGGTCCGGTATCAGCCAAAACTGTAGCAGAGTCCAATGTTTTAGATGTTTTGTTTCTGGAAGAAGTAACTTCCAAGTAATAATATCCATTTGTGTGATTTACCAAATGAATTCGAAAGAAAGTATTTTAAAAACCAGGAAGCAGGGAGTGTTATTCATTAACTACTGTGTATAAAAGGATTGTTAGCTTAACACTAAAGGCAATTAAATGAGAATATTTCCTAAAGTAATACAAATATATAATTTCTCAAAAACCAACAGCTTCCCCCTTCCACGTAACCACCCTGCTTCTCCAGCCGGTGTCTGTCTCAGTGCCAAGGCGGGGCTGGGGTACCTGCGCCCTCTGTTTCCCATGCACTGCGCATGCAGCATCCAGGCTGGTGAAGCACAGAAACAGCATTTTAACCCAGAATAAAGTCTCCAAACGTCTGTGTAAAGTAGGTCTTTTGACTACTATTTCAGACCCTCCCGCCTCCATCTCCTCCTTGAAAACGAGTGGTTATGAATATGGATTTTGGCAATCAACTAATCAGGTTCAAATCTCCTTCTACACTTTCAGCTCTGTGCTTTGGGGCAAACCACTTCATTTTTCCTTATCTTTAACATGGGGACAATGATCGTAGCCACTTCAAGGCTCTGTGGAGAGGATTCAATAACATAAAACATGTAATGAGCCTAGGACAGTGCCTGGACATCGGAAGTGTTCAAGATACATTGAGCACTACACACACTAAAGTAACTGATGGAAGGTTCTGCTTAGTATCAGCATGAAGAAACCATCTGAACGCTGTCTTCGCACTCCTGGACTCTGTCTAAACATTTGTCAGCCTGGCAAACACCATCAGAGCCTATTTCTCGGGGCCGGCGCTAACCGTCAGACCTCTGAAGACAAGCGTGCTGTGATGCCTGGCCTGGAGGAGAGACTGACGCACGCGTAAACAGACAGATCACCACGCAGCCTGGTTAAACGCCACAACAGGAGCAAGGCGGGTGTTGTGGGTGGGGTCAGAGGCTGCAGAGCCAACTCTGCCTCAGGGAGCTGGAGATGGTTTCATTGCTGTGATGCGATTTATTCTGGAAGATATATGGGACCTTTGAGAAATGATTTCAAACATAAGCAGATTTTTAAAAAAAGTACAAATACTGGCCAAGAAGACCTATTCACCATGTGCAGACCACACACACGCACACGCACACACACCTGGATTAGGAAGTACTAGCACTGCCCAGAGGGATGAAAGAAAGCTTAAATGTTTCCATCAATAAAGGTGAGTGTTTGGGGGTTTGGGGGGTCCAGGTCTGAATGTAGGCAGACGAGCCACCCCTTTCTGGTGAGTGCTGTCCCCAGGCCCTGTGCCCTGGTCATTTCCAATGCCTTCGGGAGAGGCCAGGGAGGGGAGTGCTGGGGCCAGAGGAGACTTTCTCACCTCGGGCCTATGCTGCTTGTGCCAGGGGACAGGGATGCTATTTGGGGGGTTGGGCCACTCAAGTGGGGACCATGGGGGTCAGAGGGCTCCCCAGCCAGGAGAATACATGTTGGCGAAAGCAGAGCCACCACGGCCTCAGAGCTGGGCTCAGATTTTCTAAAAAACCACCACCGATCCTTGGCCGCTGTCCTCAGCAAGCTCAACATCCATCCGGATGGTCCATCTGCTGTTTTGAGCTCCTCGCCTTCCACTTCGTCAAATTCACTAACCGCCCTTGACCTCGTGGCCTTGCCATGCACGGCCCACAGCGCAGACACACTCTCACCTCAGGGGCACACATTCTCAACGGGACCTGCGCTCAATCCCTTTGGCACTGCGCTGAACAACACGCAGGCCCCCTGCGCTGCCGACTCGTCACGCCCACCGAGTTGAGTCCCAGCTCGTACTGCCCCTCCCTCCCCTGCCCAGAAGGGCCACCCTCTTGCATGTCTGTGCTCAGAGACGCGAAAGCTTTCAGTGACTGGGCCTCTGACAGGCTCATGCGTTGGACCCTGGCTGCATCTTCACTCCCATGCCCCACGCCTGTCAGCCATTCCGTCCTCACTGCCCGTGACAGCTCCTGCCTTGTCCTGGACTTGTCAGTCACCATCCCCGAAATAGCCTTTCCTTCAAGAGGTGACCTATGTACTCACTGTACTGAGAGATGTCATGCGAGTCAGGGAGAGCTCTGTCTTCTAAGCCTCCATTTCAAATACATCTGTCTTGCTTTCCTCGTTCGACTCCTACCCGACAGTGGCCCCTGAGATTCAACTTGCCGGTGAAACAGCTGTGAGGATTCAGCACAAAAGGTGATGACGATTCCCAGGTCTGAAGACAGACTGCCCACCCCACGGCCCAGACACCAGGGCATTTCTGCTGACCACACGGCCAGTGAGAAAACCGAAAACATGTTTGGTCACGGGCTTCACTGCCTGGAACAGAGAAACCAGCAGTCAGCGCAGAAAGTCGGAGGGCCCTTTACCTTCCCCACACTACGTCGTTTCGTATGAGGTGCACGGGTCCTACACCTGGGACCCGTGACCAAACGGGTCCCAGAAAACGCCGGGAGTCACCACTTTGCTACATGGGCACCGCATTTTGGGGGCCCGCAGCCATGCCAGCACCTCTCCAAGAAAACACTTGGCCAGAAGTAAGAGGGAGGAAGAGGAAGTCCATTTAGAGGATGCAGCCTTCATAAGCAGAGCTCCACATGTAGGGAGAAAGGCTGGAAGCGTCCTGGGAGCAGAGCAGCTGGCCACCAAAGGGTGGTGGAGGCGGATGGGGAGAGATTTCTCCTCTTCATAATCTCCACCCAGTTCTTGAATGTACATAAGATTCCATTTTCTCGAGCTTCTGTCAAGAGCCAAGCAAACATAGCTTCGATACTCCTCTCCCCGCCAGTCTGCCGCCTGGCCCCCTAAGCCCCTGCCTGACCCGTACATTCTGGAAGCACTGGTTCAGCGGATGCCCTTGGGGTGCGCTCAGCCGAGCATGAGAGCATCCCTGTCTCACCCAGCAGAGCAGCACAGGATAAGCATCAGCGCGACCCTGGAAACTGATGGGGGGGCTCTGCCTGGCCAGCAGCCCTCCCGCTGTGTGGCTCTGAGAAGCTGCGGTCCCTAAGGTGCGCTATGTGTGCTGCCTGTTGAAAAATACAAGGTCTGAACAGCTCCCTGTTTGACGATTTCATTTAAAAAGCCAACAAAAACCAACATGGGAGCTATGAAAAAAATGCTACATGTGATCCTGAAAATGAAAGAAGGAAGTATTTCGTTTTTACTATGAAACCAAAATAAAATTTTGGAAAAAGCAGTTACTACCTTCAATAAGACAGAAGATGTGATCTTTGCAACAAGTGTATAAGGCTTGAGGAAGTGGAGGAGATAAAACAAAAAAAAGAAAGAAGGCCCTGGCTGGTGTAGCTCAGTGGATTGAGCGCAGGCCTGCGAACCAGACAATTGCGGTTTGATTCCCAGTCAGGGCACATGCCTGGGTTGCAGGCCAGTTCCCAACAGGGGACACACCAGAGGCAACCATACATTGATGTTTCTTTCTCTCTCTCCTTCCCTTCCCCTCCAAAGATAGATAGATAGATAAATAAATAAATAAATAAATAAATAAAAGAAGACCAAAATATGCGAATGTGAGACAGCTCCTGATTGGAGGAGGAAAGCTACCTGTTCACCTAGGAAACAGGAACAGTAACAGGACCACCGTCTGAGAGGCGTTCCCAGGAAGAAAAGGAACAAAATACAACCAGGAAGAAAAGACCGTGTGGAGGGCAGAGGAAAAGACCTTTCTTACTGTCTCGAGGTGGGACAGGAACAAAATCCAAAGACACAGCAGAAGAAAACATTCAGCTGTGACGAAGGACCTGAGTCTAAGAATCAATCACTCAGATGCAGTGCTCTGGGAAAAATTAATAAAAAAGAAACGTGCAGAGAAATCAGGGGAAACATTTTTAAAATAAAAGAATAAAGAAGAAGATCTGAGAAAAATCCAGGCAGGAAAGGCGGTCCAGGCGGTCCGCCTGGAAAGAAAACAAATTAAACTGCCTCGGACGTCTCTCCAGAACGTGCAAGGACAGAAGGTGACTGTGCTGGGTTAAATAGCGCCCCCCAAATCCACATCCACCTGGAGCCTCAGGATGTGCCTTTGCTTGCAGAGGGTCCTTGCAGGTGGAGTTCATGGGGGTGAGGTCCTACTGGATTAGGGTGGGCCCTAAGTGCAACGGCTGGTGTCTTTATCAGAGAAAAGTGAGAGACCCCAACACAAAGCAGGTCAGGTGGCCAGGCAATAACACAACCAGACTGGGGTGCTGTGGCTGTGGGCCACAGGGTGTCGCCACAGCTGGCCACCCCAGAACCCAGAGGAGGCAGGACCGGTTTTCCCCTTCAGCCTTCAGAAGTGAGAGCATGGCTCTGTCAACATCTTAATTCTGGCCTTCTGGCCTCTAGAACTATGAGAGAGAAAGTTTTTTCTGTTACTTTAAGCCATTTGCTTTGTGGTAACTTGTTACAGTAGAGCCTGGGATCCTAACATGATAACAGATCAGAATGTGTGAGGTTTTAAGAAAAAGAGGTGATGACTCAGAAATGTAAACCGGCCAAGCTGGTCTTCTGGGAGGCCTAACTTGAGATATTCTCAGATTGAGAAAAGATACCTCCCTGTCCTGCCTGAAACAGTGCCCCTGGGCCTCCTGCACGGGGTGTTCACTACGGCTCTGGAATAGCAGCCCCCACAATTAGACATGAAGAAGAAATAAGAGGTTTGGATGGGAGGAGACAGAAATGTTTGTAGAAGAGTATCTGTACTTTCAAAAGATTATTGTACTTTGTTTTTAAGTATAGAAGCACAATACAACATACAGACCCACTTAGCATATAAATTTAATGACAAAGGGACACACACACTAAATCTTAACAGTGATTATCCTTAGGTGGTAGGATTACAGATGAATTCAATTTTCCTGTGCTTTTCAGTACATTTCCAATTTTCTATAATCGGCATGTGTCCCTTCTATAATGAGAACAGTGTTTCGGCATGCATGGGTGTCATACACACATAGAACGGAAAAAAGATAAAAAGTTTAAGAAGAGAAATAAGAATTTGCATCAGACATCAGATTTTTTTTTTTTAGCAAAACAGATGGTCTAGCAGCTAATACATAGCCATGTGGCTAATATGTAGCCCTCAGGGAGACAACCAAGAAAGAACCACGAGCCCTGCCCACCAGAAAAGGTGAGAGATGCCCACAAATAATTACAGTGTAAATGTGGCAGGTGTCACGGAGAGACTCGGAGAGCCATGCAGAGAGTGAGCGACGACTTTCCCCGGGAGAATCGGAGAAGGCTGCATGGAAACCACAGCCTGGCAGAGGCTCACTCCAGGGAGGGGGTCAAGAAGGAGGTGGGGCACGGGGAAGCCCAGAGGCCGGGGTCCCGGTGGGCAAAGCCCGGTTTGTCTGGAGGGTGAGCGAAGGCTCCAGGGTGGGTTAGAGCGAGCCTGGGAACGCTTCGGTGCCGGGCTCAGAGCTCCTGCTTTTCATTCCGTAAGCGCAGGAGGGATGCTGAGGTGTTGCTGCCGCTGTCACTCGCTGGTTTCAGAGACAAAGATGATGCTGCAGACGGGACAGTGGGGGCTTTTTCTTACAGTGGTAAGGAACTCAAAGCCCCCAGACTCGGGTTCATTGCAGCTGAGGCTTCTGACAAACTGGGTGAAATTTTATGAAACTTGATGAATAGAATCTTTGGGAAGTCAGGGAGAGCCAGAGAGAGTGCCCGGGAGCTTGGGGAAAATAGGGGGTGACAGGAATGTCACACAAAAAAGGGCGAACACAGAAGCAGTCCTGCTCCAGTGACAAACGCTCGCCCTTCAATCCTCTCAGATATATGGAATCGTAACCTCAAGTTCGGACAGACTCTTCAAGTGATTATTATGGTCATGAAGTTGGACAGACACTGGGCAGCCTGTGACACTGGGCCACACCACCGGGCTCTGAAGTCACCAAAACCCACTGTGGGCGGGGCGGGGAACGAGCTCCAGAACTTGGCCGAGTTAATGAATCGCTCTGAACCTCAGCTCCCTCAGCTGGAATGGGGGTAATGACGGTCACTACACCTCACCGGGTGGCTGTGAAATCTACATCGGGACGTGTGTAGTCCATGTGCACACATTCCATTTCCGTGTGTGTGTGGGTGCACCCGTCACTGCCTGGCATTGCCCGAGCACATCCTTGTGAACAAAGAGCAACTTGGCCGTGAAGTCTGTTTCACGCCATGTCACCAGCAGGATCTGGTGAGCGACTGGACGAGGGCTATGTCTGGTTCTGGAAGGTGGTACCATTGGGGTGGGGGGGAGGGGGACGAGGATGAGTCCAGTTTGGGGCATGTGAAGGTTCAGTGGCCCACAGGCCACCCCAGGAGAGATGCCCGGGGGGCATGTGGGCTGAATAGCAGACATCCCTACATCCACTTACGAGGATGAAAATGGGGAGCAACCTTCAGAACCCAGGGACTTGGCTGTCTCTCACAGAGAGGGTGCTGAGCTGTGCCTGCCCAGACTGGCCCGGAGACGGGAGAGAGTGGGGAGACTAGGGCCCAGCCCAGGGGCACAGGCAGAGGCCCACAGAGGACTTCAAACACTCTTGGTCCCGAAGCCCCAGGGAAAGCCGTCCCCAGCGACCTGCCAGGGGCACTGAAAGCAAAGTAAGCATGGTTTTCAAACGGGTGCGTGTGTGTGCCGATGGCTGTCCGACGCTGCAGTTTAGATGGTGGATCTGCCTAAAGTCAGAAGTAAACACATGTTCTTAAAAAGCACTTTCAGAAAATGCAGGCTATTTTCTATTCATCCTAGCGGTCTTCACAGGCAGATAACGTTACATATTTTTTTCAGGTTTTATTTTATTTTTATTTAATTCTTGTTCAAGTACAGTTTTCTGTCTTGTATTCCCAGCCCTGCTCCCCCCCAGTGCTCCCCACCTCCCTCTTATTTCTGCCCCCCCACCCTAGTTACTGTCCATGTGTCCTTTATACTTGTTCATGTGAGTCCTTCCCCTTTTACCCTGTGATTCTCTCCCCTCTCCCCTCTGGTCCCTGTCAGCCTGTTCTGTATTTCAGTGTCTTTGGTCATATTTTGCTTGCTTGTTTGTTTTGTTGTTTAGATTCCTGTTAAAGGTGAGATCATATGGTATTTGTCTTTCACCGCCTGGCTTATTTCGCTCAGCATAATGCTTTCCAGTTCCATCCATGATGTTGCAAAGGGTAGGAGCTCCTTCTTCCTTTCTGCAGCATAGAATTCCATTGTGTAAATGTACCATAGCTTTTTGATCCAGTCATTTACCGATGGGCATGTAGGTTGCTTCCAACTCTTGGCTATTGTAAATTGTGCTGCTATGAACATCGGGGTGCATAGGTTCTTTTGGATTGGTGTTTCAGGGTTCTTAGGATATACTCCCAAGAGTGGAATTGCTGGGTCAAAAGGCACGTTCATTTTTAGTTTTCTTAGAAAATTCCATACTGTTTTCCATAGTGGTTGTACCAGTCTGCAATCCCACCAACAGTGAACTAGGGTCCCCTTTTCCCCACAACCTGTCTAGCACTTGTTTGTTTCTTCCTTTGTTTATGAACATTACATATTTTTGATCTAGTTTAAAAGTTATTTTTGCCATCAGTGATGATGCATACCACTGAGCCTGGCTGAAAGCCGAGGTGGCACGTGATGGGACCACACAGGGCAGAGACCACTTTGGCGCAAGTAGGATGCGATGGGCAAAGGATATGACCAAAGAGCCCCCGAGAAAGACGGTGTCTGAGACACACAGGAGAACCCTGCCTCCTAAGGGCACGAGACCCCACACGCAGTCAGGGCGGAAACTCGATTTCCGTGACAAAGAACCAACCCAGGAAATGAGAGGCTCACAGTCTGCATCTCCGGTTGTATAAACAATGAACTGTTGCACATTGATGAAAATTTGGAAGTATTTTGCCCTGGCAGGTGTGGTTCAGTTGGTTGGAGCATCACCCTGGAAACCAAAAGGTCACAGGTTTGATCCCTGGTCAGGACACACACCTGTGTGGCAGGTTCAGTCCCTGGTCAGGGCGCATATGTGACGCAACTGGTCCATGTTTCTCTCTCACACAGAAGCGCGTCTTTCTCTCTCTCTCTTCCTCCCTTCCCCTCTCTCTGAAATCAGTATGTATGTCCTCCAGTGCAGATTAAATAAGTAAATTAAATATTAGGTTGAAAAATTGGATGCATTTTTGAAGTATACTAGGGGACTATATCCCACCAGATGAAGACCACTGGAATCCATGAACAAAGACCCCAGGACACCAGCAGACACGGTAGGAGCCAGAGACTACGAGCTGAGCTGAGGTCGCTGTGGCAGCACTGAGGACAGCCTCGAGGAGAGAGATGACAGCAGGGGACTGGGTGACTTGCATGGCCATAAAGAGTGCGAGCAACCCAGGACCTGCAGGAGGGAGCTCGAGTTTTGAAACTGGACAGCATGCGGGTGCTGAATGCCATGGCGTGGCTGTTGCCTGGGTTTCTGCCTGAGAAATGCGGGGGACCTGTCTGCTATTCTTATTACAGTGTGTGTTTAGCCAGTGCATTCGGTCGGGTTTTGTGCCCCAACTATACCACTAACATAGAGCTCGGCCGTTAAGACGGTCACCAAATGGCTGCTCAGGAGGTGCCGATTCTGCCCAAGAGTTGCCAGTGCCAGGAAAACAGGCCATAACATCGCACGCTATCAGAAAGTGGGGGGGGAGGGGGAGACAAGGGTCAAAACCGTCCTGTAGACCAGACTCGCCATCAACAGGGGACAGAGGATGCACCGTTAAGAGCTGGACACAGAAGTGCCATTTTTGTTTTTGCTCTACGTTATTTAAAAAATATATTAAAACAGCTTACTGAACTAGATCTTACTCAAAGGATAAAATTAGACAGCGAGCAAGCTCAGAACAAGGGAAAACTACGTGTGGGTAAATAAACTGAAAACAAGAGCACAACATCAGGGTGCATGCTAGTAAGCCCTGCAAGGATTTCGACTTCAAAACGAGGGTTCTGAGCTTCCTGGAGGCCAATGCAAAGAGGGAAAACCCACCATCTGCAGGATTCCTCTGCCTGTTAGGGTAACAACAGAGCAGCCTTGCAGCAGCGCAGGTACTGGGTACCTGGTACTGGTACCAGAGGTCCTCTTTAAAGAGACACTGTGGCAGCCTGAGATGAACCCTCACGCGCACCCTACAGGACACGTGCCACGCAGCAGCTCATCTGGCTCTCCGCCACTCTGTCTGTCAGCGCAAGGTGAAGGTGGAGTGCCAAGGCGCAGACCCACAGAAGAGAACCTGAGAGGGCCCAGTGACTGTGGCCACTGAAGGTTGGGACTCATCTGGGTTCTCAACTCAAACCCTGCACGGCATGATGGCTCTTTGGATAATTCCTTATAAACGTTCTTGGAACCATGTGTTCCTTAAGGTTTGGAGAGGAGAGTTTGAAATTCTACATTTGAGCTAAAACCTAGCCCAGGGCTCCTCTCTGCCACTACACACGGGCAGAGGTGTCTGCTGGGACCTTCGACCTGGTTTCCTTAGAAAATTGCCTGTAGGCAGACGGGCTGGAAGCAGTCACGCCCAGGGGCTCTCCAAGTCAGACAGACCGGCCCGGTGGCACCTCTGCACTCACCAGCTGTGGGACCGCCCTGAGATCATCAGTTCAGTGGGGCTCCACCCAATACCCACACGTGTCTGCGGGGCACTCCCAGTGTGCAGCGTAATCAGACACAACCTCCCACAGACGGCCATCTGTGAGGGTTAAGTAGGTAAATGCATCTAAAGGGTTTGCCTCCGTACCGGGCACACAGTAAGCTTTCCATAAATGTTGAGACTGATAATAGCAATAAAAAAGTCATAATCATGGTGAAAGATTTCTGCTTCCATTCTAATACATAAATAATGACACGGTTAAGGTCTCCCAGCTCCACCTCACCAGAAGTGATTGCAATAATTTTAGCCTGGACAGGGTTCAAAGTCAGCATTACCATCACCCTCAAAGGCATCAGAGGTAGCCAAGAACAGCCCCCACACTTGGAAACCAGGTTTGCTTAGTGGCGAGGGCTCTGAGACGAATGTTGTGGTACCCACAGGAGCCAGCCTGCTCTACAGGACTGAGACCCAAGCCAGCTACATATTGAGGACATGTGTCAACATTCCGAGCCTAGCTGCAGACTGTTAAAGTCTTGATGTTTTGACATTCCTGAGGGAGATATACTGGGACCTTCCCTGATCTCTCGATTTGGCAGAAACACAGAGAATATAATTTCCCCCCTAAAATGCCTATGAAAACCAAAATAGCCCCCTCAACTCTAACCAGAGGACAAAACGGCGCCGAGTGAGGGGTGCTGGACGGCAGCAGAGTCCCTCAGAGCCAAGGGCCGTCTTTCTCACGCAGGCAGCCCCCGGGCGCAATTCAGATATGGGCCTGCGTGGAAACGCAGGTGACTTGGATCAGGCCTCGGGAGGCCTCAGACAGAACCGCACATGTTAAGCTCTGCAAAGGCCAAGCAAGTCCACCATAAGGCTCGTCTCCTGAAAACAATTAAACAGCACAGACAGCTGCCCTCGGAGGCTGCTGAGTCCACAAGCACCGAGCCACGCTCCCCTCTGGCAGAAGCGTTTCCCTGTGCCTTTCCGATGCAGCAGGGAGCATGGAGCTTGTCCAAGGCGGCCTTAGTCATTCAGGTGCACGTTTACAAAGGAACATATCACATCGCACCCTGTTTGATCCTGACTTGAGGCTGCCCGCAGGCTGGGACCTCCCAGACGTACCGGGACTCAGGCAGGAGAGAGCTCTCTGCTGTGCCCACGCCACTTGGCACTCGTGACGTGTCGGTGTTTTACCCACTGAGTCAAAGGCCAAGGAAAGATCAAGAAGAGCTACAAACAACTTATGCTCTGGCTGACAGATTTCACCGTAGAGTGAGGAAGGGTGGTCTATGGGGTGGTCATGCGTCTGGCTTCCAGAGCTGCCCCAAGAGACCGGCCGTAATTCATCAAGGAGAAAAATGGGGCACGTGTGGGGGGAAAGCATGGCCAGCCAATGGGTCTCGCTGTATTTTGGGGAGGGGGAATCAGAGAGGCTCGTTTTCCTCTCCTTTATATATGTTTGTTGGGTTAGGCTACTCTCCAATTTCAGCCAAGTTGAACCACTCACTCATTCAACCAAGACTGAGTTACTCATGCTAAGCGTTGTGCTTGGTGCCAGGAATACAGTGGCAAATAAACAACCACGACCCCTCTCTTTAGCCAGTTCACAATCTACATTCTTGTTCATGGGATTTAAAAAGTGCCAGGGACACAGCCCACCAGCAGAGGAAGACACTTTCACCGGCGCTTTCAGTTCGCGCTTTTAAACCCTCTGCTGCGTGAGGGGGTGGAAGAGACACACTCTGGGGGTCCCCCCAGCTCGTGCTCCTTGAAACTGACTTTTGCCTACATCCTCTCCATAGAGAATGTGCCCCACCCACAGACTTTGCGGAGGAGACGGGGGGCCGTATGTAATCATATGACCCCACGACCTGAACCCAGGTGTGTGAATCAGGGACTGCTACCTGACCCAGGGCAGCCAGGGCTTTCGTTCCACTCGGACTCCGAAGTTAGGACCCTGGAATGAGCAGACTATGATGGGCCAGGAGGACTGGGGGCTGGAAATCAACCTAGTAATGAAGAACATGCGATGAGAACGCAGTATGCGGCTGGGCCCAGAACGCAGCAATGAACAGGACAGACACCTCTAGTGGATGAGAGAGTAATCATTACACAAACAAATGAGATAAACACAGATCGTGATAAAGGCTCTAAAGAAAATCAGTGGGATGCTGAGTTAGAGAGGGGGACTACTCTAGACAGGGTGCACGGTGGGGGCCTCGGAGGAGGTGGCATCCGAACTGAGACCAGGCACCAGATGTGCTGGGGAAGCCTGGTCCGGGGAGGAGAAATACGGGTGCAAAGTTCCGGGGATGGAGAAGAGCTCAGTGTGTTCTAGAGACCAAAACAAGGCCGGATGTCGAAAGGCATGAGTGGCAGGAGCGAAGGTGAGAGAGGAAGGTAGGATGGGACCAGGCAGGTTCTTGTGGGACCCGGTAAAGGGCCTAGATGTGCAGGGCCATGGGCAGCCAAGGAAGGGCTTCAAGGAAGAAAAGATACTGTATCACCAACGTTTTAAAACACCACTCTGGCTGTAGGATGAACACAGGGATCAACGAGAGAAGAGAAAGCCCAGGAACTGAGCCCCGTATAGGTCAATGGATTTCCAACGAGGGTGCCAGGACCACTCAGTGGGCAAAGGACAGTCGTTTCTACGGGCGGTGCTGGGAGAGCGGGAGAGCCACACGCAGAGGGACAGCGCTGGCCCTCACCCAGTGACCACAGACAGAACTCACCCAGCACGTGTCAGAGACATGCGCCTAAAAGTTGCACCTTCAGAGTTCTTCTCCGGGGAGAAAATGTCGGGGGAAACCTTTACGACACTGGACTTGGCAACGACTTCTGGGATGTAACGGAAAAATACAGGCCACAAAGGAAAAATATAGATGACTGAACTTCATGGAAGCTGAAAACTTTTGTGCATCAAAGGACACTATCAATAGCATGAAAAGACAACACACAGAACACGAGAAAATATTTGGAAATCATCCATCTGATAAGGGATTAATACCCAGAACACATGAAGAATCCCTACAACTCAACAACAACAAAACAGACACCCTGAGTAAAACGTGGTCCCAGGACTTGAACACCACTTCTCCACAGAAGGTTCTCAAATGGCCAATATGCTCAGGAAGGACGCCCAGCATCGCTGCTCATTAGTGGAAGGCAAATCCAAACAACTGGGAGGCAGCACTTCACACCTGTTGGTGTGGCTACTGGAAAGGGGGCGGAAATAGACATGCGGAGGGGGTAGAACCCCGTGTACTGCCGGTGGGAAGGTAAAATGCGCGTCCTCTCCTTGCTCACATACCCGAAAAGCTGAGTGCGGGGACCTGAGCACGTGCTTACACCCCAATGTTCACAGCAACACTGCTCACAATGGCTAAAAAGGTATAAAAAACCCAAGCCTCCGTAGACACACAAATAAACCAAATGCGCACGTACACACAGTGGAATGTTCTTCCGTCATCCAAAGCAATGAAACCCTGATACATGCTATAATAGGATGAATCTCAACGATACTGTGCTAAGTGTAATAAACCAGACACAAAAAGACAAATATTACATAATCCCGCTTACATGAGGGACCCAGAACAGGCAAATGCACAGAGACAGAAAATAAAGTAGAGGTTAGCAGGGCCTGGGGAGGAGGGGAATACAGAGCTATTGGGCCATGAGGACTGGTTCTGTTTGAGACGATGAAAACTGCTCTGAAAGTGGATGGCGGGGGAGGCTGCACAGCACTGCGAGTGTGTTTAATGCCCCTGAAATGCACACTTAAACATGGCAAATCTCAGGTTGGTATGCTTTCCCACGAGTAAAAAAAAAAAAAACATGAACAGAGCTGCTGCCGGGAGGCGCGGGCCGGGGCAGGTGGCCGGCCGTCGGGCAAGCTGGTCTGCGGAGAGGCGGAAGCCGCAGACACAGACACAGACACAGAAAGCAAAGCTGAGGAACAGCAGCGGCCAGAGAGAGGCAGAGAAGAGCTTCGTGCTCGGTGGCTTCACAGTCGCGAGTGCCGGCTGCCTCCTGCACTTCCTGTCGGCGCATCACTCTGCCCTGGCGCTGGACCGGGTGGATCGCTGTCCCTTGCAGTGGGACGGTCCCTGGTTAAGGCCGAGAGCTCTGCTGGGATCCAGTGCAGCGAGGCAGTTGGTCCCTAAAGCCAGACGATAGACCTTTGAGAGAACACCTTCCTCCTGTCCCTTGGTGCCTGGCACAGTCCCCAACGCTCGGTGGCAGGCCATCAACAGTTAGTGAATGGGGCCCGGGAGCCTGTCCCACGAGGCTGCAGAGAGCTGGGTGTCCACGGTCTCACCAAATTTACACTCGAGGTAAGCCGACGCCCCTCAGTTGGCCCTCATCACTGACCTGAATGGCCAAGCTTAGTTCTCTACCAGGACTTCCTCCTCGCTTGTTCAAGGTCAGGGCAAGTGCATGCTAGAATTTCAACTGTACAGAACCCTGGGTACCCCGACAGCGTTTTGAGTTCCAGGATGCCCAAGACTTACTGGGTCCCCAAGAATATTCGTGAAGCCAGGAACAAGAAAAGTAAATTCACCTTCTTATAAGCATAAGAACACCTAACACGAGTTTTAATTTAGAAATCTCTGTGGTTCGTAGGTGAGAAATCCACCTCCTTCCTTAAACCCTTGGGTAGCAAAAATGGGACTCGGCTTAATGCCATTTTTTCTCAACCAACCCGAAGACCGCTGTGTGCTATTTCTAACACGGGAAAAACAGAGACAACCGAATTTTACAAAAGGAGGGAAACTGTGACACAGGGAATTCTTTGTCACCATGTTAGGCTGTCGTATGCCAATGAGAATGGCAGCGCTGAATGAAGACTAATAGCAAGAACAGGACATTTATAAAATAGAGCTGATGAAAAGAAAGGAGGGCGAAGTGAAATACATAATTTGATATTACAGCCATGTAGTAATGGCATTTGTAGCCACACAGATGGGGAGGTGCTGAAACGAGACGAAAGCACTTGTGCAAGGTGGTGAAATCATACAGGGAATTTAGAAATGTGTTCAGAATTCCCTTTGCAGTGTTTTGGAAGGTCGATCGCTGGCACACACTCACGCATCCTCATGGCCCCGAGGAAGCACCTGAACGAACGGCCGGGAGGCCGTCCGGGGTAACACACGACCAGTCTGGGATTCTCTGAAGGCAGCTTCTTCGGTGTGGCCCTGGGAACAGCAGCTGCCACGTCATCTGGGAACTTGGCAGAAACGCACATTCTGCGTGGACTCCAGACCTGCCACGTCTGCAACTCTGTGGGCGAGGGGGGTCCCAGCCATCTGCTTTAATAAACTCTCTGGGTGCTTCTGACGCCTGTTCCAGTCTGAAACCGCTGCTCTTGGAAGCACTCCCCGCCCCCCCCAGTCGGCCACTCGGTGACTCCCACGCACCTATGAGGGGTCCGCCTTTCATCCTGTGCTGTCTCCCGCCGCACCACACTCACTGTTCACCAGAACCCCACACTGCCTACTAGACCAGGTTCAAAGTCGTACCTGAGAGTCGGGTTCTACTTTTGCCACCGAATTCATCTTTACCAGCACAGCTAGTTCACACGGACTGTGCTTCTGTGCGTTAGTTACCTCATTAATGCTCTAACAACTCTACACGGTAGATAAACACCCCGTTTCACAGATGAGAAAACTGAGGGCAAAAGAAGTCCAAGATCACACTGCCGGTAAACGATGAAACAAGAGTGATTTCGGAGCAGAGGTCTTCAGCACCACTGAGGTCCAGAGAAGTTCACGGAGTCAGGAAGTGAGGCAGCTGGTTCGGGGTCCCAGGCCTTTCTGACTCCGAAGCCTCCTTGCTTTCCAACCAGCAAGCCCTGCCGCCTTACGCCCCTGCCAGGCAGAGCCTCGCTCACTGCCCTTCAAACACACCACTGCCAAGAGTTACGATGCTGGCAAATATCTTCTGTCTTATCTTCCTTGCCACCAACGCACACCCTTCGGGATCCTTGAGGTCCTCCAGGCCATGTCCCCAAGATCCCTGGCTAAAAGGGGCCGCTGTCTTTTCTTAATTCCCACCTTGTCCTGCTGTGTACCTCTTACAATACAGGGGCCAGAACCAATAGTGCCCCTTTAGCGCCCCTTTTTTGACAAAATCGTAAACATATAATTCTGTAACATAGCAATATCACTCTCAAGCACACCATATGGCATTTTAAATGAAATGTTCAAATTAAAACTATAAATTATTACCCCGCACTATTACCTACCAACCACACTCAGGCAGGCGTTACTTCTGCGGACCCCTGTGTTTACCAGCTCCCACCCCGAGTCACAGTTCCGCACACACACCTTCGGGGGAGGCAGCGGGCCCAGTGGGCATGGTGTCTGACACAGGACTGGCACCGGTTGAGTGGATCAGTGTCTTTCATGTGACTAAATTCATTCTTTAGATATTTTATGTATCTTATCAGCCCCGCTGGAGGACGGTGAACACCTTAAGAACAAGGACCAAATCTTGTACTTATTTTATATTTTCAAGAATATTCAGCCTTGGGCAGACACACAGTCAAGCCTGGGGTGCATGCCTGAATTCCAGGAGCACGCTGCTGGGGGTCAACGCTGGCGCCCCTTTTCCTGCCACTGAAGCCCTGTAGGAACGCAGCTGATAGGAATGAGGGTAATGGGCACCATGCAAATGGATCTGATCAACACTTTTTTTTGGTAAATAGAAATAATAAATTTAATGTTTTTAATAATGTTAAATAATAATAAAGAGAATTTTATGAACACATGTCCCTGAAAATGTGTTCAACTTTCCAAGCAACTGGGGAGAAAAAAAAATCACAATTCTGTCTTTAAAAAGAGTTGAGGCTATTATATATGCCTTCATTATGTCTCTTGTAGAATGAAAGCATACTGTTTTTAAAAATCATAACTCGAACCCTAATGTCTCTCATGAAGAAAAATGTGGGTGTTTTCATTCCACATACTGATTATCTATTAGTCATTTATTGAGTCCAGCAAATATACTTTTAATGAGACAATAAAGAAACTCATAATATCCTAACTCCTATCACATATCCAGAGAGCAAAGGTACAAAAAAATCAGAATATGTATTTCAGTAACATTTAAGTCTCGAAAGCCAGATTTATAACTTTTAGGAACAAGATAATAGAAAAACCAAGTGCTTTCCTAATTCATAAATCACTTAAAGAATTATCTATGTCAATAACAGATAAAAACACCAAGCCACCACATGCTCTTAACCAACCGAGAGACAGAGCCCAGGAGTGCGTAACGATGAAAACAAACAGAGGACCGACTGCTGTCGTCTTCTGAGAGTCGTCTGCTCGCACGCAGTCCGCCCGCATCCTCACCGGGTCTGGCAGCAAACACACAACAGAACCCCCGAAGCCGGCAAGCGTCCTCGACACCCGAATCCACGCAGCAGCACCACCGCGCACAGTGCCCACTTACCAGCTCCACGGATCCATAATGCTTCCTACTGAAGTCCCCACGTCTACAGCCTAGGTCTTCCGAGACAGAGCTGGAACAAAAATGCTTCATCAGTATTATGCATAGCGATCTGGTCACAAACCTTCTACAAAAATCGACTACCGTTTGCAAAAAGGGCAGCCAGGGCAGCGGGCCTGCCGGCTCCTCACTGCAGGGGGGCCTCCTGGCCCCAGGCGCCGCCCCGGCAGCCATTGCAGAGCCGGCTCTCTCGGGAGCCCTCGGGAGAAAGAAAAACACCCGAGTCATGCCTGGAAGTCTCGGCAGTGACTGGATTAAATATTTAGTCATTTGGAATCGATTGAAGTTTCCAAGGCTACTGGTGGTTTGTGATTTCATTTCTGCATAAGCAGGAGGGGAGCCTGCGGCAAACTTGAGGCAGGGGACAAAGCCTGCAGTGATCTCTCGTTGAAGAGAGCTTGTCTGTCCCGGATACGCCACATAAAAATACCACCATTATTTGATGCTCTACTGGGGAAATAAAACTTTATATAGGAGGGAAAAAAATCTTCAAAATCCAGGTAGACCCCACCCCCCTCTAGTTGATGACAATACGAAAAAAACCAGGGCTAACAGATTTAAAAAATCTGAATATCCAAATTCCAAGGATATTTAGCTTTTTACATAGCAGTAGCTAATACGTCCCTACCCCCCTTCCCCTCAAAAATGACTTAAATCAGGTAAGAGAAATCACATGCATTATTGCAGCAACGCAATTAAAACACGGGCAAAATCGCCCCTGCATTTGCATCTTGAATACATAATCCCACACTCAAAAGACACGGAGCTTATCGGCTAGTCAGGAACCTAAACGGTCCTCAGGAAACCGCCAGAGATCCATGAATACAAGCAGTTTTAGTAAGTTTTGTTCTAATATGTCATGCAAATAACTCTAATAAAACAGACACTAAAATTACACAGGAATCACATGTTGAACACAGCCAAAACATTTGGGATCTGTCATGCAAAGAAAGGTGCAGTGAGTACCTTTTCATCCTTCCTCCCAAGGCAGGCTACATTTTCTAAATTACAGCCCTCTCGGCACGTTTCGGAAAGAGACCGAGGCTGATGCTCTGCATCCACGGAACTGACTCTCTGCCAGGACCCTATCTGATAGGCTCCGAGAAAGACAGCACGGGAGGAATGAGACTAGAGAGCCTAATGGCATTCTGCTCCCACCATTGCACAGAGATGGCTGAGTTAATGTGATGTGAGAAATTTAACCTTTTGTCGTTCTCACTTCCTTAGCTGAAAATGTGCAACAAATTAACGAATGAGGCTTGCAAGGCCGTCCTAGGTATTACCTTCCTGCTCCTAATGACATGATTTTCTACCAAAAAACCTCCGAGAGAGATGCAAAAACTCCCCTCCATGGTCTATTCTGGTCCGTGTTAAACATGTCCTCTGTGCCATCTTCTCGGCTCATTTTGAAAACCCTGCTGGTGAATTTGCCACGGCCCTACACAGCAGGTGCCAGATCCTTCCCGGCCACCCTCAGCTGCACAGAGAGTGGGCTCCAGAGGGCGGAGCATCCATGCACTTGGACAGAGACTGGGCATGGAGCAGAGCTGTGCCCAGATAGCTGCTGACTGAAAGCTCTATGTGCCCAGATCTCAGCGACCTCCTCGGTTTTCACCGGGTCCACTATGCAGTCAACATCAGCAGCAGCTTCTAACAAGAAGGGCCAGTGACGTAAAAAGAGCAGGATGCTGAGCTCCGGGCCCTGCCCTCTGTGCCCTCAGTACCACTTGGGGAGGGGTCCAGTTCTAGACACAGCACCAACTTCCTAGCTTTGCCCACAGCCAGAGACAAACACAGAAAGGATGCAACTCCGCATCATGGAGCAGCCTCAGAGAGGGAAAACAACGTCCTAGGAAAAATCCAGGACAAATATGACCAGAACCTCTGCTCTCGGTGCCCCCTCCTCCCCATCACTGCCTGTCACCCGGCACATTGCTGATGGCAGGAACCAGGCAGGACCACAAGGGTGTGCTTCTAGGGCTGCTGGAAGCACTCAGAGCAGCCGTGTTTAGAAACCCTCCCCACTCTCCTTCTCCCCCGCCAGGTCCTCTGGCCCCTTGGCTTCCAGCCCAGAGGGTGTGATGAGCAGGGATCCCCCAGAGCTCCAAGAGGAGCTTTGTTCTCCTCTAGATCTCCAGAGTCTGGCCCACTGCCTGGCACAGAGTGGACACGCAGTGAACGTTGGTTGCATTAATGAAGGTATCTGCACATACTTGGATCTTATTAGCTACCGTGTGTTAGCACCCCTTTGAGCACCAAGGCAGGCTGCCTGCTGACTTTCTCGCTGCTAGGTCCCGGGTCATTATTCCCTCAGTCCAAACAGTCCTGGCTCCAGAGGCAGATGCTGCCAGGTGCGTGCCACACCTGCTCTCCTTTCCTCCTGGCCTTGTGGCTGGACTGAGTTTCCTGGCCCCTCGTGCAGTAAGTGTGGCCCGATAACGGCAAGCTGGCTAAGAAAATATGGGCAGAAGCAATGTCGGATACATCCCCTGGGGTCACTTCCTCTCCTTCTCCAGGGCCAGCAAGTGCAAAGGACTATAAGGACCCACAGAAATGCAAAGCTTCAACATGGAAAAACCTGGGTCTTGAATGACCGAGTAGAAGCTCACACTCCTGCGAACATCTGTACCAGGACAGGGTATGATGTCCTGTATGAGCAAGTGATGGACGCTGAGTTAAGCACGTAGAATTTGGGTTTGCCTGTGAAAGCCGCTGTGTGCTCTGAACTAATGCAGAGGTGGGTACCCAGCAGTGGGGTGCCGCCATAGCAACAACTTAAAACACACGGCGTGGGCTTAGTGGGCAGGCAGCAGCCAACGTGGAAACTGGCAACTGAAAGAGGGTGATCTACATCATAAAGTAGGAAAACACACGGTGCACTTACACCTGCAGTAATGCAGAAGACGGGCCTGCACCTCTGGGCCTGCATCTCTAGGCAAGGGCCTGGGCAGGTCAGAGGGATGCTGAGCGCTGGCTCCGGCCCGCTGACCGCAGCACGGGTTTCTGACCAGGAGGAGACGCGCCCAGGCCAGAGCTGGGTGTCGAGCAGAGACAGTGGAGAATGGAGAGAGTCGGAGACAAAGGGCCTCGTAGGCTTGAGAAATTGCTCTGTTTTTGGGCCCCAAACCACAAGCGTCTGGCCAATGAAATGTGGGCAGAAGTGATGGGCACCTCCTCCAGACCTAGCGCATCCAATTTCCCATGAATCTTTGCTCAGCTGCTGGATGAATGGGGAGGGCTCTGAGGACCAAGAGGGAGGAGCCAAGGTTGAGCCTTGGGCTCTAAATGACCCCATAGAAGATCCCAAGTAGAACTACCCCCATTGGGCTATGACATGAATGAGAAATAACTTTTGTTTTTAGATTTTATTTCTTTTTAGAGAGAGGAGAAGAGAGGGAGAGAAACATCAATGTGTGGTTGCCTCTCAAGTGCCCCCTACCTGGCCTGCAGCCCAGGCACGGGCCCTGACTGGGAACCCAATCGGCGACCTTCAGCTCCCAGGCCGGCACTCAACCCACTGAGCCACGCCAGCCAGGAGGATTACTAGTGTTTAAAAGAGTGTTTTGAAAGACGACTTCTGTGCCCCCTGCAGCAGAAAGGGAGACCCGGGGCCCAGCCACAGCCTCCGGGGCAGCGCGGGGGGCAGCACCACAGCTCGGCAGGCCTCCCCTTCCTGCAGTGTTGACCGAGCAGTCTGGCCGCACCAGGAAAATCCTGGGGACAGAGAGGGTGTTCACCAGCACAAGGCACATCCAAACCGCACCAGGGAGTTCAAGTTCCTCACATGCAATGTGATCTAGGTTCTAAATATAGATGCCTCTGTTTTAGCAAATTAGTGCATGAGGGTGCTGGACCACGCTCCACAAGTATGGACGGAGCTGAGAACCTTCCAGTGAAAGCTCCAAACAGGGCTCAGGATGAAAGCAAAGATTTCCAGCTCTAAGCAGAGGCTAGAAAATGGCCATTACATATAAGTCGGTTCCTGGAAAGCAGGACAACCGCCTTCAAAAAGCCAAAGTCATGGAAACTGAATAAGAAAAAAGGAGGAAGCTGAATTGGATCCTGGTCCTCAATCAGCTCACCCAGAGATTAGCCCTAAGGCTAATGACTGGTCCGTAGACTGGCTAGACCCCGCCAATCCAGGCCTCAGTCGTATCCAGTCCTGCTGGGAGAGTCAAAGCCAACAGCAAGAATGGGGCTCTTTCCGGGTCAGCAGAGAATCTGAGACACATCAGGCAGCCCCCTTGCTAAGCACATAGTAGTAACAGATAGAAGGGACCCCTAAGTGAGGGAGGGAGAAGGTAAACCACGTGCCAGACCGCAGACTTAGGCTTCGAGGGAGCCCAGAACCTTCTAGCAGCAGAGTCTAGAATAGTTGATCATCTTTCCTTCCAAAGGTGACACAGAAAAGCAGAGATGTCAATTGTACCAGAGACACCAGTGATTTCTAAGGATGAAACAGAAGGTTCTCTGACCCCTTTAGAGGAGATTTAGGACCCCAGATTTGAGAGGCTGGGAAGTAAGCAGGAAGCTTCCCAGAGGGGGAGGGTCTCAGGTGCTCGGAGCCCCTGCCTCCCGCTCCAGACCCCCACCCCAGCTGCCCTGGGGCTCCCTGGGGCTGCGGCGCCATGCGTTCCCACGCTAGGATCTGGGTCTCACCACCCCTTACGAGCTCCGAGGCCATGACACGGTCAGTCGTGCCCGAGTCTGGATTTCAGGCCCACCAGCTCTGTGAACCCCGGCAGCTACTTCTGCGCACTGAGCCCATTTCCTCCTCCGTCAGGTGGGCGGGAAGGAGAGCCTGTCTCCATGGGAGGACTGAAAGGCATCACAAGGTGCTGAGGGCAACACCTGCCACACAGCAGCCACCAAATGAGGGCTGGGTACCCTGTGGGGACCTTGCCTCTCCTGTCGTCACCAGGCCTCGTGAGTCCGGCAGAGGGCCTGCCTCTAAGCAGCTGCCCAACAGGTATTTGGTGAGTAAGCGAGTCACACATAACTGATACTCTGCTCGCTTTGGCTCTGCTTGAACGCAGGTGGGCTCCTGCCTGCTACCCCTCCCGCACCCCTGCCCCCTCTGCCATTAGATAGTCTGACAAACCTCAGGGACATGTGATGTGACTTTCGCCATCGCTCGGTCATCTTTCCCTCTCTAATCCTCCTTTCTCAGACACTCTGGAACGCGGCCCTCCCACTGTGTGTACGTGTCCACTAGGTTTCTGACCATGGCATGTGTCCCCAGAACCTGCCTGGTTCCCACTATTCAGTGAGTCTCGCAGTGACTCACTGTAAGGTTCCCTTCGATGATGGTCCCTGCAGTGCCCTTGACATTCTCTCTCTCAATAAAAACACAGCAACCACAGTGAGCGCTGGCGAGGACCCGGGTGTGAATGCGAGATGGTCAGCTAAGCCTCTTTGGAAGACACTGGATGGTTTCTTATCAAAGTTAACACGCCGTCGCCTGGTGCCCCAGGAACGGTGTTCTTAGGCACGTATCCCAGAGAAATGAAGATGCACAGTCACAAAAGCCTGACGCGAATGTTCATAGCAGTGTTATTCATAGTGTCCCCACACTGGAAAAGGCCTGGTGTCCGTCGAAGGGAGAACAGTTAAACTGTGGTGCAGCCCACCACAGAGCCCAACTCCGCAGTTCCAGGGAACTCACCACCGATACACACAACAACCGGGGCAAATCTCCAGGGCACTGTGCTGAGTGGAAAAGGCCAGTCCTAAAAGCTTACGTCCTGCATGACCCCGTTTATGCAACCTTCCCAAAACAACCGAGTTAGCGAGGGAACGGGGAGGTGGGGGAGGGGAGGTAGGACGGTGTCTTGTCAGTGGTGATGGACGAATGAACTCACAAGTGTGGCAACATGGATGTAAAAGGGGACGTCTCACCCCAGGGGGCTTTGTCAATGACTTTGCCATTGGAGGAAACTGGGTAGAAGGGACAGCGGGTCTCTCTGTCCCATTTCTTACAACTGCATATGAACCTACGGTTCTCTCAAAGTAAAAAGTTTCATTTAACAAACTGCCTCTGAGCCAATGCCCTTTCACTCATCTAATAAGCAGCTACTGGGTGCCCGTGGGTACCAGGCGCTAAACCTGAGGAGTGTGGTCCCTACTGCTGGCACGCACAGCGCGGCAGGAAAATGCAGAGTGCATAGGACTCCCTGGGGGAAAAAATACTGTGCAAGCGAAGCACACCTGTGTGGAGCAACCCAGGAAACTGTCAACCGGCCTCTTTTCACCCCCCTCATAAGTGGTGCACGCAGCCTTCCAGGGGCGGGGGCCCAGGGCAGACGCCCGGGAGCTCTGTTACTCTCTCTCAGCTCAAGGCCCACCGTCCAGAAACCTGGGAACCCCAATCTACAAACTGACTCCTGCAACATGTAGCGTCTGCGCGTCTGCTCCTCCCTGCCCCCTCTTCAGTGAACTTGGCTTCTCCCCTCCTGTAAGGTCAAGAACTGGGGGTTTCCAGCTCTGAGTGTGATCTGGTAGGGGAAGCACTGCCCACAGGAGCCTTATACATGCGTGGCCACAAAGGGTTAAGCAGAAATTTGTTTAAGGGGAAAAAATAAGCAGACAACATATGCTGCTGTGTATCTCCCACCACCTGTGCATTTCACTTCTTTGGGGAAATCCTTCCAGAGCCTCGCCCCCGAGGTTCTCAAAATCTCCCCACTGAGATTCATTCGCATGTTCTGCCTCTAACTGCACCCAGACTCTGAAGGAAGCACATTACCCAGAGTGGGTGTTTCTGAACTGCCCCCCAGCAGCAAGAATCCTAGAGAACGTCAAGGTCACTCTGACCCTTGCTGCAGAGTGTGGGCCTGCAACCTGAGCTCCTTAGAAACTCAGGCTCTTGGGCCCCACCGAGACCCACTGGAACACAGTCAGCCTTTTAACAAGACTCCCCTGAAGGATTCACATGCACACGGGGATCTGGACCTTGGTTCTGAACCCAGCTTATATTGGGATCACCTGGATTTCTTCTCGATTTGCTTTATTATGAAATATTTCAAGGCAGAAAAAGAGTAACATAGGGACATTATAGACAGACTTGAAATTCCTGTGTACATCTCCCCTCCCCTGAAACCACCAAATAATTTAATTTATACTTCCTGCTTACCTTTTTATATTTGTACTGACTGTGTACTTATTCAAAACAATATACATGTCTTAGATGGTGTACCTCAGTGGATTGAGTGCAGGCCTGCAAACCAAGCAGTTGCCGGTCCGATTCCCAGTCAGGGCACAAGCCTGGGTTGCAGGCCAGGTCCCCAGTGAGTGGGGCTCATGACAGGCAACCACACACTGATGTTTCTCCCTTTCTCTGTCTCCTACCCTTCCCTTTTGCCTAAAAATAAATAAAATCTTAAGAAAAATAAATGGCGTGATTTGGAATGTTGTAAAATTTTACACAAAAGAATACCCTATCGTGCACAACTTCCTGTGACTAGCTTCTTTGGCTAAACAATTTGTTTTTGAGGTTGGTGTGTGTCGACACACCTGCAGCTCCACTGCATTCCCTTACACGGCCGCAACCGGCTGTACTGACACCGAAGTGGTCCTCCCTCCCCCCGTTGTGGGGCATCTCGGTTGTTTCCAATTTTTAAACAGTGCTGAAATGAACACCCTCTTCCACGTCTTCCCGAACGCACGGGCAATCGCTTCCCTAGACCCACGCCCAGGAGGGCGACTGGTGGACCGTGATGTGCGCACCTTTGTTTTCCTCCATGGCGCCGAATTTGCTTTCCGAAGTGAGCACAGCAGGTCCTCAGCTAACGTCATTTTGTTCAGTGTTGTTCTGTTACGACCTTGACGAGGCGCTGGAGGAACCTCACTCTTGTTTGTATCAGTTGGCCTGCTGCACACCTGGCTTTGCTGTGTTGTCTCGCTGCGGCTCCAAGAACCTGTCGACGACGTTCAGCGACGACTAACAGGACAGCGGCTCACTCTCCCTTCAGCACCGTGTCAGTTCTATTTGCCCCATATCCTAGCCGACACCCGGGATTGTCAGACATTGGTTGTTGTCAGTCTGAAGGATATAAAATGGTGTCTTGCGGAGTTGTGGTTGTAATTTGCACTCCTCTGATAACTCAATAGTTTGAACCTCTTCTCCTGGGCTTGTCAGCCATTGAGCTACCGTTTCTGGGGTTTGCCCATCCCAAATCCTCGGCCCCTTTTTGTAGGCTGCTGGCCTTCTCTTAATTGATTTGCAGGAATAATTCATATGTTCTGAATGTCAGCGCTTTTTCAGTTAACAAACTATAGATGTCTTCTCCCAGAGAGTGTTTTTTCTTTTTCAAGCTGTTTCCCTGATGTCTTTTATCATGTAGAAAATTTAAAATTCTAATGTAGATATTTTCAGTCTTTTCCTTGAACGATCTTTGTTTTTCTGACTTAAAAAATCCTTCACCATCATGATGGCATAAAGATAGTCTCCTACCATTCCTTGCAGAAGTTTTAAAGTTTTCATCTAAATACACAAATGGTGCCAGTTTGCACCTTAACCTCCTCAGACTCTTCAGGAGTGAAACCTGAGCATTGTTGTGCTTCCTTTTGTTTTTGTTCATTTGTTTGTGTTTGTTTTTGTTTTGCAAGAGAGGGGAAGGGAAGGAGAAAGAAAGGGAGAGAAGCATCGACGTGAGAGAGACACATCCACCGGTTGCCTCTCGTGCCCTGACCAGGGACCAAACCTGCAACCCAGGCGTGTGCCCTGACTGAGCACCCGACCAGTGACCTCACGCTTTGCAGGGCTACACCCGGCCAACGGAGCCACACTGGTCAGGGTGCACTCATAGTGCTAACGAAAACAAATTCTACAGGAAATGCTGGCAGATCTGTCCTCTACCCGCTGGATGCCATGGACGTACCTCCTCTGCCAAGTTCCAGGAATGTGTCTCCTCTCTGTCTCCCTCACTGGCTCCTCCTCTCTTTTCTGTTCCCAAACTTGAAGGGCTCCCTAGGGTCTGTCCTCTGCAGGATTTATCTACTCGTGCAGCACCGACATTACCGACACACTCACACATACTCCGTGTTAACCAGGCCCGGTCACCTTTCCTAATGCTCCCAGAAGCACCAGCAGCTCAGTATGGTTTTTCCAGAACTCATCCAACCACCTGGTCCCATTTCTGTTGGCACATGAGGACTTTCACAGTCTCCCAGCTATGGAATCACCTTTGACTTCTCCCTGTCTTTCGGGATCTACAGTCGGTCATGCAATAGCATCCGTGACCACCTCCCACTTTACCCAGTCCAGTCCCTCAGTCTGACGGACCCTCACCGATTCACACCCAGACTCTGGCACGGCCTTGCCCATCTTCCCGCCCCCTCCTCACAGGAGCTGAGGGCGGTGGATTCTTCCAGGTCCAGAAGCTTGAGGACCATCTGGTGTCCCACCCGTCATCTGTGATTGTGTATCCTCTATCGGATACTTGAAAACCAGCTCCCCAGTCTCTACTTCGATACCATCAGTGATAACAAACACATTATGTCCCAAAGCCCTCCATTCTTCCGGGTAGACAGTGTTTTTCTATATTGAGTTGAAATCTATCACACCTTAATTTCCACCAGCTGGTCCTCCATTTTCACCCTTTCATTTTTTACGCCTCCATCATCACTCACACACCCCCGGCCCCTGTCTAGTCTGGCCCGCCCTCCCCTGCCTCTCAGCACTCCAGCCCTCTTTTCCTCCAGCTTGCCAAGCTCCTTCTCGTCTTAGGACCTAGAATGCTCCCCCACACTCCTCCTTCCTCTCCCAGACCCACTCCCAGACTAGAAATGACAAGGACAGCATTGGATTGACGTCTGCCTCCCCCACTAGAACATAAGCTCTGCTATGGTAGGTGACGTACTGGTCTAATCCAATGCAAAATTCTTACCACCTAACGTAATGCTTAGCCGTTACCTCTTAGTGGGATTTTGTGCAATGACAGATGGGTGGATAGATGGATGGGTGAAAGGCAGGAAGCCTGCATAAAATGAGTTAAGATCACTTCTACAGGAAAGCTCTTCACACAAATATTTGAGGAAAGTCATTGTAATCCCTGAGGGTTTTCCTCTTCACAGGGGTCGAGAGCGATACGGGAGGGTGGGGTGGGCAGCGCTGTGTGGGCGCCTGGAGAGCAGGCAGGGCAAACCCACGGACTGTGTGTAACTTCCTCTAGGATCCGGCTGGAGAGGCGCCCAGGCGCTCACAGTTCTGCTGCTGTCGGCTGTGCGTTCACGGACCCTGTCTTTGAGCAGGCATGAAAACCCTGCGAATGTCGCCTCGGGTTAAAATTCATCTCAGAGGTTAATACAACGCCAGTAAAACGAGCAAACAAAGAAATGCTGCGGGAACCAACTCAATAAACAAACAATGACACCATTCCCTAGCCGTTACCTCCTGATGAAGCTTATGTTCGCTGTGGCTAGTCATTGGCGCCCTGTAGTAAATACGTATTACGGTTAAGGGCAGCTGGTGGACCCTTCACTCGGGCCACCTCCCTCCCTGGGAACTCTAGAAAGTGAATCAGCAGCAAGTGTCAAACTCACTCAACCCCATACTTAAGATCCTTGCAATTTATTGCACATAAATTACAGCTCAACAAAATATTTACTTTAAAATGCCATACAGAGAAGATATAGAACCTGCCCCTAAACTTCAATAAAGTAACATCTACCTGTGTACAGGAGTCACAGGGGCATAAGTGTGGTCTGACACTGACTTAGCCTGGTCTAACGCACCACCAGTTCACGGCCTGGTTTTGGGCACAAAACAGCTGTCAGGAGCCATCAGGTCTGCCGCCGTAAAATGGGGCGTAATTAGCTAACTTACCCAACAAATACGGATGCCCACGGCAACTCCATCACAGGGCTATCGGCTTTGAGGAAAAAACGCACACGAAGCACTCGGCACAGTGTCTAGTTGAGCGCGGTGGCTGTTCGAACAGACGGAGGCCGTGCAGCCTCTCGTGGGGGAGAAGAGGTGTGTGTGCTGGGACAGCGGCACAAGGAAGAGAAGAAGAGGCTCTCTGGGGAAATTAGGGGCAAGCCAGAATGTGCCGTTAGGGAGAGGTTCTCATTTTAGGAACTTAGCTGTCGGGGAGGAAAGACTTTCCCTGCACCCTGAGGTTCTGTTAGGTTCTGTGACCGGGGCTTGCGAATTAAAGGGACTGCAGACAGACTAACAGGAGCAGAGGCGCACAAGTTTTCCTTGTACTTTGATGGGCACCAGGGCTCCACTGAAAAGCAAAGCTAAAGAGGCAGGCAGACGCAGGCGCTTACACACCGCTCTAACGAAGGGCGATAAATCGTGCAGTGGGGACGACACGGGAGAAAAGGGCCGGGGCTCCCAGGAGTGGGAGATCATGGGTGGGTGAACTCTGGGGCAACCCGCTGGCCTCTGAGGGTCATTCGGTTTCTGCATGAAGACTCATCTTGGTGCCTTCCCTGTCCATGTCCTCTACCTCCCGGTACCGGAGGGAGGAGGGGCAGGCTTCACAGAAGGAAATTTCCGCCCTGCTTTCAGGCGGAGAGAGGGAGTGCAGACATTTCTCCCTGCGCCTGCTTCTTCTCAATTGCCTTCAGCTTGAAATCGTCCTTAGGCCAAAGTGGCATGTGTTCAGGCGGCATATTCTGACCTCCTTCACAGCCAATGCCAATATGCGAAAAATTCTTAGCCGCAAACATAAAAACAAATGGTGTAGAACTGACTGGATTTCACCTTGAGGTAACCTAGGAGGGGGGAAGGCCCGGGCTAATTTCTAAATAATCTCTGCATCGCATTATAATGTTCTGGACCAAGTTGGATCCATTCCAAGCTTATCTGTCCTGTTTTCTTCCAGGCGCATTCAGAGCACGTAGTTACAAGTAAAGCAGCTTACGCCATGCTTTTAAGGTCAAACACTGTACTTGAACGATTTTCTAAAATTCTGACTTCACTAAGCTTCTCTGATTCTGAGATAGTCTAAGAAAATGAAACTGGGGGAGGGTGAGGGAAGGGGGCGGGGTATTCTTTAAAGAAAGCGAAATAACAGATAAACTAAACGTACAGAAATACAGGAGGCAAGAGCCTTTTCACTAAGCACATTTATTTCCAGAGGAGACGACAAGAAAACCACCAGCCTGCTTCCACAGCCAGAGCGGGATTTACAAAAATGAGTGCTGGCTGACGTCCATTTAGGGCAGGGGAGCCTAAACTATTTCATCTTGTCCCTTAAAAGCAATGATTAAAAGAATAATAATATCTAGCCACTATTTATAGTGTGTCCTCATGGTGTTCTGCACTTTGAGATGAGGTGAGCACCAAAAATGGGTTGTCAGCCTGTGAAGGACTGTGACATTTGAAAGAATAGAAAACTGGAATCGTCAAAGGAATTCCGTTCTTAGTAATGGCCTAACCTCCTTGAGGAAAAATTATTGCTTTTAGCAGCTGCCCCCCCTCCCCCAGGGGACGTGGAGCTCCGTGGGGAGCAGGGCACCCGCAGCTTCCATTCCCAGCGCAGGGCCAGGATGTCCTGCGGAGCGAGCCCACGCTCCTCCCCGGCACAAGCTGTAACTGCACGAAGTCCCTGAAGAACGAAGATCCACATTCCTCTCCCTTCACTCAGGCCACCTCCCTCCCTGGGGACCTCGCCATTCCTGCACCTCCGCGACAACAACTCTCCAAACCGTGTCTCCAACTTGGTTCTTTCTCTCCCACCACAGACTCCGACTTCCCACTGCCGGGCACGCTTCCCTGGGCACTCCAGCAGCCCCCACGCATAACCTGGCCGAAATCCCACTCACTCCCACGGCTGCGTCACTCAAGGTACCAAGCCCAGAGTCACCTCTGTCTTCTCTCGTAGCCAGCATCTAATCGTCACCGGGACCTGTTACTGCTCCCTGCACGGCATCACTTTCAAAAGCTGTAGGTTTGTATCTGTGCGTGTGTATTTCATTCTTTGAAGAAATAACACATTCGCTTGCTTCAAAACTACAAGGCTGTACGGGCAAAGCCCCCCTCTCCTGCACGCTCAGCCCCGCACTTCCTCTCCCCACCATCAGCCTGGCTTATCATTGTGTTATCTCCCAGGGCTGGGCACGTCCTCTGCACACGTCCTCGACTGTGCCATTTGGCCCTGAGGACGCGCGCAGAATTCCACAATGTCTCTGATCCCTTGCTCCTCCTTTCCATTTCTGCTTTCTCTGCTTTAGCGCGGAAATTCCTTGGTGCAGAAACCTTCTGACTGGCATCTCTGCTCTTTTACACTTAACTCACACCAACAAATATATCTAGTGAGCCCTTTCTACACACCAGATAGAGACTCAGAACCAACCAAACCAAATCAACCTGTCCTAACCGGACCCGCACAGAGTGCCCACCCCCATCTCACCATTGTTGGAGCTTTGGGACCTGGTCAATAAATCGAAGCGCACCCGTCTCTGTTTGCAATCGGTCGGGAATTAGTGACGGGAATGGGGGAAACGGAAATCAAAATGTCAATTTCTTCACTGCTAGAGTTTCGTTAGCGAACTGAGCCCAAGAGCCAAAGGGGCTTCCTACTCCCCACTCCCCCCACTGCGCAGACCTGGAACAGCCCCCACCCCAAGGGAGAGTCTGTTCTGTGGAAGGGCAGACTCCCGGCTGCCGGGGGATTTGCTGCATCAGTCTCCACTGTCAGTCTCCAACAGGGGAGACCAAGGCAGACGGGCCTCCACACCTGACTCTAGAAGACTCAGGTGTGCTTGTCCACCTGGAAATGCGAGAGGAAACATCACACAGCTCTGTGGGAAATCAGATCCTGAAAAAGCTAGAGAGGCCAGAAGGAAGGGGACAAGGCAGCCATCCAGCCCTTCCTCCACAGGAGGAAGCAGAGGTTTCTTCGCGGACACTCGAGCACCGGGGAGTAGAATCTCCCCTAACAGTAAACGAAAAAGCCTGCTTTCCTGCACTGTGTTTTAAAATAAAGTGGTCCTTCACTCAGGAGCAAGCTAGCTCTTTCAAGGCTTTTGGAAGCAGGGCTACATGACGGGAGGTGGTAGGCGTGAGAGAAAAATGGTCTGACCGCAGCATTCGAGTCTTTGGATCTGGTCACCCCCAAAGCCCGATCTGTCCCTTAGTTTGGTTACATGACCCCATACCTGCTCCTTTTTGGGCTTACGCTACCTTGAGTTGGTTTTCTGTCACTTACAATCAACAAGCCCCCACCCAGTCCATTTATTAATTGGTTTCCTGGGCTCCCTACTGTGCATAGCTGTGAAATTAACTTTTAAAAAGCAGAGCTCAAACCATTGCTTGCCTGTCTCAAAATCCACTCAAAAACAAGGTCCCAAGGATGAAGTACAACATCTTCCACAGCACGCCCCTCAGTCTGCCTTTCCAGACCTTCTGCCACACGAGAGGCAAACTGGGACAGGCCGCCCGGGACATCCCGCTCCCCCCGTCTCTGCCTCCTAAATCCTACTGGAGAGAAAGCACAGAAGGAAAGGAAGGAGCTATTTCTTGGTTGAGGTCCATTTCACATTATTCTCTGCAAAAAATCCTTTCCTAGGTACCCTCTGTCCCCAGAGATGTAGTGGGACCCCTCTTGCCCCTGACAGCAAATATCTAATGAACTTGTCTTATTCCATCTCGGATTTTGTGCCGTCTCTTCTCAGGGTCCTCTTATTAGTGGCAAGAACAACCTTCCAGTTGCCCGAGTCAAAACTCCATGGTTCACCTGCCATATTCCACCACTTGTAAGTTTCCCTGGTACACGCTAATCTTCCTCTTGAATGTCTTAAATCAGCCTCATGGCCCCTGCTTACTATCTCTTACCTGCCCACTTTGACAGGTCTCCTGGCCACCAGCCCTGATACTGCAATCCAGCTGCCCACAGACGCCAGGTACCTTTCCAGCAGGCAACTCGGATCACGCTCTGCCCAGCCCTAAGGAGTCAGATCACACTTCTCAGCAGGGCAGTCAAGCCCTCCCACTCCCCAATGAATTGGCTTCTGTCTGCCTTCCCAGACTCACTGCTCACCACTCCCCAGGGAGCACCGGCCAAACCGCTGTTCGTAGTTCCCTTAACACCCAAAGTGCTTCAGTGCGGCTGGCCTCTGCACACGTGCACGTATGTCCGGGAAGGTCTCCCCCACCTCCGCCAAGGAAACTTCCTATCCTTCAAGTCTTCCCTCCGCCGAGAATCTCCTTAGACCGCCCTAGGTAACAGCACTTTCTTAATCCCCAACTTAGTCCAGAAAGATGTGTTTTCTTCGCACCCCCAGCACCTAGCACAAGGCTCAGCACAGCACGTACATGCTCAGTAAATGGCTGAATAGACACCAGATGCCTCTGGCAGAGAATAGGTCTTCATATCTCCACAGTTCCTGGTGCTTGGTCAGCTTGATTGGTGTCCAGTATGGTAGCGTTATATTCATCACTGGACAGTACCACGACGCCCTGTGGACACTGGCACCCCATAAACACTGTTCCCCATTGCACAGCTAAAAGCACAGAGAAGTTAGGTTGTGGGCACTGGAGCCAGAATGACTTAGGTTCGAATCCCTTACAGCTGTCACTAACAAGCTTTGCGTCCTGGACATGTCTCTTAACTTCTGGTCCCGCAGCTTCCTTATCTGCAAAATGAAGCTAACAGTACCTACCTCATCTCGGGTTGTGTGTGTGTGCACGTGTGTGTGAAGACTAAATAAGTAAACGTGCTTAGGATGTTTGAGCAAGTGCCTGGTATGCAAGTAATTAATAAATGTTTGTTGAATGAACGAGTTAATGAATGAGTTGCGCATAGACTGGCAGTTTTTAAAGACTCATCTTTCTTCCTGTAGAACGTTTTCTGTAGAACCCATCTGCCTTTTGGTAGACTCAGTTTCAAGATCCCTACAGGCTCAATCTCCTGACAGCCTTGCTAGCCATTAGACCACCTATCTCCAGGGCTTGGCCGGGCCCCTAGCCAGGTTCACCAATAGGACCCAGAAGACACCAGCACGGGCTGATTCCTTGCTGCTCATAGGCTCTGCCACAGTTCTGCCTGCCCCTATGACAGCGCCACCCGCGCGATGCATTGTGGGGCTGGTAGTTTATAGCTAAAAGACGGTGCCTGCCGAACAACTGTGAGGACTGTGCCTCCGCCTGGTACTGGGAGGAAGACAGAGGGACTCTTCCCATCCCACCTTTGGCAGATGAAGCCTTGGCGTGCCTTTCCTCCCTTGCAGCACTCCAGGGCCGCCCAGGTCTCTGGTTACCAGCGGCCTCTAAAAAAATGAGCCCCTTTTGCTCAGAAAATTCACTATTCACTGAAATTTTAGATTTCAGTTTCAAATCAAGGAAACATTCAATTCCCATATTCTCATAAACGGACTTTGGGGCCATTTGTGGAATGTGTGGTGGTAGCTCTGAAAAGTCGGCAGTGACTCCCTAGTTTCCCTGAAGAATCCACTGCATGGAACTAGCAATATAAATTTATCCAGACTCTGCGAACCTTGTCCACCTCAAACTGCAGTATCTCTTAACATCAAAAGCTACCAGTGGCTCCCTGTTGCCTATCATATAAAGTTCAGACTTCTTAGCTAGGCATGTATGGTGCTCCATCACTATTCTGTACTGACTGACGTGTTTTTTAAAGCAGCCCTTCTCAACATCTGCTGCACGTGAGAGCTTTACAGACACGGGTATTTGTGTCGACCCTAAACCTTGGAATCCCGGTGGGGGGTGGGGGAAGTGGTGCAGTCTCCCGTATGTTTTTAAAAATCCCGGGATGGTTCTCATGTGCAGCCGGGGCTGAGGACCGCCGCTTTAATGCCTACCAACACGGCTGAACACACTCTCACGGATCCGACGGCTCCCTTAGCTCTGCGGTTCACTCTGTTTCAAGTGGCCTTCTTCGCTCTTCCCACCTGGCTAAGCTTAGCTGCTACCCTCTTCTCCTCTGTGCTCCAGCAGGTTTCTTACTCTTGCAGCACAGGGTGTGTGCTTGTCTCTAGTGACTGTGTCTCCCTGCAAAGGCAGTAAGCTCCTGGAGCAGAAGAGTCCTGAACAGCCCTCTTTTAGCCACTCCAGAGCCACTGAATCAGAATCTCTGGGGGCAGGCCTCAGGCATAAGTTGTTTCTTAAGCCCCACAGGTGATTTTGCTTCCTGCCCCTGGCTACGAATTAGCTCTACAAAAGCACTGGGTACTCCAAGCATCAGTAAGTATTTGTTGCATTGAATGGATGAAGCATCTCACTTGTTTTTAAGGCTCCACGTTGCCTTTGATTCCCCTGGAAAGCTACACACCCTGCCTTGTACTACCTTCTTCCATCACTCATTCATTCACCCAACAAACATTACTGCAACCACAACCAAACCCTGGGGATTGGGGAGTAAACAGGAAAACACAGTCACCACCCTACAGGACTTAGAATTAACATATTAGTTATAGGATAGTTATTACTACTACTTTTGAATAATATTGGATGTTTCCTCCCTCTAGATACTATTTGATATTCAAGGTTAAGAAAATCTCTTATTTTCTTATATCCCCAGTATGTTGTTGGTACATGGAAGGCATCTGCAAATCCTTACCGAATTGAGGTAACGCATTTCATAGCACTTATCACCCATCAGTTCGCATCTCTCTGTGTGGTTACGCGACTAATGGCTCCTTGTCCCATGAGCTGTAAATCCCCTGATGACAAGCACTGAATCCATTTTGCTCATTATGCGGGGGTGGGGGGGGGCAGCTGGCTGAGTAGGTGCTCAATAAATATTGCTAAGTACAATAAATAAATACATGAATAAGACATCATTAAGAACAAAAATGAACTCTCTCAACTCAATATCCACTTCTTCTCTCTTCCTATGCTCTCTTCAAAAGGGAATTTTCTTCCTGGACAACAAGGAATTTTAGGCTACAGGGAACACGAGCCAAACAGGTGATGTTTCTTTTACTTACTTACAGGTTGACCTGGGACTCTACTTCAGGGTCTTTCGTTGGCCATGGCTGAAGGGACTGGATGCCAAAGGAGAGAGATGACTTTGCTTTCCACAGAAGGGAGTGTGCGACCTGACCCCCGCAGGACCCCTTCGTCAGCGGATCCATCGGCGGGGCTGGAGGCTGGAGTGCTGTACTGAAGCAGAGGGAGTTGGGAAAGGCTCTGAGAACAGAGAATGAGACGTGCGGGCCAGTCACTGGCCAATGCTGGCACCACCATCCAGAGGCCAGCCCCATTCATCAGTTAAGGGCCCAGGGGTCCCCCATCATGCCTTTACTGCAGGAAGTGATGCCTGAGCATGCTGGGGGCAGGAAGGCACTGCCCACACTCTCCCTCATCCCTCAGCAATGAGTGATGTCATTCACGCTGTGAGGTCAGCGGGGGCCAGGGGACAAGGAGGACAGTGAGCATCTAAACCACAAGGGACTCATTGAGGAAAAGGCAGCATTCATCCAGGAAGGAGGGGCAGCTACATCTGGAGTGATTTGAGGGAAACACTAGTGGGGGGACCTCATGCCCCTCACTGTGTTGGTCTAGGGGAGCTGAGATTATCACCTACTTTCCCACTGAAGTTTCCCAGAAAAGCCACGAGAAGGACATACACTGGCAACAACACTGTTGACAAAGAGGACCAAACCCACATTTCTAGAGGATGGGCAGAGTGGGTAAGCAGTAGGCGCTTGCTGAATTAATGCATGGATTGTTTGTGGGAACAAACTGAGAAATGAATCCCTGAAGCCTGCCTGCTCCCTTCTTCGAGGACCCAGCAAGGAAGGTGGGAAGGTGGCTGGGGGGCAGGGTGGCGGTGGGGCTGCTTTGCTGGGAAGAGGTAGGCAACCTGCTCCCGGGTTGGAATTACCTTCTGAGCCAATGAGTGGGCTCTTGACTCACCTTTCCCTCAAATGACAGACAGACAAGCAAACAAGACCCAATGACTTGAAAATGGAAAATAAAAATAAAAAGGAACTCTGTGTGATGTCTTCTTTGTAACTTATTTTTATTGTTATTGAATTTATTAGGGCGACAGTGGTTAATAAGATTACACGGTTTCAGGCGTACCATCCTTAACACGTCGTCTGCACGCTGTGCCGTGTGGTCATCAGCCCAGGTCTCCTCCCAGCACCATCACCCCCTTCATCCTCTTCTACCCGCCACCCCATCGCTCGGCTCATCACCCCGCTGCTGCTGTGTCCATGAGCTTGTTTGTTTGCTTGGGTTTTTTTTTTTTCTTAATCCCTTCACCTTTTTCATCTGGCCGCCTAATTCCCCTCCCCCTCCCCTCTGACAGCTTATGTTCTATCTTTTCTTTTCTTTTAATTTTGAATTACTAAGATTATTTCTGTTTTAGCCCTTTCAGCTTTAAATTTTGTTTAAAAATACTTAAATACTAGTCCTTTAAAACGCTCCCCATCATTTAATTTTATCTTTTTGCCATAACTTTATCCCTAGTTTCTGAGGTCTTTTTTGATACTTTCATCTAATTCTTTAGCTTCATTTTCTAACTGTTCAGATTCTGTCTCATCCCTGTTAATTTTAATCCTTTTACTCATTTCAGTTATCTTTCCTAGTCTTAACTTCCTAATTTAAAAAATGTACAGTCCTCTAATCTTCTGACATGTTTTATCTTCATTGTCTGGCTATTTAAAATAGTCAGCAGTTGAAGAACTTCTAGGAAAGCTGGTGGCGTAAGTGCGCATTCGGACAACTCTTCGGAACCCATGCAAATAACCAAAAATTGCCCAATATTCGAAGGAGACCTGTTGACACCAGAGAATGGCAGCCTCCGTGCTGTAACTCTGAAGATCCGTGCACAATAAAGGGTGGACGAACTGAAAGCGAACCCCGAGCTCTGCCTCTAGTGCATGTAGTAGGGAAATGAGCAAGCGCGCTCGGGAGGGCTACCTGCCGCTGAGGAGGCAGGCCAGGCAGGAGCTCCTGCTGCTTCCTCTTTCCTCCCAGTGGCCCAGCTTCCTAACACGGAGGTTGTGGCCTAACCTGCGCAAGGCTGAAGGAGAGAAGAAAAACTCTATCTTAGGAGCTGTTTGAACTCCTGAACGATATTAGCCAAAGGCCTATTTGAACCCCCTAGAATAGGCCCATGAGTCAGAAAATCACACCAACTGAGGCCACCTTTGGAGAGACCTGTTTGTCCTAAAGTGAGGCTTGTGGGGACAGCTGAAAATTCAAGGGAAGTCCTGCGTGGGTTGCACACTGAGCAGGCACAGGGGACCCTCCAGATCCGGGGGAAGCCTGGGGAGAGAGTACAGTCAGGTGGCCCGTTGCCACAGCCCCGCACCCTTCCACCGCCCAGGAAGAGTCCAGGCCAGAGCTCGCGCTCAGGGACTGAGGGAGATTCACTGTTGCTCAGACAAACAGGCAAGGGGCTCAAGGCGAGCTGGCCCCTGTCCTCACCAGGCATGCACAGACCCAGGCGAAACTGCTCCGATTCCAAGATGAACAGGCGGGAATCAACTAGCACAGGACCTATGAAATAGGGTTTGCAAAGGCAGGTGAGGGGTAGAGATGAGAAGATTTTTAACAGGGATCAGACGAACAACATAAAAGCTTTGTTTTCTCAAGAAAATGAAAGAACAAGAACCTCTCAAAACAAAAGATCAAATAATGCAAGACAGACTTCACAAGGCTCCAGGATAAAGCTGCCAGAATGTTGCAGGAAGAAAGCCAATTCAGTGTGGAGGTGCTTCAGGGGGCAGGGGTGGGGCGGAGTGGGCCTGCTGAAAAGAAATCGGCAGGGCACCCGTAAGGGCATGTGTGGGGTTTTTAATTAGACTGGGGACAGCCATCAGGAGCCACAGTTCCCAGTTTTCTCCTCCTCTGTTGTGACTCCCAAGCCCTCAGTGTGTCCTGAGAGTTAGTATTGAGAGTCTAAATGGAGGACAGTGATGAGAAATGTGGCCGCTTTCCAGTGAGCCCTCCGCTGATGGCCACGAGGGAGCAATAGCAGTCATGGACAGCTGGGGGCGGGGCCGCAGAGGTGAGTGTCTGTGGTGGCAAGGCCAGGCCTGCTGGGGCCCAAGAACGCAGCGAGAAACAAGCCAGAGGAACACAGCTGTGGCCCTGATTCGTCTCAAAGGCTGGCAGGTAGACCCCCGCATGCAGCAGAGTGGCCTGAGAGGCAGCAAGGCCTCAGTTCCGGCTCCTTGGACACCGCAGGCCTCGCCCCCAGCGCAGGCGGCACCAGTCACTCAGCTTCAGCCCGACTCCTAGAGGAACAGGGAAACTGCCAGGAGCCACGCCCACTCTGTTGTACAAGATACCTTGCTCAGCCTGGGAGCTGAAAACCACCTCAGCCCAAGCCCAGACCATCGTTATCGCCTACCTTCAAACCCACATCTGCTTTAGGGGACACTGGGAGGACAAATTCCCTGTCCCTAAATCTAAACTGCCCCCTCCTACACAGCCACTCACAGTCCTGTACCCCTCTTCCTCCACAGCACTCAGAACACAAGGCTTCCCAGTTGTGCATTTTCCTGCTGGAACAGCCTGCCCCCACCCAGTTGAACGTCAACTCCATGACATCAGGACTCCCACGGTCTTGCCCACTGTGTCCCCGGTGCCTAGCACATAGACGTGCTCAGTACACAGTGGCTGGATGGGCAGTGACTATGTGAATGCCAAAACTGGGAGGGAAAGAGTCATTTGGAACCGAGAGACGAAGTCAGGCCAATTTGGTCTTCCTTTCTTTTATCCGACCCGAGGACGTGCTTATTGATTTCAAAGAGGGGGAGAGAGGGAGAGAGAGGGAGAGAAACATCGATGCGAGAGAGAAACACTGATTGGTTGCCTCTTGTATGTGCCCCAACTGGGGGCCAAACCCTTAACCCAGAAATGCGCTCTGACCGGGAGTTGAACCCACAGTCCTCCAGTTTCTGGGACAACGCTCCAATGGACTGAGCCACACTGCCCAGGGCTTGGCCTTTCTTGAATGAGGTCACTGGTGGCTTCCACAGGCCACTGTGGGACCTGCTCAACGTTTTTGCCAATCTCTGACAGGCAGATGCCCTGTCAGGACTGACAACCGCAGGGAGCAGACCATCCATCTGCAAAACACTGCTCCTGGCCAGGTCGATGGCACTGATTCTAGAAAACACTTCATGGCTGGCGGCTCTTCCGAAGGCACTTTTCTCTCTGGCCAAAAATCATAAGACAGGCATTTCTGTCCTAACTTCCATTTGAGCTCAGAGTCTGGAATCACTGTCACTTACAGTTGGAAAGTCCACTTCAAGTGCTTGGTTTTCCATTTCTACCACCGTGCCCTCTGAAGCAGCTCCGAGACTGGCATGCCAGGAACACGGTGGCACACCAATGTTTGGGAACCTTTCCTAGCGTGCCACCAACTTTTGATCAGTGTGCCTGATTTATTCTGGCTAGACTGAAGAAAGATGCTGTGTGTGGCAGGTATGGTGAGGCCACTTGCTCAGTGCCCACTGCGACTCCACTCCACTGTGCAGAAGCTGGAAAACCACAAGGTTAATGTCCTTGCCTCCTCTGCAGTTCAGGGTTCTACCTGGGATTCAGGTCCCTCAACTCACATGTGCTCAGGAGAGACTCTGATCTGGAGTGGAGACAGGCAGATGCAGAGAGGGGACCCAGAGCACCATTTGGCTTTTGTGGGTCATAGCAGAGCTGTTGTGGTTCTGGGAGGCAGCAGGTGCTGGGTTCTGTCACTTTCTGAAGCAGCGGTGGCAGCTTTGGGGCTCAGAGCAGAGCCAGGAGCGGGGCTGTGCAGTGAGTGAAGGGGGCAGCAGCCTCTGGACCACTCAGTTTCTTGCTATGAAGTGGCAGCTGCCCTGAACACATGGGGCACGGCGGTCCGGGGGCTTGGAGCTGTTCCTGGGAGCTCAGACGGGTGTCCGCCGTCCAGCCTGCCAACAACTTTGTGAGCGCAGAATTCCCCATATCGCTGTTAAATCTCATCTGCTTACAGAAGGCGGAGCACGTTCTGGTGTAGGCAACAGATCACTGACTGGCGGTCACAGTGGCAGATGTCAGCTTGGATTTTGAGCCCGCCAGTCCACGGGTCCTGTGCAGAGCGGAGAGCAGGGTACGGCTCCCTTCTGGTCGGTGCAGCAATATCACTTCCAGTGGGCAGTGAATAGAGGCAGCGTGCTCTAATGGGAGTACACAGGGATTGTGCCGTGTGAGTGTAAAACAGAGCTGGACCAGCGTTTCTGCTCAAGGAGCAAGGCGGTGCTGAGGGGCAACCAAAGAGCAGCACACTCACTGCAGATGCCTCTAAGGTCACTGCCATCCCAGAACAGTGACTGCGCCACTGTCATGGACCTGCTAACTGTGGTTTTGAGTCTCCCAGAGTGTGCGACCAAAAACTGCTGGACCAACTCTGTGTTGCTGAGAACACAAGGAAGTTGAGAAACACAAGTCTAACCTAGAGACGCTTTCACGTCTCCAGTGGTAAAAACGGTGCTGCGTTTTGCAGTGAGCTACGTGGGGCACACTGGCTGCTGGGATGCACTTTCTCACCCCGAGTCAGAGCTGTTTCATTACCCACCAGCCCTCAGTGATTTCAGGGCTAGCTCAGGGCCGGAGGCGGGGCGACTTGGCTCCTTTTTTGTGACACCTTTTCAAATGTGGCGAGACAGCTATTATATCCTCCATGAATTTTCTTTTTCAAGTGATATACCCCTCCCTACACAAATCTTTTCCCTTTACTGGATCATTCCCAGCAGATATAAATGTCTTTATAAAATGAAGGCCAAAAAAAAGACCAAAAGAAAATCAAATCAAACAACCAATTTTCAGCTGGCATCCCCTCCCCCCCAAGAGTTGGCAATGTCCACTGTTTGCAGTCCTTCTCCCTTTGTTATCTCCCGAGGCCCGTCCGGGGAGCCGGTCGCTCTCGCCCTCCCCAGGAACAGCTCTTGTCAAAGGCCACTAATGAACGTGATGCCTGATGGCCAGTTCTTAGTTCTTCATTTTGTTTGACCCATCAGCAGCATCTGACACAGAACAATCATTCCCTCTCCGTTTTTTAACTGTTTATTTACACTAATTTCCCCAAATAAAAGTTTTTAATGCCATCATGTATCCATGACATGATGGCTTCACCTTTAAGTCTCGAAGCCTGACCTTTACTTGAGATTTATATGAACAGCTATAGTCCATCAAAATTGTCGTTCGCCGAATCATAGTCGTTCTTCCTGACCCATGAGGTTATTTAGTGATTCCCTTTCCTGAAGGCCCCTGCCCCACCTTCCCCCGCACTGCTGACCCTGCCCTATCTCACTGTTAGTCACCTTGCAGAACGAAATGAAAGCCTCGATGCCTCCTTCCAACATTTCCTACCTGAGGGTCCAAACCTGCGCTGTCCAATAAGGAAGCCACAGACCTCATTTGGCAATTAAGCACCTACCACGTGAACTGGGGTGTCATGAGTGTAAAACACACACCCAATTTCAGACAGTATTGGGGGGGGAGGTAAATCATCTTAATTATTTTTAATCTTCCCCCTAGCTTTAGAGACAACCACGAGTGTGGTCTGTACTCCCCATCTCCGCATTCACGTGTAGCGTTAGAATTCCCCGCGACCCACGCTGGGAAAACCAGCAACCCACTGCTCAGGCCAAACCGCTTACAATTTTCTTACAGCGTCATCTGTCAGACCTCATCTCTGTTTAGACCTTCGGCTCTGGGCACCAGGCAGCCAAACATAATTTCTCATATTAATTAATTTTCCAAAGCAAAACTAATTTGACTACTGTCTTCCTCCAAGAAAGGAGGCTGGTTTGTATTAACGTAAACTCTTAGTGAAGAATTAAAGATGGTTTTTCTCTTTCTCATCGAAGAACAGACATAATTTGAAAATTAATTTCCTTCTGTTGGCCCTGGGAGCCCATCAGGTCAGCCCAATACAAGACGGCTCTTAATAGTCCTTCCCAGGAAGTCTGCTGTTTTTCCGCAGGCAGCTGACAGCGGCAGACTTATTTGTGATTAAACACTCACAGGCCTGACTCAAACCAAAAGAATAACGGCAGAATATGGAAGAACGAAGACTATGTAAACAGCACACATTAAAATAGTTGTTTACAAAACTACCTGGAAAAACGTGTCTCCTGGAAAAAAAACAAAACCCAACAAAAAAATCTGTTAGGAATCTGTGAGTCGGGGGAAGCAGAAGGAAGAGGAAAAGTAGGTAACCCAATGCATAATGGATAACTGTTCTTTTCTGATCCAATCTTGGCCTGGAAAGCCATATGCAGGAACAAGGAGGCACTTGTTTGGCATCAAATATGTTCTTGCAAGGCGTGGGTTAGATGCATTGCTAATAAGAAAGTCACCATGTAGGAAGCAATATTTGGGACAGCAGGAAATATGGTGTTTTCCCTCTGTAACGCGCAATCTTCTGCCTGTGTAGGGCTCTGCGCCCACTGTGCCTAAATGTGGTAGGCATAATTTAACCACTCAACTAAGGTAGTCTTTTATGACAAGAACTTAAAACACACACACAGAAACCCCAATTCTGTGACTCTGGGGTGGCATCTGTATTTTGGAAAGTTTCCCAGATATAACAGTTTATTTATTTATTTATTTATTTGCTAAGCCGGTACCCATCCCTCTTATGGTAAAACTGGGTTGGCCCAAAAGTGCTTTCTGCGTGGTGGCTCTAATAGCACTTAGTTGTCAACTTCACCTGAAACAATTTTGTGACAGCTGTCGCATCAGCATTCATGTAGAAAGAACTTACCGAAATTGGTGCATTTTCGTGCAGCCATGTCAATATTGAGGATGGAAGAAAATAAGCAACATTTTGGCATATTATGCTTTATTAATTCAAGAAAGGTAAAAATGCAACAGACACGCAAAGAAAAGATTTGTTCAGGCATGGGGAGGGTGCTGTGACTGACTGAACATGTCAAATATCATTTGTGAAGTTTCTTGGCCCTATCGGCATTTTGGCCAAATAATTCTTTGCTGTGGGGCTGTCTTATGCTCTGGAAGATGTTTAGCAGCACCCCTGGCCTCTAACCACTAGAAACGAACAGCAGAAAATAGCCAACAGACTCAAAATATCTGAATCAATAAAGTTATTGGTAAAAATAAAAAAACATGCCTTTTATTTTATGGAAAAAACGTAACAGACTTTTTGGCCCCCCAAACAGTACTGTGATTTTTGTCCTTTGGACCATCGCTACCTCTTTGTCTCTTGTGGATGGAAGTGAGCTGACGCCTCACGTCAGGGCTGGACACGTGACCCAGCCGGCCAGCTAGCACGCCTCACCCCTGTCTGGCCAAAACAATTGGTTCGGGTATGAGCAGAGAACTCAAGAGAGCCAGTGAAGTTTAAGCCTGTAACATTCTTGAACCAACGAGAAAGAGGCCCTGTCTTTCTGCTGGGATTGCACATTGGTAGAAAGTACACCTGGAATAGTTAACTTTCTTTGCCTCCATGAGGAAAGGTGTGGAAAAGAAGCAAGACAACCCAGAAAAGAGACGAGACTCCCGATGACACCATTTGAGCACCTGGACCTGTCCTCTCCCAAAGCTTGGTTTTGCCCAGCATTTGGCAATTGCACGAACCAAGAATTTTCCTTGGCATGTCATTCATAGCTTTCAATAATCTTTTTAAAAAATTTAGCAGCTGGTCAGGCACTGATCAGAAAAGACACCAGTGAGTTACTAGTCCTGGCTGGGGCTCAAACACTGTCCTGTGGTGATGAGCACCAGGAGGCAGGAGTGAGACCCACGCGCTTCGAGACTGCACCCTGCAGTCCAAGCCTCCACTGTCATCTGGAATCAGAGCCACAGGCATGAATGATGAGTGACAGGTACAATGAGGCAGGCTTCACCTTTGTGGTCAGGGAAAGGTATCAGAGCTGCCCAGTAACCAAAAGGCTTGCCTTACAACGTAGTCATGTCCGTAGACATGACAAACAGAGTCTGGATGACCAGCTGCAAGCGCTGTCGTGGAAAAGATTCCCGCGTTGTGGTAATGGATGGTTTGACCATCCATTTTGGCTGCGTCCCCGGGCCGGCAGCACTGGGGTTCCCTGTGAGCTTGGTAGAAACGTAGTCACAGGCCCACCCTGATGCAGCGCGCGTCTGTGGGTGAGGCCCGGGAGCCCTCACAGTGATGATTCTCACACACTTGAGGACTGAGAACCACCGTGTCAGACTAGAGAGCGCTGGTTTTCACGGTCTCCTGAGCCCCAGCCCCAGAGATTCTGAGTGAGTAGACTGGAGCTGGAGCTTGAGAATGTGCGTTTCTAGCCGATTTCTGGACAGTACAGGCGCTGCTGGTCCAGAGACCGCACCCCGGGAACCGCTGTCTCAGAGGCTGACCTCCAGGGTGCCTCAGGTTCCATCAGCGCCCTGATGGAAATTCTCTGATCTTTGGGATTTGCCTTTTGCCTTGCAAGCCAGTCCTGCTGGTATGTAACCCTGTTAACGCCCCGGCTCACTTGTGTCGGCTCCGTGAAGTGCTGTAGCCAAAATGACCCAGCTCAGCTACAGAGGTGCAGTTAAAAATAACTCAGGTTCATTAACTGTATCCACAAAGCCACAAAAGATAACAGATGTATTTTTGGAATATATCTTAAAGCAACAAACACAATAGGGTGACCTATCGGCCCCCTCATACAAAGTAGGTGTTTCTGTACCTCTCATCTCTGACTCACCCCCTAAATGTGTTTTTCCAGCCAGTCCTAACCAGCACCCTGCATACCTATGGTCCTCCTCAATGCCTCTCTTCTCATATCTGCAGCTCAAAAACAGGAGAAACAAAGGCAGGACCGTGCTCTGGGGCCAGAGGAGGAGGAAAAACTGTGTGGGCAAAGCTAGGATTTTAACAAGGCAAAAGAAGGGAAAGGCAGAGAACTTTCATACAAATGTTAATCGCTTTTGTGTGAAAAACATCATTTAGTATGCTTTGTGCCAGACACTGGTTTCGACACTTTGCATAAATCAGCTCGTTTAAAGCTTCACTCAATACTGTGAGACAGGTTGGCTATCATTTTTCAAATGAGTTATCCAGGGCTCAGAGGGGTTAAGCAACTTGTCCAAGGCCACACATACAGCAAGTGCAAGCACAGAAACTTGAACCCAGGTCTGCCTCATTCCAAAGCCCTGGTTCTTGAACACTCTGTGGTATGCCTTCCTACAAAATCAGGACACATACATCCAGGCAGGTGGCTTCAGAGCGTAAGTGCCTTGCCCCACAGTCTCTCTAACTAGATCTCCCAGCCAGCCTTTCTCACTGCCACCAGCCGCACGCCCGGCCGCTGCTTGCTCCTTCACATGCAGTATGTTCTGTGTCTGCTGGCCAGTTAGCAGAGCTGACAGGGGACATTTAGCAAAGACAGTTGCCATCCTGAAAGAAATGCCTGTTTTCCTGATGTCCACGAGATGACTGAGTAAATACGAGTAGACCAGACTCTAAACATGAAGCAGTGGCATTTAAACTCGATACCATAGGAAGTAAGGAGGAAGTGAGGACTTTGGAGTAAGGGAGGCTAATCTGGCAACGTGCCCACCGATGTGAACAGGCTCCCACTGCTGCTGCCCAGCGGAAAATCACCGGCAGAACCTGCTGAGCAGCCACACATCCCATCACCACCCTGGCCTTTCTGGAACAACAGCCACGCGGGAGGGACCCACACACGTGTGTGGTTAAGAAGTTTCGAAGGTTAATTCTGTTGGCAACAAAAGCCCGCTTGGTCCAACAGGAAGCAGCTCTTCACAATTTCGCTTAAGACTATTCCCATTAATAGATTAAACAGGGATTCTGTTTAAGACAACAAAAAATAGCCCTAGCTGGCATAGCTCAGTGGACTGAGTGTGGGCCTGCGAACCAAAGAGTCACCAGTTCGATTCCCAGTCAGGGCACGTGCCTGGGTTGTGGGCCAGGTCCTCAGTTGGGGACGTGTGAGAGACAACCACAGGTTGATGTTTCTCTCCCTATTTCTCCTCCCCTTCCCCTCTGTCTAAAAATAAATAAATGAAATCTTTTAAATTTTTTTTAAAAAAACCCCAAACTTAGGAGAAATTGTAGATGGACATTGATCTGCTTTAAGTGAGAGACGTCTTTCCTAAGTAAGCCCAAACAGGAGGAATAAATAAATTTGACTATTTTTTAAAAAGAAAGATAGTAAGAGCTTTAACAACGAATACGATAAACGAAGTTAAAAAGCAAATAATGAATGGCAAAAAATATCTGGTACATATTTGACAAAAAATTAATTCCCTCAACAAATAAAAAGTGCTCCAATAAAAAATAAACATTCCAAAGGAAAAATGGACAAAGTGGATGTATACATTTCACTAAAAATACAAATTATAGATAAGTACGAGAACAGTTTCATCTCCTGATTAGACAAAGAAATTTAAATTAAAATGAGGTGCAGCCTTGGCAGGTGTTTGCAAAGGGCAATGCCTAGCACGGGCTGAGTAGAAGCAGGAACACTGACGTGTTCGTGGGAAACCGCGAGCTGCTCCAATTTCCCACTGGGCACTTTGGCATCCTGCCGAGTGTCCATTTCCTTGGATCCAATAATCCCCATCACTTCTACACATTTATCTTAAGGAAATGACTGCCTCTTCATACACAGGCTAATGCACGTGGGTTCGGTGTGCCTTTAGTAAAAACGAAAACCTGGCAATAAACTGCATACACAATAACAAAAAATGAGTTAAGTAAATTGTCCTCCAACAAACATAAATTATTATCATTATCAGAAAGTGGTCATCACTGTTTCTAAGGTGTGTGTGATAATATCATGGAATGTCAGACAGAGGGGGGAAAACCCTCTGGAAGCCAAGAAGTCACTTGGTCTTTCGGGTACAAGGTCATGAGGACCAAGGAGGGGTGGTAGAAGTGAGAATTCAGAGGAAGAAAAACTTTCCTATCTGGTGCTGTCTAATATTGTATATACATTAGTCATGCGTGGCTATTTGAATTTAAGTTAAAGTTAAATAACATTTTAACTGCATTTCTGAGCTGCATTCGCTGTATTTTAAGTGCTCGAGAGCAGCAAGTGCCACTAGCTACAGTATCAGACCGCAGGGACTAGAGTGGTCACCAAGTCCCACCGCCCAGCGCTGATGAACACGTTCTTCCTCAAGCCTGGACCCAGCTTTGGGCTCGTCTCTTCTCCCTCATCTCTGGGTGCACCTCCTCTTATCCTCGCGTTCCAGCAACAAGAGCGTAGGCCCCGGAATAGCTCAGAACACTTCTGTCTGGGTCTCCCAGTCCAGCGGCAGCGGCGTATCACCCAGGTCATTGCACACGTAGAAGAGCATCGTGTGCGCGGACTGTTGACAGAGCACAGAGCTCAGGGCCAGGGAAGTCCTCCCAAAGCAGGAGGGCTGGGCATTATCCAACAAGGAAAGAAAAGACCATTCTAAGCAGAGAAAGGGGCATGACTTGAGCAAAGGCACAGACGAGAAGAAGCATGGCATAAGAGAAGAATTACCAGCTGGTCAGGCATCGACTCATTCAACGGAGAGTAAATGTCTGACGGCCGAGGCCCGAGCCAGGTTCTGGGGACAGAGCGGTGGACAGGACAGCAATGGTCCCTGTTCTCGGATGCTTACACTCTTGTCCAGCACTGCGGAGCAGCAAGGGTGAGGCGAAGTGTGCGAGGATCACTTCTAATATCTAGGATCCTGCTTGGCTTTGTTTTTTAGCGGAGCAAGGGAACCCTCTTTTTGGCCTGGGTGAGGACCGAGTCCTCTCTCCTATCTCCTTGTCTCCCACCCCAGTCCCCATCACTGCAGAGGGAAACGGAGGACTCCTGGTAGCAGGCTGGGGGTGGGGGTGGGGTGGCTAGGCGGCGGAGGAGCACAGCTGACAGTTTGGGTAAGACCCCTCCTGCGGCCAGTGAGGATGTGGATTGGAGAGGAGGGAGAAGGAAGATGGGAGGTCAAGTGCTGAGGCTCCTGGAGTCATCTAGAAGAAGCGCGGAGGGAGGGGGTGGAGCTGAAAAACGGCAGGGCCAACTTTTGTTGGAGCGGGAGAAGGCACTCCAAGTTAGGAAAATGCTCGCTGAGGGAATGAGTCTGGCAGAGCGGAGGGAGCGCCGTGCAGCCCGCGTCTGTGGGTCAAGGTTCCAGGGAGGAGAAGGAACTGAACATCTCAGGGGAGTTCCCCAGGCCAGAGGAAGGGAGCCAGGCGGGGCACGGGCACCCGCGGCGGAGGAAGGGAGCCAGGGGGTCAGAGAGGCCCCAGGGGCTCGCCCGCTGGGGGCTGCGCCGTTCCAGGATGGGCGGGGCCGGGAGGCAGCAGGTGTGCGAGGCCCGCGGAGCGAGGAGCCTGCTGCCGCCTCGGGTCCTGGGGCGGCGCAGGACGGCTCCCGGGAAGAGGGGGACCTTCCTGGGGTTTACTGGGGCTGTTCCTCGACCTTGTCCTTGAGCAGTTTACAGAGGCAGGCGGGGCACATTCGCCACAGCCTGAAATCCGCCCAGAACCACGGCTTTGCTCGGGGCCTGCCACAGAGCCGACGGTTTGCGGGAGTCTCGTCTGGTCTGGGTTCCCGACGCTCCAGGTGCTTCTCTGGAGCGACCCCCCTCCCGCACCTGCCGCTCAGGCGCCCCAGTCCCCCTCAACCCCCGTCCGCTCGGCCCCGGCGCCTCGCCCGATACCCTCAGACAGCCCGCCCCAGCGACCCCTCCCTGCGCCGCCGTCTCGCAGCCCCTGCTTCCCTCCGACCGTCACCCCCTTTTGCCTCCCTCAACTCAGCTGTCTCCCGCTTCCGCCCCTCCCGGCCGCACCCCTACTAGCCGCGGTACCTGGGGCTCTCGAAGCTGCACCCCCTGCGCCGCAGCGCCGCCCTCTTCTGCCGCAGGAGCGCAGCGGCCTCCCCACCAAACTCGGGCTCCATCGCCCCGGGCGGGGACCGCGGGCTCGGGCGCACTCGGGTGGGCTCGGGCTTCGGCGGGGCTCGGCGGGGCTCGGCGGACCGCTCGGCTCACGCGCCGCAGCCCACGCCCCGCCCCGAGCGCCTCCGCCCCGCCTAGGCCCCGCCCCGAACTTCGGCCCCTCCCACTCCTTGCTCCTCTGAGGGGTCCAGGCCCCGCCCCGGCCTCCCCACCCCCGGAACTTCAGCCCCTCCCACTCCACGCTCCTCAGCCGGGCCCAGCGCCCGCACTATCCCCTCCCGCACTCCTGCCACGCCCATCCCGAGCCGGGAACCCTGGGACCCGGGTCCTGGCTCTCTGAACCTCTNCGCCGCAGCCCACGCCCCGCCCCGAGCGCCTCCGCCCCGCCTAGGCCCCGCCCCGAACTTCGGCCCCTCCCACTCCTTGCTCCTCTGAGGGGTCCAGGCCCCGCCCCGGCCTCCCCACCCCCGGAACTTCAGCCCCTCCCACTCCACGCTCCTCAGCCGGGCCCAGCACCCGCACTATCCCCTCCCGCACTCCTGCCACGCCCATCCCGAGCCGGGAACCCTGGGACCCGGGTGCTGGCTCTCCGAACCTCTGCTCGGCCTACACTCGCAAAACGCTCACTCTGTGAGGTCCACGACCCTGCCCCTCCCGCTTCTCGCCCCTCAGCACGGACCCAGGCCGCACCCACCTTCTGCTCCACTACTGAGCTCAAGCGCGGTCCCAGCCCTCACCCAAGAGTCGGCTTTCTGGTGCGTTGCTCCTTCACAGCTCAGTACCCCCCGCCCTTTCTAAGGAAAGCACTGGCTCCTCTGGAAGCCACCCTTCCCCGTGTCTCGCCTACAGGCACGGCTCCGCCTTTTCTCTCCAAAGCTTGCAGACTGCAGAACTCACTCCAGTGACCCTCCTCGACCGCGCGGGGCCCCGGGTTCTGTCCTCAGCCCGCCCCAACCTCACCCCGCCCGCGCTCGTGGCCCCGCCCACTCTGTCTCAGCTCCAAGGGCGCCAGGACCCTGGTCTCCTGTGCGCAGGGGTACCGTGCCCTCCCTTCGAGGCTGAATGGGCATTCCACTGCACAGTCGGCGTTAGCTCGCGGATCTCTCCATCCACCAAGAGGCCATACTGTGGTCTTCTGGAAGTCGTTTGTGGCGCCTGACGCAGTGAGCCTGGGGGCTGGAGCTTTACAGGCCACCAACCATAGGCTCAAGTCTTCACAGCATCATTTTTCCAGCTGTGTGACAACCACCACACCCCACCGTCTTCACCTCCTCCCCAAGTCAGATGCTGTGGTCTCAGAGTCTTAAACCTTACTCTGGGGCCGAGGGCAGCGACCCCATCTGGGTAAAGCTGGGGACCACTGTGCCATCTAAACTGTGAGCAGGAGATGCACTAGGGTCCCTCGGTTAGCAGGGCTTGTCTTGGCTGGGGAAGTGTGGCCAAGCTGGCCTGGAACTGGGGTGGTGGAGTAGAGCCTGAGGAGTGTGTGGGGGGAAGTTTATGCTTGGAGAAGTGGTCACTGCAGCCCTGGAAGGAACTAGCTGGGAAACTGAGGCAGGCAGGGCCAGGGACTCCCACAGGCAGCCTGGACAGGCCCCTCCCTAGTGCTCGCTGCCTCAGGAACTTGCTTCCCCAGGACTCTTTTGCTTGCTGCAACATCCAGCAAAGAAGTCAGTCTGGACAGGGAATGAGGGGGAGAGAGAGAGACATAGGGGCCTTCCATTTCTCCTTCTGGCCTTGAGACTCCACTTTGACCCTCCCCTCAGGTTTCCCAGAGACAACCCTTGAAAAACAGCCTCCCCACCTTTCACAGCAGTCTTCTGTTGTCTCTAAAGCAAGCTTGAGTGGGTTCCTGGCTGTGGCTTAACATCATGAATTCATTCTACATGTCTTTTCAGACTTGGGTCCCCTTACTCCCCGGAGTCCTTCACTCAGTGAGACTGGGCTGGCTGATGTTCCCACCCCCATCCTGCTTCCCCTCCTTTCAGTCTTTTTGCCTTCTCCGCCCTCCATGTGTCCAGAGATCCCTGAAACCAATCTCTAAACGTCCGCTGTCCTCTGAGCCTCCCCAGATGCCCTCCCTCCCTCCCTGAGTACCCACAGCACTGACTGTCCTTCCCGACGCCTGCTCCCATGTGTCATTTATGTTCTGTTAACCTCCTAACTGGGCCCTGGCCGATTCACACCCCCTTCGTGTCTGTGTCTGATACAGCCACTGTTTACTAAGTGAAATGCATGTGACTTTAATAAATTGAGCAATAATCATTGGAAAACACATTTAATTTCAAAGTAAACAAAGATGTTTGTACATTAAAGTATTTAATTAGTGAAACAATTATTATCAGTGTAACAAGCTGAAAAATACAGCAACTTGATACAAGACTGAGGTAACAAAATACTTCACCAAAATCTAAAGAACCCCAGGGAGCTGATGTCCAGTGTTACGGTGGGTGAGACACTTGGCGGGAATTAGAGAAAGTCCTTACACAACCGCATGCAGGGAGTCTGCTGGGGAGTGACAGCCTCCGAGAGGGCAACAGAGGCAACGAGAAAAGGAGTAAAAGGTAGAAACTGATTTTCAACTTACTTTGAAGAATACGTAAGAAATTGGTACTTAAAATACTCTCTACGCGATATTTTGAATGCTAAGTGAAAAACCATGCATTTTGGCACAAAATTTATTTAAAGATTATACCACACAATAAATTACTATTGTTTCATTACCGAATGGTCACAGTTGCTCAGAAATGGGTGGAAACATTCGTGGGTACAGAACAAACGATGCTCCATGGAGCGGCTGCTGCAGACAGGGATTTGGGGCTGCCTCCGGCGTGCACCCCGCTGCGCAGCCTGCAAGGTGGTCCATGGCTCGAGGTCTCAACACTCTGGAAACGCAGTTCTTGCTCACGCTGTGCTTGCATTTAACGTGAAATCAAAGCCAAAACAACCTCTCAAGTAAATACTGTGAACACGCTGACCCTGCTCTCATTCCACCTCGGAGTCCTCTGCGTGCCCAAGCACACCTGCCTGTTCTGCACCAACAGAGGCTCCAGCGAGTCCTCATTGCCCCTGATCTCTCAGATTAAGAGGCTGTTCAGTCTGTGGAGCCTCTTGAAGCCTCTGTGGAGGAACCTGCTCAGGGTGTGTCCTCAGTTCTGGGAAGACCGCAGGGGCTTGCTGGAGGAGGTGCAGTGTGAGGGCTGTGTGTTTGGTGAGTGGTCAGCTCACTGAGAGCAGGATCGGTCTCTCTCACTTTCAATCCTTTAAAACCCCGGGGAGAGCCTGGCACATGGGAAACACTCACTAGAGATGTGAGCAAATGAATGAATGAATGGGTGGTTTTGCTCAGAGAATCTGTTCTTTCAAAGGGGCTCGTTGTTTTTTTCTTTTTTAAACATGAAATCACCCCACATGCCAGTGTGATGTGGGGCGGATTAAAGTCACTTACGCAGTCACTGCAAGTGAGGCTGTGTTTTTGGCAATGTTCATCTGACTACAAGCATCAGCGACCTGGGAGGAGCTCGAGGCTCCACCTGTCACATGGCGTCCAAACAAGTGCAAGCCTTGGGCTTCGGGGTGGGAGGAAGATGGTGAAAGAAATACTGGCCATCTTGGCAAGAAAAGAAATGCTTTATAAATTCAGTTGGCAAGAGAGAGTGGGGTTCTTTCCCAAACAGAATCCCTTCAAGTATCTTCCTTCTTAGGTTCCATGGTGGGACAGGATGATGACCGGGCTTCCTTGGGGAAGCAGAGAATGCACTTTCTCACTGAGCATGCTCAGAACAATGTTTCTACTGTTGTCCGTCAAACCAATTCTCCAGGAAGTATTTCAGTCACCAGAACACACTTGGCTGACCTTGAGTTACAAAACACATTTGATGGAAAGGGGTGAGAAGTACTCCCGGGAAGAGGCGAGGGAGCTGTTCTTGGGCACTGTAATGACACCAACTAGCTACCTACTCCCATCTGTAGACAGCATTCTGTAAGTTTCCTTTTGGGATGTCGTGACCTGTTTGCTTTAAAAAAAAATATACAGCCTATGCATGCAAGACATACCATCTTCAATGGTTCCACAAACATCTGTGCACTATGGACATAGAGCAAAAGCCAGAAACGCTTCCCTCCAGGGTCAGAATCCACCCACGGACTTTCTTCCCTGGGCTGTGTGCCTGGCCCCTTTGGGCCCAGCCTCGAGGGCCTCCTCACAGGCAGCTTGGGGGCTGATCCAACACTGGGAAGCCAATCTGCATTTCACCCCGACGCTTGGCCCCAAGGCCCTGCTGGGGGCGCCCAGGGTCCCTCAGCTCGTGTCCAGGACTCTCCTGTAGTTCAAGGTTTGTACCAGTTCTACAGGGACTTTGCCAACAAGGTCTTCAAAGATTCTTCAAGAATCCAACCTAAGAATATTTCTAGGAGGGGATGTGGGATCAGTGTCAATTAGTGAAAAGACTGACAAACACTCTGAGAAGAATAGCGATTGTGCTATTTCAAAATGGGCTCAGAAGAAAACATTTGTGGAAGAGAAGAAAAATTTGTAAAAGGCAAAAAATTATCTGACTTAGTGGAGCCTGAAATTCCGAGGTTTTTGGACTGATATTTATACTATTTCATGTAAGAAAACCCAGGACAACTGAAGAATGAAGAAAATCAAGGAAAATACGTTGCTGATATTCCATTCTTAAATGTTCATCCAAAGTTAAGACTTAAAAAAATCAACGGGCGGAATCAGATTGAACGCAGGTTCGAGCCAACAGTGGCCGGTTCTGGTGAGAGATGTTTGGGGTGTTCCGTGTCTTCATCCAGCCTCTGAAGGCTGATCTCAGCCATCACTGCGGGTCAGGTGCATCGCCCAGACCCCGGCTGGGGGGCGTGCACATCACGCCAAGCGCCACGGTGTGATGGCCTCACCTTGACCACTGTGGTTTCTCCTGGCATGGAAGCACTCTAGACGTTGCTCCAAAAGAGGGTTCATTACTGAGCCCAGCGAGGCTCGACCACAGAAAAAGACCCCAATGACAACCTTTCCTCACCAACTCAGTCACATTTTCAGAAACGTTGTCATCATTGGGTCAGAACGCACTGGTGGGTCCTTTGGTTGTCTTGCAGCTGACCGATCACCGTGTACCGGCTGAGACGTCACTCTGAAGCATCTGCCCGGAAACCGCGGGGTGGTCTGACGTCCGGTAGGTGGGAGCAATGGAGCTGTGACAGCAACAAGGACTCGGAGACCGCTTCTCTCCGGACACCATCTTAGGGTCTTCTTCTCAGAATTAAGATGCCCAGATTAGAGTGGGGAGGGGAAGATATGGTGATAAAGCTACCATAAAGTTAATTTTTATTCATAATTTTGAATAAAAATGTATTTGTGCAAAACAAAAGTCACTTAAAAATACGACAGTGACAGATAAGGATGTTGTTCATGTGACGAGCTCATAACCGAGTGCAGAGCTGGGCCGCTCACTCCCTAGGGCTTTGCTCTCTTGTTGCCGTGGCCATCAACAATTGTGCCCTTGAACTTGCTGGTGACTGGATTGGGGGCAATACTGGGGGAGCCTAAGGCCTCAGTGTCACTCAGCTCCCTGGTGTAATCAGGGGCCCCAGTGGGCCGGGCCCCGCCCCGGCAGTGGAGGCAGAGGGGTGAGACCTCGGGAGCAGAAGCCTGGGCCCGCAGGGAGAGGCGGTGCAGCCGTGCGCTGTGAGCGTGGTGGCTTCTGAGCTGCGGCTGAGAAGTGGGGAGAGGCACCCCAGCCTCCCGCGTGGGCGAGGTGGGAGGGGAGGGAAGAGAAGGGCCTGCAGACCCTGAGGGAAGGGCGTGGGAGGAAGCAAGCAGGCCAGTGGCCCAGTCCACAGTCCTGAAGCTGGGTCCTGTCTCAGAAGAGCTGACACCAACAGGCCTGGAAGGGACCCAGGCCCAGGAAGCAGGCCTTCCAGACGAATAGCACCCATAGGAACAGAAAACGAGACACGGTTTAAGGCATTGTTTGTTTACAGTAAAAGAATGCACGGGACCCTTAACACGGGAGGGGTCTGGGCTCTCACTCCGGCCTTTCTTGCTGGACAAGGCTGTCACTGAAGGTTAAAGCAGGGCCTCTAGGCCAATGAATGAGCGACGTCACGAGTCTTGTGCCGAAATGCATGTTTCTTGAAGAGTTCACATTCGCTCGCACGCACATGTATATGGCACACACACGCAGAGGGTGCTTCTGGGTCGTACAAAATCCGAGGGAGCCCTGTGGGCGAGCAACCCCACGCACTGGGGGTGTGAAGAGCCTGTCCCACAGCCTGTCCCTGCTCTCCAGCCCCTCACACAGGTTGACACTGTTCACTCTCTTGAGCAGGAGAAAGCCCTGGAGACCCAACATGGGCCGAGGGCTCTCCAGTCTCAGCAGCAGCAGGAGCAGCTGGAGGACGGACAAGGCCCAGAGAGGGAGCGCGGGTATAGCTGCTGAATGGGTGTCATGACAGTCGCTGGGAGCAGCGGCAGCCCCTGCACCGGCGGGGCCCTCTGGACCACAAGGCCACAGGCCACAGCCCCTGGAGTCCAGCCATCAGTCGCCCAGCACCCTGGCCAATGGCCTGTGCCCAGGACTTGCGCTCACCACCAGTCCCAGGCGGGGCTCCTGGAAGCCTCCGAAGTCACACCAAGTTCTGTAGAGACTTATTCAAATGACATAAGGTTTGCAGGTACCTGGAAGAGAAAGCTTAGTCTTTTGTCAACGTTCCCACCTTTCGGATGGAGACAGGGGTGGGCCCTAAAGGACGAGCCAGGCTTCACCCAGTTAGTTTGTGACGGAGCAGGTTGGGGGAGGGGGTGCAGCAGTAATGGCCACCACCACCCATCGAGTGACGGCTATGGGCCAGGCACCGCTCTGAAGGCTTCACATGCATCATGTCCTCGTGTCCTCACGGCAGCCCCATGAGGCAGGACCGGACAGTCCCCGAGACGGAGACAAGGGAGCTGAGGCTTAGAGAGGTGAGTGCACAGCCAGTATGGGGCAGGGCTAGGACGCCCTCCACCGTGGGTGCTGGGTCCACAAGGAACCATGAGGACACAGATCCCGCAGGGAGATCCGGAACCCAAGGCCTCCCCATAGTTACGTCCCAGGATAGGATCCCAGCTCCCTGCACAACGGGAGCACCAGGCCCAAGGTCAGGGTGTTACTCCTGCCTCTCAAAGCTGCTGACATGCTCCCAGCCCCAGGACCCCTCCCTGGGCACTGCTGGCGGGCAGGGGAGGCTTCCAGGAGATTTGATGAGAAGCAATTTCAAGAAAAACAAATGCATCCTGGTGTTGGCGTGGTCAGAGCAATGACTTGGGAAAAGCGCGGCTCCTCGCACTAGGAGAATGCCGAGAATTGGCGGAGCGCGGCCCAAAACAGCGAAAGGTAGGAGGCCATTTGGGGCTCCCTGAGAGGAGAACTGATTCAAAAAAATCAGTGTGAGTCAATGACCAAAAGCTACATATGTGGACACAGGGAATCTCAGGAACACATGCAGGAGAAGAGCAAGTTGCAGGAGAGAGACAGTTTATAAGGAAGCTCTAAAACACGGCCGCAGGCAACAGAGTGAGGAACACACGGGTGTGCTGACCCTGCACAGACACAGGAAACCGGCAGAGCAGGGGTACGGGGCTACGAGATCTCAAGGCTACTACAAACAATTGTAAGAAATGTAATGCCCCCGCCGGAGAGAAGCAATCTCAGTCGCTGGGCCTCGCCGGGAGCAGGCACATCCCGGGGCCCTGTCCCGCACCCTGCGCGCACGCCGCCACACGGAGGACCGCGGCTTGCCAACATCACAAAAGTCAACTCCTCTGCTGTGGGCTGTTCAGGTGTTGCCAGCGTTTGAACTACAATACGTACAGCCCACAGCGAAAATGCCTGGGAGAAACTAAATTAGAAATAAAAAGGGAAGAATAGAAAAATAAAAAGGGAGAAGAGTAGAAAAATAAAAGGCCCTCTTCCCCTAGGTCTGAACTGGACACGCACACAAAGAGCAGCAGAGCCCTGCCGTGGCCGCATACGAAATTCAATCCGCTGGGCCCTCTGACCAAGCGCCTGCTCTGCCGCGTGGGTTTGACCCAGTTCCCGGCTACCTGCTGTGACCCTGCTGCCACGCCTGGCTGCCCTCCCAGAGAGGGACTAGGGGCTCTCGCTCAGAGCACCCGTTGGTGCTCCCGGCTGGGCCTGCACTCTCCCCTTCCCTGCTCTGCTGGTGGCCCACCTCGGGCTGCCGGTCCCTGTCAGGCCCGGAGCCAGCCCAGCCTACTGCCCTTGGGTCACTCAGCACTAACAAGGGGACCCAGACACGCATGGTGTGACTGGTGCAGTGGAGGACAGGATGCTCTTCCCCTCTTCATGTGGCCTGAGGTGGCACAGCCTCGTCCAAGTGCCAATGCCTTGTTCGCTTGGCATCATCTGCGGTGACTGGTTGCCAAACACCAGAGCTCCAGCTCAGTCGTGCCAGGGTCAGCTACACTTTTTCAACGTGGACGGTACTTGTAAACACTTCAGAAACCAGAGCTGTGGTTTCCCGTACTTCATTTAAAATTGTATGTGCACAAACATGCCAATAATAAATATGCACCAGTATCTTAACACAAATGAGGTCGCCCTTATGTGTGTCTGACACTCTGCTTTCTCGCTCTAATCCTGGCGCCTGCAGGGGATCACACCTGGAGCGTGATCTGGAGTCTCTACCTGCCCCTGCCTTCCTCACTGCTCAGGTGGTTCCCCATGGGGATTGACTGAGGGTCGCCAGGGCGCCCAGGGCTCTTATTCTATCAAGGATGGTGAGCAGTGTGCACCGCTAGCCACACACATTGTGTGCGTGTGTGAGCACACCCCTGGACAAACTCCTAGCAGGTGGGCAGGTGAGTCGACAGACTGGAATGCAGTTTACTCTGAGCTTCCAGGTGGTACCTCAAGTTTATTTCTGTATGGGTCTTGTCCACTGACTCTGCTACTTCTGCTTTCTAGTTTCTTATCATCTACAATTCAACTGGCTTATCATGTGTCCTCACCTATGTTACGAAAGAAAATAATGAACAGGACCACGCTGAGCACAGAGTGAGGGAACTCATCACTATGGACCTTCCTGCTACTTATGAGAGCAGCTGAGATCCAGGAAGTGGTGACCGTGGGGTGACCAGCACAGCTGAGGTCCCTCCCCTCCAGACCCACGGACCCGGGGCTGTCCAGGGCTGCTGCCTCGGGGCTGCTCCCACCTCCTCCCGGAAGCTGCCACCCTCTACTCCAGGCCCGGGTGCTGTTCCCCGTGCACAGGCGCCCACAGCTCCCTCTTCTGGTGGATCCCTGGGGAAGTTGGGGCAGCCAGGGGACCCCTGCCCACCCACTCCCAGGGTCGGCAGGCTCCAGCCTGCCCCTTTCTGGTGCTGAGGGCTGGGCAGCCCTGCCTCTCACTGTCCAGAGGCCCCTGGGAGGTATGGGTGGGAGAGCTCAGGAGTGGCAGGTGCAGACTCAACTGTGGGGCAGACCTGGGTAAGTCAGTGCTGCCACCTTCTGAGCCCCAGTGTCCTGGGGGTAAAATGGAGACTGTGAGAGGACCTGCCTCACCGGGACATCAAGAGGACCGGGCCAATCCCTGACTGGGAAGCCTGGTGCTGGGGGAGGGGGCAAGGGGGCTGGCCACAGGCCAGGCCCAGCAGACCACAGCCCCATTCATCAGCAGCCTCTGCGGGCTCCCAGTACATTAGCTGTCATTGTTACTGTTCCAGAGGAGTGCAGGGGCGGGAGGCTGGCTAGTCATCGGCAGTATTCCCACGAATCACCTTTGGGGGGATGGTCTAAACTGACGCTGTGGCCTGAACCGTGGGGTGATGCAGCACCTGCCCCGACGGACACGCCTGTGCATTCCCTTTAGTGGGCAAAACACAGGCACTAGACTCAACGTTCTGGTCTGAAGCCGGGCTTTGCTGCAGGCTGAGCCGGGGGGCGGGGGGGCCTGCCTCAGGGGACTGTGCCTGAGAGCCTGGCTGACAGGCTCCCAGGGAAGGACCTAGTCCCAAAAGTGGGAGGGGCATTTCGGGTGACAGGCAGGGTCCCGGTGACCTCACCTGAGGCCTGCTGCTTTTACATGCGTCGTCCAAGTGCTTGTGCCACAGGATCGCGTGGAACCGGGAGCCGGCCTGGAACTTGTAAACGTTGCCTGGCGGGCAGAGAAGCGCAGGTTAGGAGATGAGGCTCACACAGGAGGGTCTGCCTGTGACTGTGACATGAAGATGAGTGTGAACGAGGGTAATGAAACTAAGAAAGGTCAGGAGCAGCCTGAGGCAAGGCTGGGGCTCGCTGGAGAGGAGCCCCTCACCCCGGTCCTGCTTCTGGGCTGCCCCTTTGGACCAGGGCTCGTGACCATTTTTTGGCCCCTGGTGCTTTCTGGCTCTGGTAAAGCCCGTGGACCCTTCTCGGAAGAACGGTTCCAAACGCATAACACAATACAAGAGAAACTGATACTGAAATGCAGCGATCAAACTGCTAAACAGCAGCTGAGTGATGGAGTTCTATTTGCGTGTCCATATTAACGCGTGACTACAAGACCCAGGGGCAGGTCTGAAGCTGTCCTGCAACTTCAGAGATGAGCACAAACGGCATTCTGAGATGTTGCAACAGTGTGTGACACAGAGGCACCTCGGTTTCTCTGGGAGACAGAACCACGGGCACCGCAAATATTCCCGCAGGTCAGGGTCCAAGGCCTAGGCACTTGGGGTTCTGTCATGTGACACAGGCTCCCGAGGAGACCAGTGTGACCTTTTCTGAATGACTATGCAGACAGGGCTCCTGGACAAGATGGTGCCCAGAACTTTCCCTTCCTCTCAGCATGGTCAGGGAAAAGGGCAGAACCAAGAGGAACAGGGAGACAACTGGGCAAGTTCACGCTGGAGCTTTGGTAAAAGGGCTCTTTTCAGATGTGGCCCTGGTCAGGACATGGCACGGGTAATGTCTGGGGTGTCCCCGCAATCTCCTGAGACCCATCCAGCCACAGGCTGCCGACTCATCCAGCGTTACGTCATATTCCAGGAGGCTGAGGCTACAGCTCCAGGAGTCACGGGCTCCAGTGGCCACAGGTGGGGCCCCAGAAAGGGTTCCTGCAGCCATGCATTCTGCGCACTGACCACGATCTACACAGCTTTGAGGACTAGCGAGGGGACCCTGTGGACGTTAGAACCTAAAGCACAGGAACAGCAGCAACCTCAAAAGTTCCTATCAGTTCAAAATGCACATTTAGCAGAAGAGGAAACAGGGTGGAGAGGAGCTGCCGGCACCCAGCTCTGGGCCTGATGCCTACCTCTGTCGGGGTTGCTCAGCTGGAAGACGTCCGGGTGCTCGGGGTCGTCGGGCAGCTGCACCATCCAGCCCACCACGGAGACCTTTTTGCCAGGCGTGGATTTGTACTGGAGAGGAACAGCAGCACGGCGGGGCCTCACATTCTGCCCTCCCCAAGGAAGGCGCCCGTCCACCCCGCCACCTCCAGCCCACTCCCTGCAGTTCACCGTGTACAGAGTCCTCTCCTGGGACTTACGTGTTTTCTGTCTGTGCCCCGCAAGGACTTGGCTCCGTAGTACAGGAGGGTGGATCCTGAGAGTGTGACCCAGTACCTTGTCCACGAGGACAGCTACAAGGGAAGGGGAGGCCAGGTGACAACACTGCAGGTGGTGGGGGCAGCCGGCCTCTCCTCCTAATCCACCCACCCCTCCCTCCATAACCCCTCCACCCAAGACCTGGAGGAGCAGACTGTGGGCCCTTAGCTGCCCCACCCCCTCACTCAGAGCCCCGCCCTCTTTCGCCCTGCCTAGGGTGGCAACAAGGCTCAGTTTCTAAGTGTTCAGGGACCCTGGGCCCAAGAACGTCCCGGGAAAAACATTTTAACCACACAGACTTGGTAACCATAGCCTAGCAGGACCACAGTGTCTGTGGCGGGTGCTCTGACGGAGACTGAATGGCTAGAAGCAGGAACCCAGCAGGGCCAAGCTGCAGGCCCAGGTTCTGTTTCTCTAGGCCGGAAGGCTACAACTGGCCACGCAGGGGCTCCGCTCTCTGGTCCGGGGAAAACTGCTTTGGCAGGCCTTCTGGTTCTGCAGAGGTGAAGCAACTGTCCCACCTTGGAAGGGCAGGGCTGAGTGGACAGGGGCATATCGCAGCCCAGAGGCCCCTCCCCATGCTAGGTGAAAGCAGCAGCTTTTGGGCCTTTGTGAGGACACCCCCAGGCGTACAGGCACACGGTGTGTGTATGTCAAACTGAAGCAGCTTCATGAGACAATAATCACTTTCTTTCAGTGTAAAGACTCCACCACTTTTGTATTCTACTCAAGAAAATGGGCCGTGACCCCTGGACTGACGTCACCCCCTGCTGGGCTGCCCAGCACTGGGGAAAACACTACTTTCAGGGCACTCACTGCCTTGCTCTGGCCTCAGAGTAGCCGAGGCCTGAACTCTGGGAACGGGAGAGAGGCAGGCAGTTGCTACAACAGGCTAGATGTAGGGCCCCATGTCACAGGATGCCTTGGGACACTGTGTCCAAGGACAGAGTATGGCCAGGGCTGGGGTGAAGATCCCTCCTCATGCAGGAACCATCTGGCACCTGCAGACGGGAAAGCATGGAGGTGGCAGCTGCACTAGGGCCCTGGCACCTTCATGGGTGTTGGCAGGAGGGGGCATCTCCAAGGGGCTCCAGGGGCAGTGGACAGTGGAAGGCACGGGCCAGAGCAGGAGAGAAAGGCACAGCAGATACAAGTGCATGCTGCCTGTCGACGCAGCTCACAGTGGGTGTGCGGGCAGCTTGCCATGGTGGAAAAAACAGAGAGGCCTTTGCAAGGAACTAAGGCCCTGCCACAGGTGGGGGCCATGGGCCAGTGACATCTGGGTCCAACGTGGGCGGCCTGGGGGCTAGTGGTGGAGCCTGCAAGGCCTCCTGATTCCTTGTCCCTGTGTCTTGTGACTTGTTTTGTGTGGCTGCCAGAGGGAGAGAGGACTGGGTCTGAGACTCTCCTGGGCTTCGTTGCCCGTCTCAGGTGCAGGATCCCCCAGCCCCACTCCCCAGGTCTCCAGGCTTCCACTTGTCCCCAAGATGATCACCCAGCCCTATTCACTGCATGCTCAGTGTGTGCACTGCAGTGCATGTGACATTCTCGCCGAGTCCTTTAGGATGGCGGTACTATTCTATCCCGATGTGCAGCTGTGGAAGCCGAGCTCCTCGCCCACTCAGTCGCACAGCCAGGGCTGGGGCCCAGGCTCTCGCTGAGGCCTGTGCTGCCTCTGGACCGAGGTCTGTCCGCACTCACCGCGGGCTTCCGACCCTCCTTGAGCAGCGTTTTCCTTCTCAAAGGCCCCTCCATGGTGGGCACTGCTGCTGAGCTCCCCAACGTACAGATGCACGGGCCGGTGGGGCTGCGGGGAGACCACTGGTCAGACACCACCTGGAGGAGCTGTGGCCAGGCACCCTCTCACTCACTGGGGCCCACGATGCTGCCACGGACCAGAGGGCTCTGGGGCCAGGCTGGGATGGGAGGACCTTAAGGCTGCAGAGAGTGTGAAGGATGGTGGCCCTGGGAACTCTCAACTCCCTCACCTGTGTGAGCACTGTAGAGCACTATGCTTGGTGGCCAAGCTGCCCATAACCAAGGTGCCTCGCAGCACTCACACCTTATCCTGACCTCTGTGGTGGCTTCCTCTGTACTTGGGGACCTTGGGGACTATGCAGCTCCTCCTTTTTGTGTTGGCAGGAGCCTGAGAGGAGTATCAAGGAAGTAGGAGAGATTGGGTGAAGTGAGAGGGGGCACAGGAGACCACGCACCGCCATGCCCCAGCACCTCTTCCTCAGGGTCCCTTCATTAGCCCTCACCACAGGGCTTCGGGCGCCACCTATGGGTGAAGGTGCCCAAGTGCAGCACCAGCCTGGACCTCTGTCCTAAACTCCATCTCAGCAAGCAGGAGCTCAGCTTCCCAGGAGGCACCTCCCTCGGCCCAGCGAGGTCCCCCAGGCTGCTCTTCTGCTGCACCCCAGTGACCAGCACTGCCGCCCACCTGGCTGCTTGAGCCAGGAACCTCAGGGTGTTCTCCTCTTATCCTGCCACCCCTGCAATGGCACTTCTCCAAACTTAGGGCAGAACTCGATCTTCTCTGGACCAACTGCCCATGCTCAGCCACGGCCTCACAGCATCCACTCCGGCCTCCCTCCTGTGTGCTCTCCACAGGCTGCTAGGATGACCTAGTCACGCCACCCTCCCTCCCCTCCAACACCCAACACCTCCATTGCCTTTGAGACCACTGCCCTCACTGCCCTCCCCATCCCAGACGTGGCTCCACCCATTTTTCCAGCCTCATCTCCTCTCATTCTCACAACACTGACTGTCCTTTATTCCCAATCACCCTCCTCTTCCAGCCTCAAGGCCCCCCGCACTGTCCCTTAGCCTGGGGGCACTCTTATTATCTCTCCCTTTATTTAATCAGGATAATTCCCACTGCCCTTCCAGTCTTTCCCCTCCAGAGCAGGCCCCTTCTCTGGGGCCACAGGCACCTGTGACTTTCTCTTGCATTTTGGTCTCTTTAGCAGCAGACTGGTGGACTGAGGCGGGGCCTCTAGCCCAGTGCCCCGCGCCCAACAAGCACCCTCTAGTTACCTGAAGAACAGACAAATGCGTGAATAAAGAATACCTATAGACACAGCTCCGGGTTCTGGGAGAATTCCGAATGGGAACCCGCCAGTTGGGCCCCAGGGTGGCGTAGAGACGTCCCCTGCTTTGGAGGGAAAAGGTGGAGTTTCAGCGATAGGCTGGGGAGACAAGACCATCTGGGACTGTGGCCATCAGCTCGGGCGCCCCAGCCCCAGCTCGGCCCCACCCCCACCCCTGGGTCAGGCCTCCGGCCCATCTGAGCTGCCAGGCCCATGGGCACACAGCCCCACAGCCTCCATCCCTGAAAGGCCCCAGGACCCCAGGTGACTGTTTCCTCAAGCGGCTGCAGAGCAGTGAGCGAACAGGAGGCCCCGCAGAAAGCGGGGAACCAGCTTTAAGTTCTGCAAAGCCCTAGCGCTTCGACCACGATCTGTAAGACCTCTAACGCTGAGCACTTCATAGCCAGGTGAGACGTCACAACACACCACAGCCCCCCACCCCCAGAGGTGCTTTCCTCCCAGCCACCCCTAGTGGTTTCTTATGAACTGGGGCAGGGTCTGCGGGTGAACGGTGCCCTGGTGATGTCCCTTGTGCATGGTGGGAGTCTCCTATTTGATTCGAATTCCTGCGGAGCCACTGCTGGGCGGCGCTGGAGCCTCTGGCCCCTTCTCTCCACCTTCTGACTCAGGAGGCTTCTTTCCCCCGTGGCCCCCGGGGAAATGTGTGACCGCAGTGGGCTGTCCACTGCTACCAGTGGTTCCTCAGACGGGTGACGGGGTGTGCTGCCCCCTTCTCTCCATTACTCTGTCCGCTCCTTGAGACAGTCCGTGGCTGCACGCTTAACGGGAGTTTGGCAGGAGTGATGTGTGCTCATGAGGAGCTTTAGACTAGCGTCTTCCCCGTGTATCCCCGGGCTGGCGGGAGTGTGCAGGGACGTCAGGGTCACCAAGGCAGTCTCGGGGGAGTCACCAGTTGGTGAGCGCCCCCAGGTGCCAGGCCATGCACACTCTCTCTCACTGGGGCTTTGTCCAAGCGCCACCACCCACCCTAGAACAGGGTGGGGCTGAGGCTCAGCGCCAAGTGGGGTGGGGACGACAGGCCTGGCTAGGCAGGGTTTGAACCCCGGTCTGTCTGACTCACTCCATGGCTCACGCTCCTCCCACATGTTTCAGGTTGGGGAGAGGCTAAGGTGGCCCGAGCAGGCCTGCCCCAGGTTCAAAGCTAGCTCTTCCGGGGCGGCTCCCTGGCATTCCTTTCCGGAGGCTCCATTCCTGGTAGGTGTCTGCTGCACCTGGTGCTGGATGGACTTGGTCGGTGCCTGCGACGCTGGATGGCCCCTCAGTCTGTAGGCCCAGATCTCCTGGAGCAGGGCCACCTCCTGGGCCCCTGGCCCTGGGCTTTGCCCATGGAGTGTCTTCCTGCTGGTTTGGCTTCCTGGCACTAACTAGCAGCTGCTGTTTTTCGACTGTTGACTACGAGGGAACTAAGGACTTTCCCACACAGCCCTGGAAGATGTGGGCTGGCAACCACGGAGCGCACCACTGTGGTCCCTCTGTGGGTGAAGGCGGTGATGATGATGGTGGTGGGACGGTGGGGTGATGGGATGGTGGGGATGATGGGTAGGGGTGAGGAAGGGGAAGGTGGGTGCCCGGTAACGTGCTGAGCAGTGTCCACTCACTGTCCTGTTGGCTGCAGCGACACCGGGGGCAGGCGCTATTCTTATCCCCACCTCACAGACCAGGACTCTGAGGCTTGGAGAGGGGGAGTAACTTGCCCAAGGTCACAACATGAGGAACAGGAAGAGTGGGTGGCGATGCTGAGGTGGGAGCAGCCAGACGCCCACGGTACCGCGAGAATTCAGACTGGCCAAGGTGGGTCTGGGAGATGCCTTCCCCTGACAGTTTCTAGGTGCGCCGTTGGGTGGCAGCTGTCTTGGGACTGAACCTCACAATTTCACCCTGAGTCCCTGTTACTGGCCTAGGAGGTCGGAGTGCAGGGAGAAGTCTTGGATGATAACCTCACTGAGGCCCCAGTGGTCTTGTCTTAGCAGAACCTGGACCCCCGTTCCTTTGCCCCCAGTGCACAGAGGCTGTGGCAGGCGTGTACCCGTGGAAGGGGCCCGGGGCCTGCTCATCAGCAGTGCCGACCTGCGCCAGCAAACCCTGCACAGGCAGCCGTCCCATTCGGCTGGGCCTCTTCCCTAGCCACTTCCTGGTGACTCACCCTCACCAGCTTCCTGCAGGCAGGAAGCTGCCACCCCGAGTTGCGCTGGGTCCCGGGATGTCTCCCCAGCAGTACTTATTAAAGGGTTTTTACTGCCTGTGAGTCACTTACTGTTTCGGGGCACTGACCCTGACCCGCTGAGTGGGTCCCTAGGAGTCGTATTTGCACCGGAAGTTCTGCTGGGCAGTTTTGCACCGGAAGTTCCGACCCACACCCAGTCTATCAGGCTCCCTCCCCTGGCCATCAGAGGCCATGTTTGAGAGACTGGAAGCCAGGCTCTGTGGCTGGGCGAAGCTTTGACATGTAACCTGGGAAGCTGGCAGGTGTCCATCTCCCCCTCTGTGAGCTGGGGAGTCTAGAACAGAAGGCTGGTCTGCAGAGACAGCGCGGAGCCAGAGCAGACAAACACTGAGCAGGATCGACATGAGGCAGGAGGACAGTCCTGCCCACTTCCTAGGACCTGACTCTGGGGGCTGTTCTGGTGGACAGAGGGGCTGTGGCAGATTTCTCGGCTACCTGTGAAGCCACAGCAGCAGGGGCAGGGCCCAGCCCTTCTCAGCTGGGGCCCAAGAACAGGGTCAAGAGAAAGGCCGGTACTGCTTGCTGCCCGCTGCTCTCACTCAGAGGGGCCGAAGCTCCTGGGGTGAGGCTCAGGTGCCAGACGTCGGAGTCTGCTCCTGAGGGCAAGGCAGCACCCGGCACCTCTGAGAGAAGGTGCAGCTCAGCTCCTCGCCCACCTGGGCCACCCCCCAAGGTGGAGCGGCAGAATGGAGGACAACAGCAGGGTGCAGCCGGAAAACCAGACTGAGGAGGGACAGATGGCAGGTGAGGTACTTGGTTCCTCATTTTAAAAACCTCATTTAAGGCTTCCAGACAAGCCTGGGGTGTTCCTGGCCCTCAGCTTCAGGGCACGGGGGCCTCACCCCCTGAACACAGCTGCTCTCATGGGTGCACTTCCGTTGAAAGGGACCCCTCGCCTCCAGAGCCTCCCCTCCCCCCAAACACTGTGGAGTCAGGGGCTCAAGAGGCACCCTTGTCCCCGGCACACTGGCATCTGCCCGAGCCTCTGACCTTCTCCAGGAGGGAGAAGAGTGTCTGCAGAAACTCTGACTGGAGGGTGTCAGACCTGGGGCTCCAGGGCCACTACCCCACTTCCCTGGGGCGCCCGGAGGCTGTGGGAAGATTCCACCAGCTAAGAACAAGGAAGCCGCACAAAGGGCAGAAAGGGCAACACCCAACCCCTCAACACCGAGGACGTATGTGCGGCCACCTGTAGGCAGTGCTCTCCTATGGGGCCTCACCACTGTCCGGTGGCCAGCCGGGGCTAGTGCACACCTGCCTTCATTACAGTCCATCCCTCTGAAATGACTGATTGCCATCGGGGGGTTTTCCCTTCACCCTGCCCAGCCCTGGATTCCTGGAACAAGAGATGCCCACTGAGTGAAATTCAGAAAAATCCCAAAGCAACTTCCCCAAATGTAGCCATTCCACTTATGTGCCACTTCCTGCGAGCATCCTCCCTGCAGAGTTGGGGGACCTGAGGCTCAGAGAGGTCCGCAGACGAGCCCAAGGTCACGGAGACAGTATGCAGCCAGGCTGCAGGCCCTTCCCAGCGCTGTAGGCAGCGTCCAGAAGCCAGACCGTCATCTTTCACTGTGAGTTACACCAAGAGCTTCAGAGACCGGGATGCATCCTGGAGCCCACCTCTCCTGCAGCAACTCGCAGAGACACCAAGTGTTCCCGGGCCACCTCTCCCACCCTGGCCCACAACTCAGGACTCGCAGCCTCCTCAGGTCCCAGGACTCCCTTGAGGGCCCACTGTGGTCCCTCTTCACCAATGTCCTTGGACTTCTGCTTAACCATCTGTGCAGAGTCTGCCCCTGAACCTGCAGTCTGACTGGGTTCCCTGCTGGACATTTCCTGTTGCTGACCCTCTGTGAACCTGACTTCACTGATCCCTGTCTCCCAACTTGACTGTGAGCTGTGACCAGTTCTCGCTCTGTCCCGGGAAGGGGTGAGCACCAGCTGTGTGCCAGAGAGGGTGTTGCATTCCCCCCCCTCCCGCCAGTGGGGGGCTTCCTCCAAGGGCCCCATTCCTCCTCTTTCCACCACTCATACTGCGGGCCCGCCTCTCCCTCTCTCATGCCCCTCCCACACAGGCCCCGTCAGACTCGAGAAGACGGAAGGCTGAGGGACGGTAATGAACTTCGTGATGTGCTTCCTACTTCACCTCCTAGAAATGGATCAGTAAACATTTCTGATGATATTGTCTTTTAAAAAGTTAAATGTTAATTTTTTTCTGGGTTTAAGAGAAACATTTACCTATTATGGAAAATTTGGAGAATACAGAAAAAAAAAGTAAAGGAAAGAAACTCACCTGATAACCCTACAACTCAGAGATAACTGAGATGGATGACATCATGTATTTTCATACCTACACACGTGTTCATCTCTAGCAATTACTTTGTTCCTCATTTTAAAAACCTCATTTAAGGCTTCCAGACAAGATGGCGATGAAGTCAGACATGGCTGACCTCTTCGCACAACCACATCAAAATTACAACTAAAATATAGAAAAAACATCACTCAGAACACCAGAAATCGAGTTGAATAGAAGACTGACAACTATGGAATTGAAGAAACCACACCCATCCCGACTGGGAGGAGGGGCGCAGATGCAGAACTGGCTGGTCCCTCACCCACACGTGGTGGCTAAAAATTCGGGAGCGAGGAGCCCCAGCCCCACACCAGCCCCCCAGCCCCACACCAGCCCCCCAGCCCAGGGTCCCAGTGCCAGGAAGATGAGCCCCCACAACTTCTGGCTGCAAAACTATCAGGGATTGTGTCAGTGGAAGAAACTGCCGGAGCCCCAAGCAGTTCCTCTGAAAGAACCCCCACACGGACTCACCTACTCAGACTCGCTCCCTCTGAGTTCCAAGCCCGGGGTCGCAGCTGGAAAGGCACCAGTGGTACACAGGGAGGCACTGATGTGTCAGGCATCAGGGCGAGCAGGGGCCATCGTCCCTTTGCTAAACTTTCCCCCCACAGAGTTGGCAAGCTGGTGCCATATCTGAGATTCCATCAACCTCGCTAACATTGTTTGACCCGCCTTGGAGATCCCCAGAGACTCCTCCACCCAATTTACGGGCCCACCCAAGCTGCTTTTCCAAAAGAACGACTGGCCTTGGCTCATGCTTCCCAACTTCCTAAATCCTCTGAAACAAGCAACAGCTGGCCTCAGCGAGCCCCAGGCCTGGCACTAGCGGCAGCCAGCCTAGACTCACAGTTTGGCTTCACCTGGGAATCTCCAAGCCCAGCACAAGTAGCAGCCATCTCAGATTCCTTTATAGCTCAGGCAGGGTGGACCCAGGCAAAACACAGGTGGGGGCTGACCTTGGCCTGTCCCACCCAGAAAACCCCAGGGCCAGCGCACCCAGTGGACAGCTACAGACCATGTCAGAGTAGCAACACTCTGCCCCTGCACAGCTGATCCTCCACGGAGGGTGGAGATTGGTGGTCAGTGGTCACAGCCAATCCTTGTAGCTGACTGGCCTGGGTAAATCCCTCCCATTGATCTGCCAACAGCAACCAGGGCTCAACTATAAGAGGAGGGTGTACTCAGACCACATGAGGGGTGCATCTCGAGTACCCCTCGGGCTTGGGTGATAGGGGAGGCTGTGCCACTGGACCCTATAGGATACCTACTACATTAGGCCATACTACCAAGACACAGAGAGCGGCTCTACCTAATACATAGAAACAAACACAGGGAGGCTGCCAAAATGAGGGGACAAAGAAACATGGCCCAAGTGAAAGAACAGATCAAAACTCCAGAAAATGAGCTAAATGAAATGTAGATAAGCAATCTATCAGATGCAGAGTTCAAAACACTGGTTATAAGGACGCTCAAGGAAATTGGTCAGGACCTCAGCAGCGTAAAAAAGATCCAGTCAGAAATGAAGGATTCACTAATTGAAATAAAAAACAATTTATAGGGAAACAGCAATAGAATGGATGAAGCCAAGAATCAAATCAATGATTTGGAACATAAGGAAGCAAAAAACCACTACACAAAACAAGAAGAAAAAAGAATCCAAGAAAATGAGGATAGTATAAACAGTTCTGGGACAACTTCAAGAGGTCCAACCTTCACATCATAGGAGTGCCAGAAGGAGAGGAAAAAGAGAAAGAAATTGGAAATCTGTTTGAAAAAATAATGAAGGAAAATTCTCTAATTTGGTGAAGGAAATAGACATGCAAGTCCAGGAAGCACAGAGAGTTTCAAACAAGATGGATGCGAAGAGACCCACTCCAAGACACGTTACAATTACAATGCCAAAGGTTAGAGATAAAGAGAGAATCTTAAAAGCAGCAAGAGAAAAAATGTTAGTTACCTACAGGGGAGTTCCCATAAAACTGTCAGCTGATTTCTCAAAAGAAACTTTGCAGGCTAGAAGGGATTGGCAAGAAACATTCAAAGACATGAAAAGCAGGGACCTATAGCCAAAACTGCTCCACCCAGCAAACCTATCATTTAGAATCAAAGGGCAGATAAAGAGCTTCCCAGACAAGAAAAAACTAAAGGAGTCCATCATCACTAAACCATTATTACATGAAATATTAAAGGGACTTATTTAAGAAAAGATCAAAACTATGAACAAAATGGCAAAAAATACGAATCTATCCACAATGGAATCTAAAAAAACAAAGTAAGCAAACAAGAACAGAGACAGAATCATGGATACAGAGAGGGTTTTGATGGTTGCCAGATGGGAGGGGGTGTGGGGGAACAGGTGAAGAGGTGAGGGGGTTAAGAAGTACAAATAGGGCCCTGGCTGGTGTAGCCCAATGGATTGAGCACGGGCCTGCGAACCACATGATCGCAGTTCGATTCCCAGTCAGGGCACATGCCTGGGTTGCAGGCCAGTTCCCAGCAGGGGACTCACGAGAGGCAACCATACATTGATGTTTCTCTCCCTCTCTCCTTCCCTTCCCCTCTAAAGATAAAATAAATAAAATCTTTTTAAAAAATCCTAACTCAAAAAAAAAAAGTAGTACAAATAGGTATTTACAGAGTAGCCACGGGGATATAATGTACAGTACAGGAAACGGAGTAGCCAAAGAACTTATACACATGACCATGGACGTGAACAACGGTGGGGGGACTGCCTAAGGGAGTGGGGGTGCTTGGTGGAGGGGGGACAAAGGGGGAAAATCAGGACAACTGTAATAGCATAATCAGTAAAATATAAATTTTTAAAAACCTTGTTTAAAATGTCTAACTTTTCAGCTGAGGTTCTTGTTCTCACTACTGGTGGCACATCAGGCATAAAGAGGCACCTGTCCGCTCTTACTGACGGGCCTGACGGAAACGTCCCCTGCCCTTTCACTTCTGAGACACCTGAGATTTGCTCAAGGTCAGCTGGGTACAACCACAGTCCCTGCTTCCAGCTAAGTCCACGGGGACGATGGGAAGGGCTGCCCCACTCCCCTGCAGGGGGAGATGTGAGGAAGCATCCTTAGAGAGAAGGGGGCCCCCTCCTCTGCCTCCCCAGTGGTTCCTCAGTGAGGGCCCTGACCCAGGACCACCACTCTGTCTCCTTCTGGTCCTGAAGATAAGGGTGGGTGTTCAGGGCAGCCTGCTCACTGAGAAATGATCCACGTCTCCCTGGGTCGGGCGGCCCCTGGCCTTGTGACCTTGCTGAGGCTGAGATGGGCGAGGAGACAGGAGGATGACAGCAGCAGCAGCAGCTCCTTGAGTCCTCACTGCGCACCCCAAGCAAGAACAAGGGTTGGTGGCTGTGCCACCCCTCCACCCGGCCCACTCCCACAGACAGCAGCGCAGCAGGGCCCCAGGGCTCTGTGGGACCCCTTCAAGGCTGGTCACCTCAAGGAAGCAGCTGGCACAGCCTAAGCTCTGGCTGCCACCCAAGGACCGTCTTTGGGCTACCAGGCTGAAATGTCCACATGTATAAACTCGGGGCAGGCAAACTCCCCAGACAGGCCCAGATGATCCCAGTTTTGGTGGGATAAGGGGAAGCCTTCCATCTCCAGTCCGCAGTGGCATAAAGGGTGATTAAGACGTGACCTGGAGCCAATAGCGGGGTGTGTACCGGTGGCAGGGGTCATTGGGCTGAAGCCTCCACGTCCTTCATGCTGGTATCTGGCCCCATTTCTCTTCCTGGCCTGGGCCACACCTGTCACCAGAGCTGAGCAATTCAGTTCAAGGTTATGGCCCCTAAGCTTCAGGGTTGTGGGGCAAAGCATTGCCCCCACCCTAGCCTGGCCTCTGGGGACCACAGAGGCCAGTACCTCTTCCTCTCTCACACCTGATTCCTTAGGCTGGGCCCTAGCCCGCCCCTGTGCCCTTGGCTCTGTTTCTGGGCCACCGCCCACCCACGCAGGTGTGAAGACGCAGGGAGAGCTTGCGCTCTCACAAAGTCTGTGGGAGCAGCAGGCGGGGCCTTGGAGACGGGCGGCTCGCTGTACTGTGAAGTGCTTTGGAGGCTCTTTCTGAGCAGATGCCACCTCTGGGACCAGGCAGGGTGACACCCTGGCTCCTGGGCGTGGGGGAGGGAACCTTTCCCCTTTGCAGAGCAGGAGCACGGGGAGAAGCCCCGTGGCTCGGGGAGGCCAGGGTGGAAGGAGGACCCAGCGGAGCTGAGCGTTGGGGGTGAAGGTCAGGATAGGAGAGGCCCAGGTGGCAACATGAATGGTGGCCACTGAAGTGCAATGAGGAAGAATATTTAACCAAGATTTCGAAGTGTGTGACACAAATCACGCCCTCTGGGAAAGCCTAGAATGCTCACATGCTTTTGAGGGAGTGGGTTCTTTCTGGTGGATATGAAAAGAGGCCAGTACAAGGTGGGAATGGAGGCCGGGGCTGGGCCATAGGAGCTGGAGGCCAAGAGGCAGCTGGGACAGCTGTGGGTCTCGGAAGGGACTGGAGGAGACCTTCTAGCCTCACTGGCACCTCCCAAAGCACACGGTCTCCTGTTCCCCTCAGCAAGGAAGGGCTCCACCACGCGCCAGGTCCCGGGAGAGTGAGCAACAACACCTTCTGCCTGCAGGGCTGTCCCGAGGTGGCGAGTTCGCTGCGAGATCAGCACTCCCAGGAGACACTGCCTCCAAACACCTACTACAGGCGTTTAGACGGATGGCGAGTCTGTGCTACTTTCTAAGTGAAGGAGAGAAAAGAGAAACGCTCTTCCCCAGCGTTCCCCACTAAGCTGGGCACAGCGTGTCTCTCTGGGTTAGGAGTGCCCCCTCCATCCTCCTTCCTGGCAGCTCTCATCTCAGCCATGGGTGCTGGCAGGAACTGTTTCTGCTGCCTCGGGGTGGTGTCTGACAGGGAGCAGTTGCTTAATATCCTCGAACGGAATAAATGAACGAGTGAGTGAATGAGGGGAGGATGGAAGGGAGGAAGGGAGGGAGGGAGGGAGGAAGGAAGGGAGAAGGGACGGGGAGGGAGGGGTGAATGAGTAGGTCCAGGCTTGATGATGCTCAGGATCCTGGCGCCGTGCCTGTGCTCCCCACTCCATGTCCCCTCACTGGCCTGTGGCCAGGAAAGATGCTGGCCGGCCTGCGAGCCCCTTCCCCAGGCCCTCCCAGAGCCCTTTGACTGGTGCTGAGAAGAGTCAAACTCTTGCTCAGCAGACCTGGGGTCTGCCCCAGTGCCTGCCACTTCTCACATCCCACTGCTGAGGTGGCCCCGAGTGAGGGCGGTGGGGCCACCCACCCGAGAGAAGGAGAGAACGAGAGGACAAGACAACGAGAGGACGAGAGCCGAGCAAATGGCCTTCTCGGAGTCCTGGAGCTGGGACAGAGGCCAGGGATCATGCACCATTGCTCCCCATGTCCTGTCCTGTCCTCCCTCCAGGGTTTCGCAGGACAGACCGACCGACCGACCGAACTGGGACCAGTGCCTGTGGCTGTCGCAGCAGCGCTCTGGGTGAGGCCTGGACCGGCGGTGAAGCAGTGGCTCAGTGGCCAGGAAGACACAGACGGGGCAGCGCTGCCCCGCCAGAGGGTGTGAAGCAAGACAGGGTCCTTCGCCTGTCTGAGCCTTGCTGTCCATGTGTGCACACGGGGACACCCTGAGGAACAGCCGTGTAGAAGTGCTTGAGGATTCGGTGAGGCCAAAACAGCACTGGGCACGCAGGGGATGCTCAGCAAGAGCCACTCACCACCACGTAACCCTTCTGCCCCGCGAAGACTCGCTGGGTGGAGCCACCTCCTCTCTGGCTGTTTTATGACTGTGGAGGCTGAGGTGACAGGAGGCTTCAGCACCAGAGGACGTGTGTGTGTGAGGGGTATGTGTGAGGAACACAGGTGCAATCATGTGTGAATGTGCATGTGTGGGTATGTCCATCCACATGTGAGGACGTGTGTGTCTAGTGTGTGCAGTGTGTGTGAGCGTGTGTGTGACTGTGTGTGCCTGTCTACTCGCACAGGTCCCAGCAGTGGACAGGCCACTCAGAAGGACAGTGCAGACCTGCCTCTCACAATGTTCCATGTCACTGGATTTCTCCCTGCCTCCCCTCAAGGTTGCCACAATGCCCTTCACCTTGGGCGGCACCGTGGCTCTGGGAGACCCCCATCCACAGAGTCCCTGTCTTCTCAAAGCCCACGTGGTGGCTGGCACAGAGAAAGCACCGTGTGGAGCAGGTGCTGCGGGTGAATCCTGAGTGGGAGGCCCAATCCCTTGGGCAGCCTGGCCACCCTCAGGGGGCCAAACCCTGGGCAGAGGGGTCCACTGTGCTGTCACTGGTACCCAGCAGGCAGGGCGTCAGCCCAAGGCCCAAGGCCATGTGGGCACGCTCGGTCCCCCCAGGCGGAGCAACATGCCCACCCACAGACTAGGCCCAGGCCCAGGCCCAGGCCTTTAGTTTCAAGAGCCCATGTTTCAGACTAAATCTGCTCCCCGGCCTCCCCAGCAGCCCAGCCTGAGGAAGAGGCGTGGATTCAGGCTCCTGGGCTCGCTCTGGACCAGACGATGAGGGGGCTGCTCAGAACATGGGCTGGGGTTCCAGCCCCCCCCCACCCCCGCACCTCCGCTTGGTATTGCCCTGGGCCGAGCTGGCCCGAGGAGCTTCTGAGCAGCCTCACGGGCTGGGCCGGGGGTGAGGCCACACTCACCTTTCCAGCCCTGAAGACATCTCTTCACTAAGCTCTGAGCTCTCACTACTGCCTGGAAAAGGAACACAGATCAGTGAGCAGGGCAGCCGCAACCAGGGGGCCAGCCCCAGAGGGGCCTCTTCTGGCTTGCTGGGCCCAGGCCCTTGGCCTCCGGGGCAGTGCCGGAGCGGCAGCTTCCTGACCCCGTGGGTGTCACTGTGATGCGGGTTTGCTGCCCCTATGTCTGCCTCTCTGTCCTGGGAGGGTCCCACTCTTTCCACCTGGGCCCTCCACTCCCTTCCTGCTGCCCACTGCGGGTAGGCATTGCAGCAGCCTGTCCCAGGACCACTGGGGTCCTTAGGCCTCTGTGCTGGCCTGGCCCGGCTCCCCACTGCCTCCCTTCTGGCCAAGGAAAACCAGTGCTAGCACAGCCCTCAACTGGTGAGGACAGAGGCCAGAGAAGCACTTCTTCTCCCAAGGGTCAGGTCCTAACTGGACACTGGTCACTGGGCAGCTGCCCAGCATTAGACAAAAGCAAGGGAGGGTCCCTTTAGACAACCGGCTAGTTTCCAAACAGGGGAGCTCAACCCTCTCCCCCAGGCCTGCTTCTCTGGGGCTAACTCAGACATCCTGCCTCTCGGGGTCCTCCAGGGCCTGCCCCCAGCCACAAGGACAGCAGGGAGATCTTCTTCTGCCCCTTTACTGATGCCACATGCCTTGGTACTGCCCCTCAGGCCTCGAGGCACCTGGGTTCAGCATGCTTTGCCTGGGCTACCTGCTGGCACCAAGGCCGGGCAGTGGGAAAGGGGAGGGAGGGTCTCAGGCCCGAAGGGAGCTACAGGACAGAGGACCAGCTCGAGTTTGAACGGGGCACATGCGCATGGCAACCTGCTCCTGGGCTTTCAGCTCCAGTCGGAAACACGTGCAAGCTCCTCGAATGCAGGAGCTGAGAACTGAAGTGCCCGCTGGCCTCCCGCCTGGGTACCGGGCAGCCCTGTGTCCTACTCAGTGTCCTGTTCAGGGAGGGCAGGGCCTGGGCTGCTCCGGCACAGCTCAGGAAGTTTCTGGATGTCAACAGCTGAACACTCTTGGGCTGGCATTTCCCAGCTTGGTTCAGACCACATCCCACAGCACACTCCGAGGAGAGGGTTCCGTGACCCAACACTGGGGGGCCTGCAGACTCTGCTGTCTCCTGGTGACCCATGATACCCTCAGCATTTTAGGGTCTCTGAGAAGACTGCTTCCCTGGTTTAACCAGCCTTCTCCGGACGTAATGCCCCTGGGACTATTCTCTGGGATGCTTGTGCCTCTGAGCCACACCAGTGTCTGCTCCCGACTAGGTTCCAGCAGGATGACCCATACCAAGACAGAAGGCAGACAGGACCCTGCTTGTCACCCACTGGTGGTGGGAGACGGCTGTCCCTTGAGTGATGTTGCTTCAGACACTGGCCGCATGCTTCCAGCATGTAGGACATGAGATTCTTGCCCATTTTTCCTATCCCCACACCCTCTTCTTCCTCATGCACACGGGCCCATCACCCTGCAGGCCTCACCAGATCAAATCCCAGCCTAGCAGCTGTCTAAACCGCCCCTGACAGTGGGAGGGCTCCTCATTAAGGAAAGCAGACCGACACACAGACACAAGGACTACAGAAGCACAGGCACGCTGAAAGGGCACGGCCAGCAGAGAGCGCTCTTGTCTGATGGTAGCAGTGACAGGTGGCCTGGGCACTGGAAGGGGCAGAGCCCAGACCACAGCTGAGTGCCACCCTCTGCTCTGACTTCAACCACCTCCCATCGGGCCTGAGCAGCACCGTCCCTTCTGCTGACGCGAGCGCCGTTTCCAGCGGAAGCTCAGGCATGCCATCTCGCCCTGAGGGTTGCATCCTCGCCCCCAACCCTGACTTTCCAGTGTGAGGACAAGCACACACGTGAGCGCCTGGTGACCCATCAGCGGCTGTCCTCAGGCAGCGGCCCCAGCTCTGCCTTGCTGGCTGGGCCCCCCGGGGGCAGCAGCCCAAAGGAGGCCTCGGCCCAGCTCTGATGGCGGGTCTCCGTATGTGTCTGGCCGCTCCTGCCACCTGCTTGCCATGCTCAGGGCCACCAGCAGGACGAGGACAAGCCCAGGGCACTTTGTGATGACCCCTGGCTCTGGTGACTCCTGCAAGGAGCCCTCTCTGCAGGGCTGAGGGGCCGCCGGGCACAGCGCAGTGACAGACAGACATGAGCACACGCTGGGCCGTGGCCGCCCGCTGGCGCGTGTAGGCCAGAGACGCTTACCTAGGGAGAGTCCATTGGTGATGGCGGAGGAGGAGGTGAGGGCGAGGCCCCTGCGGGGGCTGCGGGACTCTAGGACACTGTCGTCCAGCAGGTGCCTCGCTTTCTCCGATGGGAAAGTTGCACTTTTACTCTCAACTACACTCAACTGACACATCATACTGGAAAACGGAAAGGAAGAGAGAAGGCAAAGCTCCTTATCTGTGGAGTAGCAGTGGCGCGCCTGCCGGACATGGAGCTCCGCCCAGAACCGAGTGTAAGTCCAGTCTCTGCCCCATCTCACGGCGTGACCTTGGGCAAGTCACATCCTTCACTTGGACCTCGGTTCTCCCTCTGTCAGGTGGGGACTAACAGTACTTGCCCTGCCTGTCTCCCAAGATGATTATGAGGCTCAGGTGAGTGGGTGGTGCTTGTGAGTGACGGGGCACACCGTGGCGGGGGAGCGCACCCCTGTGGTCATCAGGTCTGGTTCTGGAGGCACACACACACAGGGGCCAGAGCCTTGCTCCAACTTTATGCACTGCTGCACGGTGCTTCACCTCCCCCTTGCTCCCAGCCCCGAGCCTCACTGGACTCACTGTTATGGCGCCCACTGCACAGTGCTGATCCGGAAGCCCCAGGGGGCTTGATGAGACCATGCCTGACAGGCACGGAGCAGGGTGCCCGGCACAGAGCAGGCCCTGCACACCGAGAGCAACCACTTTCTCATCCAGCCCTAGGGGCTCCAGCACCAGCCTGGGCCGGCTGCAGCCTGTGTCTCGGTGGCGGGAGGCAGGGAGGCAAAGGGAAGATGGGAAGAAGGTGGGCAGGCAGGAGGGAACAGAGGCCGGGAGGGAGGGATGGACCCAACTGCTCAGGAGCCTGTGCCTGACACCTGGGGACATGGGCATGGCTGTCCCTGGCCATGCTGAGGACCACACATGTCCCCTAGCTGTCAACCCCACAGGGTCACTGTTCTGCAGGCTCCCTCCAGCATTCAGTAAGCAGAGCCACTGAGCCCTGACACCGCAGGCACCGTGAGACACCTGGTGCTGCCTGCACGACAGCCACAGAGCCCGCTGGACTCAGGGCTCACACGAGGGTGCCACTAATGGAGCTGGTGTGACCTTATGGAGGAGTCCCACCACTGCTTCCCTGCCCGTCCCTGCATGCAACCTCCATTGGCTACTGAGCTGGTGGCAGCTGTCATCAGCACTGCCCCGGCGCCTCCTCACCAGTGCGGGGAGAGGGCACCAGCCAGAGATCCTAAGAGTGCCTGTCAGAAACTCTCAGATGGGTGGGGAGAACTCTGGGAGGCAAGCACTCCCAGCAGCCCTTTAGCCCTCAGCCCACGCTCAGCCCATCTCCAGTCTGAGTGGGGCTCGCTCGGTTACCCACTTGTTGCCCAGGCTGTGGCTCTTCCTGTGTCTCGGGACCGGGGGTGTGGGGAGGCTGCCAGCAACAGATGCATCAGGGCAGGTGGGCCGCCGGCTGAACCTCGCAGAACTGGAGCTGGCGGAGGAGCCTGTGAACACAGCAGAGAGCGCGGTGATGGGGGATGCAAGGCACAGGGGCCAGGGGCCCTGCTCTGGGGCAAGGCACCTGGCCCGGCTGTCACAGAAGGACAAGGGTCATCAAGCCCCATGGCTTTCTGCTCATGAGACTGACCAGTATAGCTAGTGCCTGGGGCAGTCAAAACGGCCAGTGTCCTGCTGTGCACAGCACCCCTGATGGGGCACGACTTATGCCAGGCCAGCCAGCTGGGTAACAGAGTGGGGACTTGACAGTAAGTCTTCTGACTCCAAGGCTGGCACTCTCACCCCCGTGCCCCTCCACGGCTGCTTTCTCTCCCCGCTTGTGCAACAAAAGGGACAGAGAGCTTATGAGGGGAGGCAAAGGACCTCCTGCGTGAGGGCACAGCCGTGCAGGCAGGGGCTCGGACCCTGGGCCTGACAGTTAACTCATTCCCTTGAGACTCAGTCTCCTCATCTGAAAAGTGGAAATAGTTCAACTCACCTTGCAGGGGACTGGGAGGAGCCAGGAGGTAACCTATGCAGAGTTCACAGTTAGCACTCATACTTGTTTTGTTACCATTATTAGCATGTCCTCCAGCCCCAGTGGTCACCAGAGTCGGGAGGTTGGGGCCACAACCCCACGGAGCACCATGGAGCCCTCCTGCTGGCCACACTCACAGGCACGTGTGAGGGGTGTGGTCCTGCCCACTGCTGTACTCTTCAGTACTGACCGCGCCCTATGGCTCAGGAAGGGAGGGGGCCCCGAGACGCTAAGCCTTGGCTACCAGGGCATTGCACTGCTCCACAGGGCACAGCACACCCAGCCAACCGGGGGCTGCTGCCCAGCCGTGCTGGGGAGCTTTCCGGGGCCCTGCAAGGCCTGCACTGCATCCGGGGCTCCAGGTCCTGCAACACAAGCTGCTGCAGACCCATCAGGGACCGATGGTCCCTCCAGCATGCTTGGCCCTCTATTTCTTTAATACCGCCGCCTGTCCACTGTGGACGGTCTGGCTCGCTTCTGGCACTTGGGGAAGGTTCCCGAGGCAGGGCAACTCGTGTCTCCTCGAGCTCTGAGTCCCTGCTCCTCCCTCCCACCCTGCTCTGCACACACACCTTCTCCTTCATTTCTCCAGGGCCCCACCACCAATCCCTTCACCAGGTCACAGCCAACTTTCTAAGCAGTTCCCCTCAGTAACTCTTCCTAAATGTCACCTCTCTCTTGAAGCCCCCCACACAGATCGTAGCTCCCCTCACTCTCCGACGGCGGCACCCTCTTCTTCCACAAAGAAGAAGTGGCTGTCAGGTCCCATCTCGCACTGGCCCTGCAGTCCCCACGTGCACCCCATCCACACCATCCTTCCTGTCGGGCCTGGGGCAGGGGGGCTCCTCCGTCCAAGGCCAATCTCTTCTCTCCAGCCTTTCCTGCTTCCTCTGAGCATTCACTCCATCGCCTCCCCCCTCTCTCTCTGGCCCCTAACCCAGCCTACCAACACACCCTAGTCTCTCATTTTCTGTGAAATAAGGTCCCTTGGCCCCAGAGCTTCCTCCCTGACAATCACGCTTCCTCAAACAGAGGCCTGCGTTCCTTGTTGCTCTGCTTCTGTCTCTCACTCGCCCCTCGAGGCACTAAGATCTAATGACATTTCCATTGACCTCATTTTTGCCAGACCAATGAACACTCAACAGCTTCTCACCAGAGCCCTAGGCACACTGGTGATGCTACTGTTCATGGCCCGAGGAACCTTAATGAGGGGACCCCACCACACTTCATTGCCTCAGGGTGCAGCTACCTGGACAGCCCAGCCTGGTGGCAGGGCACAGGGCACACCATCCTAGGTAGCAATTCCAGCCTGTACTTGGCGTCTTACAAACATGGCCCTGACAGACCAACCCCTAAGACTGTCAGGACTTAGCGCTGCTTAACGACGGGGTGTGTTCAGAGTGCACTGGACCACACCCGGGTGGTGCAGCCCGCCACAGACCTGGGCTGCACAGCACTGCTCTGGGCCCTAGTGCTCAGGCTACAAGCCCACACAGTACATCACTGTTCAAACAACAGGAGATTAAATCGAGCAGAGGAGAAAGTGACGCAACCCAGACTCGGAAACCATGAGACGTGTGAGGCTGCTGCTGGCATGGTACAGCAAACTGTTTTCCAGCAAAGTTTTTTTAAAAGTGGAAAGAATACACTTTAAAATCATGATTAAAAGTATAGTAAATACACAAGCCAGTAACATAGCCATTTATTATCATTCTTAAGTCTCATGCAGTCGACACAGCTGTATGCACTACACCTTCACGTGATGGTGCAGTAGGCTTGTTCACACCACCCCCACCACCACAAACACGTGACTGTGCCGTGACACCAAGACAGCTATAGTGCCGTGTGTGGGGGTGCTGACACGGCAGCTAAAGCACAGACGTGAGCTGCACACTTTCCTGGTGAGCAGTTTCACACTGCCCATCGGCTCCTTTGAGGGCAGGCACCAGGGTAGGCACCAGCGTCCTCGGGCGAGTGTGTGGGAACGGAGGCTCTGACTGCAGAGCCTCAGGTGGGCTGGGATGGCTCTCCCCGCGATTCCGGTGTACGCCCCGCGGCAGAACTCCTGCTCGCAGAGTTGGAAGCGAAGGCAAGCTCTGTCCTGGAGGAAACATCTCGTGCAGCCACTCCCAGGAGGAAGAGGCAGGATGGAAGCCATGCTGCTCTGTTTTGCTCTGCACACACTGCTTAGTCAGAGTCCGTGCAGAGGGCGGCATTTGCCTTGTTTATCAGTGGGATTGCGGCCTCCCTGCCTGAGTCACGCTGGCTCCTACCCCGAGTTCAGCCAATGTTTTGTAAAGGTCAAGTCCTGTGGCTCCTCCCCTGCGGTCTGAACTGGAACTCAACTCTCTGGTGCTGTAGCAGTGACAACGGTGATAATCACTGTTGGACATCCTGCGTCTGGCACATGCTGTGTGCGTGGGCTGCAATTCATGAAGTGGGCACACTTAGTAGGCCCACTTGACAGGCAAGAAAGCCCGGGCGTGTATGCCTCATACACGCAGGACTTGAACACAGGGGTGCAGCGTGGTATGGGGGGAGCTCTACAGTTCAGAGGCCAGGCCTGCGTGAAAACCTGGGAAGGGGGGGGAAGAAGGAACAAACTGACAAGTTGGAGGTGAGCTGAATGGCAGGAAGCACTTCCTCCGGACAGCGTGTGATGAATACAGACAGCAGTTGCTACTTATGAAGGAAGGAAGGTGAAGGACACTAACATGCAATGCACCAGTGGTGTGCCAGGCTTGTCTGATCGCTTCCACGTCCCAGTTCATTGAGTCCTATGCAGTGGCTGCTTCAACTATCGCTGATTTAAAGGGGATGCTCAGAGCACACCTGGTCAGCACTGGAGGGGCGCTGGGTGTGTTCTCTGAACCAGCTGCGAGTGCAGCGAGGGCTGCACCCGAGGCTCTTCAGGTAAAGTCCTAGGTCTTCCTGCTCACCCCTTCCTTGTCTGTCTCCCTGTGGTTCCCGCTCCTGCCTCTCATCACCACTTGCAGTTCTCTCAAGCCTCCAGTTCAACCTCTGTCTCTTCCATTTGGCTCTTGACTCTCCCTCCAGGAAGAGGCCTGGATCTGGCCCCTCTTCTTGAAGCATCGCATGGCCTTGGGAGGCATGCCTGGCCTCAGATGCCCCTCAGTACAGCGGGGGGAATTGTGGGGGGCCCAGGCAAAAGTGGCTGTGATCTCCCAGGGCCCAGGGTCAAACAAACGCCGCTTTGGATGCCCTGGGTCTTGGCCACTCCCACCCACTGCATTGTTGACCAACGGCCTGGATCTGACGCTGAAGCAGAGGAATTTCCATTCAGCCGGGACCTAGGAATGGGGGTGGCCTCTTTGGCATTAAGTGACACTCTGCTACTGAAAGGCCTCACGTTCCTGCACCACTGAGCCTGGGATGGCCACCATGTGACAGCACCAGGGACACGTGTCTTCTGGGACAGTTAGTTTCTGAGCTAGGCAGCTGACAAGTGCTGTTTTCTCCATGTCCTGTGGGCAGGGGCAGGGGTGGGGCGGTGATAATGAGCCGGGGCTCTGGCCTCGCTTAGCGGAGTGTGGTCCCCGCTGCCTGGCCTGATATGGCATGGACGGCTGGAAAAACTGACCGTGTGGCTCGACTCTCTCAGAGGACTGCTCTATTTTTCCTCAGCATAATTTTTCCATGAATAATCTTTAAAGCTCTTTAAGTGGCTGTTTCTTCAGCAGTTTTATTGGAATATATGAGAGCTGACAGTCTGTGGGGAGTGAGATATCATGTTGGGAAAAAAATCTGGTTTTCATTACATTTTTCTCAAGAAACCAACAGGCTGCCCAACAGCCCACTTGTTGATCGGTAGAGAACGCACCACAGGCCTCCTGATCGTGGCTCTGGCATGGACAGGATTAAGGGTGACGGACGGCAATGGCAAAGACCTTGGGAACCAGAGGCAGACAGGCCTGGGCTCCCACTGGCACTTTCCACTCACAGGCTGAGTGAAGGGCAAGTCACCGCACACCTCTGAGCCTGAACTATGGGTTGACCAGGCGGGAACAGTGGCCTGACCTGGCAGACCCCCCAAGAGGAGGAAAGGATTTGTGTCCCACCCTCCCTCTTGTGGTGGGTATCTCCTGGGCCAGGCTGGGTGCCGCACAGCCAGGCCAAACTGGAGAGCTGCCGTGCTGGGGTTCACAGTCTAGGGGGGCGGGGGCAGGGACAGGAACCAGGTGGTTACCCCCAGACAGACACCTGCTTCAACAGGAGAACCCTAACAAGAAATCGGGTACCAGCAGCAACCAGACCAACAGCAGAACTACCCTGGCAATAGCAATGGTGGTGATGCCAATGGCTGACATTCAGCAAGCATCTACAAAGCGACGGAGTGGTGTTCCCCCTTGCACACAGGCAGGGCAGCTGTCTCCACGCTGAGATGTGGGCCCTGAGGTCGGAAGGGTTTCAGAGCCTCCGGGACAGCAGCTGGTGAGCAGTGGAGCTGTGGGCAGTGCGCCCGGGAGCATGGGAAGCCGTGGAGGACCTGAGGGTCTGACCTCCAGCCTGGCCAGGAGTTCCAGCAGCGTGGCGGCAGACGCAGAGGGAGCAGCACATGCAAAGACCCTGAGACAAGAGACGGCAGAAAAAGCCGCAGAGGAACTGCTGAAGAGCTGAGGGTGGGGAATGTGCGAGGGCGTGCTCGAGTGTGTGTGAGAGCACGTGTGCGTTCGTTGAAGGAAAGGAGTGAGCTGCGGGGCTGGGGGAGGGGCCTAGAATTTAAGGAGGGGAAGACTTGGAGATTTTTAGCGGGGGCAGTAAGGTGTTCAGATATGCATCCTGGAAAGCTCACTCTGGCTGAAAAGTATGTGGACATGGCCAAGACCACAGGCTGGGAGGGAGATGGGGATGGGAAACCTCTAGGAGGTGGGCCACCAGGGGGTGGGGTGGGATGGTGGGAGGGGGTGTGCAGGTCACCCTCAGTGGAGGCTGGCCCACTCACTTAGGGACAATGACAGTTTGGGGCTGATGTCAGGAGGCCCTTGGGTAGATGGGTGCTACCCTCACGAGACAGATGGCAGCAGCTGACAGATATGTATGAGGTGACAGCACAAGGGAGCCCCAGGCAGGAGTGACGTCATGCAGGGTTGTCAGCTCAGTAAGAAGAGGGAAGGCCTGGGGCAGAAAGCCAGGACAATGGTGGCATTTGTGGGATAAGGAGACAAAGGACCCTGTGTAAAACAGGGTCCCCAGAACAGCTACTTGGGAGAAGCACCATTTTAGGTGCCTGGGGAATGCGATCTTGCTTTGTTTGTGATTCTAAATGAAGGCGCCCCAGAAGCAAAGCCCTGTTCTTCTGGCCTCAGCAGCACATCCCCCCTCCCAGAGGTGGCCGTGCAGGCAGCACCCATCCTTGCGGCTGGCACTCACAGTGGTGCTCCCCCTTCTTCCAGTCTGAGTCTCCAGAGAGCCAACCGGAGGGGCCACGCCTGCCACCTGGGTCAGCCAGCCAGTGCCAGAGCATTGCCCGGAGCCCTGTGGACCCCCGAAGACAGCCTGGCGTGCCCTGGGAATGCCCTCCTCTTCACTCTGGAAGCTGCTCTTAGGAGAAGAGAGAGAATAGAGGGAAAGAACTGCCAGTCTCCTGCCTTGAGGGGTTCAGTTAGACAACAGTGAGGGCTGACACTGAGATACAAGCCCGAATCCATGCTTCACAGAGTGAGTTCTCACGAGGAGGGCAGTGACCCCTCCTCCTGAGCCCAGGCCCCTCACCCTTTGCTCTGGGATGGCCCGCACCTCGCCACCTCAGCACCTGCCCATCTGTAACTAAGGACTGAGTGAGGTTTCCTGTTGACTGCCCGGCTCTCCCACCAGACCCCTGAGGGCAGGGGCTGGGTTCAAGTGTGCAGCGCAGGGCAGAACGACTGGAGTACAGTGCGTGTGCCGAGTGACCGGGCGTGGGGCTCATGGCTGCAGAGGCGGCAGCTCTGCCAAGGAGGACACGGGCCTGGGATGGGGAGCCTCGTTCCCACGGGTTTCCAGCAGCATCTGAGAGGCCCTGCCCTGGGTCAGCACTGCCCAGTTTAAGCAGCCTGGCAGCCCCACTGCTGCCTCTGGGGTGCTTTCCAAGTCTCACGCATTGGAAGCTAATGGGAGGCAGCTGTGGCAGAGAGGAAACGACTTGACTTGGAGTCACAAGGCTTGTGTTCCAGTCTCGGCTCTGCTGGGGCGGGGCTGGGAGCGCGTGGCCCAGGCTCCTCACTGGGAAAGGGAGTGATAACTGCTGTGACCTGGAGCTCTCCAAAGCACCGCCCCCCGGGTGTGTGATGCACAGGGCGTCTTTCCATCCAACCTGAAGCGGGGTGGTTCTTTCCTGCGCCTGCTCAGACCCTGGCCCAGGGAAGGGACTGGCCTTCCTCTGGGTCTGCCAGAGCCCTGCGGCATGCTGGGACACACGGGCCCCTCTGCACAGAAAGCCTGTTTGTGTTGAAACCCTTCTCTGGCCAGGTTTCATGGTCGAGCCTGGGAGCTGATCCCTTTCACATTCACACACATTCTTTGTTTCTTACACACACAGCTCTCACGGGTCTCTATTGTGAGTGATCACCCTTCGACTGTGGTGAGACCCAGACGTCCCCCCTGGAGTCAGAGGGCCTAGATTCCCAGGCCATGGGGAGCAAGAAACGCCAGGGATAGCACTGGTGCCAGAGGAGGCGCGGGGTGGCAGCAGGGCGACAGAGTCAGGCAGAACCAGACTCGAGTCTCGGCTCCTCAGCCTGACCCTGACATACCAGGCTATAGGACAGGACACTTCCCGGCAAGGCAGATGTACGCTTTTGTGGGAGTAGGTGAAAACTGGCCTCCCAGCCCTACAGCCCTGCACCCAGGGGCCCCTCACGCAGGGGCCCTGAGAATAGAGGGAGGAAAGAAGAGCGCATGGAAGGGGAGTCCCCACCCCTCGCCCATAGGGTCGTTTCTTCTACTCAATCATAGTGTGGGGGTGTCTCCACAGACCAGCTGGGGAGCTTGAAATATGTTCCCAGCAGGTGGGAGACCCAGGGACAACCAGTGTTTTACCCTGGGCTTTGAGAAGCCAATATGGCCACAGCCCCGGGACAGCGGTGGCCGTTCTGGGCTTAGCTGCACTTGCAGATCTGTTGGGACAAGGAAAGTGTGGCCCAAGGATCAAGGCGGCCCCCATGAGGAGCGCTGGCGTGGAGCTGAGAGGACCCGAGCAGCAAGGGGCTGGATGGGGCAGACACAGCAGGCCATGGACAGGGCCGCAGAGGCACCCGGAATGATAGTGCACCTGCCCAGAGCAGGGGACCTCTGGGTTCTCTGAAAAGCCCATGTAAGAGGAAGCATTAGTGTTAGCAGCTGCCACCTGGGGCCGTCACCCGTGTCCCAAGACAGCAGCACCCACCACTAAGACTGTCCTTCCCTCTAGTCGCCCATGGTCAGCAAGCTGAGAGAGGCAGGGAGCACTTAGGGATAGAGAAGAGCCCAGCGCCCGGGCTCTCCAGCCACGGCAGTCAACCTGAAGCCTCCGGCTAGGGCAAGAGACAGGTATTTTATGCCAAATCCGGGTTTGGAGTTCTGATTCTTACACAGAACCAGTTCTCAGGACCGAGCTCAAACCGTGTGTACCTCAAAGTGTCTGCAGGAAAGTCACAGGTGTGCCAAGGCCGTCATCGGGGGCAGGGTGCATATGGCACTGCGATGCAAGGGGTAGCGGGCACCGAGCCCAGAGTGTGCCAGGGCCTCGCCTGCACCCTGCTTCTTTCGCTGCTGGTGCAGGTGTGACCAGTCCAGACCCCTGGGCTCTGGGCTCAGCCAGAGGCTCTGCCCTTGCTCCCTGCCTGAGTTGAGGCCCCTCACCCGGAGAATGAGGAGACTGGCGCCCCAGATCACAGGGCCGGTGTGAGGGTCACTGAGGAAACACGTGGGCAGTGTGGAGGGTGTGCTCAGCAAGGGCTGGGTGTCACTGCTATCGTCCCCGAGCCTCTGTTCCCAGCCGTGGACCCGCTGTGTGGTGGTTGTAACACATGTGCACGGGTTCTCTGACACCGCTCTTACTGAGTGGTCATGTCTATGTCCCCTCTCCTTGGACCTGGGCCAGCCTCTGCAACAGCCTTGACTACACTCTGTGGCAAAAGCCAGTCTGTGTGGCTTCCAAGGAGGGTCATACAGATGCTGCGAGGCAGCTTCCATCCTGCCCCTGGGACATCCTGTCAGGGAATCGCTGCCACAAGAGTCTAGGGACCCTGAGGCTGCCATGTGGGTAGGGTGGCCCTGGTCTCACAGGAGGCAGCACACACCCACCTGCTCTGCCCCGGCTGCAGCTCCAGCCGACAGCCAACACCCAGCACATCCAGAGACCCCGGCCCTGGGCCTTGAGTCCCCCTCGGTCTTCGTTTCTCCAGCTGCGGCCCCAGACACGGTGGAACAGAGACCAGCCACCCAGCTGCGTCCTACCCGGCTGGCTGACTCACAGAACCGAAGCGTGCATCAGAGGTGCCACCAGACTCACACTGCCTCACACGGCCCCTGCACAAGCGAGCACCGGCCACCGAGCTAAGGGCTTTTCCCGCACAGCCCTAGCCCTGTGAAGTAAGCCAACGGGAATTATTTATTCCTATTCCCATTTTACCAGTAAGAAGACTGAGGCTCTGAGGGATTTCAGCCAATTGCCCTCAGTCCCACAGCTGAGTGCCAGAGCCCGGCTTTGTCCCCCGGGGCCGCCTGACTCCAGGAGGGCTTTTCCTCAGGGGGCGACAAGAGGAGGGAGGCAGAAAGGTGAGTGGGAGGGCGGTGCTGCAGGGACGGTGCTGCAGGGGCGAGTGCAGAAACCGGGGTGCGGGCCGGGCTTTTCCAGGGACCTGCTTTACTGCCAAGGACTCTTCAGAGAAAACCTGTCGGTTGGTTCAGCCACGTGGAGGCAGGGCTCACAAATCTGGGGCTGTCTGCACCAGTTCCAAGGCACACGCTAACATGACTCGCCCTCTCTGGGGTCAGCGTTCTTTATAACTTTTGCTCTCCAGGAAAATATTATTTAACTACATAAGTGAAACATTACACATGGGGGGAAGCTGAAAACGTGGCATTCCTGGCCTGTTTGTCTCCACGGAACAGGGACGGAGAAGGTTTCTGTCTTGCCTTTCTCACAGGCTGTCTGCTTGTCGGTGCAGAGCTGCGGGCATAGCCACGCCCCAGGGCGCAGAGGCGGGGCAGGTCTCTGTGGAGGGTGTGGGGACCACTGCAGAGAAGGGGCGCAGCCTCCGCTGGGGCCACGCTGAAGTTAACCGAGTCCCTGGTCCTGGGGCCCACAACTAGGGCTGCCCCGCACACCAGAGTCTGCGGTCCCCGTGCGCCAGGCAGGCCAGCTGGTTAGAGAAGGGCATGGGCCACAAAGAGGGGGTGGGGAGCTCCCACCGGCCTCCTTTCGGCTCCTCAACATGCCACACCTTGCCCCTTCATGGCTCCCATCCCGTTGCCCCCACTAATGTGTCAGCTCCATGAGGGCAAGTCTGTGCCTTGTTCCTGTGCGTGGGGCCCACGGCGACTGCCTGGTGCACAGCGGGCCCTTGGCACGGAAGTCTTGAAGGAGAGAATGAATGAACACATCTTGGGGCCTCTCCTTGGCAGGTGTTGGGGTGCCTGCCTACTGGGAAGGGAGCCCAGAGCAGCAAGCAGCTTAAGCCCCCGCTGAGGAGCTGAGGGGGGCCGCGTTCCTGCCATGCCCAGGCTGCAAGAGGCACATTCCTGTCTCGGGGTCTGGTTGGGCTCCTGCCACGCAGCCCAGTCTAACTGCCAGACCGGGGCAGGCCTTTTCAGAGCTGCCCCTCTGGCCCTGCCCTCCACAGACCCCTGGCTGTGCGGGGGCTGCAGAGGCACCACCTCATCTGAGACAATAGGTGGGAAGCCAGGACCACTGAGCGAGTCCGGCCCCCGAGGCTTTCCAGATGCTGCCGAGCCCTCTGGTGATCAGCTAAAGCCTTCACATCCTGGTCCAGAGCCGCAGGGCGGGGGGGGGGGGGGTTGGGGAGCTGGTGGGAAACACCCCCGAGAGCCGCTCACTCCACGGCCAAACCTCTGGCATCAGCACTTCTCTGGGAGGGAGTGCAGCGTCAGCAGTCACTGCGGCTCTGGGGCTCCTTCGAGAACCAGGTGCCTGCAGGGCCCAGCAAGGAGCTCAAAGGCCTGGGCTGAAGGGATGAAGGCAGGAGACTGGGTTCTTACCCAGGGACTTGGGTCTGAGGGAGAGGGAAGGCACCTGGGACAAACAAGCACAGGTAACCGTCTGATGTGCAGGAAGGAAGTGTTACGGAGAGGCACAGAGAGCTGTAAGGGCGGGGGGGGCCTCTGTGGAAGGCCAGCTGGTGAGTGTTTTAGGCTTTGCAGGGCCGGGGTTAGGGTGGGGGGGGTGGTTGTCCCAACCATTGGACTCCGCCGCTGCAGTGTGAAAGGGGCCACGGACAACAGTCGATGGATGGGTGTGGCTGTGCTCTGACACAAACGGGGGCCGAGGGTTTGGTCCTCTTGTGCCAACCCCTGGTGTAACAGGCGGGGTGGGGCAGGGGGTGGCCTGACCTGGTCTGGGACAGGTGGGAGGAAATGCTTCCCTGAGGCAGTGACATCTTGCTAGAACCTGAGGGGTGATTCAGTGCTAATCACAACATTGATGATAACAACATCATCCTAATAACAGACGTTGCACTTGGTGAAGGAGCTCTGTGTGTCAGGCTGGGCTAACCCCAGACTGGTCCCTCCCTGGGTGGCGGCAGTGCTCAGCCCTAGTCACCACACTGGTTGGAACACAGACGGAAGGAAGCGGCCACAGCAGGAACGACAAAGCACTTTCACAACGTGCCCACATGGGCAGAGCGCTTTAAGGCGTGAACCTGCCCGGGCATCACAGCGGCCCCGTAAAGTGATCGCTGGCATTACCTCCACTGTGTGGTCGAGGTCACCAAAGACCGGACAATTGAATGACAAAGCTAGGAAACAGCACAGTGAGGGCTGCCTTCAAAGCTGGGTCCTTAATTGCTGGGGGACACTGTGTGTGTGTGTCCCAAATATGTGAACAGAACCGATGCTCCACGGAGCCGAGCCATCTGTGGCTGGTGGCACCAAACACCCCGGCACCCCGTGCGCCTCCCCAGGGCATGTCAGCTGCAGGGCACTGGGCCCAGGTGACCTGGAGAAGACCCTGGGGTTTTCTCTACCCACCCTGTGCGTGCTCCCAACTTGGGGTTCTGATCTTGCCTCTCTTGGGGCTTTTAGGTCCCAGGCTCCTCCAGGGAGCCCCAGCCCAGAGGTGCCCCCAGGAGTTCCGTGGGATCAGGAGCCTAGGCAGGTTGGTGTGGGAGGGCCGTGAGCAGGGACAGCTGGGCCCGCCAACCTGCAAACTGAACTGCACCCTTTGGCCCCACAGGCAGGACCAACCGCACATGGGCTTCTAGCGGGTGCACCCCCACTCCATACGGTGCGGCTACAATACCTGCGAGGTCTTCCTTGGAAGAGACGAGTCTTGGAGAGCTGCTTCCTGGCTCGATTCTGAGCGACAGTCTGAAAACAAGGATTTTCACAAGGTCAGACGGGCTCTGCTGCATCGGAGGGGGACTGAGCGTGGCCGTGTTGGTAATCGGCAGACTGGATGGCTGGAAGGACAGTTATGGCCATGAAACCCAGGAATACGCTGGGGTCTGCTCCAGATCACAGCCACTTCCTTCCCAGTGCCCAGGGGACTTCTGTGACCAAGAAATAATGGTTAAGGATGACAGAGCAAAAGTAGTAGTCATGGCCCATCGCCAACGTGTTCATTCTGAAGTCAACACCCTGAACGAGGCAGGCACATTACCCCGACTTATACACGAGGGAGCGGAGGGGCAGTGAGCTGAAGGGGCGGAACATCAAACCCTGGAGCCTTTGAACCCAAACTGGTTTTGTTTTGTTTGTTCGTTTTTGTTTTTATCCTCACCTGAGGACATGTTAATGATTTTGGAGAGGGGGGAAGGGAGGGCTAGAGAGAAGGAGAGAAACATCAATGCAAGAGGAAACATCAGTTGGTTGCCTCTCATGGGCCCCTACTCAGGACCGAACCCACAGCCTAGGCATGTGCCCTGACTGGGATTTGAAGCTGCAACCTTTCGGTTCATGGAACAAGGCTCTAACCAAGCCACACTGGCCAGCTGGGGTTTTCAGTCATCACACACTCCCTCTCAGTCGTCCCCAGAGATGCAGGTGGCAACAGGCACATTATGAGGATTGGCACCTCAGTATTATTATTATTTTCAAAAGGATTAATTAAGCCCTGACTGGTGTGGCTCAGTGGGTTGGGAGTCGTCCTGCAAACCAATAAATAGGTCACCAGCTCAATTCCCAGTCAGGGCACATGCCTGGGTTGTGGGCCAGGTCCCCTGACTGCAGGCGGGTGTGCGAGAGGCAACTGATAGATGTTTCTCTCTCACATCCATATTTCTCTCCCTCTCTTTCGCCCTCCCTCCCCCTTTCTCTATAAATAGATAAGTAAATAAACACATAAATAAAAATCTTTTAAAAAAGCATTAATAAAGAACTGCTGGGCGAAGATGACAGAGTGAAGCCAGATGCCAGAGTCTCCCCCTCCCAGCAAAACCAACAATTATGAAAGCCCGGGTGCAAACACACTCGCCAGATGCTCCGCAGCAAGGGGAGAGGTGTGAACTACAGCCGTGACCTCCAGAGACTGGCGGCTAAGAAAAGAAAACGAGGACGGTGAGGTCTGACCAAGAGTCATAATGTGGCCTGGTTTCTGCCCTGCCCTCTGGGACCCCTCCATGGGGCTGAGTGGGTCCTTACCTATCGCTCTCCTGAACGGCCCCATGGCTGGGAGAGACGGATGGGGCGGATGGAGAGCATGGTGGATACTCTGAGGAAATGAAGCCTCCGTCGGGGGGCGAGTACACACTTGAGGCACTCCTTTCTGGAATGGGGTACGGCCTCCGACAGGGCGGAGGAAACCCTGATAGAGGTCTTGAAACAGAGCCCCCACACCTGAAACAGACTGCTTGCTCCCTTCCTCCTGGAGCCTGAGCCCCACGTTCCCCCAGACCTCCCCACCCAGCAGGAGAACCAACCCACCTCGCACGTGGCGAGACAGGGTCTGACGCATCTCCCTCTGTCGTGGCCGTGGAGTAACCGGACGGGGCTTCTCAAGTGGGAGGAAGATGAAAAGGAAGGGCATGGCCACCCAGAAAGCACCCTTCCCCCAGAAAAAGGAGGGAAGGCGCAGCCCAGGGGCAGCCCCAGGAGTACCAGGCAGTCCCCGCGAGTGCTCTGAGCAGTGGGACAACTCACACAGAACATGGGCTGAACAGAAACAAGACCTGAGAACAAGACAGCAGACAAGTAAGACGAAAAGGGGACTGGAGACTGAGGGGAATGAATCGAGACCTGAACGAAGACCTAAGCAGAAACAGACCGCCCGGTGACTGTGACCACGAAGACGGAGATTAGACAGAAGCTCACAGGCATGGAAGGCAGAGAGCGTCCCGCTGTGGGTTCCTAGATAGAGGAAGAGAAAAACCCAAGAAATGGTGCAGAAGGAGCCAAAGGTGTAAAACAAAAAAATTCCTCTGAAATGCAGAGAGAGCGCCCCGTGTTCCAGGGAAATGTGATATAAACCCCCCACTGCAGGCATGCCCCTTGTTAAACTCTTGAACGTCGAGGACTTCTTCACCCACTAGGAAGACAGAACGAGACCCTTGACAAGAGTTAAAAATTGGACCGAGCTGAGGCTTCTCTACGGCATCAAACAAGGCCAGACGGCGATGGAGCAGGGTCTGCACGTCCCGGGGAGAGATGCGAAGGCACTCAGCCCAGCGAGCCGGGGACAGGCGTGTTCGGGACAGAAATCAGAGCGTGCACGACTCGTGAAAACCTGCTGACATCGTCTAGATGAGGGGCCCGATTTACCATGGAGACTTCGAGAAGGGAGGAGCTCTGGGGAGACAACGGGTGCAAAGAACTGAATCTGTTTAAAACAGCGAACAGTAGGAGTGATCATTCCTGAACAGAATGCGTATGTTATAAACCTGGACTTCGCGGGATAACAATGTAACTAATAAGAAACTGGAAGGTGGTGGAGTGGGGGTGACGGGGGCGGGGGCAGTGCCAGTGTTCTCATCCTTCGTGCCCGACTTCACGGTGGGAATCGAGTCACGACAGAACTGCTGGGCTCCACCCTGTCGGTGTCCCCCTGACCTCCTGGTTAATCTTAGAAGCTCTTTTAGGAAATAATACCTTTGGGGGCAGGGAAATATTTATTTGAAGAGCAGCAATTCCTTGAGTTTTATTTTAGTTCCTTCTTTTCCCGGTTAAATTAAAATCAATGCTGTTAATTAAAAATAGCAAGTGTAGCCTGATTCAACTTTAATAGGTTCTAGCCTCACATCCATCTATCCACCGCCCTCCTCTATCTACACGTATGTACTTTCTATGCATAGAAAACTGTCCAAAATTGCGTTCACCTAATGCTGGTGGGAACTTGGGTAATTGCTTTTAAGTTAAAAAAACAAACCCCAAAACAGAACAAAGGCTGAGAAGAACAAGGCACTGGGTGGACCCCCTGGCAGACTATCTCCACAGCAGAGGGGGCGGGGTTGGGAATGCAGTCCTCAAGGTATTAGCTAAGCAGCTGTGCCCTCGGGGGAGGGGCAGCAAGTCCCTCGCTGGGCTGTGGAGTTGGGGGTTCCACGAGCAGATCCACAGGCCCCGACCTGTCTGCCACTCGGAGCCAGGGAAGGGACCCGCTGCCTGGGGAGGGGCTCCCTCAGTGCTCTGGGCTGGGGGCTGAGAGTACGGCTTCCTCCCCGGGTTCGACCATGTGGACGACAACAAAGGGCTCTTGTGCAGCCCAGGCTGACTGCTGGGAGCTCGAGATGCTGGGGGTGTCACGGTCCTTCAGGACGACGGAACGGTGACTCACCGCCTGTGGCCTGTCCAAGGATTATCTCATGGTCAGAAGTATTTACATTTTTCTCCTTAAGGGATATTAGTGTTAATGAAAAACTACTGTCTCTTTAATAGTGCTACCGGCACAGGAATGGAAAATATTACCCCAGAACCTAAGTGGGAATAATTTCACACTCTGGGGTCCGTTTTTAAGCAAGTGCTTTGTAAGTAAAATGAGCTCAATTTGTGGCAAACACAATTTTAATGACATTCTCTGGCTTTCATCTATTGTTGTTACTATTACGTAATAGGCTGACATTTCATATTTGATTTTAACAAAATACCATACAAAAACAAACTAAAGATATCGTGTCTTGATCCTAAAGTTACAACCAACCAGTAGAGCCACCTACAGAACTTTGAAGAACCACAGATTTTCAGGCCCCGCCCCAGACACCTGGGGAGTTAGCAGGCCTCCTGGGTGACCGGTTCGCAGCCAGGGCTGAGGACCGCTGGCGTGGGGCTGGCAGACTCGGGGATGTGTGCACAGCCCTTCCTAAGGCCCTGCTGAGCGAGCTGCGGGTAAGCCGGGGGTGTCTCTAGTGACCACAGTCCTACAGTTTTCAGTGACCAAGATGAGGAGCAATTGGGGTGGTCAAACTCTCAGACCCCGTGCTACAAGACGTTAAAATGAACACAACGGCTAACAGGAGACAAAGGGACTACGGTGTATGTACCCGAGGTGACAAGCAAGATGGGATTTAAGAGAACACAGGGAAAGGTGATATTCGGGGGGCAAATGATCGATTGCAAGATGGCCGAGACCTGCCTCGATATGTCAGGTTGCATGAAAACGCCTGAGGTTCACGCTGACCTCAGCTCCAAACCAGCCAAGAACATGTCCCACCAACATGGCAGAGTGGACATGAAACACCCTTTGCCGCCCTCGCAATGTGCAGAAATGCTGCGTAGGTTCCCAGGTGCCACAGAAGAAACAGAACTGAAAGCCAGATCAGGGTGAGTGGAAGATGAGACCAAGGGGCCCCCAGGCTCTTCAGGGAACTCGCTCTACTCTACAGGGCTTCATGAGACGGACATGGGGCCTCAGCCAGTACCAGCCAGCGATGGTCCTGCGGAAGGCTGGGACCACCGGGAGCCCTACCCTATCTATGAAGCTGACTCGTGGAGAACTCCAGTTGCCAGCCCAGAGATATGGCTGGAAAGCTTTCCTTCCACCCAGCACTGGGACTCGCTCCTGAGAGCTGGCGCCTGCCCCTGCATGGCCTGAAGTCCAAATCCACATTACCCACACAGTTCACAAAACTCCTGCCTCGTAACCTGTGGGCCTGGGGCGGACGAGACCACCTCGGGCCCAGCGGCGTCAGTGGTCGCGTTCTGTGCATGTGTGTTGTGTGCGTGGCGGGCCGGGAGGGAGAGTGGGCACTCACTTGTAGTTGTCGTCCTCCACAAACTTCTGGAGCTCTTCGATGTAGCGCACAGACTTCAGGTACTTCTGCACATGGGGCAGGGTTGTTAGGTGATCTGCCAGAGGTGGACAAAACCCAGAGGTTCAGTCTCTCCCATCTCCAGGTTCCGGATGAGAAATGTAGGAATGGCTGACTTTGGCACCAGACACTGGGGACTGGGCACAGAGGGGCCATCAGGCCTGGGCTCTGCCCTCACGGAGTGCCCCCAGACAGTTGGGCCACAGACACCACACACTGAGGCCACCACGGTTCTTTGGTCAGGGAAAGACGGACCTTTGGGGAAAGGTGGCCTCCAGAATAGGCCACAGCCAGGTGTCTGTGTCCTAAAACAGGTTTCCACTGGGGTCATCTGGCAAACCTCCCGTGCTTGCCCACCCATTTGACAAGAAAGCAAGAATGAGTGAAAAAAACCTCAGCCAGCCCAGTGTGGAGGCCCCACCCAGACCCTGGCACAGCTGGAGCACCTGGCCCTGGGGCTGGAGCTGCTGCGTCCTGGGAAGGCAGGGATGGACCCAGATGCTCAAGCCCCTGCTCCATGACAGGCTCTGTACCGAGAGGCTCCTAGGAGTCACTGGCTTTGGCCCTCACAGCTGCCTCCTTTGGGGACACGTATGCCCACTCCACAGAGGAAAAAGGCATGGCAACTCGCAAAACTTATGTCCCTGAGTGAGGCAGAGCCGGGTTTCAATCCCAGGCCACCTTCTACCCTGCACCGCCTCCACTTCCTGGTGTGGCTGATGCCAGCTGCTCTCCACAGACCTTCAGGGTCACTGCACTTCTGAGGGGGCCCCAAACCCTCTGAGACCCTCTCTGCCGTTCCCTGCGGGGTGGGGTGGAATGAGCTAGAGGACAGGAGGAGGAGGCAGAGGTGGTGGAGCAGGCTGTGAAGAACAGCAGCGGGTGGGTGGGAAAGGACCCACACTCTCCGGGGTGCGTCCAGGTCACACGAGGAAGGTCACACCTGGTGGCTCTGCCCCTTGACTTCGAGATTCTGAACGTGCCATTTTTTAGGGTCGTCCAACCTGCAGCCTATGGGCTGAATATGGCTCAGGGTGGCTATGAATGTGGCCCAACACCAAATCATAAATTTACTTAGAACATGAGATTGTTTTGTGATTATGGGTTGCAGTGCATTTAACGTGCAGCCCAAGACAGCTCTTCTTCTTCCAGGGTGGCGCAGAGACCCCGAAACGCTGGACACCCTGTGAGTCTCAGCATTCTCATCTCTGCTGTGGGGACACCACCACTGCCTGAAGCTGGTGACAAGGTGGGTGCAGGTGACGGTAGGAAAGCAAGCGTTTGCTGAGCTCTGATGAAATGCCCGGGCATGCCAAGGGTCAGCACACATATGTCCACATGTGTACAGATGAGAGTACCTCAGACTCAGAGAGAAAGTGACTTCAAGAGGCAGGGCCGAGATCTGAACCCTAGTCTGTCTGACCCCACAGCTGTGTCTGGAATTGCTCTGCTGGTCAGCAGGACCCTGAGTGTCAATGCACTTGTCCATGGAAAGGGCCTCAGTGGGTGAGGGCTGCCCTGGGGACAGTGCCCTCCCTGCTCTTCTGGTCAGAGAACAGCTGGTCGGGGAGTGCTCACACCTCCCCCCACCCCTTGTGAGCAGGCCCTTTGCTTCAGCGAGCCCACCTTGTAGGAGGCCCACTCTGGCTTCCCAGGCGTCTTCCCCAGCGGAGACTATTGGTTTGCTCACACCCCGTGTCCTGTCGGTTCGCTCACACCTTGTGTAGCGTTGGTGCGTGTCTGGTTCCCTTTGCTGCTTCTAGACTCACTCCTCAACCCCTTTTGTGGGAACCCGCTCCACGGAGGTGTGTTGCTGCAACTCTGCCACCCGTTCTCCTGTTCACTGCTGACACCTCCCAGCTGCCCCCTGGCCATTCATGTCGATTCCTGGGGGACCTGGGCACCTGGCTCACTGCCGACCTCCACACCCCAAAGCCCGCCATCATTTTGGGTGACATTAATGTGCACGTGGATGGCCCTTCCGGAGTCCTGACCACCCAGTTCCTTGCCCCTTCTCCAACAACCGTCTCCTCACCTATTTCAGACTGTCCCCTTCACGGTCCCACTTTGGGTCTGGTCATGGTTGGCAGAGCCTGGCTAAGTTGTCTGCCACATCATTTCCCTTTTCCTCCTAGACCCACAGCCAGACCGCCTTTCCCAGCCTACCTCAGAAGTAGTGAGTGCCGCACGCAGTCTGGCCTGTAAAGCCTAGTCCTGCGTGATGCTCTATTCCTGCACCGTCCTGCAGAGTTCAGTGGAGGGCCCCGGGGGCACGGAGGAGCCAGGGCCCCGAGTCTGCCTACAGGAGAGCCGCCCAGTCGCTGCCCACAAAGCTCATGAATATTCTGGCTTGAGAGCCGGACAGACCTGGACTCTGCCACTCGCTACACATGTGATCATACAGGGACGTGACCAACCTGTTCTAAGCCTCAGTTTCCTCACCTGCAATACAAAGACGGTGACATCTAGTTTGCACATTCTGTGAAGATCAGACATGTACATAAAAAGTCGAGCACATCTTTGATGCTCGAGATAGAGCTTTCTCACTGGTAAGGTGCGGGATGCAAATTTCAGGGACGTAGTATCTCTCAATGCCAGTAATCTGGGTACGCACCGTAGCTGCAGGAGACCTGTAGGTCAGCGATGATTCGGAGAATATTGTTCATCTGGTTGGACCTTTGTTCGTTTTCCATGATGCTGCCTGAGGCAGGATATGCAGAATCGATGTAGATTAAATCCAGAAGATAGATCCCTGAAAGTACAGGAGGCACTTAATGATGGTGGGTGTTCACCAGTAAACAGACAAAATGGCACAAAACAGAGCCGCTCTGCTGGGAGCTGTACAGGGCGGCGTGCGGCAAACGGAGACACTGCTCACTCAGATTTCAGCTCCGGTCCTGACCAACTTCTCACACAGATCATGCAACAGTAAATTGAACACCTGCGTGACAACTCAGATGAACACTGGCAGGATTTCAGCATCTCTGGACCGTGCAGTCTTCAGCAACGAGGATTTTCTCCCCTTGTAACCCATGTGGAAAATAACGGGACATAAAGGAGATGAATGGATACTTGTGTTTCTCACCAACTGACAAAGTTTAAGAGGTCTAAGGTATCACATCCAGAAGAAGCCATTTGGATAAATTCGGTTTTTATTTATTCACTTCGTGGTATGTCTGTGTGTCTATCTGAACACACACACACACACACCCCTAATCATAAATTAACTAAGGGACAGAAGAACAAATTTTAAAAAGCACCAGTCCTTGGTATAAAAACACTAGGGCTAAGCAGAGAATTCTCGTGAGGGTGCTTAGTGAGAAGATAACAGTGATACAAAAGTACAGCTGGGACAGGCCAGTGTGGAACTTCGGCAAGGCCTCCTGACGTCAGCCAAGGGGGTTCTGGAACATGCCACCTGGCCAGTGGTGGGGAGAAGGATGGTGAAGCAGCGTGATGCGCTCCCGGCCCTCAGCTCCCTAGCTTGCCCCAGGACTGCAGCCCAGACCCTCTGGGGACATGTGGCCTCTGTGGTACTGCCCTACAGCCGCGGTGTGGGCGGGGCTGACCAGGAGCAGTGATGCGAAGCAGAACTCAGGGCCGAAAACAGTGACCAAGGCGAAGAGGGGTGACTGATATTGATGAAAACGCAGTTGGTGGAGAAGATCTAAGGACCACGCATTTCAGTGCCCAAGGCAACACTGCGTCAACATACACAGAGCAAAAGTCTGTCCGAAATAAAAGGTGAATTTAACAATGACACAACCGCACAGGGGCCTTCAGCACGTCTCTTCCAGAATTTGTGTGTGTGTACAAAATATGCACACATGCAGATACATGGGTATATTTGTGTATATACAAATATAGTATTTGAGTAACAAAATCAACAAGCTTGGTATTACATAAAAGAAAGTGTCATTCTTTTCTAATACCCATGGAATGCTTACAAATTTGACTAGATGCTAGACTGTAGAGAAAAGTTTAGTAAGTTTCAAAAAGTAAATTAGCCACATTCTTTGGCCTTATCGTAGACGCAGGATTTAACAATAAGTGTTAAAAAGTCTAACCATTTGAAAAACATGCACATGCACACACACGCACACGCTCACAAGAAACTCTCAGATCAAATAAAAACAAAATCTAAAATAAAAGTCTACTAAAGACAATGACAGTAAGAACACTACATGTTAACAATTTGCTGCATCAGACTAGAGCGGCAATCAGAGGAAAACCTGTAGCCTTAAGAGTTTACTGTTAAACTACTCATCACTATTACAGTGTAAGAAGCAGGTAGTCAGACGCTGGGGTGTTTCGCATGGACAAATGAGCACCATGCTGACCTACACATGCACCGTGTCAGTGACCCTCACAACACCCCACTTTACGGAGGAGGAAAAGGAAGTGCAGTGGGATGTGCAAGTGGTTCCGGGTCACACAGTTGGTCACTGTGATGGGAGCCGAACTCAAGCCACTGCCCCAGAGGACACTGCCGCCATCGCGGTCGGCAGCTGCTGCTGCTGGATGAGTCAGTCCTCTGCTTTTAAAATAGCTGCACATTGTTACGGGAAACCGTTCAATCACGGAAACACAGGCTGATACTTCTCCCAGGAACCATCTCGACGTCCACTCTTTCAGTGGCATCACATGTCCGAAATTTCAATAATTAGAAATAATTTCCCCACACAGAGGCTCCAAGTTTGGTAGATTCAGGTCCACATATTCTTTCTCTTGACCTTGTTTTTCCTCTCTCCTCTTAAAACGGTAACTCTGTCACTTCCCCAGGGATTCAGCAACCCTGAAAATCCTCTCCCTGCTTCAACCACAACAGAAAGCGCCCTCTTGTGCTGAGCCGGAGGGGCGGGGGTGAGGGACAGGGGCAGCTTTGCTCCAGATGAGAACCTGGTGCACACTTGAACCCAGCTGCCTCCGAGTGGCTGAGTGCCACTCAGCCCAGGAGCAGACACACTGTAGTGCAGGATGAGGGAGAGAGACGGATGCTTCCTGGGGATTTACCACCAGCTGGAAACTCGCCCACCTTAGGCACCCCTGGGACCCTCCCACGAACCCAGGAGGACTAAACAGAACCCAGAGCTCAGAGGAAGGGAGAAACCCGCTGGAGGCCTCACAGCAGGTGTGCGGGCTTTGGACCCAGGTCTGTTTGGCCCCAGCACCTACGCTCCCACCCTCTCACTGGCCATCAGAATACACTGGGAATTGCCTTTTCCCAGGTAACACCCCCAGCATGGAAGCTGTGCCCTGTCCCATCCTGTGAGGACGGTGCTTCCTCTCAGGTCCCTGGCTCTGCAAACAGAGGCCAGAAAGAGCTCGCCTTTGCAGGTGCCAGAACACCATTTCTACCGCCCTGCCCCCACTTGCACCCTGGGGCATGGGGAGCCCACGACTTCACAAGAGCAAATGCCACTGTTGGAACATTCATCACTCGCCTCCATGGAATGCGCAGACCCGGCACCTGTCTACTCCCCAGAACCACAGAGCGCAGGCCAAGGACACGACACGCTGAGGACTGAGGGGACTTTGCAAAGGAGGACTCCTGGCCCCGTGACCTGTAGAGAACTTGATCCGCAGAAATGCCTGGGCAGAACCGCCAATAAAGTCTCTCACTCCCACAATAAAAACTCCAAAAGCAGCAAATCTTCCACAGTTAATACTGCACAAATCCAGGAAGATCTTTCAGCATTATTAGCCTACAACCGGAAATATTTAAAAGCCTAAACTGTAATGAAGTCATAAAACAGCCATCTCCCACTTGTGCCGTGCCAGTGCTGGGCTAGGCCCTGTGCGGTTCGCGCCGACCACGCCTGGAATTACATGCTTATTTGTGTCACCATGCCCTCACTGCCTGGTCCCCCTAGCAGAAGCGAAGGCCCTCCAAGTGGGAAGTGTGTCTTGCTCCACGAGCTCAGTCCCCAGCGGCTCGAACAGAGCACACGGGAGCTGCTCGGTAAACATTAGCTGAAAGAAGAAAAGCATGAACAAAGCCATACTTTATTGAATCCCTTTAATAACCCAATGAAGGACATTATTACCCTCATTTTGTGGCTAAGGAAAGAGACACAGAGTCAGGTGGTGATGATAATGAACCTGAGCACTACATGCCTGGTCCTAAGCTGGGAGCGTTCCTCAGAACGTTGACTCCTAACACACCAGCGTTGTCAGGGAGGTGTTCTCTCTCTTTTACAGAGTGGGGCACTGAGGCTGTGAGAGTCACTTTGCTTTTCTGAGGCCGCACAGCTGGGATGTGACGGAGGCGGGATTCGAACACAGGTCTGCCCAGGCTGCCATACTGTCTTTTTTTTTTTAACCCCAGCCAGTCCTCTGGTGCCGGGCAGCTGCTGAGGCAAGCTGAACGCAGAGGTTTCCAGGCTGCAGCTCCTCTGCCTGCTTCTCCTTTGGCATTGACACCCTCCAAGAAGGCTCGTGGCTGTGCCGTGGCCACCTCCCCCCCCTACATCTTCCACTTCCTCCCACTGACTCCCTGGCACCCATCATGGTGGATCTTTCCAGGTCCCATTTGCAATGCGCCCACCCAGGCCTGGGGGCCCTGCCAACTCTACCATGTGACAGGCAGCTGTGGTGTGAGTGGGAGAGTGTAGGGCTCCGAACCAGAGGCTTGGAACCCTGGTGCTGACATGCTGGGTGGCCTCGGGCAAACCTTTCACCCCCCGGGGCCTCAGTTTCCTTGACTATGATTGGGAGTGATGACGGTGGTAGTGAGGAGTCTGTTGGCCCAGGGCCTGGACCACTGAGATGCCCAAGAAGCTGAGCTAACCTCAAGCCTGGCTCCATGGCGAGGCCCCACGGGAGGGACGCACCAGCTGGGTTTGCCATAACCATGGGTGGCACCCAGATGCAGACCATGTGGTGGCCACCCAGCTCAGGCAGGCCAGTGCTGGGAGCTTCCATCCGGGTTGGGACGGCACAGCCGGGACGCCTCAGCTCCCTTGCTACTCATACAGAGTTACTGTAGCCAATGAAACGATGTCACTGGCTTTGCTAAGATGCAGAGTAACTGGACCAGCCACTGGCCCTGGCTGCCATGGGACTGAGTGATACCAGTCCTGAGTGGTGCCATGGGACTGGGGCTAGACTGGGAGGTATGAACACTTTGGAGGAAACACGATAACAGGAACCACCACTCTGTGACGAGAAAGGCTGGCCTGTCTGTCTCACAGAATTTAGGTGCTCTCATTTTCCCACCCCACAGATTTGTAAACAAGAGCTTAGAGAGGTACGGTGACCTGTCCAAGGTCACACAGCTTGCAAATGGGGCAGTCAGGATTTGAACTCAGGTCTGCCTGACTCCAAAGATTTGGAACAGAGAGCAACGCTGTATGCTAGGGCTGGAAGTCATTGGCTGGCACAGGGACAAGGGTCCCAGCAACAGAGATGGGGGTTTGGGGACCTCTGCTGTGCTGTGATTTCCCCCAGGGACGCTGCTGGAAGCCCGTGGCTTGCCTGCCTACAGACTGGACCTCCTCTGAGGGGACAGCTACCTGGACATGCTGTGCTCTGCCCCTGCCTGCCAGGCCCACAAAGGGCCTGGTGTCATTGCTGTGGCTGCAGCATACGTGCCCATTAGCCTGCTGTGCGGGGCCGACGGCAGTGAGCGGCCCTTAGCTCGCTCTGCTGCAGATGCCCTCCGTAGCTGGGCTGGTCCCAACCCCAGGGGCATGTGGCCAAGCCTTCTTCCCGACAGTGAATCCAGGCCTCCCACCAGAGTCTGTCCACAAGATGCTCCAACCCTGAGGGGAGAGTGCCAGGCTGACAAAGGAGGTGCTCTCCTGAACAGACACCTTCTCTTAGGCTGAGGGACACCGTGCTCCGTGGAGCAAAGCCCACTTGAAGCTGGGTGCTCTCAGCCTGCCAGCGCCAAAGCCCATGGCTGGCCCTGGGCTTCACCACAAGCCCAGAAACTCACTGCTCTCTTGTTTCTCCCATCGCCTCCCGTCTCACTCCCATCCCGACTCTGGTTTTGGTTTTTCTTGCACAGCTATCTATTTAATAAGGAAAATTCTGCTGTGTTGAGGGAAAAAACCCTCCACGGCATAAAAACATGCCGCATTTCCATCTTACGCTTTCCATTCTCTTGAGCTGTCTTTTAAAGTGGGAGATAAAAGGCTTTGTTCGTGGTGTCCTGCTCTGCCTTGGAAAAGCCACTTTCAGGCTTCAGAAACGAGGAGTTCTGGCACCAGAACCGCACTTGTGCGGTTTGGTCACGTAAACTGTCCTGGTAAATTCCAGATGAAATAGCACAGCAGTAGCTCATTAGGTTTGTTTTTTTTTTTTAAGAGAGCACAAAGCAATTCCATCCACTGCAGGAGGAGGTCTCAGCGGGCCACTTAGGCTCCCTGTCAAGATGCAGAAGACTGTGAGGATTAATTAGTGCCTGCTAATTGATATTAATCACGCAAAACACAAACTGCAGAAAAAATCCTCATGTAAAGACTGTTCCTCATGTGAAACGTGCTGCAAGCTGACCAACACCAAGACACGAGTCTCCCACATCTGCAGGAAGAGGGTGGGCCCAGGCAGTCACATGTCAGGTGGTCAGAGACCAGGTTTCCCCACAAGCACATGGCCTTGCTCATTTCATGGTGTGGAGTCTCATGAATCACAAAAGCCCTTGGGCAAAGTCTCACAGCCTGCCCAGAATCTGGGGTTGCCTCCTGGCTCCCCGAGGTGAAATGAGGACACGACCAGGAATCCCCACGTGCGATGGGGATCACCTGGTCATCTACTGGTGCAATGGGGTTGTCTCCTGTTTGCACATGTTCTCCCAGGGAGCTACGGGACCACACGGCACATGCTGGTGTTCTGATCAGCAACAAGAGGCCCTGAGGAGCCAGCACTGATCTGGTCACCAACATTCGGCTTGTTTCATGCTCACCACTGTGCGAGGTAAATGTGCCACCTCATTTAGCCCCTCAGCGACCCCGTTGGTAGTGAGGTGCAACCGGCACTTCCGCTGGTCTAACATCCACTCCCAGTTCTTCTGGAAACAGCCCTTGCTTTTCCTTTGGGGGAGATCATGCCTCCCACGCCCATAATGCATGCGGTCTCGGTAGGTCTGAAGTAATTCTACTTCCCGCTGGCCCAGAGGTTAAAACCTCCAAATAATTCAGAAACGAAAGAAGAAATTAAAATTAAAATAACAAACTATACACATATAGGGGCAGTCAAAGCCACGTCACTGCTCAGAAAAGAATCCAGAGCTTCAAGTGCTTGTATTAATAATTAAGAAGGGTAACAAAAAGTGAATTAGTACTCATTATCGAGAACTAGAAAGAAACCAAAAAAGCAAAACAAAGTGAAAGAAAAAGAATGAACTATAAAAGCAGAAATGATGAAGTGATAAAACTGAAATCTGGTTCTTTGAAAAGCCAATAAAGGAGACAGTTCCCTTGGTACGTGTGGTGAAGCCACAAGAAAAATGCACAGACGCACAGACGCACATCAGGCGTGAGAGAGTGACCCTGACCCCAGAAACGGCGGAGGCGTGAAAGTGGCACTGTGTGCGCCGTTCACGTCAGCGTATTTGAAAACCGGCTGAAACGGGGCTTCCTAGGGACGTCTATCTTCCCAAAATCATGTCAAGAAGAAGCAAAAAAAACTTCATTACCAATAAAGAAGAAAATATTAACAACATTGAGAAAGACACTATTATTAAAAAGTACGATGCCTAAATAGTCTCATGGAACTCAGTGTTCCAAAATAACACTAGCGAATCAAATTAGTAGCATGTAAAAGATCAGTAAAGCAGAAGGTGTATTACAGGAGTGCAGTGATACTTCGAATGATCTGGAGAGAGATGCTGAAAAGTAACTGATGAATTTAGTATCTGTCCTTGAGGAAGCACTGAGCTGGCAACAGACTTCCTTAATGGGATAAGGGATGCATGTCAGAAAAATTAAAACAATGTTCTTAACACGCACTCCTATTACTGGGAAGAAATCCAGAACTCCTGCCAGGCTGCTATCATTTAACGCCACTCTGGATGCACAAGGCAATGAGATAAGACAAGAAAAATGTGTTATAACTATTAAAGATACACATAATATTACTATTATTTTCAAGTGATAGAATGTTATCATATTAGTTATATAACTAAATAATCTAAGATAGTCAACTGTAAAGCTATCAGTACTAAATAGCAGAATAAAGTTCAAAGTAAATATATAGAAATCAATAGCATTCTTATATACCAGCAATTATCAACCAGAAAGTGGAAAATAAAAAAGGAGGTCATAATGTACAATAAAAACAAAACTATAACGCTCCTGTGAGTAAACTTAAAATGTGTAAGACCTACATGAATAAAACTTACTTCCTACAAAACTTATATAACTTTTATTAAAATTAAATAAACACATCTTCTGAGCTTAATTCTTCTTTGCAGAATCTAGTTGAATGAAACAAAAGCACAATTCTTACAATTACAAACCCTTTCTCTATAACTCCATATTTTAATTGTCACAATGAGAATGTAACACTTTGATAATTAAGATGGAAACCCATAAACTAAAAATATCTTAAGGGCAGATATGAAAGAAGATGTAAACAAATGAGGAAATACACAACACTGCTGGGGGGAGAGGCCTTGGCACTGTAAGGGTGTCAATTATTGCCTACTTAATATGTGAATTTCACAGGATTCCAAAGTTTGCTGGGATGAAAAGAGAACATTTCCGAAAGATGACCAAGGGTGCTTGTCCCAAATAATGTATAAAGTTCATACAACTTCAAGTTGATTTCAGAGTTCACCTAGAGAGGTAAATACTTGAAACAGAACGTTCTGAAAAGAAGAAAGGAGAAAGGGACTTGGGAAAACATGCTGGGAGGCGGCAGTGGCTGAGCGGGAAGGCACAGCGGCCGCGTTGGACGAATAAACCACGGGCACAGAGTCGGGAGCGCAGACGTGAAAACCGAGTGGAAGACGGGGGCACTTAAATCAGTAGGAGAAGGATGAATCCTCCAATTAAGTGGAACCGGGACAAACGGTTGTCAACGTAGGAAAATGCAGGGCCCGGTACAAGTGACACTCTCTTTTGATTACGAAATCTTTTATTACACAATCGTAAGCCTACACCTCTGTAACATACCAATACCACAGTCAAGCCATTTTACACTCATGGCATTTTAGGTGAAGTGTTCAAATTAAAACGATCAATTATTACACCCATATTATTGCCCTACCGATCACACTCAGGCAGGTGTTACTTCTGCTGGACCCTGTATAAAGCTGAATATCTACTTTATTCCTTAAAACAATACAGTCCAGATGAATTTAGGACTGAAATTTCAATACTAAGAAGAGCACTCAGATAAAACAGGAGAAAATATTTTGATAGCCGTGTGGCACACAAAGAATTAAGCATGACTTGAAACTCAAGCCACGGAAGAAACTCATGTCATGCTCACTACTGTGAGACCAAAGAAAACGCCTTCCACCAAGTTGAAAGACAAATGTCAAAATGGGGAAAATGTTTGCAATTTAAAGACAGCCCATAGTTCTATATACAAAGACTTCCTGCAATAAAAGTAAATAATGTCACAGAAGGTGATTGTTAAGATGTCAAAGATGCCCAAGCCTCACTAACAATCAGTAAGTACACATCACACAAGTTTGTTTTTGTCCTTTATACTGGCAAAGGTCAAAAAGGTCGACAGCACTTGGTGCTGTTGAGAGAGCGTGGGCGCAATGGCCCCTCCCCAAGGCCACCTGGGGTGTAAAGTGACAGAGGTGTGCGGGGCAGAATGGGCACTATCTACCGACAACTCCTCACATGCGTTTCCAGGACCCGGCAATTCCACATCTAGAAACGTGTTCTATAGCAATTTCCTACCAACTGGCAAAGTAAGAATGGAATGTTGATTGCACCATCATTTGTAATATGTAATTGTGAAAAACTGCATGGTTTGGATAAGTGACTTTTAATACATGCGGGGGCATCTGAGGCAGCTATTAAAAGGCTAAAATACATTTCTAAGAACAAACAATAAAAGATATTCATGATGTGATGTTTTTCAAGGAAACAAATCAGGTATGGTTTTATATGCATGGGTGGGGAGAGATGGAATATATTGCCCAATCTGTTAACGGTAACCATCTTTAGGGATAGAATTTTAGGGTTATTTTCTGCTTTACACAATTTTACATTAATTCAGCTTTGGCTACCAATATGTACTACTTTTAGAAATAGAAAGAGCACGATCTCCCTTCCCTGCCTCCTTCCCATTCCTTCCTTCTCACTATTGAAGCAGCAGACACTTTGGGGGCAGAGAAGGGGGAGGCAGCATTCTACACCAGCGATTTTCTCGGACACTCCCAGCTCCTGTTGAAGATTTGGTCTTTAGCGTTCGATTTAAAAGCCACAAGCTTTCCCAACTGCCTCAGACTCTACAGTCATGAACACTCCATTGCCTCCTGAGTCCTGCCCTTGTCCTTGGTCTCCACGTCCAATCCACCCTGCACCCTGTGCTCTTTCTGAAACCCAGTCAGACCGTGCCATTCCCAACATAAAACTACTCGATGGCTCCCCATCCCAGCAGGAAAGGGTTCCTGGCCTTCTGGCTTCTGCCCACGCCAGCACCTCTGGCCTCTTCCCCCTCTCTCTTACAAGATCCTCCAGCCGTCTGGGCCCCTTGCAGCTCCCTGCGTGAACCCTCTGCTTCATGGCTCTGAGCTCGGCAGAGGCATTTCCTCCCCTTGCCCCCTTGACCTCCTCCTCCTCCAGCTGTTAGCTGGTCCCTCCTGGGTGCCTAGAGCAGGTGCCCTTTCCTCAATGACAGCATCCATCACACACTCCTTGAGGGCCAAGGCTGTGTCTCATCCATCTCTGCGTTCTCAAGGGCCTAGAGCTGAGCCTAGCGCACAGGAGGGGCCCGGAAAATGAATGTTTGGGAGACGACTGGGCCAGATGCGGATCTTCACTGCACACACACAACTCTTCAATCTGGCCTCTGAAATTCCACTGCTTGGTGGAAGACAGTACCTGGAGCTGCCAGGCACCTCACTCCTCCACCCCCGATAGGGTCAGCCCTGCGTTCTGCTGTCTCCAAGCTAAACATCCACATTTCTCTGAGTGCTGTAAAGGGCTTCCAGAGTAGCTGACGTCACCAAAAGGAAATGCAAGATGATTCCCCCAGTGAAAGCTTCGGAAACCTGCCTCATACTGGGTAGAACTGAGGCTGCCCACGTGCCAAGGAAAACACTCTGCGCCTGTCTTCCCAGCCCTGGCTCACAGACGCGCTACTGTGCGTAGAAAGGCCCCTGGGCGTCCGAGGCCACCAGGATCCCCGCCAGAGAGTGAGCTCATGGCCGGCCGCTTCAATCACCGGAGTACTTTCCACTTCCACCAAGGCGTTCACGTGTCTGTGACCATACTTCATCTCGTCTTTAAGTGTAACAAAAAATAAGGAAGGCAAAGGCAAAACTGTCAGATTTGGTCCTTACTCAATGGAAACCGGGAAACAAAACACGACCTTCTAAACCTCAATCACCAAACCCTGCATTCTCTGGAAAATAAGCAACAGATTTTCGGAGAGTGAGCTAGATCCAAACTAATGTTTACTTTTTTTTAAAGCAAATTCTTTCTTGATTTTGTGGAAGTGATACGCTGACAGGCTCCTTTTGGGCCCCTTTGGAGGAAGAAGCCATCTGACTCCTAGCTTATTTGCAGCCTCAGGCCAGGTGTCTCCATCCCTCCTGGCCGTGCTCAACAGAGACAGCAGGATGCAAGCCCCCACAGGACTGTCCCAGCAGCCCACTTTCAGGGCCCAGGGGCTCCTCCTGCTCCACAGTGTGGGCCATACCTGTGGGCTCTGCCCTCCTCTGGGACACACTGGGTATTGGAGGCATTCGGGCCAGCCAGATCCAGCCGGCCCAGGCCCAGCCCACCCTTTTCCAGCCCTGCTCCATGGTCTGCGGTGGGGGGGCTGACAGGGGCTACTCCCACCAAGCCTGAGAGCCAATCTCACAGGGCAGGAGAGCACTCAGCCCCACCAGCAGGGGGCGCTTTCAGGTCTGGGACTGTGCCTGTGGGTGGGATGGAGGAGGGAAAAGGAGAGCCAGGGCACTGGCTGGGGTCGTGCTTCAGGCTGGAAGGCCCACTCACACCTACTCCTGTGCTGTCTCTCCCTTACCCACCAGACTCAACGCCTTTGGGAAATGATTCAGCAAACTCGACCTCTGGACTCTGGCTGGTTCTCCAGCACCAACTTTACTCCATCCTGGCTCCTCCCCTTCTTCCCAGCTCATCGTCGTCCCGGCAGGCTTTGGGGCCAACACTACCCTCATTAGGACAGTCCTGGTTTTACCACTGTGGGAGGCTTTTCAGGGACGAGAGAGGGCAAAGTGGCAGGGAAATACGTCTGCTGGTCCATCAGAGGTGGCGAGGAGCACGGAGGAAGTCGGCAGGTCACTGTGGGGAGAAGGGAGGTGCAAGGATGCAGGGGGATGTGCTCAGGGACCAGCCCCCTCGGGGATGCTCACCATCACTGTGAAAGGACCTTGGTGCTACAATATTCACTGAGTACCTCCCAAGCCCTAGACACAGGGGTGCAAAGGAGAACCTGCCCCTGGAGGTGTCCCAGCCGGCAGAGACATTAATTACACAAACAATGAAGGGCACGCAACTGTTAAAAATAATCCTCTAGTACATGCTGACTTTGGAGAATTATCCTCAGATGCCAAGGAGAGACCTCGGAGGAACCGTGGCATGTGAGACAGAACTGGGTTAGTCGCATCTTGAGCGCTCACGGGACTCATCAGTCTGCTCTCCCCACCTCAGCTGCTCAACCCCAGAGGTAAGTAACCTGTCCGTTAAGTAACTCGGCATACCTCGGGAGCGGCCAAGAGGTAGGTCTTGAGCTCAGGTCGTGTGGCTTTAGGGACTGCACTCTTACCTACCATGTTACATGCAATATTTATAGCTCAATATGCAGAAGAGAAATAATATCCAAACTTGAGACATCTGTGTTCAGTCTCTGGCCCTGCCGCTTACTTGTTCAGTGTGACCCTGGGTGAGTTCTTCGACTGCTTTCTTCAGTGGGAAACAGAGGCAGGACCTGTAACTTGCTCTCCAGGCCAAGGGGAAGGTGAAGAGAGACACCACACAGGCAGAGGACTAGAACAGAGTCTGGATAAGGCAGGCACTCGATGAAGTTACTTGAGAAAAAAGCCTTGAAGAAAGGGTGGGGGTGCTTGTCTGTTTCTGGAAACCTTCCAGAAGAGACTAGACAGTCCCTCATTCAGTCTCCCCTGACTTATCACTACCATTTTTAAAAAGATTTTATTTATTTATTTTGAGAGAGAGGAGAAGGGAGGGAGAAAGAGAGGAAGAGAAGCGTCGATGTGCAAGACACGCATCGACTGGCGACCTGGTCCGCAACCCAGGCATGTGTCCTGACTGGGAATCGAACTGGTGACCTTCCTGTTTGCAGTCCGGCACTCAGTCTACTGAGCCACACCAGCCAGGGCTTATCACCAAAATGTTTGTGACTAGGAAAAAGGTGAAACACATCTCTCCAGCTAAGACGGACAGAGAGCCTTATTGCTACAATCCAGGGAAAAATGGAAATTACTACAGGCAGAAGGAGATGATAAAAACTGAGCAAATTTGGACCTTGTCACGAGGGGACGGGGGCCTGGGGACAGCGAGCCAACCCAGGGAAGGGCCGACCAGGAACTCTGTGCCAGGTCCCGGGAAAGAGGTGCGTTCTCAGACAGATCCTGGATAAATGTCTACATTAAAAAGGAAATCTGGCAAAGATCCAGGTAAAAACCAAAAAGCAAAACATCCCACAAAACTCAGAGGTGACTGCGCCCCCCAAGTGAGCTGCGGGGCCGTTCTGTCCCCGCTGCAGTGGAGCAGACCCTCCAACAGCACGAGGGATGCGACCACGGCCACTGCTCGCTCGCCCAACGGCTTTCCTGCCGGAGGAGGGGCTTCCCGAAGGCAGGAAGCAGTTTACTCACGAAATGTTAGCAGACATCTAGTCGCTTGTCATTACTAGGGGACAAAAATATTGTCCCCTAGTAATTATGGTGCTTAAGTATAAAAGCCCAAAGAGACCTGATACACGACTTTGAATGTAGTAAAATCCAGTCAATGCACATTTTTTCCGTATAAGCTTATGGGGTTATTTCCCCATCGCTGACCAAGGGCCGCAGAGGATGCCAGCTTCTGGACGCACCATGAACGGATGGCACGAGCTCTGGCCACACGCCCCCGTCAGCATCCTGTGCAGCCAGCACCGTGGAGGGTGCCCCGACCTTGGGGTGGGAGAACAAGCCCTCGGGGGCTCTCGTGGCTGCACAGGACCTGGGTGAGGCCGGCGAGCTCCTGGGGTGGAGGCCTCTCTGCAGGCCTGTGGAAAGGCTGCCAGGTGACTGGCTGAGACAGCACAGGACAGCCATTTCTGTCGAGCCCAGCGTGGCTCCCTGACCACTGGGTACCCAGAAAGCGGGAGCCCGTGCTTGGCCGTGGAGCGGCCGCGCTGAGTACAGCTGACAATAGCGTGGGTGGGCTGGGTCCGGGTGAGGGAGCCTGGGGACCCCCGTAAGAAGGTCCCTGTGGAGACTGGAAAAACTCCTCTCAGTGGGAGTGGAAATCCACCTCGGGGCACTGGTGGAGGGAGAATGATTTGTACCTGTCCAACCTCCTGGGCTGCCGTGGACGCTGCTCTGGGCAAAGGCCTGCTCTGCTCTCTCCATCAGGGTTTCCTGACCGTGATCTGGCCTGAATCTTACTCTCACCAAGACCTCCATATGCAGGGAAGGAGTGGGGAGGCAGGGTGGTGGGGGAGCGGGAGCCTTGGGTGAGCAAATGCCGGTAACCGAGACTGTGGTCACTGAGCTCCTACTATGTGCCAGGCTCTGGGCTAAGAGCTGCACCTACACAGTCCCCTGACATCCTCACTTTACAGAAGAGGAAAGTGAGTCTCGGAGAGGCAAGGTGTTCGTCGAAGAGCATCCAGCGAGTGCGTGGCCGAGTCCCGACCACGCCCCAGTCTCGCCTGGAGTCGGGGCGCCGGCCCGTGGCATGCCCTGCCTCGGCCTTCCTCGCCCTGGTCCTGCGGGATGGTGCATGAGTGTGTGAAGCCTGAGGAGGGGCTGGGACAGGGGCACCCCCAGTTGTGGGGTGACCCTCAGCCAGACCAGGTGCTCTGGGCCTTAGATCGTGCTTTCAGCTCATCCACCAACAGGGCCTCAAGGAAAGCACCATTATTCTGTCACTTGGGTGGGGAAACTGAGACTCGGGGAAGTGGAGTGATTTTCCAAAGGCCTCCTGGCCAGTATTCTGGGAAGCCCAAATTCAAATCCAGGTCTGGCTGGCCCCAACCCATGCTTCCAACCTCCCAGCAGTGGCTGGGTGGGCCGTAGGGATCACCTTTCAGTCGTGAACCTTTGTTTTGTTTCATGCCACAAGCTGAGTCCTGTGGTCCCTGCCCTTTGAGATCCTCAGTCCAGGCCTGGAGGGCTGAGTCACAAACCCTGCCCTCTGAGGGACGGATGTCCTGTAGGGGGTGGAAATGTCTCTGGGCCAAAGCAGGACTTTGTTCCAGGTGGATCGAGAGAGCGCTGATGGAGGCTGATCTAAGCCCCATCGCATCTCACTCCAACTGGCTCAGCCACATGCCCGGGCTAAGGCCTCCAAAGCCAAGTGCTTCCTTCAGCAGAGGTGTCCACTCTGCTGTCAGCACTGCCCCAGCCATGAACCTTGGGATGCAGCCCCCTGAGATTTCTCAGCTTTAACAATGAAACACTGCGTCGACCCGTGTGGAGGGGCTGGGCTAAGCCCTCAAGAGGCCTGGGAAGTGGGTCCCCTTGGTGCCACTAGGGTCAGGCTCCAGAGCAAGGCGGTCTGTGGGGAGGGCCAGCTCCACCACCAACCTGCTTTCAGTGGCCTCTGAAGAGTTCCTCTGACCCTCAGTTTTGGCACGGATGCAACAAAGCAGAGGGCCCAGGGCTCCAGCCGACACCGGAGATGGCACCCAGAGGGGTCTAGGGCTCGTCCCAGACAGCCCCACCTCGAGTGGCTCTTGAGGCTGAGTCGCCAGGTGCCAGGAGCAGAGGGCGAGGCTGGCTTTCCAGTTTCCTTCAGACTTTCTCCGGCTGCGGGTCCTGCCCTACTCCGAGACCTCTGCCTTGGTAATTACGGGATGCCTAGAAAGAAGGGGTGTTTTTGACGGGACTTTTTCATCTCTAACTTAAAGTATACATCATGCACTAATGTCCTAACTCCGGTGTCTTCTAGAATTCAAATGAGACATAAACACACTCCCAGAAGCACAGAGTCTGCATTCATTACTGGGACCACCCTGAACAAATAAGAGGTGCCACCAAATCTATTTATAGTTTAAACATCTTTCCACTGTCTTTCCTTTAAAATCCACTGAGGCAGTTCCCACACAAACAAGGAAGAATGTCCAGCCCGACAACTATTCATTCCTTCATTTGGGCCTGACGTCTGGGTGGAGAGCAATGGGGTTGCACATGGGGAACAGAGAAGGCGCGCAGGGGCCCTGCGCAGAGAGATGCAGGAGATGGAGACATGCAAATCAACAAATAAAAGCTCTTGTGTAAAATCCATGACATCGTTACGTTTAAAATAAGACCACGAGGCCAATGCTGACGGCCAGCGAGGCTGCGGTGGGAGGGGGGATGGTGCTGGCAGCGGGGGAGGCGGTCCAGCCTTCTTGGAAGGCCTGGGGATTCCAAAGTCAGAAAACTACCAGTAACCCCGCTGCGAGGAGCCTCCGCGGAGGGAGCGGTCTGAGAGGCAGGGAAAGCAGCACGCTCACTGAGGGGCAGCTGCAGTGGCCAGGGACATGACACAGCACAGACCGAAACATTCCAGCGTCCGACAGCAGGGAAACAGCTAAGGAACTTAAACTGTATGACAACAACATGGGAACAAACACACGGAATCATCGAGTGCTGAGCCGGAGGGATTTTAAGTGCTTAAGACATTTGCAGGAGTGTCAGCCAGGTGTCTGGGCATTTTCTAAGGAGAATGTATTCATCTTCAAGTAAGATAAAATGTGATTCTAATCATTGATATTAACTGTCAGGTTTATATTTCTCACCAAAGTAGCACAAATATACGTCATATATAATGAAAATATACACATAAATATATTTACACATGCAAAAATATCTATGTAAATACAGTCAAAAGCCCCCAAAGAAGACTGGTTTCCTCCCAGACACCAGGAAACCTCATGTGCCTGCTCTGAAATTTAACTGGGGACCCACCACGAGGAGCCTGTGAGAGCAGGTAAGCCCATGGTGGCTCGGGGGTCTTCTCTGAAGCCAGGACAACAAACCTCTGCAGCCCTCCCCAGACGATGCAGGGCCGCACTGACCTCATTTGACCCTGGGGCGCCTCTAGGAGCTCCTGTTCCTGCTTCCCTCTGGACATGCCCCCCCTCCTGTGGCCTCCAGAGTCCCTGCCCCACGGGCCTCCACCCACAAAATGAGGTCAGCCCACTCAGCATGGTGTCCCAGGCCACCCATGGCGTGGCCTGTCCTACACACCAGTCACAGTGCAGGGCGCTGCACACCTGTCCATCAGACACTGTCCCCTTGGAGACTGAGACCAGGGCCTCCCTTAACTCACACATAGGCAGGTCAGTGGGGACCAACTCACTGCCCGCTGTGAGGTGACCAGACCTCAGACACTGAGCCCTGGACATTTGTTGCTACTGGGCAGCAGAGCCTGCAGCCTTTCGAGTCCAATTCCTGGCCTGCCAGCCACCTCAACTTACTCCCCGGCACCTGGGGAGAAGGCAAGAGAAAAGGCAGGAGGCCTCTTATCCCAGCATGTTCCAAAGGAAGATGCTAACATTCAGAGCACTATGCCCACTTTCACCAACAGACCCTACGTGAAGCTGGATTTTACAAACAACTGTGAAAAACCCTACATACTCAAGGGGCTGTTGAACACATACTCCAAAATGACAAATTTGTACCAAAGATTCACTTACAAATAAGGTGAAACTGTGATACATTTTTAGATTGCAATTTTGTATATTCAAAACATTTTAAGTAAGGGTTACATTTTTAAAAACGGTGTTAGCAAAAGGACACCAACTGTCTGTACTTGGGACAAAATACCCTTTATTCTTGGATTACACCCTGCTTACGCTGTCGGTGTTAAATTGTTCCTTCCTCTAGGAAATAATGATGATAGTTTACATTTTTTTTCATTCTCCATAAAAAAAAAAAGCTGGTAGCCTGGGAGAGTCCCCAGAAGCTCTTTCTGAAGCGCCCCTGCCCATGAAATCGAAGTCCAGGATGCACTAGCCGGAGCTCACACCAGGCTCTCCGGCAGGTCGGTCGGTGGGACTGTGGGTTGCCTGGCACGGCCGGAGCTGGAAAGCCCCAAGGAGAGTAAGGCGGCGAGCCTGGGAGGCAGCTCTGTGCAGCTGCAGGGTCTCTAAAACTTACCAAATATTTGAAAATTGGGTAAGTAGAAATTTCAGTTTGGCACAAAAATCTCAAGCTTGAGCTTACCTCTTCCCTCTTTTTTTTTCTGTCAGGGTTTCTGTATCACCGTGGGCTTGACCACCTGGATCTCAATCTCACTCGTACCCAGCCCACCCCTGGCACCTTCCTCGCTGGCCAGGTGCAGGCCGTCCAAGCCTGGGCCCCGCAACATCTCAGGAGGCGTCTATCTCCCGGCCTCTGCACAGGCTGCCAGGTGCTGCTGGACCAGGTGCTGCTGGACCAGGTGCTGCTGGAGGTGCTCACCCCACTGTAGCTCCCACTCTCCAGCCCCGGCCAGGCTCCGGCCCCCTCCACAGTCCCACCCCTCCTGCCGCCTCCCCTATTCCCTTTGGTGGCTGGTTTCCCCAACAGCTGCCCAGCACCCCCACACGCCGCTGTCCCTCCCTGTAGCCCTCTGCTCTGCCCCTCTGTGCTCCCCATCCGCCTTTCTCTCAGGGCTGCCCTCACCCCATCTCCTTCAGCGGGGACCCCTGGCCAACCTCATGTTCATCTGGAGATCTCTGCTATCTCCCTACCTACACGACCTCATTCTTTTCATGTTTGAAACAACATGTCTTCTCTGATTAGAGATGAATTTACATTCATCCTGAAAAACAGACAAGAGAATAAGGAGGAAAATAACTGCCTGGGACCCTACGGCTGTGAAATGAGCACTCGGACTGAGATATGCCCCTCACACAAACACCGGTCAGCACAAGCCGGCAGACAGCACGCCGCCGCATGGTGCTGGTGGGCTGCTCCTTTGCGGGGAGCCCCACGGGTCTCGTTCTTCCATGAAAGGGGAAGGGGCCCAACCCGAGTTCGGTACTGGGCTGAACACCCCAAGTGCCTTCTGTGAAGGGCCCTGGAAGTGCACAGGGGCCGCTGCAGGCCCTTCCCGACCGCGCGTGATCAGAGCTCTCGCTTTGCACAGCTACCCAGGAGGTCCCGGGGTCTGGGAGTGAACAGCGCACTTTCAACTCTGCCAGTCGGGCACGCAACTTCTGCGGCACCCCGGAGCCAACCCCAAAGGTGGGAAGGAGGGCAGGAAAAGGAGAAGTCAGACCCCTGGGCTGGAGAAGAGGGGCTGGCGGTGTGACAAGAGAGCCCAAGCTCCCTGATCCTTTCCTCCTACACACTCAAAGCTGTGACAATGGCAACAATAGCGGTGATCATACAGTACCACAAAAGCTGACCGTGTTGGGAGCTCACCATGTGTCAAGTTCAAATATCTGTCATTTGTTTTCCTTGAAGTGTGGACACACTTCACTGAGAGGCACATGGGTGGTCTGGGGATGGATGTCTGTATCTCTTTTATCGTGTATTAGAAAACTTATAGCATATCAAACCCTAACATCACAGATATGAATAAATAGATTTAAAGAGAAAACATAAGAAAGTTAGCACAAATAGTAGAGATGGTCTCAAAGGTCGAAGTTCAGGGAAACACGGTATTATCCCGCCAGATCCACTCAGCAGCTGTCCTACACTCGTGTGACCACACACAGGGAGGTTAGGTGGCACCCACCCTGGGAAGTGGAGACGGACCCCAGAGCCTGGGTCCTCCTCACCCTGGTCCCTGCCGGGCAGCCTCTGCTTCTCCCCTTTGGCCTTACTGTGCCAACACCCCGCTGCTTGCACATGGCCCAGCGCAGGCACTCTGAGCTCCAGCCTCCCAGAGGGTCACACCTCTGGCTATCTGGCACCCACCTCCCCACATGCCCCCATCGTCTTTTTGGTGGTGCCGTCCCAAAGAGCCAGCAGGTTGACTGGGGCTGCAGCCAGGCAGTCATGGCTGAACTTGGCCCCACAAGCCAGCTAGTCTTTCTCCTTCTTCCTCTTCTCTCCCTCTTCTTCCTCCTCCTTCTTCCTCTTCTTTTTTTAAAAATAAAGACTTTATTTATTTATTTATCTTTAGAGGGGAAGGAGAGAGGGAGAGGAACATCAATGTATGGTTGCCTTTCGTGCGTCCCCTGCTGGGAGTTGGCCTGCAGGGAACCGGCCTGCAACCCGGGCATGTGCCCTGACTGGGAATCGAACTGCAATCGTCTGGTTCGCAGGCCTGTGCTCAATCCACTGAGCTATGCCAGCCAGGGCTCCTCTTCTTTTTCTTTAAAGATTTTATTTATATTTAGAGAGAGAGGAGGGGAGGGAGAAAGAGAAACATTGGTGTGAGAACATACTCATCGGTTGTCCCTCACGCGCGCTCCAATCAGGCACCGAGCCTGCAACCTAGGCCTGTGCCCTGACCAAAAAGCGAATGCGCAACCTCTCGCTTTGTGGGATGATGCCCGGGCTAGTCAGGGCTCCTCCTTCTTCTTGACAGCACAGGAGTCAGAGGGGCCCTTGGCCACACTGAGCTCCTCTGCCAGGCGCTCGGCGATGGTCCTGATGGCCCAGAAGGCAGCTTCACAGGCACTTGTGCGGAGCATTCAGATGGCCTGACTCACACGGCACAGAAGGGACACGTCCACGGCCTGTCGCCTCACGGTTCTGGCTCCCCCAGTGAAAGTCCAGTCCTTCCAGAAGGCACAGTTGGCAACAGCACTGAGACCTGCAGGGGGCCCCTACCAGTCAGCAGACGGATAATCTTTTTTTTTTAAGATTTTATTTATTTATTTATTTATCTTTAGAGGGGAAGGAGAGGGAGAGAAACATCAATGTATGGTTGCCTTTTGTGCATCCCCTACTGGGAGTTGGCCTGCAGGGAACCAACGTGCAACCCAGGCATGTGCCCTGACTGGGAATCGAACCGCAATCCTCTGGTTCGCAGGCCCGCGCTCAATTCACTGAGCTACACCAGCCAGGGCACAGACAGATAATCCTGAAGGCACGCTGGACTGTGCACATGGTCGTGAGTCTCTGGCCACTTTTACGGCCGTCCTCCACCACCGAGTTGGTGAGGTGCTCCATGATGGGCATGGTGCCTGGCGGAAGGGCATGGCTGCAGAGGGCCCTGCACTGTGGGATGGGTACTTGGCATAATTCCTCTTTACCACGATGTGACTACAGGAAATGTCATTGTTCTGTCCATCATCAGTGCTCCACTTCCCCGACAGCTTGACGTTGGGTCTCTGCTCCTGCAGGTGTCTTCCGCTCGGTCACCCTGAGAGTACAGCTGGGGGGGGTCTCTGCCTCTCTGCACACATGCAACACACGCCACCTTGGCGCAGACAGGAGGAGCCCCTCAGGTCCCCCTGCCGGTTACTGGTCGTGCCCACCAAGGCATCTGTGGCAGCACAGCCAGGCATAGTGGGGAAGGCTCAGGAGCATTTAGGCAGCCACTGAATAGGGTGCCCTCTGCCTGAGGAGGAGAGGACTGGGTGGTGTGGTCAGGCAAGTCTCCCATGGCCCTGGCAGTCACAACCTCCTGGGGCCTCCCAATGGTCAGACTGACCCAGGAATGGCAGGTCTGGAAATTTCTCCCAGTCATAGGCCACACCAGCAGCCTCTTGGGGACAGGGACCTGAGGTGGCTGGCCAAATCTTGCCTTGCCAGGCCTACTGCATGTCAGCACAGGACAGCGTGACCCAACTTCCAGCCAAACCTTCCTCTGAAGCAGGGCTAGCCCAGACAAGGCACCATTGCCCTGAGTGTCTCAGGCAGAAGGATCATCTTCCATCCCTTGTAAGGACAGAGAGCTGAGATGCAGGGGCCGAGCCAGGGAGCAGATTACAGGGAGAGACAGAGCAATCCTGTGGGACCCAAACCTGGGATCCTCATCTCCGCCAGGACCAGAACAAGTACTTGAAGAATTCAGATGAAGTCTGTGCTAAAACTTCTGGCTAGTGAAAGTGCTCCTATTCACCAGTAACTGTGACCCTAGCATGTTCATGCTAATCAAGTAAGTGCCACTAGCTGGGCACCCAGGGGACATCAGGCACTGGGCTTGATCATCGGTGAGCTCCACGGGGACCTCACACACTCTGAAGGAGCTACCATTATTATGCCCATTTCATAGACCTACCCACTCTGCTGCTGTGGCTCCCAAAGCACTCCCTGCATAGCCCTCTGGGCTGCCTCGGGCTCTTTCCCTGTAATATCAGCCTGTAATTAAAGGAGTCTAATCCTAGTGATATGAGTGGCTTCCGTTAGCCCAGGGCTGTCTTCTAGTTCTGCATCACACCTCCCTGAGCTCTCAGGGGGGCCCCGTTTACAGATAAGGGACCTGGGCTCAGATAAATTAAACTTGTCCAAGGCTATCTGGCCAGCAAGTGACAGAGTGGGGTTCTAAGCCACATCTGCCAAACTCCTTAACCTCTCATTTACTGATCATTCAACATGTGCCCCAGGGTCAGAGACCACATCTGCTCTGCTCTCAGCCATTTTTCCCAGGGCCGCTCAGTAAATGCTTCTTAAACAAAAGAAAGGGGAAAATGTTTAAGTCAGAACGCTTTCAGCTGCAAATGACAGAAACTCACCTGAAACTAGCTTCGGAAGAGGGGCGCGGGGAGACCCTAGGATGGCTCACAAGACCAGGGGCTGCAGCACAAAACGCAGGCGGCCCCAAGGATGGAGGGCCGGGGGTGATGGCCAGGTGGGAGGAGGTGAACGCTGAGGGACAACAAGAACAGCCATGGTAGCAGGTGACCTCGTCAAACGGGAAGTTATCTCAGTTACCCAGGTGTGACGTAAGCTTTTGACAAACTCAGATACTATTCATCATAGGACAGTTGCAAATACAACCCTGCTGTGAACTGAATGTTTGGGCCCTCCTAAGATTTGTATGTTGAAACCCTAACTCCACGGTGACAGTATTAGATGGCAAGGCCTACAGGGGTCATTAGGTCATCCCTCCTGAAATGATCGGCACCCTTACAAAAGAGACTCCAGAGCACTCCCTCACTCCTCCCACGCCGTTCAGACACGTCAGGAAGACAGGTGTCAAGGGACCAGGAAGTGGCCCTCAGCAGACACTGAGTCTACCAATGCCTTGATCTTGGACTTTCCAGCTTCCTAAAACTTTGAGAAATGAACATTTGTTGTTTATAAGGTACCCAGCTTATGGTACAGATGCTCCTCAACTTGTGAGTCACCCCCCCATAAACCAGTTGTAAGTTGAAAGTGCACTAGACACCACACTGCAGGGTACCGGTTGCCTGGCCTGGCAACCACGTGCCCCTCTGAGAGCCACGGCACGGCCAGCAGCCCAGGAGAGTGCCGCGCTGCATACAGCTGCTGGGGCAAGATCACCATTCAAAATCCCGAGTATAGCTCCTCCTGAAGGCATGTAACTTTAGACCATCGTCAGGTTGAAGAGCCCGTCAATCACCATTAAGTTGCGGCTGTCTGTATTCTGTGACAGCAGCCCCAACTAAGACAAGCCATCGTCCGAGACAGAGAAATCCTGGGGTCATCCTGTGACCGCCTGTTTTCTCCATACTGCGCAGTCTACAGGTTTCAATTCTGAAGTCCCTGCTTCCTTCCTTTCCTCCAGGAACACGGCAGGAAGGACAGAGGGTGGAGATAGTGCTCACCAGGGCCACCTGTGTCGGAAGGGACCAGACCAAAGCAGGTCCCTCCCACGACAGACAGGCTTCTCCCAGACAGCGGGGCCCAGTGAGGTCTGCCAGGTGAAAGGCCAGTGGTCACATTGACACTCAATGACTTCACCTGGCAAGCTGCAGGAGAGAGCCTAGGTGCGGAAGAAAGCAACCCGGTTCCCGACCTTGGCCATGAGGATGATGAAGGCATCTCACCCACAAGAAAGGGATGAGGACTTCCAGCCAAGATGGAGGCAGAGGCAGATAGACTGTGCCCCCTTGCACAGGAAAGGGATGAGCACACCTGCCTACAGAGATGAGGAAGGTGAGGGTGGTGAGAGCTTATGGGTTTGCACGCTTCTGGGGGCTGGGACAAAGGTCGGCATTTCTCCTGCTTCACCGGGCGGCAGTGCTGGCAGGGCTCATCAATGCAGCCACAGCTGGTCACAGCTCATCAAGCGGATGCTTCTGCCACGCCTCTCCCACAGAGTGGGGGCTCCTTGGGCAGCCCTGATCCTCCTGAGCATCTGGGGTCACCGGATGGCTGAGGTCATCGCTACATTATCGGGGAGTCTGAGTCCACTGGGAGCACAAATGGGAAATGTTTATTCTCTCCAACACCCACTCCCCACCTGCGCTGCGCTGACGCCGCTTCCCAGTTTTGGACGGCTGGTCCCTCGACGGAATCTGGGCCAGATTCTGTAACTCTGCAGTCACTTCTCATTATTAGCACAGTTGCATCTGAAGATTTAAGACTTGATTCTGTTCATTTGGAGACTTGATTCAATATCAACTTGAGGCGCATCTCCGTGAGTTCTCCCTTCCCTCCCTCCTCTCTCCCTGGGGACTCCGAGGAGGTGGGATGGAGAGTGCTCTGGTCTTCATCAGGTCCTTTCCTTTGTCTGCCTGAATGGCCTCCCCTAACCGCCTTCAGACCGTAGTAGTAGTAGCGGACCTCACGGGACCCTCTCTCCGGGAGAGCAGAGACCCGATCACACTGGAGTCACCCGTCCGTGGTGGGAGGGGCCTTGTCTGGCCCAGTCTCCTCAGACACGGGTGGCCTCCACACAGCCAGCGACCCAGGCTTCCTAAGGACCTGCTCAGCTGTGCCCTGGCCTTTCCCTCACTGAGGAGCAGCTGGCCAGCTCTTCTCTGCCACGAGGGGCATGTGTCCCAACCCCCTCTCTATGCTGGCATTCCACCTGGGCAGCCACAGCTCCTGCCCCACTGCCAGCCTCTGTCCTCTTCACATGGAGACCCTGGGGTAGCCCCTGGCATTCTGTGAGGGCCACGGAGAACTGGAATGGGAGGGTAGGGCCCACCTCTTCGGATTCCACAGGGTCCCACCTTCAGAGATCTCTACACCAGTTTCTATGCTCAATGGGACCCAAACTTCAGAGGCTAACATCACTCACCCTCTTCTTCTTCTCCCCCAGAGAGGGAGGGGGCTGAAAAGCACGTGGCCCCCTACTCTCAGCTCTCCCGAGCTCCACGGTGGGTCTGAGGGCTCTGCAGTGCATCTCACACCCAGTCTTGGACAAGGACTCGCCAGAGCCCCTCACTCAGCCTCAGGGAGAAGCAGCTGTCTCATCTCCAACAACCCTTGTTCGAGTCCAGGACCCTCCTCTCCCTCACAGTGCCCACGCTGGATTTGCAGGAGTGGGTGTGGTGAGGAGCTGAGCACTGGAGGTGGGGCAGGACAATCACGTACACACTCTGTAGTTACGCTACGCTGTTCAGAAGCTCTGGTCTGTTAACAATGAGGGTGCGGCACTTACTCTTACTTAATACATGCAGCGTTTCAACAACAGGGAAACAAAGAGCTGCGTCGGCTCTGGGGCCAGACCTCGCTCTGAGTGACCTTGGACAAGACTGCTGACTCTTCTAGGCTCTGTTTCCTTACCTGCACAGGGGAGGTTAGAACCATCGTACCCACACGGTAAGCTGTGGGCTCTCTGAGATAAGAAAGAGCTTCACATTGTACCTGGGACACAGCAACCATAAACTTCACTGCAGATACAGTGACTATTATCATTTATAGGTGTTTTCAAACACCAGAGTGAAGGAGAGGCACGGAGGGGGCCTTGGGCAGGGGAGGGTCGCAGGCCACTGGCCTGGTATCCTCGAGGTTCCTCCAGCTCTGGCAGAAGAGCCAAGCACTGTGCCAGGCATGTGCGGCCCGCAACACACGTTTTGTTCAATGAGTGGTGTTCTCTTAATTCCAGGAGACTACTAATTTGCTACTTATTAATGAGGTGTTCTGAACACAGATTTAAGCTGCATTTGGTCCAGCAACCAAGACAGACTGTGGGTCTTAAAAAAAAATATGAGGAGGAGAGACCCCTCTGTGTACGGAGGGTGGGCAGCCCTCCCTTCCCGGCCAGGCAGGAGCCGGCAGGAGCCGGCAGCTGTCTCCCGGCGCCTGCCGGAGCTGGATGGCGGCCGTGAATACTTTCTTTCTTAAGTGAAGCTCCTCTCTGTGTGTGCTGAATCACAGCATTCACGGGGGGAGCGGGGACAAGAGCATTTCCTAAGTGGATACCAGGCATCAGCTGGGGCAGGGGGTGGGAGGCCTGGCTGGGCCCAGCTCTAGCAGGAAAGGAACGGGAAACCGGCTCCTACAGTGGCGTCTCTTCAACCCCCCGTGGTGGGTGCTGGGGGGTGGGACAGATGAACACTCAGACCACAGACCTCAGCAGGGGGGTGGAGGGTGGGGGATGAACAGCCCAGGCCCAAAATAGGCTGAGCGCCTGGGGTGTCAGCTGGGATTTGCCCCTTCCAGCGAGTCAGGGCCCAAGCGTTCTGTTTACCAAATGCTCCGCACATAGAAACCAGGATGGTCTGGGCTCCACGTGAAAAGGGGATGGGGAGGGTCCCCCCAAGGGTGGACTTTGAGGTGTTGGAAGCATCTCTGCCTGGTGATTTCACTCTGGCCTCGTGCCTGGGAGGCTCGCTCCATCAGCGCCTTGCCAGAAGTCCTCACTTATCTGCCCAGCCGCCTCCTTGGGCCCCAGGAAAGATAAGCAAGGTCACCAACTGCTCGCTGCCTCTGGGACAAGGATTCCAGCAGGAACTTGCAAGGGGCCTGCGACCCCCCTGCACTGACCGTGAAACTGCCTTCAGGCCTTCATCTCCTGTTTGGGATGAAGGTCTTGTCTGACACAGACAATGTTCCAGAAGCCACAATTTTTAAAAAATTTATATAAGATGAGGATGATTTAAAACAGCTTTGAAAATTTCTAGTGAAATTTTTATTATGGGGATACAAAGAAAATTGAACCGCTCCTCTCTCTGTTCCCCAGCTGGGTGTTGGCTCCCCAGCTGGGTACAGAGGAGCCCCCCACCCCCAGGGCCCGGCCCGGGCACCCGAGGCAGCATGAGAGCGCAGAGACAGGCACGTGAGCGTTCCTTCACATTCCGTTAGGATGACAGAATGAAAGCCTGGCGGCTGGAAGTCCCAGCAGCACACAGGCCGTGAGCGAGTAGACCTGCAGCCCAGGCTCTGGGGTTCAGACGGGCTTGGTGAACGTTCGCTGACTGAGCAGCAAATGTGCCTGACTGTTCAGGGTACCCAGACTTGAGGGGACGGGCTGCCCAGACTTTGTCCCCGAGCGGGGGCTTGAGGAGTCAGGAACAAACTCAATCACACATGAGCTAAAAACAGGCTCTCAAAGCTGCTTTGTAACTGAGCGTGCGCCCTGTGCTGACATTTGTTTGGCAAGCATGTAACATACTGTCTTCAGAGGCCTTTCCACACAGCCTGGGCATCCTCCATGACACTGGGCGGAGCAGGGCGACCAGGAGCTCAGTCTCAGCACCCTCCCATAAAGGCAGGTCTCCTAACTTCTCACCAGGGCCAGGCACAGGGACGCAAGTCACAGAATCTGACCACAATACCTCCAGGGGACAACAAGACCAGCTGGCTCCCTCTCAGCTTACAGGCAGCTGTTTTATTGAATCTGGACGGACGGGGGGGTTGGCAGTTCTGTCAGCTTCCTGACAGAGGCTCGGACCCCCCATGGCTTTTCTGAGACCAGCAGACCGCGGGGGGGGGGTGGGGGGGGGCTGGCCTTCTTTGGCCCTTGACCGTGGGTCAACTTCACTGGGCCTTGATGACTAAAACTGCCAAACTTCCTCACATCTGAGAAGCCATCAACTGATAAATGCATCATGTTCTAATAAAAACCAGAAAGTGCTGCCAATTAAACTCTGACATGCTATTAAATCTAAGATGTATCCCCATTTCAGAGATCTTGAAATAAGAAAAAGTGTGTTAGAATTGAAAGAGGGTGGTTTCCTTTCAGAACACCCATGCTCCTGCTGGCTTTGAAGCCGGCTTCCTCCTGGTGCCGTTACTTGCTACCCGTGCGGCCTGGTGCAAGGGACTCGCTTTGCCGAGGTTCGCTCTTCTCATTAAGAGAACAGAATGATAATACTTCCCTCGTGGGTTTTGAGAGGAGAAAAAAAAGATACTTAAAGAATGTTGAGCCCGATGTCTAATAGTCACAGGCAGCTGTGTCACATGGTGCTCTAAGGTTTTGTCACCCTCTGGTGCCCGGGTGGGTGCAGTGATCTGAACCAACCTACAAATTATGAGGACATATTTCCTAGCAGATAGGACCAGGAGCAGGGAGGACAGAGACAGCCACCCGCTGGCTGGGTGCCTGGTGGGGGGACAGCAGCAGCGAGCGCAGGAGGTCGGGGCGAGGGGACCCACTCGGCTGGGGTGGGTCCTGTCCCTGACGCACTAAAGAAACCCTCTGGTCAGCAACAACGGTCAAATTTGGCCAATATACACAAACGATGTCAAAGCCCTTGAAAACGACCCAAAGCAACAGAAACTGGAGAAGACGTGGTCCTTGAAAGGTGGGAAGCATGCCACGGTACTTTCCAGTTTATGGTGACACGTGGGAGAACAGAACTAAAGCAGAGGGCAGCGACACTGTTGGCTGGGAAGAAGGCGGGGAGGTTAGACACAGAGGACAAACAACGAAGACGGAAATGCCCGATAGGAGGGGACCGTAGAGGGGAAGCTCCAAAGTTGCTGTACAAACGCCCCCCAAACCCTTAGTCAGCCCCTGAGTCGTACATGCATAGATAGAGACTCCAAGAAGCCCGGAAGCTCCCCGAAGAAAGCAGGGGCAGCGGGGCAGAGAGTTCAACAACTGCCTGGAATCTGGATACAAGCTCTGCTAAATTAAAGGGGCTGAACAAACATTTATGGCTTTTGATTTAATTCTGGAAGAACCATGCCTTACAGATAAGCCCAGTACTAAGGGTTACACCATAGGGCTATGGGCAAAGCCAAAACAAACCTCCCTGAATAAAGCCCGAAACCTACGCCTCCACAACCCCAAGTGGCTATGACAGTAACTGGACTGCCAGCTAGAATTAAACACAGCATTCTTTAGAGGAAGACAACCGAATACAGTCTTTTTGATGTATCATCCAAAATGCCCAATATACAATTAAAACTATACAGATGTAAAAAAAGCAGAAAAGTGTGACACCCAGTCAAGAGAAGTAACACTCAATAAAATCGGACCCACTGATGAACCGGAAGTAGGAATTAGTAAACATGGATTTTAAAATGGCTGTGATAAATATACACAGGATTTTCAGGAAATGAAGGATAGAATAAACAAATGGATAGAGAATCTCAGAAGAGAAATGGACCTATAAAAATAAACCTAGGTAAATTCTAGGAACAAAAAATAAAGTACCTAGCATAAAACTTATTTTGGATGAAATTAATAGCAGATTGATTAGATTCTGTAGGGGAAAAGATCTACAAAGTTGATGATAGGTGATAGAAATGATCAAAACTGAAGAACAGAGTGAAGAAAGATAAAAGTAAATAAATACAGAGACCAGTGGGACAACACCTAGTGTGTAAATGAAATTCCAGAAGGGGAGGCCAGGGGAGGGGAGAAAGAATTGGGCACAAAAAGTATTTGAAGGAATACTGAGCAAAAAAGTCCCCCTACATGACCAAATTCAGTGAAAAACATCAACCCATTGATCTAAGAAGCTCAGTGAAGCCTACACAGAATAAACACCAAGAAAACCACACCCACTCGGAGCACAGTCAAACCACTAAAAATCAAAGACACAGAGATCTCTCAAAAGAAGCCAGAGGGGAAATGACCTTCCAGGTGCACAGAAGCAACAATAAGGAAGAGAACTGACTTTTGCGCGGAAACAACGAAGGCCAGAAGGCAATGGAAAGGCATTTAACAAGTTCTAGGAGGAAAACAAGTTAATTTGGGACATGTGAAGCTTGACATGCTGTTCCTCCCCTCCCGAGCGCTCCCTTATAATGACAGCGCCCATGCACTTGCCCCCGCACACACAGTAAGTTCAACATCCCGGCATTCCCAGCAATGACGACGAGACTGCAACAGTCAGGAAGGGCCAAGACCTGAGAACACAGGGAATCATTTATACAAACCGTCAGGCACCACTAGGGTTCTTTGTACGCTGCCGCCATGTAAACATCAGACATTTTTCATCCTGACCAAAGCTCTAATAAGAAAAATGAAAATTCTCTCCTCCTTAAACATTTCAGTCACTTGACAGTTTGGTCCGTCAGGCTGGTGGGAACATAGGCACAGTGCTCCCACAGAAGGTCAGCAGGGATCCCGAGACCCAGGAGCAGTCAAGGTAGGCACTGGACTGTGATGCTCTGGGTAAGCGTGGGGAGCGGGTGGAGGGGGGTGGTGGGGAAGAGCACGCCCACCCTGTGCCTGGCACGGTGCCGAGTGCTTCAGGCGCCTTATCTTAATCCTCACACCGACCCTGAGGAGTCTTAGCGCTTGTTTTTTAAAAATGAGGACACAAAGTCTGAAAGAGAATCAGAAAATTGCCCCGTTAGTGAGGCCTGTTAGACGTAAGCCACGGCTCTGCGCCCTCCGCCAGTCAGCCACGTACGGTTACTCACTCCAGGGCACTGGGCCCGACAAAACAGGCGCTCTCGGTGGCCACACCTGCACGTGCCCCGGTGCGCGGGGATGTGCATCCCCGGAGGTGCAACACGCCACTGCAGCCAGCATTTACCGAGCACTTACTAGGTACTAGGCATTGCGTGTTACCCTTAACGTGTCCCATCTTATTTCCTTTTCACAACGGCTCTGTGAGGTAAATCCTTGTACCTTCTCTATTTTATAGGTGAGCAGAGTGGGGCTCAGAGCTACCGAGTGGTAGAACTAGAGCTTGATTCTCTGGCTCACACCCCCCAGCAGCACACTCGACTGTCCAAGGCCACCGAAAGGGCAGGGGTCATGCAAAGATGGACAGAGCAGGGCCACCTGTGCTCTGCCCCCTCTTGATGAGGTCCTGGGAACGTTGATTGTGAAAACAAATTTGTTTGCGGGGGTCTCGAGCTGTCCCTGTTCCAGAGGGAGGGGAAGTCCAAGGAACGCCCCTGCCCCTGACCTGGTTATGCCAATGGCCTCTCCTACCAGGATGCTGCGACTGGTGGGTTCTGTGATGAAGAGTTCAGATATGGACCAGTGGGATGGCTTGTCTTCGCTCCCGGTGTCTGAGGCCTCTGCAGGAAGACTCTAGCTGTGGAGAACTCGACAGCTAGGGGCTGGGACCATCGAGAGGCATCTCTCCTCACATGTCCAGGGTCAATGCTGGCTGTCGGCCAGGACCTATGTGTCAGATGGGCTCTGCGTGGCAGCTCCTGGGTAGCTGGACTTCTCCAGCTCAGGCCTGGCTCAGGGCTCCAAAGGAGAGCATCCCAGTGCACGAGGCAGGAACTGTGCTGCCTGTGCTCACCCAGCCTTGGAACCCCAGTAACACCACCCCACTGCACTCTGTCAGTTACAAGCAAGTCACCCACCCACCCAGATTCAAGAGGAGTGTCGAGGTCTCACCATGCACCAGGAGATATTGTTGGGGCCATCTCTCTGAAAAAGGAATCCACAACATGGTCTTTACACACCATGGTCCCTGCCCAGACCACCGTCCTCGCTCCAACCTCACCACCTGCTAACCCTTACCGAACGCTCAGGTTTTAGCTGAAGCACCACTTCATCAGGGAGGGCGCCGTGACTGCCCTGCCCAGGCTTAGTCAGGGCTCTGGCTCCCTTAGCACCCAGAATGTCTCATGCAACCCAGTCTGTCACCTGTCTCCCCTCCTGACTGTGAGCTCTATAAGGACAGGGACTTTACCTTGCTGGCGCTGGCCTAGAGCAGGTTCCACACATCCTGGATAAGAGAGACAGACAGCCGGGAGAAGAGACAGGGAGAGGACAGGGGGAAAGAAGGATGCACACTGGCCTCCAGGCTGTGGAGGGTGTGGATCAGGAAGAATGCAGCCTCCCCGTGCCTCTGCCTACCTTGAGCCCCCGGCCTGCCGAGGCTCCACCACCAATGGCTCAGCCACAGCCCCACTGGGCCCGCCACAGACGTGGCGAGGGTTTCTGTCCAATCCAGCCATCAGGCTAACGTGACCTGTAACATACTGGGGTCTTTTGGCCAAGACACACCTTCAGAAAAGGGGTGGGACTGACAAACGGAGAAAGAAGAAGCTGAGGCATCAGAGAACTCCGCTCCCTGCAAAGACAGAAATGGCGGCCCTTAGGCGGAGAGGACCAGGATGGACCCACCCGCCCAGGGACCGAGGACATGCTGCGCCGTGCTGAGGGGTGGAGAGCACCCCTTTAAAGTTTCTTTCTCAATCTGTACCCAAACATACGCACCACCATCATCACCCTTTTTTTTAAGGAAAGAAGGGTCACCACAGTTTCCTGTGGCTGTGGCCCTGGCCGAGGGAGACACCTGTGCCTGCGGCTCCCTCCCCGGTGCCCACCCCTCCTCTCTCGCTCTGACTGCCAGCATTCACGAGCTCCCCCTGATGACAGACTGTGCCGAGGAGTCTGAGGTCACCCATTATTTCTTCCTGCAGAGCCTGCTGGGGGCTGGGATCAGAGCAACTGCTGGCCCACCGGACCCCAAGTCCAAGTTCAGCCCACGGAGGCAGCCATGCCCTGTGCTGGACCCTTTCCCCACCCACCTCACAGGATGTCCAGAGGGGTGACTGCATCAGTGACTTAACCAAGGCCTCACAGGGGGAAGTGACAGTGTTCCTCTGGGGCCGCCCTCACCCCTAGCTGTGGTGTTCCCACTGCCCTGGGCTGCTGCCTCCTGCTCTTTCACAGCACAGATGCTCCTGGTGTCTGTGCAGACAGCCTTGGGCTCCCTTCCCTGGGGTTTAGTGGTGGGAGGGAGGCCGCAGGAAGGCCATCTGCAGGGGGCTGCCCTGCCTGCCCACCTGGCTCTATGGGGCAGTGCTGGGGGAGGACCCTGCTCCCTGCGGCTTGCACACAGTTGCCTGCACAGCTGGAGCAGACCTCAACCCCTTACCTGAGTCAGAGGGGAAGCTGTTTGCCTTTCGGAGTGAACCAGGAGCTGCCTGGGTTCTGGAGAGCGGGCGGACCAGGGAGCAGAGCTGGCCAGGCAGCTTGTGCCAAGGAAGGAGGGGGCCGCTGAAGCCGCCAAAGCAGGCTGGGGCGGGAGGGGCCAGGCCAGCTGGGGCCCGGAGCTAGTGTGACATCACCGGGCGGCCCGCCTCTGTCTGGGGCTGAGGGGAGGCCCAGAGCCATTCTGGGGCCTGGGGGATCCTCTTGCATTGGTGGGTGGAGAGAAGTGCCTGCAGCCAACCAGGGTCAGGCTGCGCTCACAGTTTCCTCCTGCGGGCGGCATGTAAAGGCTCCACAAAGGAGTTGGGAGTTCAAATGAGGCTGCAGCAGACAGCCTGAGCTGTGGACGGACCGAACCCTGAGCTGTGCTGCCCAAGCCCAGACCTGCAGAGCATGGCCCCGAGGCAGCCGCCAGCTCCCATCCCAAGAGGAGGCAGGTTGTGAACAACCCCACAGGACCGCCAGCCCCCGCCCTGGGCCGGTGGAGCTCCGCTGTGCAGGAGGAGCCGAGCCGGCAGAGGCCAGTGAGGCAGGGCTGCTGGGTGGCCGGGCAAGCCCGAGACTCGAGGACCCCTCCTGGAGGCCATGGACAGGCTGCTTTGCTGACGGCCAAAGGGAAGCATGTGAGGAGCTGCCCCAGGAGCCAAGCAGGAGGGAAGAGGTAAGGAGCTAGCTTGGTGGCACAGAGGGATAGGAGGCAAGAGGCAGCAGCTGGCCGGCCCCATGTCTTGGTGCTCAAGAATCTTGGCCCCTCCAGCTGGGGTGCGTGTGCAGCTGGACTGTAGAGGGGGTCACTCCTGCTTTCACTGGGAGCCAAACACGGTGTGAGCTGGGGTAGGACCAGTGGATGCTGGGGCAGAGGGGGGTGCTCTGGGCATGAGATCAGGGGCTAGAGTTCCGAGGCTTCATCAGGCAGCCACTCTCCTCCTCCACAGACAAAGAGCCTTTGGGGGCCGGCAGCAGCTCCTGGGGCAGCCTGGGCTGGGGGTGTGCGTGAGTGTGTGCTCTGTGTAGGTGTGTGCCCGAGGGGCTGGTAGGCTGGGCATCGCAGATGCCAGGGGCAGCTGAATATCTGGGAAGGTGTTTTAAGTTTGGGGGCGCTCTGCACCCGGGCTAGGGAGGACACTCAGGCAAAAGCAAAAGCAAAGCCTGTCCTGTGGGAGCTGGGACTCCTTGTTCAGAAAGTTCCCTGGAGCCGAGCAGCCGGTACCCACCCCCTGGGCTGGGCAGGCGAGTGGCGAGGGGCTGCAGTGCTGGAAGGGGCCTGCCAGCCAGAGACCTGCACTGCCCTGGCTCTCTCTGTGTGTCCAAGGACACCCAGTCCCCCCTCACATGGGACGGTGGACCAGGCACCACGGTCTTGCACAGGCTGGACGTGGTCGGGAGATGGGAGGACCAGCAATGGGCGGGGGACAGCACAGGCTCCACACTCTGAGTCCCTTGAAAGCACTTGGTGTTAGATAACATTTCGAAACAGAATGCTTCCCTGACCCCTCCCCCTCCTCCTATGACATGTGTGTCACAGGTCAGCCGCTCCTCTGTTGTGGGGTTACAACGGCCCCCAGAGGCTGGCCGGCCACTTAGCGAAAGGTCCCCTTCGTAGGGGCTCCGAGGAAAGTGGACGGAGGATGCCAGTTCTGAGGCTGGCCCCGGGCTCCCATGTGTGCTTTTCTTTTTTTTTTTTTCAAATATATTTTTTTATTTATTTATCTTTAGAGGGAGGGAAGGAGAGAGGGAGAGAAATATCAATGTATGGTTGCCTCTCGTGCATTCCCTGCTGGGAACTGACCTGCAACCCAGGCATGTGCCCTGACTGGGAATCGAACTGCGATTGTCTGGTTCGCAGGCCCATGCTCAATCCACTGAGCTACACCAGCCAGGGCCCATGTGTGCTTTTCTTAACTGAGGTGTGGGAAGGTGGTGCTCACGGCTGGGCTTGAACCCTAGCTCTTCCCTCTTAGCCCCAGTTTCCTTCTCTGTGAAACGGGATGACAATAGCGCCCATCTCTTAGTAACAGCTAACATTTACACTGCATGTACCCTGACCCTGGTGCTCACCAGCCCTCACGACCACTCTGGAACCTATGCACTGCTATTCATCACCCTTTTACAGGCAGGAAACTGAGGCACAGAGGATAAGTGATTGTGCCTGATGCCACGTGGTAGTAAGTGGCAGTCCCAGGACTTGAACCCAGCACTCTGAACCCCATTCCACTGCTTTCTAGGAGGGCCGTGCATGGTCACGCTCAGGAAGGTCTCAGCGCCAGTGCCTGGTATGTGGCAAACCTCAGAAAATATTAGTCACTGCTTGTTATGGACTCGCAGACTCAGAGGAGAGGCAGGGACCCACACTCTCTCCTGGCACACCGCTAAGGCATGGGAAAGTCCACCAGGCCTGAAAGGGCTTTACATCTGGGGCAACCTGTAGCATGCCCAGGCCCTGGAAGTCCACACTGGGGGTGACAAAAGGAACGTGGTGTCCCAGCACCAGCCTGCAGTACAGCGTCCTACACCCGTGTGGGTACTCCTCGTCTGCCTGTTGGTCTCCCTGCTGGAACCACAGTAGGTGAGGAAAGTGGGCTACCTCTGTGCCACAGGAGGCCCCCAAAATGGGAGGACCAGGGCCAGGTTGTCCTGGGGCTGCACAAGGAGAGGCAAAGACCCCTGCCCCAAACCACCCCCCTACCCCATCACTAAGTCTGGCCACATGGTGGCCAAGTCTGGTGGGTCTTGCACCAGCTGACACTGGTGCATCTTAGCCCAAGACAGCAACTTCTCTCCTGCGGCCCCAGAGGTCTCAGTGGGCTCCCCAAACTCCTGGAAGCATTTTGGAAAGCTGATGTTAAATATTGGCTCCTCCAGCACAAGGCCCCTGGGGTGGCGGAGGCCCCCGCTTGGAACCAGGGCAGCTCACTGGGCTCTCTGGGCAGCCTGGCCAAGCAAAGGCCCTGACTGACTTCACAGGGCTGGCAAACAAAAACAGGATTAGTCATCAGTCAATAGAGGCACAACAGACTAAAACATGTGAAGTGCATGGCCCGGGGGGCCCTGCGTGGTGCTCAGCAAGCTCACGAGCAGGGCGGGGCTGCTCCGCGCACGATGGTGTGTTAGGTGCCCGCTGAGCTAAGGAAGGCACAGGCATCATCTTATTTCGTCCTCACCAGAACCCCAGGGGGCAGGTGCTGGTTTTAGCATCCCATTCTAGAGATGACTAGGGCTAAGAAAGGGTAAGTAACTTGCCCAAGGTCACACAGTTGAGGATTATGTAGAACTTGACCCCTGCTCAGTCTGGCTTCAAAGTCCATACCTTTCCCCACTCTTGTGCCCTGTTCAAGGTGTCTTGACTTTTTTCCTAACCTTGTCATCGGGTCTCCACCGTGGCCCCCAGCAGCCACATCTGTTTGGGTTGATGTCCTATAGAACGCTGCATGGGCCATCTGTAAACCACGTGCATACCCAACTGGGACACATCACTTGCTTGTCACAGAAGTCTGCCTCTGAGACAGAACAGGCGTTACTGCCACCCTCTTACAGATGAGCCTCGGCAGAGCCCCACAGCGTGCCTGCGCTAACGCAGCCAGAGAGAGATGGGACTGGGTTCCCGGCCAGCTGTCTGACTCCAGAAACCCACACACCTGAAGCTCTGCGCCGCTGCCCCCCACGTTGGCACCACAGAGCTCGGGCACCAGCTGTGGAGCAGAGCCTCCTTGTGCTGCCTGCACCTGCACCTGGAGACTCCGCGGCTTGCTGAGTCGGAGCACGGGTCCTCAGGGTCTACACTGGGCCACACCCGAGCGATTCCTCAGAAGCCATGAGAGGGGTCCCTGGTAGCTACATTAGAACGTAACGGAGTGCAGCCCTGCCCCCAGCTCTGGCCTCTCTCTTAATCCGAGCTCATTCCATCCCGCACAATCTTAGTGGACAGCAGGCGGATGGGGAGGGGCTCTGTTTCTTGTGCCCAAAGCCCAGTGGGAGGAGGAGGTGGAAGGTGAAGCCAGTAATCACACAGACACGCAGCAGCAGGAAGGTTATAGAGACTTTCGGCACCAAGAGGGTCCTGCAGCATGGGCGGTGCAGCCCCACTTTACAGAGGAGAAAACTGAGGCTAGGAGGTACATGCAGCACCTCTGCCCAGGTCTTCCCATGGTGGGCCAAGAGGCCGGGATGCAAACCCAGATCTGGGCTCATCCTGCCCTATCCCGCGGCCATCCTGGACACACACGGTGGAAATCTCAAGAATGAATCAATTCATTGAATAGCATTTCTTTTCTGTAAATGTATATAAAACACCCCAAATAGAAGGGTTATTCAGCCACTGGCGGCTTGGAGTTTGTGGTGATAGGTCACATCAGAACCTCATTCTGACGGCAGCTTCTATGACAAAATCCAAATTCTCTTACTTTGACTGTAAGCCATATGACTAATTTAATAACAGCTTTGTAGGGGGGACACTGTAAATATTACATTGTAATGCCGTAAAACATCATAAAATGGTAAGCACTGTAAAACATTACAATGTCCTGTTACATGTGTACATCACTGTAAGACATTCTGATCACAGAAGTATTCACATGTGAGGGTGGGGCAGGGGTGGGGGGAAGGGCACAGGCAAGCCTCTTACAATCGAGCTATTGTGTTTGGTCTATTCTCTGGCGAGACCAGCCTGTCCCGGGCCAGCAGCCCCAGAGCCCCAGCTGCCCCTGCTGCCCAGGCCCTCCAGGAAGGCAGATCCAAGATCCCCTAAGAAAAGACAAGAACTCTGTTATCTCCAAGAGATGCCTGAGGACTCGCCCGGCTCCAGGAACGCCCAGACTCCTGCTGCAGGTGCTCCCGCTCCAATCTTCCTGAAGGAAAGATGCTATCTCTTAGTTACTGCTGAACCAATAGTACGGACAGAGGGCCAGGCAGAAAAATGTGCCTGTGGAGTGAGTGAATGAGTAAGTGAGAGAATGAATAAAGTAATGAGTGAATGAATGAGAGAGTGAGTGAATGAGTGAATGAGAGAATGAGTGAATGAGTGAGAGAATGAGTGAGTGAGTGAATGAGTGAATGAGTGAGAGAATGAGTGAGAGAATGAGAATGAGTGAGAGAATGAGTGAATGAGTGAGAGAATGAGTGAATGAGTGAGTGAGTGAATGAGTGAGTGAGTGAGTGAATGAGTGAGTGAATGAGTGAGAGAATGAGAATGAGTGAGAGAATGAGTGAGTGAGAGAATGAGTGAATGAGTGAGAGAATGAGTGAATGAGTGAGTGAGTGAGTGAAGCAAGCCTCAGATCCAAGCCTGGCCGCCACACCATTCCATTCTCCGTTGTCCAGCTAAGGTCTCTTAGGGCGCCTCCTCCTTCCCAACCCCCACCCAGCTGGTTAAGTGCCACCGCAGCCCTCTGAACTGTCCTATCAGGACACTGATCACTCTGCAGTACAAATGGCTGCTCTCTGTCTCACCCACTGTCAGTGGCCCTGGAGGGCAGGGGCCTTCCTTGTTCTTGCTCTTCCTCGAGCCCCCAGTGCAGTGGCCGCCGAAGGGGAAATGCTCAGGGGGTATGTCCAATGAAGGAAATCCATGAATTCCTCTTTACTGACCCCAGTGCCATCCCAGCTGTTGGGTACTCAGAACGGGTACCATCCTGACCTTGCTTTTAAGACGCTCACAGTTGGGGGGGGGGGTAGATGAGCTGGGTCCCAGGTGCTGTGATGGAGCCACGGCAGCTCCTAGGGGCTGGAGGGGCGGGGCCCTCACTGCAGACAGACGGGTGGCCTCACAAAGACGTGGCCCTGTGAGGCCAGCGTAGGAGGAAGGCAGGCAGGACACGGGAGAAGCACTGAGGCAGAAGGAACGGCGCGTGCAGAGGCAGGGAAGTGTGACAAGACAGGCTGTGTGTGTGGCTTTTTTTTTAAGTAGGACACTGAGGAGACCAGATTTACGTTTTAGAAAGACATGGAGCTGTGCTGGCCCAAAGGCAGGGAGGCTGGCGGGACCATGCGGGTAAGAAGCCTGGCTCTGGAGTGAGCGAACCTGGCTGCAGGCCGGCTGCATGCCTTGGTGGGTCTGTGGCCCTGGGCCAGTGACTTTGTCCATTACCTGTTTCCTCAGCCGTGAACTGGGGACAAGCATAGCCCCTGCTATACAGAGCTGCGGGGATCAGCGAGGTGGGCACAAAAAGTGCTTGTCCCATTGCTCAAAGGGTAAGCCCCTGCCAACAGGCCGAGGTGGCCCTGGTGCCAGTGCTCAGCCTGGCCAGACCAGCTCCAGGCCAGGCCTGGCTTTCCCCGGAAGCCACAGGGGCAGCACCGTCCATCTAGCCCCGGGTTTCTCCTGCTCCTCGAGGTTCCCCAGTTCCAGGGCTCTAGTGCACATCAGGCCCTGCCGGAAACACAGCAGCCAACTCAGAAGCCGGGCTCTGGAATGGCTTCTGCAGACTCCCCGCCTCTGCTCTGCTGGCTGGAGCTCCTGGCACAGAGGGCTCGGCGTGCCGGCTTTGGGGGAATCTCAAAATGGCTCCCAGATAATGTGCCACAAAAAAGCAACAGCAGCATCGCTGTCCCCCTGGCGAAGGAAACCAGCTCCCCACTGCCTGACCACATCCCTGCTCACCCTGTGATCTCACAGTGTGACCACGGCCCACCTCCGCTATGGACTCAGCCCTTCCCTGGAGCTAGCAGCTCCCCACCGGCAGGACCACTAGAGCCCAGCACATCAGGCAGACTCAATCCCCCAGAGCCCCTCTTCCAGGCAAACCTGCCCGATCCTACACTGCCTGCTTCTCTGGCTCACACCTGTGTGCCTGCCCCCAGGGACAAGGCTGGCCCACAATGGCTGGGGAGGCTACATAGATGGGCAATGGAAGGCTGGATGGATGGCCACACGGTTCGTTGATGGGCTTATGAGAGCTGAGCTAGCAGGGTCTGGGAACTGGCTCCAGCTTCCCTGGGTGCCCACAAGGTCTGCTGGTGGGGAATGATTTACAGAAAGCCCAGGCTGGGAGGGATGGCCGTTGGCGGTGTGGCTGTCCCCACCCTGGCCTCCAGGCTGGTGGTGAATCACCTAGGACAATGATGCACAGTCCCTGCTCCAGGTTTTCTGAGGTGAGAGCGCCACTGCTCATCCTGGATGCCCATTTCGGGGTCCCACCACTTGGATGATCAAGAAGCTCTTTCTAACATCTAACACAACTCACCCTTGTGCTGGCCTGAGAGCCATTTCCACTTTGTCAACAGTGACTGGGAAGTAATCTGCACCCTGGCCAGACATGCTGGTTGGGGGGACACCCCTGGTAGAAGTGAGGGCATGGACCTTGCAGCCGACAGCTGAACCGCAGCCCTGATGTTTACTCCAAGTGACCTTAGGCAAGTGACCTGACCTTTCGGGACCTGGGTTTCCTCTGCTGCAAGATGCAGATAATAACTTTCTCCCAGGTAAAGAGACCATACACTTTGTTACCCAATCAGGGCGCCTTTGAAGGTGATAAGACAGCACACCTCAGCTGGGCCAGCTAGGACTCACGGCCCCTACCCACAGGGCTGTACATGCTAATGAGAGGAGTGTAGCCAGGCACAGTGCAGTCTGTGACAAACACGTGACCACTGTTCTGTCTATGCTGTGGGTCAAATGGGCCCCCTAGGACCTTATCTTCTAGAATTTTCCTTTGTCTGGATCCTTCCCACATCCTGCACTACCAATTTGTGTGGGTACCACCCCACTGGCTTGCCATCCATCTCAACCAGCTTTAGTGGGAAAAACTGCCAACTCTGGAGCTGACTGTCCCTCGTCGGCCCTGGTGTGTGCTGAGCAGCTGCCTTCGGCACCCAGACCTGTCACACCACCTCAGACTACTCCACTCCACTCCAGGGCCACCCGGGACCAGATCTCAGGGGCCGGCGGGGCACTCCCGGGCCAGCTGCCAGCTGCAGGTTCCCTCGTAGGCCTGGCACAGCCCTCCTCTCAGGCTTCGGGCAGTGCCTCGGGCCAGACTCATCCCTGGCCTCCATCTGTGATCACAGAACAATGGGGCAGGGCTAGCTGGAGAGGTTAGGGTAGGTCTGTGAACCCTTCAGACTGGGAAGAAGCACCCCCTGAGATCTGAATTTAACTCAGAGGGCTCCCCAGGTCAGCAGTCCTGGGGCCCTCAAGAGCTCTCCTGTTCTCCCATGCCTGGGCCGGGGTCAGAGAACAACCTCTCTGGGGTTGCCCGTGACTTCAGTACTTTGGTTTCTGTACACTCGGCACAGCGTATGTCGGGGTTCTGTTACAGGCTCTGCCACTTTGTGGCACTTCGCCTGATGACTGGGCAAAGTGACTCATAGTCTTTGAATCTCAATAGTTTACTCACCTGCCGTTAGCCTTAAAGGCATTTTTGTGGGAATTAGAAAATTGCTGTAACAGAAATACACAGAACTATGCAGGAGAGACCTGGGAGCTGTGCCCCCGGAGCTGCCGTGCGCACAGCCTGCGCCACCACGCTGGCAGCCCTGAGTGCACAGGGCACCCCCCAGGGGCCGTGGAAGGGCTGAGATCGTGTGCAGGGCCAGCAAAGGCAGGTCTGCAGCTGTGAGCATGGGAAACCCAGAGCTAGTAAAGCTGCCGTGACCACCACAGCCTGCACGTCGTTTTCAACACGAACAACTGTGAACCTGCTTGGCCACCCCGCATGCAAGTGCTTGGGTGGTAACTGGCTGCATTATTGTTTTTAGTATTTGAGCCTGACCTCGGGGGCGAGAGCTCAGCAGAGTCCCCCAGGCCAGCGGCGTCTGCCACAGGGCAGGACACACAGCTCTGTCTCACAGAAACAAGGGCTCCCACCCAGTGGCCCCTCACCCAGCTGCCATGTGCAGAGGCCGTCACGCGGCTCGGGCACAGCAGCCCCACTTGCGGGGAGGGAAACCCGTGCATAATGGAAACTCCTCACAATACAATGTGGAAAAGCCATTTCGAGAACCATTTTTATTTTCACATCAAAGCCAAGGAAAATAGTCGGATTTGCTTTTCTTTGTTGGTCACAGGAAGAAACTGAGGAGCGTGGCTTTGATTGGAATTGGGTTCTTCCCTAGGTCTGAAATGCTTGGAATCCTAGGGGGTTAGTTCTCTTGGGATGCAATTACTTGAACAAATATCAAGAGAGCAAAAGTATACAAATACATTACTACCCTTTAAAAACTGCCACACTAGCAGAAAACTGAGGGGGTGTGGTACTGGAATCTTCAAGCAAAATAAAGGGCTCCGAGGCTGAGGGAGCTGAGCTCCCTCATGCTCGGCTGACCAAGCCCCGGGCTGGCTCGGCGCTGACTGAGCTGCCAGATGGCCCTGGCACAGCCACTTAGCCTGTCTGGGTTTCCATGTCCCCATTCATAACGACCTCACTGGATAGCCTGAAACAAAAATGTGAGGCGCCCAGCACAGCAGCCTGTCCCTTCCCCTCCTTCTTGTAACCCAAGCAGCTCCAAGTCATTCCCACCAAACCCAGAAATGTAGTGGGGAGCCTGTCCCCACTGGGGAGCCTGTCCCAGACTCCACAGAAATGTAGTGGGGAGACCCAGAACCAGCAGCTTCTCAGGTCCCACCACTCACAACGTGCCCTTGAGCAGGAAGACACCGTTTCGAGCTTCTGCTTCCTCCCCCCGGGAACAGCACACGACTGCCAGGCTGAGTGTTGTGACAGTTCGAAGAGACGACGTGCACGCACAGGGCCATGTGCTCAAAGGCAGACTGTGCGGTTCTGCTCACTTTCTAACTGACGGTCTCAAGAAACGCTCTGTATGGATGGCACAGGCTCTGGTGGCATCTGTGCGCCTCTGACTCCCCACTCTGCCCCCAGTGCCCTGTGACATGCTAGGGACACTAAGGCAGCCAGGGCTCAGTCCGTCCAGCATGCTGCTTCAGGGCTGGGAGGTGAGGCCGCCAGAGCCCCAGGTCAGAGCCCAGCTGACAGAGCCGCCCCTCCTCCAGGCAATGGGGCAATTAACTAACTCTGGCACCATCTCTGGGGCGAGGGGACAGGTTCGGGGACATGGTAAAAGTGCCGAAAACACTGCCTGCATGTGGCCAGCCCTCCCCACTGTGGGCCCAGCTCCGTTGGTCCTGCTCTACAGCCACAGTCACGCTATTCCTCCTCCAGTTCTAGAAGCCCTTCCATGTTCTGGACCTGGTGTACGAGATGGGTTGGAACACCCCATTTCCCAGAAGAGGCGCAGCCTTCAGGATCTGAGGTCCCAGGGAGCCGTGGGAGCCCACACTGGGGAGGGACAGAATTCAATGGTAAACAGTGCGGTGCGTCCCTGCCTGGTCTTAAGGCCTGCCTGGGAAGGTTTGGAAATCAACCCTTTCCCGGAGTCCATTGCCTCCCTGGGCCTCTGGCAGTTTCTGGGCCATGGCAGAGGCCCACACTGGCATGGGCACCAGCACAGAGAGGAGTGTGTCACCAGCTGAGGCAGGTGAGCGGCCCTGGAAGGCAGGGGCAGGCCCACCCTAGCCAGGAGGGCGGCTCCTCCCCATTGTTCTGGGCCGGGTGTGGCTGCTGGCATGAGAGCAGCTGAAGTGTGTTGGAAACCAGGCAAACACTCACAAACGCAGCCTGGTTTCCACCAACGTCACTGCAGCCCTACTCGGGGCCCAGCCCAAACCGGAGGCTCCCAGGCACCTTTCTCTGCCCTGTCTGAAAGGCCCGCGTTGGCCACTGGCACTGTGCTTGGGCTCTGTCACTCCACTGAGAACGGCTCAGCGAGACTCCGGACAGCACAGGCCTTCATGCTGTCCGCTGGCTGTCACAGGTGCGGCCTGGACCCAGGCTGCCCACCGGAGAAGCTTCCAAGGGGGGCCCCAGGAGACAAAACCTTCAGGTCTTCTGCTGTGGTTATTGTAGCACAAATTCATATGTAGTCAGAGAGGAGTGATGCTAATGTTTGTTTTACTACTGAGACCAGATTCAGTATATTTTTGTGTAGTCACTAAGGGTTTGAAGGTTTAGGGGTGAAAAAGGGGTCACATGCTAAACCTGACAAGCTTGGGGGACACCTGCATGGTGGGCCCTGTAAGCTCAGAGACCAACAAGACCACACAGGATGGTGGGAACACAAAAACCCCTAACTAGAAGCGAGTGATGGTGGGTAGGCACGTCCTAGGCCTGTAGCTTCCCTGACAAAGGTCAGTCTCCACCTGGAGTGAGCCTGTCTATTGTCTTTTTGCATCTAGGACGACTCGCCTTTGAAATGTCAGAGTGACATTCTTTTGTAGACCCCCAAAGGCACATCCCTGGACAGAAAACCACAGAATCCCTGCTTGTTACCTTGTCCCCCCCCACGCACCATCTCCATGTGCCATAAAGGTTTATTAAGTGCTCTGCACCCATCAGCGTAAAACAAGTAGGTGTCTCTCTAGTTTGCCTTTTGCCCAATCCCAGATACACCCCTCCTCTCCCCCTCCCCCTGAATCTACCACCCCCACATTTCATGTAACTCTCCTTACATCTCCTCCTTTTATTCTATGGTAGAAAATACACTACAAAACTGCTGTTCTCCGGAGCGTTTTCTCAATTCACTGAGATTTTGCTTCCTAGCAATTGTTGTCAGTTGGCAACTTACAGAAATTCTCTACAAGTTTGAGTACATTGGACCTGGGCTGAGTCCTGGTTGCCAGGACTGTGTGACCTTAGGCAAGTTATTGAGCCTCTGAGTCTCAGTTTCCTCGTCTATAAAATGAATGTAATAGTATGTACCTTAGAAATATATTGGGAGACTTCAGTAAAGTCGAAAACACATGCAAATGCCTAGTGCAGGGTCAGGTACTTAGAGGACACTCAGTCGATGGATGTTATGAAAGCTATGAGTAAATATAATAAACAGCTTCCTGTGCAGCCCCCCACCCCAGCAGTCACTCCCAGCCTGCCTGCTGTGTCCCCCACCCCAGCAGTCACTCCCAGCCTGCCTGCTGTGTCCCCCACCCCAGCAGTCACTCCCGGCCTGCCTGCTCTGTCCCCCACCCCAGCAGTCACTCCCGGCCTGCCTGCTGTGTCCCCCACCCCAGCAGTCACTCCCGGCCTGCCTGCTGTGTCCCCCACCCCAGCAGTCACTCCCGGCCTGCCTTCTGTGTCCCCCACCCCAGCAGTCACTCCCGGCCTGCCTGCTCTGTCCCCCACCCCAGCACTCCCACCGTCTGCAGCTGTCGGTGGGCATGTCTTTTCCTCCAGTCCACAAATACTGGGCACTGTGAATGGAGTAGTGGCCCCTGCCCTGCCCCTGCCCTCATGGAGCTTACATTCACAGGGGCAGGGTAGGGAGACGCTGTGTCTAATGGTGATGAGAACACTGGAGGGGCAAGGCAGTGAGATCACAATCTTAAGTAAGCAGAGAGGGCCTCCCTGGGAAGGTGATATTTCAGCAAAGACCTGAGAGAAGCAAGGCAGCAGGCAATGAGGGACGTGTTGCAGACAGGACAGAGCAGGTGCAAAGGCCCTGGTAGTCACAGCTGTGCATAAGGAACGCCCAGGAGGACCTTGCAGCCAGAGCGCTGTGAGCAAGGATGAGAGGAGACAGAGATGAGGTCAGGGAGGAAGTAGGGCCAGGTCACGGGGCCCTTAGAGACCAGCGAGCTTCTTCTCTGAGACGAGCAGCCACGAGAGGCTCTTGAATTGAAGAGTGACCCAAAGCGACTTTTTAAAAAGGATCGCTCTCGCTCTGGCTGCTGGGAGAACGGACTGCAGTGGGCAAGTGCAGGAGCAGGGAGACCAGCTGGGTCCCAGCGAGAGGTGAAGGTGGGTTGCACCAGGGTGTGTGGGAAGTGAGAGAAGCAGTAGGATTCTAGGGACATTTCCAGGATACTGCTGTTATCATTTGGTGGTGAATTAGAGGTGGGTATGAAAGAAAGAAAGGATGATTTCAAGGTTGTGGGCCTGAGCAACCAGAAGAATGGGGTTGCCATTTACCGACATACAAGAGACTGGGATGAGCAGGCTGGGTTGAAGGTAGGGGACGGCCAGGAGTTCATGTCTGGTTATGTGAAGTTGGAGGTGCCTAGCAGAGAACTGAGAGAAATGTCGGAGAGGGAGTTGGAGAGTTGAGTCTGGAGTTGAAGGGTGAGGTCTAGGTTGGAGAAATAAATGTGGGAGTTACCAAGGCACGCAGGCAATCAAAGCCACCAGATGGGAGGAGATCACCATGGTAGGAAGGCGGACTGAGCTTGGGGGCCCCCAGGACAGAAAGAGGAGGGTGAACCAGTGGAGAGGACTGAGAAGGAGCAGCCGTCGAGATGGGCAGAGAGGGTGATGTTTGGGAAAGGAAGCCCCGGCAGGGAGTGCTGTTGAGAGGCAAAGCATTAATGAGGACCAAGAAGTGGACATTTGATCTGGCAAACGAGGCCACTGATGATCGCGTCTAGAGCACTTGGCGTGGGGGGAGGGAGCAGGCCTGGCAGGAGCAAGTTCAAGGGAGAGCAGGAGGAGGGGCTTTCTGAAAGACTGAGCACGGGCAACTCTATGGAGGGTTTTGCTAAAAGGGGGAGTGGAGAGATGGGACAGGAGCTGGAAAGGGAGTGTGAGGTTGAGAGAGGGTGATCTTCAAGCTGAAAGAGACAGCAGTGTGATTGAGGGGAGATGTGACCTCGGGGGAGAGAGGGGGGCGGGGTCCTGGAGCAACGTCCTTAAGTAGGTGAGAGGAGGGACCGGGCATGTCTGTCCCCTCCCTCTTGGCCTGACTAATTCCTAAGTCATTCCTCAAGGGTCAGAGCACAGGTCATTTTCTCAGGGAAGCTTTCCTGACCCCTCAATAAGGTCAGTTCCCTGTTACCCTCTTCCATTGCATACACTCCTTCCCCTCACAGCACCCGGGGACCGAGCAATGATGGGGAAGCCCCGTGAGGGCGGGGAGGAAGGCTCTCTCCTACTTGCAGAAGCAACTGCAGCAGCCGGCACACTGCCTGGCACCCCACTGATGTTCTGGGGATATCTAGGGAAGGTATGAATGGTCCAAGAATAGAGCTCAAACAACTCCAAAGACACATGTCTATTCTCTGCCCCGCCTGGTTCGATCACGTTGTGACGATCAGAACTGTGCAGTCGTGGCTCCAGCAAACATTTGAGCTGCTAAGGGCTCAGTCGTCTGTTCCTCTTTGGGCTCTGCAGCTTGACTAAGACACAGACTGAAGCCACGGGACTGGACACGTCGTTTCATTGACACTGTCCGCTAGAAAGCGAACACATTCCACACTATATCTAGCAATTCATTCAACAAATGCTGCTGAAAGCTCGCCTGGTGTGGCACCCTGGGAATACAGAATGGTAGCAGCCACAGAGCCTGCCTTCGAGGAACGGGGCGTCCAGCAGAAGGCATCGCCAAGAATTCCGATTCACGAAGACTGCGATTGGGGTCACGAAGGAAAGTCTGGGGGTATGAATGTGTAGAGTGGGGAGACATAGGCCCGAGGAGAAGGCAGACTGGATAACGCCCTGCTCTGCCCACCCCCTTCCAGCCACCGCCTCCGGCTGTGGGCACTGGGGCTGGCTCCAGGAGCAGCGCGGTGGCGGCCTCCTGCGGCAGAGGCCCCGTCTCCTCCCTTTGCCTTTCTGTCTCTGCCGGGGCCTGCCTGTCTCCTTCTGTTCCTCCAGAAGGGCTGCCTCCTAGAGCTGTGTGTTTGGAAAGATCTGCCTGGTGAGAAGGCTGAGCCCATTTATGGCACAGGCCACTGGCAGCAATAAGACCGTTACTGAGTGTCCCCTTCTGTCTACTTTCAGGTTGTTATAGGCTCTGTTTGCAAAGGAGAACCACCATTTTGCAAGGACCATGAGGCCACTGTGTGTGACATGCTGGTGGCTGGGACTGCTGGCTACCTTGGGAGCTGCTGCTGGCCAGAAGGATGGTTTGGAGGGCACTGAGGAGGGCTCGCCAAGCGAGTTCATTTACCTGAATAGATACAAGCGGGCAGGCGATTCCCCAGACAAGTGCACCTACACCTTCATTGTGCCCCAGCAACGGGTCACGGGTGCCATCTGCGTCAACTCGAAGGAGCCTGAGGTGCTGCTGGAGAACCGCGTGCACAAGCAGGAGCTGGAGCTGCTCAACAACGAGCTGCTCAAGCAGAAGCGGCAGATCGAGACGCTGCAGCAGCTGGTGGAGGTGGACGGCGGCATCGTGAGTGAGGTGAAGCTGCTGCGCAAGGAGAGCCGCAACATGAACTCGCGGGTCACGCAGCTCTACATGCAGCTCCTGCACGAGATCATCCGCAAGCGGGACAACGCCCTGGAGCTCTCCCAGCTGGAGAACCGGATCCTTAACCAGACGGCTGACATGCTGCAGCTGGCAAGCAAGTACAAGGACCTGGAGCACAAGTACCAGCACCTGGCCACGCTGGCCCACAACCAGTCGGAGATCATCGCACAGCTCGAGGAGCACTGCCAGCGGGTGCCCGCGGCCAGACCCATGCCCCAGCCGCCCCCCGCCACCCCGCCCCAGGTCTACCAGCCGTCCCCCTACAACCGCATCATCAATCAGTTCTCCACCAACGAGATCCAGAGTGACCAGAACCTGAAGGTGCTGCCGCCCCCGCTGCCCACCATGCCCACCCTCACCAACCTCCCATCCTCCACAGACAAGCCATCGGGTAAGTTCCTTCCGGGAGCCTGCTCCATCTGGGCCCCAGAGCCAGGCACGAGGCTCCCCTTGGCTGTGGCCGCCAGTTGGGGAAAAGCCACAGCAAATTGAATTTTGGCCAACGGACTTGCACAATCCCCTAGCAATCCCCTGGGTCAAGCTGCTGGAGCCGGTGGGTGCTCCAAGGCAGAACCAGGAAACGGGGTCTCAGAAGAGAGCAAGTGCTCTCTGGCTTCTGACGGGAAAGAACCCCAAGCCTGTAGTTTTCTGGGCTCCGCATTAGATGCTCTGTGTTGGCAAGTAGGCTGTCTCACCAGGGAGCTCTTGTACTGTGCTTGGCATAGAACTGGCGTTTGGTAAATGCCCACAGAAGAAACAACAGGCCAAAGGAAAAAGTGTGTTCATGTTAAGAGCATGAGAAACACATTGTAGGGGCTGATAGGAAGGATTACTTTCTGAAGCCCACACATTTCCTAGAGTCTACTGCTGTCTAGAATTTCAGTGTTGATTCCTCAGACTCTTGAATACATGTTTTGCACTAAAATATGGCCACTCTCAGAATATCATGATGGGAGAGGGATGGAGTTGCTGGTAAGTTCTGAAGCTGGACCAAGGTGCGGGTGCTGGGCACTTTCACGTACATTGCTCGACTACCTCCTGTAGCTCCTTGGGGAAGACTGAGGGTGAGGGTCCTCAGACTGGCTCTGACTTCAAATCCAGGGCTGACTCCTCTGTGCTCTAGGACTCCGGGGGTCCTTACTCTGGGGAGAGCATAAGCCTGGCTCCCAGAATCTCAGTCTCTCATTCATCCAGGGCCCTGTGAACCTTCCAAGTGACTGTCATATGAGAACTGGATCCATCTTTGCAAGAACCAACCATGTATCTTCTCAAAGTCAGTGATTTTGGTACCACTTCCCTGTGTAAGCAGGAAGCTATTTTTACTCAAACTATCCTATTTTATACTTATTTCACACTTCTGGAAATGTGACTATGACTGGGAAGAGCAGCTTCTTGCTAATTCCAGAGAGGAGCTGCACCTGAGTCCAGGAGGGTCACCTATGCAAAAGGCAAGGGCGACACTGTTTGCAGGTCTACAGGGGCACAGGGCAGAGTGTCCGCCCACAGCGCCTCGCAGAAGAGCGCCCTGACCAGGTTTGTGGGTTGAGAGCATATGCTTTGGAGCAGACTGACCTGGGTTCAGACTCTGGCCCCCGCACTGAGTAGCTCTGGGACAAAAGACAAGTCACTTCACCCCATAGAGCCTCAGTTTCTTCATCTGTCCATGGGGGCAGATTAAAATAGTGCCTACTTGAGGATTAAATGCAATACCGCCAAAAAAAAAATGTGTCTGGCACAGTCTTGGCCCACAGTAAGTTTCAGCACATGGCAGCTACAAGTCTCCTTTGGTCTTGGTCTCTTCATCTCAAAACAAGGAGACTGAATAAACTATCCCTTTTTAGCTATGGCATTCTACAGCCGACCCACAGTCTACAGCCGACCCACAGTGTATAGCTGACCCACAGGCTACAGATCCATGTTCAGCTGCACACATGTCTATTTAAGTCTGAAGCTCCAAAAGACAGGAGAGTGTGCTGCTAAATCTTTGTAGATACCCAGAGAGTAGAACATGCCCTCTGTGTACCAAATAATCCTGCTGGGAGTCGGGTTGACCTCATTAGACAACAAATAGATCTCTTCTCATCTAAGCATCTCTGGTTTCTGACTCAACAACTTTAGGACATTATTGAGCTTCAACTGAGCTGACAGATATATAGTGTAGGAATAAAGACCCAGGTTTGCCTCCACCCTCGTTAGCTGTTTGCTCATGAGAAAGTTACTTAACTCTGAACCTCCATTTTCTCCTCTGTAAAATGGGAACAAGAGTCCTAATATTGCACTCAGGCTTGCTGTGGAAACTCAGTGTAGGCAGGCACATCATATTACATCCATAGGACGTAAGTTGTGTGTTGGGGCACAGCCAACAAGGGCAGAGCCCCTTCTCTGTGCTGTCACGGAGCTAGACTAGGGGAGCAGGTGAGACTATGGTATCCGACCTCCAGGAACCCAGCCTGGGGGAGGCGGCAGATGCAGGAGTGCACCGGGACCACCCATCACCCACCAGTCCTCTCCCGTAAAATCGGCGCTTCGCGTCTGACACCGGCTTCCTCTGCGAGGGGGCACCTGTTGAGGCCACAGTCTCCAGAACGTTGTGAGAATTTATGAAGCCAACATAACAATACCTGAAATCGGAAACAGTGAAAACCACGGGCTGGGTGGTCTCTGCAGTGATACCACAGTGCACTGCGTGTCCCTTAGCGGGGCATACAAGTGCTACGGGACAGGTGGCATGGCCGAGCCTGCCTGGGGTGGAAGGGGAATGTTGGACAGAGGCGGGGACTTCAATGTCACACCTTTAACGATGTATGTAAGAGTTTGTCAGGTGGACTTGGGGACTGGGAGACTGCAGTACCAGAGGGCCCCCGACGCAGGTGAGTCTGCAAAGACTTGGGGGTGTGGCCCTGCCACTTCCCCTGCGCAGTCCAGCGCGGGCCTGTGCGAGGCTCCTGCACTCACCCAACCCCTTTCTCGCCCATGTAGGACAGCACACCTGCTTGGGAGGGAAAGGCAGTGGTTTTATTATGGTGATAACTTAAAATGTGCTATAATTTACCTTAAAAAAAAGCAAGGCCTTCCCACTCGTTGGTACCGAGGGTTAGTAACAGATTCCTTATGACCCATCTGCCAACTGAGCCCCCACATCAGGGATGGTGGTTGAGATGGATGAGCACCCGGAAGTTGAAGGGGCAGACAGAGCCCTGAAGGGCATGCCTGGGGGCCCTTCCCTCTCCTGGAGTTGGGACTGACTGAGAGGAAAACATAGATGGTCTCAGCCTATGAGCAAGGACCTCTTATCAGGCCTGTTCTGAGAGTTTGGGGGCAGGTTCTGGTCCTGGAAAACAAAACCTCCTCTATGCTCTTGCCCAACAGATTCTTTGTTCCTGAAGACATCACTCAGCCAGAAACACCTTTGCAATTAAACACTTCTGCACTCGGGCTTTGGCAGCTTCTACATCTTTCCTTCTGCGGTCTCGGAGCCAGCGCGCTCTCCTCATTGTCCAGGCTGCTCAGCCCCCAGCACGCCCTCCCCCAGGGGACTGAGGGAGCCCTGGCTGCTTCTCTGAAGCTGCACTTACCAGCTCTCTCCCAGCCTGACAGTCAGGGGCTGGCCCCAGGCCAGGTCCAGGCCTCAGAGCCTGAGTGAGGGAGACCCAGGCAGCTTCCAGCTTCCCAGGCATCTCATTGAAGTTTTATCCCATCCCTCTCAGGGTTGGCCAGACCCGGGGGCATTTTGGCTAGGATGATGCTTGTAATAAGGCCTGGGGCCAAATGGCCCTGCCGGTGGCCCTCTCTCCTTGGGTCCTGCTGCTGCTGCCCTTCCTTCCTCTGTCCCCTTCACTCTTCCCACACACGCACCTCCCCTGTCCTCAGATAAGGAGGACAGCTGCAGGGCTCACTCTTTCAGAGGCCAAGGAAAGGACAGGATGGAGCCTCAGCTCCGGCCTTCTCTCAAGATGGTTCTGGGAGGCCCAGGACACCGTTCCTCACCAGGCACATGCCAGCCCTCCTGCCACGCAGCCATGCTGGGCACTGATGAGAAAAGGAGGAGCAGCACTAACTCTAACTGCCACAGTGAGGCCTCGTCTGAAACGGATCTTTTAAAAACCAAGAGGAATAGCCACTTCTAGCCGTTTTCACCCTTGAAAAGGAGAACATAGCCGGCTCAGTTTGTTTCTCAGCGGAATCCGAAGGGGCCACAGAATCATGAGCTATTAGAGCTCGGTGAGGGCCTCTCTGCCGCCCTGGCACAGCCTGCCCGCCCCGGAGCCCGTCAGTGCAGAGCCAAGATCAGACCGAGACTTCTAACATCCAAAATGTTGAGGTTCAGAGGTTGAGTAACGTAGCCAAGATTATACAGCCAGCCAAGGCTCAAACCCAAGTCTGTCTTAAGCACTCTGGATACTGCACATTTCCATGGAAAGGCTGGAGGGGAACTGGTGTAAAAATCACTCTATAAATGCTGGACTCGGCCCCGGTGCCAGCTGCCTGGGACCTGACCCTCTATCAATGTTCCATGCACCAGGCTCCAGGCAGCTTCTTGTAAAAGAGCTCTGGGAACAGAGCCGGTGGATTTGCTACTTGAACTTTCATGCTTCTAGTAACACGGGACGTTGTCACTGCAGACCCACTGATAACAGCGCTGTCTCCTTGCTTAGAACCAATTGAACCCACCCTCTGCGGCCAGCTCACTGGTCACACAAAGGGGCTGCTGTGGCGAATTTGTGTAGTAGACTGTGTTATAACCCTGGGATGAACCCTGCCCCCTGAAAAAAATGAAAGAGCAAGCAGAATTAAGTTAGTGTAATCAGCCACTTGAGTTCTCCTACAGAAAACATAATATGTACCTGACTTCTAGTAAATGTTAAATGTACCCAACTGAGGCTGTAGATAAATCTGGGTTTTAATTGTATTAACTCTGGGCAAATTCTCTAGGTTTACTTCTTAGCATTTCAACACATAGCTAAGCCTAAAGTCCTCATTTTTTTAAACAGATTTTATTTATTTATTTTTAGACAGAGGGGAAGGTTAGGTAGGGGAAAGAGAGGGAGAGAAACATCATTGTTTGGCTGCCTCTCCAGCACCCCCTACTGGAGACATGGCCCACAACCCAGGCATGTGGCCTCACTGGGAATCAACCAGCAACCCCCCCTTGGTTCACAGGCTGCCGCTCAATCCACTGAGCCACATCAGCTCAGGGTGAAGTCCTCATTTGTTCAGATAAGTTAACTCTAATTATATAAAAATTAGTAGCTCTGATCTGCTCCTGGGGCCACATTAGGTGGCAGCCATGTTGCCTCCCTGATAACACAGGAACAGCTCCTCCCTCACAACAGATGGTCCCTGGCCAGGGAGGCACAGACAACTTGAACAAGTGCTTTCCTACATGGATTTTTCCTTCTGCTTTGCTTCCCCTGAGAGGTGGGAAATATGTACATTAGGTTGTGGTACTCTGGTGCAGCAGCATGTTTTAAGATAGAGAACAAGATGTATCATACCGTGGCTTCCATTCCTTCTGGAGGTCAAGCAATCGTCAATCCAGGTGAAAAGCTATTGGTCAGATGGGCGGAGCAGCTCCAGCCGACTGGGCTTCTACATGTATACGGCTGTGGGGGCGCTGGGGAAGCTTCTGGAAACTGTGACGATGGTGAGGGGGCAACTAGCCACTGCTGAAGGGCCTTTCAGGCCACAGAGGCTGGGGGGGAACCCAACCCAGCTCTCTCGCCTCCAGAGCTTATGCTGTTCACTGCGCTGTGCTGTCTCGTTTCTACAATGTTATTGTTTAACAAAATCAGATTCCCAAATTCATTTCGAACTACGTAATGCAGTGGTATTTCAGAGAGCATTCTTTGCTAGCTTCTTCATAAACAAAAGCCACTCCAGTTTGAGCTGGGTCATTTTCCTTCCAACTTTGCTTTCTCTCTTCTCCTCATGGGGTACCTCTCAAGGACCGGGTCACAGAGAAACAACAGTGGCAAGCTCTTCCTCTGTGACGCAGGCATTTTCTAAGGAAGACATTTGGCTCGACATGCTCAGGGAGGGAGATATTTACAGCACCGGGAGATAAACTATCAACTTGTCACTGTGAAAAGTGGTGACCTGGCATCCCACGGCCAGGAAATCCCAACAGCTTGGCACTTGGCAAACTGAGTATTATCTAGAAAACCGTGTAGCTCAGGCATCTGCGGTCAGCTCACTAGTCCCACGAAGGGAACTGCTGTGGCAAATTAGTGTAGCACCCCGCACTGTACACCCAACAGGCTTCCCTGGGGAAAATGATAAAGAAGGCAGAACTGCGTTGGCATTGACTATGGTGTCCAGACACAGTCGGGCAGGCTTGCTGAGCGCAGTGGGAGGTGCGCTGCTGCAGAGCAACGCTGTGCACTTCCCGGCCGTCTCTACTGAGACCAAGGAAGGGTGCAAGCAGCGGACTGCTGACAGGGACGCTACAGACAGTCCCTCCTACCTCCCTTCGGCAGAGCCTGGGTCCCTGTGAGGACTTGGGAGGCGGAGCCTGTGACACGAGCCTGAGGGTCCAGGCCCTGGCTCTTGGGATGAGTCAGTGCAGCCCCCGGACCAGTACCTCTTGGCTCTGGTTTTACAGCATTCTCTTTTTTTAATGACTAAATTATTCTCCCCTAGTAGATTTTTGGGATAAATGAATGTAAGTTAAAATTGCTGTATATACAGAGTAATTTCACTAAAAATGTTTAGTTTAAGTGACAAATATAATCATTTTCTTTATTAAATCTCTAAATGTTGACGTTAAGCGGCTAGAGGCATGTCTGAAAGAAAATTCGTAACGCGTGACGACGGAGGGGCGTGGGAAGGTTCTAGACCTGGCACTCATCATCCTTATTCTCCTCCAGTAGAGATAAATCCATGAGCCATTATGGGGACCCCGAGGAGGGCAAGTGGGTCCTCTGGGGTTGGGGGTACTTCCTGGAGGAGGCGATGAGGAGGCCGAGTAGGGCTGAGGGCCTTGTAGATAAATTCTCAGAACTACTGCCAGCAATCACCAAGAAATCACGAAGACCAGCTTAGTGCTGGGCAAGTGTCCTGTTTTCAGAAAGAGAAAAAGGACAAAATACTAGAAATAGATACCAGTTGATTGTGGTCACCCCCAGAAAAATCGCAGAAAAGATTATAAAAAGGGGCTTGGGAGCATGTGGAAAACTAAAAGGCGATCGATGGAAGCCAACAGGGGTTTTTCTAAGAACCAGCCCATAAGCTGACTCCCTTTCCTGGAAAAGGCGAGGGGCTGGAGGAGCACAGGGCGCCACCAGTCCAGCACCGTGAGCGGTGATCGTAGGCCTGACCACCCATCTCTGGGCTGAGAGAGCCCCGGTCACCCTCACCCCTGCGCTGGGCAGCCTCCGCATCCCGTGACCTCTCCCACCCAAGCAGCCTTGGGGCGCCACTGCCCCCTGCCCCAGGGGAGCCTCAGGGCTCCACCCCTCCGGTCCTGGGGAGCCACAGAGAGTTGCTCACCTCTGCACACGGTGAGCCCACCACTGCCCCTCCTAGTCTAACCTCTTCTTTTTAAAGTGTGAAGTCCTTGTTTCTCCTCCTGCCCAGGGCATCGATGGAAACCAAGGAGGGAGCACAGTGTTTTCCTAGGTGTTCTCCGGGAAGCGATGCCTAAAGGTCTGTTTGTCCTGCGGTCAAACAGGCAGGAGCAGGGTCTCTGTGCGCTCTGCATGGGCCCCAGGGGACCTGACTTGGGAGGCCTCAGAGTGTATGTAGCAAAGGCTTTGAAATATACCCGCCTCACACATCTGCTATAATTTTTACTGTAAGAATTCTCAAAGGATTATAATAATTTTGCTTTTGAAATGATTGGGCCAAGAGTAAGACAATGAATTTATGGATGGCTCTGATTTCTGAGGCATGTCCAGGAATTCTCAGGAAGTGAGAAAAACCTGCCTGTAAATTGTTTTTTCAAAAGTAATAACATTTTAATGAAGACTCAATTTAACAACGAACAAATCTGATGAGATGTTACATTTTGCGGGCACTTTACTATATGCTTATAAATTTTTATTTTGTAGTCTTCTTTTCATATTTTAGAGCTCACAAATTTCCTTAGGCCTCAAACACTTTCATGAACCCCTGGGAAGCCCGCTGCCAGAGGGCATGCTGACCGGCCTGAGCGGGGGCACCAGCACGTGGGCCCCTCCCCCAGCAGAGCCAGACACCAGGCCCCCATGTAAACTCTGCACCTGTGACCCCTTTGGGAAGGCACCGGGGGTCCCGGCGTTTAGGTTCCTGTTTTGTACTCTGGCTCACTGAAACGTGGCGACTGACAGAGAACATCTATGCTCATAACCAAAATATTACTTTCCCAAGCCTTCCAGATAAATGAGACATGAGCAGTGCCTGTAACTGGCCCTGCCCGTCCCCTGCCTCCAATGGCTGGTGCCGCTCTCCTGCCTGAGCCTGGTGCCCAGCACTCCCATCGTGGGCCCAGCTGGAACCCACATCTTAGCACTGCACATGCCCCGGCTCTCAGATAGGGTGATTTGGCTAAAAATTCTAGATCCAGTTTCAAGAACCAGTCATGTCTCCTATTAGAGAAACATTTCAGGGAGCAGTGAAAAGACTTTTTTGGAGCGAGACCATCAGTGGGGATAATTGAAAACAGCGTACGGTTCTTATACAAAAGCAGGGTGTCCGGGCAATGTCATAGCAGCCTCTCCCTGTTGCCCACGCAGGAACTAAAACGTCCCGAAAACGTTTCCCATGGGCCACAGGGACATCTGCAGGGCCTCAGGTGGTCAAGTCCAAAGACTTGGGTGTCGGGCCACAGAGGCCGTCAAGCTGCGGGACAGCATGTGGTCTAGGAAGGGCTCTGCTCCCCATCCACCCCAGGCACAGCCAGGGAAAGGGCATCATGGCCGCCCACACAGGCCCCGCTGTCTGCCCACGTCTCAGCTGCTGGCCTCAGGGGGAACTTCCCGTCAACCTGGTCAGATGGTCATGAGGCCACATTTCTGTAGCAGGAGGGGCGCCTGCACCGAACGGGATGCAGTCGGTGAGCTCATTGCCCCACCGGGGCCCTGGGGGGCGGGTGGTGAGTCAGGCTAACGCAGGTCTGCTCCAGACCCAGGGAGGAAAGTGGGGTCACACATGGGTCTGGCCTGGCTGCAGGCTCTGGCTCTACCAGAAAGGCCCCTCATCAGGGACAGTGTGCCCTGGGTCCGCCATCAGTCGGGGCTTTCTGGCCTCCCCAGAGGCCACGTTCCTTGTGTGCCTGACCCCTCTTCCATCGAGAAGCCCAGCCGGGAGGAAGGGAGGAGACTCTGGTGCCCAAACCTGATCACCCTCGTATTCCCCAGGCTTCACACTGGGATTTGGGGGTCCAAGACCTGTCTGCTTTGTGGCTCCACTGCCATCCTTCTCCTCCCTGAGGCCTCCTGACCCCAAGCCCTGTGTGCGTTCCACACCCCATGTCACATCTCTAAGGGGCCACGCAGGCCCGGCGCAGCCATGGTGGCTGCGAGTCCCTTCACGTGGAACATGCTGGCCGCCCTTCCACCGAGAGCGTAAATACGGCCTTTATGGAGAGGAGGTCGGGGCACTCACTCTGCTCGGAGCCCTGGTGCTGCCGAGTTAGTGTTGGCCTGGCGCTGCGGCACAGCTGCCCTTTCAGAAGGGGAGCCAAGGGAAACACCGCCGGGCACTCGGCGCTGTTGTAAAGGGAGAGCTCTGCCCATGCACGCTGAAATGCTGCTCCATTGACAAAAAAGATTTCCACTCCTCATTTCAATGTATCTTTGTGGCCCTCTCCACTGCAGTCCTGGCTTTTGAAATGTGCCTCTGTGGAAAACATCTCTCAGTAAATAATCTTACATTTAGTCTTGGAAAGTCCAAAGCAGATACAGTGGCTTGTTTGTGTGGGGTGGGGGGTAGGGGAGGTGGGGAGTGGACCACTTCAAAACTATCAGCTTTCACCTACCGAAGGGAAGGAAGAGAGCGCCTCCCTGGCACCTGCCCTGGCTGGCCTCGTGCTGCTGGGAGCTCTTGCGTTAGCCAGACCCTCAGAAGAGGTGGGGTCCTTCCCCCCCACCCCGCCCACAGAACAAAAAAACGAGGCTCCAGGGCCTGTCCAAAGTCCCACTGTGGGGAGATGAGGCCACTGAGATTTAAGCCAAGGGCTCCTGCCTCCGAGGTCGTCCCGGCCCCAGCCCCACACTTCCGCCACGGTGTCCTCAGTTAGCCCTGGGCCCCCGCCTCACCCTCCGCAGCAACACCGTGTAAGGGCCGCAGGCACAGGTTTCTCAGCGAAGCCGGCAGATCTGACCAGCCGTCTCCACGGAGCCACGGGGCCGCCCTACTGCTGCCGTTTTCTGCCACCTGATCACTCGCCAATTATCTGTGCTTAATACTTTCCTGACTGATTTTCACCCACCATTGAATGTTCTGCCCAAAGGAGAAGGGACCCCGTCTGAACGCAGGAGCTCTGCTAGAGCCCTGTGCGCGTCTCTGAGGGCAATCCGTCTGGAAATGGGGTCACTGACAGCAGCTAATGGGTCCCTGCTACCACGAGAGAGGCAGGGCGCAGGGACATGTGGGGGGCTTTGGTACCACCATTTCGTACCTGCTGTGTGGTGTCAGAAAGCAAGTCATGCCGAAAAGCCCGACAGAGGGTGTAGAGCTTTTCCCAAATTCTTAAAGGGATCAATGACCCCAAAACATTGAAAACACCAGCTCTCTGTAGAATTGCCCTAGGAAAAGCTAAAGTCATTGACAAAAGTAGCCCAGGCCAGCAGGTGCCCCCTCCCAGGGACCGCCAAAGCCTCGCTGCTCACTCCTCGTAGCACCTTTCTTAAAGCTGCCTTCCCACCGAGAACCGCACAGGAGCTCTGCGGTGAGGGGCCTGGCTGCTGGTTCCAGCGGGGGTTATTCCCCAGGCTGCTGCTGGGCCTTCTGGCACCAGCTCTTGTATCCAGCAGTCCCTCCTGTGCTTTTGCCACAGTCAAGGCTGGAGGCCACCCACGCCCACTGCACACTCTGCTCCAGCTGCTGGGGACAGACTCCCATTCTCTGCCCCAGGCCCCGGGCCCTGGGACCGTGGGCTAAACACAACCAAACCCTTTATCTCCTTTGTGAATGCTCTTGCTGGGGCCTGGCCTCCCCTTCCCAGGATGGAAGAGGCACAAAGCCAAGGGGGAAGCAGCCCCCGGGCCACGTCTGCTGCCAGGTGGTGCGTGGGGTACTGCCCACCCTTTGGAGGGGAGAGCGTGCTGGTGAACAGGCAAATGGGTGACAAGCCCCAGTCCTGGAGGTTGAAGGGAGGCGCGCCCTGGGTTAACTGTCAGCGGTAAGCACCCATGCCAACCTTTCTTCTCAGCGCTGTCCTAGGCACTGTGCACAGAGGGGCGGGTCAGGCCAGCCCCAACCTACCTGTCAGGTTCCAGGGAGGCCACTCAAGCACAGCTGCAAGGACTTAGGAAAAGTCCACCTGAGGTGTGCAACAAAGCCCCCAGACCCACACCTTCCCTGGTTTGCCATCACACGAGGACTAATCGAGCCCAACCACCAACCAGGAAGGAATTTGAGAAGCTTGATCTGCACAGGTGAAGCTGAGCATGCCTTGAGCAGGAGCTACTCCTGCCCACACCCCCACTCCTCCCACACGCACAGGGTGGGAAGGACAAGATCCCCCAGGAACGGAGGCGGGCGAGGTCAGCTCCTCCCTGGCTGGACACGAGAGCAGCCCCACACTGCCCTGGGCTCCGGCGGCCAGCACAGTACCTGCCAGGCCTGGGACTCAATAAATACTTGTTGAGTAAAAACGCACATTAATAGAAAGAATGAGATGGAATTTTCCGAGCACTTTTGATCTTAAGCATCTCGGTTTGGGGAATATTTTGAAGAGAAGCCTAAGCAAAGTGTCGCGATTTTATTTATTTTAAAATATAAAGTTAATAAAGTAAATATGCAGTTCAATGGCTAGGTCCTGAAAACCTTTCCAGTGTTCTTCAGATGAATAAGGAAGAAGAACCAGGCATATTTGGGGCACTGTGTGGGCCCCTATGACGTCACATGAGTCCATTTACTAAAAACTGCAGCAGTTGTCCCCTGAGCACCATCAGTGCGAAGGCAGGTGGGGAGCCAGAGTGAGTGCCGCCGGCTGGCCTCAGCCCACGGGGCTCGGGAAGAGCCGTGAGCACGTCTCCCTGGAGGGACGAGGCCGCCGGAGCCCGAGCAGGGCTGATGATGCCGCTGCATTTCGGTGGGCACACATCTCTTTGCCAATATAACCAACTTTAAAAGAAAAGTCACTCCAGGAGCTCCACTCAGATGATCTCAGTAATCCTTACCACCTTAAAGAGGTAAAGATGCTCTCCATTCTAGAAACTGGGGAAACCGAGGGCTCGGAGAGGTAGGGAAGCTTGCCCAAACCACACTGTGAGGGAGTAGGGGGTGGGGGAAGTAGGCCTGGAGTCCAGGCATCCTGACCCCTAGCCCTGAACTCCTGTCTTTATATCACATTGCCCTTATTCTTGGGGGATACATTCCAAGATCCCCAGCAGGTGCCTGCAACCACAGAGAGTACCAAACCATTTATGAGGTCTGTCCAGTAGAAGTCCAGTGGACAGAAAAAGTCCAGCCATTGTTAACATAACGAGAATGGTTTGTACAACATTGATAGAGCCTGGCAACCAAGGAGAGTGGACTGGAATGCACATGCGTGAACAGTGACGACTTCACTGTACTAGTCAGTGGGGGCAGTAGACACCATTGAGTGAGCATGTGTACTGTGTGGCCGTCACATTCAAAATGACTGAGCAAGTAGAGCAACAAATCCACATCAGATTCTGTGTCAAACTTGAACATCCCTCTGAGGACACTATTTGGATGATTTAGAAGGCCACGGCAATGGGCAACTGGTGGTTGGCAGCTTCACCATGACAATGTACCCGCTCATGCATTGTGTCTCATGTAGAGTTTTTTGGTGAAACATCAAATCACCCAGGTGACTCGGCCCCCCCTACAGCCCATGTTTGGTGCCCTGGGACTTCTGGCTTTTCCCAAAACTAGAATCATCTTTGAAAGGGAAGAGATTTCAGACCTTTGATGAGATTCAAGAAAATACGATGGGGCAGCTGATGGCAATTGGGAGAACTGTGTGAGGTCCCAAGGTGCCCACTTTGAAGGGGACTGAGGTGTCATTGTCCTATGTAAAATGGTCCTTGTATTTTCTATCTTCTTCAATAAATGTCTCTGTTTTTCGTATCACGTGGCTGGATACCTTCTGAACAGACCGTATATATGATGTTTTTCTCATACGTACATACATACCAATGACAAAGTTTAATTTATTAATTCAACACAGTAAGAGATAACAGTCATGAAAAATAAAACAATCCAAACAACATACTGTAAGTTGAATGAATGCACCGTCTCTCTTTCTCAGCAAAGTAGCACAAATTTCTTTTTCCTTTTTTACAGTTTCACAGAGAATATTCGTTCTTGTCATGGATCTTAGCAACCTCAGCAGACATTTTTCCCTTTCCTTAATGAGTTGGTAACTTTCACCTTTTCACTGCAGGGAAGCACTGGGAGGCTTCTCCTCGGCACATCCGAATTGCTAGCACACTGCTTGTGCACTTCGGGGCCGTGTTGAGCAGGGTAACCGCAAGCGCTGTGACACTGTGACTGCTGACCTGACCACTGAGATAGCTTCTCCGTTACTGACGGGCAGGGGGGGTGCATGGTGTGGGTCTGCCGGGCAGGGGGTGATCCACGTGCCAGGCAGGAGAGCGTGGAAAGGTGTGAGCTTTCAACACGCTGCTCAAAATGGCATGCAAGTTAAAGTGTATGAATTATTTCTAGAATTTTCCATTTAATATTTTCAGACCATGGTTGACTGTGGGCACTGAAACTGCAGAAAGTGAAACCATGGAGTGGATAAAGGAGATGTATGCCCCAAGGCATGTGTATGTATGTGTGTGTGTGTGTGTGTGTGTGTGTGTGTGTGAATGTGACTCAGGGCTCTAGTGATAGGCAACAGGGAAGGCTGTAACACACACCGTCTATGTTCCAGGCCCATGGAGAGACTGCCTGCAGGCCTTGGAGGACGGCCATGATACCAGCTCTATCTACCTGGTGAAGCCAGAGAACACCAACCGGCTCATGCAAGTGTGGTGTGACCAGCGACACGACCCCGGGGGCTGGACTGTCATCCAGAGGCGCCTCGACGGCTCTGTCAACTTCTTTAGGAACTGGGAGACATACAAGGTGAGGACCACAGGCCTCTCTGTGCTGCCCACGAAAAGACTGGCCCTCCCGGAGAGCCTGACTGACCAGGGAAAGGGCCACTCAGAGGGAAGGTGCGTGCAGACCTGCCAGGGCCTGTGCCACCCCAAACCGCACACTTCTGCAGCAAGGACACTGACAGGGTCAATTCTGCCAGCCCACCAGCTCCTTCCCCGCCTGCCACTCACAATAAGACAAGAGTCTGCAGTCCAGGCCACCAAGCCCGGCAGACAGGGAGGGGATTGAGGAATGCTGGTGCACGGTGGCCCCTCACTTGAGCCTGGGTGTGGGGCGCGGCTTCCACCCAGTTGGGGTGTCCTTGGGGAAAGACATTTTCACACACAACCCAGAAGGGCCAAGTCCAGAGGTTCCCAAGGGTCTGTCACAGGGGCCTATGGGTCCTAATTCCAGAGCTCGTTCTCTGGGATCCCATTCCCAGGGATTGAATACTCATCCTCCTAGTAGGAGAGGCTGCTAGCACTCAGCTGTACCTCTGCCTCCCCCCTCCAAACAATGCGATGGTACTACAGACAGAGCAGCAAGGCTTACTGGGTGCCTGCCAGGTACCATCCAGCCTTAGATGCTACCTGTTTCTGGGCCGCTCTGTCCAGGGCTGTGTCAGATGGCTAGGCTCTGCTGGCGAGGGCCCTGCACACTCCTACTAACGCTCTCCGGCATCTTCCCCAGCAAGGGTTTGGGAACATTGACGGCGAGTACTGGCTGGGCCTGGAGAACATTTACTGGCTGACGAACCAAGGCAACTACAAACTGCTGGTGACCATGGAGGACTGGTCTGGCCGCAAGGTCTTTGCAGAATATGCCAGCTTCCGCCTGGAGCCTGAGAGCGAGTATTACAAGCTGCGGCTGGGGCGCTACCATGGCAATGCTGGTGACTCCTTTACTTGGCACAATGGCAAGCAGTTCACCACCCTGGACAGGGACCATGACGTCTACACAGGTAGGACCAATGGGGTCAGATCCAGGTGGAAACTAGAAAAGAAAGGTCAGCCAAAGCCAGAGCCCCAGACTCTAGGGCTTAGGAACTGGAGGAGCCCAGGGCCCAGCTGTGTGACCTTCTCCCTGCCCCCAAAGGTCCTCTCCTCTGCCCACTGCCCACAGATCCCCTTTGCAAAGCGGGGTCAGAGTGACGTTTACAGAAAGGGAAAGGGAAAGGGAAAGCGGCGGACCAGTTATACCTCTGATGGCCAATCTGGGTGCACTCACATCACCTCTCTGCCTGAGGCACCACGTGTCTGGGCTACACACTCCCATGGATGGACACTGGGCCACACGCCCTGGGATACAATGCTGGCCCCACTCCCTACCAGTCACGTGCCCTTGGGCATCCTGTGTAGTCTGTCTGGGCCTCAGCCTCCATGTGTGGCAACGAGGAGCAGGGAGAAGATTGTGTTAGAAGCTGCCGCCAGGCCGGCCTAGAAGTATGGTCAGTGGACAGTGAGGGGCTGAGCTCCTGGTCCCTGAAGGCACGTGGTGCAAGCTGAGTAAAGGCCTCTGTGGCAGCCAGGAGGCCGGCTCTTTGACCAGGGCTCTCCCTGTTCTCCAAACCCAACATTGCCACTTACTCCTTGTGGCCTTGAGTCATGGCTCAGAGGAACCCGAGAAACAGGCTGGGGAAACGTGGGCTGTGGGCTCTGCGGTGCCTGGGGCTGAGTCCCCCTCAGCTTTCTGCCCCAGCCGGCCCACTCCCTCCTCACCTCATCCCGAGGCCTCGGCCAGAGCAGGGCCCCCAGTCCCATCAGGCCCCCAGCCTACAAGCTTGACTGGGGCAGCCCTTTCACTGCGAGGCCGCCTGCTTCCTAGGCCTGGTCGGGAAACTGGGAACCCCCAGCAGCCCAAGCAGTGTGGCCCCTCCACCACCGCCCTCCCGTGGGGGCTGCGCCGCTTGCACCTTGCCCATGCTATTACTGCTGTGCCAAGCAGCTTGTCCTTGGCAGAAAAAACCCAGGCTGATAGGATCGTGCCAAAAGTTTCATAAAAATATCTTTTATGAAATTAAAAAAATATTTGGCTGGAATGTTGGCTGGGGAGGAAGGAGAATTTTCTCTTAAACACTTCCTTTGTCATTCTATAAAGACTCCTGATCCAACAGTTTCAACTCTTAAAAAAAATTCCTAGGAAAAACCCTTTTGCCTTCTGCCCCGCCCACCGCAGGTCATTGCCATTTTCTGGTCAAACCCGCACTGTGCCATCCTCCCTAGCGCTTCCTCGGCACCAGGCCCTGAGCTAAGTGCGTAATACATGCCTTTGTTCAGTTCCCACAGCAGTCCTGTGCAGGAGGCATTACGCATATTATTACGCAATTTACCCTCATTTTACAACGAGAATTTGATGGCTCGGTGAGGTTAAGTCAGTTGCCCAAGATCACACAGCTCATTCGTCAGAAGGCCAAGCCTCAACAGACAGGTCTGCGCAGGTCTGCAGCGCAGTCCACCTCTCAAGTGTTCTTGCTCCAAAGGCCCTCCTCCCAGAGAGGGTCCTGCTGAAGTCCCCAAGCAAGCAGTGGATATGGGTAAAGCCACCTCCTCCCTAAGGCCTTCTCGTCCCCTCTCTCCCACAGGAAACTGTGCCCACTACCAGAAGGGAGGCTGGTGGTATAACGCCTGTGCCCACTCCAACCTCAACGGGGTCTGGTACCGTGGAGGCCACTACCGGAGCCGCTACCAGGACGGCGTCTACTGGGCTGAGTTCCGAGGGGGCTCCTACTCACTCAAGAAAGTGGTGATGATGATCAGGCCCAATCCCAACACCTTCCACTAAGCCAGCTCCCCTCCTGACCTCTGGTGGCCTTCGCCAGGAGCCTGCCCTCGCCACGCTGGCCCCAGAGCAAAAAGCTACTCCTTGCCACTCCACCAGGGGCTGGGGGGCGGGGGGCTGAGAGGACCAGGAGGCCAGGATGCTGGATTCCGTTTTCCCAAGTCACTGCGGCAGATAATGGAACTGGATGGGACAGTGTTCTCTGTCCCCATAGTGGTCCTCACACAAGACAGCCCCTCGGGTTTCCAGACAGGACTGCAGACCAGTCCTTCTTTAAGTTAATTAAGTCCCTACGATAAAAACACAACTCCAAAATACCTTCATAATATACACATGTATGAGCCGACCTTGCCCACTTATGTGTATACTACATATATATGCATTTAGATATATGGCACATATAATATATCTAGATACATATATAGGTTTGCCTTCTATACCTAAACACACGTATATCCGAGCTCTTACCAACAGCATCGCCCTCAGGAGAACAGCGATTCGTCAGGTTGTGCGACTCGAGGCTCAGAGCGGGTCACGGACTGCGGAGCTCTGTCCTCTCGAGATCGGTCCTTGGTGTCCACGTGCCGAACTCCTCCAGGAGGGCCACTCTCCCTCACACACGGGTTTCCAGCTTCCTCATGTAAGGACCCCTTTGGGCACCTGGTCAAATTTCAAAATCCCCTCCATCTCTATACTCCCCCCATTCTCAGGACTCTCACTGTCCACCTGCCCGTCCACCCACCGCTTACTCATCTGGTCAACACCACCCCTAAGTGCCTTATGAGTATGAGTCCTTGGCCACTCACTGTACTTCCAGGGACCTCTCTGCTCGTCCCTTCTCCGTGCCTTTGTGGTCACAGGGTCCTTTCACGATTCCTTAGCCTCTCAGTAGGAGGACAGTCTGGGCTCCGGCTTCCTGGCCAGGAAAGGCCAGGCCAGGCCCAAAGCTAACCACCAGCCACACAGATAATGTATTTGCAGTTTTGTATTCTCCATTCACACATTAGCCTACACGTCATTTTAACCTTCACAGAAATGATAGCCTACCTTGCCCAGGAGACAGTCAATCGAAGAGAAGCCATCATCTGACCACTGGGACCCCCGGCTGGCTACAGACCAAAGGTCCTGTGCTCTCAGGCCAACTAGAGTCCACATCTCATCCCCAAACGACACTTCCCTGGAGAATGCAGGTGCCAAAAAAATTAGGGCTGGCCACTTCTCGTGAGTTACTGTATAGCCAGGGGCCACCGGCCCCTTGTCTGTTGCTTCACAGCAAGGTAGCTCTCCAAGCCCTGCTGGCTAGGAAGTGTCGGACTCGGCGCTGCCGGAGCTATCGTCAAGCAGGGAGCAGAGACAGTCCAGGGAACACCCTCCAGGGGGCGAGTGCGTCGGGGTGTGCAAGATGTTGGAACGCTTGGAACTGTCCGTGTCTGGGTGTGTGCCTGTTACCTCAGCATTCTCACAAAGAGTACCGTGTAGCGTGTTCTGTGTATATAAAAGGGAGGGTTCATTTTTAATATATTCCCAGATTATCCTTGTAACGGCACAAATCCGAAATAAAAGCTGTCAGTGGTATTTGAAGTATCTGCACTGCACATTAATGGTTTCAAATGCCTTCCTGGGTCCCCCATATCAGAGCCTCTTCCGGTGAAACCAAGAAGAGATTCAGCACCAGGGACAAACACCAAAACCATTTAGATTACACTCTCCCTGTCTTTGGTTCCCACGGACACCCCAGAAGTCCCACGACAGTATCTCAGACTCTGGTCCTATGGAGCTCCACTCCCTGACATTCCAGCGTGGCCTGGACATCCTGGAGACGCCTCCTAGGCAGTACGGTCAGCACCTAAAATGCCTTCCTCCAGGTCTGGTCCCATTCCACCAGACAGCGCCGTCTGCTCCATCGCTCAGGTCAAAACCAAGGACTTCCGCCTCCCACTCGCCAAGGTCCGCCCGCCCCTGCACGCCAGCCCCGTCTCTGCCTCGGTGTGAACCCCCGTCCCTCTGTCTGCCTTGCTTTCATCCAGCCTCCCAAGGCTCGTACCCCATGCTAGAGCAGGTGCCAAACCACCCCACGGGCGGTGACCCCGGACTGGTCCCACAGCACCCGCACCTGGCCCACCGGCAGCCTGTGAAAGAAGTGCCGAGAAAATGTCCTGGGTGGGGGAATGAGTTGCCCCCCCCCACAGGGAGGGTGGGTGTGCCCCTCACTCTCAGTCAAGCGAGAGGGACTTCAAGGGGCCACTCCAAGAGTCTGACCCGTGCCGCACGTCTGCAGGCCACAGGCAGGGAGCGGCGAGAGCTGGCCTCCAGGGCAGCAAACAGCAAGCCCACTGGTGGGGGCAGGGAGGCAAGGACCCAGGTCTCCTAGGAACCAGAGGGCAGCCTGGAAGGTACGGGAGGCCAGCAGCCAATCAGGGAGCCGTAAGTGGTCAGCTGGAAGAGAAGCCTCCCCTCTCAGGGCAGCTGAGTCAGTGGTGCCGGAAGGGAAATTCTGAAGCAATAGCAGGAACAAGGGAGAAAAGACAGCAAAGAGGCACAAGTTCTGGACAACAACATAACTGGCCACAGAAGATGACCCCTTACCCCTCACTACTCCCTCAGCCCAAGGGCCACACCACCAGGCCAGCCAGTGGGGGAAGCAGGACACCAGGGTCCACCCAACCGGCCCCTCGGGGTGGGCGTCCTCCTCAGTCCTACCAGCTCTGCCTTAGCACCGAGCAGGCAGGCAGAGTGAACATGGCTGCTGGAGTTCAATGTTGTGGGGAAGGTTGGGGAGTTCCCAGGTTCCCAGAAAAGGAGGGGTCACAGCTTGGGTCTATTTCCAAAAAGTGTCTAGACTATCCTCCAGCTCTCACTGGTCCCCATCTTCTCCAGGGGCCATGCTTTGCCAGCTAAATGAACTCCATCCCACTCCTGGGTAGGTTGCGCCCTACCCCCGGCCCTTCCACTGCTGACCCCGGCCTGCACCAGAGAGCACGTCCAACCCTTCCAGACCGCGCTGGGTCACTAAACAACAGCTGGCTGTGCCCAGATGGGGCTCCTCCTGCCCCTCCTGGATACTCTGTTTCCCAACACTCTCTGTGGGTGAGTATCGAAGGTCTCCACTGCGGTGGCCTTCCCGGCAGCACTCTGCTCGGGATGATGCTCACACCACCTACCACTGAAGGCGAGCCATAGGTGTCTCCTTGAACTCTCGCAACAAGCCTGGGAGGTGGCGTCTGTAATTACCCTCCTCTCCACGCAACAGATACAGACTGCACTGTGCCAGTGCAGTCTGGCACACTCGGGATTTGAACTCCTGCCTCTGCGGCATTAGATCTCTCCCCACGAGCACGGAACTGAATGGCCGTGCAGAAGCAGCAGGGGGGAGAGCAGTCCCCAGAGGTCAGAAAGCCAGTTCAGGGCTATGTGCCCAATTTCAGAGCAGTGGGCAGGGTACAGAATAACAGAGGGCAACAGTGGAGAGTATTTCACAGCTTCTCGGGGCTCCCAACCCTTCGCCAGGACCAAAGCTCTCAGGCCCTGCCTTGCTCCCTTCCTCTCACAGGACAAGAGAGCCACTTACCGTACAACCTACAGACACGTTGACACTCAGAGTGTCCCTCTTGTGGCTGGTCTGGCTGTCACCTCGTGCACCAATTCCATCTGGTGCACCAATTCTATCTGGTCCACATCCTGGTCCACAGGCTCTGGTAACTGGGTCCCTGAGGTGGTGGGACCCTCGCCTGCCATCTCCACGCTTTCAGGCCCAGGGGCTTGCTTACCTCTCGGATCCCAGAGTCAGGCCTGAGCCGGCCCCTGCCTGGTCTTTACCACTTGTGGACACAACGCCTTAATACCAACCACCACCAAGATATTCAAGTGTCCCGTCTCTCCTGACCTAGGGCACCCTGGGCCAGCTCAGCCCACACAGGAAAATAATCCCAGAGATAATCCCTCCCACCTGTGCAGCCTTCCCAAAGCCCTTACACACTGAGCTCTTCAGGGATGGACAGGCTAACCAGCTGTCCCATCGCCCGCCAGTCCATGGCCATGCTACATCTGAATCCACGGGCCACTCGGGGTGTGCTCCCTCCGCCCCTCCTTCAGCACATGGACCCTCCTGAAGCTGAGGGGCATCTCACTATAGAAGGGAACAACTCCTTGCCCTGACTGGTGTGGTTCAGCGGGTTGGGTACCATCCTGTGAACCAAAAGGTTGCCAGTTCAATTCCCAGTCAGGGCACACGCGTGAGTTACAGGCCAGGCCACTGGTTGGAGGTATGTAAGAGGCAACTGATCAGTGTTTCTCTCCATCTCTTTCTCCCTCTGTTCCCTTCTCTCTAGAAATAAATAAATAAAATCTTAAAAAGAAGAAGAAGAGAGCTCCTTGAGCAAGGGTAGACAGGCCACATTTTCCCTGCCCATTAGCAGAGCTGGGAGTGTCCCCGAGCCTGGAAGGGAGGCCAGTGTAGAGGGGATGGAATTAGAATTCCCTTCTGAGATTCTGCGATGACAGAAGCCAACGCCCTAATCATCTCAAATTAGGGAGAAAATTAGAAGCACTTAGCCTCCCCAGAGCCCAGAACGCTGACCAAGCCCCAGACAAGTGTGCATGGGGAACGAATTTCTGCCAGCCTGCTCTCAGCGGGGACCAACAGCCAGGAGGCCTTTCCTCGTTGATCAGGACGGCCAGGCTGTGCGGGGGCACAGGGCTGTGCGGGGCGCAGGGAGTGGGATTAAGGACAGCGATTCAGGATGCAGGAGCGAGAGCAGAGGGCGGCTGAGCAGCTGGGTGGGAGGCCTGAAGGCCTGGCTGCCTAGCCCCAGAAGGGCCCAGGAAACACGTGTTTGGAGGGAAAAAGCAGCTTCCCTTCCAAGAGCACAAAGGAGTGGTGGGCGGAGAAATATGTGTTAAAAGACATCCTCTTTCACCATCATTTTACCATAGAAACAACGGTTGGTAGTGCCTAGTGCTGGTGCGGGTGTGACACGCAGGCCTGCTCGCACCGTGTCACTGGACGCGTCACTGCGACCCCTGCCGTGAGGGCACTCCGGCAGCATCCCCAGCAGTCCCACTCCCTGAGTTCAAGGTTTCAGAAGTGCTCTAACAGGCGGGTAAGGGTCCGTGTGCATGGACGTTCGTCACGCACAGTCCGCCACAGGGGCAAGGAGAAGCAGCCCAGCGATCACCAGCTGGGGCACTGCCCAACGGGTCCCCATGCATCTGTGCCATCGGCAAGAATGAATTTCTGTATTTGGTGCCACTAAGCGCTGATGACACTGTGTGAGGAACAAAAAGATGCAAAACAGGCCCTATAAAATGTCCCCATTTGGGTTAAAAAGCACAGTATTACTCTCACATCCCTGTGCACGGATATGCATACAAGCAGATTAAGAGGTCTGGAAAATACTCACCTACCCACAACAGTGGTTGCCTCTGAGCAACGGGAGAGCAAGAAGGGGATTTTCACTTTTCCTGTCACAGACTTTTTAGTGGGAATGAGTTTTGCAACAAACAGCGTTACCTCTCTAACCTAATAAGCTTTTGAGAGAACGGGTGGGTGCTGAGCCCACGACCGAGCACAGCCTTTCTGGGAGGCCTTGTTTCCCAGAAATCTGCAGGTCTGTGTGTGACACCCCCTGCAGGCCAACACGCATTTGACAGGGAACTGAGGCCTTGGCCTTGGCCTTGCTGAGGGTGACCCTCAGGCCCTTCTCAGGCACCTCTCTTCCTCAGGGAGTTGCAAGAATCTGTCACCTCTCAGAGTGCAACCACACCTCTGTCCTGCAGGGTCTCCTGCCCTCGAAATCAGTGCCTCAGGGCGGGGACCTAGTGCTTCCTGCTGGCCTAGAGGCCAGCCTTACAGTCTTTCATGTGTCAAGTTTTACGCCTGATTTTGCCCCAGTGCAGCTGGGGCATAGAGTAATAAACGCGGGCACTGATGCTGATCATGCACGTACTAGCTATCCAATGTTGTGTCACAGATTACCCCCAACTTGAGCAGCCTCCGACAACAAACACTGATTATTTTGTAGTTTCTGTGGGTCAGGTATTCGCATGCATCTTAGCTAGACGTCTCTGGTTCAAGGTGTCTCAAATGATGTGGTCAAGCTGTTGGGTGGGGCCTGCCACCTCATCCGAAGGCTCCACTCAGGTACGGTCTGCTTCCAAGCTCGCTCACAGGGTTGTGGGCAGATCTCTATCCCTGGCCACATGGGCCTCTTCACAGGACTGACTAGTGCTCGGCAGCTGGATTCCCCCAGGTTGTGGGGTCCGAGAGAGAGCAAGCATCCAACAAAGAAGGCACAGTCTTTTTATAACCCAATCTTAAAAGTGACGTCCCATTACTTCCACCATTGTACCTGTTGGAAGCAAGTCGGTATGTTCTGCCCACACTCAAGGGAAAGGACATGAGTCCCGGGGCAGGGACCATCAAGGGCCACCTTCCAAGCTGCCTACCACACAAAATCTTTCAGAGTTTCGGGGCATTGTCTTAACCTCCCTCTCCGAAACAGTGCGAGGAAATGTCCTAATGGCCCCAGGTTAGTCACGAGGATGGAGAAACTCACTAGTCCTTCCTCTACCGGCCCTTCCTCCTTGAGGGCTAGCTGACCCTGCCAGGGCCCCTGGTCTCCCTCCTCAGTCCCGTTCCACATAGGGGCACCCCTAGAGACAGTCCTCTTCTCTGCCTCCCTTCCTGGTTTCCCCAGAGGGGAAGACTTGCTGGAGGAAACATCTAGCACAGCCTGAGGTCAGTGGCTAGAAACCGGGGTCAGACCTGGGTGTGAGCACAAGCCTTGTGTAACTTCGGCAGCTGGGAAATAAATTAAAGAACGGTGTCTCCCTCAGAGAAGGGGTGTTGGGAAGATTCAATGAGACCATGAGAGCAATGCTCGGCTGTCACGTGGTACAGGAGGAAACCTGAGTTGTCGACATTATTGTTACTATGCTCAGCTTCTAGTTAGAAATCTAAATGCTAAAGGGTCAAAGTGAGCAGTCACCCTCATGAGTGCACAGATCCCTCCCAGGAAAACACACTTTCTCCGCACAAAACGGGCTTATGCTCTCGCCTCCTTTTGGGGGGTCAGAGGAAGCTTCCTGACCCGGAGGCAAGCTGACTGCGAGTCCTCCTCGGGCCCCAGAAGGGACACAAGCAGCTCCGGCAGCGAAGCACGCAGGAAACGAACCCCTCCCCACTGCGTTCTCCTCCCACACGGTTTCTCTCCATGGAGACAGACAGTCAGTGAAGGACGCGCGAGTTGTGGCCGGGAGGGACCCCTGCCAGAGCCTGAGATCCTGCATTGGACTTGGTCTCTGCCTGGCATAAGACATCGGACAAGTCATAACTCAAGTTGTGTTTTGTTTAGTTTTTTTTTAATTCACAAAATGAGGACTTTAGTAACATCCACTGACTTTTTTAAAAACATTGAGCACGACTGTGAAATCCCAGTCTCAGAAGTGAGACAGAGAAATGCAAATTTTAAGGTAACAAATCCCGAGACTGCAAAAGTAAAGGCAAAGTCCTCTTCTAGAAGGGAGAAACGTAAGAAAATGCACAACGGACCACTCTACAGAACAATGGAAAAGGTTCCCTTCACTTAGGGTGGGGGTGGTGATGACTGAGCTGAGTCAGAGGGCAGTTTCCCTGCTTGCTGGGCCCTAGGGGGGGAGAATGCACGGTTTTGAAGAAGGGGGAGCTTGACCGAAGGCTCTCCTGGGCCAGGGGAGGGAAGGCAACAGCCTGTGGCTGTCGGGCAAAGAGAAGAAGGGCAAGGCCCACGGACTCCAGAGCAGACTCTGCAGAGTGCGGCCTTCTGTTTTTCTTTGTGGCACCGACATTCCCTTATCCATCCCAAGGCCGTGCTTCCCCGGCTAAGAAAGGCAGGAGGAGCCTGGCTCCACATGGGTCCAGCTGGAAAGACTGGTTAAGAGAAGCAGGAGATGACTGGAGGGAGGTCCCAGAGGTTTGGAGCCAGAGAGCTGGCGAAGGCACCGTGCGGCAACCAGGATGGATCTGTGGAACAAATGAGTATTCCTGGGGATCCTTCAAAGCATGAGGAGCAGGAAACTGGTGGGGGGGGTGTTGGGGGAAAGGCTGGGTTTACTGCATATGGAATGGAATTTTTTCAGTTGGGTATTAAAGGAAAGGATTATCCTTAATGCTGGCAAACTCAGGGACAGCTGGATAATATCGTGTTAACTCTGACTTGGGAGCCATTAGACTTGGTCTTGGGTACTTGCAGCCCCCACCAAAGGGGCAACGGCCACTCAGATCCACGTCATGGGAGGCGAAGTGCTGGTGGCATCCGCCAGCTCAATCCCTCTGGCCTTCTGGAGGCAGACCGAGAGCACCTGTGCTCCCCTTCCCTCGGTGCTTTCAGGGGCCTGCTGCTCGAGTGCACACACCGATTCTCCAAGCCCGAGTACACGCCAACGCCCTGTGTCTCCATCAGGTATGAGGAACCTGCTCGCTGACAGCTGTTTTATGTCTTTCCAAGGCCTTGCTCTCAAATGAACTGTTTTTAAACACTTCCTCCCCCTACTAGCCATTTCTGAAATGCAGTGATACACCACAGGCCTCTGCATGGTCCCCCACCTGGTCGTTCTGCCTCCAGCCTGACCGCCTCAAAGCCATTCACCGCAGGCAAAGTGACTTGTTTGAGTGCAGATCCAGTCTGGTCATGCCCTTGCTCCGTGGTTCCCGACTGCTCTGGGCGGGGGTAGGGAGGGCAGGGGGTCAGAGCCTGAGCTCCCCTCTCTGAGTGTCTAGGCCCCAGGCGATCTCACCCCTCCCTTCCCTTCCAGCTGCTTCCCATGACACTCCCCCTCACTCTCTGCTCTCCTGCCAGTTTTTGCAGCAAACATGTTTTCCCCCACTCTATGGTTCTTGCACAAGCTGCTGTCTTTATCTGGCATGCTGACCTCTCACCCTTCACCCTGCCTATTCCCCTTTAGGGCTTCCCTCCAGAACGCCTGCCCTGGATCAGGTCCCCCTTTGTTGACTCCTTTGCCTTTCAGTTCACAGTGCTCAGTGCACTCTGGTTTCTCACTCACTGCCTGTGATCGGACCTGGGATGTGAGCTCCACCGGAGCAAAGATGGTGTCCGGGGGTCTGTCATTGGAGGATGACCAGCTGTGACACCGCCACCTTGCAGAGGGCCTGCCACCCTCAGGCTCAGGGGAGCCCCTCACTCACCCTGCAGTTCTGAGGGCTCTGAGGCGCCCATGTGACAGCACCTCTGTGACTGGTGACACCTCTTCATTAAAGTCCTCTCAGAAACCCAACAGCATAGTTCCGTTTATTTCATACTCAGAAACGACTTGCCTTTATTCTGAACCTCAGAGTTCATCTTTAAGAGGCAGGGTTGGCTTATTTGAAGAAAGAGCTTGAGTTCCAGAAATGTATTTCACATATTGGAAGTCAGAGTAAATTTACCAAGAATGTCTAAATGTTCTCTTACTATTTGGAACTGTTAGAATGCTGAATTTTGTTCCTTGACAGGTCACAATTTTCCACACTGCCTACAGTTACTTTTAGAATCAGCTCTAAACCTTTTAAAATCCATTACATTCCTAATTTTATTTAGCTATTTCCTGGAGGGAATTATAGGCAGTGAAAACCAAATGCTCTCTAAGTCAATCAAACTCTTTAGAAACAAATGGGGCAGCCGTTCTTCCTGGCTCTTTGCCTGCTTTTCTCATCATTTCAGTGTGAATTAGGCATTTAAAAGCTGCCACCAGATAAAAATAAGCTGCAAATAACCAACATGACTATCTTTCCACCAGCATTTTTGAAGTAACTGAAAAGAAGGTTCTGATACTAAGAGTCTTATGTTTAAAATGTAGTTTTTCCCTCAGTGCTTTCTAAATTGTATTTCAATATTTGTATCGGCACACCAAAGCTTCCAATGCACAAAATCTGCACCGGAAGGACCTGGAAACACAAAGAGGCACACCTGTGGGGGGGTCCCGTTAGCAGAGGAGGTGCGCACACGTCTAGAAGAATCTTCACCGAGTAAAGCCCACACTTGCCACTGCAGGCAGACGACTGCCCAGCAGCCAGCCTTTAACGACTCACTCAGGCAGTGGCACTGACAAAGCAGCTGGAAGTACCAGGGACCGACCTCAAGTCACTCCCGAGGAATAACTCCTGTCCCCCAGGGAACGTCCTGCAGCGAGGACTTCGCCAGGGGAGAAATGGCTTCAGACACTTTTTCCTTATATTGTACTTCCCAGGAATTATGTGAGAATTCCTCTTTTGATAAACAAATCTGTCCCTGGGACAGGTGGGGTTTTCCAGAGGAGCCCCAGGACTGAAACCACAGCCTAGAAGGGGGCAGCGTCTGTCCACGGCCATCGGACGTGCAGGGAGGGCCCCGGCTGCCCTCGGCGGATGGCTCCACTAGGACTCGCACGGAATTTTGCTCCACTCCTTTAGTGAAGCGATGGCAGTTACCACGCCTGTCTGTGTCAGAAGCCGTTCTGCCACTGGCCTGGGGGTCCAAGGGACAGCAGCGGACAGTTAAGCTGGGCTGGCTGAGAGGCAGAAGCAAGAGGGCCTTGCAGGAGAATGAGGCCTGCACAGAGTGTCTCCTGCCAGGATGAGGCGGCTGAGACGAGGTGACCAAGGACAAGGGGCTGAATCCAACGCAATACTCAACGGGGAAAAGGGCCTCAGGGCCGGCACAGGCTTCCTGTCCACTGCAGATCTAACGGGAGCTTCCAGTGGCCTGAGGACAGGACTTATCTGTAGTGGGGGGACCTGCGGTGCATCTGCTGGGTCAGATGACAAGGGACATGAGTCAGAACAGGGAGATGGTATTGGCCCAGTCTGCCCTTGGCTGAGACCCATGGACGAATGCCCTTGGGCCCCCAAGACAGCGCTGCCTTGTGATCCAAGTATAGAGAGTATCACAGTTCTTCCCACTTCATACCCTGCCTGATGGAGGCCAGCTACAAGCCCTGAATGGCAGAGGGCGTATAGGTGGCAACTGCAAGGGGGTGGCAGGGGAACAATGACCTGGACACTCGAGGTAGGGAGGCAGGAGAGGGCAGAGTCAGAAACTTGGGGCTTAAGGCCAGACCATCTGGGCCGATTCTGGCTCTGCTACTTTCCAGTTACATGACCTCAGGCAACCTCTCAGCACCTGCTTATTCACTAGTGAGCATTCACTACTGTGAGCATTCACCGCAATAATGCATTACAATGACTACCCAAGTGCCAGGCGCAGAGAAAGCATACAGTCCACGGCAGTTCTTGCAATCATTTTATGAGAGAGAAGAGGCCGTCCTTCCCAATCCTGGAGCACCTGCTGATGGAACCAGCAGACTGCATTAGCTTGCCCTCGCCCTAATACCATCGATCTCAGCCCTCAATTGACTAGGCTCTGGTGAAGTGGGAATGGGCCTGGGAGCCATGCATACCAACACGTCCTCCCTCTGTACAAGGAGAAGGGGCTCTGCCAGCCACCAAGTAGAAAGACATTGCAGTTTATGGCCAGCCATAAGGTGAGACGGGAAAAAAGTGAGCAAACACGAGAAAAGAATGCACAGGAAGGTATTCAACCCAATAACATGGCTTAAGACTGCACAAATGAGAGACTTTCACTCCCCTACCGTAGGGCAGGCCTCTCACATCGGGCCCAGCTAAACTGTGTTGTCAAGGATCACTTATATAAATTAGTTTAAAATATTAAAATCCAAAACACAAAGACTTATAACATGAATGTAATGGAAAATAAAACATTTTACATACTTAAGCATTTCAAAGAAGTAAAGGAAAATCAGAAATGTAATCAAGATCATTTTGTAGGGGACACTTTGAAACAAATCAACGGTTTTATAAACTTCTATATACTAAATGATACAGGGCAAGGAGATTCCAACCAACCTATATTCCTGTCCTTAGACTACATTGTCAAAATTTAATAACTTGAATATTACAATTTAAAAATTATAGGAGTAAGTTGAGAAGTTATACCTTTTATTTCCAGCACCCAGGAAACATTAACAGAAAGTGATCTTATACTAACCTGCAAGGACTGCCGCAAACCTCAAACACTTTTAAAAACCCGGAAAGCATACATGTTACATATTCTAGGCAAATGTAAAAAAGTGAGAGAAAAGACTGTTTTTAAAGACCGAAGCTGCTCACAGCAGTGTTCTGTGTAACAGCCCAAAAGTGGAACCACCCACGTGCCCACCAGATGAGGGGTGGATAAACAGAACGCGGTGTGTCCGTGCAATGGAACGCTGTCTGGCAATCAGAAGGAACCAAGTACTGATCGTGCTCCAACACAGATGGACATTTAAAACAGGATGATGTGAAAGGAATAAAGCCAGTTGTAAAAGACCACACGCTGTAGATGCAATTTTCATGAAATGTGCAGAATCAGCAAATCTACGGAGACAGAAAACAGACCAGTGGTTGCCAAGGGCTGAGGGTGGGCGAGTGAAGAGTGAGGTGACTAGAAAAGGAGGGGCGACTGCAAATGGACAGGAGGCTTCTCTTTGGGGTGTTAAAATGTCCGAAATTGTGTCGATGGCTGCACAACTCTATGAAAATGCTGAAAACCATTGAGTTGTGCACTCTACATGGATAGTACATGAATTACATCTCAGCAAGGCCACTTGAAAAAGACCACGCCCTTGGAAATTAAAAAAACACCATCTTAAATAATACTTGGATGAAAGTAAAAGGGAAACCATAATTACAGAACAATGAAAGACTATCAGTGAGAACATTATACATTAAAATATGTAGGATATAGCAAAATGAGCAATTAGAAGAAAATGTATACCCACTGTTTTCCAAACTAAAGTGCAAAAATAACATATATATAAATGAACCAATAATTCAACTGAGTAATTAATACAAAAAATAAAACAATTTAAAGGAGGCAGGAGAAGTGAATTATAAGACAAAAGTGGGAATTTCATCAAGTGTAGGATGCCATCTATTATAAACGCACATTATTCCATGTATCACTAAGAAACTGCTGCCAATGAAGCGCCGTCACGCGGCTCCGTTACCGTGAGTGGAAGCCGCATCCCAGCCTCGGAGGTGTCAGAACGCGGAGGGAAAGCACGCGCTAGGCCCCCGGGACACAGGGAACCAGAACGCGGGAGGACAACGTGACTGATGCACAAACACACAGTCTAACCCTCTGAAAGACCAAGGGACACACCTCTGGCAAAGCAAATTAAAGAGAGAGGAAAGAAGAATGCAGACTATTAGGAATACAAAGCAAATATAATCATACATAGTTTAAATTTTATGAGGATATCATAAAACTCTATGGTCAAAGAAATTAAAAGAGAAGAATTTCTATGCTAATCATTTTTAAAACTTGAATTGAATGGGTGATTTTCTGTTAAAAATAGATTTTCTACCAAAAAATAGATTTTTTAAACTGGTTTTAAGAGAATTAGAAAATCTAAATAAACAATGCTCGTGGAAGAAAGTTAAAAGTTGTCAAAAACCTATCTCAACAGTTGGTACCACATCCTTGAAAATACTGGAGGCCACTTCTATAGCTTGATTTTCCTTGCCATGAATACTATTTTAGATCATAAAAAGATAGAAATACTTTTCATAAAATTAGCACAACCCTTAAACCCCAACTATAAGAAGCATTTTTCACCTAGCCAATTAGCAAAGATGTAAAAAAGAGAAAGGAAAAGAAAAAACACATGAAAATCCAAAGTATTTGTGCAAGTGGGAAAAACAGGTAATTTCATCCCCTTCCAATAAAAGTATTAGCTGTTACCACCTCTCTGGAGAGCATTTTAAAAATACGCATGAAAAGGCAGAACATTTGCTTACATTTTGACCCAGTAATGGCAATTGTAGGAATTTATTGTACGGTAACCATTGTAACTGTGCGCAGGAAATTTCTGTAGTAAGGACGTTCATGGCAAAATTTTAATAGCAAAATATATAAACAATTTAAATGTCAATATTAGAGAGCAGATTCACGTGTGACGGGATTGAGTCAGAGTCCAGAAATGCAGGTGATACCACTAAACGTTCACAATAGAATAAACATATATATTTTAAATGCACACAAATGAATGAAAAGACATGAAGCAAAATAGGATTATCTGTAGGTGGGATAATAAGTTATAGTAACTTTACTCGCTTCCTAATTCTTTATAATAAGTGTGTATTATTTTCTAGTCAAAAGAATCAATAACCGTTACTATAATTTTGTTGGTACAAATCTTCTAAAATTTGTCGACAATGCCCAGAGAACCGGAACAGAGGGGTTCGGGCCCGAGTTCCCTCAGTTTGGGAGGATGTGGATGAGCCAGTGGGAGTCTGTGACCCTTCCGGGCTGCAGGCTGGGAGACCTGGGGTGAACCCCAGGGCCCTTGTGTGAGAAGCAGAAGGTTACCTGTTTCAAGGCCCTCATCAAGGTTCCTGTTCTTGGGAAGTAGCAATAGCCTGTTTCAACCCAAGGATCCCGCCAGTTAATCACCTCTTTATCCTTGGCCCATGCTGCTTCCTGGGAATTTCTCAATTAGAAACTGTAAAAACATCGTATTTGGCACCAAACAACTTTCTTAAAAAAACAGTAAGTTTCTTAAAAAAAACAGTAAGTCGAGTCGGACTCCTACCTAGATATGGAATGCTGGGAACCATCTTCAGGCTCCTGATGTACTCCCGAGTCCGCTTGTAATTGTCTTCTTTAGACATCAGGTAGTCCAGTTTCTCAAAGGTGGTCTTGTCTTTTCGATTCAAAAGCTGGGGTGAGAAGAGCACATAGAGTATGATGAGGAAGAAGAGAAATGAATCAGAAGAAGCTAACGAGGAGGACGACTGTGGGTGAAGACTAAAGGGAAACATCCGGACGGTGTGCCTGTGGCGAGCCAAGCCCTAAGCACAACGGAAGACCTGAAGGAGCGGTTTCGTGCAGAGATGGAAAGTACCCTGGCCTCGGTGTGTCACTTTTCTTGCCCTTGGAAGTCATCCTCTGAAGCTACCTGGTCCACTGTTCTAACTGATGCCAGAATCCCCTGCACAGCACCTGCCTCCAGGACGTGGAGACCCTACAACAACAAGGAGCTCAGAGAGTAAAGCAAATTGTGAGGTGTCATTGTGACACCTCAAAGCAAACAGTCCAGCCTCCGTACCTGAGTCCACAGCTACTCGCTTGCTCCTCAACATCTCTGCTGCTACCGAAGGCCCCAGGAAATCTCAAATGACTCACATGTGTGCGCTGTGCACACTGCGCACATAGCCAGGCCAGAGAGTAGAGAAGCAAGTTCCTTGATAACTGAGATTTCTGGTACACCGAGGAGGGCTCCGTGCGCACAGGAGGCTTTTTGGAAGGAAGGAATAGAAGCCTGAACACCATGGTCATCCTGCATGTTCCAGGTCAAGGCCCAGGGCCAGGAAATTGCAGTAGGATGAATAAAATGGCTTTGAGGAGAGAAATCGACGCTGGGAGAAGAGGCTTAACAAGAGCATTTGGAGGAGGGTCACACAGAAAGGACTGGCTTTGGCACGGCACATGGCTCCCCCAAGTTGAGCTTCCAGGACCTGGTGCCTCTGGGACTTTAGATCAATGGCTGGGCCCAGGGGACGCGGGCCTTTTGTACTGAAGCAACCCCTTTAGGTGACTTGAGTACAGATGTGGTGCAGCTCCCAGGACCTGGGTCTGCAAATCCCAGACTCAGGCCATGTCTGCATCAGGAAGCCTGGGTGGACATGGGAAGGCCCTGCCCACTCCTGGATCCTCAGACTCTGGAGCCACAGAGGACTCAGCTGTGTGGCAGCCCAGCTGAGCCATGACAGTTCAAGGACTTGGAGGAGGAGAGGGAAAAGAATAAGCTCAAAGGAAGGTCCTAGTGCTAAAGAAGTTAGAGAGTAAATAGCAAGCTTTTTTTTCTGACTGAGAAATTCAGGACATACCAGGGTGGGGATGCTACACAGATGCTAGGGACAACGCTGCGTAACTGGCTTACTAATTTGAGGCTGTTACTCATCACATTAACCAACGAACAGGAAATAACACCACCCCCCACTTGCTATTTGTAAAGCCCCACAGTATAACAGCTCATCCGATCCTTACGCAGCCCCATGACACAAATGGAGCCAAGACTATTGCCTCTATTTCAGGTCCACGATCACTGGTCTGAGTATCCCTGCAGAACTCAGTTCACGGAGGACACAGATGCCTATTACAGCAGCGTGGTAAGTAAACAGAGACCAAGAACCCAGAGAGACAATAAGTAAACTGTGGGTGGGGAAGTGTCAAGGAAAGCCAAACAGAGGCATTTGAAAAGCACATACATTCAAGGATGAGAAGTTCACTGAATGAACACCACACACCCGGATCGGAACGAGATACTCTAGTCATGAGCTGCCCCACTGTAAAGTTCAGCAGGCCCCTCACATCCTTGCCTGGGAGGTCACCTCTTTATTAACACAACGTAGAACTGCACTTAATTCTTTGGCAACCACCCACGTTCATCCAGCAGCCACACAAATCCCTGCGTGGTGCTCACGCTCTCTGCGGCTGACCCGCGCTGGTGCCCGATGCTCACACCACTGGCTCTGTGGACCCAGGTGGGAAACTCATCCTACTGCCCATGTCCCCTTCCACATTCGGCCTACCCGCCTAGCTTGTCCAGTGCCTCTGAGCGTGGTCCCACATCACCTGTGCCCTGACATAGATACGACCGGGCCACTACAAGGTTAGCGCCCTCAGAGACGTCCCTGAAAATGGCTCTGTAGACTGGACCTCAAATCAATAACAGGTTCCTTGGCAGAGTGGGGCAGCCCCAGGCAGTCACATTTGCACACTGGCTAAATTGAAAACCAAGGTCTTCCCGTTCACACCTCCCTGTGTGAACCTTGCCTCTGAAGACCTACTCCCTACCAACCCCCCCGCGCTACCCAAACACGCACACACGTTCAGAAGGGCTGGATCTGGTTAACTTCGCTCATCTCCTCCACTCTGTGCCCACAAATGAAATTCAGGGTCACATCCCATTTTTCAATAATAATGCAGAGAATGATAGATGACATAAAAACTCAGAACATCTATTTCTCAGTCAGGTATTTGAAAGCCACTTAAGAACTTCCTCTAGTAAAATAAAGGGATAAACCAAACGCAGGGAAACACAGGACACAAGAAACAGAGGACCCAATCCAGGGGCAGTAAGGGGAGTTTCCGGGACGGCAGCTGAACAGCAGGCCTTGGGAACACCTGGTCCATGTCCCAGAAGAGACCCGTGCAGAGAATGAGACAGAGCCACAGAAAACCTGATAGGACCACACACTTATTGGAATGCATTTATTATATGAGAGATCTATTTATTATACATATAATTTAAAAATAAATTAAATAATTTAAGAGCTTATATATAAAATCTAGTAAAATATTATACAATATTTAAAACATATTAAATATATACTATAAAATAATATAGTGTATAATATATAAAACATTTTGTGTGTGTGTATACACACACACACATGCACATACAGTTGACACTTGGACAAGGCAGGTTTGAACGTCACAGGTCAATTAAACTGTGTGGGTCAATTTTTAAAAATCTGTGTAGAAGTCAAGCTGCACAATTCAAACCAGTGTTGTCCGTGTCCACTGTGTGTGTGGGTGCGTGTGCCTGTCGATAGAAGGCAGCTAGAGTGAGAATTTTTTTGTTTTATCATCACTCTTTATTTTCTTTTTTTAAGTGTATTTTATTGATTATGCTGTTACAGTTGTCTCAATTTTCCCCCTTTGCCCCTCTCTGCCTGGTACCTACCCTTCCCTCCTTAGTTCCTGTCCATAAGTCATGCAAGTAAGTTCTTTGGCTTCTCCATTTCCTATACTGTCCTTAACATCCCCCTGTCCATTTTGTTCCTAGCAATTACGCTTCTTAATCCCTGCACCATTTCTCCCATTCTCCCTCCACCCCTCCCTGCTGATAACCCTCCAAATGATCTCCATACCTATGACTCTGTTCCTGTTCTGGTTGTTTGCTTAGTTTGTTTTTGTTTTTTAGATTCAGTTGTTAATATTTGTGAGTTTGTTGTCACTTTAATGTTCATAGTTTGTTCTTCTTTTTCTTCTTAAATAAGTCCCTTTAACATCTCTTGTAATAATGGCTTGGTGATGATGAATTCCTTTAGCTTTATCTTTTCAGGGAGAGAGTCCCCAACAAGTTGTACCCAAAGAGGAGCACACCAAGACACATCATAATTAAAATGCCAAAGGTTAAAGATAAAGAGAGACTCTTAAAAGCAGCAAGAGAAAAGCAGAGTGTTACCTACAAAGGAGTTCCCATAAGACTATCAGCTGATTTCTCAAAAGAGACCTTGCAGGCAAGAAGGGACAGGCAAGAAGTACTCCAAGTGATGAAAAGCAAGGACCTACAGCCTAGATTGCTCTACCCAGCAAAGCTACCATTTAGAATGGGAAGGGCAGATAAAGAACTGTTTTTAAAGGGAATTAGAAATTCCAGGGAAACAAAAAAAGTATTCAATAAAGGACATGTCATTGATGGTTTACTACCTGACTACAGAAAACCATGTTTACACATCCCTAATAATTAAAACACGAAACACTCATCTAACAAGTGACGGAACCGCAGTAACATGAATACACTTGAAGCATGAAGGAAGCTGGGGAAAACTAAACAACATCTATCATACAAAGGAGTCACCAAATACTGCCTAAAGTAAACAGATCAAGAAATTTCAGCCAGAGCACATTGGTGGGCATGTGGCAGAAACTACCAGCAGAACCAGCTCCTTCACTGGTAAGTGGTGGCCTCTGGGGAATGAATGGGGCCTGGAGAGATGAGTGTTTGTTGTTGCACTCAAGCCTTTCAGCACTTAGTGATTTTTAAAATTAATGTGTGTGTATCATGCTGAAAACTCTTTTGAGATTTAATTTTTAAATACAGAGTGTGTTTATTGAAGAAAAAAAACCAGCTACACATTTTAAAGTTTTATTACAAGTGCAGCCATAAACTAAAAACCTCATGAGAATTGAGGGTCCTTTATATTTCAGAGTTTACAGGAAGTTTCAGGAAGAAACCTGTAGAAATATTACACACACAAGAAAATAAGTTTTCTGCTTGCCTGAGTCAAACAGATACTACAAGCATCCAAACCCAGGAGGCGAGGTCAGGCAGTCGGCGTGAGGAGGGGCTCCTCGCTGCCGCAGGCAAGCACACGGCAGGAGGTTCAGAGTCTTGGGGCGCCCTGCGGTGCCCTTCCATGGCACTCACGGTGGTGGTGACCAGCTGAGTGGTTGCACCTGGGCCCCACGCAGCTACTGACCCCCTCGAACACGCAGCCAGCTGGCTGCACGTGCCCCACTGTCCCCCGCATCTGCTATGGGTCCTGATGCAGAGGATGCACCGCCTGAATGCTCGCTGAACAAAAGAATGACAAAACTCACAAAGACAACTTAACAATCCAGCTCCATGGAAAAATGTGGACACTTAAATGATTCTTGGGGAAAAGGGGAAAAAGCTAAGATTATAAACTATTTACAAACTATGAATGATAAAAACACTGTATGTTAAACTATGTGGTTGGGCCAAAACTGTACATGGTTTTAAACTCTTTTATAATTAAACAACTAAGAATATAAATCAACTAAATATTCAACTCAAGAGGCTAGAAAAATGAGAGGGCAGTAAGAAACGGATTAATAAATAAGATTGGACATTGTTATGTTGAAAAACTAAATACCAAACCTACAGAAATGATAACTAAACTCAAGAACTAATTTTTATAAAATATCAATAGAACAGGTAAAAAACCTCTATAAATAAGGCAAAAAAACAAAAATAGACAACATTAGGATTGAGAAAGGGGCCATAACCACATCTTTAAAGTGAACTAAAATTACAAGGTAAAAATCCATACTTCCATATTGATTTCAAGTAACTTTCATGGTGCCCAGAGTCACCTGCGAGGGGTAAATAGGACTCGTGAATCACTGGGTCAGAGCCAGGTAGTCTGGTCAAATACCTGAAGGGTGTTGCTTTGGAAATTCCCTAATCATACTCCAAGAGCGTACATGAGGCACTTGTGTGTAACTAACAATGAAGCCCCCCTCCGCCTTTCTGGTAAATAGTTCAAATCTTTCTCCATGGAGGAAAAAGAAAAGTGCCTCCAAATCCTCTCTATGAGGACTTTGGTATTCTGTCCCACTGCCTTGAGAGAGCAACATTTCTCGATACGTGGAAATGTTTTCCAACGAAGAGCCTGCTGCCTCAAGTATGTAAAACTGGCTCAAAATTCTACTTTAATTCCAGTGTCTACTGTTGGTATGGAAAGAATTTTTAGTGCTGTGGCTAATCTATGGACCAATGGATTCAACAGACTGAATGTGGAATGAGTAAGGAATGAAACTAGGGCACTTAAAAAAAGTAATTTTCACTTCTTTAAATAAAATTATCAGATTCTGAAAAACAAGCGCAAAGTCATATATCTAATGTAAAATATTAGATGCAATGGAGAATGTCACAAATAATATAAGAAAAGATTGTGACTTCACAGTTCAGTAGGTGTGCTGGCTGGCTATCTATATATGTCTTTGACTATGGTTGTTTTAAACTCTGCACAAATAGAAGCTAACTTGTAGAAAATGTTATAATGCCAATAATTCCGGTCCATAGAAAGGCAAATTATCACCCTGGGTTTACTGGCAAGTTTTGTAACCATTTAAAAAATGATTTCAATATTCCTTACCTGACTATAAGTACTCTGGGCTCTCTTTTGATACAGTTGTAATACTCCACTGGTTCTCTCACTTGTCCATGAGTTAAATAAAATATTTGACAAGTATTCATTTTATATTTGCATGAGTAGTGATTTTATGTTTTAAAAAGGTCCTTTTGCCCTGGCTGGTGTGGCTCAGCGGATTGAGTGCTGGCCTATGAACCAAAGGGTCACCGGTTCGATTCCCAGTCAGGGCACATGCCTGGTGTTATAGCCCAGGTCCCCAGTAGGGGGCGTGTGAGAGGCAACCACCCACTGATGCTTCTCTCCCTCTCTTTCTCCCTCCCTTCCCCTGTCTCTAATAAAATCTTTAAAAATAAAAATATCCTTTAACAGCTTCTATGCACACACACATGCATACACACAGACATTCACATGCATGCATACATACACACAGAATTTATGGGCCTGGAGAGGACCCAGAAGGCAAAGAACACACAAGCAGCGGCCTGGAGGCAGGAACACAGAGATGCTCCAGGGAGCAGCAGCAGCTGAGCAGCAATGCAGGCGAGTGCTGCTTTGGACGAGACTGGAAAGGCAGGGAGGGCGGGAAACTCGTCACTTGGCAAAGCACATTTCTGAGGTGGCCATTCGGATACCATGTGCAAGTGATGGCCATTTCGATGGCTGGTTCTGCGTTTCCAGATATGTCAACTCAACGTGCAAACAGGGTGCTGATCACACGCAGCTAAGCATGAACGGCAAATACTAAAAAGGGTGAAAGAATGAGCTGATTGTGGCCGTGCTGGAGCAGGAAATTCCTCTGGCCAACTCTTGCATCCCTTCCGCACACGACTGGAGGTGCCGGGCCGCTGCTCTGCTGGCCGCAGTGAAAGGTTTATGGTTTGTTTTTTCGGGACCAGGAAGTAGGTGTGAAGTAGGTACGAAACATTTTGATGCCGCAGCCATTGCCAGAACACCCTTGCTGTGCCCTCTGACTGCAAGTGCGCACTACCTGTGAGCTGTCATCAGCGCCAGGTTTCCCAATGCAAGTTTCTCTCAGAACGCCCATCGAGACACACCAACCCTCTCTTTCTTCCAAGCTCAGTATCTCCCCTTACTCTATGGGATCACTGAAGCCCAGGATTAGAAGTCCAAGTGATGGCTAAAAATTGGCTGACAGAACATGGCCAATACAACGCTGGCGGTAATGAAATGAAGTTCCAACGACGGGTTAAAAAGAGCAGCCTCAGAATGGTCTCCAGAACATGCTGCTCTGGAGGAGCAGTGAGCACAGACCTCCCTACCCAGGGGGCGGCGGGGGGGAGCACTCAAACGGTCTTTAATCGGGGAAGTGAAAACCGCGCAGCTGTTTTGGGGCACCCGCTCCAGCAGTGGTGCAGGGAAGGACTGTAGAGTACACCGGAAGCAAGGAGACCAGCTGGAAGATGACAATGACATCAGGTCATAAAGAAAAGCGCCTGGCTTGCGGGGATGGCAGCTTCTGCCAGCACAGTTGAGCACAGTCAGGAAGAGCGAAAAACAACGACAGGAACGGCAGCGGCACAGCAGCAGCTGACACCCGCCGAGACCTGACTGGGCGCCAGGCGTCAGTCTCAACGCTTCTTCACATAGTTCCTCCTTCCGTCCGCACCATGAGAGGCAGGCCCAAGGCTGAGCCAAGAGGTGTGTTTCAAGGGTCCACACCCCTAATCTCCATGGGACACTGCCCCTTATTTCTTGGCCTGGGGTCCCCACACCAATTCAGGAATTCAGGTCATGTGATACTCAGACCCCACAGCAGCCACCTGAGCTACAGGCCAGAGTGACAGCCTATCAAAGGTGACTTTTTTGTTCATGCTCCCTCAGGGACCCCCCCCCCCCCAGGATGAACAGAAGCTTTCTGGTGGGGTGACACCTGAGGACTGGCTGATTTCTGTGCAGAGCTGACTTCCAGCCCCCCAGGCATGTGGGTCTACCGCCTGGACCTCCCCCAGCCCACACATGTGTGGGAACCCTTAGCCCCGGCTGCAAAGGCCTTAGCAGTTCCGCTCGACTCTGCTCGCTGTGCTGGCTCTGAGAACGTTCTTTATTTCTAGCATGTAGTGAATTCCCTTTCTTAGCTCCTGGCTCAGCTTCGCTCCTTGGTTTTCAACTTGGTTGCATTTTATCCAGCATTTATTTGTGTTTCTGTGTTTGAAGCAAGCAGCCGGGAGGGAGGGGCCTTTCCTCATCAGCTCGGTCTGCCATATTGCCTCAAAGTCCAAAACAGTCTGCTAAGAGAGGCTTCTGGCACTCACTGTCACTTCCTGGAAACCCAAGTTGGATTTCAGACATGCCAAGCTGTGAGCTGTCAAAGGAACACGTGATCAGAGGCCAGTGGGGCAGGCGTGGGAACGCAGGTCTAGGGCTCCGGAAAGAGGCTGGGGTGAGAGCTGAGGGGGCAGCCACCTCTGGGGCACAGAGCTGATGGCTGATGTTCTCCAAGCCGGTGACATCCCCTAGGGATGGGAAGTGGACTGGGGAGGGTAGGAACTGGGGCCAGAGCCTCCAGAACATTAGTGGGTGGGAGGAACAAAAGCCAGCAGGGAGGAGCCAGCCGACAGACGGCAGGAAGGGAACCAAGTCAAATGAAAAGGGATTTTTCAAGAAGAGGGTGATGAACAGTGTCCAATGTTGTGAGGATGTCAAGGAGGATGAGGGTGGCAGTGTCAGCAGAATTCATGGTTGGGAACTTCTGAGGAATGTCTGGGGAAGGAACAACTGGAGGGTGCACACATTGGTTTCCTCTGCCTCCCATCTCCTCACCCCCTCAACCAAGGCTCGGGAAAACCTGAACAGGCAGCCTGTACCTGTCACCGCCTTCTCAACAACATCAGAGGCGGCTTACTGGGACACTTCCTAGATGAAAGACTCTAAAATCCGAAATATGAACACATCTGCCTTCTTAGGATATTTGCAAAGTAGCCATTCTCAGAACCGCAGCTTGGTGACCCTGCACCCCCAGATGTCTGGGAGTGAGAGCCCCATTCTCAGAAAGCTCCCCTTCCAGGTCACCACCCTGCAGGCCAGGCCTCCTGACCCACCGTCTGAGATGCCCTCCCAGCCAGAAACTCCGGTTTTCACTTTGCTGCTGCAGATGAGTCAAAATCTCTGAATCTCTGGATCAATTCAGTAGGAAAGAGTGAATCACAACAGGAATGTGCATGGAGTTAGCTGTGCGTGTGTGCGTGTGCACGTGGGTGTGTGTGGATGATGTGTAGCACATGGCTGTAATTACTATTATGAGTGTCTCACCCATTCTCCAGGAATTCCATCCCCCAGGTCACTCACAAATAAGTCAGCCGGGACCAGGTTACACCATTTCCCAGTTGCTCGGGCCCCAAACCTAGGACTCCTCCTTCCTTCCTTTCTTTCCCTCATCTCCAACATCCCATCCATCGCAGATCCGGCCAGTTCTGTCTTCAGAATGCCTTCCCTACCAGTGCACTTTCCTCCACGTCCACTGCTACTTCGTCCATCCCAGCCAGCAACACCTCTCTCCTGGATTCAGCCCTAACGTCCTAACTAGGCCCCATTTCCGCTGTTGGCTTCTTCCAGAATCCCCCACTCAATTTGTTTCCCACACAGTAGCAACAGTAATTAAAAAACAAAAAACAAAACCAGCTGTAAAGCAGATCATGTCAGTGTCCTGTTTAAACCCCCTTCCTACACTTAGAATACAACATAACTCCTCTCCCAGGCATGAGCCCTCGGTGATCAGTCCCACCTCCCACCCACAGCATCAGGTCCCACCTCCTCCCAGTCCGTGTTCCTGCATCACTAGCCTTTGCATTTCTTCCCGCTGTGGGACTCTGCACTGGCTGTGCCCTCTGCCTGGAATGCTCACTCCCTCATTTCAGCACGGCTGGCTCCTCTGTCACTCAGGGGCCAGACAGACCTTCCCTGAACACCCCGTCATTTCTATCACATCTTCCTGTCCTAGTCTTCTGCTTCATTTTGTTCCCATCTGACAGTTCTCTGTTCATTACTTCATGCATTCAACAAACATCAATTACTTCTTGTGCCAGCCAGACTCGGCATATGTTTATTCTCCCTCAATGACATGTCTGTCTCCTCTGAATAACATTAAAAAGCTCATGAAGACAGGGGCCTTGAGCAGAGCCTTAGGGCCTGGCGTGGAAGAGGCATTCAATAAATATTTGATCTGCAGAATGAATAAGTACACATGGTAATGTGTACACTCAGGAAATCAGAATTGGCTGATGCAACTTCTAAGGCCTCATGGCCTTCAGGCAGCCAAAGTGGCCCTAGTGCTGGGATGCATCAGATCCTGCCTGCGTGTTCCCAGACCAGTGGAAGGAGATTCCCGTACTGTCTGTGCATGTAGCCAGCACTTATGACGGGCCTACAATGTGTAGGCCTATCCTTGGTGTCAATCTTGGTTCTGTCCCAGCTCATCCAGGTACTTGGTCATTAGCTGTAGGACAAGGCAGCCTCACTGGGGGTCACCCATGGTGCAACCAAGTGGCAGGTCTCCTCCCACACCTGTAACTCACTTTGATCCAAGTTTCCAAGATATCCAGGGTTTCAGGGCAACCCCAGGGAGCCGGTCCTGCCCTGTCTGCAGGGCAGTATACTAGCCTCACTCCCCCAGACCCACTTCCCAAGCAGCATGTGTGCCTGTTTCTCCACGCTCTGCTTAGCCCAATCCCAACACCAAGTTCTGTCATTGACAAGTCAGTTGGCACACTGGCCAAGAACAGGGACTATGGGGTCCAGCAAGGCAAGGCTGCACCATGTCAGCTCTGGCACCCACCAGGGATACAGGGAACAATCAGACTTGACCGTGACAAAGGCAGTCAGAGGGGGGAGGCAGACCTGCAAACAAAACCACAGAGCAGACGTGCTATGTGCCGTGAAAGGACAGGTGTGGGGAGAACGGTGGGGGCACAATACCGTCGTCAATTTCGCCCGGCTGGGATGACCAAGATGATGGGAAAAGATGACGTGTTTGGCCCCTCCAGTTCCCAAAGGCTCTGTGCAAACCAGTGTCCTGGGACTAGCAGGAAAGGTGGGTGAGAGGGGGCTTGCAAGACTCCCGAGGACCCCTCACCAACTGTAAACTTAGAGGGTCATCGAGAGTCACGACATCACTGACAGTAAGGTCTGTGCACCATGAAGTTCATAATCACAGTATTCCTCTGGGTCCACACGCAGCTCCCAGGGGCCCAAGAAATAATAACGGCATCTAAACGATTGAAAATTCATCTGAAAAAGCATCTCCAGGCAACTGCTGGAAAAGCCTCACAGCTCAGAGCTGGGGAATCACAGGGCTGGCAGCCACTGCAGAGGCCAGCAGCTTCCAAACTTGCGTTCGACCTCCGAAGTCATTGCTTAACTGAAACTCACCCAGAAGCACAACGCATAAAACTGACATGAACAGAGCAGCACCACAGACAGCTGGGATGCTGCCCCCGTCCCCCAGCCCCCTGCCCCCCACCCCCTCGTGGCCCTCAGAGCAGCTCTGAGGAGCCCCGGGGCTCCAAAGGCATTGACGGAAAACCACTGATCCAGGCCAGCCCCCCTGCGTACACACGGGAATCCAGTGTCCAGAGCCACGCTCTGGGCTGCACCTGAATTCAAAGCCAGTTTTCTGAGACCAGGCTAACACTTCTCACTCGCCTTTGGAGAGCTACATCTGTGTAAAGTCGTACTCTGAAGAAACGAGGCTCAAATCTGATCACCTACAGCATAATCCCTAAGAAGTTTAAAAGCTCCCGAACGGGCCAAGCATGGAACCAAGCCCAGCCCCACAGACAGGCAGAACGAAGTTGGGAAATGAGCTGCAGAAGCACAGCTGACAATCCCATACAGTTTCCTTCAGTTCCGTGGGACATAAACAGGCCTTGAAAGGCTGGGGCTGTGCGGCCGTGAGAGACCCTGCATCAGGCGGCGGGGAGGTGAATGCTAATGAGCTATGGAAAGAGCCATTACTTTCCCGTGTCAGGCCCTGCGCCAAGCGGAGGAGGAGAAAGAGGTCTGAGATAGTTTTCAAGTATTTTCACAGCAGAAAAACTTTCCTACAGACTCAATTATATAACTCTCAGACTCCACCCCTGGGCTGAAATTATCCATAGCCTTCAGGAAAAAAAAATCGTTTTTCCTTACATGAGGGTCACAGGTTTCTCCAGAGAAACTCCTGGCTGTATGGCCCATAACCCACAGCAGCTGCAAACCATCAGCCCGGAGACCTTCCCGAGCGCGGTTTGGAGCCTGCCGGAGAGGAGCGCCAGCCGAGTGCCGGGCAGAAGTCACATTGCCAACCTGGCCACCACGCAGGACGCTGCAGGGTTTGGGAAGGCCCACTCCAGGGGGCTTCCAAACCTGTGCACTCCCGTGTCCCCCTGCTTCCTTATCCCAGAATGGGGCTGAGGTCGCCAGAGGAGAGAGGAACGTGTTGTTAACCCACAGTCGTCCTCTGTCATCAGCGAAGGACTGTCAGTGAAAGCCTTCTGGGGCTGAAGGAATGAAGAACTTTACTGGTGAAATGACAGCCAAAATGAAAGGCACAGACTTAGGAAGATTAACTTACAGCCCAGGTTTTTGTCAGCCTGAAGATGGGTGCACTCTGTAATGCTGACACCACAGACATGAGAGAATGAAGGTTGTTGAGTTCTAGAAGTTTCTGAAAAAAGACACGGAATAGATTATTTTGCTGCTATAAACAACAGAACAAAAACACACTCAAGTGTTACCAAATGCTGTCATATTTATGAAATTCAATGACACTTAAAATACCTCATGTAGAAAATACAGTTCTAGGAAGTTCACAGAAACCATATGCTCCTTTCCTTTCAAACTGTCTAAAGGTGAGCCTACAACCCCAACATCTGCAGAATCTCACAAGCCGCCTCGCCCGGCTGCCGGGCAGAAATGTGGCTCAGAACAAGGTTTGATAGCGTCCTTCGTGTTCTTGTTTCAGACGAGTCTGAGCTGTCCTGGCAGGCTTTCGTAACCAAAACCTCAGCTGCACCACCAAGACCGACGTGGGTCTCCTGCAACTACCTTAACTCAGGAATGAGAAGGGCTAAGGAAAGATGGTAACCATCTGCGTGAGCCCCTCGGCCGGAGGACAGCACTCTGGCTTCCTCCTTGCTTGGCTGTGCTCCTTTGAAGCAGACCCCGAATGAGTGTGAACAGTGGACCTCAACTGGGTCTCAGACAAGTTCTTTGCCACGGAGGGCAACAGGAGGAGACAGAGCTGAGAGGAAGTGCAGGACAATGTGATCGCTCTCTTCTTGGTTTCATGCCAAGGGGAACCTGCTAACAGGGCTGGGGCTCTACCTCTCTCACTGGGGTCAGTGACATTTGGGTCAGCAAGCAGGCTCTGCGGTACCAAGAGGGGCCTCTGACTCCAGTCCTGGCCCCCAGTGCCCATGTGTCCTTGGGCACGGGTCACTGCTTCTGAGTGCTACTTCTGAGCCTTGGCATCCTCATCCTCAAACGAGGTAGTTAATCACAGCCCCTCTGCTACCTGGCACAGCGCATGTGAGCTGCCTAGACCCCTGCCTGACACCAGGGCGGACACTCAAGGTGTGGGCTGCTCACTCTTTGTTGGGAACACATGTCCCCATCGCTCGTCTTGGGTACTTCCAAGCTCAGGTGCTACTTCCCTACAACATCTTTCCTGACCATGTTTCCAAGTCCGGGCACGCTGGGCCCAGCCTCGCTTGGTCCCATGACAGCCTGGGTACCTCCTTCGCACACGGGGCTGCACTTGCTTTTACTTGCCTATTGTGTGCTGTTATAGGCACTGGGGACATAACAGCAGATGCAGCTTTGTCCCTGCCTTCAGGGAACACCCAGTAGGGCCCAGTAAAGTGAATGAATAAGTGAAAAGCCCTCCTGCTGGGGCTTCGTGGCTCTGTTCCTGCTCGGACACTTCTCCCTTACCACGCAGCTCACACTCGTGCCACACATCTTGTCTCGTTCTGATCGTTTCCTGTTGTGTAACGACAGGTTTCTCCGCGTGAACTGAATTTTGCCCTGTGCATCTGAATTCTTGCATGTGTCAAAGAACTGCTTCAGAGTTGAAGGTCCCCTGGGAGACCATCTAACCGGCCTCTTTCACTGAATAGAAGGGAAACGAAGGCCCCAAGAAAGGAGGGGCTTGTGCAAAAACATTCCAGGGCACAGTGCTGCACAGCGAGCCACCATCGAAGATGGCAGAGGTGAAAAGGGGATCGGTTCAGACCCTTGGGTGGAGACCACAGACTCACTTCCAAACTGAAAGCACCAGGTGGGCTATAACCTGACCCCACTTTCTGCCATGGCCCAGCAGAAATCCACTGGGCCCTGGCTGGTGCTAGGACTCCAGGATGCACAGGACACAAGTGTGTGCTTCCCGCCACACACACACTTTATACATGGATGTACCTCACTGTCCCACGGGGGCAGGGAGGCAGCTCCCCGACGGCAGAGAGCGTGCTCCCGCTGACGCTCTGGGGGGCCCTGGGTATGGACACTCAGCTCTCTAAGCCTCCCCTCATCTTCTGGAAATGCGATAATAATAATGTGGGCATAGAATACAGTCATTACGGTAAAGCGCCTGCTACTGTGCCTGGCTCGTGGGGGGCCTCAGGAAGGCCAGCTGGCCTAGGGTCTGGGTGGGAAGACTACATGCGCACGTGAAGCAAGGCTCTGCTGGGTTCAGGCAAGCCTAGTGGTCAGGCGGTACATGGGGAGGAGCTGGCCAGGGCGTGGAACTGATGACAGTGGTCCAGAAAGGCCCCTAGGACCACAGCCTGGGCTGGCCGAGATGAGGGAAGAGGAGGGCTAAGGTGGGATGCAGACATGAGCCTGGTACCCAACCACTGATGAGGACAGAACCCATCAGGCCAGGAAACAGGAGCTGGGAGTGGGAGCCACACAGTCTTCTGGCCCAGGCCCGAAGCTCAGACGGATGCAGGGAGCTTTGCTGACTGGGGACAAAGTTGTGCAGGACATGACGGCATCACACGCAGCAAGGCTGACAAACCCATCAGCCGGGCACTGGCTGAACCTGAAGTCGGATGAACGGACCCCAGGGCAGCCCTGGGGCTGCATGGAGAGTGTGAAAGGCCAAGGGGTAGTTGGCTGCCAAACATGGGGTGGAGGGGCTGCTGCCAACACACGGGTGGGGGCTGCGGGCCCGAGTGGGCAGCCAGGCTGGTCTTCCAGCTGCTTCTGTCTGGGCAAGGCAGGCCTCAGCCCCCTGTTTGAACCCTGCCCAGCAGGCCCAGTGCCAAGGTGCTCCCAAATTACCGAGGAAACACATTTTGGGGACAAAGAAAGGAAGGAAAGGAGAGGGTAAGGGGAAAAAAAACGCTTACCTTGGCTATTTTCACAAAATGGCTCAGGATTTCTGCCCTTATTTTTAAAGTCTGTGCTGTTAGAATTTCTCGTACAACCCAGAAACTGACCTGCAGAGTGAAACACAAATACACAGACACACACACACCAGAAAAGTTGTTGGATGCCAGGCCGCCCGTGTCACGCGTGCCCACCGCTGTCAATGGCGTTTCAGAGGTTGGGGAACTGGGACAGCACAGCCTCGGGGTGTGCGGCCAAGGGCTCCTTTATGACGCCAACCCAGCCAACACGTCCCGCACCCTCTGCACCTCCTCTCCAACACACTCCGTGTGCTGGGAGAAGTGCATGCTTCTGTCATCTCCGGGGGTGTGACTGAGCCCACGGATGAGTCTCTCTAAAGTGCTGTGGGAACTCTGAGATGAACAGACAGGCGTCCTATTCAGGAGGACCCCAGTTGTGGGAGACCAGGGCTGGGCGGATGGATGGATGCACAGATGGGCAAGTGGCCACAGGGGTATGCATACCCACGACACACACGTCTCCAGCCAGACGTAAGACAAGAAGAAATTTACCAACATTTGCACAATTGTAACAAGTTTAACTTTCTAGGATATGGTCACTCAAATACTAATTTAAATTTAGTTGTTTCAAAGTTCCCTAAAGCAATGAAGGTTAAGGATGCTCCAGAGTTAACAGCATGTTTACAGCTGCAACCAAATGTACTCTCTCCACTCAAGTACTGTCGCTTTTCCATGAGAAACTAGGAAAGAGTAACCAAGAATCAAAACTCTGCTTTCACATGAAGCAGGAATATTATAGAAAAGCTTTCTCTGCGTAATTATCTGTGGCTACCTCCAGGACATGCCCCAGTTCCCATGGAGTCGCTTTTTTCAAGGAATTGCCTAAAATGAAGTTCAGACTCAAATGTTTAATGGGTAGTTATGGAAGAAAGATATTCTGGATACCTGGCAATAGGCCCATAAACCTTTTATTTTAATACATGCACATTTTTATGCCACAAAATCTCAAGTGTGATCATTCATGTGCACTGTATAATTTAATAGTTTCCTGCCTGCCAGAAAATCACACACATTGAAGGCATAAGTGTGGAACAGGCAGAGTTGACCCTGACCTACAGCACATGGTATGCAGAGGCAACTCCGGGCCAGTTCAGTCCAACAGACGGCCACGAAGCCCTCACTGTATGCGGGCCCTAGGCCCCTCGAGTCCAGGCCCTTCAGTGCTTGCCTGGTATGACGCTTCCAGAAATGACTGTATTAAAAAGCAGCCAGTGGTCGTGGCCTGAACTGGAGTATGGGGGAGGTGATGATAGAGGAAGGCTTCCTGGAGGAGGCAGGCCTTGAAAGACGGGCAGACTTTTAACAGGTACAGATGGCATGAAGGTGTGGCTGTATTCGACAGGACCAGGGAGAGCTGAACAGGCTGGCAGGGCGGCTGTGGTGGGTACTCTGTGGGGCGGGGGAAACGAAGGAGACTAAGGAGGGGAGGGAAAGCTCTGGGGGTCTGGTACAGTGCAGCGACGGGAAGGACACATGGGGGAGTCCCAGAGGCTACTGAGCAGGAGAAGGAGAGGCTCGAGCACTTTGCAGGGACACCCTACAGGAAGCTGGTGCAAGGGCCTAAGCGAGAGGTGAGGCCGGAACGAGGGCCACGCTGAAGCAGATGGAGAGAAGGGGCGGATAAGACACTACAAAGGGGGGGGGGCGGTGAGCAGTTTTAAACATTTTTAATTCTCTTTTCTAACTATAAACTTTAAGAGGAGCTTAATGCAGAAAACCAGGGAAACAGAAACACGTACCAAAGACAAACCACTCACAACTTCAGTCTCACACGCAGACCCCGTGGTAAACACTGTGGTGTGTGTTCTTCTAGTCTTTTCTCCATGCGAAGAGTGTACGTTTCTATTTTTTAGCCAAAGTGGTACATACTGATCCTACTGTCAGCAGAATTTTTATAAGTGGATCAGTATTCTTCTAAGATACAATGTTTAGCAGCAGCTAAGTATTTCATCTAAAGAGCATGTCGTCATTAAGTGGGCCCCTATTGTTGGGTTACTATTTATTTTGTGGATGTGGTAAAAATCTTTATACCTGTATCTTTACATAGTTTTAATAAAGCCTCAGGATAAATTCCTGTAACATAGAGTAAATAAAATTATGTGCACCCGTTTTTCAAAAGTATATATAAAAACTTTGGCCTCAGAAAGGTCTATTTGTCCATCGACAAGTTTGAGCAGCGCCCCGTTCCCACGCGTAGGCACACACACCGGCTATCACAGCTCTTTTCTTCTTTTCCAGACTTACCTACAAAATAATGTCTCACCGTTGCTGTTTTGCATTTCTTTCTTGACTACTCAGTTAACACTTTTTGCACTTTTTTTCAGTTTTTTTTTGGGGGGGGGTTACAAATATTTATAGACTATTTGTGCTATTTGCCTTTCAAATTACCTGCTCAGGTTCTTTACCCATCTTTCTGTTGGGGCGTCTGTCCTCTGGCTATTGATGAGTAAATGGCCTTTGTACATCAAAGCAAATACACACGCCCTCTGTGAGTCATATATTATACCAGGCGTGGAGGAATTGGTACTTTTATACACTGTTTTGGGAAATATAAATTCATAGGGCCATTTGAAGAACAGCTTGAATAGATCTTTCAAGATGATAGTTACATTCTCCCTAGAATATTTATCTTATGAATATATAGAAGTTTAGAGGGACGTATGTACACAGGTTCACTAAAGCACTATTTATAAAGCAAAAGAAGAGAAAAAACAAAATGTCCATCAATAGGAAATTGGTACATAATACTCTGACCTCAAACTTTCCAAGGAAGTCGCCAGAGAGAAAAGTGAGCAGTTGTTATCCATTTTGCATAATGAATTTCATTATGCAAAATATCTACATAAGTTATTGGTAATTCTTCTACATAAGAGGTTTGTCTTGCCTCCTCCATTTATTTATTCAATGACTTGTATCAGAATGGACTCACATATATTTATTTTACACTTTGAGTTGTAATCCAATACTAAGTGACTTATTTTTTGTGCAGGTTGTTCCAGCTTTGGCCACCGAGACCTCTTTCAGCTGGTCCTTGCATCCCTTCCCTCTGACAGGACCTGGTGCTGTTCTGGTCCATGGCTTACTGGAGCATTTCCTCACTGTGTGGCACTCTGCGGGGCTACAGGCACATCTTAGTTTCCTGCCCGCCCTAAACCAGCCCCTTCTCCAAGGAGCCTAGGCTCCTTTTAATGGTATTAAAAACCAAACCCCGAGCTGCACAATTCCTGGATTGCGTCTGTACCATTTTGCACTCCCACCAGCAATGGATGAGAGTTTGTGCTGTTCCAGGCATTTGTCAGCGACTAGTATTTGTCGGGGGTTTTTCCCTGTATTTTTAGCCATTTTAATAGGTGTGCAGTGTTTTGCATTCCCCAGAGACAAATGATGCTGAGCATCTTCCCGTGCTTATCTGCCATCTGCACACCTTCTTTAGTGAAGTGTCCAGATCTTTTGCCCATTTTTTAATTGGGTTGTTTTCTTATTGTTGACTTTTCAGAGTATATTTTGGATACAAGTCTTTTATCAGACATGTGTTTTGCAAATACTTTTCCCAGTCTTTTTATTCTCTTAGCAATGTCTTTTGCAGAATGGAAAATTTTAATTTTAATACAGTCCAACTTTTCAAGTTTTTCTTTCACAAATTGTACTTACAGTGTTACATCTAATAACTCATCACCAAAGGTCATGCAGATTTGCTTCTACGCTTTTTCCTACAAGTTTCATAGTTTTGACTTTTACATTTAGGTCTATGACTCATTTTGAGCTAATTTTTATGAAAGGTCTGAAGTCTGTGTCTAGGTTAATTTTTTACATATCCAAAAAATTCCAATTAATGATTCCAGCATCATTTGTTGAGAAATTAGCCTTTCTCCACTGAATGTCCCCATGCATCTGTCAAAGACCAAGTGACCAGCCCTGACCAGCATGGCTCAGTGGGTGGGGTGTCGTCCCACAAGGCAAAAGGGCGCCAGCTTGATTCCCAGTCAGGGTGTGTGCGCGCGGGCCAGGTCCCCAGTTGGGGGAGTGAGAGAGGAATCGATGGATGTTTCTCTCGTGCATTGATCTTCTCTCCCTCTTTTCCTCCCTCCTTTCCTTTCTCTCGAAAAATAAATAAAATCTTTATTTAAAAAGGCCCAGTGACCACATTTGTGTGGGTCTATTTTGTCCCGTTGTTCTAGATGTCCCTGGTCAGTATCACGCTGTCCTGACTGCTGCAGCTACGCTGTCCTGAGCTCAGGGAGGGAGCGTCCTCCAACTTTGCTCTTTTCCAGCACTGTTTCGGTTATTCTGCGTCTCTAGCCTAGGCACACGAACTTTAAACTCAGTTCACTGAGATTTATAAAATAGCTTGCTGAGATTCACTGACATCTTACTACTGAATCTTCTAACCTGAAGACAGAATATAACTCTATGTATTTCCACCTACTTTGAGTTTCTGCGTCAGTGATTTGCAGTTTTCTGCATACAGAACCAGTATCTACTTGCTAGTGTGGTACCGAAGTATTTTTTCATGTGTGTGCACATACTACTGTAAATTTTTTTAACTTCTAACTCCAAATTTTCATCGCTGGAATAGGAAAGCTTTTGTATATTGATCTTGTAAGCTGCAACTTTGCTATACAGTACACTCATGTATTAGTTCCAGGAGTTTTTTAAGTAGACTTCTTTAAGGTTTGTCTACACAGACAACTATGTCATCTGTGAATAAAGACATTTTTCTTTCTTTCTTTCTTTGCAATCTGTACATCACTTTTTCCTGTCTTATTGCGCTGGTCAGGACCTCCAACATGACGCTGGCTGGAAGTGGTAACAGAGCACCTCGCTGCCTTGTTCCCAGAGCACCTGGCGTCTCACCACTGAGTGTGACGTTGGCGGCAGAATTTTGCAGATGTCCTTCATCAAGCTGAAAAGTTCCCCTCGATTCCAAATTTGCTGAGATTTTCTTTCTGTCATGAAGGAGTACTGAATTTTGTCAAATGCTTTTTTGAATCAACTGGCATGACAATGCCCCTTTTCTTCCTTAGCCAATACACTCAATGGGTTGCACTAGCTGGTTTTCAGCTGTTGAACCAGTCATGCACACCTGGAATGAACGCCACTGGGTCACAGTGCTAATAAGCTTTTAAAACATATAAGCTATTATTATTACTATTATTGTTCCAGTGGTATAATTAGAATAGGAGTTTCACCACTGAAGACTAAGATATCACCTGAGAAATTTCACAACAGTATTATAGATGAATAAAGGAAAATAGTTATGAACACAAAGAATTTGAATCACCCACAAATAAAACAATCACAGCATAAAGTAAAGAAATTTTCAAGTTAAAAAAATTTCTTTTTCTATGAGAAATCTACTTTGCCGTAAATTTCTCTCTGGTCCATTCACAGTTTCCTTGGGAACCTGGAGTTGGGAGGCACTTCAGGGCCCGACCCCGTTTCGTAGCGCCCCCACCGCACCGCTCCACAGGCACCGTGACCAAGCCCTGCCGGGTCTCCACCGGGGTGCTCGTGGCGGGGGGAGCAAGCTGCCTGCTAGTGGGATGCAGCCACTGCCTCCCCACGCCTGCCCCCTGGTCCTTGTCCTTACTGAGTAGGCCCCACAGGCTCTGCTTACTCAGCTTCCCCATAAAGACCCCTCAGTTACTTGAAAAACCTTGATTACCTCCTCCCTGAGTGTTCTCGGTCCCACATCCCTCACCTGACCTCACATAACATGCATGCTCTCCCCTCACCCAGTGGCCACTGTGACACTGACATGCCACTCTGTGTGGCAGTCCCCCCTGCTCTTCATGCAAGGTACCCAGGAGAGGCAGGACAAAGCAAAGGAAAGTGGGATCACTACACATACCATCAGAATGGATGAAATAAACAAGTCAGTAAAACTGTAAAGCCCGACAGTACTAACTGCAGGCAAAGACCTGAAGCAGCACGGACTTCCATCCGTCGCTGGTGGGAATGCAGAGCAGTGCTGGCCCAGCCCAGTAATCGTGCTGCTAGGCATTTACCCAGCTCATCTGCAACCTTCTGTATGCACACAGCATGCATTGGTTATAGCAGTTTTATTCATAATCATCAAGAGTTGGAAGTAAATAAGATATCCTTCAACAAGGGAATAGACAGACCAACCTTATATCCATACGGTGCAATAGTATTCATGAAAAAAAGACATCAAGCCATATAAAGATATGGATGAATCTTAAATGCATATTGCTAAGTGAAAGAGCCAGACAGAGAAGGCTCTTTCTTTTTTTAAGATTTTATTTCTGTATTTTTAGAGAGGGGGAGAGAAGGAGAAAGAGAGGGAGAGGAACATTAATGCGTGGTTGCCTCTTGTGCACCCCCTACTGGGGACCTGGCTGGCAACCCAGGCATGTGCCCTGACTGGGAATTGAACCAGTGACCCTTTTGCTCACAGGCTGGTGCTCAATCCACTGAGCCACACCAGCCAGGGCATGAGAAGACTCTTTACTTATGATCCCTCCTCCCCCTTTTCTGAGATCTGAAGAGGGTAGAACTACAGAAATGACAAAGAGCTCGGGATCTGGTCCACTCCATACCAAACCCTGCCTTCTGCCTTGGGCAACTGCAGCAGCACTGCGAATGACCACGGCCTCAAGGGCATTTGAAAGCTTCAGCAACGATTACCCACCTACCTCTTCAGTCACCTCCTACCCATAATTCCCAGAACTACTCTGCACCAGGAACTTTAAATTCCAGTCTTGGGACACAACCTTTCACCCTCCTAGTCCTTACCCTCTCCTTGCGCTCCCACTGTGCCTGTGCTTCCTTCTCTCCGTGCCCTGGAGTCCCTGGCAGTCTTTTTCTGCTTCTTAGTCAGTACTCTAGGTTCCCAGCCCCTTGCTCCTTCAAAAAAGTCAGCCTCACTAACCTCCGACTGCGGATGGATCCACGCATTTGCCCTTTACGAGTCCTTACTCCCAGGCTGCAAAGTGCAACTACAGAAAACCATCTACCCTCACGCATGGGGGCCACTTTCAAGTCACATTTCAAATCCCCATTTCATCCGGGCCATCATCTCCACCCAGAACCTTCCTGTGTCTCCACAGTCAGCTCCCTCCTCCCCTGGAGAGGCTTTTTCACTTCCTCATCAGCGCTGTTACTACTCTCACTTACAGATAAGGAAACTGAGGCTTAGAAAAGGTAAGTGACCTGCTTTCCTTTATCTGGAGTCTGATAGGAAGGCTTGTTCCCACATATGGAAGTCTGCCAGGAAGGGATGCCAATCAGTTTATCTCCGACAAAGCAGCCCTGGTGGCTGACCAGATCTGGCCGCTGGCCAGTTTTCAAACCAGAGGTACCAGGACTGTGTCCAAGAGCTGCTCATTCCGAGTAGCTGACGGGCCGGCAGGAAGACCATTTCTCAGAGCACCATTTGGGAAAACGCAACTTTACTCTGGCTGGCTTTATTGGTCTGATCTGGACACGATGCAGTTGTTCGCAGAACAGGCCACACGCCCTTTGCCAAGCTGACCTGGCCTCTGCATGCAAAGCAGATTACATCAGAGCCCCCAGGGGCCTCCTCCGGGAGCTGACGGCTGGTCAGAGGTGGGCCGCAGCTGGCTCCTAGTTGGACAGTTCCTCTAAGGAAACTATGAATCCCTGATAGTGTGTGCACATCTGTTTTTTTTTAAACTAAGCTCAGTTGAAAAGGAAAAGATTTTGAAAACAAAGAAAAGAAAAAATGGCTTCAGAACGTCCCTTTTCAAAACAAATGGTGCACAGTCCCTACGGCAGATGCATCTAGGCCTTTCTCCGTTCCTACTGTAGCTCATGAAACAACAGTAATGTGAACCCCAGCCTCGACCCCTCTGAGGCTCCTGCTGCACCCCGGGCGGTGGCCGAGGCCGGGGAAGCCTGGAGAAGACTGAGTAACGGTGATGCACAGGGCCCGGCATTTCCCAGGGGGAACGCCCTGCTGGAGGGAAAAGCCAAAGGAAACCCAGGCCCATCACCCGGAGGTCCAGTCACATATACTAGGCAACCTCTAGGCCACTGCCCTCATGTGAAACCAGAAAAAGAGCAGGAAAGAAGAAAACTGTCAACAACACCATTCTGGGGTTTGATCCATCCAAAGGGAGTCTTGCAGGGTACTTTCTACTGAAGATCACGTTCTGGGAGATCTGACCAAGCAGCGAGAAGCCCACCCCCTCAGCTAGTCCAAGTCTCCATTGCCACTCCATAAGCAGGGATGCAGATCTGCACACGTGGAGCAAAGGTTCTGGTTGGACCAAGTCAGTTTGTAGTAGTACACTGGAGGCCAGTGACCAGGCTGTCAGGGATTCTAAGAAATTCCACGCAAGGAATGTTCTGAGCACCTCCTCCATGCATTCCACACACACTGACGGAGGGCCTATCGTACGCCTGACACTGGGCATAGTGGTGAGGGATGTCATGTTGAACAGTGCAGACCCAGTCCCCACCCTCCTGAAGCCCGAGACTGGCAAGGAAGATGAGACGAGAGTCACACAACACGAGGACAGGTGAATAGAGGGCCACATGGAAAAGCGCTGCCGCAGCAAGGCCATGCATGACGAGCACATCTTACACAGGCCGGGGATTCACAGAAGAGTCCCCAAGGAAGTGACATGCAGGCTGAGATCCGCCGGGGGGCTGAATGGGGAGGAAGAATTCTGAGCTGAGGAGACAGCATGTGTGGAAGCCGGCAGGACAGCGACACGGTGCGTCAGGTGAGAGGAGGAAGGACAGGGCGGCTGCAGCCTGCAGAGTGGGGCTGGGGGGCCAGAGGTGAGACTGGCGGGTGGATGCAGGCCAGACCCACCGTGCAGGACCTTGCCAGGCAATTAAGGTGCTGGAACCTTAGCTTACGTGGAATCGGAAGCCACTGAAGCAACTTACGCACAGGAAAGATGTGTTCACTTCCGCCCGTAGTGTGAGAAAAATGCCTATCATGGCCCAAGAATGGATGAAGGTTGGGAGAGAGCTCAGGAAGAGGGGTCTGGACTCAGGCCAGGTGCCTGGGATTGAACCCCAGCAGGGCTCCCAGCCTACAGGGGCAACTGCTATCGGGACAGGCACACGCAAGGGGCTGCTTACCTGGTTAAACCTCCGGGTAAAGGCCACAACGTTTGGGGCGAGACTATGTTTCTCCTTCTTACTCCATCCACAGCTGGCCAGTTCCTAGGAAGCAGAGAGTCAATTTCAACAGCGGTTCTAATCGGGCTGCAAACACGCCAGGGGTGTCTCACTGGAACATGGACACGAAGGTGGGGAAGAGCAGGCCTTGGCCGTTCATGTCTTTACCAGGGTGAGAAGACTCTCCTCCTCTCAGGAGGAAGGCTAGGTGGGGAAGCTCCTTGGGACCCCTAGAGGTGAGGAGTGACCAGCCACGTTTCTCAGGGCTTCTGTGCCAAAACACCCTTAACCCCACCACTGCCACTCTGCTACTTTCTCTGGGATCGGAAGTCCCTTCTTGACGCAAACTGACTGAGACAGGATGTAGTGTGTTTTTATCTTTTTATTCCGTTTTATCCTCACTTGAAGACATTTTGTCATTGCTTTTAAAGAGGAACGTTGATGGGAGAGAGAAGCATCGATCAGTTGTTTCTCTTGTGCACCCAGACTGGGAATTGCATGTAACCCAACTGGGGATGGTACGCGTCTGGGCTGGGGATAACATGTGCCCGGACTGAGGACCAAACCTGCAACCCAGGCATGTGTCCTGACTGGGAATCGAACCAGCAACCCTGTGGCTACAGGACAACACTCCAACTAACTAAGCCACATTGGCCAGGGAGGACATAATGTTTTAACTAGTAGGATTCACCCACCACAGGCAAACTTAAAATTAAGATCTGGCTGGAGGATCTCAGATTTCATCAGCTACGTGACACCCTCCATTCCTGGAGTCGAGGAAAGCTGATCCAAGCCCACTGCAACCAGAGCAGCTTCTGGGGTTAGCTCAGACTCCTTCCTGAAGCTGGGCCCTCCCGTCTCTCCTATAACCAATGGGGACAGAAGGAGAGGTTCCCTTGCGTATCTTTTTCGGGGGCGCGCTGTCTTCTTTTCCAGCAGGTTTAGCATTACAATCTGGTGAAATCACACGAATTTTACCTGTCAGCAGGTGGGTTCCTATCCAAGAGAGATAACCGGAGTGACCTAATGGGATTCCTCGGGGGTTACATAAAAGGGCCAGGGAAAAGCCACCACCCGAAGGCCTAGCATTCTCAGCTTGTACCTGGGCAGCCCCGGCAGAGAGGGGGGGAAGGGTAGCTCCTAAAGTTCTCTCTGCCCCTAAGTCACAAGACTTCCTCCTTTTAATTCCTATCAGGCCTCAATATTATTAATTTTTTAAGATTTTATTTATTTATCTTTAGAGAGGAAGGGAAGGAGAGAAGAAGAGAAATATCGATGTATGGTTGCCTCTCGTGAGTCCCCTGCTGGGAACTGACCTACAACCCAGGCATGTGCCCTGACTGGGAATCAAACCACAATCCTCTGGTTCGCAGGCCTGCGCTCAATCCACTGAGCTACACCAGCCAGGGCTAATATTATTAATAGCATTATTTTGCCACACACCTGAAACTTTTCTAAGATCTTTAGTGAGAGCTGGGGGCCCGGCAGCTGGAGATGGACACAGACCCAGGTGTACTGGGGAATCAAGGGGGCACCAGGGCTGACCCAAGACGAAACCTGCTGGCTGAGTAGCGACGCCTCTGCAGGGCCGTGCCCTTCACCTGCACCTCAGGGCCTAACCACGAACCACAGACGGACAATTGTGGGAAGCCTGGCCGACGGAATGGACAGCTCTGGGTACAAGGTGAATGGCCTGCCTGGCCTTGAGGACGACTGAGACCCAACCAGGAGGTAGGAAACCCAGCACCTCCCCCTGGCCCCCTCATTTCTATAAATGGTGTCATCGCTCTGCCAGTCCCCCACATGGGAAAACACGGCCATCCGTGACCCTAGCAAGTCCTTCACCCCCACTACGCAGACCTGAGCAGTGGTAATGGCGAGGACACTGACCGGTGCTGCCATTTATCGAGGACACCCCCTCCCATGCCAGCACTGGACAGGCCCTTCCCATGTCGCCCCATCTCATTCTCAGCAGGTCCATTTTAACAAAGAGGAGAAGGGCCCCCTATTGCTTGTCCCCTGGAATCGACACTCGGACTCTAAGCCTTTTCAGAAGTGCACAGGAATCTCTGTGAGACATCGAACTGACCCGGGTACCACTCTCTCCTGGCTCTGAAAAGGCACAGTGGAACCTCTTCTCAAGGGTGCACCTGACTTGCCTGCATCGCATTTACTTTTCCCACCCTGCTCCACCCTTTCACCTATTTTAATTGGTTTGCAAGTGTATATTATTGTCCTTCCATGTCTAATTGTGAGGACCAGAGCGCTTCTCCCCTGTGAACCCCAAAGCCAGTCCCAGAAAGGTATGGGTTACAATTCGATATCAAAGAGAATTCATCAATCTGACTTGCAAGGACTGAGGCCTGGTTGTGGCCTCATCTCTGGCTGACAATTGTTTCCTTTGTTTTTTCTTTGCCCTGAGTTCTTTAATAAACAGCCGAAATTACATAGGCGTGTGTGTGTGCTTGTGCATGGGGCACACCGAATTGAGTCTGTGGTCTCACCCCACACCACCAGCAATGTGGGAAGGTGTCCTGAGACGAGCCGTGCGGGCCTTCCAGCAAGACAGGCTGGGGCGGGCCTGGCCTCCACCACCGCCTGCAACGATGCTCATCTTCTCAGAACGTTAGTCTTCTCATCGAGACAGTTCATGAGACTGGAACACAGAGAGAGCCCAGCATCTGACAAGCATGTGATCGGCGCTACCTCCCACCTCTTCCCAGGGTCACGCTGCCATCAGAATCAGCTCTAACCCCAACACCCCCACTCTCTCCCACACCACACTCTTGCTGCTGCCTTGAAGTATTTAAACATCTATTATTATTTCTCTTTCATTTTGCTGATGTCATGCAGGCAGGAACCAAAGCACATACTTAACACATCTGCCCTGAATTTATTCAATTTGAACAGTTCTAAGATACTGACTCAAAAACCATATGTACAGTTCTTGGGTTTTGACAATTCTCTCAGGACCGTTTTGCCCCAAAGACATGTAGTATTTAAAATTACAACCCCAGCAGGGTAAAACACAGTTGAAGAGTGTCCTTGACAAAACAGAGCACAGGACTTAGAGCCAAAGCCCTGGCCCCACAGTCCAGCCCTGTCACTGGTCTCCCGGGCAACCTCAGGTACGCTGCCCTCTCTCGGCATCGGTTCATCGCGGAAGGACCCAGGGATGCAGACCCTGACCCCATGGAACTGCAGCAGAGACCACAGGAGAGCCCGACAAAAGCGGTGCCGTGCAGGCAGAGGCCGAATGAATGGAGTATTAGTGTTCCTAGGGGCTGAAATCTCCCCAGTTCAGCACAGAAAGATTTATCAAGATGTCAACAGAAATCAGGCCATTCTATCGACTAAAACAAGCCCTCAGCCCCACCCCTCAGCACCACTGCTCTGCTGCGTTCAGCCTAACAGGGTTACAAGAGGTTCCATCTGTGTGGAGTGGGTTTGGAAAATGTGAGGTAACAGAGCAAAACGCTTCCAGTCACTAATGCCTGAAAGAGGTCCGTGCTATGGAATGGATTTGAGAGTAATGTCAGTTAAACTTGACCAGAGGAGCCAGGGCTGGTTCGAGAAGGGCGACGGGCTTGGGGCTGAAGCCGCTGAGGCCCTGGGAGCCCCGCCACTGAAGAGCACTCAGCTGCCCCCAGGCTGTGGCGGGTGCGGGGAGGAGGGTGGGTGATCTCGCCCAGGCTGTCCGCAATTCTGACTCTGAGCTCTCTGCTGAGGTCAACAGGCTGTGAAAGGAGGGTGGAGCCTGGACAGAGAGGCCTCTGCCAGCTGCTTCTGGGGCCCCTCCTCCGCTACGTGGACGTTCCCTCTTCGTCAGGGAGAAAGAGGATGTCAGAAGAGAACTCTCTGCCACGAAACATACAAACGTACCTTCTTCTGCCGTCAGTGGGAGGGAGGCCCCTTCTCGCAGGACGCACTCTCCTCCTTGGCTCAGGCTCCCAGCTGCCCCGCTCCAGAGGGGCTGGTGCCCTCTCTCCTTCCTGTATCTTCACCCTCTCCCTCTCTGACTTCTTCTTCCCATCACATTTTAATGTGCATACACCTCTTCATTAGTCATGATAAGGGTGAAGAGAACAATGATGGTGGTAATAAAAGACATCTTTTCTAGACCTCCCGTCCCTTCCAGCTCCTGCTCACTCTTCCTTCTCCTTGCAGGAGGATTTCCTGAAAGGGCTGTCAGTTCTCACTGTTCCACCCCAGCTTCCCTCTCCTCTCTTCCACCCCCACCCTGCCCCACCAAAACTACCCTCTTCCCTACCAGCCCCAACGCCCTGGCGAGGCCACCCTCTGCCACAGTTTTGACCGCCCCTTGCCCTTCAGCCCTGTCTTCTTCTGGTCGTCTCCTCACCTCTCAGGCCCCCCATTCTCAGTCTTATTTTCCAGCGGCTTTTTCCATTCCTGACAGAGGCCTCCCACCCCCGACCGAGGTCAGCGGGCTTGTCATCTCTTCTCGTCCACGCCTGCGTCCCCCCAGCAGATCACACACACTGACACGGCTTCAACCACGTGTCTCTGTTCAGCCCATTTCTCTCCTGAGGGCCAGGCGAGGGTATTCAGCTTCCTCCTGGCCACCCTGCCCTGGCATCCGCAGGCAACTCAAAACCAGCAGGCCCAGACAGAAAGGGTGTCTGACCAGCTGCCGCACATAAAACACACCCCAGTGTGAGACTCATGTAGACGTCCATGCTGACATCAGAGGAGGGTGTTTACTACAAAGAAAGTATCCACGGACAGAAGTCCCTAACTGGTATACAGACAACTCTGTCTCAGTGTCCCATCTGCAGCACTCCCAGGTGACAGCGCGCACCCACACTGGCTTCGGCTTGCCCCACAGAGCTCCTCTGGGCCGTGCTGCCAGGAGCGTCCCCTCTAGCTGCCAGCTTTGTGCTTGGGTGTCTGGGAGTCAGATGTCCTGAAGTGGCCCGAGAAAGGCCTGCCCCTGACCATGTCTGGGGTCAGTGAGGTATGGTCCGGAAGAGGAGACCTGGGGAGCAGGACGCGTCTCCCTAGAGACCCACACAGGATCTAGGCCACTAGGCCACAGGGAGCTGGTGCCTGCAAAGAGCACCTCCATACGTGTGCTTAATTCTGACTGCAGTCTTCTCCAAATCACATTCCCCAAACAGGCCCACACGGAATATGCACCACCTCAAGGCAAGGTCCTTCAATCCGACCTCAGGGACCCCCGCTGGGCTGGCAGCCAGCAGCACTGCGTGTCCACTTCACTCCACGGCAAGCTGTTGCTCTTCCTCCCGGTCCCGTGCTCTCCCCGCTCCTCTCATCCATGCTCTGGCATGATCTTCAGAACTGGAGAGACGATCACACACTTAGTTAAAGGAGCTCTGAACACGCCCCAGGGAGTGGGAGCCCACTGAGGCAGTGGGGGAGCCACGCCAGTTCAGGGCTGGGGTGGGTCGGACTGAGGAGGCGGGCCTTTCTGAACTCACACCTCATCGCTGGGCGTGCAGTATGGGAAAGCAGCTTGGCAGTTTCTCATAACATCGAACTGACACTTAACAAATGACCAGCGATCTCACTAATGCAAACACTTGTCTGCACAAGAAAAACCATAGATGCATGTTTATGGCAGCTTCATTCTCAATTTCCCCAAACTAAAAACAACCCAGTCCCATCAACTGGTGAAGGGATAAATAAACTGTGATAGAGCCGTATAATCAAATACTCCTCAATAACAAAGAAGGAATGAACTGCGTCAGCACAGATGACGGTCCAAAGCTTTACGCTAAGTGAAGGAAACCAGACACAGAACCGTTGTATGATTCTCTCCATCTAACATTCCGAGCAAAGGAAAAACTGCAGGGACAGGATGAGATCACCGGCTGCCAGGGGTGTGACGACAGGAGGCAGACCGACTGCCATGGGAGCAGGGAAGTTTCAAAGGGATGGACGTCCCCTCTCGGGATCGTGGCGGTTTACCTGAGAGTGTACACTTATCAAAACTCGCCACGCTCTTCACTAAAAAGGGTGAATTTTCCTGGATGACATCAGACCCCAATAAACACAACTCTAGAGAAGGGAAAGGGAAATAGTGCAGCCACACAGGACTGTGAGGGGTGTCCCACACCAACAGCTGTGCAAAAGGGCTAAAGAACAAAGGGGCCCTGGGGAAAAATTAATCAGATTAAAAATATGATAGAAGTGAAAATATAATAGACAGTTTGAAAAGGTTTGGGGACGTGATGAAAAGAAATGGTAATAGGAAACAAAGCAATTATAATCTCTAAGAATAATAAAAAACAAAAATTCCTATTTGTATGAACTTAATTATCTGTCTTTAAATACACGCACATTTAAATAGTATATATTTAAAACGTTCAGATGTGATTTAATAGCTGTCGCCACCTAAACATTACCCATGTGCACACACCCCATACTAGGCATCTGGCGGACTGGAAGGAAAGCAGCGCTGTGGGTCCCCGATGGGCGGCGGCCGCTCCGCCGAGCCGCCCGGGCACGTCGGGGCCTGAATACAACCCCGGCGCACTACTCAGCACAGCTCGGAATAATATTTACAGAGCTGTAACGGTAATAAACGCTGTTTGTTGGCTTTCGACTTTCAGAGTCAACGTAAGGAGAAGTGTAATGGACGTGGTGGTAGCTGCAGACCGTCAAAATGTTCATGTAATTAATTCGACAGTGAAGAACGGCTGTCAGAAGGGGGCAGGTGGGGAGGGGCAAAAAGCACAGGAAGTGAGCAGGCAGGAGACACCACAGAAAGCTGCTGAAATTAGAAACTGAGGCTTCGGTGAACGAAATGAAGTTCTGAAAGTCGCCAGCAGAAGGAAAAACAGTATAAAGAATTCACCTCTGGGGATCAGGCCTTTTTCGTAAACTCTTCTAAGTACTATCTGATCATAACATACAGGATAACTCTGAACAAAGTGTAACAGTCGACATGTTGATCAATATGTTACATACTGTCACCATTCTAAAATGAGATCTTAACAGTTGAGTAAAGATTCAGAAATACACAAATGTTTATAAAATTATAACCAGCCTATGACCTGCAGTGTCAACATTCAGAAATAACGGCTGGTCTGCACAGGGCTAGCAGGCGCTCCTGGGCCTGTGACGTACTCAGGGAGGGGCTTCCAGGTAGGAGGAAGCAGGAGCGCGAAGGTCCGGAGCTGGGCCACCATGGGACCTCGGAGAACAACATGGTGGCCAGTGGTCGGTGTGGTTAAAGCTGAGTGAGCCTGAGGGAAAGAAGGGAGAGAGTGGAAGGAAAGGAAGGGGGTGGGGAGGCAGGTCACAGCCTGGCCTTGAGGGCAGGTGAGCACTGGGTTCTATCCTGAGAAGGGCGGGAAGGGATGAAGAGGCAGCTCCAAAGCCTGATGCTGCGTGTTTCACTGCACTGACACGAGAAGCACGTGGCGGACGGGCCCACGAAGCTGTGCTATGACTCAGTCTGTGCTAGACTCTCACACGGGGGACATTAAAATGTTCTCACGTGAGAGCAATGCACTCCAGGAGTTGAAACAAACTCCTGCCAGGGGCCGTCTGTGTGGTGGGGGCGGCCAAGGAGGCGGGCTGCGGAGGCGGGCACCAGAAGGCCTCCATCAGGCCTCGGCAGCCCGACTAGACAAACCACAGAGGGGAGCAGTCCCTGGGGACAAACCGGCGCCTTCTGTGGAGAAGGAGTATGTGATGGGGGAGGTCACTGAGTGGACAGAAGTACTGCGTCCTCCTCCGCTGTCAGTCGTGGTTTCTACAGAACAGCACTTCTCTACAGTCACTGCTGCTCCTTCCAGTCTCCCAACCACTGTCTGCTCAGAAAAGGTTTGGGATCATGAAGATGATGCCCATTTCCCAAAACACCCCCTTTCCAGCCTTGGCGCTGTGCACAATTGGAACCGGCTGTCGGCCGGGGCAGCAGCCAAGGGCGTCCCTGCGCACAGCCTCCCGTCCGCGTGGTGGAGGAGGAGCCCGGGAGCAGAACGCAGAGCGGCCAGTGGCAGAACAGCCTGCCCAGATTCCCAGGCCGGACACAAGCCCCACAGGGCCACCCCTTCCTTTTCGATGCTCACACTGGGGACATGGCTCAATTCCCTTTCTCCGTGTTATTGGGAAATGTTTCTTCCAAATAATATCATTCAGATGTTCTTTTTAAAAAAAACATACTGTTTTTTTTAATTACTTATTTATTTTTAGAGAGAGGAGAAGGGAGGGAGAGAAACATCAATGTGTGCTTGCCTCTCATGTGCCCCCAACTGGGGACCTGCCCCGCAACCCAGTCGTGTGCCCTAACTGGTGCACAACCCACTGAGCCACACCAGCCCGGGCTGTTTTGTTTTTTACTGAGGACCTAGCATGTGCTCATTACAGAAAACTCGGGTAATACAGAAAACCCATAGAAGAAAATTTAAATCGCTGTTAGCCTAATACCTAGAGAAAACCGGAGCTCACATTTGGGTCAACACCAGCAGCCAAATTCACTGAGTGCTTACTAAGTGCCCAGCACAAGGTCGTCAGTTTTACACACATTTATACATTGTTCACTGAGTTTTCACAACCCGAGCTGAGAGGCACAATCATTGCCCCACACTGCAGATGAAGAAACAAAAGTTTAGCTGGAAAAGTTACACAATTTGCTCAAATCCTCAGATGTGGCCAGTGTGAGAGCCAAGATCCACACTCCGGCAGGCCTGTCGGTGCCAGGAGCCTGGGCCCCGGGCCCCAGTGCACCTCTGTGTCCAGGATGGTGGCCACTCCCCACTCCCAGGTGCAAGAGCACCACACGTGCGCACATACACGCACTCCCTCGAAAGCTGAGCTCACGCTGTACCCGTGGGTTTACAACCTGCTGATGTCCGCACTGTGCTGCCAGCACCTGCTCGCCCCCGCCGCCCCTCCGACTGGAGCACCCCTGCAGCACACACACGACACCTCCTAGCAGTGGTCCTTCCTGTCTGTCTCCTTTCGTTTCTCCTCTGGGTGCCAGGGGGAAATGTTAGCTTGTCTTGTAACTCTGCTTTGGTCTTGCAACCTCTAATTTGCAGCTCACTGTTTCCACTGCAATTGAAGTTGAGTAATCATATCCTTCAGTACCATCCAATCCTTCTTAACCTTGACCTTCACATGTTGCAGGGTCACCCTGAACACTGCTGGGAACGCAAAATGAGATTTCTGGAAGTATCTGCTTCACAGGATGAGGCCGGCACCGACTTGATCTTCATGCCGCTTTCTCTTTCTGGCCAAATAAACTTTCCTGTGTCTAGTGAGTATGCTAAACACCACACCAGAAACTGGAAAAGTTAACTCAAAGGTTCCAGGACCATATGATTTTAACAGTGAGGCCTCTCAGACTTGTAAAGAACACCTACTTCTTACACCAAATCATTTAGTCCAGAGCACAAAAAGTGGTGGAGAAAAGTCCCAAACCCTAACAGCCAACGAATACAGAACAAGGGGAGAGAACCACCCTACCCAGACGAGCCCCTCAGTACAACTGCATTGCAATTCAACTCGCTCGGCTCTATCCGACTTCCTTCGCTCATTCACAGCTATTGATCGCTCTCCAATAAACTCCCTACACACACGTGCATGCACACACACAGAATCATCACACATGACCTAGCAGGTCCGCCAAAGAAATATAAGAACAAGCTAATGTTATAAAAATGTTAAGCCCTGGCTGGTGTAGCTCAGTGAGTTGAGCACGGGCCTGCGATCCACACAATGGCGGTTCGATTCCCAGTCAGGGCACATGCCTGGGGTGCAGGCCAGTTCCCAGCAGGGGACTCACGAGAGGCAGCCATACATTGATGTTTCTTTCCTTCTCTCCTTCCCTTCCCCTCTAAAGATAAATAAATAAAATCTTTATAAAAACTTTTAACAAAATAACAGCACATTGATAAATCAAAGAAGAGAAACTGAAATAATCCCCTCGCCTACTTCAAGGCTAATTAGTAAAATGCAACATTCGTTTAGATTTTAACAAGAAAAAACATCTCGGAAGTTTAGTAATATCTATCTCAAACCAACGGCCGTCCTGACACAACAACGAGAAGCCCCGCAGGCCTCTGCACCAAATCGGACACAACAGGCGGGGCAGCCGTCCCCAGCTGGGCTCCTTACCTGACCCGCAGCAGACAGAAAACGCCAAGGCATTTGTTATACATAGAAAACCTGTGTGCATCAGGCTTCATTTTCTCATGGGCCCCTGCCTGAGAAAGGCCTGGAAGCCATAACCCAGTGTGGGCCTAGAAGCTGTAACCGAGAAATATAACACAAAACACATTTTAAATTTTCTAACAGCTAGACTAAAAATGAAAAAAGATAAAATTAATTTAACAATTCATTGAATGCAATATACCCTAAATACTATATTTTAAAGAGTTTACACTCTATTTTACACTAAGTCGTTGAAGTGTGGTCTGCTTTTCACCCTCAGAGAACACCTCAGGTTGGAACAGCCACATTCCAAGGGCCCATGGCCACATGCAGCCACTGCGCTGGAAAACGCAGCGCTACCCAATGCACAGGCACCACTCTGAGGAACAAGATATACTTTTGAAAAGGAAGGGTCACATAGAACCAAAGATAAGTGAAGAGGCCCCATCAGCAGGGCCAGGGTGAGGTGGCCGACAGCGAAGAACCAGAGGGAAGGAAGGTCAGCCCAGGACAGGCAGGAAGAGTGAACACATGACTGATCTAGGTTCTTCCTGACTTAAGGTCTGTCCCCACCCCGATTCCCTTGCCCCCTCAAAGGGAGGTCGAAGCTGTCACTGATGGGTTAGGGAGATCCAGGTGCAGCTGTTAGAGGGACTCAGGTTACAGATGGAGTGAAGATCGAGAAAGACAGATGCAACTCCCACAGGCGACGATGCGGCTTCATGGGAACGCCCTAAGTTGGAAGTCCTGGGTTCTCACCAGCTGTGCCCTAAGGCCCCTTTGAGACTTTGGGTCAGTCCTCCCCACTCTGGGGGCTCGGTTTCCCTGTCTGTGGAACACAGTGGTACTGAACAGTCTTTAGGGTCACCCCAGTCCTCCCATCCTATGAGACAAAGAGAAGAAGAGCTCACGTGTCTGGCTTTATATAAAAATACTATTAAGTCAGCCCTGTCCCTGGAGACTACATGACTACAGTCATTTTCTCTCTCCCAGTGTTCTGAGGGGAATGGCCAGGCCAAGCCTGAGAGATGTGGTCAAGGAGGGGGTCAAGGAGGGGTCGGGATTCAAGGCAGCACACTTTCCCACAGGGATGGAGTGGACATGACGGGCCGGTGGGGCAGGAGTCGGACGGGGTCTAGTTAACAGCAACACCAATGACCATCGACTACTGAAGACTTAGGTTCCAGAGAGAGAGAAGGGGAGGGGCAGGAGAAATGGGAGAGGAAAGGGGAGGGAGGGAGGAGAGAAAGAAGCACAGAAAAGAGAGAGAGAAGAAAGAGAAAGGTACTCCAAGGCAGAAGGATTGAATTCCAGGTGGGATCAGCCTGTCCTCTGAGGTGGGAATGCCGTAGAGAGGTACCTCCTGGTGCAGCGAGGCAGAGGAGATGGGTGTGAGGGCCCCACTGTGCACAGCAAGCTGTCCAGGGTAGGAGAAGAACCCCGAGAAAGAAATGAATGGGCAGCACACACGACAATCGAGATTCCCAACACAAGGCAAGCCAGGAGCAGACACAAAAAGCTGGCCAGACACGAAGGGGAAGCATTAGTCACCTTATATGTGGGACCCATCTAGGGACCCAAACCATGTGGCCCCAGATCTCCCCAGAGAAGAAGAGAAGAACACTGAGATACCCAAGCACCTGCCCCACGTTCCTTCCCACTCTGAGAGCTGAGCAGGTCCTTCCACACAGACTCAGTCCTATGTTCAGGCCAAGAACCACCATCAGCAGCAGCAGCAGGAACTAACAGCATGCTTACTTTGTGCCAAGCACTAGGCCCAACACTTGTCTTGTATCATGCCACTTAACCTTTTAAGGAGGACATCTATCAGGAAGGACTGTTACTGACTCCAGTTCACACACAAGCAAAATCGAGGTTCAGAGAGGATAAGTAACTCGCCCAAGGTCACACAGGAAATAAGTGACAAAACAGGGATTCAAATCCAGGTTTTTGTGACTCCAAAGCCCAGGCTCTTAACCACCGTGCTCTCAGCCTGGCTAGGCATTATCACCACAATTTCCCACCAACACTTTGAGTAATACTGACTCAGGAGCTACAAGGCAGATGGCACTACAGGGGTTACAAAATGAACAGACAGACAGGGAGGGAAGAGAACTATAAGTTACTGCATGTTTCCTGCATTCCAGGTGCCATGCAGTGTGCTTTTATCTCCTTTGCTTAAGCTCAAAGAGACCATGGAATAGATTTTACTGTTCCATTTTACAGATGGGAAAAAGGAGGCCCACAGAGATGAAACAATTTATGCAAGTTCATCTAGGGAATAAGTGGCAGACACCAGAGCCTGAGCTTTTTTTTTTTTTTAAAGATTTTATTTATTTATCTTTAGAGGGGAAGGGAAGGAGAGGAGAGAAATATTAATGGTTGCCTCTGGTGTGTCCCCTGCCGGGAACTGGCCTGCAACCCAGGCATGTGCCCTGACTGGGAATCGAATTGTGATTGTGTGGATCGCAGGCCCGTGCTCAATTCACTGAGCTACAGCAGCCAGGGCTGAGCTTTTAATATAAAAGGCCCAGAGGGAAACTGAGGCACTAAGTATGCCTCAGTATGCCCCCAGACAGGGGCCAGGATGCAGACAGACTCCACTCAGAAAAGGCTAAAGGCGTGATGGGAAGGCGGGGGAGCATAGAAACTGGTGAGTCCAGAGGCAGCACAAGGTCTCCAGGACGTCCTGGCCCTAAGCACAGCCCCGGCGCCTCCCCGCAGTCAGGCCTGACTGCGATCTAGAGCAAGGCAGAGCTGCAGGAGGGCGCCACAGGGTAAGCCTTTACTCATCAAAATCCTAGTTTCACTCAACGCATCACCCTGAAAGAGTCTTCTCCCACCCCAAGTAGCTTGAAGCCCTGGACAGAGCAAGATTTCCAGGGGGAAAAAAAGCCAGACATTTGATAAATTCCAGGAGCGGCTACCCAGGGGGACGTATTACAGGAGTGCTGGCTGTCTGGACATCCGAACTGCCTGATGGTGACCACAGACGGCTGGTGCACACACAGACCAGGAGGAATGGCTCCTTCTGAAAAGCTGTTTCCTCTCCTGAAAGGTTAGAAGGAAAAACCAACCTTTCAAATGTTTGATCTATATAGGGATACTTATTTAAATTAAAAGTGTGAGAAACCTTTCAGACACTGGAGCCACTAGCCTTTGATGGTGTGAAACCACCTTGTGAGACCATGGCCTCAAGCCCAACCTCAGGCCCGGCCAGCTCCTCCACTCGGTCTCCAGCCCCATCGAATCAGCAATGCCCGGCCAGACTTCACAGAGTACCTCCTCTGTGCCAGGCACTGTGCAAGGCTTGGGGGACAGAGCAGGACACAGGGCTTTTGCTTTCCAAGGGAGGTTAACGTAGAATGTGTTGCTAAGTGCCTACGGGCAAGTTCAGAATGCAAAGGGAGAGTGTAACAGGGCCAGCTTCACTGAGGAGCAGGGGCCTAGGGGTGAGCCAGATAATGCTGGGAGGAGGGGCACAGGGGCACGGAAGCCAGGCAGAGACCGGCAAGTGCACGGGCCTGGAGGCCAGCCCTAGGACCTGTGAGAAAGCTGGAGGTGATGCTGAGAAGTGAGTGGGAAGGGCCAGGAGAAGGGCCAGGGAGACAGGGATGTGCCAGGCCTCACAAGACCTGCTCACCCACCTTACAGGCTTGGAACTGACCCTGGGGCCCTGGGGGAGCTGGTGGAAATGCTGAAGCTCGGTGATGTGGATGGAGATTTGAAAACTGCAGGGTGGGTGACAGAATAGGATGGGGCAGAAGTGGCTGTAGTGATGCCTGCTGGGAAATAAGCATATTAACTGAGGAGGAAATAAGAGGGCAGCCTCAGTGGGGAGGTGGCCCTGGGGACATAGAAGTGAAAGAAGTGGAGACAGGGTGCAGAGACTGACTAGGAGTGGAGAACGTGGCAAAACGAGGAGTCGCTGATGGCAGACCAAGCTTTTTGCCATTTCGGGTGTGGGAGACCACAGCAGGACTTTGGGGAGAGGATTATAGGGCCCTGGCTGCTGTGGCTCAGTGAACTGAGTGCCAGCCAGCGAACCAAAGAGCCACTGGTTTGATTCCCAGTCAGGGCATATGCCTGGGTTGTGGGCCAGGTCCCCAGTAGGGGGTATGGGCAAGGCAACCACACATTGATGTTTCTCTCCCGCTCTTTGCCCCTCCCTTCTCCTCTCTAAAAATAAATAAATAAAATATTTTTTAAAAAAGAACCAGAGGTTTGGTTTGGGGCATGCTGTGGCCATGGGGCCTGCAGGGTTTTGGCTGCCGCTTATTCAGCTTCGTGAAAGCAGCACAGTTCCTATCGCACCACGCCCCACGAGTCCTGGGCGTGACGTTCTAGACCTCCACAGTGGGGCCACGCTATTCTCTGGTCTCATTTTCCACACTGCCCTTCACCTCTCCCCTGCTCTCACCAGACTAATCTGCTCCCTGGTCCTTGTCCATGGCCACTTTCTTCCCAACTGCCTTGCTTGTTCAAGCTGTTCCCTCTACCTGGAATGCCCTTTCTGGTGCCCAAATCATACAACCTTTCCAGGCCACAAGCAAACAGGATACTCTGCCCGTTGCCCCTGGCTAGAAGTGTTGGCTTCCCTCCCTCCCGCACAGTACTTATTAGTCTGTTCCCTTCAGTGTGGCCCTCGTAATTATTTATAGAAATTTCTTACCTTCCCTTCGGACCAGGGATTCTTCATTCGTCCCTGTGTCCCTGAAACAATCTCATAGTCAATATGTGTGAGATGACTGCATATGAAGTATAAAAGCCACCATTCCAAGCAGGCCCAGGAATGCTTAAGCAAGGCACATGAAGATCGCGTGGAAGAATACCTCCTCTAATTATGGCGCATTCAAATCTGCAACCCCACACAGAGTCCTCGGACATCTGGCTCCCTTGCATGTCAGCCTTCCTCCAGATGCCACTCAGACTTCAAGGGCCACCTAACCCTTGGCCTACGTGTCTGCAGCTGACTGTCCCCACATCAGAGGGCAGTGGCCCCGAGCCACCCGCAGCCTCGCTATCACCTCGCAGGCTCACGTGGGGTCTGAAATGGACATGTGGGGATGCGGGCAGGGGCTGGCCCTGAGTGTTCCCGGACCAAGACGGGGAAGGGTGGCCGGGGAGCGGGGCTGTGCTCTGCACAGTGGGGCAGGGCTGCACCGGGAGGTGTCTGGGCACATCTGAGAGGCCTGCCCTCCCCAAAAAGTTTATGCACAGTGTAGAGGGGGAGGAAGGACGGAGAGATCACAACTTTCTTTATGGGTAGGTTTTACCCAGAACCTCATATTTTCCACTAAAGGAAAAGCTGATCTACATCTACAGATTCCAACTCTCAAGACCTCTGTTCAAGAGAAAGAAACAATCCTCAGGCATAAATTTAAAGTTTGCTTTAAACTCTTGTTTGCCAAGAGAGTCAGGGCTCCAAAGCTCTCAGCAGCCCGGTTGGGCCCTGCCTGTCTGCCAGTCCAGTCAGAAGGCAAATAGCACAGGCTGTTTGTAATGACAAGCAAACACTAATGAATTTCGGAGCACGTCTGCTGCTTGCACTTACAGATCATAAAATCGTCTGGCTGCTTCTCCCTTTTGCTGACGTGCCAATGAGGCAACCCCAAGTATTTGCAGGCAGGAAGGGGCTGCCAGGACCACTCTGCGAGGGAGGCCAGGGGGTGGGGGACTGCCTGCTAGCCTTCCTATTGCACACAAACCCATTTTTATGCTGACATTCAGACTAAATCTTGGCGCGCAAAGTTGCGCTGAACAGTATTTATTTTCTTAGACATCTTGGGGAGGGAGGGAAAGTCAACCTGACTGTCTCAACTGCATACAGGTAGAGACCTAATCAAAACGGCTTTTTAAGTATCAGTCAGATATAAATAAAAGATTTTAAATGAAGTTAGATTTTTTCCAGTTAGAGACATAATTTGTCTAATACACCACCTGAACTTTGTCAGATATAAATAAAAGAATTTAAATTGTTAGATTTTTTCTAGTTAGAGAGATAATTTATCTAATACACCACCTGAACTTTGTCAGATATAAATAAAAGATTTTAAATGGTTAGATTTTTTTCTAGTTACAGATATAATTTGTCTAATACACCACCTGAACTTTGTCAGATATAAATAAAAGATTTTAAGTGAAGTTAGATTTTTTTTCCAGTTACAGATATAATTTGTCTAACACACCACAAGGGAACTCCCACACACGTGACCAGACACCGGGGCAGAACCCTCCTTGCCCAGCCGAGGCAGAGTGTTCTGCTGACCACACTCCCGGGGAGGGAGCTGAGGTGGCTCTGGGACTCCTCCCCCAGGGAGGTCCGCAGGAACTCAGAGGGCCACTGGCTGTCCGGGACCCTCCAGAGGCCGACTCGCACACCCCAAGGAGTGGCACACCACAGGGAGAGTTACTAAGACACAGATGAGCTCCCGCACAAGGGGTCTTGGCTCATCCCCGGTGAGTACTCGAGGCTCCTGTCTGGCGGCCAGGCGGCCCGTCCGCACCCGGCCATGTGCCGTCACGCGTGCAGGAGGCCGCACTGGCTCACCAAGTCTGCCCGCACGGGTGGGCCCTGTTCAGGAGCCTGCACAACAGGACTGTAAACTGCTCTGCATGGAGCAGATGGGGGTCTCAGAGCCGGAGGTCCCCAAGAGGCAAATGACATATTAGGACAAGGGGACTCTGGCTCTCCATCACTGGCATCTTGAGAGTATCTGCCCAGCTTTTGACCATTCCGACTTCCCTGGGAGCTATACCTTCCCCTAAACCTCATCACAGAGAGGTCACCTTGAGTGACCTGAACCTGACCCCCACAGGAACATTAATAACTCCTTGCATGCAAAGTTGGAACCTAGATGGAGGGAAAGAGACAGCCTCCTGGGCTCGGGAGCCCATCTCGCGGCCACCGCGCCTACCAGGGAGTCTGAGGAGGCTGGTGTGGCAGCCTGTGAAAGAGACTTGAGGAAGGTCACAGGAGAGAGATGAGAGACTAGTGTCTGGCCAGGCTGCCAGGCCTAGATTCCAGCCTCTGTCCACTTCTAGTTTCCACGAGACACTCCTTGAGGCTTAGAGTCAATTCCTTTTTCTGCTGGCAGATTACGCTCTTGTCAAGCTGGCTTGGGCTGTTTCTGTTACTTGGAACTAAAACCATCCCCACTCACCTGGTTTCCTAAGGTCTATTCACACAGTGCGTCAGCCGGGGTGGCCTCAGCGAGGGAAAGTGCACAGGGAAGGGCAGGGAAGGCAAGGCCTCGTGGAGACCAAGCTTGAGGCCCTCTGTTGGGAAAATCAGTGAAGCGGGAACCCAGAGTCCTCCTCGGAAGAGTAAGGATTCGGGAGCCATACACCAGGGACATGGCTTCCAACTCTGAGAGATTCTAGCATCTGTTGACATTCCCAATGTGCAGCTTTGTTGTCCTGCTTTGCTCAGAGAGATTATTAACTTACTTTTAACAAAGTCAGGGCTGGGAGTGCTAATCCTTCTGGGAAGTGGGGAGAGTGGGTAGAGGCTAAGATGGCATCCCACCCCACAGGCACCCTGGGGGACATTTATTCTAGGGCATGGAGCTTTCAAGAAGGAAAAGCCGCCCTGGCATGTGTGGTTCAGTGGATGAAGTCCTGGCCTGTGAACCAAAGGGTCGCCAGTTCAATTCCCGGTCAGGGCACATGCCAGGGTTGCGGGCTGGGTCCTCAGTTGGGGGCGTGTGAAAGGCAACCACACATTGGTATTTCTCTCCCTCTCTTTCTCCCTCCCTTCTCCTCTCTCTAAAAATAAATAAATAAGATCTTTAAAAGAAAAAAGCAAGAAAAGGAGGGAAAGCCAGCCAGGACTCAGAGGCACAGAGACTCAGAGAAGTGAAGTGAATTACAGGAGGCCACAGGCCAGTAAGTGGCAAGGCCAAGGTCTTGACCCAGGAGGATTCTGGCCATGCACCCAAATCCATGCTCTCTACCCAACCCCATCAGTAGATTTCGTCTGCCAACTCTTTCCCTAGAGTTTAGAGCAAAGAAGCATTTTCAACCATCAATAAAAATAATAATGAAACTGAACCTCTCCACCACCCCACTGCCAAAGGGGCTGTTTGCAAACCCCCCCGTTAGGTGGAGGCTGCTCTGTCCTGCTGGTACCTGCATGGATTTGGGACGCATGTTAGGCTGCAGGCGCCAGGAGATCTCAACTGCTCTGCACAGTGCGGGGCAATGGACGCTCCTGAGAGGGGAACAAAGAGGTGGGAAAGCTAGAAGGGGCAGGAATCAGCCAAGGAGCCCACACTGACGGTGTCTGACAGCGGTGCCTATAGTGCCAGTTAAAGCTATCAATGGGGCCCTGGCTGGGCTGCTCAGCGGGTTGGAGCGTCATCCCACACACCAAAGAGATGAGGGTTTGACCTCCGCTCACGGTGCATAAGGGAGGCAACCGGTCGATGCTTCTCTCTCCCCCTTCCTCTCTCTTTCAAAAGAATCAATAAACACATCCTTGAGTGAGGATTAAAAGACAAAGCTGTTAATGAGGTCCCAAGGCTCCCTTCCATTTAGTCTCTGTGGCTCCCCGCACTGTATGTAACAGATTCCTCAGGGAGTCCGCGGGGCGTTGCCACATCACACGGTATGTGAGAAGACCTGCAGAGAATGCCCTGGCCTTCCTAACCCCATGGAGACTCGGATTCAAGATTTGAGACCTTTACATCGTCTCAGAGAGGCATCTGTGGGGTAATAACAGCAACAACTAAGGGAAGAAGAGGAGAGAAAGAGAAGGCAAGGCGGCAGCAGCCACCGCATTATGCTCCAGCCAGAGTATTAGTGGGGATTTAAGTGTGTTGTCACGTGACTCTCCCCAACAGCCCTATGAAGTAGGTGCTACTGTCACTGCTGCTTCGCAGATGAGATGACACAGATTTAGATGTTAAGGAACCTGCCCAAATTCACACAGCTGGTTTGTGGCGGAGCAGAATGTCAAACTCGGCTCCATCCAAACTCCCACACCAAGCGAGGTGCCGCACAGGCTCCCCCAAAGATCAGGTGTTTGAGCCCTGACTCTTCCTCTTCCTTTCTGGAGAGTTCTAGGAAACCAGGACCCTACCCAAGATGCTCCTCTCCTCTCCAGGCCACCCCATCCTGGCTGCTCTGGTTTTCACTGAGGCCACTTCTCCCCAGGATGCCCCTTCAGTTGTTTTCTCCCAGATCCCACTAGTATCCCACACTCTGGCCACTAATGAGTCTCTAGTGGCAAACCTGCCCCCAAGATCCCGTCACAAGCCCAGGGGTTCCCCGACACAGCGGGGGTCAGCAGCTCCTAAGAACCCAGAGCTCCGCTGAAGGGCATGCAGATAATGCCCACAGAATCCGAGAAAAAATATTCTACTTGCAGCCATGTTTCTGGCACTGGGCATCTCATGTGGGCGTCTCACAGGCACCTCAAAATCAACACACACAAAACCAAATTCTCCAGGAGCCCCGCCCCACCCCACTGACGTCATCTGCATTCCTCCATCAGCCACCCGTTGCCCGGCCGCTTTGTGCGTTGACCCAGCCACGTGGAACGTTGCAGTCACTCCTGGAGCCCCACCACTGCCCAGAGCTCACGGTGCTCCAGCGTGCATGTGCAACAGCCCTGACTGTTCTTCACTGCACAGCTCGTGAATGAACTGTCTGCCTCCACTCTCTGGACTGGAGGACAGAACCTAAGAATCTAATCTGTTGGCCTTCATACGACCAGCTCCTGAGAGCCTGGCTGGAAGTGGGGAAAGTGGGGAGAGGTTAAGATGGCATCCCACCCCACAGGCACCCTGGGGGACATTTATTCTAGGGCATGGAGCTTTCAAGAAGGAAAAGCCGCCCTGGCATGTGTGGTTCAGTGGATGAAGTCCTGGCCTGTGAACCAAAGGGTCGCCAGTTCAATTCCCGGTCAGGGCACATGCCAGGGTTGCGGGCTGGGTCCTCAGTTGGGGGCGTGTGAAAGGCAACCACACATTGGTATTTCTCTCCCTCTCTTTCTCCGTCCCTTCTCCATGGCTTATGTTGAGTAACTCCTGTTGATGAGTGAGTTGTGTCCTATACAATAAGCAGGAAATTCGGAGATTAGAAAAAGTGAGTTTTCCAGAGAAAGTACAATTCTTTAAGCACAGTAACTTTTTATCCAGTGAGTCAACGAAAATTTACTGAACAAATACTTTGTCTCCAGCACCATGCCGAGCACTTGAGAGACAACACACCAGATGTGGTTGCTGCCCTGGAGTTCCAGGGTCCTTCACAATCTGGTGAAAGTTACGGGCTCCCTTCTCAATAAAACGTGTGTTGAAAAATTACGTAAAATTCTGTACACAATTTATCTTAACATTAAACCCAAATAAAAAGAAAATCTTTTCAGGGATTATTTCTCTCTCTTCTATGTTTTCAAGCAAAAAAGAAAAATTAATACCAACTTCCTAGAAAGAATCAAAAGAAACCCAAACTGCGCCAACAGGGGCAAACAGGAACTGTGGCGAGGGTCCGCTACTGTCCGGCATGAGAGGCCATTCCGGGGGCTGACGTGGATCCCACTCTGCCACTGATCCGTCCTGTGCAGGCGGGGTGACCTCTCCAGCCTCAGTCTCTCATTTGAAAATGAGAATAATAGCCCTGGCTGCTGTAGCTCAGTGGATTAAGCACAGGCCTGCGATCCACACAATGGCAGTTCGATTCCCAGTCAGGGCACATGCCTGGGGTGCAGGCCAGTTCCCAGCAGGGGACTGACGAGAGGCAACCGTACATTGATGTTTCTCTCCTTCTCTCCTTCCCTTCCCCTCTAAAGATAAATAATAAAATCTTTAAAAAAATAAAAATAAAAAAAGAAAATGAGAATAATAAAAATGCCTTCCCTTTATGACTGTAATGAATATTCAGCAGTTCAGTCCACATAAAATTATTAGAATAGTGACTGACACAGAAGTGTTCAGTAGATACAGTTACAATTATTATTACTGCCAAATATAAAGCTGAAATTGTGAAACACCCTTGACACACGCAATGCTCCTTGACACATAATACCTTGACATTCAATCAACTTGAGTTCTTGATTTTCTAACAGATGCTGAAAACCATGAGTCCCAAAGGAAGGCAGTGGCCCACCGGGTCAGCGCTCTGAATGCCCACTCACAAGAGTGGAGGAGCGTCAGATGTCACGCGCCAGCAGCATTTCCCCAAGAGTTTTCCTGCCGAATCCACTCCACGTCCTCTTCTTTTCTCTCAGGCCAATGACAAAAGCAAGGTCAAGGTCTCCATCACTGATGAGTTCTCCCCAAGGAAAGATCGTGCATCCACACTCCCTCTGCCTGTTTCGCTGAGCAGAAGCAGCCTTCCAAAGGGGAGAGCGGTGTGTCTAGGTACCTCCAGGCTCCTGCTGCTGAGGCTCCGCGTGCCTGCCACTCCCGGGCCGTGCAAACATTTCCTCCAGCAGTACAAAGTTCTCGGCCGTGTCCAACCCAGGCTCCTCTTAGCAGGCAGCATGGCCAAAACATCCCATTTTTCGGAACCATCTATAATGGCGAGTTGAAAGATTTACCTCATTCACATGGCCAAAAATATCTAGTAAGTAAGCCAAGTCATGAATGAATTCTTCTTTCTGTTTTGTGTGTTTTGCTTCCCTTTAAAAAGGGGGGGGGGGTGTGGTAGAACTTCAGTGTGAAGTTCAGGCAACTTCTTCAAGACTTGTCCTCCGGAGAGCCAGCGAGCTCCCGGGAGGCTGAAGCATCGGGAGCCAGAGCATGTTCAGCTCCATCTCCCTGCAAAGCCCCTGGAGAACGCGGTCCCCCGAGGCCCCAGCTCCAGTGAAGTTGCGGGCTTTTGGGACCACAGCCGGAGCAAAGAGATGCCCAGCCACAGTGGCAGGCAGGCCCTCCTGCCCCACCAAACCGCCAAAACCAGATGTGCTGCCAGGCAAAGCAGATGTCCACCTGTACACAGACGGCCCTGACATTCCTCTCAGGAAAAATTTAGCTTGGCAAAGAAACTGTTTGCCATTTTGAAGACTTAAAAATTTCCCAAAGGAGTCTGAACAACAAGAATGCTTCCTCGCACTGAGAACATGCAAGTGACAGGCCCCCGCAGGGGTGGGGAGCACGAGGCCGCCATGGGCATCTGCACAATGAGCTTCAAACGCAAGGCACAGCTGCTGCCCTCTCCACGACCCCCTCTAAAACACAGAACGCGGGTCAGCTATTCTGGAAACGTCATCATTTGACATGGGAACTGGTTTTCATCTCCTCCCTCTCCTCTGAGCCACAGCTCAGCTAAGTCAGATCTAAACCGTGCGGCCCCACTAAGCCTGCTCCGGTCAGAGAGACCCCTTCTGCACAGCAATGCATTCAGCGATTTTGAAGGGGACTTAAAACCAAGGTTCTGTGTTGAGGTAGGTCTGTATTTCGGAAACGTCCAGCCTTCCCAGGCAAAGCCTTCTTCTCCCAGTAAGTCCTCTCTTCCCCTGTGGATCTCTGGGCTGAGTGCGCCCTTCCCCCGTGGTGTCACGTGACCATTCCCTAAGCCTCCTATCACTGGACCGTGAAACCTACATGATTTTATTAAGCAATTGTCATCCCAATAAATTTAATTAAAAAGAAGAAAGGTGAAGATAAAACATGTGGTAATTCAAAAATAAGAAACAGAAACAAAAACAAAAGTGAGACGAAAGATTATATAAGCTGTACTGCACTCTTTCCGCCGATGTCCTGACTCAGGCTAGGGTTGGTGTGAGCACAAATACGCACACGAGGGCACCGATGAGGTGCCCTTTCTCGGACTCCTTTCGGAGAGGACACATTGGACCAGGTCACTGTCATCACCCAGACGCATGTGCTAGCACATGGTGCCATTCTATGCACGTTCAGAGAAGAATAATGCCTTAAGGAAAAATAACTTTTTCCCACACAAGATGATTTTCAAAATAAAGAAAGAAGCTTCTGATTCCGTCTTTGCCAAAGTAACCCAGTACCAAATTAACGATAAACTGGGTAGAGCAACAACAAAACCTCGGCCCTTCGGAGACATCAGAGAGCCACCGAAGTGCTCAGGAGGGGCGGGCCCGAGACCCAGGGCGGTGGGGAGCGCGCTGGTGAGCTCTGTGTCACCAGCGTTTGGTCTGAACAAAACCAAGTGTTGACACGGATCAGGGACCACTAAAGCCTTCACACTCTGCCGACGGGAATGTCAATCGGTACAACAACTTCTGAAAATAGTTTGCTTGTATCTATTAAACTGAACGTACACGTTCCTTACAACCAAGCAATTTCACTCCTGGATATTAACTCATAGTCAGTGTTTATGTCCAACAAAATGTTTAAGGATGTCTGTAGCAGCATTATTCATCATAGCCTTAAACTGGAAACAACCAAAGTATCCATTAGCACTGGAAAAGACAAATAAAATATGGTCGGTTCATACAACGAGGGGAATACTGTGCCAAAATGAAAAGGGATAAGACTCCTGCTACACAAACATGACAAATCTCATGCATATAATGGTGAGTGACAACAGTCAATTACTAACCAGTGTCACTCCAAACGCTTAATTTTAAAAATTTAAAAATAGACAAAACATACACATAATATGATTCCATTTTAAGAAGTTCAAGTATAGACAAAGCTACCGATAGTGACAGAAGTCAGAACAGTGGTTACGCTCCTGGGCAGTGAACGACGCCGGGGGCATGTGGCAGGTTTCCGGGGTGTCAGTATGTTCTGCCTCTTGGTCCACGGGCAGTTATATGGTTGGTTTACTCTGTAAAAATGCATTGAGTTGTACCTTAACATCTGTGTACTTTCCTACTATGTCCTTTTAAAAATCTCTTTAAAGGATAATTGACTTTAACAAATAATTATTCCATGTGAATGCAATAAACAATGTTTTATGGAGGTTATTACATACGCAGAAGTAAAATGGATGATACCACTACAAAGAACAGAAGAGAGGGAAATAGACGTAGACTGTTGTGAAGTTCTCATATTACACATGCAAACGCTACACGATCACTTGAAAGCAGCCGATGATATATTACAGTAGCCCATGAAAGCTGTCGATGACACTATAAACCCTAAAGCAGCCACTAAAGGAAACAGAGCTAGTTAGCCAATAAAAGAGATAAAAAAAATCATGAGATTATTTTGCTCAATTACTTTAAAAGAAGTCAAAAGAGAGAAAAAGGGAAACAAGAACAGATTCAAATCCAACCAATAATCACATTAAATATAGTCTAAGTACCCCAATTAAAAAGCAGAAATTGGAGACTTCCAGCCAAGATGGAGGTATAGGTAGACACACTGTATGTACCTCCTCGTACAACCAAAGGACAGCAACAATTTACAAACAAAGAAACCCCAGAATTGACAGAAAATCAAACTGTATGGAAGTCTGACAACCAAGGAGTTAAAGAAGACACATTCATTCAGGCTGGTAGGAGGGGCGGAGACAGGCAACCAGGTGGAAAAGACTTGCAGAAAGGACCAGGGCAGACAAGGAGGCGGCTAGTGGACCCAGTGAGGTGTCGGATTGTGGAGCAGAGTGAGCAAGGCTGTAGCTGGCTGGCAAGGTGGTGGCTGGTGGAGCAGGCAGTCCCACATTCACGTGCAGATAAACCAGGAGGAACAACTGGGGAGCAAGCAAGACAAACCACGCAACCCAGGGCTCCAGCGCGGGGAAATAAAAACCTCAACTCTGATTGAAAACACCTGTGGGGGTTGAGGTGGCAGTGGGAGAAACTCTCAGCCTCACAGGAGAGTTTGTTGGAGAGACCCACAGGGTCCTAGAATGTACACAAACCCACCCACCCGGGAATCTGCACCAGAAGGGCCCACTTTGCTTGTGGGAAGCAAGGGAAGTGACTGAAATCTGGCAGAGTGGAGCAACTGCCGTTGTTCCCTCTCGGATCCCTCCCCTACATACAGCATCGCAATGCAGGGATGTGGGTTGCCCTGCCCTGGTGAACACCTAAGGCTCCGCCCCTTACTATGTAACATGTGCCTTGAGACAAAAAAATGAAAGAACAGATCAAAGCTCCAGAAAAAACACAACCAATCAATGAAGAGATAGCCAACCTATCAGATGCACAGTTCAAAACCTTGGTAATCAGGATGCTCACAGAATTGATTGAATTTATCTCAAATTAGATGAAAAATGAAGGCTATGCTAAGTGAAATAAAGAAAAATGTACAGGGAACAAATCGTGACGGGAAGGAAATGGACTCAAATCAACAGTGTGGAGCAGAAGGAAGAAAGAAATATCTAGCCAGAAAAGAATGAAAAAACAAGAATTCAAAAAAATCAGGAGAGGCTTAGGAACCTCCAGGACATCTTTAAACATTCCAACATCAGAATCATAGGGGTGCCAGAAGAGGAAGAGCGAGAAATTGAAAACTTGTTTGAAAAAATAATGAAGGAGAATTTCACCAATCTGGCAAATGAAATAGACTTCCAGGTCTAGGAAGCTCAGAGAGTCCCAAAAAAGTTGGACCCAAGGAGGAACACACCAAGGCACATCATCATTACATTAGCTGAGATGAAAGACAAGGAGAGAATCTTAAAAGCAGCAAGAGAAAAGGAGACAGTTACCTACAAAGGAGTGTCCATAAGACTGTCAGCTGATTTCTCAAAAGAGACCCTGCAGGCAAGAAGGGGCTGGAAAGAAGTATTCCAAGTCATGAAATCCAAAGACCTACATCCAAGATTGCTCTATCCAGCAAAGCTATCATTTAGAATGGAAGGGCAGATAAAGTGCTTCTCAGATAAGGTCAAGTTAAAGGAGTTCATCATCACCAAGCCCTTATTGTATGAAATGTTAAAGGGATTTATTTAAGAAAAAGAAGATAAAAATATGAACAGTAAAATAACAGCAAACTCACAGTTATTAACCACACCTAAAACAAAAACAAATGCGAACTAAGCAAACAACTAGAAGAGAAACAGAACCACAGAAATGGAGATCACGTGGAGGGTTACCAACAGGGGAGTAGAAGAGGAGAGAGGGGGAAAGGTACAGGGAATAAGTAGCATGAATGGTAGGTAAAAAATAGGGGAAGGGTAGGAATAGTATAGGAAGTGTAGAAGCCAAAGAACTTATGACACATGGACATGAACTAAAGGGGGAATGTGGGTGGGAGGGGTGTGTAGGGTGGAAGGGAGTGAAGGGGGGAAGTGGGACAACTGTAATAGCATAATCAATAAAATATATTAAAAAATAAAAATAATAAAATAAAAATTTAAACAAGCAGAAATTGTTACACTGGATAAAAACACAGGAACTATATGCTGCCCACAACAAACATACTCTAATACAAAGATACCAACATGTGAAAGTAAAAGGATGAAAAATACATATCGTTCTGTGCTGCCCTGACAAAAACTCCATCAACATGGTGGTTTCCGAAGGACAGAAATGTGTTTCTCACAGCTCTGAAGGCTGGGAAGTCCAAGATCAAGATGCTGGTAGACTCAGTGCCTGCTCAGGGCCCAATTTCTGGTTTGTAGACAGTGTCATTTCACTGTGTCCTCACATGGGGAAAGGAACGAGCCAGTGTTCTGAGGTCTCTTTGACAAGGCCTCTAATCCCAGTCATGAGAGCTCTGCCCAAAGGCCCCATGTCCCAACCACCCAAAGGCCCCATGTCCCAACCACCCAAAGGCCCCATGTCCCAACCACCCAAAGGCCCCATGTCCCAACCACCCAAAGGCCCCATGTCCCAATACCATCACCGTGGGAGTCAAGATTCCAATATTTGGATTTAGGGGGACACAAACATTCAGATCGTAGCACATGCTGACACTGATGAGAAGAAAGATGGCCACACTCTCTAACAAAGTGAGTTTCACTGCAGAGAATACTACCAGGGGTAGGGCAGGTCATTTCATGATGATAAAGGGTTCATTCAACAAGAAGACATAACCATAATGTTTATGCAGCTAGTAACAGAATTTCAAAATTCATGAAGCAAAAACTGATAGAACTAAAATCACCACGGGAGATTTCAGTACTCTCCTCTCAACAGTTAACAGAACCAATGAGCAGGAATCAGGACACAGACGACCTTGACAGCACTCCGAACCAGCTTGACCTAAACTCCACTCAGGGCGCCGTGCCAGCCAGCCGGCCGAGTGCACGTCTTTCTCAAGCTCACTGAGAACTCACCAAGACCAACTGTGTTCTGTGCCGTAACATAAACCTCAGGCCGTTTAAAACCCTTCGCACTGTACGAAGTATGTTCTCTAACCGAAACGGAATTAGAAATCAAAGGCACAAAATACCTAGAAAATCCCCGAATATTTGCAAACAAAATAACAAATTTCTACATAATTCGTGGGTGAAAAAAAAATCAAATGGAAAGTTAGAAAGCATTTTGAACTGAATGGAAATGAAATTCCCCAAATACCAAACTGTTGGGATGGAAGTGAAAGCAGTGTCTGGAAGGGAATTTCTACCACCAGATGCCTCCGTGGGACGCGAAGAAAGGTCTCAGATTACTGACCCCAGCTTCTACTTTAAGAAACTAGAAGAGCAAATTAAACTCAAAGTAAGCAGAGGGAAATTATTAAAAATATGAACAGAAATCAATGGATTAGAAAATGGAAAATCAATAGAAAAGAATTAATGGAACCCTAACCTTTTTATGACATCAATAAAACCAACAAATAGGCAGACTGACGGGGGGAGAAGAAAGGAAGGAGACTGGACATCACCATATGCGCAGAAAACCCTACAGAGTCTATAAAAAACCTACTGGAATAAGTAAGTTTAGCAAAGTTGTAGACTGCAAGGTCGATTTTAAACAACAAGTCATATTTCTATTAACTCATGATGAAAAAGTGGAATTTAACTTAAATAAAATACCATTTACAACAGCATAGAAAAGAAAACACTTAGGAATAAATCTGACGAGAGACGGGGGAGATCCGCGCGCTGGAAGCTGCGCGACGTCCCGAGGTGAGCGGAGGAAGGCCCGACCACGCAGGGCCCCCCGGCTGTGCGCAGGGCCCACGTGCCTGTCGACGGCATCAGGATGCCAGTTCTCCCCAAACTGACCTACAGATTCAGCGTGATCACAATCAGCAGCTCGTGAGGCTTTTCATAAACTTGACAAGCTGACTTTAAAACTCACACAGGAATGAGAAGGAACAGTGCCACAATTCTGACACAGGAGAGCACGTTTCAGGGACCACCGACTTCAGGACGGTGGGGGAGTTGGAGAGGGGGGACTGCAAGGGGCCAGAGGATAGTTTTTGAGTGGCGGGTATGTTTAGCTTCTTGATTTGATGATGGTCTCACAGGTACATACACACAGCCAAACTCGTCCCATTGTTGGCTTTATCTACGTGTGGTTTATCATGGCGACTATGCCTCACAAAAGCTGAAAGCAAGTCGCAGGCAGTCCTCACGTCCAGTTTTCGGAGGCAGTCACATGGTCACCTCTGTCTGACACGTGTGGAAGCCGAGGCCCTGACAGGCTAAGTGCCTTGACACAGATGCAGACATACGGCCCTCTCGCTCCAGAGACAAGCTCGTAAGCCGCGGGCCTGATGGAAAGAAACGCTGCGCTGCCTGCCTCCCGCTTCTTCTGGAGCATCGGCGGGAGCACCGATCTCACAGCGGGCGGGACTCCGTGGCTGGAGTAAGAGAGCGGGTGTGAGTCTTCCCGGGGCCTGCCTTTCTCCACTGCACTTGGCAATTTCTGCCGTGGGCCGGGCCGGTGGCCTGTGCTATCTCCTGTGACCATCACAGCACATGAGAGGGGTGGCATCTCCGTCTCACAGATAAGGGCAGGGAGGCCCTACACGGTGAAGGTGCTTGCCAGGACCCCAGCGCCAGAGAGCAGCAGAGCCAGGGTGCAAACGCAGACCTTCCTGCCTCAAAAGCTTGGGATCCTCCCATCGCTCCAAACTGCCTGGAATCAGACAGTTACCCAGGTCGCTGGGGCCCAAACGAACCCCGTTTCTTTGCAGGCAAAAATCACTACCACATGCCAAGTCCTCGCAGACAAAAGGAGATGTTTACCAAAGGTTCTGTTTTGTGTTATTAATTCATTTAAAAGAAAATTTGGTTTCTAACCAGGACTAATGTCATATTCACACTCAAGAAGGAAGAAAAAAAACGATTCTGGAAGTTGCAAAGTTGGTTTCACCAAATCAAACATGCCGCTGGCCTGCACCTACAGCCCAGGGCAACAGGGCCCCAGCCAGGCCCCATCCCCGCCCTCTGTCCAGAGAGGGTCTCCAACCTCTGCCTCCATCATGAACGGAGCTGAAAGAAGCCCTTTTCCACTTTGCTTCTGTTGTCACAAGAAATTGTCATAAAGAACAGAGCAGTCACTAAGAAATGAGAAGCAAATAACAAATGCAAACTCAAGGCAATAACTAAAGAGCAAGGTCAGGCTTCCGGCTCTAACATCAGCTCTGCAGAGCAGTAGGCCAGCACCACCGGCCCACCCAGGCCGTGGCCCAGGCGGAGGGCCCCTGCCCCGGGCGCTCACTACCTCACTCGGTTTCCCTGACAAAGAGAAGGCGCAGAAGTCAGGAGGACTCAGTGCTACTACTGCTACTACGTCCTGAATGCAGTGAACAAGTGACATCGGGCACTGCACTGGGTCACCGGGTATGGGGGAGGGGACTGTCCTGACCCTGTGTAAACGGAGTTTATAATTTGGGGGGCTGGGGGGTGGGAGACAGACTTGACACAAAGTAATTATTCAACTTTTAAAAGTCAGGACACTTCAGCACAGTGGTGAAAAGCACCACACTGGAGAAGCAGTGGGTGGTGGGGTGGGAGGGAACACGAGGGGAGCTGCTCTCCCATCTCCTGAGGGCCCAGGAGGAGTGGCTGTGAGAGGGGAGAGAAGAGCCTTCCAGGCTGAGGGCACTGCATGTTGTGGTAGGAAGGCGCTGCAATGGGAGGGAACCGAGGAGGCTGCCGGGAGCTGGGGCCCTGGAGGCCATGGGGGCTATTGCTGGCCTACCAGGCAGAGTCTGGTGGGCCGGTCTGCATACTCAGAGCAGTGGGGAGCCTCGGAGGGTGCAAGGCAGGACCCAGAAGCAGGACTCTGGCTTTAGAAAGATGTCTCTAGATGCTGAGAGGAGGCTGGGGGACAGGACTGCCCCTGGGGAGGTGTGATTGGAGAGGTGGCAGTTCTTAGGCCAGGCTGGGGCAGTGGAGGAAAATGGTCTAAGAAAACTGCCCAGCATGTGACCTGAGAGAGGGGTTTTAATGATGTCAGCGAAACCGATCTCCTCTCCACAAATAAGTGCCTGCTGGCAAAGCTCTCGCCTTCTCCCAGCGCCCAGCGCTATGCGTCCAAGGAGCAGTAAAGACACACAGGGTTTGTCTAACGTCCAACACTGACCTCGGCCTTCTGGAATGCCCGCGTCTTCAGAGCAGGCAAACAGCATCCAGACAAAAGGCCAGAGGGTCGGGTTCCTGAACCACAGGCAGTGTTTCCCTGAACCACAGCAAGTCAGCCCATGGCCCAGAAGACACTGCCCACCTCAGTGGAGAGTCTTCACTCCTGCAGGCCAGCCCTCCCACCAGCCAGCAGATGCTGGGCAGGTCATGCTCCAGGGTCCAGTTCTGATGAGGGAAGGGGTGCCACCAAAACTCTGTGCCCCAAGGGACATGAGCTCTGTCTGGACAATGTTCCAAGACATCTGTGAATGCTGCACCTACCTCTCCATTCTAGGTTCTGCCTTTCCCTTCAGATACCAGGCTCCCTCCAGGGCCACACTGAGGAGGAGGGCTGAGGAGGGCACGCCCACCCACACCACCCTGTACCTGCCTCCTGCTAACACTGAACACCTGGCCTGTGCCTTAACCCAAGTGGCAGGTCCTGGTGACACTGGTTCCTCACCTCATGAGGCTCCCGGTCCTGCCCCATAGACTTCTGCTGAGGGAACTCAAGCTACTTCCTGGCACCTCCACCTCCCTCCACATTGCTGTCAGCTCTCGACTCCAGGATGTCCTTATTCCTTTAGCTCTGGCTCACTATCTTCTCTTCCTCCATTCTGCTGTCTTCTCTAGAGACGTCACTAACCGGGCTGTGCGACTTCCCACCCCTGGGTCACAGAGTACCTCAGTTCCCCCCAGAAGGACTTTTATCTTCTCTCCACTGCAGCCACGGAAAAGGCACGGCCGTCACCCCTTCGAGCAGTCACCCGTACCCCACCTCCAGGACTCTAAACTCTGAGCCCCTCCCCTGCATGGAGCCCCGGCCTCCCTCTCACTCCCCTACTCCTGGTCAAACCTCCGCTTCATCCGCTGCTTGACTTTTGGTCCCTCAGCCCTTTCTGACTCTCCCAGACCATCAGCACTCTCCAGCCCTTCTGGCCTCCCTTCCTACCAGGAAGAACATTGCAGACCACCCAGCTGGACCTCCAGGGCACTCCCCTGGGCCTCCTCCTCTCCCTGGGGTCACTTTCGCTGCCTCCTTCTTGACCTCTGCTCTCCCTTCCACTCCCCAAATGCACGGCCCACTGCTTTCTCTCCCGTTTCTCCCCGTCGTGGCTCTGACGGCAGCCTCCTAACCAGGCAGCACCAAGGGCCCCTACCGCCCTCTGTTCCTACCACCCTAGCCTCACGTGGGCTGTGGTGAAGCTTGCTCACCAGTCTCCCTGCCTCCGGTCTGCTCTGCCTCAGTTGGTCAGAATGAACTTCCTAAAATACAAAGCTGCCGTACCACACCCTTTCTGAAGTCCCTCAGTGAACCCCCAAAGCTAACAAGATAAAGCTCCACCTCCCACCCACCCTTGATGTCCCTATGGTCCCCAAACACTTCCTGTCCACTGTTCACATTCTGCCCCCACTGGATTGTGTCAATGTCACCTCTGCCTTTGTCCAGCAGGAAGTGCAGCAGACTGACAAGTAAATGACAGGCACGAAGGCTGCCTGGCTTCTGGGAGGTCTGGCAGTGGGGACAGAGCAGTGCAGGCAGGGGCGGCGAGACAACCGGGAAAACCAGAGGCAAGTAGGAAAGCTTCTCACCTTCCCGAATCTGCTGCCCACCGCAGTTCGTGCGCACCACACTCGGGTCCGCTGGACGCCCACCCGCGTGCCTCCGTGACCCTGCGTGCCCCCAGTGACAGTGCCAGTTGGCAGAGAATGACACACCGACCCCTTGGCCTGGCAGCATCCCAGCAGCAATGCCCTTGAGGAGCAGAGGGTCAGGAGGATGCAGGCTCAGGTTCTCCTCCCCAGGCACCTGCACTGAAGGCACTGCTTGGTTTCACTCAAGAGATTATCTGCCTTTTCAAGGAGCCGCCGTTCTACCTGCAACGCCCTTCCCAACTCCCTTCCCATTCCCCAAACCGCCCACAAGATACAAACCCTCTCAGCCTCTGAGGCTCCATGTCCACGCCCCAACCCCAGGCAGCAAGCCGCCCTGTCCCGTGTCCGCAGGCCCCTCAGCGCAAGGGTGCGTCGGGCCCCAGCCCCGACCATCTGGGGGCAGCCGGCCTGAGAGCTCAGGTCTGACGGATTCTGAGTCCCATGCTCTTCACCACTGTGCTACCGAAAGTGCCGCCTGTTCTCAGGGCCCCCGGCTCCCATGCGGCCACCACTGAACTTCCCGTCGAGCAGGCCCTCACGTAACACCTAGCGCCTATTCAGACTCCCGCTGGTGGGAAATAAGGGCCGCAGCTTACCAGACACTCACTGCATGCGGGCTCTGAGCTCAGTGCCCACGTGCCCATCGCATGGCAAAAACCACGATTTCCCCATTTTACACGCCAGGACAGTGAGGCACAAAGAGAGTGAGCAGTAACTGGCCCAGAATCCGAGCTGGAGAGGGCGACTCTGGGAGAGACCCAGCTCTGTCGGATCCGGCCGTGCTGGTCGGCAGTGCTGGTCGGCAGTGCTGGTCGGCACACCATGTGGGGCGAGCAGGCCCGGCAGCTGGGCCTGGCCGGCACCCTGGGCTGCGTGCGGAACCTGCGCACTGGGCTCAGTCAGCACCTTTGCAGAACGGCAGCTCCCCCGTGATGCTGCTCCGATGGAAATTAATGACAAAAACAGTGCTGACATTTAAACTGGCTTCTGAGAAACTGCTGGACCTTCCAGTCCACAGCCTGGGAGCTAGGCAGAATGACAGATCTGTTTGGTAGGGAGACAAAGTGCCACCCTGAAAATGCGCCTTCTCTCAAGGCTGCTGCTAGTGGGGCCCCTCCGAGAGACGCCCTTCACAGTGCAGCCCTTGCCCTGGCCCCTCGCCCTAGCCCCCTGGCCCTGACCCCCAGCCCCTGGCCAGGAGGAACCCACCCAGCCCCCGCAACCTGATCCACCACAGTGGTGAGAGGGTTCTAGGCCACAGCTCGTAAGTTAAACACAGCTGTGAGCTATTATACTGCAGCGCTGTAGCTGGGTTAACTCGCCAATTCCTGATAAAAATTTTCACTTGTTAGAGTCACCAGGGAACGGGGCCGTCATGGTTCCACATTTGCTAACTTCCATTTTCCTTGGTCTCGGCCAATCCTTAACTCACCGTCTGCCTGGCTTCCTCTCAGCCCTGGGACAGTGCTCTCACAGGCCCCCTCGCCGAAAGGAGCAGACGCCAACTCTACCCTGTTATCGACAGCATTTGGAAATCTGAGTCTTCAAAGGCTGAGCTCGCCAGGCAAAACCCTTGCTTTGGGGAAAGTGGCCACACCGCAGAACAGGGCCCCTGGTGATAATGTCCCTGCACTGGGACCCCTTCCTCTGGCCGTGTGCCCAAGCACAGCCAGAGCGTGCTCTGCAACAGCACTTCCCTCGTTCAGTCGTTCACGCATTCTCCACTCATTCAGCAGACATTGACTGAGCATCTACTATGTTCTGGGCACGGGGACAACAGCAGGGCTCTCAGGAAGCAGATCTCCAGAACCAAGAGCACGTAACCCTCCTTTTCCACCCTGGTGCTTCCAAAGGCCTTTGGGGGAAGTGAAGAAGGGAGGCCCCCCTGGGTGCAGCAGGTCAGTGGCAGGAGTGGAGGGAGAGAAAATAAGAAGAACTGAAGACAATTAGAATTGCAAAGAAATGTTAAGCTTTAACAGTAGTCTACAGGTTATTGTAATATCCATATTGTTATTTTAAAACTATTTTTATATGTGATGGGATAATATAAAAAAGTAATAATTTAATGTTGTTAGGATCAAACTGTCAATGTCAAAAACAACATATAAAAAAAGGGAATTTAACAACCCTGTAATGTTAGATTGGGAATGGCAAGAGCAACATTGTGTTGGTCACGATTCTACAAGATAATGTGGTATAACGCCCAACCCTCCAATCTCAGAGCTTACAGCAACAATGTTTATGCTGAGCTGTAGGTCTGCAGAGTGACTGCAGTTCGGCCGACCTCTGCTGGGCTCCCTTGGGCTGGGTTGGGCTGGGCTGGAATTCCACCTTTGGGTTTGGGATTCAGGCTGAATGGGCAATAGCTACCATGGACTACACCACGGAGCACACCATGGAGCACACCACGGAGTACACCACGGAGTATACCACGGACTACACCACAGAGCACACCACAGAGCACACCACGGACTACACCACGGACTACACCATGGACTATACCACGGACTACACCACGGAGCACACCACGGACTACACCACGGAGCACACCACGGACTACACCACGGAGCACACCACGGAATACACCATGGACTACACCACGGAGCACACCACGGACTACACCACGGAGCACACCACGGACTACACCACGGAGCACACCACGGACTACACCATGGAGCACACCACGGAGCACACCACGGAGCACACCACGGAGTACAAAGAGTGGGAATTCCAAGAGGACAGGCAGAAGCTTGTCGTGCCTCTTACCACCTCAGTTCACCACTTGCATCATTACCACTTGTGCCTAAGTCACAGGGCCAAGCCCAAAATCTATACAAGGGGGCAATGTACGCCACCCACAGGGAAGTTGCAACAAGGATGAGGAGGGAAGAATTGTGAAGAAATGACATCACCTGCCCTGATTACAATCTCATGAGTTTTCCTTTCAAAAAATAAACATGCCCTGGCCCTGTCCACTGCAAAGACCTAGCAACCCAGCAGCAATGGATGCCCCACACCCAGGTGCTGGTTCCTAAATGCCCTTCCCCACTGAAAGAAGCCAGCAGCCCTGACGGAGTGAAAGCCCGCATCCAGGTCTCTGGGAGGAAACGTACAACAGCACACTGGGCATCCCTGTTGTTCCAAAGAGCAAGGCTGCCATTAAAAACGAACGGGTCGTGCCAACAAAAGATGGCAGGAAAGGGCTCCCATTGGTTGGGGGCAGGGCCGTGCAGGCATCAAAAGAAACAGTGACTGACTGACCAGAACACAGGCTCCAGCCCACTGTCACCCCAGGAGTCAGAACTTCCAGGGATGGAGCTGGGGCGTCTGGGTGCTTGGCAGAACCCCACCCCACCCCGCCCCCACTGACTGAGGTGCAGCCAGGCCCCAAGGGCACCCGTCCACAGGCCTCCTCACCCTCAGGGAGGCCGGGCCACGCCCAGGGCCCGCCCTGCTCTCAGACGCTGGCCTCTGCTTCCGGAAAGTCTTGCCTACAACAAACTTAAAACTGTCCCCTATTCATGTCCTTCCAACGCTGGGGTGGTCCAGCCACAATGTGGCGGGCATCTTCAAGGGGAAACAATTCTAGTTTTCAGTCTGCTAACAAAAATAAGAATAAGAGAAAAATAAGAACAGAGAAAAAGCTGGGGTAGCTCCCAGGGTCCTCCTTTTAACCACAATGTTGACAATGACAATAAGGAACAAATGCTTCCATTTTTAGCTAATGCACCATAGATCCAAGGCATTCAGGTTTGGGGTTTCTCCAGATACCTCAAAGCAACTAGTTCTTAATCTCCACTCAGCCCCAGAACCCTCTGGTGAGCTTTCACAAAATAGGGTTGACTGGGTCCCAAACGCTGACCCACAGATGCCGACTCAGCAGTGCGGGAGGCATCTGGGCGCCCCACGTCACAGTGATCTGTGCCGCCCAGGTGATCTTGACGCACAGACACAACTGAGAACCACTTCTCCAGGTTCATCGAATCTTGAAAGCAAAACGCCTCCACCTTAACGTCTTGTCACAACTTGAAACCAGCTATGCCTTGGACGAGGTACCTTCCAAACTGCAGTGCCCTGGGGGACAGTCTTGGTCTGCCCCTACTTGTGCCTCTGAAGAACTCCCCACCCCTGCCCTCCCACAGTCAGCCTGAGCGGCCATCCCATTCTCCCTGGGCACACGCAGGTTTGGGGTTCAGGGCTCACAGCATGCTGGGCTGCCCTCCCCAATGGGATATGAATAAAGATCCAAACGTCTGAACCACTGCAGATCAAAACTAAGCAGCGACCATGATCAGAAATAGTTTCGGCTGAGAACTAAGATGACCGTCAACTCACTACTCCCCCAAAAGGCTCCAAGAGGCAGCGAACAAGTTGTTTCAGTTGTTTTAATTAGAAAGGATAGATAACTCCACATAAGATAAAACAGAAAGAGGCTGGAAGTCAGCCAATTCGAGAAAGCAAACAGCTTTGCTCCCCAAACCTAATGGAACACGACACACATGCACACACAGAGAGCACAGATCACTGCCCTGTCTTCACATAAATGCTGACAGCAGCTACCCACGCTAGTTCCTTGCTATCTCTCGCAGGGGTGTTCAACAGGCAGCCCGCAGGCCGCACACAGCTCAGGATGGCTATGAATGCGGCCCAACACAAAATCGTAAAATTCCTTAGAACATGATGAGATTTTTTTGGTCATACGTGTTGCAATGTATTTAGTGTGTGGCCCAGAGACGCCAGAAGGCTGGCCGCCCGCGCAGGTCAGACACCAGCTCCCAGAGGCCTGGTCCTCTGTTCACTCTGTATTCAGAGCTGCCTCTCTCGGTCCTGATGGCTGCCCGACTGTAAGAAGAGCACATTAGGAGTGTTCTGGAACGCACAGCAGCCACCTTTGCTTACAGGAGACACGTTTTGACCTATCCCTGCACCCCTCCTCTCTGAAATCTGCACCCACTCACGAGCTGGCCCCTCCGCTGTGCCTGCTCGTCTTGGCCATGCACCCTGACCTCAGTCACTGAACCCACACTAGACACAGGGCTCTGCTGGGCTGGACTGAGAGCTGCTGGTGTCGGTCTAGCAGGTGGCTCAAGTGAGAACCATGTAAATGCGAGCCCTGTGGGGAGGCCGTGGTAAAGCGTGCGGGCAGACGGGAGTGAAGGCAGAAGGAGAGGGAAAAGCGGGCGCAAGAAGCGAAGATGGCGTGTATACTGGGTGGTTCGCCAGGCTGCCTGAACTCCGCGTCCACGCTCTGTGAAATGCCCCTTCTACCCTGCAACAAATTCCTCTCCTGCCCATCACAGCTACTTGGAAATGCATTTCTATGACTTGCTAACAAAAAAGAACCCTGACTGAAATAACTATAAAGCCTCGTTATCAACTGCTAAGCATTTCCAGGAATTTTTTTAAAATCAACTTTTATGAGTCAACTTGTTCTTCTCCACTGAATACGCTGCTTCTACAAACGCACAGTGCAACTGAACGTAAACACGAGTGTGTTTTGCTGAAGCACCTGGTTTCAAAATCAGACATGAGGCAACCACCAGAATTGGGGGTCAGCCAAAAGAAAACTCTCTAGAAGAAACGTTCCCTCGCGCCCCCTTCTTGTCAGGGACCGTCATCAGCAGGCAGAGCCTGGGACGGGCAGTTAGTGTGGCAGGACCCGGCTCAGGCATGGAGGCCACGGGTGCCAAGGGCTGCAGCCCTGCCAGAGGGGCCCTGACGCGGAGGCCAGACGCGGGGGCGTTCTCTGGAGAGTCCGACACCTGGCTTGAAGAGGGAGTGCCATCGGGAGTGGGGTGTCTTGGGAGCTCTCTTTAATGGGGCGGAGAGCAATCACACGCGTGTACAGAGACTTCGAGAGAGAAACTGAGAAACGGAGTCACTCTGCTGTGGCTGTGGGGACAGCACAAAGGATAAGGTACAGACCTCCGGCTGGATGGCTTTGAACACGGGGATGTCCATCAGCGTGATCTGGCTCTGCAACAAAAGAGAGGCGGCATTAGAAAACACGGAGGCAGCAGCTGTGCGACTTTGAGTCTATTTGGAGCAGTAACACGTGCTTAAAAGTTACACCTCACCCCTTGAATAAAAATCAAGATAGAATAGAGTAAAAACACAGGCAAATTTCTAAAATGCCTCCCCCATCCCTTCCCTCATCACAAGTCTTGATCCACACCCTACTTCCTTGGATGTGAGATGAATGTCCAACTCGAGAATTGGTAATAGTTTGAAGTGTGGGACTTAGAAGAAGGGGAACACTTTTTAGTTTGGATATTTTTATACAATTTAAGTTTTTCCCAAGCATGAATTACTTTTGTAATTTTAAAAAGTTGGCGATACTACAGATTAGAATGCTAAACAGAGACACCGTCACTCTCAATTTAATTTTTTTTAATTGTGGCTTATAGAAATTGTCCGTTTCTTCTGAAGTCTAAGGCTCCTCAAAATTATACGGTAGCACAACATTCAAGACGCCCCAGCAGCGGACTGTTTATTCCACAGCCCACAGTACATGTGATAACTACAGAATTTGAGAGCCAGCTTTTGGAAACTTTCATAGCAAGTTACCACAACACTCCTACTGTCTTTTTAAAGTATTAGTCCTCTATAGATTGGAAATGAAACAAAACAGACCCTTCACCACGACCACCTGCGAAGCAGTACCGTCGCCGGCACAGAAAGCACATGTCTGGTCAAAGGCTGTTCCCATCATTACAGCAACGTAATAGAGGCATTGCCGCCAACAACTGCTCAGGCCAGAGCCCTGCCTGTCTCCGCAGGTCACAGGGCGTGCCAGGTGTCAGAGAATAGACGCGCTGTGACAGCCCGGGGAACGGCGAGCCAACAGCCTTCATACATACGCCTCCGAATGCGAGAAAACACCCTGTCCACCCAACAGAGGTCAGCGGGAGGACACGATGCGGAGGACACGATGCCAAGGACCCAACACGGGCTCTGGAATCCACAGGTACAGGTACGGGTCTGGTGCTGTCCCCTAACAGCAATATTCTGTGTGACACCTGACAGCTCTCCCAGTCTCAGGCACCAAATCTAGAAAACGGTAACGACAGCCTCTATCTTACAGGATCTCAGTAAAAATTCAAGACAAAAGGCGCAGAAGGCCGGGCACCTGACAGATGCTCTCTTCATACATGTGTGCTGGCGGTGGGCCTGGGCATGGTGTGCACGCATGGAGAGAGAGGCTCTGCGTACGCACACGGGGGAGAACAGCACTGAGCAGGGAGGGAAGGAAGCAGGCAGCATTGGAGGGGGACCCCTCCGTCCCCTCTGAAAGGCTGGTGCGCTTCAGGGCACAGAGGGGAGACACCGCCACTGACGGAAGCCCAGCAGGGAGACAGTGGGTAGCGTGGGGGTGAAGCACCTGGGAAGCTGCCCTCTCCCACCTCCCGGCCCACCCACCGGTAGTGAGGGGGCACTGGACACCAGCATGCGTGGATCTGGCCCTCATAATCTGGTGTCCAGTGACAACTATGCCCTGAGGCCTCTAGGCTGGTGTGTCTGGCGGAGGCAGAGCAAACAGACTGGCATTCCTCCTGCCAGGCCCGTGGAGACTGTTGGCCCAGCGCTCCAACACTTGGGTTAATTCTGCCGTCCTAGGGAACAGAAAGGCCTTGTGAAAGCGCATTTGAGCCGGGAGCTCAGAGGGCCTTGGAAATCTCCCCCGCCGCCCGAGCGAAAGCCCCGTCCGGGAGAGCCGGCAGGATGTTTGCAATGCCGTTTAGGAAAAGGACCAAAAGTCCACTAATGTGAAAATGAGGGAACTTCCTTTCCATCCTGCCATCAGTTCTAGGGTTTGCTACTGAATTTCCGAATGATTTATTAAAATAGAGACTTCATGTTTCCCATACTTTTTGGATGGTCCAAGTTTCGAACATTCTGATCCCTGCTGACTGTAAATCAGAAAATGCGTTCAAGTGTTTTATTCTAAACAAACAAGATCGACAGGGGTCACCAGGCTTAAAATAGACTGGTTGGTCCCAAACATGCAATCTGAGGGTTTTCAGAGGGTTCCGTTTCTATCCTCTCAATTCCAACCAAAAAGGATGCAGTGTCCAGAGCAAGGATATATCAATATGCAGGTAAAATCATCCAATTACAAATTTCAGAGCACTTTACTACAAAGCTAACACCTGGGAAACAGGTGGCTGCTGAGCCATCCTCCCCTGGAGGCTGGGCAACGCCAAGGCAGCCGTCTCACCCAGAGCTGGAGGGGGGCGCTCGAGGCCCGTCCATCTCCTCAGCAAGCTCTCAGCCCTCCTGCGGAGAGGCCCCGCTTCCTAGAGAGAAAGGGCACCCCTCCAGGGGTGTGGCACCCCCCCACAGAAGCACAAGACCCAGACTCATCTCCTAGCAGCACACCAGAGGGGTGGGGAGCACGCACCAGGGCTGACGAGAACACTCACGAACTAGCATCTTAATGGCTTCTCCTTATTTCTAGAAATGAAGCCTCAACACAGGATGTCCAATTAAGCTAGTTACTTGGCAATGCTTTCCTCAATCCTGACCCCTTCTCCCATGTCCTCCTTCCTCCTAAAATTCCAGCCTTTTAGGGAAATGATCAAACACCGCGTATCTCAAAACGTGTCTGTCACTGTGCATCCTTCAGAATGGAGAGACCCACAGCACCCTGGCACAGTGTGGCCGTAACGAAAAAGGCGGGGTATTTTGTGGGTGAATGAAAGCTGCCTAGCCAGAAAGAAAAGAGAAACGTCTTGCGCATGTTAAATGAAGTGTGTCTCCTTTCCTGTAGCGGCCCTGGGCTGTCCCTTCCCAGCTGCAACCTCACTTTAAGGGCCTCCCAGCCCCCAAATAAACTACCAACAACAACGAAGGCTGTTGGCCCATCAGTGGGGAGCCTTACACAGGCCGATCTCTTTCAATGCGAGGGAGTTCAGATCGCTTGGCCAGTGCAGAAGCAGGAGGGCTCACAGAACACGAAGCGGCCGGCTCCAAAGACACATGGCTGCTTCTCCTCCCAGGGCTGTGGGAAGCCCATGGCCGGCACAGTTTTATTTTATTTTTTTTAACATTTTATTTACTTATTTTTAGATAGAGGGGAAGGGAAGGAGAGAGAGTGGGAGAGAAACATCAGTGTGTGGTTGCCTCACATGTGTCCCCCGCCGGGGACCTGGCCTGCAACCCAGGCATGTGCCCTGACCGGGAATCGAACCAACGACCCTTTGCTTCACAGGCCTGTGCTCAATCCACTGAGCCACACCAGCACAGTTTTAGAACCGGAGTTGAATGAATGCAAATTAAACAGGAAGATGCGCTCTGTCATCCATCAGTGCCAACCAGGCTGATGGGACTAGGCTCTGCTTTGTTTGTTCTTCTTGGAAAGTAATCTGGCAGTAACTCAGAAAAGTCTTTAACTTCTTATTTTTTTAAATGTCAAACTTACAAAAAAGTTGCCAGAATAATATGATGAACTCTTATAACCTTTCACCTACCTTAACTAATTATTAACATTTCCCCTCATTTGCTTTATGTCTATGTATATAATTATACATGCACATTTTTTCTGAGCCATTTGAGAGTAAAATGCAAATATTATGACTCTTCTCCCCTAAATCCTTCTGCCTGTTATTTTCCAATAACAAGATGACCTGCTTACACAATGGTAAACTTATCACAGTCAGGAAACTCACCATTAGTACAACAGTATCATCTAATACACAGTCTACATTCAAAATCTGCTAATTATCTCAATATTGTTTTTTACAGCAATTTTGTCTTGCTTCAGGACCGTTCCCTACGTTGCGATGTCATCTCCTAAAAAGCGAGATGAGCCTGCTGCTGGCCCAGCAACCCCGACCCCTACAGACAGAAAAGCACTTGCGTAGAAGGAGACTCTGCATGGAGGCAGCATTTCGCTACAGACAGAAATCGAGGTTCGCTGCACCGTTATTTTTACTAGCAAAAAACTGGAAACAACCTAAAAGGCCACCAAAAGGGACCTGTAGAAAAAAAGAACTCATGGTGACATCCCGGACCCCGGAACGTCATGCAGCCATTAAAAACAGAACTGGATCGTTCGTGTCGCCCTAGAAAGACGTCCACGATTGACCGGCTGGTGATACAGACAGGCTCCTGCATGCTCTTCGCTTCTTTCAGCCACTGAAGAATAAGGGGACTGCGACCTATCTGTAGAGCACCCCCAAGGAAAAACGAGAACCTTTTAAGTCATTTTAACCCTTTTTATTATGAAGTATCACACACTTACAGAAAACCGCATTAAACAAAGTCATGGTTTGATGACTTGTAATAGTATGATAAATAAACACCTTGTAACCACCGCCCAGGTCCAAAAATAGCCACGCCAGTCAACAGATGAACAGACCAAAAAAGTGTGCCACACATGCACAATGGAGTGTTATCCATTGTGGAAAGGAAGGAATTTCCGATTTCAACCTGCCCCGAGGTGGATGAACCTTGGGGACGTTGCACTGAATGAAATCAGCCAGTTGCAGAAAGACACATGCCAGGTGATTCTGCTTATGGGAGGTGCCCAAAGTAGTCAAGTTCACAGAGACAGAACGTGGGATGACATTGAGGGCAGTGGGGAATGGAGAATTGTTTAATGGGCACAAAGTTTTGGGTTTGCAAGATGAATACAGCTCTAGAGATTATATAGAGGCCATATAGCACAATACTGTGAATGAGCTTAGTACTACTGATCTGTACACTTAAAAACAGTTGAGATGGTAGACAGGGCTGGGCGGCTCAGTTGGTTGGAGCGTCGTCTCATACACCAGAAGGCGGCAGGCTCAACTCCTGGTCAGGGCACACACCTAGGTTTCAAGTTCGATCCCTAGTCAGCGTGCATATGGGAGGCCACTGATCTGTGTGTCTCTCTCTCACATCAATGTGTGTGTATGTGTGTCTCGCTCAAGTCAATAAACATACCCTTGCATAGGGATTTTAAAATATATAGTTAGGATGCTAAATGTTATGTTACACGCAGTTTACCACAGTGTAAAAAAAGTCACCTCAGACTTCCTCCGTGTGCTGGGTCTCCTGTCAAAAGTCACCACCAGCCTGACTTTCCTCAAGTGTATTCATAATTTTGCCAACCCAGTGCATGTACCAAGGCATCACAGCGTCTTCCTGCCTTTTTTAAAAGTTCATGCGTACTTTTAAGTCCTTTTAACCCACAGGCGCTCCCTCCACCTGTGTGTCCTTTACAACGCATCCGCTGAAGAACCCTGCCATGCGACCCCCACGGCTGTGCACGCTCACGGCGGCGCAGTTGGCGCACTCCTCTGCCCTCGGTGTTCCCTGCCAGCTGGCGGCTGTGCCCAGAGACTTGGTCCGGCACCAGTCGGACTGGCAGTGAGTGCTGCCGTGCTGTTTTGTGGGGACGGGCAAAATTCTTCTCCTTCTGTGATGTTAGTGGCTGCTGATGTTCAATGCTTAGACCTATTCCCACACTGAAGTCACAAAGTGATGCTCTTCTAATTCTATCACTTCGTTCCCATTTATTAACTGAAATAAATTAACAGAGAGAAACTCTCTCTCATCTACTATTTGATTACCCAGAATAGTCCAAAGGTGAAATGCAGGACGAACACTGGATTCTGTCCTTCTATTTCTCAGTTTCTAAGAAAATAAATTGGCTCCCTATCATCACCCAGTGACGACCTATTGTCTGATGGGTCTCAATCAATTGCAATTAATTGATGGTAGACATGGCTATCCTTTTCCAGCTCATGCTGCCCCAGCACTGGGCAGAGGGAGTCCCCTCCAGCTCGCTCCTGAGTCCCTTTGACACGACCCTAGTAGTCCCTGACAGCTTCCTCGCTGGTACTGGAAGGAGGCACCAGGTTATCTTGAACGTGTCCTGTCACAGACTTGGGACCAACCAGTTACCTGAGAAGCCATGGAGTCTTTTAGTGACAAATAATGTTCCAAGACCACAATCTGGAATTCAAACTGATACTTCAAATTCAAATTCAGAACGTCTTCCCCGCAACTTACTCTTCTGGGTTACATCTGTATCTCCTTTCTTCTGGATCAAACATCCTGGCCTCAAGGACACAGGGTGTGTGGGGTTACGGTGCCCCGTAACTGGTCACTTATTTCGTCCTGTATCATGTACACGGTGGTCTCAGAACGACACCACCGATGCTAACACTGTCAGTATAATTACTGCGGGAAGTCGTGAAATTTTGCCTATTTTCTCTCCTTCCTCCTCCTTTTTATAGTGTACACCAAATATACTAGTCATACGGTGTCTATTACACGGGCACACAGCTGTTACACACTACACCTTCTCCCGGTTAGTCCTTACGTAGTCTCGACTCTCCTGTAAGTGCGTGCTTGCTGCCCTCCACCAGGCGTGCGAGTGACGGGCCTCCAACCCTCCTCACTGCCTGGAGCCTGTTCTCCAACAGCTTCCTCAGAAAGGCTCACAGGAGGAACGTTCCGAGGCCTTGCGTATTCGTGATCGTTTACAGTGCCCTTCGTACTAGAAGGTCATGCTGGACATAAAAGTTTTGGCTCATATTTTCTTTTCTTTCCTTGATTTATTTGTTCTTCTACTTTCTTTCGGCAAAAAGTGCTTTTGTCAAAAAGACTAATGGGGTTCTGATGTCATTTCTCTTATAAGCGGTCTGCTGTTTTGTGTAGGTGCCCGAAGGACTCTCTCTTCCTTTAACATCCAGCAGGTTACCATGTCGACGGTACTGACCACTGGCATCAACACCGTCGCCCTCTATCCCCCGCTCTTTCGATATGTAATTTTGAATCTTTATTTTATGAAAGTTCTTTAAATTGTAGTTTAAGCATCTGTTCAGTTCCACTGCTTTTTTATTCTCCCCTTCCAGGTATTTTTATTATCTGTGTGTTGTGTCTTCTTCGCCTATCATCAGTATTTGTCACTTTTTCTCAGTCTTATTATCTCCTTCTTCATTTGATATTAACAATTTTCCTGCCTTCAGGCATTTTCTCTTATGTTTATCTATTCTTGTGTTTCTTCTAGTTCAACTTTCATTTCCAGAATTGTATTTTTATTTTCATTTCTCTCCTAAGTTCTGTCACCTCATTCCTAAAATTTCTCTACTTCAGATTTATGTCGTTGAAGGCTCACAGCACAATCTCAATGTCTCTGAGCTTAGTCTGAAACAGAGAATTACAGTTTTCGACTGCTTCGTGGCACGTCTTTTTGGCATACTTTCCTTATCTATAGGAATCTTCTCCTTACTGTTTTTAATAATAACTTAGAGATTTGATCAAAATAACTTCATCTTCTTTTTTTAAATAATTTTTTTATTTAATTCTTGTTCAAGTACAGCTTTCTGTCTTATATTCCCAACCCTGCCCACCCCCCCGCCCCATGCTCCCCGCCTCCCTCCCCTTTCCACCCCCCCACCCTTAGTTAATTGTCCATGTGTCCTTTATACTTGTTCATGTGAGTCCATCCCCTTTTCCCCTATGATTCTCTCCCCTCTCCCCTCTGGACCCTGTCAGCCTGTTTCGTAATTGAGTGTCATTGGTCACATTTTGCTTGCTTGTTTGTTTTGTTTAGATCCCTGTTAACGGTGATATCATATGGTATTTGTCTTTCACCGCCTGGCTTATTTCGCTCAGCATAATGCTTTCCAGTTCCACCCATGATGTTGCAAAGGGTAGTAGTTCCTTCTTCCTTTCTGCAACATAGAATTCCCTTGTGTAAATGTACCATAGTTTTTTGATCCAGTCATTGACCGATGTTCATAGCAGCACAATTCACGATAGCCAAGAGTTGGAAGCAACCTAGATGCCCATCAGAAAATAACTTCATCTTCTTTATTTTTATGCAAAATTAGCTTTCCTGAACTTGTTAGGTAGGTCTTCTAACTTCATACAGTTCTTTTGGTGGCCTTCACGTAGTACTCAAAAACATGCAGCTGCTGCCCTGGCTGGTGTGGCTCAGTGGATTGGGTGCCAGCCTGGGAACCAAAGGGTCACTGGTTCAATTCCCAGTCAGGGCACAGGCCTGGATTGCAGGCCAGGTCCCCAGTAGGGGCACATGAGAGGCAACCACACACTGATGCTTCTCTCCCTCTTTCTCCTTCCCTTCCCTTTTGTCTAAAAATAAATAAATAATATTGTTTTTTTAAAAAAGCATGCAGTTGCTTTTTGAGATTTCTCACACACGCATTTTATTTATTTATTTATGTATTTATAATGTTATTTTTCCTTAACCCTAACTTCCCCTGTCCTGATCATTTTGGCCCCACCCCATACTGAATCTCGAGTTGGCATGGAGGCTTGTCCTGGAAGTGCGCCCTGGTGGCTCGGTTTCAAGAGAGCACAGGGTTAGTCCACAGAGCCCTTCCACCCATCAGTCATTTGAGTGCTTGAAATCCTCAGTTGCAGCTGCTGTTCTCACATTAACCCGCCAAACTCCCCAGTGAACTCTGGCTGAAAACTCTGGAGCCCTCCTGTTCTCCAGTTTGCCAGACGCCCCCACACTCCCTGCTGCTTTCTCCTACACAGACGCCGACGCCCTGCAGGTCTGGGTGGTGGACATGCCCAGCACCTGCGTTTCGGGTTTGACGAGGTAACTTGTCACCTAGTTGTGCTGTGGACACTGTGAATGGACTTCTGAGTGGGCCACGTGGGGCCTGAGACAGAGCAAAGCGCTCTGCTCTTCTCACCACTAGATTCCCAGAATCCCTTAAGTGGTTTTTTTAAAAATGTTTTATTTATTTATTTTTAGAGAGAGAGGAAGGGAGGGAGAAAGAGAAGAGAAACATCAATGTGTGGTTGCCTCTCATGTGGCCCCCACTGGGGAACTTGGCCCGCAACCCAGGCATGTGCCCTGACTGGGAATCGAACCGGTGACCTTTTGGTTTGCAGCCAGCACTCAATCCACTGAGCTACACCAGCCAGGGCCCATAAGTGGTTTTTGATGGACTTTGGTGTCTTGCTTGTTTGTTTCTCTCCCATTATTAAACAGAAAACTAAACTCCAGGTGGTCCAGTTCAATTCCAACACCTGGTAACTCCCATGCTTCCCTGGAGACCAAGGACTGCAGGGGACCTGGCTTCACATCTACACTGAAGGCACACCGGCTCTGGCAGGGGCAGCCAGAGAGTAAGTGCTGCACCCTCAAAGCCTTCACCCCCTCTCCCTGTAGCTCGCCAGCCTCCGAAAGTTGCCCAGGGAGAGGCCGAGGCATCACCCCAGGGCTTGGCCTCGAAAGTGCGGCCCAAAGTCTCCCCAGGGAGCCCTGCTGGGCAGTGTTACTCCACATGCAGCCCAGTTCTCTGCCATTCCTCACGATGAACAACTGTAAAGGGACTTTAAACCTCATTATTGCTTCGTTCCTTTCCTGAAGCTAAAAAACACAGCTCAGAAATGCAACAAGCAAACAAAAGCAAACAGAATACAGAAGCTCAGCCCGAGGCCAGCAAGGCCCACGCAGCCTTCTGAGGAAGAGGCCACAGAGACCGTGGCTCCCGGCCCAACAAGCGGGCGACCGGCCGCACGCCGCCATCTGCAGTGTCGCCAGCACTTTACGTTTACAATGAGCACAGAGTTGGGAAGACCTACTTTGAAAAAAGGATACAAAGTATTTCAATAATGTTATCTTGCTTACATGTTGAAATGATAATATTTTAAATGTACGAAGTTAAATAAAATATATTTTTAAAACTAATTTCACCCCTTTTTTGTGTGACGACTAGAAAATTTAAAAGCCGCAGATGAGGCTCAGATTGCACATCTCTTGGGTGGCGCTGGTCTAGAATGTCAGATAACTGGTGTTAAATCCCCGACAGTGCCGCTCACCGTGTGAAGAGGTGCGCTTGGTAAGAATCTGCCTGTTCATTAGTGTATTGAGAAGGATACATACACCTAACTTACAAGGCTGTTGCGAAAAGCAGCTTGGAAGATGCATGGAAGATGCTCGGCATGCGACCCAGACGCGGTCCAGAGGTGGGAGCCGCCCTTGCATTACTGCCCGGCATGAACGAAACGGAGCCTAGACGAAGGTTTCAGACTTTCTGCCCACACCTGACCACGGAGAACAATCTCCCAGACACTTGGTTTCTTTATTAGAAAATTGGGAGCCAGTCTGCCTCATCAGGTTGTGCTGGGGCCTGATGCCTGTCGGGCAACATGAATTTACAGAGCATTGACTATGAGCTGGGCACTATTCTGGGCTCTAGGGACACAGCAATGAATAAGTCAGATAAAGTTTCTGTCCTTGGGGAGTTTATGTTCCAGTAGAAGGAAAACACACCATAAAACGTTATTAAGTAATATAACGTTAGGGAATGATAAGAGATATGAAGACGATGAAGCGGGCAGGGGAAGAGGGAACAGTGGAGTGATGCTACTTGGAAGTCCTCTCCAAGGACTGACGTTTGGACAGCGGCTAAGAGACCAGTGGAGAAGAGCCGTCAGGACTGCGGGAAGAGTAAGCACAGGGCCCTGAGCAGGGGGATGCGGTGAGTCTGGGCGAGAAAGGCAGCCCCCACGCAGCTGGAGAGCAAGCAGACTGGGGCAGGAGAGTTGGCTTGGCCAGACTACAGCAGGCACTGGAAGCCTGTAGCAGCTCTGGGTCCCACTCTAGCACGAGCGACCCACTACAGAGCTCTGCACAGGCTTTAAAGGGTCCCTCAGACACACTGAAGGAGGAGACGCGTGCCACGGGCTCAGCGTGGCCCAGACAAAGTGAACGTGGGAGTCAATGATGGCAGGGGGACAGGAGGGAGCCCAGTTAGCTCCCGGGGCACCCTGGAGGGCAGGAGACCTGTTGGAGCAAGGGGGTGGGGTGAAGTGGGCCTGGAGGGAGACACTTCCATGGCTCTGCGGAGACACGCGGCCCTGGGACAGCACTCCCAGTCAGGCCCCAGGTCGGCCCGAGCCAATGTGCTCTCTCGGCCCGCAAAGTGCAAAGGGAAGAAACCAAGTCATGGCAGGATGAGGAGCCAACTCCGCCCCTCCACCACAAGAACGCTCCCTCGGTCAGGCCAGCAGCAGCACACTGGCTGAAGAAAAAACAAATTCTTAAGAATTTACTATTATAGAAATTTCCCAAATAATACTGTGTATTATTGTAAAAAAAGTTATTATAGAAATTTACAAGCCCTGGCTGATATAGCTCAGTGGATTGAGTGCGGGCCTGTGAACCAAAGGATCTCAGTTCGATTCCCAGTCAGGGCACATGCCTGGGTTGCAGGCCAGTTCCCAGCAGGGGACGCACGAGAGGCAACCACACATTGATATTTCTCTTCCTTTCTCCTTCCCTTCCCCTCTGAAGATAAATAAATAAAATCTTTTAAAAAAATTTAAAAAAAGAAAGCTGGCCAGAGAGGCCAGATGCTAGGGGAAAAAAAAAAGAAATTTACAAATAAAAACAACAAAAATTAAATTCCAATTACCCAGAATCCTATAACCAGAAACTATAGTAAATCAAATGTTTGCTGTATATAGCCCAATATTTCAAATATGTCAACATCAGCCCTGGATGGTGTGACTCAGTGGATTGAGTGCCAGCCTGCGAACCAAAGGGTCGCCGGTCCAATCCCCAGTCAGGGCACATGCCTGGGGAGCAGGCCAGGTCCCCAGTTGAGGATATGTGAGAGGCAATCACACACTGATTGTGCATGCTTTAAAAAAATGGCATTATTCCCTATCAATTGTGCTGTGACTGGCTCCTCCCACTTACTATTGATATGCACGCGCAGGCCTCCCATGGTGGTTCATTTCTAGATTGAAGACATCCTGTTGAACTCTGTGTGGCATTTCAAAAAGAACACTTCATTCGACAATCCCCTACTGGTGGGTAGACGGCTTGTCTCCAGCCTGGGCAAAAGCCCTGAGCAGTGACCCCTCTAGCACCCAGCTGTGGGCCCAGCACCCCATCGGTTCTGTTACTCACAGCAAACTCCTCGGGAGTCACCTTCAAGACATCGAAGACCACGGCGTCGTAGCTCTTGCTGGCATAGTCGCAGCTCTGGCCCTCCAGAGAGTCTGAGCTGCTGCTGCCCTGGGGAGGGAGGGGAGAGACGGTGCCACCTGAGCAGCCTGGCGGACTCAGCGCCCCCGCCCCCCACGCCCCAGAACCGAGGCGGCCGGAGTGACCAGTGGTGTGGTGGATAAAAGCTGCTGCTGCTTAGCGCTTTGCCCTGTCCCAGGCACGGTGCTAAGCACTTCCTGTGCACAACCTTACTTCATTCTCCTGACAACTCTTCCCATTCTGCAGCTAAGGAAGTAGGGGCAGTGCTACCTCCCCAGGCACCCCAGCTAGGAAAGCGAAGAACGAGAGAGCGAACCTGTCCTCGTATCCACCTGACCCCAGAACACACACCCTCCACACTGCACTCCACCTGCCCCCTGCCAGCTGCATGGTGGCCAGACCCAAAAGACAGGCAGCCCACTCCTCCTGCAGAGAGCCAGCCTCCACATCTCGGGGGGCCTGACATCTCCTGTTTTGTTACGTCTTTTCATACTGAGGTCACAGCAGGAAATTGTCACACAAAATGTTAAACTGGCTCCACAGGCTTATTTCATGCATGAGCCACTTGGAACTCAGAGCCTGTTCGCTGCTGAGGTGAGAGGCAACCAGCTGGCACTGGCGACGGGCGTGCAAGTTATATTTAGCAGAGCCCCTGGTCAGGGGGAACACCGCGGGCCCTGCGAGCGAGGAAAGGGGCTCCCGTCGCAGAGCAATCTAGACCCCCCAGCTGTGGCCGGCTGCGTGAACCCCAACACTGCAGGGACCCCAGAATGTCCAACACTCCTTCTCTTCAGTTTCATTTAATTACACCGAATTCTACTTTGGGGAACCAATCACACTTATCACCCCCAAATTGTGCCCCATTCATAAACGGTTTTATTCGTCTCAATCCACGGAGAGGGATTTTGTGGTTTCCATTAACCTCAACATCTTGGACTGGGACTTAGAGAATATGCTTTTATTAATTCTTCTTTATTTCACTCTTTCCAAAATGGCTATATCTGGAAAAACTTTGCAATCTTACTGGAAACTAGAGTGGTTTTCAGCCAGTGAGGGAAACCAATAGTCAACAACTGAAAATGTGAGGTTCAAAGGAGAAACAGAAACTTAAACCTGCAGATTTTAATAGGACTGTGTCATTTAAGGGTCTTACAAATGAGTCTACTGGACCAAAACCCCAGACAATGTGAAGAGGCCACGTGCAGTGGTGGCTGAGGGCACGGAGGTCAGACGGGCCTGCCTGAGTGCCAGCCCCACTCGAGCTGCTGTCTGATCTCGGGCAAGTGACTTCGTTTTTCCGAGTCTCAGGTGCCATCTGTGAAATGGCCCCACTGGAACCTGCTCCCCAGGGCTGCTGTGTGGGTGGTAGAAAATGAAGCTCGAAAAGCAACTGGCAGAATCCTCCACCCTCCCCATGGGGAGACGCTGACCCTGGGGCCTGGGGGCCTGGGGGGCTCAGCTGTGGCTATTCTAAGAGGGGTGCGGGAACCGAGTCTTCCCAGAGGACAGACTTTTGAGAAGCAGTACCAACCACTCCCGAGGTGGAATGACCGCCTCTCCCTCCCCTCCATCTCAGACACGCCCTGAGCAGACACGCACCTGCCGTCACTCTCCTCCTTCCAGGAGGCAGGCTGAGTCACGTGACAGGGCAGATCTTCTTCAGGGCGGTGAGGGGCACGCTGCCTACGAGCCACAGAGGCCTGGGCTATGTGATGTGAGGCCAATTTACCCAGCTCTCCCTGCCTCAGTTTCCTCATCTCTAAACCAGGTACAATAATGGTCCATAACTCAGAGGGTCACCATGGGACCGAGTGAGAAAGCCTGTGGACCGACAAACAGCAGTGCCTGGTGTGCAGTGAGCACAAATCCCGAGTGTGTGTGTGTGTGTGTGCACGTGCCCTTCAGTCACCAAAAGTCACCGAGCACTTCACTCAGACATGCGCTTGCTCCCTCCTTCAGCAGATACTTATCAAGTACTCACCATGTCCTGGGCACATGCATGCGTGTATATGTGTGCGTGTGCATGCACGCGTATATACACAGAGAGAGTAGAGAAGGAAGAATCGTCACTCCAGACAGAGCATAAATTGTAAGTAGAAACAGAAGTCTGGTTCCTCCAGTTACCACACAGTCCTCTCCTGGGCTTCAGGGTTCGCACCCTTCCTGCAATGCCCATAGTGTCTGCCTCGAACACACGCTCACACAAGGGTCCTTGTTTAATCAAAAGCTGCCCCAAATATATTCACTGGTGGGGGGGGGGCGGTGACGATGCAGTAACTATGTAAACCTATATTGGCACCATCAGGGAACTGGAAAACGTGCCCACAGTCTGCTTTTCAGAAACACAGATCAAAATAGGGAGCCTTTTGAAATGTGTGTACGAAATGAATTAGTTCCTGCTAATTTCCAGCTGGTCACGCAAGCTCATTTTGAAAGCCCAGCTCAACTGTGAGGCCCTGTGAGCTCGGAACACGGAGCGCTGCTGGTCCATCACAGGACTGGGCGGTGCGCTCTGGACATGGTGGCACCCTGGGCCTCAGGCGACACCCACGCCCCCTGCAGCCTCTGTTCCATGACTGAACTCGGAGAGCAAACCCCAGAACCCCAGGGAAAAGGCCCTGGCCCAGGCCACTCTCAGACCCCCAATCCCTACAGGCATTTCCCACCGACCAAGGTAAATAGGAAGACGGGGCCAGCTGGAATCCCTTCTGTCTGACTTCACTGCGGAATGTATGACTTATAATCAGCAGCGGCTTCTCTTGGGAAAGGTCTGATCTCTTCTTGAGACCAAAATGGAATGTGGCACTTGCTAGGACTGGACTGGGCAGGTGTTTGTTTTTCTTTGAAGAGAACGACTTCAGAAAACACACCGATCCTCAGGACTGACTGCCTCCCAAGTCTCACGCCTGGCGTGGCCAGGGGCCTGGGTGTGCTAAGAATGGTGGTATTCACAGAGCCCCCAGCCTGGCTGCCTGTGACTCCTCGGGAGCCTGGGTCAGCTGAGAAGAACCTCTCCCCCAGCCCTGGCCCCTGCCCAGACCTCGCAGTCTCGTACCTGTGGAGTGGCGGAGGTGACCAACACGCTAGCCATCAGACCATTCCTCTTGTACATAGTCTCCAGGCCACAGGGAGCTTCAGGGCCGCCTCTGCCGGGGACATAACCTGCCTGGAGAAGCCCTGCAAGGCAAAGGAGCTCATAAAAACCAGCCCTGTCCCCAAGGAGACCCCGCCCCTGGGGAAGAGTTTCCTGAGGATTGAGCAGATGACCCTCGGGGCGATCTTTGAAGAAAGGTGATAAACTGGTGACCTTCAGGCTAAATATGGCCCACAAGGTGTAGCTGGTTGGGCATGAACAGATTGGGGAATTTTTTAAAATTAATCCCCAATGTTTAGAAATTAAAAAGTTTCACATGGAATTCTGGATTTCTGACTTTTGCTGAAAATAGGAACTCCCGGCAGCACCAGGCCCACATCCTGCGTGGCGACTGGATGCCGGGCCGAGCAGAGCCACCCACACAGGCACCAGACTGCGCAACCTCTGTTTGAGAAGGTGAAGACAGCAGACTGACGCTACCGTGTTCCCCTGTGCGCCAGACCTTTGGGTGACAGCCAACCTGTGCTTGGTGCTTGCGGGGGGCTGCGAGCTTCACACACCCCAGCTCCTCTGACCTCCACCCCCCCGCCGCCCCCTGGCAGGTCCTGCGTATCACACACGAGGACTCTGAAGTGCAGAGAATGAGAGTAGCTCATGCTTTCGTTGGTGCCTTTGCTCACGCTGTACCACCACCCCGTCATCGTTCAAGACTCTGCTCCAGGGTCATTTCCCCTGGCTGCTGTGCCCAGACCACCCAAGGCCACGCCAGCTGCCCTCACGCCAATTCGCACACAGTTCTGGCAGAGCATTTATCACATCGCTGCTCATCACAGAACTGCAGCCACACCGACTTGTTAGCAGCAAAGTGACGGGGAGGGGAGGGAGAACGTAGACAGGGAGGGCAGGAGAAGGCAGAGGGGCCCGCTGGAAGCCAGCTGCAACTATCCGGGCAACAGATGGGGCAGGTCCCCTGAGCTGAGGCTGTAGCGGCCACGTCAGATAGAAGGGGAGGGGCTGGACGACAGCAAGGACAGAAATTCAATAGAAATGGATGAGAGGCGAGGAAGGACGGGCTGAGCGTGAGTGGTTTCTGGCTGGCGGTACCAGGAGGATGGCAAGGGACAGAGGTGCTGTGGTAGATGTGCAGGGAAAGATGGCGAATTTAATTTGGGACAGGCTGGACCTGTGCATGGCGCCAAGAAAATCAATCCTGGAGGGCAAGGGAAGCCCAAAGGTCACTAGGAAAGGTGGTCGGGAGGCAGATGGGAGAGAAGGCGGGTGCCAGTCTGCTCTGGACCCTCTCTCTCTGCATGCCCACCATGCTTCCTCTGGGCAGCCTGGGCTAGAGAGACAGACAGAGGGCTTGTTTCCAACCCGAATCCTGCCTGTCTCGCCACTGACAAAATCAGCCTAATTTATGGGCAGCAACTCTCAGACGAGCGATATTTCATATGCTAAGAAAACACAGACCCAAGCAGGATGGAAGGTCCTTTCCAGGGCACAGAGAAACCCCCACCCGTGTACCTTCAATCCCTGAGGCCTGGCCAAGTCCCAGCTCCTTGTCAAGAACCAGACTCCCAACCAGGAAGTCAGCCTGGCCCAGGCCCCTCTCTAAGAACCCTTTCCCAGTCCCATGGGGGGCCCTGAAGACGGGAGTCAAGCCTCCCAGGCTGGACCAATTGGACCACAGCGGCCACCTCATTCTCCTGGGACCTCAAGACCCTGACGTGCCAATCTCTGCTGGTTAACCCAACTGTGGCACTGTGCTCTTGGGCACAGAGGCTGGCCAAATGCTGCCGGGTACAGGGACAGTCACCTAGAGAGAGATGCTCAGAGAGAGGCTGGAGAGAGCTGGGTCTCAAAACAAGGGGGGCTCGGGGCCTGGTCCCCCATAGTTTGTAGGCATTAAATGCCTCTTTCAGCATCAGATAGCTAAATCTCCAAAAGACCTCGATCACGACTATTTCCTAGGCACCAAGTTCATGCCAAGCCACCAGAAACCTGACCCGGAAAACACAGGGTCCCTCTGAATGGGGGTGGAGTGTGCGTCTATCCATCCGTCCGTCCATCCTTCCTAGAGCTCCCACATCAGGGAGGTGCTGTTCTAGCCGGGAGCTCCCAGCTGTTCTGCGCCTCAGACTCCTGGCAGCCTGATGGGGCCTCTGGGCCCTTCCTAACAGAAAGGTTTTCAAATACATAAAAAAAAATTACACAGAAAGCCCATTATACAGGATTACTCAGGAAACCAACTATATTAAAGCACAGTCATTAAATTACTCTCAAAACAATTTGTAATGTAGTAATATATGTACTTCTCCGTGTAAGGGAATATGTATGTATGTATTTATTATTGCATTAAATAACTAGATCCATCGGTCGGTCTGAAAACCACCACGGTTTCCAAGTAGTGGTGCAAACAGGCATTCCAAGATGCCCACAGCTACTATGTGAAACAAAAATATCTGTAACTTTTACTGGTGACAAAGTCCCAGATGCTATTAATATTATTGTGCTTCATTGTCTATATCAGTAACTGAGAGAAATTCTCTATTTTACTTAGAAGTTTGCAAAAATAAATGTCATTTTTTCCCCATTCAGATGCAGAAGAGCCTGGTCAGCAACCCCTGTGCCAGGCACTGAGGACATGAAGTGCGCAGGTGCCAGCCCCGCAGCAGTGTCCATGTTCCAGGGCAGGAGTTGGTGAGCACACGTGAGCTGAGAAGATCAATTCAGGCAATGAGAAATGTCTTGAAAAAGTGAAAGAGAGTGGAACACAGTGTTTGCCAGGGTGGCCGAGGCAGGACTCTCTGCAGATGTGACATTGGAACTGAACCTGAGGGAGGAGTTGGCCACGAAGCCAGCACTGTTCTCTGCAGAGACCCTGCGAGGCACACGGGCTGAGCAGCTGTCGGATGGAGGCAGATGGTCACGGCTGGGGCTTCGAGAGTGGGAGGCAGTGGACAGCCCAGCTGGGGCCAGGGCAGGAAGGGCCTTGCAGGCCTCAGTGGGCAGCTTGGGTCTTATCTGGAGTACCCCAGAGGATTCTGAGGAGGGGAAGATCGCAGCAGCGGCTGTGTGGGGAACTGGTTGGAGAGCGGGGGGCGGGGGGGAAAGGATCAGTGAAGCCAGGAGTGGGTAGGGGATGCTGATGACTTGGACAGCCTGCCACGGGGACAGGCATGGGTTTGGGAGGGGCTGCAGATGGACAGCCTGCGAGGGTGACCTGAGGCTGTCGTGCCAAGGTAGATGTTGACCTAACAGCCACACTGGATCAGTCGTTCATTCATTCACTCACGTAGCACCTGTCCCCGAGACCCCTGGTGTGCTGGACCAGCTCTGGGAAGACAGCCCGGCCCTCCAGGACCCTGCTGTGTAGTGGGGGTGGGAGGGAGTCCAGTAAGGACAAATGCCATCACCAACCACAGGTTCCCCTCGTCAGGGTCAGAGGAGACGTCACTGAGAAGAGCCACAGAGCTGGGTCTCAGAGGATGAGCAGGAGTGATGCTAGGAACAGGCAGAGAGCTCGGAGATGTGCAAAGACACCCAACACGCCAGTGCCCCAGGAGATCAGGGAGTAGGCTGCCCCTCCCCCTTCGCCCCGCCCTGTGTCCGCCTTAGACTGGCTTGGGCACTGGGGACACAGCAGCAAAGAAGCCAGGCGCAGAGTTTGTTTAACAGAGGGCCCTGCACTGCAGTCCCAGCAACCACATCGGCCCCCCCCCCCCGCCCCCGATCACCCGCTCACCCGTCCAGCCAGCGTGGAGGACCTTGCCCTGAGCCCTGAGCTGTGCACAGCAGTCGGGCTGGCCCCAGCTTCGAGGAGTTCACATGCAGCCTGGTCATCACCGTTATCCCAGCAACTTAGTAGGTGCTTTGTTTCAGGCTCTGGCTAGGGTCTCATGTGCATTAATTTTTTTTAAACAAATGAGGAAACTGGCGCTCAGAGGGGAATCGCAGTGTAACTTGGGGTCACATTTTTACATGTCCGAACTGACTGTGTTCCCTGCTACGTTGAGACAGTCTGGCCTAAGGGTAAGAGCACCAGCTTTTTCAGTCCGGCCACATTAATGTGCACTCGCCAAAACCCTACCTTTCCACCCTGCCTCTGCCTCTCTCACCACACACACACACACACACACACACACACACACACACACACACAGAGTCTCTCTCTCTCTTCCCCCACTCCCGCCCCTCAGGCTGCTAATGCCTCCTTGGAAACCAAAATACTGCTGGAGAAAAAGCGATTCTCATGATGTAACTCCGCAAGCACGTGGCTGTTGTATCAGGACCACAGAACGATCCCACGTCTGTTTCTGTGTGACAGAGTCTGGTCTGGTGTGTGCGGGCTCCTGGGGCGGGGGGGGGAGGGGGGCGCAGGAAAATCCCAGATGCAACGCTGGTTTCCTTCCAAACTCAGAACGCTGCGTCGGTGTTTCGGGTCCAGGAAACCAAGAAAACAACACAAGGCTGTCTGGGCAGACCACTGCGGAGAAGGCAGAACCACCGCTTTTTCCTGAGCCTATGGAGGTGGTTTCAAAGAAAATACACACATCCAGGAATGTTCAGTTACCAGACAGTGATCTCTTCCCAATGTTCAGACGGGTATGGAAAAGGAGGCCACGCCCAGTCCAGAGCCCACTTCCTTGTCTTGGGGCGGCTGCTCTCCACAGACGGGGTCGGAACCTGCTCCACCTTCCTGTGTCGCACAACAGAAGCTGCGACAAAGACGCAGAGGAAGGAAACGAAGAGGGTTTCTGCCCACACCCCCCCCACCAGTTTTCAGCCCACTTCAGCAGCAGTAAGTGTATGTGCACACACACACACACAGACACAGGACTGGGCTCTCTGTTGCCAAAAGGTTCCCCCCAGGGTAGCCAGCGCTCGGGGCTGGACCACCTGCCAGTAGCTCAGGAAGGCCGGCCTTGCACGGAGGGCGCTGCTGTCACCGCCACCCCATCCTGACCCTGTGCAAACTAGTCAAACCTCTCTTCCTGGCGGCAGCAGCGTCTGACGGCTTTCGAAGACAGGCCCCGCCCCATCGGCAGCCAGAACCACAACGCCATCGTCCACCTGGGCCCTTGCCTGCGCGCTCCCCCACTCCTTCACACCATCCCCCGGATGTGCCACATCCAGCAGCTCCCCTCCTCACGGAGGGAGAGGGATGGGCTGGGGGGGCCACTGGTGTGTCCAAAGGCCACTGCCCCCCGGGGAGGCCAGAGAGCAGCAGCCCCAGGGAGAGGGAGGGCTGGGTATGGAGACTGTGGGTCTGCAGACACCCTGAAAAGGCAATGCAACACAGAGCTGAGCAGGCCTGGCGGGAAGGGACTGGACGGGTCTCTTCTTGGCCGAGGGAGGCAGCTTCAGTTACAGAGCTGAGGCGGACACAGCCAGGCCACGGTGCTCGAGCCCCCACAGCCGCCTGCTGCGCACCAAGGCCGGAGAAGCAGGGGTGGGGAGGCCCAGCCTGTCCTTAGAAACCTCAAGTCCTGTCTGAGGGCCCCCCCCTTTTCAGGTAGGAGAGCTTCCTGAGTTTTGTGCAGAAAAGGAACACATGTACATGTTAAAATTACGTAAACTGAAGAAAAGGCACGAAACGGAAGAGAAAGGCTCCGCCCCGACAGCCGCTGGCCCCTGCGCCCAGGCCCACCCAGTCTGCACAAGGCGGGCAGCATTCAGGCACACACCAGCGCACGCGCACGGATGTAAGTAGACATGCAGGTAACTGTATGTGAAGATGCATTTCACAGACCTTCCTTCTCAACACTGACAGGACTTTGGGTCTCTTTTTGACATCTGTTAAGAAAACCAGTTGATAAGGAAAAGCTATGATAAGTCACCAACACTTTTAAATGGTTTTGTGGTTTAATAATCACAGCAATATCTACATAATTTGGAAAAGAGTGAGCCACATTTACAGCGCCGATTCTTCCTTCAGTCTGTGGACACACTCAGAGCACACCTGGACTTAGGGGCGGAGGGGCGGGCTCGCAAGAGCCTCAGCAACACACTCAGAGTCAGTGGCTTCCCCGCCCCTGGAGAAAGCACAGAGGCTGCCACTCAGACCCGGCTGGGAGCAGGGCGGCCAGGAGGCAGGAGAGGCCGATTCCACAAGAGCGCCAGCCAGCCAGGCACCTACGACACCCGGCCTCGAGGAAGTCTCTTGGATGAGACGCTTTTACTCAACGCATACGTGTAACAGAAGCACGTAACCAGACCACACATTCCATCCGACGCGGGTCTGCTCTGGCCTTCTGCACAGACTAGGGAACTGTCACAGACGGGAGGAGATGAGCGAGAGTCCACAACTAAATGCAGGAAGGAATCCGGGACTGCATCCTGGATCAGGAGAAAACCAGGAGGCCGCTGGGGACATCTGGAGAAGGCCGTGGTTGAGTTCACATAAAAGCTCCCACGTTGACTCACATAACTGACTGTGTTACGTGCACTGTGCAGCCATGTAAGCTACATACAGCGTATACGTGAATGTTCTCCATTCCTTTGCAACTTCTAAGTCTAAAGTTATTTCAAAATAAAAAGTTAAAAAATTAAGGGGATTCTACCCCCTCACATCCCACTCCATCCCCAGCACACACGCAATCCCCACGCCCAGGCCTACAACCAAGGGCTCGCTGTCTCCTGTACAAGCCACGATTCCGGAGGTACAGCTCCGTGTGCTCAGGCTCAGGGATTGTACCCCAGTGCCATGGGGGCCAAACACGCACCATCGCTGGACAGAGGCCGGGGCCGGGGGGGCAGTTTCCCCTGTGGAGCAGGGGATCCCTCTCTCCTAGTCCCTGCCAAGCACGGAGGACTTACCTGGTAAGGGTCCAGGTCATTAATGGGGCCACACCCTTCAGAAGCATCGCTGGGAGCCCACAGGTCACACGCCTGGCTCGGGGCCCTCCATTCTCCCCACTTGCTGCTTTGTGACCCCTGACGGGAACAGGGCCCTGCTTGGGCTCAGCCTTCTGTGAGTCCCTCGTGCACCCCTAAGTGTGCCCCCCGGCCTGCACACACTAGACACTGCTGTGGCCAGAGGACGGGAAGGAGCGGAGGTTCAGATCAAGCTCGGAGGATATGGGAGGCCCCGCTGGGCAGTGAACCCATCGACTGCTTCGGGCAGCTTTGACCAGAGAGCCCTCGTGCCGGGGCCCCAGCACGGCCCAGCCGGCCTCAGAGGGCAGGCATGCTAATTCTCCCGCCACGCTGTTCCTTCTCTGGTCAGGGACTTGAGGAACCTCGAGGGGAGAAGTAGGCTGGCAGAACAGGACACCCACATGGGGGCCTTCCTGACAAATATCACTGACTCCTGACATGACGTGCAGCCCGGCACGCCCCACAGAATAGAGAAAAGCTGTCTCCAGGGAGTGAGGCGGTGGGCGAGGTCTGCCTGGAGGAGGGCGGGGGACCGTCTGGGCCCAGCCCAGGAGACGAACAAAGAGCCCCACGAGGCTGGAGCCGAAGTTTAAGGGAAACGCCCACCTGGTTCTAAACTGTCTGCAGGTATCGCTCCACATTCTGTGCGGATCAGCGCAGCGGGCAGCTTTGGTTTTAAGATCACAAATTGGGTTCATACATTTGCCTTCCCCTCTTCAATTCTTGTGGAAACGACCAAAGAAATAATAAACCTGAAGAACAAGAAATCAGTTGCAGCCCTGGCTGGGTCGCCCAGGTGGTTTGAGCGCTGTCCCCCTACACCACGGCTGTGGGTTCAAGCCCCATCAGGGCACATCCGAGAATCAACCAAGACTGACTAAGTGCGTAACAAGGCATAACTAAGTGGAACAACAAATCACTGTTGCTCTCTCTCTCCCTCCCTCTCTCTTAAATCAGTAATTTTTTAAAAAAGTTTTTATGAAATTTAAAATTTCTGGTTTTTAAGAAACTAGAAATTAAGAATCCCTAGACGACTAAGCAAATGGAAGTGGCTTGAGGAAAAAGCTATGAGGCTTAGACATCCAGCCACAAAATCAACAGTTTCCTCTACCCAAACGCTCAGTGGCTAGAAACAGACTGGCACAAGCGCCTCCTGACAAAGGTAAATATATCCAGAAATAAGCTCTGACAGTAACGTACAAAAATCCCTTGAAGCAAATGATGAAGTTTTACTAAAAGACAAACAGGTCTTAAAATCAAAGGAGAGAGATTTTATGTCTCCTAATAAGGAGACGATATTGTACAGACATCAACTCTCCCCAACTGAGCTACATAAAAAATGTAAGCTCATTCTAAATCCTAAGGGAATTCATTTTGGAATTCAACAAACTGAGCTGAAATTTCATCTGGAAGAATAATTAAAAATGGCTAGGATGTTTTCAAAAAAGAAGTATAATGAGAAGGTCCCTGCCCGGCCAGGAAGCCCTGGGGAGGAGACGAATGCGTCCACGGGACAGAACAGAGTCCAGGAAACAGGGTCAGGGATTTAGGAGGATTAATGGTGGATCGCACCGGCATTCTGAAAAGTGGGAAAAATTCAACAAAAGTTCATAAAGCAAATGACTATCTACTTGAGGGGGAATTAGTTGTCAAACTTTAAAAAAAGATTTTATTTTGCCTTCTGAGAGAGGGGCAGAGAGGGAAGAGAAAGGGAGGCGCACCCATGTGCCAGAGAAACGCCTGTCAGCTGCCTCTCACACGCCCCCAGCCCAGGCCCTGGCCCGAAACCCAGGTGCGCGAGCCCTGACTGGGAATGGAACCAGCGACCCTCCAGAGAGGGATGAGGCTCAATCCACTGAGCCACACCAGTCAGGGCACAGAATAAATTTCTGGTGGATTAAAGATTTAAACAAAAAATCCCCATAAAAATACTAATAAAAACACAAATCTTTTTTTTTATAATTTTAGGGTGAATAAGTCCTCTCTAGGGTGATATAAAAGCCAGAAAATGAAGGAAAGAAACTATTGGTAGATTTAACTATATTAAAAATTACTACTTCTGACTAGGTGAAGACATGAAAAAGAAGAAAAACAGCCAACAAACCGGGGGAAGGGTTGTTTGTGATGTCACGTGACAAAAGATGACGTCATACCCTTAATACAGAAAGAAGCCCCTGCAAGAGCTACGGCTCTCCGCAGACGTGCGGTCTTGGGCACAGGCTTGTCACCTGCAGGAAGAGAGGCTGAGAGCAGCACCCTTCGCAGGCAGTGTGAGGGTCACAGGACATGCTGGGTGTGAAGCACTGAGCCTGGAGTCTGAGCAGGGCACGGAGATCTTCAGATGGGCAACTGGGGTGGCCAGGGAGCTCACTGGCTGTACCACCGCCGCCAGAAAGCAGGAGAACGCTGGAACACGGCATGGACGTGGGTCGGGGCAGGCCATCGGAGCGTGCCCACTTGAGGGACACTAGGCAGTGGTTTAAAAGAATGAGATGGATCAGTGTTTATGGAGAAATGTCCAAAATTCAGGACGTGTTAACGTTCTCTCAATGCGCATTTACTGGAAGTCTAGGGTGTGTCAGGCACTGGTTAGGTACTGGGCACAGAGCAGTGAAGAAAACGCCAAAAGTAAGCAGACAATCAGTAAAAATAAAGCATCCAGTAAAATATATGGCTTATCAGCCAGTGAGAGGGACAAAAGCGCAGCGGGAGTGGGGGACGGGGAGGGGACAGGGTTACCATTCTGAAGGGGCAGAGTGCATCTGAGAAGGCCTCGCTGAGAAAGGGATGTTGGACGTGGTTTTAAATGTCTATGCACACACATGAACACACAGAAGTCCATCCGTAAGGATATCCACTCAACTGTTTCTTAACATGGCTTCTTAAAAGTGTCATTGTAAAAACACTTTCACTCTCTACTTTTTGTACACCTCTGTTCAATTTCTTTTAAAATTATAATGGGAAACACCTATGAGTAGCACAGTGTTTAAAGAGAACACTGGAAATGAACTTCCACCGACAAGCACTTCAAGGAGGGCTCACCACCAGGTATTACAGACAGGAGGCTGGAGTGGGATGTCTGGTGCTGTGGCGCCACCTGGTGGCCATTCTCTAACTGAGCCATCTCGTTTCCAACTGTGAAAAGGAAGCAAGAGGCCGAGACGCGCAGCTGTGTGAAAACCCACCTTCCCTGTGGACGAGCTGGAAGGGAAATGGGCAAACACACGCAGCTTGATTTGTGGGGGTGACAATGGTGGGTTTTATTTAGCTTAGATTTTCATGCACAGTCTGATAGTCATGCTTCATTCCTTTACGTGTAACTGCAATGGAGCAGTCCCAACCGACAGCTGAATGTGCTCACCTGAGGGACAGCAGACAGCCGTGTGACACAGACACAACCCAGGCCACGTGCATGTGTGCCCCCAAGAAGGCTGGGGGATTCATAAAGCAGAGTGACGGACCCTCAGGCACTCGGTGCTTGGAGGAGGAGGGGTCTTTCCCAACAGGAGTGCCTGGGGGACCAGGTCCCAAGAGTCTGGCTGGGATAAGCGGCCACACCCCAGGCCCTCAAATGACTCGCCACTGAGCATGCACACGGGCTAAACAGTGCCTCCTCGCCGCAGCCCACAGCAGACTGAGGTACATCCCATGGGTGACAGGGAAGCCACATGGGTTGCACTGAGGGCTCTGTCTGGAACACTGTCTCTTCTCTAACCTCCAGGTGTGGGTCAAGTGGCCCCCCCCCATGCACCCTCCACTCTGCTTGCCGCAGCATTTGTCCCCACAACACAGAACCGCTCCCTCTGGGCTCCTCCCTGCTAAACCGGTGCCAAAATATCACTGGAGCACGCGAATGGCCACGCCCACTGTCTCACATCCAGGTGTAAAGGGGCTCATCCCCTCCTCCTTCCTCCCTGCCCACTCCCACCCTCTTTCCCAGTCTCGCTCAGAGGTCCCTTCCTCTGGGAGCTCTTCTGTGACCCTGGAGCACCCGGGCCTCTCCTCTGTAACATGTCATATTTATCCTGTGATGTGTATCTCCTGATACACTCTTCACCTGGGTATCATTTAAGTGATTTAAGTGTTATCTAATTTGCTAACTTTTCCTGGTCCACGATGAACCCTTCGGGTCTTCTTCAGCCAAGGAAAACTGAAGATTCCTTCCTCTTCCACCTGTTCTGATCTCCAGCCTGGTCCATCACCCACACCTGGGGTTTCCTAGGGGTTCCCCGACCCTCCTTCGGTGGTCAGCTCATCCTCCTCTTGATTCTCCCCGACTTTCTGCAGTACCGCTAATTTCAAATGCGGTATTAGGTGATTCGTACCCTCGTGTTCTTTGAGTCCCCGAGCTCCTCCTCATCTCAGTCTGCTGACGGACCATCACCTTCGGAGCATCTGTAACTCCTCTGAGAGGACAGACAAGATGACGTCGGGAACTTCCTTCAGGTTAGTGAGGAAAGGCTTGGAACCTTCCCCCAGAGTCCGCTCTTCCTCTGCTTCTTGCCTGCCTTGCTCATTTCCCTCTCCACTGCTGGGTCTTCCCAGTGGACCCTCTCTAACACGAGTTTTTCTGTCCGTCCACTCGAGTGAGGACAGAGAGGTCCTGACCTGATGTTTACCCAAGGACAGTGTGGATGGACTCCCCTCAGTCCCTCCTCTAGTTGCCCTAATGCATCTGAAGGTTCTTGGACAGGGCTGGGGCTAAGGTCCAGGACTGCGCCCCTCACTTACCAACTGTGACCGCTCTTGACTCAACATCCTCTCTTCATCTTTACACATCCTTTACCTCTACATTTTTAGTATACTCTTATACATCCTACAGATTTAAAGTTTCACTAGTCAGAAATTAGTTACCAAGAATTTTGTCAAATATCTGTATAAATAATACCCCATTTCCTAAGGCTTATTGTACTTTATTTCAAATTAAGCAAACCACAAATATTAAGCTCAAGAAATAACTTAATCTGACTATATGTAAGAAAAAGAAGAGTCACCAGTAATTTACCAAGAGCCAGCAGAGCACACGCCCCAAGGATACACTGGGTAAGAGGCTGGTGCAAGAAGCCAAAGCTACATACAGACGCCTGAGAATGAGCCTTCTCCCCCCACCTCTAGCCACGTGAGCCCCCCCAGGATCCTGTCAATCCCAGACACTCAGTCTTGTTCCAAGCACTGAAACCTAGGCAGGAAGGCTGTGATAACTGACCAAGTCATTGCCGGGCCTTCTGCAGCCCACAGGCATTATAAGGAATAACACTGCCCTGGCCGGTGCAGCTCAGTGGATTAGCGCCAGCCTGTGAAGCAAAGAATAACCAGTTCGATTCCCAGTCAGGGCACATGCCTGGGTTGTGGGCCAGGTTCCCAGCAGGGACATACGAGAGGCAACCACACATTAATGTTTCTCTCCTTCTCTTTCTCCCTCCTTTCCCCTCTCTCTGAAAATAAATAAATAAAATATTTTTAAAAATAAATGAAATTTAAGGAATAACACTGACTGAAAGCTTCCTACTGGCACACACTCTACACACATTAAGCTACTGAACTCTGCCGACTGCCAGCTCAAAGACTCAGTCCTCCAGTCTGAGTCTCCAACATGTCTCATGGGCTGTGCCGAGAATGTAGGGTCCTGCCCTGACCTGTGTGGCTCAGTGGGTTGGGTGTCGTCCTGCAAACTGAGGGGTCCCTGGTTCGAGTCCCAGCCCAGGCACATGCCTGGGTTGCAGGCTAGGTCCCGGGTTGGGGGTGTGAGAGGCATGTTTCTCTCCCATATCTGTGTTTCTCTCCCTCCCTTTGCCTCTCTTTAAAAATAAATTAATTAAATCTTTTTTTAAAGATTAATTAATTAATTAAATCTTTATAAAAGAGAATGCAGGGTCCTGACCACCTTCACACAGGCCATTTGCCAGAGCTGTGCTGACGGTGAGCAGCCTTGAGGGATGAACCGATGTCTCCCTCAGTGATTAAGAGCAGGTGTGCCCGCTGCAAAGCTGCAGGCTCCGCAAGCTCAGAGCCTCCCGGCTGTGACACAGAAGCACAGCCTGCACCTGGGACTTGGTGTCGCCCCCACGGGACTCGGGAGGAGGGAAGCCCACACATGCTACAGCTCACACTGGCGACGGAGTCCTTCCTCTGTCTGCTCGGAGTTATATGGACAGGAAGCTACGACGAAGACAGGAAGCTCTCCCTGCAGATCCCCCCACAGCTGAGTCCCTTGACCCACTTCTCCTGGGTCCCACTAGAGAGCCGGGACGCATCTTCCCACCTTCAGCTGTTTTTTGTCCTTTAACTCAAACTCATATGGAACCCATTGTGCATGTGGTTAAGCTTACCAACTCCTTCAGCACTAGAACCCAAATGCCCCAACCACGTAATGGCCCTTCCTCCCCCTGCTGCCTTTCAGTTCAGGCCTGGTGAATTAAGCTCTGACGTTAGCTGGCAATGAGGTCACTGCTTTCCATTCCACCATGTTCCTACTTCTACCCAAGTGCCACATGGGACTAACCAAGTATTTCTTTCTGATGAGGTTCCGCCTTTTTAAGGCCACGCAGCGCTGGCCTTAAAAAGCACCAATTTCAAGCACTCTGCGGCTCCACATCTGTACGCCGGGGCCAGTGACGGCGAGGCTGGACTCCGTCAGCCACCTTCCCCTCTTCCTCTGCGAAAGAGCGTCTGGTTGTTAGGGGAAGGCACGGCTTCCCTGCACACAGATCACACTTCCCAGCTTCCCTTACTGCTAGGTGTGGCCATATGGACAAGATCAGCCCAGTGGGATGCAAACAGTGTTACACGCAATTTCCTGAAAGTGGCCCCCAAAGGCTGGGGTGCAGGGGCGAGGGCTAGAGGTCCAACAGCCACTTCAGGCCACAAAGTGAGCTCGGGTGTCTGTGCCATTCCCAAGGTCACCTCGAGATGGAGCAACAGAACGGAAGGTCTCCGACCGTGCAGGCATGGCGCCTACTCCGAGCTGACTGGAGAGGGACTCCTGGCACCTGAGAGGGACTCCCACCTTATTTCCTGGTTGTTTTGAGTTTCCTGTCACCGCACCCCAGCCTGCAGGATGGCCCCCTCTGAAGGACCCTGGTAAGGGTCAAATAAGAACGTCTCTCACAACAGGTACCAATTTTTAGTTCCCCCCAACAAAGGATCTGGCACTGTTTTTACACGCAGCAGGAAACCCAAACATTTGTCGAAATAAATGGCAATCAGGAAAAATGAAAGCCATTTCACTGCTTTTTAAAAAAACTTGATTTTTTAAACAATTTATTTTTCCAGATGCACATCACTTACTTTATCAGGTTTTACAGAATATCTCATTAAAATTGAGTTATTTAATACTCTGTAAAAATCTCAAGTTAATACTCTGTAAAAAGCTTTGTCACAGATGTCAGACTCCGGAGTTAAGAAACAAGCACCACGTAGACCATCTCTGACACTGCCTCCCCCAGCACCCACCAAAACACTCGGGGAGACGGCAGAGGGGATGAAAACCTGCCACACCCGAGACTGAGGCGAACGTGCTACTTGGTCCTCACCACCTCCAGCTCCGACTCCAAACTCCTGCCTCCTCCCTTCACAGCCCGATCCAACCCCTCCGCTCCTCCGCCTCCGCTGTTCCTGGGCCCCGGGGTCTTCGTTTCCCACCACGAAATGGGCTCCGTGTTTCCCCATTGCCACACTTCCTCTCGGCCTTCCAGTCTTTGCACCAGCGGACCTGGTCTTCCTCCCACATGTTGACGTTCACGCAGCAGAATCTGTTATTGTCGAAGTTCTTCTTTACTTCCTACCTTTGCTGTACTGGTGGGGTTCAGTCCAGGGAGATACCTGCAGAGGTGCCCGGAAGGTGATGGCACCATCATCATCCTCGTCACCATCACTCACTGAACCATGGCTCTGTGACACTTGCTAAGCACCTTACCCACAGTGACGTACCAGAGTCCTTACAATAGTGCTCCAAGGTGGACAGTCCAGGAGAGAGCACAGTCCAGGAGAGAGCACCACACCGCCACACGTTACACGCCTCGTCTCACTGAATTCCGCCGACTGCCTGCTCGGGGGAGCCTTGGGCCTCCTAGCCTCTGGCTCTCCAACGCGTCTCCCTGGGCGCCCCGAGCAGGCAGGGCCCCGACTGCCTCTGCCCAGGCCACGTGGGCAGCGAGTCCTTGGGCAAAGGCAGGACTGGGACCCAGCTAAGCCTGCAGCCTGCGCTGAGCCATTTCCTCGGGTTCTATCCCACAAGAGCTCACCAGCATTTCACCTTCTGCACTGGAGCACGTACTCCCGTCTACCTGTCTGCTCCCTTCTCTCTGCCCAACCCTGGGGGCTTCTCAACTCCACAAACGTCTGGCCGCTTTTCTTTCTCCTTTCCTGAGGAGCAAATGGCATCTCTGTGTCACAGCAGGCGTGGGGGTTGGCCCTGGTACTAAGGACAGCCACTCCCCTTGAGTTGTCCCCAATCCTTTCTTCGTACTGCTCTTCAGTGGCTTTCAGCACCAGAGTCAGTGGCAACACAGTCTCTGCCTCTGTCCTGCACTCCCGGCCTTCACATTCAGGGTGACACGAGACACACGCTAGACCACCGACCGGCTCCCCACGGGCTTTCCCAGACCAAAGGCTCCTCACTGGGCTCTGTGCGCTGACCCAGCCAGGCATTCGGACCCACCAGGGGTACTTCCACTGCTACCGATTTCGGGCCTTCCCTCTGCGGTCGCCAGGGCGGCTCTCTCACGGTGAGACCGCACCTGGAAGTTCTGGAAGTGCCACCGAGGCTTTCCCCTGCCACCCACGCCCAGGACACCTAGGGGGCCCAGGGGGCACTCCCAAGTCACAGGCCCCCACGCTCCATTATTCCAGGCCGAACGACTGTATCGCCTTCCCAGAATTCCCCCAACAGTTCTGAGAGCTGCCGTTCCTAGGGCCTGGATATACACCTTTCCCACCAAGGCCCATCCTGAACCCCAGAATGTTAAATGAGGCCCCCACTTTCCTTCTTCAGGAGCCAGAGGTTTCAGTCTAAATGATCACCAACAGAAGATGTGAGTGGATCGCTTGAGAAGGTCCGCAGGGCTTGAAGGGTTTGGGAGCAGGAGTGTCAAACTCATTCTCACCGGGGCCACATTGGCCTTGCGGTTGCCTTCAAAGGGCCGAAGGTAATTTTAGGACTGTACAAATGGAACTAACCCTTAACAGTTAAGCAAGAGCTCGGCGCTGCCCCCAGGGTAGAAACAAGGTGCCGGGCTGGACAAAACAAGGTGGAGGGCCAGATCTGGCCTGGCGGCCTTGTGTTCGCCAGCGGTGGCTCAGAGCCTCCTTCCAAGTCCTTCACACACAGAGCAGAGGTCACGAGACCAACCCCTCTCATGTGAGGCTGGCGGACACCAGTGGAAAAAGGAGTACCCATGTGGGGCACCAGAGCACTTGCCTTCAGGGGCAGAAGCAGAGGCCCTGCGAGGGGAGAGCTGGAGGGGACCCCACACACCAGTTTCCGCACCACCACCTCCCTCTGGCCTCACTGACCCTCCTCTGCCTCCTTCTCTGGCTCTTCCACTGTGTTCTGCCCCTTGAGCTGGGGCTGCCCAGCAGCGCAGCCAGGGTCCCCCTGAGTGACCCAACATCCCTCCCACCACTTCAGGGCCCAGCTCTACAGGGACGGCCCGAGTCTCCCTCTAGACCAGCGGGGGCAGCAGAACCACCTGTGAAAGCCCTTCAACACCCGACGGCCAGGCCAGCCTCTCCGCCCCAGGCACCACAGAGGACTCTGATGCTCCAAAGGGCCAGGGCCACCGAACGAGCCCAGACCGCCCTCTGACATCCACACCGGCTGGCCAGCTGCCGAAAGCGTTCCCACGGGCACCCCAGACTCAGAGGAGCCTCCTCCCAGTTCCTTTTACGTCCCTCATCCCTGGGACTGGCCAGCGCCTCACCTCACCGAAGTCAGACACACTGACACTGCCCTCCTTCCCATCCACCACCTCTCCAAGGACAGAGGCCTCCACCTGGGTTTCTCTCAAACCTGCCTGCTCCCCTCCCTCCCCATGGCCAGGTTCAGGTGCAGCAGCCCCTTGCCTGTCTCCCAAATGCCGGTCTCCTCCCACGCCACCCGTCTTCCACCAGGAGCGTGACTGAAGGCGTTCCTCTCCTCCTGTAACTCCAGCACGATTCCCCACTCACCACAGGACAACACCCAGCCCCCAAGCACTCATGGCTGCGAGTCCCTCTGAGTCCTGACCCCAACCACCTGTCCAACCTCGTCTCCCTCCCCTCACCGCGAGCCTCATGCACCAGCAGCACCACGCAGCTCACCATGCCTGAGACGCAGCACACGCTCGCCTGTGGCATCTCTGCACAGTCCATTCCCTCTGCCTGTGCCCCCTTCTCCCGGGAAACTGGAAATCCGCCCTGAAAACCCCGGGCTCCGGACTCAGTCCCATGAGCTTCCACTTCCCACCCGTGAGGCAGCGCCATCGTCATTTACTCACTCCACTCTGTCAGGTCTGTGGGCTCCTGAGAGCAAGGGGTCGAGCCAAGTCACACGCTCGGTAAACAGCTATTTCACGAATGGAAACCATTAACGAGACCAGGGTGCTCTGCCATCCCCTGGACAAGCACAGCGTGTAGACGAATGAAAAGAAGCCCGACTGCTATCCTGAGACCCTGCAAGTAATGTTTCAATAATGATGCTTTGGTGACAGACGGGGACTGAAAAAGAAGAGCTGGCGACTGCAGAAACGCGCACTTCCAGCACAGGTCAGGCGAACAGTGGTGCCACGACCACCGGGGTGGAGACGCTACAGTCCTCCCTCGTCCTCAGTGCCCTGGCCACCCTGGCTGGCTGTCACTCCTGTAAGTCACCAGACCTCTGCCCTGCTGGGATCACAACAGACACAGGTGCCACCTCTCCACCAGGTTAGCCCCGAATCATCTTCCCTCTGAAAGGCTGTCTCTGACCCTCCTGGCCAGGTAAGACCATCCCGTCCACGGTCTCTAAGCACCTCGTATTCCTCTTTTGCAGCCATCGTCATCAGACCTGTAATTAAGTCTTTATATCTTGCTAATATTTGTATACTTTAACTTTGCCACTGGACTGTATGCTGAGAGAGAGCAAACAGGCCCCCCTGCTGAAGAGAGGATGCACACACACGGGGCTACTCCCGTTCACTCGGAAAGCAGGTGTCAGCGCAAACGGGCACACCTGGCGCCCTGGCTTCGCACTCAGTGACCTCTCTGTAACGCCAGGCTGCTCGCTCTGCTCCACAGGTGCACTGGCCTCACTGACAAAACTAAGTTCCGAGAACCTCTCAGCCCGAGGAGCCCCCCTAAGATCAGTACATGAGCTGCTAACGGACCACCAGAGGCACCACCTTTCTTCAGCTGGCCACCATCACCGGACCTCGGATCTCTGCGCTAAGTCAGGTCCACATTCTTCTTCCAGTGAGAAGAAGTGAGGTCACCCTGCAGATTCACCACAGGCCCGGGAAGCGGAGCTCTCATCGGAGAGAAACGCTTCTTCACAGACTCGGTCCGTGAGCCACAGTCCGTGAACCACGGTCCGTGAGCTGCAGGTGGTTGCTGAGAAACTGCAATACCTGGTGGATGTGCCAACGTAAAGTAGGCTCTGCTGCATGGGGAATCAGGACGCCGAGTATGACACCCTGGCAAAGTCCCCAGGCTCATCTGGAAAGCGGGCAGGGTGGACGAGCGCTGTAGCTGATGAGCACAAAGGCCACACCGCTGCTCTCTGCGACACAGCCCAGGCGCAGGTGTATCCAGAGAGAAAGTGGAGAAATGAGCTGACGGAAGCAACCAGCATCTTTTCAAAACAGCAAGAGAATGCTACATACCAATCAGCAAGTAACTTCTAAGTATTGAAGTTTCCCAACAAGGACAAATTCTAATCGTAGCTATCAGCCAATCAGCAACATTGATCACTATGCTTGAGCGACTTACAAGAAAGCCCAGGGTTTCCTGGTCTCTAGAATGAAACCGAACCTCCAACCCATCACTCCAAATTGAACTCAACTCCCCAAATTCAATGACCAGGAAATGAAACTAACTAAAACCACAAGAAATTATTACAAATACCTTTTTCCAGTAAGTCCCAGTTTCCTTACCTCACCTGTGACTCCTCCTCCGCATGTCAGAAACCACACCTCCAGGCAGCCTGGGCCAGAGAGCCCTCAGCCTCTCCCACAGCTACGCCTGGACCAGTGTGGGTAACCCCTCTGAGCTTCCCTTTTCTCCGCCGTGGTTCGAAGCCTGTCCCCACCTACCACGCAGAATCAACATGAGGCTGAAAATCACATGTCAAGAGACTTTGTAATGTGTTAGGATCTTTTATAATGAAGGGACCCCAGATCCAACCGCCTCATTTTACAGATTCAAATCAGTCCCTGGCACTCGCTTCGTTTGTTTGCTCAACAAACACCTGTGGAACACCTACTAGGAGCCGGCTGCTCTGTGCTGAGCACCGAGGAGGAGCCAAGGGAGAGGAAAGCGGCCACAGCCCCTGCTCTGCCGGGACTGCATCACACTGCACCAGAGGAAACAGCCGTGACCAGCAGTTACAGCCTGGAGGCCATGCTAACAATTTGGTATTTTTTCTAAGAGAAATTAGAAACCACAGAGGGTGTCTTTTATGTGTTCGTTTTATTTTAGAGAGAAGAGAAGGGAGGGAGAAAGACCAGAAGAGAAACTTCAACATGACAGAAAAACATGAACTGGCTGCCTTGCTGCCTTCCGTACATGCCCCGACCCGGGACCGAGCTGGCAACCCGGCACGTGCCCTGACCAGCAACCAAACCAGTGACCTTCCAGTCTGCGAGACGATGCCCAGCCAGCTGAGCTGCACGGACTGGGGCCACAGGAGGGCTCTCAGCAGAGGGAATGACACACTCAGACCATCAGGGCTGCAGGAACAAACACAGGCGTCTACTCTGCGAAGGCCACTCGGGGAGTCACAGGAAGCCCCTGTCGGTCACGGTGTCATCGTGTGCGGCAGCAGGGGGCTGGGAGAGCTTAATGGGAAACAGTCTGTAAATGCTAATGGGCCAAGTGCTGGCAATAGGGGAGCTTGGAGGGGAAAACAATAAAAACACAGCCTCCAAGAGGACACAAAGTAGAAATCTCTTAAAATAGTGAAATTCCCTAATTCCATATAATAGACTTTATTGCCACAGAGACACAGCAAATCCTCCTGAATTTATTAACTTGTTTTTCATAAATATTTAATTGCTCAGAAATGTACCAAAAGCAGATTTCCCATGACCTAGTTATCAAGCTTATACAAGAGTGAAAATTATTGTATCCAATAAACACGAATTTAATTACATTCATTATTCTTTCTTTTGTCTCCAACAAGATGATCTTCAAAGAAACCTTTGACTATTGAAGGAAAGCACTTAATTTTTCTTCTGATTACCCAAGTAACTGTCTTAACCTTAAAATAAAACCTTATAATAAAGATATTTAAATCCCAAAGAGGGAGAGTATAATGTTGCATTAGTTCGCGTTAAAGACCCATTATCTGCCCTGGCTGGCGTGGCTCAACGGATTGAGTGACGGCCTGGGTGGTGGGCCAGGTCCCCAGTTGTGGGCGTGTGAGAGACAACCAATCAATGTCTGTTTCCCTCTCTTTCTCCCTCACTTCCTCTTCTCTCTAAAAAATAATAAAATCTTTTTAAAAATCAAAGTATTAAAGATGCAGGATTTATGTGCAAGCACAGAAAAATAAAAAAGAAAGAACTGAACACACCAGCCTTCAGTTCCCTCAGGCCCCTGAAGGAACGGGGCCACCCTCAGGGTCACTCGGCCCTCCCCCTCGCGGTACCTACCGCTGCTGGGGGGTTGTGTGCACACTGCACGCCCCCCCGCCCCTCGGGTGTCCTACAAGCCCTCTGACGATGGTTAAAGGAGGACGCCACGCTAGTGCACGTTCACCAGGCACTCGGGTGTGCGAGCACTGTGCTAAGTCCTGTTCCACAGGAGCTTTTCGAGGCCTTGTAAGAACCATGAGAAGGTAAGTACTGCCACGCTTCCTGCACCCGCGAGGACACAGAGAACAGTCACGTGCCTGAAGCCACAGGGCTTGTGAGTAGGGGAGTCAGGACATGAGCCCACATCGTCCGGACTCCAGAGGCTGTGCTTTCAGTGCCGTCCCACCTGCCTCTCTGATGCTCAGGAGATAAATCTCCTACAAAGAACACAATGGACTTGAAAGCTCCGAGGAAAAACCGGGGAAGGCTCTGCTGCTCTGGGTCTTTGCGGTACCTGCTCTCTGCAGCAAGTGCAGGTGAGACAAGGCTGCCTCGGGCCTCCCCCCGGGGAGAGTCCTGGGGTTGATGGGCGCAGGCGATGGCCTGTGGTGGTGGGAATCCCCTGAGAAGAGCTCGTGCAAAAGCAGGTGGGGACAGCTGTGGACAAACTCAGAGCCCGGGTCAGCAGGGCCCCTGAGGAAGGAATGCTTCCCATACTCCTTAAGGCCCCTCCGCGCTAGTCTCTCGGGTACCTCAGCCATCACCTTCACTTTCACCATCCAAACAGCACCATTACGCCTATACTGGAACCCAGAGAAAACAGTCAGTGTTCCCACAGCCCGGACGGTAATTAAAATGACAGTGAATCCTCTGTAAGATGAGCTTCCTGTCAGGCACTGTGCTAAACATTCTGCAGCATTATTTCACTGATTTCAACAACAGCCCCCAGCCAGGCAATACTGCGACCCCCATTTTCCACATCAGTAAACTGAGACCCAGTGGGCAGCACACTTGCCCAAGGTCACGGAGGCCATGGATGGAAGAGATAGGATTTGAACCCAGGTCTGCCTAGCTCCAGACTCTGAATCTGCTCAGCCACTTCACTCCATCACAGCCAACTGCCTTCTGTTTGCGTGCGACTCCTCCACCTACTGACTGTCAGCTCCACGAGCACAGGGTGGAGGTCATTCATCTCCGTCTGCCTGGCCTTCAGCGAAGGGTTTAGCCCAAAGCAGGAGCCCAGCAAAGCTGCTGAGTGAATGCCCACATGAAGAAAGTGACACCTCGTCTCTACCGAAGTCGCCCCAGAAATGCTCCAGGATGACCCTCACAGAGGCCAACCCGACCACTGTGCGCGACCCCTGGTGGAAATCAGCAGATGCCCCGCTCCTCGCCCTCAGGCCTGCTCCCCCACAACTGCACCCCAGGGCAGGGTGAGCAGCCAGCCATACTTCTGAGGATGGAGTGATGGCGCTCAGCAAGCTGGGCAGTTCAGTTCTGAATCTGTGCTTTTTTTCGGCCTCCCCATCTTATCTTGCAGCATCTGAAGCAAATATTTCTCCCTTCTTCCCATCCCTAAGACTTAGTGGGACAGGTATCACCAGCCATACCCGGATCCATGGCTGGTACGTGGCACAGCATGTGCCTCAGAGTTGGCACTCAAATACCTGGGGGACGAGTAAGAGAATCCACAGTCTGGGTTTCACCAGACCCTATGGCTTACAGGTCCGAGGCTGCCAGTATGTGGTGGCGGGACTTGTCTGAGCAGAGGTCCATCACAACACCCACCAAAAGCCTCCCCTGCAGATGCAGCGACGATGCCGGCGAGAGTCTCCCGGTGCAGTCGGGAGACAACAAGCATCAGGCAACTCATGCAGTAGTGTTTCCAGCAAGGTGTGTGCACGATGAAAGTCAGGGGAGCACGAGTGGGAGTGTCACTGGTGCCCAGAGTTGGAGCGCTTTCACAGAGGAGGAGAAACTTGAGCGGGGAGGCCGTTCTCCAACCACCCAGGGAGAGGTCATCTTTCCTGCCTCCGTGGCCCCCACCCTGTTCACCTCCCCACCATCAGGCCCACCACCTTGTTCTGTCATCGGTGACTTTTGTGTCTGTCTCCCTGCACAGGATGTGAGCATCTCAAGGGCAAGGACTTTGGGAATTCTTTGTGGCTTGCCCTCAACTTTAAGTAAATATCTGCTGGCACAGAATAAAAGAGCCCACTTTAGATTATTAATGACATGCCAGCCCCCTCTTCAAGAGAATCTACCACACCTGCTATTGCTGCAGACGCTCTGTCTGCATGGTCTCAGGCCCCTCCGCAAACCCAACAGGCAGACCCATTATCATCATCCACTCTACAGAGCAGGAGGCTGAAGCACAGAAAGATGAGCAAACTGTCTTAGGTAATACAGTGAGTGACAGAGCTGAACTTTGAAGCACATGTCAATGAAAAAGCAATTTTCAATTACTAGTGAAAACATACCTTTCCCTTTCTCTGTCCTCTGCCTTGAATCCAAATACATGGATTGACCTCTAGTCTATTGTTCCCTGGGATCAAAGCCATTTCTTTCCTAGAGGAGAACAAGGGCTGTCTCTTGTAATTCTTCTAAACAATGGCTGCTAACTCTTACTGAGTAAACATGGGGGGGGGGCGGTTTGGAGTGGAGATAAAAGTTACACTTACAATATCAGTCAAAAACATTTATTAAAAAGGAACACTATGTACCAAATGAAACTTTTCCAATGTTGGGACAATTCCAAAATAGAGCAAGTTACTAAACGAAGGAGCAAGAGTATGGGCAGAATATTACTATTTGTGTGAGAATGGGCAGCGCCTGCCTCTGGGAGAAGGACAAGGGGCTGGAAGCTCAACACCAGAAAGAGAAGTACTTTGTTCCCCTTTGAACTACCTGCTTTTAAAAAAATCCACGTGTGATTTTTTTTAATTTTTTAAAAAATAAGATAAAAACATCGTTTAAAGATACCACTTATTGCCAGGCCTTTCCAAAATACTGACATACTCATGACTGTAAACATGAAAAAGCCTGCATGTTCATGAACATAAATTGGATGAACTTAATTTGGGGTGAAAGAGGACTGTTAAAGCCCTTTTGTAGTCATGTTGAGGTTCACTAATTTCACTAATGTTGCAATATTTTTTTGTGCCAGGCAAGGTGCTAGACAGGTATTTTTAAAAGAAGAACTAAAGAACAGGTTACTAGTTTCCTCCTTCCTGTCTTTCAAGAAAATATGAGGGCATACTAAGCAGAATGCCAGGGCCGGGACCACACTTGACACTCACACGGCCTAACACCATTCTCACTCAGCTAAGAAAACCAAGGCCTGGAGAGAAGAAGGGATTTGACCAAAGCTACATGCGAAGTGAAAGCCTCGGAATCCCCAGTCCTGCTCTCCTTATTTGCTACATGCTGTTCGTTGTGTTGAAAGGCCAGGAGGCAGGGAGAGGCAGAAACAGACCCTAATACACAGAGTCCAGCACAAATAACACCTCCTTTTTATTACAAAATAAAAGCAAGTAATTCTGTAACACAACAAATTTACACTCAAGCACACCACATAACATTTTAGGTGAAATGCTCCAATTAAAACTATAAATATTACACCCATATTATTACCCTACCACCAACCACACTCTAGCAGGCTTATTTCTACTGGACCCTGTATATTGAATGCCTAATATATCAGGTGCTTTCACATATCTTGTCTCATTTGTTCTCCATAATGAGCTCTCAAGGAGCGCATAATCATCCTTGTTTTAAAAATAAGGAAACCAAAGCTGTGAGAAATGAAGAAACTAGTGCATGAAGCTTCAAATGCAGACCTTCCAAGGCAGAGATTTTTCCCCTCCACACTGAAAAGGAAAATTGAGTTAAAAAGGTGGACTGGGCTATGTCACAGAGAGCCTCGGATGCAGTCTTTTCCATTAATGAAGTTTCTCTCCGGACCCTGGATAGTGTTACGGTAATAATAAACAATCAGAAAACCTATCTCCTCCCTATCCAACACACGTTCTAGCCCTTGTCTGCCACCAAGCCTGGGCTTTCCCTTTAACCCGCAGAGCCTGGGGCTTACCAGAGGGCAGCAGTGTCCCACAGCCAGGTACACAGTTCCTACTTCGACAGAACGGGACAACTCACACATGCTGCTTCTAGACCCTGCAGGTACCTGAGATGCCATCCCCATGGTGCCACTGGGTCACCACAACAAGCCACCACCAAAACTGGTGGTAGTGGCAGAGGCCAGCACCTCTCCAACTTTTGGTTGGTCTCCAAAAGTCTCATATCTTCTAAAGTGAAGAAAAACGCAGACCAGTACAGGAGAAACCTTCTCCCGCCTTCTCTCCTGTCCGTGCGACACAGGAGGAACGGCAGTTCGGACCGGTCTACTGGGGAGCGAAGGCACTGTGCAATAAGAGGCCACACACACAGGTGTGGGACCCTTGTCTCAACAGGAGGGAGCCCCATCATCTTGCTTTCTTCTCTCTGCCCTGTAGGAACTTAATGAAGCTCTGGCATTCTCCTCGGTTCAGTGTGGGAAGTTCAGGGTTTGTCCTTGAACCAGAAGGGGAATTCCATAAGGCTCAAATCTAAGCCTCATATTCCAGGTCAGAGTCCTCACTGGGGCTGGGTTCTAAAGGTCAGCAAACAATTCAATGCTCCTTGCTTCCCTTCTCCCCGCGCTCCCTTCCACGGCTCCCTCAGCCTCACAGGGAGGAGCAGTCACCACCAGAGGCAGGAACGAGTCTTCTGGGGACTCCCTGCCACAAGACCCATCCCAAACTCAAACAGAAAATGGTCTAGAAATCTCCTCCTCGTTAGACTCCAGTTCCGGAATCCCACCTGCCCCTGGACGCAGACGAGGGAGACACACCTTCACGAGGGCGTGCTCAGTAAGGACAGTTCCATCCTATCCTCTCCCACAAGGCAGTTACCATGATGCTCATTTTGCAAAGGAGAAAAAGACTCTCCAAGGTAACATAGAGGCAGAAACTCCTGAACCTTCATTCCTGTTCTTCCCCCAACCAGGCTGCCATTTCGGGCTCTTGGAGACTTCTGCTGTTAAGATTTGCAGCAGCTTCTGTATGAGGAGCCGGCAAGCCAGGAGCCTTCAAGTTCCACACTAGCTCCTCTTCAAGCACACACACTTCTCACCAGCTGATCATCGAATGAAAGCCAAGCGCCCGTCCCCCAACCTAGGCATGGCCCCTGTAACAGCAACAGAAGTCCCTGAGATGTGAAAAATGGTACGTCCCAGAGCCTGACATAGGGGAAGCCCCAGCCTAGTCACCAGGACAGCTAGACCTAAGTCCTACTCAGGAGAAGACAGGCAGGCCTGGCCGGCCCTTCTGGCCCACTGGCAACCCTGGAAGCCTCCAGAATCCTTAGAGAGCCCAAAACTCCTGCTTCCACCCAAACCCCCTGGACAGCAGGGAGGGCATCATTCCCTTCTCTCGCGCCCACTCACCTCTGTTCGCTCCTCACCTGGGGCCCGCTTCCGGACCTGCAACCACTCAAGGCCCCACCCCGCCCCGCTCCTGCAGGTCTCCCTAGCCCCGCCCCTTGCACCTGTGGTTTCCTTTGACACAAGCTCTCCGGCCGCTTTGGCCTCACAAAGCAAACCCGTGGTCCCACCTGGCCCCGCCCTCCGCACCTGGAGCCTTCGGCCCCACCCAACAGCCTCCGCCAGCCCCGCCCCCCGATCTGCGGCCTCACCCCACCTCCACCCCTACACCCACCGCCCTCTGTACCAAGCCCCCACCTAACCAGAGCAACGAAGGCCCCCTGTATGGCCCTCGAGCGTAAACCCGCACGACCTAACCCCCCCAGGCCCGCCTCCCGCCCTGAGGCCCCTCCCCGGCCCAGCGGCCCCTCCAGGTCCCGCCTCCTGCACCTGCGGCTCCGTCCAGCCCGGCCCTCAGGGCCCCGCCCCGCCCCGCGGGCCGCTCTTCTCACCGCCCGCTCCCGCCGCGGATGCCGCCGCAGTCTCGGCCGGTCACCTTGACGCGGGCCCCAGTGTCTGTCGCCGCCTCCTCATGGCCCTGGGAGCGGCTCAGGCGGCAGCGGCGCCTTCGCTCGGAGGCCAGGGCCGGGCCGGGCCGGGGCCGGGCCGGGCGCAGCTGGAGCGCAGGCCGACGCTGGAGCAGAGCCGGTGCCCAGCCGCAGTAGAAACCGTCCGCTCCTGGGCCTGAGCGGCGGGCAGCCTAGCCAATCGGCGCGCCGCTCCTCACTAGCCTTCCCAATCAGCTGGTCGCAAAGGCGGAGACTCTCCAATCGGACGGCTGGGCGCGCCAGTGCGCAGCCGCTGCGGCCGCGGTCCTCCCTGGACTCGGCCCCGCTGCTCTTGCGGGTAGACGTTTCAGACTGCAAGGATGCTCAGCTACCCGCTCAGCGCCCAGCCACGCCCATCCCCTTCCTAGAAATAGCATCGAATCTCGTTTCCCATGCATCCTTCCAGCTCTCATGCAATTTCCCCTAAAATTTCTACCTAGGATTTACTGTTTTCAACCAGAAATGGTTTTGTGAGAGACATCACCTTAATGCCCATTAACGTCTTTACAACTGGGAGGTAGGCACAGAACACAGAACCTTAAGAAACCCAAAGAGCCTTGAGTCCAACCCATTCATTTTACACCTGGACAAAATTAGGCCTCATGAGTGAAGGGTCTTGCCCAAGACCACGTGGATGCAAAGCTGGGAAATGAGCCTGTCTCTTGCCTCCCTCCTGCCAAATCCTTTACTCTGTGCCAAGTGCAATGAGGTGAATAGAGAGGTGGAGTCGCAGAGATAATAAGTTGCGAACAGTCGAAGCCAGGCCCGTGAAGCCTCGGAAATCGGGAACCGTGCACGCGCGCGCGCACACACACACACACACACACACACACACACACATCTCTCTGAAGAGAGGCATCCCACTGAAGAGATTGCCCTACGTCCTGTCTTGCTCTGGTGACTCTTGGAAACAGGAAAATAGAATGTCATTTTGACAATTTTCAAATTCACTTTGCAATAGCATCAGAATATGGAAAGATTTCGTTACTGTGCTTCCCCAAGCTGTTGCAGGGAGGGAAAGAGAGAAATAAACAAAGAAGAAAAGAAACAAAGTCAGTGGAAATTAAGCCATTTCTAAGTCTTCAGGGATCTCTGAGGGAAATCTCTGCCATTTCTCATTAAGAAAACAATAATAGTCAAAGAAGACACTTAACTATCACCCATCGTTAAAGCGCCATATGCCGGTGGAGAGGGTGAGCTCTCGGCATCTCAAGTGCTTGAGTCACTCTCAATGAGGGGAAGGATCTTTTGCCTCATTGGAGGAAACGAAAGTTGAAAAGGTCACCAAGGGGGATCCTCCACCAAGGGGGAGGTCAGCTGCCTCTGTGTGGACTTGGACCTCCTAGAGAGCCCAGCTTTGGAGCAGTTTGAGGAGCTATTTTCATTAGCAATGCTGATCAACGAGGCAGCCTGGCACTTGGTCTCTAGGGTGGTCCCCATATTCCCTACTTCCTGATGTCCATGGCCTGTATGATCCCCCTTCCCTGAGTGTGGAAGGTTTGAGGCTGTATGTTCTATAAGATTATAACCCATCTCAGCAGGAAAATCTCTTCTGCTGGCTGTGAAGAAGCAAGCTGCTCTATGGAAGAGACCACTCAGACAGGAGTTTCAGGCCAACAGCCAGCAGGAAACTGGGGCCCTCAGCGCAGCAACCGAATGATGCCAACGATCACATGAGCTCAGACAGGGAGGGATCCCCCCGTCTAGCCTCAGACAGGACTGCATCCCTGGCCAGCACCTGGATGACAGCCTTGAGAGATCCTGAGGCAGAGGGCCCAGCGAAGCTGTGCCAGACTCTTGACCCACAGAGACTGACGTAATAACTGTGTGTTGTTATAAGCTGCAAAATGGGCGACAAAGCTGTTGCGCAGCAGCAGAGGACTACCACAGATCCTGGGGGGCACTGGGAGCCAGAGGAGAGGATATACAACAAAGCACCATCCCTGGGGCACAGATAACAGTCCCAGTGGAGGTGCCCCCAAGGCGAGTCATCAACAGGGGCAGCTGGTGGAGACAGGGAGGATGGGAGTCGAGAATGAAAGTTTCAGTTGGATCCCTTCCTGGGAACGATGCTGGCTTTGCCACTTCCCAGCCACGTGGCCTTACTTAGACAAGTGTCCAAACCTCTCTAAGCCTCAGTTTCCTCAGGTATAAGAAGGTAATATTCAGAGTGCCTACTTTGTAGGGTTCTCCTGAGAAAGGTGAGTTATGAGTCATGGCCTCTTGTGGCCATGAGACTGCATGTTGCAGACTTCCAAACACTGGGAGCTCATTTGACCAAGAGCCTGGCTACTGGTCTCTGAAGCCAAATACAATCACACCTCGGCACTCATAAGCTTCAGAACTTGTGAAACCCTGTACTGGTTGCAGTTAAATGTTTCAGCACTCAGTGCTTGCTCAGGACTCTTCACACTTGCTAGAACTTGTATGAGTCAGGAAGCAGCCTCGTGAGAGAAAAGGCTTCATTGTTCAGTACTTGTTGGTTTCAGCACTTGTCACGAGTTCTGGAACGAATTAACGACAAGTACCAAGGTACCACTGTAATGCATTTGCACTGAGGCAACATACATGGGCTGTACCCAATGGCAGAGATTCTAAGGTGGGCCTGTCCCTGGGTGACAATGGAACTCTTCCAACATCATTTTTAGTTTGAGGGCCACCCAGCAGCCCTCTGAACTCCCTCATAAGGCGTAGTGGTGTAGGACGCTTCCACACACTGCCTTCCCTCTCTCCTTCACTTGGAGTCAGACTTGCATCACAGCCTGGTGGCTCTCTCAGCCCCCCTCAGTTCCCTGCCCACTTCCCTTGGGGTTGGATCCTGCGTGGGCATCTACTTCGCAGTGAACCTGGACTGGCACAAGAAGTACCAGGAGTAGTCAGGGACCTTAGGACTGGCTCACCCACTGCCCAGCAGGCAAACTGGCTGCTCTCCTGGTGGAACACAGATAGCCCCTGACAACAAGGTGTGGCTCAAAATGCCAAAGGTTTTACTGGTAGTGTGACCTGCAAAAATATCACTGTCGAGAATACTGCGGTAGGTGCTGTGACGCCAGAGCTTGAAAAAATGGGGAAATCGATGTTGATAAAAACAGAGGAAGCTGGTTGGTTGGCTGGTTTCAGCAGAAGGATAATGAGAGACGGCAGGCTGTTAAGGAGCCCTTAATGGCTAAGGGTGAGAGCTAGAGAGCTGTGGACGTGGCTTGCAAAGAGGCCCTCATCACTTATAGTAGTGGAAGAACAGACATGCTGCGTGGTGGGCCAAAGACCTGATTATCAGAGTCTAGAGCTCCAGAGATGTATAAATGCCCAGCAAGGCAAGTCTGTTGGGGTGAAGGTCAGGGCCCTGGTGGGAAAAACCTAGGATAGTCATCCTAGGATGAGGCCCCTGGATGGGTGTTCCTGAGGATGGTGGCTCTGCAGCCCACACCCCAGTCTCCTCCAGACTTGCCAAGCTGGCACATCTTTCCTTCATAAGAACTCAAGCCACTACAGAGCTGGCAGGTGCTACAGAAGCCCTTTCTCACAGATAACAGGTGCCCCTGCCTTGAGAGCTGCCCCCACCTCCCTCCAGACTGCTAGGGTGGTGACTAGCGATAAACCCCAACAAGCCCAGCTGGGTACCACTGGGAGTGGCAAGGGGCAAAAACAGACTACACGCCTGAAGAATGTAAGAATTAGTCAGCATGCACCAGCCGAAGCCAGGGCAGTAACTCTGGGATTAAATTATGGGGGTGCTCAATCAAGGAAGTGGGAGTATAAGACTAGATAAACAGAGTTCATTGACTTGGGGACACTTCCTCAGGACACGGGATTAACACGCCAGCAAGGACCCCAGCTACTGCAGTCGCTCTTAGAAGCCTGGCCGAAACCCAGTGCTCAGGGAGATGGAGCTACCCGAGTTGTCCTGGTAGATGTTCGGAGATGCGGGCGTGCTGAAATGGACATACAACTGACCCTCACGATTCGTGGTTTCCGTGTTTGCAAATTAGCCTGCTGCTAAAATTCATTTATAATCCAAAAATTAATACTTGCAGCACTTTCAAGGTCATTCACAGACAAGCGGAAACAAATTTGAGTGACCCGATGTGCACATTGCCAGCAGAGGCCAAACGAGGTGACACTCTGCCCTCTTGGTCAGCGCTCGTACTGTTAACGTGTCCTTTCTGCAACCTTTTTAGTGCCACTTTTTTTTTGGCATTTTTGAGCTTTTTGTTGGTGATTTCTCTGTTTAAACGGATCCCCGGGCACAGTGCTGAAGCGCTGTCTGGCGTTTCTAAGCGCAGAAAGGTGATGAGGTGCCTTTCAGAGAAAGAGCATGTTTTAGGTAAACTTGTTTCAGACATGAGTTAGAGAGGTGTTGGCTGTGAGTTCGAGGTTAAAGAATTAACAGTATATTTTAAGAAGTCTTTAAACAGAAGCACCCATAAAACAAAGTTATGTTTTGATGGGTTCCCCAACACGCGCGGGAGCTCACAGCAACCTAATCAATCATGTCTGTCCTGCTGGAACAGGGCAGAAGTCGATGACTTCATTGGCGTTCACTATGACTGGATAGGCCATCACACTGCAAATAACGAGCCAACTGTACTTGTCATTGGTAGACTCTAACTAGTAAACTCTCTGACAGGGAATGCTGGGAAATGTAGTTCCCCTAAGCATCCAGACCCTGTGGTCCATAGGGGACCACAGGCAGGGGAATGGTGCTAAACTGCTGACCGACAATCCAGTACAGTGTGTTAAACCATTTAAATGCTTCAGAAATGTTCATGGTTGGCCTAAGGTTTACAGTGTACATCTTTAAGTAGAGTCTATCTTCAAGTAATATCATTTCATGTGCATTGTCAGGATCTTATGATCCCGAGGAATCGCGTGATGATAGAAGGCAGTGGCTCCCGCTCCCGGGGCTGACGGGACAAAGGGAAGCTTCTGATCGTCGATTCCCGTGTGTGCAAGGGACACAGTGTTCCCCGTATCAGCTGGGTCTCCTACATAGCGATTCACTTCTGCCACTACCCACCAGGGGATAGCATCAGAGCCCCCCAAAGGAACCATCCAATTATTTCTGTCTAGGCTTAGACCGTTACATCCAGAGAGCACCTGATTCTTTACGAAGGGAAGCACTTCCGCGTGGGAGGCAGAGATGTGCTGGGTGTGCCTCGAGAGCGGAGAGCTCTGGCTCTCCTAGTGCCTGCAGCTGGCCATCCCCTGGCCACAGTCGGAAGTGGGGCCTTGCAACCGAGCCTGGGGGCAGGAGGTCCCTGGAGGCCCATTCTGGGGAAAGGGGACCCACGCAGTGGAGGGAAAGAAGGCAACTAATAGTTTAGTTATTGAATACCTAACAGCGTTCTCATTTCACCAGAAGCCTGGCCAGGGGCCAGCGGGCAAGAAGGGGTGAGTAAAGCCAGAGGATGAGGAGGCAGTTACGTTGAAAGGGGGAAGAGAAAGTGATAAGAAGCCAGCAAATGCCCCCCATGCCTGCCCTCTGCAAAGAAGAAAAAGAGCAAGACAGAAATTTCTGCACCCAGCTGAGTTGGTGCTGCTGCCTGTGAGGTTAGGCAAGCCAGAGGGCCCTGGGGAGCTGGAGGTTCAGTCATACAGGGAGAGGGAATGGGTGTGAGGCCTCGGCGGAAATTCAAAGGCCAGAGTCCATTCTCAGAGCCCAGATCTCCCAAATTAAAGGTGGCTTTCAATTATCACCATAATATTTGGAGATGTGAGGGGAGACGGTGAAGGAGCTGAGGAGTTAACGAGAAACCTGAAAACAGCTGCAGGGAGCTGGTGTGCGATGAATGGAACATCTGGCAGAAACAGGCTAGTTAGAATAACAGTCACACAAAAGTAATTTGCTTGCCAAAGAAGTGTTCTTCCAAGTTATGGATTCCACCACCTCAAACTCCAACAAGATTTTATCGGAAACATGTCTCCTAATTATGTTTGTTAAAGTCCTGAAGTGGAAGCAGGTAGGCAGACAGAAAGGTGAAGGATGTCCCCATGTCCTGGCCTCTGGGAAAAATAGCCCAGAGTCACATTTAGCCTAGAAAAGCCCCGGAAGGCCAGAAGGAGACAGGACGGCTGTCATTGAATATTTAAAGTACGCCTTGGTCCTGTGAAGTGGGACAGAGAACCAGGGGTCTAACTCCAGGGCAGCGGGTTTGGGGCTAAGGATAAGGAAGGACTTTCAGTCATGGAAAGCTGTCAACAACGGAGTCCCTTAGGAGGCAGCCAGGCCCCACAAGCAAGTAGAAACTGGAGATGACTTCTGCAGAGCACCCTAGCGGTCCCGGTACTGGGAGTCGGGGAGCAGGGAGCCCGGGCGGTCCCTTCCAACTCTTGTGAGAGTGTGAGTCTGACCTTTCCACCTCGAGCACTCTGGGAAAGGGGGCAGAATTCAAAATGACTCATTGCCCAATTTGCACGTTTTAAAGCACACAAACACTCGCACAACACCTGAAAGTAGTACAAACTTGCAGGACCCGTTCTAGCTCAGCTAGTTGGGCCACGCACAGCTCCTAGTGGGGCCCAGGGCACGACCAGGGCAGATCTCATGTTGACACAGAGTGCCCCAGGGCTGATCAGAGTGCCAAGGCTGAGGCCAAAAGGGGTGAAGAAATGTTTTGAGTGCCAGCCTCACTGCCTCCCCAGCAAAGCTGGAGGTGGGCTGGTCTACATGGGTGTGGGCGTGGGCCGGAGGGGCCAGCACCACCACCAGCAACAACTGCCCCAAAAGGGAATGTCGCTTATCCCAAAAGGGCCCAGCAAGGCTGATTAGATCCCCAGCCAGGGCAGAGTTAGGAACGGAAGAAGTCCTAGAAAGCAACTTCTTTCAAAGATGAGAGGCAGGGGACCTATTTGCTATTTGAGTTGGAGAGGAAGGGAGGCAGTTCCGCACCTGCCGTCTTGGGCAGGTTACCCTGTGGGTGATTGCGTTATAACCCACGGTTCTTAGGTATGTATATTCCTCCACCCCTCATTTGGAGCAACGAGACATTGGCCGATGAAAGCTGGATCAGTAAGCTCTATTGCACACACATCTCACCCAGCACTGCACAGCGATCACCCAGAGAGGGCTCCTCGAACCCGCCCAGGTTGATGTGTTCTGTGACAACTGCTTCCTTGCCCGTGGCCTCTTTTCGAGTTCTGAAAAGGTATGCAAGTTAGGCCTGGTGTGAAAAACAAAAGGAAAACATCAAACGAGATGTTTGAGTCACCGAGGCATGAGGAAATGGTCCAGGAAACGGAGACGAGGACCAGCAAACAACCAGTGGCCCTCTGACACTGTAAAGGATATCATACACGTTCCTGTGGTCAGGCAGGTGCGACCAGTTGTGTGAATTATAATCAGAAGCAAGTGAGGACAGATCATGCCTTCAGGACAAATGGAAGGAGCCGGCTACTGCCAACGGCCTGTGCCAGCAACGCAGTTCAGTTCATCCACACGCCTGCTCTGACTTGGTGTCTGCTTCGGGTGGTACTCCTATTTCCAGAACCACATTCCCTGGGGATGTTCCTCTGAAGGAGAGGCTCACCCCTGATCCTTGACCCCGGGCTACTTCTCCAGCCTTAAGGAAAATGCCACTGCCTCACAAGTTACCTAAGCCACAGGAGTCCAACTTCAACATTTTGGACAAACTGGGGCTAAAGAGGGTGAGTCATGGCCAGGCAAAGCCATGGATGGCTAGACACCAGACCTCCAAACTTGCGAGTCAATGCACTTTCTCTATCATGCCTTTGGGTACCTCTGGAGTCCCTAGGCCTCCAGCTAGCAAGTGAAGCTGACACTTACATTGCCTCTTGCACTGTGTACCAGGTCACTGCCTGTAAAGCGCCCTAGTGAGAAGGAAGAGACTTTACAGCAAGGAGCAAGTGGGTTCTAGCAGCATAGGAGCCAAGTTTATTCCCCACCCACTTCCCAGGCGCCCACCCCACTCAATCCCCCACTGCCCCCAGAGCACATGCATTTGCTCACTCATTTGGTCCTTAATGTGTACCTGCGTGGGTGACAGGTCCAGGATCACTTTTGTCATGGAACTTACAGGCTGGAGGGAGAAACATTAATTGAATACTCTCACTAGTCAATAGTTTATTTACCAACCAAAATAAGCGCTCTGAAGGGCAGGCACAGAGCAACAAAACTCTCTGTTTCAGGGGCCTGACCTAGCGGGGTTGCTGCAGGGCAGTGCTCCCTAGAGGAGCTGCAATCTGAAGAGGGAGAAGGTGGAGACAGCAGAACAAGTTCCTGCAGCTCCAAGCCCTTCAGCAGGAGAAAAGGGTACATTCGAGGGAGCCACACGGGCGGCTGGGCAGGCTGGAGGGAAAGGGTTCCCCAGGGACCCCTCTGGGAAGCCTGTGGGCTCCCCCAGGGTCTTGAAAACTGGGTCTTGGCCACACGTGAGAAAGGCCAAAAGTCAGCCAGCTTCTTTGTCCTCTTTCCAGCACCATTGCGGCACAAGAGCTTTTATGAAATCCTAACCTTTCAAAAGCAGTGGTTACAGGAACGGTGACATTTCGGATACTCGTCAGAGCCTGTGGGATTCGACGAGGCCCCCAGGGGCAGACACCGAGGGAGACACGCTTGCTCCAGCAGCACTTTTATTTACAAACAGCAATTTCAATGGACTTTATTTATACCATAAAAAAGCCATTTACAAGCAAGAAACAAGGATTCAGAACAAAATTAAGCAGCACTGAAATAGTCATGTCACAAACTGAAAACAAAATGAATACAAGAGTAAAATATCATTTGAATAAATAGTTTTAAGTTCATGCTATAAAATAATCCTTAATGGCAAGTTACTAGTTGATACAGCATCCGCTTAGCTAGCTTCATTTACTTCATATGGTGATGAAGTGTGGAGTTGTGAGGTTACCAGTTTATATTGCAAGATAATGACACTGTTGAGTCATTCAAATTGCTCAACCATTTGTAACGGAAAACAATGTTAGCCCTACTAATACAAGTGGTGAGAGAGATGGTTTTCACATTAGGAAAATGGTCATTCTCAAAGGAGGCAGGTAAGTTTATCTCGTGCTCTATCAGGGCAGCAACCAAAGGCTCAGGCAGCAAGTCCAAAGGCTGAATTCACAGCATACTTGTCACGAAGGGGGCAGCACGAGGTCCGTTCCTGCGTCTGCTGCCCGGTGCACTCCAGGGCTTGCTCAAGAACTACAGGAGCCCTGTGTGCGCAGGCCCAGAGAACAGGGACTCTGTCTGGGCCCGGAGGTCGAGCACTGGGCAGAGACGGGGGACACGCTGCGGCACGTACTGGAAAAGACATGTGCGGGGCGTGTGACCACCATTACAAATCTGGAACAATGTGAATGACTCTGCCGAACATTCCGTTCAGCTGCACTGAGTAATATGAAATCTATGACTTATGAACTAGATAGTTTCATATAAAGAATTTACATAATTCCCCAATACTCTCATATATAAAATTTAATAAATAACCCTGACCAGTCTAGAAGCACCATCCAAGGGGCCTGTGCCCTTGGAAAATAGTTTAGGTGTTGCATATTTGAGTCCCTTTCAGTGGAGGCTTCACAGGAAACCATCACAGATTTTAACAGCAACGACGCGGACACGACAACAACGGAAAATCACAGTAACTAAGAGAAGAATTGTTAAAACAAAATACGCTGATTTCTTGAAAGTAAAGCTCACGCAGGTGAATGATGTCTCCCCCTCAGCCCCTGTGCTGCGTTCCCGCAGACCCTTCCCACGGCCTAGGCTACCAAGACAGAAGTAAAAGCAAAGCCACACACATGTGTACAGGCCCGCGGTCTGGGCCCAGGGAAAACAAAGACTCGGTTATAACTGCGGTCATGAGAAAAGACATTTGCTCATGCTCTGGAAGATTTAAAAGTGATCAATTTAGTTCTACAGTATATTCTGCTTAACAGTGACCCGACAGTATCCTTTCTATTAAAAACAAAACAAAACAAAACCAAAACCTCACGAAAACTGCCAAGGCAGAGCCTACTGGGAGGTTTCCCACTGACCCAAAAATGAACTTGTCTTCATAGACTGTATTTACAAATATAATTTCTAAGTGTATTTACAGCTTTAGTAGAAATCAGAGGGAAGAGAACTGATTAAAGTGAAAATAACTGTTTAGAACCACAAACATACATAAAGTATAGAATTCTCTGTCTTCACAGTTTGTAATAACAGGTAAAACCCCTACAGAAAAGGACGCGGTCACTGTCTTCACATTGTCTACGTGTGGGAAAGGTAGCTCACGGAGAGACTCAATTATGAACAAACCTGTATGAATCCAGGATATATTTGACTGTAAAAGACTTCTTCACATATTACTTTTATCTTAATTGATTTTTGCATTTGTCATAAATGAAACATCTAATCTAAAACTGTACAGAAATAGGGACTTTGCTTTTCAGAAAGAGCTGTTCCAGGGAGTTACACAGCGCCCTTTGTCTGCGGAGACGGGCCGTGAGCTTCGGGGAGAGTGTGTTTCTGCTCTGCGGTCGTGTCAGTCCTCCTGGCACATCCTCGCGTGACAAGGCACAAGTGATCGCTGCTGCCCGATCTGAACGGAGTGATCGCTTCCCCGCCACGCGCACGGACGGGCGTGGCAGGACGCAGGCTCGGGGAGGCCGCATGGCTGTGCGCCGGCCCCCGCGCCGCCCCCTCGAAGCCCTGTGGAACCTTACAGTACTGTGTTATGGCTTGAGAATTCTTTCTTAACACTGCTAGCAGTGGAAAGGGTAAAGTGTTTGCAACACGAATGGGAGCAAGTGGAACTTGCAAGATGTGGAATCATTATTCGAGAGAAACTCAATCAATTTTCTGCCCCTCAATAGTCCCATTACAATGTTCGAACCTGAACTGTACAATCAAAGCAATGTATATTTTTGTCAAAGACAATTTTGGATAAGTCACTCTTTGGTAAACTCAAACCAGTTAAACAAATTCACAAGTACAAAGAACTCCATGTAAAGAAGGTTAAGACGGACACGGTGACAAGGACGGGACCCTGGAGGGGCTCACCCCGAGGGCTCCCCCTGCCTCGTCCGATGTCTGACAGAGCGCTCTGCAGGCCTCCCGGGAGGCCTTGCGCCTGAGAGGCAGGAGGTTCCTTCCCTGAGCCTCACCTCTCACGTCCTTCACTTGGGCATTTCTTGTCACAAACTTAATTTTGTATCACAGCACAAATGTTTGCATTTAATTCTTAAAAAAAAATCAAAACCAAACTTATTTGTGAAAGAAAAAAAAGCCACAAACATTTACCTGAAACCCCAGAATACATTTAAGTGGGTAAACACTGGGGGCCCAGCCTCCCCTTGAGGCACGCGGCTTTGACAGGAGCTGAGCAGGTGCTCCAGGGAGAGAACAGCCCCTCGCTCAGGCAGTTTGACAGGAAAAGGCAGAGGACACCCGATTCAGCAGAGCCGCCCTCGGGAGCAGCAGTGACGCCGCTGCGTGGCGCCACAGTCCACACGCGAACGCACCCGTGTGCTGAGGACACACCACGGCACAGCTACCACTCCCGGGGACGATCACACACGAGGGCCTGAACGACTCATTTTTCTCAAAATAACCCCCTCCCCCTCCCCCTCAATTCTTGGCATTTTAAGAACCAAAAAAGCATGAAAAACCAGCAAACGTCTATTTTTGTGTTCCTTTAACTCCTAGCCTCTGAGGTTAGTCTTTCTGCTTGTTTTCTTTGAGGTGGTTTGTGCTGTTCTCTGCAGAGGAGGAGACGCACTGGCTGTGCATTTCAGAGCCGAGGTCTCGGGCAGAGGGTCGGCGGGCTGACCCCCCACGGGCAGGCCGAGGGCACGCTGCCACCCGGCTGCTGCAAGATTGCTCTGTCACAGGGTGCAGTCCCGGAGCGACCCCGTGAAGCCCGTTTTGTCTGCTAGGAGCACACGGGTGAACCAAACAGAGAACTGACATTTCCTAAAGCACTAATAAAACATTATTCAAATAGGTCTATGTTTTTATACAGTAATGTGTTTGCCAGCACATGCTTTTGAGGTCTCTTTTCAAGCTATAAACTCGAGAGGAAAAAAATTGTAATTCACTATTACCATTTAATTTCACATTTTCTACAACTATACTGACCTAAAGATACATAACATAAAAATAGCACCACGTGACCAAAATAAGAAAGAGGTGACACACACAGATTTGGTGACACACAGAGTATCTCAGAGGGCTTTGAACTGTTGGTTTCTTTAAGCAGGAAACACTGAGAGTGGGGGAGCCTCAGAGGCTCTCGTTAGCACACACGATACTAAGATATATTGCTTGCAATTCCCATAGAGTATATCTTTACAAAAGTACAAATTCCAAGTTCTGCAGTTTCCCTGGGAACTGCATGTAGAAAAAGTTGCTGTGCACCTGAACTGGCTGTTTGAAAAAAGGAAGAAAGAAAGGAAAAAACCCCACAACACTGCTTGGAAAATATTGTAGACAGAACTACAAATCCCTTTCCTTTAGTGCGAGTAGTAACTCACGGTAGAGAGTGATTCGCTTTAGTTACCTGGTATGTATGTTTCTACAGTACGGAATGAAGGTAGATTCGGAGGCCGGTAAAAACACTGCAAACCACCGCTCCTTTGGGGTTGGCTAACAGAACACTACACTGTGTAAAAAGGTCAGCACCACGGGTCATCCAGCTTACCCGCTGGACAACTAACAAAAATTCCAAATGGTTTCCAACTAGAGTTGAGTACATTTTATGGCATTTGGTTTATGTATTTGTTACGAAGCAGAGCTATGAACACTGTGATTTGCTTTGCTTGCTTTTGGACACAATGATTAATATATATGAAAACCTATTAACATTCTTTCATAAGGGAAATAAAGGGGCAAAACCCTAACACATTAGGTAGGGATGAGACAGAGTCAAAAGCTCTGTTCACATTGTATTAAATTATATATTCTTCTTACATTCACCTCAACCAGAATAAACCCAAATTTGAGAATGTATATATACTATATATATAATAATCACTTTATTATATATATATATATAAATTGTCTAACTACTCCGTAAAAGTAACTTTAAATTAGAAAAGGTTACCCATTTATATCAGCTGACGACATCGCAGTCCCTCTCCATGGAAGTGACTGGTGGCGGGGTGTGACGGCCCCATTGAGAGAGTATGCCTCTTGGCAGAGAACAGAGGGTCAACCAGTTGGCATAGCTAAGTCACTGGCAGATTTTGGATTCAGAGTTCAGCCAAAGAGGAATACTGTCAGCCTGTGTTTTCCCTGGATACGATGCCCTTCATGCTTTGAGCTCCTTGGGGGAGGGAGGGAGGGCGGGGGAGAAGGATAAACACGATGAAGCACTCCTTCCAGAAACCTCAGAAAAACTGCCAAGAGACCAAGAGATTTCCAGATGGTTGGGAGAACTAAAGATTACAATGAAGCAAATCACAAATATGCATTGATTAATGTGCTTTGTCTGGGTGCACTTCTTTACCATCTTAATCAGGAGCATCGGACACTGTGTGAATTTCCATCCGGGAATCTAGGGCCATCTCGGAGGCCGATGCGTCATTTTCTAGTTTCTGTTCCACATACACATCTGTTCTCTCAGGGGACTCGACACGACTCCTGACCTCCGCTACCCCCGGGTGGTTTTTCCGCAGGTGCTGGTTGAGGGTACCTTGGAATGGAAAGCACTTTCCGCAGATCTCACAGCGGAACGGTTTATCGTCTGTATGGCCCCGGATGTGGTACTCTAGTTGGTCCTTCCGCGTGTACTTCTTCCCGCAGAACTTGCACACAAAGGGGGTGATTCCCATATGGAGTCGCATATGCCTGTCAAGGCTGCCTTTCTGGTTGAAGGACTTCCCACAGTAAATACAGATCAACCTCTCGTTGTATGGGTACCAGTGCCCTCTCACACTCCTCTCCCGGGGACTGCTTTCATACCCGGGGTTACTCATCACAGCTTCGCTGTCTGAACCCTGCACCAGTCCCTGCAGATCACTGTGCAGATGGACAGACAGAGCCCGCTTTTGGCGGGCACGCCCTCCTCGGAAACAGCTCAGCATGGACCTGGATGGGCTGGAATTACTCAAACTTCCAAAAGCTTCGGATACGCTGGCTGGCTGCGAGGCTGCCTGGGAGTAGGAATACGCGTGCTGGAGCACAGACCCGTAGGAGCCCACATTCACCGCCATGACTTGCTCCCCATCGACCATCTCGGTGTGGTAGCCGTCATCTCCCAGGGAGGAGCTGTCCGAACAGCTGGGTCGGTCGGACTTCTCCATCTTCACCTTCACCTCTGTGATCTGGCTCTCCCGCACCAGCAGGTCCCCTTGCTCGTGGTCCCCCTCTATCTGAATCTCGTACTCAGACACGCTCCCGCTGCTCCCTCGGTCCGAGTGCCCTTCCTCCTGCAGGCGGCTGCGCATGGCTTTGCCAGGCGTTGTCTCCACCCGAAGATCACTGCCGGCGGCAGCGGCGGGCTGCCGTACCTGAGAGCAATAGGGAGGGGAGATTTCGACCGGGTTGGCGAAGAAGCTGCCGTCTTTAACCCCGTTTCGACTCTCGGGAGTCTCCTCGGCACCGATGGTCACGGAGTCAACATCTCCAACACTGATTTTTGAATGGATGCTCTCCAGGATCTGCGTGCACTTGTCGATGACACACTGCATCTGAAGAAAGCTGGCTGCCGTCAGAAAACTGACAACATCCTTCAGCTGCAAGGACATTCTTCCAGTGTAACAAAATGAAAGCAACTGTTCAAACACGTTGGGATTTTTAATCACTGATATTGACAAGCCACTCATAGTACTTAATGCTGAATGGTCCCGGAAATACGGGGAGCTGGCAGCAAGGACTGCTTTGTGGGCTCGGAATGGCTGACCCTGAATGTGGACAATGATGTCGCATAGCTTCCCTTGCAGGCGGAGTTCGTTTAGCTGGCTCAGAACGGTGCTGCTGTACTCGGGCACGTCAAACTGAATAAAACTGCCGCTGTCCATTTCTACTGACACGAAGTGTAATCTGCGGAGAGAGAAAGTTTCGTAATTCACCAACGACTCCTGAGTGCAAGCAGCAGAAGCACAAGCCAGCAAAATACCGCCACTACCACTGCAGCTCCTGGACGCCCTCGGGCCCACCGCGCATTCCTCCTCCTACCTATTTCAGTCTTTCATGTCCTGGTTAATTCACCTGGAGACAAATAACCATATGACTGATTGGCCTAGTATCCTAACTGCCTAACTTTCCTCTTGATCAAAATTAAAACATATACAGTAGGGTCATTTCAGTTCTGAAAAAGCACTTGGCACAATTTCAGGAAATACCTCCGTTTCACCTAGTTTTGAGGATTTTTACTTTGTAAAAAAAATAAATTCAATGTTCTGCCTTATTTGTACATTTCCAATTTGTGTTTATCAATATACAGCATACTGGAAACAATGAATGGAGCTGAACCCTGTTTAAAATTTGAGCTGTTGTCTTAATGTACATTTCCCCCCTTCAGCTCTGCACACCTGTGTATCTCTGGGGGTTGGTGATTCATAGAGCAGTGCTCAGCCGCTTCCAGGGAGTTTGTGGGGCTAGCAGACATTTGGTCCTCGACCATTCAGAACGGACCAAATGTGCTCATGGATGCTTTTGACAGCACTGAATTCCAAGCACCTTTTGGCGTGCACCATATGTACCACGGACACTCTGGACAGGAATGAACGCCCCAAGCGGGTTTAGACAGCAGGAGCGAAAAGAAGGCCGGCTGCCGCAGGCGTGTGGTCCTCCGCTGGTGCTGGTGCTGGTGCTCACACACCGGCACACCCTGCACGACGGGCTGGCTGCCTCTTGTCTAGAATCCGCAGCAGTGAATCACTCAACACTACGGAAGTGTAGACAGCCCAGGCTGCATTCTCGGGCCAAAATAACAAAGTTAGATCTAACTTCTTTTATTTTTTAAAACCCATCCAATAGAAATGTAAACACTTCCTGGTAAGTACTAAATCAAAAGCAAAATCTAAAAGGAATAACACTGTTTAGAAAAATTAAAAACCTTACATCAGATCTGTAGCAACAAAGGTTTAGGAGTGAAGTTTGCTCTGTCTTCAACTTACTTGAGAATGCATCAAAAAAAGAGAGGAAGAAATGTGGGGAAAAGCAAACAGTAAAATGTTAACAAGTGTAGAGTCTAGATGGTGGGTATATAGGTGTTTACTTACCTACACAGAAACATACAGAAAATTCAACTTTTTTGTATGTTTAAAATTTTTCAAAATGAAATGTTGATGGTTTTGAAACAACAAAATCTAACGGAAAGTCAGTGCCTGAAAACTGTTATTAAACAACAAAGAATAAAAATAAAATCAGCCCTGTCTGGTGTAGCTCAGTGGATTGAGCGCGGGCCTGCGAACCACACGATCGCAGTTCGATTCCCAGTCAGGACACATGCCTGGGTTGCAGGCCAGTTGCCAGTTGCCAGTTCCTGGTTCCCGGCAGGGGATGCATGAGAAGCAACCATACATTGATATTTCTCTCTCTCTCTCTCCTTCCCTTCCCCTCTAAGATACATAAATAAAATCTTTAAAAAATAAAATAAAATAAAATAAAATAAAATCACTCATGAAGTTAGAAAAAGAACAAACCCAAAGAAAGCAAAAAAGTAGTTACTATAGAACAGCATATAAATTTTAAATCACAAGACAACAGGCAATTAAACTGAAGACTCCTGCTGGAGAAGATTACTCGGTTTGTGTGACCAGATCTCGTCAGTGTTTATCAAGTCAGATTTGAGCTGAAACATTTTAGTTACTAAAGAGCAATGCTGTGCCCTGATTTACCCTAGATTTATCATTGAAGTCAATCTGAAGTCTGTACAGAATTAGCATATTTTTAGGATAAAATAAACTGGCAAAATTAAATAAAAGAGAAAGAGAAGAACCAGAGCCCAAATGAACGTCAGGCCACCCGCACTGTCCTAGATGCATATTAAAACGTTCAAAGCATTTTGGTTCATATGGCACAAGTCTGACACTAGAAAATGGCAAACAGCGTACAGAAGAAAACTGCCAACTTCAATATGTGAGCAGATTTGAAAGTCCTAAAGGAAATACTAGCAAACATAACCTATTAAGAAAATATCATAGTATGGCCAAATGTAAGGATGGCTGTATGTTAGAAAATATACAAATATAATTTGCAACATCAGTAAGTCGAAGAAAAACCATATGGTCAAATCAATACAATGTCAAAATGCATTCCAGAAAGCTAAATGTCCTTTTCGATGGGGCAAAAATACTCAATAAGGTAGGACTATAACAACAGTTTCTTAATATAGTAACAGTATATACTGCAAACCAATGGCAACATCATTCTTTGAGAGGCAACATTATATCTGCATCTCCCCACAGTGTATTTAGGAGTGCATGCCCACGAGCAAGCCTCATACCCCCACCTCCCAGGGATTAAAATACATTAGCATTATAACCCATCTGAAAAGTCCTGCAGACAAGAATGCCATTTAACTTAGTAGTTTGCAAATTCTTTAGGCATGAAGCTCTTCTCTCAAGGTACACATATTAATATTCCAAAGAATTGGTGTTCCTTGGTGCACATGCTGGTAAACGCTTTTGTGAAGGCGTTCCCGTTAGTGCCTGGGAGAATACAAGGCGGTTTGGCCATCACTCCTCTTACTTCCCATTGTTCTGGAAGTCCCGGCCAAAGCGGCAAGACGAAGAGAAAATTAATGCACAAAGCCATTTAAAGAGGCAGCAAAATCACAACTCAAGGCAGACATAACTACTTACGTAGAAAACAGAAGATAAGCACTTCTGTTCGAATTAAGATCCAGTAAGTGAAGGGCTTCAAGAATTATTGTACACAGAAAGGCAGTCACTTACGATGACGACAAGCTGCAACCAGCACCAGCAGCAGAACCACACAACACCTGGGGGCGAGGGGAGCAACAGAAAATGGGATCTTCAAGAAGAAAATGACCAGACTTTAAGAAGAACACACACAGCATGCTGCTGGTAAGAAGACTCAATACTATAGAGATGAATATTTTCCAAAAAAATTAATTTATAAATACAATGCAGCACAATGGCGTATTTTCTTAAAAACTTGACAAAATGAGGTAGGTGGAAACACTGTGCCTTCTGCCACAACTAAGTTTAAAAACAACAAAGTTTTAGTAACAAAAACGCAGCCAAAACACAGAAAATTGAACCGTACAAAAGTCCGACAACAACAAACCATTCAGCCAGACCAGTAAGAGGGGCGGAATCGGCGGCGGAACGGGGTCGGGCAGGAAAGATCATTTGGTTCCAACCCAGGAGCGCAGGTGGCGGCAGGTTGGCAGATCCCAGGCCTGGGGTGGCAACGGACGGACCCAGTGAGGGCGGCGGACCCAGTGAGGGCACTGGGCGGCTGGCTGACTGCGGTCACACATTCGCATGCAGATAAATCAAACGAAGGAGAGAACAGTGAGACAGACAGCTCAGGCCTGGGCCCCAGCGACAGGAATTAGAGCCTAAAAGCACCAACTGAAAAGATTTTCGGGGTCGAGGTGCCGGGAGAGGCTCCCAGGCTCACAGAGAGTTCGTTGGAGAGACCTACAGGGTCCTGGAGGGTACACACGCCCACACACCCGGGAACCAGCACCAGAGGGGCCCAATTTGCTTGTGTGAAGCGGCAGAGGGGACAGAAATCTGAGAGCGGAGCAGAGCAAAGCGCCATTTTTTCCCCTCTCTGACCCCACTCCCAGGTACAGTGTCACAACCCAGCAACTGGGGCGCCTCGCCCTGGTGAACACCTAAGGCTCCGCCCCTCATACATAACAGGTGCAAACAGACCAAAACATTATGGCTCAAGAACAGCTCAAAGCCCCAGAGCCTATAATTCTAAGTGACCAAGAAATAGCCAACCTTTCAGGTTCAAAACACTGGTGGATCAGGATGCTCACAGACTGGTTGATTTTAGTCACAAATTAGAGGAACAAATGAAGGCTAAACTAACTGAAATGAAGGGAAATGCACAGGAAACCAATAGTGATGGAAAGGAAACTGAGACTCAAATCAAGGGAGTGGACCAGAAGGAAGAAAAAAACGACCAAACAGAAACCAATGAAAAAACAAGAATTCAAAAAAATGAGGAGAGGCTTAGGAATCTCCGGAACATCTTTAAACGCTCCAACATCTTAATTATAGGGGTACCAGAAAGGGAAGAGGAACAGCCACGAGTGGCAAACTTATTTGAACAAATAATAAAGGAGAACTTCCCCAGTCTGGCAAAGGAAACAGACTTCCAGGAAATCCAGGAAGCTCAGAGAGTCCCAAAGAAGTCGGACCCAAGAAGGAACACACCAAGGCACATCATCATTACATTAGCCAAGATTAAAATGAAGGAGAGGATCCTAGAAGGAGCAAGAGATAAGGGGACAGTCACCTACAAAGGAGTTCTCATCAGACTGTCAACTGATTTCTCAAAAGAGACCTTCTAGGCAAGAAGGGGCTGGAAAGAAGTATTCCAAGTCATGAAGTCCAAAGACCTACATCCAAGATTGCTCTATTCAGCAAAGCTTTCATTTAGAATGGAAGGGCAGATAAAGTGCTTCTCAGATAAGGTCAAATTCAAGGAGTTCATCATCATCAAGCCCTTATTATATGAAATGTTAAAGGGACTTATCTAAGAAAAAGGAGTTTAAAAATATGAACAGTGAAAGGACAGCAAACTCACAGTTATTAACAACTGCACCTAAAACAAAAGTAAACTAAGAGAACAGCTAGATCAGGAGCAGAACCATAGAAATGGAGATCACATGGAGGGGTAGCAACAGGAGAGTAGGAGGAGGAGAAGGGGGGAGAAGGTACAGAGAATAAGTAGCATAGACAGTGGGTAGAAAATAGAAAGGGGGGAGGGCAAGAATATCGTGGGAAATACAGAATCTAAAGAACTTGTGACACATGGACATAAACAAAAGGGAGGGAATGGTCGGGGAGGGGTGTGCAGGGTGGAGGGGAAGGAAGGGGGGAATAGGACAACTGTAATGGCATAATCAATAAAATATATTTTTTAAAAACCTGACAAAGTGATTTTAAAATTATTCTAGAACATTGCTGTCCAATTAATATATGTGTAATGTTTTCTAACAGTTACACTGTTTAAAAGAAAACTATAAAATTAATTTTAATAATTTTTATTTAACTCAGTATATCTAAAACATCATTTCAACATGTAATCAATATGAAAAAAATTATTTAAGTCTTTGAAATCTGATGTGTGTTTTATACCAAGAGCACATTTCAATTTGGAATAACCACATTTCAAATGCTCCGTAGCCGCGTGTGGCTGGTGGCTCCCATACTGGACAGTGTAGACCTAGAATAAATACTGAAGATGTTCTAGAAAAAGAAAAATGCAGCCATAACACGTAGATGTAAAAATGTCTGATTAGGCTATAATTCATCTGGTAAGTATGCACCGACTGTCTCCCCTGTGCCAGGCACTAGGGACCCAAGAGAGCTACAATTCTCTTGTGATAAATTGTGACAAAAGCAATGAGATCGTTCCTCACGGGGGGGGTGGTCAGTGAAGACCACTCAAACAAACGATGCTCCAACTGAGACCTAAGGAGAAGTTAGCCAGGTACAAGGGGAGGGGGCTGCTGCAGGGAAGCGGTCCAGCTTCCCAGACAGGACTCGCGTGGACAGAGGAGACAGTCCACATAGGGAGGGAAGGGAGGGCCACGGCACAGCTGGGGTGAGAAGCCAAAGTGCGGAGGCCACATGGGGCTGTCGAGGTAGAAATCGGACATGGATGGGCCGTGTGGACCATCTCCAATAGTGGAAAAGGAGGAATTCTTGAAATAGATGCTGCTTGAATAATACAAATAAATAATAATAAAGTTAGATGCCCTCTTCATAACATACCCCCCAAAAAACTTCTAGAGAAAACATGTTTAAGCCCCCAAAGACAGACCAGAAGAAGAAATAGAGATTTAGCCATAAAAGTAAAAACTTACAAACCACCTTTTATCAAAAAAGGATACGTTATTAAAAACAGAAGTATAAAACTCTCTTAGAAATCAGTAAAAGCCAAATATAACAATTGGAAATCAGGCAAAGAATATGAACAGATGCTTTTAAGAAATTTAAAAAAATAGATTTTAAACACAGAGATAAAATACTTAACTGCATCAATAAACAAAGGAATAAAAATTAACACGAGACACATTCTTCTTTCTCAAACTGCCAAGACTTAGAAACACAGCCCAGCTGGCACTGCTAGAGAGGGAGCACTCGCAGGCAGGCGGTCCTGGGAGGCAAATGTAAGAAAGGCCTACAGTGGGCACGTCTCTCTTTAAAAAAGTGTTTTGCAATTGACAGTTGACATATAGTTTTACATTAGTTTCAGGTATAAAACAGAGAGGTTAGGCATTTATATTAAAATGGGCATTTCTCGCCCTGGCTGGTGTAACTCAGTGGATTGAGTGCAGGCTGTGAGCCAAAGGGTTGCGGTTTGATTCCCAGTCAGGGCACATGCCTGGGTTGCTGGCCAGGTCCCCAGTAGGGGGTACTCGAGAGGCAACCACACACTGATGTTTCTCTCCCTTTCTTTCTCCTTCCCTTCCCCTCTCTCTAAAAATTTAAAAAAAAAAAGAAATAAAAAATATTTTAAAAAATGGGCATCTCTCTTAACTCAGCAGTCTGGATAATAAAAAAAAAATCATGGGCCCTGAGCAGTCTGGACCATAAAAAAAAAAAAAAAAAACATGGGCCCTGGCTGGTATAGCTCAGTGGATTGAGCGCAGGCCTGCAAACCAAAGGATCATGGTTCAACTCCCAGTCACGGCACATGCCTGGGTTGCAGGCCAGTTCCCAGCAGGGGACTCACGCGAGGCAACTATACACTGATACTTCTCTCCCTTTCTCCTTCCCTTCCCTTCTAAAGTTAAATAAATAAAATATTTTTAAAAATCATGGCCATAGGCACAAGAATTTATCCATAAGTGTATTCAATTATAACAGGGAAACAATGGAAACAACTTAAATGTCCAAAACAGTATTATTAAAGTCGAGTATACCTATATGCTGAATACAGTTATTAAAATGATTTCAAAGAAGAATACACTTAGCTCCTCAAAATGTAACCCCCTTAAGGACAGGGATTTTTACCTGTTTTTTAAACTATCTACCAGATTACTGCCTGGCACATAGCAGACACCAAATATTTGCTGAATGAATACTTAATAACACAGCAAAAAATCAGGAAACAGATCAACTGCAAATGAGCATAAGGGATCTTTTTGGGTAACGGAAATGGTCTAAAACCAGATTACGGTAATGGCTATACAACTTTATATAAATGTATTAAAAGTCACTGAATTATACATGTAAGATGGGCAGATTTTATGATACGTAAATTATACCTCAATAAAGCTGTTAAAATAGGTAGCAATAAAAGAAGGATATTTCTAAAAGTATGTATGCATATACAGACGTTAAATATACGTGGAAAGACACTGAAAGTATAAACAGTATAAACACCCTGCAGGGCATTTTATAATATCCATTGAATTACAAAGGTACGTCCTCTCTGATTGGGTAACTGTAGTTCTAAGAATTTACTATAGCATTTTCATAACAACAAAACAATCAAAACAAACCAAACGCCCATCAAAAGGAGCCTCACTAATCAGTTATGGTGCCTCTATATGAAAGGCTCAATATGTTTCAGTGCAGACACAGCCCTGCGTAGATACGCACAGCATGTTTCTGGAATGATATACGAAAACATTAACTGCCTCAGGGTAGTTGGAAGATCTATTAGCTTTCAGTGAATGTTTTTAGACTCTTAAAATGTCTAAACTAGCCCTGGCTGGAGCGGCTCAGTGGATGGAGTCAGCCTGTGGACTGAAAGGCTGCTGGTTTGACTCCTGGTCAGGGCACCTGCCTGAGTTGCCTGCGGGCCGGGTTTCTGGTTGGGGGCGTCCAAGAGGCAGTTGATGCTTCTCTGGCACACTGATGTTTCTCTCCCTCCCTTCCCCCTCTCTATAAACAAACAAACAAACAAATAAAATCTTTAAAATTTTTTCTAAATTGTGTAAATGTATTATTTACTATATTTAAAAAACTTTAATACACCTCATTCAGTTTTTAAAAGACAGTATCATAACAAAACCATTAGAAGCATGAATTTAGAGTCACACGTGGTCCAAATGACACCAGGTTTCCATTTGTCAAAGCATAAGCAACATATTTTGTAGCCCCTCCGAGTCTCAGTTTTCTCATCTGCAAAATGGGAGCACTGGTCTTTGTGTCGTGGACTGTTCTGAGGAGTATGTGGGGGGAGGAAGCACTTTGCACCGTGGCTGCTTGACACACGGTAAACAAGGAAGCCGTTCCAGGCCCTTCGCAGGGAGCCAGGACGGTGTAACAGAGAGAACTGCTTGGAAGTCAGACTTCGATATGAATCCTGGCTCTGCCGCTTTCTAATAAAAATAATAACGACACTTAAATAGCTATGTGGCCGTGGACAAGTCAGTTAACAGACTTCCTTATCTAGAAAACATCTTGGGGAACTACTTCCCAACCCAATGGCCTGCTAATTAAACAAGGGGACTCCACGCAACACGTGTGCATAACGACTTACATGTACTGAGTACTCACCTTGGCTGGACGCCTTCCTTACGTACTAACCAATCTGATCCCCTGTGAGCCCCGTGGGGGAGATGCTATGACTATTCCTATTTCACAGGTGAAGAAACAGGAAAAGAAGTTAAGACGCACGCCAAAAGTCCGGGAGCTTGGAGGCGAACTCAGTCTTGCTCCAGAAGTCACTCTCCTGTCCACACTAGACTGCTTCCAGGAAACACAGCCACTGCCTGGCACCTACCAGGTGCCCAAATGTCACCTGTGCACTGCATCGTTTTCAAAACACAAGGGTGTGTAAACAGTGACTTTTGAAATTAAAGGTCAAAAGGAAGGTGGGATTAGCTTTTTAAAGAGAAAGAATCTTGGGCAAAGCCAACAGAAGAAGGAAAATAATAGAGTATTTCTGTGCGAGTCTGTAAAACTGAAAACGGTTCTACAATGAAGCTCTCTCCTCCCGCGTGGCCTCTCATCTTCCCAGAAGTAGAGAACTACACCTGAAAAAACACCAGTGAAGAGAAGGAAACGAAAGACCATGATTAACACCTATGACAGGGATTCCATTTCTCTACAAAACAAGGAAGCAAACGCTTCACTCCCCTGGCCGTCACATCAGCACGCCCTCGGCAGTGCGGGAGATCCAGCCCCTGCCCACGGCCGTTAACGAGCAGCACTCCGGAGTAAGAGGCTTCAGAAGCACTGACACGCAGGTGGTTTGCAGGTAACTTAAGTCCCAAGCACACTACCAGGCTGGAAAGGGAGTGAAAAACACCATTAAAAATCACAAGTCTACACCCAGTGCGCTGATTTACGGAGCCCCAGGAGTGGTCCACAGGCAAAGGAAGTCATATCCTCCCAGAGACCCCAAACCCAAACGCGGTCTGACCACCCTCTGGGTCGGTGGTTTCCCAGCAGGGGCGCTTGCTGGTGTCGTGCAGGTCTTGGTATCTCCCCTGCATGGACTGCCAGTGGGCCCACATCTAAGGTGTGTCAATGTTTGATTAATTTGTTTTCAAAACAAAATACCTATGCATTCGGTCAAACTTCAAATCACTGTAGAGGAAAATATAAAACGCATAGCAAAGCTCCTCCCCCAGTTCCTCTTCCCAAAGATAACCACTGGTTAAGAGTTTCTGGGTATTCTTTCAGAGAAAATTGTAGACATCTATCAGCATAAACTGTCCTCTGCTTTTAAAAGCCCTTCCACAGAAACACAAATTCACCTGCTCTTACCTTTTCCACAGTTCATAGTATTCCACGGTTGGCTATATGTCATGACGTACTTCAGCAGTGCCCCGTGGGTACCAGAATGGGAAACAATTTAAGTAGTCAAAGCATCACCTGCCAGCCGAGGAAGTGCTGGGTCAATTTTTCATTTCAATCAACAACACCAATGACCTCCCCAAAGGGGCAGCAACTACCCTCTCACCAACAGCACACACAAGTGCCTAGTCCCCCCAACTGCCAATAACAGTTATCAAACTTTCTCACTTTTGCTGAACTGATAGGTCAAAAAACAGTATCTCATTTTGATGTGCATTTATTTAATTATAAACGAGGCTGATCATCTTTTCTCATGTTTAATGGCAATTTGTCTAAGTCTGTCTTCAAATTGCCTCTTCATATCCTTTGCCCATATTTGCCTTTTTACTGAGTTGTCAGAACTCTTTGCAAATGAAGGAAATTAGCCTTTTGTCGAATGTGCTGCAAGTACATATTAGATTTCACTGCAATCACTAAACGGCACACTGACTGGGAATCTAAGTTATTTTTTTACATTTATAGGAAATATTCATTCCATTTCAATCTTCTGCATGCACAAAACCAAAGGGAATTCCAAGACGAATAAGCATCCCTGCCTTGCAGTTCGGTACAAGCGTCACACAGATGCATCCCTGCTCAGACGTGTGGGAATGGAATTCACTTCTGATAGCGCAGAGAAGTGATTTATATTAGTTTTTCATTTAGACTAAGTTTGCAGCTGCTCCGGAAAACAATAACGAACCTGATTATTCCACGCACTAAATACATCAGCGTAGTAGTTTTCAATTCAGCAGATTAATCACTGGTCTTTCTGTAACATTACATTAAACAAAAAACCACCCCCGAACTAGGCATTTGCATTGCTATATCTTAATTTTAAAAACAAGCATATATAAGCTATTTTCTTCAATACCATTCATATTTATTTTAACAATATTTTGTTTTTGTTTGTAAAAACAATACTTTGAATAAGAATGGAAATACTTATTCTAAAAAACACACACGGAGAGGACTTAGTTGAAATGGTCTGTTGGAAAGTTCAGAACTGTCACTTCTGTACGTCGTCACCCTCTTCTGCTCATTCAACCAATGGGCACGCACACAAAGTGCCTGCTCTTTCGATTTCTTCTTCTTCTTTTTTTTTTAGGATTTTACTTATTTATTTTTAGACAGGGAAGAGAGGGAGAAAGAGGGAGAGAAACATCAAAGTGTGGTTGTCTCTCCCACGCCCCCTACTGGGGTGGGGGCCTGGCCCACAACCTAGGCACGTGCTGGGACTGGGAATCGAACAAGCAACCCTTTCGTTGGCAGGCCAGCGCTCAGTCTGCTGAGCCACACCAGCCAGGGGTGCTCTTTCAATTTCTTTAGCATGAGAATACTTTCACAACCCTGGAAGCAGCTTTCACCTCACACACAGCCCCTGCGCCATGGTCTGAATGGTGGGCTCTAGGAAGGACCACCTCTGCTGTGTGCAGTCTGAATGTCCGTCTGCTTCCACGTGTCCAACCATTGCCACAACAGCCTCAGCAACTGTAAGAGGGGACAGCTTCCATCTGCCACCACACCCCTTACCCTCACCCCTTACTCAGGAAAGCGCATCATCATCACTAATAACCAACACTTACTGAATACTGGCTATGTGCCACACGTGTCCTCGAGGCCTTATGTGCATTACTTCACTGCGTCCTCTGACCTTCTCCCAAAGACAGGTACTATTCCTCGTCACCTCGGAGACGAGGACGCTGAGGCTCTGAGAGGCTAACTTTCCCAGGACTGCTCTAAAGTCTGCCCATCTAGACCTGTGTGCACTAGTCTTGTTTAATCTGTCCACTGGGAGTGGGAGGGCCAGCAGGAGGAGGCGGGAAGACCAGAGGAAGAGGTGGGATAAACAGAAAGCTTGCCCCAGGTTACACTTTTCTGCCCGAGGGTGGTGGCCAAGGAAAGGGACAGGGACAGGCAGCAAAACTCCGACTGCAGCCCGGGGCTATACCTTCCTCTGTGAGTACATTTCAGTAACACCCACCAAAATTTCAAAGGCACATCCCCCAGGACCAAGCAACTTCAGCTCTAGAAATTTAGTACAGCCCCCTTTCTAGATCAGAACCACAGGCTGAGGTATACTATGCTTCCATATTTACAGCTTTTAGCCGTTTTCCCCTCAGAGCCCCTAACCCTGACTGATCTTACGGGCTTTAAGTAAACAGCTATTTTTATATGCTAAAGCCTCAGCTAATCAAAAACCACTGATCCAGGACTCAAGTAACTGGTCATTTTAATGTGTGACGGTGAAAGTCACAGACAGTAGATGCTGCCAAGACACAGGTTCAACCCAAGTTCAACAGAATTCAAAGCAGCACTGAGAATGGTCAAAAAGTCAGAGCAGACATGAGGGGCTCTCCAGGACTGACCATGCACCGGCACACCTGCAAGGCCAGTGCAGGCCAGGGGTGAGACAGAACCACGGGGGCGGAGCGGGGAGGAGGCGCATTCGGGGAGGAGAACAGACACCTGCCTGGGAGCGAAGGCAGACTGGACGACCAGAGGAGGGAGGCCATTTCCACAGTGAGGCACTGTGGGCAGGCCCCGGGGAGAGTGGCAGTGTCCTGTAAGTTACCATATAAGCCAGACAGCCCTCCTTTTTCCTAAAGGAAAGAGCAAAGGAGGGGGGCCCTGAAAATCAATACACATACATGCTCTGAAAATTAAATCAGGATCTGATGCAAGACCATATGACAACAAGATTCCACCCAAAAAGCTGCAGAACGTATCACCACACCCGAAGAGAAACAGTTCTGAAATGCCACAAACACTGGAATGATACCCCCAATCCAGATTCCAAAACTCACTAAAAATAAACACACTTTAACTGGGAGCTTCAGAATAAAAAAGCCACTTCGCACCCTGGCTTGTGTGGCTAGGTGGACTGGGTGCCAGCCTGCGAACCAAAGGGCTGCCAGTTCGATTCCCAGTCGGGGCACATGTCTGGGTTGCAGGCCAGGCCCCCAGTGAGGGGCACATGAGAGGCAACCACACACTATTGTTTCTCTCCCTTTCTCCATCCCTTCTCCTTTCAGTATAAACAAATAAATAAACAAAATCTTTCTTAAAAAGTCACTTTGCAACAACAGGGAAACCAGCTGAACCTTAACAGACAGACATGCCGATTGATCCTCAGAGGGTACACAGGTACCAGTTAACCGACACTCTGCTCTTCCTTCACCCCACTCCTCTCACTGAGTTTCAAGCAAAAGAGGCAAAAAGGCAATGATTGCCCTTAGCCATGGTAACACTATCGGGTCACATAAACCAAATGCTGATTAACAGAGAAGACAGCTCCCTGAGTTTCCAAATGTGCTGCATGTTTACCAATTTCTTATAAAGCACCAGGAAGGCTTTACTATTTTCCACTTAAAGCCATTTTACTATTATAACAGTATCTTTAAAAGACTTGATTATCACCAAAAGGAGAAAGCACAAATGCGTTTTTTACAATGATGACATACAGGCCTCGCCAAACACGACCTAAGTCCCAGCAGCCGCAAAGGCAGAGACAAACACAGTTGACAACATGTAAGTTCACGGCCACAAAAAATTCCCTTAGAAGATAAGAAAAATATGTGCACATTTGACAAAGGGCTACTTTCCAAATTCCTTAATTTATATTATAAATCAAACAGACTGGGGGTGACACAGAAAATCCTATGGAAGAAGGGGGAAAGGAGATTAGCAGTTCAAAAACCAAAGACATGGCCAAAAAACATGAAAAAATCTTGAGCTTTATTCACGACTAAATGCATGTGAATTACAAAAAGAAGAGATATGATTTAAACAGATCAGATTTACACACATTTGAAAAGAGCTGGCAAGTGTAATCCTGAGGGATAATCTGGTAATTGTGATCAAAATATAAAAGGCATATACCACTGGTCCACAATTAACTTGTATTTATCTGCTTTAATGAAAAATAAAATAAAGTTGGGGAACAATCTCAAAACCCCCAAAACACTGATTCAAAAAACCAATCAATAATGAAACACTCACAGCCATTAAAAATAACAGATCTAAAGATAAATAAATAGACAGATCTGTATGCTTTCACAAGAGCTCTACTATTTAGCCTACATATAAATAAGAGGTTTGTGTACACGTGTGTGTGTGTATGATTCCCTTCATGTACTTTTCTTAAAAGAATAAATAGATGCCACTGTAGCCACGGTAAAAGCAATCATGTGAAACTATGAATGTTGGTGACTTTGGGGAATAAGGATTAAGGACTGGTGAGATAGCAGGGAAACAGACTTTATTTTATATTTTTCTATTTTTAAAATCACATAGCTGTATTATTCTTGCTAAAAACATTTTTAGACATGTCATAGGATTTTATCTAAAAACATAATTTTTTAAACCAAAGAATCTAGAGAAACATAGGCTACAAATGAACAATTATTGTATCAAGCAATTATAGAGACAGAAACAAAGAACTATGAGGAACAATGATTAACAGTGATTACTTGTGACCAAAAAGAGATTTTAAAAAATCAGAATGAACAAAGAAAAACTTCATGGTGGAAATAATATTTAAACTGGGCTTTGTACTTAAATGGAACACAAAGAACACTCCAGATGGAAAGAACGGGAAGAGCAGAGGACAGCGGAGTGAAAATGTCTGGGGCAGTGGCTAAGGTCCAGGAACAAGGGGTGACAAGGGAAAGAGGAGCACCACGGCTGGAATGTGGGGGCCCTGCATGCTAGAGTGGGAACCAGACCCGACCCAGCAGCAGCCACTGTGAACATGGGTCTAGGGACTCGGCAGGGCTTGGCCACCGAGGGATGCTCTCCATTCTCGGAGGCAGCTCAGTGCAGCCTCAGACAAGCTGAGTTTAGGGTAACCACTGGGCGTCTGAGAAGTGTCGCCCAACAAACAGTGGGAAATACCGGGCTGGAACTGCAGAGAAATGAGACCCGGAGATGCCGATCTGCACTAACGGAGAATGAATGTGGTAAGAGGTTACTCAAGAGAGAACACAGAAAAAAGAAAAAAAGGAAAAAAAAAGCCAAGAACAGAAAAGTTGCTTGCTCCTACAAAAGAAGAACTGTAACATGACATCTCATGAGAGGCAGCACCCACAGCAGCCCTCTCCTTAACACGTCATCCACTGACTAGTAAAATTTTGCATCATGTGTTTTGTTAAGCTGTAAGGAAACTGTATATTGAAAACCAAAACCAGTTACAGCCTCTCACACTGCTGACCTATTTTGAAGAGAACCTGAAGATGAGAAAGGACGTGCAAATATCACCTGGGCAAAATACCTACATGGGCTATGATCCCTCTACAACATCCTTAGGCAGAACCGTGTAGCCATTTCCTTGGGACAAGTAACAACAGTGTACAGGCAACTGGCAATGGGCTGATTTTACTGAGCCTCCTTCCCGCGCTGCTGAACTCTCACACTCGCGGTGCTGAGCTGAGGACAGGGGCTGTGTGCCCAGAGCCCAGCAGTGTGTCTTGCAGAGAGAGAGGTTCTCAACATGTGTTGGCTGATGCAGCCTAAACCAAGCTGGTGGCTCAGAATCGACGACGGCCCTCACAGCCGCACACTCAGCTTTCAACTTTCCCTGCTGAAGATGAGAGAGATGCAGGGCTGTCTCTGCCAGCAGGCAAAATCTAGCAAGTCGGCTCCTTCCCCTTTAGCCTGTCAGTCCTGTAATGCGCTCTGCTGCCCTGAAAAATACCCGGTGACACCTCCAGGAAAGGAAGGCAAGGTTGCAAATTTAAAGTTGTTTAAGGCACCCAGAGGTACCTGTTATTCTCAATCAAGATGCTCATGATTCCAAACCCAGACCTGTACCTGCCGGCTTCAGTCACTTGCTGACACCAAAGACGCAACTCGAACGAGGCTTTCCCTATCAGGCACCGGGGATGTGAAAATCCCTAACTTCCATTCTCATACAGAGAGCCATTGAAAAGACCACAGATGGAAGCACGAGGGACAACAGGCACAAGGGCAGCAGTAATAACTGCACAAAAATAACTTTTCTAGGTATTTCTGCCTGGGTCTGGATCCAAACTAAAACTGAGCTGTCACGAATTACAACCTAATCCTTCAGAAAGCAGCAACCAAATCACACCGGGGCTGCAGGACACATTCTGGTGCTGCTGAAACCCCAGGCAAGAAAAAAACAAATAAAATGGCATTCTGCAATGGATATTCATGAAGCGCTCATTCTAATTTAAAAGGAAACAAGTCTAGAGTTCTTACTGCATTAATTCATAGGAGCCTGAAAGAACATTTTTATCCAAACTGTTAGATTTCCGACCAAGGCGTTAACATTCTCCAAGGCTGCTCAGATTCACTAATTCTGAGAGTGCAGTTTGGTTTCGCAGAGATTTGTCTTTCAGTCGATGCAGAACATCAGAAGCCTCTTCTGAGCTTTCCTAGCAGGGCAGGAGTGGCCTCTTGAGCCTTCCTGGTAATGTTAAAAAACCGTTATTGAGCTCCTACTGCACACTGTATGCCAAGCAAGCTCTTCACCTGCTCACTGGATCTTCAGAACGACACAGAGTGGGCTGCACCCATCCCTATCCCACAGACGAGGGTACGGACTCAGACTGAGGGTCTTTCCCAAAGTCACCGAGACGGGCCAAGTCCAGATTGGAGCCTGGATTTGTCTGTCTCCAGAGCCAGAATTCTTAAATCCTGTAAGAGTGAGATTTTAATTCAGGCACAATGGTGAGATGCAGGGTTTCTACTGGAGCCAGACTTGCACTGATCAACTTTGAGTGGAGAGAGAGTTTTTACTTAAGGGTGTGTCAATGCACCAACACAGTGATAATGAAGGGGGTGCAACTTGCTGTATCTGGAGTAGTGTGTATCTATTTATCTGCATAATATCCACTCTTTTTACTTCTTTCTATGAAGTGGGCAAATAGATGTTTCAAATTCCAATCATGAATTAGAAAGATCCATGTCAAGGAAAAGAATGAATGAGCTTTCTTAAGGCAAAGAACTAAAAAATGGCAAGGAGCAGCACCCTGTATCTGCTTGCTGCTGCTGCCACAGTGGGCCCTGGACCTGGAAAACACTTGAAGTCCCTCCTCTTAGAACAAAAGGATTAGAAAAGTTCACTTTGAATAATTCTTCCATGAGGTTTTCCACGCCATCAATACCAAGCAGAAAAATAACCATTAGAAATTAAACTGCATCAAGTTAATGGCCTTCACCCTGGCTGGTGTAGCTCAGTGGATTGGGCGTGGGCCTGCAAACCACACGATCACGGTTCGATTCCCAGTCAGGGCACATGCCTGGGTTGCAGGCCAGTTCCCGGTTCCTGGCGGGGGACGCATGAGAGGCAACCATACATTGATATTTCGCTCTCTCGCTCTCTCCCTCTCTCCCCTTCCATTCCCTTCTAAGATAAATAAATAAAATCTTTTAAAAAAAAGTTAATGACCTCCGCTAAACTACATTCAACACTTTTGTTAGTTATGGAACGTGAACACAAGTCTGAAAAACATTAAGCAGAATTTACACAAAAGTAGCATGAAAATTAATAGGAATGAGGCATAATGATGGCATTCTAGATTCAGGACGGACATTTTTAACAAGTGCTTAAGCTGGAAGTAGATGCAGGGTCTGTGGACAGGCAGAACCCCGCAGCTCGGCAGGTACACTGAGGCTCAGCGCTCTATCATCTCCCTGCCCTGATATATTCACACCTGCTATTAATAACGACAGTAATGAAAAATGTACCAAGCAGTTACTAGGCCCCAGAAATCCTGGCAGAGCGAGCGTCTGCCCTTCTGCTCCACGGGAGGTCCCTGTCCTCCCTGAGCTCCCCTCGGCACACCTGCGCCAGGCACACCTGCGCCAGTCGTTTGACAGGTGCACCGCCCCAGTCGAACTCCCCACCTGGCAGTGTCCCCAGAGTGGGTCGCTTTTCATTTTCAAGCTCGTGGTAACCCCATGAAGTAGATTTTATCCCCACACCACAGATGAGAAAACAGAGGGTCAGAGACATTACGTAAATTTCCCAATTTCACAGAGCAGGTTAGCAGCCTTGCTGGGGCTCAGACCCAGGCCCGACTCCAAAGCTGTGACGAAAGCTGGCGATCTTTCTTCCCCCACAGCCTCCAGACAAAGAAGTACATGTTTTTATCTTTTCCCACAATTAAGAGTAAACATTTTAATGTTTCAAAACTCTGTTTTATGCTATCAACACCCTGAGAATGAAAACTGAAAACATTCACCTTGAATGGCAGCATTAGAGATAACTGACACATGACAGAAAAGCGCTGGTAACAGGATGTCCTTTAAAAAAGGAGGGGGCACTTCTTTTTTTAAAAGTTTATCAGCAAAAATCAAGAACTATTTTAGTGCCTATCAGAAAAGTCCAATTATAGTATCAGATACTACAAGGGCACAGAGAGGTGCATTAGGACCCAGTGCCCTCAAAAAACTCCCAGCCCACTCAGGAAAAGAGCAAGTTTAATGAGCAAGGAACAAGTGCTGAATCCTGTGCTTTAGATTCTGGGCGCCACAAAGGCATGGGGGTAGGGCAGTCGGGGAACACCCTCTGGAGGAAGTGTATCTTCAGCAAGGGCCTGAAGGAAGTGAAATGGAGAATTTACACAGAGGAGAAGGAAAGGAGGCCAGCACTTCAGAAGGGGGAAACAACAGGAGCAAAGCCCTCCAGCAGCGATTCTCAACCTTTTATGTCTCATGGCACCCATAAACTAATCACCAAAATTCTGCAGCGCACCCCAAAACATATTTTTTGCTGATCCGACGCAAAAAAAAAGGTATAATTCTGATTCATTCACGCCCTATGGCTATTGTTGTGTTGGCGGTTGTCATTTTTTTACTTGGCAATATGAAAAAAGAGGTCACTGCCTCTGACTAAATGGTCAGGTACTGCACGTTTTAAACATTCCTGTGATGCCCCAGGGCGCATCGTGCGGCACACAGGCTGCAAATCGCTGCCCCAGAGACAGTCATAAACTCACTCCAAAGGGAACAGGCTCCCGGAGGGAGAAGCAGGGAATAAGGTTCAGGCAAGTGAGGAGGGGCCCACGAAGGAAAACCTTGAAAAGACAAGGTGGGCAATGATTGGACACAATGTGGCAGGCAAGGGGCCACTACTCGGCCTTGAAGGGCAGTATAAATGCCATCGCCTCTGGGCTGATCACCTGGCCCCTAAGCTCTCTCTCCCTCTCCTACCGACTATCAGGAACCACCTCTTGTCTGCTGCCCGCACCACTGCCTTTAGGATAGTTTCATCTCGGCCTAGTGTTCAAGTTCTTTCAGGAACTAGCCCAACCAATCCTTCCTTCTGTTCCTTTCCTATATGAACGCTTCTCTACAAGGAGGCTGGTCTATTCACAAACTCCATAAGATCACTGGACCTGATTCCCATTTTCCTATCCGAATCCTGCGCACCCTTTAACAGCCAGATCAAACTGCACTCCCTCTTTAAGCCTTCCCTGACTACTTGGCCTGTAATGACCTCCATCTCTCCTTCCCCTAATTCTACAGCACACGGCCTTGCCCAGTGAATTACCTTTTTACAGGTAAAGCCTCAGTACCCACTGTAAAGCTGCTCAGAGACTGTGTCTTCTATTACTTTCCCCCACCACACAGAACAGCATCTTGGCATTTAATTATCAGGCAAGCACTCAAACTCTTTTCTTGACTTCCTGTATTAAGTTTGGCATTAGCATAAAGAAAGGAGGGGGGGCTTCTAAAGTCAGAGATCAGCTAAGAAGTTGTTGCAATAATCCAGATGTGAAGCAAAGAGAGCCTAGACTAGGGAACAAAGAGAAAATGGGCAAATATAAACAACAAAATTTTTTTGCATGCAAAAACTCAGAGAGATGTGATTGACTACTACTAGGAACAAAAGCAAGGGATGAATTATGATTGAGGTAAGGTTTAAAAAAGCTTCTTAGAATCATTTTAAAGCCTGTCTGAAACCTAGTGTATTAAGTGGCCAAAAAGTCCCTATTTGCAAAGTCTTCAGTGAAACTGCCCAATTATCTTGAACCTGGGACGGCTCTTCCAACTTCAGACATATACAGAATAACAGAGTTGGAAAGGTCTTCAGAGAGCTAATCTAAAACCCTCATTCACCAGATGGGGAAACTGAAGCTCAGCGTGGAAGAGGCTTGCTGAAAGCCTCAAGACTGAGACTCTTAGACTATTGCCGCCCTAAAGCACAGCCACCAAGCATAGAAAAACGCTTTACACCTCGAGTCCAGCCCCAGCCCAGCCCTCCCTAATGGCAGGACCGTCTGAGGGCAAGAGTGACCATGAACACGTCTAGGGCGAAGCATGACGCGCCGCCTCATGTTTACCTGGAGAAAGGCGGTGGAGTAGGGCAGGGACTTCGTTGCAGCCACCAGCAGAGCCAACCCGCCGCCCGACCCGGCTATCCAGGGGTTTTATTAATCCGGCCTCCTCGTACAAAGGGGTAGCGCGCCCGAGGGCGAAGGGCCCGGAAGCAGGGGATCCCCAGACGCCCAGGGCGGTGGCGGCTGGAGAACCCGGGGCAGCTGGCCGAGCACGACCCTCTGGCCCGCCAGTGGCGCCCGGTCTCCTGGCCGCGCACTGTTGGCCCCTCAGGGGCGCACGTCCGGCCCAAGCAGGTGCCCCGGGCCTCCCGACCCCGCCCGGCCTCTGCTCCAGCCGCGCCGCCCGCCCACCCGCCGGCCGGCCGGACTGACCGGGCGCAAACGCTCCCGCCCCGCCGCGCCCACAGGGAGCCGGACAGCGGTCGGGGACTGTTCCTCGCCCTCCAGCTATGCCCGAGCCTCGCCCGCCGCCCGCTGTTTCCGGCCCGTGTGCCTCACCTGCCGAGAGCGCCGCGCTCACATCGCCCGCCCGCGGCGCTCCCTCCGCCGCCGCCGGCGCCAGGCCCGTCCCCGCCGCTCCGGCAGCCGCCCCAGCCCGCGCCCCCCGCCCCCGGAAGCGCTTCTTGGCCCCGCCCCTCGGCGCCAGCGCTTCCGGGCAGGATCGGACAGAGAAGGCGGTGCAGTGGTGGGGTTTTCTCTCCGAGGCTCCGGGTTCCGGATTCCGCTTGTAGCACGTCCCGGAGCCTTACCGCGGACGACTGGGAAAGTGGCAGCCTTCGTCCCGACTCCGGAAGAGAGCGGCGGGGGCTCTGCTCTCCAGGCCTCTCGCCCGCGGTCTCCCGGGCGCCCCCTGCTGGCTGGAGGAGGGCAGCGCAAGGCAACTCCGGGCCTCCCAGAGGGGAATGGGTAGGAGGCCACGACCCTCCACAAACCATCACCAGGGCCCAGTGCCCACCGCGGTTCAGCTCTCCCCTTCGGAGATCCTGGTTCCCACAGTTGTTACAGTACCTGCTGCTCACCTGAGCTGCACCTGGTGGAGCAGTTAAAGGCAGTAAGGTGCAGTAGTTCAAAGTGATGGGGAACTCAAGACTGGGGAAATTTTAGTTTAAGGAAATAGTTAATAAGCCTAGTATTTAATGCACGTGAAAAGCTATTGTTTCAGAACTGAAGGCATGGCCCACCCTGACTCCAGGAGACCACAGCAATTGACCTTTGTGCTCCACAAGAAACCATAAGCAGTCTAGGTAATAGCTGAGCCATTCATTCATTATGTTCCAGGAAGAGACAGCCAGCTGATCAACCGCCCACCGCCTGGGGCACAGCTATCCACCCAGGGCGAGAATGCTCTAGTGGTTGTTGTTTTTTAAATCTGATTTTCCCTGAATTCCAAACCCCTCACCACACTTTGTTCTCTGTTATAAAAAGGCTGGCTTGAAAGGAAGTGTAGGATGGTCTGTTAGAGTACAAACCTGCTATCTTCTCAGATCTTCGAAAGATTCAATGCCTGTCTCTGCTTATTGGGTCTGGTAGGTGACAGGCAGCACCAACACTGGCCTTTCCTGTTTCATATTCTGGTGACTCTGGGCCAGGACAGATTTTGGGACTCTACATTAAGTTTGCATATTGGCAGGGAGTCCGGATTGCTGCCTGGACTGGGGGCCCCACTGACGCGGATTTGGAGACTCCCTAGCAGCTGCCAAGTGATTTCACTTGGGGACTCTCCTCCTCAGCACCTCCCTTGCTTTTCCCATTTGATTGAAAACCCTCTGAGTTTCTGGTTCCCGTTACAATCCTGGGCTCAACTTAGGTCATCAGTAATTTAAGGTGCCTTCTAATTTACAGAGCTGTGTCTGGTAAAAAGACATATTCTGGTTTAATTAAGGTACCATCTGGTTTACAGGGCTCTATCTGGCAGAGTGGGGGTGTGGGGGGAATCCTCCATTCTGGAAAACAGCCCTTAGGGGCGAGTTTTGGCTAATTGGTTGACCTATGCTTATAAACTGATGACTAAAAAGAAAATGATTTTTTTTTACTGTAACACTATTTGGTTACATACAATCTGGACTCAGGAGAGTGCTGGTCGCTGAATGGGTCTTGAAATTACCACACTAGACTGCAATTAGAGTTGTTTTGTCAAAGATCAGGGAAGTTGCATGAAATGCCTTCCATAGAAGCTTTTATGAGTTTACATAATAAAGATGCAGAATTAAAAGATAACAAGTTAATGGTCCAGGGAAAAGGGAATTTGCCTAAGAAAGGTAGCAGAAGCTCAGAAGAGAGGGCCCAGGAAGATCTAGACACTGTGAGTGCTGCGAGCATGGTCAGGGTTCCCACGCCCTCCCAGCCTTGGGGGATCTTCCTCCTTACTCAGCTGAGAGAAATGGGGAAAGTGAGCCGGAACTGGCATCACGGTCTCAAACCCTCCAAGAACCAAATTCAATGAAGAACAAGCCCCTACCAGGGCAGGGCAACATCCTCTGCAGAGACTTCCCGTGGGAGGGGGGCCGGGGTGCCAGAGGGCCAGCCTGCCAGCTATTACTGGGCACATACTGCATTTTCTACATCAGATCTGTTCGAGCTCAAGCCCTTCTTGTGGGGATGATCCTACTAAAATGACTGATTTGGCTGCATCCATTTTTGCCACCAATCATCCCAATTGGGCAGACATACAGGCCTTATCAAATGTTGTGTTTATAGGGGATGAGTGGAGGCTGGTGTTGGACAAGGCAAATGAAGAGGCTCGGAGGTCGCACCAGGAAAATCCCGATGGGGCTCCTGACCCTACTAAGGCAGTTCCTTTAACTGAGCCCAACTGGGACCCTCGAGGGGGCGGCCTTCCTTTCTTAGAGCATTATACAAGGTGCCTCCTTGAAGGAGCAAGGGAAGGTGTCCCTGAGCAGAAGAGTCTGAACATGGTGCAGGCGGTGCAACAAAAGTCCACCGAGGACCCCCTGAGTTCCTTGAAGAGTCTACCAGGCCTGTAGAAAAGGTACTGATTTGGATCCACAAGCCCCTGAAAATGTTGGAATGGTGAATATGACCTTTATCTCCCAAGTGCAACCTGACATCAGAAAAAAAAACAAACTTCAGAACTTAGAGGGAGGAATAAGCATGAATCCTTCCCAATTCATAGATGTTGCCTTCCAAGTGTATAATAACAGAGAACAGAAGAAGGCCCAAGGGGCCACCACATTCTTGGAGCCAGCTTCAGGGCAATTCCATCGAGGGCAGGAGGTGCCCAACCCTCGTCTAAAATGCTTGCCGCTGACCAATGCACGTACCATAAAGAGAAAGGGCACTGGGAAAGGAAGTGTCCCACGGGAGGGAAGATGGGGCCATCTGAGAACTCGAGAGTTATGCTAAAGAGAGGAAAGCATTCTGAAGATGATCAATGGTGCCCAGAGGTCCTCTCATTACAGTGACCTATTAAAGTCATCCCCAAGGAGCCCGGGTAAGACTAACAGGGTGGGGGGTGCAAACTGTGGACTTTTTGATTGATACTGGAGCAACATATTCCGTGGTCAGCAGACCTCTAGCTGAATCCTCACGGCAGGCTGTAACGGTAACTAGAATTTCTGGAAGCCCTGAAAGCCATTTTTTTTCTCTTGAAATCTTTTGAATGTGCCATGGGGGATATGCTTTTAACTCATAGTTTCTCATATATCGCTGAGTGTCCGATACCTCTTCTGGGAAGGGACTTGCTGTCAGAACGCCATGCCCAGATCACCTTTGCTCCAGAGTAACAGCAGCTTCACCTGCAAGTCCCTCCGGAGCACGTACAGCGGTTCCTCGAGACACCGTGCAGGGAGTGGGAAGAAGCACACCCTGGGCCAGAAGAAGTCCTTACCTTGAGGACCAGGTAAACCCCACTGTGTGGGCTGCAGGAAGGCCAGGGGGAGCTAAGGGAGCCTTCTCTGTTAAAGCTGACCTCAAGTCAGGGGTGAAGACTCCCAGTAAGAGACAGTACCCCTTACAGAAGGAGGCCCTAAAAGAAAAACGCCCAATCAATCAGAAGTGTCAGGTATATGGACTTAGTCAGCCTTGCCACTCTCATATAATACCCCATATCACCCATCAGGAAACCTCACCTAGATGTGTATTGGTTTGTACAAGATTTAAGGGTCATAAATGGCATCGCACAGGACATTCACCCCACTGTTCTGAACCCTCACACTTTGGTGAATGGTGTACCTGGGGACAGCCTCTGGTACTCAGTACTGGACTTCACAGATGCCTCTTTTGCATTCTGGTTGATCAGGACTCTCAACCATTGTTTGCTTTTGAATGGCAGGACCTGGAATCTCAGGTCAAGACTCAGTACTGTTGGGCAGTCTTACCACAGAGTTCGAGAACTCCCCCCACAATTTTGGGGGAGACCCTGAGTCAGAACTTAAAGGACCTAAAGCTAGAAGGAGGAACTCTGTTACAATATGCAGATGACCTCCTAATTACTAGGACATCATTTCAGCAATGTTTAACACCGAAGCTACCTTGAACCATCTGGTGTGTGGCTATAAAGTTTCAGCACAGAAGGCCCAGATTTGCCAACCAGCAGTTAGGTTCCTTGGGTTCCTGCTTGAACCCAGCAAAAGGAGTCTCACTGGAAACAGAAAAGAAACCATAATCCACATGAGTGTTCCCAATACCAGGAAACAGTTAAGAGGATTCCTGGGAATGGCAGGCTAGTACTGCATTTGGATTCCAGACTTTGGGCTCATTGCTAAACCACTGTGGGAAGCTCTGAAGGAAGCAGGATATGACCCTCTAGAGTGGACAAAGGAGTGCACTCGGGCGTTTGAGTCCCTGAAGGCTCACCTGGCTTCTGCACCAGCCTTGGAGCTTCCAAACCTACTAAAGCCCTTTCAATTATATAAGCACGAAAGGCAGGGCATTGCCCTAGGCATCCTCACCCAAATGCTTAGCGACACTCTGCAACCCACTGCATACTTGTTAAAGAAACTAGATCACACTGTTCAGGGGTGGCCAGCCTGCTTGAGAGCTATGGCAGCCACCCTCAAGCTCTTACAGGAAGCCGAAAAGTTTTCCTTGGGGCAGCCTATGGCTGCACCCCACCAAGTGTTGAGCCTGCGGGAGCAAAAGGGAGTGAGGTGGCTCACTGCTGGAAGAACGGGCAGGTACCAAGCCATTCTTCTCGACAATCCCAATATCTCTCTCAACACTGCAAGTAAGCCCTGGCTGGTGTAGTTCCATGGATTGAGCGTGGGCCTGGGAACCAAAGGATCGCAGTTCGATTCCCAGTCAAGGGCACATGCCTGGGTTGCAGGCCAGTTCCCAGCAGGGGACGCACAAGAGGCAATCGTACATTGATATTTCCTTCTCTCCCTCCCTTACCCTCTAAAGATAAATAAATAAAACCTTAAAAAAAAAACAAAAAACTGCAAGTAAGTTAAATCCTGCCTCTCTTTTCCCAGAGCCTGACTCAGCTGCACTAATACTGATGAAACATATTCTAGCAGAATTGATTTACAGGATCATCCTCTAGAAGAAGCGGACTGGACTCTCCATGCAGATGGAAGCCGTTACATGGACAAAGGAGGTAGAGAGGCTGGATATGCAGCTGTGACTCGAGGGAGCAGTGGAGGCCCAGGCCTTGCCACCAGGAACCTCTGCGCAGAAAGCTGAACTGACCATGGGAGCCCCAGTGGTTAGCGCGCGGCACTTAGGCAGAAAGCTGGACTGATAGCGTCAGTGAGCATGCGGGCACTGTCGCATGAGAAGAGAGTGAATGTGTACACTGACTCGAGGTACGCTTTCCTAATTTTGCATGCACATGGTTCAGTCTGGAAGGAAAGAGGACTATTAACCGCCAATAAAAAGGAGATTAAGCATGCAGCCGACATTTTTTAAACTATTAGAGACGGTTTGGGTACCTGTACAGGTGGCAGATGCTGCCCAGGGCATCAGAAGGAGGGCACTGACGGGGCTAAGGGAACAGTCTGGCTGGTTGAGCAGCGAAAGGGGCCGCCAAAGGGACACGCACAGTGCCTTTGGTGCCTGTTCTAGACTTGTCACACTTCGACCCCCGAATATTCGACTGCAGACTTGGAGAAAGCTAAGAGCTGGGGTTTTGATGAGGAAGGTCCTGGGAGTGGATGAAAAAAGAATGAGAAAGGAGTTACACTGCTTCCTGAAACATTTAGTAGAGCCCGTCGTGAAGCGTTTGCATGAGGCCACACACTGTGGAAGAGACTCATTAACCACTTATGTCAAACCGTGGCTCACAGGGCCTGGGATTTCTAAAGCCGTATGAAAAGTAATTGCTAGATGAGTCATGTGCCAGAAGAACCACCCAAGCCCGAGCCCGTCAAAAGAAAGAAGGGAAACAATACCAAGGACAGTGCCCACCTGAGGACTGGCAAATAGACTCTACTCAGCTGCCAAGGGTCTGAGAGTGGAAATGTTGGTTCGTCTTTGTTGATACCCTTTCAGGATGGGTAGAGGCCTCTCCCACAAGCACACAGAGGTCCCTGGAGGTAGTGAAAGCCTTACCGAAGGAAATAATCCCTTGCTTTGGCCTTCCTGGCAGCATCCAGAATGATAATGGACCTGTTTTTGTGTCAGAAATTACACAGGTCAGTAAATTTTTAGGAATCGAGTGGAGACTCCACATGGCATGGAGACTTCTGGCTTCTGGGAAGGTAGAGAAGATGAATCACACCTTGACGAAAAATATAGCCAAGCTGTGTCAAGAAACTCACCTCCATTGGGATCAAGCTTTGCCTGTTGCCCTGCTCAGGATAAGGGTGGCTCCTCGAAGTGGGATTCGGTTGAGTCCCTATGAAACTGAACTACGGGTGCGGCCCACCCTGACTCCAGGAGACCACAGCGATTGACCTTTGTGCTCCGCAAGAGACCGGGAGCGATCTAGCTGGTATGTGAGCCATTCACTGTGTTCCAGGAGGAGAGCGAGGACCGCCGACGCCTGGGGCACAGGTAGCTGCCCAAGCCCGGGGCGGGAATGCTGCAGTGTTTTTTTCTTTTTTTTTATCTGATTTTCCCTGAATTCCAAAACCCTCGCCACACTTTCTCTATTATAAAAAAGCTGGCTTCAAAGGAAATGTAGGACAGTCTGTTGGGTACAAACCCACTGCCCTCTCAGCTCACCGGCTGTCTGAATAAAGCGCCCGTGAAGACCCCTCTCTCGGCTTGTTGGGTCTGGTAGGTGACAGGCAGCACCAGCGCTGGCTTTTCCAGGTTCAAGAGCACAGGCCTGGGGCCCTACCATACAGGGTCACCTAATATAGGACCTTGGGCAGATTTCCTCTCCCTCAAAATGGAGCTAAAAATTCCAAAGTTGAGGTTACAATAAAGCCCTTGTCACAGAGCAGGTCCCCTGTACACTGCTGGATTCTTGGAGACACCCCAATCCTGACATGGGGAGGAGTGGAGCCTCCCCCCACATTTTACTCTCAGCCTTGGGTGAATTTAACTCCCTTTAAAGAGCTCTCTTTACATTTGGTGGGCTCCTTAGTAGTTGGCAGAGATCTATTTTCATTTTTCTGATTTTGAAATAAAAAGTAAACTAGGGTTCTAAGTACTAGATCCCTTCAAGATACAAAGCTGAGACTTTCTGATGCTCCTTCGTCTTTTGCAGGAACGAACTCTCCAGGGTCCGTCCAGTAGCCACCTTCCAATAACAGCAGCTACCTCTTGTTGAACACTGTGCAGGGCACCATGCAGACATGACCCCCGTTTCATAGACATGACCCCCGTTATACACACGCAGGAGGCAGCCATCTATTATTACCCCCATTTTATCCAGAGGAGGACGGAGGTTCAGAAAGGGTGAGTGACATATCTAGAGTCACACAGCTAAATATCAGACTTGAGATGAGTTCCTTTGTCTCTGACTCCAGACGGGAAGTTCTTATGGCAACAGAATATTCCAAACATGGAGTTTTAAGTAAACAGTTTCTAACTGCAGGTACTTGGGCAGAGTCTCACTCTAATTCCTATTTCTCTTGAGCTGTTTCCTTGAGATCTGTCCCCAAGGATGAGATCGGCGAACCCAAAGGCACGGGCTTGTCCAGCCAAGTTCCCCGGGGAGCGCTGGGATGGTCACGTGCCCACCACGGGGTTCTTGTGTCCCTCCAGACCAGCGGGAGGCCTCATCGTTTTAAACGACTTTTGCCAAATCTGTTCCTGAGTTGCATGTTGCTAAGGACTACACGGAATAAAATGCTCCTAAGTATTTAACCTTTGTGCCAAATGTCTCAACGTTATTGCCCATCTGTCCATTGGATACTGGTATTTCCCTCCTAGATTTATATTTATTCCCCCATCTCACTGAGCCATTAAACTCATATTTCCCAGTCCCCTGCTCCTGCTGTTGTTAAGCTAGTCATAATCTCTAGTTTAGTTAGAAAATGTGTCACTTCTCCACAACTGGGATACATGTGTTCCTGTTTTCCCATGATCTTTTCTGCAGTTTAAATGATTTAGCTTTTAGCCTGTTTGAAATCAGGAAGAGTCCGGAGGGTAGTGTGTGGGCCTCATTTTAATTTATTCCATAGGTATCCAGTTTCCACCGCAGTATTTATGAAATGGTCAAGTTCACATTTCCTCAAAGTCTGGGGTTAACCTTCAATCCAGTCAAGGAGGGTTTGCCATGATGGGGGCGGGGTCTGCATTTGTGACCGAGGCAGCTGGTATTAGCCAGTATGTGTACCACTTCCTCTTCTTCCAAGGCGCATGGTTAAAACACCTCGCCCAGCCTGCCCCGTGTGTCAGTCTTTAATGGGGACGGTGTGCGAAGTGCGTATCAAAGTCAAAGTGAATTCCCCTCCCCTTCTTTCCTTCTCTCCCTTCCCAGGACAGAGCAGCCCTCATCTGTTCCATGCTCCCAAGCACTTGGAGAGTCAAGATAGCCAAGTTATCCGAGCCGAGCCTCTCGTTCTGCACAGGAGACCCTTTCTGCCAGGAGTCAGGCCCCACTACATGGCTTGGGCCCACTTTGGAATCCCCAGAGTTTGGCAAAAACTTATTGTCTGTATCAGTACCTGTCTGAGTCTTCACGGGACACACAGAAGCCATGAGTATCCCTTAAACGAAACAATGCTATGGGTTACTTGGAATTTCCTCACTCCTGTGCCCCACCCACCCAGTAGTTCTGGGCCGGCAGGGGCGTCTGTCTCGCCAAACAGTCCCTCAGTGTCTGCAGGATCCAGAACATCCCAGTGGGGCATAGAGTGACTTAGTCTCCCTTTCCACAGCCAAGCCTGGGCTGCAGAGTGCTGTGGCCAAAGTAGGTTGGCAGATCGGGGTCCCAGCCCCTCCCCGCCCCCTCTGGGCTACATGAGAGCTCTGGGATCTGATCTGAGGGAAGGCACTCACCCTGCTGAGTGCCGGGCTCCTGAGTAGGGAGGGTGATGGCCTCTACCTCGGTGAGTGACAGATGCTTCCAGGATGGCACACTCACTAATTATTCTTGGTCAGCAAGAAAGCAAAGGAGAAAGGATGGCTTTGAGAGTCCCTACCCACTTCCATGGGGCCTTTTCTCACTTCCTGGAGAGCCAGCTCTCTCTGTTCTGTCCAGCTTCCGGGTGGGCCTGGCTTTCCTCTGACCGGATCCCGGCAGTCACCCACTGGGCCCCAGTGCTGCCTCTGGAGTCCTACCGCACTGCCACGCTCTCCCTGGTCTGAGCAGGTTCCCTGGTTCCCTGCCGATTCTCCACCACTGCCCCTTGTCACCCATCAACTCTGCTGGCACTCTCTTTGTATGAACCACAATGGCAATTAATTAATTACCTGTACGGCTATGAGTTTAACGTATGTGTCCCCCACCAGTAGCTCATAAACTCTGTGAGATGAGATTTTTGTCTGACTCCTTTTCCTGCTGTTTCTCCAGGGTCTGGTACTCAATACAGATTTGGTGAATTAATAATGAGTGGTTGCCTGTTTTTGCTTCTAAGTTCCTTGAGGGCAGGGGCTATTTAAAGGATCCATGTTCTCTGTGCCCTGCAGAGAACCTCCTACTGAATGGACAACAATAAGTATGTGCTGAGTGAAACGAAGAATGAGTGAGTGAATGAATGAATGAACGAACGAGCGAGCTGAAGGAACAAACCCCCACTTGTGTCTTCCCCTTCACCTGCATCATGCCTTAGGGCCCAGTCTCCCCTTCTGTGTGAGCGGTCTCCTGGCCCTGACCAGCCCCTATCTTGCAGCTTCCCTTGACCCGTAAGGGTGACAGGTGAGAAGCAAAAGGCCTTCCACACCTGTAAGGCATTCTCATGGAAAAAGAAGGCTTTTAGGACATCCCCGTGGGTCCTCTCTACCTCAGTTCCTGCAGAGGACTCACCTACCTGGTCGGAGAGGGTGGCTGTGCTCCAGGACAGGGTACAGGAGTACATATGGGACCACTTTTCTGTGGTCCTGTATTCATCAAAGCCACTAACTGCCAAGTTCCACACACGCACTCATACATACTGCGGTAGGCGGGTCGTTTTCTGGTCAGGAGAATGGAGAAGTCCTGCTCTGGGTGAATCACTTAATTTTTCACTTTTTCTTATTCATCTGAAAATGGCCCTGCTATAACTGAATTTCCTTTTAAAATAAAGGATGCTTTCCTGTTCACATTAAACATTCCTGGAATTAGAGGACATCTTACAATCAATGAGTATATCTTTAGTTATACTCATTGGTTAATCTGGTTGTGGTTTTCTTTCTTTTTTCCCCCCCGAACACAGTCAATAAATCCAGAGTCTAGTGCAGAAATCAAGGGTATTGAGAGCTCTGTCTTCACACGGACTGTCGCTAACACTCTCATTTTCTCACCAAGAACACATCTGACTAGAGTCAGGAGAGTGAAGGCATCTGCAAAGATCCAGCCTGGTTTGAAAAGGCGACTCTGTGCTCCAGGTATTATCAACCAGGCACACGCCTGCTGGGCTGGCATGGGTTCCAATGGAGAGAACAAACTGCGTGTGAAGAGCGTTCACGCCGCCACATGTGTTTAACGTAAAACCTACATCCTGGCTGTCACACTCTGGACCAGAAACACTACTCACCTTCCCTCAAAAGTCAAAGGGCTTTGCAGGATGACTTTGGTGACCAGGACTCGTTAAAAAAAGATGCCCAGGGAGATGGAACCTTTTCCCCCTGAGTAAATTCTTTTAGAGCAAATAGTTCCATTGACCTTAAACATGACTTCGACTCTTTCTTGAGCTGACAGCTGTTTAAAATTAAGTCACAGAATCTGACTGTTTGGAAGCCTCACTAGAGATTTCAAACATGAGGACCAGGAGAGAGGGTGTCTCTCTAATCTTTGTCCCCCTTCTGCTGGTCCTTTAGTCCTTTCCTCCTCGCAACAGAACCTGGACAGAGGGGAGCCCTCTGGGAAGAGTCCCCCGGGAGCGCTGGGATGTTCCCAGGCATTGTGGAGGACAGAGGAGAGTCCATCTTTATTTCCTCTAATCAACTCTATGTAATAAATAAGGGGTAGTGAGTTTTGACCCACGTAAACATTTGTTAACTGCCACCCTGACCTCACTTTTCTGACTGTTGCTGAGCATGAAGGTAGGTGCTCAGCATCTGGTTTTTGATCCTGTTTCCCAGAATCCCTGTGCAGCTCACCTTGCTTGATCACACTGTGGGAATCAGTGACCAGGTGGGGCCAACAGGAGAGGAGCGACCACCATACTCAGAGAGAGCTGATGGGCACTGGGGGCAACAGAGTGCTGAGACCCCTGTCATGAAGTTATGGTTGCATATGTATTCATTCAACACAGCCGTACTGAGTGCTAGTTAAGCGCCAAGCATTGCTGTGGGCGCTGGGGACACAGAAGTGGACAGGGAAAAAAACCTGGGCCCCTCTGGATGAGTCATGCTATTAGAGAGAGAGGCATGCACTAACAAAAGACCACTGCATGTTAGATGGGGAGAAGGGCTGTGGGAACACAAACAGGGGAGAGGACAGTGTATCACCCAACGGCAGAGTTGTAGACTAGGTCGAACTTCTCACCTTCTCTACCAGAGAAGAGGATGCTCACAGCTGTGGGGTGAGGAGGGGCTCATAGCACCCGCCTTCCTGCTTTATCTCTCTCCCCGCTGACGCCGAGCTGGGGTGTGCCTGAGCCCCACGCACCTGCCCTGCTCTGATCGGTCTTCTGCCACAGTCCTCCCCAATCTGCTCCCCGCTAGCTCCCGTGCCCCCCCGCTGCCCCCCGTCCCTGGCCTCAGCTCCGCCGTCCTATCCACCATCTCTGGCCTAGAATGGGCTGGCTTTCCTTTCAGGTTCTGTGCTTCCACCACTAGACATTCTTTCACTGCATTTCCAAGATTGCATCACATGGTGAAAACCAGGAGACCCTGGTTCAGACACGCTGAACTTCAGTTTTCTCATCCATAAAATGGGCGTGGTAACAGTGCCTGCCCCAGCTGGTTGCTATAAGAATCCTGCAAGATAGCAGGTAAAGCGGTTCTTGGAGCCTGGCATTTGGAGGGTGCCGAACCAACAGGAGCTGTTAACAGGAGGGATTGAGCTAATGGAAAGCAAGGCCCGGGGAGACTGGGGGCAGTGCCACTTGTACCCTGGCTTTGTCCCTCCCCACCCTCCCCCAACCCAACACTGTCATTCTGGCTCCCCTTTCATCAGGGAGCTTAACTCCATGGAATCTTTGCCTCTGGCCACTTAATGAGAAAAACCCCTCAACTGTCTGCTCCCTCCTTCCCTCGCCCCCACTCTCATTGCCTGAAGAACAGCCTCTGTTCAAGGGGAAGATGCCTTCCTTGTCAGTCAAGGCTCAGGAAGACTGGGGGGTATCTCGGCCCTTTCACTTCTAGTGCCCTGGTGGTAAGACACCGTTTCCCCCCTCTCTAAAAATCAGTAGCCTTCAGAACACCCGGAAACCTCGGCACTCACTGCCAGAGTCATCAGTGGCTGAATCTGTCTAGGGTGCCCCTTTTGCACTAAAAGGATCTTAGTATCTCGGCCTGGATCCCTTCTATGGGCTGGAACCAAAGCACCTTCGTTATTTCCTAGCTTGGAAGCCTGGCTTAGCCCCCAATTTACATTGCAATGCTTCCTATTCTTTAACCTGTCCCCAGTTCTCACAAGACATTCAGGAAAGTGAGTAACCTCTACCATTCCCCTCTTTCTTGAAGCTTCTTCTTGCTTCTTTTCCTGTGAGCTCCTGGGGTTTCGATCAAGTTTGACGCACTCATCTGTTCTGGCTTCTTACGCAGGCCTTCTAGTCCTGAAGTCCTGCTGGGGAGGTTCAGCTTCTGGCCACGCGACAGACTGAGAACAGTTTCTATGGTCGAGATTGACTGAGCAAGTTTTCAGAGACGCTGAACTTCTCTGAACGTGTTTCCTGGCCCTTAAAATGGACAGTAAGTGGTCTGAGCCCAGAAGGTTACTGGGAGTTCCAACGAGATGACTGCAAAGGACTCGACTAAGTGCTTCACGTGTGATAAACATGAAGACCAGTAGCCCGTCTGTTCGTGTTGGGGTCTGTTCGGACGAGGCTTCTCCTCCTGCTGAGGCCCCCGCCCTGTCTTAGCCTGGGAGCTATCACACTGAGCCCTGGGCATCTGCGGGCTCGTCTGTCAGGCGTGAGCAGCTTAACACGGGGCCCTGGTCTAGCTCCGTCACAGTTCTTAGAGGTTGCCAGCATTTCCTGCTGCCATGGCTTCCGGTGACTTAAGAGTCTTGTTCCTTACCTGTGCCTGGAACGAGGCTGGGCACAAGGTGAGTGCTCAGTAAATGTTTTAAAACAAGGAACAAAGGAAGGACTAAAAGCAGTCAGACCCCAGCTGGGTCCCAGTAGCATGAGCTGGTTCCAGACAAGGGAGTATGGATTCCCAGAGCCCTCCCACCGGGAGCCAGACCTTCCCCTGCCACGCTGGCCCTCCTCAGTCCTCGGTCCAACCTCCTCCCAAAACTGCAGCGCACCCTGCCTTCCCACTCGAACACCAGGCAGAGTTTGCCCATAAGAAAGGAGCGCCAGCAACGCTCCCGGTGCTGAGGGCAGTGTGTCACCGACACTGTTCTCTCCCCCAGCGGGAGAGTCCACGGTCACCTAAAGCAACCTCTCTTCCAGCAACAGGTCAACAACCTTGTTACCAACAGGTGTTCCAGAAACCTGCCGAAGGGACGGCCATTCCCTTCAATAAAACGTGTGAAGCGTTTCCTGAACTTTTGCTGATACTTCAGCCTCTATATCTTTCTCCAGTTAAACTTCGTCAGCAGAAAGGCCATCTTGAATTCCAAAGCACGGTACAATGGCAGTTTCGGGAGACCTAGAAACTCAGAAGAACTGGAAGCAAAAGTCTAAGCATGGCCTTTCCTTTACTCAGTAGAATTGGAGCTGTCATGTGGGCCCAGGAATTTCTCCAAATACCCATCATTTCCTGTGCTTGTGTCTGGCTGCTGTGATGGAAATGCCGTTTCCAGCCGAAGGAGGACACGCATGACAACCTCATTCATTCGGAACCGCAATGGTCTGCGGTGGAGTACGCTTCTCCGGCGGAGCTTAAGCTGCAGCTTTGGGGGCCATCCCATTTTAAAAAACGAGTGCATTAAAAACAAGCGTCAGGAACGCAGCCACACACATCACGGGTGAAGCTCAGACACACAACACCGAGCCAAGGCGGACCGACACAAGGGTATGCGCTTGTATAATCCCATTTATGTAAAGTTCCAAGACGGGCAAAACAAACCTGTGGTGCTGCTAGTCAGGAGAGGTTGGCTTGGAAAAAGGAATGCGGGGGATTCTGAGCCCCGTGACTTTTTGATCTGGGTCCTGGTGACAGGGACACACTCATTTTGTGAAAATTCATTGAGCTGCACGTTTGGGAGTTGTGCTGTTTTATGCTGGATCACACTTCAGTTACAAAAAAAAAAATAGTAAGAGCATGTGGCCAGCAGGAAATCCTGAGGTCCAGGACTGAATCACACAATGATTATGCAGGCTTTTGGGTAACTTTCTTTACATTTAAGCTATCTCTCAGGGCTATGAAAGAACAGCAGACCCCGCCCAGCTGTCTTGGATCCATAGAGGCCATTAAACTCTCCAAGGAGAAAACGTTCTGTTCCTAGAGAACGGGAGGAACTCTCACCCTCCCTGTCTTCCTTGATCCTTGTTAGTACAAGTTCTGTGTCAAGACCTCTGACGGAAGTCAGGGGTCAGCAGCTGTGAGAAAGTACAGCTGCTGACGGCCGGCGGGGGTGGTGGGGGGTGGGGGGGATGGGGGGGTGGCGGAGTCTTTAAGAACACGTAACAATTTTCCCTGGAGCAGAATTGAATCCTGTCTGGGGAGGGGCTCCCAAGCAGATTTGGAGCTGCCCTTCCAGTTTGCATAATTCCCCCAAGTGCTACTCTGATCACCGGACAGGCTGCCTCCCAGGCATTCTGTAGAATACCGAGTTGACAAGTGGACTTTCATCATGCCCAGGCTGAATGGCAGGGTGGGGTGGGGTGGGGGTGGTTCTTTGGGGTCTGCATTTCTAAAAGGAGTAGTTAGTTAGTGACTGGTCAGATTACTCAAAGAATAAAAAGATACTGCTTTTAAAGCCAGTCGTGCTAGTCATTCAAAGTTCAAAAATAAAATGTACCTGAATTATCACGAGCCTCCATTTGTAAAGAGGGTGGAGAGACCAGGGAAACAGAAGCAGCTCGGCATATGGGCGTGACTGCTGTGTATGATGTGGTTTGAGATTGGCTCTCAGTTCCTGACCCCAGGCACCAGGCTGTGATCACTGCTCACAGGCTGGTGGGGTACAGCAGGGGCCTTTCGTGAGTCGGCAGGTTTAGGTCCCCAAGAGGGGAGCAACCTGAACACAACAAAGCCCACTTTCAATACCCAGTACTTTCTGAAGCAGTTCCTGGCTTGCGGTGGCTGGTTACAAAATATATTGACATTTGCTGGGTGCCTGAATTTACAAGAGGGACTGTAACCAGTAATGGGACAGCTTCATACATTTTCAGCTCTCACACGAATAATAATTTCACGTCTCTATCTCAGCGAGCGTTTTGGTCTCCCTAGTCCCTCGCCTTGCCACTGCCACACTCAACCCTTCCTAAGGACTGTAGGGGACTGTTTTAACTCCAACTGAACAAACTTGTTGGGTGCCGAGCCCTATCCTGGAAGGAACACAGAAGTGTAATGAACAGACACATCATGTCTTTACCCTTCCAGTCCCCACAGAGCTTAGCAACGTGCATACAAATGACCCTGCACCAGCGACACAACCTAAGAGTTATGAGGGCTCTAAGGAAAGACAGACAACACTGAGATGGGAAGAGCCACCAAAGCTTCTTAGAGCAGGTGGCATTAGAAATGGACTTCATTTGGGGCAGGACAAGCGTGCAGGGTTCTGGCAGGAGGAGGAAGACGTGGTTGTCCTTAGAGGGGACATTCAGGGACTCGAGTACGGGAAAGTTGAGTGCAAGTCTGAGGAATGTGGGATTGGGCAGCGAGTAGAAACAGTAACTGGAGAAATGGGGAGAACAGACCGGAAAGAAAATCCAAGTCTATAGTCTGAAGAGTTTGGGCCTACTTTGGGAGGAACTGGGGACCTGTGGAGGTTTCAAAGCAGCCTGGTGACAAGATGAAAGAGTGCGGCTGACAGATGTGTGCAGGATGAAGAGGAGTGGGGAGACCAGGCCGGCTCAGTCATCTAGGTGAGCGATAACGAGGGTGGGGTGCCGACAGCCCCCTTCCGAGTCTTTAAAGAAGTGCTCTTAGTTGAGTGTCTGGGCATCAGGTCCCCTCTCAGCCATCCTTCCCTTGTGACCTTCAGGGGGAAAAAGGGATGAGCATCACCCTTTTCTGAGGATATCAGTGGGACAATTTTTGACTTACATTTAAGGAATTGCTAATTGGAAGATGCCAGAGGCAAAAGTTCTATGAAAGAAAACCAGGTTCAGAAGGAGTGTCTGCAATTCCCGTTCTTAGACGAGAACCAGCACGGTATCTAGGTCAATAACAACCTCCCTTTGCCAGTTAGGCTACCAGTTTAGTGGTGTTGCTCCATTCTATCACCGACTTTGAACTTGGCCTACCTGGCTTCATGGTGGCTCCTCCTTCCAGGCATGTTCCACACCCAGGAAACCACATTGGCAAGACTAGTATTTGTCACTCGGCCCATGTGGGGAATGCAGTACAAACCACATATCTTGGGTCACATCATTCCATGGGATTCGTCCTCCTGACAGTGCTGATCCTCACCTATGAAATCAAAGCCACACTCTTCAGCCTGGGATCTGCAGCCCTGCATGACCTTTGGCACCAGCATGGTGTAATTGTCACAAGCGTGCACTCCAGAGTCAGATGACCTAGTTGAGGATTCTGGCTCTGCCACTCACTTACCCACTCTGAGCCTGTTTCCCGTACCTGCCCGGCTGGGCTGTAGTCAGCATGTGAAGCGAGATCCCGGGTAAAGAACACAGCACCACCCGGTACCCGGCAAGTGCACAGCAGCTGACACCCACCACTGTAGTCACGACTTGGCCCCCAAGCTCTACACACACTTTCTTATGGTATTTCCACAGCTTCTTCCATCTTCCCCAATCTCCACGCCTTTGTTAATACTTCTCCTTCTGGGGAAGGTTGGCCTCTTCTTCACTTCGTCCACAGTTCCGCAGGTCAGAACGTCACCCATTCTCCCAGGCCCTGCCCAGATGCTAAGAAGCCTTCCCACATGCCCCAGGTCACCCTGTGGGAGTCTGTGCATGTCCCATTAGCATTAGAGAGGCCCCGGGCCCAGCTGTCTCTGGAGTGTGAACTCCAGGAGGGCAGGGACTTTGTGTTCTTTACTGCTGTATCCAACAGCACGTAGCGTTAGTCTCTCTCTCTCTCTCTCTTTTTATTTTTTGAAAGCGTGACTCTGCCTACTAGTGGGTTCTTTGAGGGCCTGTCCCTGATTTATTCTACAGCTGCCGTATTGTCCTGGGAGTGCAACGTCCTGCACCGTGGCAGATGAACTATGAGAAAAGGGTTCTGCTCCAGAAGGAGGAATGGGAAACCCTGAGAGGCAGACATCGGAGACGCAGGTGGGGAAGTTTCGCCCCCTTGTCCCCTGGGAGTGACAGTGATGAGTTACCCGAAAACCCAGGAGAGCATCAGGGATCTAGGGCAGCTAGAGAGCTTTTACAGGAACTGGCTGGAACTTGGGTCTTGGCCTACGGTTGAATTAAGCTCAGGGGCTAAGCTGCGTCCACGGCTGAGAGTGCCTCTGGATGGCTCCATCCACAGTTAGGTCTGCTAGAGAAGGGTTCTCTTCAAGCTGAGGGTTAAATCTTACTCACGGGTCTGGAGTCGTGTCTACGACGCAAAGAAACCACCCTGAAATATCCATTTCTCTGTCTCCTGGAGCGTTCCCACTGCCTCGGAAGATAGCCAATCACCAGCCCAGGGCCAGAGCTGGTGGCCAATAAACATTCGGTAAGCAAATGAGAGAATGAATGGACCAAAGAGTATGAAGCTAGTTTTTTTTAGGCCCCCTCACATATCTACACTAATACTTTTCAACTATATACTTTTTTGAAGAATATCCATAAACGCACTTAAGCATTACTGAATTCACAAGTGTTTTTTGATTTTGAAATTTTCTTGATCATCTATTATGTTTGTGTGGGAGGGGGCCTGCAAAATTTTCTAATATTAAAAAATGATGCTTCTATTTGAAAAGTACCAACATTTACCCTAAGATGCTTCTGAAACCACTTCTAGCGGAACTGCCTGATGCCGTGTTAGTGGCGTTCCCTGTGTGAGCCACGGGCTGACCTCGCCCTTCCTACCTTCGGACGGTCAGAGAAGTCTCCTGCTTTGCTCCCTCAGGGCTGATTCACAAGAAACGAACTGCTTTTTTTGCACATAATCCCTCGTGTCATCTACCCCAGAGTCTGTTTCCTGACCTCAAGATTCTGTTACCTAAGGCTCAATTCGATCTTGTCCAAAGCAACCTTTGGCCCCCAATCAATCGATATGAATTCAGTATTAGACGAAGCACCAAGTAACATGTAATCATCTGTTTTAGATTGCCAAAATCTCACTGAAAACGTGTGCTCCTCTAAAACAAGCTTCTAGAAGACATGAACAGAGAGTCACTTTTTCTCACTGTGAGGCTAATACACTTCGTAAGGAGTGTAGCAACTCAGTATTCTCGGCCTCCAAAGCCGGTTGTCGACTCTAAGTTATTCTCCTGACCTCTCGGCATGAGCTGGACACAACTTTTCTCTACCAGACACCATTATTTGATAAATCCCGTTGCCCTCTTCTGCCTGGCTTCACCTAAATCCAGTATTACAGCTTAGTTCCTCCTCGGATATAAAACCTTTAATTTGCGTTAGGAAAGATGACCTATACTTATCTTAGAATTCTCAGCTAACAGGCAATTTCAGCAATACTTAGACGACATTCAGTGGAAAGACGGCATTTCCTATGGTTGCTAGGCGCCCACGCTCCCTGAGAAAGGCCTTGGACGAAGCAGAAAGTCTGTGGCTGTCACTGGCCGGCGAAGACCGGACGGCAAACTCTGCATGATTTCTTCAATGCAGCAGTGTGTACTGACTGTGATCAGGACTGTGCCAGGAACAGCCACCTGGAGACAAGCAAGGCACAGTTCCTGTCTCTGAGGCGCTCACTGTCTAACAGAACACATGCGTGTGTGTGAAGCACGGATGGCATATATAAAGGGACGTTACAGTGACAACTGCTATAGCAGAACCAAGTTCAATGGTAAATGAAATGGTACCATGAAGAGTAGTGTCAATAACCGTCAGGGATGCTGAGCAGAGGCATTCAGGAGTTATTTTTGCAGAGCCTGGAACAATGAAAAGTTTTCCAAGAGGACAAAGGCTAGGGAGGGGTAGATGAAACAGAAGAGTGTTCGAGGCAGGGAAAATCGTCCAGGTGAGGACAAGCGGAAGTCCAAGGAGAGCAGCCAGGGCCCGAGTGGGGATCAGCAAGCAGAAATGAACAGGTGGGCTATGTCACGTTGGGGCCCGACCCCAAGCTAAGGGGTTAAGATGCTGTCAGGTAGATCCTGGGCGGTGACAGGATTAGATCTGTTAGAGAGGTGGAGGGCTGTGGGACAATCGAGTGGTGGGAGACGACATTAGGAGTGGAGGCTTCTAACGTGAGGAGGCAGCTGCCTCAGAGAGTGACGGGAAGAGCCCACCAACCAGAGATAAGCAGGGGCTGCTGGTGCCCAGAGCCTCCTCCTCCAGGAGGAGGTAAACACCGCAGCAGTGGTCAGGGGGCCCAGATAAGCCCTTGGCCTTCAGACCCCTCTCTAGATTATTTATGACCAAAATTTAACGCCCAGGGCACGAGCAGGCAGAGCGGGGTTTCCTCTGGGGTTCTGAACCCTGGGGCAGGCACATCGCCAGGAAGCAACGGAGCGCACGTAGCTCAGGGGAGCCCAGGACTCGGGCCGCCTGGGTTTGAATCCTGGCTCTATACCGGTCCTCCTGAGGGACGGAAATGGCACTCGCCTACCTCACAGGACTGGTGTGAGGGTGTAGGGTTAATCCACAGCAAGGGCTTAGAACGGCGAGGGACACAAGACACAGAGTAAATGTCCGCTCCGAGAAGGAGTGAGCAGTTGGTCGGCTGTACCACGTGAAATTAAAGCCGCTCTGGTCAGAAGGGGTGGCGCGTCCATGCTCCCTTTGCCTTCCCATTCCTCGGAGTAGACGGTGGGGGGAACCTTCCTACCTGTTTGAAAATCAGTGGACTCTCCATTCCTGGGTTTAATTTCTACATGTGTTTTCTGAACCCATAGAGTTCAAGCAGAGTTAGCTGCTGAGGCCAGGCCTGGAACAGTATCTGGATGGAATAGTATTTCTCCAAAAAGAGCGAAGTGCAACCACCTGGTGGTTGCCGGTGAGTCACCCATCACCTAACAGCACCAGAAGGCCAGTCCGGCCTGGGCCCGTGCTCCCAGCACCTGCAGTCATGCTCAGGGCCTTGAGGGTGGAGAGGGACAACTAACTGTGCAAATGTCGCCTTTAGATACAGACATCCCTGCTGATCCGGACAAAAGGGCTTCAGGAGGGGTTTCCCTGAAGCAGGAAAAAACAAACCAAACCGCATCTCTCCAACAGAGTAAGAAGCTGTCATCCTTTCCTGCTTTGTGAGGTGGCCTGGGATAAAATTCTCCCTCATGGAACTGGTATGAGGAATAAATGAGTTAATGCTGGTTAAGAACTTAGCACATATTAAACGTGTGGCAAAACCTTCATTTATACCTGTTCTTTTCAGTCCATAGCCCCAATTCCTCTTACACTCACTAAAGTGGGTGTGGTGTTCAGTGGGTCGAATGGGCGTTCAGAGCCCAGAAACTATACAGAACCGCAGAAAAAAAAGAAAAAGCCCCAAGAAGAGCTCTCTGTATCTTTGTATTGTGAGCAAAGAAAGATATTTCATACTACATAAATGTGGTGAAAATCAGCACTTTCTAGCTTGGTTCAAGGTCACTGCTGTCATTTAAAATCCTACAGTTTGTCCTAAGCCAGATCCTTCAGGAGTTCTAGCAGCTTTTACTGAGTTGGCATCCATCCACCGTGAGGGAACTGCCACGCAGCCGAGAATCTTTTCAGCAAATCCTAAAAGTGAGATTTTATCACAGCATTGCCGATGCCAAAGTAACAAGGCAGGGGCAGTTCTAGAAGCCGGCTTTAGCTCCCATTAATAAAGGTTAGCTTTACATTAGGCAGACCAGTACACTCTGGAGACTAACTAGTATCTTATTAAGTTATAAATACACTTAATGGCTTCAGTACTTGCTTCTTATTTTGGAATACGAAGAAGAAAAAATCAGAACTGATAATCGCTAGAGTCTAAAACAGCCAGTTTTTTATAATACATATTTACCTACAATATTGCTTATAAACCACCTGGGTTTTACAGAGCCACACACTCCCTCAAAGGCAGCTGCCATTTTCCTGTAATTGCATCAGGCTACTCTCGGTGGTGCAAGAAAGTGGTGGAAGATCTTAAAATCAAACTGTTTGGTTTTGATTCAAACCAGTCGGACCAGTTCAGAAAAAGACTGTGAGATTTCTCTCCCCATCCTCACTCTCCTTCTGGTTTCTCCCTAAGAGCCAAAAATGCCACTCTTGCCTGTGCCCACTTACTGAAGTCTGAACCCAGGCTGCTGTCCAAGTTTTCTCCAAAAGGGCACAGAACAGAGTTGAAAGAAAGGGCACAGAGTTCTCCTCTTCTGCTTATTGCACCGAGGGAGAACACACTTAAAACCATTTACCAGATAATGAATGTTACATCAAGTTCAAGCTCACCTCATCTCCCGTTGTGGACCTGCTAACTGATCCGTCGACCGTGGGTGACTTCTGGAGCCCTGCGCCCTCCTCGAGGCTGGGCTCAAGGAAACACGGGCTCTGGTGTCGTGCTGGGAAGCCGCCCGAATCGACTGAGGAGGCCTAAATAAACTGCACAGGTGTCACATGCTTCATGTGGGTGACACCCCCTTGCCTCCCACCCCACTTCTGTTCTCAAACACAAACCAGCGGCCTCACCTTTCCCTGTCTCCCCATAAGGAGCACGGTGCTTCTCCTCTTCACCCCAGGGGTCACAGGCCTGCAGGAGCCACCTGAACAAAGCTGTGTCCCAGGTGGGCTGGACTGCCGGTCCCCAGGGGCCTCAGCAGGGTCCCCAGGAGGGGTGAAAGCCGGGGTCAGAGGGGTCACATGCCACAGGGACGTTTTGCCCTTGGATGGACAAGCTCCATCTCAAAAAAAGGGGCGGTGGCCAGAAATGGCTCTGCCGGCCTTCTGTGCACACACAGAACAGCTAAGCTAGCGCAGGCAATCTGTAGTTGGCTTTGGAATCAGCAATGGGGAGGGGGCAACCTCACAACAAACAGTGGTAACAGAAGGTGTGTGTGGGAAGATGGTTAAGTTTGGTCTAAAACAAGCAGTGTCTCTGGTAATGAGCTGTTGTTAGGAAATATGCGGGGCCCCCAGTGCCTGCAGCACTTTTAAAGGGCACTGCTGCTGTTCTTAAGGGTTTTCTTCTCAGGGGGAGGAGCTGACGGGGTAGGGCAGGGTGAGGTGCGGCGGGGACCCACCTAGTGAGCTTAGAGGGTTACAGAGCAGTGGAAAAAGCCACCCACGCGCAGAGCCACGAAGCCCTGCATGCAGACCCCAGCTCCACTCAGGGCCGCCATGCCGTGCTGCCTCCTCTGAGTCACGGCGGGCTCGGAGTGAGATGAGCGCACTGAGGTCTCGGCCAGAGTCCTGGCGTGAGACAAGGGCTTCCTCGGCCGGGTGACGGGGCGCTTCATACAGGGACCGCTGACAAAGGGTGTGGGCAGGGCTACTGACTCCTGCCAAAGCCCGGCAAAACAGGGAGTCTGTGCTAATCCCCAACTTGAAATGACAAGGGGAGGGAGTGGTTACCAAACCCTGAAGCTGCCTGGCAGGAGCTGTCATCCCCGGCAGAGGGGCCCGGCCACCGTCCACACACACCTGGCAGGAGGGAGCCAGGGGAGTGACTCCCCAACTTCCCTCCTCTCCGACGCCAAGCTCCTTCCAGCCCGTCCGCCTGGTAGGTCCAGACCAGAGGCCGGGCTCCAGAACAAAGCAGCACGGGCGGGGGCGGGGGGGGGCACCTAAAGGAGCAAACAGGGACCATGCTGCACACTACAATGTGCAAGGGGGCTAGTGGGGGTTCAAAATGAGATGACCGTCATAAGTGCCTGGCGTGGCAAATGGGCACTCACTATCTATTTGATCCGATTGTCTATTTGGCATTTACTATCAAAAGGCCACAATATAACTTTTATTCTCAGGTGGCAAAGCCAGAATGAAAACAAAGACATGTTTCATTTACCCAGAGTGAAAAAACTTTTACAAAGTTGACAGATAACATTTATTAAAACATGTCATACAAAAGGGCATGGTCTCTTCTATAAGAAGAAAATATTAAACAGTAACATTCAATTAAGTAAAACCATGCTGTACACTGAAGACAGCAATATATAAAGACAAAACTATTCAACTTTTGCAACACAGGCATAACATTTCACAAAATCAATAAGATATGCACCTAGTGATAATTTGTTTATCATCAAATGGTTTTGTGATCTAAGAGTCACCTGGCTTGCATAAATAAGGTAATTTTCTGGAAGAAACATTGGGAACCTCATAAAAGGAAAGAAGGCAGCAGCAACTGACATTGTGACACAGGCTTCAAGCAAAACTAAAAAAAAAAGTCACATTTGCAAAATGTGTTCCAGCATCTTCCCATAGAGTGCTATCAGTAGAAATCTAAAATAAGAGACATGTACCTTCAAATATATTAAGTAGCAAAGAAAAAACTCAAACCCTGGTTTCACTGAACAAAGTTAGTCACCCATGAAAGCAACCTAAATCACAAACTTAAGTGTGGCACAGATAGGGGCTGAGGGGGGCGGGGCCGGGTAATATGTTGCTTAGTTTCCAGCATTCCTAAATTATGAGACCTTTTAAAAGCAAACCCCTGGATCTGGTGTGACGGAGTCCTTGCCAGCCTCAGACCAGGGGACTGTGGCAAACCGCCCCCCTGCCACCCCTGGGGGGGAACACACAGCAGAGCGGGCAGCAGAGCTGCCTCTGCTCAGCCTTGGCTCCATTCCCGCAGCACCCTGGGGAGGTGTGTGCCCCCGCGAGAAGGAACCGCCGAGACTCAGCAGCTTTCCCAAACAGCCAGAAGTCAGCTTAGTTCAGCAAAAGCCCACTAGACTGGAGGAGACCCTTCTGGCAGACTCTTTGAAAGTTGTGGCCAAAAGAAGAGACTGGAGGAAGGCGAGATCCTGAAGTAAGAATCAACAGGCTGGGGCCAGGAGCCCCTGAGGGTACCCTCCATACCTGAGGAAAGGCTGTCGTGGTCCTTCCTCAGGCGGTGATACTGCCTTTACCAAGTGGATTATATAATGTCTGTATCTAAAATTAAAGGCATTGTATAAGTTCTAATATTAAATAACATTGGTGGTGCCCTGAAGCCCTTTCCCACTGGGATTAGAGAAAAACCACAGTTAAGACTCAAAGTAGAGGACAAATACCTTGGTGGCAGGCCACTGACAGGATCCCTGAAAGACTGTTTGAAAAGTGTCACCCACAACCATCCAAACTTGGGAAGGGTAAAGGTTTTCTAAAGCTGTACTGAGGCCAAGGAGACCAACTATCCGCCCCAGGGTAGGCAGGAAAAAAAAGGTAGTAATGCAACATAATCTCCCACTCTTAAGAAGCAGAGTGTATAAAAGTCCACTTCCAATACCCAACTAAGGCAGTCCCCTTCCCCACGTCTCTGGCCGTGGCCCACAGGTCAGATGCCCAACCATCTCACAAAGTCTGGCCGACCCAATTAACAACCCTAGTTGCTATGGAAACCCCAACTATCCTAAAACACTTAAAACTGCAGATGTGAGGAACTTAAGCCTTTAAATTCCACACTTAGCAGATGATGCGCATGGGAGGATTTCCACAGAAGACACACCTGCTCTCGCAGCCCATGAAGCGCGTTCCGGCGCAGCCGGCTGCTCCCGAAACCACCGCCCAGGAGCCGTGTCCTGCTCGGGGCTGAACGAGAGCGCTCTGTCAGGACGACGGTGCTGGCTGGCTTCGGCATGACTGAAGGGCCAAAATTTTTGCAGAATATTTTAATTTTACCTCTGGGACCCTTCTCAAATGTCCCAATGCTCATTTGAATATAATCTGTAATGGGAAACAGGATGTCACACCTTCCAAACAGGCAGAAAATGGTTTGCTAACACCATGGAAGAGGGTAATCGGTTTTTGGCAGAACAAAATGGCTTCACTGCCTTAGCACTGAAATTAGGAGTAATAAAAGAACTTCTCCTCACACATAATGGCTAGGATCACATCTAAAACCCATTGGCTTCCAATATGAGAAAAAGAAAAGGAGCCGGTGAGCCTGACTACAGCCACTCTGTCCGGCACGCGGAGGAAGGACTGTCGACGGTAAAGTTTCGACACTAAGAGAAGAGGCTATTAATGTGGCAAACGACCAAGAGGTAATGTCTAGTTTCTAAGTTAAAAAGTCAATATATATATATATTTATAATAAAGTTTTAAATACAAAGTGCTTTTTATATATCGAGAATGATACAGTGTTCATGAGCAGATCCCTGTTTTGTCACCTTGACCCCCTTCCAGACGACATTCAACGAGTCAACACCTGGTGCAGGAGCTTAAGGACCAGCGGCCATTGCCCACAATGTCTATCACATTAGAGAAAAACCAAACTTCCGAAACAAAATTTCGTTCCAAATCCAATAGAAGTTATTTTTATTTTCAGGAAGAAACGTTTCCACGTGGAAGTAACAGACCAGTAAGTCTCTGGGAGAGACGACACAGAGAGCACCGTGCCTGCCCCAGCGACAGCTGCAGGTGCGCTGCACCGCGTAAACGCATCCCGAACAGATGCCGCTTTTACCCTGAAACACCTGACTGATCGGCGGAAGAGGTCTCAGAATAGCTGCTTAGCTTATTGTTTTTAGTAGGTACAGCTATGTGGACTTGTAAATTTATGCAGCTTTATCTGTGATTCGGGAGCATGAGTCTGTAGACTACTTCCTAAAATTAGGACGCTTCCTTTCCCTCCTTTTAAAACACATTCCAGAGCTCCTGAAAGAAGCGGCCGTATTAGCTCAGTGTGCCCCGCTAAGAGAATAAGTATCTCCCCTACCAAAGTATCTCCACGACTCCTCTTTTGTTGCGCAGTTTCTCCCCTCTCCATTATAACCTGCCACTCAAAATTCTCTATTCAGCAACTCTTCACTCTGACAGTTGGAGCACGCTACTAACTCCTGAAGTTCACAGGTAATTCTTAGGTGTGACTTTTGGCTCCTTCTCATTAACTGTGGTCACTGCTTGACCTCTTTGGGAAGCACCAGAACCTAAGATAGAGCAAAGTGGCTACAGCAGCCAGTGGTACTGTGGTCAGTCACCGCAGGCTAGACGTCTCCTAGCCACAGAGCAGATCCCACCGTGTGGATGCTACAAGCAAACAGAAAGGATTTGGGGCAGCAAACCAATTAGAAATACCCACCTCGGGCACACGAGAAAATTACAATTAGATCCGACTGTTCAAACTAAGTGTTAGCACTAAAACACAATACCTGGCCTTATCAAGAGTCTGAAACACACTGCGACAGCGGCATCTTACAGAAACTGAAGCTTGTACCATAAGTTGTTTCATACTTTAGCCTGTCAGCCCCTTAATATCTCCATAGTTTTAGTTGAAATACCTTTTTAGAAAGAATAAAACCAGACAAGAGCTCTGTTAATCAGTTTTGCATCCTAGGAATCACATTATTTGTAGCTTTTACATAAGTAGCATGTCATTTAGTAAAGCAGCTACCAAAACAAATCCACATTACCTAAGTATCTATAGTAAGAGCAAAATAAAATTCCAACAGGACCTCGTAATAATGAGTGATCAAAAACTGCTACCATCGGAAGCGGAACTGGTGGGCGGCCAGAGTCCAGTTCCAAGGGCAGGTATCTCTGCCCCCAGTCCACCTCCCTCATCACAACAGGCCTAAAGGTGTACCTGGCCAGCTGGGAGGTGCGTTAACTTACCCCCTTACCTACTGCAGGCCTGGACTGTAACATACCAATCTGAGGAATTAGATTTTTTAATTGGCCTACTTAGAACTGGTCTTTCAGAAATATCTCCCATTTTTTTTAAGCTTCTCTCATAATAGCAAGTAGCACACATCATCTGTGCCCAGATTTGCATAATTACCATCGTTTATTTTTGTGCCTGCCACTCAAGGGCCGGATACTATTTTTAGTTAGCCTCAGTCGTATTCTGTTCAGCCTTTGCAGCTTCATAAGACTTGGTACAAGAAGTCACATGCCTGTGGAAACTGTCCCTCCACATGAATCTCTTTGCACAGATATTACACTCATACGGCTTGATGCCTGTGTGAATTTTCATGTGGCCCACGAGATGGTGCTTCATTTTGAATTTCTTACCACAGACACCACAGCCATACGGCCGAAGACCAAGGTGCATGCTCATGTGTCGGTCTCTCTGACTCTTGTGCGTGAAACTTTTCCCACACTGACAAGGATACAGCTTGTCGGTGGCTGAGAATCCTAAGTGGGAAGCTTCTTCTTTAATCCCTGTCACCATTTCAATGTTCTCACTGTAGCCTGCTGCCAGGGCAGCCTCCTGTCTGTGCCCTACTAGACTTCCCTCCGACCTCTCTCCAGAAAACTCCTCCATGGAAGAGCCATAGAAATCCACCTGCTCGTCATAATTGCTTTCGTCGGCCTGTTCATCAAACTCCGCTTCCACTTTTTTTTCCACGATGTGGAAGTCCTCCTCCACTCCCGAAGGCTGGACCGAGTGCTCTGTCTGCATGGTGTTGACGGACTCAGTGACCTGGTGCTCGTCGTAGGGCGCGTGCACGTCCATGCCCTCGCAGGCCTGTTCAAAGCGCTCGGGCTTCACGTGGATCCAGCGTTTATGAGCCATTATGCTGGGCTTGCTGTACAGAGGCCGGGTGTAGTGGAACTCGGCACTGTCGCTGGCTCCCTCCTCCCCGTCCTGGCTTGCCATTTCAGTGCTCAGCCGGTCGTGCTCTGTGGACGAGTTGCTGGGAAGGTATTCGTGCTCAGTGAGCTGAGATGACAGCTCGTCTTTGGTGCTCTCCTCTTCGTTCTCTCCATCCCTCAGTTCTTGGGATTTGGGGAAGTCGGCGTGGCTCCCAGTGCCCAACTCAAAGCTCTCTACCAGGCCATTGTAACTACTGCTGCTTGGAGACTGGTGGTCACTGCTATGATTTAGCTTTTGACAAAGGACTGTAGGGTTTCCCTCTAAAACCTCTGTGCATTTGTCTACCACATGCCACATCTGGAGGAAGCTCGCTGCTGTTAAGTAACTAACAATTTCTGGAGCGGGCATTACAAGACGTCCCGTGTAACTAGACAGGAGAATGTTCTCAAACACTCTTGGGTTCATCACGTCAGGCAAAACAATCCTCCTGCTGTTTTTCAGGAGCACCTGGTCACAAAAGTAGGGCGAACTGGCAGCAAGAACAGCTTTGTGTGCCCGGAAAATGTGGCCTTGCACAACAATGGAGACATCACACAATTGCCCTTGCTGGCGCTGCTGGTTCAGTTTCTGCAAAATGGTGCTGGAAAAATCAGGAAATTCTACTCGAAAAGAGTTTGTTCCAGGCTCCATTTCATCACAAATCTTGTTCAGTGCTACAAAAGAAAGAAAAATTAGTACTGATTCCAGCCCAAAGAGCAACTTGCTGATCACTAAGATAGCTAAGGCAGGTTCCAGAGTTCCATGCCCCTGGCCTGTGGGCACTGTGGGGTGAGCCTTCATTCCCCAGAGCGAGGCTTGCAGGTATGAAGTGCGCCAACGGCAGGAACCACCCACCACTCCTCATGGCATTAACTCTTGATTTGGTAGTGAGAGAATACAACCCACAGAGATTAGATTCCCAACCTATACAAATCTTATATGTAAAACAAACAATTTTTAGTCAAAACAAACATGATATGTATCAAAATGATAGAATATTTAAGAGGCTTCAGATTCAACCCGTATTTCCAAGTTGGAGTGAGGAGGGAATTGTGGGCAGAAGAAGGAAGAGCACATGTAAAGCCTCTGAGGCGGAAATGAACTCTGCAACTGCAAGGCAAGGGGAGGAGACTGCCAGGCTAGAGCCCAGTGAGGGAGCAAGGGGTGAGGGGCTGCAGTGGTCAGGCCCGTGCCCGCTCTGCACCACAGGGTAAACAGGCCAAGGCTCCCAACAGTGTGAGCTTCTCCAACTATTGTCAGAATTTTGGCCCTTCGGGGGCTCTCCGACCCTCTGAAACAAATAAAATGGCAAGGCAAGGTGTTCCTTTTACCTGCTTGTCTTCAAACTGTTAAAAGTTATAGACCAAAGATAAAATTACAGCAAACAATAAGAGATTACCTGCGATGTTACTGTAAATATATTTTGTGGGGTAAGTCAGACATTAGAGACAATTTCTAACAGCAACGAACAAGATGAACTTTGATGGAGATCCTGTGCGTGCCCCATAATTCCACAGTCAAGGAAAACAAACCAGAAAACCCAGCAGATTTCTCAGTGCTATTTGTCATCTGGCCCTTATCTATATCTAAATATTGCTAAATACCAGGTATGAGATAAAGCATAAGATAAAAAGAACCAGACAACCCAAACAAAGATTACAAGTTCTCTTTGAGAGACAGGGAGAGATGCCAAGAGAAGAAACTACTGTTTCTTGAGTAATTACCATATACCAAAGACTGTTCATCTTTTTTTGCTTAATCTTTACAAGGACTCTGCACATATAGGGGTTGATAGTCTCAAGTTCAGTAACTTCAAGCAATCCTGCCAAGGTTAAAATAAAAGATAGTTTTGATTAGAACAGGACTTGAATCTAGGTTTCTGTGACTCTGAAGCCTACGCTGTTTTTCCTGTTTCATCATTCTGTCTCCTCTAAGAAGATGCCAAAAGACCAAGTTAGTTATTAATGATTTGTAAGACAGTGTTTTTAGAATGAAGTATTAGTTTACAGTTTATATCTCTGAAAATATTTTATAATTTAAAACAAAAATAGACCAGAAAACAACTATTTAGATATCTGTACTTTCAAAAAGGAAAGAAAACTATATAAATGCATAGACCGGAGGTATGTAAATTTTAAGAACCACATCTGGGTAAACAGATTCTCTGCTAGATCTCTGCATTGCAGAATTTTGTTTTTAGCTTTTTGAAAAAAAAAAAAAGGAGGAGAGGAACGAATACAAACATGTAAAAAAAAAAGTACAGAAAGCTATAAAAAAATATCTCCACCATTTAGTCCTAGTCACCCTCATCTTTGTGCATATATCAGAATAAATCATGTATGTCCTTTAAAAATCCCTACCCAAATGGGTTCATTAAGTACATTTTATTCTGTACTTAGCTTTTGTCACTTAATGTATCTGGCAGATCTTCCAACATGCTGCAGACTGAATGCTTCTCCCAAAATTCATGTTGAAACCTATTCTGCCAATGGGATGGTATTGGAGGCGGGGCCTTTGGGAGGTTCTGAGGTTGTGAGGGCAGAGTTCTCACAAACGGGTTTAGCTCCCTCGTAAGACACCACAGAATTCCTTGAGAGGGCAGGGAATTCTACCTGTGAACCCAGAAGTGGTGCCCTCACCAGACACTGAATCTTCTGGCCCCTTGGCCTTGGACTTCCCAGACTCCAGAACTCTGTGGAATAAAATATCTGTTTCTAAGCCACCCAGTCCGTGATATTTTATTACAATATCGCAAATGGACTAAGACACCAAATTAGCACAAAAAGAGCTAACTCATTCTGTTCAAATGGCTATATAGTTTCCTGTGGTATGGATATATTATAATTTAAGCAGTTCTCTTCTTACAGAATTTTAATTGTCCAAGGTTTTGAAATTATGAGCAATGCTACAATGGACATCTGTGCAGGTATCTATAGATTAATCTCTACCAGCGGAATTGCTGGGTCAAAGGGCTATGCATTCAACATTCTGCATTTGACATTCTGATATATATTAGCAAAGCACTTTCCAGAAAGGCTGCGGTGAGTCATACTCCCACCAGCAGCAATGACAGTGTCTGCTCCTGCACACTCTTACCAACCCTGGATGTTATCAAATAAGAAAATAAAAGTTTGCAAACCACCACAATGAATAACCCATGATTCATTGTTGTTTTGACCAACATTTCTTTTTAGTCTTCTTTTTTTTTTTATTCTCACCCTGGGACATTTTCTCATTGCTTTTAGAGCGAGAGAAAGGGAGAAACATCAATGCAAGAGAGAAGCACCGGTTGGTTGCCTCCAGGACACGCCTGCACTGGGAACTGAACCTTCTGGCCCCGGGACAGTGCTCCAACCAACTGAGCCACACTGGCCAGGGCTGACCCACATTTCTTTAATTATGAACAAGGTACTCTTTACTCATGTTTACAGGGCATTTCTTTTTCCTACAAATTATCAGTCATATCCTTTGCTCAAATAAATTGGGCAATTCATCTCACTGATTTGTAGTTTTTTGGTAAATTCAGGAAATTAACTTGGGAATTAACCTGGAAATTTATTAAACTAGCCCATCTTTTATGGCTTCAGGGCTTTGTGTTAGATATACAAAGGCATTCCCAACCAAGGTTTACTTTTTTAAAAAGTAAAAAGAATCATTTAGGTTTTTTTCCTAGTACATATTTTTAAAAGGCACTTAAACCTTTAATATACAAAGAGTTTACTTTGGTATAAAGAGTAAGACTGAAATCCAGCCCTTCCCCCTCCAAAATAGCTAGCCTACTTTTTCAACACTATTATTGAATATCCATCTTTTCTTCAAGATTTCAAGTATGTGCTACAGAATTTTAAATGCCCAAGAATAGACTTTTAAAAACAGTTCTGCAAAAATAAACACCATAAGTCATGTTATAAAAACTGGTGAAGTAGGAAGCTCTAGGGGTCAGTCCCTCCACAAAAAGCAGTAAGTTGTTAAAATGATCAGCACCAGCTATTTGGGAACTCTGAAATCTGATCAGACACTTACAGCAACCAAAGCAATGCTGGATGAAGGGAGAGGCTACTGAACCTTGCTAAGGAAACAGCGTACCCAAACCAGCCACAATCCCCATTCCTCAGCCTCGCCACGGCCTGGGGGACACTGCCGGGGTGAACAATAAGGATCACATCCTCTACGAATTGGGGGTTTTGCATCCTGTCCATTCGGGCAGACCCACACAGCTCTGTTTGTCCCCTTCGGTTGCAGTGGCTTCCCCAGAAGCATCTATCATAACATTTAAAAAACAAACACACTTCCCCACCCTTTTCTCTGGGTCAAAGCATTTAAGGAAGTCTTCGTCAAGTCACAGGCTGATCACACAGATAAAGCAACAGCAGCTTCAGTGACTATGTGCAAAAAGAAATACTAAGACTTTGAAAAACAGTCTGGAAAAATCACCATGCTAACAGGCAACTGAGCACTCGACAAAGAAAAAAGGAGATCTCCTAGGAGGGGAAAAATCTTTTTTCAAGAGTTACATTAGAATACTAGTTAGAAAGTCGATGTTCTAGTTCTCAACTAAAATTATAAAATATAGAAAGAAAAAGGAAAATACTGGCACATTCACAGAAAAAAAAGCACTGAAAACTATCTTTGAGGAATTCCAGACACTGGGATGACTAGTTAAAGATGTGAAATCAACCATCTTGTATGCATTCAAATCACTAAAAGCAAATCAAAAACCAAAAAGCAAAAGAAAACAAAGCAAAAATGCATGTGACAAAGAACTAAAGGAAATCAGGGGCACAATGTTAATGACGAGTTAGGAATCATAAAAAGGAACTAAATAGACATTCTGGAGCTAAGAAGTATAATAGATGTGTCATGGGCAGAATTATACCCCTCATTCATACGTTGAAGCCCTATAACCCCAGTATCCCAGAATATGACTATATTGGAACATAAGGACTTTAAAAAGTAATTAAGTTAAAATAGGGCCATTTGGTGGGCCCTACTCCAAGCTGACTGCCCTTTTTATAAGAAATGAAACTTGGCCACACAGAGAGACCTCAGGGGTGTGTGCAATGGGAAGACAGTGAAACACTGGCCACCTGCACGCTAAGGAGAAGTGCTCGGGGGAACCACGTCTTCCAACAGCACAGTCTCAGACTCCTAGCCTCTAGAATTGTGGAGGAAAAATTCCATTATTTAAGTCACCTAGTCTATGATATTTTGCTATAGTAGACCTAGGAAACAAATACAAGTTGAAATTAAAAATTCACAAAAGGAGTTGAATAGCAGATATAAACCGTCTGACATAAAAAAAATCAGTAAATTCGAAGATAAAGCAAGTAACATTACCCAGCCTGGGGAGGAGAAAGAAGAATGAAGAAAAGGAACATGGCCTGCGACTTCTGTGGGAAACCACCAAATACAGCAACACCAACACACACGCCATGGACGTCTCGGAAGAAAGGGCAGAAATGGTTTTAAAAGAAACAATGATTGAAAACTTCCTAAGTTTGGTAAAAGACACAGCTGCACATCCGAAGAGCTCAAAAAACTCCAAATGGGATAAAGTTAAAGAGATCCACAGCTAATTTCTCACCAGAAACCATGGAGGCCAGAAGGCGGTGGTATGACATATTTAAAAATGCTAGAAGAAAAAATCTGTCAACCAATAATTCTGTATGTGGCAAAACTATCCTTTCAAGAATGAAGGAGAAATTGAGACATTTCCAGATAAGCGAAAGTGGAGGGTGTTGTTACCAACAGACCTCCTTGACCTCCTCTATAAGAAATGATGAAGGAAAGGTCCTTCACGATTAGGTAAAAGAACACTAGACAGTTATTCAAAGCCACCTAAATAAAGACGACTGAAAAAGGTAACCACATTGGTAAATAAAGAAACCAATATTATACTTTTGATTTATAGCTTCTTTTTTCTTTATGATTTAAAAGGCAAATGAACAAAACAATAACTACAAATCTATGTTAATAGGCACACAATGTAGCAGGATGTGATGTGTGACAATAACAATAGGAAGGGGGAGGGAGGAAGATGTATACGAGCAGAGTGTTGGCATACTATCAAAAGTAAGTTTGAATTAGTCAAACTCGGTCACTGTAATTAAGATGTTGATTGTAGCCCTGGCTGGTGTGTGGCTCAGTGGACTGAGCGCCAACCTGTGAACTGAAGTGTCACTGGTTTGATTCCCAGTCAGGGCACATGCCTGAGTTACAGGCCAGGTCCCCAGTAGGGGACACATGAGAGGCAACCACACACTGATGTTTCTCTCCCTCTCTTTCTCCTTTCCTTCCCCTCTCCCTAAAAATAAATAAAATCTTTTTAAAATATGTTGATTGTCAACCTCAACATAACCACTAGGAAAATAACTAACAATATATACAAAAAGAAAGGAATCAAAATGGAATACAAAAAATAAAATAAAAAAACAAGTATTTTTATAAGGCAGTCGTGGAGGAACTAAGGAACAAAAACATACAAGATATACTGAAAACAAATAGCTACTGGTAGAAGTAAATCCTTCCAATTAAAAGACAGAGTTTGGCAGAATGGATTAAAAAACATAATTTATTCATATGTTGTCTATAAGAGACTCACCTCAGACATAGAGGCATAAAAAGGCTGAAAGTAAAATGATGAAAAAACATTCCATGCAGAGTTACCACGGAGAACTGGCTCCACAGGGTGAGCAAAAGCAGGTTTACAGCTGTGAGTACAGGAAACAGAGTTTGCTCGTGTTATTTATCAACTACTGTATTATTTTCCATACCAACGACTGTAAACCTACATTTGTCCACCCCTGTATTATCACCAGACAAAACAGGTTTTAAGTTACAACGGCTACAAGAATGAAGAAGGACTGATCTATACATTATATACTGATAAAAGGTTCAATCTATTCAGAAGATTGAACAATTATAAACACATATATACACCTAACAAGAGAAGTATAATGAAGCAAAAATGGACAGAAATGAAGACAGAAACAAACATATCTGCAATAACAGGTGGAGACTTCAACACCTTGCTTTTGTAATGGATGGAAAAACCAAACAGATCTATAAATAAACAGAGGTATTGAATAATATTATAAATTATAATATTATTCCTACAAGACACATATATAGAACACAAACAAAAAGGAATGAAGTTCTGATACATGCTACAACATGGACAAACACTGAAACTACCATGCTAAAAACCATGCTAAACATTAACTTAAATAAGCCAGACACAAAAGTACAAATGTTGCATTATTCCACTTTGTGAAATATCTAGAACGGGCAAACTCATAACGACAGAAAGTAGAGTAGAGGTTACCATGACCTCAGGAGAGTTATTGCTCCACGGGCAGAGTCTGTCTGGGGTGAGGAGGAGTTCTGGAAACAGAAAGTGGCGCTGGTTGCACAAGTGTAATTAACACCACTGAACTGTGCACTTGAAAAGGGTTCAAATGGCAAACTGAATGATACATGTATGTTTTACCACACATTTAAAAAACGGGAAAAAAGGTCATATAACAACATTTTTAACTTTGTCAGTTGTAGCTCAGTAAGGATCTGACCTCTGTCCGTAATTTTGGGTCAGTACGGCATTTCTTCTACATACTTCCTGATCTTAGTGAAACGCAAAGCCTGAACTTCTAAAGGTTTTTCTGCTATAAAAGTAATATTCACATAAGCAATGTTTTCAAAGTTACAGGTAGTTGAGATCTACAGTAATAGTATAGTTGCTGTTTCAATTGTTGAAAAGACTTTAACTCACTAACAACAACATAAAATACTACACGCAAGGTGCTGTGAGAGATTTCTAAGATGATCAAGGCACCTCTCTTTCAGACTCTAAAACATGGTAGGGGAGATAAAAAAAACCACCCAGACAACCCTATTATTCAAGGTAAATCCTGATTTTTAAAAAAAGCACCATAGGAGAATTACAAACTCTGGAAGAACTCAGGGGAGGGAACCCAGTGTACCCTATAGTTATGTATCTTGTCACTCTAAATGTTGGTGTCCCCAGGTGAAGGGGAAGGCCTGAGGGCAACCTATAATTCTTCCCTTGAATACATACTAACCCAAATAGTCTAAGTACAGAAACATTGGTTTGAGCCCGAGAAGCTAGGGATCCAGGATATCTACACGCCACAAGGACTAACTAAGGGCACAGTAAAGATGGGGCCAGACTGCAGAGAGACCCTGCCCCTGCGACCTGCCTGCTACCCCAGGCAATCCTGGTGCAGCAGCAGCAGCAGCCCCTGTGTCAGAGGCCCAATAGTAACTGCTCATCTGGAAGGTCTGTAAGTGAACAGTGAGGGTGGACCTTAGGACAAGTGCCAAGGTTGGCAACATTCACAGGCGGCTGCACTGGGATACCAAAGGTTGCCCAAGCAGAGAGTTCTTTAAAAAAAAAAAAAAAAGCCCTGGCTGGTATAGCTCAGTGGATTGAGCGCAGGCCTGCGAACCAGACAATCGCAGTTCAATTCCCAGTCAGGGCACATGCCTGGGTTGCAGGCCAGTTCCCAGCAGGGGATGCACGAGAAGCAACCATACATTGATGTTTCTCTCCCTCTCTCCTTCCCTTCCCCTCTAAAGATAAATAAATAAAATATTTTTAAAAAGACTCGGTATGAGAGGATGGGGCTCAGTAGCGGCCCAGGAGGGAGACAAAGGCAGCCCATCATTTGTCAGTTGGGCCAAAGAGACTCAGGTAGGCCCCAAATATCACTGCTTCACCAACACAGAAGGAAGTACAGAGAGCCCCCGAGCCCCGTTCCACTTAAGCTAAGCCGTGGTGTCAATAGGGTTCGGGCTGTCCATCCGCAATAGAGCTAAGTGTTGATTCTGACAGCACCCAGGTACGTGGTGAAGGACCAAAACCAATCTGCTCTAAAGGGAGAGAATGTCGGAGCTCAGCAGAATTTTTCCCTCTAAAAAAAATAAATGAATAAAATCAACATGGTTTTATTCTTTTAAGTAAATGGGGTCTGTAAATAAATTCTACGAACACACAAAAAAAAGAAAATAGCAAGGGATAAATGAAGAGTACAGGTTAGACAGCATGCTGAAACTGCAGTTTTCCACCAACTTGTGAACACATGGTCTCTATGAATGACGTGCAAAGACGATACAAAAACAGCAGAATGACATAAAAAAGGACTGAATTAAAGAAAAGATATAAGGAAACTAATAGAGCAGAAATTTAAACAAGCAGTAAGAAGAATTTTGGCTACAGAAGATGGAATCAGTGATGTGGAAGGCTCTTTGGGGAACTTCCATCAGAATTCAGGAGGAGGACAGAAATATGAAAACAGCAGGAGAGAAGATAATAAAACAGGAAAATAGAGACTAGAGATCAAAATTACCACAATATATAGCTAATTAATATCCTTGAGAGAAAGAACAAAATGAGTGGAGTAGAAGGAATAATCAAATAAAATATTTAGTAGAAGAGAACTTCCCTGAGGGGAAAACCTTAAGTATTCGGAAGTCTTGCAGCAGGGACAAATCAGCCCTGGTAAAATGCAGTTCTGGTCTCGCTAAATAAAGCTTAAAAACAGGCCTCAAAAGGACCAAACTATATCCATGTAACTTGTGATCCAGAACCAAGTGTGAGAATATTTACATCACAGAAAAATATCCAGAACCCAACAAGGTAAAAGTCATGTCTGGCCTCCGTTAAAATAAAATCACCATCATGCAAAACAAAAAACAAACAACAAAAAAACCCCAAAACAAACAAATAGGAAAATGTACCCATAATGAGAGGGAAAAAAATCAATCAAGAGAAACAGACCTAGAATGACAAATTTATACAATTAGTGGGTCACATGTTCAAGAAAATAGAGAAAACTTAAGCATATTAGACAGATGGGGGAAAAAGACCCCAGTTGAAATTCCATTGATTAAAACACAGTGAACACTGGATGGCAGTAACAACAGAATTAACAACGTAGGAGAAAAGATTAGTGAACTCGAAAGCATAGTAACAGAAACAACTTAAAATAAAATGCAGAGAGGAAAAAAAAGAGAAGGTGGAATAGCGCGTACCAGTGAACTGTGGGGCTTCAAGGCGCCTGAGTCCCTGAAGGAGGGCACAGGGGCTGAAACGTAGTCATTTGCATCCTTACTATAGAGAGTACATTTTAACACAGTAAACGTTACCTTAGTAAACCTAAAGACCAGAACAAACGTACAAAAATGCCCACACACCATGCCTACCAAAATTTTTAGTCAAATGCTTTACGGTTTACAAAGCAGACTATATAAACTCAGGTCTCACAACATCGCTGTATCATCCCACTCATTTTAAAAAGGAGTAAACAGAAGCTCAGGAAGGTTAAAAGACCTGCCCAAGGTCACCTGTCTAAGAAGTGGTATGTCAGGGGTCAAACAGAAGTGCAACTCCAAACCTAGTCTTTTCCTAAGTTAAAAAAAAAAAGTCACTGAGCAGAAACGTGTCTCTGAAGTTAAATGCTCAGTCGGGACAACGTACGGTAGTGATTGGCCTTCTAGTATCTCCTCAGAAGCAAAAGAAACTTCTGGCCTAAGGCAATTAAATGCAACTACATTATTATTTTTACTGAAAAAGAAACCATTCTAGTAAATTATTCTTAAAGTTGTATTTTTGGCAAGTTTATAACTTACCTAATGCCAAGTTGTATTGGTCATCAAAAAGCAGTTTGAATGAATGAGAAAAAGGCTCCCATTTCTCAGTTTTGCTTCCAATTAAGATCACATCGACTTCTGAAAGGAAAAATGATGTTGAAAAAGTAAAGGAGATGCTGGTGCTACTCACTGTGTTCAAGTGTCTTCCCAATAAATACTACATATGTATGTGAGCAGCAGAAGAAAACTGATCGGGATTGGTATTTTTGGTAATACTGTCTTTTCTGCACCTTTTTGGCTTCTACCTTTGTTGTTTTTAAGTAAACTTTTAATTTGGGGATAATTTTAGCTTTATAGAAAAGTTGTAAAGAATGCTGAGAGTTCTCATTCAATTTCCTTTAGTGCTAAAATCTTACATTACCACGACACACTTGTCGAACACAGAAAACCCACACTGCTCAATGCCTGTGTGATTCTGCAGAATTAAAATAGCCTTTGGAAAATGTTTTGGTTTCCAGACAATGATCAATCAGCACCCCTAAATTTTCTTAAATTGGAATACTTTAGAGAAAAGAAAGAACTTAGTAAAACCTTTTTTAGGATTTCTAAAAAACAAGCTACCTACTTTATACATTTGACTCATATCTCCCTTAAATTTTAAGCCACAGCTGAATGGTTTAAAATTTCAGGACAAACATTCCACAGTGGTAAACAATTTGAGATTAAAAAAAAGGAACTACGCACCTTTATGTGTACTGTAGCATTATTTACAATAGCCAAGATGTGAAGAAACCCAGATGAGGTGTATGTACACAACAGCGTATCACTCAGAAGCAAAAAAAGAATGAAATCTTGCCACTGTGACAACATGGATGCAACCAGAGGGTATCATGTTAAGTGAAATAAGTCAGACAAATACTATGTGATTTCACTTATGTGTGGAATCAAAAAAAAAAAAGGACAAACAAAACAAAAACAGAAACAAAGGGTAGAAACGAAGAATGAACAGACAACTGCCAGAGGGAGCCAGTGAAAGAGGCAAGGGGAATGCGATGCACAAACTTCCAGTTAAAGTCCATCAGCCATGAAGATGAGGTATACAGCCCAGAGAACAGTCAAAATATTGTAAGAACTCTGTATGGTGACAGATGGTCGTTAGTTGGTGATCACCCCGTAAGGTCTATAAATGTCAAATCATTATGTTGAAACTAATATAATGTTATATGCCAACTATACTTCCATAAAAGTATTTTTTTAAGAAGGTACTGTTCTAGCCACTAACCCCCAACTGCTCAGTCATCCTGCCATGACATTTCAATGAAGCCAAGGAAATGTTCTTAACTGCACCCTCTCATATTCATTAGCATTCCGGAGAAGCAGCTCAGATCAAGCAAGCAGAGGCAGAAAGGCACTTGTTCCATGAAAATTATTAACCACATACCAAAAAAAAAAAAAAGGAAAGTTTTTTCCTCAATACATTACAAATAAGACAAAACTCTTTCTATACTTATGGTAGATATAAGTATGGTAAAAAGGATCTGTTCATGAAAATGATATCGAGTATATCATTTTCATCTTCAAACTTCCTAAATCAGGCTGTGATGGCCGGTGGAAATTTAATAGTCGTCACCGCTGGAGACAATGACGGAGCACTCCTGAGAGCCTCGCCAGAGTGTCTGACAGCACGAAGGGCAGCACACTGGAAAAGCATGGACAGAGCTCTGGACAGAAAAGCATTCGAAAGAGAAGGAATGTTAACGATGAACACTTCTACCATATTTCACTCCTTTTTCTTTTTATATGTGCATTAGCATATCATTTAACATGTCTAAGTAAGTCTAAAAATGTTTCCAATAAAATTTTTAAAAGCCTAAATGATAAGAAAGCATATGTCATAGCTTAATTAACAGGGTTTTCTCTCCCTTGGGTGCTAATAAGATAATCGACAATATCTAGGAGTCAGCACAGCAGTAATTCAGTTGCTGCTACATCTTATAAGAAAGTCTGATAAACTACTTTAAAGGCAAAGTGATACCTTAAGTAAGAGAGCAAAAAATAAAGGCCTCCCCCACCAGAATACACATAAGAGATAATACATAACTTTGCATTATTATAGTAAAAGAGCAATTTTTCCAACCCTATGGGTTTGCTTCATATGAAAAGCAAAACATTCCTCAAATTTCCTACTCATGCAGCAGATTCCTGCTTGAATCCAAGGGATATGGAGGGAAGAGAGCCACGGCAGGAACTTACTGTAAGTAGAAAACTTGAGGAAGATTCTAACTGAATTTTTTAAACTCCTATGGACCCTGGCTGTGAAAAAAAGCAGGTATCAGTAAATGTAGGTTCAACTAAACACTATTCCCAAAAGCTACAGAATTATTAAAATCACATTTTCAAAGAGCTTGTTAGTTCCAGGTATCTCCAATGAGCAGTTCTGCACTGTAGTAAAACATACGTAATGTAAAGGTGACCATTTTAACCACTTAAAGTGCACTGTTTGTGGCGTTTAGCACATCTGCACCACTGTGCAACCACCACCACCATCCATGTCCGTCATGTGCCGCCCCGCACTAAAACCCAGGATCCAATTAAACAGCAATTCTCCATTCTCTCCTCCCCCAGCCCCTGGTAAACTATACTTTCTTTCTCCATGAATTTCCCTAGTATTAGATATCTCATATAAGCAGAGTCATACAATATTTGTTCTTTTTGTGTCTGACTTATTTCTCCACTTTTGTGAAGCAAAGAACCCCAAATTATTGATTTCTCATAATTTAACTGCATGTACTGACAATCTCAGAACTAAGCATACAGCTCTCCCAGAAATCCTGCTACTGTCCCTTGAGACTCAAGGGCAGAGGATCTCAGACTGACCCTTCCTTGGGCTATACACAGCCCTGGAGACCATCCTGGGGTAAGTGGATGGAGCAAAGGGAAGCAGGGAACTATGCAGGCATGAAAAACCCTGGGTAAGAAAAAGCAAGGGTTCCTCAAGTTACTTGGACTCTGAGATAGCTTCTATCTGTCCACTGAGAGCTCCTGAACCCTGACACTTAGCTGGGGCAGACACCTGCCAGAGTTGAGGGCAGACTACAGTCCAGTCACTGAGAATGTCACCAGTACAGGAGGCTTCAAGGGGTCATGAGTCACCTTCCATGGCTCAGAGGTCTGGGCAGGCCTGCCCGCCTCGCCCAAAGAAACCCAGTTAGGAGAGGCAAAAACAAGAGAAAAAGACAGAAGTGGCCGAGTCAGAGAAACATGGGTGGCCGAAGAGTGGGACTTCAGAGATAGTCCATGAATGAGAATAAAGGCTAGAAGGGAAACAGACGGTCAAGAGACACAACAGCAAGGTTGATAAGAACATAAAGAGAAGACTGAAATACTCAGAGATGGGCTCGAGAGAGACAAAGTAGTGACAAATACAAAGTTGACAGGAACCGAGTTGAGAGGCCAAAAGGACAGGTGACAACAGGTGACAGAGACAGCAACAGAGGTGAAATACGGAGGAAAACAGTAAAGTATCAGCTATGTCCCAACGCAGCCTTTCTCCCAGATGGGCTCGAACCCGAAACTGCCCAGCCGCGCCCAGCCGGCGGTCTCGAAAGGCCGACGGACAGACGGGGGTTGGATCTCTAAGCTCTCTGGTCCGCCGAGGTCCGCCACCGCAGGGTGACCTTGGACGAGACGCTACCTCAGGGGCCTTGGTGTCGCGGTACGTGCGCCGGGCTGGCTGGAGACCGCAGAAGTAGGACCTGGCGCACCGAAACCAACCACCCGCGCACGCACGGTTTAAGCATCCGGGTCCGCGGCACAGGCCCGGCGGGCCGGCGGCGCGCGCGCCCGGACCTTCTGGTGAGCCCTCAGATCCCGCTGGCTTCCCTCCCTCACCCCGCACCGCCCGTCGTCTGACCCCGCCGTACCTCCCAGGGGCTGGCGCTCACATAGCCGGCCCGGGACACTTTCCGCGGCCGGAACCAGGCCCGTTCAAGCTGTCGCCTCCCCGACAGCCTCAGCCAGTACCTCCCGCCCCCGGAAACGCTTCTCGGTGCCGCCCCCCGAAACTGACAGTGCTTCCGAGGGTGCGTCTGTAAGAGAAAGAGTCGCGCGCATGCGCGACTCACATGGACGAGCCCCGCGAGGCATCCAGCGCCTGCGCAGTACAGCCCGGAGTAGGTCCATCAGCTTAGGGACTCAGACCACCGCCTTTGTAAAACTTGGAGTACCCCGCTCAGCCTGCCAGGCAGAGATCGTGGGAGGTCCGTTTCTGCCTCCACAGCATCTTCGGCACGTAAATGTCCAGTTGAAGGACCAGTACCCTCTGTGTGGCAGGTGCTGTGCTGGGTCTCCTAGGAAAAAACTCATTTTGTGTAGGTACTTGAGGCGATCCTTTGATCCCAGGGCAGGTGGACCTTCACCCCAGCTGGAGGGAATGGCTTATTATTGTTCCAGAATATTCATGGGCCCGGCAGTTGGGTAGCTGAACTAGGCTTAGTCACGTGGCCAGCCCGTGTGTGTGTGTGTGTGTGTGTGTGTGTGTGTGTGTGTGTAGGGGGTCTTAATATTTATTGTAGAAGTCATTGAGGAAAAGAGGAGAAGGTTTGTTTTTTGTTTTTTGTTTCTACAAACCCACTAGGACTTCTAGGTGAGTAAACTCCTTTAGTGCTTTGCCACTTTTATTTCCTTCCTGTCTCTAAGCAGACCTGAAAGTTAGAAGTTCAGTCACGATCAAGTGCGGGTGACATGACAAGGAAATGCTAAGGCCAGCGAAGCAGAAAGTTTGAGAGATCCTAGGTCTTATATGACATTAAGCTTGAACAGTTTGAACTGTTTAACCCTGGATGTTTTGTTCTATGAGCCTAATAAACTTTTTACTTGGACTGTATTTCTAACCATATTATATACTTTGTATCTTCAAATATAACAGCAATGAACTATATAAAGGTGCTAGGAGAAATGTTGAAAACACCCTTTTAAATGCATAGCTCAATGTGTGAGAAAGTCAGAAAAATCATTTGAGTCCAGGAAGAAAACAGAAAAACAGGCCTAGGAGGTTAGATAAAGTTAATATACAAAAGTTGTGTACAGGTACAATCTGCATTTGTCAGTTGGTTGGTGCACGTGCTATTCCGACAGTCTTCTCTGGCCCGTACTGGTGTGGCTCAGTTGGTTGGGCATCATACCACAAAGCAAAAGTTCATGGATCGATTCCCAGTCAGAGCACTTGCCTGGGTTGCAGGTTCGGTCTCTGGTTGGGGACTGTGCAAGAGGCATCTGGTCGATGTTTCTCTCTCACAGTGATGTTTCTCTCCTCCTCCCTCCCTTCCTATTTCTCTAAAAAAAGTAAATAAAATAAAATCTTAAAAAGAAAATAAAATCATCTGTTGAAGTAGGTGAACAATGTTGCTGCTACCAGTTGTAGGGGCATCTGCTTGGATCTGGGCAGAATGAGAGCCAAAATGGAACGTCAGGTTGGGACTGAGAAGGAATATATCTTCAGGGGAAGGATAAACTAGAGGTGGGAGGACCTTCCCTGCAGAGGCAGGCAGCAAGGAAATTTGCCTCCCTCTGCCTTGGCTGTGGGTGGAAAGGTAAAACATTTCCCTAGTAGATAGGTAGCCAAATTCTGGCCACGCTATTTGCATGGTCCAAACCCCCACATGCTAAACATTTAAATCCAAACAGACTTGGGTATATAGGACCTGTGATACTTGGGGAAGGCAAACACAAGTCCTCACTGGAAGAACTCACTGTCAGAACAGGTTTCAAAGAATTCCCAGATAGGCTTCCAATTGAATACGAACTCACAGTTTAAAGAAATAAGAAGAGAAGAAATAAGAAAAAATAAGCAGAGAAGACAAGCGGCAGATGCAGATCCATTTCAGATGTATAACTTATGGGAAGGGTTAAATACCAAATTAGATACAACTGGAGAGAAATTGGTAAATTAAAAGATAGATTTGAAGAGTATAACATAGAAGGCATCCTAGAGAGGCAAGGAAATGGATAAGAGTGAGAAGGTTTATCCTGCACTTATCAGTTAATGGTGGAAGGAGATAATAAGGTGAATGTGAGCAAGGCAATTGTCAATGATAGCTGAGAATTTTCCAGAACTGATGAAAGATAAGAATCCTCAGGAGACAACGAATCCCAAGTAGGAGAAGGAAAGAGAAAACCTAGATCCAGTCTGGTAAAACAGCAGAACACCCAAGCCTAAGAGATACTTTTAAAAAACAGACAAGAAAATCTCTACAATGAAATGACAGTGATACTAACTCCTGACTGTTCAACGGCCAGAATGGCAGCAACGATAACAATAACAGTGTGAAATAATATCATTAATGAAATAATAGTCTTCAAGTGATGAGAGAAAATAACTGTCAACCTAGAATTGTGTACATAGAAACAATGTTTCAAGAATGAAAAAACATTACTCAGATCAACAAAACTAAAGAGTTACTACCAACAGAATTAAATGAAGTATCTTCTAGAAGATATATTTCAAAAGGAAATGAAATGATTCCAAGAGGAAGATCAGACAAAAAAATAAGGATTGGTGGGCAAATAAAATAGCAAATGTGGGTAAATGTAAACAAACATCAAGGGCAAGATATGAGAGCAATTTATAATTTGTGGGACTATAAAAGGTAAAACCCAAATAATGGAATGACAGTATGCAAAGTATAAGAGGATTATTGAAGTTAAAGCATTATAAAGTACGCATCAATTATCCATTGCATGACAAATAGCCACAAGACCTCAGAGGTGTATAATTATGTTTATTGCTCACATACCTGGTGTCTGCTGAGGTTGACTTGGCTTGCTTACAAGTCCAGGATCAGCTGATCTATGATGGCCTTGGCTGCAGGCCTTGACACTGCTCCATGGACCTCTTACTCACCAGCCAGGTACTCTGGACAAGATCCATGGAAGGGACACAAAAGAGCAAATGGAAATACACAAGCATATTCCCAGGACTCTTCTCACATGTCATTGGCCAAAGCAAGTCACGTGGCTGAGCCCAGAGTTACGGTAGGAGGGAGCTATGAAGGATTATGGCAAAGGGTTTGCATACAGAGAGAGTGAAGAATTGGAATCATTAGTTCAATCTAGCATCTTTGCACTGTCCATGAAATATTGATTGGCATTAGGCTTTTAATGGAATATGAATATTAAAATTTTGAGGCTTACCATTGAAAAAATAATTATTGGCCAAACATGAAGAAGAAAAATAACATTTTAAAGAAGAAGAAAAGGATCCTGGCTAGTGTGGCTCAGTGGATTGAGTACCAGCTTGTGAACCAAAGGGTCACAGGTTCTATTCCCAGTCAGGGCACATGCCTGGGTTACAGGCCAGGTCCCCAGTAGGGGGTGTGCCAAAGGCAACCACACATGGATGTTTCTCTCTCTCTCTCCCTCTCTTCCCCTCTCTAAAAATAAATAAATAAAATATTTAAAAAATAAAAAAGGAAAGAAAGGAAATAAAGACAGAAACAAAAGAACATAAAAACTGGAAAAAATACAAAGCACAAAATAAAGTGGAAAAATAAATTCAAATGTATCAGTAATTGCAATTGAAATATATTTTTAAAAAACCAAAACCTTCTAGTTAAAAGACAAATTGTAACCTCAGATTAAAAAAAATCAAACTACATGCTGTTCAAAACACAAAGAAAATTTGAAGGAAAGGAATGGTAAAAGAGATTCCGCTGGATCCATGGACTATATTAACATTGGAGAAATAGACTTTAAAGCAAAAGCATTGCCGGAAATCATGTGGTGAATCGTGTCCTCGTTCTCAGTGATCTGCTGCTTGTGCTGGAGCCGGCCTGTTCTTCCCAGCTGGCGGACTTCACGCTCAGCCACTGAACTCTGAGTGGAAGTTGTGTGTGCACTCCCGAGCTGAACTTTAGAAACCTTTGTTCTTTCTCTCTGCCACAAGAAGATCATGTTCTAAATGGGATACGCTTTCTGCCTGGATCCTTGACTTGAAGATGATGTAGAATGAAGAAGGGACAGTGTCACAAAGGATCCGAAAAGGATGAGTGAAAAACGAACGCTCGCTGTTGTAAACCGTGGAGATTTTTAAGTGAGGCGTGTGGCTGCCTTTGACTAACACAGTGTGAAACGTGTCCCTTGCAGTGGCTGCTCTAAGAGCCAGTGCAGGTTTCCTGCTATCATGCGGCGACTGCAGCCTTCCTTAGCAAAAGATGACTAATGCAAATAGGCTATTTTAGACAGGGGAAGGTCCGACTCACCAGCAGTATGGAATAATTCTGAGTTGTAGCCACACCTTATTATGGCTTCAGATTGTGATTTAGAGTAAAAACTGAGGGAACTATCAAAAGAAATCAACAAATTCACCGTCAGAGTGGAGACTGTGGGATGCATGGGGGCCGTCCACCACATCTCTGATTTAATACCTGGTGTTGACGGTTTTTTAAAACCATTTCATAGACGTGTTGTGATATCTCATGTGGCTTTATTTTACATTGTTCGGTGACTGATTATGTCGAGCGCTCTTCGTGTGCACCTGTCTTCTCCAGGGAAGTGTTTACTCAAGTCTTTTGCCCCACCTTTTAAACACTGGATTGTTTCCGTTTTTACGGCTGAGTTTTGAGATTGTTTACGTGCTATAGATATACATTCTTTATCAGATCTGTAATGTAAAAATATTTTCTCCTACCCTGTGGCTTACCCTCACGCAGGGGAACCACTGTCTGTTCTTTGCCTCTGTAGTTTGTCCTGTTCCAGAATAGACTCGTGTGTAGAATGGCGCCTTCTGAGACTGGTTTCTTTACTTAGCATACAGTGCATCTGAGATTAGTCCATGTTGTTGTGGTATCAGTAGTTTATTCCTTTTGATTGCCGAGTGGCAGTCCATTACATAGATGTACCACGGGTTTTTTATCCACTTTGCAGTCGAAGAATGTGTGAGTTGTTTCCTGGTTTTGGTAATTATGTGTAAAGCCAGTATAAGTATTGATGTGTAGGTTTTAAGTTTTCATTTTTGTGAAAAGCTACGAGTGGGATTACTGTATTTATATGTTCAGCTTTTTAAGGAGTTGTCAAATTGTTTTCCACAGTGGTAGTATCATTTTCTATTTCTGCAAGTCAAAATATTCTCTATATTTGGACATTTAATATATATTTAAACATATATTTGGACATTTGGACAAAAACACACATGAAAATAATTAACAGGTTAAAAAAGAGATCACATAGCCCTCACTGGTGTAGCTCAGTGGATTGAGTGCGGGCCTGCGAACCACACAATCGTGGTTCAATTCCCAGTCAGGGCACATGCCTGGGTTGCAGGCCAGTTCCCAGCAGGGGACTCACGAGAGGCAACCATACATTCATATTTCTCTCCTTCTCTCCTTCTCTTCCCCTCTAAAGATAAATAAACAAAATCTTTAAAAAAAGAGAGATCATAGTGAAAATTTGGAACTATTTAGAATTAGTGGACAGTGAAACTACCACATTCCAAATCTGTATAATCAGCAAAAAGAGTTTTCAGAGGGATATATATATGGATGTATATATATATTTCAGTTCTTAGAAGAAAAGTGTGAAGGTAATGAGTTCATTGCTTAACTTAAAAGGTTGGGAAAAGGAAACCAAATAAGCCCAAATAAAGTGAAAGGAAGGAAAGATAAGGTCATATATTAATTAAACCACAAACAGAAACACAATAAAGAAGAGCAATAAAGCCTAAGGTTAGATTTTTGGAGAGGCCAATAAAACTGGCAGGTACTGCACCTGGCAAGACTGATGACTGTGTGTCTGTGTATATAAGCACACACACACAACTGACCCCAAAGGGGGCTCAAAACTAGTTATTTATTTTCACTCCTGTGTCAGTTAAGGGCTGGCCGATGTCAGCTGGGCTCACGTGCAGCCTGCTTCATGCTGTGGGTCCAGCTGGGCCTGGCTCCTCACTGCGGGCTGGGCTCACATCTGCCGCCGTGTTTTCATTCGGAGTCCCCTCTGAAGGGACAGTAGCTACCCAAGGGGAGCTCTCCTCATGGGACAGAGCAGTGCAAGAGATCAGGCCTCACTGTGCAAACGCACTTTGTGATTTGGCTTCTATCATTGCTGTCAGTGTCTCTCTCACTGGCCAGCACAAGTCACGTGGCTGAGCCTGCAGTCCCCGGGTAGGAAAGTCCCCTTCGGGTGGGGGAAATGCAAAGTCCTGTGGTAAAAGGACACAGAACAGGTGACGCACGATTGGGCCAATACCTCAACCTGCATCTCCATTACTCTGTGTTTTGGAATGAGAAGGATTGGGGGGAGCCCATCCAGGAGAGAGGGGTGAAGAGAAGGGTGAAGGGTGAAGGGAATGGAGAAACCAGGGAGCTCTGTGGTGCAGCCAGAAAGGAACCGCTTGGTGCAGGAAGCATGAAAGTTCATTTACAATAAAGGATATTTAATATGTAAATTTAGGGAGTTTTTTGCTTGGATGCTTGTGATGTTAAACCCCTCTCTGTTATCCTAGACTTTCAATAAAAGATGTTAGATCCGAGAAGGCCCTGTGGAAGAAGTGGTGTGTGTGTGTGTGTGTACATCAAAGGAAAGTTCCTTTGGAGGTGACAAGGAGCAGGGACAAAAATTCAATAAATTCGGCATAAGCTGGGGCTTAGATCCAGGGGTGCCTGGGAAGAGGTATACCCTGGCTACACGCAGGCATCTGGGAAACACACTGAGTTCTCCTCAGGAGAAGGGATGGGGGTTTTAGTGACATTATTTGTATTTTGAGGGGCCAAGAGTCTGGTTAAAATCCGGGCTATACCTGGGAGGAGAATCGACTCCTGGGCCGAAGGAAATGACGCTTGCATCCCTGCCATTCTGCTTGGCAGGCGCGATCTTTCTGACCCTGCGTCATCGCCGGCCCCAAGGAGTTCTACTCCGATCCTCACCTTCAGGGAGAAGGGTCTTCCTTCCAGCTCCCTCCGCCTCCCCTGGGCCCACACCCTCCCGGCAGACCACCGGCCCAGCTTCTCCCCACCTTCCTGGCAGCGCTGTGCCAGGTCCAGCCCTCTAGCTGTGGGTGGCCTGCCTCCACCCAAGCTTGTTTCTAACATTCTGCTCATTTTCCAGGAACTTTGATTTATTAGTATATTAGGCAGAATGATAGCTCCCTACAGAGGTCCACATCCCAATCCCCAGAACCTGTGAGGATGTTACCTTGCATGGAAAAAGGAACTTTGCAGATGTGTCTAAGGTATATGGACCCAGAGATGGGGAGATTGTCCTGGATTATCTGGGTGGACCCGATTTGACACTGCGAGTCCTTAAAAGTGAAACACCTTCCCCACCGAGGTCTGAGATGAGGTGAAACAAGGAGAGATTGGAAGCATTTAGAGGGACTTACCTGCTGTGGCCGGCTTTGAAGACGAGGGAAGGGAACCACAAGCCAAGGAATGTGTGTGGCCTCCAGAATCTGGAAATGATCTTCAGCTGACAGCCAGCAAGGACACGGCCAGTCCACTCACGTGGAAGAAATTAAAGCCAGCCAGCAACCCAAATGAGCAAGGAACAGGGCCCTCCCTCTGCGCCCCTGGAAAGGGTGAGGCCCATGTCAGACTTTTGACCTGTGTCTCCTCTCTACAGGATGGCCACACAGAACTACCAAAAAAATAAATCTGTGTAGTTTAAGCTGCTCAGTTTGTGGTAATTGGTTATGGCAGCGATAGGAAACCAATACAAGTAAGCAAATATTCTCAAGGGTTTGCAATAATCCAGGCCCCCGGCCAGCCTACAGGATTCAGGGGTGACTCCAACAGGCACAGGTCTTGCCCTCAGATTTACGGTGTAGCAGGGAAACAGGTAAAAAGGGAATTTCAATCCAGCGTGGGAGCTGGGGGCCACAATAGCGGAGAGGAGGCGCCCAGCTTGGGCTCACAGGCCAGGAGGGCTTCCCAGAAACAGTAACATCCAGCTTGAAGTCTAAAGGGTGAGCTGGCCGAGCGAGGAGGTGGGGCAAGTGAAGTGTATTCCAGACGGAGGGGACAGGCAGAGATGAGAGCGGGCACAGCGAGTTTGAGGAACTGGTGGGAGGGAGTATGGTGCTTGCAGAAAGGAGGGGTGGAAATGGGGCTGGAGGGGAGGGCAGGTGTCTGATCACTGCAGGCCTGATAAGCCACTCGGGGAGCTTGACCTTGGTCCTGAAGACAAGGAAATGTGCAGGGATGGGGAGAGTGTCTGCTGGGAGTAGCATGTTTGGGGCTGTTTGGAAAGATCATGCTGGTTGCCATGTGGTGGTTGGAACGGAGGCAAGTGAACCTGGGTGCAGAGAGACCAATGAGGAGGGTGGTCCAGCGACCCAGGGGTAGGGGCTGTGTGGGGGTAGGGGTGCATTTAGGGAACCGAGGATGGCTCTAACTCTCAGGCAAGCATAGTGTCTTGCCTTGTGGGGTCTGAGCCCAGTGAATGCCAGTGGCCTTCACACTCACTCTTTAGACATCTACTCTGCAGGAGGCACTGTGCTAAGCCCTTTACACGTATTACCCTATTGGGTATTTACAACAATTCCATGCAGTAGATGCTGCTGTTGCCTTCATTTTACAGAGAGGACTTTGGAAGAGGGAGCCCCCCCCACCCAAACTCCATCCCTAGGTGCTGAGGGCAGGGTCTGGAGGTGGGGCTCATCAGGCTGAGAGGAGGACCCTGACACTGGTCAGCAGGGGCCACCCTGCCCTTTGAGTACATGTCACATGGCTCAAGGTCTGACCACTGAAGCTTTACCAGCCTGGTGGACAGGTTGGCCCTTGCTGCCCCCCTGCCCCCTTGACTACTTTTTTGTCCTGCTCTTGCCAATCACCACGTCTGCAGGTGGCCGACAGAAACTGTGGACAGAGCAACCGCTTCTGGAAAATGTGTCCTCCAGCTGTGCTGCTGGACTCAGAGAAGTGGAGTGACTGGTCCAAGGTCATAGAACCGGTAAGAAGCAAAGCAGAGGTGGGAACCTGGCTGGACAGACCCTCTCCTTTCACAGATACTCCAAGTTCATGGCCACTGGATTTGTCAGTTCTGGTGGCCGTAACAAAGTACCACAGACTGAGTGGCTTAAACAACAGAAGTTAATTTTCTCACAGTTCTGGATGCTGGAAGCCCAAGATCAAGATTTGGTTTCTGCTGAGGCCTCTCTCCTTGGCTTTACCAATGGTCACCTTCTGACTGTGTCCTCACGTGGCCTTTTCTGTGTGGTACATGTGCCCCTGGTGTCTCTCTGCATATCCTAATGTCCTCTTCTTATAAGGGTACCTGTCCGATTGGACTAGGTCTCTCTCTAGTGGACTTACATTAATGTCTCACCTCTTTAAAGCTCCATCTCCGAAGGCAGTTGCATTCGGAGGTGCGGGGCACTGGGGCTTCAGCGTGTGAGGGTGGGTGGGCAGACACAATTCTGTCCACACAGCTACAGACTGGATGTAACACTACTGCCTCCTTGGAGACGCACAGACCTGCAGGATAGCAGGGCCGAAAGGGCTCCAAATGGGCCCTACCCTCACCATGTTACAGATCTGGCCACTAGGCATGAAGAGGAAGAGGGACGCGTCACACGGGTGGACGGGGGCAGATCTGAGCCCAGCCCCAGATATCCGAGCCCCTCAAAGGTTCCCAGCATCCATGCCCCTCCACCCGCCGACAGTAAGCTGACTTTTCGGGGGACTTCACCACTGGCCCCATTCTCGCTGTGTGGTTTGGGAAGATTCAGCTCCAGGGACGGGCTTTGATTTGCTTAAGTCAATCAGTTTTTCCCATTTTCCTATCCCCATGGTATGTGCGGGGACAGGCATGTGATCCCATCTGGACACCCCAGGACTTGTGAGGGAGCTAGCAGAAGGGACTCTCTTCTGTGGGATGGCGTGGGAGGACACGGGGGGAGGGGTCAAGAACTTTTACAGTCATTTTAATGCTGTGAGGGGAGGTCCTGTGGTTGCAGAGGCTGAAATGAGGGGGCTGAAAGTGAACTTGACCGTGAGAAAAACATAAAAAAGGGCCACAGAAAAATCTGTTTCTTGGTGAGAGTCTGCACCACGCCTCACCTGGCTGGGCACCTGTGGACCAGCACGTTTCGTTTATTGCTCGTCCGCTTCAGGATTTGCTTCTGTTTCGTTTTGCTTTTTTACAGTCAAGACAGTCTCAACTGGCTCACAGGCTGTGTGGCAGTGGCTGGGGCAGTGGTTCAGGGACCACTTACCGTCTCTTTTCTCCAGGGTTTTGGCTCTTGGGTTTTGCATGCACTGGTGTCTCTTGGAGTTCAAAGGTACGCGGAACAGAGATGGAGTCTATCTGATTTCAGCCGAGGAGGAATTTGCTAAAAGGCGATCAGTGGCTCACATTGTGTCTGGGAGAGAGGGCTGGAAAATCAGGCTTGGGGACTATGCAACCATGTTCACAATTGGGTCACAGAACTGGAGTGGCCAGGATGCTGCTGCCGCCGCCACCAGTGCCACCACCACTGTCACTGCTGATGGGCACCCCAGTCTGCACTGTTGCCGCCTCTGCTGGCTTGGAAGCCAGTCTTGCTGCAGCTGCCTCCCTGAGCCTCTAAGACTAATTCAGAGTCCTCTGTCTGGAGGAGCCTGGTCCTGTGCCTGCTTCCTAGCTGCAAGGGAGGCTGGGAAAGTGGCTAATTGGCCTTTTGGGGCTTCTACAGTGGGAGGTGGGTTCTGTCTCCTTCTAAGGCTCATTAAGTGGGGAATTCCCCTAGAGACCCACAGGATGAGAGTCTATGCTAGACAGTCAAAAAATAAGCCAGAGGTTCATTATAGGGCATAGGGAGTCGAGATCAAATGGGAACAATAGCTTCAGCTACATTGGTGGCAAATCTGAAATGGAGGATGTAGCTCGAACCTGGGGCTGAAGTGAGGCTTCTGACTTCCCCCTCCCTGAGTTTCTCTCCCAGCTGTGGGAGTCACTAGACCAGGCAGCAGCCCCCGGGGGGGGGGGGCAGTGCTCCGCCTTGCTGAGCTACTGTGCGGCAGCAGGAACAAGACACAAAGGAATGAGCTCTTCTGGAGGGCAGGTCCAGGGGAGGCAGTGTCCACGTGGAGACCTGTCCCCTGCCTTGCCCCACAGATGAGGGGAGTGGAGAGGAGGATGGAAAAGGGGCCTTCTTTCTGAGGCTGATTCCTCCTTAAGGGATGGGTGGAAATCACTTTCTCCATATGGAAATGAAAAGAGAGTGTGGTGAGCTGGGAGGGGGTGGCAAGGAAGGGTGTAACTTTCCCCATGTCACTGATGTGAAGTCAGATGACTACAGGGACCAGGCAGGTGATGCCCGTGTGAGGACCGGACCCGGCCTTTGCACATTAAATATAGAAGAGCACATATTCTTAGCTGCCGCGTGAATACACACACGCTCTCCTCCTTTCTCGTAAACATTTGGTCCTCTCTGTACATTTTTTGTCGTGCCACTTTTGATGGACACATGGCAAGCTGGCTCTCTTCCATATGGCCCTCCCGCCAGATCCTCTCATTGCTTCTCCCCTCCCCAACTCTGTGTTCTGGGAGGCTAACCCATATGGGGAGCATCAGGGAAGGCTGGAGGGGGGGAGCGAGGGAGGAGAAGGCACTCGGGGATTCTTTCCTAGGCTGTGGTCACATGGAGCCGCACGCCTGGCTGCAGCTCGTGATCCCGCCTCAGCTCTATCAGTACGAGCGCTTTCTCTCCAGACCCCACGTGGCACCAGCACCAGGTGTTCGCAGCACTGGGGTACAGTATCATCCCCTGCTGCTTCTCCTAAACCCTGTCCATACCCCCGTAAATAATCCCATTACTACACTCTCCACGATTACCCAGCTATCTGTCCCCTGCCGGTACACTGAATGATATCTATGGAATTGGGGACTGTTACTCCACCAGAAGAAAAACAACAGCTCATGCGCACCAACAAACAGGACCTGAGTGAGTCCCAAACTCCTGAACGTGAGGGAGACAGTAGGGAATGGTAGGGATTGCGACAAACTGGAAAGCACATGACCTCTCACTCCAGCCTTTCTTTTTGCCATGACAGCAGTCCAGTGTTGCTAGTACTTCCCAGTTTTCAAAAGTAGCAAAGCATCCAGGTGTTCAAGTGAGAGCTCCTGATTTTTTAATGTTGGCTTGTAGTTTTAGCAATTGTGAAATGAGCCAGGTTAACGATCAGTTGGCTGAACTTAGTCCTTGGAGATCAGTTTTCAGTCTCTGCTCTCAGCACACCGTGTCCCGCCAAGCCCCAAACGCGATGTGATGACAAAAGCTGATGGAAGACTGCTGTGTGCCGGCCATCGGGAGACCCTGGGGGCTCTGGGGGTGAGGAGGAAGCCTGGCCGGGCTGGCTCTTCCAGAAAGACTCAGCAGTGGAGCCCGCATGCGCATGTCCCCACAACGCTGCTCTGAAGCCTGCAGCCTTGCGCTGCCTGCCTGGTCCATCGCATCTAATATGGGTGTCAGCAGAAAGTAAATTAAACCCGCTGGGCTGTAATTTGCAAACAAAACATTTTGTGGCAGTAACTAAACAAAGCATTATGTTTTAATCGGCCTTTTTTTAAATGTTGTTTTAAAAATCATTTTATTGTGCAGAAGCTGGTACCCTAAGAGCTATAATTCCTTAACTGACATTATGCTAATGCAGTGCCCTCTAGTCTAAATATTCTTACCAGCTGGGGCATTTGTCTTGATGATCTCAAACCAGTATTTTCAGAGTGAAAGTACCGCGCTGCCTTCCGGCCTCCCAGATGGGGACCCCGGCAGCTGCTTCTCTAGAGGGACTGCCTTTTGCTCTGGCTTTGAGAAAGACACAAAAAAATTCCTCTTTCCTTTATATCTGTATCTATCTATGTATCTACCAATCATCTATCTATCTATCTACAAATACTTGCATACTGCTAAGTGTTTGGCAAACATTAACCCAATGAATTCTCCTGCTAACCCCTTAAAAAGGTGTTATTCTTACCTTTTTTAAAGTATATTTTATTGATTATGCTGTTACAGTTGTCTCAGTCTTTCTCCCTTTGCCCCCATCTGCCCAGTAACCCCGTTCGCTCCAGCAGTCCCCCCTTAGTTCATGTTCGTGGGTCATGCATTTAAGTTCTTTGGCTTCTCCATTTCCTATACCGTTCTTAACCTCCCCGTCTCTTTTGTTCCTACCAGTTATGCTTCATAATCCTTGTACCTTTTCCCCCTCTCTCCCTCTCTCCCTCTGCCCCCTCCCAGCTGATAACCCTCCAAAAGATCTCCATACCTATGATTCTGTTCCTGTTCTGGTTGTTTGCTTAGTTTGTCTTTTAGATTCAGTTGTTGATAGTTGTGAATTTGTTGCCATTTTAATGTTCATAGTTTTGATCATCTTCTTTTCCTTAAATAAGTCCCTTTAACATTTCATGTAATATGGCGTGGTAATGATGAACTCCTTTAGCTTTACCTTGTCTGGGAAGCACTTAATTTGCCCTTCCATTCTAAATGACAGCTCTGCTGGGTAGAGTCATCTAGGTTGTAGGTCCTTGCTTATCATCACTTTGAATACTTCTTGCCTCTCCCTTCTGGCCTGCAAAGTTGCTTTTGAGAAATCAAATGACAGCCTTATAGCTACTCCTTTGTAGGTAACTCTCTGCTTTTATCTTGCTTCTTTTAAGATCCTCTATCTTTAACCTTTGGCAGTTTAATTATGGCGTGTCTTACTGTGGTCCTTTTTGGGTTCAACTTGTTGGGGACTGTCTGTGCTTCCTGGGCTTGTGTGTCTATTTCCTTCGTCAAATTAGGCAAGTTTTCTTTCATTATTTTTTCAAATAAGTTTTCAAGTTCTTGTTCTCCCTCTTCTCCTTCTGGCATCCCCATCATTCTGATGGTAGTACGTTTGGAGATGTCCCAGAGACTCCTTATACTTCCTCATTTTTCTGAATTCCTGTTCCTTCTTGCTGTTCTGGTTGAATGCTTATTTCTTCATTATGTTCTGAATCGTTGGTCTGAATCTTGGTGTCATCCCCTCCATTGTTGGTTCCCTGTAGATTTTTCTTTATTTCACTCAGTGTAGCCTTCATTTCTCCTTCTATGTTGCTGCCATACTCAGTGAGTTCTCTGAGTGTCCTGATAACCAGAGTTGGAACCCCTAATAGGTTTGTTATCTCCATTTTGTTTAGTTTTTTTTCTTCTGGGGTTTGGTTCTATTCTTTCATTTGGGCCATATTTGTTTCTCTCCGCAGTGTGGCAGACCCCTGGGTTTGTTTCTGTGTGTTAGGTAGAGCTGCTTTGACTCCCTGGCTTAGTAGTGTGGCCTGTTGTAGAAAAGGTATCTGTAAATTGTGTGGGGCAGAGCCTTAGGTAATTGCCAGGGCAGGCAACCCCCACCGCTTTGTGGCTCCGTGGCGGGGCAGGGCTCGGAGAGGGCACAACGCTGCTGCCTGGCTTCTGGAGGTTTGCCCAGCACTCGCCGTTTCTGGTCACTTCGCTTACTCCCCACGTGAGGCCGGTGCCCTTCCAGCGGTTGCCCGTTGCTGAATCCCCGGGGCGGCGGGGGGCGGGGTGGTGATGGTTCTGGGCAGGTTCTAATTCCACCCAGGCCCTTTAAGTGGAGTGTCCTGAAAATTTAGCAGTTTCTCCCCCTGCCCCAACGCCCACTGGTTTTTATACCTGGAAAGTATAGGGATTTATCTTCCTGGCACTGGAACCTGGGGCTGTGTGGTCTGGCCTGAGGTTAGGGTCCTCTGCTCCCATGGTTTCCCTCACTATTTTTATCCACCGCACGTGAATGAGGGACCGCCCATAGTGCCACCTCTCTCTGCCAAACCTGGTCTCCACCCCTCTCCACCTGTCTCCGTGTCTCCGCATCTCTGCCCCTCCTACCTGTCTGGATGAAAGTGGCGTCTTTAGATCTCTGGTTGTTGGACTTCCATACAGCTCAATTGTCTGATGGTTCTGGGTGTTATTTGTTTTGAGGCCTGTTTGTAACTTTTTCTATAGTTGTGCGAGGGGGCAAAGCATATTTACCTATGCCTCTATTTTGACCAGAAGTCTTTTTTTTTTTAAAGATGAGTACAAGAGGCACAGAGAGGTGAAGTAACTTGTTGGAAGTCACACAGCTGATGAGTGATGGAGATGGGAGCCTGGCTCCTGACTCTACTCTGAACTACCCTGCTGTGCCTCCTCGTCTTCCTGCCTCCCAGCTCACCCACCTGTTTCCTTCTACTCGTCTCTCATCTCCTGGATCTCCATTTATTCCTTTGTTTAATGAACATCGAGTGTCCGCTGTGTGCCAGGTGCCATGCTAACTGTGGAGGACCCCGACTGAGTTGTTTTGTGTGGTCCCTGCCAACTGGGGCTCGGTCTGGAAAGGGACACAGGTTAGCAGCCCTGTACCACCATCTCTGGAGATAAAGGAAGGGCAGTCGGCGCTGGACAGGCTATTCCCACACTCGTGAGCACTAGAAAAAGATGCCCATTGCTCCAGTCATTTTACTGACATCTGTGGGAAAAGTCATAGAAAGGTAGGTGTCTGTGATGACCGAGAATGGCAGTTGTGCCCTTGGAGTTGTCAACCTCCACAGCTGGTGGACCCCATAAAGTGGGCCTTGGGGGACAGAGGAGGGACCCACCCCAGTCCGGAGGAAGGGCCAGAGAGACTTCCTGCTGGAAGCTGAGATGTGGAGGTTGAGCAGAAGCGAGAGGGGGAGGGGAGGGGGAGGGGAGGGGAGAGGGGCGGGACTGTGGCACAGGCAGGAGAATACCAAGCGCAAAGAGGGGTGGGTGGCTTTGCGCTGGGGGTCACTAAGCTGGCACTAACCGCGCTTCCCAGAATGCCCTTCCCTGTGACAGGAAGAAGGTGAAGATGAAGCAGCGGCCGTGGTTAGCCAGGTGCTGCCTGGCTCACACGCAGAGATGCGGGGACAACGGGCATAGAGAAACTGCTTGCCCAGCCCCTGTGGCCCAAGGTCAAGTCATCCCAATGGGAAATCACTTTTTAAAAACACAGTCAAGTGTTGGCTCTCGAATGTCTTGGTCCTCAACCAAGTCATTCACAGAAAAAAGTGTCACAGTTGTCAAAGGAAACTTCGGGTCTCAGTTCTCGACCTGACACCCCTTCGTGCTGACGCCTGGACAATCCGTCCCATGCCTCTCGGGTGACGCAGGAGATACAGTTTTCAAACGAATCACTTCTCGGGTAGTTTTCCAGAACCAATTAAGTTTGAGAACCGAGGTCACACTGTAAATCACTCGTAGGGTCTTTACTTCTCTGAGCAAAGTGATCAGTGGAAGGACTGGCAGGAGCCAGGCTGGAAGAGTCCACAGGGTTCAGTGTCCTAAGTCCTGAGGTCACGGGGAGCCAGGGCAGTGTTTTTTTAATCAAGGTATAACTCACATACCATAAGCTTGGTCCTTTTAAAGTATACAATTGAGTTGTTTTTAGCATATTTTGAGGTTGTGCAACCATCCTCACTATCTTCATTGCCCTAAAAGAAATGTTGTGCCATTAACCATCACACTCCATCGTCTCCTCCCCTGAGCCCCTGGAAATGCTACTTCATTTTCTGTCTCTTCGGATTTTCCTGTTCTGGGCATTGCATGTAAGTGGAGTCATACAATGCACGACCCTTTGCGTCTGGCTTCTTCCACTGAGCATGACATTTCTCAAGTTCATCCATGTTATCACGTGTGTCAGTACTTCTCCTTTTTGTGGCTGAGTAATATTCCACTGTATGGATGTACCGCATTCTGTTTAGCCATCATCTGTTGATGGATATTTGAACTGTCTCTGCCTTTTGGCTATTAGGAATAATGCTGCCATCGAACGTTTACATACAACTTTTTGTGTGAACAACATGTTTTTAAATCTCCTGGGCATATATGTAGCTAGAAGTGAAGTCACTGGGTTTTGTGGTAATCTTATGTTTCACTTTTTGAGAAACTGTCAAACCTTTAGTGTCCTCTGAAGCATAGAAATTTTCATTTTAATCAGGTTCACTTTATCTACTTTTCTTTTGGTTGCCTAGGCTTTGGGGTCATATCTAAGAAACTGTTGCCTAATCCAAGGCCTTCATAAAGCCATGAAGATTTACACTGATACTGTCTCCTAACAGTTGTATAGTTTTAGCGCTTATATTTAGGTCCTGGGTCACTTTTGAGTTACTTTTTGTATATACCACGAGGGGGGGTGTCCAGCTGGATATTCTTCTGCATGTGAATATTCACTTGTCACAGCACCATTTGTTAAAGAGACTAAACTGCCCACCCCCCAATTCAATTGTCTTGGCACCCTGGCTGAAAATTAATTGATCATAAGTGCATGTTTATTTCCAGACTCTCACTTCTGTTCTTGAACTATGCGTCTATCCATGTGCCAATAACTGAAGCGTCGTGGACAGAGGAGAGACCCACCCACTTTGTATTTGAGAACTGAAGGGGAGAGACCTGTAAGGAGGCCACTGCAGGTGTCCATGTGAGAGATGTTTCTGGGAGGTGCAGAGAAAGGGCCTATCTGAAGACTGGTTAGGAGGAAGAATGAACAGGACTTGATGACTCGTGGATGTGGGAGTGAGGGTGTGGGAGGAGTCTGGGGTGACTCCCAGATTTTTGGCATCAGTGACTGGGTCAACGGGATGGATAGGCGTGCCAATCACTGAATGGGAACATCGAGTAAGGACACGGGGTTTAGTTTGAGATGTGCTGAGTTTGAATGGCTCATGGGATGTCCAGATGGCCTTGTCTGGGAGGTGCGTGGGTGTGGGGTTCTGGGGGTCAAGCATCGGACAGAGCTGCAGCTGTGGGACTGAGACTGCGACTCACCTGTGTATTGGTGGCTGAGGAGGTGGGGACGGCGGCTGCCCCAGAGAGGAGTGACCCTGTGGACCCAGAGGGTGAAAGAAAGGGATGGGTGAGGCGGAGGGGTGCAGAAAGAAGAGGAGGACCCCTCATATCCCACCAGGTCTCTAATTCGGATCCCAGGTCTGCCTGGGACCTGGTGGCATTCCTGATATTCACAGTTTGAATTCCACTTTGGGAATTACACTTTGGAATTCCACTTTGGGGTCAGTCAATTCAAGTGGTTTCTGTTTGGGGTTTTTTTTTGTTTATTTGTATGTTTGTTTTTGTAACCAGAACATTCTAACTAATATGGCTAACCTACCTCCTGACTCTCCACTTCATTCTGATGTGACATCCAGCAAGGTCAGCCCTGGACGTGACCTGGGCAGGGAAGATGTAAGAAATAGGAATTAAGGCTGGAAGGGAATCGGCCTGTGTCTGAATAGTCCTCTCAAAACTGCTGGCCCCGGGGTCCTGCATGGTGACTGGGGAATTTGCTGCAAAGGAGCAAATGTCACTCCCTGCCCTCCCAACCCTTCTGGAGAAGAAGGGGTAAGCTCCTCGGGTGCATTCAAGGCCCTTGATAGCCTGGTTTTACCCACCTTTCTCTCTCCACGCCACAGTGAACTTCTCATTTTTAGAAGGGGCACTGTAACACAGTGGGCTCTGGAACTACCCTTCTTGGGTTCAAATCCCAGCCCCACCTTCTATACATCATATATCTGGACAAAGGACTTAATCTCTAAGCCTCAGTTTCCTCCTTTGTAAAAGGGGGATAATAATACTGGCCTGAGGGAAATGTCGTAGGGACTCAATGAAGTGCCCAGAAAGCCCCGAGTGCAGTGCCCAGCACCCAACATGTGCTCAGGAAATGTCAGGAGGGGACAGAGGAGCTGCTGGTTTCCCAATAATTCTTCAGCTCCTGGCTCCAGCTCCACCTGAAACTTGCACACCATTTGGACTGTTGCAGATGGTGAAATTAGAGGTCCCACCGGTTTCCCCGCTGGAGACCCAATTGTCTCAAAAGCACGTGTTGAAGACTTTCCTTTCCCCACTGCTCCGCGTCTCTCATGCGTCCAGATGTGCAAGGGTCAGGGCCCTCCTTCTTCCGCCCTGCTGGTCGCTGCTTCTACGCCTGCGCTGTGCCATACAGTCTTCTTACTAGAGCTTTGCAGTAAGTCCTGACGCCAGATACCCCTTGTTCTTAAGGGTGTCTCAGGACTTTGGGGGCCTCTCTCTGATGAGTGTTTGCATCTGTAAAGTTGGCATGCAGCATGATGACAGCCCCCACATGTGGTAACTCATGGAAGTCCCGCCGTCCAGTGCTCAGCCCATGCTTAGCACTCAAGTGAACAGCCACCATGGTTCCCACGCGAATCCTGGTTATACTGCCAGGTTGGGGTCCCCAGAGATCCAGGTCTGAATCTTATTTATCCCTTGACCCTAGAGAACAACAGAGTGAACACACATTTAAAGTGTGTTTTTAATGTGTTTCCCAAAGCACTAGGCCCGATTTTCCTCCATGCACTTTCTCTCCAAGCCCAGTGCTTAAACGTGGTCTCCCACTGGCCTCAGGGAGAGCTGCAGTTCATCATATCGTCAGCAGATGGCGTCAGAAGCTAAGAGACGGCTCCCCCCGCTCTGATCCTCCCTGTAGTCCAGCCTTGGAGCCGCGTGTCCCCTCTCCCCATTTCCTGAGCCAGCTGGGGCCCAGGCTACCATGGCAGCAGGGGCAAGGGGCCTGAGGCCCAGCCCTCTACAGGCTCCCAGGATCACAGACCCATTCTGGAGAAGTAGAAAGAAAGTCTGAGACCCTGCCGGGAGCCCTGAATGATCCTATACCCTGGACACCTCCTGACCTCCCCTTCCTGCCCTCCCAGGAAATCACTTTATTAACAGGGCAGCATGGGTCCCAAGTGAGAGGGAAGTTTTCCTCAGAAGAGCCACTTCATCGGTGAACAAGGAAGCTCTGAAACCTCTTAGAGCAGCCCCATGACCCTTCCTGTCCATCCTGTGTAAAATATGAAATAAGAGTTTTAATTACCAAGCTTGGAAGCCAGCCGACGTGTTTAATATTTAATGTCTCCAATGCTTGTGCCCCAGGCATGCTGGCACTGACAGAATCGGGGTTTCCCTCGGGCTGGCTCTGAACAGGCTTGGAGAAAGGCCAGGCAGCCACCTTCCCCTGCACCTGGGGGCCTCCCGGAGCCCCGCCTGGGTCTGGGCCTGCCCTGGGCCTCCCACTCCCCGAGGGACTCCTGCCAAGATGGCCCGGTGGCCTGTTGCCCACCCTGGGGAGGACTCTAGGACCTGGAGGCCCATCATCCAGGGCTGGACTCAGCCCGAGGTTCTGGCAGACGCTGACTGTCTCTGAGGTCGGGCCTCCTGGGAAGATAGAAACCGATAGTCAGACAGACCTGAGTCTGAATTCTTCTTTCCTGCAAGCAGCTCAGCATCTCTGAGAGTCACTTTTATTATCAGTAAAGTGGAAAATGTATTTCCTGCATTTGGGGGGCTTAGCATATGCCTGGAACCCTGCTGAGATCATCTCATGTGCTGCATCATTGTCATCTACAAGAGTCCGCGAGGCGGTTAAATGGGGACTTGAACCCAGGATATTCTGGCTTCAGAGCCTATGACTCCGAAAACCCAGATGCACTCCAGAGAGTTGGAGAAATGTGAGCTGGAAGGGGACACTGCCACCCAGACCCACACCCTCGTCTGTCCTATGCCGCAGGGCCCCACATGCCCCAGAAGCAACCAAGCAAATTGCTCACGGGGATCAGGACAGCAGCCCAAACGAACTCACCCACACGGCTGCTGTTCGCCACACGCTTCTACTTCCAGGAGAGCGGCGTGGGCGCGCGAGCTGCAGTCGATGGGTCGGTTTGGCCCCTCGGTGTGGACGGGATTTCTAGGGCCATCTCGGGGCTGGCCACACACCTGAGTACGTCTTTAGGCTCACGCACCATCCCTTGCCCAGAGGCTGTGACCAAGTTGGCGCTTCGTGTACGGACGACAGCAAGTGATGAGGTGTGGGGTCACCCAGCCGTTGGAGCCACTTGTCTTAAAAGGTGACGGGCGGACGGAGCACGTGGCATGGAGGGGGCAGCATCGCTTCCTTCTGAAGGCGGGACAGCCAGGGAAGAAAAGGAGAGGTGGGGGCCAGTGAGCTCCGCTTCGTGAGCATCCGCTGGGCACCTCATGGCGAGGATGCGGGGGCCCAGGAGCCCTCGTCCTAGCAGGAGTGCGAACTGGCAGGGCCACGGAGGAGAGCGCGTGCGCCAACCAACAATCCTCCCGCCAGCGATGCCACCTCTGGGCACACACTCCGGACCATCTCACCCAGGTAGACAGAGACACTTGCCCATGGATATTCCTCGAAGCATTTATTGGTAATAACCAAGGGATGGAAACAGTCAAGATGCCTACCCATAAAGGAGTGGATAAATCATAGGGGCATATGCAAATGATAAACACCAGGCCGCGGTTCAATGGAATGAATTAGAACGATGCGTATTAATATAGGCAGACTAGAAAAATATAATGCCAAACAAAGATGTCTGGCAAATGCTGCTTAAATATGCTACAACATATATGAGCCTGTATTTTTATGGTAACACACACATTTCACACACTGACAACAAAAGAGTGTTTGCTTGTGGGGAGAAGGGTGGAGAAAGGGAGGGGGTCCAAGAAGGGGCATGAAAGGGACAAAAACAAAGCAAACAAAAGCACAAGAGGAATCAGGTGTGGCCACAGTGGTTGTGAGTTGAACTGATAACGGTGAACAGTCAAATTCTGTGCCTCTGAGGTCCACGGCAAAGGAGCAAAGAATGGCAGAAAAGGGGCCCAAGGGCTGCTGTAAGTTCATCAGCCCCACACGTTGTTGGCTGTTTGGGGATTTTGCAAACCAGGCAAACAAGTATGTCATCCAACGTTGGAACTGGTCGCCAGGTCATTGCCAGGTACCAGGCACATTCTAGGTGTGTTACGGGATTATCTCACTCTATCCTCATAGCCACCCCAGGGGGGTTTCCAACTTCACTTTACATCAGGGCTCAGAGAGGTGAAGTGAGGTGCTCAACAGCATCAGCTTGCAGTGGGAGACGCTCCCCACCCTTACAATCCCACCTCCCAGCCTGAAAGACGAATCTAGGCACCCCGTAGGGTTCAGGAGATACATTTCTCCACAATGGCCTGAAGGTGGTGCTGTTGCAGCTGGCCCAGGACAGGTGAGTGGCTTGAGCCGGTGAGGTAGGGAATGGGGGTGGGTGGGAAGACATCCAGAAGACGGTGGAGGGCCCTCCTGGGTTTTGGGTAAGGGCCTGCTCACTGGCTTGGGGGGCAATACAGAGGAAGGAAGAAGGCAAGGACATCGATCGACTTTGGAGAGAGCATCATTCTGGGCTGGAGATCTGCCTTCCACTCTCCACCCTCAACTGTCTGGAGGAGTGAGACCATACACCCTCCAGGAGACTGTTTTGTAAAGACCCTGGCTCTGTGGAGAGGTTCGGGGTTGGGATTGCAGGAGTGAGCAGACAGACCTCGACCCGCTTAGACGGAGTGTTTTTCCAGCTGTCCACCTTCCCCCCAAAGAGCTGGCCCCAGCAGAGGTACAGTGGCCCAGCCCAGCAACACATCTGCCCTGCAGGGATGCAAGGACAAGGAGGCCAGGGCCTCCTGCAGCCTCCTGCAGTGCCGTCTGAGATGGGGTATGGGTAGCTTATTTGGGATGTGACCCCAGGAGGGATGGGGCAGGAAGGCGAGGGAAGGCACTGTCAGGAGGCGGCACCTGAGACAGCAGCTGTTGGCAGCAGGGGCTGAACTGACTCTTCCAGGGCCTCTGTGAAGCGTGCACAGCACCCCCCTGCCACCCCCCAAATTATCTCCCCAGGGATGGGGGCAGAGCACTGATCCATTGGCTCCCGTTTCCACTGGGGGGGTGGTGGGAGGATGTCCACAGGGGAGCTTACTTCCTGCATTTCCAGGCTGAGTGTGGGCTGAGCACACAGTGAAGTGTTGGAGAAGGGGAAAGAAACCTGGGGTGCTCTTAAGGCGGGACACTGTCAGTCTTAGCTTGTGGAACTGTCCATCACAGCTGGGCTTGAACTCAGAGGTGAGTGGGAGGATGGGCTGCAGGGTCCCAGGGTGGCCCGAAGCGTGTCCCCAGCACGGAACGCTCCACTGCACTCTGGATCAGACTGCTACTGAAGCCCACCCCTTCTGGAGCCCAAGTCTCTTCTGAGCTTCAGACCTGCAAACACATGGACCTTTGATATCTGACCTTCCCGATGCCTCAAATGTCCCTCAGACTCAAAGAAGCCATAACTGAACTCATTGCCTTTATGCCAAACCAGTCGCTCCTCTGAGCGGCCCGCCTTTGCATCCACTCAGGAGCCCAAGTGCACAAGCTGCGACTCATCCTTGACTTCTCTGTTGTTGTTCCTCTCTGTGTCTCATCAACCAGCAAATCCGGTGGATTCTGTCCAGAATCCTGCCCTCCCTTTCTCCCCTACCAAAGTCGCACAGATTAAGAACATGACTGAAGATGTATGTATCGAGGGGCACGCACTCTCATATTTTGGCCACCAGAGGCATGTTGATACCCTTGTGGAAGGCATGTGGCAGAATAAATCACTAGATATAAATGTTCTTATCCTTTAGCAATTTTTCTTCTAAGAATTTATCCTAAGAAAACAATCCTAAACACAGAAATATCTTTGCACACAGATATTCTGCACAAAGATATAATGACGGCACTGTTTATAGCAGCAAAAGCAAAACAAAACAGAACCCAATAACAATGACAAAAAAAGCTTAATACAACCTAGATGTTAACCCAGGAGTAATGGCCAGTTTCACCGCCGGCCTCTTCTCCATGTGCCTGCCTGGCGCCGTCTTTTCATCTCTCGCCCCACGCTCTCCGAAGAGGTCATTCACTCCCATGGCCTGGGTCGCCCTCTGCACTGACCATTCCCTGACCATTCCCATCTTTGCTTTTACCTCAGAGGGCTCTTCTGAGCATCTCACCTGGGCGTGCAGTAGCCAACTAGACATTATCCTTGAACAACCCAAAGGCACTTGAGCCTTGGGAGTCCATAACTGACCTTCATTCTCCCGTCAGCCCCCTCTAACCGGGTGTCCAAACTCCGTGAATGGCACTGCCATTTCCCCAGATGTCCAGGTTAGAAACGCGGATGTCCACCTTCCTCCCCTGTTCTACAACTCATTTTAAATCATTCTCAAGGACAGCCATTTGAGTCTCTCCCCACCGCCACCAGTCAAGTCCAGGTGACTGTCACATCTTGCTGCGATGACAACAGGCTCTTACTGGCTGTTCTCCTTCCATCTGTGTCAAAAGCGCAAATCTGATTATGTTCTAAGTGCAGGAATGCTGGGCCCCCTTCTGGGGCCACTGGGTGGTGCTTGGCCGTTGCTGCTGGGGTTTTCAAGAGAAGAAGGTGGGAGTTTTCACCTCCGGGGGGTAGTCACCTCCGGGGGGTAGTCACCCGGGCCTGGCCTGCCACCCAGCCGTGCCTTCCAATGAGATGGATGACCTGGATTCCTGGGGAGGTGCCGCCACGGGGCAACATGTATAATAGTTCACTCATTAATTCACACACCCTTGTTGAGCACCTACTATGGGCTAAGCTGTGCATGCTCAGTGCTGTGTGAGACCACCTTCCAGGGATGAAAATTCCCTCTTGAAGGGTAAAAAAATATTTAGCTCTTACAGTGTTTTGTGGCCCTCCTGAGCTGAACCCTACTCCACAATACCTTAGCCCTCAGTATTTAACTTCTCTCATCTGAGAGAATTTAAATTAAATTAAAATTTTCTCCCTAGAAGAGCAGCAGTGAAAAAAAAAAAAGGTCAAGAAACACCTAGGCGGGCTATGGTGAAGCAGTGGTTACTGAGTCAGACAGGGCTCCTCACCGTGCCCCGCTTTGCCTTCTGGCCAGGAAGGCACACGTTGGATTATTAGACAACAATGAAGTGAAAGAAACCAGACTCAAAGGCTGCATTCTATAGATTCCATTTACATGACATTCTGGGAAAGGCAAAGCTGTAGCTGCAGAAGCCAGATCAGGGGTTCTAGGGCCTTGGGTCAGGGAGGGGATGGACTCCAGGGGGCATGATTTAACTACCTACAGATTATATCTCAGTAAAGCTACTTTAAGATTATTATACAATAAATGATGTGTTTGGCATTGTGGTAAGGGCTGCACAGAACTGGCAACAATAAAAGCAAGCAGCAGGCAGCTGGTCTGGTCCCACAGAGGTCAGGGACTTCCCTGGTGAATTCATGTTGAGCCCAGCTCTGAAGGGTGCGTCAACGTTAACCAGAGGGAGGAGGCAGGGTGGTAAGTACTGCTCCTGCTGCACAACTCTAGGGGGCATCGCTGCTGCCACAGAAATCATCGTGTTCCTGTTCTGTGCAATACAGTGGCCCTGGCAGAGCAGCCAGGGAGGTGGAGGGAGAGAGACGTGCATGGATGCCGAGGCGGGACGGCAGTGTGCGCTCCAGGAGGAAGAGGGAGGCCACTGGGTCAGGGGTCCAGAGGACAAGGAAAGAAGTAGATGGTGACAGGCCAGGGAGGTAGGCAGCGGCCAGACCATGCAGAGCCTCACTGTCTTGTGAGAGACTGTGGAAGGGGAGTGACTTGACCAGTTCTGCATTTGCTGAAGGTCACTACCGCAGTGTGACAAACACAGGCAAGGTGCCGGCAAAGCAGCTGTCATAGAGGACCAGGAAAGAGAGGACCATTCCTTAAAAGAGGGTGTTGGCAACAGAGGTGGGCAAGAGTGGACAGATCTGGGAAATACAGGAGATGAAAATCGCCTGGACTTCACGGCAGTTGGATGTGTGGGATGAGAGAGAGCAAAGGGGTCAGGGGACCTCTGGCTTCTGACGTGCGTGCCTGGAGGTAGGATGGTGCCTTTCTGGTCGAGGAGACACTTAGAGCAGGTTAGTGGGGGGAGAGCCTGTGTCCGGTTTTTTTAAGTGGAGTCGGAAGTGCCTGCGAAGATCATGAGTGACGTCAGCATGGAGACACCTTTGGGGTACCCGGGCACCCCACACGCTTCCTCTCAGAGGTGAGTCCCTGAAACCTGGCCAAGTCTCAGGAGTCAGGGACCATTTTGTGCCCTCTCTCTTGTAGACGAACCACAGAATCAGTTTTTCAAGATCAAACAAAAAATTCCTGCAGAGGTTTTGTTGGAATTGCATCAGTCTTATAGATCACTTGAGGGAAAATGGACAATTTTTGCAATACAGTACAAGAACATGGTCCATTTCTCCATTGATTTAAGTCTTTGCTTCTTTTTAAAAGTTTCCTTCAGCATACGTCTTTGCACACATTTTGCTGAGTGTATCCCCCCGGCCCCCCATCCCCCCCACCCCAATGCTTTCTAACTCGTTACTGGTGGTGTGCAAAACAGACATTGGTCCTGGTGTGCAAAACAGACACTGGTCCTGGTGTATTTACCACCTGCCGTCACTTTCTTCGTTCAGTGCTCTGATTAGTCCGTGGGTTTTCAGTCTGTCCCCTTGGCTTCGGCGGGTGGACAAACACATGACCTGCAAAACAGTCATTTTGTCTCTGCCTTGCTGATGTGTGTACCCCTCCCTTCTTTCTGCTGCCTTAGTCTCTTCGCTGACACCTTCAGAGTGGGGGCAAGTAACAGCTGCGGCAGCAGGTTCCTGAGGGCTGCTGCTACCTGGAATAGGAAGACCCTGAAGTGATGTCTCCGAACCAGCTAATACCCAAAGGACAGTGGTCGGCAGGATGCTAATTCATCGAGAGAAAAAACGTTCTGGGTCCAAATAACTTTAGAATGGGCTGGGTTAAACAGAGACAAAATCATTTCTTTAATTCAGCAATAATCAGAAAATGGGATGCCTGGTGGGTGTCGAAGACTAACTAACGTATCTTCAACTGATTCGACCACCTGCCTTTTCTTTTTCATGCCTGACTATCCAACATCCGCTGGAACCCTGTTTTAGCGGGGCCGTGTGTGAGGTGCTACACTGACCTGTCAGCGGTAAGCGTGGTGTTTGCTATGATCTCCAGAACAAATAGTTTTTTATCATGGCAAGACTATTTTCTTCCATTTCTGGTTCACCAAGAGTTTTCTTTAAAAAGAGAAATGGAAGTTGAATTTGAGTAAATTATTTTTAGGTATTTATGAAGTTGGTCATATCATTTTTTGTTTTTGAATTTGTGTAGTGAAACTCCCCCCAGTGCAATAGATGTGGTTAAAGGTATTCCACGGGGTAAACTGCAGGACTGCAGGACTGTGGAACAGACAGGGTGGAACTGAGCTGTGAGCAGGCGGGGCACTCCCAGGGTCTGCCTGTGGCACCCGAGCTGCCCCAGCATTGGCTGTAGTTTTCTGCCTCCTGGTGGTGGATTTCCGTTATGACTTAGATATCCCTGGGGACCATTCTGAGTTCTGAGGCTGGTTGAGACTTCTAGAATGGGGGCAGCAATTCTGCCAATCCCTAGGTTATTTGGTACTAATTATCTCAAAGCAATCTAGGGAGATCGGGCTGGAAGAATGCTGGGAACACGGGGACACACCCTCTGCCCCCTGCTCCTTGAGTTTCCCGCCCTGCTCTGCCTTTATCACCACTCTTCCTATTCAGAAATTAAGACGTTTAGTTGACCCCACTCAAAAACTCTCTGAGTGGAGAGCTCAAGCCAATTGCATTATCAAGGGGTTTTAAAATTATATTAAAAATGAATATTAATATCATTGTTGAGTGCTTAGTATGTACCACATACTTGGCTAAGTTCTTTGGATAAATTATTTTAATTTAATTCTTCCATTTCTATAAAGTAGATATTATTATTGACATTTTACAAACTAGAAAACAACTGCCGAGAGGTCACATTACTTATCTGGGTCACTCGGTCAGTTTCTGGTAAGTGGTGAAGCCAGATTTAAAACCTGGCAGTTTGCCTCCAAAACCCACACTCTTGAGTTAAAGTAACTGTGCTTTCTGAGAACAAACCTGATAGTGATGTAGTGCTCTTTCTACTTGATTTTTAACTTGCTGCTCTATTATTTAGATATTTTATTTGCTGATATATTTTTATTTGCTGATGTTTCTAGGTGAGATTTTTTTTTGCCCAACTTTTTTTTTTTTAAGATTTTATTTATTTATCTTTAGAGGGGAAGGGAAGGAGAGAGGGAGAGAAATATCAATGTATGGTTGCCTCTGGTGTGTCCCCTGCCGGGAACTGGCCTGCAACCCAGGCATGTGCCCTGACTGGGAATAGAACCGTGATCACCTAGTTCATAGGCTCATGCTCAATCCACTGAGTTACACCAGCCAGGGCCAGAGATTTTTTAATAAAGTTTTCATTTTTGTCCTTTATTTGCTTTGGGTATCAGCATTATACAGACTCATAAAATGAACTGGAAATTGTTCATGTATTTTAGTGCACTTCAGTGCTTTGAAACTATGGGGAAGAATTTAGGCAGTAGCTATTCTTAAAAAATGTTTTACTTATTCATCTGTAAAACCCTCTGGTCCTAGGGCCTTTGACAATTGTCTTTAAACTTATTTGCTATATTATTAGTCTTTTCTGGTCTCTTCCTAATGAGTCCATTTAAGTCATGTATATTTTCCTGGAATAAGTATCTATTTACTTAGAACAGTTGGTTTATTAGCATAAAGTGATACACAGTATTCATTTATAGTTTTAAAATGTTTGTATTTCTCTTATTTAAAAATTCCAACTTAGTCATGATATATTTCTGTGTTTTGTTTCTTTGTTTTCTTCTTGAGATTGGCCAGAAATTGAATGGCAACATTAGCAGTAGAGAAATACAATAGCAAACATTTCTAGTGTTTACTCTGTGCTGAGTACTATTCCGAACTCTACTGACTCATTCCATCTTCATGACGACCTTGTTGAGTTAGGGGTTGTGCTTTCTCATTTTACAGATGGAGACACTGAATCGCAAAGTTATTAAGTGACTTGACCAAGGACACACAGCTAACCAGTGGTGACGCTGAGAGTTAACCTCAGGCAGTTGCTTTTACGTTGACTAACTCTTTCCTCCAACTTATTTTTGTTTTTCTTCTCTTAACTTCTTTGAGTTGAATGTTTGGTTCACTTATTTGTAATCTTTCTGGTCCATAGAAGCACTTAAGGTCACTATAAATGAGTATAGCTTTGGCTCACACATGGGCTCTGATAGTGTTTATCTTCTCCAAGAACCAGCTTTTGATTTCATTAATTACTGTTTTCCTGTTCTCAGAAAAGGTCAGAAGAGAGAAGAGAGAAAAAGAGATACCTCACACTCTCTGACTCACAGAGGCCTCTGTTTTCCAATTCTGTCCAGGAAAGTGGTTTTCCCTCGGAGTTTTTGCTATAGGCACTGCTGCCTAGTTTTGTATGGGGGCCACCCTCGGATGATAAAAGAGGCACAAAACCCTGAAACACACGCCATAAGAGTTCCTTCAAGTTTTGGCCATTCTTGCCAATCCACCTGCTACTTTTAGCTCTTAGTTGCCTTTTGTATTTTGTTGCAGTTAGCAAGAGAGGTGGCTGTAGTAACTTGCTTTATCTTGAACAGCAGCAGAAGTTCACTGTAGGTTTTGCAAACTGAGTTGCCACATGAAGTAGTCACATACATTTAAACTGTTTGTTGATACTTCTACGTTGTTCTTTATGTTGGCCATATCAATGTATATTCCCCCAGCATAATACAAAAATCCTTCCTTGTCCTCTTATCAACAACTGATATTTTCAAATTTTCCCAATCTATCATGTAAAAAAAGTATCTTGTTGATTTGATTTCAAGTTGGATGTTTGCTAGTATGAGGCTTGGACATTGTTTTATCTATTTTGGGCCATTTATATGTCCTCATTTGTAAATTGCCCCTTCCTACCCTTTCCCATTTTTCTACTTGGTCATTTGTCTTTTTATTATTGATTTGTAGAAATTGTAGTTTCTACTGTTTGGAATTTATTGAGGTTTGGTTTGAGACTCATTACTTAATCAATTTGTCTTTATACTCTGTGAGCATTTGGGAAAAAGGATATCCCTCATTCCAATGCTGTCTAGATGTATTAAAACAATCTTGTTAATTTTGTTATTTAGACAGTCTATATTATTTTTAAAATATTTGATCTGTTAAATTCTGGGACAGATGTTTTAAAATTCCCTAATCTGGTTGTGATTTTCTGACAGTCTCCTCATATTTCAGTTTTTGCTCCACACTGTATTCTTTTCAGTGCATTTATCCACTAGTCTGATTCAGATTCATAATCAATTCCTCAGTGAGTAAGAGTGGGAACTCTGGCACTAGGTCGCCTGTGTTCAAATCTCGGTTCTTCCCCTACAAAACAGGGCGTGGATGATTTACTTAATCTCTCTTAAGTCTTAGATTCCTTACCTGTGAAATGGGGCGAAGAATAGCATTTACCTCCCGGAATTGTGAGATGAATAGAATTACCTACGTAAGTGTTCAATAAATATTGCAATATTTTCTCGGTGGATATACATTTATTTCATCAGTGAAAAAAATATCCCACAGTTTCATTTCATGTTTTTTCCCTTGAATTACGCCCTTAAAAATATGAACATTACCACACTCTCTTTATTCTATTTGAATTTTCCTGAAATACATTTATCTACTTTAAATATTTCATAATTATGGAACTTTAGGTGGATCTCTTGTAAAGTACAATGGAGGTACACAGTCTCCAAAAAATTTATGGCAATTCTTTCCGGCCCTGTAAGCACAGGTCGCTCCACCCACCAGGGGGAGGAGTTTATTTTCTTGCTCTTTGATCTTGCTTTGACCAATAGGAAGCAGAGGAAGTGACTAAGGCCATGGCCCGCCTAGCCTTTAAATAAGTGGCCGGCAACTTCCGCCTGTGTTCGATGAAGCCGGCCGCCATGTTTGGAGGACGTCCAAGCTGTGATATGAAATGGTAACATCACTCTTGGAGACAAAGAGGCCGAAGGCAGACGCTGTGGCCACCATGCATGCATGTGAGTGATGTCTCCCTGGGTTGAGGGGTCTGGTGCAGGACCCCACAAAATGCCACAGAATGAGTGACCCCCTCCCAGCCCTTCCCAAGAAATAACAATTTAGCGATGTTTTAGGTCATGAAGTTTTGGGCTGGTTTGTCTCAGCAGGAGGTAACTGAACCAAGAATAGGGCTAGATTTTTCTTTTTCGTTCACTCCGAGAATCTTTGTCTTTTAATAAAATTTAATCATTACAACTTCACAGGTGTCAATTAATCGGTCTTGTATTTGACATCTTGTGTTACTTTCTGTTTCTTTTACTTTTGTAGTTTTGTCTTTTTCTTTGACTTATACTGGCTTGATCTTTTCCCTTTTGCTTTGTTCAGCGAGCTTTTTCACCTGTAAAATTATGAATTCAGGTCATAAAGCAGACGTTAGTAAGTGCATGACATAAAAAAATTAACAAAGATTTAAAAATATGTTGCTAATAACAATGTCAAAAATTTATTTTATTTTTTTAAGGTTTTACTTACTTATTTTTAGAGAGAGAAAAGGAAGGGAGGGAGAGAAAATCATTGTGTGGTTGCCTCTCATGGGCCCCCCCACTGGGTTCCTGGCCTGTAACCCAGACATGTGCCCTGACTGGGAATTGAACTGGCGACCTTTTGGTTCACAGCCTGCATTCAGTCCACTGAGCTGCTCTGGCCAGGGCAACAATGTCAAAATTTTAAAGTATCTATAATCTCCAAACAAGATTTGGCCTTTAGAATGTTCTGGTGTGCCATTTGTTACCATCCACACTTTAAAAACATTATTAAGTCAACATATGCAGTAAATGATGCATTATTATTAATTTTTTAGTCTATATGTCTTATATTTCAAGAATCCCTTTTGAAAGATTGCATAAAAATTCATGTCGGCCATTAATTAGAATTATCTATATGCTCAACAGTTCTAAAAGAAAAACAGTAAAATGTACCTGAACCATCAAAAGGAAAAGGCTTAGGTTTGATTTCCTACTGATGCTTCTTGTAGACCACACTTTATAAAGTATTGATCTTGACTACATGCTTCTTCAGATCCCTTTTCCAGAAAGGATATATGGATGGTATATATCCCTTTCCAGAAAGGATATACGGATGGTACAGGTCTGAAATTTTCTTTTGTCTTCTCACGTGAATATAACATTGCTGGGGGTGGAATTTCTTCTCAGAGCTCTTAATTGTTTTCTACTTCACCTTCAGTGTGGTAAGTGAGCTGTCTGTCTACTGACAAGTTGTCATTCTTTCCCCTGACAGTAACTTACTTGATCTATCTGGAAATTGTTGGTTTTTCCCAGTAGCTGCGGTTTTCACGTTGCCATTCCAACAGCAGCGTTACGGAATGACAGTGCTGAATGATGGTTTGGGCCACACCCCAAGCAATGGACATCACAGTCCAGTAAGAATTAGGAGACCAGATGCCCTGTGGGAGTTTTTAGTGAGCAGCTTGTTAGATGGCCTCCTTCCAACCTCTCTGAACATAGGAAAGGGGCAGGAGAGCAGCTCTCGGAAGAGAGTTTGTGCAGTGATTTGGGGGGAGAGCTGCTGGTGTGATGGTGATGTGGGCGAGGCTGGGAGTACCTGTCTCTTCCCTGAAGCTAGTGAGAGAGGTTTCAGGAGAACCACCCAAAGGGCTTAGTCTGCAGCCCCTGAAGTTATGGCCCAGAGTGCAGTTGTGTCTGATTCCCAGCTGGACATCTAAAGGGCCCCTGTGGGCTGATTGGCTTCTGGAACCAAAGGGCTAAGGTGAGCTGATTGGCTGCTGGAAGCTGCCTGTGGGAGGGGTTTTCGCTCTCTGTGCTCCCTATGGCTGAGGATACATCGATACTTCTGGTGGACCAGCAGGGCTGTGCGGAGGCCTGGACACCACATAGAGCGGAGCTGCCCCTCAGAGCTGAGGGGGGACTGAGCTCGCAGCCAGAGGAGAGGTGCATGTGCCTGGGTCCAGAGAACTGCGGGGAAAAACCCTGTGATTGAAGAACAGAGGGTTCTTCTTTGACGAACCCATGTAAAGAGCCGAGAAAGAAACTCAGCTTGGAACTCCTGCCAGGCCTAGAGAGCGTGACGGCAGCTCCCGACAGAACAGCCAGGTAATACCTTTCTTGCTCTCCTTACCTGGCTCTCCTCACCTCCACCCTGGGCCTGGAGGACCCAAGGTCAGATTACCGAGGAGAGTAGAGAGGGAGAAAATGGAGAAACATTGGCCAGGCCTTAGTCTGTGCCTACACCAAAGCTGTGGAGGGAGGACATGACATATCCGCCCTCCTGGGGGGAGAGGAGAGAATCTAGCTGCGTTCTGCCTCCAGCGGGGGACCCTCCGTCAGTTCTCTGTGAGCATCTGGTCTTAATATTGCCCATCAGCTCTGTGCCACCCCAGGTTTCAGGAGAATTCTGAGTGCTACAGTTCGGCCTTAGCTGTGCTTTGGAAGAATTAGGAGGTGGCTGTGTCCACGTTTGGGGAGAGCCACAGTATACCAGTGAAGAGGTGACAGGCTGCAAGGGATGATGGGCAGAAGCCCCTGAAGCCACAGGCCAGTTCGTGAGGAGATGGGTCTGTAAAGCACGTAAGTGTCCCTCAGAAATTCCAGCCACACCAGGGCAAGGAGAGTCAGCGAGCCGCTGCACCACGAGGAAGCGTGGGGAGGGCTCACCCTGCTGCTCCATGGACGTTAGAGGGAAGGGTGGCCCAGGAAGCTACAGAATTCAGGGAAGGGTGAGTTTCCCTGCCAAGCATACACCCAAGAGAAATGACAAATATGTTCACACGAAAACTTGTACGGGAACGTTCATAGCAGCATTATCAGTAATGTCCAAAAAGGATGGGATCCGCTCATACGTCTCTTGATGAGCAGGTAAACAGAACGTGCTGTATTCACTCATGGACTATTCTTCATCAGTAAAGGGGACTGAAGTATTGGTACGTGCTAGTGGGTTGGCCAAAAAGTTAGTTCAGTTTTCCCCATGCGCTGCCTCTAGTAGCGTTAGTGTCTTGAACGTCATTCAAAATCAATTTTGTTAGATGGTATCACGACAGCTGTCAGATCAGTGTGTGTTAAAAAAAACATGGCAAAATGGGTGAATTTTTGTGTAGCTGTTTTAATATTGAAGATGGAAGAAAATAAGCATTATTTTCAGCATATTATGCTTTATTATTTCAAGAAAGGTAAAAATGCAACGGAAACACACACAACAAAAGATCTGTGCTGTGTGTGGAGAAGGTGCTGTGACTGGTTGAACGTGTCAGAAGTGGTTTGCAAAGTTTCATGCTAGAGAGTTCTCTCTGGACAATGTTCTGTAGTTGAGTAGACCAGTGGAAGTTGACAGTGATCAAATCGAGACATTAATTGAAAAAAGTCAATGTTATGCCACACGGAGATAGCCAACATACTCAAAATATCCAAATCAATAAAGTTATTGGTGAACATGGAAAATATGTCTTTTATTTTATAGAAGAAACTACACAGACTTTTTGGCCAACCCAGTACAACATGGATGAACCTTGAAAATATGCCAAGTGAGAGAAACCTGTCACAAAAGACCACATATTTTGGTTCTGTTTACAGGAAATGTCCTGAACAGCAAGTCCGTAGAGACATAAAGTTGGTTAGTGGTTCCTGGTGGCTGCTGGTTAGGGGTTAATGGGGCTCTGGCGACTCACAGGTGTAGGGTTCCTCTTAGGGTGGTGAACGTGTCCTAAAATGAGTGGTAATGATCGGACAACTCTGTGACTATAATAAAACCACAGAACTGCACCCTTCAAATGGGCGAATTGTAGGGTATGTAAAGGTATCTTAATAAAGTTGTAAAAAATTATGTGTGGAAAAATGCGAGAAGACGATGACTGCATGAGGACTGACTAAGGCATGAGGCAGCTTTTGGACACGGCAGATGTGAAAAATGAGCGGGCCTCCAGGTGGCATCGCCCTGCTTTCAGCTGGCCGTGGGAACGGGGCCTTCCAGGTGTCATCATGGGTCCCGCCTGGGGGACTGCACACGGCATATGCCTCAGACAGAGTCCCTGACAAAGCCTTGGGCGCAGGTGGCCTGCAGACTCCCTGTGTGCCAGTGTTTCCACCTTCACACAGGAAGGAGGCTCTTGAATTTGGCACTTTGGAATGTAGAGAACGAATTGAAGAAAGCAACAATAAATCACGCTGAGACACAAACATTCTGCAGTGTCTCCCAGCCCGCAGCCATCTCCTTACGGAGACCTGTTCACACTCTACCCAAGCAGAGGAGGCCGTGCTTACTGAGGGACTTCCCGGCATCAGTTACTTGGCCCAGGGAATGGCCAGGAACTTCTCAATGCACACGGGAGGATGGGGAGGCACCAGGTTGTGAGATGAGATGGCCCTGGGCGGTCTCATCCATGCAGGCAGCCTTCTGCATAATCATGAAGCTCTGGCCTGAGAGTCAAGGCGCTGCAACAGCAACAGCTCCCTTTTTCTCCTAAGCTGGTGGGAGGGGACTCCTGTCAGTTACAAATGAGGCTTAACTGGCACTGCTGACGGGGGTGAACTGCGTGCACTTTTGCCGAACAGCGGTTCTCGGTTCTCGGGGCCTTTACATCCTGTGTCCCCTCAGGAGGGCTTGGTGGTGACTTCCGTCACCTCAGGCAGGAGGGCAGGAGCACGAAGCAGTGGGGCAGGTTGGGTCAGATGCTGGAGTGGCGTCTCAGTCGTGGCTGGACGTCTTCTTTGAGTCATTGTCACCTGGAATTGCCCCCTCATCCCACCTGGCTTGCCTACAGTTCCCCCCCTCCCCCCATCTGCCTCTGCATTTTCCAGAAACCCAGTTCAGAATGCATGAGGTTCTGTGGCCAAAATGGGGCAGCTCTACTTTGCTGCTGTTACTCTTGTGTTTTTCCCATTAAAAGTCCTATCAAATACAGAAGAAATACGTGAAATAAAATAGTAACAGCATAAAAAAATAAAAAGCAAGACCCCAGTTTCACTCCAAAGTAACCACTGTTTGTGGTTTGTGGTTCTTTAAGAATCTTTTCTACACACATAACTCTCACTGGTTTTATTTTCCAAATTTGGGATCATACCGTTTTTCTAGTACAGATGCTTTATTAACTTAGCAATATATTGTGAACATTCTTCCAAGTGTGCATTCGTATCTCCCTCACTCTTTCAGAGGCTGTGTAGTAAACCCTCTATGTTGAAAATAGCCCTGTCCAATGAAACATAATGGGAGCCACACGTGTAATTTTAAATTTTCTAGTGCCACGCTGAAAATAATTAATCTGAGTAATACATTTTACTTAACCTAATAGGTCCAAAATGTCACCATTTCAACTTGTAAACAATACGTAATTCTTAAGGTATTTTACATTATGTTTAAATATTAAACGTCTGAAACACGGCGTGTACTTTACACTAACAGCATGTCTTGGTTCGGACTGGTCACACTGCAGGTGCTCAGTGGCCACTCGCAGCCAGTGGCCCTGGGGCTGCACGGCATGGCCCTCACCCAGCACTTATGTCCCGTGCACCTGCTGGTGGGGGTGGCCCTTGCCTCCGGCCTTGGCTCGTCTAAGCAGCGCTGTAGTGAACATTCCTGTGCTCATCACGTTACACAGGCTTGCGACTATTTCTGTAGGATAGATTTATAGATACGAGGTTTCTCGGTCAGAGAGTTTATGTGCCTCATAGTATAATAGATACGGCTAAATTACTCTCAGTAGGCCAAACCAGTTTCTCCTTCCGCCCAAAGTGCCTAAGAATGGTCGTTTTCCAACACTCCTGCCAAATTGAACAGCATTCCTTTAAAAACTGGCCTCTCTGCTCCTTTGCATCTGTACACCAGTGCGCTGCATCGCCTCGCAGAAGGGGCACTCATTTCGAAGCCGAGTTTGTCTCAGTTGGCTCCCGGTCTCGTCCAGACGGGGGATGTGTCTGGCTGTGTTGGTAACAGAAAACTCCACAAACAGCGGCTCCGCCAAAGAGGAGTTTATTTTCTCATGCAAAATGAAGTTGAGAAAGGTGGCCGCTTGTGGTGCTTGACCCGGAGCTCAGTGACGGCTTTAAAGTCCGTCCCTCCTCCCTCCCTTCTTTCAGAGGGAAGAAGGGAAAGAAGAGAAACATCAATGTGAGGGAGAAACATTGATGGGCTGCCTCTCCTACATGTTCCGATCGGGGACCAAACCTGCACCCCAGGCATGTGCCCTGACTGGTTGTTGAACTGGTGACCTTTGTCTTCTTGACCTTTCATTTTCAGGGACAACACCCAACCAACACAGCCGTGCCAGCCAGGGCTCCTTCTAGTTCAATATTCTAACAGGTGGGCTTTTCTCTCCTCATGGGTGTCATTTTTAAAAAAAAATTGAATTTACTGGGGTGATATTGGTTAATAAAGTCATGTAAGTTTCAGATGTACAATTCTATAATACATTATTTGTGTATTGTATTGTGTGTTCACCACCCAAAATCTAGTCTCCTTCCATCACCATTTATCCCCCCTTCCTACCTGCCCCCACTCCCCTCTCCTTCTGGTAATCCTCATGCTGTTGTCTGTTCTGTGAGGTCTTTTTTCTGCTAATCCCTTCACCTATTTCATCCAGTCCCCAGTACTCTCCCCTCTGACAGCTGTCAGTCTGTTCTCTGTGTATATGAGTCTGTTTCTATTTTGTTTATGCTGCTCCTTAGATTCCATATATAAGCAATATCGTGGTGTTTGTCCTCTCTGACTGGCTTCTTTCACTCAGCCTGATACCCTCTAGGTCCATCCATGCTGTAACAAAAGGTAAGATTTCCTGCTTTTTACAGCTGAGTAATATTCCATCGTATAAATGTACCACGGCTTTTTTATCTGCTCATCTACTTATGGGCACCTGGGCTGCTTCCAAGTCTCGGCGGTTCTGGATAGCACTGCAGTGACGCAGGGCTCATGTGTTCTTCCAAACCAGTGTCTCGGGTTTCTGTGGGTGTATTCCCAGAAGTGGGGTCATTGGCTTCTAAGGCAGTTCTGTCCTGTGAGGAACTGCCACACAGGGCCGCAACAGTGCACGAGGGTCCCCCTTCTCCACATCCTCTCCAGCACTTGCTGTGTGTTGATTTATTGATGATGGCCATTGTCACAGGTGTGAGGTGATGCCTGATGGTGGTTTTAATCGGCATCTCTCTGAGGATCAATGACACTGAGCGTCTTTCCATGTGTCAACTGGCCACCTGGGTGTCCTCTTTGGAGAAGTGTCTGTTCACATCCTTTGCCCATTTTAAAATTGGGTTGTTTGGGGGGTGGTGGTGAGTTATTTGAGTTTTTTAGAAATTTTGGATACTAACCCCTTATCACATGTATCATTGGTGAATATGTTCTCCCATTCAGTGGGTTGTCTTTCACTTTGTTGGTGGTTTCCTTTGCTGTGTAAGTTTTTTAGATTGATGTAGTCCCATTTGCTTATTTTTTGTTTCCCTTGCTTGAGGAGATAGACCAGGAAAATATTGCTACAGGAGGAAATGTCAGAGACTTGACTTTCTGTTTTCTTCTACGATTTTTATGGTTTTAAGTCTTTATATTTAAGTCTTTAATCCATTTTGAGTTTATTCTTGTGTATGGCATAAGAAGGTGGTCTAGCTTCATTTTTTTTGCATGTGACTGTCCAATTTTCCCAACGCCATTTATTGAATAGACTGTCTTAACCCCATTGCATGTTTTTGCCTCCTTTGTCAAATACTAACTGACCATGAAGGAGTGCGTTTATTTCTGGGCTCTCTACTCTGCTCCACTGATCTGTATATCTGGTTTTTGTGCCAGTGCCGTGATGTTTGATTACTGTAGGCTTGTATTGTGTGGTTGTTGTCTTATGGTCACAAGGTGGCTACCACCACTCCAGACAGCAAGTGTGTCCAAGGAGGGAAGGAGGGAGAGTTGGATGGTGCTAGCTACTTCTTACCTAGAGCCACCAAGAATACAACATTTCATTGGCCGAAACTGAATCATGTGACTATGCTGGTTGCAAGGGATGCTGGGGGAAAAGTAAGAGCCCTCTGGTCTATGGTGAAAGGTGGCAAGGGGAAATGAGATTCGCGATGGCTGATTGGTTAACTACATCATCCACCCCCACAGGTCGGTCTAAGGCTTTGACCCTTGAGTGCAGGGTCACCTCTTTCTGGTCCTGGTCCTAGTGGCCTCTAGCCACACTTGCAGTCTGGCCTCACCATTCATGCCTTCTCATTGTGGACTGCTTTGAGCCACAGGCCCCGGGGATCCGCCTGGGCCTTGCTCATGGCACGGAAGGAGAGCTTCCAGAATGAGTGCTTGTGACAGGTGCCTTCTGACGTGGTGCCCAGCGACCTTGCCTTTAGTATTTATCCTCCTGTGTGTCCACCTCCCCTCGAGTGGGACATGCTTCTAATGAGCGGAATATGGCAGAAGCAGTGGGTGTGTCTGCTGGGATTAGGGTCACAAAGGCTGGACTTCTCTCTTGCTGGTGTTCTCTCTCTGGGCCTTCTCGGCTGTACACTTGATGGAGCAAGCTGCCCTGTAGGAGAAGCCCATGTGACAAGGCACTGCGTGAAGGTGGCCTCTGTCCAACAGCCCCTGAGGCACTGAATGCTGACAACAACCACACAAGTGAGTTTGGATGCGGGGTCTTCCCCAGCTGAGCCTTGAGAGGACCGCAGCCCGTGGGAGGCCCTGGCCAGAAGGCCCAGCTAAGCCACACCTCGCGGGATTCCAGACCTGCAGGAAGCTGTGAATTGACCGATGTTCTTGCTTCAAGCCCCTGTGTTTGGGGGTAATTTGTTTTGCAGCGACAGATAAGTGAGTGCTGTCGGAAGATCACCGCCCTGGGAGCAACCAGCTCTTATCTCTGTGCTTTTCTTGTGCATCAGAACCTCACCCCTCCTCGCACAGCTCTGGGGCAGGGACAGCTCTAACTGACAGGAAAGGGTAATTTGCAGGACTTCAGATGGCCCAGAAGAGCTGAGCAAACCTTTCCCGTCTTTTCACCGTTTCTGATGAGTTTCTTGGGGCTGTGTGTCAGGGGAGAGGTCGGGGATAGAGACACTTTCATTGCCCTGGGGACTGCCGTTTCCTGGAGGAAAGCTCCTGGCCCATTTGCATCCCTCCCTGATTCTGTCCCAAGGGAGATGGGACCTGATTGCTGGGGTTTGGGGGTGGGAACTTAACGCCTTCCTCCTCCTGCCTGCCGGAGGTGTGTGCTGCCCAAGACGGAGTGGTCCTAAGAGGGCCCTGGCCCCTGAAGGGTCAGCCTGCAAGGGAGGGGGCAGGGCAGTTCAGTTCAGAAGGCGCAGGGCGGGGCCAGCTGAGTGGCTCTTTCCACCGAGCCCTCCGTCGGAGGGAAAGAGAGGGGTTGTATTTGTTGTCTCCATCCCCAATATCTACATATATATTCAAGATAATTGTGCTTTTTATGAAGATGTGAAGCCAAGTGATAGGGAAGGATCAGGCAACTGGGTTGTTGTGATGGGTGGTTTACAGGGTTGGGGGTTGGGACAGGTTGGGGAGAGAGTGTCTTGGTTGTACCTTTGTGTCCCTAGGTGGGTCAGTGTGTCTCTGATACTGGGGGTGACTGTGACTGAGTGTGTCTACAGCCCTCTGTTCCTCTTATCTGTCAGGGACAGTGGATCCTGGGCGCCCTCTGGTTCTGGCTTCCCTCCTGTGGGCAGGTCTCCCACGGGCCTTGGAGGATTTTGACCCCACGTAGGGTCCCCAGTGAGGCTCTGACCCCGTGGAGAAGGTGTTTCCTCGCCAAAGCACCTGCTGTCCAGAACCCCACCTGAGACGGCACATGGTGGGTGCGGAGCACCCCCCCCCCGCCCCAAACTGCGGCAGCCCTGCTGCTTCCCAGCATCCCGATCTCTGTTCAATGCGTGATTTTTTACGATCGATCTTATATCCGGCACAATCAGATTTATGGCTCCTGCATCTTATGAAATTACACAGATGTTGCTGCTCTGCTTCTCTCCAGGACAGTAAAAGGCAATAACATCCTTGCAGATTTCGACAGCAGGCAATTCAATAAAGGGCCATGTATATTTTATAAGTACAATAAAGACGAGGCTCTCTCTGCCCGCACTGCGGCCCACCAGGGCCCGGCTCTGCGCCGGGCGGCCGCCGCACCCCCTTCCTGTCTGTCTGTCGATCAGGTCTCCCTCACTGTCACACAGGGGACTGAGGAGATTTATCCCCGTTCTGATCCATTATTTAAGTTTGGCTCCAGGGACCCTGCAATGGGGCTGTTTAAAATTTAAAGGTGTTTGTGGAACTTAATACTTTCCTCCTCCTGATTTGCACTATAAAATTTTATCTATATTTTTGTTACCCCATAAAATGTTTCTATCTTATCGGGATGGCCTGTCCTTTCACAGACGAAACCATAAATACCTGATGAGGGACGGGTTGGTGGAAGGTTTCACAGAGGAGTCCTTGGGGGCGGGGCAGGAGATGAGAACTCGTTCCTGCTCCGGCCCCAACATCCTGGGTGGCCAGGGTGGAGGGAGACACCATGTCTCTCCGAGACTCGGTTTCTTCACCCGTAAAGAAGAAGAACCAAAGGCCCCTGCCCAGGGCTGTGCCTCAAGGACTCGGAAATGTGGCAGCAGACTGTTTCTTTGGTGCCTGGCGTGGCACGTGCAAAGGCCCGGAGGAGGGGACCGTGGAGGGAAGGGTCTCCGTGTCTTGGGCAGGACTGCCAGGTGCCAGGCTGCTGCCAGCTCAGCAGTCACTCAGCTCTGTGTGTCCCAGTATCCCTACTTGTACCATGGAGACCCCAAGGTTCTCATTTCATAGGGGTTTTGTGTGGACTGATGGCGTAACACCTGCCGGGTGACTAGCTCAGTGCCCTGCACAGAATTAGCACAGATGTCAGGTGTGGCTGTTGTCATTGCTGTTGTCACAGGGCTGGGGCTGCGTTGAGGCCTGAGGTGCCCCTGGAGCAAAATGTAGACAAACCTTGCTCTTGGAGGGGTGCAGGTGCATTTGGGGCCCCGCCCTAGCCCTGGCCCTGCCACCTGGGTCTTTTCAGCCTTGGCCAGTGGGCAGATGCGGCTGAACAGAAGCAGCCCCCTGGGTTCAGGAGCAGTGTTCACCTCCAACAGGACCAGCTGCTCCCAGAGCTCGGGGCTTTACTCTCAGGGCAAGATCAGACCTGCGCTGCTGCTCCGGGGGCCGAGCCAGGCCCGCCCCTTTCAGTCCATCCTCACGGGTGCCCACTCTGTGCCCGGTGCTGGGCACCGGGCCCTCAAGGAGAGCAAGCCAAGCTCTGCCCTCTAGGAGTGTCCAGTTTGGGGTGGACATGTCCTGGTGGGGGAGGGGGAGGCCTATAGTGGGAGAAAAAGGGGGAGGGTTTCTCCCCGTGTGGGTGGTAGAGAGAGGAGTGAGAAAAGGCTTCATGAAGGGGGTCTCTTGAGCTGCACCAAGAAGATGAGGAGGCATTTGCCAGAATGGGAAGGGCATGCATCTGGGGAGCAGTGTGAGCCAAGCCAGGGGTTGCGAGAGCACCAGCTTGCGGGCCCTAAGCCTGCAGGTCAGGGTGTGGTGAGGAGCTTTGTCCTCAGAGCCACCGGCCTCATGTAGAGGCACTGGTCCTCAGCACGCTGAAGCGCAGACAGGAGTCGGTCGGTGCCTTCAGGGCCTGAGCTGCCTGGGTCCCGGGGGCACTGGCAGGAGGGCTGTTTGTTGAGGCGGGCCTGGTCCCCACACAGAGCCCAAGGCCCAGACTGGGCAGGCTGGCCTCACCCTCAGCTGGGGCCCCAACAGTCGTGACTGCCCCTGCTCCAGGGTTTAGTGCGGTGGTTCTGCAGCTTGGCTTTGAACCAGGTGGATATGGGCCTCTATCTGGTCCCTCTGCCCGACCCNTCCCTCGGCCCCCCCCCCCCCCCCCCCCCCGCCAACTGGGCAGAGTGTGAAACTGAACTCCAATCTAGTTACAGCAGAGGCCTCTGCTCATCTCCATGGGAGCTGTGGCACTGGGTGGCCTTCAGAGTGGCCCTAGGTCGGGGCAGGAGGCTGGACCCCTGATCAGTGGTCACCTGTGAGCCACCCCTGGGGAAGAAGGCAGGTCCATCCAAGGGTAATTCTTGGTGACAAGGCCACTTATGAGCCATTGGGAGGCAGCACCCCAGGAAGCTAAGGGGGATAGCTCACCACAGCCTCCGGGACTCCAGCCTCACCCTGTCAGCGGGGACAGCTGGGCACCCATCCCAATAAGAGTATGGGCCTGCTGCTTCCTACTTATTAGGGTGTCTACTATCAACGAAACCAGAAAACAACAAATGCTGTCAAGGATGCGGAGAGACTGAGACCACACACACCACATGAGCTGGATCACCTTAACCGTTGGCGAGGGCGAGGCTCAGCAGCATCCAGTGCCTTTTGGGGCGAGAGGTGGTCGTGGTGCAAAGGACTCTGGAGACCTGGTGTACCATGGTGCGAGTACACCTGACCCTACCAGGCTGCGCACTTACCAAGGGTTAAGGCAGTAAAAAAAAAAAATTGACTTACTTAGTTCATGATTCTGTGGGTTGGGGATTTGGGCTGGGCTTGGTGACACAGCCCTGCTGACCTGGGCTGGGCTTATTCGTGGGTCTGTAGTAGGGGCCCTGGTGGCTGGAAGCTGGCAGCCCATGGTGGTTCAGCTGGGACAGTGTGTCTCTACCCATGTGGCTCTCGCCCCTCAGTAGGCTATCCCAAGCTTATTCTTATGGCAATGGCAGGAGTCCCCAGAGGGCGGGCCAGGCTCAGAGCCGGCGTACTGCTCCAGTATGGATTCCGCTGGATTCCACTGGAGACACGCCGTAAGACCAGCCCAGATTTGGAGGGTGGGGAAATAGGCCCCGCTGCTTGATAGGAGGAGCTGCAGAATCACTTGCAAAAGATTCTGCCATCGCACGTTCTGTTTTCCATTTACCACGCTATGGTAGATTGTGAAAATGGGCACACATTATTTACCCCCTATTTTTATCCCCATTTTTCAGGTGAAGCAACTGAGATTCAAAGTTTCAGTGATTTGCTTCAAGGTCCCACAGCCAGTGAAGACGTGAGGACATGGGACAGGGGTGCCGGCTGTCTGGTTCCAAAGCTCTTGTCCTTGACACTGGCGGGAGGCAAGCTGTGGAGAATCGCCCCTCCAGCTTGAGGCTGACCACGAGCCCCCAAAGGCCCTCCTGGCTCCACACGGAGTGGAACGCAGAACCCCAGGGGAATGTGGCCCTTTCCAGGCAGTGGCATTTTCTTAGTGGCCACTTGGTTTCCAAATGAACTCTCTTTAGGAAAATCCTAACTGTGCGTTAGATGAACTAAAGGGCAAGGAACTTTTGATTCATACATACAGAGAATGCGTGGAGTTTCGAGAGACGCAGGACTGGGCAAGCGGAAGAGGAAGCAGCAGAGCGGGGGCAGTGGGGACAGGGAAGTGGGAAGGGAGACCGAGACGTCCACACAGGGTGATTGGAAAAGAGCCAGGTGGGTGGGTGGAGAGGTAGGTGGTAGGTAGGTAGGTGGATGATAGGTAGGACTGTAGAAAGTCACAGAGAGGCATTTAATTGGAGAAGAATTGAGGAAGGGAGGGGGTGTGAATTGAAAAGAAAGAAAACCAAGACAAAGGGAGGAGAGAGTGAATGAGAACCAGGCCGGAGGCCCAGGGACAGTGAAAGAAGGAATGTGGCGTAAAGGCAGAGTGAACAAAGGAGAGCAAGCAAGGGGAACAGAAGGAGACAGAGGGGCAGCAGGGAGCAGAGGAGGCGCGGGCTGGGGATCGCCATTGCTCTGCCAGCAGGCTGACTCCTGAGGTGGCCCCTTCCCCACACCGGGGCGGCCTGCCCTGGGGCACCAACTAGAAATCAAGGACAGGAGGTATTTGGGTGCAAATATGCCTCATTCAGAACAGAACCATTAATATATTCTAAAAAGCTTTTTAGCTGTGGCCTGCTCTGCATGTTATTAATTTCTTTATTACAGATCTTGTTATTTTCAGAGGTCCCCAGGGACCCATTAACAACGAGTTTTTATGGGAAAGAAGTCGGTGGAAGTGGTGGGGATAACAGCTCCTCAGCCCTGAGTCAGTAACCGGAGTTGCACCGAGGATAATGCAGGCTGTTTTAATTTCCAAAATAGCAACAGTTCAGACATTTAATTGCAGTTTTATGTCCCTTTTTTCATGCTGCCGAGTATAAAATACGTGAGTAGTAATATATAATGGCTAACCACTGAGCCACAGACTGCCCAGTTGCCTCATCTCTCCTGGAGAGGGGTGCCGGGAGGGAGGGAGGGGAGGGGACGGGAGGGGAGGGGAGGGGGAGGGGAGAGAAGGGCCGTGGAAGGAAAGGAAGGGGAGAGGAAGAAGCGAGGACCGTGGGTACATTTCACTGAGCTCAAACCTCTAGACTGATTAACAGTAATTTCAGCTTCCCCCTCTCCTTCACATTCTCCCCAGCCCTTTCTCCAACTCTATTGTAAATCTGAAATTTTCATAATTATCCCCCACTTTTCTCCTGCTGCCTCAACCTCCTCAACACACAGGCTGTGAGCACCTGGTGTCCACAGGTGACCAGGTGTACCACTGTGATAAGGCTGGCTTCTGTTACAGTTCCCCTTCCTGCTCTCTCCTGACCATGACCTTCAGACACATCAGTGAAACCCCCTTTATATTTTCTGGTGAACCCCACTGTGACCCCCCAGTAAAGGCACTTGCCCGCAGGTCCTTGTTCTCTGGACTGCCCACCTGCTTGGGTGAGCCTGCTCCCCAGAGCTTCATTTCTCTAGAACGCATGGGTAGAATTAACTTTGTTTTCCTACACCTCTCCTGTTTCTCTGGTGGCTGCACCTGCCCGCCCATACCTAAAAGAACACAGAACAATGTCCTAGCATGACAACAGACATTTAGGGGAGGCCTTCTGAGCACACATGTGAATGCTTGGGTGGCTCACCCATGATGGGCTCAGTAATGAACATGCTGCTGGTGACCTTTGGGTGTGTTGAGTTGCAGAGCTGCTTGTCTTGTGGGTACCACGAGCCTCCATTTCTTTTCTGATATTTTCTTCCTTTCACGGTCAGGCCTCGACCATTTAAAATTTTCTAATTTGTAAGCTCATGGGGAAAGCTGGTACTGTGCTGGTTCGGAGGCCTAAAGCGGCGTGTGGCACCTGGTGAAAATCTGTTGAGTGGATGACAAGGATTTCCGTTTCCCCTTGCTTCCTGCCATCCGAGCGCCTGGGAATGGAGTGTGAGCTCTACTCCTCTGTGAGCAGGGCCCCTCACGTCAACAACACGCACCTCTCCTAAGTTCCCGATTTCACAGTGCCAGGTGAGAGGTTTATGGTGTAAAGCTATGCCTTAACTCTCTTCTTTGAGCACGTCCCCTTCGCTCCCATGGGAGGGAACCCAGCCGTGTGTTACCATGTGACTCGTGCTTCTTGGGCAAAGCCGGTTGGACCCAGTGTGGACACATAACCCAAGCTGTGCCAACCAGACTCTACAATATGGAGTTTTGACAGAGCAAATCAGTTGCAGTCAATGGCTGAAATTATAACTTGTACATTTATGAGCTGCAGAACCATTATATTGCCTGTGCTGGAATATTCTATTGTGGACTCGGGCAAGCTGCAAACTCCCTCTCCCACACAGATGCTGAGGTGTCAGTGAGTCCTGGCCTGTCTTCCTCTTCTGTCCCACAATCAGCTCTTCTTCTCTGTACCAGGCCCGGCGTAAAGATGCATAACAGCAAACTCACCGAGAAGGTAGCTGCTCAAGGCACCAACATCCCACAGACCTCCTTCTGAGCCCCCTTTGCAGTCCCACTCCGGTGGCTCCGTGGGCTTGGCTCCTAGATTCTACTGGGCCAAAGCTATCAGGCAGATTGCTTAGAGACTCTTCCTCTGACTGTCCGGTCCCCCACCCCCCAGCCCTGGACCTTCACTTCCCAGCTGTGTCCACAGCCCCTGTAGTGTTAAATCCGCCTCCCAGAGCACTCACGGGGGCTCTGCTTCCTGGCTGAACCCGGCCGGTGCAGTGATTTGGAGTGGGAGCAGAACCTTCAGGTATCTGGCATGTGTTCTCCAAGCTGAGTAGTTGAGAGGCGTTAAGGACTCTGCTGCCAGGGTGAAGGGGTCACTGTGGTTTGTGGCATACAATCTAGTGAAGCACTGATTTAAATGAACACCTTTAGACCCCTGGAGTCAAGGCCAAAGAAGGCAAGATTTTGACCCAATTGCTACTGCCGTGGAGCAGTTCAGTGGAAATAAAGGGTATTTATTTCCACTTTAAATAAAGAATGTGGGGCTGGTTGGTTCTTAGTGTGTGGGAAAAGATTTGGAGGAAAAAGATGAGCTTATGATTTTAAATTCCCAGATCAAGAAATGAGTCAAACCCTGGCCCCTGTGGCTCAATAGGTTGAGCGTCATTCTGCAAACCAAAAGGTCACCAGTTTGATTCCCAGTCAGGGCACATGCTAGGATTGCAGGTTCAGTCCTCAGTCAGGGTGTGTGCAAGAGGCAACCGATAGATGTTTCTTTCCCCTTTCTCCCTCCCTTCCCCTCTCTCTAGAATCAATAAAAATTAAACATAAAAATAAAAATAAATGGGTCAAGATACAAGAAGCATTTATGTCTGCCCTAAAAGAAACCTTTTATCTCCTGGAGCTGCAGGTCGAGGTTCCTGGAAACCAAACCTAAAGTGGAATCCTGTGGGTGGCTGAATGGCAATGCCAGCTGCATCCAGACTTTGGAAGAAGGTCTCACGTTACACTTGGAAGACACCGAGAAGCAGCAGGACCCGAAAAATTGGTAGAACGCACTAGCGAAGCAGCCCAGTCCTAGGCTTTTCTTTGCAGAAAGTTTTTGGTCTCTAAGTCAGTCTCTTGTTCACAGGTCTGTTCAGACATTTCACCTTTTTAAGAAAACCAGTTTCCATAGTTTGTGTTTTTCTGGGAATCTATCCATTTCATCTGAGCTCTTTAGTTTGTTCATAGTGTTCCCTCATAATCGTCTTTATTTCTGTAATGTCAGTAGTGCGTTCTCCTCTTCGATTTCTGACCCTAGTGGTTTGAGCCTTCCCTGAGAACGGGCCTTGGAAGGGCCGCCAACCCATTCCGCACCTTCCAGAGCGGCCAGGCTGCTGGTTTCCCCTGTAATTGTAGGGAAGGGGCTGCTGGAGAGCCCAGGAGCGGGGAGGCGAGCCTCGTGACAGCTGAAGTGCTGTAAAGCTTGCTGTTCCTCCTGAGATTCACCTGTTGGCCCTTTGTTTCTTCCTGAAATAAATGCTTCCCAGATAGCTCCAAGACTGGCTAGTTCCCAGGGTTCTGAAAAAGCTGTTTCAGACAATATGGCCAGTGTTTTCATTGCTTTTATGGAGAAGGGAATTTTTGGAGGTCCTTACATTTCCATTTTTGCTGACATCACCCCTCTTTTTCTTGGAGGTACATAAAATAAGTGTTTCTTATTATTGATGACATCCTAGATTTGCTAAAATATGGTAAGCCTCAGATGTACAGCAACTCACTAACTACTGGGAGAGTTAAAAAATGTGGTACTAAATGCTACACTATAAAAAATAGATGATGGAGCTGATACAGAAATCAAATATGTTAGCCCATATGTTATTATGGAAAATGATAGAGACATTGATTATTTACTCACCTTTTTTACATCAACTATTTATGTCAAGATGTGTAAGGCTAACTACTCAAATAATATATGTAGAAAATACAACTTACGGACCAATACAAGGAAAATGATTAATTCAATTGAAGCCAGAAAAAAAGTAAAGAAAAACATAGTGAAGAGTCATACACAGACACTAAGTGTTAAAAATAATTCCAAATAAAATAATCACAATAAGTGTAAATAAACTAAATTTACCCATTAAAAGAGAGGGTTTTTCAAGTTGGTTTAAAAATTTAGCTATCCTGTGTAGCCAGTTGACCAGAGACAAACCTAAAGGGATGAGATGGGCTGTAGTAACAATGGGGTGGAAATACACAGTAGTCAGCAAATTCTAACCAAGAGGGAATGGGTACAGCAATGTTAATACTAAACAAAAATAAACTTTACAGAAAAGAGCATTAAGAAAGTAGGTGATAATGCAAAAAAGAACCACTTCTTATACTGGGACATTTTAACACATTTCATATGGAATAAAAAGGTAAGAATAAAGAAGATGTAGAAGACTAGACAACAGGAGTCAATTCCAGTCAAATGGGCAGTGTAGGCAGACATCGCTCACCTCACACAACCACGTCCAAATTACAACTAAAATACAGAACGACCATTGCTCAGGAACAGCAGAAATCGAGCTGAATGGAGTCGGACAACCATGAAATCAAGTTGAATGAAAGCCTGACAACCACGGAGTTAAAGAAACCACATCCATCCAGACTGGTAGGAGGGGTGCAGACACGGAACAGGCTAGTCCCAAACCCATGTGGATAAAAATTCAGGGAGAATATCTTGGGAGCGAGGAGTTCCAGCCCCACACCAGGCCCCCAGCCCAGGGTCCCAGTGCCAGGAAGATGAGCCCCCACAACTTCTGGCTGCAAAACCATCAGGGATTGAGTCAGTGGAAGAAACTGCCGGAGCCCCAAGCAGTTCCTCTGAAAGGACCCCCACACGGACTCACCTACTCAGACTCGCTCCCTCTGAGCTCCAGCACTGGATAGCAGCTGGAAAGGCACCAGTGGTACACAGGGAGGCACTGAAGTGTCTGCCATCAAGGCAAGCAGAGGCCATCGTCCCTTTTTTAAACTCTCCCCCCACAGAGCTGGCAAGCTGGTGCCATATCTGAGATTCCATCAACCTCGCTATCACTGACCCACCTTGGAGATCCCCAGTGGCTCTGCCCCACCCAACTTACGGGCCCACCCAAGCTGCTTTTCCTTAAGAATGCTGGGCTTGGCTCCTAAATCCTATCAAACAAGCAACGGTTGGCCTCAGTGAGACCTAGTGTGGTCAGGTTAGATTCACAGCTTGGCTTCACCTGGGAATTTCCAAGCCCAGCACAAGTATCGGCCATCTCAGATTACTTCATAGGTTAAGCAGGGTGCTCCAGGCAAAACAGGTGGGGGCTGACCTTGGCCTGCATCACCCAGAAAACCCCAGGGCCAGTGCACCCAATGGACAGTTACCACATAGGAGCACCACCACCCTGCCCCTACACAGCTGATCCTCCATGGTGGGGAGAGGTTGGTGGTCAGTGGTCACAGACAGCCCTTTCAGCTGACTGGCCTGGGTAAATCCCTCCCATTGATCTGCCAACAGCAACCAAGGCTCAACTACAAGAGAGGGCGTACTCAGCCCATATGAAGGGCGCATCTCAAGTACCCAGCTTAGGGGAGGCTGTGCCACTGGACCCTGCAACACCTACTACACTAGGCCATGCTACCAAGACACGCAGTCAAAGCAGCTCTACCTAAAACACAGAAACAAACATGGGGAGGCTGCCAAAATGAAGAGATAAAGAGATGTGGCCCAAATGAAAGAACAGATCAAAACTCCAGAAAAAAGAGATAAACAAAATGGAGATATGCAATCTATCAGATGCAGAGTTCAAAACATTGTTATAAGGATGTTCAAGGAACTTATCAAGGACCTCAGCAGCATAAAACACATCTAGTCAGAAACAAAGGATTCACTAATTGAAATAAAAAACAAATTATAGGAAAACAACAGTAAAGTGGATGAAGCTGAGAATAAAATCAATGATTTGGAACATAAGGAAGCAAAAAAAAAAACCCCACAAAGAACAAGAAACAAAAAAAGAATCTAAAAAAAAAGGATAGTATAAACATCCTCTGGGACAACTTCAAGCGTTCCAACACTTGCATCATAGGGGTGCCAGAAGGAGATGAGAAAAAGCAAGAAATAGGAAATCTATATGAAAAAATAGTGAAAGAAAATTTCCCTAATTTGGTGAAGGAAATAGACATGCAAGTTCAGGAAGCACAGAGAGTTCCAATTACAATGGATGCAAAGAGGCCCACTCCCAGACACATCGCATGTAAAAGGCCAAAGGTTAAAGAGAAAGAGAATCTTAAAAGCAGTAAGAGAAAATGAGTTAGTTACCAGGTAGGTGCCAGATGGGAGGGGGGAAGAGGGGAATGAGTGACGAGGTGAGGGGAATGAGAAGTACAAACAGGTAATTACAGAATAGCCATGGGGATGTAAAGCACAGTACAGGAAATGGAATAGCCAGAGAACTTATGTGCGTGACCCATGGACATGAACAATGGTGAGGGCATTGCCTGAGGGATGAGGAGGTGCTGCGTAGAGGGAGGCAAAGGAGGAAAATCAGGACAACTGTAACAGTATAATCAAGAAAATATAATTAAAAAAGAAAAAGAGACTAGATAACAAATGGACAAGTTTAATATAAAGAACCCATGTAGAATTTTGAATGTAGCAAATGGAGAATACATACAGTCCTCATGCATATGCAGAATGCTTATGAATATAGACCCATTCTAGCATATAAACCAAGACTCGAAAATAATAACAAAGAAGCACTATTATACAGACTTCATGAAATTATCATTTAATAATAAAAGGCTAGCCAATATAGAAATAACTAATGAATTAAAGAAGATGATAACATCAAGTACAAATATTTATAATTAAACAATTAAACAATACATGTCAAAACTTGTGGATTGCCACCAAAGTGGAGTTTGAAGATAAAATTATAACCTTAAAGTACCTTTATTAAGAAAACCAAAGTAACTGAAAATAATTGAACAAAATTTTCAATGCAAGAAAATAGGGAAATAAACTAGAAGATAAAGCAGTAGAAATTATCAACAAAAATCAAAAGTTAGTTATTTCAAAAGACTAATAAACTAGATACTCTCTGGCAAGGTTAATGAAGGGGGGAAAGAGGAATTTTAAGAAAGAGACATAAGCACAAACATAGTAGAGATGAAAAGGATCATAAGGGAATATTTCCAATGACTCAATGTCAATATAGTTAGAAACTTGTGTGAAATAGACATCTGATCAACACTAGCTTCAGGAAAATGTAAAAAAATCAAGTGGACCTATAACCTCTTGAGAATTTGACCTGCAATGGAAACATCCATTTGGGTGTTTTTCAGGTGAGTTTTACCAAAATTTTAGGAAATTAGTAACTCCTGTCTTAAACTCTTTGGTGAATAGAAAGAGAATAAGCTCTCACCTTCATCTCCTTTTTTGTGGCTAAAGTACCCTTGACACCAGAGCTACAAAAACCCGTGAGAAGGAAAAGTGACGGACCAGTCTCACTTAGGATCAGAGATGCAAAATTCCTTTTAAAATGCTGACAAAATGAATTTTCTACTAAATATACACTAAGTCAAATTTACCCCAGGAAAACAAAGATGGTTTAATATCAGTAAATCTATTGGTGAAATTCACCACATTAGCAGATTAAAAATAAATGTCAATGGATGGAGACGAACCATTTGAAATAAAAAAATAAAACATTTAAACTCTTAGAGTGCTATGAACATATTAAAAAACTCTTAAAATTACCAAAAGCCTACTACAAAGATTGTAAGTGTGAAATATTAGAAGCCACCCCTCTGATTTTGTACTGAAAACAGAGTGCAACATCAAAGTCATGGTCCATAACAGACGTAACTGATGAGCTGGACTTCATGAAAGCCAAAAACTCCTGCTCTGCAGAAGACAGTGCCAAGAGAATGAGAGGACAAGCCACAGAGTGGAAGCAGGTACTTGCAAAACACACCTCTGATAGAGGACTGTTGTCCAAAACATACAAAGAAGTCTTCAAACTCATTAAGAAAAATAACAACCCAATTAAAAAATGGGTAAATGATCTTAACACATACCTCCCTAAAGAAGATATACAGGTGGCCAGTCAGTGTATGACAGGATGCTCCCATCATGTGTCAGAGGGAGACGCAAATGAAAACAACGAGACACGACTGCAGCACTGTTAGGCCCAAATCCAGGACACTGGCAGGACAGGAAGACGTCAAGGAACCCTAGATGCGCAGAGCCGGATGGAAGAAGCCAGCCCGAAGGTTACACTGCGCACGAGTCCAATGATACGACGTTCTGGGAAAGGCAGAACTGTGGAGACGACCAAAGGATCAGTCTGTGCTGTGAGTGGGTGGGGGGGGAGATTTTTAGGGTAGGGGAAATACTCTGTATGATATTATAATGATGGATATAGGTCCAAACCCATGGAATGGGCAACCCTAAGGTCAATTATGGACTTTGGGTCATTCTGATGTGTCATTGTCGGTTTACCCTGGTTAAAAAAAAAAACATTCTGGCAAGTGATGCTGATAATCGGGGAGACCATGCGTATGTGGGGGCAAGGGGCTCCGGGAAATCTCTGTACCTTCCTTTCAATTTTGTTGTAAACGTAAAACTGCTCTTTTAAAAAAAGTCTCAAAAGGAAAAGAAAAAAACATGTCGAATATGGATAGGAAAGGAAAGAATAAGTGTGACTGCCCTGACCAGTGGGGCTCAGTTGGTTGGGTGTTGTCCCACAGAGCGAAAGGTCGCCGGTTCCATTCCTGGTCAGGGCACATGCCTAGGTTGTAGGTTCAGTCCCAGGTCAGGGGGCATGTGCAAGAGGCAAGCCATCACTGTTTCTCTCTCTCTCTTTCTCCCTCCCTTCCCCTCTCTCTAAAAACCAATCAATCAACCAGTCAATCAATCCATTAAGCAAGGCACTGGGAAATACAGAAATAAGTAAAACAGACAAAGTTGCTGCTCTCCTAGAGCTTTCACTCTAGTGGAGAAGGTAGACAAAAATAGACCAGTAATTTCATAAATACTTTATTTGTTTATTTTCAGAGAGAGGGGAAGGGAGGGAGAAAGAGAGGGAGAGAAACATCAGTGTGTTGTTGCCTCTCACGGGGCCCCCACTGGGGACCCAGCCTGCCACCCAGGCATGTGCCCTGACTGGGAATTGAACCAGTGACCCTTTGGTTCACAGGCCAGCACTCAATCCACTGAGCCACACCAGCCAGAGCAAAATAACCCATGTCAGTTCTAAAAAGAAAAATGACATAGGGTAAGGGGAATAGAGAATGCTCTGTATGTGTGTGTGTGCTACTTTAGATGGGGGGGGAGGCGGGGGGTGGCAGGCCTGAGGGATTAGACAGTATTTCAACAAATGCCTGAAGGTTGTAAGAGTAAACCAGAGGGATAAGGGTGTTCCGGGCAGAGGGAATAGCAAGTGGAGGCATCTTTTACATCATGTTCTATGTAGAAAATCCAAAACTATATGTTATTAGAACTGATAAATTTAGCGAGGTTGCAGGTACATGATAAATATTCCAAGGACATTGGGTTCCTCTGTGACAGCAGCAACCAATAAGGACATAGAATGTGGAAGAGAAAACTATTTCATTCACAGTAACAGCAAAATTAACTGTGATAAAATGTCACAGAAGGGCCCTGGCTAGTGTAGCTCGGTGGATTGAGAGTGGGCTGGGAACCAAAGGGTCACCGGTTTGATTCCCTGTCGGGGCACGTGCCTGGGCTGCAGGCCAGGTCCCTGGTTGGAGGTGCGTGAGAGGCAACCACACATCGATGTTTCTCTCCCTCTCTTTCTCCTTCCCTTCCCTTCTCTCTAAAAATAAATAAAATCTTTAAAAAAATGTCACAGAAGGTACACAAGACCTATGTATAGGATAAATTGTATACCTTTATTGATCTAATGCAAATGAATCAAATAAGATCTAATAACATCAAATAAACAACATCTAAACACGTGGGTTGTGTTTATGAATGGAAAGACAACAAGCTTCTACAAATTAATCTAGAAATTAAATGGAATTCCAAGGAAGACACAACAAGGTTTTTCAAAAGAACTTGGTAAACTGATCTTAAAATTCCTACGATGACAAGAGCCAAGAACCGCCAAGACAGGTACGAAGAGGAAGTGCAAAGGGGCAGAGGGCAGCTCCGCTGCACTGCACTAGGGCGCCCCTGGCTGCCGAGGCAGGCAGACCTCAACGTGTTTGAGGGTCACATGTGACAAAAAGTATACTTCTGGCTTGGGTAAAATCCAGAGTGGGTTTCCTGATCAGGGGGCTGCCCACCTTCCAGCAGTAGTTCATGTACCCGAGTTTCTTCCATTTACCTCTCCCGACTTTCGAGGTTGCCAGGCATGTTTGCATCAAGCTGGTAGAAAGGGAAACAGGAGGAAGGATCACGTGCAGGAGTAGGTTTTGTAAGCGGTGCCTAGAAGTGGTGCGTATTGTTTCCGTTCACCTCATTGGTGAGAACTCAGTCTCATGGCCACACCTACTTGCAAGGGAGGCTGTGACTAGGAGCCCAGCTGTGGTTCCAAGAACAAGAGGAAACAGGTGTGGTGAAGAGCTAGCCAGTCTGCCACACCTGCCATTTATCAAGATTTCTTATACAGATATAACCATCGAAACTTTTTGCTACAGCCCTGGCTGGTGTAGCTCAGTGGATTGAGCACAGGCCTGCAAACCAAAGGAGCGCATGTTCAATTCTCAGTCAGGGTACATGCCTGGGTTGCAGGCCAGTTCCCAACAGGAGACACATAAGAGGCAACCATACATTGATATTTCTCTCCCTCTCTCCTTCCCTTCACCTCTAAGTTGAAAAAAACAAAAAACCCTGTGGTACAGGCACAGGGTAAACAGATCAATAGACCAGAAAGCTGGACCCAGAAACTAACATAAGTATGGAGACTGTATTGGACAGTGAGCTTCGCAAATCAGCAGAAAGTAGGTCTGAGTGGGAGCCAATATAAAGTAATACATGTGGAAGGCCAGGTATAAAAATACAGGTGACTCAAAGGCTACTGTAAAAAAGCAAAGACTTTAATTAGAAGAAAGTATTAGAGAATATCTTATGGTCTTGTTTAGGTAAATAGAATAACATCTATGATGGGAAAGACTGATAATTTAGAATTTTCTTTTGGCTTCATTGTTTTGTCTATTTCTATGTGAAAACCACTACATATACAGAAAGACATCTAGAGTTTAAAAACATGTTTACACCTCGAAGTGGGAGAAAATATGTTCAAAGTAAAAAACTGTAAAGGATTAATATTCAGGTTACATAAAAACTCCAGTCTAATAAAATTAAGGCAAATGACAAGCAGAAAAGTGGACAAAGGACATGAACAGCTAAGATACAATGGAGAAAATCTGGTTTCCCATAAAAATGAAAAAGTACTTCACTAATAATTGGGGAAACATAAAAAAGATCAACAGTAAGATACCATTACACTTCAGTCAATGGATGGAAATTTAGAAGTCTGGGCGGGCGTACCAGGTATTAGCGAGGATGTGGGGAAATGAAGACTCTTGCACACTGCTGGTGGGAGAGTAAACTAGTGCAACCACTTTGGAGACCAGTTGGAAATACAGCTTGACAATGCACACCACCCAGACCCTGCCACTCCACTCTGAGGTCTGTGCACCAGAGACACTGTGCTTGCAGGCACTGAGAGACACATGCGAGAATGCTCACGCAGGGTCCTTTTCGATTGCAAGGTCAGGAGGCAATCTGTATGTCTACCAACACTACAGTGAATAAAGAAATTAGGGCATTTTTATACAATGTGCTACTCTTCCTCAGGTAAAGTGAATAAAACCGACATATATCAACACAGGCAAATACAAGAGAATAATGTTGAGAAACGAGTTGAAAGTGATTACATTTGTGTAAATATGTACATAATGGTCTAGGATAACTTTAAATATTAAAATATGCGGTTACACTTTTTTATGGACACCTACATACTATAAAAGTATAAAACGTGAATGGGCGGGATACACACCAGTTAAGATTAACAGTTGCCTATGACTAAGTAGCAATGAAGAAAGTGGTACGAAGGGGCCAGGAAGAGCAAAATCAGGAGTGAGATGGCAGTATGTTCCTGACTGCTACACGTGGGTGCTAGCACAAGGGTGTTAGTACGTGATTTTCTCTTCTTCCGTATATATATGAAATATTTTCCATTTAAAGCTTGAATGAAGTGATTTCTCAAAATCCCGAAGAAGGAGTCTGATCTGGGCCCCTTGCCCACTTCTGGGTCCACCCTCAGAATTGCCCTGGGCTGAGGTGAGTGTCCTGGAGAAGAGAGAGGGGCTGGCTCAGAGATGTTCACTGACAGCTCGGCCTGGGGGAGGGAGCTGGGACACGAACCAGGGTTTGCATCAGAACGCCCGGGGGTTCCTCTGAGGGTGCAAACCCAGACCTGCCGAGTCAGGATTTTCCAGGCATCCACATTTCCAGAAAGCCCTCTGTTGGTTCTGATGGGAAACTTGTGGAAGAACAGTCATCCAGGCCCGACTGGTGTGGCTCAGTTGATTAGGTGTCATTCCACAAAGCCAGAAGTCGCCGGTTCCATTCCCAGTCAGGGCACGTGCCTGGGTTTTGGATTCCGACCTTGGTCAGGCCATATCCCAGCCAGGGTACATAGGAAAGGCAACTGATCAATGTTTCTCTCTCACATCTATGCTTCTCTCCCTCTCTCCCTTTCTCCCTCCCTTCCCCTCTCTCTAAAAATAAATAAATAAAATCTTTAAAAACAAAGCATATAATGCCCTGGGTCACATCACCATGTGAGTGAGCCAGTGAGCCTAGGTGAATGAGCCCTAGCCACTACACAGCTGTCATGTCCCCGGGGCTGACTCCTTTCCTGCGGACAAAGGAGACGATGCAGACAGGTGCACTTATTTCCAGGAAAGCTCCGCTCCCAGATTTCATCCTCCAGTAATACCCTGGGCCTTACCCACCATCCACCTTAGTTCCTCTGGCCTTGAACATTAGGAGGTAGGTTAGGGAGGAGAGGGACTTGAGCTCCTCCTAGAGGCCAAAAGTGTTAACGTTGGGGTTCTCCAAAGCTCCTTCGCACTATTAGAAGAGTAAAAGCAACGACTTCCCCAGCACTTACGGAAGTGCCAGACACGGCAGAAATCATGCGCCCAAAGTCCCTAAGCTCAGAGGTGGCAAAGTCAGGACTGCGATCCAGGTCTTGCAGACCCCGAGAGCCATGCCACGGGGAACGCGGGGCCATTCAAGATCCTCCACAGTGTGGCAGCGATGTGCCTCCTCCCCTCACTCTCCCCCCAGCGCAGGGAGCACCTCCTGGTGGTGGTGATGCTGTGGATGGCTTCACGCCTGTCTATTCTGTTGTTGTTGCCCTCCCTGCTTGTGGTCCCCTGAGTGTCCTTTCTACCAGACCATCTGTGTGTCAAGGCCTAATGGTTCTTCAGAGCGCTGCAGACTGTACAAGGCCATTGGTTGCCCTGTCTCGGCCATTCCCCTAGCACTCCCAAAGGTGGGCAGCAGCTGACTCATTGTCACCCCCAGCTGATGAGCAGGATGAGGGGATGAGTGATGAGTGAATGCTGATGCCAAGCAAACGAGGCAATGTAGAGGAAGGGGACTAGGGTGCCTGTAACCGTGGTAACGATGATGTTGCTGAGAGAGTGCTAGCAAGATGGTAACCATGGCAACGCTGACAGCGAGGCCTGTGTGGACAGTACCAGCACTACCTGTTATTTCTGTTCATGCCAAGCCTGACCCGTTCAGTGGTGAAGCAAGATCATGAACTCCAGAAGCGGCTGTTGTCCTGCCTCCCGTGCCAAGACCGCTCCCCTGGCCCCGCCCAGGGCTGCCGATCACAGTGGTCACACCGTTTTCCTGAGTGGTCCATGAACCGCCAGGAACATCAGGTTGAGGGCGCGAGGGTCAAGCCTGCCTGGATGTGTGTGCGTGTGCGTAGGCAAGAGGCAGTCCCATGGGCAAATGTGTAAGGTGTGGCTTGCGCTAAGGGCAGTCTTGTTCGTGTGAGTGCAGGGGGAAGGGTCTGCTGGGAGTGTGTCAGGGGAAGAGGGACAGTTGCGCTGTCAGGGGAAGAGGGACAGTTGCGCGTATGCCATGGGCACGGCCCGATGCTTTGGTGGGCTAAGTGTGTAGGGAGGCAGTCTGCGGCGTGTGTGGCGCAGGGCGGTGTTTCTGGGAGGGGCGCACTCGCGTGCCTCTGCTGTGGGGGCGGGGTTCCGGGGCTGTGGGGCGGGGACCCTTGGGCCACCGCTCCCTGGGCAGGGCTGCGCAGGGGGTGGCTGTGGAGGGGGCTTTGCTCAGTCCCATCCATCACCCGGAGCGCTGCGAGCAAGGCGGATATCACCGTGTCAGGGGCGGCTCGCTCGCAGATCTTATCCTCTTCATTTCCGCCCGAGCTGAGCCCGCCCGCGCTGGCTCCCTGAAGGCTCCATCCATCATGGGGACTGCGCAGGGGTGGGGGTAGGGGGTGCTCTCAGACATCGCGGAGAGGGAGGGGGCGGCAGGAACCAGAAGCACCGTCGGAGTCCCAGAAAAGCGTGGGGGTGGGCGGTTCTGGGTTCCCTTTTCCATGTGGGGGAGGGGACGAAGGGCAGGGGTCCGATTCGGCCCCAGCCTGGGACACTAGTCAGATTGCATGGGTACCTGGTCTCTCTTGCAGTCTGCGGGGTAGCTTGGGGTGGGGGGAGCATGACTTTACCCCAACTCTGAGGATGGGGGTGTTGAGCCCAGGGCCTGCACCTGGACCCTCCAAGGTGACCCGGGCCCGGGCCGTGCGGATTGGGGGGGGGGGGTGCCCCGAAGGGAGGCCTTATTTCATTTCCCCGCGCTGCTGAGGTTTCTGCGAAGTGTCTCTCTCACCTCTTTAAATTTTACGGCGCTTGGCTTGTGGCCGACGGACCCGCCCCGGGGAGGAAGCGGGTGCTGGGCCTGGGCGCCTCCCCCAGCCGAAGGGTGGCCCCACCAGGCAGGGCGCGAATCGGGCCCGGGGGCGCTCGGACTCCTCGGGGCGTCCAGCCTGAGACTCCCCTCTGGTTCCCCTGGGCCTTCCTTCAGGAGATCGAAGCCGTGCTGACCCAGGGGCGGGGTTTGCCTCGGAGCTTCTCAGGTCTTGCCCCACCTCCTTTCCTCCGCTCCTTCGTGGGCCACGCCTCCCTTCTCCTACTTTCAGTGAGCTTGGGGTGTGTGTTGGGGTGAGACGAGTAAGGGGCAGCTGCTGGAAGAGGCGATAGAAGAAGCAGAAATGGATACCAGCCTTGGAGCCCCAGTTGCATTGCCCAGCCCACCACAGCATTCCCTGGGGGCGGACTGGTGCCCCCAAGTCCTGACTCAGGGTCGAATATACCAGTGGCGCAGACCAGCTAGGCAGCAACTCTGATCCCTGGTGGCCAGGCCTGGCACCCCCCTGGAGATCTGGTTGGGGGCCGGAGGTGAAGGACATTGAGGGGGAGCCTTTGGGCCCAACACTGTTCTGTCAGGAGCCTATGACTCCTTATGAGGATTAGTCTGGGTGGGGCACCTCCAGGTGTGGGCGGGAGAGGAGTGTGAACAGGAGATGGGGTTCGAGGGAGGAGAAGAGCATGATCAGAAGGGCCAGGAGTGTGTGAGCCGCCGGTCTGGTGGGGAGGCATGCCGGGAGTCCTGGCCAGTCGTGGGGGGCGGGGTTTGCACACGATTCTGCCAGGTCCCAGAGCCGCCTTTTTTAGACTGGCAATCATCACCTCGATTTCTCTATAATTTACTTCTTATTCATACAGCCCAGGCTGCACAACCCAGCGGTCACGAGTACCACTTTGTGACAACAAGCACACAACCAAAAAGAAACAGGGTGTGAAACAAATTTGGCTCCACCAGCCTGGGAAATGAGGGACCAGAGGCCTAGCGGCAAGCGACGCCATCTGGCTGTGTCACCCCAGGCAGGGCCTGTGGGACAGCGGCGCGGTGGGGTTCAGAGCAGGGGCTGTGTGCAGGGAGGGGGCAAGGCAAACAGCAGCTAGGACGGCCCAGCTGGTAGCTGAAGCCTGCTGATGCCTCCAGGCTGAAGAAGGCTCTGAAACGTTCTTTTTCTCCATTGACCCGGAGAGGAAATGTCTTGGATATTACACTCCAGGGAGCTCAACCACTGGCATCTTTATGAGGAAAATTGGTCACCTCCACATGACCCAGCAAGGGCTTGATGTGGCCACCCCTCCCCTGTTCCCACTCCCGCTTCTGCCTTCCAGCTCCTAGCAAACACCACATCCTTCCCCCAGGCCTCACATCCAGTCTCTCCCAGAGGCCTGTTGATTTGCCCTTCTGAACGTCCATCTCTCAGAGCTGTCCCCTTCTCTCGCATCCCTGTAACCACAGTCATCGTCCTCCTTATCGAGGTCTGTCCTTGCATTATTGCCACAAGCTCCTTGCTGGGTTCCTTGGCTGCTGTCCATCCTCAATGCTGGGCTGGCATTGGGGTCATGTCAGCTGCCTGCCGCTCCCACGACAGAGCCAAAGTTCCCAGCATCCCATCCAAGGCCCATCAAGCTCTGGCCTGGCTCCCTCTGTGGCTGCTTTTCCCGCTTCCCTCGCCTTGCTGCACTGAAGTGGCGTTGCTCCTTCGTGCTTCTGAGCCTGCTGCATGTGGTTCCCTCGGCCTGGAATGCTCTCCCCTCCCTTCTCTACTGGGCTAAGTTCTCATCAGCCTTTGAGGCCCAGCTCAAGCACTTCCGCTTTGGAAAGTCTTCCAGAAAGGAATCCGTCTTCTGTGCTCTCACGGCCTCTGTGCGCCTCGGCCCCTGGTTCTAATGAGCTATTAGAACCTGTCTGAGTCTTGCACAAGACTGATGGCTCGATGAGGGCAGGGACCCTCATTTGGGAAACCTGGTGTTGTTTGGGACCTAGCCTCAGACCACCCCCAAGTTCAAGGAAGTCCAGTGTTTCTGAACTTCCTTGAACCTAGGACCCTGGAGCCATCATAATTGGAAAGAGGGTAAGGAGAAAAGGGCTGGTGAGTGGCATTGTGGACTTATGTGAACATTACCCCTTCCTGTAAATTCTCTTTCCTCTGAGTCCCCTTCGCACAGCCCCCAAGGCTGCAGAAGACCTACCTATAATGAGGAGTCAAGATTCAGGAATGTTGCACTCACTGCCTGTGGCTTTTTCTTCTCATCGGCTAGGGTGACTGGTTGTCATGGAAACCTGAAGTGCAGGAAGCGCCTGCTGGCTCCCTTCCCAGGGTGGGAGCTGCAGGCCGAGCCTGTGGAGATGGCGGCTGGTGCTTTATGGCTGGGGGCTGCCCACTCTGGGCCAGACCGGGTCTGCTCATTCTTCCCCAGCGGAAGCTTGGGGTTCGTCCCAGAGTGCTGGCCTGGGCCCGGGCCTGCACCCAGCACATGCTCCAAGGCTGCAAACCTACAAGCAGGCACCTTCTTTTGGGGGGAGCAACAAACTCCTGATTGAACACTGAGGCTCAGGCTCCAGAGTCAGACAGCGTGGACCGTGCTCTTGACGTTGCCACGGGTTGGCTGTATAATCTTGAGAAAGACATTTAATTTTCTGAGCCTCCCAGGTTTTCCTCATCTGCAAAATGGGGATAACAATAGCATCCTGAGATTTCCACTTTGGCAAGATGGCGGACTTGTGCTCTGCAAGGCCCTCCCACTAAAATTCAAATAGATTTTGTGTGAATTCCAAAAACAACGCAAACCAACTTTTACTGTTAATGCAGTGCTGGGTTGGTTAGAAAGTAAGGAAAATCTCCAAGCTCTGAACACCTTCTGCCAAGAAAAACACAGCAAGACAATGGGAAACTGAAACTAAAGCATGGGATGGTAATGGAGAGGTAGACAGGAAAGCCGGGCTAACTGTGGAAGTAAACACGGAGACAGGCAAGCCAGGTCTAGGGCAGAGGCGAGGTGAGAGCTGAACCTGACACTCCTGCGCTGCACCGGGGTCTCCGAGAGGTGGGCAAGTAGTCCCAGGCTAGTGGCAGTTCCCGACTCCTGACAGAAAGAAATGCACCTGAGTAGGAACGCACCTTCAAGTAAGGCCCTTACGATTCCCACAGATTAAATTCAGCCAAAAGTGAGCTCACGGTTAGTGATCACCAAATGACAAGGAAACAAGCCACTGTGAGAGAGCGTCAGCAACATACTACACAGTATGTGTAGGCATCTCAGACATAGAGTTTGGCCATTGGAACTACCCAATACAGAACGCAGAACAGGCACGTATAAACGTTTACAGAAATACAAGCTGGAATCACACCACAAACACATACAAACGAATAGAGAATAAAAGCCCATCCAAAATGGCCGAAATTTTGGAAATAAATCCAATAGAACTTGTATAAATGAAAATTATCATTGATGATACTACCATCTCATCAGATGGGTTACACAGATTGGATGTAGCCGAAGAGATAAATTAGGAACTGCAAAATGGGCCTGAAGAAATTACCCAGAATACAGCACAGACAGCAAAGGAGATGTAAAGTATGAAAAGGGCGTTAAAAGGTGGAAGGCAGAGTGAGAAGGTCCACCGTGCAACCCAGCCCCACGAGGAAAGAAGAGATTCGGCCAAGGAGACGTAATATTTGGAGAGTTCGTGGCTGGGGGACTTTTCAGAATCCACACCGTGACACGCTGTGACAAGCTGGCAGGAGACCAAAGATAAAGAGGTCTTCCCAGCAACGAGAGAGAAGAAACAAATCCATTACAAAAGAAAATTGCACTGGGACTAACAGCAGACTCATCAATAGCCATAATAGAAATCCATGAGATACGGGGAAAATATCTTCAAAGCACTGAGACAAGATCATTATTGGCCCACACTTGTGTATTCAGCATGAGTATCTTTTGAGAATGCAAAGTAGCCATCTTCACACGAACAAAAACTGAGGGAATCCCCCACTCTCTGGCTTTTACTAAAGGAAAATAAAGGAAAATGGTCTCAAGAGGAAGATCTGGTATGCAAGAAGACATGGCGAGTAAGGAGTCTGAGTTTGTAGAGGAAAAGAAATAAAAGGGGGAGTTCTTCAGGGTTTTTTTAAGAAGTAGGAAAGAAGAAATAAGAACCAATGAAAAGATAGGTGTTTTTAAAAGTAGCACAAAATTAGATGGCAGATACAAGTGAAAATTGATCACTAATCTTAAAAAGCGTTAATGCGCTGAACCGTCTGGCTAAGAGACAGAGATTTACCGACGTGCTGTGTTTTAAATTCAGTTCAATGGGATCTCTCAAGGGCCACTTCTAAAACTAAGGGCACTTAGAGGCCGAAAATAAGGGTATGCAAATGCTACATGGGAAAAATAAAAGCTAAAGGAAAATTGTGATCATTTATTAGTATCAAAAAGTTATTAAGTTAAATATTATTCTAAGAGACAAAAGAAGTTTCTAATAATGATAAAATTTTAGTGCATCAGAAAGATAAAACAACTCAATTCATAAAATAGCCTCAAAATTACCCAAAGCAAGAATGAATAGAACTACAGAGTAATTTTGATAAATCCATGATTATTATGGATTTCAATCTTTTAAAGTTATTAATACTGCAAGTAAAGAAAAAATTAAGATATGGAGTGCTTAAACTACCCAATTTACATACTTGAACAAATGAGTGTTGATAAAATCCTAAACCCAGCAATTAGAGAATACAAGTGTTTGACGGGAAATTTGTAAACAGTGACCACATACTAGAACATAATGCGGTTCTCACCAAATTGTAACAACTGACACCATACAGGTCATGTTTCTGTAACCTAAAACTACAACCGGGTTAAACGTCAGTGATAAAATGGGAAGTGGAAAAAAATTCCATGTTTTTAAATTAGAAAAAAAATCACACTGGAAAGTCTTAAAGTACTTAGAGCTGAATAAAAATATTATGTATCAAAACTTGTGAAAGTCAGCAAAAATAGTGGTTTGAAGGAAATTTAGAGACTTTAATGCTTTTTTAAAAAAGATTTTATTTATTTATCTTTAGAGGGGAAGGGAAGGAGAAAGAGGGAGAGAAATATTAATGTACAGTTGCTTCTTGTGCGTCCCCTGCTGGGAACTGGCCTGCAACCCAGGCATGTGCCCTGACTGGGAATCGAACTGTGATCCTCTGGTTCCCAGGCCTGCGCTCAATCCACTGAGCTATACCAGCCAGGGCATAATGCTTATTTGTTTTTAAAAAGAAAATCTGAAAAAGCTAAAAAGTATATAAGAACTCATTGAAAGTAGAAGAAAGGATACCATTTAATGAAATAGAAAATATATACAGTAGAAGGAATTAACAAGAATAAAATTGGGTCTTTGAAAGACTAGTAAAACACATAAAATCTGGCAAAATTTTTAAAAATACAGGCATAAAAATAATATTAAGAATGAGAAAGGAAATAATACCACAGATAGAACAGAGATTAAAAAGATGAAAAGGAGGATATCTTACACAACTTTACATTAATAAATTTAAAAACAGGCCAAAATATTTACCATAAATAGAAATACTGTGAGAACCAAAAAAAAACAAAAAACAAAAAAACAAACCAGGCAAAAGGCACAACTTCCTTGAAATACAACTTATCAAAACTGACCAGGAAGAAATAAAAATCCCAAATAGCCCCATAGCCACTAAACATAATTAACCAGGTGGTTAAACTATTTCCACGCAGAAAACTCCAAGTCCAGATGATTTTAAGCACCCAGAAAAACAGACACCATGGTGTCACAGACACTCTCCCAGAGTGTGGAGAACAGGGACACCCCTCAGCTCGCTTTCAGAAATTAGTGAAACTTTCGTTCCCAGATCCAGACGATCTCATCCAGGTGCCTAGACGCTCAAATCTAAAAACAACAGTAGAAGACCGAATGCAATAAAATAGCTAAAAATCACGACCAAATGGGTTTACATTGTGGGAAAAAGGATGGTTTAATGACAGTCACACCTCTGTGCTTGTTGGCCTCAGACCTCGTCAAACCTGGTGCTTGTCTCATTTTGATGAGAAGAAAATATATGTAACATATATCACCGAGATATTATCAATATAGATGACATCATCAATATATTGTATATAATAATTATTATATTATATACTATACATTACATGTTCTCTATCGTTATTTATATATAAAATATGTAAAGATATGCAGTGACATTAACTGGTTAAAGGAGGAGAGATTAAATGCTGAAAGAGCATTTAATCAAAATCAACATCCTTTAGGATTAAAAACTTTTACTAGGAATATACAGGAGTTTTTTAAACTAGCAAACGGTAGCAAAACTACAGTGGTGAAAAATTAAAAAGCGTTCTTTTCCGTGGTGTCTGGGAGGCGGTCGGCGGCTTCGAGATGAAGCTGAACATCTCCTTCCCAGCCACTGGCTGTCAGAAACTATTGAAGTGGATGATGAACACAAACTTTGTACTTTTTATGAGAAGCGTATGGCCACAGAAGTTGCTGCTGACGCTCCGGGTGGAGAGTGGAAGGGTTAGGTGGTTCGAATCAGTGGTGGGAACGACGAACGAGGTTTCCCCATGAAGCAGCGAGTTTTGACTCATGGCCGTGTCCACCTGCTGCTGAGCAAGGGGCGGTCCTGTTGCCGACCAAGGAGGACTGAAGAGCGAAAGCGCAAATCAGTTCGGGGTTGCATTGTGGATGCCAACCTCAGTGTTCCCAACTTGGTCATTGTGAAAAAAAGGGGAGAAAGATATTCCTTGTCTCACTGGTACTACTGTGCCTCGTCGCCCGGGGCCCAAAAGAGCTGGCAGAATCCGCAAACTTTTCAGCCTCTCTAAAGAAGATGATGGCCACCAATATGTTGTGAGAAAGCCCCTAAACAAGGAAGGTAAGACACCTAGAACCAAAGCACCTAAGATTCAGCGTCTTGTTACTCCATGTGTCCCGCCACACAAGCGTTGGCATATCGCTCTGAAGAAGCAACGTACGAAGAAAAATAAGGAGGAGGCTGCAGAGTATGCCAAACTGTTGGCTAAGAGGATGAAGGAGGGCAAAGAAAAACGCCAGGAACAAATTGCCAAGAGACGTAGGCTGTCCTGTCTGAGAGCTTCTACCTCTAAGTCTGAGTCCAGCCAAAAATGAGGTCTTCTAAGAGTAACAAATAAATTAGCNGGTAAGACACCTAGAACCAAAGCACCTAAGATTCAGCGTCTTGTTACTCCATGTGTCCCGCCACACAAGCGTTGGCATATCGCTCTGAAGAAGCAACGTACGAAGAAAAATAAGGAGGAGGCTGCAGAGTATGCCAAACTGTTGGCTAAGAGGATGAAGGAGGGCAAAGAAAAACGCCAGGAACAAATTGCCAAGAGATGTAGGCTGTCCTGTCTGAGAGCTTCTACCTCTAAGTCTGAGTCCAGCCAAAAATGAGATCTTCTAAGAGTAACAAATAAATAAGCATAAACATCCACAAAATTAAAAAGCATTCATGTTTTCTTTCAAGATTTTATGTATTGATTTTTAGAGAGAGGGGAAGGAAGGGAGAATGAGACGGAGAGAAACATCATGTGCAAGAGATACACTGACCTCTCACTCACCCCCTGCTGGGGACCTGGCTTGCAACCCAGGCAGGTTCCCTGACTGGGAATCAAACCAGCGACCTCTCGGTTCACAGTATGGTGCGCAATCCATTGAACCACACCAGCCAGGGCAAAAAGCATTCTTTTAAAAAATATTTTACTTACTTACTTACTTATTTATTTTTAGAGGGGAAGAGAGGGAGAAAAACATCGGCGTGTGGTTGCTTCGTACACGCCCCCTACTGGAGACCAGGCCCACAGCCTAGGCATGTGCCCTGACTGGGAATCAAACCGTTGACCCTTTGGTTTGCAGGCTGGTGTTCAACCCACTGAGCCACATTAGCCAGGGGGGGAAAAAAGCATTCTTCTTAACAAAACAAGATGAGGACCCAGTTAATATCCTCCTAATCAATATTTTATTGGCAGTCCCAGCCAACATGTTTATTATAAAAGAACAAGGAAAAGAAGAAGAGGAAGGAAAGAAGGAGGGAAGGAAGAAAAGGTATACTGTTTAGAAAGAAGCAAAGCTATCATTTCCAGATGATATGATTATCTAGATTAAAAATCCAAAATAATACACTGAGATACTCTTAGAATTAATAAGAGTTTACCAAGGTGACAGGATGTAAGATAATATGAAAAACTGAATCGTTCTTCTCTGTACTTGTATATAAAAAAATTCAGAAAAAGATGGCATTTAGGCTGGTACGGAAAGCAATCTGAAACTTAAATGTGAAAGTCAACATTTTAAAATTTAAGAAGAAAATATAAGAGGATGTCTTCATAACTCAGGTAGGAAAGGATTTTGTAAATAAGATCAAAGAAACAGCCTACCCTAAAATATATATATTAGGCTACATTAAATGTAGAACTTCTGTTCTACAAGTTGGAAGAAATTATTTGTAATACATATAACTAGCAAAGGATTAGATATATATTAAGAACTCTAGAAGTAAATAAGAAAAATACAAACAACCCAAAAGAAAACTGAGCAAAAGACATGTGTCGGCGTTTCACAGAAAGAAAACACAAATGAAGAACATGCATGGAATACACAGACACCCAACCTCATTAATAACAAGGTAGTAGGAAATTAAGGCCATTTGAAACAGTCAAAATTGGCAAGTGCTGGGAAGGGTGGGGAGCTGCAGAAACTCTTGTGAGTTGCTGGTAGGACCGCAAATAGTAACGTCACTTTGAGAAGCGCTGACTGCCTCACAGAGTTGACCCCGCCTTATGCTGGCAACCCAGTGACTCCCCGCCCTGGGAAGGTCCTGGAAAAACCCTGGTCGCGGAGCCACGTCGACGGGCACTCACTGCAGTTCGTCCTGGTGAAAAACTGGAAACAACCAGGGCCTGCTAGAGGAGGACTAACAAATAAGCAATAAGCAATGGTGTGCAATGCTGTGGGCGAACGTGGGCAAAACCAAAACACACACAAACCACCAACCAGCAGAAGACTCTACACAGTGCGCTACCCCTGGTGTGAAGCTCAGTAATGACCCAGCTGAGTGAGACAGGGTTTTACGGGATCAAAAATAAGCCAAAATGCAGAGGGGGGAAATCACAGTGGTTTGTCTTACTGTCCCCCCCACCCCCAGTGGTAGGAGGGCCCTCGCTGCATCGGCGCTGCTGGCTAGGCAGGCCTGGGCTCCCAGGGGTCCCCACTGAGGCAGGCCCCCTGCTTCTCCAGTGGTTTGGAAAGGGCTCCCAGGGGTCCCCGCCCTTGCACCTGCTCCTGCATCTGAACTCCCCAGGGACGTCCTCCCCCTGCCCACTTCTTCCTGCTTCTTCTCCTCAGTAGCCTGAAGTCCATCAACTTTCTAGACTCCGAATCTACAGAATTCCTTTCCGGATTCTCAGGGTGGGGGCAGGGCTTGAAAAGGGACCCTCTCTCTTCCCCTCCCTTCCCCATCTTCTCATCCACTCGGACTGGCGGTGTGAACCTATCACGCACGTTGCTGACCACTCCGAGCTCTGCTGTCCGTCCCACTATTGGGCATGTGGCAATGACAAGGGAGGCGCGGATGCAGCCTGTGCTGGGGCTGGGCTGGCCCACGGAAGAGAGGGCGGCTTTCTGGCTGCCAGGCTCCCTTTCACCCCGCTTCTCCGTCCGGCATGCCTGAGCCAAGCTGCCGGCCAGTGTCTGCCCGGCAGCTTAGGATGGACCACACCTCTCAGCCCTGCTGAGGTTAAGTCCTCTTTGGGATGGGGCCTCCCCATCCATCCCTCCACTCGGAGCCTGGTCTGGTGAAGCCCTGTCCCACTGCCTAGGAAAGCACAGTTACCAAAAATGTGGGGCTTTTCTTATCTGTCCTGACCTGCCTTCCAGGCAGGGTTGCTTGTTGACACTGGTAACCTGCTCTCAGCATCTGCCACTCACTCGCTCCCTGACCTTGAACAAGCTCCTTCACCTGGAGAGTGGGGACAGTGCTACTCTGAGTCGGAGTGCAGTGAGCAATGCCCGAAGGCCCTGGCCCACAGAACATACTCAGCACACACCCGATAGCTGTTGTCATCGTCCTGGTGGTCATCATTGTTACCGGGTGTCGGCAGGGCATTTTCTAAGCAGGAAGAACAGCTGCCCTAGTAAGTTAGTTGCCTTCTTCTGGAGTTTCGTCTTCATGGCGCTTCTCGGAGCGTGTCTTCAGTTTTCTGTCCTTGTCGTAGTTGCTCTGACAGTGGACGCTACTGTGAGGGGCATAACCTGATCGTTTGCTTATTAGTAGCTCAGTGCCAGTAATTCACGTTTTTCAATAGAACTGTGTTGCTTATGAAGTGCCCCACTGCCTGGCCCTGGGGCACAGCCTGCCAGCTCCTGCCGAGGCTGAACTGGAGGGATGTGTGGGACCACAGGGGAACCCACACCGGGCCGGTGCTGTGGCCACCAGAGCTCCGAAGGCAGGACCTGTGCTTGTAGTGACGCTATGTGATGTCCCTTGTGTATATTATGCCAGCGATCATGATTTCCATCTGTTCTTAGGGATCTCTGACATGTCCAGTTGAATGGTATCTGCAGAAACCATGCCCCTAAACGGCGTCTCCTCTTAAATAGCAGCTCAGAATCTGTACATGTTAGAGGCCCACAAACCGTGATGCCTATAAACCGAGGGAGGAGGTGATGCTGCAAAACCGGGAGCGGGAGAGACGTAGAGGTCATTGTTGGGCCCTGTGGACAATTATCCTAGCTCCTTTTTTTAAAAAAAAATATTTTTTGAATGCTGATTTTTATGCCAGAATCTTGGAAATATTATTTCCTTCACCCAGTAACCCTGGGAGATGGTGTGGTTTTAGTCAGAACTCTGTTGGCAAGTGACAGAGATTCCAACTAGCTTAAGAAATAAAAGACTTTATTAGTTGTGCATTTGTTAGCCCTTTATTGCCTCCCTAAACTGAAGGCCGGGGGGTGGGGGTGGGGGGAGGTGGCTGCCTCCCTCTGTGTCCATCTTTCCTCCTAACCTCTGTCTGTGCCCTGACCTCGGTCTCTAGGGCTCCCCCCTGTGGTAAGGAATATAGCTGCCAGCATCCCTGTAACTAGTGATCCCAGAAGAGGGCTCAGCTCCACGGGTGGACCAATCACAGGGAATGAAGTGCTCTGGCCAGGAGGCCTGGGCCAGGAGACTCAGGCCAGGCTGACTGGCAGGGACTGCCCATGCCTCACTGCCTCTTCTGGCATGGCCCCTGAGGTCACAGGAGGCCCAGGTGTCTGTCAGCCTCAGAGCATGGGGAGAGGAAGGCTGTCACAGGAAACAGCTTCTGGAAGCCCAAAGGGCTGGGGAGGCCTCACCACTGCCAGAGCCAGGGGCATCTCCACACACCTCCCTCAGGGCTCTTCAGCCCCTCTGGTTCAGTGGTCTGGGTTGAGGGTTAGCCTCCTGGGTGGGCAGAAGTGAGGGGCACCCATCGTATCCCCGTTTGAGTACCTGGGGTTGGATGAACCCTGGGCCTGGCTCACTCACTCATGTGACCCTCGTGATGGCCCTGTCCTCACCTTTCAGGTTATTAGAAAAACAAACAAGCAATGGAGACTTGTCCAAGGTCATGGTCATGAGTGGCAGAGCTGGGATTCGAGCTTGACAGCACTCACTGCACTGTCCCTGACTGGAGGGTGGGGAACTCTCAGACTCCAGAGCCTGGGGCCCCACCGGGTGAGTTGCCCCCATTAGTAGGTCCTGGGGACTGCAATGATCTGAAGGAAACACAGACCCCCACAAGAGGCTGCGGTGGTGCCCCGCTTCCCCTGTGGGGGAGGCTTCCTAGAGGCCAGCACACTTTGCAGGTGGACCTAGATCTTGCTCCGGTGTGCGAGCCTCTGCTGTGCCTGAGCAGGGCCTGAGCCTGCTGACCTCCCTGGGGGAGGGGTGGAGGAGAAGGGGCCGGGCAGGAATAAGGGGTAGGGGTGAGGGGGTCGGAGGAGGTCAGTGGTTCTCGACTCACCCCTGTGGTCCTCCCCCTGGGCTCAGAGAGGGCTGATTCCCAGGGAGCCAGGGCATTGAGGATAAGCAGCCTCCCGAGGCTGCTTCCCTAAGCCCAGTTTCTGTATCAGTAAAACGGGGTAGTGGTGGTGTGAGACAGTGACAGTCCCCCAGGGCAGTGTGAGGAGAAGTCAGCGGGCTGGGCCAGAAGGGCTGCGCCTGGCTGACGCAAGTGCCCGGAGAAGAGGCTATTTCTTCGCCCCCTCCCCCCTCCCTACTTTTCCTCCTCCTGCGTGTCTGCCTGTTACTGCCCCCGGCTCTGCCATTTACTAGCTCTGTGGTCTCAGGTTACTTGCCATCGCTGAGCCCACTTTTCTGTGTTATAAAATGAGGATGGTCACACCTACTTCTCAGGATTGTGATGAGGAGTGCCCGGTATCGTCCCTGTAAAGTGCTCACACAGTACCTGGCACACAGAAGTCTCCGACGAGGAAGGTTTTTCTCCCCTTTCCCCTTCTAGCCATAATCCTAAGGCTCCGCGAACCACGCATCTTGCCTGCGCCTGTCCGACGCTTGGGGTCTCACCTGCCTGACTCCCGATCGCCACCTCGTGGCTTGACGGGTGACTGCAGGTTTAGTAGCGAAATGCTAAGTGGCTCCTGGTCTGTCTTAGGAATTTAGTCGCCAAGTACCCCAAGCTGTGCTAAGACAGGTGTGAAAGTGGGGCGCTGCGCCTAGAAAGGCGCACCTCGGTATTCTGCCGCAGACGGGAGGTGCAGGAGGGGCCGCCTGCCACTCGGCTAATTCCACAGATTCTGTGCTAAGAACTTTCTGCACATAATCCTTTCTGATTTGGACCAGAATTTTCCAAATGAAGAAATAGAGGCTCCTGGGACATCGGGGGCTCTGAGGAATTGACGAATGTACATTTTCTGTATTTAGGGAGTGGGTGCAGGAGTTTTTATGTTTATTATTTTTCTTTAGGCCACAAGTGAGTACAGTACATACACTCATCTGTACTTCTCATGGTCTCTGTGTGCTGACTCGTCCCCGCTGACTTGTCCCCGCTGAATTGGAGGACAGGCAGCGCACCAGACGTCCTTCCACTGCAAGGGCCCGACGGACCGCTGGCAGGCCCAGGGTGGGCGCTCACCGCACAGGATGTCACCTCCTGCCATCTCTGGCTTTTAGGCCCTGACTGCAATCGGGCTGTGCCCAACCTCACTGGTCCCTGGCAGCTCCCACCTCTGAGCATTTGTTCTGGCTGTTTCCACCTCCGAGAGGCTTTCCTTGACTTCCAGGCACAACTGACACACCCCGCCATCCACCCACTCTGAGTCCCTTTGCCTCTCTTGTCACTCTTGTTTTCGATCTGCCCAGGCAGGCCTGGGGCCTGGAAAGGTCTGCCAAGCAAGGGACGAAGACCAAAGGGATGAGCAATCTCAGTTGTGGGGGGGGGGGGGGGCGGGGAGGGCTGTCTCCATTCTCTAGCGAAGCCCCAGGGGTGGTTCTAAAGCCAAAGCCATAACAGAGGCCCCTGTCTCTCAGTGCCCAGAGTGCAGGCCTGCCTGGCAGGGGGCCCGGGACAGTCAGAGGCCTAAGAGGGCATCTGAGGCAAAGGAGTGCCGTCTGCAGGATGGGAGCTCCTGGGAAGAATGGGGAGAGCAGTGTCTTCTGTTGTCCAGGGGACATTACAATGGCTCCGCCCTGCAGGGCTGGGAGGAGAAAGTGAAACAAGATGTGTAAGGCTCAGCACAGCGTGTGGTGCTCCGCCAGTCTCCTCGAAGGGCTGCCGCTCCCGCTCCCAGAGGCAGTGAGCAGAACCCGGCAGCCTCGTGGCCTCTCGAGCTGTCCAGCAGGCTAGCTGCACTACCCGTGTGCAGGGCCAGCCTGTGACTAGCACTGGCGGGAACTGGGCTAGTGTGTGTCCTGTCTGAGACAGCGCACCTCCTCTCTTGTCTGCTGAGACCCAGAGCACATCTCTCCCCCTCCCTCCACCTCACTTTCTGAGCTGGGGGAAAAGGCAGGCGAGAGACCGGGGAGCAAAGGGTTAGCACGGGCCCTCCCCTGCAAGCACCCCCCCCACCACATTTTTTAGTGACAGGATTTTAAACGGTTGCTGTAGGCAAGAGAGCTGGCGGCCTGCTGCTGAGGGGCTGGGGGAGCTGGGAGGCCACTCTCACAGAAGCCAAGGCCTGGGGCTGGACACGAGGCCCTGGTTCAGTCGTACCGCTGTGCTGTGCCTAGTGACTTGGTTTCTCGGAGCCTCGGTGAGGTTACTTGGAAGGTAGGGGAGAGTTTCCTTGCTCCCCGGGTCTCTGGGTCGTGCTTTGGAGGACAAGATCTCAGGACCAGACAGTGTGGGTTTAGGGAGGCAGCTGGGGGGTGGGGCGTGGGGCTAAGGTTGGTGGCAAAGCCATGCGTTTGCAGCCAAACCTGATTTTGAACTCTGGTTCTATTGACCCTTGTTAGCTTTGTCATATTGACCCGGTTGTTGTCTCTTTCTGAGCCTCCGGTTTCCCTTCTGAAACTTGAGACCTTAATACCTGCCTCTCAGGGTGTTGTGGGGTGCAAAGGAGGAAATGAACGGGAGGGTCTCAAGGCGTCTAGATTCCCAGAAGCCATGTGGCTTTGAGAATCACCCAGACTCGACAGAGGAGGGTGCAGGGCAGAGTGTACCTCCAGGGGGCGCTGGTGCCCACAGGCAGAGGGACAGAAGCTGCTGAGAAGGCGGAATGGAGAGGTGGAGGGATGGGAGAGAACCCTGGGACATCCGGTCTGTGGATACGAGGTGGAGAGGCCTCCTGGGTGCACAGACAGACAGAGATGTATGGCGACAGGCCCGTGTGTGGGTCTACAAACAGCCTCACCAGCACGCAGGCACCCATCCGCATACCGATCTAGACAGCCTGCGGGGACCCCCGCTGCATGCAACACGCTACCTACAGCTTCGTGCTCAGGGCACCTGGGCCGACTCATCCAGGGAGCTATTTACACACACAGGCCGGCACTCCTCAAGGTCCTCCGAGGAACTTGGAGTTCCTGGAGACTCCAAGGAACACACCTCGAGAGCCAAATTCCTCTGAGCCTCTGCCATCTCCACCCATTCTCTGCCCTGGCCACCGTCTCCCCTGGATCCGGTCCCAAGTCCTCCTGATACTCTGGGTTTGGCCTCTGCTTCTGCACATCGCGTCCCCTTGGGCAAGCTCACTCACCTGGTTGTCGAACACCTGGGCGCTCTGCCTCTGGTCCCTTTGAGGCCCAGCCCTGCTCTGGGACGGGTCCACTTGGATGCTCCCAGAGACCCAGAGCTTCCCACGCCCCCGCCAGAGTGTTCTGGAACCCCCATCCCTGTGACGAGGAGCCCAGGTGGGGCTTTGCCTTCCCTACTTTGCCAATGTCTTGGGAACCTGTCCCTTTTCTCCTCCCCACTGTTACCCCACTTGTCAAAGCCATTGTCAGCCTCACCTAGGTGAGAGAGGTGACTCAGTTGACCTCCCTGCCTCCATCCTGACCTAACTGGACCTGTTCCCCACTTGCAGCAAGACCCTGGGTGGTCCAGTCTTGCCTCCAGCCTCATTGCTTCTCTGCCCCCAAACTTAGCTAGTTTGGTTGTTCAGGAGATTCACGAGAGTTTGGCTGCCTGTGAGGTTTTGCCCAAGCCTGGAGCACTCGCAGACACTTCTCCTCCTCATCCAGTCCCTGCCCTGCTGGATAATTTTGCGTCTCTGCGTGACATGTAGCTTCTTCCAGGAAGCCTTCCAGGATGCTCCATCCCTCCAAATGAGGTTGGGTACCCTGTAACAAGGCCTCATTGTACCTCAGCTGCGTTCACACCACACTGTCTACTCCCTTGAGTCAAACACCGCCAATCTCCAGTTCTCAACCTGGCAGCAGGTACTTAAGGGACCCTTCATATTGGTTGGGTGAATGAATGAATGAGTGTTAGGGAGTGAGATGGGATGGATGTGTTTGTTTTAAGGATGGAGATGGTTCAAGATTGGGATAGGATGAGGGTGAGGGGTGAGGACTATGGAGTAGGAGGAACAATGGGTGGGACAAGACCAGGGACCCCAAGCCCTCCTCCTTGACCTGCTGTCCCTGGCAGCCATGGGGAAATCTGCTAATGTCTCCTGCAGGGTTGGCTCAGGCCTGGACACGCCCCCGCCCCTCCTGCCCCCGCCCCCAAGGAGAGTCACCACAGGCGTGTACAGGTTGGTTTATTTACAAATATACTGATGTCTCATTTTTTGTTGTTGTTTCCATTTTCTGCTTTTGTGGGAAGAGCTGAAGGTGAGAGTGGAGGGCAGGGTGGGGGTGGTGATGTGGTAAACGCTAATAAATAATTTAACAATGACAAGTTATTAAATAAAATGTGTCAGGGGATGGCGGGTGGGCAGTGAGAGTCTGTACAAGGAAAACGGAGGAATGGCCAGTGGCCGGGTCCCCACACCCAGCTGGGCGGGCTCCTGGGGGAACCCCAGTGGGGTGGGGGGCACCAGCAAAGAGGCTCATTGGAAATGGCACCTCCCAAGGGCCAAAGGCTGGAGGGTCCTCCTGCTCCCCCAGCCCCCAGGCCACGTGGGCCTGGCGGTGTGGGTCTGGGAGCCTCCATGTGCGTCCGGGTGAGTGTCTGTCTGTACGTGTGCGTGTGAGCGTGGACCCCTTCCTCACTGGGTGGAGTGAGCCCCAGAGCTGTGGGCTCTCCCAATCGGAGGTGAGATCCTCACCCCAGGGGTGTCCAGAGCTCAGGCTGAGGCCAGGCAGGGCTCAACCACTTCTCCCTGCTCCAGGGCTCCCTGGGTGGGAAGTGAGAGGGCCAGCAGCTCCAGAGGGCTGGCTGAGGCAGGTAAGCCCCCCCCCCCAAAGGAGAAGAGCCTGCCTCAGCCCCAAGCCGGGCCCTGCTCATCTGGACATGGAAGACACCCCCACTGCTGCCTCCTCCAGGAAATTCTCCCCAAACGCCCAGACCCCTTCTCTTATAGGCTCTGCTGGATCCTCGGTCTGACCCTTGGAACCACCGTGTCCCTCTGTCCATGCAGAAGGCAGACGAGGCTCTGGCTGGGCACCAGCCCTCCACATCCCTCCTCTGACCTCCCTCGCTGTGTTACCTGGAAGCAGATTCCTTCCTCTCTGAGCCTCAACTTCCCCAGCAGTCTCCTTGCCTGCTGCCCACTTTCTGCCTCTTCCTCCAGGGACCAGACTCTTACTTCCCTCTTCCCTTGGACCTCCCTCGACCCACCACAGTGATGATGGTTCCTCTCCCTGGAGGGGATGGGGGTCCTGGTACTCACTGCCCCCCAATCAAGTCTGCACTTCCTCCCGTGAAGTGGGAAGAGCATGCGCCTCAGAGTGCCCAGCCTCCAGCAAGCCCGCCAGCTCTGTGTGCTTCTGCTGGGCAACCCGGAACACACGTCTCCCTTCTCCGGGCCTCAGGCTCCTCATCTGAGAAATGGGTCCTCAACAAGGCCTGGGACAGAGTGTGTATGTCTCTCCTCCTAGGAGAGCCCCTAAGGGCACTGCATCTTGTTCTTCTGTATCCTCGCCCCCCAGCGCAGGGCTGGGCAGAGTGAGCAGCAGTCTGGGAGCCTTGGAGGGGCAGGGCGGGGGGTGCCGGGGGCAGTGAGGTCCTGCAGACAGCGAAGGAGTTACCTAACTACAGCCGAGGGGTGGCTCAGGCATGGAGGGCTCTCTGCCCTTCTGGCTTTGACAGTCTGTGGGTCATGAATGTGGGTGTCCCTGAACCAGCCCCTGGCCAGGAGCAGAGCCCAGGCTGGACTCGGGGTTTGCGAGGCCCCAGAGTGGCACGAGTGACAGACAGGTTCTGCCCCTTACCCGGTCATTCCCCCTTGTTCTCAGCTCCGCCCACCACTGACAGGCTGTCAGAGGGCTGCACCCCGCTCCGTGCCCCGAGTTTTCGGCTGCAAAATAAGGGTGGGTGGTGGACTAGATGACCTGTTCCTGAGGCTCCCCCCCACTGGAGAGTCCAGGAGAGAAGGCCAGGTCTCCTGGGGGATGCCATGGGGCGTCCACCCCGCCCCGCCCCACGCCTGGACTGTGTAAATGCAAATGGAGCAGGGCAGCCTCTCTCCAAAACCAGCGCGCTGCCCAGGGCCAGGGGCGGCACCCGAAAGGCCGAAGACATCAGCTGGGAGCCCTGTGGAAGTTTTGTGTGGAACAAGAAGAGCCCAGAAGGGCCAGGCCGGCTGCAAGGGCTGAACTGAACCATGTCCACCCTCTGACAGCTGCCCTGGTGACGAGCAGGGTGGGGTTTGGGCCCAGGTTGCTCTGGAGGGACAGAGGTTTCCCTGGAAGGCAGCAGAGCAAAACCACAGAGCAGGCTGGCGCCCTGGGAGGGTCCCAGTGAGGGCCAGGCAGCGGGGTCCAGAGGTGGAGAGTCAGCTATGGTCCCATTTGCTCAAAGGCTGGACCAGCAGACCTCAGGTGGCAGCCTAGGGCTCTAAGTCAGAATTAAAGGCAGGCCTGTGAGCACCTGGCTGAGGACACAGTGACCTCCAGGGGTCACTGAGAGCGGGGCCCATCAGCCTGACACTTCTTTTTGGGCAGGGTTAGAATTGAGTGAACTTGGGGCTGGGGTGGATGCAGTGTATGCGGCTTCCACCCGCACACAGAACAGGGCAGCAAGTGCAGCTGGAATGCTTCACCCAAAGGGTGTCCATGCCAAACAGGGAAAAGCCCTGGGGGTCTGCGTGCCGTGGGCAAGAGGCACAGAGCTGTCCCCTAACACCCACACACAGAGGACAGATGTGGCTTGGCTGGCGCATGTGTGCAATGGTTGGGAGATTTGCTTATAGAAGGGCAGGGTGAGTCTCCCAGGTTCTGTGGTTTCACCCACTCACTGGACCTCGGGCCACATGAACAGAGGCAAAGCCTCTAAAGCTGGGGAGGTGATGGGCCTGCTCACTTTGGCTGGCTGATGTCAGTGGGAAGACTGGGTTACATCTGCTCCACACTTTAGTGGGAAAGCTGGAGCCCAGCCGCAGGTACAGTTTTAGAGGAAGAGCTGGAGAATCTGGAAAAGCCTGCCTTTGAAAAGCAAGGACTCAGGTCTGAAAAAGGCAGAGGTAACATCAACAGAAAAGGGCAGCTGACTTGGGACCTGATGAAGTAGTGGGCTCCCCATCTCAGGAGATATGCCAGGAGAGGCAGAGGAGGCTTGGTAGGAGCCAAACATAAGATGAGGGGCCAAGTGGGACTTGTGAGGTGCCTTTCCACCTGGAGGTTCTGCCGTCTGGCCCACCCCTGCCTGGGGCTGAGCGCACCTCTGCCCTTGGAGCCAGCTGGCGGTGGCCCTGCCTGGCCAGGCAGCCCAGCCCCGATCTGGGCCAAGGCTTCGGTACATCCCAGTCCACCTGCTCCAAGCTCACCCCGTCCCCGCCCCTCCCTCCTCCCTCTCCTGTTGTGTAAGAGGGGTTCCTCCCCCGCATCTGGCTGCCTTTCTAACCTGGCGGGGCTGCCCCCAGAGGCCTCTGTCTCTTTCAGCGTCTCCATGTCTCTGTGTGTGTATCGGTGCTCAGTGTGCCTTTAAGTGTGTGCACCTCTGCACATGTGTCACTGTTCCCACGGGTCTGCTGGCACTTGTCTGTGCTCCCCAGTGACCCCCTCAGAGCATCTGGCAGGCTCTTCCCCACCTCCGCTCCAGGCTCTGGCTGGGAGGGGTGATCCTGGGCTGTGGGCCTGCCTGTAGGCGAGAGGGCAGCGGGCGCCAGCCCTGGGTACATGTGCACGGCGTCTCACAGGTGACAGGCACCACACACTGTCATCCTGGGGCATGTGCAGGGGCCCTGCCTTGGCCTAGGCCTGGGCCATGGAGGTTGGCTGGATACAGAGAGGATGTTTAAAAAAATAGAGAGAATTTAACCTTCCCAAAAAAGATGGGGAGAGAGGAGGCAATGGAGGCCGAGGTGGGGCTGGGAGGTGAGTAGCTGTCCGAGAGCCCTGGGTCCCTGGGGGCGGCGCGGTCTCTGTGGGCAGGACACAGTGTCTGCCCAGGCTGCGCCCATCTGCCCGTCCGGCTGCGCCCAGCGGGCACTCCAGCCAGGCCCGGCTGGCCGAGGTGGCACCGTATGGCTGTCTGTAGAGTTTGCGCAGGTGGCGGGGCCGGGGCGCCGAGGCTGGCTGCTGTGGCCCGTGGTCCCACCCAGGGCCCATGCCCAAGCGTCCGTGCAGCCCGCTGGCTCTCAGGAGGCGAAGTAGGAACTCTGCATGGAGTAGAGCCGGTCGATGGGGTTCCCCACACGGGCCTGCAGGGAGCCCACGTCGGAGGAGCCAAGGAAGCAGTCGCTGAGGCTGGTTAAGGAGGTATCGCTGTCGATGTCGTGGAAGATGGAGTCGTTCCCTGGGGAGCAGAGCAGGTGTCAGGACGGGAGTGTGCGCAGAGGCTCCTGGGGACCCTGTTGGCCTTACAGGCTGTGTGGCCAGAGGTGAGGGAGGGACAGGAGGACTTGTGGGCAGTGCCTGCAGAGAGGCTGGGGACCGCAGGAAGGGTCTTGAGGGTGTCCTCTTCCTGTCAGGAAGAGGGGGATGGGCTCTGTGGGCCCTAGGGTAGGAGGGGCTGTCATGGCCCTGGGCCTGCCAGGCCAGGCAGGGAGCAGGGGTGGAGCTGGAGCTGGAGCTGGAGGGGGGTGGGGCAGCTTACCATAGGGGTTCATGTGGTCACCTGGCATTTGGGGTGGCGTGAGGCCCTGCTGGAAGGGGTCGCTGCTGCCGTAGGGGCTCTGCTCCATGGCCACGATCTGCTGCTGTGGCGGAGCCAGCGGTGTGTAGGAGGCCATCATGCCCTCCATGCGGCTGGACAGGACCTCTGGGGGCAGAGAACGCTTTCACCCACTGGTCCTGCTGCCCTGTCCCGGAAGCCTGGGAGCCCCCACAGATGGACCCCAGGGATCCCTACAGACCTCCCACATGTCTTCTGGCCTATGGCAGTCCTTCTGACCTTCTCCAGACTTCTCCAGGGACACCCTGACACCCTGCAGCCCTCCTGGGCCCACAGGACTGCTGAGCCCAGTTAGCAGAGCCTCCTGCCCCTGACACACTCCGGTTCCTCTTCCAGAACCAGTTCATCACAACCCAGAACCCTCCCCTCACCACCTCCTCCCATATGCCAAAGGCCCTGCCTTCCAGGAGCTCAGGCCCACCCTGGGGGTGGGGACAGACCCTAAGCAGGTGCAGTGAGCACCCTACATCTGGGGGCATCGAGGTGGGGCCCAGAAAAACCTTCCTAGAGGAAGAAGCCACCACCTCCATGTGACTTAAAGAACAGCAGGTATTTGACAGGTCCCAGAAGGGCAGCAGAGGCAGGGAGGAGAGAGACAGCCCAGCGTGGGGACACAGGAGCTGAAAGATGGCATCTGGGGCGTGGGCTGAGGGGCCCAGAGGCTGCAGGGAACCCCGCTGTAGCCAGGAGGGGCTATGGAGAAGGGCTGGGAAGGTGGACAAGGGCTGGGGACAGGTAGGAGGAGGTGGTCAGGTGGAGGGTGTGGGGTCCCTTATCAAGGGGGATAAGGTGTGAGAGAAATCGGCTCAGAGGGGCCCAAGGGCCACTGGGTAGATGGTGGTGCCTCTTGCTGAGACCTGGTGGGGGAGGAGCAGGGGTGGTGTGTGCCCCATGGCGACAGCGGCAGTGTGGCCACGATAGGCTCAGGGGGACCGAGGCACATTCTGCGGGAGGCTGAGCCGAGGGGCAGCTGGGAACACCAGGGGACACAGCTTGAGTGGGGCTGGCTGGGAGGCCTGAGGCAGTGCCTGCAGCTTTTGGAATGTGGGCTGTCTGAGGAGAGGGGACCGAGGGAGAGTGGGGAGAGCTGGGCCCTCGGGCCATGGTCTTGGGCTCCGCAGGGGACACCAGCCCAGGAGACCTGGGCAGGAGCCCCGTCTCACTTCAGAGCAGGCAGCTCTGGGGCCCCCAACCCTCCCAGCAGTTCCGTGTCCCCAGGAGGCCTAGGAGACCAGCCCCAGCCTGAGATGTGGAAACAGCATTTTGGCAAAGCCTGGTGTTGGAGGGGGGCTGGCTCCTGCCCCTTCGACGGGTCCCTCACCCTCCAGCAGGAGCCCACCCGACTACCCCACTTCCGGCCAATTTTCTCCGGAATGCTCCCTGGGGTCTTCCACTGGGGGCCCACACTCCAGGCTGAGGTCTAACTAGCTGAGTGATCCCCACAGGTCCTTCAGTGTCACCGAGCCTCAGTCTCCTCATCTGTGAAATGGGACAGGACAATGCCCTTCCTCCTGTGTCCTGTGGTCGCTGCCACCTCCCTACCGAGCCCAGCTGGTTCCAAAGCAGCAGGCCCCTGAGTTTTGACAGCCTGAGTGGAAGGTTTCTCGTGGTCAGAGACTGAGCTGGGCCCCCGTCCCACCCTGGTCCCGCCCTGGCTCACCTTGGCCCAGCCGCTGGGAGTTCTGCTGCTCCTGCTGCTGCTGGTGCCGCCTCGCCAACTTCTTCATCTGCAGAAGACGCAGTTCCTTCGTGCCAGTCCCTGCTGCCCTCCCCCAGCCCTACCCCCACTCGCCCCACCTGCCCACATCGGGCCCTCTGTCTCCTGCCCCACCCACCACCTCTACCCAGCAGGGATGGTAGGTGGCCACTCACCTTTGCTCTTTGGTTCTGAAACCAGACCTGAACCACACGCACGCTGAGGCCCGTCTCTGCTGCCAGTGTCTCTCGGACCTGCCAGGAGACAGGGAGCAGGGGACACAGGTCAGGCCCCTGGGGAGGTGGGGGGGAGGGGGGTTGATGGATGGGTGGGGAGGTGGAGGGATGTCCCCGTCCCAGCAAGAGTGGAAGGGGTGGGTTGGCCGGCCCCGCCCTGCTGCCCCTCACCTTCCGGCAGGGCTTGGAGGAGACCTCGAAGGAGGCCTTGAAGGCTCTTCGCTGCTGTGTGGTGAGGATGGTCCGGGGTCGCTTCGGCCGCCGGGGGTCCTTCCCGTCATCCCCGCTGCCCTTGCTCTGACTGCCCTGCCCTTTCGCTGGCTTCATGTCCCCATCCTCGTCCTCGCTCTTTACTGTGGGGGACACAATCCGGGCCATCAGCCATCCCCCTTGGGCAACCTGCTGCCCAATGGGATCCCATGGCCTCTGGCCAGCACCTGCCATGGCTGGCCTCTGGAGCCCTGGACACCCCCGTCCAGAATGCCAACCTCTGGGAAAACCAGTTCCGCTAGTCCAGTGCCAGCTAGGCCCCGGGGGCTCAGAGAACCTCCTTCCCTGGAGCTTGCAGGGATGAAGAATCGACAGGCAAAGACCGCGCTCCAGATGTTCTCACAGAGGAGCATGCATGACCACGACACACACACGCACTCTCACCCACCGGCACTCACACACACAGACTGGCACGTGGCTTGAGCACACAGGCTTGAGCACATGCAGCTCACAGACATGCACACACCTGAGCAGGCGCCCACATGTGTGCATGCAGAGGCATGTGTCTGCCCAGAGACACCCACAGCGCCACTGCCATGCCCCGGAGTTGCGGGGCTCAGGTGGACAGCGGAGCCTCCCCAGCCTGCCATGGGCCTCCTACTGCCCCCACGTCTGAGCTGGTCCCCTTTCTCCAGGCCCATCTTTCTCTGAGTGTGAGCCCCTGTGGGCGGGCTCTTCCCTCGGAGACCCCTCCTAGCAACTGGCCAGCCTCTGCTCCCCCACAGGAGTCCAGGCAGCCACAGGCCTGGCCAGGGTGGTGCCCTGTCCAGGGACCGACAGAGGGACAGATGGATGGACTCAGCACCTCCACAGAGTGTCCTGGCAGTGACCAAGGCCTTCTGTCTGTGCTGGTCCTGTGCCCATGGTTCTAGGTTATCCCAAGGGCCTGGCACAGAGGAGGGCACCTCCGCACCCTGCTCCCTGCTCCAGTTTCCCAGGAATGACAAGGTGCCAGCCACCCCCTGACTTTTCCCACCTCGAGACTTTCCTGGCTGGCCCTTTCTGCCTGGAGGGTTCCAAATTGGCACAGTCCTTTGGCGGTCAGAGCAGAGTAGAGAGGCACCTGAAAATGGGGTCTTTCCTTCCATCACAGAGGGCCTCAGGCCCCCACCCATCTGGGAACAAGGGAGCAGTTCAGGGCTGCTGCTCCCCACTGCTGAAGGCTTTGGGGGGCCAAAGGCAAGAGGATACATCAGATCCCTGCCTCTCTGACTTCAGCGGCCACAGGCCTGGCACCGGCAGAGACCCTGCGGTGCTGTGCTGTGGCGGGGCCCAAAGCAAGGAGGAGGGAGGGCTAGCATGGCGGGCCCGAGAAAAGGGTGTGAGTGTGTGCATGCGTGTGCACATGTGCAACCCAGTGCACGTGAGCATGAGGACAAACGTGCGTATAGCCATTTGCCTCAGTGCTTACTGTGTGCGTGCTGAGCCAGGTGTGCACATATGTGTGCACACTTGCACACCTGGGTGTGAGTTTTTGCACGTTTGGGCACATGAGCACATGTCCTCAGGTGTCCATTTCCCCACATGTGTACATTCCTGGGCACATGTTCCCCGTCTGTACATTTAACATGTTTGTGTGCGTGCATGTGTGGTCACATACACGTACACATCTGCACATGTATGCATGCCTCATGGAAATGTCTATAGGTGCGTTTGTGTGCCTGTGGGAGTGTGTGTGAACAGTAATGTCCATGTGCCCCCGCACATGTACATGTGTGCACATGCAAACATCAGCATACATCCGTGTACAAATGCAATGCGTTGTCTGCATGAAGCTCAGGTCCTGGGGCCACGAATGTGCTTCTCTGGCAGGGCCACCCTCCCACAGCGCCCTGCCCGGCCACCCACCCTGCCGCCGGCCCCCGCGAGCCAGGCTCACCGGAGTCAGACTCGTCGGGGCTCACGGAGCTGAGCAGGTCCTTCTCCTTCTCGTAGTCACCCTTGCACAGCAGCTGGCCCTCCTTGAGCACAAACTCGTCACCCTTGCGCAGTTGCCGCTCGCAGACGCAGCAGCAGAAGCAGCCCAGGTGGTACACGCACTCCAGCGCCCGCATCACGAACTCAGTGGGGGCGATCTTCTCCATGCAGCCGCTGCATTTGGCTGCGAAGAGCCTGTGGGGGCACAGAGTGGGCACATTAGCTGGGCTTGGGGTCCCTCCCAGATGCCACTGCCAATTGAGAGCCTTCTCCCTCCCACCACCCCGACCCTCCAGGCCAAGTAGGAGAAGCCCTCCCTGGGCACTGAGCCATATGGGGAGGACCCTGCAGTCCTACTCTTCTGGCTCACAGGACTCAATGGCCCCCGGGGTGGGCACCGGGCCCCCTGCCCCGAACTGCCCTCTCTCCTGTGTGTTGGCTCAGAGCCCTTCCCACTCAGAGACTCTGGCCACTAGAGGGCAGAATACAAGGTAAGCCTCCACCTCTCCCCAGAACCAGGTCTGCCCCTGCCCTGAGGGGAAGGGCAGGAGCCCACAGGCCCATCCACCTGCACTCAGGACTCCTCCTCCTCCTCCTCCCTGCCCCTCCATCACCCCCACATCGAAGCAATCCCCATCCTGCCCAACAAACCACCCCACACCGGCCCTTCCTCTCCTTTCTGACTGTCCCAGTCTTCTCCCTGGGCGCTGGCCCCTCCAACCTTTCAACTCACCCTCCAGGATGAGAGCCGGAAAGATCTGTCCAAAACACACACCTGGTCATGCTGCTTCCCTGCTCTAGACTCTTCCATGGCTCCCTAGTGCCCTTAGGAGAACATTGGCTCCTGAGTCTGGCACTCAGGGCCCTTCCCAATCCTGCCTCTTCTCGCTCCCTTGGCTGCCCCTGGCTGTGACCTATGGAAGAGCCCGCAGCTCCTCCAGAGCAGCATCACACTGGCCTGTCTTTGGGGCCGGGCTTGGTTAACACCTACTTAAGCCTCTCTTTGGTTTTAAGCATTGCTACCAGGAAGCGATGTATTTACTGAGTGTGTGGGGCCTGCCAGCTGCTGTTCTAAGCACTTCGCCTGCGGAGACACATGGACCCCTTGAACCCTCCCAGTGAGACGGGAAGCAACAGCGATCCCATTGCAGAGTGCAGGAAACTGAGGTGCCGAAAAGTGCAGTCACCTGCTCAGAGCCACATGGGTAGTAAATGAGGGAGCTGGCGCTGAGCCTGGAGCTGATCCTGTCCCTCCATGACACAGGGGACCCGTTTCCCCTCCCTGTTGCAGAGCCGGGTGGGGGCTCCGGCCGGCCTCCAGCCCATGCATGCAGAGGGGTCTGTGCAGCTCGGCCCCTCCTCTGCCCACACCTACTGACCACTCCTCCTGGCTGCCCGTCCCTGTCAGGTGCCCTGCTCTGTGGGAACTCAGCCTCAACAACACTTTGATGAAAAAATTTATGAAGAATCAAATTATTGCTGCTGGGAGGGAATTAAAACCATTTTTCATTCCCCACGTCCCCGGGCCACGTCTGTGGGCGCCACCTTGGGAGCGCTGCGCACATCCCATCCCTCTTTATGGCCCGCCGTCCTCGCAGCACAGATTACAGCTGCAATTCTCCCCTAATCGGTGCTGGAACAGCTGTGAGTGCCAGGCCCTGGGCCCGCCTCCCCTCCTGGGGCTGCCATCAGCTCTGCCCATGGGCAGTGGGTCAGGCACGCTGGACAGGGCCTCTCCGCCTCCTGCCTGCCTGCTGCCCCAGCCCCAGCCAGGGCACTGCCCAGCAACCCTGCTGCCCCCTCTATTCTACCCAGCAGGCTCCTACTCATACTGCAATGCCCAACTCCAACACTGCCTCCTCTGGGAAGCCTTCCTGGATGGCCCAGTCATGTGAAGGTGGCCTCCTCTATGCTTGCCTGAGCTTCTCTAACCTCAGTTCCTTCTACCACAAAGCGGGGTGTCAACAGGACATCCCCCCAAGGGCAGTCATCAGAATTCAGTGACACTAAGCATGTAACTCGGTGAATGAGGGTCACGTCGGAGTGACAGCCTGAGCCCCTGGCAGCTCCCAGCCCTTCAGTGGTCCCACACGGCAGGGCCTCACTCCACCTGCTCCTGAGGCCACAGGGAATGTTTGTGGAGCAGGGGAGTGAAAGTTTGGGGTGGGCGGAGGCTCAGGCCAGGCAGCGCTGACCCCACCCCAGCCGGAGCCCACACTGTGCCTGACTTTTCGAGAAGGGCCTGAGCTGGGGTTCAGCTTTAGTCTGGCCCTCTGCCTGGACACCTTCGTTCGGGGTGCAGCCTGCCCAGCTGTCCACGGCAGCCTCTGGAAGAGGCCAGGCTGGCTCTGCCTGCCAAGGCACTGGGGAAGGAGCTGGGTGTGCAGAACCCGCTGCTGTGACATGGAGGGCCCTTTTGTTCCACCCCCTCCAGCCCCTCCCCGCCCTCTACCTCCTGCCCTAGGGGCCCCGGTAAGGTCTGCTGCTGGCCTTGGTGGCCAAGTGGACAGGCACTGGCCATATTTCTGTGCCAGCTGGGCCAGGGGCTCAGGCCGAGGCCAGCACACCTTGGGTGGCTCCCCAGGGGAGGCCTTCTTAGGTGGGGGGGGGGGGCAGGGGCAGCAGCGGGGGTGACCCGCATTTGCCAGCCACCACCACCACACAGGCTGCGTTCAGAACAGCCTCGCTAATGCCTTGGCAGCGGGGGGTCGATTGCTACTTTCTCCAAACTCATCAACACAATCTATTATTAATACTTCTCCGAAGGCTCAGCGCCGCCATTACGGAGGCAGCGCCAGCCACTCGGGGCATCATCTGTTATCTAGATTGCAAAAACTCGGGAAATAAAACAAGCGGCGCACACTTTATAAAGAGAATGTGCCATCCGTTTGGTCTCTGAGCATCTCTCCTCCCAATAAAACATCAGGGGGGACACATGAAATACTCACTCTCAAGTATGGGGTGCCTTTGTCTACCGTGCAGGGGTGAGAGCTACTAATGGCATGTGTGGGAGGGGCCGGGGCACCAGCAGGGTCCCCTCCTCTCCATGAGCCCCTACTTGCCCCCTCAGTCCCTCCCACCATGGAGGGATTGGTGGAGAAGCAGACCCAGCCAGGGGAAGGTGCCTCTGGCATTGGCCCAACGCCTGATTCCACCACTGCTGGCTGGTGACTGGGCAAGTCATTTCCTCCCCACCCCAGTCTCAACTTACTGATCTGTATAATGGGTTCAACAACATGCCTGCTTCTCCGTGTGAAGATGCAGTAGGTTGTCAGTATAAAGCACACGTACAGAGGGAGTGGTCAGTGGGCGGGGCAGGCTACAGCAGAGCAGAGGTGCAGAGCTGGTGGGGTTGGGAGGTCCTTGGGCCCCCCTCCCGTCAGGGGCACAGTAGCCTGGGGAGAAGGGCCCTAATTTGGAGCCCAGGTCTGGTCTCAGTCCTGGCTCAGCCACTTACCTGCTCTATAACTATGACCTGGGGCAGGTCAGAGTCTCAATTTCCTCACCTGTAAGATGGAGACAAGAGTCCCCACTCCCGAGAATTGTGCTCAGGGTTCCAGACGGATGTGTCCCCACTGCTCACACTGAGGTGGGGAGGCAGGGATGGGATGAGCCCTGGGGTCAGGGCATGGTGGGGTGCCCAGGAGGTGCCTGCCCTCCCGGTGTTCCCCCACCTTCCCGCCGTCACCCTCCCTGCCCCTCCCCTAATCTAGAAGCTCCAAATCCACAGGACAGCTTTGTGATCACATCATGGGCCCATGGGCTTGCTGGAGCCCATAAAGCCCTCCTCCCCCATTTTTCATGTAAAGGGCCAGACCCTTCCTCGCACTTCCCTGCTGCCTAGGTCACCATCCCCTCTCCTCCCAATCTCTGCCCCAAACACCCACCAATGTGGAAGGACTTGGCTTGGGCAGCCCTTCTTCCAGGAAGCCCTCCTTCTCCTATCCAGTCTTAGGTAGGTGCCTCCCTCTCCGAGTTCCCTGTCCTCACACTGCCCACTGCCCTGCTCCACGTTGTGGCACTTGCAAAGGGGACTCCGCTTGACATATCTTCAGGTCCGCCTTCACCTTGGTCACCTCCGTATCTTTGGTACCGTGCACAAGGCCCTAAGCACTCCGAGGTGAGCAATGTGTGCTTGTTGAATGACTATTGAACCAACCAACGCAGTCCTGCTCTGCCTGTGAAGCAGGGCAGGCAGTCCCCAACCCCGACCTGGTCTGGTGAGAGCCCTGGCCACCTGCAGGGCAAGGCAGTGCCCTGGAGGAGGCAGTAATTGGGACCATGGAAGGGGTGGGACACGGGAGCGGGCAGCCTGTGTTCCCACCCTGGCTCCATAATTTTTTCTTTGTTTGACAGTGGTCAAGTCATTTAACGTCTCTGAGCCTCAATTTCTTCATCTCTGAAATGGGAGTGATGGTGCCTACCTACGGGGCTGCTGGGAGGGCCAGCACGGTGCCGAGGGCACTCTGCAAGAGTGGGTGTCTGCCTTTCTCTTGTCCCATGTGGGTCCAACACACCTTTGTCGGTCCCCCTCGCTGGAGCCTCTGAGATTCTGGAGAGAAGCCCCCCTGACACCGGGGTTCCAGGTCCCACCCACGCCTCCTTCTCGTGAGCACCCTGGGTTTGATCAGCCCTTCTAGCTTCTGTCTGGCCTGAGCCGGGCAGAGCACTCCCTGCGCAGCTCTGTCTCGTGAGCATTACCGAGCGCTGATAAAGCTCAGTTACCACCTACCTGCATCAGCTCAGTAAGTGCAGAACTTCCAGAAGGAAGACTGTTGCCCTCCCCATTTTACAGGTGAGCACGCCAAGGTGCAGAAGGCAGGTTACTCGTTCAAGGTCACACGGCAGTACTCCCTCTCCGCTCTGTGCAGCTGAGAGTTCCTCCGTGCGTCAGTCACCTTGCCCTGTGCTCCGAGCATCTGTCTGCCCTCGAGACTCTGCACACCGTGGGGCAGGGGCTGGATTCCCCCTGAGTTCTCATTTCTCAGCAGAAGCCTGGTACCCAGTAGCTGCAGCTGAGTGTTTGAATCTTTCTTAAACCAAACTGAACATCTTCCCTCACACACAGCACCCCACCCAGGACCACCTGTGACTGTGGAGCAAAAAGTCCCTTGTTAGAGGTGCCCTTCCCCTGAGAGTCCCGGGCTGGAACATATCTCCATCCCCTCTGAGTGTTCATTTAATGCTCAATTTATGAAACTCACTGAGCTGATAAACAAAACCCCGAAGCTAGTTTTTTCTGGTGCATTTGAACATGGATTGCAGATCGGATCAATTAATTTCTCTTAAACCATTGACAACTGCAGAGACGCACACAGCTGCCTGACTCTTTTGCCTCTGATAAAATTGGTCCGCTGACACCCTGGGGGAACTCCAGCATCTCTTTTCCCCGGGGGTCTTGGTGCGTGGACCTCGGACCACATAGCGTGCGTCAGGCCCTGCGGTCCTGGCCCTGCCTCTCTTCGCGCTGAAACCCGACACAAGTGCCTTTCCCCCTCTGAGCCTCGGTGCCCCGCCGCTGCCCCATGCGGATAATGGCCGGGCATGTGGGATGGGTTAAATGAGTGGGGATCACGGTCCCTGCCACCATCTCTCCAGGACTCGTAGCACCCTGGTCACTGCACTGCCCATCCCACACCCATCACCGAAGTTTACAGCACACGTAGGCCCCCTGCTGGGTTCTCAGTCCAAGAGGAGTCAATGGTTTCAGGATAAGTCCGGCCACCCAAATGTGGCGCTCAAGGCCCCACGCCACACTACCCCATCACGCCCGGCTTCAGATCCTCTGCAGGGGTGGCCAGGCTTCTCTCAGCTCCTGGACCACAGTAAGCTCCTTCCTGCCTCTTTAACACTTACAATCCCATCTGCCTCCAAGGCCTGTTTTTTCTCTTTCTTTCCTTTGTTTCTTGTTTAAACTCCTTTTCATCCTTCAAGACCCAATATAAGTATCACCTCCTCTGTGAAGCTTTCCCTGATAGCCACAGACCCAGATATTTGTGTATCTGAAGCCCCCACTGACCTAGAAACCAGGAACTGGGTCTAATTCACCCTCACATTCTCGGGCTCGAGGAGTGGTTAGCGAGTGTTTGTTGAATGAACGAACAACCTTGCAAGAAACGGAGTGAGCAGCCAGGCAGGACAAGAGTGGGTGGGACCTGGAACCCCGGTGTCAGGGAGGCTTCTCTCCAGAATCTCAGAGACTCCAAGATTCTGGGGGGGGGGTCCGAGAATGCTACCAGGTAACAAAATAAGCAAACTCGCCCTCCCTAGCCTCTCCCGTTTCACAACTATACAACCTGGAGCTGTGTTCTTTTCATCAACGAAGTTGTACACATGAATTTCGTTGGGTGGGGAGTCCCTTGGCGAACCCCCAACAGCGCCCTCACCTCTGCTGTGTGGGGAAAGCCCCGGTGCCATATTAGTGTGAAATGACTCCACTGCCTACAGGTGACTGGGCCAGGCCTGGACACTTGACTCACGGTGGGCCAGTCGGACCCTCTGTCCTGTGTCCCCTCCTTCCACTGCTCATTCAAGGGCTCTTTATCAATGTCCCGCCCTGCCCCCCGCATCCTCAGAGGTGTGATTTCTCACATCTCCAGCCCCAACTGTGTGGTTTTGGCTCATTCACATTCCTTCTTTGAGCCTCAGTGTCCTCTTCTATAAAATGGGGGTTTTGACGCCTCCCTTGGCTGGCAGTTGAGAATCCGGGTGTCCTAGCCCATGTGAGATGGTCTAGCCCAGTGCCCAGCACGGAGGGCATCTTGGCAGGTGTGTGCTCCACCCCGCCCCCCAGTCTCTCACTGTGATGCCTGGTACAGGCTCTGGAACTTTCCCTTCCTCATCTCAAACTCTAGTCTGAAGCCCCTCATCACACTGTTTGCTGGGTCTGTGTTCTCCCTGTCCGTCAGTCTGTCTGTCCCTGTGAGCTGTGGGCTTCTGTCAGGCCCTCACCTGGGCCACACCGGGGACAGGCAGGTCCTGGGCCTGGTTTACAGGAGGGCTTCTCTAGGCCCAATCCCACAGACCCTGGACACCCCTCCATGGGGACCACCAGGCTTGGCTCCTAAAACCCCAGCCCCTCTGTCCCCATTGGCTACACCTTCTCAAATTCACCCAGCAAACCCACCCATGGAGGTGGACCGTGAGCCAGGGCCGTGCAGGATGACTGGGGGAGAAGTCAGGCCGAAGCTGGTCCTGCAGGGGCTGGTATTGTGTGATCAGCGCTCTGATGGGGTTTGCTTTGCAAGCTGGAGGCTAAGAAAGGCACGCCAGCCCTGATGGGCGTGGCTCCATTTGCGGGCACCCTCCCACAAAACCCAAGGTGGCGGGTTCAATTCCCAATTGGGGCAGGTGCCTGTGTTGCAGGTTCAGAGTCCCGTCAGGGAGTATTAGGAGGGGCAGTTGATTGATATTTCTCTCTCACATGGGTGTTTCTCTCCCTCTCTTTCTCCCTCCCTTCCCATCTTTCTAAATATAAATAAATAAAATCTTGAAAAGAAAAAGGAAAGAAGAGCACGAGAGTCTACCTGGGAGGAGAGCTGGGGACCCTGAGAAGGGCGCCATGGCACACAGCTGACCTGCCTCTGGCGGGGGCGGGGGGGTTGGTCTGGGAGTCTGAATCCCAGCTCTGCCCCTCACCAGCTATCGGACCTCAGGGCAAGCCACCCACACTTTCTGAACCCGTTTTCCCGTCTGAAAGCTGGGGCCCACCTTCCAGGTAATGGCAGAATGCTAACGCGTTTACCCTCTCTGCTGCCCTGCCTCTCCCACAGGTGGTGAGGACCCCAGGATGGCAGGGTCACAGCACGAGGAACAGGCCCCTGCGCAGTGAGTACATGGTGTGCTGGCAAAGGATCCTGTCACCCTGGGAACTGTGACATCTGAGATGCCTGTGGAGGGATGCGCTGGAGTTCATAGATGCTTCGAGGACAGGGCCCTGGACACCTTTGGGGGTCCAGCTGCTGCTGCTGGAGTCTGCCTGTCACTTGCAGAAGCTGATGGGGGAGAACAGGCTGAGGGAGCTGCCTGGCCTCCTCCCTCCCAGCTCGTTGACATCTCCCCCACGTGCCTGCCGCGTCCTTATCATTCCGGGCGTAGCTGTTTTTTATTTTGAGACAAAAAGGGGCCTGTTGATGGGGATCCAACTCAAACCAGCTGCAAACATCTGCTTTGATGCGGCGGCGGCAGGCGGGCCAGGCGGGCGGCGGCGGGAGCCGCAGGCAGGGGCCCCGGTGCGCGCGTCAATCACGCTGCTGGAATGTGCGGCGTGGCCCGGCGCTCGGACGGAGCCGCCGGCGCGCGGGCCTCGCAGGGCCTTTCCGCAGCCTCGCCGCGCCGGGGCCAAGCCTGCCGGGAGGGCTGCCCCGGCGCTTCCTGCGGGGCGCAGACCCAGCTGTGCGGGGTGTCGGGCTCTTCAGCCCTTTGATCCGGGCCAGGACACGGTCGGGAGCCCCCACACAGGGTTGGAGGTCAGGGGCCAGGGCTAGGATCAGGGAGGGACGAGCACAGCCGGGACCCCGGGGTACACACATTCCCCAATTCTGCAAATTTATTTAGCTCCTGCTACGGTGCCAGGCGCTGACTGGAGGCTGGGGATAGAGCAGGAAAGTCCCTCCCAAACCTCTCCCTTCCTTCCATCCTGTTGGACCAGGCAGGGGACAGGCCTCAAACTGCTACATCTGAGTACACGGGGCGCAGCAGAGTTTAACAGCCGGTGACCATGCTGATGAAGAAAAACGAAGCAGGGAAGAGCGGTGGGGTGGGAGAGGTCTCACAAGGGGCAGAGGATTCCTGAGATATCTTGGGGGATGGGGTACGCCCTCCCCACAGAGGAAACAGCAAGTGCAAAGGCCCTGAGGCCTGAGTAGATCTGCAATGTTGGGGAAGTGACCAGAGAGGCCCACGTGGCCAGAGACGCCAGCAGCGCTGTGGTGCGGGGTGTGGTGGGGGAGCAGGGATATGGTTGAGAGGTTCTATCAATCAGCCAGGGAAAAGATGACACCAGCTCAGACTGGATGAGAGCGGGTGAGGGGCTAAGAAGGGGTCAGACCCGGGGCGGGGGGGCATTTTGAAATCAGGGACACGGGAGCCTGTGGAAGGAGGGGAGTACGGGTGAGTCCGAGGTCTGGGGGCCTGAGCAGCTGAGAAGATGCAGTGGCCGTGAAATGACATGGAGACTGAGGTGGGGTGGAGGAGGAGAGAGTTGAGAGTGCAAGTCTGCAATGCCACGTCTGAGCTGCCCTCTGACAGACGTGTGGGTGTGTCTGGGGGTGGCTACACACACAGGACTGAGGGGCCCAAGCGAGAGACTCTGTCAGGAGCTGCCAGGATAGACACACACACACACAAACACACACAGACACGCTCTCTCACATACACACTCCAGTAGAAGGAGTTGCTGTGAGCACGTCGCTTGCCGCCTCTGGGACTCTGATCCTGCGAGGTGCCCAGACTCTGCCCCACGAAGCCTCTCGTCCATTTGGAGATATGGGGCTCCTCTGGTGACATCAGGGGGTCAGTGGTCCAGAAGAGGCAGAAGGTGGAGCCCCTTGTCCCTCTGACAGCCCTTCCACGCCCTCCAGATGGGGAGACTTGTAGGAAAACCGGGCCAAGGGGCACGGGAGGGCCTGTGTGCTGCTGGCCCAGCAGGGCCCCACCCGCACCACTTCATTAACCCTCCCACTGACACACTTCCTCTTCTTTCTGCCCTTCACCGGCGAATTCAGTGCCTGTGCCGACTCAGGTGTTCATTCATCCGCCCAACCTTCATTGGGCACCTTCTGTGAACCAGAGCCCATGCTGGGCTCACAGTAGGAGCCTTCTCCTCTCACGTTCGCACCAAACCCCACCGAGCTGATCCCAGGGGCCCTTCTCCCATTGTCTCTGAGTCACCAGCTCTTAGTGGCCAAATGCAGCAGCTGTTATTATCACTACTGTTACTTACTCAGATTCATTGTTTCTGACATGCCACGCCCGGAGCCTTATTTGCACATGGACCCCTCACCCATAAGACCCCTAAGAGGCAGGCACTGCCACTCTCTTTTCACAAGAGAAGAAAGTGATGCTCCAGAGGGTAGCAGCCGCTCAGCGTCAGAGCTGGGACTGAAGCTGGGACTCGGGAGCTCTGGCTCCTTCCCGCCTCGCTGCCTATTTCTCCTGGACGTCCCTGGGCTCGAAGCCCTCCCCCTCCATCTCCACCCCCTCCACCCCCTCCCGGGTGCCCACCGCTTGGAATGATTCTGCTCTTGCTTGCTCAGCTCAGAGCTGTGGGCCCATAACCTGGCCTGAAGCTAGGCGTGCCACGGTTACAGAGGTGAGGGGCTGAAAACACAGGTGGAAGATGAGGACCCAACCCCCATACCTCAAGGGTCCTGAGTGGGCAGAACAGGCCTCGCCAGAGCTGTGTGCCCAGGGAGGGCTGAGGGATCCAGGGTAGGACCTGAAGGGATCCAGGCAGGGATCCCAAGGCAAGGTTGGGATCATGGAAGACTTCCTGGAGAAGGAGGCCATGAGAAGTGCAAAGGATTGAATGGGGAAGTGGTCGGCCTGAGATGGGAACAGGTGCGTCTGGTTTCCGAGTCTGGACTCTGTGTAGGGGAGAGAAGCAGAGAGACCATTCTGGGAGGGAGAGGTTGAAAAAGAGCAAAGGTATCAAGAAAATGGAGACCATATACAAGGTTAGGGAGACGGTGGGTCACTCAGCTTGGAGCACAGGTGAGAAAGGAGAAGGGTCAAGCTGGGGGCCTTGACTGTTGGGCTAAAGACAATAGATCAGGTTTCTTTTGTTCCGATCCATCCACCCACCCACCCACTCACACAGCCACTCCATCCATCCATCCACCCATCCATCCACTCACTTAGCCACTCAGCCAGATACCCATCCATCCACCCATCCATCGACTTACTCAACACATATCTAGACACTTGCTCTGTGCCGGTCTTTTTTTTTAAAATTGATTTGAGAGAGAGAGAAACTGATTTGTTGTTCCATTTACTCATGTACTTATTGGTTGATTCTTGTATGTGCTCTGACCTGGGGTCCAACCTGCACCCCTGGCATATTGCAGTGATGCTCTAACCAACTGAGCCACCCGGGAAGGGCTCTGTGCCAAATCTTACACCGTGATTCCTCCTTTGGAAAGCAGAAACTGCCTTTTGAGGTTTTCACTATAGGATGAGTCTGTCCCGCAAGTATTTACCAAACACCCACCACGGCTGAGCGCAGTGTCAGGAGATGAGGGATCAGTGGGAAACGAGACGCAGGGCCACCACCCCTGGTGCATTCCGGGTGTCAGGGACAGGGAGGCCTCAAGGAGAAATCCAGGGCCCCACTGCACAGCGTGACAGCCAACCCAGTCATCCTGACCCCGAGGATTCTGGACGCCCTGGACGCAGACCAGAACCTTCTAAGCAGGGCTAGAACAGGGCTAGCAAGTGCCTTCTGGAACAAACTCCATCCAGGCAATTTAGTTTTTTTGATCAATTTTTTTTCTAGCTCAGTTAAATAATTTACAACTTTTCCTGTTTATTTTACTAAAATTATTTTCATTGAGCTAAGCCATTCTCCACGGAGAATTTCAATAAAGGTTGGCTCTGCCATCGGGTCTGTGCCCGTACCGTACCAGCCGGTGATCAAGGTTTGCCTTTCTGGTTGGTTTGTAGCCAGTGACACGTCCCCGTGGGCAGTTTCACTGTTGTCCTTGTGTCTTGTTCTGGCTAACTTACCAAGTTAAAATCGCCGCCAGGCTCAGGGGAGGTGGTGTTCAATGTTACCAATAAAATTACCACAGTCTCCGATCACGGACTTCACCAGGCAGCCGTGGGGAACATGCGCGGATGGCGCCGTACAGACCGACTGTGCTGCTTCTTGCCCTTCGGGGACTCAGACAGGGTGGCCCAGCACCTCCCTGTCCTGGTAGAACCCCCCCACCCCGATCGCGGTAGCTCTTTCTTCACACTCAGACCCCAAGTCTGAGTGTGTTCAAACAGCCCTCAAAGCAGGGCACCCAGCAACTCAGTCCTTCAGTGGCAAGAAGAGCCACCTCCTCCCTTGTTCTCCACGCTGTACTCCTCTTAATGTGGCCAGAGAGAACACTGACTCTGTTAGCCGAGTCACTGAGAGTGAGGGCCTCACTGCCCAGCCTCTCTCATGAGATCTGGATCCCCTCCAACCACACACACAAACGCACACCCGCACTCCTGCTGTCAAGGTTTGACTCCACCCTGGCAGGAGCTCTTAAGTGTCAAACTCAGGGGAACCAGATCAGCCCTGTGCTCGGAGCTTCCCAAGCAGGGCCTCACCAATGCCTGCTGACCACCCTGGGAGACAGCAGCCTCCTCCTCACGCAGGTCACCCAGCCTGTGAGTCAGAGCCAGGGCCCCACCCCAGTCAGCCTGCCTTCCAGGAGTTTGGAAGGTGGTCAGAACAGAGGGGCAACTGCCCGGTTGGTTGGGGAGGCTGAGACCTGTTCCCAGCCGTCAGCCTGTCAGTGCCCGGCTGACTTTTTGCAGGGATGCAGCCACAGCTTGTGGGCAGAGCACGTCCCCCAGCGGAGGAGCCTGAGATTAACCTCAGATGTGGGTGCAGGAGAGGAGCCAGACTCAACGTCGGTGGGAGGCAGGAGGGCACATTCTGGAGGAGTCCTTGGAGGTGTGGGGGGCGTTTCTTCCCTACCCAGAGCTGGCTTTTTGCTAGCCAGTAAGAAGAGGCTCTGGGAGACCATCTCCTTGGGTCTCAGCTATGGGGCTCCGGCCGGCTGGGGGCGGGCAAAAGGCGATCGGGGTGGGTCAGGGCCGGGCACCGCCACGCGTGGCCGCCCGACGGTCTGTTTAGTGGGTAACTGATCGCCCGGCGCCCCGCCCCAGCCGCCCGCCTGCCCGCCAGAGCCGCTTAATCACCGCCCGCTCGGCTGCATTAGCATAGTAATGGCCTTTAAATTGAGCCTCTTTGTTTTTTAATTAAGCTCCCAGCAGGTATAGAGAAGAGCGATTATTGAGGAAGCTGCCAGCGCTAATCGCCCGCAGTCATTTGACAATTAAAAAGCTCCTGGCTTTAACCCTTTCTCCGCGCCCACCGCAGCTCCCCTAGCGCGTATCCTGTGCCGCCCGTGCGCGCGCCTTCCCGGTGGGGTCCGCCGACCCCGCCCCAAGCGACGCGGAGAGGTCGCTGCCTACGCCTCCATTTGGCGGAGGAGCAAACCGAGGCTCAGAGAGGGAAGGTAACTTGCCCAAGACCCGCAGCTTGGGCGGGGAGGAGCCCGGATTGGCAGACAGGTTGCTAGCGAAACCCAGCGGCCGGGGCTTTGCGCCTGCACCGCCCTCTGCTTGCAGCGCCACCCACCTGTGAATGCGGCAAAATCCTGGGGCTCCAAGGTTCAGGGGGACACGTCCCAACCCCCAAGGCCACAGCCCCCTCTTCAGAATTCCCAGGGCGTCCTCTCCCCCCTGTTAGTTCCCCCAGTCCCCAAACAGTGATAGGGTTCTTATTGTGTGCCAGGAGCTGTGCTGGGCGCTGGGGCGCAGTGAGCAAGCCAGAGGTGGGCACTGCCCAGACGGACCTACGTGCTGAGAAGGGACACAGGTGAATAGAAAGTTAGGTGCAATTGTTCCTGATCGTGGTGGTTGGGGTGGGGATGTGTTACGTGGGAAATGGCACTGTTCTGGAGACAGAGATTTGGGCTGAGACTGAGAGATGAGGAAGATCAGCCACGGGAGGCCAGGCAACAGAGGAAAGAGTGAGCGCCAAGGCCCAACGAGGGAACAGCCATTAACCAGAAACAAAAGGTTCGGAAGGTGTGCGGGGGAGGGGGAGTGACGAGGAACAGGAGGAAGCTGGAGAGTCGCGGGAGCCTGCTTGAGTGTGCAGGGACTGAAAACAATTGGCATTTTAATAACTTGAAAATTTCTTTTTGACTAGGTAATGGTTTAACGTGCAAATGTACAAAGGTGTCCGCTTCTATCTCCTCCACCCAGCCCCCACCATCCGGGTCCCCGCCACAGGGGCAACCCGAGCCCGTCTTCCGCGGAGGCTCCTTCCACACACGCAGTAGTGCCCAAGCCGGTGCGTACCCGTTATCCGCCCCACCTCGACTTTTACTATTGTTTTTGAAATGAGAACTGGATGGGGTTATAGTCCACTTTTGTGTTTCATTCACATGCTAATTTACTCTACAAACTGTTTTTGCACCCCCCCCCCCCGCTCCCTCCCACCTGCTGAGCAGTCGGAGAGGACTGGTCCCTAGGCCTGGAGCCCCTCAGCGGCTCCCCAAGCCATAGGGTGGGCAGCCCTCGTGTATCTAACCCGTGCCCTGTCGACGGCCTTGTGGGCCGTTTAGAGGATTTTCATCTTCTCAAGAGCCTCGCGGGAAGCCACTAAAATGTTTGCTGCAGGGAAGGGCTCGAGCGATTTACACTTTGATCTTTCTGGCTGCAGAGTGGAGACCAAGGGTGGGGGCAGCATGGCTCAGGAGTGGGGGCCAGCTGAGGGGACCGCCATTGGGGCCCCGCGGGTGGGAGGCGCAGGCTGGCCAGGGTGCAGGAGTGGGAGGAATGGGTGGGCCATCTGAGGGCCACACAAGGTGTTAAGTGGGCTGGTCTCTGACAGGGTGGGGGGTGGGGAGAACCCGGGGTGGCTCTCTGGACCGTTGTGGTGGCTGGTGGATGGGGGGATAGTGGCTGAGGGGGGACACAAGGTGGTGGGTGGGGCCACGTGGAGACAGCAGGTGCGCAGACACCCAGAGCAGCGTCCACACCGTTCTCCCACACCGCAGAGAGGCCTGCTGCCGTGGCCCCGAACCCCCTTCCTCCACTCTGGGCTGAGCAGCCGTTTGGGGAGGGGGGCAGCCCCGGGAACGCCTGGCAGCTGGCTTTTTAATAAACGTAGGCAGACGAGGCTCCCAAGGGCCTGGGTGTGGGCTGAGGAGGGCTCTGGACGGACAGCGTCTGCCCCTGCCCCTCACGGGGAGAGACACCTCTGCCCCTGGCTCCCTGGTGGTGGGGGAGACTGTCCCCACCCTGGAGCCCTCCTCACTTTGTCCTTTAGCCACCATCCCTGACTCAGCTACGGGCATTCCCTAGAGAGAAGCTGGGTGGAGGCAGCCAGGACCACCCTCTGGCTCCACTGCACCCCACAGAGGGAGGTGGTGAGCATGCGGCGCTGCAGGCAGCGAGGGGTTAACGGTCGGCCCACCCCCATCTATCAGCCAGCATCTCCCAAACAGGGACAGACAAGGCAGCTGTCCAAACAGGCCTGTGTACCTGGCCACGGCCGCAGAGAGGACAGGGCAGTGGCTGTTTACTCTGCTCCCCTCCCCCAGCGGTCGCACTGGCGGGGCATCTCTGTGCAGTCTCCCCTCAGGGTGCGCCCTTCCCCCCTGCTGGTCCCACCACCCCTGAGCACAAGGTTCCTTAAGGTCACCTCCGAGGACCGCCCTTGCTCAGGGCTGGGGGTCTCCAGGAGATAGGATCAGAAACGCGACTGGCCCAGCTGGACCTGTCTGTCAGCAGGGGCTCTGGGCAATGCTGCCAACACCGACTCTGCCAGGAGCAGAAACTGAGGTCTCAGAGCCTGGGGACCTGGTGAACCTGGGCTGCCTGGAGGCTCGCATCCCAAGTCACCTCCTGGGACTGTCCACTCAGGGCAGACGTGGCCCCTGATGGAGACTTTCGGGGCTTCAGTCCTGCCATTGCCCTCCTCTCCCCACAACGGGACAGAGCGACCTCAGCGTCCCAGCACTCCTCAATGGCCTCCAGACCTGTGTCTCCTCCCCTGCTTCCATCTCCCTGAGGCCACCAACAGCTGCCTGAGTGACCCCTGGGTCCTCCCTCTCCCCGACAGCTGTCCCCACGTTTGACCCACCATCAGTCTGCTACTGATGGCGTGCCGATCTGACCCTCCCACTGGAGGGAAGTTGTTTGTGGAACCTGGCGTGTTAGGCGCCCACAGTGCCCAGCCTGCTGTGCCCTCCCCCTTCCTGTCGGTGGCCCAGCTCACCCCCCAGGTCCCCTCAAATGCCCTTTCCTTAGGAGGGGCCCAGCCCTGACAGCAGCAGCGGCTGGCTGAGCACACCTGCAGATGCCTGGCTCTGGGCCGGCTCCTGCATCATTTACCCCACCCCCCTTCAACCCTGTGAGGCAGGGTGAATGACGGCCCATTTCACAGATGAGAAAAGCGAGGCTCAGCCTTGTGCCAAGCATCACAGCTACAAAGTGTCAGAGCCCCCCTAACAGAGAGGGTCTGTGTGTGACTGGAAAAAGGACAGAGGAAGTTCTTGCTTGGTATGTGAGCAGAGTTCCTGGCACACGGGGGCAGTGAGAGGGGCACAGTTTTGACCAAGGGCCTGTGCAAGGCATCCCCTGGGTCCGGGGAGCTCACCATCACTAGGCTATCACCGGCCTCCCAGCTGGCGTTACTGGGCTTCGGGGGTGCGCGATAAAACACACACTCCCGCACACCCAGGCCTGTGTCCTGCGAGTCAGGGGCACTGAGGTTCAGAGAGGGAAGCTCTTACCCAGGCCCATCCAGCTGGGACACGTGCAGCTGGGACTCTGTCCCTGGCTGTGTACCACCCCCCAACCCAGGCCAGGCCCTGGATCCCTCCTCGGCACCCCCCTCCCCATGTGACATCTTTACGGCACATTCTGGGCCTGCCTAGGCCTGGAGAGGGTGAGGGGGAGGCAGGACACCTCTCAAGTAACGGATTGTAAATTCCTGGGCCCCGGCTTTCCATCCCTAACAACCTCCTCCCGAGCTCACAGCGCCTGTCCCTTCGCAGCCAATTTAAATGAGGGGTCCCAGACCCTGGGTGGAAAGCATTCCAGACTTGGGAGAGGGGCAACTATTGTTTCTCTGGGAAAAAATAAAATAAAATCAAGCGGCGCTCTGCAGCTTCTAATCACTCTCACATGTGCTGTGCGATCCCCGCCGAGGACAGCCCTCTACAGTGTGTGTGCCCCTCGAGGGCACACACCCTGCTTCTCCCACGGGCCTGGTCCCCATTATACAGTGCGGGAGACTGAGGCTGGGGGAGGGAATAGGGAACTGCCACGTCCTGGTCACCCAGCCTCACCTAATCCCCCCAATAACCCCACACTGACTGATGAGCTCATTTTGCACAGATAGGACAAGTGAGTTCCTGTTCAAGGTCCTTAGCCAGTGTGTGGCCGAGCCAGGATCTCCTTGGGCAGACTGGCCCCCTGGGGATTTGAACCCTGGTCTTTTCCTCCAGAGCTGGGCACCTTTGCTCTGTGCAAGGTGGGCTCCTGGAGTGAGGAGTATCCACTGTCCCTTGAAGTGGGGCTGGTCCCAGCAGCCCTGGCCCTGGGCAGGCTACCCGCGCAGCCGCAGCTGGGACCTGAAAGCACCAAGGCTGGTTTTTAATAAGGAAGATGAATTTGCTTGGAAGCCTGGTTTGGGAGGAGGGGGCAAGAGAGGCTGTGGACCACGGCACTCTCTGTCCTTGTGGGAGCAGAGTGGAGGCCTGGCCAGGCGGCCTCTCAGCACTGGGGGCCCTGGATGTGGGAGGGGGGGTGCCGCCCTGGGCCTGGAGGGAGCTGGCTCTGCGTGGCCCAAGCTCTCTCCCGAGTAAGCCCACAGGATATTGCACTGCCTTTGTGTGCCTGGTGACCCAGCTGCTGGTTATTGAAAAATTCCACCGCTCAGAGCGGGGCAGGCCCGCTGACCCCTCATCCCGGGACTCGCCTATCTTTCAAAAGATACGGGATTAAGAGAGCCAGACCCGACCTGGAGCAAAGCCCTGTCTGGGGTGTCTGTGTTTTCGTGGCCTCTCGGGATGCTAGCTGGAGTGGGCTCTCGGCGCAGGATTTAATTAGTTGGAATCAGCCTGCGATTACTGCGGCGACTATTTACCCAGCCACTCTGCAGTTGGAGCCCCGATCCGAACAAAGATGGGCCCCTCGGCCCGCTGGCCAGGCCAGGGGCCCCAGCTGAGCCCGGGCGCAGCTGCTGGGAGGGGCGGACTGGGGGCCTGGCTGGGGCTTCTCCTGGCACACCTCATTTAGCCGATATTTGTGGATTTTCGCAATGCAAAGCATCTACTTGGGGCTTTTAAAAAATTAAAACATCTTGGGAAATTTATGGTCGATTTCCGAGCACAGTCCCCAGCTCATGCTTGGCGGTAGCGGTGGTGGCAGTGGTGGGGGACAGAGTCGGGGTTCGCCGTGGTGGGACCGAATCCTCCCACGGCGCCGATAAGCTGGACACAAGGAATGTGCCCGGATGCCAAGCTCTAGGAGAGCTGGGGAGGTGCCCACGCCCCGTGTGTCCCTTGTGCTCACTCTGCCACCTCCAGCACCCCCAGCTGTGTGTTTGTCCTGCCGTCCCCCAGGTAACTAACCACAATGGTGGCAGCTGGCCTGGTCTGGGAGAAGAGGTCTGTGTGTGCACAAGCCTACACACTCCCACTCAAGCTCACCTGTTACACAACTTTCCACCACGGTGCACAGGACTCCACGCATATGCACACCTCCCTGGACACGCGCATGTGGGCACAGCTGGACTGCACACACCAATAGTCTGCGGAGCCCCACCTATATCCACTCACACACATCAGCCAACACTCGTGTACCTCGGTACTATGTGTGCATGTATCCGTACACACACACCCCAGCCACTCACACCGACCTCTGCAGGTCAGACACATGTAATTAGGAGTGTCTGCCCACGTGCACGCCCGCAGTGTCCACACACACTCACGTGCACACTGGCACATGCGACCTTTCGGGACTGTACCTGTGTGCAACCATGTCTACAGGGTGATCTCTGAGCGAGTTTACACACTTCCACCCAAGTGCAACTGCTTACAAACCCACACGTACGTGTTCCTGCCTGTGGGGGCAGCTGCTGCCTCTACTCATGTGGTCGGAGTGTCTCTCCATGGGAGGCCCCTGGGGCTGTTTCAGGGGTCTTCCCCTTGGAGGGGCATTGCCCACACGCAGGGTCAGGGGACTGCTCTGGGCCACCCATGACGGTCCTGCTGGCCTGAGTTCTGGGCGGTTGAGGCACAGGCCAGAAAGAATGCTGGGCATTTGGTCGGGGGAGGCGTCCCAGGGCCAGGTTCCTGGGGAAGATGCAGGTGGGGGCCCCGGGCAGGGCTGGGGGCCCGGCCCCGGTTGCTCAGGCAGGTTCTGCCCACGGCCGTTGTCTACCTCTGGCCCAGGAGCCCTGCCCTCGGACTCCTCTGAGGGCTTCGTCCCCTCACGGCCGCCCCCGCCTCTGCCATGGTCACTGTGGCTCCCGTCTGGCCCTATGGCCTGTGGTACTTGAGAGGTCACCCTGGGGGCGGGGAAGTGGGCTGCCTGGTTCTGAGGGACTCCGGGCTTCTGTGACCTTTTTCACTCTGCCCTCAGCACACCAGAGCCCCAGCCCCAGAGCCACATGACCCCACAAGTGCAGACACACACAGGGATGTAACACGTATGGATACCTGTGGACACACTCATGTGGACACAGTCACACGTGCATAAGGTGACCGAATGCCATCGACTTACACAGAGAACACACAGGCACCTGCAGACACACACAGGAGCAGGAGCCCAGGTAGGCACTAACACACATGAACATGGACATGCAGGACAAACAAGGACACAAAGAGACACACAAAAACAAAGACACAGACCCACACAAGTGTCCAGGGACACACCTGGACATGCAGGTACCGCATCACACACAACTATAAACTGTAGGCCACTTAGCCACACGCTGAGTGAAGCTGTTTTGAGGAGAAAAGGTCTGGGAAGGTTTGGCTGTTCTGAAAGCAGCTACGGGGTTATTGCCAGGTGGGGCCGGAGGTCCAGGCAGAGCGGGGAGTGACTGGTGAGCCGCCCCCCGCATTCGCCCACTGCCTCTCCTGCTCCTGCTAGTGACCCTCTCCTGGCCACACCCAAAATTCCCTCCGTCCTCACACGCAGGGGAGCCGGCCATCCCAGGGAGCCCTGTCCGCCCCCTGCCAGCCCTGCCCGAGCCTATCTCGGGCCCCAGGGGGTCCCCACCTTCTGCCGGTGCGCTCGGCTTCCCTGCCGCTGCTTACGCACCCTTGTCACCTACGCAGGCCTGCCGCCTGGGATGCCCCCCCCAGCTCCTCTGCCTGTTGTACCTGTCACCCTCTCCCCCCTCATGCCTCCCTCCCACCTCCCCCTCCTCCCACCCAGAGAGCCCCCGGGCTGGGCTGGACCCCAGGCCTGCCACAGGCTCCATGCCCACTGGCAAATGGCACACAAGTCTGACGGCACCTGGGTCCCTTACCCAGGGAAGTGTCGCGGGGCTTCCCCCACACTGCAGGCAAAAGTAATGGGTTCCCTGAGGCCTCCTCGCTCCCCTTCTGAACAGGACCCCTTGCTAAGTACCACCCCAGGAGGCTCCGGGTGAAGGTGAGAGGTGGGGGCTTCTTTGGAGTCTAGAAGATGTGGATCCATCTGAGCTCTGGAACCCTGGGCCCGTGACTCCGCTTCCAGAGCCTCAGTTTCCTCACACATAAAGTGGGGGGCTGTCCCCTGCCTTTCCAGGGTTCTGGTGGGGACACGATGAGGTAGTGACCACCCCCGGTAGTGAGGTCCCTGCAAGTCCTTGGCCCCAGGGACAATCCCTCGCCCTGAGCCCCAAACTCCAATGCATTTCCCAGCAACTCTTCCTTGTCCTTCTTCTCTTAACCTGCCAGGACACTCCTCAACCTGCCCACCCGTCCCCTTCCCTGGCCACCATGCTCCGGGGGGCCCTGCCCGCCCCCACTGCTACCACGCCTTTACCGGTGCTCCCTTCCCCAGTGAGCCTGGGTTCAGCCTCCCCTACTCTCCCAAAGCTACCACTCAGCTGAGAACACACACACACCTTCCAGACTCGAGGGCCTCGTCATTCATTCACTCAACCAGCCAGTACTTCCCGAGCAGCTGCTCTGTGCCAGGACTGTGCAAAGGGCTGGACATCTGAGCTCGTGCCTCCTCTGCCGTTTGCCACATTCAGACATCCCTTTCTTCTGGGAACCAGGACAGCACACGGTCTTGGTCTCCCCCACCTATGTGCAGGTTCCTGGTTCTCCATCTGCTTCTGGAGGCCAGAACGCCGGGGCTCTGCCCTCTCATGACTTCGCCTGTCACTCTTGTGCACAAAGCCCTTGAGCCACCACCTCTGTTATGTAGCACCAACCCCTCCTTCAAGCCCCCTTCCTCCTCCCTTGGGCCCCAGGCGGAGACCCCTTTACCTGCCTGCTTCCTGGGCTGCTCCGGAGCCCCCAGGACAGCACAGCCCAGCGCGTGCACACCCCAGTCCCTGCCAGGCGGCATGCGTGCACACGGGTCTCCGTCCGTAGCAGGATGTTTGCCGACACTCTGTGTGTGTAACCGCGAAGCACTGGCCACAGCCCCTGGGGCTGTCAGCGGGGAAACTGGTTCATAAAGCACAGCTCACCCATTCCCTGCACTGTTAGGTTGTGGTTGCAAAGACGAGGTCAATCCATGTGCCCTGATATGTTCTTAGCATGTTACTACTACGTGGAGCCCACAAGTGCAGAGCAACCACGTGTGTGTAGAAAACCCTTGCACACATGCAGAAAAGGTCTGGAGTGCTCCCCATCAGTCAACCGACTGCCACTGGGAAGGGGACGGAGGAAAGGGGGGACCGTCCCACTCTGACTTACCTCTGCTTTGTCTGGACTTATTTCACAGCAGGCAGCACGGCTTTTATCACGTAAGAAGAAGGGCGAGGCCCCACTTGTCACTTCCTCCTACGCTCCGCTCCTTCTGACCAGCTCTTCTGAAGGTGACACCCACCGCATACCCAGGGCGGAGGGCAGGACCGAGAGCCCCCATCCTCTCCTCCTCCTCCCCTGTTCTGCCCACGTGGCACCTGAGCAGACTCTGGTCCCTGTGTACCTGCCCTGCCTGCCTCCTGACTCTTCAGGAGTAAAAATCAGACTGTCACCTGCTCAGAGGTCGTCAGAGTGTCTCCGCTCAGTGAAAGGACAGAGCAGCCCCTGCTGCTTTGTGCGTGGGCTCCAAAGTCCTTGGCTGGCCAGGCTCACCCTCCACATGTTCAGCTTGAGCAAGACACTCGGAACAGCAGAGAGGGAAGGATGGAGACACACTCGCGCCGTTGTCATCACTGCTGGCACTTTGTCAACTTCCCTGTCCCACTTCCTGCCTTCCTTCTGCCCTTGCTTTCTTTGCCCTCAACTTGCCACTCCGCCCCCCAAACTAGAGGAATATTTCCTCTTTCCAGAAACGGATTTGGGGCTCCAGCCACACAAAGACCAGCTCTCCCTGACCTGGCCCCACGCACGTGGTCGGCCCCACGCACGTGGTCAGCCCCACGCAGCCACCTGCACTCGGGAACCCTTGCTGGCCTGTCCGTGCTCCTTGGCTCTAACCCATCCCTCTGTCTGGTCGGCCCCAGCCCCTCCAGGGCCGTGGGTTGAAGGCTTTCTATCTTTCAGGACTAGACAAAATGGGCACTGCCTCCAGGGAGCCTGCCTGAGCCCCGCCCCTCCTCCTGCAGCCCTCAAAACACTATGGGATCCTCGAGGCTGGGAGCGCTGCAGCCAGACCTGGGTTCAGGTCAGGCCTCTCAGACCTCAGTTTTCTGATCTGTAAAACAGGGCACGAATGGTTCCTCCCAGGTGATGGCGATTCCTGAGTTCTGGGGCCCTCAGCACAGGTCCCGGCCCGGGCTCCTATACACTGTAACCCTGATGAAAATGAGTCCGCCTTTCCCCGCAGTACATGGTTTCTTCTTCTTCTTCTTTTTTTTTTTTTTTGGTTAGCATTTGCATTAACCCTGGGGACAATGGTGCAGTCCTCATGGAGGGCCCTCGCCCCCCCCTCACTGGCGGGTGTGGTGGCAGGGGGTCTCTGTGCAGGGGGACACAGCTGAGATGCCCCAGGCTGGCATGGGCTGGCCCCACTGAAGAGGTGGGCTACCCGGGGGCTGGTGGGGGGCAGCTGCTGCCTGCTCTATTCAAAGGCCAGCAATTCTCCACGGCTGGTGAGGGGCAGGTGGGGGCGTCAGGCCAGCCTTGTCCTTCCAAACACAGACTCCCCAGGGGAGGGGGTGGTCCAGATCAGAGACTCCATGACCCCGCCCCTGCAGCCCAGCACAGGGAGCACTGGTGGGGCCTTTGTTCCTCTAGAAAAGAGGGGCCGAGACCCCCGCGCCCCCCCCCCCCCCCCCNGCGCCCCCCCCGCCCCCCCCCCCCGCAGGCCTCCGGGAGCAGCCCTGCTGGCGGGCAGCCTCATGGAGCCCGTGCCGGGCCAGCCTTTTTGCCAACACTCAGTAAATACTCAATACTGCATTAAAGCAATAAATAGTCATTTTAAGGAAACCGAGACTCAATTTAGCCACCAGAGTCAGGAGCAGCGGTTAGCAGGGCTGCGGAATGTCACCGCACAGCTGGTAGCCACGCCCCCCACCGCCTGGCCCTGCTGAACAGGGAGGCCAAACAATGGGCTGTGCCAGGCTGCACGGCTCCTCCCCCCAAATCAGGTTCTGATGGTGGGGGGTTATGGGGGGTTTGGGGGCACTGGGCTCAGCCAGCAGCTCCCTGAGCTGGAGGGAGACGGAGAAGCAGGAGGGCATGGTGGGAATACCCACCCCTAACTGGGCATGATAGTAACAACAGCGATGATAACAAACAGCAGAGACACCAGCAGCAAGGAGAGAGTGATCCCCACTTGCGCAGGGCCGAGCACTGTGCTGAGCACTATACACACATCATTTATTCAATGCCTCACCCCCTCTAATGATGCACAGACCTTCACCCCCATTTCGCAGGCGGAGACACTGAGGCTCAGGAAGGTGAATGGCTTTGGTCAAGAACAGCGAAAAGTGTGTACAGCCTGTGTATGAGCAAGCGTCAAGGATGGACCATGTCACACGTTCTGTTTCGTGCCAAACGCCCATTCTACAGACAAGGGAAATGAGGCTCTGAGAGGGGAGGGGACTGAGAGGTGACATCCCTGGGCTCCCCATGGATGGCTGCTTAGCCAGGTCACCCCGGGCCGTCCATCTGACCAGGTTGGGGAACGGGCTGGGCTGAGTGGGGGGCTTGGGGGCCAGGCATGTGACTTGGTCTCCAGAGCTCTGAGGGCAAAACAAACAACCCTCCTCCGTGAAGGGGGATTTGTGCTCATTGCCATGGAAACCGTGCAGGGCATGGGGGGAGGGGAGGCTGGTGTTCAGCTCCCCTTTGCAGATGTAAGACCCCCACAAGCCTCAGACCTGGGACTGCCTGTGGGTGGCCTAGAGGCCGCCAGAGGCAGGTGAGGGAGGGCCGGACAAGCGTCCCTTCCACCTGGAGACGTTGGCACAGGTCTCAGGCTGGGCTCCGTGGGTGCTGCTGGCATCGAGGGCAGAGAACCCTGTCGGTCAGGACATGCCAAAAATACCAGATAGAGATAAGAGCAACTACTCCTACTCACCCTGCTAAAAATAGCCGGGTGCGGGGAGGCAGGCTGGGGTGGGGGATTCCCCACCGAGGGCCTGGCCTGTTGCCTGGGCCTCCTGGGTGGCCTGGGCTGGGGCAAGTCCATTTCACCAGTAGGGCAACTGAGGCCAAGGACAGGGCAAGGGCCCTAGCGCGCTCTCTCAGAAAAGGCACTTCCAAGTGTGAGTGCTGGCTCTGTGCCAGGCAGGTCTGGTTTCATCCAGAACAAATCCGGATGACAGCAACAATAGCTACAGTCGTTACCGTTTATTGCACAATCATTATCTGCCGGCACTGTTCGGGCTATCTTATAATTTATCTCACCTTAGAAATGAGGAAAGGGCTATTATTATCCCCACTTCATAGATCCGGAAACTGAGGCGCATAGAGGTCCCTTGCTGAAGCCATACCACAGTGGGAAGTGGTAAAGCTGGAATTTGAGCCCAAGTCTCTGACCCCGGAGTTTTCAAGCCATAGGTTGTTCCACTGAGGCCATGAAGACTCAGAGAGGGGCATTCACTTGCCCGAGGTCACACAGCAGCAGTCAAGACTGTAACTCTGGGTTCTCCGACGCCCAGGTCCAGGCACCTCCCCAGGTCCCGAGTGAGTCATCGTGGCCAACGCTGTCCCCGCCAGCAGTGTCTGGATGATGCATGTCTGTTCCTCCTACTTTGCACCCCTGCCCCCAGCCCAGCCTCCTCTGCCTGTCTGTCTGAACCGTGGGTACCAGCCTCCCTGCCTGTCCCTGGGGTACACCCCCAGCCCCAGGAAGGCTAGGCCAGGGCCTGGGGCTGCCCTGTCTAGATGACACTTCTCGAAACCCCAAAACTCCATGGCAGTGGCCGACCTCGAGGGCCTGGCCTGGCCAGGCCCAGCAACAATGGGCCCTCTGTGCCCAGTTTGGGGCCTGCTCCAACAGGCTACCCACCGGTGCCCAGCCCAGCCCCAGCACCAAGTCAGTCCGTCCGATGTTCCTCCCCAGTGCCCTGTGTCCACCCTGGGAGCAGGCCTCCTTCCCCTGAGGGCGGGGTGTGGGAGTCCCACATGGCTAGATCAGGGGACTGGTTCTGCAGAATTCCCAGGGCTGTGCTGCCAGGCTGGGAGCCAGGAGGTCTCGGGGCAGAAACCAGGCCAGAGGCCTCCCACAGGCTGTGACATTTCAGTCCCCGCCACCACGCTCAAGCAAAGAGGCTCCTGGCTCCGCTTCTCAGGTAGGGAAACGGTGGCTTAAAGGGAATTTCCTGGGCAGGTAAGGTAGTGGTAATCACTACTGGGCTCCCAGATGCCGGGCAGTCTGTTATGCTGGGTCCAGGCTAAGCACGGCGCAGGCACCCTCTCGATCAGCACAGCCTCTGAGCACAAGGCGCCACCCTAACCCTGCTTGTACGGAGCAGAACTGCTGGAGCTGAGAGGTACAGTCACTCATGCGAGGCCACACCGCTGGCGCGTGGCAGTGCAGGGACTGGCGATGGCACCCAGGTCTACCTGACTCCAGATTTCTTTAATTGGTGGGGGATGGGGGGAGGGAGGGGGAGGCTGCAGAGGGCTCTGCTGCCCCGCAGGTGCCCTCCTTGCCCGGTGGGCCTAGCGCTGGGAGAAAGGCTCATTCCGCCTCCACAATCCCTGCATTGTTGATTCATTAGGTAATTTCCCTGGAAGCACCAGCTGTTCAGAGGGTGGGGAAATGAGTGATTGAGGTGGCTGGGGGGCCTGCGGGGGGCCACTGGGCTGGGGGCTGCAGGCCTGCCTGGGCCGGGGCAAAGGTCGTGCCTGGCCAGGTGTCCTCTCTTCCCACTGTTATGGCCACACCTTGCAGGGAACCCTCAGGGCTCTGAGGATAGTAAGGGGCAGGCCCAACCCCTCCCACACCAGGGCCTGGCATTTCCAGGTGCCTGCTCAATGCCTTGGCCCCACCGCAGGCTAGTGGGTGGGGAGGGGGCGGGCAGGGACCCCACTGGGCCCCACAGAGCCCCAGGCTCCTGGGGCCCAGCTGAGCTGGAGCAGTTGGGGCAGGAGGGAGGGGCCTCCCCCTCTATAGCTCCTCTGAGGGCCGCCTCTCCGGGGCCTGCAGGCGGGCCCATTAAACCTGCTCGCTGCCCAATAAACAGACAGCGACCATGTGCCATGGCTCAGCTTCAGTGCCCCCGCGCGCCAGCCGTCCACCCCCGCCCCGGAGCAGCTGCCCTGGAGATGTCTGCCCCCCACCCTGGGCGGCTCACCCTGTCCTGCTTGGAAACCGGCCCTGGTCCTGCTGGAGCTGCTGCCACGCAGACCCCCATCGGCGCGTTGCGCCCTCCCTGGCCCCAGAGGCCACTCGCTGTGAAGGACCTGCACGACTCCAGGCGACACCACTTGGGAAAAGGCTTCCGCCCTTCTTCTCCAGGCCGCCTCTCCCCACCCTAGGCCTTAGGTTTTCTGGGGCGTCTTCAGGGAGCACCTCTGACTGGTGAAGTGCTCCTGTCTCTCATCGCGACTCCTGCCAAAGGCCCTGACGCTGCCTGTTTGGTCATTTTTGTCCCCAGTTCAGTTCAAGAACCATGGCAGGCCCGGACCATGGCTGGCTAGGTGCCAGCTGCGGCCTGGCCGACACCGGGTATGTGGGTGTTAGGTGAAGTGGGGGGGGGGGGGCAGATGGACAGAATCTGCAGTGGAGACTGCCCAGGGGGTACACGGGAGTCCTGCAGCCCCTCTGACCCAGTGCGTTTCAAGGCCTCTCTGGTGCCCGCTCTGCCATTCTAGGCCTCGGTGCTCGACACCAGCACTTTGCAAATACTAAGTTAACCCTCGCAGCAACCGGAAGGTATGTAATGTCTTTATTATATGCTTATTCATTTTTTAGTTTTTAAAAAAGATTCCATTCATTTATTTTTAGAGGGAGGGGGAAGGGAGGGAGAAAGAAAGAGAGGGAGAGACACATGGATCAGTCACCTCTTACAAACACCCCAACCAGAAACTGAACCTGCAACCCAGGCAGGTGGCCTGACAGGGAATCAAACCGCCAACCTTCAGCTTTGTGGGACGCCACCCAACCACCTGAGGCACGCCGGTCAGGGCAGAGGTGGGCTCTGTGACTGCCCCAGAGTCCCACAGTGGCTTCACCCAGGCCACCGGGCTCAAGGGCCCATGCTCACAGTGTTATTATGATGGCTTCCAAACTCCCTTCTCAGGCAGCTCCAAGAGGGTCCGCACTGGCCACAGGAAGCCCCCACTGCCCTGGCTGCACCCGGACAACCTCCAAGGCCATTGTGGACCACCCCGCGCAGGATCTCTGAGGCTCATGCAGACCACGCTTCGCAGGACTGCCTCTAAGGCCGGTGCAGACACCCAGGCACAGCCAGAAGGTCTCACAGGGCCCCTGCCCTGACCTGCATGTGGAAGGGGCCTGAGGGCCAGGGCCAGCTCTGCTGTGGTAAGTGGGGCGGGTGCCTGCAGGCCTGGCCCATCCCTGGCCCAGCTGGGGCACACGAGGGCCTCCTGGGGGCAGCGTGAAATTGCCATTTTCTACTGAGGGGCTGCTGCTGGAGGGGGCCTTCCGGGCCCAGCTGGGAGGGGGTCAGCAGGCGCCTCTGGACATGTTCCGCCCCGGCCTGGGACCCTCCTCACCACCTGCCCAGCACTGGTGGCCAGGACAGGAACCAGACAGGCCTGGGGCATGATTCGCCCGAAGCTGTCATGCTCTGTGGGGACAGGGGTCCATTCAGGCCTGTGACAAGGCTCTTCTGGGGCCAGACAAAAGACACCACCAGCTCCCGGCAACGCAGAGTGAGCATGCCTGTGTGTGAATGTGTACGCCTGTGAGTTGGCAGATGTTTACACGTACCTGTGTGTGTGTGTCTGTCTGTCTTTGTATCTGTCGGTGTGTCTGTATGTATAAGGGCGAGGAGGCCCGGCACACCCACACTCAAACACCTGGCTCCCACCTGGTGAAAGGTCTCCCTTCCCACCCTGCACCCCGGCCCCGGGTCTGGCCTGCCCTGCCTCCTGCTGGTGCCTCTGGCCCCAGTTCACACTTCCTGCCCCTTCCGGGAAGTGCTCCCTTCCCACTCACCGAACTGGGCCTGAGAGGGGCAGGGGGCTCTCTGGACTGGGATGTGGGGCCCCTCCTGCTGCAATTAATGCAAATGATTTTCTGAGGTTTTGGCTTGATAATTTGATTATTTGTTCGGCATTTATCTTAAGCAAAGTGGATGACAAATAACTGCAAACTAATGTGATAAAAACCATTTATAAAGCTGCCTTGTTCGGGGGCCTTCCCCTAACTATTTATGACAAGGTAATAACGCTGCCGTGTGCGTCCGCCTGACTTTAAATTGGTTACTTAGAGGCATGATGGATGAGGGGCGAGGCCACCTTCTTCTGAGGAGAGCTCCTGATTTCTGATCTCATTTTTGAGGATAATGAATTATATCTAATTAGTTCTTCCCAAATCTAATCAGGAGGTGGGAATTTGGACCAGAGGGAGGGGGCTGGCAGGCGGCAGGCAGGGCAGAGGGTCAGCAGGCAGGGTGCCCCCAGGTCCTTGGAGGCCGGGGGGAGGGGGAATGCCAAAATGGAGGCCAGCTTGCTTGCCTCCCACTCCCTGCGCCTGGCCAAAGGGACCCAGAGCAGACAAGTTCCTCCTGGCTGCAGACTCTCCCTGACTCCCTCCCCCAACCCCAAAGCTGGCATGTGGTGCCCTTTGCAGGCTTACCCTTCCTGCCCCTTTGGCCTCTTCTCTCACCCCTCCCCCGACTCCTTCAAGGCAGCCATCTCCCTCCCCAAACACAGTATCCTTATTCATGCCTCCGTGACCTTTGCACCCGCCTGAGAATTCCCTCTTTGCTCTCTCCACATTTAGGAATCTCCAACTCGCTACCGTGTCCTTCAGTCCCTCCTCTGAGAAGATGTCTCCCAAACTCCTGCTGCTTCCTCCAAGGGAAGCCCCCAGGCCCCTTGCTCACCCCTTCACTGACTGTCGGCCGGATGCTAAATGAAGGTGGCACTCCTCCCTCTGGCCAGACACGACCCCATACCAGGTGAACACCATGCAGAACGGATGTCAGTCTCTCCGTCACTCCCTTCGCTGGGTGCCCTCGGGCAGTGAACACCCTGCACGTCAGTACGTGGTCGGCCTCAGGGGCTCTCACAGTATGGAGCTCCTGGGGTTCATGTGCTTATTTTTGTATGTTCTGTGCCTAACACCGCGGCCAGCACCTGTGGCTCCTCCCCGGTGGCTTTCGGAGTGCCTGCCTGATTGAATGGACCACTGAGTCAAGACCCTCCCACTCCCCAAACTCTGGCCCAGGGGCTGCAGACGGGGGGTCCCTGTCCCTGTGGCAGGGGCAAGGGCTCTGCCGTGCGGCTGCCCCGCCACCCTCCCCCGTGAGGTTTCTGGGCTCCACAGCCCGTGGGACTTTCCCTCTCCGAGGCCCACCCCGGCCCCGCAGCCCCACCACGCAGGCAGGCAGGCAGGCAGGCATCTGCTTCCATGCAGGGGTGATCCTGGAAGCAGACTCACAGGTTACAAGCATAGTTCTGCTCGCAGAGAACTGAAAGTACAATCAGACTCCCACGTACGCTTTGCCTATTCCGTGCATTCTGTGTCACATAATCACCTGCCCGGCCTTTGGAGAGGTTCTCAGTGTTTTCTGTGCGCTGCTGTGCTCGTGCGCTTTATTTAATGTGTCATTCTCCTTCACAGTGAGGCAGTCTCAGTCCACTTTGTCAGGCTGGCGGTGTCCACCTTCAGGGGGGGACTGCTTCTCCTTATCGCTGTTAGTGCTTTTATTTTGCCCATTCCCCACTTGTTTTTACTGTTTCTAGAAGCTCAGAACAAGCCCTGGCTGGTGTGGCTCAGTGGTTGAGCACTGGCCTGCGAATCAAAGGGTCACCAGTTCGATTCCCAGTCGGTGCACATGCCTAGACTGCTGGACAGGCCAGGTCCCCAGTGGGGGGGCAGGGCTTACAAGAGGCAACCACACATTGATGTTTCTCTCCCCCTCTTTCCCTCTCCCTTCCCCTCTCTAAAAAACAAATAAATAAAATCTTCTTTAAAAAAGCTCAGAACAAAACTTAATAAAGTACTAAAAAAATGCTCACATGTTGCTTAGAAGGTGACCTGGGGCCAGGGGAGTGGCTGGAAGGTGACCGTGGCACGGTCACAGGAGCATGATTCCTTTTTTCATCAGGCGATGGGCAAAAGCTGGCCGGGTCCAGGACAGAGGACAGCGTGGGGGCATCCATGCATAACATCTCCAGAGGTGGCCATGGCCAAGTATAAGGTCAGAAGGCCTGGTGTCCCTGAAGCTCAGCTGTTCCCAAGCAGGGGGGATTCTGCCCCCCAGGGGACTTCAGCAGTGTCTGGAGGCACTTTTGACTGTCATGACTGGTGGGCATGGTGCTACTGGCATCTTGGGGGTGGATGCTGGGGTGCTGCTGACCACCCTACAATGCAGAGGACAGCCCCCCACAACAGGGAATGATCTGGCCCACAGGCCAGCGGTGCTGAGGTTGCAGACCCGCCGCCGTCAGTCCAGCTGAGGTTTCGGGCCCCGTCGGAGCTCTGCTCCAACCAGCCCTGGCCACGTGGATGTGAGGGAAGAGCAGGAGCACTGGGCCACACCCTCCTGCTGGGCTCCTGGCCTCTGCCTGTCCCCGAGTCCCACTAGTTCTCTGGAGCATCACATCCCTTCCTTCCTCAGCAAATGACCCCCCAGAAATGCCTTCTCCAAGAAGCTTCTGAGCCCTCCACCCTTGTCGGTTCAAAACTGCGAGTGGGTAAGACAGCCTCTGTTGAAGATCTTATTTAATATTTCACTTCGTCAAAGCTTGGGGCTTGACCCAACTCATCTATTTTCCATTCCTCATCTCAGACATCTGCAGAAAATGAACTTGGTAGCTGGGGAAAAAAAGTCCTTGCTGATGAACTGGTCAGCCTCCAGCAGTCAGACAGTGGAGAACTTCTCCTCCTTCTTGTCTCCCCTTCTGCCGTGGCTGCCAGGGTGCTCAGCTTGACCCTCATCTCGGTCACGTATCAGCTGGGTGCCCCATGCACATCCCCTGCAATCTCTAAGGGTTTGACCCGGTGCTTTTATCTTAGGGACCCAGGAAGTCACCTCATACTCTCAGGACGCAGCAGGTGTGCACAGCCATCCACTGGACGGGGCGAGCCAGCCACTGCGTGGCTCCCTCACTCCCTAGCACTTTCGATGACCGCATACGCACCAACAAACTCTGAAATAGTGAATTTTATGTTATGTGAATTATATCTAAAACAAAATAAAACGGCAGCATTATATTCTCATTTTTAATTGAGGCTTAGAGAAGTGAAATGATTTGCCCGAGGTGGATCTGTTCATTCAACAAATATGTTTTTGAGCAGCTGCTCTGGGTGCTAGGGGCGCACGGGGGGAACAAAAGTGCGAGGGCCCTCCCCCCGAGCTGCTTCTGCTGTGGAGAGCTCCTCAGCACGCAGGCCCAAGGCCAGGCTTTCCGTCCACGATGTCAGACAGCCAGGGTTCCCCCTCCCTGTCTGCCTGTCTCTCCGCCCTCTCAGGACAGAATTCCTCTGTGCTGGGCAGGCAACCCCCAACTTCTAGCACCCTGGCCAGCTCCCTCGGCCCCACCCATCACCGGCCCCATCTCGCTTGTCCCCTTCAGGAGAACCAGCTGGGGCCTGGGGCAGCGAGGATACTTAGACCTTCCCATCTAAGGGGGCCAGTGCAGGAGGGTTGAAGGTCAGGGCTGCTGGGACCCTCAGGGCTGAGCTGGAGACACCTTCCTGGCTTCAGCCCCAGACCAGGGCGCTTTTGGGAACCTCCCAAAAGTTAATTAGGCCACAATGAAATCACAGTGTTTTCAAGCACATACCCACAGCTTCCCTGGCTTCTCCTAGGAAGTGCATTTGGAAGATACCATCATTACCCGCTCCCCATTTCACAGGGTGAAGAGACTTGCCCAAGGTCACCCAGTTGGCAAAAATAGCACCAGGATTTCCTGTCACAACTCCCCCTACTCTTCCCAGGGGCCCACTCTGTCTCCTGCAGCATGCTCCAAGCCTGGCATCCATAAGGCAGTCAATAGTTGTTCCTTTGTTTCCTTCCCCAGAGCCAGCTGCTCAGGCCCTGGCAACCAGGCCACAGGGGAGAAGGCAGAGGTCACAGGCAAGGCCCAGAATACTGGGACAGGTGGCTGCAGTTCAGTAAGAGTGGTGCAAACAGTCTCCCTCCCCTGGCTCCAGCCCCTGGTTGTCTGTCCCCACCTGGAGAGGCGACACCAGGCTGAGTTGTGTACCTACCACCTGCCCACCCACCCATTCATTGTTCATGCCAACCGGGTTTGGGCATCTGCTCCCACCACACAGGCCCAAGGCTCACAGCGCTGAAGCAGACACAGCCTCTGCCTTCCAGTTATTTGCTGTCTCTCGGGAAGACTGGCGGGTAAATAGACCATGACAATACACAGAGGGGTCTGGGGTGGGGGAAGCTTCGGGAGCCCAGGGAGGGCCAGCGAACCGGACAGAAAGCTGGGAAGGCACCCTGGACAGTGCACTCCAGCTGAAACCTGCAAGAGGTGCAGGCAGGGGCAACCCAAGAGGAACAAGCAGGGATGGGTGCTGGGCCCCAGCAGAGGGGACGGCTTGGTGGCATGGCATCCCAAGGAGGGGGTGGGGGTGCAAGTAGCTCAGGACGGCTGGAAGGCAGAGTGAAAGACAGCAGAGGCTGCAGGGGGCAGGGCGGAGCTAGCAGCGTGTTCCATGTTCGTGTCCTGACAGGGAAGCTGTGGGAGGTTTGGCGTGTGTGGCCACGTGGCCGGATACAGCACAGGGATGGGTTAGCCGGGCCGAGAGAGCAGGGTACAATGGGGAGACGAGCCAGGGCAGTGACGGGGGGATGAAGAGAAGGGGAGAGCTCCGGAAATGGTAGGACTGGCAGAATACCCAGGCCTGGGCGACTGTCTGCACAGGGGTGGGGAGTGGAGATGACAGGCACCAAAACAATGCTGGGATTTTTGGTTTTCAGCTTGGGAGCCTGGTAGATAGAGGTGCCATTTACCAAACAAAATGGAAAACCCCAGGGGCTTTGGGATGGGGCTCAGAGGGAGCTGGGTCTGGCTGCAGAAGAACAGCAGGAGGGACCCCTGTGATGGAACCGCCCCCCTACCATACCTGTGGGAGTGGACACAACTTACACAGGACTGCACAGGACTCACGCCATGCACACACACGCACATACCACTGGAGAAATCTGAGTAAGACAATGCATCGTATTGACATATCCTCGCTGTGACGTGTATTTTCGCTGTGCAAGGGGTTGCTCACCATTGGGAGAAACTAGGGAAAGGGAAGGGGATGTCTCTGTATTTTTTCCAACATGTACTTGGAAGAAACAGGGGAGGGGGGAGGGGTCTTAAGCTAAGTCAACTCCTGGCACAAAAGTCCCCACAGTACTCTGGGGCCAGTCCACAGCTCTGTCCCTACATGGGGGCCCCTTGGTCCCGTAGTGGGCTTCCCACTTCAGTCTTGCCTGCATCCACACTCCCGCCCCCCGGCTGGACCAGGCCCCCTCACCTGATTTGGCCTCTCCCAAAGTTTCTTTGTACTCATCAGCATCCCTGGGGCCGCACCTCAGCTTCATGACCCTCCCTCCTCTCTCTGTCCCTGTTGTACCCGCTGCCTGTACCCCCCAGGACCGTGTGGGGCCCAACATCACCAGGGAAGCTCAGGCCCAGGCCCAGATCTGAGCCCTTCCTTTTGTCCCCTGCGCAGAGCAGGTCTGCTCTGTGCCCAGCCACACGCGCACCATTTCAAACAGGTGGGAGACGGGTATTCGGACAGACACACACAGCACACACAGCGCACAGAGCGGCATCTTTACCTCAATGCCGGTAAAGATGTGTGTGGGATAGGCCCAGATGCAGCCCTCAGCCCCAGACCCGCCCTCCACCTGCAGGAAGCCTTCCCCGCCAGGTGCAGCTATCACGCCCCAAACAAACCCCGGCGATAAGGACACTGCCTTTGAACGGGAGCCCTTCCCTCCGCTGTGATCAGATAAGCAGGCAGAGAAGAAAGAGAAAAACCCCCGCTTTTTCGCCTGCTCAGACTCCTGCTGCGCGGCTGCTCCTCGGAGGGGCTGCCCGGGGGCCTGGAGGCCCCCCTCCTGCCGCGCCCCTCTCAATCACGCCTGGGATCACAGGCCCGGTGACAGGCGGCTCCTCCGGTTTGGGTTTCAATCCGGGGGAGCTGTAGCCTCCGGCAGCCAAGCTGGGGCCCCTACACCTGGGTCTGATGGGCCTCTGTTGTGGGGACCCTGGGACCCCCAAGCCTCATGAAGTATCCCACTTCAGGGGCCTCCCTACCTCAGCCACCCTGGTTTGTAGTTTTGATGACCCTGCATATAGGGTCCCCCACCTTGGGGACCCTGGTTTATAGGGCTCCCTCACTTTGTGGGTCCCCCAAGCTCACATCTTGGTTTGTAGGGTCCTCCCCTTCAAGCCAGCCTGTGGAACCCTGCATCTAAGACTCTGACACGTGGGTCCCCACACCCCTCGCAAGGGAACTGGTTCGCAGGGTCCCCCTGTAGATGCCTCGGCTTGAGGAACCCCAGCCCAGGGCCTAGCTGATCCTCCCCTCAGAGACCCTGGGGACATGCATTCCATTCTCAGAGGCTCCATTCTCTGAGCACCCCCTTTCAGAGGCTGGGCCTTCAGGGCCCCTCTCCTGAAGAGCCAGGCGCTGAGACCCAGGGGGCCTCAGCAGAGGGAGTGGGGGAGAGGGGTCAGGCGGGCAGGTTAAAGGGGCAGCGTTCCCACGGCCCTGCCTGGGGCTGAGGCGTAATTAGAGGTCTCAGGTGTGTGTGTGTGTGTTGTGGGGAGGGGGCGGGCTCAACGGCCCTTCATTTTGTTTATCCTTCACAAAGACCTCCAACAGGGGGCCACCAGCCCCCTTGAGACAGCGCTGCCGTCTCAGCTCTGCGCTGCCCCCAGTTCTGTGCACCCCATCCCACCCCCAAACACCTGCCAGCTGCCCCGCCAGGAGGAGAGCAACCCTCGGGGGCTCCGGGGACCTGCTTGGGTCTGTGTCCCGTAGGCCAGGCTGCCCTGGAGCCCAGGGCGGGTCGGAACCCCTCCTGCTCCTCCTGGCCCTCCTTCCAGGTGCCTCCCCCGCTCAGCTGATGCGACAGAAAACTCCATGATTTATTTACGCCCAGGAGCAGCCTGCTGCCCAGGATGCAGATGGAGGAGGATCCATTCAGCCCCAGAGAGGAGAGGGAGATGGAGGGAAGAAAGAGAGAGAGCAGGGAAGCAGAGAGAGAGACACATACACACACACACACACACAGAGCAGGGGCAGGCCTGTCTCCACCCTGGAGCCCCATCCAGGCCCCTGTCCCCATGTCCCTGCACCCACTGCATCCTGCCCCATCACCGCCTCATCTGGGCCTTAGCAGACCCAATTACTTATAATAAACAATTCCGTTTATCTTTATCAGAATCATTATCTAAATTGGCTACATGACACATACTGCTCTCTAAGTGCACCCCGGGGAGGAGGGGCCATAAAAGCCGGTTCTGCACTCCGTAATTATCCCTCTATGGGCCATAAACCATTACACTGGTGTTTAAAATAGGTATGGCGAGCAGTTTCCCGGCCCGCTGAGGGCCGCCCAGGGCACCCATGGAAAGGATGCTCTGCAAGTTTTGCTGTGGCCAACAACTTCCAGCTGCTCCGAGGCCCTGGCTCTGCCGTCCCTGGGATGGCGAGGGCGGGGGGCCAGGCCTGAGCAGTGGGCAGGCCCGGCCACCAGCGGGGAGGTCGCAGGGCATGGAGGGGCTTTCCTGCCACCCTCCTGGCATAATGAATGGCCTCTTTCCAGCTCCACGAGCCTTCTCTCCCCCGCTGCTGCTGACTTGGGTTTTCTTCACTGTTTGCAGAAGCGCCTCCACCGCCCGTGGGCCCGGCCTCCCCCTCGCTGCCCCCAGGGAGGCCCACGTCAGCACCACACTCGTGATTAAAACAAAACACTGGGCTGCCCCGCCTGCCTTTCAGCTGACCGGTCAGAGGTGCAGCTCTGGCCTTGTCTTCCCAGAGGCCTCTGCTCCCTCTGGCCTCTAGGAGGGCTGACCTGGGTCTGTGTCCCCACGAATGACCCGTCCACACCCCTGGCAGCCAGATCCTGCGCTCGAAGTGCCAAAACAAGCGGCCCTGCTGCCTGGGAGACAGACGGCCCTCTCTCTGGGGCTCCTCCACCTGGCCCTGTGGAGACTCAGAGCGGTTGGACGAGCATCCCAGGCTGTGGACCTGCAGGGACAAGAGGGTCACGGGGGCACCGGAGCTCCAGGCTGGCCTCTGCCCGGGGAAACGGGGAGAGGAGAATAGAGCAGGGAAGGACATTCCTGGCAGCAGGTACGGCAGGCACAAAGCTGTGGTGTCAAGGATGAAACCACTGCCTGAGGACAGGAAACAATTTTGGGTGCCTGAACCAGTGCTTCTCAAAGCGAGGGTCCTCGAGACAGTGGCTGCAGCACCCCCCGGAATCTTATAAGAAATCCAAGCTCTCAGGCCCCACCCCGACTGACTGAACCCAAGACGGCAGAGTGCGTGGTTGAGCAGACTTGCTGGTCGTTCGGAATTCAACAAGCCTTGGGTGGGTGGGGGTTCTGATGGCTGCTCAGCTTTGAGAACCTGGTGCCAGTGCCCACCCAGGAGGGGCTGGGGAGCCGCAGAGAGGTGCTGCAGGGAGGGTCCCTGAAGGTCCTGACTTCCACAAGAGCAAATGGACATTTCTTAAAGTATGCTCTGACTCAGGGTGGAGGGACGGACAGTGGGCAGGTAGGGAGGCCAGGGAGAGACTAATGCAGTCGTGCAGGGGAGGGATGGGGAGGTCTGGGTGGGGGACGGCCAAGGGGACAGAGGGAAACAGGCAGGTTTCCCTAACTAAGATAGTCAACGGGTCCAAAGGCCCGGATGTGGGGGCGAGAGCAAGGGGAGGCAGCAAAGAGTCTGACACAGGCACTGGGTGGATAATGGGACAGACGGGAAGTGGTGGTCTGGGTGGGTGGGGACAGGGACCATGACTTCAGATCAGTGGGGTCTCAGGGCCCTGTGGAGGCCGCACATGAGCGAGTCTTCCTGACTACCAGGAAGTCACTGGTACCCCATCCTGGGGTAGCTCGGGGCCTGGAAGTTACTGATGGGCAGCGGAGGCTGGAGGTCATCACTTCCCCCTGCCCGGTTACTTGGTCCCTACGGTTGCAGCCTGCTCAGTCCTCAAGAGCCTCATGGTCCCAGGCAGTCCCAGCATCCCTCTACCTGACTCCACCCCCATCTTCAGCTGGACAGTCTTTTGCCCACTCGTCCATCCACCCCCCTCTCCGTGGGGCTCCCTGAACCACCACGCTGCCCAGCCCTGCGCCTTTGCTTGGTTTTCATCATTTCCCCCACACTCCCACGCTCCCTGCGCAAGGGGTAATGAACGCCTTTCTACAGGTCAGAAAACTAAGACAGAGAGGCCAGTCACCTGCCCAAGGCACAGCAGACGAAGGAGAGGAGCTGCCATCTGAAACCAGGTCCTGCCCCCACCACTCCACCAGGATGGCACCCGTGTTTCCCTCTGGCCACAGAGCTCTAGCCAGGCCTGGTTCCCCCAGGGAGGAGCGAGCGCCCACGGCGGGCAGGCCTGGGGCGGGGGGCTGGGACCCGCCTCCGAGGGAGGCCCGGGAGCCTCGAGGCCTCCTTAATGTGCCCATAACTCATTCCCAGGGTTCACTAATGTTCCCGGCTATTAGTGCTGGGCACAGCTAAGCAAACTACAAAATATTCCTCCGACTCAACAATCAATTTCCATATTGTTACAAATGGAGTCCACGCCTGCCACGGTTCATTTTTCTTCAAGGGCCTCCCCCACCCTTTACCCAGTACAGTGAGGAAGTCATTACCGGGTGTTATGAATTTCACAACGTGCTGAAGAAATAAAAATGCATACTGCATAGAGTCAGGCCATATGCTGGGAGGCCACCCTTCCTAACACCCAAGGAGCCACCAGGGCCCAGACAGTAAGAGGGGGATGGCAGAGCTGGCAGCTCCCTGGAGAAAGCGGGACAGAGGGTTGGGGGCAGATATCAGATCTTTGGGCACCGAAGTCTGTGTCCCTGTGAACTCACCCAGTCCGTGCCTGGGACCACCTGGGACTCCTGCACCTAAGCCGGGGGATTTCCCCAAGGACACAGGGTGGCCGTAGAGCTGGGTCAAGGGCTGTGCAGAGACCCCTGGGTTTCCTGAGCAGGCTGGCATCCTCACACCTGGGCCAAGCCTCACAAGCTCTGAGCCCCCTCCCAGTGTGGGTCCCTGAGGGGACCAGCCAGGTCACGCTTCCCCACTCATGCACACAACACTTCAGCCACCCAGAGCCACTGGCTGCTTCCCAGGCCAGCCAGAAGCTGCTGCAGATGTCTGGGTGTTTGCAGACAGTGTCCTCTGACAGAGCCTGGCCCCAACTCGCCCTGCCCAGTCCACACTAGAACCCAGTTCTTATGCATCTGGGCAAAAGCTGCAGGGCAAGGACGTTCACTGCAGTGTTACTTGTAATGGTGGAAATCAAATGCAACCCCCCGTCCAAGGTTAGGGGCTGGTTAAAGGAGCGCTGGGCCAGCAGACACCAAGGTAGGCATCAACAAGGAACTGTCCAGGAAGTGAGAGTGAGGGTTGCCGAACAGTTTGTGGGGTATGGTCCTGTTTTGTCCCAAAGTCACCAGCAGAGAACTGAACGTGAACGTGCAGGAAGAGGCCTGGGGGACTATCCCAGCTGTTGAAGGCCACCTCCTCGAAGGGAGTTTGGTTTGGGGAAGGCTGTCCCTCGGAGCTGGACTCTGCTCATCCCCACGACACGGGACCCAGGGGCCAAGGCGCTAGTCCTGCAGAGGCGCAAAGCAGCCCCGTGGGGTGGAGTTCACCTGACTGCCCGTCTGTCTCCCCTGCTGTCAGTTCTGGGTTCACTGCTGCGTCTCTGTTATTCCAAGGAGAGGTCCAATACAGAGGGGGCCCTCGGTGAATATTGGGAAGGCGGGTGGGCGGATGGATGGATGGACAGAGGGAGGGATGGATGGATGGCAGATGGGTAAGTGGGTGGGCGGAAGGACAGAGAGGTGGATGAGAAGGTAGATGGACAGATGGATGGCGGGACGGATGGATGGCTGGGTGGAGAGTGGATGGAGGAAAGGGTAAGGTGGCTGGACACACAGGGTAAGAGGGGTCAGCACACTTTCCGGCTCTCTGGGCATGCGAGGTTCCTCCCGCCATCCACACTCTACTCCTGGACGTCGGCCCGTGTCACCGGAGAGCAAAACGAGATCTCTTCCTCTTCTCCAGAGGAAGAGCAGAGTTGAGCCCAGTTTTGCCTCTGGTCACACTGCCAAGAAGCCAGTGATCTCTGGCCTCAAGAGAGGAGAACTGAGTCAAGATTCTGGCCCTCTGCTGGGTTAATAAGCCACTCAGGAAATATTCATTGAGAGCCTAGGGGGTGCCGGGTACTGACTGGGCTGGACAAGGCAGGGCTTCTACCCCAGGGGTACAGTGTTTCCCCAAACCTCCTCCCCATCAGCTCCACCCCTGCCCTGTCCTGGATGACGCGGCTGCGTGCTGTGGCTCCCTCTAACTCTAAGGTCATCTCCAAGTCTTAAACACAGAATCTGGGGATCCCGAGGACAAGCCCCGCTTCCTCTCTAGCTCCATGTGGGCCGTCCCCCCTCCTGCCTCCCTGCGTGCTGGAGGGCCCCCGAGAGCAGACCTTCTCCCCTTCGGCCTCGAGAGCCCCGTCTCTGACACCAGGGTCTACACCGTTGTCCCCCCCACAGGCCCAGCTCCTCCCGGACCGCCCTGATGGCTGTGCAGCTTGCCCACTGAACCCGGTGCTCCTCAGAGGGGTGAGCGGGCTGCAATCCAGTTATGCCCAGTGGGCCAAGCCACCGGCCGATGGGGAGGCTGGGTCGGTGGTCCTGTTCCCTGACAGGCCCTGGGACATCCCTCAAGTACAACTTGGTGTCACCGATGTGCATATCTGTCCTCCGCATCAGACTGGGTGCCCTCTGAGGACCAGTCTGGTCAGAGTCCTCCCTGTTCTCTCCCTCACACCCAGCCATCGGGGCCAACAGGAGGTGCAAGGGGCGGGGTCTGCTGAGGGCTAAGTGCAGAGTTCTGGGGAAAGGCGCCCACTCAGGGTATGCGAGGTGGTCTCTCTGAGACACAGGACCTCTGGTCTGCAGAAGGCTCTTCACCAGGGGCCTAGGTGGGGTGGGGCAGCCCAGCCCTTGGAGCTCGAATCAGAAGAACCAGAGAGGACCTTCAGCCGGGGGCCTGGCGGAGAGGGAGCAGAGCCCTCCCTGGGGGCAGACAGCCAGCAGGTGGGTGGGGAGGGCAGGAGAAGCCCCAGGACCCACCCCTGTCAGCTCTCAGCAGGGACTCTGAGAAGCTCGATTCACCTGCTGAAAGGGGCCTGTCTCGTTCTAGGGAATCTGCAGCAGAACACACGTCTCCACCAGCACCTGACTCAGGAGGGTGCACCCCGGAGCTATCCTCTGTGCCCACCTGGAGCCCAGCTGCCCGGGCCTCTGAGTCCCCCAGCCCCCTGCAAAAGGCGTAGTTGTCTCATCTTACAGGAAAGGAAGAGAGGCTCAGAGAGGGGCTAGGAAGTGCAGGGCAGGATTCTCCCTCAGCTCAACTGCTGGCAAAGCCGTTCTTCCCCGCTGCCTCACAGAGGGCACTGCTCTGCAGGTGCAGGGGCACAAGCAGGGCGCTTCAGAGGCAATGGACTGACCCCCAGGGGTAACTATCCTGAGATGGCACGGGCAGACCCCCCCGGGGAAGGGCAGTGCCACAGTGAGGCCCAGGCAGGCTGTTTGGGGAGGCGGGTGCGGACAGGCTGGAGGGGCGTGGAGCTAACATTCCCCTCGCCCTTTCCTTGCCTGACCCCACTGTCCTCTGTGGCCACTAAGTGTAGACGCTGACTTGGGAGGAGCCTTCCAGTCAATCAACAGCTCACCCAACAAACAGGTTTTACAAAACCGCAGTTTATGGATCTCTGTCCCCGTCTCATTCTTTAATCCCGACAGCTGTGGAGCTGTGGGCGGAGACCCTCCAGCCTGGGAAACCAACTCTGCGGACGCCCTGCTGGTGGGCACAAGACATGGAGGGCCCAGCCCGTTACCTGGCAGGGTGAGATGGCTCCCACCTGGCCTCCAGATGGCCCTTTATCAGCCAGGCCTCCTCTCCTCTCTGCTGCCAGGGCAGAGGGGCTGAGCTGGGTGGGGAAGGGAGCAGCGCTGTCCAGGGAAGTACCTTCCCCGTCGGAGACGACCTGACCTGCTTTCGGGCCCCCTTTCTGCCCCTTCCGGTCTGTGAGACCTTCGCAAATCACTTGACCTCAGTTTTCTCATCTGTGAAGTGGGCATAAAAGTGGTATCCACCTCACAGGGTTATTGCGACAAGTCACAAGAAAACACAGTACCTGGCAATGCAGTTGGCGCTCTGTAAATGTTACACAGTATTGCTTCTGGATGAATCCTTCTGCAGACCTTGGCCTGCCAACAAGCCCTGGGGAAAGATCAGGGAGCGCCCGTGCCCCACCTCGACACGCCTGTCCCCAACCTGCAGGAGAGTACTTTACCGATAGGTGACCGACGATCCCAGGATGCCTGGGTCAGTCCTAGTTGGCATGTGTGGTCCTGGCAGACTATCAGTAACATCCCTTCTCACTCTGAAAATGTCTGGGTTGGACAACAGGAATGACACGGTCTCCTACTGCGTTGAGCTGTTCAACTGTGTCAGGGACAAACTGGATGTCACTAAAGCTTGTCAACAATCAGGAGTAAGGGTTGTGCCCCCCACTTAAAGTAGGCAGCAGAGGGCATGGACTTGCCCAAGGGCACACCACTGGGAAGTGACTGAGCTGGGCTGGCTCCTACGGAGCCAACCCGCCAAGCCGTACTGCAGCCTGCATCTGTTCTCTGGGGCCCCACAGGGGGTCAAGGATCCAACGTCGGAGCTCCTGGGGGCAGACAGAGAGGCCGTGGGACCCCAGGCCCTCCGCAGCCCTCTCCACAGTGCGCATGGCCCTCACCCCTGCACAGGCAGCTACAGAGAACAGGCCCCGCTACCTGGAGAGCGGCCCCAAGCCGTGCAAAGGCCCCGCCGGGATAACAAGCTGTGAAGATCTTATCGGCCCTGATGGTGGAGCTGAGACTGGCGGCTGTCCCCTGCCCACCCAAGCCCCAGCCCCGTCCAGGCAGGGGGTTCTGTTTTCTTTCCTAAGTGGAACATCAGATTACTCAGGTCTAGTTTCACTGCCGATTGGAGGTGTGGGGGGCACTTAACCCCAGACAGCTCTCAGGACAGCGTGAGGCCGCCAGGGTACTGCTTACCCACCACCTGCTGACGGTGTCCTGTCCACACTCCGGAGACAGAGTTTCCACCCATTTTCCCTCGTCACCACCCCTCCACCCCCAGGATGGGAGTCTCTGAGCTAGCAGGAGACTGGTTTGTCTCAGCCCTCTGGGGTTGGGGTGGGGAGCTTTCTGAGATGGCCACTGGCCTTTCTCCCCTGGTTACCTTCTTCCACCCACCCATTCAGTCAGTATCTGCGCTGTAGGGGGACAGTGTCACCTCCAGGTCCTGCCAGGGCAGTGGGGACAGTGGCAAAGCCATGTGATGAGGCTGGGGCAGCAGGGACACCTGGAGCAGGCAGGGCCTGCCCTGCAGGGCATCGTGAAAGGAAGGGAACATTGTCCCCGGAGGAGAACACAGTGTGGCCAGGGGTACAGAGTGAAAGAGTCAGGTGTCCAGACAAAGTGAGGACTGGGGCTGAGACCCAGGCATCTGGGGTGGGGCTGAGGGGCTGGCCCTGGGACCCAGGGGCCACCTGGAAGGAGAACTTGGAGCAGCACTGGCATCTGGCATCCGGACTGGAATCTCTCCTAAAGCTCCCACATCTTAGAACAGCTGGAAGGAGAGGTCCAGAGCGTGGGCTGCAAGGCTTCACTTGTTCGTCCGTTCATTTGCTCCACAATCTTTCTGGCATCCGGGGTGTGCCAGGCCCTCTTGTGGCAGCAGAGAGACGACCAGTCGGACAAACCCAGCCCCTGCCTTCCTGGGGACACATCTATGGACACGATTGCCCTTGGGTGGCATGAGACACATGAGACAGCCCTCAGGCGAGGCATTTGTTCTAGCCGGGATGGTGGCACTGGGGGAGCTCTGCGTGCTCGCCCGGACACGAGCAGGAATGCGTCATCTTTGAGCCTCAGTCCCCCACCCGAAGTGGGGGTAGTCGTGGTCCCTGCCTCACGGGGTTGGGAGTGAAGGTATGCGGAGTGCTCTGCCCGGGGCTGGCCGGGGATCTGTGAGTGGGAGTCGTTACCACGACTGCTTACGGTCGAGCAGGCGAGCAGCTGGGGGCCCTGGTATTATGGACAGCCGCCACGTGGGGGACAAATGGCACGGTTAGGGTCCCTCAGAAGGGTGGTAAGGACAACCATTCCTTTCCAAAAGGAACAAAATCCCCCCAGAGACAGAACGCACCTGCATGGCAGAGCCAGCAGCCCAGGGGGTATAAGGACAGGTTGGCCCCGGGCCAGTGACGCCAGAAGAGGAGGAAGGAAAAGGGCAGGAGAATCAACCCTGACGGGCTTAGGGGCCAGCCCTGGACGACCTTGCTGTCAGGCACCATGGCTGAGAGAAGGGCCTCTGAAGCGACACACACCTGGCTTTATGTCCTGGCCCTGATGAGTTACATGCTCGGGCAGTGGCTGCAAACCTCTCGGAGCCTCAGTCTGTGCCCCTGTGAAATGGGGATCGTGATAATGGTACCTACACTTCCTGAGGATGCCAGGAGAGACTGTGTGCCAAGTGCTGAGTGCACACTGCTCAGTGCACAGTGAGTGTCCGACGGTCAGGGCAGCTTGAGTCATCTCCACATCCCCAGAGTCCTGGACTCCAGGAAAGGGGACCTTCCCAACCAGAACATGGGGTGTGCAGGCCTCAGGGAGCCTGGACAGACCCTCCCCGTGCGGGCTGCCTGGCTACCCTGGGGAGCCCTGCAAACCAGGACAGAGACCTGGTCTGCCTGTCTTACACCGCCTTCCCTGCTCGCTTCTAGGCAGGCCACTCGGAAGAGGTTCCTGAGCCTTTCCAGATTCTTTCCCCTGGAAAATGTTTTAGAAAGTCTGGAATAACCGCCGGAGGGCTGGCCCAAGCTGTCCTGCCACGGCGGAAGGCTATTCCTGGCCAGCCGCCTAGCCTGCGAACTCACTGTCCGGGAGGAAGGTGACTCAGCTGGGGGAGCTGCCCCGAGGAGGCAGGGGGCTCCTCTGTCCTCGTGGCTGTGCTCCAGCCTAGAAAAGGGCCAGCATGGCCTCTGGAACTCAGGTCCAGCCACACCTTCCTAAGCAGGCCAGGCAGGGAAGCAGAAGTACAGGCAGGGGCTCAAGTGGGGACATCCCTGACCTGGGACTTGGGAAGGGACACATTCAGTGAATGGGGGTGAGGCCTCCGAAGACCTTGTTAGAGATGACAGGCACTTCACAGAATCACCCCCAGTCTCAAAGGCTCAGAACTGGTGTAGACCCTGCCCTTCGATACAGGTCACAAAAACTGGTGGCAATGGAGGAATGGCCTCCCTGACTCCACAGCTGCTCAAAACTGGACCAGGCGGTGACCTAGAAGCCACTTGGAGAGGTCCTGTGACAGGGCCTAAGGGCCATGGAGCTCAGGGCAGTGGGAGCAGAGGAAGACCCGCCCGCTGGCTCTGCTGCCCGAGCCCCGGGTGCCACCGTCAGCCTGCCCACACCTCAGCGCCAGCCCCCTACACCAGCCATCTGAGCACCCCCGCCCAGAGGCCGGCAGGCACGGGGCCCTGCAGCTCGAAGGGAGATCCCCTTCAACGGACACACACTTGAACACATGCCGAGTGTGTGTTCTTTTTCTTTCCTTTCTATACATTCAGCTCTAAAATCTGGGCCATCCCACCACCCGCATTAACTGCGTTAAGGAGAAATTATAAAAAGAAATCAAATTTCCCATAGCATTTGAACGCCATTAAAATGCCAAACAATAAACTACCAGGCTGCAAATTAGATCAGCAGAAATATCAAACACATTGAGGTATAAAATCCATAATTGCATTTAGTGGCAGCCGTCCCCGGAGAGGCCTTGCTAAAGATCATCACAGCCCCACATATGAGAAGCTATTGACAGAAGAATAAAAATCGACAGGCCGACCAAATAAACCGCACAACCTTCATTAAATATTCAGCAACAGAAATTTGACTATCCTGCACCTCTCCCCTCGGTCCCCTCCTGAGCCCGTCCCTGCCCAGCTGGGGGGCTCAGTCCCTGGCCCTCCCCAGGCACCAACAGCTGGCACAGGCAGGAGCAGGGGAGGGGCAGGTGGGGGTGGGAAGGTACGAGGCTGCAGCAAGAAGGGGCGTGCTCCATTGAGATTATTATTGTTGGGGGGTGTTACTAGCTTTCACCCTGGAGTAGGTGGTCCCAAAGTCTTTAATTAGGTCATTACGGGGTAATTTCCAGGGAGATTTTAACTCTTTAGCAGCTGCAGGGCCTGGAGCCAGAGGTCCAGCGGGGCTTAGGGCCTGGTCCCCCAGTGGGTAAAATGGGGCCAGTCCTGAGGGGAGGGGTGGCGCGGCTTTGTTGGAGGTCCCTGGAGGGTCAGGTTCACCTGCCCCCAGACAGCAGACTGGCCAGGAACCTCCCTCACCCACCCCTGGAGGGCCCGCCCCAGATTCAGGAGGACCCTCATCAGGCAAAGCAACACCTGGCCTCACTGGGCTCCAGCCCATGGGGACCCCCACTACTTCGGGGTGGCTCAAGCTCTGCCCGAACTGGCCCTTAGCTCCTCTTTTCTCCATTTCTCTTCCAATTACTCTCACTCACTCCCTCCTCTCCAGTCAGCCTCTCCTCTCCCAGTCCCTTCCTCTCCTCATTCCGTCCCTCCAGTTCTCAACTCTCTGCCCCCTCCCCTCCCCCCCCCTCACCTAGGAGCCCGCCGCCATGTATAATGCATGCAGTGGAAGCGCCCAATAGGATTAGGCACCTCCGCCCGTCTTTGAGGAGAGAAAGTTTATGTAAATGACTGATGACAGCGCTATTGTGTGAGGAATATCAATGGAGTAATTACAGTTACATCGGGCGCCCGCGCCGCCGGCCCGTGTTAATTTTTCACCGGCTCCCCCGGGAGAGATCGGAGCGCGCTCCGAAGAGCACAGCTAATAATGGGAGCTCGGAGCCGCCGCTGCGCCACGCGCCCCGAGGTCTTTCTGAGCAGACTGCTAAGCACTGGCTGTCTCCCCCGAGAGCCGAGAACAGAGATAAAATGATTAAAAACTGCCAAGCGGGCCTGGCAATCACTCGCTTCGCTGTCAGCCCGAGACAAGACAAATCTCTGCGATTTTTCTCTTCCCTCCTCTCCCTTTGTGAGGCCCTGGGCTGGGACGTGGGGGGCCAGGTGGGGTCAGGGTCAGCCCCCCAGGGTGGCAGGGCCGAAGGCAGGGCAGTGACAGCGGCGGTGGTAGTGGTGGGGCTCTGGGCTGGGGGGTGGCTGCAGAGGCCAGCCGGAATTGGGGGCCCAGGGAGCCAGTGGGCGGGCTCCACTCCTCTGCCCAGAGACTCATTCCGGGCACACCTGTCAGGGCACACCTGTTGGGGGCCACGGGCTGGGGCACGCCTGTGAGGACGCACCAGCTGGGGCACACGCACTGGAGCACACCTGTCCTGACCCACCTGCCAGGGACACCAGCAGGGGCTCGCCTGGGCGTCCCCTAGTTGAGGCCACAGAAGGGGAGGGGTATGTGCCCCCTGCCAGGGTCTGGGCCCCACTCAGGGAGGCTTCCGGGGTACCCACACCTTTGGCTCTGAAGCTAAGCCTGGGTCCAGTACCTGAGAAGAGAGAGGAGGAAGGGGAGGAGGAAGAGGAGGGAGGGGAGGAGAAGAGCTGTTCCCACCTCAGAGAGGGTGTGAAGAGGATGCCTACTTTCTGCTGCTGCCTCTGTGGCCCCAGGGAGGCCATCGTGGTGGCCTCCCGACCCACAGGCCCTCTGACCATGACACAGGCAAGAGGAAAATCCCTGCCCAAACCTGGGCTGAGCTCTGGGAGCTGGCCACAGACGTCACAGGCCAGGAGGGGCCACCTGCCGCTGTCACCTCCAGCCTGTGCCCAAACACACACGCACAGTGCCTTTCTGACTGTGGGCACCCTCCTAGGCCCAGCCATCTCAGCCCATGATGGCCGGGACCTTTACACACACAGCATCCCCGAGACAGACACGCACACACATCATACACCACAGAACTGCCCGTGTGCACACACACACACGCTGAGATACAGGCAGCGCGGCCGCCCGTGCTGGTACAAACGTGCATGTGGCTGAGACTTGAGCTTGATGACACGGTGGCAGGTAGGCACTCTCACGGGCACAGAGAGTGGTGCATGGGCACACGGACGCCCTGCAGAGCAGCCCGTCCAGGCACACGGCAGCATGTGCAGGGAGATGACACGGGCGCTGTCCCTGCCCGCCCCGCCCCATCCGCTGCATGAGCTGGCACTAAGCGTTTGGGAGAGCGAGCCCTGGGCCTTGCACAGGCTCTGAGCTGGCCTCTGCACAGGCTGCTTCCCCCGGTGCGGCCTGCCCCGGATCATGTGTGCCCACACCATGGCCACTGCCTGCCACCCAGCAGGTCAGCCACAGGGAGCCAGGCAGGTGCTGACAGCAGTGACAACCCACATGGTAGCCTCGCTGTGAACACCAGGAAGAACTCCAGTGGGGTCCTAGCTCCTATGGGAGGCTGGGGCCTGCAGAAGGGTCACCGAGGGTGGAGCGCTGGCTTGAGGATGTCCAGGGAAACCTGAGGCCGTCAGGCTGCCCACTGGCAGGAAGTGGCTGTAGCTCTGTCACTGGTCATCCCCAGTGTCCCATCCTGGGCTGTGGGAATGGTTACCCCCACTGTTCACCCCCAAAGGGCCAGTACCACAGGGCAGGCTCTGGCTCAGGCTGCCGGGGTTTGAATCAGGTCTCAGGGTCTCACCCCCTTTCTTATGGGAGGCAGCACCCATGACACCACGGAGTCCCACTCTAGGAGTTATTAGCGGTCAGGCCCAAGTACAAACCACCCACTTCCCAGCAGGGTGACCTCAGAGCAGCCACGTAACCTCTCTGGCCTCCAGTTCCCTCAGCTGCAATTGCTCAGCTGACAACGAGGATGACAATGATGGTGAGTGGCAGCTGCCACCTCACTTGCTGGCAATCTGACGTGGGTCTTCAGACTACCCCGTTTCAGGTGAAGAAACTGAAGCTGAAGCGCAGAGAGCGAGGGAACCGAGGTCAGAACCTCCAGGCTCTGAAACATGTACTTTTTCCTTTGAATCTCCAAGGTCACAGGTGACTGTGCTGCGTCACCATGCATGCGCCCAGAACGTCAGCCTCCACGCCTCTGCCCAGGCTGCACGCTCCGCCTGCAGGGCCCTTGCCACAGCCTCTCCTCTCACTGCAGCTGGTTTTTCAAAAACTTCTTACATCTACATCCCCGTGGACCTGTTCTCGACGTCCTCAACTGCCCCTTGCCTTTGTGAGAGCCCCAGCGTCTTCTGCCTGCTCCCCTGTGTGACAGTGGTGTGTGGGCAGTGAGCAAGCAGATGACACGCAGTTGCCTGGGAGAGGAGTGGGGGGGTATCAGGGAGACGCAAGGGCTGGAATCAGACCTGGCTGGGACGCAGCCACGGGAGGTGGTGGAGAGGGGAGCTGGCCACAAGGAGGGGGAGGGAGGGGAGACGAGGGGCCAAGTCAGGCTCTGGAAGGCCTGGAAGGGTCAACTGGCCTTCCTGTGGGGTGCTGTGTTAGAATTCCTATTAATAACAAAATAAGGGCCGCCACAATAACAGTAGCCGTAAAGGAACGTAAAGGAACCATTGCTTTCCCTCAGACTTTATATACATGAGCTTTGCACTAAGTGCTCACCTCCTCCTACTGTTCATCCGACCAATGACCTAGACAGGAGGAGGCGTCGTACCCATGTTATAGGTAAGGGAACGGAGGCCTGGAGAAGCGGAGGGACTCGTCTGAGACAGCAAAGCTCAGGGATGTGGCATCAGGGAGGGCCTGGGGCCTGGCACTCTGGGGTGCCGACTGACGGGAGCTGCTGCAGGATGGCGACCTACTTCTGGCCTCTGTCTTCCCCACGTCACGCCCCAGGGCCTGTCTGGCTGGACCCGGTTCTGCCCCTTGGAGCATGGGTCCTTCCGGTCACATAGGTAAGCTGGGTCTCCCTCTTCTCTTCCTCCCTCCCTGCCTTCCTCAAATGCACACTGGGCACCTACCAAGTGCCAGGTGCTTTCCAGGCATATCACAAGCAGGAGCTGCAAGGGGGAGAAGGCATCCTGGAGGCCACCTGGTGGAGTGGTTGAGCTAAACTATGCGACCTTGAATAGCTGCCTTCCCCTTTCTGTTCCTCAGTGTCCCTATCTCTGAAATGGGGACCATGGCAGACCCTGCCTCATAGGTGTTCATGGTTTAGTGTGATGACACAAATCTTTAACTCTGCACGTTCACAGTACAAAGGTTTCAGAAATAAAAAATAAGACCCTTAGTCCACCCTGCTGCCACACTGTGTGCAGAGAGAACTGCACTCGGAGGGGCAGGCTGCGGAATGCTGGATAGAGAATGCCAGGGGCCCCCATGACCTTTGCTCACTCCCTGCCTCTTAGAGGGTCCTGATTTTGCTCTCCCGTGCCCCATTCTGGCCCCCACATCCTGGGGCTTTAGGGAGAGGGGAAGAGCCTCGGCCCAGGTGGGACCAGGTGTCCTCCCAACCGCCCTCCAGACCCACACTTGTTGCCATGCCACCTGTCCACCCAGAGTCACCCACTGCTGATGCCGGGGAGACCACCACAGCTCCCACATTCATTCATTCAGCACACTGAGCCCTGGGCCAGGCTTGGGGAAGGAGGGGCTGGGCAGAGGTTCTCAGACCTCAGTGTACAGGCACCCCCAGGGGGCTTGCTAGGGATGCAGATTCATGGGCTTCACTCTAAGAGTTCAGGTCCACCCCCAGACCTAGGAATCTGCATGTTTAACAAGCACGGCAGGGCAGACCCCAGGCTTGGTGAAGGGCGGGGGGGATGGAGTATGAAGCCAGGGAGATGCCTTGAAACTGGTGATTCATGCCAAGCTTTCAGAGAAGACGGACTTTTCCAGAAGCAGACAAGATAAGAAAGCCAGGGGACACAGAGTGCACACCCACGGCAGCCTGAGTGACACCTAGATGTGGACAAATGTTGGAAGTGTGTGGGGAACAGCAGGTGAACTTGCAGCTGAGCACAGAGGATGAAAGAGGGTGGGGCCAACTGTGGAAGGCCGGGAAGGCCCCGCACATGGCCAGGAGGGGGAGGCCATTTGAGGACAAGCCTCAGGCCCACAGGCAGGGCTGGCGCTGTGCCTACAGGCCTGGTCCTAGCTCAGGCCTGCTCAGGCCTCCATTTCAAGAGGCCAGAGCCTGAGGCTCAGAGAACTAGGCCCAGCTGCACAGTTCGCAGGGCCCAGAGCAAAATGAAAACCCAGGGTACTCGTTCAGAAAGTATTAAGAATTTCAGGAGGGCGACAGCAGAGCCTTAAACAAGAAGAGTCCTTCTGAGTCCAGGGCCTGAGCGACTGCATGGACCACATGCCCACAACACTGGGCTTGTCAAGGGCTCAGCCAAGTAGGTCACCTTGGCTGGGACCAGGCAGAGTGCTCGGGACCCAAGGGTTCCATGACCCCAGCTGCGAGCCCCAGGCTTCTCTGACTGTCCCTTTGCCCCACCCCCGCCCCTCAATCCTCAGTACTGCCTCCTAAATTGGCTCAAATCTGTCTCCTCTCCTGTCCCCTCCACTGCCCTCGCCTCTAAAGAGACCATCTCCAGTCTCCAGTCCCATGCATGCGCCGCCCATGTCATCTCCATAAAGTGCCTCTCCTGTCCTGTCACTCCCCCGTCCAATAACCTTCGATGGCTCCCTCCTGCCTGCAGGATGAGGTCCGAACCCTGTTGCATAGCTACCACCCCCTCCATCTGCAGCCTCAGGTCCCGGCAGCCCCTCCAGCCAGACTCACTGTCCCCACCCACTTGTCTTGGGCCACCAATTTAAGCCCCAGTATTCTGGCTCCCAGGGACCCTAACTGGCCTGCCTTCCCCAAACCCATCTCAGCCCCAGCCTCCCCCCAACCACGGCAGCTCCCAGGGCCACGGCAGCTCCCGGCTATCCCCTTCAAAGGGCACACAGACTCTCACTGTCCCGTGACTCACCCAGACCCCTGCCCATGGCCCNCATCTGCAGCCTCAGGTCCCGGCAGCCCCTCCAGCCAGACTCACTGTCCCCACCCACTTGTCTTGGGCCACCAATTTAAGCCCCAGTATTCTGGCTCCCAGGGACCCTAACTGGCCTGCCTTCCCCAAACCCATCTCAGCCCCAGCCTCCCCCCAACCAAGGCAGCTCCCAGGGCCACCGGGCACACAGACTCTCACTGTCCCGTGACTCACCCAGACCCCTGCCCATGGCCCTTCTCACAGTCAAAAATAGCTCACACTCACTGACAGGACTGTCTGCATCCTTTACTTCTTTTAATACAACAACTGGAGAAGTTAGCCCATTCACCAACAAGGGGACAGAGGCTCAGGGAGGCTACGGAACTCGCTAGAAACAGGCTGAGCCTGGGGACCAGCCCAGCCAGTCTAGCCCCCAAGTTATTCCCTTATACTTTCTTTTAATACTAACCAAGCACCTACTCTGTAGGCATCATGCCCTCTCCCAGCCGAGGCACGGTGCATGCAGGGAATTCTAGCAAGGAGACCACCTGACCGGGAACCAAAATCAGATGCCTGAGCAGGCCCATCACAAAGGACTACGGGAGCATCAGCAACAGTAGCAGCAAGAACCACGCACCTCCTATGAGGACACTGCATCTGCTTCCTCATTTGGAGCCCGTCATTGTCCTAAGGCAGGGGTTTGGCCCTTAAGCATCTTTGAGGGAACTGAGGCACAGAGAGGTAAAGCAGCGACCCGAAGGCACCACAGCCAGTAAGCGGCAGAGCCGAGATGGAACTCTGCGCTTGAAGGCTCCGAAGCACTGGCATCTTGCCTCTGTCCACGTGGCTGATCCGGTTATGGTCTGGGCCTCCCCAGGCACCGGCTCCGGGGTCACAAGATCAGAGAAGAGGTCAACGTGCCCAGGTGCAGGAGCTGCGCTGGCATGACTTCTGCTTTATTCTGCCCTCGGTCCTCGCCACGCCGGCTTCGCCTGGGAGCCCTCTGAGGTTCCTGGTGATGGGCTGCCCCGACGCACCCACCGGTCTCTTACCTAACACCCGTCCTGGCCTCCGCCAGGAGCCCTCCTCAGCAGAGCACGCGGCTGACTCCACAATACTCCCTGTGCCCCAGGGCAAGATGTTTCCTTTTACCAGTTAATATTTTTATTACCATTATTACTGTTATTTTAATTTAAATCTTTGACGTTTAGGGAGAGGTTTCTCTACAGCCACACGGGCATGTCTGCGGGAGGGTGGCACTGTGGTGACCGGCCTGAACTCTTGCCATGTGACTGGTTGGACCAGTGGGCGGCCAGCTCCTGCCCCCTCCAGGGGTCTGCCGCTGCTCACTTATCAGGCTGACATCCCACAGGGGGGCCGCTGCCCTGCCTGCCCCTCTGGCTCCAGGCCTGCCGACTGGAACCAGACCTGGAGGGGCGGGCGGAGGGGGCACGTGGGAGGGGGCCAAGCCCTCACCACAGGCCCCCTTGCAGTTCAAAGTGACATGCTCAGGCGGCTATCCCCTTCAAAGGGCAGACAGCGCCTGCCCGGAGCTACTGGACCCTCAGCCCAAGCCCAGAAGGCAAGACGGGTAAAGGTAGCCCCTGAGGGCTGGCCAAGCTTCTATCCATGGAGTGGGCCTGCTGCCCTGCCCCTGTCCACAGTAGGAGGGCACTTCCCTGGGGGCCAACTCCGCCTTACAGTGCAGCCCCGGGGAAACCACCTCCCTCTCCAAGCCTCCCTGCTGTCACGTGCATTTGCCAGGCACTCACAAAGCACTTGGAAGGCACTCAGGGACAGCGTGCACGAGGGCCACAATGCTGATGACGGAGATGGGGACTCAGAGTCTCATTCGGAGAAACACCACCCCAAAGCCAGAACACGGAATGTGAGTCCCGCCAGCTCCTCACTGGCTGCCTGGCCCCAGCTCCTGCTCGGTAAAGTGAGGCGAGGATGGGACGAGGCCACTTGGCATTAGGCAGGTCACAGACACCCCTCAATGCTAAAACATGCCCCGTCTAATGCCAAGAAGGCTTGGTCTGAGCGCTCCCCTAACCCAGGTCCCTCAAGGCTGAGGTGGGTCCAGAGGGCAAGTCTTGGCACCTGCAGATGCTGGCTCCATGCTGGTGCAGCTCCCAGCTGGCTGTGCGGCCCTGGGTGTGTGCCTTGACCTCTCTGAGCCCCAGCCCTGTCACCTGGAAACCAGAAGAAAGGATAGAGCTTTTTAGGCACTCTCATCAAAAACTCTGGAGTGCCGAGGGCTTAGATCTGCACATCAACATGACACACGCCCAGTAGACAGGGGCTCTTATCACTGCCATCTGCAACTGTGTCACCTTGGGGAGGGACCTGCCCCTCTCAGGTCCAGCTTCAGTATTGAAAAACGGAAAATAATCATCATGCCCGCCCTGGGGCTGGTGAGAAGGTTCAGCGAGCTAGCCCCGTCGAACCCGTGCCATAGGCAGCAGACAGTGAACATTGGCCATTGTTCATGAGGCATTCGTTCAGCAAATAATGTTGAGCTTTGGGGCCCGACCGCCACGGGGGCACTGAACTCAGCAAGGGGGTGGACGCTGCCCGCCCCCCAAAGGATTGCTGGAGGTTTTCTCCTGACAAAATGCTTGCCCTCCAATCCCAGGTCCACTTCCTAGCTGTGTGACCTCAGGCAAGTTACTCAACATCTCTGTGCCTCGGTTGTCTTCTTCGAAAATGAAAATCACAATGGCATGTAGGTCACGGCTCAGGGAAAGAATGGAAGTGCTTACAGAAGTAGCACCTGATGAACACAAGCGCTCACGAAACATTCGCCGGGATCATTACCACCGCCACCCACCGCCTGGTGCTCTCGGGGCTGGGCCTGCCTGTCAGCAAGCCCCCTGCAGCCAGGCCCCCTTCTGCAGTTCACAAACTTGGGAAGTGTCAGCTCCTGAGAGGCACCCGCGGCCCCTGTGAAACAGAGGCTTCTGCGGGCTTCCTCCCTGCCCTGTTTCCCCAGCAGCTGGAACACTCAGAAAAAAGCGCCCAGCCTGCTGGGCTTGTCAAAGCAGGGCCGGCTTTGCTAGAACCAGGTTTGGATGGTAATTTTGCGGTCGTAAGAATTATTTTCTTTACATACTGTTATAGAAAGGGGAACCCCGCGCTTTGCTTTTTTTTTTTTAACCTAAATGAAGACACCATCAAGGGTAAATCTGCTGCTGGAGTTTTTAATAAAAACACCACGGAGGAAAATATTCAAAGCTCCATAATCAGAAGCAATTTGCGTCGCGAGCAGAGATGTGTCATGCCCACCCTCCGCCCGCGCAGCAGAGCTCTGGGCGGGGCTGGCTGTGGGGCTGGCGACTTTAGACCTATGGCAAAAATAATGAACAGCAGTACACATGGAGATAGCCTGAAAAATATCCTGGGAAAGAAAAACATATGCCAAAGAGTGTGTTGTAAAAGTCATATTTCATGCCTGACTTTAGAGAATGTTAATAAGGATTAGAACCATACTCCAACAGAACAACTATCAGTCAAGGCAAAGGTAATTAATTCTGCTTCAGATCTCTGCTCCGGAGGACGAGAGCCGTAAGTGCTGTTTCGCAGCACGGGGATCCCGGGCCCCAGGGCAGCCCGAGAACTCCCCAGGACGCGTCCAGGTCCCGGCTGAAGGAAACCTGCCCGCTGCCAGCAGCCTCTGCTGTCTGTTGCCCGGTAGATTTTAGGAATCGTTTCCGAATTGTAACAATATCAAACTTTTTTTTTAATTTGAGGATTGGCTAATAAATATGATTAAGATAACACGTCCCAAACCACATGTCCTCTGCTTGGCCTCCAACATGTGGAGGACAGATGTGTCTTCTGTGTGCAGATGACCCAGCCGCTGCTCCCCTAAGGTAGGGACCCTGGGAGCCAGAGTCCCGAGAGGTCCCCACAGCCCACTGCCCCCCGCCCCGGATTGCTGGAGAGGAGAAGGGCCAAGCCCAGGGTGCCTGGGTGTCAGACATTGAAAGGATGGAGGGATGCTGGGATGTGGCACTGTGCTCACCTGGCTCTTGTCCCTCAATTCCCAATTAAGCACATAAGAGTCCCAAACCCACATGGCCCGTGCTACCCGAAAAGCTCTCAAACATCATTTCACCACGGAGCCTCATCTATCACCTGCTCTTAGCAGCTGAAGGAGCTTCTCCTCTCGGTGACCTCCGTCCAGGGAGGACAGAGCAGGCCACTGCCAAAGCCAGAGTCCAGGAGAGGGTTCTAGAAAGAACTGTGCAGTTGCCACACAGAAAACCCCGAACCTGGCAGTGGGCACATGGGAGTTCCTGCCTCAAGTTAGTGAGCTTTGGGGCAAGTCCTGGCCATGCCTGGGCCTTGGTTTTCCCATTTCCACCAGGATCTGGAAGCGCTCTTCAACTGGGACACTCCAACGCAGTGGCCGGTGTGGGGGCGGGCGTGGCCCTGCTGCATCCTTGCTGTGGTCACTGAAGAGGGCTCCTGGACACCATGAAGTCCAGGGAAGGAGGCCTGGGCCTGTTGGTGTCAACAGCTCTGCCAAGAGGGGCCAGCAGGCTCAGAGGCCAAGGCTGGTGTGGCCCCACCCCCACAGAAAGGCTCTGGGCCCAGGCACGAGGGAGCCTCCCTCCTTCTGAGCTCTCCCACACGGTGAGGAGTGAGAAAGGAGAAGAGTCCTCCAGAGTTGGCCCAGGCCAGGCAGCAGGGCTCGAGGGGGCAGCGGCAGAATGAATGAATGAGTGAACGGATGTCAGAGGGAGGTGAGGGCTTCCCAAACCCATCACAGCGGACAGGCTGAAGGCAGGACACCTGGCTGGAAAAAAAGCCATTGAGGGTCCTTAGGGGAGGGGCACTGTGAGCCCGTGCTGGGCTGCCCGCTGGGCAGGGGTCGGGTATGCACTCGGCCACTTGGCAGAGGGCGGAGGGTTTCCATTCCCAGCAGTCAGTGCGCAGAGGCTGCTCTAGGCAGACGAGCAGGGTTAGACTCAGTGGAGGAACTCCATCACTGGCCTCCTTTCCACTGGGCATTGCCTGCAGAGTTCCTGGCTCCCTGTGACCACCCCAGCTCAGGCCCTGGCCTCCCCTGAAGACTCCGGGTCTCTTCCCTGCCCAGGAGCCTGGGCAGACGGGCAGACCCTCGGAGCCCAAGGCTTGGCCCGGCAGGGCTGATATGAACCATCTGCGTTGTCTTAGGACGCCCCTCTGCCCACTGTCCCTCTGAACTCGGCCGGTTCCCGCGGGCCGTTTGATGCCTCGCAGGGTCACAGACCCCCGCACACAAATCACTGCCGCGGGGCTGGGGGTGGGGCGGAGGCTCTGAAACCTAATCCGCAAAGTTTGCTCTGCCGCAGGCTCGCTCCTTCCCTGGCCCACTCGACCACCCCCCCCTTTCCAAACAAGGCTTATTTTTCTTGCCAAAAAAACAAAGTTGGTATCAAGTGTTTCGAGGGAGAAAGTCTCTCCCCCGCCCCCCGCCTGGGAGGCAGAGCTGGGGCTGTGGGCTGAGGCTGGGATTGCAGAGGGGCTCTGGCGAGGACAGGACAGGCAGGAGGTGAGCTCTGGTCCTCGGTCCATAGGCCGGTCCCCTTCCCAGCTCTGGTCTGTCCCTGCCCAACGCTTCATAGCCGTGGGCCCTGGCCCAGGGTCTCTGACCTACTCTGTCCCCTTAGTTGTCTGTCTCCCAGACAGGGTTCCCTCACGGGGGCTCTCTGTCCCAGTTCGGCCAGAGATGGAAGCATCACTTCCTGCCCCTTCTCCCTCTCCATAAAACAGCCCTTGCCTGTCGCTTTTACGAGGTGACACCCTGCTCTCAGCCCAGTCCTCCCTGTGCTGGAGCTTGGGCTAGAGAGGGAGGAGACTGCGTGCAGCCAGGCGTCCCCAGCGCGCTCCCGGGGCACACTGGGGTCCCTAGGTGGCCGCCCCCAGCACAGCCCAAAGCCTAAGGGCTTTAAAAGGATGCCAAGGAGCTGGGGATATTAGAGGCAAATTCCTCAGAAGTACCCCCTCCAGCTCTGACGACTCTGGGACCTTCCGTCTGAGACCCTAGATGCTGGTCCACAGGTGGCCAGGCTGGTCCTCTGGAAGGACGCAAAGCAGAGCCGTGGGGGCGCATGGGTTTCATTTGCTGGGTGTTGGTTTTGCTTTTGGTTTTTACAGTTGGCGCAGCGACCAGGACCTGCGCAGGCAGCTTCTCCGAAGCCCGCGGCTTTCTGCTGTGTCTAGAGGGGAGCGCGGGCAGCTCAAGTCGCGCCTGCGGCCACCGCTCGGCTGGCGGGAGGAGCTGTCGTTGTCCAAGCAGACAGCCTGGCTCGGGCTGGGCGCCCACATCAGGGGTCGGTCGCGCACCTGGCTTGTCTGCGCCGCTGGGGCACAGCAGGAAAAACCTGCAAACTGTGGGACATGGGTAGCGAAAGCACTGTGGTGGGGAGAATAAAGGCACCACTACCCAGCAGAGAAGCGGGTTTCCTGGGGTGGGGGTTTTGGGGGGGCGCAGAACAAAGGAATTCACCCTCAGAAGAAACAGGCTGAGTGAGCAGCTGGACCCGTCAATCCCCAAGAGACCCGCAGGAACACCACAATAGGAGCACTGGACCCAGTGACCCAACGAAATCTGCCCAGCAGAAGACGCCAGCCTGGCATTTCCACATGGCCTCTTAATTCTTGTCAGTTCTGCCTTATTGAGGATGGTGGGTGTGTGCCCCCCAGCGCTACCTTTCCTGGGAAGAGGATACAGAGAGGCCCTGCTCTCCATCAGTGGACACACCCACAAAATTCCCCCAACCAGTGTCTATTCGTGGGGCTGTTGTCCCCATTTTCCAGAAGCTGACCATTGAGGCTCCTGTAAAGCAACCCCCTCTCCCACCCACCACTGCAACGCTTGACCGGCTAAGGAGACCCAGGCGCTCAGAAAGGACAGGCTGGTGGGGGGGGGGGTGGCGTGACAGGACCGGAGCCCCCCTCCTCCTGCCCTCGGAAGGGGTGGAGGGGACACGGTTGTAAGGTGCTCGCCTTCTTTTCTCTGCTTGACATGAATAAGGGGATTAGGACGGCAAGTTTCCGTCGTTCACGCCACTGGACAAAGGGCCCCGCGGTTTGAGCGGCGCAGCCTGTGATTAAACGACAGAGCCCTGTCACTCAGCACCGTCCTAGGTACTTGTGTTCGTGACATAATCTTATTAGAAGATAAAACCGGTGAAATCCTTTTCATAATGAAAAGTTACATTTAATGGCTGAACCTGCGCCCCCCACCCGGTCCCGACCCTGCCCGCCTCCTCCGTTGCTGTTGGATATGGCTTGCCTGTAATTGGCATTTAAAGCGCCAAGTCCGGGAGAAAAACGGGGTTTAGGGTTTTTGTAATCCCCCTAAACTGTCTTTGTTCGAAATCTCCACAGATACAAGTCTGTTAAGAGTAAATATTTGTGGATTGATACAACCACATTTCCCCCCTGCAAACCAAATCTGAAAAAATTCCACCCTCCAGCCGCGCAGAGGCTAGGCGCGGGAGGTGGGGGCTGGGGTCGCCCGGCCTTCGCGCCGCCGAGAGCTCGGCTTTCCGGCCGCTGGCCGCCTCCGGGAGCCGAGGGACTTTGCACATTTCTCAGGCGGGAAAAAGGTCTTAGACTCTTTTTTCAATTTTCTGTTCCCTCGATAAACAAACCTCCCAAACTCGCTGCTTTTGGGCCTGACCAAGGGGGTCGGCGGGAGGGCTTGGGGAGGGGCAACGAGTTTGCTCCATTCCCAACGAAAATGCCAACTCTCTCCGCCAGCCTCGCCCCCTTCCAGCGGGTCTAGGTGGCTCCCAGGGCAGTGGCATCTGCGGAGCTACGGGAGGTTCCACCCAGCAGGGCGTCCCCAGTCTAGCCCAGGAGAGTACCCGGAGCCGCCAAGAGCCCCCAAGAGCCCCTGAAACGCGGAGGAGCACGAAGGCTGTCGCAGGACCCCGGGATCCCAGCACCAGCCCAGCCCGTCCTGGGATCGAGTTCCTTCATAAATCAGCGGCTGGGTGAAAGGGCTGCGCTTTAGAAAGGGCAGGACCGTGTGCGCGTATTAGAGCGCGCGGTTCCCAAATCCGGGCTAAACCCCTGGTGACACCGAAATTCATCAACCGCTGCTGGCGCCCGTGGCTCGGCCCGAGCAGCCCGGGAGCCAAGGAACCAGTGCACAGCGCTGCCCCAGTCGGCGGGGAAGCGGAGAACGAAGAGCAGGACCCCTTCCGAGGGGTGAGCCTGGGAGGGGGCGCGGATGGAGACCGCAGTTCCTGCCTCTGTGCCGCGCCTTGAAGGAAGCTCTCCCACCGAGAGAAAGGCAGTTATTCTAACCTTTTTCCTTCTCTAGCGAAGGCTGGCCCTACAGGGCATTCTGGCGTGAAGAGGGCAATGACCCTCCCAACCCTAGGACGCTGATCGCCCTACCCCTTCCAAGGTGGGCACTCCAGGCAGAATCCCAACTCTCCAGGGTGGGAATCTGGGCCTTATGGGAGGTCAGAATGGGATTTAGGGACGCCATCAGCTTTGGGAGTTCGCCCCGCCACAGAATAACTCTGGACCTGGGGGAAGTTACTGAACTCCTTCGGCCTCAGTTTCCTCACCTCTGCGTGGAGCTAGAGTGACAGAGGTCAATACACATCCGCATGCCCGCAAGAAAGAACAATTCCGTTTCCTTCTAAAGGCACCACTGTGGCTCGCCCTTCTGGGGCCACTCAGGCTCTGCTCCTCAGAGTCCGACTCTCCACTGGCCTGTTGCAGAAAAAACAAGACCTAGTGCCTCGGTAGCACTGGGGGCTCCTCCATAGGCTGCTGCCTGCCTGCCTCTGGGACCAGCCCCATTCCCTTTCCAAGGGCACATTGCCCTGCCCCATTCCCTTTCCAAGGGCACATTTTAAAACACAGGCCCCAGACCCCGTTGAGGAGCAGGCGGGTAGGCGAGGCCCCTCCGGGAGGCCTGTTCTGGAGGCTCCATTCTCTGGGCCTCCCACACAACCTAGACAATGCATTCCTGCCAAGCAGGGCGTCTCCAGCTCACTTTCCTGGCAGGCGGGAAGGAAACATATAGTGACTGAACGCCCAACGCAGGCTGGCACCTTTGCATTTGTTTCACTTTATCCTCAGAGAATGATCACCCCTATTTCACAGAGGGGAAGACTGAGGCTCCAGAAGAGCCCTTAGCCTGTGTCACGGGAGCCAGCGCCATTCCCTTCCCAGATCTGTCCTTGCAATCTTGCTCTTTCCTTTGAGAAAATGTGCCCCACGGAGAGGGGACCTCCATTCGAAGGAGGTGGCCCCAGAGCACCTTGGTTCTCTCCATCTTCACAGGCTCCGCGCTCCAGGCCTGGGCGGGCTCCCACTCCCCGACTGCCCAGTAACTATGGCAATCCACTTGGTCACATGACAACAGTCACCGAGTCCCTGTGGAGAGCAGGAGGCAGGAGAAGGGGAGCAGCAGTCACACCCAGCCCCAGCTTGTCCCGGCCAGCGCTGCTGCTCCTCCTCTCCCATCACCGCGGCTGCAGCACTCAGCAGAGGCGCCTGGAGGGGCGGGGCGGGGGGGGGGGGAGAGGGGGGGGAAGCTGCCGGCCGGCGGCCCTGTGTTCTAGCACGCTCACTTTGCTCTATGCATCTGGCCAGCACCTCGGTGGGCTGCTCACTCCTGCCAGCCCTGGTGGGCACCTCTGTTGCTCTAGGCAGCCCTCAGAATCCACCGAGGCTGGCAACCACCTCGCAGTTCCCAGGGAAACCTCTCGCAGCACCAGCAGGCCAGGAAGCAAACATCTTTGTTTCTTCTGGAACCAGACTCCGGGAACCGGGTTTTTCCTTCAGCGACACTTCCCCCAGTTCACCAAGTGCGGGGCCAGCCAGGTGCTCTGCCAGCAGCCAGAACTCTGGGTCCAGGCCTATCTGAGCCAGGCTCCCGGTGGAGACAAAGCCCTCCCCCACCCCAATGTATGCGCACACTCTCTGAACCCCTACACTCCCCCTCACCCCCCTTGGGGCCCCAGGGGCCACCAGGCAGGTCCTGCAGCTGCCAGTCAAGAAGCTGAACAGAAATGGATAGAATACTGCCCCGGGAATAACAAAGGAAGGGCCCACGCAGAAATTTATTTGTACTGATCAGGAGAAGCAAAGGTACAGGGCCTCGAGGAAGTGCTGTCAGCCAGGCCTGAAACCCAAGAAAGTTGCCACTCCGAGCACAGTGGCCCCTTATACCCACCACTCCACCACGCAGCAGCACTTAAAGCAAACACAGGCCCTTCACTGCCCCGTCAGTTACACCTTCCCCCCAAAACTACACAAACTTTGAAAGATTTTTCGGACAGAAGATGGATGCTTCAGGAGACTCGAGGTCAAGGCTAGGCTGTTTAAAGTATATTATTAACAAATAAACATTTACTACAAAAAAAGGGGGGAGAAAACCCTATAGGCCACCGGGGAACCAAATCATGTTGCTTTTGGCTTCAAATGACAGGAGACATTTATGACATGAATGGAGCGCACCAGCCGGCCGATGAAATGGCAAGCGTCTGCCGCTCCGCTTCCTCTGCCTTGTGAATCAACTTTTTCAAATACGGTTTTCAGCCTGGCCCTCCCCTCCCCACCACCGTCTGCCACTCCTGACTGCAGTGGCAATATATATACATATAAATAAAATTTTGATTTTGCTCCTTGCTGCCATCAGCACAGAATCCAGGGGTTAGAGAGGGCTGGGTCAGCCAGAGAAGCAAGGGCCTAGGGCCCTCTTGCACCCACAACTGACCGCCAGCCTGCCCAGGCTCCTTGGATGAGGGGACCATCCCCACGCTCCCTCACTCCCCTGAAGCTGAGGCCTGACTGTCCAACAAATTGGAAGTTACAACTCGTGTCGCTGAGAGCATCCTCCACTCCTCAGCCTAACTAATGCCAAAGTACGACGGGTCCCCCGCCCTCTTTTCTGTTTTAAAAACCTCGTAGCCGCAGGACAGAGGAAGTTCTTTGGGGAGGAGGCTCTGCCAGCCCGTCATGGACCAAAAAAACCTCCCTGGGCTGGAGGAGCCTTCTGACTGCTTGGGCTGGTGACCTTTTAAACCTCGTCTCCTTTCTGAGAAACACACAGATCCCTGGATCTCTCCCCCACATGCCCCCTCTTCTGAATCCCCCCTTAAGCTCGGAGATGTTGGTTGAGCTTTATTTTCAGTCACTTGAATCACAAAAGCAGTAAGCACGAACAGTTGTCCAAATGCGAAATGATAATATTGAGGGTGCTTTTCCAAACGAGACCCTGCAGATGCTAATTGCTCCCCAGTGGGAAGGTGTCTCTCTGGTCCAACGCCCGCCCACCTTGGCTCCCAAGGAGAGGTAGCAGGTCCAGGTCCCCATCACGTTGCGCTCCACTCCACCGTCCGTCCTTCCTGATGATGCAGAGCTGGCATCTCATGTCACCCCCACAGTCAGAAGCTGTCCTGTCTCTCCGGACCCCACGGAACATAGAGCACTCACTGAAGCCCCGGCAGGTGCCCTGCGTACTCCTCACCACTCCCTAGGCAGTGACATCACCACCCCCAGCTTGCTGATGGAGAACCCAGCACTCAGAGACGGGCAGCCACCTGGCTAGGGATGCACAGCTGCTGAGCGCTGGGGCTGGGATGTGAACCCAGGTCTGCCTCAGAGTTGAAAGCTCTTTTCATCACTGAGGGAGGCAGGACCCTCACAGTGTCCCCAACAAAGGGAATGGTTTTCCCAGCGGTGCCCAGTGTGCCCCATCTTCCCTGCACAGAGAGGCACACAGCAAGCCCTACATTCCAGCCGCACCACTCTCTGACGTGGAGCCCACGGGCAGTTCCCTGTGTGTCCTTGGAGACAAGGCACTCCTTGCCATGCTGAAGCTGGTACGAGTAACAGCAATAATTTCCAGGCAACAAGATGCCGGGTCCTCTGGGCCACATTATCTCGAACCCTTACAAGAATACTTTCCCCTAGGAGGACACATCCCCATTTTACAGGAAGGGGCTCAGGTAGGTGCCAAGGCTGTGTGGTCCTTAACCTGGCCCCGCCAGACAGGGAGGGAGGAAGCCGAGGGCCACCAATCACATTCCTGAGAGGAGATCCTCACAACCTGCTCCCCTCACGGGAGAAAAAAGCGGCAAACAAATGAGGCTACTCCAGCCCAGGGCCTGGGGAATACGGGGTGAGCCAGGAGTCAGCTGTGAATAATGCCTCCGTTCAGCAGAGGGCTGCAGCCTCAGGAAGGCCTTTGCTTACCCTTCCGCCAGCAGCCAAGGTGCTGAGGTTAATGGAGAGGTGCCCTCCCACGGGCCACAGTGTCCCCAGGCTCGGGCTGGCAGAGTGAGCCCTTCGGCCCTCAGATCGCCAAGGAGGGCGCTACGGAAGCCTTTTCATAAGGCAATGCGATGCCCCTTCCTTCCAAAGAGACCCATTTCCTGGGACAGGCCCTTACCCCAGGCTGGGGGCAGGGGCGTCCACAGCCCTGAATGAGTTGGGTGAGGTCTATGCCAGCTGGGGTGCCCACCGGCGGAGGGGTTCCTGCTGGTAACTGGCACCCTGCAGGAAGGCCTATGGGAGGCCTCCGGTGTTGGGAGACGCAGCAGCCAGAAAAGACCCGCCGACTCTGCTCTTCCCCTGCACCACACCGGGCCCTGCTGCCGCGGGTGCTCCCAGGCGCGGGGAGCCTCCCAGGAAGGCCTTTCCCGGTGTAAACACTTCCAAGGAAAGGAATGTGCCGGGAAGAGCGGGGTTGGGCCACTGGAGCTCTGTGCAGCCAGCTGGGGTAAATTAAAAAAAAAGAAAAAAAAATCACCCCGGGACTCTGACGGCTTTTTGTGAAACTCAATCAAAGCCTCGCTGCCCGCCTCCTGCCGAGGTGGGCGCACCCTACCTGGGCAGGCGAGCCCAAGGGGATCCTCGCAGGCTCGGCGGGGCCCTGCAACTGCGGTGGGGAGGCGAGGGCGCCCGGGCAGGCCCCACTGGCGGAAGGGCGCCGCCAGCCCGGACCGGGTGCACGGCACCGGCGGGAGCCTCGCGGCTTTCGGCGCACGCAGGCTCCTGCTCGCACACCGACGAGTCTCGGTCGCCAGACCTCGGAGCTGTCTCACAAGTGATCAGACTCCATTTTGTGACAGATTTTTGGACTCTCCCGCCAACCCTCCCCCCTTCCGGAGCCTCCTCCAGGAATTCGCCACCTCCTCAGGATACAAACCCTTTCCAGACAAGCGACAGACGGCAAGAAAAGAGTTACATAATTCTGCTTGGCCAAACCGCCAAGAAAAAAACCGGGGGATGATATGTTGTCATTTTTCCATGTGTTCTCCGGGGAAAGAAGGAGAGGGGTGCTCGGGATTTCGCGTTTGGAGGCCGCATCTCCTCCCAGTTTCTAGCCGGGTTTTCTGTCCGAAGAGCCCCGGCTGCCGAGGGGCCAGAGCCTCGGGCACCGGAGAACAATCCGATGCTTTGGGGTTTTTTCCTTAGACGGAGGGCCCCCAAAAAACACGTAGGAGAAAAAGGAGACTTTCGAGTTCTGTGCGAAAATGCCAAATGTCGTTCCCTGCCCCCCTGCTCTTTTTGCGGGTGCAGGGCATGTTGTGGATTTTTATCAAATGCTGTTAAATTCGTCCGAATGTCAATCAATTACCCCCGTGGTGCGTAAAATAAATGCTACACCTCTAGTGTCCAGGATCTTTGAAAACAAATCGAGTGGAGAAAGAGAGCTTAATAAAAATTGCCCCCTCTTTCTAAGAACCAAGCCCCGCTGCTCTTGGCGGGGAGGACTCGTTTTCCAAAAGTTACCGTGGTGGGGGGATTGTTAATTTCCCAATACCGCTGACGCACAGACAAGACAAAACCGAGAAGGCACGTTTCTGTGCCCACTTGCCTGGATTCTCGTCTGAAAGCATTTACGCACAGATGCAATAAATATGCCTCTGGGATCCTCAAAGAAAAAAATAAATCGTGAAATATATTTGTATTGTGCAAAGAACACTGCTTTCCTGTGAACCCCGGCTTGCCTGGCTGAACTAACTGCCCTTGAGAAACGCTGAAGCAATACCTGCCCCGGGAATCTGTGCCCAGGACTGTCTTGCTAACAGCCCCTCCTCGGCTCCCAACCAGCCTGCCCAGCACAGGTAGCCAACTGGCGTTACTGGAAGAAAGAGGAGGTCAGGGAGGAGTGTGCACCCTGAGGGCGGTGAATGATGCCCGTGCCCTGAGGCTGCAGCCCTGCAGGACCCAGACTTGGGATTTGAGATTCGCCCTCTTCCAAAGTTCACTCGTAAGCACACCCCTACTGCCCTGAAGAAGAAAGCTCTTGGGAGCCTTTTTTTCTTTTTAAAACAAATATACTTTTGACAAAGCGATCGCAAATGTTTAATTGTTTTGTAAAACGAGGGGGTGGGTCCCTCAGCTCTAAGGGGTAACATCCAGTTCCGATTTTGTGACTTTACAGTTCGGTGTTCTGAAGAAGCAGGCGTATCATCCTCTCCTTGTTTGAAAAAGCAGCTCCAGCGGCGACTGGGGCAGAGGTGAGGGCTGGGGGGGCAGAACGCGCCGAGTGGGACAAGGGGTTGGAAGGAGCAGTGCCAAGGTGCACAACAATTTCAGAAACCTGCACAAATGACTGGAGGCCCATTTCCAGTTTCCTGAGCCTCCTGTCCCCACGTGTTGAGTCGACCAGGCTGGTGACCGAGCCGAGTGGAAAGTGGCACTGCCAGGGCCCCGGCTCAGGCTGGGCAGGCAGAGCAGTGAGGGCTGCAAGACAGCAGGACGTGGGTGGGCTGCACGCTACTGAGCCCAGCTGAGGGGCTGCTCCCAGGCCGGCCCAGAGCTGCCGACCACGCTTGCCGAAAACCACTTTCCCCATTTCATCTGTGCGTCCCTACGCCTGCCTGTGGCGGAGCTCACTGGCAGCTTCACCTTCTCCTGGAACTAGAACCCCATCAGTCCAGGGCACAACGCAAAAGTGATCAACAGCACTGTGCCTAACCTGGGGGCGCTCCAGACAGAGGGGGAGGCCTCCGCTGGGCTCCGGGGACCAGTGAAAGAGCTGACTCTGGGAACCTGACCCCAGCTCCTGCCCGCAGAGCCCCCAGCCAGCAAGAAGAGCAAGGCACAAAAACAGCTCCTGCTAGGCCCCCAGACCAGGGGAGCCCAGCCAGATTAGGCCCTAGTGTGGAGCTCAGCTAGAGTCTTCCAGAGTAGAACCTGATGCCCTCCTGAGGGCTCTGGCCTCCACCCAGCAGTGGAGGGGCACGCCAGCTGCTCCGATTCCCACCATGGCCTGGATTGGGAGAGTCCCTGCCTATAGCAGGTAAGCTGCTTGGACCCCTGGGCACTGGCAGCCCAGCCTTTTCCCAGGGGTTCGGGCACACACAGTCCCCTCTGAGCCCCCAACCACCTGAGCAGCCTACCCACCCTGTAAGCTCCAACTGAAAGAGTTTTCCAGGCCTCACTAGAAAGTTGTCACAGGCACCCGCTTGCCCCTAGTGCTGCCCTAGGGATCCCCACGTTCCTCTTTTGGCTGCTGCACCTCTCTGCCTCCTTCTCAATCATGCTGCCAGGCACACACCCAGACTGGGGGAAAGAAAAAGGCGCATTTACTAATATCTGCCCCAAACCCCTTACCAGGCAAATTCACAGTCTCAGCTAAAAACAAGTCAGTAGGCAGAACTCAACCCACAGCCTCTGGCCTCAACCCTGAGGCTTGAGCTACACTGGGCAGAGCAGGCCACCCCTCCCCAATACACAGTTTGCAAAACAGAAAGCATGCTGCCCATGGCTGATTTGGTCAGTTCCCCACCCTCAAGGGGAGCCCCAGATTGTGGTTGGCCACTTCTTGAGGTCCTCTTCCTACACAGCTTCTCCAGCCAAAGAAAATCGTAAGTACAAAATTCCCGCATGGAACGGTTTGGGGAGGAGGACATCCTTTTCTCTCCACCAGGGACTAAAATTGCAGCAGGGTGCCTGGGAGCGAAGGGGCATGGGGGTGCTGTTCAGGCAGTTCAGCACCCCCGCTCTCCACCTCCTTGCTCCAGGAATCCCAAGCCGCCACAAATGCAGCCTTTGGGCTTGGAGAAGCACACCACGAGGGCCTGACTCCCTAAAGCACTGCCTTCGTCTGGAAATCAATTCTTGGCGCCTAATTCAGGCCTCCCAGGACAGCTGCATCCATTCCCCAGTCAGCCCAGGGCCTTGTCCTGTACCCCAACTCAGCGGCCCCGCGAAAGTTTTCCGCTGCAGCAACTGGGAGGGCAGCAACTGGGAGCTGTCGAAGGCTCGCGGCCACCCCACTAGTGTCGTCCGGGCTGGGATGGTTCGCTCCTGCGGGAGACGCGCAGCCCGCGGAGCCCTCGGCATGGACTGGCCCAGCGGCGCACAGAGCCGGCTGCAGGGCGGCCGTGGGCCGGCCTGGCAGGGGGCGGCCAGGCTCGAGCACAGGGCGGCGGGGAAGGAGGAGGACTGGAGGCGCTTACTGTTGGTAGTCTTGTTTGCAGTAGAGTTTCCGATCCCGGAAGTAGCAGCTGGTGGTGAGGGCTTGCTGACACGCCGCGCACTGCAAACACTCCTCGTGCCAGGACGACTCGTTGACTCGCATCAGGAAGCGGTCGGAGATGGGCCGCTGGCAGCCCTCGCAGACGGCGGGATGCGGGCAGTCGGAGCCTGCAGCGCACAGGGCGAGAGCCAGGCCGTCAGCGCCCACAAGCCCGGCCCCCGCGTCCCGGCTGCCCGGTGCCCGGTGCCCGCAGCCCCCGCTCCAAGGGAGAGGGCAGCCCTGGAGCAATACCCGCCGCGCCAAGGGCCGGGCAGCCTCAGCTACTTCGTCCTAGTCCGCGGACTCCGACGCCGAGAAGCGGCCTGGGCTCCGCGCTGTGCTTTCTCCTCCGGAGATCCAGCGCTTGGTATTTAATACGTAAGAGAATGAGTACGGCGCGGGGTAGCCGGCTGGGACGGGGGCAGCGAGGTGAGGCTGGGGCGCTCGCTGGCTGACACGCCCCACAGTGGCATACGTGGTCTTCTGTCCTCGACCTCCCCCAAATCTGTGGTTTGGGTGACTCAGGGGACATTTTTCTTTTAGAAGCTCCCCCTCCCCAAGTGACCTGGCATTACTCCCAAGCTTGCCCAGGTGACTGCTGGGGTCCTCCGTCGCCCCTGCAACCCGCCTCCTACCTCCGGCCCATTGTGGCATCTCTAGATCCGAGGCCGGATGAAGATGGGGGGGTGGAGGCTGAAGCTGTCCTCTAGGTGATGTCCCCACATCCCTCTGTCCCCACAGGATGGCTGTCTAGCTTGTCGCCCCTCTGGTGATTACTACAGAAGTTTTCTGTGTCCCCGCACATCCCCATGTCCTGCAAACCACTTCCTTTATCAGTTGCTCTAGACGCCTGCTTCCACCTAGGGACGAGGCCCCTGTCCCCTGCTCGTGGCCACAAGGGCGCCCCGACCCCGCACTCACCCAGAAGCACCCCCAGAGTGGCGGGTCCGGGGCGCAGGGCGTGTTCCTCCATCTTGATGCCGTCCAACATCTTGGCGCAGTCCGTCTGCCCGCGAGGGAAGCACCTCTCCAGCGACTCGGGACCTGTTGCTATATCCATGGGACGCGGGGCGCGCTGCGGGCCCCGCCAGCCAGGGTGCTCGCCCGGCAGCCCGCCGGCCCGCTCGCGGCCGCCGCCGCCGGGGCCGCGGCGCCGGGGAGGCGCGGGCCCCGCGGGATTGGGGCTGCGGCTGGGGCCGCCGGTTGCCCCCGGCAAGCGTGCAGCGCCGGCGGGCTGGACCCGAGTCCCGGCGTCGTGCTGGCGGGCCGGTGCGGCTGCAGTCCGCGCCGCGCTCTCCCGGGCACTCGCACCCACGCGCGCCGGCTCCTCTGTCACCTGCTTGTCAGCCCCGGAGCCGGGTTGCGGCGGCGGCGGCAGACGGAGCCGCGGGGAGGAGACGGCGGCGGCGGCGGTGGCTGCGGCGGCGGCGGGCGGGGGAGGGGGCGAGGCTGCAGGGGCGGCCCCGCGGGCTGCGGGGGGGCGCGGGCGGCGCAGCGGGGTCCCGGGCGGGGCGCAGTGGGCCGCGGGGCTCCCGGCGCGCTCCCCGCGCTACTCCAGTGCCATGGTGCGCCCGAGGAGCCGCTCGGTTTAGAGCTGGGGCTGGCGGCGGAGGGATACTCCGGCCGGGAGCCGCCTCACCCCTCCTCAAACTTCCTGACATTTGAACTCATTGGAGCGCCTCGTATCCCTGCGCCGGGATGAGCCGGCGGCTCCACGTCAAATAGTGCCGTCGCCGCCCCCCTCCCTGCGGGAGGGCTCCCCGCGCCCCCAGCTTGCGCCCCTCGCGGCGCCTGGCTCAGGGCACCGGCTCGGGAGGCCCGGCCAGGACGAAAGCCCTCGCTGGCCCCTCTCAGAAGTTTGGGCTGCCCTGCAAACAAATCCTTCTGCCCCACCCCCTTGAAAAATTGATTTGGGAGTTGGGGAATGAAGGCTTTCTTTTTTCTTTCTTGCCTTCTTTATTATTAATATTTTGTAAAGCTACAGCGCTGAGAGGAGTGGCCCCGAACGCGGCCAGACTGCGCGGACGGCGGGGATCGCAGCGGCCGCACCAGGGGACGGCACCAGCCGGGAACCCAGACTGTCGGCGGAGGTAGGTTGCGCCGGGCTGAGCTGGCATCCGCGGGCCGCGGCGCTGTCCCGGGGCGGGTTCGGTCCTCGGAGAGAGCTGACTACCGGGCCTGAGGGACGTGGACCTGCAGGAGCGGACGGCTGCTGGCCCAGGACGTGCCAAACGGGGCCCTGGCCCATGGAGGGAGGTGAGCCCCGGAATCGGGGTGCGGGGTCTGGGAAGAGTTCAGACGTGGCAGAGATTGGGTGGAGAAGTGAGCAAACGTCGTGGAGGGGCCCCAGGTTAAAAAAAAACAGGGGACTCTGGACAGGGAAGGAAGGTGAGGTCAGGTTCACACGACGGGAAGTTTAGAGGACGATTAGGTCTGGGCAAGGGGGTCCCTGGGAACGGGTGGAGGCAATGGACGGGAACCTGGCCTCGAAGGAGGCGGAGTGAGGAACAAGGGCAGGGGCCGTTAGCTCCAGGTCCGGGCAGAAAGTCCGGGACGACGCGCAGCATTCCGCGGCTGGAAGGAAACCCGGCTGGACGCTGGATTAGGCGACCTTTAGCGGTGGAGGGACCCGGCCAGGGGTCCGTGGGCCGCGCCCGGGGGGTACAGCGCCGCGAGAGGCTGGGCGAAGTGGGCCTCTGCACCCGGGAGCAGAAGGCCGGCGAGACCAAGTGGTCGATGGTCGATCCCAGAGCCAGCGAGGCCCGACACCTACCGGGCCTGGCACCCGCGGTCGCCACTCAGGCCGCCGCGTCCGGCTGCAACGCACCGCGCCAGCACGGTTTCTGGGGCCCCACGAAGGCGCGGCTCGCTGAAAGCAGGGGGGAAGCCGCCTTGGGGCGGGCGCAGGCTGACCCCTCGGGCTGTGGCGGGGCGGTCCCGGCTCCGCTGGAGGAGCTGGGCAGCGGCGCGAAGCGGGGCGGGGGCGGAGGGCACGGGAGGCGGGTCCCCTGACCCCGCTGGAGGCGAGAGGGCGGATCGGATTTGGAGCCTGCGGGAGGCTTGGTCAGAAGTGGCCCCCTGTGCCGTGGGGCCCCGAGGAGGGGCCCGGCTTTGTGCAGGACCAGGGCCTCCCGCCCCACCCCAGCACCCGCGTGTGCGTCTGTGTGCGCCTGTGCTTGTCGAGGGTCTGGCCTCGGAGGCTCCGGCGCGCGGGTGCACCCGGGTTTCTCTGCACATAATACAGTATTTCTGTGTCCCTGGACTCCCTGGGCACCGAATGTGTGACCCTGAGTCTGACTTTCCTGCATCCTTGTGTGCGTGTTTGTGTGAATCCGAGGGTCCTTCCGTGCCTTTCGTGGTTTTGGAGGTCTTTGTGTGTATCCCGTGTCCGTGTCACTCTACGCGGGCACGTTTGCCTTTGTGCATCGTCTCTCAGCCTCTGTATCGTCTCTGGGAGCCTTTTCCGTATCTGTGTCGTCTCTTCGCTTTTGTGTGTGTGGGTCTCCGAGTTTCTGAATGATTCTGTGTGCTCGGGTGTCTCAGAGTTTGGGGTGGGGGTGGTTTGGGGTGTGTGAGTGTGTGTTTCTCTCTGTCTCCGTGTATTTCTCGGTTTCTGTGGGTCTATATCCAAGGCGGTGGATGAGTGGATGTGTTTTTCTCATAGGGTCCTTGACCCTCGGTCCTCGCAAACCCCAGGCCTCGGTCCACTGAGGTTGGGCCAGGGCTGCCTTCTCCTGGTATCTGGGACGGGGGCGGCCCCCGCAGCTGCCTGGAGGAGCGGGCGGCCGGGCTCGGCCACGCCGAGCAGAGCCGGGCGCAGGGCTGTGGGACCGATCGGGCATATTCTGCCCTCTGCTGGTAGCGCTACGTCCCTGCACCTGCTGTCGGGGGAGGAGGCGAGAGGGTCCTGGTTCCAGGTCCCGACCCTTGTCTTCTAAGAGCGCACTTGGCAATCCTCTCCTACCACAGTCCCTGCAGACCCGCCCGGGACCCCAGACTCCCCGTGCAGCGTCCCATCCTCCTCCCCCGTCTCTCACTAACCCCTTTCCCTGCCCCTGGCCTCTTCCTCTCCACACCTCTTCTCCCCTTCGGCTGAATGGGGGCCTCTTATACTTCTCTGACCTTCGGCCATGCGTCAAGAGCTGAGTTGGGGCGGCTGGCTCTGTACAGGTTGCATGCCCGGGGCCACCGGCTGGCCCGCGCTCTGCGCAGGGGGCCGTGCCGGCTGCCCTGTGGGGTGTGGGTGGCTGGTGTATCCTGGGGCACACAGAATTTTGGCAGGTCACTTCGCGCCCTTGCCGGCGTCACAGCCAACACCACCAGAGCAGAGACTGGGAGGGCCAGGGGTGGCGCTCAGAGACACCCCTGTAGCTGCCGAGGTACGCGCAGGGCGTGACTCGGGCTAGGGCTGCTGCCTCTTGTCTGGGAGGCGGGCTGTTTAGTACAGAAATCCGGAGTTCCCTCTCTCCGCCCTTTCTGTTCACTGCCCATTTGTCCCTACCCCCTCCGGGTCACCCTGTATGTCCTGATCCTTGCNCTCCCCCCCCCCCCCCCCCAGCCCCCAGCCGAGTCTGTGGTCCAGGATCCTTCGCACACAGCCGCGCAGGGGCCCGGTCTCTTCCAAGCACAATCACAACTCCTGTGCCTCCAGGCCTCCTCCCCTGCTGAAGATGTGATCCACTGGATGCTAGAACTGGGGCCTGGGCCTGGAGTCGGATACAACCCGTGGGGGCGAGGCCTTGCTTTTCCCCACAGCAGCCAGTAGCATCTGGTACCCCCCTACCCCGCCCATTGGCCTGAGCGACCCTGGACCCACCATGCGGTGCTCTGGTGCTGGCCGATGGGGGATTCCCACAGGCTCGGACTTCAGCGGCAGAAAAAGCTTCAGCTTTTCTTTACCTGAGGGAAGAGGTATTTGGCGGTGCAGGATCACTTAGGAAGAAGCAAAACCAGAGAGACAAGCTCTGGGGTGGGCGTCTGGGCTTCCCAAATCCTGTGGATGCCCCATCTTCACTGAGCCCTCCCCAGTTCTCCTTGCTCCTTTTCTTAGGGCTTTGCAGCCCTCCCCACATGTGAGAGCGACCAGCGTCCTGTGCTCGACTGCCCCCTCCCTGCATGGAGCCTGGTGAGCCTGGTGCACCCCCCCTCCCCAAGCTTTCTGACCAGAGCCTAGCACCAGGGTCCCCTCTCAGTTTACAATCCTAGCTGGAGGCGAGGATCCTGGGCCAGGATGGAGTAGAGGGCGCTGCCTGGCCAGTGCTGTGGGGGACGAGGGTGCAGACAAGAAGCTACACAGGTCCACGATTCCGTTCTGCTGGAGAGCCACTCAGATCCATCAGGGGCAGCCATACTGGACTCAAACTGCTCCAGGCCATGGCCTGGGTTGGGAATTGCTCTTCCAGGGAGGCAGCCCCACATCCGGAGACCTGGGAGTCCTGGAAGTGGAGCTGGGTGGCACTGGGAGAGGTCCCCACACTCCCCTCCTCAGACCTAGGGGTGCTTGCCCCAGCACATGTGGTCAAAGGCGCAGGCCCCTTCTCAGTTAGCAAAGAGATGGCCGTGTGTGATGAGCACCCTGTCACCTCCCCACAGCCCAGGGCAGAGTGTCTGCGGTCTTGTGCTTTGGGGGAACTCAGAGACCCTGTGTTGGGTGGCGGTCCAGAGGAGTGAATGGAGAGAGGTGGAAGCTTCGCTCCCTCTGACTCAGGGCTGGGGCAGGCTCTCTCCCTCCTGGGCTTTTCTAGCCTGGGGGCAGAGGTGGCAGGGGATAGGGTTTTAGGCAGAGTTGGCTGGTGAGGCGCCGTGTGGGTGACTGTGACGGAGGCTGTGTGTGATGTGGAGCACCGCCTGGTTCCCCTGTTCTCTGCAGCTCAGCCCCACCCTCTGCCAGCCCATGGGGTCTCTGGCCACAGACCCATGACTTGTCAGCACAAGGTCTGGGTCATTAGTCATGAGATTCCTCCCTGGTGGGTCAGGAGATGGGGATCCCTTAGATCCAGAGAGTGCAGCCAACTCCGGGGTGGGGCATAGGGAGGGTCAGTGCCCTAGGGAGATGGCCCAGGGCTAAGCTCTGCCACTGGCCAGGCAGGGCTTAGGAGTGGTCAAGAGCAGGTCTCCGGAAGTCACCCAGATCTGGCTCAGGATCCAGCTGTGGGGCCTCAGGGACATCCTGCTCTCTCTTTGCACCTCGGCTTCCTCATCTCTAAAGTGGGCATAAGGGTAGCATTTATCCTACACGGTTGTGGGGGAGACAAAGTATAAGTGCTCGCCAAAGTGCCCAGCACATAGTGGGTCTCTAAAAATATTTGGCAAATGATTGAATGAAAGAGAGTTCCCAGGACTTGGGGAAATTGCAGCTCTCCTCCAGCCAGAGCCCAAGGAGAAGCAGACCGCACTGAATTTAGCCATCTGTCTTCCTCCAGGGCACGTGAGATTCAGATCCCAGCCACCATGGGCTGGGCCCAGGAGACCGCCCCCTCCCCAGGCAACACCCAGACTGCCTGCACAGTTAGCCTGTGGAGCCCTGGGCCGGGGCTGCCCAAGCCGGGCCTTCAGTAGGGAGCAGAATTAGGGGTGCAGCCCACTGCATCAAAACCAGCTGTGTGGGACTCTCAAGGTGCCGTTTATATATGTATGTACATTTTTAAAGAGCACTTTCCTCCAGAATTGTTGCACTTCTTACCAAATGGAGAGACTGGGTCATTTCAACAGCCCATCTACAACCAGGGGCTTCCCAGGCAGAGGACTTGCACCAGAACAAAGAGACGGCCTGGGATGATATTTGCAGTCACAAAAGCCCCGTTAGGAGACTAAGAATAACTCACAGAAAGACGTTTTGTATGAACTGAACACAAATTCACAAAAGCAAGACAGTTCGTCAGCCTTCCTCGGGAGGGTCCAGGCTGGGAAAGGGGGGCTGGCTGGGTGTGATGCGGGCTAGCGCCTGTCTATTTGATCTTTATCTTCCATCTACTTCAAAACGCCAGGGATCAGCAGAGTTGGAGGCCCACCCCTTCCTGTAATTATTTGGTGTCTAGTAAAGTTTTTATGAGTGTCTGTGCAAATAGATGCATCTGATGTGCATTTGTTTTGGCTAGTGCCGCTTTATGTAGGAGGTGTGCGCGCCTTCTGTTGGCCCTCAGAAAGAAAAGAATGAGAGTGGAAATAAAAATAAAACCAAGATAACCAGACCAGGCAGAGGGGTGGACCCCCACCCCTCTGACCGGGGCTCATGGGCTCCGGGGGCTGCACGCATGCCGGTTGGACTTGTACCCTTGGGCTTTGCTGTGAGGAGTTGTGGGCTGGGAGGCAGGCCCGGTGAGTTCCAGATTCTAGGAAGGTTTTTCCGCTGCCTTTTAATTACTGTTCTCTGGGTATTCTTGGTGAAGTAAAATCGATCACAGGTAAGGGTGAGGTTTGGGGCAGCGCTTCACCGCTGCAGAGTCAGGGTAGGCCGGTTCTCCAGAATTTGAGCTCAGAAGCGTGTGGCTGGGAGACGGGCTGACAGAGAAGTTGGCCCTCTCTGGACAGGGCCTCAGGGTGGCGAAGGATGGGTGTTCCTCCCATGCGGCTTGGGAAGCAGGGGTGCTCTGTAAGGGTGAAGAGCGAGTCCAGGGTGTTGGCAGCCAGCAGCACCCAAGCCCTGTCTCGGGGGTCCGACCAACGCCCGGGATGCTGCCGGCAGGGCTGTTTGGTTTGGCCCATGCTGGCTGTCTCTCTTCCTGGCACTATAGGCTTGATTTATTTGTTCTAAAGTGATTTTAGTATTTCTATCAAAGTCTAATACGCACATAGAGAAGTGCGCAAACATAAAATTTCACTCAGGCCCCCAACGCCCAGATCACGAGAAAGAGTGGTTCCGGCTCCCCGGAATCTCTCCTCCTGCCCCCCAGCCATGAACTGCCCAGCCTTCCTCGTGGAGAACGCTGCCCTGGTTCCTATCACCATACACGAGTTTTGTCTGTTGACGAATTTTATATAAATGGAGTTATACAGTATATATTGTATAAACTTGTGCCTCTCTCCCGTCTTCAGTCCCTCCCCAAGAGGAATCACTGGGGAAAGCCCTTCCAGAATCTTCTCTCATCCCAGTCCCTCCATCTGCCTCCAGTATATCCTTGAGGTAGAAATCACAAGACTTTTTAACAGGCGAAGAAACCAGCACCTCTGAGAGGTGAAGTCACTTATCTGGGGTCACACAGCATCATAAGTGTCAGATCCTGGATTCGAACCTAGATCAGATGGGCTCCAAGCCCCAGGCTCTTGTCATTTCTGCACATGGCTTCCTCAGGCATCCAGGCCAAGTCATGAACAACTCCTCTCCTGCCTTCTTCTAGCAGAGAGGACGCTGGACTTTTTCCAAAGGAAAGGCTGGAAACAAAACCCAAAATGGAGAGCAGGGCAGGGAGGGTTCCCAGGCCCAGGCAGCCTGACCTAGGGGGAAGCTAGTCTGGGATGAGCTGGTCTGGACTTGCACGGCTCCCCCGATACACCGGGGGAGGGTGGCACACACCCTTCGCCAAGTCTCCACCACACGCGTGCAGGTGCTCCTACCCGTCATTCCTGAGCACTCACAGTGTGCCTCCGAGGGAGGTGTTATCATTTAGCCCCACTTTGCAGCTGAGAGAACTGAGGTTCGGATAGGTCAAATGTTCTCTCTCAGACCACAAGTGCGTGACCAGCCACGCTGAGTTTTGAATGCATTCAGTGCCTCTGCTCTGTGCCACACTGGCCCTTCTTCTCCTTGGCTTGCCCTCTTGTCTGAGCTGCCTGCACCCTCCTCTTATGACAGAGGTGCAGCCAGGTGCTTCCTCTCGGCCACTGATACATTCTGCAGGTGGCTGGCATGGTGTGGGGGGCTCAGCTTCAGGAGCTACATGGTGGGTCTCAGGACCTCGGTTTCTCCATCTGGAAAATGGGGATGATATTACTACTCTGTGGGGGTTTAACTAGATCTGTGGGCTTTTGAATCTCGACGTGGTTGTGGCCTGTGAGAGGCGACATGAGGATTACTGGATGTGCAAAGGTCCTGAGGCAGGAAAGACCTTGATCCATTGGAAGTATGTATGGCTAGGTCAGAGCAAAGGCGTGGCCACAGGTGCAGGGAGGTATCTGACCACAGGGCATTGTGGGACTCGATGAGGAGTATGGACTTGAACCTGAGGCCAATGGGGAGCCATGGGAGTGTTTAAACGGTGTAGGGCCACGGTCAAGTCTGTTTATTAGGAAGATCTCTCTGGCTGTGGGGAGGGGTGAGACCAGAGGCAGAATGCCAAGTGACGAGGCTGTGGGGCTTCAATATCCCTTTTGTACGGAATGAGGTTGGGCGGTCCGCAAAGCAGGCCTTATCCTCTAATTTCCCATAGAGGTTGTGTTTCCAGATTCAGGGTTTCGTGTTACACAGAGTTATTCTTTCTGGAATGTGTCCCCCAAGCAACCCCGCTCGACCCTCTCCTTGGAAGGAGGAGCTCTTCTGAATGCAAGATGCACATTTATGCCAAAAAAAAAAAAAAGTAGAGCATCTTGGTTCTGGGACTTGGCAGTGTCTGTCCCCGAAACAGCCTCACAACCCACAGGCGGAGCAGCACCCAGGAGTCGGGACAGGCTGCAAACAGCAACACTAACAATAATAGTAATGGTGACAGGAATTACCCTCTATTGGTGACTTACTCCACCAGGTCCTTTGCAAAGCCTCTGACATCTCGTGGAACCTTGCAACATGCCCGTGGAGTAGCTGGTATCGACTCCTGCTGCACAGCTGGAGAAGGCGAGGCTCAGAGGGGGGGCGCCCTGGCTCCTAGTTTCTGAGTGGCAGAGCGTGGCCCATGACCACTGCCTCCGGTGGGTGCCAGGCAGCCTCAGAGGGGTGGCGAGCCGGAGTGCTGGAGCTCTGTGGGATCCAGATGGCCCTATGCCTGCTGCCAGCGCACAGAAAGGCCAGAGAATTCCATGCCTGTATCCCGACTCCCACCTCTGCTCTGGCCGGCATGGTCTGACCCGCAGAGTCCGTCTCCCTGGAAGAGCCGGGTGATTCAGACTCTTCCTAGCCCAGGAAAAGCCTCCAAGTCCAGCACTCTCCCAGCGGCCTCACAGGCCTCCTGGCCTGCGTCCAGCCCCGGCCCCGGCCCTGCCTCCTTCCCCATTGCTCTCTCCGCCTTGGCCTTCTTTCAGCCTCTCCAACAGCTCACACTTTCTCTTGCCTGCAGGCTCTGAACAGGCTGTTCCCACTGGGCTGCAGAGAAGGTGCTCTCCACCCCCTTCCTCTGGCTTACTCCTGCTCGTACTGTGTCTCCTTGTAAGTGTCACCGCCTCCCAGAAGCCTTCCTTTACCTCCCAGGTCGACCGAGGTTTGCCTCCTATGGGGTACATATTTTCAGCAATGTGTGTTCCTCCTTTGTGACGAGATAGGATGACCAGTCTCCCTGCCTGCCCTCCTCCTCCATGCCATCCCCCAAAAGGAGCAGGGAGAAGTGATATGAAGAGCACCCCTCGCCCTGAGGCAAGGGAAGGGGCCCTGTGAGATGGGGCAGGGACAAGGGTCCTTGAAGGAAAGCATGGTCCACACTGTGCAGGCTCCATGGTTTGGGACACGCCCCTCTCACGCAGACCACCTGAGGATTCAGGCAAGACGTAGCCTCCCCGGCGTGAGTCTGGTTGCTGCACTGAATGATTGCCACCCCCTTCCTCCATTCTCCTGCTCCCAGGAGCACTGAGGATGGGAGAGGAGAATGCGTGGACTCACGGCCCACACTGGAGAGGACGCAACTGAAAACGGGCCTGCTAGATTCTCGGGGAAGGTGGAGTAGTCTGGGGAAACCGAGGCAGCAGGGTTTTGGGGAGGGAGAGGAGCCCTGAGGCTTGGGGGGTGGCGATGGGGAGTGGGCGAAGAGAGGCTGCTCTCTGGGAGTTCTTTTTCTTCCCTCTGAAATTTTATTTTGTTTCTATTAATATTAAAATTTTCTCTTCAGTTACAGTGCACATTCAGTATTATTTTGTTTTAGTTTCAGGTCTGATATATGTCCTCAGGCAAATAAAACAAAAGAAAAAATAAATGGAGGGGACAACGGCACACTGGAAAGTTTTCCCACAGTGAAGGAAACCACCAACAAAATGGAAAGAAGGCCCGCTGAATGGGAGAGTGTATTCGCCAGTGACACGCTCGTTAAGGGGCTCATATCAACAGTGTATGAAGAACTCATACAACTCAACACCAAAAAACAAGCAATCCAGTTTAGGAATGGGCAAAGGACCTAAACTGACACTTCTCTGGGAATCCTTTAAATTTCTTTTCTCTTACTGATTCTAGAGAATGGGGGGCGGGAGAAAGAGAGGGAGAGTGATACCAACGTGAGAGAAACGTCCATCATCGGTTGCCTCTCGCATGTGCCTGCCTGGAGACCAGGCCTGCAACCCAGGCAGGTGCCCTGACTGGGAATCGAACCCACAACCTTTTGGTTTGCAGGACGACACTCAGCCCACTGAGCCACACAGGTCTCAGCTCTCTGGGGATTCTTGATGGCATTTGTAGAGGCAGCTTTGGGGGGCGTGATGACAGTCTCACACACTGCCAAGGGGACAAGACCCTGTGGCCTGGTCCCTGTCACAGCAGCCAGTGGGGACTGCCAAGGGTCCACCCTCGAGGCCTCAAGTCCTTGTACCCGCTCCAGGAGCAGAGGCTCTGCGGCAGGGAGCTCGGCTGGAGGGTGACAGCCTGAGGGCACTCTGCAAAAGGAGTACTCTTTCCAAGGTGCTGGAAAGTCGGAAGAATTAAAAAAATTGTTTCTAGTCATTTCTTTGAGCAGCTCATTACTTTTTAATAAAAGGACATTAAAAAGCATGCACAAATGTGAGCCTTTTAGACCCTAAATGCTCTCTGCATTGGGGCCGCACCCATTGGGAGGGGGCAGGCCTTGTGGGCGTCCTGGGGCCCAGACCTCTGGGTTCTAGGTTGCGTGGGAGCCTGAAGCAGTCCAGGGCCAACCGACAGGCCGGGGGGGTTCCCAGATGAGCCGGCGGGGGAGGGGAGGGGTGGCGGGGACGGCAGCGATGGGAGGTGACTCCTTATGTGCCCTGGACACATGAGAAGGGATGGGAAGCACGCTTGCATTTTCCTAAAAAGAAGATCCCCTCAAATGTTTCTGACCAATTCGAGCATATAAACCGAAGATGATGAAACTGTCAAACGCCTACTGAAAGTACTAAGTTTATGAGTTGGGTATGACCCGTCAAATTACAATCACAGTTGGATTATAATTTTGGATGTTTGTGACAGTAATCTGAAACATGGGCGGAATAGAGATAATGGGTACAAATATTGATTTTTCTTGCAGTTTCTGAGGCGGTTTAATTTCAACCTCTTCACTTGTATGTCTCCCTTTTTAATTGTTATGTTTAAAGGTGATGAAATGGCGTGACATAGAACTTGCTGTCTCAACCATTTCCAACTGACGCCCGTGGCATCACGTGCATTTGCGGTATCGTGCAGCCACCGGCCCCGTCTGGCCCAGAACGCTTTTCTTCTCACAGCACTGAGGCTCCGCCCCTTTCGGCAGTCACGCCCCATCCTTTCTGTACCCCAGGCCCTGGGATCCATCGTTTTACTTTATAAATTTGATACTCTGGGAACCTCATGCAGGGGGAATCACACATGGTTGTCCATTTGTGAGTGGCTTATTTCACCTAACATCCCCATGTTGTAGAATGTGTCAGAAATGCCTTCTTTTTTAAGACTGAACAGTGCCCCACAGGATGGCTGTAGCACAATTTGTGTATCCATCCATCGGTCCTGGGGCACCTGAGGCACTTCCACTCCTGGGCTATTGGGAGTCATGAACGCCGCTATGGGCGCGAGTATACAAACCGCCCTTCAGATTTCTGCCTTCGCTCGATTTAGAAACCCAGTTGCCTGTGTTTCACTTGCGTTTTTGAATGTGTCCTTTGTCATTCCTAAGCCACCTTCCAGGATGGCCAGTATCACCTCCCAGGGCACTGACCTTCACTTCTAAGTTGTTTGACGTGGGCGGTGCACGTGTGGTGCTGTCATTACCCCACGCCCCACACGCCTATTTGCCAAACGTGACACCACTAGGCTAGACTTCTCTTGTATAAATCCACAGTCTGCACAGTTCCTCGGCTGTGTTACAAAGCGCACTGCGGAATCTTTCTGCAGTAATATCTAAGCCCTGCTGGTGTGAGGGTGCACTCCCAGGAGAAATTCTAAAACTAGGCGAAGTTACTTTATCTCTTGTAGCCCATTTGTCAGGTTGCTGGGAGTAAACATCCAAAATGACCACCCGCTGAAGTACTTTCAGGCTGATGCATCTTCCCCAAATGACATTCTCTTGGTCAAAATGAAATGTTTGAGAAAGTGTCTCCTTGTACAGTGTGCTCTGTGAAGAGGCAAATATAGGGAATCTTTTTTGGGAGGAAAGCCCTACTTTATATTCTGGCTAAATAATAAGAGCAGCAGAAATAAACCCTGTTTGCTGGGTACCACTCCAGCCTGGCACTCAGCTCAGAGCTTCACACCACCGCAGAGTCCACCCCACAGCCCTATGAGGAGGGCACTCATACCGTCGCCCTCTGGGCTGGGATCACCCAGCCAGACCCATGACCTGGAGAGGGGCCCACCGGGGTTGGGGTGGGATGCCTTTAGAGCACTCTTACCTCCCTCTGCAAAGGTGGCTGCAGTGCTGGGGGCCAAACCCAGCCTCCTTCTCTCCATCTGGTGGCTGGTGGTCCTTCCCAGGGTGCAGGCGGATGAGGGGAGGGGACATCACCGGCGTCCCTCCTCTAGCCTGCAGATGAGAGCTGACTCTCCAAAAGGCACTTGAAAGAAGAAGGTGTATTGGGAAGTTAGTTGCTGCTACTCTGACCACATTTTATACAAAGAGCTGACAACATAAAAACAGCAGAGGTGTAAGGGAGCCTGGGCTGCCTCTGCCTTGGTTAGAAGAAGCTTTGATTTTAATTTTTGGTAAGCTCTATTTTATTACCGAAAATTTCAAATGGTGTAGACAATAGTGTACCCGTCACCCAGCATCAGCAGTGACAACTCAGGTTTGCTTCCCCTAGCCGAGTAGATAATTTTGAAGCAAATCCTGGACACTGTAACATTTCAACTATAACTATTTTGATATCTCTCTAAAAGACAAGGAAATTAAAAAGTAATGACAGCTACAGTGCCATCATCACACCTGAAGTTATTACTATCCCACCTATCTGGTCAGTGTTTACATATCCTCGATTGTCTCCTAAGTGGTGTTTATACCAAAAAGTCCATCCATGTCTCTTAAGTCTCTGTCTCTCCATCTCTCTGTCTCTCCCTCCCTCCCCTCCTTTCCACTCTTGCCATTTATTGTTGAAGGGAGCTGGTTGTTAGTCCCACAGAGTTTCTCCTAGTCTGAGTTGGGCTGCTTGGAACCTTGCAGTCCTTTACTGTGTTCCTCTGTCCTCTGTACTTCTTGCAACCAGATCTGATCTGGAGGCCCAATCAGATAGATTCAGCTTCAGTTTGGGGGCTCACACATCACAGATGGTGTTGTGTCCTTGCATTCAGAGGTCCGCAATGACTCGTTCTGTCTCTCTTTGTACAGTTAGCCATCCCTGATGTCCATTGCCTAGAGTCATTATTTCATTAGGGACTGTAGCATGATGCTATTCTAATTCTAGCCTCCTTCACTGATTGGCTGGAGTACTTGTACGAGAACCTTTTTCCATCAACTCTTTGTTACCCTGGGGCTACGGTACAATGCCATTCGATATAAGAAATGCAGGCTATACAAAGACTTGCTTCTCTTACAGTTCTCAATAATGAGAAGTTTCTGAATATCCTTTTTTTTTTTTAAATTTTAGATGGAAGGGAAGGGAGGGAGAAAGAGAGGGAGAGAAACACCAGTGTGTGGTTGCCTCCCGTAGAGACGTGCCCCCTAGTGGGGACCAGGCCCACAACCCAGGCGTGTGCTGTGACTGGGAACCCAACTTGCAACCCTTTGGTTCATAGGCCAGCGCTCAATCCACTGAACTACACCAGCCAAGGCATTTCCTAACACTCTTGAAGTTAGGTTTTTTTTGAAGATTTTATTTATTTATTTTTAGAGAGAAAAGAAGGGAGGGAGAAAGAGAGGGAGAGAAACATCGATGTGAGAGAATTATGGACTAATTGCTTCTTGTCTGTGCCCCAACCAGGGACCCAACCTGCAACCCAGGCCCATACCCTGCCTGGGAATTGAACCGGCAACCTTTCACTTTGTGGGACAACGCTCAACCAACTGAGCCATGCCGGTCAGGGCGAGGTTTTTTTCTTTTTTTTAAGTGTCATTATGAGCATAGAGGTTTAATATTATCTGATGTGTGTTTCAATCCCCAGATACTATTATTCTCACTGATGGTCAGAATGATCCCATTTGGCTGGGGAGAGCCTCTTTGGGTTGGCCGCTGACGCCTTTTGACCGCAGTAGAACTTCAATAACCTCCTTGTTTCTGAAATAGCAAGATGCCCAGACGTGGCTGCTACACCTTCCGCCCCCAAACGGGAGTCAGCCATTTCCCCAAGGACCCCTGGTCTCTTTGAGTGGGGAGTGGGGATTAGAGTCCACGGCCAAGGATAACATGATGCTTACAGTTGCTGAGTGGGCCGTTGTTTCTGGGCATGTTTAGTGGACAGAGCCAGAGAATACATTTTTTAAATTCATTTTAAATTTATTTATTTGTTTATTTATTTATGTTATGTTACAAAATACATCCTGAGTCATCATCGCCCAAACTTGGAAGGAGCCCACCTGTGCTTTACTAGGCGAGTAGATAAACAAACTGTGTGAGAGCCACACGATGGACCGCCATTCGCTGGTAACATAAAATGAGGTATCGAGGCAGAAAAAGACAGGGAAACCTAAATGCACCTTGTTAAATGAAGGCTGCTAGTTTGAAAAGGCTGCACGCTCTAAGATTCCAACTCTAGGACCTCTGGAAAAGGCCAACCTATGGAGACAGTACAAAGATCAGAGGCTGCCAGGAGTTGGAGGGGGAAGGGAGGAACAGGCGGGGCAGGGGCATGGTTAGGGCAGTGAAACTAGCCTGCACCGCACTAGGATGTGCCTTGGAACCAACCCACCACCAAGAGGGAAGCCTGAGGTAAACTATGGACCTCAGTTAGTAACAATGTATCAGTCTCAGCTCATCCATTGTAACAGATGGATCTCTCAAGAATGCAACATGTTGATAATAAGGGGAACTAGGGGAAAGGGGCTGGTGAATGGGTATATGAGAACTCTCTGTACTTTGCCCATTTTTTCTGTAGACCTAAAACCACTCAAAAAAGTATACTACTTTATGGAAGACTATGTCCCAAGTTCATATCGACACTTGTAACTTAAATTCGGGGGCACAGCATTTTTCTGAAGCCTCGTCCGTCTCAACACCTATGTAACCTTTCTCCCACACGGTGCGTCCCTTCCCCCCAGTTCCCAGGGAAGGATACCCTTGTTCGCCAAGTCCCACTTCCACGAGACGTTCTCAGATAAGAGTACCAATACCACCACCAATATAACGATAGATTTTTTTTCTTTTGCAGTTTATTCATTTATCTATCTTTTGCTTTGCCATTGGGGGACATCTCACTAGGGATAGCTGGTCACAATCGCTGTGTTTTAGTCACTTGGAGTAATTCCACGCCACTTGGTCATCACCAACTCACCCCACATTGGCTTGGTGTTTGTCGGTTTTGCTTTTTGAGGTTTGGACTTTCTCTCTGAAACGTTTTCCATTGTTTTATGACAACATGAACCATCTGCCCAGTCTCTGGGTTGGGTCTACCAGACACGTTGGGACGTTACAAGGGGCCGGCTTCTATCTCGGCCCCTCTGGCCGGCTCCTTCCCTCTCCCTTTACTTTAGGTAACTTTTGCCCCTTCAATTCTTTGGTTTGCCTTTTCATTGGGAAATTGAGTGCCTCCTTTTTTCTTAGATAAATGGCAGCGTGCTCGACACACTCTTGTCCAAACAGCAAACCTGATTCCTTTCTGGTCAAGCCCCAAACACTTGCTGAGGAGGCCTGACCCCAGGCTTTGTGCACCGAACTGAAGTAAATGATTTCTCCTCTTTGGTGAGGGTCCAGCACCATTTCCAGACATTGTGTAAAAGACTTTCCAATGCCCCCCTGAGGCAGGTATTAGGCCCCCATTTTGCAGAAGCGGGAACTGGGAACTCGAGGAGTTGGACTCGGAGCTCAGGCCGCCCCGATGTTGCCCACTTGTTCATCAGTATTTCCGCAGCCCCTGGCTCTGCTGCAGGCCCAGCCCAGGCACTGGGGTACAGGGCTGAGCCACACCGGGGTCTGCTCTCACGGGGCTCACATATGGGTGGGGGGTCCTCCCTGTCTGAGCTGCACAGGGACCCCTCCAGGCACCTGTGTCTGGCCCACTCCATGCAGGAGCCCCACACAGCAGAAACCAGAGATTGCTTGCTGGGTGAGTAAATAAGTAAATGAAGAGACAAGGTTGAAAGAAAAATAGAACTTGAGGTTGTTATGGAAGTCTTATGCTTCTTACACTCAGAAACCTTTGTGAAAAATTTATTAACATTTAAATTGTGGATATAATATACTTTGTTATAGAAAATTTGGAAAGTATAGAAAAGAACAAAAAAGAAAATAAAAATAATCCATAGTACTAGCCCCCAGAATTAGCCTTTTGTATATTCCTTTGTTTTTTTAAAAATGTGTGTGTATATATATATATGTATATACACACACACATATATGTATATATACAGTCTGCATTAAAAAACCACTAACAATGTATCATGAACTTTTCCCTAACTGAACATGCTTTAAACCTGTATCTGCTCAGAGGCTGGATTTACTTTCATCAGTGACAACATTCTTTACCATATAAAGTAATGACCAACTCAAGATTAAGACTGGAACCACACAGGGGGAATTTTCAGCAGGTGTCTAGGCTGTGCTCTGCCCCTCCCCCCAGTGGCACCATCCTTTCCCAGCCAAGGCACTGGGACACGCCAGGGGACACACCGGCAGCATCAGCCCTTCTCCGCCCTTTAATACTCAGTTATGTGATCAGCATGTTCACGCTCCGCAGTCCTGATCTCTGTAGGTGCCACTGAAACTCTCTCTTGGCCACAGAGGGGCTATGACAAGGCGACACGGGCATCAGAGCGGCCGATTCGGGGCTGCTCCACCCGAGATGGCTGCGTGATGCTTGGGGAGAAGCTCCCCTCTCTGTGCTTCTGGCTCCTCATCTGCCACACAGGGCAGCCACTGTTCCCAAGGTCACGAGGAGTCAATAGCACAATGCCTGGCGCACGATAGGCCACCAGTAAATATCAGATATTGTTATGATAACTCGTGTGTTTGGAGCGTCTTCTTTTTCTGACCTGTACTTGCCATTTGCTGGTGTCAGGGCTGCTCTTGGCAACTTGTCCCGAAGGAAAGATACAAAGCAAGTGGGTGGTTACCTTCTCGGAAGGAAGCCTTAGGCACAGGTGTCTCAGGTGTGCCCTCACCCCAACGGCACCTTAAGCAGCCAGGCACCACAAACCCACTGATGGAGCTTATGATTTTATTTTATTTTTAAAGTAATCAGAATGCTATATAAATAACGTTTAGTAAATCAGTTTACTGTTGTTGGAGTTAGACAATAGGGGTTCAAATCCCCACCCCCTTACTTACTGTCTCTATGACTGTGAAAAGCTATTTCCCATCTCTGAGCTCCGGCTTCTTCATAGGTAAATTGGAGATAATTGTGGTGGTCGCCTTGCTTTTTTCCTCCCATATAGTACCCATTCATTGCTGGGGCTTTTGCATTTGCTTTGAGAGAATCAGTTCTCTCCCTTTCTGAGCTGTGATTTCATCTCCAGGCTCCAAGACCGTGGCACGTGACCTGGGCTGAAGCCAATCAGTGCATTTCATTGCCAACCACAGAGACTGGTTCACAGAGGGTCATGTGACCCAAGCCCGTCCCACGGAGTGTCCTTTTGGGCTTTTGCTGGAACCACTTCTTTCCCATAGCCCTGTGGCAGCAAGGACAGGATAGGGCCCTGCCGCAAAGCCGTCCTGCTCCCAGCGGGGACTGGGTGCCTGAGCTCGGGCTGCTCAGAGCAGAGTCCACAGGGGCCCATTGTGAGGGGCAGCTTTTGAGTCCCATGCGTGAAGCCGATCCCAATTTTCCATTGATAGGAGCTCACTCATCCTCTTTCTTTGCTTAAGCCAGTTTGAGTTAGCTCTTCCCTCCTGTTCCACTGAGACTCCTGCCTGGGTCTTTAGCCAGTAGTGCCTGTCTCCCAGAGGGGTTACTGGAGGAGATGAGGAAATGTATAGGAAGCCCCCAGGATATTGCTCGGCATGAGGCAAGAGCTTAATAAATTGTCTACATTGTCGTCGCTATAATTTTAACTGTAGGAAGGCAGGAAGATGCAGATAAAACAAAAAGAAAATCCGGGGGAACGTGCACAGTATTCCTAACATCACCTCTTAGTGATGATCAGGCAAGTACTCTGAGGGGTTTTCCCCCGGCCATTTTCCTATCTATGTGAATTTATCAAAAACGAAATGAGATTATTATCTAACACTGTCTTGTACCTGCTTCACTGAGACAGCAACTACTCACAGAGAGAGGCATACCTGCACAGCACAGCCATTTGTGATGGCCGCACAGCATTCTCCATTTCCGTTGCGTGTTCTGGGTGTCTCCTCATTATTTTTGTATAAATGATGACGTGACGTTCTCTGCTCTCTGTCAATGAATGGATCTGTACATGTGGGCATTTCATAGTTTTCTAATGATCAGTTTTGAAGACTAGACTTGTAGAATCAAAGAGTTTTATAGATCTAAAAACCCACACTGTAATCGTTTGGAAATATTTAAGTTTTGAATACAATACATGCTTCGGTCGCTCCGGCTGCTTTGACAAAACACCAGAGACTGAGAGGCTCACACAGAGCAGAATTCTGTGGCTTCCAGCTCTGGAGGCCGAGAGGCCCAAGGTCACGGTGCTGGCAGATTCAGTGTCGGTCTGGTGAGGACTCCCTTCCTGCTTCACAGACACCCACTTCTCACTGTGTCTTCCTGGCAGAAAGGGTGAGGGAAGCAGGGTCCCCTTTACTAGGGACACCAACCCTATTCACGAGGCTGAGCCCTCAGGACCCCGTTGCTTGGCCAAGGTCCTGCCCCCTAAAGCCATCCCACTGGGGGTTAGGCTTCAACATACACATTTTGTGGGACACGGAGCAACACGTCATTACACATTTAAATATGTTTTCCAGACGACACGAAAACCAGTTCTGCAGGCTCCGAATGTCGCTCTGCATCAGACACTGTTATGGCTCTGAAGTCATGAATTCCCATGATCCCCAGGGAAGGGACAGGGATCACCATTATTCTGGTGTCACCAGCCTCGGATGACAAGGAGATGGATCTTTTATAAAAAGATTACGGGAAGGAATTTTAGACCCAATTTAAAAGGAACATACCTAGCGCCTGTATCCATTTACACACAGACACAAACTTTCTGTGGCTAAAGAGGTTTTCAAAGTTGTCTAGAACCTTGCCTGTCTCATTGGACACTCCCTCTTCCCGTAAAGGCAGCCGGTTCACTGTGGGCGGGTCTTGCGCGTCAGCCCCTTCCTTTAAGAGGCTGGGGGCCTTTCAGAGCCCCATCCCCTGGGGGAGTCAGGGAGATCGGAATGGGTGTGTGACCTGCACCTGCAGGTAAATTCTGGCTGCCGTTTTGTTTCACAAGGGGGAAGTATGTGGCATTTGCACACACAGGACACGATTATGTAGAAAACCCAATGCAATCTGCAGAAAAACTATTAAAACTAATAAGTGAGTTTAATAAAATTGCAAGATACAACGTACAAAAATCAAATGTATTTCTACACACTAGCCACGAGCAATCACAACGTAAGTCTTTGAAAACTACATTATTGAGATACAAGTCACATACATCCTGATGGGCATTTGACAACCCGTAGGTCGTGGCTGCAGAACCGTTACAGAACAGACCCCGGGCGGGGGGTGAACAACCGACTTTTACTGAATGGACCCACCCTGTGCTCCGGGGGTCCCCCACCCCGTACTAGGTTCATCTCGCCCGCCACCGGGGAAAGATGTCTCTCAAAGTCAGAGATTGGTGAAAAGGAAAGGGATTATTTGTTTAAAGAGTTATACAAACTTAAGAGTAATGACTTACTGTCTTCACTGAGATCCCAAAGTCCTTTAGATACCCACAAACACTCAATTCTTTCTTCCCCCTCTGCCCAATCCAGGTACCGAATCTCAGAAAAAGAAATCAAAGTCCGTGGTTCTTCTCTGCCCAGTCCAGACAGTCCCACAAAGGCGCCTCGTGGCTGGGTTTAAATCGCAACGCCAATCCTCCTCTACTGCACCATTTCTGACTCCTCCCACAATTGGCTACAGCTGCCATCACTCCTGTATTTTTTTTCCCATCTTTTCTGGGCTGCCATAGTAAGTCCAGGCAGGTGTGGCCCTGCAGTGTGGAGCCAATCATCTCCAAGCTCTCACGCAGGTGCTATAACCAGGGGAGTTGCCTGCCAGTTACATCATGGGTTGAAGTCACTCCCATCCCCCTGGCTCAAAGCATGGCCACAGCTGTTTACCATATCTGTGAAACCAGTTAAAGGTTATAGATATGTTAAATGACCGTTCTAGAGGTTAGCTGCAAAGCTGTTGCTATTCAAAACAGTTCTCTATGGCCCCGCTCCATGCGTCCCATCCACCAGCTCAGACTTGTAGGGGGTGAGGATATCCTATATATAATTTTTTTCTAATATTTCCGAGTTTCAGAGCCCATTACAAAGCCCTATTTGGGGCTCCCCAAGGCTGCCCCCTGTTACAGAACAAACTCGCCACCGTGGCCTATTGTCCACGAAGAGCTGACCCTCCCTCTGGACATCCTGTGCTCTGATGACCTTGGAGGGGAAGACAAGGTCCCTCCTCTGGCTTCTGCTTGGTTAGGGGCTCCCGGGCAGGGCTGCTTGGGCACACAAAGGGCTGGAGTGAAGTGGGGCTCCCTCCCACACAGCCCCCAATGTCACCAGGGAGCTGCCTCATTGTCAAGAGAGCTGTGTACACACTGGTCTTGTAACAGCCACACAGCTGCCCGGAGCAGACGTGTCCTGCTCCTCTGGCCCTGGGCTGCATCTGGCTCTTTCTCTCTCTCGGAGGCCCGCTGCTCCTCCCCGAAGCCTGCTCCCATCACCCCAGTTCTGGACCCATGGGGTGCGTCTGTCCCATGCAGACAGATGCAGGAAGAGGACTTGACCTGTCTGATGGCAAGTTCTGATGGGCTGGAATCGGCACCATTCCTTTCTGACATGAGGTTCTATGCTGGTTCTGCCGTGTCCTCTGGCTCCTGAAACCTGCCATCTGAGGGGCTGGTGGCTGGTGGTCAAAGGTGGGTGAGGTGAGGAAGTCCCCATCCTGGGGTGTCCCTGGAGTCTAGTCTTTGCACACTGTGCCCAAAGAGAGACAAGGCCACCTGGTCTCTCCCTCAAATCCTACTACTACGAGGCTAGCTTTCTGCCCCCAGGGCACCTGAGCTGGGAGGCCCTTCACCTGCCTTTGGCTGGTGGAGTTGGGAAGGAGTTGGGCAGGAGGGAGACTGGCTTTTGACAGGCAGCTGAGCTCACAGGGCTGTAGCCCTGGCCCCCTCCCCACCCCCCCATCCCAGCTGGCTCCAGAGGGGAAGCAGGGGTGGGGGCAACTTCACAGGGAAACTTTTGTTCTTGTCCAGAACAGACACAGGCTGGGGACCGAGCTTCCCCTTGGCTGCCTCGGTGACTGGGGCCACTTGAGTTCATGTTTATTTTCACAGTGTGGACTCCATGGAGATAATCATCCCTGACAGGGATGCCCTGGGAAGAGGGCTGGGGCCTCCGTGGAGTGCCTACTATGTGCTAGACCCAAAATAGGCAGGAGCCAATGAAATCCAGGGACTAGACAGGGAACTGCGCTGGCCTGAGGAGGAGGCAGTCAAAGTTCAGAGAGGGGAAGCGACTTGCCCCAGGTCACACAGCAATGAGCAGAGAGCTGGAAGGCAAGGCTGCCCGCTCCCCTGGGCTCCTTCTACTTTGTGCCTGAATTACAGTCGGAGGAACTGGGTCTCCCTGGGGTCTCGTGCAGTAAGTGCCACCCAGGGCTCCGCACAGCCAGGGCCCCTGCAACAGGATGGGTAAGCATGTGGGTGTCTTTCCAAGTCGAGGCCTTGGCCAGGCAGCAAACTCCCCGAGCCTCACTCTCACCGTCTGTGTAACGGGGCTACTCAACATGTCGGTCTCACCCGAGAGCCGTGCGGGTGGATGAGGAGGAAGGACTCAGTGATAACCATGGCTGGCACCACTACTACTGTCCTTCTAGCTCACCCAGGCCCTGGGGCCTACCGCAGGTCCCGGAAGACGGGTCAATGTGGCTCCCGGAGGGACACCTTTCCCACCGAGGCCGTGAGGGTGTGAGAGGACAGCTGGCCGTGTCTGGGACCGCGCTGCTGGTCTGTCCTGCGGAACAGACAGGAGGTTTCACAAGGAATCACCCCTGTCCCTCTCCAGCTGGCCACCACCCTCGGTCCCGCGGCATCTCCCTCCCGGGGCCACCAGGCCTCCTCAGCGCCAGCCAGCTCCTGCCCAGCTTCCCCCCAGATCCACCCTCCACGTTACTTATTTATTTTTCTGTATTTACTGTCCCCATCAGTTTATTTCCTTCTGAACTGCAGCCCGAGGCCCCCAACAGACCCCACTCACCAGGCTGGTGCCGAGCACAGCCGGTGAGCCCAGCCTCTGACGCGGGAGGATCCGAGGAAACCGCCGAATCAAAACCAAACGTGGAACCAATAAAGTCTTTAACCTGACACTACAAACTTCCCACAGACTTCAGAGAAATACCTCGAGAAGTGCATGACCTTTTAGTTTCTCCCCAAGGCCACCTCCTCCTCCAGCGGGGTCTTTCTTAAACACAGATTTGACCTTGTCACTTCCCGGCTTCAAAACCCTTCGATAGCTCCTCATTATTTATTATTCTTATTCGCTAACATTTATCCAGGCCCTTTGCTGCCGGGCCCGGTGCGGGATGCCTTTCGTGCATGGGTCCCCGTGGGGTAAGGGAACAGCCGTGAGGGGGGACGGCAGGGTCACGCAGCTGGTGGCGGTGGAGCAGGGATGCAAACCCAGGTCCGTCTGAACCTAGGGCCTGAGCCTCGCCACCTCTCCGCTGCCCCGCGGGTTTCGCAGCCTGCCCTGGAAGAGCCCAGTGGCCTGGCACTGACATCCCTCCCCCAGCCCCTCAGGCCACGCTGCTTCTCTCTCTGCCCCCTCTGGCTTGACCCTCCCTGCACCCCACTTCTGTCCCTCTAGCTCAGTGTCCTCCACAGGACCTCTTTGCCTCCCGTAACCCATTGGCTCCTGTGACTTGAACTTCTGAATCGCCAGTAGCTCTTGAAATTTCCTATTTTGAAATACAAACCTTCCCTTGACCTTGAGCCACCGGTTGGAGACCATCTTCTGTCTTTCTTTCCACTTCCTGCCAAACTTGTGAAAGACCAGTGTGTGGCCCCCTGTCACCAGCCCCCTCTTCACCTCCATCCAGCCCTCAGCTCCTTGCACTTTCCCTCTGCTCCCCCCTCCCTGGAATCAGCTCCTGGCGAGGTCACCTCTGCCCTTCCCGTGGCCCAGCCCATTTCTTAGATTTTCATTCTTCATGTTGCTTCCTTAACATTTCTTTCCTCTGGCTCACCCCCTACCTCCGCTGTTCCCCTCCAGCTACTCCTTGGTGTCTCATACTTGCTCCATGTCACGAGTATTATTGTGCCCTAGCGATCCGACCACCTAGGCCCACAGCCACACTCTCTGGGGGACTGACAAGCAAACCTGTACTTATAAACCTCTGGCTTATCTCCCCACTCACTGCCTCTGGGTGTCTTCACTGGGACACCTTACAGGCCTCTCAGACTCAGCACATCCCCAGGAACCCCTCCCCTAGGGGGAACCCCTCCCAGGTGGCCCATCTCCCCAGGAGGCACCACACTCAGCCCTGACCCAGGTGTGAACTCAGAGCATCCTGTGGACCCCTCCCTCTTCCCCACCGTGCACTCCTGCTGCTCCATGCTGGGCGCCAAGGCCCCTGGGTCCCCCTCGTGCACAACCCCGGTGCCCCTTCCTCCTCGGCATCCCCCAGGCCCCTGCCCTCCTCCAGCCTCCTGACCCATCTTCTCCCTGCAGCCCCCACCCCACTGGCCCCGCAAATGCTTCTCCCCGCTGTATGTAGACCAGTCTTCCCCAGATGCAACTTTGGTCTGGCTCTGCACCTTCAGCGGCACCCTGCCGCTCCCACCATAAACCCGCTTTAAAGCCCACGGTGGTGTGGCCCCTGCCAGATCCTCCGCCCTACTTTCTTGTCGTGGGATCTTGGGTCAGTTCATGAACTTCCCTGCCAAGGCACCACCCTCAGTGCCCATTGCTTGAGGCTCTCCCGCCTCCCTGCTTTTACAAGAGCTGCCCCTTCCTCTCTAGTCCTGCAGGGAAGCTACTCTTCATTTTCAAGTCTTCGCTAGCATGTCATCCCCTTGCGAGTCTCCTGGAAGGGTCAGGCACCCCTTCTCCTACGATCCTACTGGGGCTTATACAGGCACCCTCGAAAGTGGTTATTTCTTGTATCGTAGTAGTCGACTTGTTCCCTCTGTCTTCCCTCCCCACGCCCACTGTGGTGGGACTTTCTTGAGGGTTGGACTGGAAGAGGATTTAATCCCGGGTCTCTAGGGCTCAGCCCGGGGCCGGCACAGAGTCAGGGCTCTGCAAATGTTGGTTGGATTGTCCTCAATTCAGAGAAAGAAAGAAAAAAAACCCCGACTGGACTGAAAATCACCAGGTGGGACTGGGAGAACCAATTGCCAGGGGCTGGGCAGTTGAGGCTTCAAGCCAGAGCCAAGCTTGGGGGTGTCCTGGCCACTGTAATCCAACATCTCCCAACACACACCCTGGGGTGCAGAGAGTCCCAGTGACTCTGGAACCAGAACTGGGCCTCCAGCTTCCCGGATGGGTCCAGGAGTCACCCCTGCTTGGGGCTTTTGGAGCTGGCCAGGCCTGGCTTTGCATCTTGGCCGCTCTTCCCAGCTGCGTGACCTTGGGCAAGCCCCTTCATCTTTCCAAACCTCTGTTTCCTCCCCTTACAACATGGGGAGGATCAGCCCTGTGGGCACACACGTACACTGAGGCAATTTCCATGGAGCGGCTGGACAAGCACTGGCTACCCAGTGGGTGCTCGGGAAATCCCTGTCCCTGCAGTCATGCAGCCTGGGGGCCTCTCTGGCCAGCCCTGACCCTGGCCTTCTCCACTGGGACACCTGGCAGAGCCCACAATCATAGTTGCTTTTATTTAACACGTGTGCCAGGCACTGTGCTTGGTGCCCGACCTGCATTACCCCATGCCTATCCTGATGTGCCAATGAGGAAACTCAGGTTCAGGGAGGCCGGGCTACTTGCCCAAGGTCACAGAGCCAGTGAGCAACACGGGCTGAAATCAGACCAAGCTCTTAATGACTGGTCCCGTCTGTGTGTCGATCCCGGGCCAGCCTTTCCTGGACAGAGGGCTCCCGGTGCTGGAGAGGCCCAGCCCGGCAGCCTTGCCCCCGCCCCTCCCCTCCCCTCTGCCCGCCGCTAGATCTGTTTAAACTAGCCGAGCAGGGTGAGGTGGGGAGGCCGCGGAGAAGGTACGGAGATGTTTGTTTTCCTTGGGGGTTTATATCAACATTGGTCTTGACATTTCGCCTGTTATTATGTGTGGTTCTTTAGAGGGTGAAATAATATTTTCTTTTGCTTGAGAAAAGGACAAAGTTCAGACAGAGCTCTTGGCCCCAAATGGATTTTCCTCTTTCCCTGCTTTCCCGGTGCCATAGCGAGTCCGAGTTCCTCCAGGCCGCCTCCACGGGGCAGAGGTTGGCCCCGGGCGGCAGAGCTCCGCACCGCGGCCCGAGCCGGGGCCCTACAGGCTTGCTGCGAGCTGCGAGCGCCGTCTATTCGCCAGGGGTCCCGTTTGTGGCCACACCTGGTGTCCTCTCCGTTCCACACGTGTGATGGGGGCTCCTGTGGGTGTGGGCTCTGCCTGTCCTTAGACAGGGGGGTCAGCTGCCAGCAGGTCTCCACCCTGGACACTCTCCCAGGGAGGTGTACACCGTGCACCGTAGGTAAATCTCAGAGGCTCTAGAGACGCCCCGTGGCTTCACAAACGCTGCGATCTAAACACATCTGGGCACCGGAGATACAGGCATTCTCCCGGATCCGTGGAGGAAGCCCCACGCTCCAGACGCGTTCTGGGCATTCAGGTTCTCCGTGGCACGCTGCAAAGTGAATACGCGCAGGTCCCATCCGGGCGCGGCGACATCTACGCCCTGGATCCATCCGCTCGTGTGCCATAGAGAATCGGCGTGATGAGTGCCGGCGGGACTTGCTGGTACACAAGTGCCGCACACTGGGCGGCTTAAAATAAATTTATTCTCTCAGTTTCTGGAGGCCAGAAGCCCGAAGTCAGGGTGTGTGCAGGGTTGGGTCCTTCCGAGGCCCCGAGGGAGGGTGCACCTCTCTCCTGGACGCTGGGCTTGCTGGCAGCTCCGGGCGTTCTTTAGCTTGTGAAGGGGTCACCCCAGTCTAGGCCTCGGTCTTCACGAGGCCTTCTTCCTGGGCGCGTCTCCCCTGTCTGCGCCTCAGTGTCCCTCTCCTTCCTGCCACAAAGACACCAGCCACTGACCTTCCGACCCACTCTAAGCCAGTGTGGTCTCATCTTAGCTTAACGAATTACATCGGCAAAGACTTATCTTCAATACAGTCACAGCCTGAGAGTCCGGTGGGACGTGAACCTGGGGTTCGCCATTCAGCCCGGTAGAGCTCCCGTTCCCGAGGGCTTTCTGCGACGAACGAATTGGCACTCTTTTTATATATTATCTCATTTAATCCCCCCCCACCCTGAAACAGGGGGTGTTACCTTCCTCATTTTATAGTCAAGGCAGCTGAGACTCAGAGGGGAAGCTTCATCTGCTCCCGGACACACAGCCACTGTGCAGGGGGACAGCTTCCTCCGTGGAGAGCCCCCACTTGCGACTCCGCCTCCTCTGAGGGCAGGTGTGGTCTAAGAGCCGGTGGACTGGGGCTTGCCGCTCAGGCCCCAGGCGACGACCGTGCATCTGTCGGGTGGTCCTGGTGTCTTCCCTGTCCCCCAGCCTGAGTCCCCGGGGAACCCACACTGCAGGGGGAGGTGAATGAGATTCCCGAAGCCCCAGCACCTGCTTAGCGCCTGAGATGCTTACCTTTGCCTCTCTGCAAAAGACAGTATATGCATTCAAAGTGAATACGCGCAGGTCCCATCGGGGTGCGGCGACCTCTGCGCCCTGGATCCATCCGCTCGTGTGCCAAGTCCCCTCAGCTGCTGCCTGGGGCCTGGTGAGACTTTATGATATCCCGGATGATTTAGACGCAACCAAGTCTCCTGGAGAGAAGTATTTGTCCCCAGAATTGCTTGTCATGCTCTCCGATTGGTAGAGTTCAACGCCTGCTTCTTGGTTGACCTCTATCCCTTTCAAGGGCAAGGTCCTGTCTGGGTGGATCTAAAAAGTAACGCTCTGTCTTAAAGTAACGGCCAGCCCTCCCTCTCTTCCCAGAATAACGATCCGCCGTCTGACTAGAGGGTCCGGTGCAAACATGCCTGATCCCAGCTCACGAATGGGAGGTCTGGTTTCTCATCTAATGTCCTGAAGGAGGAGTGGGCAGGCTTGATGAGCACCGTTCCTCTCACTCGACTAGTATTTACTGAGCACCAGGCACATACCGGGGCCGTTTCAGGTGTTAGGGGTGGAATCCTCACAGGGTCTGCAGTCTAGCTGGGGAGAGAGGAAAACAGTCAGCAAACCCATGAACATGACCATCAGAGCATGGGTCTACTGGGGGTGGGGGTGGCCCCATGGGAACAGGTGCCTGGGGAGGGCCTCTGCCTTGGCCAGGCTCCCCCCAAAAGCAGGGCCTGAGACCAGGACTTCAGGGCAAGTACCCAAGGGGAGTGTGAGCCCTGGGAGGAGGAGGAGCCAGTGTGAGGATGTATCACTAAGTGGGACACTGCTGTCTAGGGACCGAACTGCCATCTAGGGACGATGTTGACCTTGTCCCATAGGGCAGGGGAGGTGTCCTGTGAATCACATCCCAGGACTGTTGGTCTGGGCAAGGTGGGGAGGTGTTTGTCCACTGGCCTCCGTCCCTGTTAGTGAAGGTTTGCCCCACCGGGGTTACCTCTTCCTGAGCATTTGGGTCGTGGACGCCTGAGCTCCGTATGGTTTCACTCACACTGTGTCCAGCAAGGAGCCCAAAGGTAGCGGGTGCCCAGAGCAAGGCATAATCCTCTTGTGTGTGTGTGGAGCTGCAACAGAGACGGAAAGGACTGTTAGCATCCAAAGTGCTTGAATGTCCAAAACGGTGTCTCTGAGGAGGTGACATGTGGGCTGGGACCCGAGAGGAGAAGGGACCGACTTGCACTGAGCCACTTACCTGTGAGGAAACCTAAAAAAAAACATGTGGTTTTGGCTCTCATCCCTCAGGACCTTCGGAGAGACCTTGGGCCAAGCAGCATGAGCATGGCTGGCTTCTGACCCCAGTTCAACATCCCTGAGCCTGGAATTTCACCTTGGAGCTGCTTCCAGCTGGGAAGTAGAGGGCTTGGGTGCAAACTGGGGCCTGTGAGACTCCAGTTCCGGACGTCGCTCCATTTGCAGAGGCTGCAACCCGCCACCCATGTTGGCCTCATGGGCCCCAGGGCTCTGAAAGGAGCGCTTTGAGCGGCCCCCTCTGGTCCCTTCTCACACCTGCGCTGCTGGCTCTGCCCGCCCGGCACAGCCTCCACTTCACGCCTGTCAGCCCCGCTCCTCTGGGTCTCTCTCGACGCTGGCTGCACCAAGGAGCCGCTCCCCCTGTGCCCGTGCCGGGGGCCCAGCTTCTGCTGTGGTTCGCTACCCCAGCCCCACGTGCTCAGACTCCACTGCACGTTGTCACCCACCACACAGCTCTGCCCTCCGTGGCACCTGCCTGCTGCCCTTGGTGCAGAAGTGAAAGGTCAAAATGGGATCTTCACTTCATTGGCTTCTATGGTCAACCTGCAGCACACAGGTGCCACCGCTGCTGCTGAGAAACGAACGGCCTGCCCGAAGGCAGGTGCCAGGCAGAGTTGGGCGTGGCCCCGGCGGCCTGGTGCCCACACCTGTGGTGCAGACGGGGTGGGGGGCTCAGGGGGTTGGCCTTGTGTGCAGGGCAGGGGCGACCGCAGTGTCTGCCTCCTGGCCCCAGAGCTGCAGGTGGGCCACAGAGGACGAGGTGTGGACAGAGGCTGGGGTGGGGGTGGAGGTACGTTCAGCTCATCCAGGACCTTCCAGATGCTCCCGGTGACTCAGCTGTGCACGGGGCATCCCATGTTCTTCCTGCCCTTTTCTTCCAGTCCCCTGGCCACAGCACGGGGGTGCTGACCACTCAGAGAAGGGGCACCACGCCGACACAAGGACAGGGCTGCAAGAGTGTGGCCAGTGAACAGGGAAACAGAACAGGGGATCAAACCGTGGCTTGGGGACATGGAGACAGTACTAGGCACACCTCTGAACAGTGGGTATGAGTGCCAACTGAACGGAGTCAGGGACACAGTAGACTGTGTTTGGGGACAGCAGCACAGGACCAGAGATACAGTGGGACAGTCCCTGGGGACACAGTCATGTGGACAGAGCTCCGAGGGGCCTGGCCTAGAGCTGTCCCTGGTCCTCCTGCTGCCTCACCCCCTCAGGTCTCTCAGCCCCATCCCACCTCGCCCCGCCCAGCCAAGGCCTTACTGGCCCAGGGCCAGGGCTGCTCCTCACCCTCAGCAGCCCCTGCCACCGTCTGCCGCGCCTTTGAAATCTTATCTCTCATCTTGTTCTCCGTTTCCTCCCTGTCCAGGCCTCATCTGTCTCCTGTCTCCCACCCACCCCCCACCTGCTTCCCATCTGTATCCCCCCTCCCCACTCTCGCTGCCCGATGGCCACTGTCTGCTCCTGTCCCGTCCTATCAGCCTGGCTCCAGCCCCAGCCCTTCCCTGCCCCTCCAGGGGGAGATTCCAGAGCTGCAGGTTAGGATCCTGCCTCCTGTATGCCCAGGGTCCCAGACCTGTCCTTGGTCCTCCTTCCTTCCACTAGAAATGCAGGCTGCAGCCCCTTAGACCCCTCAGATATCTGGTCAACCCCCATAGAAATCTGAGGGCCAGCTCCTAGGGACCCTCCTCCAGGCAGCCCTTCTGACTGCCCCCCCCCCAAAAGGCTATGCCTCCCTTCTCTGAGCTTGCTCAGTGCAGTGTGTCCCTCAACCTTTTCCTGGATCATGTGGATCACAGCTGCCTGGGGCTCTGCCTCCACTTTAGCCTGTGACCTCCTCACGGGCAGAGACAACTCCACCCTGCCTTCTTTCCAGACAGGGAAACTGAGGCTGGGTGAGCATGTGCACCCTCTCCGGTTCTGCATAAGTCTACTTCCTGGCCTCCACAGCTCAGCGTCAGTGCGACCCCTTTGGCCAGGTTGTCCCGACTTCCACCTAACCTGGCTCCCTCCCACCCCTACCACCTGCCCATCCTCCACACCTGCACCTTGAGTTCCCCTTTTGGGGCTTCACCTTCTACTTCACAGAGGAACCAGACAGGAACACCCTCATCTTCCCAGGCACCGAGGGCAGCTGAGGGTGGCCCAGTCCCACAGAGCCCTCGGGCTTCCTGCCCCTCAGCAAAGCCACGTGTCCCTTGCTGGCCCCGATCCCAGCCCTCCCCTTAGGAGCTGAGTGAGCACAGGTGAGTTCCTTCTCTCTGGGTCTCCCTCCCTTGAAACTGCTGAGGGGGGTGACGACGGTGCCCAGCTCAGGGTTGTTTGAGAATTAAATGGGTCGAACACTGATGTGCATGAAGGCCTTGCAGCTGGACCCGGCACACAGCCAGTGCTCAGGTCCTTGCTCCCAGGCGCTGTGGGTGCAGTGGCAACAGAAATGCAGACGTCAGTCATGGATTTGAACATGAACATCTCCCCCACTGTGTATCAGTAAGAGTGGTTAGCATAGTGTTTGTTGCCCTGGTCCCGGTCCCTCTCGTGTGGGTCTCTGAGCCTCCTAGTACCTGCGGAGGGGTAGGCTCTGACTCCCATCTTCCAGGGGAGCTGACCAAGACGCAGAGGGAAGGACTCAAGCAGGCCACGACACAGTAGCCGAGGGATAACATAAGGAGGCCAACAGGGGCTTTGGAGCTTCAGGATCCCGGGTCTTCTTCAGCTTAGGTACTTCCCACTGGGTGACCTGAGGCGAGCCATGTTCCCTCTTGGCCTCAGCTTACCCATCTGTAAAATGGGGATCACAACGGGCCTTCCCTCACTGGGCCTCGGTGACAGTTCAGGAACTTCTAGAGGCTCACTCAGTGATCACTCAAGAAATGGTGGCTGACAGTAGAAGCTTGGGCTGAGGTTTGGCCCAGATCTGCCGGCCCCGACCTGCTCACTGTGCTCCCGGGCCTGGCTCTCCTGGAACGCCCGTGGGCCCTTCCTGCTCTGCCAAAGACCCCCCGGTCTCTGAAGCCACGTGCACGTCAACCACAGTTCAGGACGGAGCCCGAGCCTCTTGGGCCACAAGCCCATTTTGGACTTCTTTGAGGTGTGTGTCCTCAGAGTTAAAACCTAAATGAGGAAGGGAGGGTAACAGGGCATATTGCTGTTCATTTGGATTGTCCTGCTTTGAATTATGTCATCGGTGACACCCCAATGGCTACCTGGCACAGACCCGCCTGGATGGGCAGCAAACTCCTGGGCATGACCTGCCACTGCCCTGAACCTTCTGTGGCACCCACTGTCCACAGGGACCAGCCAGGTGCCTTAGCCAGACCCGGGCCACCTCCTGGCTGTGGGACCTGGGGAAAGGGCACATCCACTGAGAGACTCGGTTTCCACTTGGAAAATGCAGAAAATGTTCTCTACCCTACAGGTTTGCCCAGAACTGAGGGGTTTCTTGGGCTGTAGACCCAGAACACTCCAGGAAAAGCAGGTCAAGTTGGTCACTCACAGGGCTGTTGTGAGGGTGACGAGAGGAAATGTGTGAAAAGCACTGAGGATGGCACTCGGTGAAGGGCGGCCGGCGCGGGGCCCCTCCGCACACCGCAGTCCACGGCTCACGCAGCCCCGGCCCTCTCCCAGTGCCCCTGCTCCTTCTCCCTGCTCTGGAGATGATGAGCAGATGGAGGCTGGAGAGAGCAGGCAGCACATCTGGGGTCAGACAGGGTGGGCACAGGACCGGCTGAGTGTGGAAGGCTATGTTCACAGGGACTCAGGCCTGAGCCTGGGGGTGGCGTGTCACAGGAGAGTCACGGTCAGCAGACGGCGTTTTCCTCCTGGGCAGTGGGGACCAAAGCCCAGGGTCTGCCGGGGTCTGCTGGCCGTGAGGGGAGCCCTCTGGCCACAGGGGGGAGCAGGGGGAAGTGTGGGTGGAGGTGACCAGAGTGGGAGGGAGCACGCAGGCTGTGACCATCAGGCATTGGTCGCCAACTCTCACTCATCCAAGCCCCTCGGCTGCCACTGTCCTATGCGTCCTGAGGGAAGCCACTGTATCTCTTGACCCTCAATTACTCGTCTGGAAAAGGGGAGCGATCACCCATCTCGCAGGGTTTTCCTCATCATTCAATGAGGCAACTTATGAAAGGCCTTCGCGGAGTCCTGCTCTAGTGGACGGATGGCAGACATTAGCGAACAATATGGTTATGATGAAGAGAGGAATACGGTCCACAAAACATGTTTCCCTCCAGGGCCCCACTGAATCCTCACAACAGCACTCACCGGAAGAGCCGTTCTGATTCTCCCCATTTTCCAGACAAGGAAACCAGGGAGGAAGGTCAGAGAAGAAGTTGCCCACCGCTGAGCAGAACGTGGCAGGCGGGGCTGGGAAGCCTGATCGCAGGGGAGGCAGCCGAGACCACCAGTCTCCCTGCCCGATAGCCTTCCAGCCTGCCGTCCCCCTGACCCCACCCCAGGAAAGATTTTGTCCTTCTGGCTCCACTGAGAGCCCAGGGCCTCCATTCCCCACCCTCTGCATTATTATTATCATTATTATTTTCTTTTGTTGTACTTGTCACTAGGGGAAATCGAATTGTTGTTTTTCTTGTTTATTATCCATTTTTCCCACGAGAATGTCAGTTCCAAGAGGGCAGAGACTTTGTCTTTCTGTTCATGGAAACATCTCCATTGCCTGGCACGAAGCAGGCCCTCTGCAAACAACTGTCCAAAGATTCAATCATCTTCTAAAGACTAGAAGAAGGAATGGAGCTTGGTGTCCAGCTGCGTCAGGGGTGGTGCAGTGCCCCATTCTAGCCAGAAGATGGCAGCAGAGAACAAGGTACCCGATGGGTGGAGCCCAGGTGAAGGCACAGGTTTGACCTTGGAAGTGAGCTTCTGGCCACCTAGGTGCCTCTGCCTTCCTCCACCTTCTCCTCCTAGCCACGGTAGGCCTGCAGATCCCAACTGGGCAGAAGGAAGCCTTTTCCAACAGCATATAATAACAGTTATCACAGATTAACTATAAAAGCAGTATGTGCCAGGCACCTCACTGCATTATCTCACTGACTTCTCACAAGAGCCCTCTTACTAACCTCATTCTCGGATGGTGAGGTGCAATGCCTTACCCCAGCTCCCATTGCCCTGGGGGAGCTGGAACTAGTAGACAGTGTTTTCACGGCACCATCAGACGGGCCCCTGAACTTCAGCTGTCTCTCAGCACACTCAGTGGGCCGCCTAGGTGGAGGTGAGTTCCTCATCTCTGGAGGTGTGCAAGCTGTGACAAGTGATCACAGACCAGAAAAGGTATGGAGCACCAGACGCCCAAGGCCACTCCTGGCCAGGCAAGACGGGCTACGTAATTTCCAGGACACGGGCAAAATTAAAACATCAGGCCCTCTGCTCAAAAATTAAGAATTTCGAGACAGTAAGCGCAGGGCCCTCCTTCGTGCAAGGTGCTGGGAGACTCCTAGGTCGCAGGCCCGGGAAGCCAGTCCTTTCGGGTCTGGGGAAGATGTGTGGGAGACAGGCCTCAGGCACCCCTGGGAGGTCACCAGCCCAGCTTTGCAGGGGTCCGGGGAAAAGCCCCCCTGGGCATGTTTCTTCCCACAAGACAGGGCCCTGCATCCCTGCACCTTTTATCTGCCTTTTCTGGCAGTGATTTATCTCGACATGAATGGCTGGGGCGGCCTCCGAGGCACAAGTCCCGTTTGATGGTCCATGAATCTTTCTTTCCTTTCCGGATCCTCCGGCCACTCTCCATGCGGCCGGGCAGACCCACCGCTTCCCTTCTGCCAAGTGAGGATTAGGGAGCCATAAAACAAGGAACCCAGACCCCTGGCCGGGGAACAAACACATGGGCCTCAGATGGGCTGGCCAGCTGGCAGGAGGCAGAAGGGGGCTGCCGGGATGGAGTCCTGGAGGGGTCCCCTTTCCTAGGGGCCACCATTTCTACTCTCCCAGGGCCATCCCAGGGGGAGAGGCGATCCTAGCTGAAGCCAGAGCTAGAGGTGGTCCTGGTGGGGCAGGGCATCGAGGACCTCAGGTTGAGCTGAGTGTGAGAACTAAGCACCCACTGTGTGCTGGGCACTTAATACGCCTTGTTCTCAGGTCCCGTCTGAAGAGCGCGGATGAGGATCTAGGCCTCTGAGATGTGAGGCCACCTGGGCTAAGATCACACAATCAGGATGTGATGGGGTCAGGATTTGAATCCAGGTGAACAGGTGACAAAGCTCTACCACAAAGAGAAACACTTAGAAACAAAACTACACTGTTTGAAAAACATGTTATTTGTGTTTGAACGTTATCTATTTTTAAAAAGCCAGTTATAAAGGCATGTGGGGGAACATTCAAAAAGGGTATAAAATAAGGCAAGTTGGAGAATCATGCCTTCCTTTCCCCTCCCCTGTTGTCCGTGGCGTCCTGATTTCCATCCCTTTCAGCCTGTGCCCAGGAGTGGCGTTTCGCGTCTCACGTGGTCAGTCTGCTTGTAGTTGTCTGAGGGGCTGCCACGCTGTTTTCCACGGTGGCTGCGCCGTTCTGCGTGCCCATCCGCGGTGCGTGAGGCTCCCGTCTCTCCACGTCCTCGCCCCCCCACGCTTCCTGTCAGTGCTTGTTGCTAGTTTTCCAAGAGTCACCGAAATGGTGTGAAGTGTAGTTTTTTGGTTGCATTTCTTTAGTGATACACGATGTTGAGCATCTTTTCATGTGTTTATTGGCCATTTGTGGACCTTCTTTGGAGAAATTTTTATTCAAGTCCTTGGCTCATTTTTCATTGGGGTTGTTGTGGGGTTTTTTGATGTTGTCGAGTTGGAGAAGTTCTCTCTGTATTTCGGCTATTGATTCTTTATCAGATATTTGATTTGTAAATATTCCCGCCCATTCCATGGGTTGTCTTTTTGTTCTCCCGAGGGTGTCTTTTGAAGCACCGAATTTTTAATTTTAACAAAGTCCAATTTGTCTTGTTGTTGTTGTGGTTGTTGTTGCCTGTGTCTTTGGTGTCACATCTAAGAAGTCATTGCCAAATCCAATTTAGGGAAGCTTTTGTTCTATGTTTTCTTTTCAGAGTCTGAGAGTTTTTGGTTTATGCTTAAGGATCCATTTTGAGTTAATTTTTGTATACTGTGTCATTCTCTTGCAGGTGGATATCCGGTTTTCCCCTCACCGTTGGTTGAGAAGATCGTCTTTTCTCCGTCGACTAGTCCCAGCGTCTCTGCCCAAAGCATTCGACCACGCACGCGAGAGTTTATTTCTGCGCACTCTGTCCCGTTTGTCTACGCCTGTACGCCAGTGCCGGCACCACACTGTTTCGATGACTATAGTGAGTTTGTAGTGAGTTTTGAATTCAGGAAGTGTGAATCCAACTTCGTTCTTATTGTTTAGGATTGTTTTGGCTATTTGGCATCCCTTGAGATTCCATATGAACTTTTGGATGCTTTTTATTTCTGCAGAAAAGAATCCTTGAGACTTTGATAGGGATTGCATTAAGGATATAGATTGTCTTGGAAAGTACTGACATTTTAGAAACATTAGTTCTTCCAAGACATGAGCCTACGATGTTTTCCTCTTTATTTGTCTTTAATTTCTTTTCAGGAATGTTTTGTAGTTTTTATTTTACAAGTCTTTTTCCTGCTTGGTTAATGAATTCCCACAGATTTTATTTTTGTGTGTGATGCTCTTGTAAATGCAATTTTCTTAGTTTCTTTTTCAGATTGTTCATTGTTAGTGTTCAGAAACGTAACGTATTTTTGTGTGCCGGTTCTGTATCATGCTGCGTTGCTGAATTTGATGATTAACTGTAACCACAGTTTTGGGGATTCAATTGTTAATCCTAACCATGAAATTCTAGGGCTTTCCTACGTGTAAGTTCATATTATCTGTGAGCAGACGTAATTGTACTCCCTCCACCCCACTTGGAGGACTTCTACTTCTTGTTCTTGCCTACTTGGTCTGCAAGGACATCCGGGGCTATGCTGAACGCAAGTGGCCAGGGCAGCCTCCCTGGCCTCTTCCTTGATCTTAGAGGGGAGCGTTCATCCTTTCGCCATTGAGTGTGACGTTGCTGTGGGTCTCTCCCACATGGCTTGCATTATGTTGAGGTAGTTAACCTTCTATTGCTAGTTCGTTGAATGTTTTCTTTTATAAAAAAGAAGATTTTATTTATTTATTTTCAGAGAGAGAAGGGTGGGAGAAAGAGAGGGAGAGAAACATCGATGTGTGAGAGAAACCTCAATCAGTTGCCTTTTGCACGCCCCCATCTGGGGAGCTGGCCTGCAACCCAGGCGTGTGCCTTGACAGGGAGTCGAACCGGTGACCTTTCTGTTTGCAGGCTGGCGCTCAATCCACTGAGCCGCACCAGCCAGGGCGAGTGTTTTCTTTTTTCATGAAAGGGTGTTGAATGCAGTCAAATGTTTTTCTGCATCAGTTGAGATCATGTGGTTTTCCCCCATTCATTCTGTTAATATGGTGCATTAATTACATTGATTATTGTTTATATGTTAAATTACCCTTGCATCCCAGGAATAAATCCCATGCAGTTATGATATATCATTCTTTAAACATGTGGTACAATCCATTTACACTCAAGGTTCAATGTCATCATTGTGCTTGCCTATTTATTTCGTATCCATCTCCTCCTGCTATGGGGGGAGACCAGGAGGGTCTTGCTCACTGCTGTCTCCCTGAACCACACACAAGGCTTAGCACAGTGCGGGGACTCACTGGAGAGCGAATAAATGAAGAAATGAATGAGCAAACAGGAAAATGGTGGAAAGAAATGAACCCAGATAGATAACCATACTGGATTGTAGGTAATTTTGATTTTCTTTTTATACTAGTATTTTTACACATGTTTATCCTGATTTTATTTTATAATCAAGTAAAAATCAAATACATGTTATTTTAGTGATAGAAGGAGAGACGGCTGTGGGCGCTTCGGGGAGACAGGAGTCAAAGGTACATCGGGGGAAACACCTGCCGAGGAGGCTGCCGGGATGCCTGGGCCTGGGTGGTGTCAGAGGGGTGTGCGTGCCAGGGGTACCGGGGGTGGGGAGGGGGCGCAGCCTCCATCTCCTCAACTAGAAAATCATGCCAATAGACTTTCCTGGACTTAAAATACGAAATTCCAATGAAAAACTGCTATCATTTACTGAGAGTCATTCCATGTTCTTCACTCTCCTATTGAATGGCCCCCCATTCCCAGCTGAGGACGATTATCCTTTATTCTAGGTGGGGACACTGAGGCCGTGGTCCATTCAAGTCCTAGCTCAGTCAAAACGCAAACTGTGTGTCCCACAGGGAGTGGTTTCTGAGCCTCAGCTTCCCTATCTGTGCGAGGGGAATAACAACCGTCCCTACGTCCTGGGGTGCTGTGCGAAGTCAGTATAATTGTACAAAAAAGCACAGAGCTTTCCAACGGGGATGGGCCACCTATGTGAGCTGCCCTTCGTCACCCCAGCAGAGGTGACGCTGTGTTCCTAGGGTCACGCAGCACACAAGTGGCCGAGCTACGGTTCCACCCAGGTTTCTTGGACCCCAGAGCCCAGCTCCTTCCAGGTCCTGGTGTGAGGCGCTCCCACACTCTGCAAGAGCCCTGGGTGGCAGGTGCCTTCCTGGAGCGTAGTAGGGCTCCACGTGAGAGGGGCCAGCCCAGACCTTTCACCTGTCCTGCAGTGCGGACGGGGAGGGGTCAGGGATCCGGCCCTGGCGGGGGTTTCTAGCCCCTGTGTTCAGTGCAGCAGGCAGTTTCCCAGCAGTCACCGCGCTGCTAATGGGCCACCCTTCATAACAATACTCTGTGATAACAGACAGATTTAATTAAAAAGAACACACGTCCTCCTCTGCAGAGCGGCTGCAGCCAGGGTGTGGGGCTTGCAATTAGAACTTAGCTCTATAAAGTCAGCGCACAGGCGTGGGTGCCTGGAGCTGCCGGGTTTTCAAAAAAGAACACCCCCGCCCTTGCACGCCCACGTTATTTATCGAGTTAATTTTGTCCTCTGGCCGCGTCGTGAACCAACTTGGAGCCCCCAGCCCCGACCCTGACTTGCCTCCCAGGCTGTGCCCTGCACACACTAGCCTCCTCTGGGGAGGATCGAGGCCACGGATGCCGACTATAAACGGGAGAAACCTGGCCCGGACGCTGCCTGCCTTTGAGATGTCGTGCAAGTGACTCACCCCTCCCGGATCTTCTGTTGCTGCTTCGTGAAATGGCACAGAAACTGAAGCTGCCTCCTGAGGCTGCTCGAGGCCTGGATGAGGCAGGCAGTGAGCGCTCAGAAAATGCTGGCTGTTGTTCTTGCCGGTACTGTGACCGCTAAGGGTGGGAGCCTCCGGACAAAGCCCAGGAAGCCTCCACGAGAGGGAGGTTGGGGCCCACCCTTCAGAGCTGTAGATATAGCAGTTTAGAGTGGAGACTTTGGAGGCCGAGGATCCAGGTTTGAATCCTGGTTCTGCCACTTCCTAGCTGCGGGGAGAAGAGTGAGCAACTCCCCTACTCCGGGCTCTGTTTTCCCATCTGTAAAGTGGGAATGAGAACAGACCCTTTTAGGTTGCAGCCTGAGGAATCCACGTGGGGGGGCACAGTAGCTGGCACGTAGTAAACCTCAGATGCTGTGCGTTTGGGTGCGGCGGCCTGTGAGAACGATCTTTGAGGCTGAGTGGAGAGGTCACAATGCCTCGCTGTCTGGCCTGGCTCTGGGCAGAGTTTCCGGGAGGACCTCAGCCCTGCACCCAGCAACTGGAGGCTCCCCCACCCACCTGTTTACTCCCCAGGTGCCCACCACTGTCCGGCTGGGGACAGGGAGGCTGCTTTGCAGATAGATGGCCTGATAGCAGGGCCTGCAAGACAAAGCTATCGGAGACGATGACAGGATGCTGAATGGGCTCTCCGGGCGGGCGGGTGCAGAGTTGCGTTCGGCGAGGATTTAATTAAAAAGACTCAAATCTTTCTGATAATCCTCCCGGCAACGGCTGGAGCAGGGGCTGGAGCAGGGCCTGAAGCAGGCTGCCTGGCAACAGTGCATCCTGCCGATAAAGAACTTGGCGGGGAGGGATGGAGTGAGCCCCCTCGGCTGGCCCTACCTCGCTGCTATCAGCCTTGCCCATCGCCCAGCCACAGAGGGGTGGCAGCCAGGGAGGCAGCTGCCGCCACTGCCCCGCCCCCTGCCCCACCGAAGAACCACCCCTCCCCATTCTGTGTCCCCTGCCTCCTCCCCCCAGGGCTGCAGTGTTGCTGGACTGAGCCCCTGATGGGCATTCACACCCACACCCTCAGTCCGGTTGCCCAGCCCTTGCCTGTCTCCTGCCACTCCTGCGTATGGGACTGAGGCTGGGGTGCCTCGAGGGGGTGTTCCTGGAGTGGGCAGTCTCTGCTCTGAGGCAGAGTGGAGGGGAGGGCGCGGCCAGGCCATGTCCTCAGAGGTACTGCTCTCTCCCACCTCCCGGCTTTGCTGTGCTGGTCCCTCTGCCCAGGCTCCCTGTTCAGAGTCCAACTGCTGCCTTCAAGCCCCGGCCCAAGGTGTCCCTCCCTGCTCTCCTCTGAGTCCCAAGCACCCAGTCCCAGCAGAAAGCAGGGACCCAAGGAACGCATGACGGGCCAATGAAGGCATGAAGGAACGAATGGCTGAATGAAGCAGATGTGTAAGCCTGAGCTTGGTACCGGCACTCTGCCCAATACCAGCTTCACTCATCACCAGGCTGGGAACGGGCAGCCTTCTCTGCACTTTGGTGTCCTCTGCCGCTCTTGAGGGGCAGCCAGGGAGGTGGCCCACCCTGCCTGGGGAGGGGGTGCGATCGCTGCCTGTGTGTCAGCCTCAGTCCCCACCCTCCAGTCACACCTCGGTAGAGGCCTGAGGGGCGTTCCAGGGCGCTTCCGTCCAGGGTGCGCCCAGCTCTGCACGGCCCAGGCTCTGGCTCCCTGAGCCCAACAGCTGAGCTGAGCTGAGTGAGGCTTCCTCTCCATCCTCTTCTCCCTGGACCCTGCTTCATCTTGGAACCCATGACAAAATATTTTAAGTTTAATTATTTGAAATACGTTTAAATTCGCATGGTTCAAAGTTATTTATGGCTAGAGAGAACAGTGAAGTCCCAGTCCCCACTGCCGCCCGGAACCTCTGCCGTGGGCTCCATGGGCCTGAGTTTCTTTGCACTTGGACTTGTTTACGTAGGAGCAGGAGGCACGATCAAAACAGCGCTGCCTCCCGGGTCTCTGCCTTCCCCTCTTCGCTCACTTCCTCCCAAAGACCTTTCCATGTCGCTGTGGACGGGCCCTCCTTTCAACAGCTCCATAGTATTCCACTGTGCAGACAGTCCTGTAGCATTATTATTAACACAGCTGAGCGGAAGAACCTCCGAGAGGCATCGTTGGATTGTGGGGAGAACAACTCCCAGAAAAGAACTTTTTGGGGTTGAAGGGTGAAGTCCATCATTATACAGCAACCTCATTCATTCAACCATCCATCCATCATCCGTCCATCCACCCATCGTTCCTTCAATCCATCTAACCATCCATCCATCCATCCATCCAATGTTTGTCTCCTACGAGCCAGGCCCTAAGTGGGGTACAGAGGACCGAGTGGTCCAGGTCTGATCCTTGCCTCTAACAATGTTAAGTGTCTGCTCCATGGGCTCTGCTGCCAGAGGGGCCCCTGCCCTCCAGAACCCGTTCTGGCTCCCTGTGGCCACCAGCTCACATTGACCCCCAGCCTGAAGTGTAAGGTTTCCTGTCCTTTCTCATCTAGGCTGGTATGTCTTTACATTCCTGCCCAAAGCCTTCACCATCTTGGACTTCCTTCCTCACTCTGGGAGGCTCCACCTCTGGGTGACTCCAGAGAGTAAGCCCCGAGCTGGGAGGGCACCCTCGCCCGGCATGCCTTTGCTATGCTGGGCCGCTGGGCTGTGCTGGGGGGCTCTGGCTCTAGAGTCAGGCCACCTGGGTTCCAATCTTCTTCCCAGTGCTCTTGAGCCCCGTGGCCCCGAGAAAACCCCCTAACCTCTCTGGCCTTGGCTTCCCCATCTGAAAAATGGGGACAAGAGTATGACCTATTTCCGGGCTTCTGGTGAGAAGGAGAGGAGCTCAGGCCCCCAGAGCAAGTGCGGACAGGAGCAAGCGGGCATCGCATGCTTGGTGGCCCCTCCCAGCAGCAGTGGCTGCTGGCCCACTCCACAGAGAAGGAAGTGGAGGCCCGGGAGGCAGAGCCAGGGCTGGAATCCAATGCTGTTTGGCTCCACGGTTCTTCCTCTCAATGACCACTCTCCCTGGCCTCGTGGGGGCATCTGTCAGCACGGTGACACCCACTCTGACTGCCACAGGGGACTTCCTGCCTGGCTCTGCCTTCTGGATCCTCTCAGCCCCATTTCCCTCGTTGGGTGCTGGCCGCTCCCTGTTCATTCATTCACTCCCTCATTCATCTGTGCCAGACGCCGGGCCGGGTGCACAGGATCCAGCAAGGAACAAGCGGATGCTGCCTGCGAGGGTCAGAGAGTGCGGGCTGCCAGGGTGCACGGGGGAGGGGAGCCAAGAGAAGTGAAAGTGTCAGAGGGAGCCTGGGTCAGGAGCTGAGACAGGACAGGGCGGCCCTAGAACCGGGAGGCTGGGAGGAAGGGCTTTGTGGGAAGAGGTGGGCAGAGCTGGGGGGGGACACTGGGAGCAGGGGGTGCGGCAGTGTGGTGGGGCTGCCCAGGACTCCCCTGGGAAGTTGGTCTGTGCAGGCGAGGAGCAGTGGAAGGGGGTGCCTGTTGGGGGGACAGCGTCAGAGGGTGTTTTTTAAACTGGGGAGAGGCTTGAGCATGTTTATTGGCCAATGGAAGCTGGACAGGGAGAAAGAGAAGCCTCTAGTGAGGGGGCTGGAGGCAGAGCCCAGCAGAAAGGGCTGGCCACAGGCCAGGCGGGCCCTGTGGAAGTGATTTAGGTTTGAGGCCCTAAGATGTCAAGGGGACTTACGAGGGGCTGGGGAAGAGGGGCTGAGGGGGAGTGGGGGCTCTGGTGAGGTCTCCCCAGTGATGCTTGGCTGCCACGGGCACAGCACAGGGCAGACAGCAAGGTCCCCCTCAGGGACCAGGGACAGGGGGACAAAGCTCACAAGGCGATGGAGCTGGACCCCCGTCCTTGCCCCGGCTACCCCCTTTCTGTTCATTGCTCTGTTTCCCCACCAGGCTCCGAGCATCATTCTCTCCTCATCTCCTGGGCTCAGGGCCAGGGGCCGTTCATTCCAGACCATTCCCACCCTGACATCCCACGTGCTCCCTGGGTAAGGCTGTCTCCAGCGCCGGAGCCAATAAAGAGGATCCTGAGTGGGTTTCAGAGACTTCAAACGCCTCTCCTCCTTCAAAGGGGTGAGGGAGGAGGATGATCCGGGAGAGGAAGGAGGAGAGGGTAGGGAGGGGAGGGGGATCCCGGGCACTCAGGCGGAGCTAGCAGGCGGGGCACTGAGCAGACACCCCCACTTAGTCCGTGCAGCACCCCAGTGACACAGGCACAGGCATTATGTCCACAGAACAGAGGAGGAAACTGAGGATGGAGAGGGTGGCAGTTTGCCCGAGGCCACACAGCTGTGGAGCCAGGATCTGATGACCCAAGGCCAGGCCGCGGACAGGCTCACGTCAGCCCTCAGCACTGGCCTCCACCCCGTGCATTCATCTGTCCCCTCCTTGGTCTTCCCCTCCCTCAGAGTCCGAGTTCAGCAGGGGCAGGGACAGGAGTCACGGAGGGCATCAGTGTCCAAACCCCACCCAGGGGCTCACGGCCTGTTAATGTGGGGGCTCCTCAGAAGGGCAGCCCCCACCCCCGCCACTCCCCACCAGCCTGCCAGGCTCCCCTGCCTGCTCTCTGGTCCCACCCACTCTCTGGCCCTCCCCACCTTAAGTCCGCCTCCCTCAGGACGGATGCTACAGGACACCCTCCACGCCCTCACCAAGTGTCCAGGCCCTGGGCCACCGGATCTGCTGAGGCCTGAGCCAGAGGGACTGACAGGCAGTGAGAGGAGCTGTCCTAGAGCCCCAGGGACCAGACCTGTGTCCTCGGCTTACCTCGCCCGTCCTGTCACAGTGTGGGGGTGCAGACTTTGGGGAACAGAGGGCAGATAGCAAGGTCGTGCTCCAGGGCTGTGCAAAATGAGGAAGACCCCAGGGGCCTTCAGCCACCCCTGCCCCAGCAAGTGTCACCCTTTCTTCCAGTCCTGTCTTCAGGACATTTAGGCCCTGGCCCTCATCTGCTGGGAATGAGGTGCGGTGAACAGGCTGCAGGGGATGATGGGAGCTTATGAGACCTGTGTGCAGGGGTGTCAGGTGCAGAGCCCAGCTGGAGAAGCCTGGGATGGGGGCAAAGGGGGAGGGCCAGAGCTCCCACGGGCCAGGACCAAGCCAGGACCCACCCCCATTCCACGATGAGGTTCCGGAGCCCTTTGACGTTCTGTGCAAGTCAGGAAGCCCCCACCCCACCCCGTGTGCTTACTGGAAGAAGATTGCCATTTTTTCTAATGAGGTGCTTGACTGTTGCTTATTAATGTGCAGAATCCTATGCGAGCCGAAAGTTGTGAGGCTGAGGGGTGGTGAGGACAATGCCAGCCTCCCTGGGCACCCATAAGAGGGGATGGTTCTGGAGTGTTCCGCTGAGCATCTGGTGTCTGAGGTGGACACGGCACACCGGCAGCCGCTTCCGGGCCGCAGCTGGGCTGCCCAGAGGTGGACTGGGAGCAGACACCAGAGTCCAGGCCGGCGAGAGGTTGTTCTGAGACCCTGGGACTCTGAGTGCAGGACAGTGGCAGGCCATTTCCAGGGCCCACTCATCCATGGGGGCATCTCTGAGTGTGAATTCGGGAGGTTGCCAGGAGGCAAAGTGGGGGGCGTGAGGGGTGAAGGGGCCAGGCAGAGTGAGAAGCTTCGTAGGGGAAACGGGGAACAGGTTCCAGGGACACAGATGCCACATGACCCTGTAGTGGTAAACTGAGGCCACATCGCGAGAGGACTGAAAGTGGGGAGGTCACCAGGGCAGGGGTGTGAGCCCTAATATGTCCACCCGCTGCTCTGCACCCTTGCACTGATTGGGGAGCTGGTGCGTGGTCTGGGCTGGGCAACGGCTACTGTCAATAAACTTCCAGGTGAGTCTGATGCTTGTTTGGGATGGGAGCCAGGACAGTGGGGGAGGGGCGCGAGGGCTGGGTCTTTGGGGAGTCTGACTGCCCGGGCCTGCTTCCCTGGTATCACCAGACTGCAACTGCTTGGCCCCCTGACCAGCCCGTTAATCGCTCATTTTGTAGAGAAATGATCAGCTTCTATTTCTTCTAATTGAAAAAGTTATGAAAGTAACACACAATACCTATCTGTTTAAAAAAACTGGGAAAAGTGACAAATAAAAGAAAATCAAAACCATTCATAATCCTATCACCTGGGGACTGGCAGTCTTTGAGATATTAGCATCTATCTTCCAGGAAGATGCCTTGTGATTTACCCAACAAATGTTTATTAAGCCCAGCAGCGAGATGAAGTAACACAGATAAGCCACTACGGACAAGACACACACACAGACACGCTTCCCATTTGAAAGATGGTATCATGTTACTTGTGCTGTTTAGTAACCTGACAATTTTGATAGCCCTTCCACATGAAAATATATATGCACAGACTTAGCATATCTTTCTCATTTTTTAAATTAAAAAAGCAAGATAAAAATTTAGAAGTACAAATAGTTATACCCCCTCACGGTTTTGGGGGGTGTCGTCTTTTCAGAATTGTTATGCATGCAGATGGAAATACATTATTTCCCACAGCTACAAACATACTACACCTACGGCTTGCCATTTGCTTCTCTGACTTAACCTCAGTCTCCGGGAGGGCTCCACACGGGTGCATGAAGCTGTCCCGAATTCTGCCTCGTGCTGCTTAGGATGAATGTGCACCTGTGTACTCAGCCGCTTCCCTAAACTTTCGCTTGTAACTGGTTTTCCCCATGTGTATAAACAGTGCCTCATTTGAATACTCTCATGCGTGGAACCTGTCTATTACTCCAGGCCAGAGACCTACCTAGAAGCAGAAATGCCGGGTAGAGGTGCATTTTATATGTGTATTTTAAAGCCTGTCCGCCTACATCGCCTCCTTGAGAAAGCTGCCCCAGCTGGACCCTCGCCCGCAGTGCGTGAGTACGCCTCCCCCCATCCTCACCAGCACCGGGCGTTACCATTCTTTCCAGCCTTGAGCAATCTGATAAGCAAAACATGCTGTCTTTTAAAAAATATTTTAATAAGATTTTATTTATTTCTTTTTAGAAAGAGGGGAAGGGAAGGAGAAAGAGAGGGAGAGAAACATCAATGTGTGGTTGCCTCTCGCACACTGTCCACTGGGGACCAGGCCCACAACCCAGGCATGTGCCCTGACTGGGAATCGAACCTGTGACACTTGGGTTTCAGACTGGTGCTCAATCCACTGAGCTACACCAGCCAGGGCAAGATAGTCATTTTTAAAATAGATCTTTACAGCAATCAATCTTCCCATCCAGTAAAATTCCTTTTCTCTACAATTATTTAAAAGTTCTATGTCTCTCAATAAAGTTTTTTAATTTCAGAAGTCCTGTACATTTTCTGGTTCTGCTTAATTTTAGGAACTTGGTACTTTTTAAATAGCTTTTATAAATGGGATTTTTTCCATTAGATTTTCTAATGGCTTGCTACTGAAATATAGCAGTTATTTATTCCTACTTGTCTAACCACTAAGTATTTTACCAAACTCTCTTTTTAGCTCTAATAATTTTTGACTCAGTTGTGTTGTATTTTATAGACAAACAGCATCTTCCTTTGAAAATGGTGATTTTTTTTTCAGTACTGATACTTCCTCTTAGCTCACTGGCATGTCATGATTATCTGGAGTGAGTGGGCTGTAGTCTGGGAGCCGCGAATGACCCCAGGCACGGCTTGGTAATGCTGGGCACTACTTCAACCCCTTGGGTAACCATGAAGAGAAGGGTGGGTACATGTGTGTCTGGGTCACAAAGACAAAAGGAGGAAAGCCACCGTCACCGGCACCCTTGTCAGCAATCCGGGCTGGCTCATATATATATTGCTGGTCTTTCAGTCTTTCTTTTCTTTTGTTTTTACATTTTTATGAGAGTTTATTTGAGCCAGATTAATAGCATACGCCGGGAAATATGATCTCAGATGGTGTCCCACTATTTAGGTACAAAGTCTGCCTAATGGTTGCATCGATCACGGCATTGGCTGTGAAGGACTGCACCGGTCGCTTTTCTCCCCGCTGACCACGCCTGCTTGAGCCTGCACTCCCGGAAGAGGTGCCATTTAATCACAGTGGATTGTACTTCTGATGTTCTACTTGATGCCCTGGGATAGTGTTTGATTTGGTATTTCCCATCAATATTTCAGAGGGGATTGCTCTTCAGGGCTTACGCTGCCACCTTTGTTGGGTTATGGCACTAGATTTGTACTAGCTTCACAGAATTGTCAGCGAGACTTTCCATCTTATTCTCTGGAAAGTAGTAATTACATGTCAATGATCTATTCTTGGTGAGATCTCATGAAACCATCGGGGCCTGGTGCCATTTTAGGGGCATCTTTTTACAGCTGAAATTTTGCTATGCCACAGGCGTTCCAACAGCTACTCATCAATAACAGGAGAAAGGCAAACTTTCTGACAGTCGAGGTGCAGTTGGCGTGAACTCTGCATCAGCTCCCACCACTCCCCCTCCCTCTCTCACACTCTGGCCGCACCTAACTTCCCTTTGAAGAGGTCTGCGTTGAATTCTCGTGGAATGGCATTCTCTGTGGTCATATTGTTGTGTCTTTCAGTTCATGTCAGCGGGTTCACTGAGCATCTCCTTTGCGTGTGGGCATGTGCCGGCCCTGGGCAGAAAGAACCCCACCCCAACAGGGGGTCCATGTTGCAGTCTTTCGATGGGGGAGGCAGGTGAGTGAACGGACTTTACAGTCAGGTAACTGCTGCGAGGGGGACAGGGATGGGAGCACTGGGAAGAGCCACCTGACTCAACCCAGGATAAAGGGTGCTGTGGGCCAAGGAGGAGTAGCGTAGCCTCCAGCCTGTCTTCTCAGGACCATTGCAGTCACTTCCTAGCATGTCATGTCGCTCCCCTGTGGAAAGCCCACTGGTGGCTTCTTAGCTTCCTTCAGAAAAATTCCATAGTCCTCGGTGTGAACCAGGCCCAGCATGGCCTGGCCCTTGTGTTTCTCTCAATGAACCTGATCCTTCTGTCCCAGCCGCTGCTGTCCCACCCCAGGGACTTTGCATGGGGTGTTCCCTCTGCCTGGAGACCCGCACCTTCACTTTCTCCATGTTTCTGTCCAAATGTGGGGCTGTCCTCAACCCCTATATAAAACAACCAGCCCTGGCCCATGTGGTTCATTTGGTTGGGCCATCATCCCATAACTGAAAGGTTGTGGGTTCAATTCCCAGTCAGGGCACATGCCTAGGTTGTAGGTTTGATCCCTGGTCTGTGCAAGGAGGTGGCTAATTGATGTTTCTCTCTCTCCCTTCCTATCTCTCTAACAGCAATGAAAAAATGTCCTCAGGTGCGGATAAAAAAATAAAAGAAAATAAAGAAAAGAAAACAACAACTGCTCAGTTTCTCTCTGTCCTTACTTTGCATTCTTCCATGCTAGTAAAACCTGATATCATGCACACACACACTTATATATATACAGATACACACCTATACACGTGTGTATTATAATATATGATAGGCTAGATGATATATGTATATTTATCAAATATGTATATTTGACTTTTTATTGCCTACTAGAATGAGGTGGTCAGGCACTGTGCTCTTGACCAGGGGAAGCCACTAGTGTGTTGTGGTTATTTTAATAATAATAATGAGCCCTGGCTGGTGTGGCTCAGTGGGTTGAGTGCTGGCCTGCAAACCAAAGGGTCACCGGTTCGATTCCCAGTCAAGGCACATGCCTGGGTTGCAGGCCAGGTCCCCAGTAGGGGGTGTGTGGGAGGCAACCACACATTGATGTTTCTCTCCCTTTCTTTCTCCCTCCCTTCTTCTCTCTCTCAAAATAAATAAATAAAATCTTTAAAAAAAGAATAATGAACACAGAATCCTGTTCTTCATGGTCTAGTGGAGGGAAGGGGCTAATGATAAGACACAGACACATTCACAGGATTTCAATGCAGGCAGAAAAAGAAGGCTTCCTGGAGGAGGCTGCATGTGAACTGGGTCTGGCAGGCTGGGGTATAGGGGGTTCTTGAAGATTAGGGTGAGGCCCTCCTGACTAAGGTCTGTGACAGGCAGAGGAAGGGACCCAGGATGCATGAAGGCGAGAGTGAGAGGTGGGGCTGGCGGCAATAAGACAAAGTCTGAACCTCCCTCTGAGGACAGCGGGGAGCCACAGCGGGCTGTTCAGCAGGGCCCGAAGTGATCAGATTGGCCTCTTGGCACATCGGTGTGACTGCAGTAGGGAGGAGGCCTAGGAGGCGGCACTGGCCGTGGTGATGGGGATGATGGAAGTCTGCCATCTGGGCTCCTTCCCCGTGCCTGGGTGGGGCTGGGGGCATCCAAAGGCCCCTTCGACTCCTCCTCTCCTGTAGCTGCTGGGGTGGGGGAGAACAGCCGGGTCCCCTCCCCAAAGTGCTATTGTCCCTGGTCCTGCCCAGCCAGGCTCAGGTCCAGCTCCAGCCCCAGCAGCTAGTCCCGGTGACACTGGGTCCTGAGGCCGGGGAGCGGCCGCGGGGCAGCTGGCCTCAATTAGCTGGGGAGCCGGGTCTGGACAGTGTCATTAGGGGAAAGCCAGAGCCCGGCCGTAAACTCTAATGAATGCATTAATGGAAGGCTTGTGCGCCTCAAAGGGGGAAAAAAAGCGGTCTAAATAAAGTTATTAACACAGCCCACCTGTGTTCGGCTCTTGGCCTATATTGTTCAAATAGCCCATTAACTCCTGAAGCATCCAGTCTTGAAAGCGAGCCCTGCCTCTCTGAAGCAGACGTTTAACTGCATTCATATAATTCAATTAGATTCCACAGTCGTGGTCCAAAGGCATTCTCTGGGCTTTCATCTCGGTAATGGCCTGCAGGCCAGAGTGGGGAACAGGGGGTTAAAACGAGAGGCTTGGAACCTGCCTTTTGGCCTGACTCACCCCATCACCTGGAGGGCCCTGCCAATGAGTTTCCTGGAGCAGAACTCATCCATCATGAGCCCAGGTTCTGGAATCATCTTCCAGGCCTGGAATTCGAACCCAGACCCTTCTGGGGTGTTCTCAGGCCGGCACCAAGCCCCCCGGCCCCTCCCCATCCTGCTCTGTCCCCCTGGTCTCGTAGTCCGACAGCCCAAGGACCCCCAACCCCACTCAGCCAACCCTATTAATAAAGAGTTAAGAAAATTCATTAGGGAGTGGGCCTTTTATAGATTCTGTGAAAGCCTTCTTCCTACTCCTGTCACTGAAAAAGGATAAAAACCCTTTTATCACTCTACAACTTGTTAATGGTCCACCCCGGGAGCACTTCATCTGTAATAAACATCTTCACAAAATATGCATCCCCAGGGAGGGGCTGTTAATTTCCTCAAGGCCTCACACATGTAGGGGTTTTATGGCCTGCAGGTGCTTCATGATATTGCGTGGGCTTCTAATAAATGTCCAGTAAACCGCAGGTAGCGCCTTGGAGAGGGATGGGCCCATGCACCTGTCCACAAAGGCCCTCCGCGTGCCGCACCTCCACCTTCCGCGGCCCAGCCCTGGCACGGTCAGCTCCGGAGACCAGCCTGCCCCTCCGGACGCCTGCAGGTAAGTTCTTGCAGCTCCGAGCGCCCCACTTGGAGAGGGTGGGCGAGCCAGGAAAAGTCTGCCCCGGAACCCACGCACTGTGGCCGGAAGGACAAACGCACAAAGACGTGGCCGGCGCGTTCTCTGCGTTATTTCTTGGTCTCCTTTCCGTGTTCACGGTGGGGGAGTCACCCCCATTGGAATCTGCTGCGGAAATGTGATTAGCGACAAATTTGACTTCGCATTTTCTTAATAACTGAGATGGAGGGGAAAGAGAGCTTGCCTCTCTTAAGTGCGATTCATAGGAAATGTGTTTTGCATATCTGCAGGGCAATTTTCGGGATGTTAAAAATAATTGCTAGGAAAATACGTTGGAGCTCAGTCACTAGAAAAAAGATTACTTAAGGAGCAGTTTTCATCAGCATTCCGCAAAGTAATTAGAAGTTTGCATTTAATAAATATTTCTCTAGTCTCCGGGATTCTTTCCAAGTTGTGGAAATTAATCGTGAGGTTACGTGCTGGGTGTCTGTTTGCAGATACGATGACACGTGGCAGGAGGAGCTGGGGGGGCCACCAAGGGCTCTTTCGAGGAGCAAGCCCCAGGCTCCTGGGGTTCGCAGAGGCCCAGGGGAGGGAGATGGCGGACTCGTGGCTCTGCTGCCCCTTCCAGGACAAGAGGTCTCTACGAACCAATGGTCAGGATGGTATGTTCATCTTCTAAATCAAAGACAGCTGATGCTGCTTCTAGACACTTCCACGGTGGCGGGTCTCTGAGGGACATGACCCAAGGTCCATGTGGGGCTGGAAGTTTCTGTGAACCTGGTTTCGTTCAGATCTGTAAATGCTGAGTGGTGGAGTTCAGCTGCGCTGGCCTGGCCCGTTCAGCACCTGGGCGGGCTTAGGGCGCGCACACTCCGCTTGGGGTGCTGCTCAAGTTTCGAGAAAGGACCGCTGCAGTCAGCCCTTATGTGACCCTGGGTTCTGCAGGCACCCTTCACTGGGGCCATGGAGGCTTCTGGAAAGGGGAGGTTCCCCAGATCTTTCTGGAAGCACAGAGGAGAACAGTGTAACTAGCTGTGTTTTCAGGAGCCTTCCTTCCCAGCTGGCGGGGCTGGGGCACGATCCAGGGGGTCCAGAATTCAGGCCCTTGGCGGCAGGTGGAGCCAGGCCTGGGCAGCTGAGCCCTCTGCACGCGTACCTTCCTGGTCTGGGATGGCGAATGACAACGGTGGTACAGTCGTTGGGTACTGCACCCACGATGACATGTGCCCTAACACTCCCCACCCCCCCTGGCACCCACCCACCAAATCTTCGAGGGAGGGCATAGGATCCCCAATTTCCCGACTCAAGACGAGGCTCACCTAGCAGTGGGGGAAGTCGGCATGGCCCTGACATCTGCCTCCTTCCCTCGACACGGCCGCCCCCACCCCCCACTTCTCTGGCTGGGAGGAGAGAGGGGTCAATCACCCCCTGCTCCACCCCTGCCGGTCAGCCTGGCCTGGCCCAGCAGAAGCCATGGGAGGCCCAGGGAGCCTGAAGTGGCTTCAGAGGCCGCGATGGACATGATGAAAGCCCCGGAGCACGGGACCAGCCGAAAGGTTAGAGGAAGCGGGATTATTCTGCCCGGGGAGCGGAAGGCCCAGGGGGCAGGGGCCCTGGCTAATGGAGAGCACCAGATGCTGACCAGCTGTTCTCTGTCTCCCTGGAGGCCCAGCATGACCAGGAGCGCTTCTACAGCAGGAGAGAATTAGGGGGGATAGGAGAAAGAACTGGCTGAGGGAGTGCCTGGGGTAGGAAGAGTAGGGGAGCCGACCTCTGAGTAGTTGTAAGAAGCAGGGGGCCAGCTACTGATGGGGGCACCCAGAAGCCGGAGAAAGGGAAGGGAACTGTACTCTCTTTCTCTGAAATTGTGATTTGAATTAATTCACCACCCTCCCCCTCCCAGCTTTGCCTCACGGACCAGAGGCCCCACCACCTCAGCAAGGCTGGTTGTCTGGGGTCTCAAGCCTTGGATAGGAGCCTCTGAGGCCACTTCCCAACTTACAGAGTATTCAGGGGGTCAGGCACTACGCAGGTCAGGGACAACCAGACCCAGAAGTCAGTGGCCAAAGCCCCTACAATGTCATGATGTCCCCATGTCCACCCCTCATCAAAATAAATTGTGGTAAATTGTAAAGTGGTAGGGAGGTGGACAGAGTCTCAGTTCTCCCCACCACGAGCACTGCGGTGCCTGGGGACAATGCAGCCAGCACTCCCACGTGTCTGGGTTCAGCCCGCGGTGCCCTAACACGGCTGCGTCTGCTCGCTGGCGACTCAGCCTGGCACCTCCTCCCTCAGATCCCGGTCACCGACCTGGGGGGCTTGCAGAGGGAGGAGGGGGTGAGACCCTGGAAAGCCCCGCTCAGGGCTGGCGCAGAGCTGGTTGGTCTCCTTCCTCCCGGCAGACCTAACCCCACCCGGAAGCCCCGTTTCCGTGGTGGACTGGATTCCGCTTCTGGATGGACGATCAGGGTATCCCTGCTCGGTTTCCTCTGCTCCATGTGGGGCCCAGGGCTGGGGCTGAGGGTTCAGGAACAGCATTCTCCATTCCGTGGCAATGTGAGGTAACCGACAGGGTTTTTATTTTTCCAGTGTAAGTATTGTCTACTGCAATATTTGGGATGTGCTTACACCAAAAAACCGATTCTCTGTTTACCTGAAATTACCATCGGATGGTACAGTCTGTGTATTTATTTGTTACATCTGGCAGCTCTACGGAGGGCTCCCTGCCCCTGTTGGGTTGCTTGTTGCTGCTGGGGAGAACCCTCGAGGCTTTTCTCTGGCAGCAAGAGCCCTGGCTGGAGGCTGCTCTGAGCCTCGAGTGATGCCGCGAACACCCCTATCCTGTTGCAAAGAGCAGAATGTGCCTTTGGGGGACATTTTTCTTTCGGTGTACATCTTTGAAGGGGCCAGGAATTCCCACACCAGGGAAAGTTGTCTTCAGGGAAAGGAGGCGTCCTTGGGTTGGTGGTTTGTGGGGGACATGGCCTGCCCGGCGGCTGCCTCTGACCCCTGGTGTCTCTGGAAGAATTTTGAAAACAGCGGATGTCGTGAGGGAAACTCTTCCGTCTGACGCTTCTGGGAGCCTGTCTCCTCAATGTAAAACTTGTGAGGATGCAGGTGGATTATTTTTTTAAAGGGTAAAATGCAGTGGACGGGACAGGACACAGTACAAGCTAAAGTTCTTGGGGCAACTCCTGGAATCTGATCCTTTAAATCAATGGTATTTCATTTTTCAAATGATGGCAGGCTTTTGCAAAACACTATTTCCTCAAGGCCCATTGCATTTGTGTATGAAGGGACTTACAAAGGTCTCTGTCTGTGTTTCTTTCTCCTTCTCTTTTTCTTAAGCTAAAACAAATCATTTGAACTAAGCAATCAGGAAAAAAAAGGAAAGATAAAAAGCAAACAACACACACCCTAGAAAAAGTCTTTACACTCGATGGAAAGTGTTAACATTTGACTTCATACCTGGGCATGCTGTCCTGGTCCCATCTAGTTTCAAAAGATCCTAATTAACACTTCAAATCTTGACAGCCTTTCCCCCCCCTTTTTCCAAATATTTGAAGGCTTTTTCTTTTTTTTTTTTTGAACATCTTGCTGGACCAGGAGACACATTCCAGTGTGGGAAAATCATGTATTCAGTCTATTTCCCCTGTAGAAGGACAGTCAAAGGTGGTCGGGCTCTGGCCCGCGGACGGCAACATTTTGCAAAGCCAGAATCCTAGCGCGGGACAAGCCACACCGGAACGAGAGTGACCGGAGGACAGCCAGGTCGCCGAGTGCAGAGTCCAGTGGAAACCTAAGGGTCCCAGGCCTCCACCTGTACCCTCTAAGGAGCACAGGGAGACCCCAGAGCGGAATCCTGGCCTTCAGCCTGGAGCTGGGAGGTGCGGCTTGATGTCAATTACGGCCCAATTCCAGAGGTGCCATCAAAGAGTTAACTAGGATGTCCCAGTGCGCAAATGTGGGGTAATTGGGAAACAAATTCTACAAACATCTTGAAAGGGACAAAAGACCTTTGATCTTTCCATAGAAAGGCAGACATCGCCGTCGTTACTGCCTTTCGGGGTCTGCACACATCTCGTACCAGCTCAGGGATGCCATCTTTCTGAGAAATCAGCCGACACCTAATTCCATCGTACCTTAATTATCCTAACTGGTTTCGTATGTCCAAAGGCATTTTCCCCAAAGATTAGAGGAGAAAGAGGGACTGACAAAATAATTAAATATGCAATTTGCCAAGCGTGGGCAATATGGCTTTGAAATCACCTTTTCAGGAAGTTTTACCGCTTGTTCATGGACATGTATATTGCAGGCTTCAGACTTTTATTTAAGCTCTTTTGATTGCCTTAATGGATTAATACCTGCATGCCATCGGCCAGGGGCTGAGACCCAGGCTGTTTCTAATTTTGCAAATATTGTGCCTGCTTCCTCCGGTGTTATGACAAAAACAAGTATCTAGAATTTGCCTTTTCACTTAAAAGCAACATGCGGATCCCCTGAAATAACTGCCTGATGTCAGATTCTGTATCACACGGGGTGTTGTCGGTTCCAGGAAACTTCCTCGGTGCCCGGGGCCTGGGTGGTGGGGTGGGCAGGACTGTGCAGGCCCACGATGCTCTCGGGGCCTGGATCCGTTCTGGGTGGCGCTCCCGAAGTGAATCCGTGTCCCTGGAGAGCAGGATGCCTCTCAGGGTAAGGCCCTGGCAGCACACAGAGGTGCGGAGGGGGTTACTGCCCCTGCTTAGGACTCCTGACGTTGGTAAGAAGTGTCCCGTGGGGAAGGGGTGAGGGTGGTGCTCCCAGGGATTTGGAGAGGAATCTCGGCTTAGACTGTGGCCGCCTCCGAGGGCGGCATCCGGAAACCAGAGCCGGCGTTTGCTCTGGGGGAAGAGTTCGCATTCTGTGGTCCTGAGGGCAGAACCGGAGTTCCTCCGAAGGACTTGGCTGAAGTGATGGCGCCTGTGTCCCATCTTCTGGCTGAGCCGGGTGCCCTGGGCACGGCCTCTTGGAGCCTGTTCTAAGGACAGGAGGGCAAGGTCTCCCTGAGCAGGGATCGGGGGTGGTCGTCTGGTCCAGGGCATCGTGGTAGCTGGCGGGCAGACGACGGGTCATCAGAGACAAGCTGAGAGGGGTGAGCGAACAGATGGAGGGGGGCAGAACAGGGAGACAAAAAGACAAAGGGACGAGATGTGCTCAGACTTTCTTGGACGCACACCCATGAACTCGCAGTGAGCCTGCCTTCGAAGGCGCAGGGACAGGGCCTAATTGTCCTGGGGACGTGTGTGGCAGCCAGGGAACTTTTTCATCGTTCCCAGAACTCCCTAATGAGGCTGTGGCCGCTCCCGGTGGGCATGCCGCTCCCTGGACACGGCTTTGATAAAGCGGGCGGGCCGTCTGGGACGAGTTACCAGCTCTTCCTCTTTTTTCCTTTTGAACCCTGCGGTGGTTTCGCTCTTTCTTGGCAAACGGAGCGGGGCCAAAGTCTCTGGCCTCTGTCCTCGGGGGGGACACAGGCCATCCCACCTCCTGGTGAAGGGGAGGGAGATAGCAGGGCCGGGACTGGGGATGCTGGCCCGGGCCACGGGCAGTGGGCGAGGAGGACGCTTGGCTGGGTCTCCGGTCCCCAGTGTATCACCCAGCACACATGGTAAGGATGAGAACCCGGACTGCTCCTGCGGCAGCCCTCTGGCCCCGGTGTCCAGCCAAGTGCTTGACAAGGACAATGCGGCCTGGCAGGACCAGCGTGCCCCTTTCACGGGAGAGAGCCCAACCTCTGAGAGTTAGGTGGCCGGCCAGTCAGAGGCAGGACGGCACCGGCCCTGCCATCCCATGGCCCAGCTCTTAACTGCTGGCCTTCCGGAGGGGGCTGGGGCCTCAGCTGGCCCTCGAGCCCCTTGAGCACGCCAGCTTTTTAGCTGCACAGTCCCTCCCTCATTTCTGAGCTCTCTGTAAGGCCACAGCCTAGTCAACAAGACCCCAGGGCTAAGGTCCCTGGGCCCTCACTGCTCTGGGCAGCAGCTCTGGATGGGGGGCTGAGCCAGGCACCACCAGGCAGGAGGGAGGGAAGGAAAGGGCCCCAGGGCCTCCAGCAGCCCCTTCTTGGCCGCCTGCTGGCTCCCTGGGACCCCTGGGGGGTTCCCAGCCCAGCGGGACTTGCCTTTGATCTCTGATGATTAAAACAAAACGCCCTCTCAGGTGGTTCCTCCTTGTCAGAGAGAGAGGCCCCCTTTCTGGCCAGCAGACACGGAACCGCCAGAGAGGCCGGCCCACCCTGGGCCTTCCTGAGGGAGAGGCCCTGGCTTCAAAGGCCGCCTTGGAGAGGCTCACCTGGACACCTGGTTCTGACCAGGCCGGCCTTGTCCTTGGCCCAGTGGCCTGCCTGCCCCACCCCCCATCTTCTGGCCCTACTGCCTCCTCCTGCCCTCATCCCATGGGGCTCCTCAGTGGTGCTCACCCGTGGCTGCTGTGCCCAGAAAGGCAGAGGGCTGCTGTGCCCACATGCCACGTCACCGCCACGCATTTGCTTCTGATCCCTACGGTCAGCGGGGCTTTGAGGAAGGACCTCGCTCTATTTTCATGTGGGAAAAGGGAACCTCAGCCCTGGTCGGTGTGGCTCAGTGGGCTGGAGTGTATCCCGTGGACCAAAAGGTCAGGGGTTCGATTATCAGTCAGGGCACATACCCGGGTTGTAGGTTCAATCCCCAGTAAGGGAGTGTGCAGAAGGCAACAAATCTTTTTCTCTCTCCCATTTTCTTCTTCTCTCTCTAAAAGCAATGAAACAATTGTCCTTACATGAGGACAAAAAATAAAAAAGAGAGAGAAGACGATTGAGAGAAACCATAAGCTTTTGTTCGATCCATCAAGTGCCCATTTTGTGCTAGCCCTGGGCAGGCGCTGGGGAGACAGAAGGGGGTGAAGTGGCCGTGGCCGTGGTAATCGTAGCGGGGTCTCTGATTGGCAATGGACTCTGTGGCACACACTTGACTGCTGACCAGTACACTGCAGTGTATGCCCTGCCATGGGGACGGAGGTCTGGGGACAGTGCCGCCTGGGGCCCTGTTGGGTCCCTGGGGATGTCGGAGCCAGCTATTCTACTGCACGGTCAGGCTCCTGTGCAAACTGGCTGTTCCGGCTGTGTGTGGGCAGAGCCATGCGACGCCCCCTGCTCCTGTGCTTGGCAGAATGCCCTTCCTGTGTCCCATCACTGACAGGTCCCCTCAGACCTCTGGGCCACATTTTTTGCAGAGGGAGAGAGCAATAAAGGGAGGGGCATTCTGAGAACAAAGGATTCCCCCTAACATTCATTGTAAAAATATTCAGACTCGGGGAAAGGTTGAAAGCACGGTGCAGGGAATGCCCTCACGCCCACGCCCTGGACTCCACCCGTGGAAATGCTTTACCCCACTTGCTCTACCTAGAGGTATACATCAATACCTCTGTGTGTTTTGTGTGTTTTTTGCTGTAAGTTTGAAAGTACGTTTGGGGCGTCATCCCTAAATATTTCAGCATGCACTCTCTAAGAATGTGGCTGTTCTTCTCCGTCATCATACCACCACAACCCTGTGACGAAATAGCAGTGATTCGAGAGTCAGGGACTTTGCTAAGTAGTCAAGACTTAGGTGCTGGCACCTCAGCAGACAAACAGTGGGCAGATCACTGCTGTTTTGGGCTTTCTTTGGTGGAATGATGCTTGGTTCCCAAGTCTGTGAGTTCGGCGGGAACAGGGTGCCTGTGCACAGTAGGCGCTTAGGAGGTGTTTGCTGATTGAATGCATCCAGGGTCAGAATCCACCCCTGGGTTGCCCCTCATGCTCCTGAGTGCAGAGGGAAGGCTTCTTCCAGCCCCGCCCCTGCCTGGGGGAGAGGAGTGTGTGGGGAGAGTGGGCCACTTGAGACCTGAGTAGATAGGGGTACCCCCAACCTGCAGCCCTCCTTGGGGCCATCGAAGCGGAGCCGGGACGAGGGTGAGAGGTGCCTCTTCCTTTATTCCTGCTGAGGGGAAGCATTCTGAGGTGCGCCTGTGTATGTGACCGAGTTCCTGTTAGAAGCAGCAGTTGGTCCCAAGGAATAGCATTCAGCCTTAAAAAGGAAGGAAACGCTGGCACAGGCTACGCCGTGGGTGAGCCTGGAGGACGTTCGCCCGGTGAACTGAGCCAGCCACATGATGACAAATCCTGCAAGGTGCCGCTCACATGAGGTCCCTGGACAAATCCGAGTCAGAGACAAAGCAGAGGGTGGTTGCCAGGGGCTGGGGGAGGGGAACACGGGCAGTCGGGGTTTAATGGGGAGGGGGGGTTCAGTTCTGCACGATGAAAAGAGCTCTGGAGAGGGGGTGGTGAAGGTTGCACGGGCCACGTACATGTGCTCAATGCCGCCGAATCGTACACTTAAAATGGTTAAGCTGGTAAATTTTATGTTATGTGTGTTTTACCGCAATAAAAAAGGGGGATGTGGGCCCCGAGACTGGCCGCACTGCGGGGCTCCGTTTCGGGAGGGCGGTGCCCCTCGGGCGGCAGCTCCGCTGCCCAGTGGCTCCCTGGGAAAGCTGGATACTGTCACTCAGAGTCTAACGGAGCCAAAGGGACTTGGGGATATCAGACCCAAGACCCGTTTCTGGAAACGCTGTGGCATTTGAAGCGAAACGGAGGCATTTTGTCAAAGGCAAGAACTTGATGAAAAATTGTTTTATGAAACCTGAATTTTGGCATATTTTCACATTTCAGTTTGTCAGAAGGCAGAGTAATAAATGTTAAGCATGTTGTTTATTATTACGCACGGCTGACTTCTTTATGACAATTTTATTTTAAAGTTCGGCAGAGTCCCGGCAGACAGGGGTGGGGATTCTAGGAGAGGAGGGAGAGGTATTTCACGGTTTATCCCAACAGGGCTACCGGGAGAGCAGTTTTTATTAAGACAACAAAACAGGAGGGGCGGCCGGGCCCGAGCCCCAAGCCCCCTCCCACGGCCCGTCAGGGGTTGGCCTGGCGAGCCTGCGCCTGTCCTTGGCGGGGCTGTGCTGCTGCTGGCGCGGGCGGTGGGTGTCACAGCCCTGCGGTCCCAGCCTGCTGAGCCCCTCGATGCAGCTGCCTCTGCGGCCTTTGTTCCCTGGCTGATGTCCGAGTCACTGGTTTCTGGTTGCACACGGAGAGAGCTGGGATGGAGAGACCAAGAGCCATGCGCCAGGCCCCCTTCCTGCACAAACCTTCCTCGGCAGAGAGGGACCAGTTTTGTGCCTTTGCTTTCTGCTCACCTTGTCTCCACCACCAGTGGATGGAGACAAGGGGTCAGGCTCCAGCCACTCGGGAGCTGCGGGCGGTGGGACCCAGGAGAACGCTGTGGGGGTCACACAGCTGGCTGGGCAGAGTGCCTTCCCTCCCAAAGCCTCAGTTCCTAAACTGTAAAATGGGGTCTCCATGCCCACCCCTCGGGGCTGTGTGAGCTCCCATTTCCTGGGTGCTCGCCCAGGGTGGGGCTTTGGAGGCAATATTCCACCCAAACCCCAGGGATCCCCACGTCCGGTTCCAACACGTGTTTCAGATGAGGAGTCTGGGATCAGAGGGAGGGAGCCCTGGGGCCCGAATCACCAGGCAGTGAGGGCGCCTCTGGGCTTGGGTCCTGAGTCCTGTCAGCCCAGAGCCTATGCAGGAGAAAGGCGACTGCCGTGTCCTGGCTGGTTCAGGGTGGGTGCTTGGCTCCCACGAGACAACCTGCCACCTGGTCTCAGGACTAAAGAGGAAACGCAGGCTTGTATGGGTCAGGGAGCTCGACTGAGCACAGAGCCTGAGGTCCTGGCCAAACTGGGATTTCCACGCAGGTTCCGAGAGGAGGGCAGTGAGGCAATGGCCCTGGTCTGGTGTCACACAGCATGCTGGCAGAGGGCCACCTGCCCACCTGCTCCTGAGGCCCTGGTCGGGGCACAGAGGGCTGCACTGTGGCCGGGGCTGGGTGGGACTGGAAGAAGGTTCTTGCAGTGGCTGGTCCCACCTTNGACTGAGCACAGAGCCTGAGGTCCTGGCCAAACTGGGATTTCCACGCAGGTTCCGAGAGGAGGGCAGTGAGGCAATGGCCCTGGTCTGGTGTCACACAGCATGCTGGCAGAGGGCCACCTGCCCACCTGCTCCTGAGGCCCTGGTCGGGGCACAGAGGGCTGCGCTGTGGCCGGGGCTGGGTGGGACTGGAAGAAGGTTCTTGCGGTGGCTGGTCCCACCTTGGGCTCCACCTCCTCTGCCTCCTTGGCAGGTAGGGGTGGGTGGGTGGGTGGGAGGAAATGTGCCCTCCCGCCCAAGTCCATTGCCTTGTGGACTGGGCCAGTGGGTCTGAACACAGATATTGGCCATGACAAGCTGGACGGGGAGGGGGGCTGGTCAGGGGCTAGCTCGAGGTCTTTTTCTTAAATTTGACGCAGAAACACATCCAGCCAACCCTCCGGGTTCCTTGGTCACCACCCCTGGGGCAGGAAATGCTTTCAAGTCAAGGTGGCAGGATCTGAGAGCCCTGGGTTGGGAGGGGAAGTGTCCCTGTCCCCCCTCCCCACTGCTGCGGGAAAGGGGGGAGGGGGTGGCGGCCAGCAGCGCCTACCCCTTCTGACCCAGGGCCTCTCCCAGCAGCCGGATTCTCCGTGAAAGGATAAGGATCACACTCTTCACTTTTTAAGTCGCACAAAAGCTGCATGCATAATTAATGTGCAATAAACGTGAGCGGCTGGAAATTAACTAAATGAAAAAAAGGGAATATGCTTAATTGTAAAAATTTAATTTTGCCTTTATTCTTTTTCTTCCCCTCTGTCTCTGTTCCCCGCCCCCACCCCCGCCCTTTCTGATGCGTTATATTCTCCGAGCCCCTCAGCTCTCGCTGGAGATCATATTCTGAGGGGCCCTCCTCCTGACCTCTGGCCAGGGAGCCAAGGGCAAGATTAGTTTTAAGCTGCAGCCCAGTCAGTTCCTTTCGGCGGAGGGTCGGGGCCTGCCCACGAGCGGTGTTCCTGTGTCACACAAAGGAACGTGGTCAGCCTCCTTCAAGACCTTGCTTTTCGGGGCTTTGGTGGATGCAATTGTGAGAGTGGCCCTTTGAAACTCGGCGAGAGAGCCCATCATGGTATTTAAAATTCCCAAACATGAATCCAGTGGTTAAAAAGCCCCAGGACTAAAGACATTTCCATATATTTGAAGACGGGATTTTAAGCAGTAGTATCTGAGGCTCCCTCTCTTCCCCTGCTAGCTTTTGGAAGAACAAGCCCTTCCCTAGATGATGTGATTGGGTGTGAAATTTCCCAGTGGAAAAATGTATGGACACGTTCTTATTTATTGTTACATCTCTTAATAAAACCCGGGGATTCGGCTTCAAAAAACAACCCATCCACTTGAAAGAGGGGAAAAAAGGATTATTATTTTTTTAAAGAATAAAACACTCTATTAACAGATCCTTTAAAATATGATTTATTGCCCACACATAACATCAACAATAACTTAAAATATCAAATCCATGGAAATAAATCACTGTGATTCTATCTCCTTCCACGCCAGCTGTTTTTCTGTTTCTGCCTGACTTCTCAGCCCTGGTCTGTATCAGCAGATAATTTAAAAAGAGGCAGAAGAATCAAGAGACAGAGCCCAGAGGCATCAAGGCTGCTTGGGCAAGAATCGTGTTTTCAGAACCTCCCAGTGTGTCTGGGACGGCTCGTAGCTGGCTCTTCTCGAGTCTGCCCAAACAGTAACCGACATGGTGTTTCTTCCAGTCACTCTTATCGGATTAATTTATAGCAAGGAAGGAGGCTGTCTGCACGGTCACTCACACATGCTGCCCCTCTGCCCAGGTACCTGGTCCTGTTTAAGGTGGACTGCCGTCATCCTGGAGTTGCCTGGGCGTCAGGGACCCTGGGCAAGCCGTAAATAACCAGCCTGTGGCTGCGGATCAGGCAGGCTCGGCCGCAGCCGGTCTGGCAGAGGCGGCCGGCCGCCTCTGCGAACAGGTGGCCCGCTGGGGCAGCAGGCTGGTTCCTGCAGCCGCCTCCAGCCAAGCCTGGTTCCGGCCCCAGATGTTCAGCCAGCACTCGGCTGGGCCCCAGCCGCAGACCTGTGCATTAAACAGGTCGATGCTGACACCGAAACCAAGGCCTGCCGGCCATTGTCACAGGAATGCAATGTCCTCTGGGGTCCCCTTATTAAATCACCAAGACTCGCCGCTGCCTCCCAGGACGGCATTCTACCCTGTTTGTATTGATCACAGGAATCGTCTCTCTCTGGCTGTGTCCAGCCCGCAGGGAGGGGTTAGTGTTGGGTGGGAAACGTCTGTTCCACGGTGATCTGGGGGACCCCGAGCTGGCGCTGTGGCTCCGTCCACAAGGAGGTGGGGGGCAATCTCCAGCCACGGTATTGGAGTTGCAAACGTAGGCATGAGAGTTTGTAGAATAATAAAGCCTGCCAGGGGCTTCAGAAATTATTCAAAGCAACTGCTTCACTTCCAGGACGTCTCTGTGTCAAGGCAAGGGACTTGGCTGGAATGCGTCACAAGTAGTGGCACCTTTACGAATCTCTCCTATAGGTAACATCTGTCTGGGTGAGAAAGGAGACTCAGCACAGCACTATTTGTAGGTGCAAAAGGCGGGAAGCCCCCTACATGCCCATCACGGAAGACCAAGTGAACGACGTTCCGGTACTAGGCACAGCAACACCATATTGGCATTTGTACTGGTCAAAGGTGGCTGGATATTGACAATCTCATATAGCTCAATCCACTGTAGCTGTTGAACGGCAGGGCCTGCAGGCTTAAGGAACGAGATGGAGAATACTCCAAGATACATACTAAGAAATGAAAAAAGCAAGCTGCAAAAGAGTGTACCTGTTAGGTTCCAACTGTGTTTTTAGAAAAGGGAATAGACACATTTGCTGGTATAAGCCTTGACTCTTCACAGAGACCCTAGAAATTGTCTGAAGAGGCTGCCTTGGGGAGGGGGCAGGGGGCCGAGGAAGGGTGAGATTTACAGCCGCTGCACCTCCTGAATTGTTTTCCCTGTGCGCAGGGTAGATTTAAAATAAGTTACTCAGGATTCCAAACAAACATCAGTGAAGCCTTCACTACTCAGGGCAAAGAGCTCAGGCTCCAGACTGAGAATTCTGGGCTTCCACTCACTTTGCCTCACAGAGCCTCAGTTTTCTCATCTGTCAGGTGGGGTTGTAATGGTGTTGGCTTCCTAGAGCAGAAGTGACGATTTCCCTGAGACGTGAAGGGGACGGTCTCAGCACGGAGACATGGGATTCGATAAATATTGTGTTATGATAAATGACGTATAAGTCACACCACGCACATAAATCCTTATAACGACTCGCTTGACATTTTCATTTTCTGGGACGACAGGTTAAAAGTAGCTGTGTGTTGAGAGTCAGGAGTTGAGATGCCGAGTGTCGTGTGAAACTGTCTGGGGGTCCCGCACAGATGCGGGGACAGCCTGCGCTGAATTTGCAGGGTGAGTCTGATGTTTTTCTCTGAACGGGTCGATGGTCTCCCGCATCCTTGTGTACACAGGCAGGTGAACTAATAGAATTAAGCTTATTGGTTTCATTCCTCTGGGCCCCCTTGGCGAGGGGAGAGCAGCTGGATGAATATTTTAATTAAGCTCTGACACCCAGAAGTCAAAGTCCCCGAGTGGTCCCAGTGGGCAAGGTCGTGCAGTTTGGGGTTTAATCAAGTTCGGTTCCAGAGTTCAAATTTCTTCCTGGACAGAACTATGTCATTAGGTGTCCAAGATTTCCAGCGGAAAAAAAAAATACAACCTGACTGTATTTTCTCTGGAGAATGACACCATGATTCGATTAGCCCCCTTTCCTTGACATTTTGCCCACTTTATTAACTTCTGCTTTGCTTTTAAGCAAGCAACTACTGTTTAACTTCCCTGAAGAAGCTCATAATATTATAATTCGAGTGTCAGGACAGATTAGGTTAAACGAACTGTGTGATTCCCGAAGGAAAACTAACTTCAAAACGGACGTGGTTCGCCTCGTAACATGTCATGGCTTGCATTAGCGTTGAATGGGCGATTCTATCACCTAATGTGCCAAAGTTGGCTCACATGTTCCCCACTCTGCAAGGTGAGAAATTACTTAGCTAACAAAACATTTCGTTTTCCTCCCTTTGCATTCTTTCTTTATGAGATCCTGAATGTGACATTTTCACCAAAAAATCTCTACGCTTATTTGTGAAAAATGTATATTAAAACCAAAGCCCATCAAATGGAAAGAAATCACAGATGGTTTTATTCACAAGCAGTAGAATTAATGGCCTCTCTTCTCTTTATAAATATTAGAAGCAGATGAGTTCATTACGATTTCACCCTAATAAAGAAAACCTGCTTGATTTTGACAAGACATCGACTTATCTAATACAACCCCTAAATAACAAAGCTACTTCCCGCCCGTAAAACACGGCTCGAAAACACCGGCTTTACCTGGACAGCTTCTAAATTAATGAAAAACACTCGAGTCCAAAGAGAGGCAAAGGGGTGGGGGGGGTAGCAGAGAGATGGAATTCAAGGGATTTTTGAAAACGGGACGGATTCTGAAAAGCGAGTTTTGAAATGTTTACTTTGCGGTGGTTTGAAATTTTTACATCTTTCAACAAAGCGCACAGAGAAGTGAAACCATCTGAAAGGGCTTTTGAAAAGAGCGATTCAGCACAAGGCGGGTGGAGCTGCGGTTCTCTATCTCGGCAATCTGTGCCCGTCGAGCCGGGGGGAGCCCGGCCCTTTCCCCGTCGGCTCCTCCCGCGCGCTGCGCTCTGCGGCAGCCTCGCCTGGGCTTCAAAGCGCTGCTGATGGAGGCCAGGGAGGGAATTGGACACCTCGCTCCGGGGACAAGGGCACGGCTGCCTGATGTGGTCATCTTGTTAGTCATGGAAAGCCCGGGGTCTTTCTGTTTGTGCCGCTTTCAGCACTTATTAAGCAAGAAGTGGGAGGCTTTACGCAAAACTGCAAAAGATGTTTTTTTTCTCCCCAGGGCCCCAGCAGTTGGGGCCAGGGCTTATCCATCACTGCAATGATCTCTCCGAGAAAGGGAAGGAGTCAGCCCTGCTTGAGGGGAGAAAAATGAGCGGCACATGGGGCCCCGCCCCAGGACCTTCTTGGCTTGGCTCCCACGGACGGGCGTGGGCTTCTCTGTCTGGAAGCTGCGAGGGAATGACTTTGGGGAGGGGAGCTGCATGGCCTAAGAAAAACAGCAAAAATGGCGCATCTCTGTGGCTTTGGTGCCCAAGCCCCCATTCAGGGCTCACACCTCAGATTCCCATCCTTTCCCCAGCCCCCAAGGCCACCTGGGGCTCACACCACAGAGAACCACACACCTGCACACACGTGGCACAGCAGGGGGGAGGTGGGTGCTGACGGCGGAAACAATAGTTCTCGGCAGCTCCTTAAAAGTGAACGAATCCCGGTACCTGGTCTCGGGAACCCGCATCTTCCTGGCTGGGGCTCCCTTCCTCCGTGTCAGGGGCCATGAGTTCTCCGACAGGCTCAGGGAGCTGCAATCCTGAGTTCGGAGATCATCGGCGTCCCTCCTTCAAGCCTCGGTTCCATACATATCAAACTTCTGGGGAGATCTTTGGGGAAGCCACAAGTGTGAGCCAGAAGCCCATGATTGAAATTCTCCAATAAATCCCTCCCAGCTGAGCCCGAAGGCTCTGCAGTTGGTTCAGCAGGGACAGGCAGGAAAAAGGGGGGTGGGGGCTGCAAACTTCAAACAGGACTGGGGCGGTGGGCAGCCTGTGCTGGGGAGGGAGGCCACCGACAGAGGGCTGAGAGTTAATTAAAGAGACTGCGTTGTAGCACCTATAAACTGCATATTAAATTGCCAGCAACTCCAGTTCTGTGCAGACACCCTCTCGCCTGGGAGTGTGCCTGGAAGGGCCGGAGTCAGGCCATGTGTAGGATGGACATCAGCGGCGGTCCGGAGGGCCCCGGCCTGGGCTACTTTGCCCATTCACCAGGCATCTCAAGGGAGCTGAGACCGTGTTTAAAAGCCTCATTAAACATGGAGGGGTTCCTGTCTTCCGGGCACCAGGAGACAGTGGCCATTATCGCTCCCATTTTACAGATGGGAAGAGTAAGGCTCCAAGAAGCGAAGTCAGCAATTCAAGGATGTCTGGCTGGCACGTGGGAGAGGTAGGGCCGGAGTCAGGATCCTCCTGTGTATGTCACTGGCCGGAGCTGAGGCCCAGGCAGAGAGCAGCAATGGACAGGTTATCACAGCTTCCCTCCTGCTCTCGCCTCGGCTCTGGCCCCTCGCACTGGCCTTGACATTCAATCAGGTGCCGGTGATGTCTCGCACAGCCGTTGGAGCTGGGCCTCCCCAGCTTCTCTGCGACAAATGGTTCTCATTTGAAAGGGAGGTTATAAAAACACATGCCCAAGGACACTGTCGGGGAACTGAGGATTAATCTCACTTCAGTCAAAGACCATTTCAAATATTTTTTCTGAAGGGGGATGAGGGTAGGCAGCAGCCCTGCTTAGGAAGAAAGGGTTCGTGCCCCTCAGGTGGGCTGGTTTGGAGGCGCACTGGGATGCGGGCTGCTGGGGGTCGGCGTCCCTCCGTGCCGGTGAGACCGAGTCCCACCAGAGGCGCTGCTTTGCTTCCCTGGGTCCGGGAGCCGCCACTCCAGCATGGAAGATCGCACCGTGCTCGTTGCCTTGGTTCTGTTTCGGGGCGGCTTATGTTGCCAAAAGGAAGGGAAGGAGTAGACACTTGGACGTTTTCATTTTCCGGATGGTGTCAAAGGCTGAGTGTTTTTGCCAGGTGACTCAACCAGAGAGGGTCCTGGAGACCATTGCCGGGGGTGGGGGGCACTGCCTCCCCACCCATCCCCCCATTCTCCCAGATGCTGTGGGCAACACAACTGAGCCTGACTCCAGCCAGGAACCAGAGGGAGTACCAGCTGTGCTCTCAGCCGGCAGCTCCCAAGTCGGGTGGCCTGGGCCCCTAACTCTACAGGGGGGTTCTGGGACACAGGCTGGGGCTGTAGGCTTGCTTACTGAGAGCTCGGGGTGCCAGGCGGCTGCTGCAGTCTCAGCTGTTGGCTGACCCTGGGAAGTAAGGCCTTTCTATCATACCCATGGTACCGCCTACCGCCTGGGAAATGGAGGCTCGGGCGCCTAGTCATAGGTGCGGGCGCTGGACAACAGAGACACCTCTCCTTCAACCTCAGCGACTTTTCAGAGTAGGGACTGTGGGCGCCCCCAGTGTATGGATGTAGAAGTTGAGGCTCAGAGCTGAGGTTCCGTGTTGTGCCGTGTCTGAGCCCACACGCACAGGGGGGTGGAGCTGAGGGCTGTGGTCCCACAGCCCAGGCTCAGGCCCCTCCTGCGGGTCCAGATTCTGGAGCACAGCGAGCGTGGCTGCCCAGCCAGGCCAACCTCAGGACTTCGGAGTCCTGACAGGCCACTCCCTGCAAGCCTGCGGGTGCAGCAGGGGTGGAACCCCCCTGGGGGTCGTGGACGGGGCCCACTGCAGGCTGGACTCGGTCCAAACAAACGTCTACAGCATGGAGCTGTAGATTTATCTTCTGACTCTTGGAGGAGCACGCTGAGCTCTGCTTTCTTTTTGCAAGATGGAAGAACCAACAGCATGCGGTGGGGTCCCCGCAGAGCCCAGGCAGAGCTGGCGCCGGGCAGGCGCAGAAGAGTGCCCCCGTGCGGCCGGACTAGGTGTGTGCACCGGTGGCCCAGGCTGCCCACAGAGAGGGATCAGCACTTTATAGCAGATCCAGTCGCCCTGAAAGGAGCTAGTAGCATGCCCCTATTTTAGAGAAGAAAACAGGCAAGAGAAAAGTCCAAGAGACCTCCTGCGTTCCCCCAGTTGGGAAGTGGGCCTCAAAGGTGGTTTGCCTCCTTGCAAAGTGCCTCCTCCTTGGGAGCTGCAAGAGGCTCACCCTAAGGAGCCCTGCTAGTCTAGTCAGTGAGGTGGGGTGCTGGGCGCCCAGCCCTGCCGCCCTGGCCAAGCCCCAGGCGGCCCAAGACCTCAGCAGGACGTAGTGATGGGTTCAGTGGGGCTGGTACTAGCCCAGGGCACCGGGAGGTTTTGGCAAATCCCTACCCAGAAATATGGATGAAGCACAACCATGCACTAGGCCAGGGGCTCCCATGCTGGGTGGACAGGTCACCTTGGACCCCGTCTCCCTTCCCACCCACACTGAAGGGCCTCCTGGGGCCTCCCCATGGCCAAATGCCCTCTGCCAGGTGCCCCCCAGTGCTGTGCTACACCCTGGGTGTGACCTCAGTTTCTTCTCCAGGAAGCCCTTGTGGCCGGTTGCTATGACCACAGAGCCTCAGGGCCACAGGCTGGGGCGGCTGAGCTGAGCCCCTCTGACCGCAGGAGGCGCCGCTGCATGACTGGACACTTCCTCTGGGGTAAACATAATTCGGGCTGCCTCCCAACACAGCTCCGAAGCTAGGTGTGCGTGGATGGGAGGTCCCGAGCTCCTGAGACTCTCTGGAGCCTTGGTTTCTATATCTGTTAAATGGGGGTGTCCCTGATGGCAGGGGCATGGTGGTGATGCACGAGGGGTACTGCTGCCCTCCCCCCCAAATGTTTGCTGTGCCCTGTGCACGGCTGCAGCACTCCCCTCCCTCCAGTTCTCCGCCCCCCTCGGAGTCTCACCGACCCCAGCCCTGCGCCCAGCATACACCTTATCCTCCCGGGGGTCTCCTCTCCCCTCTTCCAGGGCTCATCTCCAAGGGGAGGTGCTGCGGGATAAAAGAGCCATTTTCAAAGGGTTTGGGAAGACGGGCAGAGATTCTTAAACAAGACACAGGAAGCACTACCCATCAAGAAAAAGACTGATAATCGGACGACATTTATGAGTAACTTTTAATGTAAAAATGAATTTTTTTGAGGCATAGTTGAAATGCAACACGAGTGTCAGGCACACCACATAAAGACTCAGGGTTTGTGAGATATCGCCACAGTGAGTGTGCGCGACGCCTGCCGTTGGGCGCGGCAGCCCCCACGTACACGTGGCAGGGTTTGTTAACTAGGGTCACCATGCCGTGAGTGCGTCCCAATGATGGAACTATTTCATAACTGCAAGGTTGTGCCTTTTGACCCCCTTAATCCATTTTTGTCCCCCACCCCACCCCACCTAGCAGCCGCCAATCTCTCCTCTGTATCTATGAGTTTTAAATTACAGCTTAAAAAACCCCCCATGTATAAGTGAGATCACACAGTACTTATCTTTCTCTGTTTGACTTATTTCACTTAGCGTAATGCCCTCAAGTTTCATCCACATTGTTGCAAACGGAAAGATGTCATTCCTTTTTATGGCCGAACAATATTCGGCTGTGTGCATGCCGTGTGTTCGTCACCCACTGACCCACCGGTGGGTGCCCTGGTTGCTTCCGTATCTCCGCAACCGGAAACAATGCTTCAATCACAAAGGGCTGCGCACACCTTCCTTTGTACCAGTGTTTTTGTTTTTGTTTTTCTTTGGCTAAATATCCAAAGTGGAATTGCCGGGTTGTATGGTGGTTTTGTATTTAATTTTTTGAGAAACTCCATACTGCACCAATTTATATTCCCACCAACAGTGCACAAGGGCCTTTGCCAACGTTTTTAATTTCTTGTCTTTTAGAATAGCCCTGCTAACAGGCACGAGGTGATAGCTCGCTGTGGTCTGATTTGCATTTCCCTGGTGATTCGTGAGCTGAGCATCTTTCCAAGTGCCTGCCGGTCACCCGGATGTCTTCTCTGGGGAAATGTCTACTCGGACCCAGTGCTCGTTTTTCAGTTGGGCGATGGTTCATTTTGCTGTAGAGTTGTGTGGGTTCTTTATGTAATTGGGAGAGTCACACCTTATCAGACGTACGATTTGCAAATATTTCCTCCCATTCTACAGGTGGCTTTGTCCTTTGTTTGAAGGCCCTTTGCTGCACAGACGCGTTTCGTTGGACGTAGTTTATTTCTGGGCTCTCTATTCTGTTCCATTGATCTATGCGCCTGTTTCTCTGCCAGTACCGTACATCGCGTACTTTCCGTTACTGTAGTTTGTAATGCAGTTGGAAATCAGGAAGCATCCTGCCTGCAGCTTTGTTCTTTCTCAAGCTTGCTGTGGCTATTCGGGTCCTCTGTGGTTCCGTAGGGATTTTAGGGTTGTTTGTTCAACTTCTGGGAAGAGTGCCATTGGAATTTTGAAGATTGAATTGAGTCTGTAGGTTACTTTGGGTAGTATGGACTTTTTAACAATGTTAACCCTCCCAGGAGTAATTCTAACCGCCTATACACATGAAATATCTTCCCATTTATTTTTGTCGTCTTCAATTTCTTTCATCAATGCTGCACGGTTTTCAGTGTACGGGCCTTTCACCTCCCTGGTTAAATTTATTCCTAGGTATTTTACTTCTTTCGATGTAATGGCAAGTGGATTGTTTTCTCAATTTCTCTCTCTGACTGCTCATCATTAGTGTACAGGAAAGCAAATGACCTCTGCATACTGAGTTTGTGTCCTGCACGTTCCTCAACTCAGAAAGGCATTCTAGGCAGAGGGAACAGCATATGCAAAGGCAAAGAAGCACAGAGGCTGGGGCTCGAGGAAGCGCACGTGAGGCAGGGAGGCCAGGGGGAGGCGAGGCTCTGCTCTGGTGGGAGGTGGCGTCGGACGCAGGCAGGCGGGCGGGCGTGGAAACCTGACCCGGACTTCAGTCAGTAGGTGCAGTCGTGTTCCACGGAGCTCGGCTGGGTGGGGAAGGGATGCCATGGGAAGACCCTGGGGGCCAGGGAAAGGCGACAGGGATGCTGCTGTAAAATGGGTAAGCAGTCGAGAGGGCCGGAACTCAAATTAAAAAAAAAAAGAGCATCAAGAAGAGAAAAGAGTGACTGAGTTTGAAAACAAATTTAGATGAGAGAACTGTCCCACTGGCAATGGGGGTGACCACACCCGGCTCCAGGTGGTGGCGTGGGTGACTCAGAGCTGTTCCAGATAGGTAGCAGTCAGAGGGGAGACGTGTGGGCCTTGGGAGAAGACGGTGCATTCAGCTCGGGCCAGGATAAAGGCAAGGTGCAACATCCCGGTTGCTGCTGGAACCGTGTCACCGTGGGCCAGTGACAGAGGTGTCACCGTGGGCCAGCGACAGGGGTAAGCACAGTGAGAGACATGGGCTCCCAGCTGCCGGGAGGGGGGACGCAGAAGGGGGAGAGGTAAGGGTGGGGCTGGGGGGAGCTCAGAGTTTTAGGAGTGAGCCAGTTTGGGGGAAAGTAGGCAGAGCAGGGGGAGAGGTAGGACAGACGTGGCCGGGGTGTGTACACGTGGGGACAGAGATGTCCCTGTGAGTCCCCCGTGCCCGGCTCAGAGCCCGCACACAGAAGGTGCTCACCCGTGCTGAGTGGCTGGATGAAAGGATGAATGATGCATCACTCGCCCTCCTATCACAGTGGCTGGTGGGTGCTTTTCTGTCTCCCCAGGAAGGTGTCCTGTCCCTCTGCCCACGGTCCTGCCCTCCTCTGTAGCAGATGCCTCTCTAGGCCCAAACCTAGACCAGCTCCAGGGATTCTGTGACCATATACTCCCCCTCCCACTTGGGCCAGGGCAACCAGGGGCAGAAGGGGTCACCTGACCCAGGCCAGCCAACCAGAGTCAGTCCTGGTTCTCTTGCCTCTGGAAATTCTCAACTGAGAATGTGTGAATTTGGGTGGCTGTGTGTACATATGCATATGTGTGCATGAATGCTGGTGTGCAGAGCACATGAGAGAGAGGGCGAGTGTGAGAAAATGAGAAGCAAGCAGACACCCAGGTAGTGGTAGATGAGGCAGGGGGGTAGGGTGGGGTGGGGCAAGGCAGGAGAAATAGGTGCCGCTGGCTCCGGCCTCTCTGGGGCTCGGCTGGGTCCTGTTTTGGGCTCCGAGTGTCCTCTGGGTCCACTACTAACCCTCCCTTGGCCTTGGCTGCTGTGTATGGACTTTGATTTTCTTCCTGCCTGAAGGCCAGTGTGTGAGGTGCCTCTTCTGGTCCTCCGAGCATCCATCTATATGTCTGCCTTCCCGAGCAGTGCCTGAGGCCCCTTGCAAGCAGACCCTGGGTCCTGGGGGTCAGAGGCCACACTGACACTTGCTCATTGCTCCAGCACGTGCTCTGGATGGCACCTCAGAACCCAGGCCCCAGAGAGGGGCCTGCGGGTCCTCGGGCTCTGCTCGGGCTGAATGCCCGTGAGCGGCCTCGTGCCGTCTGCGCAGGAGAGGCGCAGTCCCCATTCTGACAGGCGCTGGGTCACCAGTGGAAGGCCATGAGGTCGGTAGGTGGCAGAGACAGCCTTTGAATGCAGCTCCTCAGACTCCACACTGAGTGTTCTTTGGGGGTTTCTCACGGAATTCTCGGGGGGGGGGCTTTTCTTTTTTGAGGCGCCTGTGGCTGGGGCCTGGGCCGGAGGTGCTGACACTCTGTGGGGACTCTCGTGGTCCTAGCAAGCTGAGACGGCGTGAGCTAAGGGTCACCCCGGCCTCAAGGGCAGAAGCAGGGCTGGAGGCAGTGGCAGCTCAGCCCCAAAAGGCAAAGGTCACCTGTGGAGGCGCAGCGCTTTGAAGGCGAAACCTGAACCGGCATGTCCTCGCAGGAGCCCCTGCGTGTCCTGGGGCCCTGCAGCCCCTCCCCGGCGTTTGGGGTGGTGTCTCACAAGCAGGTGAGCAGTTGGGAGGCAGGACAGAAACCACACAGCTGCATCCCCCTGGCAGCCGGACGCCCCGAACCCACCCAGACATGGCTCCGGGGAAGGCGCAGATGAAAGAGCCCGCATTCCTTGCTGGTGACCCGCTGAAATGCACGCGCCTCACAGGCTTTTACGGCAACTGGGGCTTTTCTCCTTCAGGAGCATTCCTGAGGGCTGGCCCCTCCGACTCCTGCTGCCTCGTGACCAGGCCGTCTACACTCCGTGGGGTGCAGCGGCCATCTGCTCCTTAAGCCCGCAGCTGGCCTGGCCAGTGTCTGGGACAAGCTGGAGGCCTTGACAGACACTATCTGGGGCGGCTTCAGAGACAGCAGCAAGCCAGGGAAAGGTTAAAACAAACATTTATTTAACAAATTATATTAAGAAGACAGACAATCACACAGTGAAACTTCCCTTTGCCAAGTACAAGTCACCTCAAATAAATACTCGCAGGAGGGATGTTGTTCCCACGGCCAGTGCGCAGTGGCTGTCGGAGGCCCCACACGGCCACACAGTGTGCGCCCTTTGCTGGGGGAACAGACCCCGGCTCTCGGTGGTGACAGCGGCAGCTGCCGCAGGGCCACATCTACAACGCGAAGAGAGCTGGGCTGACCCAGGGGCACCAGGTGGTGGGAGTGTGGGTGCTGGCCACCTCCTCCAGGCCCCTGGGGGACAGTAGACAGTGAACCGAGGTGGGTGGGCTCGGCTCTGTGCACCCTGCAGGCACGAGGCTGCTTTGCTGAGGCTCCCTCCCACCCCCCGTCGTCCTCGGGCCCCATTCTCAGAGGAGCTGCAGGCTGGGGCACCCTACAAATGGCCAACAATGGGGCAGCCAGCAGCCCAGGAGCCCCCGTCTGGGTGGAGTGAGCAGGTGAGCAGGCCAGCGGGCTCTCGTCCTGGGCTCAGCACCCTCGTCGCAGTGCTCCCGCGACGCCAGCATGACCAGTGGTGGCTGGGATGTCTGTTACTGGACCAGAAACTAAAAGGTCGTCTGGAGGCATGTGCTTATATTGGGACGGCTGGCACTGTGACACTCGGGTCCAAAAACTGCCTCTGCCACTCACCAGCCTTGTGCCCTTGGACAAGCCTCAGCTTCTCCATCTGGGACGAGGAGCAAATCACACCCACTTCAGGGTGTATTTGGTTTTGGGGGAAATGATAGGAGAAAAATGTGCTTAAGGTGCCGGCCTTGTGCCCGGCACGGAGTGTGGGCATAGTGTGTGCTGGTTCTTCTTGTCCTGCCCCCACCTTTCGGAAGGACATGGGAAAACGGTCCCCAACCAACCCCTCAGCACCAACTGCGAGTCACCAGTGAGGTGGGCAGACAGGTTGCAACCCTCCCAACCCCGGGCGGTGGCGAAGAGGCTTGGGCAGCCTGGGGGCTAGCCTGCCTGCTGTTTCTTCCCACTGGCAGGGTGCTCACCTCTCCCAGCAGGGAGACCACAGCCAAGGTCAGTTCTTGGACTCAGGCTGGGGAGACGGCCTCGTTGCAAACATGTAGGGGAGCCTGGAGCAGAGCCCTCACCCCTTGTCGCTGCCGTGCCGCTTCCACCGCCTTTGCGGGGAGAGTTTGAGCTNCAGCTGCCGCAGGGCCACATCTACAACGCGAAGAGAGCTGGGCTGACCCAGGGGCACCAGGTGGTGGGAGTGTGGGTGCTGGCCACCTCCTCCAGGCCCCTGGGGGACAGTAGACAGTGAACCGAGGTGGGTGGGCTCGGCTCTGTGCACCCTGCAGGCACGAGGCTGCTTTGCTGAGGCTCCCTCCCACCCCCCGTCGTCCTCGGGCCCCATTCTCAGAGGAGCTGCAGGCTGGGGCACCCTACAAATGGCCAACAATGGGGCAGCCAGCAGCCCAGGAGCCCCCGTCTGGGTGGAGTGAGCAGGTGAGCAGGCCAGCGGGCTCTCGTCCTGGGCTCAGCACCCTCGTCGCAGTGCTCCCGCGACGCCAGCATGACCAGTGGTGGCTGGGATGTCTGTTACTGGACCAGAAACTAAAAGGTCGTCTGGAGGCATGTGCTTATATTGGGACGGCTGGCACTGTGACACTCGGGTCCAAAAACTGCCTCTGCCACTCACCAGCCTTGTGCCCTTGGACAAGCCTCAGCTTCTCCATCTGGGACGAGGAGCAAATCACACCCACTTCAGGGTGTATTTGGTTTTGGGGGAAATGATAGGAGAAAAATGTGCTTAAGGTGCCGGCCTTGTGCCCGGCACGGAGTGTGGGCATAGTGTGTGCTGGTTCTTCTTGTCCCGCCCCCACCTTTCGGAAGGACATGGGAAAACGGTCCCCAACCAACCCCTCAGCACCAACTGAGAGTCACCAGTGAGGTGGGCAGACAGGTTGCAACCCTCCCAACCCCGGGCGGTGGCGAAGAGGCTTGGGCAGCCTGGGGGCTAGCCTGCCTGCTGTTTCTTCCCACTGGCAGGGTGCTCACCTCTCCCAGCAGGGAGACCACAGCCAAGGTCAGTTCTTGGACTCAGGCTGGGGAGACGGCCTCGTTGCAAACATGTAGGGGAGCCTGGAGCAGAGCCCTCACCCCTTGTCGCTGCCGTGCTGCTTCCACCACCTTTGCGGGGAGAGTTTGAGCTTTCAGAGGGAAGAGAAAGCAAGGGGTTCCTGTGCTCTGCTCAGAGTATTTTGGGGGGACAGAGGGTGCTGGGGCTGAGGGCGCGGCCTCTGCCCTTTCCTTTTCCACAAAGACCCTTCCTTCCTTCCCTCCCCACCTGGCCAGACCGTTTGCAAAGTGCTCTCCCAGAGGGAAACAGGTCGTGCAGTCTGTAGGTGTGAGCCAGAGCCCTGCACAAGCTGGGCTCCCACGCACCCGCAACCCACTGCTGCCCACGCACTAGCTCGACCTCACCCACTGCTCACCGGCAGAGAGACAGGGTTAGCAGCAGCCTACCATCCACCACACAGCCAACCTGCCAACACCGCGCTGCTGGCTGGACTCAGGCCGCCATGCAGCACGATGTCCATGGCCAACACTACTACCTAGACTAGGTCTGTGAGGCTGTGGCGGTCTCCCAGCTCGGCGCCTCCCCCAAGGGGTGTGAGTGGGGAGCCGTGGATGGCCGCCTCCTCTCACCGTTGGGCCCCACAGTGTCAGTTTTGCAGCTTCTCTGGCCTAGCAGAGCTGCCAAAGGGCCTGGCCGTCAGTCAAGGGGGGAGGGCTGCCTGGGTTACCAGAGAATCTCACAGCCAGGCATGAGCAATGATCGAGGGACACAGTGCACGTTCCAGGGAGCTGGACAGAGGGATCAGGGCCCCGCCCCTGCTGGGCGGTACCTCTGGCTGTTGGCCTTTGAGTCACACAGGTCACTTGGTTTTGAACCAGCCACGCATTCAAAAAGCAGCAGCAGACACATGTGTTCTGGGCCTCAAGGGGTTCCCCCGGCTCCCCAGAAACAACTAGCTTATTTCAGTGGGTGCATCTGAGACCAGTCGGCTCTCTCCTGGTTAAGCACCAGTCCCAAAGGTCCTCAGTGGTCTGCTGTCTCCATCCCCAAGTCTCCCGGGCCCTGGTGGGTCCCACAAACTGTTTCCCTGCCACCGTGCTGCACGGGAGGCACGGGGAAGCCGCTCTCACCAGGGACACCCTTAGGTTCCAGGGAAGGGGAGGTGAGGCAACCACTTCCCTAATGCGAAGAAATCAGGAGAGGTGAGGGGCTTGGAGGGGGCAGGGCCGACAGGTGCATGAGGTATTTTTTGCTCTGCCCTGCCACTTAACTGGCGCCCACTCCCCAGACTGCTGGCTGTTCCCCTGCGACCCAGCAGCCCAGCAACCATGTGCCATCCTGGGGCGGCACCGCGGGTGGGAGGGGCCTGTCCCTGGGCGGGGCTCTCCTGTGCCGCCTTCCTGGTGGGGGCACCTCACTGCTCTCCACCCCGCCCCCTCACACCAAACCTGTGCATAGCTCCCACCATCTGGTGACTGCCCCCCGAGATGGGACACACCAACAGCCAGACGCGGCAGGCCACAGGGGAAGGGCCCGAGCCCCCCCACACAGCAGCAACCTGTTCTCATGGCAAATGTGCGTGGAGTTGAACTTGGCAGCTGGCACTGTGTCTACAGGCTGTGAGTGGCAGAAATGTTGGTGCTGGCCCGGGTTGGACGGGCTTGTCAAAACCACCATCTTGAGGAGCACAGGCCGTCAGGATGTGGCCTGGCTCTGAGAAGCCAGGTGAGCACACGCCCTGGTCCTTCTGGGCCGGGCGCTGGCTCACAGCACCGGGCAGAGCCACTGGCACTGCTGATGGCACGTGGGTGCTGCAAAGACGAGCCCTTTGGGGGGAAGTGGGTGTGAAGTGGGTGAGCCCAGTGAACTGGGCAGCACGCGCCGGGCACTCAGCCTTCCTGCCCGGAGAGCAAGTCCCGTCTGTGCCGGCAGCTGAGGCCTGCTGCCCCCCGGCCCCAGGACGTCCAGGTCCCAAGGACGACCGGGTGAATCCGGTCGCAAGTCTGAGCACAGCACATCCACAGTGGGGCAGGGGCTGGGCGTGGGTCCACTTGGGCCACTGGCCTCCTCCGCCTCCTGTGCTCACTCCTGGGGCTGCTGTGGAACGCGGCGAGCACTCGAGGCCGTTGGCACAGGGCCTGCTACACGGCAGCCTGGGTCCGGGTGGGGAGGGCTCCCTGGAGGGTCTGTGCAAAGCTGCCCCCCACTCAGGGGCTTCCAGGAGGACAGCAATGGCCTAGTGGCAGGTGACGGTAGTGAAGGGAGCTGGTGGTGTCACTGGGCACCCCGGGCACCTGTCCAGGCCCTCGGGTGACTCCCGTGCGGACATGTTGTTCGGAGAATGGCCGCTCATCACGCACATGTGTTAGGAGCTGCTGGTCACTACAGCACACGGGTTAGTTGAGGTCATGACCCACAGCCCGGGGAAGGGGGGTGTGGCTTCAGGCCAGCTGATGACCGGAGACAGAGGCGCTCAGCTGCCCGCAGTCTCCCAGACCAGCGGGGCAGCGTGAAGGGCGGGCAGGAGGGAGCAGAGGGCGGGGCGCTCAGTAGTCGGCCGATGCGTCTTCTCCCCGCAGGTGCAGACAGTGGCCAGCCCTCAGGACTGGGGCGCCTGCTGGCAGCGCGTGGGGCTGGGCGGGAGCCGGGCGGCGGCGCTCTGCTCCGTGCGGAAGCTGTACTCGTACTGTGGGGGTGGGCAGAGAAGCAGAGTCAGTGCGCAGGACACCTGGGGGCCAAGCAGGGGTCCCGACCGCACCTCGCCGAGCCCCCGCCTGAGCACCCGGACCGGGCGTGTGAACTGAGTGCATGCACAAGCGAACGTGTGCAGACACACCCCTGGTGCTGCTGCTGCCTGGCTGGTTTGTGGTGACTGAGACCTTTCACAGACTCCACCCCGACTCTCCACGGGGTAAGACCTCAGCACCAGCGGCACCCAAAGCCACGAGGCCACTGGCAAACACATGCGGAACGGCTTGCCCAGGGCCCTCCTCGTCCTACTGGGGGAGGAGGTGCACACTGGGGAGGGGCAGACCCGGGACCCCACCCCAAACCTGACTGAAGGCTGGCCGAAGCCACCAGGCTCAGGGGCCCCCTGGCCTGCTCTGCTCAAGGGCCTCCTGAGCACGCTCATGACACTCGCTCTGGGTGACACCCCTGCCCACGCCTTCCTCACTGAGATCCACAGCCACTCCCTGCAGGGTGTGAGGATGTCCTCGTGAACGACGGGTGAGGACCCAAGGCTCCCTGAGGGCAGCGTCTCACGGGAGACCCCGCCTAAGCTGCCTGCCCTGAAAGAGAGGTCAGCCCTCAAGCTTTGAGGCCAGGCTCACCTGACAGACCCTGGGTCACGGACACACAGAGGCAGGTTCTGAGTGCGCTGGGAGCTCAGAGAAGGGGCGGTGCCTCTATGGTGGGGCTGGGGGACCTGAGGTTCACCTCTAAGGCCAGGTGGGATCGCAATGTCTCCATGCCGAGCCGGGCATGACGGGCAGAAGGGGGCGCAGTAAGGAGTGCCTGCTGGGTGGAGATGGGCCAGCAGGGGCCAGGCTGAGGGGAGGAGCCTGGAACACAACTCGGAGGCAGCCATGCAGTCCCATGGGTTTTGGGAATGAGAAGCTTAAATTAGATCACTGGTTGCCAAACATTTAAAATATTTGAAATCTTTTTAGCAGTTAGAGTTGTCATAAAAATGTCCCCCCTACTTAAATCAGCCAAGCGGAGCTGCCTAGTTGGACTTGGCCACCACCCGAAGCCACCTCCTCCGGGATGCGGTGTGGGGGCTGGAAGACTCTGGGAGCCACAGCAGTAGGGGGCATCTACTCAAGGCCCCTCCAAATGCCCCGCCCCCCCCTCTGGCATGTTGGCAAAGCCTGCCCAGCCCCCCTCCCCACTGTGGGCTGCTCCTTTCTTCGGCCAGGAGGGGCCACGCTGAGTAAGGAGAAGGGCTAAAAGTTGAGGGTTTCAGGTTTAACTGCATCCCTAACCCCCCTGCCTGACAGTTCCACAGAAGCAATGCAGGACAGACAGACACAGATCTAAGCTGGGGATGGGTGAGGCCTAGGCAGATCCTGTCCCTTTGTGAACAGTGGAGATGAGCAGCCTCGAGTGGCCCCTGGAGCCACAGGCCCCAGTGACGCTGAAGACAGGACTGTGGTCCCTACAAATGGCCTCTGTCTCCAGAAGGGGTGGGAAGTGGAGGAGCTGCTGCTGCAGGTGAACCTCAGTGACCCCACCTTAGAAGAAGGGGGGTCACGCCGACAGCGACAGGTGTTGCCACAGACGTGCGAGAAGGGGACCCGTGCACACTGCTGGTGGGACGGTAAATGGGCGCAGTCGCTGAGACAGGCAGCACGGACCCCTTAAACTATCAACACCGGAACTGCCACATGACCCGGCAGCTCCACTGCTGAGTTTTTACCCAAAGGCACGGAGGACAGGGGCTGGAAGAGACGCGTGTACCCCTGTGCCCACGGCAGCATCATTCAGTGGCCCAGAGAGAGAGGCCACCCACCGTCCCCTGGCAGGTGATTGGATGAAGAAAGAGTGGGATCTATACACAGTGGAGTATTATTCAGCCATAAGACGAACAAATCCCTGCCGTTTGTGGTCGCGTTATGCTACGTGAAATAAGTCAAATAGAGAAAGAAAAGCACCATATGATCTCACTTATATGTGGAATCTAAAAGAAAAACAGATACAGAAAGCCCCCAACCAACTCACAGAAACAGGCTGGCGGTCACCAGAGCCAGGGGTAGGGGTGGGTCCATGGGTGATGAGGGTCCAGGCCCAAACTCCCAGCTAAAGTGAGTCACGGGGAAGGGATACAGAGCTCACTACGGGCAATAACACCGTACTGCATATTTGAAAGTCGCTAAGAGTAAATCTTAAAACTTCTCATCACAGGAGAAAAAGCTGTAACTGTAGTGACAGATGTTAAGTACACTGATCATTTTGTAATGTATACAAATAGTGAATACATTGTACCTCTGAAATGAAAATAATGTTGATTATACCTCAATTAAAAAAATGGGGTCACAACGAGGTTCGGCAGGGTGAGGGCCCGCCAACCCCTGACCCAAGGCAAAAGTTTACTGCACATCTGTTGGCCACTTGGGAGACTCACAGCAGCACCCAGCCGGTCATTCCTCTGCTCTGGTGACCAGGGCCCAGGCCTGGGCCTGGGGATTTCAGCTCCCAGGTGACTGGCAAACCAGTATGGCTCTGGAGGCCGAGGACTTGGGCAAAGCCTGGGACAATACCGCCACCTTGTGGCTGCGTGGGTGCATCACAGCAGGAAGCAGTTCCCTCATTGGCTTCCTCAGCACCCACTACGTCCACCCAGCGCTGGGGCCAGAGGACAGCCGACCAAGGTGGCGAGGGAGAGATGTGGGCACAACCCATTAACCCAGTGAGCAACACAGGAGGGAGAGAAGGCTGGGTGGGAGAACGTGAGCGTGTTTCTGCCAGTGGCTGAGGGTGGTCCCCAAGGAGCATGTGGGGTGGAGGAGCCACTCAGCTGGGAGACAGGGAACCAGAGATAAGGGATGGTCACTGGAAGGAAGCACTTGCGGTCAGGCTAGCTGGCCTTACAGGTGTGGGGATGTTTCAAGAAATGCCCACAAGGCATCAGGCCTGGCACTTGGGATGAGCGCCCAGAGACTGAAGGGGGCCAGGAGGGGGCTGGGGGCTTCCCTCTGGCTGCTCTGAGACCAGCCTGGGAGGCTCTGCCTGGGGCAGCGGAGGGGAGAGGCTCCTCTCAGACGCGGGAGCAGCCCGAGCCAGGCGCCCAGACCCCTGGGCTGTGGCCCCTCCCCTCTGGGGAGCTTCGGGGGACCCAGGGTGAGGAGGTGCCAGGCTCCGGGGCGGAGGGGCAAACGTGGGCGGTCGGGCTGCCCGGAGTTGCCGCGAACTGGTGGGCACAGAGAGCCCACCAAAGGAGCTGGAGGTGGCAGCTCCCAGCTGTCCGCAGCCGGGGGCTGAGCCCTCTGTGGCCCCGAGTGCCAGCAGGAGTGGCCCCAGTGAAGGGTGCTACAGCTTTCTGGGTGGCAGGGTGGGTGGTGGTGTCGGGGAGGGACAGGACATTTCCCAGCCTGGGCACGGGAGCGCTGATCGGGGCTTGGTGGGGAGTCCTGAGGCCAGTCTTTGTGGCAGGGCAGGGACAGGGTCCCTAGGAAGGGGGCACAGACGAGGCTCCAAGGACAAACGGCTGAACTGTTGCTCTGTCAGGGGCCAGGGGAGGGGTGGGGGGAGGCAGGGAGAAGAGCACACACGGCCTTTTCCTGACTCACCGCCCAAGGACACGCCACCCCCTCAGGAGCTCCAGGGATCTGGGCACAGAGCACAGACTGCGGTCCCCGCCCCCGCCCCTGCCCTTGAGATTTTCCCCTTTTTAGGTTGCACTGGCTGGAGAAAGGGGTCGCTCCCCCCTCTTGTTTTCACTAACTCCCCAAATGAAATTTCAACATATGTCCCCTGACATAATCCCCCTTAGGCTGCGGATAACCCTTCCCACAGACGCTGTCCTCTGCCGAGGATTGCTGGCCCCGAAGTGTTTGCCCAAGAGACTAGGGCCGCCTCTGGAAGCCCTTTCACTCCCTTGGGCAAACAGTGAGTACCTTTGAAGGCGGATTTGGGACCAGATCTGTTTACGCAAGACATTAGTCTCCCGCATAAGGAAAGCCTGCACTCGAGTACAAACAGCAAATCCTTTTTGAATTAAAAAAATTTTCAATTAAAAAGAATTTGGGTTTGCAGAGCCAAGCCCCTTGAGCGGCGCCAGGACTTGGTGCCCTCTGGTGGGCACAGGCCGCCATCACAGGAGCATCGGAGGCCTTCTGGGGAAAGAGACATCACTGTCAGGGCTCTCTGTCTGGGGCTCTTTCCCTGGGGCCTGGAGGTGGGTGCTCCGGCCTGGAGACCCTGCAACTGACGCCCTGAAACTGACACACCTGATCTTTCCAGCCACAGAGCACAGGTCCCAATTTCCAAAAGCCTTTTCTCATAGCAAAGCTGGAGTCCTGGCAGTGGGAGGTGCTGACCACAGCTTCTAACTGCACCTTGGAGGCCGAGTCCCGTTACTGCCCAGCCTCACTGGCAAAACAGTGGCAACCAACACCACACCCCCACAACCTGCCACTGGGCCCATGCACAAAGGTGTCACGAGGTTCACCTAGGACAACTCACCTGAAAGCACCCGAGAATGAAAACACCAGTCCTCCTGAGCGTCAGACCCACAGGTTTCAACCAGAGCCAGGGGTGCCCAGGCCCTGCCCAGGGCAGACTCAGCACTTGCCTGAAAATGTTTACCAGACACAACAGAAAAAGGCGAGCACAGACCCCCTTCCCTCCCTGGGCCCAGTGGCGATCAAACCAATCAGAGCGCTCCCCATGAGAAAGGACGATGGGGAGGGGTTGTTCCCAGCACCAGAGTTTTCAGCTGAGGCCCAGGGAGGCCTTGCCCGTCACAAGGTTGCAGACTGAGCCGAGGCAGGGCTGGTCCACTGGGGTGGCGGGGGATGGTGCAGCTCTGGCCCAGCAACTGGCATCGGCACGCACCTGCGTCCACCTCTTCACGTGGGCGCTTTGGTGGGTGACAGAGGCCCTGGAAGGCCTCGGCCAGGGGAGCACAAGTGCGGGGAGGTGAAGGGGCAAGACTCAGGTCAAAAAGAGGAGTCTGATTCAGGGGTCAACCTGCTGAAGGGTGGGCTCCAGCAGGCTGGGAGGGGCCCTGCACAGTCAGAGGGAGTGGGTGAGGCCCTGCCCAGCGACCTGCCCCCACCACTGCCCGCCTGCCCACGCCTGCCTTGGCCCCAGAGCCGGGCCATGACTCCTGCTAGTCTGACCCCCCCGCCCCTGCAGGTCAGTCCCTCCGGGCATTTCAGATATGGGAAGCTCCCTTGCCTCACTCTGGGCAGTGTCCTGCCACCTGTCTTCAGAAGCCTGGCTGCTGGGACTCGGCCCCCAGGGCAGGGAAGAGGCAGGCGGCAGCGGGAGAAGCCGTCCGGGCAGGGCCCTGGGCCCCTCAGTGCAGCCTCCCCAGGGCTGCTGGCTCGTTCCCCCGTGGGAGTCCTGTGCATACTGGACTGCGGCTCCACAGAGACACCTGAAAAACTGCGAAAGGGGGATGCATCGGAGGGGCTAGAACTCCCCCTGAGCTGGGGGGAACACCTTCTTTGACTCCCTCACTTGGTGAGAACAGGCCTGGAGCTCAGGGCTCACGGATCACTGCAGCCTATAACCCAGTCAGTGGTCACTAACAAGGTGACGGGGTGGCAGGAGCTGCTGGGTCCCAAGTGAGAGGGTCAGGGCCAATTCCCCATGTCTCGAGAAGCTGGTACTGCTCTTTCCACGCAGGTGAGCCAACTGGGGCTCAGAGTGACCCAACCGAGGCTACTAGCGCTCCGATGCCGCTGGGAGGCACCTCTCACCACCACAGCTGGCAAGGGTGCTCTGGCCAGTGCCACAGCCGCCCGCACGGGGACCCTCGTGGCCCCGCAGACCTGCGGGGAAGCTGCTCCTGTTTCTGAGCCAGCTCTCCCCTTTGGGTCCAGGAGCTCCCATCTCAGAGCAGCAAACCTGGAGTCAGGAGCCCTGGGGTCCGGCTCTGCAGGGTCACCCTAAGTGGGGGGTGGGACAAAGGCCCCGCCAAGGCCCGCCTGCCCAAGGAGCAGGACGCACGACTTTCAGGGCCCAGCACCGACCCCAGAGCAGCTGTTGTCCACCCTGCCGCCCACCAGCACAGCCCTGCCTCCTCCTCCATCACCTGGGGAATCCAGGTCACCTCCCGCATCTCCCTGGTCACCTGCTTCCCTGCCCCCAGCTGGGACTCCCCGGAGGGACAGTGACACCTGCTGCCCTGCTCTCGGGGCACCCTCAGCTCACAAAGCACTTCCACCTGGCATTCGGGTGGAGCATCGGGGAGCGGGAGAGTGGCTTCCTTGTCCCCACCCTGTGGTGGAGCCCCAGCCCCTCTTACCCTGGACCAGGTGGGAATGACTTCAGCAGAAACCTTGTCCCATGCGTGGTTTCTAATCTCCCTGCCAAGCACCTTTCCTCAGTGTGGCAGGGCCAGGCCCGCCTTTGTGCTGCGCCTCAGGCTGTCCCCTCGCAGACACTCTTCCTCCCTTGAGCGGCTAAGCCCTGCTTGTCCTCTGAGGCCCATCTAAAGGGGCCTTTGTTCTGGGAAGTGGTCTCCCCTCCCCCAGGTAGTGTTGAGAAAGGGTCGGCCATTTCTGCCATTCCACAGCCTGCCAGAGGCTGTGGCCCAGAAGAGATGGATGGATGAACAAATGAATGGCTAGATGGATGGGTGGGTGGGTGAATGGGTGGGTGGGTGAATGGGTGGGTGGGTGAATGGGTGGGTGGGTGAATGGGTGGGCGGATGGATGGATGGGCGGATGGATGGATGGGCGAGTGAAGGGAAAGGTCAAGCTCAATGTGAAGGGGAGCAGGCAGCTGAGGCAGGGAGTCAGTGCATGGGCAGGCAGGTCGCCACTCTCGATTCCAATCTCTGTGGAGGCGGCAGTGAGTCGGTGAGGCCCTGGGCACCCTGAACTCCCACAGCCCTGGCAGCATGAAGGTGTGCTGGCCCCCACCCTGGGCCACTTAAGTTGTGCAGGTAGTCCTTGGCCCAGGGCAATCACCCCTGTGAATGGTGAACGTGTGAAACCAGGTATGGTTTGTGTTTGTAGCTCGACACACAGACCACGTACAAATGGGAGGTTCGCACCTTGTTGGTCTGTGTGGTGTTGAAAAAGTTATATAGACACTGAAAAGTTTCGAGACTTTGTATAGAAACAAAGGGGCTACAGCAACTCCAAGCCCTGTGTGGTTAAATGGGGCTACTTCCTGTGCAGAGGCACATGGTCTCCACTTTGCCACAGTCCCCACTACTCCCTATAACATGCCTGACCAGGTAGGGTGTCAGCTGCCACTTTACCGCTGTGATTATATATTTTTTATCACTGTGAGCATGTGGGGCAATGGAGACAAAGTAAGCAAGAAAGTGAAAGATGTCATGCCCATAACCCCTGGAAGTAGGAAAATGAAAGACTGATGAGGCCAGCTCTTTAAGGAAAATGGGGAAGGCACATTTGTGGGGGAACTGAAGACTGCTGAGTGATTAACTAGGACCAAAAGGCATCTTGCTGGCCCTGGCCCCTCCTTGGGGCTGGACTGGCAGGCCCAGCAGGTACCTGAGTGTGTAGCCTGTCTGCTCTGTGTGAGGATCTGGCGGGGCTGGGGACCCAGGGTGCCGTGGCTGCTAAATCAACACCATTACCTATCACCTAAAAATAGACACTTGTATTTTTCCTCTCCTAGATTATTTGTGGAAACTATTTAAGATAATATGGCTTCCTGGCACTGATTTCCAGGTGGAAGAGGCGGTGCTGAGGGGCCCGGAGGGGAAGGAGCCTGCCTCACCTTCCTCTCATCTGCAGGCTCATTTTTTACCTACGTGCCAGTCTCCTTCTAAGAGGTCAATTTGTGGGCGGGGGAAAGGATGGACACACAGATGGGTGGGGTATCACCTTAAGACTTGGGAGATGAAAGGCCCAGAAACCATAAGAATACATATATCCTTTTAGGAAAGACTTATAAGACCAGATAGTCACCTTGACTTCAGTTTTGCATGGAGCAGACACTCAACTCCGGATGGCGACCAGGCAGGCAGTCCTGTCTGCCCGACAACGGCATTCCTGCCTCAGCCCCACCCCCATGGGCCCAGCCCCTCATTTATGCGATGAATGCCCCGGGCTGCCCTTGGAGCTGCCTGGGTGGGGGCTGCTGCTCCGAGGACACTGCTGCCCACAGAACCGAACAGGCAGGTCGGACGGGGGGCGGTCCGAGACTCTCAAAATTAGGAAGTCTGTTAATACAACCCACCATATCAATGTGCCCATGGAGAGAAAATATGGTCATCTCAACAAGTGGTTAAAATGCACTTATCAAAAGCCACCATTCATTTCTGATGAAAACATTTAGGAAAACAAAAATAGATGGCTAACTCCTTAACGTGATGAAAAAAATAGAGACACATCCATACACATGACAAGCCAAAATGTACCATTATGGGCTAATTCTGAGATTAGAAACTTCCGTGACAAGCATGAATTGGACCTGGTGGCCCGAATGTGCTGGCCAGGCGAAGGCACCAGGATGAAGGACGGAGGCTGGGTCCAGGGTTTGAAGGTGACATAACTGTCTGCCTGCGGCACCAAAGAAAAGCAACTGAAAAGCCGTCAGAGAGCTGACTCCAGAAATAACAGCGCAAAAGCCAACAGCTTCTTGCTACGTAAATGACAGAAAATATAATAGAAGAAAAGATCCCACTTACAAGAGCCACAAACACATAAAACCCCGAGGACTAACCTAAAAGAAACGTGCAGGACTCTGCAGAGAGCCCCATCCCACACTGCGCAGTGACGCAGGCAAAGCCCCGAACTCAGAACCTTCGTCGAAAACGCCGGTCCGTCCCCTGCTGTCCATATGCTGCTCCACACCGTTACAATAAACACCGAGAGTGGGGTTCTGGGAACCCGTTCATCCTAAAACGATCCTGAAGTTTAGCTGGAAGAATAACCATGTGTACATAACTAGGAAAATTTGGCGGGGAAAAAGAATGAACCCTATCGTGTGTTAAGGGTTATTATAAAGCTGTAAGGTTCAAAACAGTGTGGCAACAGATAAAGAGATGAGCCAAGAAAAATGCACATTAATCTACTTACACGTGGAACTACACAGCCATGTAGCACCGAATGACGGCAACTGCTCGGAGAACCCTGCTGCGAGGCGACCTGGCTGAGCGAACGCAGCGAACTGAGGGCGCACGGAGGCTGCTCGGTCTAGCCCACTGCGCTCAGGTCTCACGCCTGCGCAGCGCGTGGCTGTGCAAAACAACGTCAGATTAAATCAAGCACACGAGGAAATGACGCAATCAAGAGACTCGGTAAACATGAGAGGTATGAGGCTGTTGCCTTGATAACATGGCTACTGTTTTTACAGAAAGCAGTCTTTTGTAAGTAGGAAGAATACACTTAAAAAATCATACGTAAAGCCCTGGCTGGTATAGCTCAGTGGATTGAGCACAGGCCTGCGAACCAAGAGATCGCTGTTCGAGTCCCAGTCAGGGCACATGCCTGGGTTGCAGGCCGGTTCCCAGCGGGGAACACCCAAGAGGCAACCATACGTTGATATTTCTCTCCCTCTCTTTTTCCCTTCCCCTCTAAAGATAAATAAAATCTTTAAAAAATCATATGTAAATACATAAACTAGTAACATATTTAAGTCCTGTGTATTCTATGTAATTATATCTACTATATGGATGTACTACCGGCAGCACAAAAGGTGTGTCTGCACCAGCATCACTATAAACTTGGGGGGGGGCACATTGCACAATGACGTCAGAACAGCTATGACGTCACTACGTGATAGGGATTTTTCAGCCCTACTACAATCTATGGGAGCCCTGTGGTATATATGGTCCACTGTTGCCTCAAAAGTTATGTGGCACGTGACTGTCTTTGATAAAGGTAGAATGTAAAATTTACTGCAGAAAGTAATTAATGTTAAGAAAACTGGCTAACAGGATAAATCAAATACGGTTTTAGTTCTCACCTTCTAATAAATTTCATGTGGATTCAGTAGTTGAAAAGCATTTAATACCTTTAATATGTTAAAATACAAAAGAACAGAAGAAAATAAAAGCGAATGTATTTATAATCTTCTAAGTATGATCCGAAGCCAAACAAACAAAACTGCCCATGCAAATACTTAGTGGGACACGTCATCAACAAGGCGATCAGACACTGGTGTGTGTGCAGGTGTGAACACAGGAGGGCGACAAGGTTGTTATAAAGAGTATAACGAACTCTTTTAAAGAATAGGTAAAGGGTACAAACAGAAGATACTCATAAAAGAAATACAAACAGCCAATAAACACATGAAAAGATGTTCACCTTTAAATCTCAGGGAAGCTTAACCACAGAAGGATGTGGGAACCTCTCATGCTGAAGGCGGGGTGTTCTGTGGGTGCACCTTTCTTAAAAAAGGGCAAAATGGTCACATATACTTTTCTAAAGAAAGGCCCAGGGGAGCGAAGACACATGTAACAAGGAAATATATTGCAGCCGTGTAATAGCGAATAATTGGAACAACTCAAAAGCCAATCAATAGTGGGTTGCTAGAATAAATCACAGTGCGGCCATCAAAGGAAAAGACACGCAGTCGCTGGCGGGAACGAGGCAGACCTGCGCGAAGTGACGTGGGAGGGTGTGCACGATGCACTGAGCATGGAAGCAAGGCGTGCACAGTATGTGCACTGTGAGCCTGTGTGCTGTTCAGACGCGCGTGTGTGTCCCAGGAGGGGACTGTGGGGAACATCACGTCTCTGAAATGTCTTCATTTTTATCCACGTGCACACCTTTGAACCCGGGGAAAACACTAAATACTGAAAAATTGATATTGATTGGCAGGGTAGCTGCTTAAGATGATAAACTGCCCAAGAGATCTACCAGAATTTATGGGCAGAGAGCTAATGTTGCCTGGGCAGCGAGGCAGTGGCTCCCAAGCTGTGGGCAGGCTCCTGGAGGGGTGGTCCCCAAGCCACTGCCGTGGTGCAGAGGAAGGCTGACACCTGTGTTGGGCCTTCAGAAAGGCTACCCCCTTAAAGAAATCCATTAGGTTTCTTTGTGGTGGGCTGGAATGGTCTCCACAGTGTGATAGCCCGGCAGAATCCGGTGGCGGCTCTGGGGTCTTTGAGCAAAGACATAAAAATGGGGAGCAGAATAGGTTAATGCTATTTATTTAACTAATTTTTACTTGGTAAATAAAGTAGCTAGATTCCCCTCTCCAAAATACCAGCTTCCTTACTGAAATATAAATAGAGAAAAATGATTCTGGGTGGTGAAAATGTTACATCTCACAGATAGAAGGAAGCTTACTTCTTGTTGCAGTTTAAGATATGACCACTAGATGGTGCAAAGGGACCACACATTTGGCAACATCTCCCTGCACAAAATTCTTTCCCCTTAACGAGCACAATGAAAGCTTTCCAAAAGTCGAGAGAATGAACAATTGTGCTGGGATATGAACATTTTGCTTTTATAAAATTGGGACTCTGCCATTTCATTACTGATATGAAAATCTTGTCTCACTTTCTTCTCACCACATGCAGGTCCCAATCCACTCTTAAACCTCGTGGGGCCAGCAGAAACCCAGGGAAAGTGAATGTCCAAAAGTTGAATTCAAAAAGTCTTTTACCTCGAGCTGCCAAATGCATTTCCATTAATTTCACCTCAATGTCATGACGTAAATGCTAGTGGAATCGGCCCCAAGCTAAATAAGCAATAAGCCCCATTTTTCAACACACAAACACATAAAGATGTCAGCTCAAACTGTTTACTAATTAACACTTAAAAAGACACAAATTAGATATGCGTGGCTAAGAGCAATTATAATCAAGACGAATTTCTCTAGTCATTTGGGAACTGAAAAAAATGCCTAATTGCTGGAACCAATGTTTTAAAAACTGAAATCATGCCAGTTAGCAAATATGTTCATTTAAAGAACATTCCACGTGACTACACTCTGGAGGATTGACTACAAACATGAGAACAAGGAAAATATTTAGGTATAAAATTAAAATTTTAAGCTCCCTTAGATTTATAACTTCTTCATTAAATATGTCTGCAAACAGCAGCCCATAAAAACCTGTAGCAATTAAGTGGTTAAATGAACTGCCTCCCTTGTCAATTTTAAAGGAGTGATTAATATTAGATCGTCCTTTTACTAATTAGACTCTCCCTTGTCTCTCGGCTTTAGAATGAAGTGAAAATGGAGGCTGTCTGCTCCAGCAGGAAGCTGGGCAGGCTAACGACACTTCCCTCACTGGGTTTGAGTGTGGCACCCCCTGAAGGGCGGTGAGCTCCGTGGTTTTCTGTGGCAGTGGGCGACGNCTCCCTTGTCAATTTTAAAGGAGTGATTAATATTAGATCGTCCTTTTACTAATTAGACTCTCCCTTGTCTCTCGGCTTTAGAATGAAGTGAAAATGGAGGCTGTCTGCTCCAGCAGGAAGCTGGGCAGGCTAGCGACACTTCCCTCACTGGGTTTGAGTGTGGCACCCCCTGAAGGGCGGTGAGCTCCGTGGTTTTCTGTGGCAGTGGGCGACGGGTGGGGAAATGGCTGTGCGCAGAGCTGGAGGGCACGCTGGGTGCCCGTCCATCACAGGAATTGCTGGCTCCTATTTTTAAAAGGCTTGCAGGTCGTTGTGCACGCAGCATGAGATCTACTACCATCAAGGCCACTGTCTCAGGGCCATCAGTCCTTGAGACGCGGGACAGATTGGTCTGTGAGCCAGGCAGGGTAGGGCAGTGGGCGGGGAGGAGCACAAACGGGCCGGGGAAGGTACCTAAGACTCGGGAATTGTTGCAGAAGCTGCCGCCCGCTCTGCAGGGCTGGCCAGGCGCTGCCGCGGCAGCCCCGATGGGGAATCCATCAGATGGAGAAATGGGGCGACTGCTCACAAGGAGAATAAAGAGCGGCAGAGACAGAGAATATTTATATGCCCATCTCTGCACTCGGAGAGAAGATGCTTCATCACAGGGGTCGGCTGCAAAATCACACTTTCCTGAGTCCCAGCTAGAGAGAACCTTTTGTTCGGGCAGTGGGGAGGACAATGAGGTCCTCACCAGGTCCTGGCCCCCCAGGGTTGCCCAGCTGCTGCCCAACCCTGCAGGGAGGGGCCAGGCAACCTCCCCAGTGCCATCCCAGCTGCCCTTGGCCAGCCCCCTGTTCACCTCCCCAGGCTGAGGGGAGATGAGCCAAATCTCACTTTCTCAAGCCTGGGACTAATTTACTCCCTGGCAACGCCCCTGCTACGAACTGAGGATGGACACAGGCAGCCTGGCCAGGCAGAACCAGGCCTGCTACCACCGTCAAGGGCCAGGGGCGGTCAGATTTTGATTTATTAATCATGGCTTCGTTCATTTTCAACAACCCACCCACACTGCCTGCGCGTATTTCTGTGTTGCAAGAGGTTTCAGCTTTATGATGCTTTTTTTCCTTTGAAATTTGCTTGATAGCATATACACAGATTTTAACCATGACCTTAACACATAACCTTTTTGGGTGTCTTTCATGAAAGTAACCCAAGTGCTGGCTTGGCTACAACCACTGGGGAAATCCTAAACTATGAACCAGGGATGGGACCTGGGGGCCTGTAGGTCAACCTCAGGTGGAGACTAGGGGACCCACCCCAGAGTCAAACCTCGGCTACAGATTTGGCATGCTGCCCCAGGCATCCACACTCAAATGCTGGCCTCCCCACTGACCCCTGCTGCCCCCACTGCCCCCGAGTCCACCAGTGTCTCTGCAAACACCTGGTGCCTGAGTGTCCAAGGGGCAGGTGGCTCTGGGCCTCACTTCTGGAGAGCCTCGTCCCAGCCTCACCCTCTCCCTGGAGCTTACCAGGCCTCTGGGGGGCTGAGCTGCCCTGCCCACCTACCTCTTTCCACCTGGCAATTCTTGAGTTGGTAGGCTGGGGTCCACGGTGGGTCCACACTAAAGTGGGGGCCACCCAGGGACAGCTCTCCTGGGCAGACTCCCGGAAGGTTCCCCTTTGGTCCCTAACCACCAAGCTCAAGGCTGACAGGCTAATGGGGCTCGTGCATGGCGTGACCTGCCCCAGGGCAAAATGGCGGTGAGCACCGGCTTGAATTCAGAAACCCCCCAGGCAGTGCAGGTAAGTAAAGTGCACGTGGGCAGGAAAGCACACCCATCAAGGTCTGGATGTGGGCACCATGTTGCCCTCAGGGCCAGGCCCTTCCGTATCCTCCCCCACTGGGACCACGGGCCCAGGTGTCCCTGTGAACAGGGTGTGGGAGATGCACAGCAGCGTAAAACATGGCAAAGTAACAGTTTACACTCAGGTAGGGGTGTCCAACCTGCGGCCCAGGGTGGCTGTGAATTCGGCCCAACACAAAATCGCAAATTTACTTAAAATGTGGAGATGTTTTTTGTGATGACAAGTCACAATGTATTTAGTGTGTAACCAAAGACAACCAGTGTGGCCCAGAGACGCCCAAACGTGGGACACCCTGGTTTATGGGCCACAGAAAACCGCCCGGCAGAGCTGTTCCTGCCCAAGCCACCCCCCTCCCAGAGCAGCCAGATATGCTGGGAACAAAAAGGAGCCCCCCCCCCCCCCGCCCCGGCTGGGTTCAGAGGCTAAAGGAGCAAGTTCAGGTTCATTTACGGAGAAAACCCTCTGACTGTGCAGAAGGCGGAGCCGTTCACCAACGTGTGTGGGAATCAGCACAGTAATCACCATTACATGCACGTGGATGGCCGGTGCCGGCGACAGCTAAATCCCCGGATTAAATGCTCGACTCCACAGCGTTCTGGACGGCAGGGTATTTGTGATGGTTTCACACCCTGTTTAACATTTCTGGCCTTTCCCCATTTCCCTGCATTTTAAACGCCACTTTAACTTCCTTCAACAGAGAATACAGATGTGTGGTTCCCGCCCGTCACCAAAAACGAGACATAAAGCCAGGCTTGGCCAGCCAGGATGTTACTGCTCAGCTGCCAGCTCAGAGCAGTGTGCCACGCTGGCACGGGCTGGACTTATGCGGGTTCAACCCCGGCCCCCACCGTGGTCAGGGAGAACAGGGAAAGCCGTGATGGTGACCGTGACAACAGCAGCAGTGAACTGATCGGTAGCCAGGCGGGCACTGTCCTAAGCCATTCACAGGCCTCTCTCAGTCAAACCCCACACATGCCTCAGGGTAAGCATCTTTGTTGCTGTTCCAATTTTACGGAAGAGGAAACTGAGGCTCAGAAGGCCTAAATGGAAGAGCTTGGACTCATGCCCAGGGCAGCTGACTACAGAGTGTATCTGCCCCACAGGCTCTGCGCAGGGCGTCCGACTTCAAGACGGGACAGTCTGACCGCACTTGGCTTTGGGCCGGACTTCTGTCCTTAGAGCAGGGAGAGGGCTGGGTTGGCAGTGGTTTCTGCCACATGCGCGGGCCCTGCCCTGGCCCCTGCCTACCTCACTCCATCCTGCGACTCAAAGTCACCCCATCCTGTGACTCGAAGGCCAGGGTCAGAACACAGGTCCACTGGTCCCACATACCTCACTGGCCCCATCAGCCCCTCAGAGGTTCATAGAGCCACAGACTTTAATTCCCAATGGAGAGGACTTGGAGTTTGACGCGCCAGGTCTCAAACAGCCTGGGCAACTTGCTTCACTTCTCAGAGTCTCCATTTCCGACCCACGAACTGGGGAGCAGCAAGGCCCACTTGGTCAGCGTGGGGTTCCCGCCACGCCCAGTGAGCGCTCAGAGGACCCCAGACAGAGAAAGCAACACTCAGATGGGGGCCCCATCTCCAGCACATGCCACCTCACGACACCCAACCCACGGCGAGGGGCGCCCGTGTGCCAGCGCTTCTGACATACATGCATTTGTATTCGTGAAAACCCTGGGAGATGGGTTCCACCGAGATTCGAGCTTCGGGCTTCACACAGAAAGGGGGTGGGTCTCCCCCCCATCAGTGTGGAGCTGGGTTAGACCTCTGTCTGTATGAACTTGACCATGCTAAACAGGCCACAGGCTGTGCCCCTCTTTACCACCTGCAGCCAGAGCAGGAAGCGCCCACCAAGTGCCACGGGAAACGGGCCCCACGCACAGGCCGGCCGTGAGCAGGCTCTCTCGATTGTGAGAGGTGCTAACATGGAGTTCTGTGTGCGCGTCTCCAGTGTGCTAGCCAGCCGTCCTTTTTCCTGAGTTTACTCCGCCCCCCCGAAAATCTATAGATGACAATCAAGTTGGTTTCTATGATTTACTGAAAGTCAAAGACAAAGGGGACTTTTTTGTCTTGTTTTTGTTGTGACAGGTTTGGAAATTTGTCGTACCACATTGATTCAATTTTCCTTGGTTTCAGCCATCTTTCAATAATGCAGCCTGCTTCTGCTGGCGGGGTACACGGGAGAAAACCCAAAGGGGCCGGGATATGGAAATGGCTCTACCGCTTCCATCTCTGAGACAAATGCCCCTCTCCGTGGAGAGCTGGCTGCAAGCGTGTGACTGCCGAGCAGCTTCCATACATAAAAGGTGGCGCGCGCGCCAGGGCTGTCTCGGGAAAGCGGGGGCACACGGGTGGGTCTGATCTCCAGTCTGACTCCTTTATCTCGGCGTTCTTTCTCCCGAGTTGTCACATGTGCCCCTGTCTTGGGTTTCTTCATTAGGAAAGCACCCCAACTGTTTCAAACCGAGCTGCTAAATGGGGTGTGGTTCATCACACACTGTGGGGTGTACCCCAACCCCGTAAACCACGCAGGGGCTGGGACATGTCCCCAAACCCCCACTGGTGGCGCGTCCTACAACAGAAGGTGGTGGAAAAGTCGACTCCACGCCCATCCCCCAACCGCACCTTCTTTAAGCTGAGACATTTTTAAAAATAAAGCACAAGGGGTTGTTCTGCCTGTCCCTTAAAACCTTCTGACTCAGGACGAGATGCTGGCCATGTTTGACTTGAAGTAGTAACGATATTAAATGTGAGTTTCTTTTTCCAGGCAATACATTTGAGGGAAATATAAGGGCTTTTCTCAAAGTGATGCCCCACACCCAGGTCCTTCCGGTTCCTGGGAGGGACCCCCGAGGACAGGAGAGACCCAGGGTGGCTGAGTGACGGCTCCGGCCCCTCCCCGACTCCAGGCGGTTTGCTTACCTCTTTCTCAATTTCTGCCAGAGATTTGATGGTGATGCCCAGCAGGTCAAAGGGCTGCATCTGCAAACAGACCAAGTGCTCCTTTCAAAGGGATGGAAAACACCCCTTCACACTGACTCTGGTTGCACAATCGTGTGAAACCCGCACCACCCTATGTGATCTCATGTTTTCTCCACCCCCTTCCTCGGAGTCCCGTCAGTGTGACCCTGTGGCGGTCTGTGAGGGCAAATGGCCCAGGAACATACGTCCAGAAAACCTGTCAGTGGGGTCTGTCCCCTCCAGGAGAGACCCCCGTTTAGTCACCTGTCTTTAGCACCCGGGAGGACCACGACCATCCTGAAAGACAGCGACTGCCACCAGTAACTCCTGCCTCTCTGCTCCCTGCCCATGTGAAAAGCCAGTTTGCTTTCTTTGGGCAGCTGTGGGGCTGGAGCTGCCCAAGGCTTCCGCAGAGGCCGCCCTGACTGCTGAGTCTCCGCGGTGGAATGTGCCTAAGGAGTTCCAGGAGGCCAGTAGCGAATCTCTTGTCCGGGGCTCCAGGTGTCCAGGGAAGGAGCTGAGGGAATGCCAGGCCTTTGAAAATGCAAGGTGAATGAAGTAACTGCCTATCAGTTATCATTTGCAAAATCAATGGTGGTGAAAAATAGTATTTCATTTCCATGGATGCTTCTACAATTTCATGAATATGGGAGGTGACTTAAAAAAAAGATGCTGGCTTTTCAAACAGCATGAAACATCAAACCCACATGGCCATGTGAGTCAGCTGGAGGCCCAGAGAAGCCTGGGCTGAAATGCATGGTGGGGCACAGGGGACTGTCTCTGAGGCCCCCCTGCCTGGTCCCCAGGAGGGTGCTGGCCCTGCCTCCTGTGGCCCAGGCCAGCAGCTGGGGGTGAACAAGTGAAACCCGAGAGCCTTCTACAAACCCCAGGGCCTTCATGGTTCTGAACTGCAGCCCAGAGGAGGGGGCGGAGCCCGAGCCCGGCCGGTGGGGTGGCCTGTAAGGCGAGGTTAGAGAGAGGCTGGCCTAGAAGTCCAAGCACCAGGACTCAAAACCGGCCCGTGCCTCCTGGCCATGCAGCCGCAGGTTAAATCACTTCATCATTTCCTCTCCTGTTAAAAAGCAGCGTGGGCGGCCCTCCCGGCTGGGCTGCTGGGAGGATTAAACGAGAGAAGCACAGGGAAGCTCTTGGCACCAGACCTGGCGCGAGTCCGCACGCCTCCAGCACTTGCTGAGTCGGCAGCGTCCTGGTAGCAGCACATTAGTGAGGGCGATCTTGGGACAGGGCCACCGAATTAGGCACTCAGCTCCCGGGGCCGCGCTGCCAGTAGCCAGGAAAATGTTCGGCTCTCACCTGCTGCCAGCCCGAGCGGTGCGAGCGGCGCGAGCGCGGGGCCGCCTGCCCGCGCTGCGCGGGATCCGGCGGAGGTCCAGCTGTTGTATCCTTGGGTTCTGACTGCCCCGCTAAACTTTCCCGACTGGAGCTGGTGCGCAGGACAGAACTGCCTCTCCAAGGGAGCGGGCAGGAGAGGCGCCAGCGTCTCCATGGCAACGCGGCCAAGTGGAGTCGGCTGAAGTTACTCATGCTCCGCATGTCACGTCAGGAGCATTTTTCAAGATTAAACTGCTTACCAGAAGGGTTCAGAGGAGGCCTATTATATTTCATGAAAATGGAAACTACAGAGCAGGTCAAACCGCAAGCCGGGTGGTTTTCAGCTGGATCCAAGGAGAACACTGAAGGATTCTTTAGCTGGTGCCCAAGCCAGGGCCTTCATGTTTATTAGCTGCTCAAAGCAAACTTCTTCAGAAAGGATTAAAAAACTCCAAAACAACAACAACCCAGAAACAAGTCTATCGCGCCAGCATGGGCCAGGCTGCAGCGCTGAGGCGGGGGAGGGGCACTGCCACTGGGGGGTCAGGCACCATCAGAGCAAGGGCCCCGGGGTGCCCGGCAGGGCCTGTAGCCCCAGCCCACAGCCACCCAGCGCCTGTGCGGTGGTGCCTCTCAGGTCTGCGTTCTGGCCCTTGGGCCCAACCAGCTTTCTCAGTGCCTTGGTTGCTAAAAGACAGCTTGGGGGCCTCTGCTTGCTCACGGGTGCCATGGTGCCAATGCTGGCCAGCACTAAGTGGGAAACCCACCCCTGTGAGACCCTGCATGGCAGGGCCAGCTCAGCCCTGCATGGGCCTCCAATTAAAGTGGAAGAAATGAGGCAGCCTCCGTTTTTTAAGACACCGTCGTTAAGTAAAAAAAGAACAAAAATTAAGCTGAACTTGGAAACCGAGTGAAGTTGATTCAATGAACCATCACATTTGAAACAAAGAGGCTCAGCTGTGTCCAAGTTTGCTGGTCTGTCTCGCTCCCTCTTTCGTTCATTCTCAAGTCCCTGCAATGGGCAGCCTTAGCCAAAGGGGCTCAGAGGGTCCTCAACCCACTCCCAGCTCTCAGGCAGCCTGCGCAGGGCTGAGCGTCCGCCAGGCTGGGAAGGGGAAGGACATGCCTGCAGAAATGATTCTCATGGAGCCGGGGTGTGGGGGCCACCAGGAGTCCTGCATGGCACCGGGCAGGGGTGGTGGGAGGGAAGGGAAATCACGCATAAAACTTACACTTTCTGGAACACAAGAAAACTTCTCTGAGATCATAAAAGGCACACCATCCATTGCTACAAAAGAAGAAAAAAGAGAAAATGGCATTGTAGACATCATGCTCAAAACTGAGACATCAACGTAGCACAAGCCAGTGGGTGGCTGGAGCAACCGACCCGCATGCAGGTGAGTGGGGTTGAGGGGGACAGGTGCTGTCCCTGCTCCGGGGACACACAGCTGGTGCGGGAGACAGTCGCTCGCACCTCCCCTGGAGACCAGACAGTTGTGTGGGCAGAGCTGCGGGAGTGGAGGAGGGCCCAGCGTCCACCCTGGGAGCCGGGCCTCCGGCCTGTGAGCTGTGGAGCCACTGAGGGCTGTCCGCAGGGCAGAGGCGCACGAGACTGAGAGGGACAGACCCGTGCTTGTGAGGTGGGCCGCAGCAGGCGGTCAGACATTCTCTCAGCTGAGAGCACCACACCCCGGGATGTCAGGCTCACGGGAAATGTCTAGGCTGGAGGAAGCAGTGGTTCTGGAGTCAGACGGACTGGGTTTGAATCCTGGCCATGGCTTTGAATGAGCTTCTTAAGTGGGGTTTCAAAGGAGGATGCAGCAGTAAAAGTGCCTGTGAGCGCGTAGTGTGTGTGGTGCCCGCCCAGCGCTCAGCACACAGCAGCCCGCAGGGCTGCTCGGCCAGCTCCGTGAACTGGGTCCCAGCCCTGCCAGGCTCGCCAGCCTGCTTGGTCTCACAGGGCGGCACAGACAGGGTAAGGAGGGTCTGCAAACGCATGTGGGGAGAGTGTGTGTGTTTCTGTCAGTGGCGTCACTCTTCCACAGCCCTGTACCCACTGTGTCCCCAGGCCACTGCCATCAGACGCACACAGAGGAAACCGTGACCCGGTGGCTGCCTCCACTAGCATGTTCTCCCCCAGGACAGGCACACTTCGTGAACTGCAGCGGCAGAGAAGGACTGAAACCACGTTCAGCAGGTCAAGTGTGGTGTGGCGGATGGTCCGAACGAGGGGCACGTCCAGGGCGAGGCTCTCGGCCCTGGAGCGTCTGAGGGCCTGGCTTCTCCGTCAGAGCTGGGAACAGGCCGAGGCTGGGGGGCCTCCACCACCCTATGCTGGTCCCAGCCATTGGGCTGGGATCTGCAGCCCAGCAGTGGGTGTGGGGCCTCACCCTGTGAGCAGATTGGTTTCCGGTAAATCGAGGTTTGAGGAAGAAATGAAGCGACAGAACAAAAGCCACGGTGAGTCAGTTTCCGGGAGATGTGTTCTTTGCGTCCCCCAATATCTGAAATGGGGGCTCCTCTGATATATGAGCGGTGGACAATTTTTCTGAGTCCTGAGAAAGAAGAATCCCAGGTGCGGAATGAAGAAAAGCAACAGAAGAGGAAATAAAAGAAAGGAAAATAAATATGGGACAAATCCTCTCTGAGCAGCCAAATGAACCAAATGGCTCACTTTAAACTACATTCATAATTTATTTCAGGGAAGGAAAAAAAATGAAACTTTCTCTGGTAAGTCTGAAGAAGAACCAGCTCAGCTGGTCCCAGCAGCGGCCTGGATTCCCCCCGTGCCCCACCCCCCCGCCTTTTCTGCAGAAGGCTGTTGTCCAAAGTGCAGCGGCAGGCCAGGACAGACACCTGTGGTTTCCCGTCACAGGGGGCCTATGACCTGCTGCGACAGCCAGACACAGACTGGCTGAGGGCTGAGAACAGAGCCACGCTCCCCCCGAGGAGGGGAGAAGCCCCGAATAACCTTACACAGCAGGTCACACTCAAACAGGCCAGCGAGAGCTGACTGCCTGTGTGTGCATACTCATTCATAGCTGGGAAATTGGTGACCAGGCCACCACACCTTCTAGGGAGGGGCAGGACCAGGTCCTGCTTGAGGTCCAAGAGGAGGACATGCTCCCTCCCCAGCTCCTGCCACTGTCTGCCCAATGTGGGCTGACCCCACGTGGCTCCAAATGTTTGCCCCTTCCCTGCACAGGGAGAAAAGCGGGCATGTGGTACTTGCCTTCCGCTCATTCCACAGACTGGGGATCAGAAGCTCAGAGAGGTCAAGGTCTGCCAAGGTCACCCAGGTAGCAAGCAGGGACTCCCAAGTGCATCAGGTAGAAATGGAATTTCTGAACCCAAATTCCCTGCTTTGTCCACACCCGGCCCTTCAGGGTTCCGACGGCCATTATCCTGCCTTCCCCAGGCCTCCCGGGGGGCCCTGCTCTAAGTTCCTCTGATCAGGCCCGTGGGCCAGGAAGAGCCGTGTGCGCCCAGGGTTCACACACACAGACCCATGATCACCTTCCCCCCAGACCCGCTCTTCCTCAGCCTTCCCTCCCGCCTTTACTGCGCTGCCCTCCTCCTGGCCATTCCAAGTCAAGTGCTAGAAGCCACAGCCTTCTTTACCCCCCCTTTAAAGTCCCAAAGCCCACCCGCCTGGCCATGCCACTCTGGACGCCTCTCTGCACACAGCTCCCTCCGGGCTGCAGGGCCAGGCCCAGCCCCGGGAGCGCCCTGGGGCAACGTGCTCAGGGGGCACGCCCACGGCCCACCCGGTGGGCGGTTTTCCGACAGCACCTCTCAGCACCCTCACCACGCCGAGAACCCCCACCATTCCTTCACTAGGTTTTCTGCCTCTGTTGTTTAAAGACCTTATTAGTGTTTGGGGGTATCTGTTAAGATACAGTGACGAACACCCTCTCCCTTGGTGACAGTTTTCTGTCTAAATGTCAACATGTGTTGAGAGAACTTGTGTTCTGAAAAGGTGGTAAGGTGACCTGTGAAGGCCCGATTGCTCCCAGGGGAAGTGAGCTGGGAGGCACTGGGGTGGGAGACAAGAGCCTCCTCCCAGCCCCAGGCTCGGTCACACTTGCCCCCCAAAGGGAAGAGAACGAGAGAGCAATGTTGCACAGCCACCCCCTCCGCTAGGCTCACTCAAGCCCCCCCACCCCCAACCCCCGAGGTGTGCCTTTGAAAAGAAAGGCCTGGGAACCTAGGACCGGCTTTCTGGGCCGCGCTGGCCCAACCCCTGGCTGTTTGTCAGGCGCCTGCCTCGCCAGTTAGGACGAGATAGGAGAGGGGTTTGCCCAGGTTGGCTGATGGGCCTGGGAAGGCTGCAACTCAAAATCGAGGAGAAAAATAAAGGGACCCAGAAAAAGGAACTTGTAAAACTTGGATATTAGCAATAATAGCATTTTTATGTGCATATATCATACTCTGTGTAAATAAACTTTTATGTAGGTAAATGTATATGCATGTCTATTTTACATGTTTATGGAACACACTATGCAGTCTTATATTCTATATCTACATACACGTGTACACATAAATACACACATGTACACACAAATGCACACACTCCACAAGACCTAAGGAAGTGGGAACCCGTGCACGGCCACAAGGCCCAGCTGGCCTTCCACACCTGCCCTGCCTGGGTGATGTCCCTGCTCCCCCACCTGGAGACCCTGCCGGATGGTGGGGCGTGGCTAGGGCGGAGCAGGGCTAATCCCCTAGGGGGCAACCAAGGGGTGTGGGGAAAGCAGGCCTTCTGGTCCTCGGGTGGGCTCCAAGGTGGCTTTTTCACAGAGGCGCTCCGAGGAGGCTGGAGACGGGAGGCTAGATGCTCTGCCATTGTGGGCTCCACACCGCCCCCCCGCCCAAAGGCAGCCTGTGAAGAGAAGGGAGGAAATTTTGGACAAGATACCACTGCATCTTAGAGTTTGTGATAGAAACACAGGCTCAGTTCGAAACTCTTCACATTCTTCTAGAACACAGAAGAAAAGGCGGCGAGTGGAGAGCACCGCGTGGGCGGGGCCGAGGGGACGGGAGCTCACTCCAGAGGAACGAAAACTGTCCCATCCACGTGTGGACTTCTCTGCCAGGCGGCCAGGGTCCCAGGGAGCCGGTGCAAGTTTGCCAAACAGATAATCTGAGAGCCAAATTTCATTTATTTAAAAAACCGAATATGTTAAAGATTATGGTAGGCTGAAAGGATGTGGATTTTAGCAAAGCATTTGACAAAATACCTCATGTTACCCCAGTGGGTAAGAGAGACAAATATGGCTGGACAACGTGAAGGGTAGGGGAACCCCCAACTGGTTGGCCCCGACGTACAAGTAGCTGATTAACAGACTGAGGCTGACCTCCAGCGACCTCTCTGGAGGTTGCCCAGGACGGTATCAATTACTTCGCTGAAGACGTGTACAGTGTGCTCATCCAGTACATGGCCGGTGGGGAGTCAGGGAGGACAGTCTGCCAACTGGTAACAGAGAAGTCCAATGAAGATCTCAGAAAGTTGGGATTATGGGCTAAATTCAACAGAAGAAAGGTCAATGTTAAGTCCTGTACTTTATATCCAAACACTGACTGTGTTAGATGGAATGAAAGAGACGCGGAGGGTCTGAACACGATTGTTTGTGGTTAAACGATGTGAGTCCCCACTTAAAAAGCGGGGTGGGGGTGATGCCATTGTGAGGCATGGTGCTACCGTCCTGGCGCCAGAGCCAGGGAACCTCCACCTCAGTCTGGAGTTCGGTGCCAGGACCGGATTCTCAGAGGGTCATCCGGCAGCTTCCCTGGAGGCTGAGGATGGTGAGGGAGCCGGAGCCAGACCACAGGAGGAGAGGAGAGGAGGCCGTTGGGCCCGATGCTCCAGAAAGGCACCACACTGTCCATTTTTGTTCATCGCTGCCCTGCTGGGACCCCGGAGCCCAGCGCTGTGCCCAGCACACGGGAAGTTCAGCAAGATGGGGGCTCTGGTCCAGAAAGAGGAGAATCGAAGGTGGCCGCAACCGAATGTCTGCACACACCCTCAGAGCTGCCACAGGAAGAGGCGCTAGAGAGGTGGGGTGCGGTTCGGGGGGGACAGCTGCCCTCCTCCGGGAAGGCGTGAGGAAGGACGGGTGGGGCTGGATGACAAGGGCCCAGAAGGCGGCCACGTGTCGCGGAGCTGGGGAGGGCCTCCGTGTGCTGGGTACAAAGCTGATCTGTGGGACCGCTAACTCCCCTTCTAATTCTGTAACATGCATTTCTACCCTCCTTATCTGGGCAGCCTCTCCGTATTTTAAAATATCTAGAGGTTTGCCAAACATAATTCTCCAAATCAACGGCGCACGTTTTTCACGTGTTCCAAGAGCGCATTCATAAATCACCTCCGCCCTGGCGTCTCAGGGGAGGACGTCCCCCCTCCCTCCCGTAGCTGAAGCCAGTGTCTCGCCTTCACTACTCTTAGCCCCGAGACTGATCCTTGTTCCAGCATCGTCTATGGCCAAGTCCTACCCTGAGTGACACACGGCAGGGGGCTGGAGACGGAGCCAGGAGTGAGAGGTCCCTGCGCTCACAGAGCCACCACTGGGCCATGGCTGCTCCGTGTTCGTCCCCAGCCTGCCTTCCCAGTCAGCCTGGGGCTTTTATAGGGTTCTCACATAGATGCTGCCTGACCGATCTGTGGTCGTGACCCAGAAACAGGGACAGAGCCTGCCCTTTCCTCGTGGGGGCCTCAAGCGGCATTCCCAGGCACACGGCGGTGATGCACGCTGCCCAGGCAATTCCCTGAGTGACGTAACAAAGACTCCCCAAGCTCAGAGGTAACATATCTTCTCTTGTACCCCGTTCTACCAGCAGGAGGAAAGGAGCGGAAACCCACACATACGCCCACAGACTAGGTAGTGAGCATGCACCGAATAACCATTGACAGGATCACTTGCAAGGTCCACTTCGGGAAACTGAGGATCAGAGCAGTTATGTAGCTCGAGGGAGCCAGAACTCGAGCCCAGCGTCCAGCCCGAGGCGGCATGCAGTGCGTGTGGCAGGGTCCACAGACCTAGGCCTTCCCTCCAACCGAGTAGGTGGCAGAGGTGTGGCCCGGCAGGCTGCCTTGCCTCCCTGAGCTTCAGTGACCCACTCTGTCAAGTGGGGATACCAGACACTGTCTCGGGAGCTGCTGTGGGGTGAAAGAAAGGGCAACGGGACAGGAGAGGCGAAGCGAGGGGCGCATGCCAGGCAGGCTTCCTCTGAGTGCCAGGATAGCATTTCCCTCTTTTTCTTTTTCGGTTTTCTTTTTGGTGGCAGTTTTCACAAAACGCTGATCGGCGCATCCAGGGAGCCACCTCCAGCCGCTGAAAGTGAGGCAGTGCCGCAGGCTTCGTAGCACAATTAGCATTCTCCTAAACAAACGAGCTTCAACAGAGCTGTAATTAAGCAGGCCTGTAATTAAGTATATGCCCTTTATCATAACGATCATGCTTAAAAATGGCATGATGCATGGAACTCTGTTATTAATGCTGTAATCCCAAACTGAAGTGCGACTACATAGGAATCAGCGTGTCAGGACTGTCACCGGAGTGTTTGTAAAATACATTAGAGAAAAAAACCAGGAAACAATGAGCTCATTCAACTGTTCTTTTTACAGCCAGGCGCTGTGAGTCAAGAGGATTGGGAGAGCTTACAGAATCTGCTTGGTTCCAACAAAGCTCCAGTCTGCTGCCATGTGAATAGCATCCGTCTTAAAAATAGGCACAGGTGGGGCGGGGCGATTTTCTTTTTTCCCCAACTGACCCGGATGCCTGCCTTTGCTGTTTTTGGGGAAGTAGTCCACTCTGCATGCTGTATTGGTTGGACATGAACTTGGACTCTTGCTTGCACTGGCAGCTGGGCCGTGAATCTGTGGGAACTTTGCCTGGCAACAGACAGGGTTACGGCTCCTGCGTCTTCCTTCATAGGAGAATTCTCATTTCACATGCCAAGGCAGTCCCTCAGAAACGCCCCCGAATTTTCCCCTCCAAATACACATGCACCTTGGACTTCTACAGGCTCAACCCGAACCCACTGCGGGCCAGTTCCCAAGGGCTCCAGACCCAGGGCCACCCCGTCGCCTTGGGTACCCATAGCTGCTCAGGGCAGCCAACCCCTTCAAAAAAATGCTCCAATCAACACGTGCATTAATTTCAATGTGCATGCCAGAGTCACAAAACCGTGTGGTAGAAAATGTAAAATTTAAAAAAGACTCTATTACCAGCATCTCAATTATCTGTTTACGGTTGTCAGGCCGTGTTAAGTGAACTTGAGTTGTGGCACCTCAGACGTACTTGCAGAGGTGGTGGCGAGCAACGTGCCTCCCGGCAGGCAGTCGTTCTCAGGATAAAACTACCCACCGCTGTAGTGGGGGGGCGGGGCTTTCATTCTGTGCTGGTTCGGGGCTTGGAGCTGCAAGTAATCAGCACCCGGCCTTTCTTCTCCCCTCTCCCACCGTGGTTCAAAAGTCCTCCACAACTCGTATGGGAAAAATGCCAACCCCTCAAGATCTCAAGGCCATTTCTCAAAACTCATTTGCAAACCAAAACACCGAGCAGTCTACATTCTTGGCGATTTGGGGGATGTTCCTTGGAAGACATTCCTTGTAGATGCCTCCAGAGCTGTCTACTCGGGAACTGAGTTTACACAAGGCCAACAACTTCCGTCTAGATCGCCAAGGTAATTTGTTTTGCCATGTTATTCATAAGTCAAAAGGAGTGATTCGTCAGCCACGTCGAGACCCTCCTGAGTCCGCCACGTGGGAGGTGGCCCCGTGGGGAGGCAGGAGTGGGCACTGGAGTCAGACAGGGTGAGCTCAGCCGCTGGCTGGCCGTGGGGCTCCGGGCAAGACCCTCAGCCTCTGAGTTTCGGACTTTCATCGGTCAAGGAAGGGCAACATGCCCACTCTGCAGCACTGCTCAGGGGGTGAACTGGCAACCAAGGAGGGGCGGCCCAGCCCGACCTGCAGCTGCTGTGGCCGAGTCTCAGAGCATGCAGCCATTCTTCCCAGGAACGAGTTGGGATCAGGTCCTCCGCCCCACCTTCGATTTAGAACCGAAACTTAATCTCTGTGCCCCTCCTTCCTCCACAGTAGAAGGAAGGGGGTAATAGTACCTGGATTGCTGAGGCATTTCCATGAAATAAAAACCCGGAGCCCCAGGTACAAACAGGTGCTCAATAACTCATCATCGTCATCATCCCCGCAATAGAGGTCAATGCCTTTCTAAGGTGGGAGAACTTTTTCTTTTCCTACCTTCTTTTACATACAAACAGAAGTGCAGCCACATTAAATTACAGAGCTGGTGGGCTGTGAGCCCCATCTTTTACATACAAACAGAAGTGCAGCCACATTAAATTACAGAGCTGGTGGGCTGTGAGCCCCAGTCCAAAGGTTTCTGAAGGGGCAGAAGCAAGACCTGCCCAGGAGGACCGCACTGGGGGCCCTGGACCACACAGCTCTCTCTGGCACCTGCCCTCTCCGGTGGTCCAGGTCAAGGTCAATGGTAGAAGCAAGGCCCCAGGTGGGCTCGGGCTACTTAGTATCCCCTGGAAGAGGAGGGAAGGAAACTATCCCTGTCAGGAATTCATTTGCCTCGTCCGTAGGAGATGCCATACTCTTCACAGCAGAGGTGCCTGCACACCACGAATATTCTCCAGGCTTCTGTTTGGCACGGGTCATCAGGAAGCCCCCCTCCATATTTCTCAGTCCCCTCATCTCTACACAAAACGCCTGCCAGTAACTGCCACTTTCGTCATCGTGTGGGGCCACTCTGCCATTCCACAGTCCCAGAGTCCTCCAGCCCTTCTTCAGAGCAGCTGGGGGTGGAGGGTGGGCTTGGAACAGGACCCCTGCCTCCCTTCAGCTCGGTGTGGGTTTCTTCGCTGTGGAGCAGGGGGTACGGGAGTCCAGAGAGCAGGGCTCTCCGTGGCTGCCCCAGACTGTGCACCCACGAGGAACTCCAGGTACGGGAGTACGGACATTCTCACTCCGCTACAGAAATGCTTTTTAAAACTTGCCAAGTACTTAAGGGCTTGGGGCAGAGACCAACTGCATTTTGCTCAAAGTGAAGATGAAACCCATGTGAAGCATGAGGCAGGAACACCTTCCTACAGGACACGAAGATGTCATTTGAAGGTGGGGGTGGAAAAGTATAACCCGGAGGGTGACAGGAAGCTGCAAGGACCTAGAAGATGTTAAGGGGCTATCACTTGACCACATCACTCATGGCCGAGACCACGTGCCCACTGCAGAGACCTACAGAGTCAGCTTTCAAAGGCAGGTCTTGCTTCTTCATTCCCTCCCTTAAACACTTTGTTCCCTGAAGTTCACAGGGTGATGTCCAAGTGCCACCATCCAGGCCCTCACAGGTCCCAACCCACACGCCACACCCTTTTCTGACCGAGTCACGCATTCTGTATGTGATATGCCCCCTCCTTGCTGTGCAGAGGACCCATTCCTGCTGAGGAGCCCCTGAAACTGGCTGAAACGTTACCCCTTTGAGGTGCATTGAATCGGTGGTCTGTTCACCTAGGGTGAGCTCTAATCACATGTCCCAACGTCCTTGCCCGATGACGCACTCCATGCTGGCCTAGGGCCTGCAAGGAAGAGGTGAACGAAGACCACCACCTGGAAGGAAGCTGCACTTTGTAACGGGAAGTCTTTAGGACCCTGTGAAAAAGGGACATCTCAACCCCATTTCTCTGATCCCAGGATCAACGAGTCAACTTGTCATGCTTGGTTACTTGCCCAAGTGCCTTAGTCGCAGGGCAGTTGGCTGAAGTGCCACACACAGTGGAGAGGGACAAACGTGTCATAAATTTCATCTAAGATTCGAAGAGAGACTGTCCACAGGTTAAAAATAGCACAGAGATCCCCTGACCTAGATTCTCGGGATCACGCTCCCCGGGGCCTGGGCACCCCTGAGTGAGCATGAGAACTCAGGATGAGGGCTGGCGCTGAGGCCTGAGCCCAGGGTGGGGCATGAGCCCCAGAGGGGCAGCCATCGTGAGAGGTGTCGCTGAGACCAGTCACAGCGACAGATCTAAGGGCCAAAGGAAGAGGGACCTGCAGGCAAAGACGGGAGGTCACATACCCTCAACCCGGCTTGTGCTAACACGAGAGACCGTGTACATCTGAACCAGGTCATAACTGAATAATAAAACTAATCATTTGAAGAGCCATTGCAATGCCTTATGTTTTCCTTGCTTTGTGGAAAGCTCAAACACTGGACTTCCCAGATCAAGACCAAAGGCCTGGCCGTCCTCCCCCGCAGGGAGCTGGATCCAATGGTCCCCACAGCAGGTGCGGGACGGCAGGCTTCACACCCGTATGTTGGGTTGGGGCACAGCAGGACACACACTGGACATACCCAGGTATGTTTCCAATGAGCAGAATTTTCAAGAAACGTTTCCCTGGGCAATGGCTTCTCCTGAAAGCAGTGCACCACTTTCCAAAACTTGGCTCCAGTGGACACACTCGATATGAGCAAAAGGGGGCAGCTTGAGACAGAGCTGATGTCTGCCCTGATGCCCACTCTGACTTGGAAATACCAGGGAGTGTGAGTCCTTCTGTGTGGTTGCCGTGCATAGGAAGTACGATGCCGTAAATTACCCAGATTTCAGATTTAATATTAACCTTTAAAGGGCATGTCACAAAAACATAGTCTCCAAATATTGGTTTTGAGTTCGCTCTGTGAGTCTATTATGGAAAATAGGTGTGAGGCTGCCACCGTCTCTGGCTGCGCCTGTCACGGGCATCTCCTACCATATGACAGCACTTCCAACCGAACTCAGCAGTCCCACCAACGCGCAATTCAACCGTCCCCTCTCACCGCACTCCGGGCTCCGCCTTAACACTTAATAATAGAGCCTGCTAATATCACTCTAATTTCTAGAGCTGATGAACTTTCAGAGGCAACGTGAGCTGAAATAGCGGGCAAAGAGATGACAAAGGATTTTAATCCCAGGCTCTTTGAACTATCCAGTATAATAAGTACTTGTTCCTTTCCACAATGGGCATATAAAAGAGAAATCTAAGTAATAATTGCGGTAATTATCTTGAAAAATATGCGGGGATTAATGGTGATTATGAAAATCTGTATAATTGTTCCCTGAAATCATCACTGATCAAGTGTAAGTGGAAATGGCCGCTGCCGGGGAACTTTGAACACTGCTCTCCACGTGGGCAAGGAAAGGTGACACTTTGGCTTTCTCCCTGTAAAATGTCACCCTGCACCGGCAAAATGAAATTGTTCTTCCTCATTTCCAGTCCCCTGGCCTGCATTTTAACTCTTCATACCGGTGCCCCGAAAAGGTTCCAAGACGCCCTTAATGGATGCGTGTGTCATCGCGGTTCAAAGCCCCAAGTTCAACTTGTTATTTATTCAAATAATTAATTACTCTTGTATCCATCGAACAGTTTGTCATGACACATTAATGACTTGATAGACTTCTGTGAACTGGTGAACACAGAACAGCAGAGCGTTTTTATCGTCATTTAATTTTAAAACGATCCTGGGTGAAATTATCTAGTCGTGAGTGATGGGAGCATAAAGAACAGACTCAGCAAAGCCCCTTTTGGATCATTGCTTTATTAATGGTAACGTCAGGGAAATGAAAAATGCTAACATTGTCATATTCCGCTGCTGGGTGCAGATGAATGGCTGGGGGCGTGGGCGAGAGCACACCGCCCTGCCCGGCGCCCCCTTGGGGCGGGCGCAGGCCCTGCACCCCCTGGGGCTCCACAAAACCACCTCCGCGCCCGGCTCCCTTTGGAGTTTATGGCTTTCGACGTCTATTACTTTGTGTGTGTGGTCTTTTTTTTTTTAACTTGAATTTTCCACTAGTGATATAAAGCACCCTCACAAAAACATTTCGCTTTATTGCTTTGAACATTAAACGTTATTAATCCAATAGAAAAACATTAAAGATATTGCTGTCACCTTTAAATGTGAAATGATATTAGGTGCTAAAAAACGCTGGGTTAGTAGAAAAGATGTTCCCTTGGTTTCTTTCAAGTCCTGAGACGACTGTGCGTGGCTGACGACACATCGGTGCTTTTCCACGGCTCACGGCACAACATCTGCTTAAGAGAGACTTCCTGTTCTGCTCTTCTTCTTCACACGCGTATGGTGAGAACCGTCCCCGACTGCTTTAATCACAAACCCGGGAGTCTGTGCGAACTACTCCCCAGCAGTGTCGGTCACAGACAACAGAGGGCGCTCCCTGGGGAGCCACAGCACCAGCCTGCAGGGGTGTCTTGGGGGGCGCAGGGGGGCGGCGCTCTGCTGCCAGAGCACAAGCCCACCGGGGACAATGCGATGGAAAAGGCAGCGAGGCCCTGTCCCCACCCTCTTCGGAGACAGAAGGGCGGGTTTCTCCTCCCCTACGCACGTCCCTGTCTGTGTTCCTGCCCCCAGAACACAGCTCTAACCACACACTCAGCCATTCCGTGCAGGGACCCGGAGCAACAGGGGCTTGTCCCCACAGCTCAGTGGTCACCAGGCCTTTAAATCCCAAAGTGGGCGGTGGCGGCGGCAGGTCACACTCACCTGAGCTCCTGCTCTGAGCAGACCCTGCTCTAGGTGGCCTATGTGTGGACTGGTTTCTCACGATCACCCCGAGAGGGGAGGCACACGTGTCTGCACCCTCATCGTCGTCACCCCCGCTTCACAGAGGACGACGCTCAGGCAAACCTCTCTGGCGCCTGGTCCTGCCCTGGACACGATGGGGGATGCCCACCCCTTTGGCCCCCTGTCGGGCTGCTCCTGGCTCCACATCCGCCGATCCCTCCGTCCCACAGAAGAGCGTTTGGAAAGCAGTGGGGCAGCAGCAGCTGCCTGCACAGGAAAGTGCAGCAAAGCAGGGCACTTGGGGCCCCACTGGCCCCGCCGGAAACACATCTGCTGCGAATTAACACGGGGAGTTAGAGTTCCGAGGATAAACAAATCCGAGGACACGGGCAGGGCCCTGGCAGAAGTTCAGTGGCCTATTTTGTGGACTGCCTTCCTTTCTCAGGTGGAGATCGTTGGGCCTGACTGCCCATGACTTTCACAGGGACATCTCCAGCAAGCGGCAGCCAAGTTGGAGCTCATTATGCAGTGAGGCCTGGCCCCCGCTCGGCCATCAGAGCCTCAGCAAGCCCACGCAGCCAGGCAGGACTGTGTCCAGTTTAGAGGCTGTGGGGTGTGTCGAAGACTCATTTGGGAGAGGGCTAGGGGGCCCCTCGAGGAGACAGGCAGGCCCCCTCCAGAATGGCTGAGGATCCTACAGATGCCACAGGCCGGGAGAAAACAGTGGTTTGTTACGTGGGCTGGGTAGCAAACTCAGGCAGGGAGGAGGCGGGAGACACGTCTCACCTCGGACTCAGCAGTGCTGAGCTGGTCTGGCGAGATCGAGGGCCGTTCCGACTATCGCAAGCAGGGACTGCGTTGGAGGAGGGGAGTCCTGAACTCCGTGCTGGGAAAGGGGGCCTTTGTGGCAGTTTCACTAAGACGAAGAGCCTTTACTAGCTGAGAAAGAAGGCCTCCATCGCTGGACATTATTCCCAAGGTTTGGAAGGGGGGAAGGAGGGAAACCTAGAAACTGAGTAAAGTATTAACCCCAGGACCCCAGTAGTTGGCACACTCCTATTAGCCAAGTGCACACTTGCAGCCTTGGCTCAAGTGTATAGAATGAACTTACTAGCAAACTTACTGACAACTTCATTCCCTCTATCTGTGGGGCATCAGACTAGCTGGATGCCTGCTTGCAGCTTCGTGCTCATGTGTTTCATAAATAAACCTGCTATCTCATTTCCACGACACGTGTTGTTTCCCACTTGAACTCATCTCTTGCGAGGGAGGCAAGAACCGAGGCACAAGCTCGGGGCGGGGCCCTGACTCAGGTCTTTCCCTCGGAACAGTTCCAAGTGGGAGCCCCAAGTGGAAAGCCCAGGCAGACCGCCCAAACCACAGAGGACATGGCTTCTCAGCCAAGGCAACTCCTCCCGTGAAGCCAACCCACCGAAAATCAACTCTGACCTCACAGCCCTCCCTCTGGAGGACAACGGCACCCCTGTGGACAGGGGCCAGCCCCAACTAGGGACAGGGAACGGTGGGGACTAGCAAGTGTGGTGGCCTTGGCTAGTGCTTTACAGACAGATCCTGGAAGCTGGCCACCCACCCGCGCCCCAAGAAACACATTCTTTCTCTCCAAACTACAGGCTCCCAAACCCCCAGCTGAGCCCCACGGGCCTGGTGTGCTCATTAAAAACACAAACTCCCGCCCCAAACCTCGGAGACTTGTGCTGAGGGACTCCAGGAGGAGTCCGGCACGATGAACGCCTCCGCTCTGTGCCCGAGCCAAGGGCCTCATAGGTTTAGCTACGTGACGCTCTTCCACACAATCGGGACCCTCTGTCCCCCACGGCACTGGCTGCCGCTGGGGCAGGCAGCTCTGTGGTGCCCGTGACGGCTGCCACTTGGTCAAAGCCTTGGACTCTCTGTGCCAGGCACCGAGCTGGACCCTAACCTTGCGGGCCCACGGGACCAGCCTGTTTTACAGCTGTGAGAGGCAAGGAGCAGGCGGCCAGGCCACGAGAGCGCCTATACCCTCTCGGGCAAGATGTCAAGTGACACCAGGGCCAAGACACAACTGGGCACTCCACTCGTTGTTACTGATCACTTACTGTGTGACCTAACCCTGGGCACCCCTGCAGCCCACAGCCTCCGTGCACGGAGCCCCCGGACCCCATGAGAAGAAAGGAACCCAGCAGGCCCCTGGTCTGTGTGTCTGTCTGCAGGGAGTTTCCCAGGTGCTCAGGGTTTCCACGGCTTCTACCTTCGACGGCAGGAAAGAAAGGTAACACATCCAGGTAGCCTGTGACTGTCCTTTCTGGAATCCAGACAGAAGGCTTTTTCTTGTGCGACCTCACTCAAATTGAGCTCCTCATGGTTTGAAGCTAAGAACGAACATATTCTAAGTTGTACTCGATTCTTGATTTTCCTCCTAAACCTGCCAGGGTTTCTCTGGGTAATGATATCCAGCCACTTGAAAATCGGCCCTGTATTTTTTGAAAGACGCTTTAGTCCGAACAAAGAGGGAAAGGACACGACCTAACGACCTAAAAAGACACCGTAAGTGGTTTCTCCACGTGAGGCTTTCAGGGCCCGGGCAGCGGGGAGCAGCAAACCGCGGAATCGGGATGGAGGGACCGTCCTGAAAGGCAAGGCCCAGCAGGAAACCAAGCGCCTCTTCTTAAAAACTACTTTCTTTAATGCTCCAAGGAGTATTCCATACATTTTTTAAAACTAAAAAAAAAAAAAAAAAAACCAACCAAAAAACCCCAGACCTCTCAGAGGAAGCAAATCCCGCAGGCTGGCTGCTGTGGAGGGCGAGGGGCATGGGCTGGGCAGGGAGCGGCCTGGAAGCGAGAAGAGACCCAGAGAAGAGAGCTCCGATCCAGCTTGGGGGCCAGAGCTGTAACAACCGCACAATGGACAGTGGGGTGCCTTGTAACTTCCCAACGTGGCTGAACACCCACGATCTCCTTTATCCTCATTCCTACCCTGCGCCTGTGGGGCTGACCCAGTTCCAGTTTCAGAATGGAGACACTGGGCTCAGAGGTTTCCCGGCCTGCTCAAGGGAACCCAGCGGGCCACTAACGGACCTGTGTGTTGAATACGTGTCTCTCAGCTGCTGTGTAATCATTTGTTGGGTCAGTGGAAAAATTGTCTGAGTGGAGGCCTGGAAGGGACCCCAAAACCCAAAGTCAAAGGTGGCCCCTTGTGGGAGGATGCTCTGGGCTGCTGGTCCGGGTGCCTGGAGCGCCCGGGTCATTCATTAACAGGCAGTTCAGTCTCTACCGTGACTGAATTCCAAACCGTCTGTGACAGGCGTGCTTCGAGAGCACGCCCCTCTGGGCTCGTTTTCATTGTTTAGCTCTGGTGGAGAGAGGGCCCGTCCGATGTTCGGGCTCTCAGCACTATTCCATCCAGGTTGGCCAAGGGCCAAATCGTGATTTCATTTTCACCCAAGGCTGTGAAAACACAGTGCGCCTTTAAACATTCTGCCTGGAAAACCCCAAATGGCCGGAAGGAGCGGGGTGCTACTCCACCACCCCGCTTTTCTTTGCCCTGTTGAATGAGATGGGACACTTCCCCATTTCCACTAAGTCTGCCTGGGGGTGTTCAGAAGGCAGATGAAAGGGCGAGAAGGGAGAAGTGAAGGGAGCTCTGTCCTCACACTTAGAGTGTCCATTACTGGTGGAAACCGGAAGGTCAGGACATGAAATAACTCGTCATCTGTCAAACTGGGATGCCATGAGTGGGTGTCTAGCCAGCCAGTAACCCCAACAGACACACAGCACCTGAATTTCAGCCCAAATGGCTGCCTCCCACCTTCCTCCTACAAAAGCCATAACTTCCTTGAAGTGATTGCTTCTTTCAGTAAACTGACCCCACCAAAGAGCTGACCGCTGGTGCTGGAAGGGAAGAGGGAGTCGCCAAGTGCTGAGAAAATGAAGGTATAGCTGGGGAGGGGTGCAGAGGAGTCTGGGATCAATTACACAGTGGAATGCGGCCGGGCGCAGCTGGACGCTGCTCTGCGCGGGATGAGCCCCCCGCGCCGCCACCGGGTGGGATGAAGAGTGGGAGGGGATGGAGAGTGGGGACTCCCCAGTGCAGGGCAGCAGGGCTCTGACCCGGCAGGGCTGGTTAACTTGTGGCCTGAGGATGGAAGCAGGAGGCACGAAGCACGGGGTTCTGGATGGTTTGGGAGAAGCAGGGGCCCCAGGAATACTTCAAGGGTAAAGGTGGTTTGAGAATTTTAAGAGGCCTTTTCCCCCCTGATTTTTATAAGTGGGTATTGAAGAGGGGCTCTCCTGGCCCGCGCTGCTGGGGTGAAGCAAGCCCTGACCACGGCCTTAGATGCCACAGAGCAGGGCCGTCACCAGACAGACCAGCGTGCGGCGCGGATGAAGTCAGCCTCCATCAGAAGATGCCGTCCTAGCAAACCTCAGTTCCGAGAGCAGAGGGGCTGCAGAGTCGAGGTGGCCTGAGAACAATGGGTCCTTTTCCTCCCTAGCTCTGCGGCTGCCTGTAGGACTCAGCCGAGCTCCTGCCAATGTTTGGGACACCCCGAGGTGGGGAGTCAGAGGGGCCTCCATGGGACCTCAGCAAGTACACCAACAGCCTGGTTGGAGGAATCCAGGGTCTCGGCCCGATTCCTTCTCACATAAACAAACTCACAGTTAAAATTATTAACGGTGATGTAATACAGGGAGGAATTTATTTTAGTGACCAAATTTATTTAAATAACTTATAAATGACGTCGATTTTTATTTATAGAACCATTAGTTCCACAGGTTCATCAAAATGTTTTACTTTTAGTTACCGTATTTTGTGGGAAAAATTATGAGCCTTTGGGACTATCTTGGGAAATTATCCTATGAAAACATTTACGGCCTAATTACTGTATTGGGGAGAGATTTTTCAAGATGGCTTTATCAAAGTTTATCGTTCTAAAATCACGCACAACAGCAAAGCCATAACATGGGACTGTCGAGGGCTCTGTGGTCAGATGAAAACCAGCCACACCCACGCCAACAGCCACTGCGAACTCACCCCTACCCTTAAATCCCTTCGGTACACCTGAAAGTAATACCAAAAAGCACTGAGTGCAAACTGTAATCGAAAAATAAAACAAATCCTTTCGGCTGTACCTGGGGCGCCACCAGTCCATTCCCCAGCCCCAGGCCACTGTGGCTTTCGCGGTTACAGAGACTGGGGTTCGGGGAGCAGCTGCGGGTTGTGAACAGTGCCAGACAGGGAAACTTTCCTCTGGCAATAAAAAGTGCACGTTGCCCCACCAGGCTTTGCGGAACGAGGTTCAGACTCGCGGGGGCAGGCGGAGGCCGCGGCAGCGTGCTGCGCGGTGGTGAGCACGCTGGTGTACCGTTTAAGAGAACAAAGCGCAGGCCGGTGCAGAACCTCTGTAGTCGAGGGGGCTGGGGGGCAGGGCGCACACACTTTAACAGCCAAACTCCTCCCCTCACACATGTGTAAAACCTTTGGAATTTCACTGGAAAAACTTTACTTCGAAAGTAATCTTTGAAGTTGGAACATTAAAGCAGGAAGGCCATTTCTCAGCACAGAGAAATGGTTTCAAATTGCCGAAGGGACCGAAGGAAGGAGTGAGTGGGCGCTGAGCGGCGCCCGCTCGGGGGCGTGGACCCTGCACGTTCGTCTCTTTCTCGGATTTTCCCAATGAGACAGGAGACATTCGCCTTCTCTCCCTGGGCCCTTTGGGCAGGGCCTGATGAACCCATGCCCTGGGCCTGGACGGCAACTGGTTGGTAATGAGGTGTGTGTGTGCATGCGCAAAGTGCATACATGCACTCGACATGTGCACATGCATGTGTGGGGCACGGCAAATGCACGCATGTGAGATGTGTGCACACACTTGTAGGTGTGTGCGTGTGTGGGGTGGCACACACATAAGATGTGTACGCGCACATGCGGTGTGTGTGGTGTGCGCGCACGTGTGGGAGGCACACATGTGTGTTGGTACATGCACGTGTGTGGTGTGTGTACACATGGTGTGTGAATAGGTGGCACAGCAACAAGAAAAACAACTGCAAACAACCGTGTGAGCCCTGTAGGTGAGCAGAGGCCCAGCCTGTGACCAACCACCCCTTCCACGAAGCACCAGGGGCCTCCAAGCTTGATAGCACGGCAGGGGCAAGTGGTGACCCCACTGCCACACCTCTGAGCCCTCGAGTCCCTCTCCAGCCCTCCCTCACCAGGCCCAGCCCAGCGCCTCTCCTGGCTTCTGGGCCCCATCATTTACCGGGCCTGCAGTCCCGTCCACCCTCGAATGGCCAGGGACTGGGGAGGGCTCATGGGGAGGCGGGGCCTTCTTGGGGTTTGTGTACAGGACACCAGCACAGGCAGAAAGAGAAGCTCAATAAAAACCTGTGGAACTGAAGAAATGGGACCTCGTGTGTCTCACGGCTGACGAGGCACATTCAGTGTGTCTTTTCTTTAACGAGCTTTCTCACAATCCCCACCCGACAGGAGGTGGACAGAGGTTCTGTCTTACTGGCGGACCTGGGACTTGACTCCAGGGCATTTAAGATGAAACCACATTGTCCTACAGCCACCCCCACCCCCCAGTATCAGCATGTCACTTGGCCCAGAGAAGACAACGGTCCTGCAATTTGCAGAGATGGCTGGAAAAGAAAGGTCTGCGAAGCTGCTAAGCATTTCACAGTTCTTTTATTTTGGGCATCAGTTAGCAATTACCCTTGAACTTCCCTCCCCCAGCACCAAGAGATTTCAACTATTATCCCAATTACTTCCGCCAAAAAGCTCAACCAAATTCGATTCACCCCCCGCCCTGCACCCCACACCCAAACACACCACTGGGGAGCAGGGACCCGGGGAAAGCGGCTCTGACAACTCTCTTTCCTCCACCGGTTGAAATGCTTCCCACTTGCTAACCCAGCGCATGGAGGCTGAACAGCAAGCGGCCTCGGTATTTCCAGCAGTATTCGGAACGTAACCCATCTCCAGTTCAGCCAAACAACCTGGAGGCCCTGTGGAGGCTGGCTGCCCCCCAAATGCCGGATGCACTCCAATGGGGAACATGCGTCCCTGGCCCCAGACCAACTCCCAGGGCCTGGTAGGCCCACAGGCGTGCAGTGGAGCCCTGGCTGGAGGAGGTGCCCTAGAGGGGCAGCACGTCCCCGGCCACGGGCACGGGCAGGGCCTGTCTTCTCTGCTGTCTCTGGCTCAAAACCAAGCAGAGCTACCAGCCAGGAGCAGGGCTCAGGGTTTAACAAATGACTGGCTGACAGGGCCATGCCGGAAAGAACCAGGGACTGTGCTGGCTCTATTTGCTACAAAGCGTATTCCGTGTGGGAGCCCCAATTGTGTGCAGCCACATGGGTGTGCATGCATCCATCTGCATGCATGTGCACACCTGCATGTGCAGGCACACGAAATGAAGAACCTCCAGGGCACTTGGTAACAACCCTCCCTTTCTCATCTAACAAAGGAAGAACCGCTGCTGGTCACAAACCTGAAGAGGCTTTGACAGGTTGAGCCCCCTGCCTCCCAGTTGTATGGGGGGTGGTACAGCTGGGAATGTTTTTTTTCCCATACAAGTCCCGCATTACCCGTAAGAGCGGCTGAGGAATGAAACAGTGTGACTTCCATAACCGCCAAACCCACGACATTCCAGGTGTCCTCAACCAACCAGCCTGCATGGAATTTACACAGAGACTCAGCAAACAGCCCGGGATCAATCACACGACACACCTAATCTGCTCTTTATACGCCACCTGGCTTTTCATTGCTTACCTGTGACCACAAGCTGTGAGTTCCTGTGCATCTTTAAAGCTAAATCAGAAAGACAAATAAATCCTTTCAAAGGACACGTGCCTGGCCCGGGAGCTCCAGGGCTCTCTCTTCCTACCTCTGGAAGGCAGGTGGCGAGGCCAGTCCCACTCCGAGCTCCCTGGGGCCCTGGCTCCTTCCTCTGCCTCCTACTGAGCCCGTGGGGTGCGGGGTGCAGGCCTGATTGAACCCACCTCTCTCAGAGCCTGGCCACGGCCTGTGCTCCAGGCTGCTCCTCGGAGCACTGAAGGACTGCAGGGGGCAGCCAGCTCTCAGGATCACCTCCTCAGCAGCGCCCTCCGCGTGTCCACCCCCGCTCTGGAAGCATGCAGAGCCGTGGGTCCCTTGAAGCGAGCCCCTCGCCACTCTTCCCCCAGCCCACAACTCTGTGCCACGGAGCACCCACCGTGGCCCAGGCCAGTCTGCAAGCGTCACCTCATTGAATCCACACTGTACTCTTCGCGGAGGCTTCCCCTGCCTCCATGTCTGTTTCCACAATTGAGAAAAACCAGCTCTCAGACAGTAAAGGGCCTGGCTCCTGACCAGTGCTGGGGCGAAAAGCAGAGGGAGGGCACTCAGCCTCCCAGTCCTCTCGTTCCGCTCTGAGCCCCTGTTCTTCCGAAGATGCCAAGATGCCACCACTGAGGACCTGGGTTGCAGCCCAGGGCAGACTCAGGCGTTTCTGCCAGCAGTGCCCCAGCCTGTCACCATGGGGCCTTGTCACCGGTGGGAACAGGCCAAGCAGTTGAGACACCCCCACCTCAGTGCTCCCCATTCCAGGCTGACGGGAGCAGCTGGTCTTCACCCACAAGACCCACGGATGCCCCTGGGACTCCACAGCTGTGCTAGTGGCCTTGATCCCAGGTGCCATTTCTCCTGCTCGGGTGCCAGCCGTGAGCAAGGGACAAGTGCCCTTTCAGCCTCGACCACACACCGCACAACAGAGGGGAGGTTAAGAGTGGAGGCCGGGCCAGCCTGCCTAAACCGTGTGACTGTGGGGAAGTCAGCCGAGCTCTCTGTGCGTCCGTTCCTGCACCTGTAAGCTGGGCTTGGTGAGACCTACACCTCTTAGGGATGCTACGAGAGTCGAAGAGGTGGTTTGGGTAAAGGGCCCAGCGAGGGGCTGGCACTCTGCACATGCTGAGTGTTGGTTACTGGTGTTAGTGTGCACTTCCGACACAGAGCAGAGAATGACCAGTGTGTGTTCCGGAAACCCTCTGTCTCTGTGCCCTCCCCCCACCCCTACACTCAGCAGTTTCCTGTGAATAATCCCCACCCAGGGGAGGGAGCAGGACTGCGAGGGAGGGTGTCCCTGATCCAGGAGACTGCCGTGACATGACAAATACGCTGCAGGCTGACAATGTTTCCAAGACATATTGGAGTTTACTTTGTCGTTTGGGTCTGCCATCTGTGCCACTGTGAGGGGGGCTGGCTTCCCAGGCTGCTCGGGGACCGGGGGACAGGTCCACCAGTCCCTGGGCAGATCTGCAAGCTCAGCCGGCCATCAGCTTGGCTGCCTAATGAGAGGGAGTGGAATTCGCACACCACCTCCCTGGGAGCCAGGCCTCCCCTCCCAGGGAGGCCGAGGGTCTTCGCGCAGCACAGTGGGGTGGCCAGTGGTGCTTGCCACCCAACGAGGCCCCTGCCTGCAGCCCCTGCAGGGGCCTCGGCCGTCCCAGAGCGGGAGCGGACGGTGATACGAACTCAATGCAGAGGCCTTACAGTCAACTCTGATGCCATCTGCACCAGGAGGCTGGGTGTACAGACTGATGGGGTCAAGTTTGTCCCTGTGGAGTACGCAGTCTAGGATGTGGGAAAGGCACTTAAAATGAGGGGCAGAAGAGTGTGGAAGGCAACGACAAGCTCTGTGGAAGGCACAAAGGGGGCCCCTGGGGGCACTGCCACCATTTACCCGTGTGACCTGGGGACACCCCCTGAACCTCTCGGAGCCCCACTTCCTCATTGATAATTATACCACATGCTTCCCAGGGTGGTTATGAGGACGGTATCGGTTTATACGTGAAAGTGATTTCGCTCAGCAAATATCTGCTATTATTCCTAAAGCCGGACAGATGCAGGTGCCACTTGCTTCTTCAAGGCAAGGCTGGCTGAGATGGCAGCAGTCCTTCCCTTCGCAGGTAATGACACACCAGTCACCCCAGCCTGAGCGCAGCTGCCCCTCTCTGTGCTCAGAAACGGGGACTCAGGGCGTGCTGGGCCCGGGGCCAGCCTTCCAGCTTCAGAATTATCCCTACGTCTCTGAGCAGGAAAGATAGGAAGTGGCTAAATTTGCCCAAATTGTAGGCTGTCCTTACTTTTAACCATGAAGAATGACTCTCTGCCTTCCTCTGGAAATGAGCCTTAGCAAGGAGGTGCTCTGGGCATATTCACTCGCATCCGAAACCACGCTAATGACAGGAGACCAGGGAGGCCGGGCCTGTCTGTCAGGCCAACAGCCAGAGAGAGAGAGAGAGAGAGAGTGAGAGCCAGAGAGAGAGAGAGAGAGAGAGAGAGAGCGCGCGCACGAGCCTGCAGGTCTCGGTGGCCGGCCCCATCTGCCTCGATTGCTCTGTGGACGTCTGCACTGAGCATCTGCGGCCACCGCGCCTTCTCCAGTGACCCATCTCAGCAAAATGAGGAGCACGTCTGACTTCCACAATTTGTATTTGAATTTGTATGGTGGCAGTCACATCCAACTGGTGTTTGGGGGGGCCCTGGCTCTCCCCGCACCCACCCACTGCCCCCAGTATCTCTGCCTTGAACAGTGGGTGTTACCAACCTGACTTGCTCCCAGGGCTGGGCACACAATTTGGTCCTCAGTCACTGTTTGCTGAATAGGTGAGTATCCCTGTCGAATGCTCATAGCATCCCACCCCCCCGCGTGAGAGGTGCAAGCGGCCCTGCCGCAGACAGGAGGAGGATGAGCCTGAATAAGGGTGCCTGCAAGTTACTGGACTGCACCCAGCCTGGAAGGCGGGGTTCTCCAAAGCCCCTGCCCCTTCTGCAGGCCACGCTGCCTGTTCCCAGAGTGTCGCCAGGGAAGGTGGGGAAAGCTTTCCGATAGCACTTCCAATGATCAAAGTCTTGGAATAAGGCTCTTGAAGCAATTAAAAAAAAAATAAATGGCCCTGGCTGGTATAGCTCAGTGCATTGAGCATGGGCCTGTGAAGCAAAGGAGCACTGGTTCGATTCCCAGTCAGGGAACATGCCTGGGTTGCAGGCCAGGTCCCCAGTGGGGGACACATGACACACAACCACACATTGATGTTTCTCTCCCTCTCTTTCTCCCTCCCTTCCCCTCTCTCTAAAAATAAATAAATAAATAAAAATCTAAATGAAAATCAATGAATTAGTTGGTGTTTCACAGTGAACCCTAAGAACAGGATAGGAAGCAGTGAGTCTCTAAGAACAGGTAGCAGCTGTGAGTCCCTCTGATAACAAGGTAACTGTGTGGCAAAGAAAGACTGTGCCTCCGGGTGGGACTTGGCCCAGCCACTGGGACCAGGGCGTGTGAGGGTGTGGGCGGGAACAAGGAGGGCTGGGGGGGGGGGCAGGGTCGGCAAATCGAAGCAGGGGCCTGAAGAGGAGCCTAACTTGTCCAGAACTCACAGCGAGTGCCGGGTGGCCCCGCCACAGCCACATACCCCCGCCACATGCCCGAGAGCCAGCGTGGGGCAAGAACACTATGGAACTTAGGGCCAAAACCACAAAATGGGACAAACAGGGGGAATTTTACTTTGGCGAGGCGTAAAATACACAGTCATACACCTTCATGGCCTGACGCTACACTGAAACGAACATAACTAATGCTCAAAAACGGCAATGACATGAGACACTGGCAAAGCAGTAAAAGCCTCCTGCTCTGGCCAAGCGGGATGGAAGAACACGCACAAGACGTGACACGCCCATCAGCCCTGCGCGGTCGGGAAGGGCCCTGTGCGGGAAGGGCCCTGCGCGCACCTCCCGCCCCGCCGCTGACGGGAGGAAGACGCGTCTCTGGGTGTCAGGGGGACGTTACCCATCACGCAGTAGATGACAGAGAAGGTCAAATGCATTTTAAAAAGTAAAAAATTATGCAGGTTGTACTCTCTGACCACCACGTAATAAAATCAGAAATTAATAAGAAAAGGTTGAACAAAACGTCAATCACTCAGAAAAAGTATTTTCTAACATTTGAGTCAGAGAGGCAATCAAAGCTAAAATTACTACATATTTATAAATGTAAGTACTATTATCAGAATACTACCAAAAATACAAAAAAATTAGCTTTAAATACTTGTATTAAAAATTAAAAAGAACTGAAAACAAATGAAGTGACCATTAAACCCAAGAACATACAAAGAACAAAATAGGCAAAACCAAATTAGAAAAAAGGAACTAATGATACAATTAAATAATGAAATATTAAGCAAAAGCATAATGCCTCTGTACATAAATTTTAAAAAGTTACTTGAAAAGATAAATAAAACAAAATAACAAATCTTTAGCAAAGATAATCACGGAAAAGGGGAAAAATAACATTAGGGATATATTTGATCATAGAAATATTAATTTTAAAATTAAAGAATGGAGGCACAATTTTATGCCACTGAAGTTTAAAATTTAAATGTAGGGGCTGTCTTTTCTTTCACTAAAAAATACAAGTCACAAAATCGACTCAAGAAAAAGCAGAAAGCCCGAAAAGAACCAATCCGTGTAAAAGAAACAGAAAGCACTGCTCCTGCCCACGAAGTCCCCCAGCCCTGCCAGGGCTCCAGGGCCGCTTAGCTTTTACGGGGAAACTTTTTCCATTTCTTTTTTTCCCCAAGGAACAGAAATTGCAATGCTTAAAAATATTCTTGTATTTGAAAGAAAAACTCTGATTCTCAGGTCACTCAAAAATAATGTCTTGCTAAGCATCAAGCTCGATTTCATGCATATAAAACACCAAAAGCCTAACCTAACGACCAGCAGCTCAAATCTAGCACATATTTAAAGAATAATGCCCCAAAGTAAGACGTACTTAATGACTACAGCAACAAGTTTCTAAATGCTAAGTTATCAGAATAAATGGATTCATATTAATAAGTGAGAAAGAGTATAATATTGTATCAGTAGACTCTGCAGTTATATTTGTATGAAATTAAAATTAGTGCCTAAATTTAATTTCTAACAAACTCTCAGGAAACAGAGATAGGAGAATCGTTTCTTTAGCGGAACCAAACTCTCTATTCTAAATTCCCAGCCAATCTCGGACTGGAGTGCAGAACACGAGAAACATCCCCTCTGAGGCCAGGAACCAGGCAAGAAAGAATGCGGGCCGCTGCCATGACCTTTTGCTGCTTTGGCGGTTCTAGCCAATAACATAAAGCAAGAAAAAGTCGTCGAAGAGCTAAAACTGCATTTGCAGACGATACTGTTGATACTGTATTTTTCTCTACTGAGAAAACGAAAGTAAATCGATGGGAAGTTACTGGAAATAACAAGCATACAGAGAGCTTGTTACAAAATGAATATTCAACTTACAAAATGAATATTCAACAGTATTTAAAAATATATATGTAAACAATTCCCACTTAAAACCGAAAGGGCAGAGAAAGAGGAAAAAAAAATTTAAACCTAGAATACAGTGAACTATAACACGTCACTGAGTGATATAGAAAGGCATTTGAATAAATGGAGAGTCACACTGGAGTTCTAGAAGGAAAGGTCAAGTACTTCAAAGATGATCATTCTCCCCAAATTAAGTTATAATTCAGTAATTTCTCAATCAGAATCTTTGAAGTAATTTTCTGTGGAACTTAAGAGTGATTCTAAATTTCAGCTGGGTAAAAAATTGAACTAGAATTACCAGAAACATCTTGAAAAACTGCAGAGAATAGTACGACAGGATATCAAAACACACACATTTATAATAATTAAAAGTGGCCTTCCCCTTAGAATATGCATTCAAGTCAATGGAACAAAACACAGCCACGAGATATATCATAGTAGATAAGAGGCGGTTAATTAAGATGGTTTTCAAACGTAAGATCATTCAGTAAGTGGTTCCAGGACAATGATCAATAATTTGGAAAAACATAGATCCTCATCAAAACAACTTACAGAAGAATTTTACATTTAAATGTTAAAAAAAAGGGAAAAATAAGTTTCCAGAGTGAACTAGAGAAGTGCCATGAAATAGAGAAGGCCTCTCTAAAATGTGACGGCAAAGGCATGCAATATGAAAAAAACAAAATTAAAGGTGAAACTACAAACTGGCAAAAAAGCGGCAGTAACATGAGAACAAAAACAGGCCCTTTCCCTCAGCAGCTGCTGCAACGCCATAAAAAAGCCAGACCTCAACAGAGAAGCAGCAAGGGAGTGAGCAGGACAGGAGAGGGTACCAGTGGCCAACAAGCCGGGGAAGTGGCCCCTTGCCGGTCGTTAAGGAGATGCAAACTAGCAGGAAGCTGCCATCCCACCTTTCCAAGGGACACAGCCTTTACAAAATAGCAGTGAGGCAGCGAGGCCTCAGGGGAAAACCCCTTTTGCACACGTGGAAGTTAAATGCATTCAACCATTTTGGTGGTCAGTTTGTTATTCTATCAAAGCGCTTACAAATGCCCACTTACCCTAAGGAACAAGATTTATCTAAAGGAATGTTCACCAATGTATTACTTTTAGAAGTGAAGACAATGTAAGTATCCGGTCGTAGAGGATTGGTTAGATAAAGTACATTGCATCCAGGAGGAAGGTGTATACAACCATTAAGTCCCCGGAAGACTTGAATGATGAGGACAAAGCAGTGTGACCAGGTCGCAAACAGAAGGGACACTCTCAGGGACAAAGAGGAGCACGCGGCCCATATACACAACGACATGGACAAATCCAAACCGCCGTGCCAAGTGGCATCCAAAGCTGCACGTCGCGGGAACGCACTTCCGCACCGGGAACCGGGACCGACTGCCGGACTCGTGAGGTGTGGGGAATGACTGGGAACAGGAGAACTCTGGGGGGAGCGGGGTGGAAAACTCTGTACCTTACACTCTGGTGGTGGGTGCACTGATCTGGTGGTTAGGCTTTAGGCAAAATGCACTGGACTACACACACTGAAGGGGTGGTTTGGCCGTACATAAATCACACCTCAATAAATCTGACAAAAAGCAAAAAACAGAATGGAGGATCAGGTAGAACTATACTTTTATATAAAAATAAACATATGGTACAGAAAGAAGTTGAAAGAATTACCTTAAAATAGTTTCTCTAGCGTAATGGGATTATGAATGGTATTTATTTTGTTCCCTATACTTTGATGTATTTTCCAGCGTTTGTACAATGAACATGTTACTTTTGTAATTCAGTATTGTGTCTGTTTCTGATAATGTAAAATGTATCATTGTACCGTTCGGTCTAGCAAAATCTTTTTTAAAGGCTCTTACAGGAACTGCTGAGTCCCGCCAGCCCAGCAGAACTTTCTAGAGCACCTCTGTTCCAGCCCAGTGAGGTGCCAGGCTCTCACCAGCTGCTCAGAAGGGGAGGCGGGAGGGCAGAGCTGCAAGAAGGACCGCCTGGGCCAACGGCTTCGTTCTGTAGCTGGGAAAACTGAAGCCCACAGAAAAGAAGCGACTTTCCCGAGGCTGGAGGTGGTCCAAATGAGCCGTGAGCCGCAGAACGCTGCACAGTCTTCAGCACAGCGAACGCCCGTGGAAATCTCGGAGCGAACACCTGACTGTCCCAGGGGAATCCAGCCTCCCCACGACTCCAAGATCAGCCTGCAGACTGTGACCAGTGTTTCCCATTCTTTAGGGCACGGAGTCTTGCTCCATATTCACTTTTTTATTTTGTCAGTATAATTGTTGACTTTATACTTTTCTCTACAGCTGACGTCTTACTTTTTAAATTTTAGTTTTTTAATTAAAAAATTTTAAACGTTATTATTATTATTCTTAACTTAATTTTTTCTGAAATTCACTCTTTAAAACTCAAAATTGCCCTGAGTATGTGCTCCCCCTTCCCATGAGCATCTGACCACTCCCACGCATGGCTGGGGAAGAAGGGCGGGCTGCCCGGGGAACAGGCCACACCCCTGCGCACTTGCCCTGTCTGCCCAGAGGCTTCCAGGCTCTTGACCTTTCCCTCTCCTCTGGGAACAGCGTGTTGCAGGTACGGGGCTGCTTCTTCAGCCTGCATCCCAGGTGAGAAGACACGGGGAGCAGGACCCTGCCAATCTGCAGTCACCGACTTGGAACCTGAATGACACGCAAAATGCTGGTGATGTCACTGCAGCAGAGCCCGGCCAAGGCCGATGAACGGAACTACTTTGATCTTACTTGAACAAGGCTATCTGCTGATACTCTCCTATGGGGGAACTGAAAACACTGAAACAGCCATCCCCACGTCACACTCCCTCCTGGGTACGCGCCAGGGCCTGAAGGGGGCAGGAGGTGGGGAGCAGACAAGCTGTAGAGAAAGCAGCAGCTCCGAAGGGTGCAGACTCCGGGGCCATATGATACAGTTCAGAAAGCTCTGCATTTCCCCTCAAGAGCTGTAAGCTGCACCATCAATTTCATAATTTGCCGTACTCGTGTGTGTGTATTACTGCTCTAAAAGTACACTTCAATTGTAAGACCCATCCACTATTCGGAAATGTTAAAACGTGTAGGGAAAGTGCATCTAAGACCCAGGGGATACTGGGAAGCACGGGGAACTCAAGGTCAAGGAGATGACTGCAGGGCCAGCTGCTTCATTACTTAACCTACAGCTATTAATTCTTAAAACAAAATCCACTCTGACCACCTAAATATGAAAGATCTTACCTACTCCACTGCTTAATAATTTATAGACTTGGCGTAAAATGCGTACCATTCAGCTCTCTAGAACTTTCAGTGAGTTCTATTGTGCTCCAATCATTAACGGTCCACTTGTTTGGCTCAGGTAAATTACATTTGCATATGCAAATTATGTCTAAATACCCTGTACTATTAATGTTATCACTAATTACATAATAATAGTTACCAATTTCCACACGGATCAAACTTACAGTTTTGTAGCTATTAGGGAAATTGTGCTTTGTAATTAAGATAATCCTCATTTCCAGATGCTAATTAACTATATAATAATTAGTCTCATTCACTAATGCAAATTAAGGATTTTCATCTTTATTGATAAAGGAGTCGCTTCTTATCAGTTAAGGAAAGATAGGCCCAGAAATCTTGCAGAGAAATCCTTTTCCCCCTCTAAAGGTTAGAAGGTAAATCCATTTTTATCAGTCTCATTTGAGAATGCAAATTAGGTCTGATTAATCAGGTCAAAGACAAATGTCCTCCTCTCACTTCAGGGCAGAATGCACAGCTCACCGAGTCCATCTCTGTCCCCCAGCGCACACTCAGACCACCAGTTCACAGGGCCGGCATCTTCCTGTCCGCAGGCAGCTCGGAAGGAGCCCCGCGACACTTGCGTCTCTCTATCACCCTACCTTTTGTTTCCCCTTCACCCACCACCAGAGCCTTCTGAACCCGCTGTGTCTTCACAGCTCAGCCACAATGCCAATGAGCAGGAAGAGACTTTTGTGAGTAAACACAGAAGAAAAAGAGAAAGCCGTGTTTGTCCAGGGGATTATTAAGTTTCCTGTGCTCCACACAGAACCCAAACCGGCACCTCCCACCGTGAGTGATGAGGGCTGCCTCGGCGAGCGCAGAAGGGCTGACAGCCAGCGCGGCCTAGTTGGCAGGCCCCAGCCCAGGCCGGCCACATTCATCATCCGCTAAACCAATCCACCAATTCCGCACCACCATTTGTCATTAATTATGCTAATCAGCACACCATTACTCTCTGATGACACTGTGGCTGTTATTAGCCAGTTATGGCTTTTCAAAAGCACCACTTATTTTGCATGCATGGGCCGCGCCTGCATTAGCCTACAGGGAAGAGATGTCCAATTACGAAAAGAAGAAATTTGCTATTATCTTTTTATAACAAACCAATTTAGTAATTAGAAAAGTCTCTGAACTCATAGATTCTTCCCCCCACCCCCAAACAACTGGAAAAAAAAAAGTCAGCTTTTCAATGTTTCTCTGAAAGAAAAGGAAATGCCAACACGGAGGTTTGTTGCCACAGGTTTACAAGCGGGGCTGGGGGCGTGCCCACGCTCCAGCAAGGGGCGCCCACAGAGACTCCCTCGGGGCTGGTTCTCCCCCTGCCAGTTCTGATCAGCAGGGCCACGTTACTACGTGTGTTTCGGTCACTAGGAAAGCCTGTGGGATGAAAGCACAAGGTGTGACCTTTCACAGCTCACTAGCGGCAGATTGAAGCTGTTCACCCCACGGTGCCAGACTGCACACACCTTCCTCGGCAGACGCTTCCTGGGGAGGGCAGCCTGCTCCAACCTCCGTGCCCCTGCACCCCCATGACCCGCCAGCAGCTGCAATGCCACTCAAATGACCTTGGAGACGTACAATTTGGCCAAATTAACACATGTCCTGCGCAGGGTTTCAGGTGAGAAAAAGGACTGAACTCGGTCTTGCAGAAAAATGGAATCCTCTGGGGCGAGCAGGCCGACCATGTCGCGGGGAGACCTCCTCCGAAAGCCGGGGCTCAGGCCCCACCAGAGGGGCCCGGCGCTGATCCCGGGGCGTCAGCGGGGCTACCCTGCGGGCGCGCCTCCGAACCAGCACTGATTCCAAGTTGTTGTGTTCAGGCTGGAGTCTTTACCACTAGTTTTAGCAGCTTAGTCTGTATTAAGAGCTCATTAATATCATCAGAGTAAATGGGCCTATTAAAACATCTTTAAGCAATATCTGAACATAAATCTCCCTAAACTATATTTAATGACTGTACTTAAGATACATTATATGCAAGTCTTAATGAGACATTAGATAGCATTTTGAAGATTAAAATGAGAGAATCCATATAAAGTCTGTCCACTTAATGTAGCCTTAAGCTATACTGATGAAAGCATTACTACCAAATTATTACTGCATTAGAACAAATATTTTTAATCATGTCTGATTTACGCTTTCTGTTTTTCACAGGATGTCTATTTCTAGAAAAATACATTTTGAGTTTATCAGAACGAGAATGTGAAAGGTTTCCGACTTTTGAAGCATTAGGGAGGTGAAGATAATACAGAATTTTCTTGGTCCTGCTTCTAGAAAGTGCTCTGGCCTCCGAAGCGTGCATAGTCATTCTCGTGCTGCGGGCGGCCAAACATACTGCGCTCAGTATTAAACTTCCTTCGAGGCTGGACTACATAGATGCAAAACAGAACTTAACCAAAACTGTTCTGAGGACCAGAATATGGCGCAATGCGCACAGTACAACCTACATGGCATTGGCGGCAGCCACTAGGGGCCCCTCAGGGAACCCCTCCTTTTGAGTCCCACGGAGATCCCACCTCCCAGAAGGCAGCCGCCGCCCGCGCCCCCAACCCGCAGCAGACACCCAGACGGACAGAGAGACGGCGTCCTCTGCGCTCCCAGGCCTGCGACCTGTTTGTTTGCCTGTTTCCACGGAGGCCTCGGTGAGGTCATGCTCCCACCCCAGGGACCCTCTGTGAAGAGCAATCAGTGCTGCTGCTGGAAGGATATTAAAAAGAAAAAAAAAAAAGTTTGCTTCCCCCAGGGCTCCGGGAAGTGAACCTTTTACTCAGACCCAAATCCGCCTCCAGTCTGTTCAAACACGGGAGGCCGCGGGGCGACGGGCGTAGGCGGGAAGCGGCTGCTTGGAGCCGGCAGCCCAGCCGCAGAAAGAGCTGCGTCTCTCTGCACGTGGGATCATACTCTATTTAAAATGGACATACATATCCCAGGTCTGTAAAAACCACGGTAAGCCTTAGTACACGGCAGTCTTTTTTGAAAACAGGTCAAACCTCAGATTCTACACACAGACATTTTTGTTTGTATTTATTTTTGATGCAACAACAACAAAAACAGAAACACTCCTTCCCCCGGAGACTGCATCCACCCCTTATCAAGGTAGCAGCCCCACACTTGAACTTCGGGTTGAATCTGCCAGTCCCCCCCCACCCCCGCTGAGATGCGGAGGGAAGGTCACCCGAGAACAGCACGAGAGTGAGCCTGGTTGGGTAGCAGTCACCCCGGGGCACGCACAACCTGGACTCGGTCTGATGTCAGTAAGACATGCTTTGCAAAAATCCGCACTTTGGAAAACGCTAGAGAAGAATCATCATTGAAGCTTTTTAGGCTTCTTTTGATACTTTACACCAAAGTGTAACCACCTTTTATAAGTGCTATTCAATTATGAAAGACTGCTGGGATTATGTAAATCAAGACGACTCATCCGGTGACACCTCTCTTAACAGAATGAGATTAGCTAGCTCCCCACCCTCCTTCAAAGAAAAAGAAAATAGCACAATTTCAATACTGGCCATTTAAAGAAGACCCCCTCCTTTTGCGTGCAAAATTGGTAGCAACAAGCCTATTTCCATTTGCTTCTCCCAGATAGGCTCTCTCCAAAAGGAACTAGTTCAAAGTACAATTTTGCATTCTTAACTGCACGAATTAGGCATTCTTCATAAATAACAGCTATGTTCTATACACAGGAGCTCCTTTTTATTAGGGACACAGTAATGAACAATGAGCAATGTGTTCTATTATTCTTTGTCAAATCACAAAATGCTACGTTAGAATAACTGTGCTGGTCAATGTAATATAGTAGATTAAATTCAACTTCTGTGGAAAAACCACTGTAAAACAGCATGATAAGAAGGCTATAAAAAATTTAATTTTACTCCAAACTCCATCACAAAAAAAATGGTGTGAAAAGTAATTTTGCATAATCAGTACACGCCATCTGGAACAATTAACCGATTTCTATAGAACTATGAGGATCAGTCATATCTGCTTATTAAAGATCAGAAATTATACAAGTAATAAATCCTTGAAAAAACTGAGCGTACTCCCGCCTGTCAACGCTATTTTAACTTCAAATACTGAAGAACGCCTGATAAGGCTGAAAAGAAGAGATTAATATATGCAAATTACATCCAGCATTTAAAATCCCCACAACTGTCTCCGGGTTTCTGTCCCTTATTGCTGCCTTTATGTTTTATTCATACACCAACTCACCTGTCACTTCATAAGCTATAATATTATGGGGGTATTATTAAACAGCATAAAGCCGTGCTTTAATTGGAAAGCTTCATTGCATTTTCCAATTATTTGGAGTAAATTAAAAGCAGATGCACATAGTTTAATAAGGAGTCTAATATCAGTTCCGGGAAATCAAAATTCATTGTCGTGATAGTTTTGCAAACTGTACTCAATTTCAGAGGTTTTCAAAAGAAAATCTGTCTATGCAATCTGTTAATTGTCATTCGGTTAATAACTGTTTAAATATCCAAACTACACAGCAGCTTCCTATTAAAAAAAATAAACCAAGGGGTTCATGCAAGCAAATAAACACAGTGTGTCCCTCCTGGGCCGGGCTGGACTCCTCAGACCTGCCCCTTCACCTCAAAACTGTGGAGGCTGGGAGAAAGCTCCCCACTCGGCTGGCCAGGCCCAGAGGGGAGGACAAAGAACAGCGGCGCTTGACTTCCGGGAGCACCAGGGGTTGGCTCGCTCAGACAGCTCTTGGTGGAAAAGGGCAGAAGCCATGTTATAAATTGTGTTTTCAGAGGTCTGTGCTGCTCAGCACAAAATTAACTTCCAAAGTTTTAATTGGTCCACCGAAAATAAATCCTTTTAACGAGTAAATTAACCGATTCAGGACACAAACATGGAAAAATCAAAGAAAGCAAATGTCGCAATTTGTTTTTTAAAAATTGACCCCTGAAGGGCCATTTCTTTACTGGTTCATGACCTGGGAGGGGAGTGGTCCCCGGGCTCTGCAGCGGCTGGCTGGCCGCAGTGCCTACACCTGGATTGAACTGCCACACAAAGGGCTCGACTCTAAGCCACTATGGAGTTAAAGAACGAGACCTTAGAGGTTGTTCTTCGTAAGGGATCTCGCTCACAGATGGAGTCACATCGTGGCAGCTACAAGTTGCACACACACAAACACATGCAGCCAGAGCACTTACAAATGGGGAGTCACGGGTACCCTCCAACCAGGACACGTAACCTTTTCATTTCTTATACTCAGTGACAGACTTTTCCACATCCTAGGTGTGCAAATTATAATAGGACAAGCAGTAATTGACTTGTAAACTCCACCCACCGTGAGGGCTGCAATTAACCTGTTTTTAGCATAAGAACTGCAGCTCTGCAAAGTTCATAACTCGACTCTCTTCCCCGATCCAGTTAAAACCAGAGAGTCTTTCTGAAAGGTAACAACAGCACAGAGTTGAGTCTCCATCGCCCCTTTCAGAGGGTGCATCGGCTAACACCCCTATCATCTGAGGGCGACCCCCACCCCGCCGCCCCTGGGCGAAGAGGACACTGAAAGTTGAACACGAGAAACCATTCTGGCAAAACAATCGGCAACTATGCTCGAAGCTGGAAGGTAAAAGCAATTCTTGTGCAGTGATCCAAAAATCAGCATCTTTTTTTCAAAATTACCTGTTTTAATAAGTAGACACACTGTGCCAACTGAACCATTTAATTATCTGCAAAAATGATGAATCAAAACAATAGTTTGCAAAAATAAATGACTAACCTCTGATTAAAATGTGTGTCCTCATTAAGTCCACATAAAATGTACAGTATCGTTTTTAAAAACGTAGCCCGAAGAACGGAGCAATCCCCCGGCATGGAAACAGAGCCTCGGGTCCTCCCGTGAGACAGGGGCATCTAAGAAAGTTGTTTAATTTACTCTCTTAAACCCGAGGGAGCACGCCTTCAATGCGCAGTCTGTCCTGGGTTGGCTGCGCCAGCCTCAGTGTGGGCCTGAGAGCTGGGGACCTGTGGGCTGGCAGCAGCTGGGGAGCAGGGACCTCGTGATGCGTTCAGGGGGTGGTGTGACTTTCATGTACCCTTAAATTAAGCCCTGGCTCACAGCTATGTAAGAATTCTGGGGAAAGGAAAAGAGTTGGTTTTTCCCCCCCTAAAAGTACTGGGATGGGAGGGACCGGAAAGAAAGAGCTACAAACCAAAAGGCAAAGGGGAAAGAAGTCAAACCATTTAGATCGTTGAGCACAGACAGATCCTCTTTCAACCAGAGCTGATTTGATGACAAGGGGAAATCGGAGGCTGACTCGCATGTGTAGAAGTTCTCTCTGAACTTGTGCTACCCAGCAGCACACCGGCACCTCCAGCGATCCCCAACTTCTGAACTAGAATGGGGGATTTGCTTCATGTTATGCCAAAAGGCCCCCTGAGGTGGGCAGGGTCCCTCCAGGTGAGCTCCTTTGCTTCATGTTATGCCAAAAGGCCCCCTGAGGTGGGCAGGGTCCCTCCAGGTGAGCTCCTCCTGGCTCTGCCTTGGTGGGCCAGCCAGCTGCCCCCTCACCTGACGGCATTTTTAGATAAGGTGGGGGGTGTCCAACTGGACAGGGAGTAAGATCAGTGCCTCCTGGAATGACATATGTATGACGGCTGTCCCAGTCACCACTTCTGGGGACCCCCGTCAGTACTAAGCACTTCATGTTCACGATCTCTAACCCTCAAGATTACAGAAGACAAAAAGGACTGAAATGTTACTAAAGTCACACAGCTGAAAAGGGAGGATCTCAAAAGTCAACGGAAAGCGAACATCACTGAGCGGCCCTGAGGGCCAGAACGTGGACTGGGCGTGAGGCACACACCCGCATCGCCGTCCTGACCTCCCCGAGCTCCCGCAGAGACCTGGGCCCTGAACGGGACGTTATAACCGAAGACAGTCGACTCACTGAGAAAAGGAAAACCAGTCCGATGGCCGTTTCACGAAAAGCGTCAATAGCCAAGAGGCTGATGGCCAAAGACGCTGCCCACCTTGGACCTAAAAAGCCACAGCCACCTTTGGCAGAAGAAGGATGAGTGACAACTGTGTAAATCATATGTGAGAGGGCCTTCTGACAGGAGTGACACTGGCGTTTTGTTGGCACAGGGTGTCTTTGAGGTAAACGCACCAGGCAATGGGACAGAAGGACGGGTGCCTTTATTGCTGCCACGTAACAAGCGATTAAGTGCTTCTAAGTGTGTCCCCCGAAGTGAGGCTTAGGGCCAACGAGGCAAGCTTTTCTCGCTCATTCAAAATCGTGGCTGTCGCCTGGCCAGTGGATCATGCGCTCGCTCGTGCTGGGAAACAAGTCGGGCAGGAGAAACCGCTGACAAAGGATCTCGGCCTTGGATGGGAGCTCCGCTTCGCTGTCTCAGAGACAATCGGAAGACAAATCTGAGGAATAAGGAGCCTGGTTCTCTGGGATGTGTGATAAATATATTCCACCCAAACTCCAGGCTGGAGCAGTGAATTTGTTTTTTTAAACACAAACCGGTTAACACCATCACTGGCTATTAATAAAAAGAGGAGGGAAGAAGCCTCGGCTGTTCAGGACACTGACACCCCAAGCACGATGGGCGAGTTCAGGTGTTTTGCCCGCAGGAAGGTGTTCAGGTGTTTTGCTGCGTTGTTCCTTCCAAACCAGACCGGACTTCCTTCTGTCCTGACGGTGGCAGTTCAGTGCATTCATTCTGGCACAAAAGGGAGGGGGAGCTCGTCTTGTGTGACAAAGGACAACTTTTCATTTCATCTCTGAACCCTGGGCAGCCATCCCACCTGCTGTGGGAGAGGAGGTTCCCTGGGGTTTCTGATGGGGGTCGGCGGGAGGACCTGTGGGGCAGTTCCGGTCACAGTCACCCATTACAGCACCTCCTACGATCAGGCCCGACTCTGACCCTCACCACAGACCACGGCCACCCATTTAGCAGACAAGCAAACTAAGGCACAAAAAGGTTAAGCTTCTTGCTCAAGGTCACTCCACACTAAGTGAGGAGGCTGTCTGCTCACCCTTCACTGTTCTGCCCAGCAACTGCCAGCGGGGGCCACGGCCACTATCAGAGACGCCCTGCGGACTAGGGAGTTGCCACTGGTTCAGCACCTAAGGCCTCGTTCTGATGGGGTCCCAGGGATGATGGGCCAGGAATCAGTAGAGATTTAAATAATGCTGAGACCTCACAGGCCAAGTTAGTCCCAGCAGAATTCACTCCAGGCGTGGATGCCATTTTCCACTTCAATCTGGCAAGTGCAGGGAAATGGTCACGCACACCCTGAGGTGGCATCCTCAGTACAGGGACCTGGAGCTTAGGTCTGGAGTCAGAGACCTGGGTTCGACTCTCGGCCCTCCCACTTACTGGCAGTAACTGGGAGCAGATCACAATCCCTCCAAACCTCTTCAGTTTTTTATTACCTGTCAAAGAAAAATATGTGTAAAGATACAATATAGAGAATGTTTCTTTTACAAGGCTTGAGCATGGAAGCTCAGCAACAATGGCAGCTGCGCTGTCTCTGTACAATACAGGCACTAAGAGAAACAGCGCAAAGCCTAAGGATTTTTCGTCCGGTTGTCTTGCTAAGGGTGTATCGGGACTAGAAAGATGATAAAATGCATGGCAAGTGCTCACTACACAGGCTTGCACATGGTAAGTGCTAAAGGAAGGTTAGGTATTATTAAAACAAATTAACATGATCCATTTTAATTCAGGCAAAAACTTCAGCTCCCTAAATGTATTTAAATTAAAGAACTTGCCTTGATTATATCATTTTTCCCTCTCATCTGATAATGTACTATTATGAGAGGGACAGAGATAGAAAAAGAAACAAAAGGCTAATTTGATACAAGCTGCCCCAGGTAGGCGGGTTTGGTAAACTGGACTCCCCCCCACCCCCCCACCCCCGGGCAAACCTCTGCAGGAGAGCGAAGAGCAGATGGAGACCTGGGACTGAATGTTTTTGCTTTGTTTTGGGCATTTCTCTGAAAGGGCCCGGTTGCTGGCCCCTGATCGTGTGGCCTGCCAGGACGGGGGCAATGATGGGGGCAGGGGGGCATATTTCTGATGTAAAAACTGGATGCAGGGAGAATGGTGTCAGAAAGCTGGTTCTCCCTTCGTGCCCTGTGTTCTTTACCATCAAGGCGGTGCCTGCAGGGAACATCTGTGACATCTGCGGGCAATGACCTGGTGCCCGGGCGGCAACATGCACAAGGCTCCTTCCCACATAGCCTCAGCCCTGGAGGGTGGTGTTATCCCGGCCACCTGAGACGCTGGCCAATGCCTGATGCAAAGGGAAGCTCCCAATGAATGTTAGCTGAACCGTGTTCACATGACTGATGCCGAGAGATGCGGGGATTCAGGTCAGGGAGGCCTGGTGCTGTGCCCAACACGAACCTGGCTTAGGTGGGTCTTCCCGCCCCCACCTGCCACAGCCACACTCTCTGATTTAAGAAGGGGGTGTGGCCCATCAAACCAAAGCCGCCTAAACTCTGCCGTGCTTAAACACCAGGAGAGAAGGAAAGCAAGGTGGGAGGGTGCCCACCCTTTAAGAGCACTGAAGTATCTGTCACCTAATAATGTTCTTATTTTTCATGATGACGAAACTGGAAAAAGTCTTAACTTTCTCCAACCGCACAGCACCAAATGCGGAAATGAAGCCTAGGGCGGAAAGCAGCCCCTAACTAAGCTCTGCCCTACAAAAGGGCAAAGCGAGGCACGCCGGAGAGCTTGGCTCGTTCTGCCAGGCACCCTCTCCTGCCTGCCGCCATGCCACCATTCTGTCACCTTCCCAAGAAAGGGCTGCTTGCCACAGAAAACAGCCTGCTTCTAAGTGACCACGCATGACAGAACGCCTTGGTTCCCAGGGGTGCTGGGCTGAGCCATGCTGGAGAGCCCACCGCAAGCTTCTCTAGTCCGAGGACAAAATTCCCTCTCAGTGCCCAGAGCGCTCTGCTTCCCGAGATGGAACTTCACACATGAGATTATAAAGGGGCCCAAGTAGATGGAGACCATGCAGGGCATGGGCCAGCGTTTCCCGAGTGGTCGCTCCAACAGATCTTTGGGCTCCTGCTCTGATCGTAGCCCGGCTGGAGGGTGACCGTGGAGAGAAGTGAACTTACTGCATTGCTCCCCAGTTACGAAATGTCCTCACACGCGGGATCTTCATGGCCATCCTGGGAAAGTGGTGGGCCCTCACTGCCTCAGTCTGAGGTGTCAGTAATGAGTGTTGAGTGACTGACCCGATAAGGTGGCACAGCGCAGGGCCCTGGCAGGGTTCTAACGGGGTGCTGCGCACCTGTGCGGCCCACGAAGCCATGCACAGTGGCTCAGTGGGATGGCCTCCCGTGCTTCTGACCCTACACACCCCGTCAGTCACATGCTGAGTCTCCTTCCGAAGGCTTCCTGCCGCCCTCAGGAGGGAACATGGCCTGGCCCCACGGCAGCTGTGTCTGCTGAGGGGAGGCATAAACCACCTTTGTCTTCATTTACTTACACTGTCCCCGATTCACAGGGAATCCAAGGCAGCCTCCTTCCTCTCTAAACATGGTCTCTGCCTTTCTCGAGCGGCTCACACTTGAAGTCTCTGCGTCACAAAGTAGCAGGAGCGGAGTATCCCCGGTTACAGGGGAATCAGAGAAGAGAAGGAAGGGCAACCCGAGCCATCGGACTGGCAGGGGCAAGTGCACAGGGACACAAAGACGAGACACAGGGGAGAACCCAGACTGGGGGGCACAGAAGAGAAACAGCTGGAAAACACTGGCCAAGTGGAGACGGGCCCTGGGCCGGCGCGGTCTGAATTAGTGCAGCAGGCGGTGGGCTGGGACAGGACACGAAGGCTTGTCCTGAGGGGCTGGGCTTCGGGGCCATAAGTCTGCCACCTGGGCAACTGGACTGAGAACAGAGAAGCCTGGCTAAGGAAGACAGCCAAGCAAGTGCGAGGCACCCATACCTGGTACCTGCCAGGCCTGAGCCCCACCAGCCCTGTGGGCCCCGCCCTGAAAGTGGGAATATGCAGCTGGATAAAGACAGGCTCGCCCGTGACCTTCAGCTCCAGAAGAATTGCTGGGGGGACTGGACATGGCTGCAGACTTCATCCGCAGTAATATGATCCAGAGCCTGGCTCGGGGGTTTCGGGGACCCTCTCTCCCTGAGAAATCCCAGAGGAGGTACCTGCAGGGAGGAACACCTCCAAAGAGGCGAGAGCTCCCCCAGCGCCCTGCGTGCCTGCCTGCACACGCTGTTCATTAACTTCGGTGACACAGCGACCACCGTGGATGTACAAAAGCACATCCAATTAGCCAGGCCTGCATGAATATTTGCACTCTTAAATCTTCTGCATTCCGAAAGGGTTAAAGCTTATTATTAGCATATAATTTACAGCCCTTTCTCCCAGGAAAGGAATAATGCACAGTAAATGCCACATTCATTTTAATAATACATGTTACAGTCTGTGCCCAACATCTGCACAAAGGTAAAGGAGACAGATTTTTTTGACATGTCCCACTCTGCCATCTAAACACAGGCTTTTTGTTTCTTAAGTGACGGAAGGTTTAATCAAGAAAGCAGGCAATTCATCAATCGAAACAAGGCAGCGTGCGCGCGCCTGACAGCACACACATGGCCGTGTGCAGAGCGGACCCGGCCACCTGTCAAGCCCACCTTTACACTGGGAGATACAAACACGCCGTGCGATCAATTCCCCACGCGCTCCGACTCATTTCTTCTTTTTCTTATTATATTTTTCTTGGCGCTCGATTTTGTTGTCAGTCAGGGCAAGGATAGATGGATAGACAAGGGGCACGATGGCTGCTGGAGGTGAAGATAAAAATTTATACGCCTTTCCAATGACTTATTTCCTCCTCGATTTGAGCTCCATTATTATAAATATTTTTTGCGCTTCATTCAGGAATTCTCCCCATGCTGCTGCTTACTATCTGTGGCTGCGTCAAATTGATGTCCCTGCCTCGGGTCCTTGACACCCTCCCCCACGTTGGCCCAGCGCCTCTCCACCAGCCTTGGGTGATGCTGAAAATCCTCAGCAGGGGAAAAAGAAGGGCCTGAAAGACAAGGCCACTGGGCCACACGAGTGTGTCGATTACTGACAAAGGCCAGGGGCGCCCCTGAGAACACAGAGGTTCACCACGGCGACTCGGGGGCGTCCTCCGGAAGGAGCGGCTTTCCCTCATTTGAGGTTCTCCGTAACACAGCCACCTGACCCTCAGGCACACGCACACAGAACATGGGTGTGAACTCGGCAGCGCACCCCGTGCACGGGACACGCAGAGCAGTTGCTGGAGAGCGTGCCTTCCTCAGAAAAGAACAGCGTGTCCCAGGCACTCGATTGTGGTCATCTGGCAGCCTGTGCTTTTTGACCCCGCGGTGCTTTACAGACATTAAAGTCTTAAGTTTATTTTCTTTTTTTAAAAAATTTATTTTCAATTATTTTATTGTTGTTCAATTACAGTTGTCTGTATTTACTCCCCCACTGCTTCTCCCCCCACCCCAGCCATCCCCATTTAGTCTTGATTTTCCAGGTGAGCTTTATTTCCCCTAATTAAAAGGTCTAAACAATGTAATCACAAGTGAAAGGAAAATGCGTCTACAGTTGTCCAGGAGGCTGTGGGTGAGTTTTTAAAGGGCCCTAGCTTAAAATACAGAGATTTTTTTCCATAAGAAGATGAAGAGCTAGTGGCAGAAATTTTATCCAATTGGACGAAATATATAAATCATGAATTTCATAATACTGATAATTAAATGTCCGTCTTCCAGTTTAAATGAGGACTAGATTAAAACTGCATGGAGAAGGCTGATATTCAGAAATCATTAATTATTTTTAATTGCTTTGCGCTTTCCTGGTCTGATGTCAGGTACATGGCTCATACAGGGTTCTGTTTCAGATAAAACCCTCCTCTGCTCTGTGGAGAGTCGGGGGCCAAACTGAGGAGCTGATGGACTCAGACTTGTCCACACTCACAAGCTTCCTGGTATCCAACGTCTTAAAAGGGAATTGGTCTTTAAGAGGGAACAGCCGTAGAAGGCAATAAGCTGGCTTTCCCAGCAATCAAAAAGAAAAACTGGGGAAAGAAAATAAAACCAAAAAAAGCTAATGCCAGGGTGACGGTGCCCCCTCCCCCATCCTCCAGCTAGGTTCCAGGTGATGATGGCTTTTGTCCTGGCACGACTGTGTGACCCTTTCACTCTTAAATGTGAGGACGTAGCTGACAGGGGGTACGATCAGCCCGGCACTGCTGGGCAAACACAGGTGTCAGCACGGCAGTCCCCTCGTCCCGAAGCGAAGGGAACCAACACCCACGGCGCCCTGCTCTGCGAGGCCGCAGGGCCCTTCCGCGTGGGGCCCCTCCAGAGCTCCTGGGGCGCCTGCTTTGGTTACACGCCTGTTCTAACGTGCATTGGCTGGATTCTACTATTTTATACAACCACGTCAGTTTCTTCAAAAGGGGCAAGTTTGCTTTGGTAGAAATGCTGCACTTGGGGATACAAATCAGTTTGTTACAATCTTCACAAAAACAAAAGACTAGCACGGATGGCCTCCCATACCATGGTCACCTGTCACTAGGTAAGACCTGTCACGGGCTGACAAGAGACACTCCTAGGTCAGAAGGAGCAATCCTGGGTGCCTCTCGGCTGAGGGCTCCTTGCAGGGAGCTTCCGGGATGGTGTGTCCCTCAGGCTGGACAGGAGGCAGGGCGTTCCTCCTTCCCGACACCCCGAGGTCCCCAGTCCCTGAGGCACGCGACACTAAGCACACGAATATCTCTTAAGAATCATCTTACCCAACTCCCATACATTGCTGGGGTCCAAACATGAGCTGATTCCCCACCACATGCAGTCATATAATTGGACCTTTTAAAACGCACTGACAAGTGGTTGCTTCATTGTTCACAGCACCCTCTTTACGCGGAAGAATTCAGTGAGCTTCTTACCGAGCCGACCCCACGGAAGCTGTCCTGGCTCAGAGCCAAATTTGGGGGCCCCCACAACCCCAGAAGCACCCTACTTTCCGTCCCATTTTTGGATCACTCTTATTTTTTCACTCCCATTTTTATTATGTTACACGTATTTCTAGAGCTACCTTAAATCTTTCTGGAACAGGTGAAATAGGAATGAATACACGGTCAGACATCTAAACATCTAAGAAAAATTCCAAGGGAAAAAAGGCAGAACATCATTATTTGGGACTAAAGTAGGAGACTTTTCAGGAGGGAGAAGATATTCATTCTTACAAAGAAAACCAACAGGCACTAAGAGTCCCAGCAAGGAACTTGGGGCTTGGGGTAGAAACTAGCCAAGTACCCACGGCCCTGGAGACAGCCCTCCCGTAGGGAAGCGCTTAAAGGCACAGAGCGAGGGGCTGCAGAAGCCAAAACACCGCCAGCACTGCTGAGCCACCATGTACAGAAGGACGGACCATCGTAAGGGGGTGTGAAACTATGTGCAGAGGACGAGGAGTGAGAATGGGGGCGCCCCTTGCATAGAACGGATGATGAAGACCAGGCGTCGGCGAGTGTCTTCTGTAAAGGGACAGATGGGAAATATCCCAGCTGGAGTGGGCCTTCCAGCCTGTCACAGATGCCCGGCTCTGCCACTGCTGTGTGACAAGAACCACGGACAGTTTGTAAAGGAGCAAGCACGGGTGTGTTTGACTAAAACTTTACTTCTGACCCTGAAATCTGACTTCCATATAACCTGCACATCACTGGATGTTATTTTTTATGGTTTCCCAACTAGTTAAAGACATGAAACCACCCTCAGCTCACGGGACACACAGAGACAGATGGTGGGGGACCTCTGGTCGCAGGCCAGTTTGCCGACCCTGAAACAGACAAAGTGAACCAAACCAGCCACCCGCCATCTTACTTCTAACTCCTCTTTCGGGGAAAGCCATCCTGCCCCAAGGAGCAGGACCACATGGCGACCTGGGACCCGAAGAGCACGGTGAGGGGGTGGCTGGAGCGCCAAGCGCTTCCCCACTCGGCCTGTCGGCTGTAAGGGGCACTGGTGGAATGGCCGCCCGTGGTCTTTGAGGAACACCAGGGGACAGGAGATTCCAGGGGACTGGACACCAGGAAAAATCACGTTCTCAGGAAGGAGCAGTAAGAAGATCATTGATCTGGGCCTGAGAGCGACTTCCAGTCGAGCCTGGAAGCGCACTGTGAGTTGGGGGATGGGCACGCAGAGAGGGGACGGTGACCGCTGGGGGCTGGTGAGCTGCACAAGGTCATGCCAAATTAATGTCAGGTCTACAGTTTCTCTTATTACAAATGCCGCACATGCCATCACAGGAAAACGAGGCACCACAAAGAAGCAAAAAGGAGAAAAGAGCAGGAAAGTCCAGGGGCAGCCCCCGTGAAGGCCTTGGGCTGTGCCCGTCCAGACCCGCAGGTACGCATTTCTACACGAGGTCACACGCTGCTCACATGACTCGTTACTTATATCTACGCACATCTTTTCATCGAAATCATCATTTTAAGAAATCTTCACCCAAGTGTATGTTTATTGATTTTTAGAGAGAGAGGAGAGGGTGGAGAGAAAATGTGGAACATCGACGTGAGAAACATCAATCGGCTGCCTGACTAGGGACTGAACTCGTAACCTAGGTATGTGCCCTGACCCAGAGTCGGATCCACAACCTTCTGGGGTACAGGGCGATGCCCCAGTAACTAAGCCACCTGGCTAGGGCATCGAAATAATTTTTTGATGCCTGAAAAGTTAAGGACATTGTATAGATGTTTCAGAATCTCACCGTGTGCCTCCATTTTAGGCATTTAGGAAGCCCATCCCACAATCCCTTTTTGGAAGATTATTTTTGAAAAGCACCAGTGCTCATCTTTGTAGATAAATCTTTTTGCACATGGGTAATATTTTCTAGAAGAAATTCCCAGAAGCGGCAGAGTGAGGCTCGATGGCATACCTCACGCCACTCTGATTTGGGCGCCCAGTGGCGGAGCAAGGGGCGTGGCTTCTCAGGATTTGGACACTGAGTCAGCAGAAGTTCCACCCACTTCTGGGGGCAAGAGGAAACCCCTGGCTGGACTATGTCAAATAGTTGTCACGTTTGGCAGACAATGAGTAGGACCCCAAAAGGCTGGATGGATACGAACATACGGGAAGACAGAGCCCAGCTGAGTGAGGGAGGACCTTGAACACAAGGAGTGGGCTCATGGGAGGTGGTGGCCGAGCAGCCAATTGGGATGATCATCTTCCCCAGAGATCACAGGAGACAGACACTGGGCTAAATGCTCCCCTCCCTGCCTGCCATCCCTGAACATTTGCTGAGCACCCCTGGTGCTGGGGACGGAGCTGCATACTCTCTCTGCCGGTTTCTCCGGCGGCTCGGAGCCACGCCTTTCCTTTTGCAGGTGTGGCATGGATGTCTCAGTGAAAGACACAGGAGAAGGGATATGTTAACAGGTATGCCCTTGGGAGAACATGTAAAAGTAAACATGACTTTAATAACCATACAAATTAAATGTGAGCTGCTTTTCCAAATTCTAATTACTCTGTTTGGAAATGTGCTTATCTTAGGAAGGACTGCAAACTCAGTAATCAAATTTATTTTCAGGCATGAACCAGGGCACACCAGGAGTCTGCCCCAAGGGATTAGCCCCTGAAGTCTGCAGTGGGCATGTGCCAGTGTCGTTGGGAAGGCGAGCCGTTGGATGGTTCATTTCATTGCCAGCAGAGCTCCAGGTACCATGGCATCAGGCACCGGGCAAGGGCTAGGGCCAGGGGCACACTTTGCCTTGGCTGTTTTGGGAAGAAACCACTGAAACCTTAACTTCACAATACTGAACCGAGCTGTGCTACTCAGTGCCAAGTACTGTTCGTACGGGGGAGGGGAGGTCTCTGCTCCCTTTCAGCCAGAACGACTTGCAGGCAGGCTGCCGGTGGGTGGGTAGGCGGGCAGGCTTCCCAGCTGCACCATGGTTGCCCGATGCTGAGCTTGCAGGCCTTCTGGAGCCAGCGGGTCCTGCGGGGTATTTCTGGCAGCATCACAACCAAGCAGTCCCGGGCCCTGGCAGAGCAATTTGGTGCCTGCGGCCACCAAGGAGGCCCAAGCTGCCTGCTGCCGTGGGCTGCAGCCTCAACTACCTCTGTTTGGAAGGTAAAATCCAGCCCACTGCCATTTACATAAATGTAACAGGAAGTTTCTGAATGGCTTCCCCTGTGTCTTGAGGCTGTTACCTCGGTATTGCTAAACTAACAGCTGAAATGAACCCAGACAACACCTCATCAAAGCCAGGGGGTGAGGAAGCAGTGGTCCAGAGGCAGACAGGCGCATTCCTGCCAAACTCGAGGAGATTTCACTCTGCGGGCCCTTTTCTGCAGGAACGTCAACAGCTGGGAAAGCCATCAGAGAGCCCAGGTGAGGGGGGGCAGCCGAACACTCCGGCTGGAAAAAGATTTGCAAGCTGGAGGGAAAAAAGTCATCTGCTCTGACTGAGCCTTCCTTATGTGCGTTCGGAATGGGGTCGCCCTGCTGGATTTCGCAGCCCTGTTCTGCACCCCTCTGCCACCAAGCATCTGGGGAAATGACCAGATTTTCTACAGAACGGGTCATCTTTCCACACTTGTTATGTTCCTTGTCGACTCTGCTGAAAAAGCGCAGCACAAAAGCAGCTCTTGCTGGGGCGCTTTTCTCAGACGACGCGGTCCCTCCGCCCTGTGGGAGTCTGGCTCCCGCAGAAAGGCCGGGGGCGAGGGCGACGGGGACATCCCTGTCCTTCCCTCTCCCCGGCAGGTATGCCACCCAGAGATGGAACAAGTGGCTTTTGCTTTTACTTCCAAACCTATCAGGGAGCGATCATAACAAGAAAAACTAATACTGACACGAATTATACCACCGTTCTATTTCATCTGTTTAGTAACCTGAAGTTGCAGCTTTTAGAACAAAGATTACCTTTTAAATAACTGATTCATTATGGTACATGAATGAATGCCATGTTCCCGTGTTCAGAATGTCACTCACCATTAAGGGCATGCACTAGTAAGTGGCACCGATTTGCCACTTCCCCCTTAGATACGGACACCCCGGCTCGGAGGCCCGGTATGATCGGGGGGAGTTTGTGGGTTTCCTCGGCCCTTAGCAAGTCACCTGCCCTGCCAGGCACCTAATGAATCTCAATTCTGTAATAAGGCTTGTAAGTTTCCCCTCCCTGGCTGAAGGTGAAAAGGAAAACGAGGACTGATGAAGTTCCTGCCAAGGTAACACTATCAATTTCAAGGCCAAGTTCAGAAATCACAGACTCCTAGGATGGGGGGTGTGATGGGGAGACCACCAGTGCAACCTCTGGCCACAAACCTGGCTTTGAGAGATGAGAGGTGAGGACAGACCTGGCCCCCAGCTCTGGGCTGCTCCCCGTCCCCCTGGGAAACCCGCCCTGGATCTGGCAGGTGAACAATGCGGCGACTATTCTCTGGAAACCTCCCTTCAAGCTTGTGAAATCCACACATTGTTTTTCATCATTAGTTTCAAAACATGCCGAGTATTTGGCCCTCCTCGAAGTGGTGCGGTGACACAGAGGAAAGGGGAGGCCTGGTCCCAGCAGGGAGAAAAGAGGTAAGACGGATGCCAGCAGAGCCCGGGGGCTCACAGGGGAGGAGGTGCGGGACAGTGGAGCTGGCCGGCTGCACAGCAGGGCCCCACCCACATACCTGATATGGCATACAGGTTGGAGTGCTGGTACTCGTAGTCCGCCCGAGTGCTGTTCCTGCCCCGGAAGGTGGCGGGGAGAGTCAGAGAGATGTGCCTGAGAAAGAGACGGAGGAGAAAAAGGAGGTTACAGGGTGCACGAAGCAATCCCCTAAGGCCCCGAAGGCCCCGAAAGCCCCCAGTGCCCCGGACGGCCCACTGCAGCGCGGCAGGAGTGGGTGCCCCTGGCGAGCAGCGCTCCTCCTCCAGCCTGAGTCCCTCCAAGGGATTCAGAAGTGTCCAGACCTTGGCAGCCGCCTTTGTCCACGCTGGGAAGGACATCCGAGAGAAAGAAAGGGTTTCCCCGGCCCGCAGCACGCCCACGGGGCTTCGGGGAGGCGGACGGCTTAGTCCTGATCTCTGCCCACCAGGTCTCTGCCCACCGGGCCAAACACACCAGCGGCGCCAGAACACTCAGGCTTTGCACGTGGGCCTTGACCGGTTCTGCCGTACTGGTTCCATTACCCATCCACTGGCGTCCGTACCTTCCCTGCAGGGCTGCTGGGGGTAACAGCAGAGGAAGCACTTTGCCAGCAAAGCGGGTGTGACGGCCCCAGGGGTCTAGGAGCCTGATGACCACTGAGAACAGGAAGGGCACACTCCTCTGAACCGCCCGTCTGCACGCTCCCCCTCTGACGGGAGCACACAGTAGGCACTCTGGAAAGCACCTTTGATTAACCAGCGTGTCTTCTCTGGCACAGGTGTTGGCATTAAAGCCACGACATGCATGGAGATAAGTGAGTATTCAACCAAAGCCAACAATCTGTTTGGTGTGGTCATCAGCTGCTGTTAGCAAATGCAGAAAAGCAAGATCAAAATAATAGGAGAATATTTAAAACCCCACAGGTCTGAGGGGGAAAAGCAACAACAGAAATCCCTCTTCTCGGCACGATGGGGGGGCCTGTGTGAAATGGCTCTGCAGCCTGAGCTTTGGCCACACCCCAGCATTTCCAAAAGGGAGGGAGCGCTCACTACATGAAGAAAGCTTTACATCTCACATGCTGCCTTCTCCGCGGACCCATGGGTGACGGCTGGAACGACTCCTGTGCAGGGAACGACCCCGGGGAGGAAAGGCTCTCCAGTCAGGGCCTGCTCCCGCAGAGCCAGGAGCCAGCAAGAGCCTCCTGGGACTTCTCGGGTGCCAAGGGCACTTGGTCTGTGGAGTGCTGCCGACCAGCCCGGCTCACCGGGCTGAGGGCCTTCACTGAGCACTGACCGTGCACGCCCCCGGGGCTGCTGGGGAAGCAGCAGACAGAACCACATGGACACGGCCCACATGCAGTGAATGTGCAGGATGCTGACTAAGGGTGCAGGGTGAGCTCCCCAAAGGGGCTCTCAGGCCACAGGGGACAGAGGTGCAGGGAAAAATCACCCTGCAACACGACAAGCTCGGAGAATAAAAACTGGGTGCTGACTGTGAAAGGAAAGAACAATATTCGGACGACGGGGACAGAGCTCTGTCCTGTTCTCAGAGGAGGATGAGGAGTAACAAGAGTAAAAGGGGCTCACTGGGCGGTCAGGGAAAGCCGACGGGCAGGGGCAGGGCACACTGGGGACAGGAAACTGGAAAGACAGGCCAGGGCCAGAGAGGAAAGAGGTCTGGGTTCTGGGCCCTGCCCATCAGGGCCCGGATGAAGGCATTAGGGTTGCCTGGGAACTTGCTAACTATACAGATTCACAGCCCCGACCCGGGGGAGTCCAGTTGAGAGGGCCTGGGGTGCAGTCCAGAAATCTATTTTTAACAAGCTCCAGCAGCGACTCTGAAGCCGGGCCAGGTTTGGGAAACCTGAGAGGGCGAGGAGCAGCTGTGGAAGGGCTGTAAGCAGTTGATCAATGCCTCTGACCACAGCACTTAGTCAATGAAGCTGAGCAAACACGAGAATGAATTATTGGCTGTGGCTGTGGTTGAGCAGAGCTAAAATGATGACAGGTGACCCTGCAGAGAGTGCCTGCCATGTGCCAGGCCCCGGGGTGTGCGGGTCTCACACGTTCGCCCACGGCTCCTCGCACTGCCCTACAAGGCAGACACAGGGCCAGCTACCCGGTGTGCAGGGCTCAGAGCAAAATAAAAATGTGGGGCTCGGGTTCAAATGTTACTAAGAATTTCAAGATGGTGACTGCAGAGCGGTAAGCAAGCATGGGGCCCCCCTTGTGAGCACAGGGGCCTGTGGGACTGGCTGGCTGCACAGTCGTGACGCTGGCCGGGGTGGGTACTGTAACTGCACCCACTGTCCCAATGAGGGGGTTTCCAGCGTTTCCCCGGGGAGAACTCTGCTTCAGGGCTGCCACACCCTAAGATTTCCAAGCGTTGAAAGCTCTAAAAAGGTGCATTCAGGGAGGGCCACAGAGGAGGTGGGGCCAAGCAGGACTGGAGCAGAAAAGGGGACAGCCCAGCCATGCGGTGGCCTAGTGAGCGCCTGACATTCATCAACAGAGACCTGGGGGGAACTCAGCAGTGGCTGGACAGGTGGGGCCCTGCCTTTGCAGAGCTCACCCTGCAGGAGGGGACATGCAAATGCTCATGAGGTCACAGGACACCTGCTCACAAAGGCAGTCACACATGGAAAGCAGGAACACTGACTACTGTGCCAGGTAGGGCTCTGTGCAAGGCTTCCCCTGACTACTGTGAGGACAGGGCTGTGGGGGGCAGAGAGGATGGGCAGGGGAAGAGGAAGGGGTGCGGCAGGCGGGGAGGAGCAGAGTGCCTTCCAGGCCTTAGTGGCCGGTCTGGTGGTGGAAGGAAACCCTGGAAGGAGGCCGGGATGGCCGGAGCCTGGAGGCCAGGGAGAGGCTATGGGACCAGGCTGGGGAGGGCTACAGGGCCGCAGCACTCAGGACCCTGCATGACTTCTGACTTTATCCAGAAGGATTTATAAGCAGGGATGTGACAAAACCCAACTCACAATTTAAAAGGCATGCCTGCCTGTGGGAAAGTGAGAAAAAAAAAAGATTGAGATGCCCTGAGTGATGGGAATGGAGCAGCAAGTTATGACAGAGATTACCATGACCCTGCAAACAATTATTCAGCACCTACTGCATACGGAGCCATAACCAGCTCTCGGGCGAGTGAACAGTCGGGGGTGATTCGACAGCACGTGGACTTGAAGAAGTCCACACACAGAAGTCCAGGTGCCTGTCTGCTTCGCTGCCCCAGGCCCAGCGTGGCCCGAGCTTCTGGGCCATCAGATTTCACCAGGCAGACCACACCCTGCAGCCCGCCTCTTCTGGCCAGCTTCTCTTTCTTCCTCGAAGATGGTCCTTTCTGGCTCCTCCTCCAACCTTTTAGAGGTTGCTCTTTTCGAGGATTCTGGTTTCGCTCCCTTCGCACTCCTGCCACACACTTGCCTTGGGCAACCAAACCCACACCCACACCCTGGTCTCTGCCATTGCCCACACCAGCCCAGCTCCCCAGACTCTGCCTCCTGTCACTGCCCACTTGTCCCTTGTGGCTCCTGCACTCACACCGTCCCACCGGACTGGCTGCTTCCTCACTCTCATCCCTGCCGCAGGGCCTCTGTACCTGCTTTTCCTGCTGCCTGACACGCTCTTCCCCCAGCTCCCAGAAGCTGGCTTCCCCTCCCCAGCCAGGCCACCACCCTGAGGAAGAGCCCAGCCTGGTGGCTCTCTCACAGCTCTCTCCCCTTCCTACAGAGCCCTTCCCAGTCTAGAGGGCTGTCTGCGTGTCTTCAGAGCACGGTCTGCCTTCTGCTTTCCCTTTCCACATCCCCAGGGCCTGGAACAGAGCCCTCCACACCGTGGGCACTTCCAAAAATATTAGGGAGACCCTATAATGGCACCTAACGCTGGCTAAGTGAGTGAACAAATACGATTCTTCTAATCAGAGACACTCTCAGGGAACTTCAGGAAGGCTTCACACTTATCTCCTTCTCATCACTGGAACTGGGCTGGTTAACGGTTTGGAAAATGCAATTATTTTTGATTCATGGATATTTTTACACAAACGGTAAATATATTCATCATGGCATTGCTTATAAAACCAAAAACTGGAATAAAATGAAGTATCAAATAATCAGGGATTGGTTAAAGATCACGGTACAACTGTCTAGTAAGATATTTTACACTCATTTAAAATATTTTAGCAGCCGATAATGGCAGAACCCAGGCCTATCACCACAGCATCTAATGAGAAAAGATCCACTGTAAAATCCTTATTTCTACACTGGGAATTGTGACTGTTAACCCAATACTCTTTAGCTCCTTTCCCTTAACGTGACCATCTACTCGGATGAAAAGAACGCCCGGTTCACGATGCTGGGCGATAGGAGAGGAGCGAGCAGGGGAAGCCTCCAGCAGGCCGACTCCGTCCAGCACAACAGACCACCCCCCGCCCCGGCACAACCCCCAGCAGGTCCCGGACCAATGGGATGAGGGACTGGCCACCAGAGGCCAACTGTTTCTGCCACTTGACTCAAACGATGAACTATTATTCCAAACTCTGCGGGTAGCTGGAGAATCCTTACCAGAAGAGCCCCTGGATGCTCGGGGCACCCGACTGAGCTGTCCTCTCTGTCCCCCACCCATGGAGCTGCCCAGAGGAGACAGGGCGCACCCTGCTGAGCGATCACCTCTCTCCGTGGGAGGGACGGGCCGTCCTGTGGCAAACCCCACGAGCTGCCAACAATGGCTCCGGCTAAGTAGATGCTGAGGGGAATTTCATTTTTTCCTCCAAGTCAGTCTAGGCACCGGATTCAATTAACACGGCCCTGACGCTGCAGACAGCTCCACACAAAAGCCCTTCAGTTACAGAATACATTTTATTACGTGACAATAGTTGCCAGCACGATTTATTTCCTTTGATGGGATTCTGCTTTTTCCTTGTTAATTTAAATCTGTATTTTCTCATGCTGATTCCAGGTCTGTGTGAATTTTTAAAACGTGACCATTAATCTTCCGGACCCAGTGGCCACAATAACGAAGACGGTGCTGCTGGGGCACCGGTGACACCTGCTGTGTCTCCAGCTGCCAGAGGGGGGTGTTGAGGCACACTCAGGGTTAGACACTGGTGTCACTTGGATCTCCCAGCCCTACACACACACGCACACATGTGTGCACCCACACGTACACGCACACCCCAAACAAACTCTGGGATCTGAGATCACAACGCCCATCCAGTTTCTCAAGGCTGTCGGCTCTGCTAACCTGCCCCCCAGGGCGGGGGTTCCTGTGTGTGCCCCCAAGACTCTTGCAGGGAGACCACAAGGCCACAACTATTTTCATAACAACACGAAGATGCCACTTGCCCTTTGCATCCTCGCCCTCTCACAGGCAGACGGAAGAACACTCCAGATCCACGCGACAGGATGATGTCACTGCTCTGACCTCCACTTGTGTGCTCCTGGGTTTTCCATTTTTTGTTTTAATTTCTAATAAGGTAAGTGTCAACAGACATAACCCACACAAACAGAAACTCTCTAGAATCCCTGATTTTTGAGAACACAAATGTCCTAGACCAAAGAGTGTGAAGGCCATCGTTCTAGGGCAATGTGGTAAGTGGAACTCTGCAAAAGACCGAGCTGGAGGCTCTGAGGCAGTTGAGGGTTTTGTTCTGACCTTCTGTCCATCTGCCTGAACCCACACAAGGGCGAATGGCAGAGCTATAAAGTGTTCGTCCATATACAGGCAGGAAAAAGACCAGAGCGGGAACAAAAATATCAAAGGACCCAAAGGATTCATGGGGCTATTCCAAAGAGGAAAGGAAGGGGGTGAAACCATTAAGTCCCGAGACCCAGGGTGTGATACTTTTGGTTTAAACTCATCCCGGATGAAAAAGCACAGCGCCACAGGACAGGAGTCGGACGCGCCCTCCAGCACAGACGTGGCCCTGACTCTGGATCATGATGTTCCTGGGACACAGCCACCTCGCTTCTCCAACGAGCCCGTGGCTCCCTTTTCTAAGTGGCAGTGATGGGCCCCTTAAGAGAGCACACCTGTGTTTACGAGGCAACGTGAGCCCAAATGGCAGACCCGCTGTTTAAACAGTGTGTCCCCCAGGTAATGAAGAATTACATTTGTTTACTTATCTTCACAGGAAATAAATAATCGATAGTTGAAAATACTTCAAAGATTGAAACAATCCAAATGAGGAGGAGGAAGTGGTACATGCCCTCGAAAGAAACCAGGTCTCTATGATTTGTATGGCCAGTGAGGGCTCCAGCAGCCTCTTGTCACTGAGGTTCTGCAAAAACTAATGAGATCGGAGAAGGGGAACAAAGATTCAGAAGACCACCTACCAAGTGAGGCGAGGGGACTAGAAGGGTAATTCGCACGGCCCACCTTTTGGCCAACACCCAGTCTAGAAATACGTATTCTCGTGAAGGCGTGTGGAAAACGTCCCAGGGCAAGATGAAAAGAACATTACCTCTGGGAAGAATATTTACTGTAGGACACAGAAAAAGCTACCTAGAAAGAACATAGAAATAAAATTCTATAAAACTGAATTAGTAGCACAGTAGATAAGCCCCCAAAGATTTTCCAGGATGCAAAGAATACAGAAATGATAACAATGATCAAGAGTATGGAGAAAAAAAGATATTCTAGGTGTTAGGAAGATATCAGAACAATGAAGATAATAAAAAAGTTTAAAACTTCCCTAATCAAAAATAAAACTAAATATAGAAGCTGATAGGGCTTTTAGCATTCCAAGCAAAATCAATAACATGACTCACAACGAAACCAATCCTGACCTCAAGACTTCATGTCAAGTCACAGTAATCAACACAGTGTGGCCCTGGCAGGATCGATGGAGCAAGACGGAGAATCCAGATACAGAGCCGCATGTACACGATCAATGGAATTTCAACGAAGGTGCCAAGACAATTCAATAGTCTTTTCAACAAACGACGCTGGAGCAACTGGAGAACCACACGTTAAAAGAAACCAAAACCCCCCAAACCTTAATGCTTACCTCACACCGTATACACACACACACACACACACACACACACACAGAAAAAAGCACCCGAGAGCTCTGTGGGGCTATTTCAGAAAAGAGAAAAGGGAAGGAGTAAATTACGAAGTCCAGAAGGCCGAGGGGTTGATATTCTGTTTAAATGCATTTTGATTTAACAGGTGTACCAGGGCGCTTTCTGGAAAAAAACCCAGGAGAGAATCTTTGTGACCTTTGTTTTGGCAAAGATTTCTTAACGAGGACACAAAAAAGCACAGACTATACAAGCTTATCAAATTATACTTTAAACCCTGGCTGGTGTAGCTCAGTGGATTGCATGTGGGCCTGCATACCAAAGTATCGCGGTTCGATTCCCAGTCAGGGCACATGCTTGGGTTGCAGGCCAGTTCCCAGCAGGGGACACACAAGAGGCAACCATACATTGATATTTCTCTCCCTCTCGTCTTCCCTTCTCCTCTAAAGATAAAGAAAGAAAATCTTTTTAAAAAAATTATACTTTAAATATCTGCAGTTTATTGTACATTGAGTATACTTGAGTAAATACTTTCCTGATCTAAAAAACTGTTCAAAAAACCCTAAGTAAAGAAGCCAGCAGGGTGCGCAGTACCGCAGAGAAGGCGAGGAGCAAGACTCGCTGCGGAATGGGCCCTGGCCACAGGGACGGAGGATCTTTCCTCCATCAGACCGACTGCCTGGACACAGTGGGGCCACTGAATGTGGTTGGGGAAGTAAGTTGTGAATCAGAGTTTTCACTCCTTCCAGTTGTCTTTCATATGTGAAGACCACAACAAAAGATCACGTGTGTTCTTTTCTCTGAAAGAAATACGTTTAACAGGCTCCAGGTGCTTTAGAATTAAGACTTCAGAATGGGGAGATGCCGGGACAAAAGGACTGTCATTTACGCCTTCCCTTGGGGAACCAGCCTGAGGGCGTAACGGTAATATAACCTTAGCTGACATTGGCAGGGTGTACCCTTCACACGCAGCATGCGCTCCCCACTGGGATCCTACAGGGAGGCGCCCAGACCGTCTCCTCCGACGGTGGTCTCCTCCGACAGGTGGTCTCCGAGAGGGTCGTCTCCAAGAGGGTCAGCAGCTTGCCTGAGGGGCACAGCTTGGATCTGCACCCCGATGGGGAAAATCCCAAAACTCAGCTCTGGAGCATGACAGTCTACTCAGAACCTGGAAATAACATTATGTCAGACTCAGAATACCTTGCAAACATGTAATGATGTTTGCAGGTTTTCTGGGAGGGGGCAGAAAGGGGGCGGTTTATGTCGTGATTCTGAGTGAGGAACTCGGGACGCAGGCCGTGTGGGGAGAGTGATGTGGGCAGAAGAGGCAGGAACTGTGTCCTTGGCCAGTGTTTATTCAGAGCAATGGATGGGTGAAATGTCCACATAATACTAAGCTAGGGCAGAGCAAGGAGAGAGAGTGAGCCAGATATTTTTATATCAGCCTGGCCAAATCTCAAAGAACAGCTGTCAGGTCAAGAAAGAGAAAAACAAAACAAAACAAAAAAATAACCAACTCCCAAACCAAGTTGCAGAATGACATACAGGATTTAAATCCCACGTGTACCATATACTTTCATGGTCACACATACAGGCCACAGCACAAAAAAGGACCTGAAGGACCAGCCACCCCGCAGTGGTGTCCCCGTGCTGAAGAGGGGGCGGTGACCTGGAGTGGTGCTCGCGGTGTGACCGGCAGAAGTCCCCGAGACGACTGTGTGAATTTCCCACCCCTGCTTTTTCATACTGTTGTATGTGTCCATTTTCTTTCCATGAGAACTTATTCTTCTATTTATCAGGAAGAAAAGACACGGCAACACCAGGAGGCGAAGTCTCCAAGTTGTTGGGAGCGTCAGAAGAGCTGGTACAGGAAAGCGCCCGGCTCCTGGTGCGAAAGGGACCTCTTGTTTTCTAGACAAACGTGCCCGCAGGTGGGCAGGGACCGGCAGGGATGTGCAAAGGAAGGTCACAGAACGCGGCTGGGAGCAGGGAGAGGCAAAGCCACAACGGCCGAGTTAGGTGGTCACGGGGAGAAAGAGCACAGCAAATGGCTGGATGAAATTCTACTTTTTCCCTGCAAACCACCACTGGGAAGAAGTCATCTGTGACACACAGCTTTTGTGCCAGGTGTAAGGACGTGCTTAATGAATGCCATTTAATGAAGAAAAAGGCTCTTATAAAACACCTGGCACAAGCAGGGCTCGGGAGTCACGGGCCAGGGGCCTCTGCTACACCTGCTGGCATTTTAATAAGCACCTTCTCCAGCCTCAGCTCTCCGAGGCTGGTCAGCGGTGTCAGAACGAGGTCCCTGACCATTGCCCACGCTCACTGACAGTTTAGGGAGGCTTACCGCTCAAGGACCATATGCTCAGGTGTTGGAGCACCCGGAAGGTAATTAAAACGAATCACTTTCCGCTGGAAGGGCCTGACTAGCACCCTCCTCGGAGACTTCACCGCCCGGATTCCCGCCCCAGGGCCCCCGCGCTTCCCCACCGAGACTCTGAGTTAGGATTCAGATCTTTGAACACCCGGAGATGGAGAAAATCTTGCCACCTCTGTCTCGTAACTCGGTTCTACTAAAATGGAAACTCAGTGATTGTAATGACTCTGGGCCCTGAGACATTTTCAGGTGTGGCGATTTTTCTTTTCTCCTTGATTTTGGAGCCGACCTCAGACAGAAACCTCCACGTGCAAACTCTGCTGTCGCTTCTCAGGGTGTGATGAGATTTTTGTGTTTTGTTTGTTTCGTAATCGACGCCAGCAAAATCAAGTGAGGTTCTGTAAAATGTAAAACATACCGATTTCCTCTACAATGACACTCATTAGCTCATACACTTCCTAAGCCCAGTCCTGAAACTTAATTTACCCAGTGAAACGAGGCCCTTTAAGGGGAAGCAGACCGCGGCACCAGCAGGCACATGGGGCTGTGGTTGGTTCGGTCCACCGGTTTTTCACGGAGCTCCTGCCATGTGCCAAGCACCGTGTTTGGCACTGAGGTGGTTTTAAAAAACTGAATGATGAATGTATTATTAGTAGGGGAAGGAGCCAACTGAAAAGCTACAGACTGTGATTTCAACCATACGACATTCTGAAAAAGGCAAAACTACAGAGACAGCAAAAATAGCAGTGGCTGCCAGAGGGGGCGAGGAAGGAGAGGCACAGGCAGAACACAAAATTGGGGGGCAGTGAGAATCCTCCTCATGATGCCGTAACGCTGGACACACACTGTTGTACATTTGTCTAAACCCCCAGAACAGACGACTCCGAGTGTGACCCCCGCGGTAAACCGTGGACTTCGGGTGATTGTGACGTAGTCAGTGCAGGTTCACCTGATTTAAAAAAAAAAAGGCCCATTCTGGTGATTGAGGTTGAGTGACTTCTTCCTCTCAATTTTGATGTACACTTAAGACTTCTCTAAGAGAATAAAACATGTAAACAAACAACCCCCCCAGAAGAACATAAAAACAAAAACAAAAACCAAGTGAGACACATATCTTTCCCCATTTAAGAAAGTAAACTGAAACACAAACATAAGTCCCCTAAATTATAAGGTAAAAAGCTCTAAGTGTCAGAAGATGTGCAAACAAAAGAGCGTAAGGTCACAGGCTTTAATTTAGGAGCAACGGCAACAAGCAAAAGGACACAGCACAAGCCTGTCGAGTGCGGGTGGCGCACCCAGAGACGGGAGCCGTGGTCCCTCCCGCCGGGAGGAGAGACTGGCCCAAGGAGCAAAGACCTGAGCAATGAAATGGTAATTCACATGTCAAGACAGACCTAAGAGCTGTCACAACGTACAATACCGGCAACGAGGGCTTCTGGAGTCAGAAATGAGAGGTGACTTCCAACTCTGATGGCTGGGGGTGGCTTTGTCAGGGAGGGGCACTGAGGGCTGTGCTCCCATGGCCACCGTGGCCACGACAGTTTCCGATTCCTGGGCACTCACACTGTTCTCCACGCTTCACGCTCACCTCCCGCCTTTACAAGCCAGCAAAGTAAGCTTTATTCTACAGGTGGGGGGCTGGGGAGGGGGCTCAGAGAGGTTGAGAAACTTGTGTGCCCAAGGCCACAAAGCTAAGGAGACGGGCTGAGCTAGAATTCAGGTGTAGGCGTTTTCCACGATGCCACGTTACTCTGCCCAGACAACGCAGGCACAAAGTGAGTGTAATGCAGACTTGTTCATTTTCCACTCAAGCAACCCATTTGCCACGATCAGTGGAAGTGCAGCCTACCAACCCGACTGTATGATGAGTTTTCCTCATGGGCAACGCAGACACACACGCGCCCCCCAGACGAACCACTCTGCACCGGACAACCGAGGAAATCACAATTCCAAACTCTGCAAGTTCCTAAACACAGAGCTTTAAAGTATGTGCTGCGCAGCAGCATATGGCAAATCAATTACTAGTTTAAATCTTAAAACAAAAACATGGCAAGTGCGGTGCAGAAATAATCAAGAACAACGGTTTGGTTTAGATTACAGCGAGCCGCCAGAGTTTTGAATACAATAAATCATCATTCCAGGCAATGGGAAGCCATATTGACACTTATTCCTAATTTGAATATTTAATTAGGGTGAAGTTCTTCATCAAATTATCGCAGAACTGGGAGAAAGCCTGGAAGACTCACAATTACTACCTTAACCCCTTACCAGCTGCTCCCCTGTGAGCGCAGCGACTCTGTGCCCGCTCTGCAGGGAGGGGTGCCCGCGCCCACAGGCCGACCTGCGGCCCTCGGAGCGGCACGTCGGTGACTGAAGCCACCGCTGGGGCAGGAAGGAGCCCGCAGGTGGCAACAGAAAGGTCTGAGGCACGCCATGCTCCAACGTGAGCTCTGGACAGACAGCACAGGCACAGGTGCCGCTGCCCCCCGACTCAGCTCTCACAACGCTCCTGCAAAGAGGGGCTTCTCACCCGCACTTCACAGAAGGGGACACGGGAGCTCAGCGGGGGAATGTGTCTTGCTCAAAGTAACAGTGGCTGTGAGGTGTAAAACTGGCCACGTTCCTCATCTCTCTCTCTCTCTCTCACACACACACCCTTGTGCCTACCAAAAATAGTGACAAGAAGAAGAACACTAAAGGTCAGCAACAACACATCCAAAGCTGTATTTTGGGTCTTCGGCCTCATGCAAACAAACGGCAGGGACAGGCAGCCAAACGCAGGCCTGATCAACCAGCACCCTAAAATGTAACTCTTGGACTCAAAATGCACCACTGAGCTTCCCTGGATGGGGGTGGGGGTGGGGCAGGATGACGCTGTGGACAGGTGAGAGGCAGCAGGCTCAGGGGCACGTGCAGCCACTCCGAGGCAAGGCGCCGAGGTGGCGGGAACTCCGCTGGTGTCCAAGGGGAGAGAAATGCCAGTAACAGGATGAGAAAATGTGACTTTATTTTTCTTCTTTCCATACGGTAACAGCTCAACAGTAGCATTTATAACTATTTAACAGTTTAGACAAGGGAGAAGATTTCCAGAAAGCCCTCTTGCTCACTATATGAAGAGTGTTACTGACATTTCATGGACACCATGTGATTCTGCCTGACCAAAATCACATTTTCCCTCACAATCTCCCCCAAGGACCGGAGGCTGACTTCGCACGCTGCACTCGGCTATGGTGGGCCTAAAGACCTTTCTGCTCCCCGTCTCCACTGAGATGCTAAGAACGAGGGGCACCCCGAGAGTTTCAGATGAGCAATTTTCTCTCAAAAGCTTGAGATGGGTTCAGGTACCCTCTTGTGAAAACCATCGACGCTCCATCTGCAATGGCTACTTCCAGCAGGAAGCTGATCCTTGGACAGAAGGACAGAGCAGCCCACGCAGCCCTGGGCTCGGCCCCCTGCCTGTGCCGGGCTGGCGGAGGGAGGCCCAGGAACCGCAGGCCACGCTCCGGACCTGCTCGTTGCGGGAGCAAATGGCGTCAGGCACTTTGCAACTTTTCCTTTGTATATTGCATTAATCCATATAAGAAAATCTCTTTTAATGAGGAGTGATGTAGTTACAAACTCTCCAGAGCCGTAATTAGAGCAAACTAATTGAAGTTGTGTTTTGACACACTTTCCAAATTCACGGGTGCGGGATGACATACTCACAACACCGCGGCCGCACAGCCCCGGCGACGGCAGAATCATTAGGCTAATAACGCTTATTTGCATTCGTATCATGCCGGCAGCTCTCCCTTAAACACTGTTTCTACTATTGCTCCTTTGCTGTAAGTTTCCACGGAAAGATATTAACAGTAATTATTAGTACTTCGGTGGAATTTTAATGTTAAAGAATAACAGCCTCCGTGGACATATACACTGAATGCCGACTCTTTGTCTTAACCACCATCAGGAGGTCCGGGGGTCTTCCGCTGTGCCCCCCACCAGTCCAGGGGTGGCAACAGGCCTCCGGCTTCCTTTAGGCCAGTGGCTCAGAGCCTACACCCAGTGGACACTGGACTCAGGGTTTCTGAACTATTCTGTCTCAAATGTCTGACAAGGAAAAAAATCTTTTCTTTTTTCTTTTTTTACACATATTAAAATGAAACAGTTAAGGAGAAATTTTTTCCAAGCACTTAAAAAAAATCAACAGTTTACAACACGGTCTTTGGTAATAATGCTAACAAGCTCCAGGAGCACAAGCAGGCTGGAGCACGCCCCCCCCCACCCCGCCCGGCTCCTCTCTCTGTAATTAAAGACAGACTTGGAATAATGAGAACGTGAGGAAGGCTGGCGGGGTGGGGCGGTCCTGCTCTGTCCCTCCAGAGGTCCTGTCTGCCACCAAGAAGGCCAGTTCTTTGGATGCTTAACTCTGACACTCACACCCAGAGAGGAGGACGAGACAGTTCTAAATAATGGTTATTAATGACGCCCTCCTCTGAAGTGACAAATTGCATCTGAAACTCAGACTCGAAGAGGTGTGAAGAGTGAACAGAATGTGACAGGAAATGCCAGTGGGCACACAGTTCCCCCTCACTCTGTGAGAGAGAAAAGCAGGACCCAAGAAAACAACCAGGGTCAAGGGCAGTGACCAAGCCACCCCTCCCCCAGGGAGCTCCCGGCAGCAGCCTGCTCATGCTGGGGACCAAGGGCAGTAAAAACGCCCCGGTCTCGCCTCAGAGCGGCGAGTGTAAGTGCTGGGCACACAGTGTCCGGAGGCCAGACTGGGCCCAGCTCTGCCTCTGGCCACGTGCTGGGCATTGAGTCACTTCCCAGGGTCCCCCACTGGAGTCTCGAGACTGGGCTTCTACAGATATTTTGGAATCAAACCAAACCAAACCAAAACACAACCACATCATTTCCGATTCATAATTCAGGAGAAAATGGGGGCAAATGATTGCTTTGTCTTAACTAAAAATGCACACTAGTGTTGAATTCCAACTACTCAGATTTCAGGATGGACGTTTACTCTCAGCCCGGGAAGGTCTGACTGCGTGAGGGAAAACGCTTCCTTAGAAAAATGCAAGAACTGTGCTCCATTAGAGCCTGGGAGGGTTTGGTGCTTAAATTACCATCCTGGTACCAATGTGCTATTTTTCAAGACACCGATTACTTAAAAGAAAAGGAAAAGGAAACTACCTTTCATAGCTGCAGCAACACTCCGAATCACGGTATGTGCTCACCACAGTTAGTTTTTATTGCACTTGAACTCAGCAATGGCAACACATCTACCCTCTATGTAAAAGGAACGAAGGAAAGAGCCGCGGCTGGGGCCACGGGCACCGCACTACCATTCCAGATGAGCAGGCCCGACCTTATAAACTGAAATATTTAAAGAGTCGCTAAACCCCACTGACCCAACCTTTAAAAACAAGGAACATATGGGCACGGCTAGCTTTCATCTTCTTCCAGCCTACTAAAATACCCGCTTTTCCTAACTCCAAGAGGAGGGAGGCTGCCAGACTCAGATTTATAAAAGGCCGGCCGCATGCGCGAGTGTCCAGACCCGAAACAAAGGACCCTGACAAGGAACCCGAGGCAACATTCTCCTCCCGGCTCACCCCCGAAGTCCGGGGAAGACGATCTGTTCCACAAAGTCAGGCGATGACTGACAGGTGAAAGGCCGCCACAGTCTGCGATATCCACGCCCACCTTTGGTGCACCCACTGGGGTGCACACACGGAGGCGGAGTCCCCAGATTCAGGAAGCCTTGAGGCTCCCTGACTGCGGGGAGGACCTGGGCTCTGGTCCTGCCTCCTCCACATCCCGGTGGGCTGCCCTTGGGTGGGTCAGCCACCGTCTCTCTGAGCTTCCATCTCCCCATCTGCTGGGATGAGGACACGGTGGCGCGCCTCGCCGCCCGGTTGGAAAGAGGAAAACAACTCTCACGAAATGTTTACATGATGCCTGGCACAAGAAGCTCAAACAATTGTAGCCGAAATAATGATAATGGCGGTGATAACTGTATTTATTCTCATAATAATAAGTATTAATATTATTATCCAACTGGAAATACAACATCTGCTGCTCAAGTTCATTGCTGCCCTCCCCACAGGCAGAAGCCCGACTCAAGTAAATCCAAAGGCCTTTGAAATGCTACTGCAAGCAAAGAATTTTGTTAAATATCCAAATTAATAATTGAAACCCTGCCTTGAGACAGAATGGCATGGGGGCCGGCGGTGGGTGGTAAAGTCTCGGGAAATACCGCTTGTTTAACACCCATTTCTACTTTGTTTGGCGGCTGGACTCACACTGAGAGGCCCGGGTGAAATATTCCATAGAGCTACCTGCAAATAGACTGTCAGCCTCCACTCTGATAAAAGGTAAAACACCCTCCACTAAATGGCCTGGCTCACAAAACCGACCCTGAAGTGAACTGATAAATCTGTCCTGACACACCGAGAACTATTTTCATAATCCTGAAAAAGGTCTTTCTCCAAACCCCGGAGCGTAACTGGCTGCACACAGAGCTCCCGGGCCTGGCCCGGCCCCAGCCTGGGAGGGGTCACTCTGCGTTCACAGCCCTGCTTCCAGGACAGCAAAAGGAGGCCCGTGCAACCCCCAGAGCCACCCCCCAAATCAGACACTCATAAAGTCGCCCAGGTTGCGAAGATGCCACATTTACAAGCAGCAAATGCCTCGTCAGAATCCGAGGTGTGAGGGCGAGAGCCGAGAAGGCGGCGCAGAGGTGGGAGCCGTGTTGACGAACAGTCCATTCTTCATTAAACAGAAGCTCTGACTTCCCAAGAAGCCACATTAAAAATTAATATCAAAAAGTGTATTGCTCAGCCTAAACTCATCATTCATATCTAACAATACCAAACTGCATTCTAATGAAATTTTGCCTTCAAAATTACCCTGCCGACAAAACAGAGTTTGATCTTGTTGCAAAGGCAGCCACCGCTCAGTGACACGGGCATTTGAGAGAGACTTAAGTAACTGCCCTCTGTCGGTCTCTTTCACACCACTCCGCTAATCACCAGAATAAATCAAACTGCCTGTAACCACGCTTAGTCGTGGGCTTGGACGCCCTTCGAGGGCCCGTGGTGCTGAGACCCCACTGGGCATGCCTGCGAGTTCTCCTTCGTCATCCACTACAGCTCGGGGGGACTGGACCCCCGCCACCGTTTGCAGGTCTCCCTGGGAACGCAGACAGCTCTGGTGGCTCCTGGCCAGGGGAACCCGGGGGAACCCACTCCCCCGCCCACCGCGCAGGGACTCAGGTCGTCCTCATGGCTGGCTGGGCAGGGCCCGGAAAAGTTGCCTGCGAAGGCAGCCCCGGCCACCGGCCCCAGGCTCAGCTCCCTGATGAGGTGATTCACAGCCAGGGACGACCCTGTGACCCTCCGTCATCCAAAGGTGGCTTACCTGCTTGGGCTCACATCCCAGCTCTGACACTTAGCTGTGTGTCTCTGGGGAAAGGAATTTAACCCCCGATCTCTGTTTCCTCCTCTTCGAATGGAGGTGATAATAGTGCTTGACCCAAAGAGCTGTTATTAGAATCAAGTGAATTGTTATTTCTAAAGCACTCGGAAGTCTCACAGCTAAGAAACGAAATATAAGGAAGGATGGACAGACCGAACATGTGACAGGAACGATGGACAAATACATGATACCTGGTCGTATGCACCTGAGCCAGATCACTTTATACACCCCATAAACATTTCCTGAGTGCCTATCCTGCGTCAGGCGCCTGGAACTCAAAGGTCCCAGCTGTTTTGGTGCCACACCTGCTCCACTGACCGCGTACTGTGCGTGTCAGGTGAGACAACACAGTTGAAGTACCTGCTGATTCTGACGCACCGTGATGCAGTGTCACCACTGCCACGCTTTCTGCGTGACTGGCCTCTCAGGCTTTCCAGGAGATAAAGGGACATGGGAACCCATGTCCTTGTCAAGCAGCTGATCCAGTTGTTAGACCAACACAGACGCGGGGCAGACAGGGCACCTGGGAGGCCGCCCCGTCTGAGCAGGGGGCGGCTGCAGGGGAAGGAGGGGCCGAGCAGCAGGGGCCCGGCTTCCCAGAAGGGCCGCACCGGGTGTGGAGGTGGACAGGGCAGGCCCCGGCCTTCAGGAGGGCAGGGCCCAGCACGAGGTGCAGCACACAGCACTGGCCACATCCTTCTGGAGTGAGGATGACGAGGGGGGCAGGAGGGGACTCGCCTGGCTGACCCGGTGAGATGAGCGTCAGTCAGCAGGAAGCCAGTGTCCCACAGAGAAAAAGAACGAGTGTGTTTGAAACCCCAACAGGATGGCAGGACACCCAGGGCTTTAAAGTTACGGGCAAAGAACACAGATGTGGGCTAAATGACACCCGAGCGTCCAGAGCCCAGCATGGAGCCTGACTTAAATCCCACGTTCAGGCCCCACCCTCTGGAGGGCCCTTCTCGGAGACCCCTGGCGGTGGGAGCCTCGACCGGAGCTGTGGGAGGGGGCACTGCAGAGTGCAGACCATTCACACGCACAGTGCCTGCTGGTGCCCCTGTAGTGGGGAACACCTGCGTTCCGGTCTGTCTTACAAGGGGTGTCACATTAAGGAAGGATATGAAAACGTGTGTCCCATCTCCAGAGGGAGACCAAGAAATAAGTGTGTGTGGTTTTTGTGTGAAGAAAAGGCAGGTGTATTATTCCGAGTGAAGCCAGACCCGGCTGTGCCTGGGCACGGCCTGTGGACGTCAGAGGTCCCCAGGCCCTCCTTTAATGGGACTGGGGATGGGGTGGGCAGAGCACCCCCTCCCCCTGGCTCCTCTGCCCCCAAACCATTGCTTGCTACCATGAAGGCGGAGCTCACAGGTCCAAGTCATTATCTGTTTACTGTCAGGAAAAAAAATTCACTGGCATCCGCCCAGGGCCTTGCCTTCCAATCTAACCCTGATGCAGGACACCGGCGGCCCTTCTTGGAAACGATGAACCTTACAGCAGGGGACAGCCTTCAGCCTAAAATACAATTCCCTCCAGTCCTCGGGGCTGAGCCTTCTCCTGTGAAACCTATGGGGGTGGGGGTGGGGGCGGGGGCTGCCGGGCCTCTCAGAGGCAATGACACCTGCACCAAACCTCTGTCACTCAGGATGGGCAGCGTCCCCTCGACAGGAAAAAGGGGACTCGGCCTCCCTGATCTGTGCTACTCCGGGCCTCTCATTCCAGCCCTGAAACAACAGCAGGTGACAGGTGTCACCTGTGGTACAAAGACCACCTTGTATTTGAACAGTGACAGAAAGCGGCCTGAGGGTTTCAGGGCGTCAGCTTGGACAACAGGACTCCAGCTGCTGAGCGAGGGCTCATTCTGCAGGTTGATCCGGTGGCAGAGTCGACCTCACATCACAGGAAGGTGGGGTCAGTGCGGCCTGGATGGAGCTCAGCAGCTCTGGGAGCCCGACAACGGGTGTGATGGGGATGAGCTGGGCACGCACGACCTGAATTCTTGAGCGCGGCCTGGTTTTCCTCTCTGTCAGGAAGTGCCATTAACCTTTTAGATGACAGCCCGAGACCGGGATGGCGGAAGAATATTTGAGGTCAGCGAGGATCTGCGCTCTCAAAACCTGACATCGACGTGCAACAGTTGTGACTGAATCCCGGTGTCCCTGAAAGGAAGACTAAATGCATGTGACAGATCTTCTGCAATCAAAATGCCCCATTTCCCAGAGTATCTGTCACAGATTGATAACATCCATGCAAAAAGTTAAGTACAATTATGTCTGTCACTGAGAAACATACTTCGGAACCTGTGACTGACATCTCGCTGGAAGCTGACAAATCACTGGAAGATTATGGAACAACTCGGAGAGGCGCCTCGCACCCTGCGAGGGAAGCTCCCTGACCGACTCCTGGGAGCGGCTCCCCGGGGGCCCCACCGCGCAGGTGCAGGCTGCCGCGCAGGACTCAACAGCTGGGAAAGGAGCTGTGTGCTCTGTGGCTCTGGGAGGGAAGGTGACACTTTCTCCTGGGAGAGGGACAATGTCAGTGGAGGGTCACAGGACGTGCCCATAGCCCGAGGTAGGACCTGAGGAGAGACACGGGCGCTGGGACCGAGGAAGGACATGGCTACTAGATGGGGGAGAGCTTGGGGACAGGCACCCACTGCTCTGCATACTCCCGCCCCCTAAGTCACCCTTGGTGAGGCACGTGCTGCTGTAACCCGCAGGCCTCCTGAATCCGAACTTCTGAGGGGGGGGACAGGGACGATGACACATTTCTTCCAGTCTGAAGGATCCAAATGCTGCGGCGTGACTTGCCTGCAGCTGGGAAAGCATGACCTCTCAGGTCGGCTTCTTCAAGGCCACGGCTTTTTACTTTTGGGAAGCTTTCTTATTCATTTTTTAAAATGTTAATTAAGCCCACATCTACCTCCTTATGACTTCAGTCCAGCTGAACTAATTTCGCCTCTGGGACTTCCAATGACCCTCCCCACCTGGAAACACTGCTTAAATCTTCTACTTACATGCATGTGAGTTGGGCAACTCTTACAGGGTGGTACATAGCAGTGGACGTGACCCTTTCTATAGAGCTCAATGGCATGGGATACTGCCTGAGGGGATGTGCCCCGCTGTGCACATGAAGTTGCATTCTACACCACCTATGCTCACGCCCGGTCGTTTTGCATGAGCCAGTGCTTAGGCAGGTCTCCTCACTCAGGTTTGTATGCAACCAACGGTCTGAACCTCAGGAGGCCCTGCCCCTGGCTGCCCAGCACCTTCCATCTCCTGGCTCCCTCGGGCTGTTCGAACTGTGGAGGAGGTGGGGGGGATCGATTCTGTCGCTCAGAACTCCTGCTCTCCCTAATGACTATGTGTCATCTGCAAATTTGATAAGCACGCTTCTGATGTCTTCATCAAGCCACTGGTTCTGCAGTGGAGCGGGCGGGGGGAGCATCTACCTCACACATGTCCCACCAGGGGCCCCGTCGGGACCACACAGGCCTCCCATTTGTCCACCCACAGGGCTACCGGCGGCGCACGGTCACTGGTGACTGCCCCTGCCTCCCAGGGCTTTTCCAAACCGCGCTACTGGCGGCAGCAGAGCCTTATCTTCCCAGCAGAACCATCAGTGAGATCCAGAGTGTGAGAGAGGAGTGAAGGGCTGATCTGGCTGCAGCTGCAAGGTGCTTTCTGTATCTGCACCCTGACCCAAGGCAGGGGCACGGAAGAGAATCAGAAGAGCTGTACCAGCCCTAACCAGTGTGGTTCAGTTGCCTGGAGTGTCGTCTCATTACCAAAAGGCTGCGGGTTCGATCCCCAATGTGGGAGGCAACCAATAGGTGCTTCTCCCTCTCACTCATGTTTCTCTCTGTCTAAAAGCAATAAAAAAATGTCCTCGGGTAAGGATTTAAAAATTTGTTTTTTCAAAAGAAAGAAAAGCTGAGGCCAACCCAGAAGAGAGAAGGTGAGGTGACCACAGGGAGCCGTGCCGCAGCCCTGAGGCCAGCGCGGTCCTGCTGACCAAGCTGTGTGCGGTGGATGGGCAGAGGGCAGAGCAGCGCTGACAGAGAACACGGAGGCTCCGAGCTCCTGGAAGAAGCGGCATAACCTTCTTCACCTGGAAACTCAGAGGCGTGAGTGGGCGGGGGATGTCTGTGTGTGAGATAAAGGTTCGCTGAGTGAGGAAGAGGAGCTCTAACCTAAATCTAATTCCATGTCTAAAGAGACATCTAAACCTGTCTTTCGCCACAAACGTCACCAAACACTGGGTCCAATTCACCAGATACAGCCAGGGGCAGCCTCAGCCCCCGGGGGGCCTGCCCACTGTGAAGGGACGCCATGGTCTCTGGCCCACAGGTAGCGCTCTCTGAGCGACAGGAGGGACAGAGAAGGCAGTTCTGCTGAGACCAGCAGGCTCTCTGGTGACGACCCATTATCTCCGAAAAGGCTGCCAACTGCCCCTTTTGTCTGAGTGGAGCTGGGGATCAGAGCTCTCCAAAAACGGGCAGGGAATTCTTTGCAATGAGTAACAACACAGGAAATGGAGGCAGAGCGCACAATTCTAGCTTCCCAGATGAAGGCTCAAGACCAGGAGAGCAATAGGTCTGCTCCTGGCCCAGCCCCCTTGTTCCCTTGCAGTCCCCACAAGGGATTTGCTGGGAAAAGAGCCTGTCCCCACTGCCGCCCCCAGTTTGGTCAGTAGAGGGCGCTGCATCACCACACTCTCACTCAGCCTTCGCCCAGCAGCCTGATCCTGGCGTCCACACAAAGACCAAGCTTGAAGAAGTATTTCTCACGCTTGCGGTTCAATACTACACAAGAAAGCAGCAGCAAAACACAAACTGATATCACCTATGTAAAAAGTACACAGACAATTGACTTGAACGAAATACCATCCAAGGTTATGCACCTTAGCTCACTGGAAATGGGATTCCTGTAGGTCCATCGTTTCCTATTCCCTGTCAATTTTCTACAAGTTTGTATTATATTCATAATCAGAAAAACCTCCAGGATTGCTCAGGGGCTTGGGAGTCATGGGGGTGGCGGAGAAGCAACGTGAGGTCTTAGGCTGTTGGAGAAGTGTTTTTGCAAAACTGAATATGTGCCTGGATCTGAGCCAAGTGCTGGGAAATAACGGGACATGGTCCCCCCACCCCCATCCTCAGGAAGGTCACAACATGACCACAACACAAAGTGAAGGCATAACAGCGGAGAGGCGCTCAGAAAAGAGAGCCCAGGCACAGGCTCAGCACTGTTGTGTTCAGGGAAGGCTTCCTGCAAGAGGAGGCATTTGAGCTGCTATCTAAGGCAGGGATGTGAGACGGCTGATGCACAGGTGTCCACACAAGTAAAGACACAGAAGCACGAAACAGGAAGGGAAGAAGAGGCTACCAGTTCAGCTTGAAGTGTGAGGCTCTGGGATGGGAGAGAAGAGCAGACGTGATGGGAGCCCCCGCTCTGCGGGGCCTCTGCAGGGCCTGTCCCACCACACTGGGAACGCAAGGATGGCCCGGCTCACCGCCAGAGAGAAAGCTGTCAGATTCCTCAGCGGGCGAGATTACAGAGACCTGAAGCCTCAAGGAATAACGTAACATACTCATTGTTTCATAAATCTTCAATGGAAAATTTGAATAGTCAGCATTTCATTTTTTAAAAAAACCAAAGACACTGGATAAGGAAACAATATAAAAACCAAAGGCACAACCCCGCTGCACTGATGAGGCTCCTGTGGGTGCGCGTGGCCCCTGCAAATCACGGCACAGCAAGTGGAGGGCTTGGGGCAGACAAGCGTTTTTTACCGGGAAGCACCAATGCAACATTCGATTATCCTACTGCGTCCTGGCTGACTTAACTCAACCAAATTAGAATACATTTTATATTGACTATTTTGACATTTGTTTTATTTGTCAAGTAAAACAAAACGGATCCAATTTCCCTGCAACCATTGTAAACCATAAAATGCACAACGAGAGGTTATAAACTATGTAAGCCTTATAACACTACCTCCAGTTCTGCCCGGAGCCCCACGGCCTGGGTTCTGGGCCTTTGTCTTCAGTGGCTTGTGGCTGTGCTGCGCCACCAGCAGGCCCGCTGCCGGGGGACCAGGCCTCCTGCTTTAACGGGGGAAATAGCGCCCTTTCTTCATCGGACAGAGAGGTAAAGCCTGCCCTGAGGTGGTGCCAGTTTCTAGGGCCTCCCAAGCCACATCACGTCGATAGGGGGCAACTGTTAGCTACTCCGGGGATGAGTCTAAGCTGACCCTGACCACAGGTGCCGACCCCGAGCACAGGTGACAGTGACCGCAGCTGTGACAGAGCTCTGGGTAGTGAGAAAAAGGACCAAACAAGCCTAAACCAAACAGACTCTCAGCTGCCCCACCTGCAACTCTGAGAAGTTCACTGGCTTTTCGCATCTTTCCCTATCACAGGAAACAGACTGCTTCTGAAGTTTTGGGTTACTCCAGGGGTAAAGTTTGAAGTCCTCCCTCGGTTTGTGAGGTCATCAGGAGAAAGCCCACATCGTCCAGGTGGGGGATGTCCCGAACAGAGAGCCCTCTGAGCTGCTGGCTCCCGACAGCGCCTTCTTCCAAGAGAGGTGGATGCTCGGAGAAGAGGGCGGCGGCGGCCACGCCACCCTCAGCACCTCCGGGAGGGCGGGGTGTGGGTTGTGGAGGTCAGCAGGGGGAGCTCGCCAGTGACTGTTTTGCCCTGTTTCCAACACACCTTGTTCATCTCCAGTCACCCAGGTGGAAGCTTCTAGATCCATTCTCATTTATGTGCCATCAATCCCCAAACCATGCCGCCTCACCGATTCTTTCTTGTTTTACTTGCTTTTGCAGTCCCTTTCTCAAACTGAATCCATCGCTGCTGTTTGTTCCTGGTCCTCAAATAAGTTACTTTAGTGGCGTTGGAGTATTTTCAGGTGGCGGGATTCTTTTTCCCACCTGCTTCTCACAGGAAGTGTGGAGACCATTTCTACCTCTGTGACGACTGAAATCGGTCGCAGAGAGCCCGTTTGCTGTCCCAAGTTTCTTTGTGGAAGCAGTGGTTAAAATTAACAGCCCCCGAGCCCCGACTGCCCCCGCTCAGCTGCCTGAGCGTGGTCCCACAAAGCGAAAGGTCGCTGATTCAATCCCCACTCAGGGCACCTGCCTGGGTTGCAGGCCAGGTCCCCATTTGGGGGCGTGTGAGAGGTACCTGATTGATGTTCCACACACTGATGTTTCTCTCCCTCAGTTCCTCCCTCCCTTCTCCTCTAAGACTAAATAAATAAAATCTTTAAGATGAAAAACCAAACAGAAACTAACATCCCCTGAAAAATTTCTCACTATTGTCTCATATCCAAACTACTCATTTCTTAGTTGATGCTCACTGGGAAAAGAAGCAATATACAAACGAACATAATTACTTACCAACCCTCCTGGGTTTCCAGTGAGTTGCTGGCCGAGGAAGAGAAGGAATGCCACCTCCTCCCGGCCAGCGCTCCCAGCCACGCGGCTGCAGGGCCTGTGCGAGTGCAAGGGGAGCTCCTCAGAGCAGCCAGCCAGGTTAAAGCTGCGTAGGCGGCTGTTCTCACAGCCTTCCAAATACATGCAGAATAGAACACAGAACGGCCTTTACAGTCAAGTACCACGAAGACTTCTAATTGGATTTTTAAAAACCCCCTCCGGAGGTGCACTGCTTCTGCACCATTTCAGCAGAAGCTACACGGAAGGGCTCTACGACGCTGTGTCTCGGGACCCTGGGGACCCCGAACCGCGCGACGGCAGCACGCGTGGCAGCGCAGGATGCCACGGACGAGGCCTCACCTGGGAAGGCTGGGGGCTGGGGTGGAGGCAGCTGATGACTGGGAAGGCGTTGTGGGCTGAGAGGAGTCGTGATTCCTTGGCACTCTGCCCATGCGGTACCAGATTCCCATGCTGTTGAGTTCCCTTTGGGAGAAGAGAGAGATCTTCACAGCACTGTTCAGCACACGGCACTTACCCAAGTGACACGGCCAACCAGCTCCTCGAAAAGAATCACACCCTCAAACACCAGGGAATCGGTTCTTGCCACAGATTGGTGACATCACCTCTCTGTGCTCCGGGGAGGTCATAGTTCAGAGCCAAATGTGAGGGCGGCTGTGCCAACCAGGCAGGCCTTTATGGCACGGCCTCTGCTTCACCACCCAGAACTGGCCTTCCTACAGCACGACTGCATTTCCTGGGCATGGAAAAGTAGCGCCCCTCCCAGACAGGCCCCAGCTACAGGGGGAGCTCCTTACAGCCACATGTCACCAGCCGTCGGACTCATTCTCAGGGCCAGCTTGGGAGGCACCTTCCGACCACGAGGCACATGCCCCCTTGGCCTGGACACAAAGGGGCCTGGGACGTGACATGCCTGCCCAGCGAAGCCAGCTGCACACCACGGCCACGAGTACTTATGAGACGGGTTTGTTCTGAGGAATTGTTAACGAGATTATTTCAGCCGCATCCAACTTACGACTTCTGAATGGCCCCCCAGAACTGTACCTTGGGATACACAGGAATATCATCATCTCTTAAAAAAATGAGAGCAGATATATTCCGGGGGATACTTCTAGTAGCTTCTCAGGACTCTACGGGGACGACTGGAAACCACACTCACACCTCATTAGATGGGTGGCTGACTCCTGCGGCTGCACCGACCCGACCGCCGCTCGGCGGGGCCCCGGGGTCAGGCCGTGGTGGAGCCGTTCGTGCTCTGAGGCTTCCGTCTCCCCGAGCCGACCACCCAACCCTTGCAGAGTAACATGCGGACTTGCGCCCGTTTTTCTTAAAAACGGGCATGTGTCCTAGAGTTCTGAACTGGATTCTCTTTCCTTACTTAAAAATAACACTGAAATTGTCTGCCTCTAGAAAAGAATTTTTGCCCCAAGATGAAATAAAATATACTTTATTTAGCAGTTTTTTCAAAGTGATATAAAAAAGACAGAAGATTCTAGTTTCGATTATTAAGACATACATCAATGGTAAGGGTCTATTCCTCAGAATTTTTAAAACTGGTTTATAATTGAATCTTTCAGAGTTGTACAGTAATTAAAAATACACAGTTAACTGAAATTAAACTTTAAACTTTCATCATTAAATTGTTGGCTTCTACTATTTGTATGTAAATGGCTACTTCTGAGGCAACTGAATGTGGTTATTCTCAACCATTTGCTGTTCCCGTTCACACAATCAATGAAATCGTGTGGCAAAACAGGACCTTGAGTGTGTAGGAAGGGAATGACCACGGAGTCCTTCTTAAGGACACAGGACCTGAGACAGAGCTGAAGAGCCTACACGCGCTCAGCACCAGAACAGAAACAGTCTCTGTGGGTGGCACCGGCTTGCCTGGCACTTGCGGCAAACACCACAGGCTGCGCCGATCACCGAGCCCGTGTCAGGCCTGTGGGGACAGGCCCTGGCTTTCAGAGTGAAGAGGAGGGTCTGGACTAACACGAACAAGGAGCACACTAGAACAGAAACGAGATCCAGAAGGCCGACCTCAAAAGCCAAGCAGGAGAACTCACCCGCGGGGCCCACAGGGTCGAGCGAGGTGCCTGCAAAACCCGCTGGGAGAGAGGCCGGAAACCACCTCCCACACTGATTCCCTGGGAAGACCTGAACTTCTGTCGACTGAGTACAGTGGACATACATTGTCTTGAGGATACCCAGCATCCATCCACTCCCCCATTCCGACTTTTTACTGCCCCTCTGTGTCTCGGGGGCAGCCACCCCTCATTCTTGGTCCCCGAGTTACAATGACTCAGACCTGGAAGAGAGAAGGACACTTTCCAGATAGCAGTGTCGGGTTCCGGGTGCACAGCACCCCAGTGAGGTCAATCAAGACCAATGAGACTGAATTCTAGAACTCCTGTTTGAATTATCGAGAACACAGACTTGCTCTTTGCCTTGGGACTTGAACCTGGAGGAAAAAGTAGGTAAATGGACCAGGCCACCATTCCTCCACTGGGTCAAATGGGTGCAGGAATGGGGTCCCCCCACCACAGAATTAGAGCAAGGAGGAGAGGGGGAAAGCAGATCCTAGTGATGTGCTCTCAGCACCTTCTTCCAGCCACACCTGAAGCTGACCTGCCCTGGATTCTGCTGTGACATCAGCCAACAGATTCTTTCTTCTGCTTAAGCCAGCCTGGGTTGGGCTTCCTGTCACGGACACTCAAAAGAGCCCAAAGTGGAATCCCACGAGATTCCTTGTACTTCGGATCTATGATGTGGCTTCAGAGCCAGGCCTGTGTCCCAGGACTGAGGCTACTGGGAGAACACGGCACAGTGGGCCCAGCCCTCTGCTCACCAGAGAGGGGAGCATCAGACCAGAACTCTGCACAAGGAATGATCACGTGGTCGTGTGCTAACACCACGTCTCCCCCGACTCAGTCCTCCAGCAGCACCCAGTGCCCTGGAATAGACCCACACTGCCACCGCGTCCTGCAGGGCCCGGCCAGCTGCTCCTCTCACCCAGACCCCGCCCGCTCGCCCACCCCAGCCACGCGTCTCCCCAGGCGGGCCACGCCCATTCCCACGGGACCCCACTCTCTCTCTTCTGCCCACAAGGCCCTGCCCTCAACTCTCTGCAGGGTGGGTTTCTTCTTGAGCTTGAGGGCTCTGCTCAAAGCTCACCTTCCCGACCCCTAGGAAAGAAGCCCCTGTCTGTTGCTGTGTTTCATTTTCATTGCTCGCTAAAATGATTTGATCATTAATTCTGTTTGTTGCTCCTCCCTCCTGTTCAAACACAGACTCCGTGAGAGCAGACTCTTTGTTAGCCCCAGTCACCTCCTGTCCAGGGTCTTTGGCCCAGTGAACAAGCATGGGGGGAGAGTGAACAGTGGAGAGAGCCGAGGCCCAGCGGTCACAGAGGAGAGAACGCCTGGGTCTCTGGGCCTCTGGAAAGACCCACAGAGCCTCCAGATATACACATGGGACCAGGGGACGGAGGGACCGCTGGCAGCAGCAGGCAGCGTGAACAGACGCTCAGAGGGGTCGTGGCAACCGGCACTGGCTGAGGCACAGGGAGGAGGGGCAGCCGTGAAGCCTCAGCACACGGCCCATGAACGAGCTGCCCGGGCACGCGGGGCAGGGAGAGGGGATGAGCTCGGGGGCTCCCAGACTCACCCGATGAACGTGTACTGGGGAGGGGCCTGCTTGGCCCGGCCCGTGACCCGGATGTCGCAGACGGCAGCTTCCGTGGAGTCCCGCGGGATAAACTTAATGCACAGCCTCTTCTTTCTGAAAGCGGCTTCCTCTGAGAGAGAGGGCAAGGAAAGGCGTGGGTGAGTCTCTGTTTGGAGCACCACGCCTCCCGAAACATCCCTGGCCTGGCTGTGTGAGTGAGCGGTCATCAGAGTGCCTGGTAGTCGGAGTGCCCGGCAGAGGGGGCAGGCTGTGCCCTTCCCGCCCTCCACAGGCCCGCAGTGGACAGGCCTGCAGAGACCTGACCGCAGACAGTCGCTGCTGGGAAAGGGGCGCTCCCAGGGGCCTGCCCACCTCTGCAACGAGAAGCCACCTGGAATGAACCAGTCGGCTGGCTTCCAAAAGCCACAACCACAACTTGCTCCCTGCTCCAGATGCACACGCATGGACAGCCTGAGTATTAACACGTTTTGCCACACGGAGTCTCTTCTTTCTGACTTTTCACTGTAGAAAACCTGAAATACTCCCCAAAGTGCACGAATCCACATGTTCCCGTCACCTCGTTTTGGCACTGCTGAAGGAGGACGGGCTGCCCCCCTCCCCTGCAGACCCCTGAAGTCCGACTGCAGAATTTAAAAGGGGTCTCTAACACTGTGTCTCACCACCCATCAGATGGCTCGGTGTGCAGCTGTGGTGGACAATTTTTTTTTAGCGTGACCACCATGCCATTAGCACTAACCAAACAAACAACGATTCCTTAATACCATCCAGTAAATAATCTATATCCAAGTGTCCTCCCTTATCTCAAAAATGCCATTTAATCGCTGGTCTGTCTGAATTTGGTGGTTCGGTCTCTTAAGTCCCTTTTATTCTGAGAGACGCTCCCCCCACTTTGCCTTCAGGGCACTGGTGAGTTGGAGAAACTGAGTTGTTCCCCTGTTCCTCCTGGGAACTGGCAGTTTCGGCTGGAGGCTCGAGGAGATTCAGGTTAGGATTTTTTAGGCAAAAACGCCTCACAGGCGGTCCTGTGACGTAATATCACGAGGCACGGCATCCAGCTCTGCCCCCCTGGCTTCCAGGGGTGTCGGCCCGCTGCCCCTGCATGAAGTCCCACAGCCCATCTCTGAGCAGAGATGACTGCCGCCCAGACCCACCATCTCCGCGCAGGGTTCAAAGCAGTGATTTGGTCAATCTGTCCTTCCTCTGCCTTTATCAGCGGGAATTCTTCTATCTAAACAAACAACTTTCCTTTAGCTACTTGGTCTCTCTGAAATATGCTTCGTATGGGAAAAAGCAGATAAATCCGTGATTCTCTTATTTATCAAGTGTCAGAGTGAAGGGTCAGCGCCCTCACAGCCTGCAGCGCCTACCGACCAGGGGCCGTCCGTCCGTCCGCTCCTCTGTGGTTTCTGAACACGAGTTTCAGTCACCTGCAGTCACCCACTGCAGGAGTCAGAGGGTTCGGGGTGGAGTCCTGGCCCGGCCGCTTTCCCGCACCAGGGCCTCAGTGTGTCTGGGCCTCGGTTCTGTTATCCCTGAGGACCCCACCCCACAGGGGTGCAGACACAGGGCAGGTGAAGTGGGGTGACAGGCACCATCGCTTGCCCAGTGCCCAGCACAGGCTCAGTGAAGAGCAGCCATGAGTGGCCACCCCTGTTACAAGCACACACCACCCAAGCCACGGTATGGCATTGACCTCCACATGATGGTATGGCATTGACCTCCAAGACCTTTCAGTTTGGGGGCAGGAGATGAGCACGCCCAAACCAGGGGACAGAGTGAGGGGGGCAGGGGAGTGGAATGGGCACGCCTGTGCTGGTCATGACTTTCCTGAGGGGAGACCAGAATCCGGGGTGCTGCTTTCCTGTTGTCGGGGGGCTGATTTTACACGAGCCAGGTGGGAATGAGGACACTTTGTGAGTTCTCTTCCTGGGTGATAAAACTGAGGCCTAGATCAGAGCTACGAGCTAGAGTGACAATGTCCTAAACCCAGACCCCACACATTGTCCCCAACGAGGCAGGGTGCTTTCCTGGGGAAAACCATTCAGAGTGGCCCTGTACCCTGGGAAGACCAGGCTTTTGATAGTGAGAAGGCCAGACCTGTCCCCAGAGTCGAGGAAAATGCAGGTCTTTCACTGGCGGTTGCCAGGCTGCTCTCTGCTCCACTCCTCCGACTCCAGCAAACTCGGGGCAGGAGATGGAGCCACTGATCGCTCGAGCCTCGCCAGGCCTAATGGCACGTACACACATTACCCCGAGTCCATAGCAACGTCCTCAGTCACGCTGTGAACCAGAGCGAGGACACGGCACTTGCCTGAAGCAAACAGTCTTCCAGTTTTTAAGTACTATATGGATTGCAACAAACTGTTTTAAATTAATTACCAGAGCCTCATCTTTTTGGCTGACTTTGTAAAATTGGGGCCTTATGGGTGCTCGACTGCACAGAGCGGACCAGAGGTTTATGTGGTCAGCTGGAGCTCGCCTGTCCCCTGGGGAAAAGCTCCAGGAAATGACCATAGTTCACGAAATGAAGAGGCTACCCTACACCCACCCTCCTTGTGTGATAAAAAACCTGTTGGAGGTGCCAGGAGAACCTCTGAAAGCCCACGGCACAGCAACCCCCCTGCCACAGTCACGGGGAAAGGCCACCCGCCCCGATCCCTACACAGGGTCACCACAGCACCTGGGCCACAGCCCAGAGAGCAGTCCGCTCTGGCCTTCCTTGCTTAACTGGTTCAACGAGAGTAAGTACAGAATGGGAAGCCCCTTACGGCTCTACAGTGTATCAATATAAAGATAGTACAAGTCGGTTAGTTGCCCCAAACAAATACCAATGCAAATTTTAAAACAGCTTTGTGCAGTGGCAGTATCGTAGCCAAAGAGGTTAAAACAACAACAACAAAAAACCATGGGGGGAAGTGGGAAATTAACACAAGTCTACAGTGTTTGTTCTCCAGCAGACAGGCCGTGTAAGAATCAGCAGTGCTAATTCTGGAAGTAGCACGCCAACGCTGTGAAGCGTCCAGTCTTGCTAATAAATAACGAAGTGGAAATTAAATAAAATTAGGAGAGCAAAACTAAATAAAAAATTTAAAACCTACACTGGTGGGTCTGTGGCAAACAGGTGCAAGCCCGCATCATGAGTGGCACTGTGAACTGGCATTTCTGGGAATTAATTTGGTAACAGAGAGTAATGAGGCTTATCTTTATGGAGCCCACCCTTGGGTGGGTCCAGGAGGGATTAAACACGGATCTTGCCCTCAAAGAAAGAGACACGTAGCAAAGACCTGAAGAAAACACGTACATGGCTGAGATGCAAGCTGTAAACATTATTATGAGGCAGACAATATTCTCCCCACTTTACAGATGAGGAAACTGAGGCCCGGGAGGGTGAAGTCCTACAGCTGTAAGTACAGAGCCAGACATACTATCAGGTGAGTCTGACTCCAGAGCCAAGTTCTCCACCACGCAAGCTGCACTCCATCCTCACAGAGGTAAAGCCAGGACTTCAGAGGCAGAACCATCACTCCCTTTGGCTTCCCACCACTGTCACCTGCATGGGCTTCCTCCCCTCCCTCCCTGCCATAAATGTGTGCTGTGTCAGGTGTGACGACTGTGCTGTAATGCGGTTCCTTGTGTTCAGGTCCAGGCCACCCACTAGACTAAGGAGACTAGACTTGCAGAAAGGGCCAGTATCTTAGGCACCTTTACCTCGCAAAGCCCAAGTGCCCACTAGGCACTCGTCAATCTTAGCTGGCTGTGGAAGGGAGAAAAGGCCTGCTTCACACCAGAGACTGTCTGACGCAGGAGGGAGAACTCAGGCTCACCCTTGAAAGAGACGGGTACGGACATTCAGGGCTGAGGGAAAGCGCATTGCAGGCAGGGAAAAGAGCAAAGCAAATATGCAGTCAGAAAAGAAAGGACACGGAGAGCGTTAAGTCGGTGGCTCTGTCTGGGTCAAGTACAGCTGTTGGCAGATGAGGGACACGTTTGCAGGGGAAGGCTGGTGGCAGACCATAGGAGACCCAGGGCCCAGTGGCCTCAAGTGCTTGGAAACCTATCACAAGGAAGTCACTCAAAACCTACACATCCTCAAACTGACCTACTGATTCAATCCCATTCCTATCGAAATCCCAGCTGGGTCTCTTCGCAGAAATTGACAAGTCCTAACATTTATATGAAAAGTCAATGTACCCAGAATGGCCAAATTATCTTGAAAAATTGGAGGACTAGTTTCAAAACCTGCTGCAAAGCTACAGCAGTCAAGACTGGCATAAGTCAGACAAACAGATCAGTGGAAGAGAACCCAGAGTCTAGAAACCAACTCTCATGTTCATGGTCACCTGGATTTCAACACGGTCACCTGGATGCTGCGACAAGTCAGTGGGGGGAGGAATGGTTATTCGACTGGCTAGTCACGTGCAAAAGAATAAAGGTGGAGTCCTATCTCACAGCAGTCACAAAAATTAACTCAAAATGGATAAAAACACGAATGTAAGAGCTAAAACTATAAACCCCTCAGAAGAAAGCACAGACACCTTGGTGACCATGGATTCCACAGTGGTTTCTTAAGTGTATCACCAAAAAACATGAGCAAAAAAGAGAAAAATAGATAAATGGACTCCATCAGAATTAAAAAATAACTTTTCTAAGGACACCAAGAAAGTGAAATGAAAACCCCCTAAATGGGAGAAAATACTCAAATCACACAATTGATAAAGTATTTACATCTAAAACACAGTTAACCCCTGAAAAATGCAGACGTTAAGGGCACCAACTCCCCACACAGGCAAAAATCCAGGTAAGACTTTTGACTCCCCCAAAACTTAACTACTATTAGCCTGCTGTTGACGGAAGCCTTGTCAATAACATAAACTGTTGATTAACACATAGTTTGTATGTTACATGTGTTATATACTGTATTCTTACAATAAGGTAAACTAGAGAAAAGAAAACGTAAGAAAATCATCAAGTACAGAAAACATAGTTTCAGTACTTACTGGAAAAAATCTGCAAACAACTGGACCCACATAGTGCAAACCCATGTTCAAGGACCACTGTAATTAAAACAGTCTCGTAACCCAATTAATACAAAGACGACCCACTTTAAAATCTCGAAGGATCAGAAGAGACATTTCTCCGGAGAAGGCACTCAAGGGGCCGACCAGCACAGGAGAAGGTGTCCGACGTCATTAGCTAACAGGAAACACAAACCAAAACCACAGGAGGGACCGACCACACCCACTGGGAGGACTTGCGAGCACAGCATGGGCGCGAGCTGCTGAGGATGTGCAGACCCTGGGACCCTCACGCACTGCCGGTGAACGTGGGCGAAGGCGCTGCTCCTTCGTAAAACAGCTTGGCAGCCCCTCAAAAAGTTACACAGAGAGGAGACGACCTGGCAGTTCCGTGCCTGGGTACGTGCTGAGGAGCAATGCAAACACATGTCCTCACAAAACCTTGTATATGAAGGTTCACGGCAGCCAACAGTAGACACAGCCCACGTATCCACCACCTGCATACACAGAGTGCGGCATATTCCCAGAAATGGCGCATTATTTGGCCATAAAAAGGAATGAAGTGCAGACACATGCCGTAACACGGATGAACCTTGGAAACACATGCCAAGTAGAAGAAGCCAGGCAGGAAAGATCACCACTGCATACTTCTACTTAGTGACATGTCCTGAATAGGCAAAGCCACACACGAAGAGGGCTGGTGATGGACTGCCTAGGTTGGCAGGGGGTTGGAGAGAAACAAAGAGTGATTGTTAATGGGGATGGGTTTTTTGGGGTGGGGGGATGAAATATTCTAAAATTGATCGTGGTAATGGTTGCAACACTCTGTGAACATACTGAAAACCTCTAATTTGCATACTTTAAATGAGTAAATTGTATGGTATGTGAATTATATCCAATAAAGCTGTTATCAAAAACCTCTGATACAGAAGTATATAAAATCTTTCTGTGGAAGGGACTGAAACACATGCTTTTACACAGCGAAACAGGTTAAAAGTGAGGCTGGTGGCAGGCAAATGTGTGTGTGTGTGTTGTAGTTACCCCCTACCCCAGCTGCATGACCTTGGAAAAATTCTTTAATCCCTAAGTAGTTACTGTGCCTCATTCATTGCATATATGAAATGGGTTTAATACCATCCATTTCCAAGTAGGGGGTCTTCTGAAGATTCAATGGTATCAGTTACCCAAAGCATTTATCACAAGGGTTAGCATATGGTATAAACATACTAAATATGAGCTATCGCAATTATTAGCTAATGCATATAACAAGTAAAAGCAAAATATCCAAAAGTAAGGAGATTATTTTAAAGAATGAAAATAGGCTAAGCAACGGAGCTCACTTGCTTTGTTAAAATAAGAACTATGTGGGGTCTATGCAGATATGGAAAGTTCAGTCTACATGAAATGCTAGAAAAAAAACCCAGCAAAAATAGTGGGTCCGAAATGGGGCTGACTGGAAAAGTTGAGTAAGTGCGACACAGAATGAGACAGACCTTCATCAGGAAGTTGGGTGTCACGAGGAAAGGAGACTCTGGGCTTGTTTTATTTACTCTTCACTGTGCGTGCATCCCAAAGTTAGCTGGTGAGCGTAAAGAAACACAAAACAAGTGCTTTTCCACCAAAAGGAGGAGGTTCAGATGCTCAGGGGTCTGCCGGCACCGGCTAGTAACCGGCGTGCACAAGAGGACCGGACGAAGTCCAGGTTCGTCAGCACCTCTCGCCTGCTCGGCTCCGTTCGGGGCTCAGGTTGGACCCTGGCACTCTAACTGTGGTCCTTCTGGTTCCGGTCTTCCTCATGAGCTAGGAGCCCAAAATGGGGAAATTATTGCACTTGAATTCCCTGGGTGTCTTCTGATTTTTTCCCTTTTGCTTCTGGGTCCTGTGCCGAGCTTGGCTTCAGCAACACACAGGATGCACTTAATGACGGACAACCGCCAGGGTCCGTCTGCACCCACCCCTACGTGACCAGCTCCTCGGGGAGCCCCACGCTGGGGGAGAAGCACCTTCTGCTCCCCGATGTGGCGCTAACCAGAACACTACACACTCCTTGGAGAACCAAGTCAGACCCGTGTCCAAAGCTGCAGGGTTTATTCATGGGCATGCAGTGAGGACTCCTAAAATGTTCCCAAAGAAAAATGCACATTAAAACACCTACAAATATACCCACAGGAAGGAAACTCCCATTGAGATGAGTGGTACTAAAGGGTGACTCACGTGTGTCCACCGTCTCCTGAATCGGGATGAAGCCGACAGGCAGAGTGTCCTTGATGTCAATAAGCTTCATGTCCACTAACACGTTCCCTAAATGACTCTTAGGAAGAAAAAAAAGAGACACAGACTATTAATCTGAACACACCCATGGCAGGTTTGCCATCTTGGCTTCCGGATACATATTTCACACAAGGACTCTCACAGCTTTACGACAGCAGGTGAGTAAGAGTAGGTGGCACTTGATGCGCCCCAGCAGTTACACAGGGACTTGGTGGCCCCCGGGCAGCAGTTTCATCTGCAGAACTTCAAAGCCACTCACTCAGACATGGCCTCAGTGGATGATGCAGCCAGGAGACGCTTGCGACATGACCCAGTGGAGGGCAGCTGAGCGCATGTCCCGGGACCAGGTCGGCCTAATGCCTCAGCTCTCAGGCCCAGCGGGTCTTAGAAAGGAAAATCCTGGGGCAGCCACTGGGGGAGAGAGCTGTATCTAAACCAGACAGAGAACCAACCACACTCCTAAACAACTGCCAGTCTGCATATCGACACACATCTTGGTTGCTAGATGCATTCCGTAAAATCCCCAGAATCATAAAACACAGAGCGAAAGGCCCTGCTGCCTCCATATTGCACATCTTCTAAAATGACATGCACCGGGGCCTCTTAAAGTTCCTATTTAGTGGTGGTGTATGGGGTCCACAGCGCGCAGTTTCTGTAACCAGTGCAAAAATATCTTCCGAGGACGGCACGCAGCCGTCTGTAACTGCGAGAGAGAATCCTCTGCGAACGCGCCGGCACTTGCAGCCCTCATTTCAGGCTGCAAACGAGCTCTAAAGATTTGTATCCTACAACTTAAATATGTGGGGCAGCCCCAGAGAGTTCATTAAAATCTTCGGAGTAATTTGCAGCTTACTTCCCCCCTTCTCCAGTTGGATCCAGTTAAAGGAAGACGTATGGCTTCTGATGCCAACCTGCCAGGAGACTAGCAATGCCCTCTGCGCGCCCATTTCCCAGAAGCCCCGCATTCCCCGAAGCTCTGCATGAGCACACTCTCAGCTTCCTTGTTCTGCGCCCAGATGAGTGTCCAGACAGCCAAGCCATCACTGTGGCCTCTGCAGCAACGCCTCAGGCCTCGTTTCCATCCAGCTCCGAGAAGGGCTCTCACCTCCTTCCCTGCGCACAGGCGGCCAGCGCCCCCTGCCCTCACCAGTGCCAACTACCACTCTCTCCGAAGGCCAACCCAGGGGGCTCTTTCCATCTAAACTCTCTGTTCTAGTCTCTCTCGGCACTGTCCGTTTTCCTTCATATCAATTTATGATGGCACATTTGTGAGGTTATTTAACATCTGTCGCGCCACTAGAGATTAAGAACCACGAGGATTTTGGGGACTGAGTGGTAATGAAAAATAATACAATAAAGATTAAATTAAAAAAAAAAAGAACCACAAAGACCAAAACTACCTGTCACTACTGTAAATCCAAGCCTAACACAGTTCTTGGCACACAGCAGGTGCTCGGTCATTATTTGCTAAATAAAGTAACGTTTTCTGGTACATTTTCAACTGGGTGGACAGCTCAAAGTCAGAAATCAGATTGGATTTGCTGTGATGGCAAATCTAAACCATGTGAATAAAAACATTAAACGTATATTTAATAAATACATCATAAATGAATAAAGACATTACACGAAAGCACACCAATGAATTCTTCCGAATGTAACTACAGGCTGATGTGCCAAGTGCAACTACGGCTGGTGCTTTGGTGGCCCTGCTGTCACAAGCCCGGTTCTCCCCCTGCTTGCCACCCACTCCCTGTCAGTCCACCTCAGGGGGCTGGGCCCTGGGGAACACGGCAGGGTACGGCGCAGCGCGTGGGAGGTGGAGCCTCGAGGGCGAGGGAGCGATCTGACCACGTAGGCAGGGTTCGAACCATGAACCTGACTGGCAGACATCAGCCGCTTCCAGAGTCACCCCCTCTAATCTGTCACTGTGTTTTTCACAGCAGTTGCGTCTCCATGCCATTGCTGCTCTCTGCACTGAGAAATTAACAGCGGGGTGTGCTTCCCTGCCCGGGGCGGGGGGGGGGGGGTGTGGAGGGGCATTCATCAATGTCCTTCTCAAGCATCTTCTGCTCCACAAGTTGGGTTTCACACAAGTCAATTGCCAACCACTCAGCGTGACCTCACCCTCCACGCTCTACGAACGTCCCCGATCGTAAAGCCAGAACATTGGTGGCGTGGCCATTTTTTAAAAGAGCAGAAAAAAAACCCTCCATGCATACAAAATGGAAGGCTGCCCCACCAGAACTCCCCGCAGCCTGAGTGGGGCTCCTTCACGCGGGGGGCTGCACTGCGCTGGGTGTAATACAGTAGGTCTGCGACACCATTAATTTCGCGTGTTCCTCTCCCCTCCCCCACCCTGTGCTCCCTTCCATTTCCTCCTCATAAATATGAAGAACGTATTCCCAATCCTTGTTGAGCAAATGATTCATGCCAAAAGCCCAATATGCACTGACTCAGGGTATTTATATTGCCTCTGGTAGCCAGTATTTGCTAGTATACTGTAATTATTTTTGACAACCTTGCATTTAAGGTAGCCACAGATAACCAACTTAATATTCAAATGTTCATAAATCCTTCTGTTTAATATCCTCCCTACCTAATCTATGTACATTATTATTACAGGTAATGCAGAAAGTACAGGGCATGAAAAGTGCAATTAATCTCGATCCTTCCCCAGGAAGCAACGTCACTCCACAGCCAGGTTTCTGTATTAACAGCATTATCTGGAGAGAGAAATTTAGGTTCCAGGGGAGTCTCCCAGAACTCCTACACTGGGAGTCTCAAGTCACCTAATTACGAACCTGTCCAGTCTCGAGGCCCCACATCCCTGCTTTACAGCTGTGAAAAATCACGCTCTGCCGAGTCCGGGCCCTGACAGCAGGCGGGCACAGACTGGCTGCGGCGGATTAAAATATGCCTCGCTCCTGCCTACTCCTGGCCCGGCCAGCGGGCCCCACCTCCCCCTGAAAGGGATCCCTCTGGGTCTCACAACAGGACCCACTCAATCCTCTTCTGAAAACAAAAGGCACCTACTTCCTACCCTGCTTCCAAAGACAGGCAGAGGTCTCTCCCGCTGCCTGGGTCCCATCTGTCACAGCCCACCTCCACCCGGGGCCTCGTGGAGGAAGACAGGCCAAGGGGGCACGCGGCGAGCATCTCTCCAATGTTCAACGGATGTTGACTGAATCAGCGCATTTTCCATAATACGTTTACCTACAACACCCCAAATCAACAAGCTCCAGTGACTCCTCTGTCATTTTTTAGATTTGTCACTGTCCCCACACAAGGGATGGGGGACTCTTCTGGCCTAGAGTACCAACAACCCACAGCCCTCGGGGGAAACGCAACAAAAACAGAAATCAAAAATGATCAGAGAGCCCTGGTTGGTGTGGCTTAGTGGACTGAGTGCTGGCCTGCGACCCAAACAGTCACGGGTTCGATTCCCAGTCAGGGCACATGCCTGGATTGCAGGCCAGATCCCCAGCAGGGGGCACGTGAGAGGGAAGCACACATTGATGTTTCTCTCACCTCTCTTCCCCTCCCTCTCCCTCTCTCCAAAAATAAATAAATAAAATCTTAAAACAACAACAACAAAACCCAGTCAAAGAGACTGTGGCTGTCCTGGGAGGCCAGGGCTCGAACTGAAGCCTCTTCAGCCAGGACAGATGAGGCCTGAGCAGAGGTCAGTAACGACACTTTGAAACCACAGAGCAGAGTGAGCACATGGACACGGGCTGTCAAAGCCAGGAGCTTGACCTCACAACCCTGAGCAGTGGTGAGTGCACTGACCTGCACGGAGGCGGGGGGCGGGGGAGTGGAGGGGACAGAGGGGACAAAAGCCAAAAGCATAAACAGTCTTGAAAAAGGGTTCAGGTGAACTCCAGAGACAGAGGGGCGGGGAGCGTGCTTTGAGCATGGGGATGTGGGAGGGAAGCTGGGGTGACGGGGGACTGTCCCTAACTTTGTGAGCCCCGGGTCTGCGAAGGCAGCCTGACCTCCAGACCTGCCCCTGGTGGGCTGCCCAGGCTGCAGGACCAGCCCCAGGGACCTGCTCAGACTCATTAGAGGCACAGCTGCTGCCGCCCGGCCTGTCTGGAGGATGGAGATTCCCAGTGTTTGCACCAGGATGCCCCCCACTGCCCGAGAAACTGCACTTTCCAATGAGCATGTGTTGTAATTAGGGGGAAAATTAAGGCATGGACTTCTCCCCCAGCCCTGAATGTGTTAGAAATAATTTTCTCGCCACAGACTTACTAATAAATGCAGGAGTGGCCGGGGGAACAGAGTGAGAGTCAGAGAACCGCATGACTGTCTGCGCCCTGAAAATGTAGAAGGGACGGGCGAGGGCCCCTTGACAGGACTCTGGGGCTGCCGGGGGGTGTGATGGGGTGGGGAAGACCATTTCTTTTCCCTGTCACGCTTCTGAATAAAGATGTTCAAAGTTGTTGGTTTTTAAAAAAAATTTAAAACCATGAACAGCCCTGGCTGGCGCAGCTCAGTGGAATGAGCATGGGCCTGTAAAGCAAAGGGTCGCTGGTTCGATTCCCAGTCAGGGCACATGCCTGGGTTGCAGGCCAGGCCCCTAGTAGGGGACACATGAGAGGCAACCACACACTGGTGTTTCTCTCCCATTCTTTCTCCTTCCCTTCCCCCCCGCTCTAAAAAAATAAGTAAATAAAATATTTTTAAAACAAACAAAAAACCCATGAACATATATTACTGTTATAATAGAATTTATAAAAAGTAATTAAAAAATATTTCCAAAAAACTTTGCATTAGAAAGAGACAGCAATATTTAGGCTCCAAATGAAATGACACCCCTGAGAATGAAAATCTGCTCCCCCTGTTTGGGGCTAGGAAAGGCAGCTGACCTGGGAGAAGCCCCCCAACTCTCTGACATCAGGAAGGAGTCGGTGCTCAATAGAGGGTCCCGGGATGGAAGTGGTACATCCGCAGGGCAACTCAGGCAGGCCCCGCACAAAGCAGGTAGGTATTCGGGGGGAAAAGCTCTTTCCCCCTTTTTTCAAGCCGTCCGTTAAGACACTAGTGGAGAAGCTTCAGTAGATATCTTCAAAAACATCCTGCTTTATGGGCCTGAGTGTGAAAAACAGCACACTAAAAAGAAGTCTACACTTGGCAGCTACCCACCTGCAGAAGTAAGGAAACGTCCTCTGTCAGAGAGAGGCACAGAGGGCAAGAGTCACTTTGGAGACAGGGCTGTGTCTGTGCAGAGGGGTGACCATGCAGCACCTTTCTGGCTGGACCCCCATGGATGGGCCAGCTTTAAATCCAGCATCACTGGAAAGTTCTCACGTCCACACTACCTGTGGTTTGCTACTCAGAAGAAAGGTGGGCAAACAGGAGCTGTGAGAGAAATTTCCTGGCTTCCTTCCGAGGACGCACGTTGATGGAATTCACGGCGCACCTGGGTACAGGGTTAATAATGCTGCTAATAAATGAAGCCCAGCGCTAGCTGCTGGTTCTCCCCAGTTCGCTAAAACCACAGATAAATTAATTAACATGGTGATGAAAATAAACCACAACAAAACACACGAGGACATCTCAAACGAGCAGGTAAGTGTCTTGTGCTCACTCAGCAAAAGGAAAATCACTGCTGGACTTACATTTTCTTTGGAAAAGGATCTTGTGAAACACAGGTATCTGGTAACCTTGGACTTAAATAAGCCGTCTTTCCAGAGGTCAGCATCCACACCATCTGCCGTCTGTGCAACCTACACCAGAGAGACAGAAGGACCGCAGGTAAGGCAGGATGGCACCGAAGGCGTGTGCGAGCTTCGTACCTGTGCCAATTAACACCAGCCCGAACCCTCCTGGCATCTCATTAGTTCATTTCACTAGGCCCTGGGAAGAGATTTTCCAAAAGGGGAAAGGGGAGCATGTGAAGAATACAACTTCTAAAAATATGGTCCCTGGGGAAGCCCTTGATTAAAGACACCCTGACAAAAATGGTTCTAATGAGAAAAGAGCAACTTTTGTTGTGCGGACCAAGGAGGGATTGGAAAAGTCAGCACATTAAGTTGCTCATTACCACGTACTCGGGGGATGGCAGGGGGGGCAGGAAAAAGTCCAATGGGGTGTGAAATACCACCTGAGAGGGGCACACTGGTGGGGACACTGGCTGGGCCCCTGCTCCAGGACCCTGGGGCCACCAGGGTGCTCCTGCCAATGGGAGTCTACTAGCGACAGGGGGCAGCAGTCAGGAAAATTCCCTCCTTGCTGTGCCTTCTTGGTACAAGCTCTGCGAGGGGCATTCAAGGTCAGAAACTGCATCATCGTAGCAAAATAAGGAGGATCTGGTGCCTGGTGTACAGACTCACTAGGAAGGACTTTCTCATGTACAGATGTAGACGTCTTCCTCGAAGAAGAGCTCCAGAAGGCAGTCTGCCTTGATTTGGGCCTACAGGACCCGTGGACCGGACTGCGGGGTCGGGGGTGAGCGTGAAGGACCCCGGTTGCGGGGGAGCGTTTACGCCGAGACTAGGGGAGGACAGAAAAGGCCGGACACGACAGCGCTCCTGCCGATTCTTCCAGACTGTGCTCTGAGCGGACCATCGGGGCTGGGCCTGCTCTCGCACGGGCAGCCCCCACGCAGCCCCCACGGCAGCACTCCCAGCGTCCTGCCAGAGGATCCGTCAGCCTCTAGCACTGTGGCCGGCACCCCGAGGGGCACTCAGGGAAGGCTCAGGGAACCGAGTTCCGCTGGGGACACACCTGGACACCCCCCCAACCTGTCCCTGTTGGGTGTGGGCTTGGAGTGCAGTCCTTGATCTGCCGAGCTCCCTGCTGTGCCGACAAACTGCTGAAATCTTCTCCATCCTTCACCCCCCAAAACTGCCCGAGTCAGCCCCATCCCGTGAACACGCTCACAGGGCACAACAGCGGCCTCTGTCACGTGCCCAGGCTGGGGGCGTGCGGGGCAGGGAGACTCCATGAAGACATTCCTGGACCCCCCACGGCCACATTCTCTGAAGGCTGCCCGAGAACAGCCCACAGGCCATGAGACAAAAGAAAACTGCGTTTCTTTTCCCAAACCCAGGGATTGTTAACGAGCAAATGGTACAAAGGGAGAAAAGAGGCCCTTCTGCTAAGCGTGCAAATACATCTGACCTGAAGTGGCAGCAGGAGTGGCATGGGGACAATCGGAGGAACCAACCGGTCGCCCCAAGTGTGTCATCCCCACAGACAGCAATGTGGGGGCACAGGGTGAGGCTGAGCCAGCGTTTTTGCCATGATGGTCGTTCATAAAGTTTCTTGAAAAACACGGCATTTTAAGCAGTGGCCCCAGTTCCCCACCTCCAAGGACCCCTGTCTTTCGTCTTCTCCCCCGGGTCCCATGTATTAGAAGATTTTCTTTGTTTCCCAAACTCTACTTGTACCATCCCCCCTCGGTTCTAGGGTGTAGTCATTTGGGAATCACCCCTGTATTTAATAAACACCCCTTGAAGAGAAAAAAAGAAATAGTATCATATCAAAATGTACAAATCTCTTTTAAGGGGCACCCCAATTTCAGAACCACTGAAACGGGAAAATAAAAGATGCATAGGAACAAAGAAGTAAGGGGGCCTACTTGGCTTCTCTATAATAAATGCATCATTTGAAAAATATTTTTAAAAGTAGGTCTGCAGAACACTCGAAGTGTGTGGAACCTCAGGCTGGGGCCTCAGGAGGAAGAAAGCTGTGACCAGTCTCCCACCGGAAAGGAAGGGAGGCCAGTGGGCTCTCCCGCACATTCGGAGAGTCCACTGAGCGGGGTGCGCCCTGCACCAAGGCGCACCACCCTGTTTCCAGGGTTTGAAAAGGATGATTCCGCCTCTCACCACTGCTAGGGATTTTCTTTTTCTGAGTGAGAAGACACCTAGGCGTGATAAAGAGGCGAGTGCAGGCCTGTTGCGGGCGGCAGGCCCCCTTCTCCCTCCCAGGAGTTACCGCCTCTGATCCAAGCTGAGGAACATCCTACACGGACAACCAAACCGGAGCTCCAGCCTCGCCCTGAGTCCACAACTCATCTGCAGTGAAGTAAAAATGTGTGATGCCCTCCAACCCCCGTCAAGGGGAAGCAAGGAAAGGGGAGGAGAGAAGGGGGGAAGGAGAGAAGGGGGGAGGGAGAGAGAATGTGTGTGGGCTCGGGTGGGGCGGTCCTGGGCAGAAGGCAGAGACACCAGAATCCTGGGCCCCGTGAGCTGGACCCATGCAGGGGCCAAGGCTCCTGCTGACGGAGCTGCTGTGAGAAGGCTCAGGCCTGCCTCATCAGGAGCAAAGGGGCCTCGGTGTCAGGGTTGGACACTCCCAGCCTTGCCTTCTCCGCAGTGATTCAACGTACCGAAAAACTTCTTTCCAATCCGGTCATGTAAGGTGCTTCCTAACCTAACTTCGCCCCACCCCCAGGTAGATGAACTAAGATGAGCTAACGATCTACAAGATAAATTACGGGGAAGGCAGGCATCAGCGCAGGGCGCTCCTGCATAAGTTCAGGTCTAAACTCTGACCCTATGAACTTGGCAGCTGGCCTGTGTGCTCACGGGGAAGGGGGCTCCGCCCGAGCACAGAGGGGTTGGAGGGGCCCGCGAGCGTGCAGAGCGCCTGCCTGTGCTCACCGGGGAGCGCCCACGAAGCCTGTGCTAACACGTCCAGACTGAAAATGAGGACAAGCATGGAGCCAAATAACGAAAGCGATATCGTGCTACACCGGGGTTTGAAAAGTCCGGAACTGTCACATCGGAACTCAGCTCCGACCTCTGGTTCCCAAGGGTCCCCTCCCCACCTCCCGGAGCTTGGTCTTCCAGGACAAATGACATACTGGTGTGATCACGTTTACCCGCCCCTGCCGTGCACAGGGACGTGCTGCTCTGATCGTCATTCACCCTCTGCACTAGGCCGAGTGCCTGGTGCAAGTGTGGGCGCAATCTGTTTGCTGAGTGCACGACTGAACACGATGGCCATTCAGCCAGGAGCTGAGTGTGACGGCCCCAGGCCGTGTCAGCTACCCAAGTAAGGGAAGAATTTGTAAACACGGAATTTCTGGGATTTGCTCTCTGCCACTCACAGGTTTCTCCAATCAGGCTGCTTATCCTTTTGACCACTGTGTCCGTGTCCTCCAAATGACCAGAGTGTGATCAGTGACGCCACTGACTGCAGTGCCTCCACAGTGTCTGTTACAGGGCTTCACGCACACACTCTCTCTCTCTCTCATACACACAGGTACATTCACACAGAAACACAGGCACTTGCGTGCACACACATTCACTCACACTCACACACATGCATATTCACACACGCACACACACACTCACACTCATACCCTCCCTCTCTCTTGTTCTAGCACCTGCCTGAATACTGCAGCTGCCTCTGAGGAGGAGCAGGTTGAAAGTGTGGGTTTCTCTCTTCTCTGCTAAAGTGACAACCACGAGGAGGAAGTATAACCTGCTAAACAAGGGGCGAGAGGAGCACAGCACCAGACAGGGGCCACCAACCTCTGCAGGTGTGGAAAGTGGAAGGAGCAGACTGACCAGAGTGGAGGGGTTGGCACCTAAGGGTCTGGCGGGACCTCGCTGAGCCCCGGGGCCTAGAGCCACCAGACACCAGTGGGGATGAGGGTGGAGGGCGTGGGGGTGGCGGGTGTGAGCTTGGGCTGAAAACAGCCTCTATACAAAGCGGTAATTAAACTCCCAGACCCCTGCCCTCATTTCAGATGTATTTGCTGCAGAAATGAATCCAGTAAGACCCAGGACTCCAAAACACAGCCTGCTGGGTAAGGAAGGAGGTGAGGAGGAAGTAAGACCTCAGAGTGAAAACAGAGGGGCTAACAATGCACCCTGAGTGGTAGGTCCCCCTCCCCTGCCACCACCAGGCTTGCCTCAGCAGGCGTTGTACCCCCTACACGCTGGATAATGAGGGATTCGTCCCCGGAGAAACTAAGGAGTGCCAGCAAGTAGACCATCACACGCAGACTCTGGGGGTCTCCTGTCACAGAAGCCCGTTCCTGCAGCATCCCACGTGTCCCCCACCCCACCCCCACCCGCAGGGCTCCAACACCAGGAGGTAGCACCTCACTCTCAAATGTAAACTGACGAGGAAGACTCGGCAGGCACTGAGGGGGAGTCAGGTGGCACAGGTGATGTGAGGAAACAATGAAAGCTTCTGAACAAACGGCGAGACCTACAATTAACATCCTCTGAGGGACGAGGGAGTGTATGGCGGCCACCAAACCAGAGTGGAACGTCGTGGAAATGTTCTTAAAAGGAGCAGTTTAAGACTATAAAGAGCCTAGAAATCAAAAAGTTATAGGTAAAATTTAAAAATTAAAAAAATAAAATACTGGAAGAGAAAATGAAGGAATTCTTCCAGAAAGTAAAGTACGAAGATGAGATAAACTACAGAATCAACACAGCATCCGACCAGCGACCTCTCCGGAAAGAGCAACAAAAAACGGAAGAGAATCGAGCCTCCATAATATTAAAGGGGTCCTCAGTGTTCTACCCCCTTAAGCCAACCAGTCCTACCCTGAAGCAAATCAACAGAGAATCCCAACAAACTGGGGGTTTAAAAAACACTGCCAACGTGTCTAGAAAGAAACAGCAGGTCACACACAAAGGAAGTAACAGGTCGCAGACAATGCTGTGCATTACACGCCCTTGACCTAATTAGTTTATAACTGGGAGTTTGTACCCTCCGACTCTATACAACTTTCATAACAAGGAAAACCACCATTTAAAAGACTCCACTTGATGGGGTGAGAAACAAGAATCTGCCTGAGAAACACTTTGTAAACCAGCTGTCCAACCGAGCCGCCTGGGCAGGCGCTATGCGGTCGACCCTTCGGACGGCCAGAGGTTCCCCAACGTCGGACTGCAGCGCTCTTGGCCCAGAGGGAAGCTCTTGAAAGATACCACCGCTAACCAGCAAACCACCAGATTCGTCAACCCGTTCACACCCTGGTGTTTTAAGAGAGCCCGCCCACAGTTCAAAGCTGTATTTGGCAGACAGAAAGCAATCAAAGGGGCCAGGAAACCCTGCAGACATTCCAAAGGAAATATCTGGCTGACACTATGAATAAGAATGAAGTTCAAAGGGCCCTGGATGTGTTAGACCACGCACTGTGGAAACTACACTTGGCCCGGGCCAGACGGGGCCAGCCGTGCAGCCACTAAACTCCTCATTGCGGCGGTGTGGACACAGCCTGGGGCGGGGGGGGGGGCGGACATAGCCAGCCTCCGGGCCCCTACCGGGAGGTGTGCCCGAAATGCTCTCTAAAAACTATGAAGCAAGAAGAGCCATTGGACTCATCTGGTGCCAAGTTGAAGAACTCTGGGCTGGTTTCTTTTTGTTCTGATTTCATTCACATCCCATCATTTCCTACCCTGAATGGAGAGCTTGAGTCAGCCACAGAGCTTCAGCTGAAAATCTCTAATATTTTTTAGCAAAACAAAAAAAAAAACAACTGCATGGGTGTCTCTGTCCCTGAGACTGCTGTCTGTCCCTCAGCCCTAGGCAGCTGCCTCTGCCCCATCACAGAGCACAGGGACACGACCGGCTACTCCTCTCCTGCCTCCGTGACACTGCACCACCCCGGCTGGCCCTCTGCCTCTCCCTCTTCAAGCTTATCTTTCCTATACCTGCCAGCGATTTCCTGCCTCCCCGGCTTTGCTCCTGTTCCCTCTCAGCCCCCATCACATGGAAGCTTCTTGTCACTCAGGACCTGTGAAAGAACCCTGACCCTGCTCAGCCTCCCGATGCCATTGGCCAGAACCACGCTCTGCAGTCCCAGGCCCTTCCTTCCCTTCAGCTTCTTGCATCAAACCTTGTCTAATTTGGACGAAAGCATGTCACTCTTCCGTAATACAAGATTTAATTAAAAAATATCAGATAGTAGAGACCTCGGGGGAAACAAAGGAGTGGGCTTCAGACACTGGCACACGTGTACAAGGAGGAACACTGCGGAACACGACCAGAGAAAACACAGAACCTCCCAGCTGAAGCAGAATTTCAGATAAACGATGGATGATTTTTCAAACTGAAGGAATTTCAAATTTTTCAGATCTAAGCGGGCATCCTGTATTTTTATGTGCTAAATCTGGCCTGGATACAAAGGATGCGTCAAACTTAGTGAAAAACCGGAACCAAACTGAGTGGGGCAGCAGCATGGGGCTTGGGTGGTGGCCCCGCTGCCCCCACCACTCCCCCCCGCCCCCCCACCTGCCGCACAGCCCCAGGGCTGGATGGGACACACTCGCCTACAAAGGTCTAAGGAACACAGGCATCATCCAGTAAAAATGAGCAAGAGCCACTGCATGGTCTAACTGATATTAAAATCACCAGTTATGATTTGTTTCTACACATTTACATATGCAAATGCAGGGGGGAGGAAGGTAAAAGAACAAACCAATGACTGGCTACTAGAAATCAGGGGTGTGGTCAAAAGAAACTTGAGCTTTGGTTGTATTATTTGTTAAAACAGGAAGATTTTTGTATTCCTCACTTAATCAAAAGTAAATACAATTTTTTGCAAAACAAGAAAAACAAGTCTAAAAGGATCGCTCCAAACTGTGTAAGATCAGAGTAAAGGATATTTTTCACTTTTTAGTTTATCTAATTCTATATGATTTGAAAATGAGCTCTCACAATTTTAAAATGTCATGAGGACATTTTAAATTAAATTGTACAAGGCAGGGCTCACTGACCCTCTCTCCCATAGATCCTGGGAGTGAGAGAAAGTTGCAGCGTGGGAGACGCCTCTGGTGAGCATAGAAGGAAAAGAGAGGCTGGTGTGAGAGGCTGGTTCCTGCAGACCCCCCTCTGCCTACTGCCCACGCCCAGTGTTCCAAAGCCCTTCTCCGGCTGGATTCTGATAGAAACCTGTGTCTCATAGCGCCCAACGCCTCCTCTTCTGGGCCAGGTGAGGAGGCAACACAGCACATTAAAACACGGGCTTTTTCTGGCTGGTGTGGCTCAGTGGACTGAGTGCCAGCCTGCGAACCAAAGGGTCACCAGTTCAAGTCCCAGTAAGGGCACATGCCCAGGATGCAGGCCGGGTCCCCAGTAGGGGGTGCGTGAGAGGCAACCACACACTGATGTTTCTCTTCCTCTTTTCCTTTCCCTCTCTCTAAAAATAAATACATAAAATCTTAAAAAAACCAAACATGGACTTTGGTATCAGAAAGATGTGAATTCAAACCCTGGCTTCACCACTCAGTAGCTGTGGACCCCGGCTGACCTCCTCTACCTCTCTGAGCCTCCACCTCTGTGCATGCAGGCGGGGCCCATCTCCTACAGTTGCAACAACTATAGAGACGATGCAAATGAAGTGCATTGCCCAGCAGCACCTGGCCCACGGTAATCGCTTGATAGACAGTAAATGTTGGTGTTGGCGCTCCATCGAAAGCAGTGTCTCCCTCCCACACCCGGTGGGCAGGCTGACGTGGCCGAACACAGAGACCTCTCCCTGCACGGGCCTCCCTCTCCCTGCACGGGCCGTCCTTGTCCTGCACGGGCTGTCATCACTAGGGAGCAGTCCATCTCTTCAAGCCACAGGTCCTTATTTTCTTTCAGCAAATATGTACTAAGCACTCCTGATGTGGGAGGCCCTGGCACCATGCCCTTCGGCACATACGAATACAAGTGGCACAGCCCCTCCCTCAGAGGGAGGCCAGCAGGCACGGCGAGTGGCATGGAGGGTGCAGGGCTGAGGCAGGACACTTAGGTTTGACCTCAGCGCATCCACACCTGTTGTGTGACCTCAAGAAGCGTGCTCCAGCTCCCTGAGGCTTTGCTTTCTTATTTGTAAAATGAGACTATAAATGGTAATTCCGCAGGGTCGTTGTGTGAAGTAAATGCTGGGTACAGAGCAGCTGGCACGGGGACAGATGGACGCAGCACGGATATCCAGTGTGACCGGATGTGCAAGGCAGAATGGCGGGAGCACTACCAGGAGGGAGCGAGAAGAACAACAAAGCACATCGGGGTGCAGGAAGGGGTTAGGGGAGGGTGGGGAGAGGAGACTCAAAGGCAGTGAGCCGAGGAAGGGGGCAGGCACACCCCCTGACTGGCCAGATCGGGGCAGCACTGGTGGGAGGCGTGGGCTGACTGGGCTGTGGCCAGTGCAATGCGAGAGAAGAGCCAGGGGGCAGAGGTGGGTACGGTGGGGCAGGTGGGGGAGACGGGGCTGCCCCTGTAGAAGCGGGGCATCTCTGCAGCACCGGCAGCAGGAGGGGGAATTCCAGGTGATGCTAAGGGAGACACCTGGAGCTGAGCAGCGAGGACCAGAGTCTCCTGGAAGAGGCTCTGCAGGACGAGGATGGTGCGGACTGAGCTGGGGTGGGAGGAGAGGCAGGAAAGGACGACACAAACATGAAGCAGAGGCAGAATCAGGAAACTGCCTGCCTGGGGCAAGGGGGTGGAGGAGCCCCAGGGTAATTCTGGCCTGGGTCCAGCAGGAACAGTTCAGGGCAGTTGTGGGTTGGGGGGCTGGATAGGGGGTGGGAAGGAAGTAGAAGACAGCTGAGTTTGGGAAGATGCAGGCTGAGTGTAAGACAGCTGTGCTATGTGGGCTTGTCTACCAGACAAGTAGAGACGTGGGCTGGTGGAGACCTGAGGCCTGAGCACAGGTCATCTGGGGGAGGGGGGCAGCTCCCCTTCCCCTGTGGCTGGGACTGAGCTGGAGGAGACCAACCTCCCCTCAGGACATGGTGAAGAAAATAGTAAAAACTCGCAATTCTGGAATGAGCAGAATATCCAGTGACCCCTCCTGGCTTCCCCACCTTGGAGGAAGGACTCCGTCTGTGCACTGGCCCGGCCCCCCCATCCATCCCCCCCCCNTCCACCTCCACCCTGGCTCTCGGCAAAGGCTGCCTGCTGGGAGTGGCGGCACAGGTTCCGGCTGGAACGGAGCCAAGCTACTCGGACCCCGAGGCTAGGCTCTGGGCTCCCAGCTGGCTGTCACAAAGGGGCCCTGAAAGAGACCCAGAGAGACAGGGAGGACAGGGAGAGTTAAAGTGACAGGATTTAAGAGGAGACAAGCTGAACTCATGAGCTCATGAGTCACGCTCAATGACAGGAGCAAGAAAGCCAAGGAGATGAACTGGCACTTGTGGCTAAGTCACCCTTCCTAGTTACTCTATTACTCAGCGCTCAAACCACACTGCCAGCTATAATTGCATTTCAATTCATGTTTAACACAAACATAACTTAGTTGGATGTTAGCATCCAACATCCCAGACACAGGAAGGCAAAACAGAAAGGAGCCTGCTAATTCAATTCGATAAACGCCCTTTGCCGGCCTGCTGGTGCACGTACGCACCCAGGCACGAGGCACGGGGCATGGGGTGGGGGGTGTGGCTGGGAAAGGTGCCGTTCCACTGCCTCCAGGGGACCTGCGATGCAGACAGAGACACCCACAGGCTGACAACTGGAGCTGAAAAGTGGTAGGAGCTACAAGAGAGGAAAGTGAACACACCATCAAAAGGCAAAGAGTGAGAACATCATTCCATGGGGAGATGCACAGAGGCAGGAACGGGAAGAGCACTTTTGAGGAACTACATGGAGTTCAAAGGGATAGGATGAGGGCTACAAGGCAGGGACAGGCAAATTTAAGTAAGTCCTGGGTCCCAGGGCAGTCCATCCATTTGATAGCTCCCGAGTGCTAGTTGCAGAACATCCAGTAGTAAACACAGCAGTGAATTTGCCTTCAAATCTGAAAACAAGGTGAGCAATCTGATCTTTCAGACAGTTTCGAGGCTGGACTGGAGATGGGGAGATGCACTGGAGACAGCTCCACTGGCTGTCACGCAGGAGAGCGGAGAGTAGTTGGTGGATATTTGCTTAGTCAACAGATCAATCCCTTCTTAAGCTCCTGCCTGCTCACCGGGCCCGCTCCACAAACACGGCGGAATCTGCAGTCACACAATTCCCCGTCACACCAACCTCACACACCAGTCTGCCTGCACCGTGGTCCAACGGGTCCTGGAACAGCGAGGAACTCGGTGTGGGTAGGGTGAGGACACAGTCGGAATTAGGAACAGTAGCAGAATTCGATGAGGCTGTTTGACCTAGGAAAAATCTATTTCTAAAAAGTTAGCTTTCCTCTCTAAAAAGTGAGAAACTTCCCATCTCTTTCAGAGTTTTAAGACAGTTTGCAGAATGTGGGAATTACCGGTTCCTTGACAATTTTAGAGAATGCTAAAGGAAAACAATTTGGGCTTAGTACTTTTGTTAGAAATATTTCTCTGATGACTTCTCTAATTTCTTCCTGTGACACTGGTTTGTCATCGGAGTCGTTCTTGAGTAGCAGTAGCGAAGACCTAGCTCGTCAAGGTTTTCAGTTTTAGTCACATAAGGCTGCATACAGGAGCTATTCATCACACCCTCATAAATTTCCACTTTCCTTTCCTTAACCTAAACTCTGCTTGTATTTCTTTTAACTATTATATTGGGCAAAAGTTTATCTATTATGCTTCTTACAAAGAATCAATGAACTCTCCCTCCTTTTCCCTTACTTCTAATTTCTCATTCTGTCTCTATTATTTTTTCCCATGTGTTTTTCTAGCTACTTTAGCTGTGGGAAAATACTAACTGGACATATGAATACTAATACTAATACTACCTGTACCTGCAATTAGAGCCTCAGAACAGGGAGTGGTCAGGGGAACAGTTTTAAGGATGCCCAACATTCTTCAACTGCAACAGCAGCAGAATATCCACTCTTTTCGGGTGTCTGTGGAACATTCACCAAGACAGATCACAGTCGGGAATGAGGTCGAAACCGCAGCCCACGGGCCAAGTCCAGCCTGTGTGTGGCCTGCTTGTGTACCGCTTACAAATGAGAAATGGTTTTTATGTTTTTATGGGTTAAGAATAAATAAATATGCAACAGAGAACACATGTGGCCCACAAAGCTTAAAATATTAACTATCTGGACCTGTACAGAAAATGTTTGCTCACTCCTATTCTAGGCCATAAAACTGAGTTTGTTCTCTGATGACATGGAATTAAATAAGATGTTAATAACAGAAATATACCTAGAAAACCCCCAAATACAGGGAAGTGAGACAACACACATCTAAATAACATAAGTCAAAGAACTCAAAGGGGAAATTAAATAATATTATAAATGGCATTAAAATACAAAATAACAAAATTTCAGGGATGCAGCTAATGCACAGTTTAGAGGGAAATTCATAGCATTAAAATACTTATATTAGAAATGAAGAGAGTTCTGAAATCAATAACCAAAACTTCAGCCCTGTCTGGTGTGGCTCAATGGATTGAGTGCTGGCCTGTGAACCAAAAGGTCACTGGTTGGATTCCCAGTCAGGGCACATGCCTGGGTTGTGGGCCAGGTCCCCAGTGGGGGCACATGAGAGTCAACCATACATTGATGTTTCTCTCCCTCTCTTTCTCCCTTCCCCTCTAAAAAAAATACATAAAATATTTAAAGAAAAATAACCAAGACTTCCATCTTAAAAAAAAAAACTAGAATATTAAAACCAAAGTAAAGAGAAGAAAGGAAATAATAAAGAGAAAACAGAAAAATTAATAAAGAAAAGAAACAAAATCAATTGCTGGTGCTCTAACAAGATCAATGAAATTGACAGAAGTCCAGGCAGCCTGAGGAGGAAAAATGAGAGGCCACACGTGTGATCATCGTTGGGCGTGAATAAGAGCGCACCCTACGGCCCTAGACACATCGACAGGGTAAGAAGATACCGTGAGCCACTGTACGCCCAGGCACTGGGCCACTTAACCGGAAAAACCCCTGGACAGGCAGAAATTACCAAAGCTCATTCAAAACGATATCATTTGAAGCCCTGGCTGGTGTAGCTCAGTGGATTGAGCACGGGCCTGCGAACCACACGATCGCGGTTCGATTCCCAGTCAGGGCACATGCCTGGGTTGCAGGCCAGTTCCTAGCAGGGAACACACGAGAGGCAACCATACATTGATATTTCTCTCCTTCTCTCCTTCCCTTCCCCTCTAAATATAAATAAATAAAATCTTTTAAAAAACTATATAATTTGAATAGCACTATATCTATGTAAAAACTTGAACTGTTGTTAAAAACCTACCTAGGTCCAGGCTCAGACAGCTTCACTAGCAAACTTTACAAACATTTAAAGAAAAATAATTTCGATTCTATATTAAGTGCTCCAGAAAACCAGTGAGGAAGGAAGCCTTCCCAACTCCTTATATGAGACCAGCTTTAACCTAACTCCCAAACCAGACAGAGATGTTACAGGAAAAGCACAAGTCAATCAATATTCCTCACGAACAGATCACAAAATGTCTTAGCAAAACCTTAGCAAATCGCATCTAACAATAAATGAAATGGCAGCGTATCATGTCCATGTGGGGTTTATCCCCGAAATCCAAGTCTGGTTCATCATCGAAAGTCAGTCAGTATATTTCCTCCTATTAAAAGACCACAAGGGAAAAGTGATATGACTATCACAATAGACATACAGGCAAAGCACTGGACGAAATTCAGTATCCATGTATGATAAAAACTCTCTGGAAGCGTACTTCCTAAGCTTCTTAAATACTATCTACCAGAAAGAAACAGCCACAGCCGACACTACATTTAAGTGGCGAGACACTGCGGGCTTTCCCCGCCCCCCCCCCGGGATCTGGAGCAAGGCAAGGGCGTCTATCCTCCCCGGTTCACCAGAACGGTTACTGGGCGTTCTGGTCAGTGCCGCAGGGCAAGAGAAGTGAACCAAAGGGCACACAGAGGGGACAGCAGGAAGGAAAACTGAATACCATGTACAATAGCACCGAAAAGATGAAATGCTTAAGAATAAATCTGGCCAAATACCTGCATGACTTAGATGCTGAAAACTGAAAAATATATATATATTTGTACATTTATTTATAGGCTACATTCTTCACGCAGATCAAGAGACACGCGCTGTCCATTTGTCTCATTAGTGGTGATGTTAATCGGTAACTTGCTTGAGGTGGTATGTGTTTCATTTCCCCCTTTTACTCGTTGCAGCTAATAAATATTTTGTGAGAGATACTGTGAGACTATGTAAATATACTACTTCTCATAAAATTTTCACCCAGTTGTTTTGACATCTCGATGTATGCTTCAAGACCAAGAAGAAATTGACAGATGTGCCTACATAAAACCTTCAGAAGATGAACAATAATCAACAAACTTTGATACTATAAACAAAGTGGAAAGACAATGACAGACTGAGAGAAGAACACCTGCAACGTAAACAGAGAGTAAACAGAACACAGGGAACCCTACGACTCAGTAAGAAAAAGCCAACCAATGAGTCAACTTGGAAAACAGAAAGTTAATAGAAAAAATACAAATGGCCAATAAGCATGAAAACTACCAAGAACAGAACTGCAAATTCACACAGTGTGCTCCTAGATTGGAAAAATAAAAATAAGAAGACTGAGGTAAACAGTGACAGTAAGAATGAGGGTAAACAGAACCTTTCGTAGACCATTTACTGGGGGGTATATATAAATCGGTAAAGCATTTTTGAAAAGCTAGTGGTGGTAACTACTAAAATTTACTGGGAACACACACCCAGAGACGTGTGTGCAGGAATACTTATCACAGCACTGCTTTTCCAAAACCAAAGGAAAAATAAATAAATTTCCAATAGCAGGGCAGTGGCTAACAAGTTGCAGTGGAAAGAGAGCCATTAGAAAGAAGGAGGTTGATGCGGGAAGATTTCCTACATACGTTGTGCAGGCAAAGAGGAAAGAGGGAACATCACGTAGAGCACATGCATTAGTAATAACAGCAATGATACAATAATAGCTACATAGCTCAAGGTATCGTGAGTTACTGTTTCAAGCGCTTGGTGAACGTGAGTTCATTTAATCCTCCCCACAATTCTAGCAGGACAGTTCCGTGAATGATCTCCACTTTAGAGGCAAGGAAACTGACTCTGCACTAAGGGGTAAAGTACTTTGACCAAGGTCACACAGCTCATGCACGGCAGAACCAAGGCGGGAACAGAGGTAAGAGGGCTCTGCTTTTGATCGCTAAACTGTACAGCCTCTCTCTTTGCATATATATAAAGGTATTTGCAAAATCATAGAAAAGGGACTGGAAGGATATAGACCAGACTGTTAGCAATAGTGATCTGTTACTAAAACAAAACCTTAATTCACAAAAAAACAACTAATGAATGAATGTAACTGATTGCTAGGTCCCCTGGAGGTCTGATGACTTCAAGAACCAGAACAGATTCTTCCTTCTAGTCTCCTCTCCCTCACTTGGGGGTCTCTCACAGGCTTTGTCCCCTTCAGCGACCTCGATCTCTCGATAATACAGCTCACCTCCCATAGTTCTCAGCTCCAGCCATAACCCATCGTGCAAATAGTCTCTGAACAGATACTTAAACATGGACCACAAAAATTGAGAAAGGTGGCCTGAAGCAGGAGCTGTGTGGAAATTAAGGAGTAACTGGCAAGCAAAGTAATTTTACAAGCATGCAGTAGCATACTGCTTCCCTGTATACATAAGGCTGAAACGCAAATATTTAGGAAAGATTTCTGACAGGCTTAAAGGTAAACAGATTCTCTTGTTAACCGTGAGTTAACATAAAATTAAAGCAAGCCAGGGCTTCCACTTCTGGGAATATGGAGTAAGATATACTTTTTCCTAGTCCTTCCCCTGAAAACAACAAGAAATCCTGGACAGTGTATGAAAGAAACATAAGTGGACTTTGGAAGGTAAGAGAAGAAGGCAGGCAGCTGGGGACCTCCGGACCCAAAGGGCAACAGTGTGGCGAGCTCCCAGGTTTCCTCTCTCCCCACATATCCCAGACCTGGAGCTAAAGACACCAGCAACCCCAGGAGCAGCAGCAGACACAGACCCCCGCTGCCCCCCCCAAAAAAAAGCCCTAACAAAAGGTTGCTTTCTCTAGACAATAACAGATCACTTAGCCAGTAACAGATCGTGCCAACCAAACACCATACAAACACTGTGGCCCCCCCCCCACCACACCAGGAAAACCAGAGCAGGGGGGCTGGACGTCTACCCTCACGAGGCTGCAACAAGGCAACCCACACTGCTGACAAGATGGTGTTAACTAGAGAACCAGGCCGCTCACCCCCACCAGGCAGTTACGAGCTTCCCCCGCTTTGCCCCTTCCTCTCTCCAGGGGAGCAATAATGGAGAGACCTCGAGGAAGTTCGGGACTTTCATCGTGCTCTCTAACAAGGCCACCTGGCCAACCTGGTGACGTCAGCAGGGTCCACAAGGGGAGCCACAAGGAAGCACTCCCACCACGGAGCTGGGGGTCAGAACTCCCGTCACCACCCAGCAGGGACAGAGAGCCCCACCACCTTGGGGGTCGACAGAAGCTAGGTGGGGAAACTGAATTCCTACTCCTGCCCAGCAGTAGAGAGATGGTGCACCCTCCTTTTCCTGCCAGAGCAATGTCAGAAGAGCCAACTAAAATAAAAAGTTTAAATAAGACCCAGAATCTCATTGTGTAATATGTACCCACAATCCCCAGGTTTCAACCAAAACCCACTCATCGAGGAAAAGCACCAAGAAACAGAACGGTCTCAGAATGAACAAGAAGACAATCTACAGAGCCCAAATCAGGATGACACAGAGGTTAGAATTATCCGGGGGGACAGGGGGGACCTTTAAAGCAGCCATGGTGAAAATGTGTCCCTGAGCAACTATGAACACATTTCAAACACAAAAAGTCTCAACAAAGAAATAGAAAAGATAAAGAAGAACCAAATTGGAATTTTAGAAATGAAAAATACAGTAACTGAAATAAACTTAATGGATGGACCTGGTAGCAGAATAGAAAAGAGAGAAGAAAGAATCAGTGAACTGGGAGATGGAATAGAAATGACCTAATATGAACAACAGAGAGAAAAGAGACTGAACAAAAGATGAACAGAGCCTCAGGGAGCTGTGAGCTCTAACAAAAGACCCAAGACCCCTTTCATCGGAGTTCGAGGAGAGGAGGAACAGGGTGAGGCTGAGAGCCACCTGAAGAAATAATGGCTAAAAAGTCCCTAAATTTAACAGCAGACATAAATCTATAAAGTCAAGAAAGTAAGCAAACCTCAGACTTGATAAATCCAAATAAGTCCACACCAGGACACATCATAATCAAACTCCTGAAAAAAAAAAAGGACAAAGGAGAAATTTTGAAGAATTGAGAGTGCACGACACTTTACTTATAGGGAACAGCAATTCGGACGACGGCAGATTTCTCATTAGAAACCACGGTGGCCAGGAGGAAATATCACAGCCTTTTTCAAGTGCTATAAAGACACTGTTAGCCCAGAACCCTACATGCAGGAAAACATCCTTCAGAAATGAACAGCAAATAAAGACATTCTCAGACAGAGGAAAACTAGGAGAATCTGTCACCAGCAGATACACTCTTAAAGAACTGCTGAGAAGTTCTCCAAACAGAAAGGAAATGATTTAAAAAAAAAGGAACTTTGAAATATCAGGAAGGAAGAAAAAAACATGGTATATACAAAATAGGTGTAAATTGACTTATCCTTTTGAATTTTTCTAAATTACGTTTTATGGTAGAAGCAAAAATTGTAACACCGATATGGAAACATTTAAGACAATTATATGATGAGAGAGGGAGGGTGAAGGGGCGCAAGAGGGTTCTACACTTTGCTCGAACTAGTGAAGTGAGGGCACCAGATACACACACGCGTGGTCACACACGTGCGATGTGTGTGTGAAGCAACCACTAAACAACCACTAAACGTGCTTTACAAAGAAATATACTCAAAAAACACTTAGATAAACCAAAATGAAATTCTAACAAATGTTTAGGTAACCCACAGGAAGGCCAGAAAAAGGATACTGAGAAACAAAACAATTAAGACAGCACAGAATAAACAGAAAATAAAAAATAAAATGGCAGGTTTAAGTCCCAACAAATCAACAATTACATTAAATATAAGAGATCTAAATACGCCAATTAAAAGACGGAGGTTTGCGGGGCGGCTTTAACCACGTGATCTAACTGCCCGCTGTCTACAAGAAACCTATTCCCAGCATAACGGCATGAGCAGGTTGAGCGTAACAGTGTGGAAGAAGATACATCATGAAAACACTAATCTAAAGAGGAAGCAGGGGTAGCTATACCGACACCAGATGAAACAGGCTTCACAGCTAAGATAATCACAAGACAGAAAGGGACATGGAACAATGACAAAGGGGTCAGTATGCCAAGAAGACAGAGCCGTCCTCAATGTGCACGGGCCAGACGTCAGCTGAAAACCGTGGGCAGCACAAACTGATACAGTGAAAGGAAGAAAAGATAATACCAAAGTCACGGTTGGAGATGTCGCTGCTCTAAAACTGACGGAAGAAGGATACAGAAAGCCAGCGAGGACCCAGAAGAGCACTACAACCCTCCCAACCAGGGGACCTAATCTGTATTTTCTGAAAATCTCACTCAGTAACGGCCAAGGGCACAGTCTTTTCACGTGACCGTGGAACATATGCCGAGACAGACCACTTCACGGACTATGAGACAAGCCTCGGCACATTTTTAAAGACTGAAACCACACAGAGTGTGTCCTCCAGTCACAAGGCACTCAAACTAGACAACAATGACAAAGAGATTGCTGGAAAATCTCTAAATGCGCAGAAATGAAACAACACAATTCTAAACAACTCATAGGCCAGAGAAGTCTAAAGAAAAATTAAAAATACATTGAACGGAACAACAATGAAAACGAAACGTATGGAAACTTGCTGGGAATAGCGACAGCAGTGCCGGCAGAGAGATGCACAGCACTGAAAGGAATTAGGAATCGGGGAAAATCTGAAATAAATAATCTAAGCGCCTAACTCAATAACCCAGAAAAAGAGCAAAATGAACCCAAAACCAGCAGAAGGAAGTAAATAACAAAGATAAAAGCAGAAATCAGTGAGACTGAAAACAGAAAAGTAGAAAAGAATCAATGAAACGAAGAGCTGATTGTTCTGAAATGGTTGATAAAACTGACAAACTTCTAGAGAGACTGACAAAGAAAAAGAGAGAGAAGACACCAACGATCAGTATCCGAAACAGAGAATATTAGAGACTGTGCAGACATCAAAAGAATAAGGAGGGAATGCTACAAATAACTCTGCACACAAATTCAGAACTTTGAGTCCAACCCCTTCCTCCAGTTCCATGGAGGGAAGAGGACTGGTATTTAAACTGATCACCAGTGACTGACACTTTGATCAACCACGCCCGTGTGATGAAGCCACCTAGAAAACCCTGAATGATAGAGTTCGGAGAGCTTCCAGTGTGGGGAACATGGGGAGATTCAGGGACAGCGGCAGGTTGGGCCCTAGGGCCTGGCACCTCTGTGCCTGTCCACACACCTTGCCCTGTGCACCTCTTCAGCTGGCTGTTTCTGAGTTGTATTCTTTTATAATAAACCGGTGACTGAGTAAGCAAAAGGTTTCTGTGAGTTCTGTGGACCACTCAAATTACTCGAACCCCGGAAGGAGGGTCAGTGGAATTCCTGATCCACAGCCGATCAGAGCAGCACAGGTGACAAGTCAGTCTTGCAACTGTCACCTGAAGGGAGGTGGTGGAAGTCTTATGGGACTGAGCCTGTGGTCTGCGGACTCTGAGGCTGTCCCCAGGGAGACGGTGTCGGAACTGCTGACCTGTCACACACCCATGGCGTGTCAGTGGGCGCGCCACGCCCATGTTGGAACTGGGTCCAGAGCGTTTTAAATATGAATTACCATCTAAATTTCAGCAAAATTTTTATAGATATAGACAAGATTATTCTAAAGTTTATATGGAAAGACACAAATGAGCCTAAGTAGCTAAAATAATTTTTAAAAATAAGAATAAAGTGGGAGGTATCATTCCACTGAATTTCAAGACTTACCGCGCAGCCGCAGTAGTCAACACCGCGTGGTACTGGCAGAGACGAGACGCACAGAGTGGAGCTGAGCAGAGAGCCGCCCAAAATGCCCGACTGATCCCGTCTAAGGCTTTGACAGCAATTCAGAAGGAAAGACTGCCTTTTCAATGAAAGGTACCAAGCAGTTGTTCAACCAGGGGGGAGGGGAGAACTCTGACCTAAGCTCACACCTCATGTAAAATTAAATCAAAATGTACCAGCTTTAAATGTTAAATGTAAAACCATCGCACTTGTAGAAAAAAAACAACAACAGGAGGGAGTCTTCAGGCTCTAGGACGAGGCTGAGATTTGACGGTGAAAACGCGATTGAGAAATGGAAGCACTGACACTCGGACTCCATGAGAACTTTAAACATTGGCTCTGAAGAGGGCCCTGTTTAGATAAAAAGGCAAGTATGGACTTGAAAAAAAGTATTTGCAAATCACAAAATCAACAAAACACTCATACCAAACTATATATTTAAAAAAGTTGTTAAAGCTCAACAGTAAAAATTCAAACAACTCAATCAGAAAATGAGTAAGACGTGAAGTGACATTTTATTGAAGATACAGAGATGGCAAATAAGCATATGAAGAGATGCTCACCATCTTTGGCCACTCGAATAACACAAATTAAAACCAACTGAGTTCTGCCCTGGCTGGTGTAGTTCAGTGGATTGAGTGCGGGCCTTCGAACCACACAATCGCGGTTCGATTCCCAGTTAGGGCACATGCCTGGGTTGCAGGCCAGTTCGCAGCAGGGGATACACGAGAGGCAACCATACATTGATGTTTCTCTCCTTCTCTCCTTCCCTTCCTCCCTAAAGATAAATAAATAAAATCTAAAAACAAAACAAATCCAACTGAGTTCTCACCGCATACCTATTAGAGTGGCCAACAAAAAATACTGACAATTACGAAGGCTGGAAAGGATGTGGAGAGACGGGATCGTTCCTACATTACTGGTGGAAAAAGTTTACAGCCACACAGGAAAGTAGTTGGGCATTTTCATGAAGGAACCAAATATGCAGCTTCTACCTGACCAGCAATTACTCCTGGACACTCACCCCAGAGGAACGAAGACTCGAGCCAGCACACACCTGTTCGTGAGCATTTACAGCAGCCTTATGCACGACAGCACCAAACGAAACGACCGAGATGCCCTTCGACGGGTAAGCGGTTAAGCAAATCTTGGTACAGGCTTATCAGTGAGCACTGTATGGCAATAAAGGGAAAAAACTACTGACGTGCACAACAGATTCTCCAGATGAACCTCCAGAGAATAATGCTGAGTTCTGGGGGGGAAAAATCCCCAAAGGTTATATGCTATGTGTGTGATTCCATGTCTATAACATTTCTGAAATGACAAAATTACAGAAATGGAGAACAAATTAGTCATTGTCAGTGGTTAAAAAGGAGTTAGCTAATCCCTAGAGACAGTAAAAAATTTACCTGTGAGCACTTTTGAATACAAACCAACCAATCCTGAGTGCCTATCTCCATCCGCCTTCTTGTATCAGGCTCCTTCCGTCCGGGACACTCTCCTGCTTTCCTAAATCAGCCCAGGCATCTGACCATTAGAGACCACCGAGTAGCCCAGAGCCCACTGAAATTGTTTCAACTAGACAGTCCCGGGTCGGCTTCGCCTGCCTTGCCCTGCCTTCCCAGCCGAAGCCACAGTGCAGGCTGCTGCCCCTGCTTTCCCCTGGCTCCCTCTGCCTCCTGCCCAGCCCCTGCGCTTCCCCTGTGACCCCATCTCTGGGGATCCATGGCAACAAACTGCCTTTCCAGTGCAGTTGTGTCCTGGTCAGTCAGCCTCACCATACCTCCGTAAAAAAAACAAAATCCCAGGTCCATTTAAAAACATAAGTGCTCTGTATCTTCACCCTGTGCACATCCCTGCCCAGGCTGTGATCTCGTACTAAAGTTTGCAAGTTGTTACATCAGGGAGAAATGGGTAAAAAAGTAAACATGATCTCCCCGCATGACTTCCTAAAACTCCATGCAAATTCTACAATGATCTCCAAATAGAAAATCTATCTGAAAAGAAATGGAAGAAAAATTAAAGCAGGCCCCTCATTTCTTCCATTAATCCAACTAATAGAGGTTTCACTGCAAGCAGCTCTTCCCAATAATGAACAGGAAGTTGCAGCAAACAAGAGGAAATGCCAGAACACGGCATTGTTCCCCGTGGGTCCTCCCCACTTTCCGAATGAACCCTCTGTGGAGTAAGTCCTTATTGTGGTCTTTGGGTCAAAACCAGGATTCCTGGTGGGTAGCAAGGAAAAGCCAAGAAGGAGGCAACTTTTGCCACGGTTTCTGATCGAATTGCCCTAATGGCAGCCAGCGTTTGCTCCCTGCCTGCCTCCTGGATGCCAGGACTGTGCTAAGCACCGGCAGTCACGTGCATCCTCCCTGGCACTCTCCCCTCCCAAGCCGGGGCTCCGCAGGGCAAAGCGGAAGGGGCCGGGAAGACACGAGACTTACACAAAGGGCTGGTGATAAAACTGCTTTCCGTGTTTTCAGTAAATCTCAGTTTAATGTGTGTCCTCACAAAACTAAAGGGAAGAACACCTGGTACCTCTTATCAAAACAAGCTCTGGTTCTGAAAATAAACCACTGCCTGAGGCCGGATTTAGCCTGCGGTTATTCCTGAACCAGGAGTCGGCCCAGACGGCAGAGCTCAGGAGGGGCAGCTGCCTCTGTCCTGGCCGTGAGGAGGAAGGGTGGTCTTCCCGCCCTGCTCACCCCCTTCCCCAGCTTCAGTTTTCTGGATACTCACGTGACAGCTGTGACCAGCCTAGACATAGGAATATGTCCCTCATTCTCCTCTTGCTACCTACCTTATTTTTTAAAATAAGATGTCATTTCCATCTTTACATGCTTTTCATGGGATCTTTAAAATATCTTGATCACTACTGAAAAATACCAGCTTGCTTGAATCTGCATGTAGAAGATTTTTCCTTTTACTGTTTTGGTGAGTAAAATACAGAACTTCACTTTCAGGTTTGGGATTTTTAAAAAAATATTTTATTTATTTATCTTTAGAGGGGGAGGGAAGGAGAGAAACATCAATGTATGGTTGCCTCTAGTGAGTCCCCCGCTGGGAACTGGCCCGCAACCCAGGCCTGTGCCCTGACTGGGAATCGAACCTCAAACATGTGGTTCGCAGGCCGGCGCTCAATCCACCGAGCTACACCGGCCAGGGCCAGGTTTGGGATTTTAAAGTTATCCCTCTCTATGCCCCCTGGACAGAGCCCACAGGTCCAGAGGGGGGCCCATCTCCCCCAGCACCTCCACAGCCCTCCCATGGGACAGTTCAAGCACTGGAAACTTCCAATTATTTGGAAACTCCCAAAGACATGTAGGGCCTATATAAGTTGCACAGCTCCGGCAGTCTTTAAGAAATGTCCTGTTGCCTAACCAGTTTCAGAAATAAACAGGAGTATTGAGAGAAAGGGCGAGAGCAAGAGAGAAGAAAGGAAGAAATGCAAGTGGAGACTTCTGGGGTGACTGGTCCACGTGCTGCCCTGGGCACCTCGGGCGGGGTTGGAGGCCGGGAGCAGAGCTGGCTTCCCAGCGAGAGGAAGGAGGGGAACTAAACCAACACGGCTTCCGTCTCCTCTCTGCCCGCTGGGATGCTGAGCCGTCTGCCCCCTCCGGGGCTGTGCTGCACTGGACGGCCCCTCTCCCCTGTAGCCAGCCCCCTCACCCCACCGCTGGCGCTCTCCCCTGCGCAACTAAACACGCTCATCACTCTCTACCTTTAAACAAAGAGACAAGTACCTGCGACCCCACGTCACCTCGAGGTGTCACTTCCTCGCGCCTCCACCCTTCAAAGGCCGTCTGCACTGCCTCCCATCGTCCCCTCCCACTTCTACTGGACTCTTCAAGTCCACTCCCATCTTGCTTCTGAGCCTGCCACCAAGTTCACAGCCACCTCCACCTTGCGGTCTCACTTCACTTGCCCCTTAGGCAACTTTGAACACAAAGGACTACCTCTTCTTCCAGAATCTTTTCCCTTCGGTTTCTTAGTAATTTTCCACCTGCCCCCTGGATGCTCGGCCCTGGTCACTTCCCAGCGCCTTCTTCACGCCCATCCCTCATCAGCAACACTCCAGGACACGAGCCGCCTCATCTCTTCTGGTTCCACACCCTCTCCCTGGACCAAGTCAGTCTTGCCTGGTCTGTGCTACGTGAGGACGATGCCCAGACCTCTCTCCAGACCTCTGACCCAGGGCTGCCGCTCATCTCCACCTAGACTCACAAACACCTTGACCTCAGCATGTCCGAACCTACCTGGTGGCCTCTGCTCCCGTCTTGACTGACAGCATCGACACCCACCCGGCTTCCCAGCAAGACATGCTGGCGCCATGCTGGTCCCGCCCTTCCTCACCTCTGCACCCATCCCCCAACACTGAATCTATTTTCCTCTCTGAAGGAGTGTGTGCTCAGCCCCTCAGATCCGGCTGCCACCCTCTCGCCCCGCACCAACACACGCCCCCAAAAGCACGCACTCGCCGCCCCATGCCTAACGCCTTCCAATCACTGCCCTCGCTGCACACAACGAGCAAACCCCGGGAAGCAGGCACCCCAGAACCGCTGCCCCTTCACGCCCTCAACGGCTCCCGACGCCCTTGAGTAACGGCCAGACGCCTTCGGGAGCTTCTCAGTGCTCGCTGGTGACCTGGCCCCGTCCTCCCATCCATCCGCAGCTCTCGCCTTTCACCTCACGGGGCCCAACCTCCTAGAACACTGGGATTCCCGGTGCCTTGCACAAAAGTAGGTGGTCGATAAATATGTGTGTTGCAAATGCGTGAATAAATGAATGAATGAGTGACGTCAGGAAAAGTAGCACCATGACGCTGTCTGAACTGGGTTGTGAAGGATGAGTCGAATTTTACCAAAACAAGAGGAGTACAGGAACCTTGGAAGTACTGAAAAATATGGGAAGCTTAAGAATCCCCCACCTGGATGTCCAAGAACAGTCACCGAACTGGGGGGCACTCTGTCACTTCAGGGCCCCTGTGACAGAGAGACTCCAGTGTGTAGGGCAGGGTTTCTCAGAAAGGGAACGGGGGACTCTTAGACTGGCGTGAGGAAGGAGAAAAAGTCTCCTAGGCCCTGGAGGCTGGGACTTTCTGGGCTGCAGTTTTGAACTTGGCTCTTGGAAGGGGGTCGGTGAGGGCAGCCATCAGCGTGGCAGAGGCTGGGCAAAGCAGGGGTCGGGGCCGGCCTGGGCCTTAGCAGCCGGCCTCAAAGCTCTCCGGGTTTTGCTTCACAGGCCCGTGCTCAATCCACTGAGCTACACCAGTCAGGGCAGATCTCCGGGTCCTCAAAGCTCCAGAAAAGTCTTGTTAAAAGTACCTCTGGTCTCAGCTGTTGTAGGGGAACCACGAAAGGTCACGGAAGAAGGGACAGCAGCATCCACCCGACTCAGGCCAGGTGAGCGGGGGCAGTTTGCCTGGCCAGGGGTGACCTCATGGACATCGCCAGCGAAAACCATGCAGGTGGAGAAGCCTGAGCCCGCTCGAGGCGGTACCCAGGGAAAGGCTCAGGGAAGCTGGAGGACGGACACCCGGGCGGCCTCCAGGGACAGAAGGGAGCGGTGTCTGGAGGGAAGCTGGAGGGGGCTCCTGCTGTCGTGATCTGGGCTTTGGCAAGAGAAAAGGATGAGCCCGCAAAGCCAGGTGTGAAAGACAAAAATGGTCTGTTAGGACTTCCCTTCGAGGGACTTCGCCCGATTTTATTTTACAGGTACTTGTGGACTCAGTCCCTTGTCCTCTCCCCTTCCAGACTGCGGGCGGCACGTGGGCGGGGTCGGTGGGTGCTTGCACTTACCACCGCCTCCCCGGCATCCAGCGGGGGCGTATGGGCGCTCAGAAGTAGGTTGGATAAGTTAAACATTTTAAATTAAACCACTCTGCAGTGTGTGATTATTCTTCCTCTGTATTGCTGGCTTTTGTTTTTGCCCCCCCTCAAAAGAATACTGGCATGGGCAGGTATATTCCCCAAAAGTACATTATCGAAGAGCAGAACTTCCCGTCTGGAAAGAGGGAGTCAGCTCACACACAGAACTGGGGTGCTAGCCTCTGGGTTGGGAAGAGACCAAAGAATTTTCAGAAAGGCAAAAGGACTGTCAACGGTGGGACGTACTCCACTGGAAAAACAAAGGGCCGCACCCAAAATGGTCCTCGGTGAGGTCCGCCCGATGCCCTTGGACGCGGCAGCTTCCCAGTGGGACTTGGAAGCCACGAGCGAATTCTGTGCAGAGGAGTTCCAGAAGGGACTGCTTCTACAGCGTGACGAGTCACCGAATACTGACCGTCCACACGTGACGGAAGAGCATGGAGGACCTTGGGCCAACACCAGGCATCTGGGACAGCCATTACACCAGGCACTGCGGCGTCACAAGGACACTCGAGACCCACCCACCCTGGCGGCAGGGAGCGTCGCCACCAGCCACTCTGAGGCCTGACAGTGTGGCTGTGGGGCAGTAGGGGAGGCCGTTTCAGAGAGGACTGCGGACGCCAGGGCAATAAATGGAGGAGCTGCTTCGCAATAACCCTCAGCCCCGAGCCTAAGACGCTGCCCCTGACCTTCAGAGAAGTTGCAAAATTACATTTTTACAAACAAACATTTGGCATCTTTTACTTTCAGGAGCAAGTGGGCCTTTGCTCATTAGGAAGCCGCTGCACTGGCCAGGGTCAGCCGTCCATCTGGTGCCTGCCTCGCAGGGCTACGCGGTCACAGTGCTTACTGTGGCCGCACACGGGGACAGGTGACTCCCAAAGCAGATGTGACAGCGAGAGTTCTCGCCACAATCCGCAGCAGGGCGTCCTCGGTCACGGCAGCTCTGGCCAAGCACCTCCGCGTCCAGCCACCATAAAACACCTTACATTTCAGTGTAAAGATGACTTCATGCAAAACTCCAGATAAAGGGAACGGGGAGCCCTTCTCCCCACCCCAATGCCCTTGAACTCAGGGTCAGACCTCTGGGGAACCGGATGCTTATCCAGAAGAGTCCAGCAGTCAGTACGAGGAGATGTCTCTGGCGCTCTCGCTGGAAGGGCTTGCGGAGGGAGCTGGGCCACGCTCCACCCCGGCGCGAAGCTGGGTAATTGCCAGACTGACCCCTGCAGCCTCTCACCCTGCTCACCTTTCACTATCGTGCATGGCCCAGCGCATCATGAGATGTGCTTATTAATTTTACTCGCTTGACACTGCGCTCTTCTGCCCTGAGCGAGATGTTAGGAGAAAATGATAGGGATAGATTCTGCTCCTGTCAGGCCTGCCGAGACTTCCGGAAAACCAGACCGTCACAGGCCCACTGGCCAAGCGTTCGAGGTGACCCCAAAGGTACAAGCAGGAGTAAGAGACACAGATCAACCTCGAACAGCACAGCATGAAGGCGTGAGACCCAGGCGCTGGTGCGAACCCCCCGCAGGAGCCCTCCTGGGCCAGCAGCCCAGGGGCCAGTCCTTGGAGCCAGAGCCCGCCGCCCCACGCACAGGCTGTGCCGCTTCATGTCCAATTCATCACAAGACACTCTGGCCTCTCCGATCGGTAACACTTTTATTAGCTTCCCCAAGAGTTTTCTGGCACAAAGCCACACCTAATGATTCTATTTTATAGCAAGTTACACATTCAAGCAGTACTTTGAAGTCAGGCAGCAGGTAAGACTCAAACCTTTGTCCAAAAAGATTCCCGTGTTCTTTCACTTTTAAAATGTTTATAAGCTTTCAAACAGTTGGGAAAGTGATGGGGAGCATTTCAACCGGCCTCTCCCTCCTCATGCAGGACCCAGTGCGGGGCCGACCTGAGACACACGGCACTTTTCTCAACGGGGCTGATTTTGCCCACTCGCACCCGTCCTCAGCCTGGGGACAGCTGGCAATTTCTGGACACAGTTTTTGGTGGCCTGTCTTGGGAACTCGGTGCCACTAGCATCCAGCAGGTAGAGGGCAGGGATGCTGCTGAACAGCCGACAAGCACAGGACAGCCCCACAGCACAGACATATCTGATCATCTGCCCCCGGCGTCAGTGGTGCCCAGGCGGAGAAGCACGGCCTGGGGGGGGCCCTGGGCCAGGCTTGTCCTCCTGCCCCCGCCATGCTCAAGACATCAAACGCTAATCTAATCATGGCAGTGGGTTCTCAGTGCTGGCTACTAAGGCTCATTCTTTTACTCTTACGTATTCTTGGTACACGCTTGCAATGAACAAGAATGAAATGCAGCCATAAACCAAATGAGGAAAGTGAAAATAAGACCACTTTGGACTCTTCGCTGAACCGTCCGAACACTGCGCTGAACCCTCCGAATGTTACTCTGCATTTTTTTTCAAGCTCCAGCCAAATCGGAACTTGTCTACTGAAACAACAAAATAACCAATTCCAGCCACCAGTACTACTGAACACCACGGATGTCTGCTGAAAAGCAAGGCAAGGTCTCTGCTAAGCAGTGGTGGTGGTGAGTTCCAGCAGGGATTTGGGGGAGGGGTGGTCCTGACCCACCGCCCCCACAGAGGGGGAGGGGCTCTGCCACTTTGCTTCTGGGGGCATGGGTTCTCCTCATCAGCAAAGTGGAAATAAAGCTGCTGGCCCCCAGCCCCACAGTGACCGTGAGCACTACACGAGTTCCGGGGTGGGAGGCGGCTACGTGAGCCGTACAGAGCTGTGCGGTCCTAGGGCAATGCATTCGGGACACTTACACACGTGGGACAGCCGATGACAAACGCCAAGGGTCTTTCCGCCTCTTGAATCCTTATCATGAAATGTCACAACTAGAAGTGACGAAACCAACTGACCCATCCCCTGAATTTTGCAGAAGGTGACCATGAGCAGCCTCACAGAGGTCGAGCAACCAGGCTCTGGGCACAGCCCACATGGGCTGACCCCCGGCCCAGGACACTCCCTGGGCCTGCCCAGCCGGGGCCCCTCCCTCCCTGTTGCAGTTACCAGAAGGAAGGGACACGCCTCACACCCGAGGTCGGGAGGGCCTCGAGCACAGGAGGTAACTGTCTGTGGAACCCGTGAACGAAAAGTGCAAAGCAGCACCCTGACTTACTACGTCATAGCCTGTCGGGGCTCGGTTCCGAGAGGCCACCACCCCCACTCCCGTGATGGGGTCCATCGACGTCTCTGGCAAGGCTTCCGAAAGGTCTTTGACTTCAGGCATGGTGGATGGGTCCTGGTTCCGAAAAGGAAAAAGAAAGCACAAAATTCAAACTGAGCGTTTAACGTGAACAATGCGAAGTCTCACACAGACAGGACCAGACTCAGCGAATGCCCTGGGCTCAGCTCCGTGTGTGCCTGAACCGGCGAAAGGAGCCCTGACCTCACCTGACTCTTTCCTCAGATCAAGAATTCAAAACATGCCTGGCCCCTACCCATCTTGGGGCCGCTTGGAATGCTGAGCTAACACAGCTAATGAGGGCCTGTCCCTTCTCTGAGCAGGTCATGTTAACTCAAACCCAAAAGCAAACTATGCTCCAATCTCCCATCCAGCTGCCTGACTTCTGAACAGATGCCAGAGGGTTCTCTGAGGATAAATCAGAACCACTCGCCTTTCTCTCCCTTACACTATCTCCTGACGGAGGAGCGGACTTCCAAACCCCTGGTCTCCACCACAGCCGAGGGTGGACTGCTCAGTAGGCAGAGCTTTGCAAACAAAGGCCGGGAAGAGGCGAAGGAACGGTGCTCGGCCCAGGCTCCAGGACCAAGCACACGGAGCCACAGCGCTGCCGGTTACACAGCTGCTGCGACAACTAAGAGTCACGTGAAGGAGGAGCCTGGAGGCACACAGTAGGTGCCCAACAAAAAGCAGATGAGGCTGGTGGGGTCTGGGGCACACGGTCCAGTGTAACTGACCGGAAACGTGGTGGGTGCCCCTCCCGGGAGGACAGGCAGGCCCCTTGGTTGTTTAATCCCACAGGTCGTGGGCATTTACTCAAAGCCGAACACTAACAATGACCATAATTCTTGCCGGGCACTTTGGGAGAAAGGGAGGGAAATGGAATTATTATTCTGCAGCTCACTCTGCCTCTTGATGTGACCAGAGGAGACAAGCAGTACATAGAGAGGGCTGGGTGTGGGCAGCTGGAGTGGCGGTGCACCAGAAAGCAAATAAAGGTAACACCTTATGTAAATGACTTCTAGCACTTGTAAAAGGACAAGCCTTGAAAAAGAGCAAGTTAAATTCCACCTCCTTCTGCAGCAATTAAACTCCACTGGCTGCACGCCTAGCCAGAGCTCTCGAGGCTGGTCACTGCTCCTAACGCAAACCAAACACCCTGCCTCACTGGCAGGCAGGAGGGATGGTCTCGGTTCTCAGCCCACAAGCAGAAAAGGCAGAGGCTATTAAACATGACTGTGCCTCCTAAACAGGAACAACCCAAATGCTCTGTGCAAGTCACCCACGTACTCAGCCCTCCCCGGACCCCACAGAAGGCTCCGGAAACAGACTTGATGCGATGGAGCCAAGCCTCCACTCCAGCCGCTTCTTAGCCTGACAGCGGCCGCACTCTCGGCACCTGTTTATGACAAAAGCCAAACCGAGTATTTCCTCACTTAATTCTACTGAAAATAAGCTTCTGGAGGCCCAGGGTTGAGCCCAGGAAACCACACCGAGTCTCTGCCTCGTCTTCTGTTTTCAAATTCCACTCACCATGTGGGGCTTATCTGCATTCAAGCATGGGGTTTAATGCACACAGTAGGCATAAAGAAAACATTGAGTGAATGAACACCCACGCACACCCCCAATAAAGGAGGTTCAAAATGAAAGATCAGCACCTGCCCAATCCGAAGCACACACTGATTGAAAAGTATCTTCAATGGAAAACCTTACTGGTAACATAACAATAACAATGCTGTAGTTTGCAAAATACGGGTACCTGCTGTTGGTTACCGAAATGCTTTGCAATTAACAACTCATTAACAGAACGTATGAATTCTGCCTGTGCTGAAATATCATGCTGTGAATTTAATAAAAAACATGCGAGGTAAGTTTTTTTTTCTTATTAAGATAGCACTGCCTCTACTATCTAAGAGAGAGGGAGGGGGAGGTAAGCATGGAAATAAATAAGACATGTTTTATTTGCTGATAGATTCACGTCCTTGGGTTGCAATATCCTCCACGAGGCACAGGTGACAATGGCTCTCTTTTGCTCTGAAGCGCGCTCTCGAGTGCAGCCGGAAAAATTCGCTCTGAGAGCAAGGATGCTGCTCCCAGAATGCACCAGAGAGGCAGCCCAGCAGCAGGTTCCAAGATGGCTGCAGGCTGCCTCCCGCCCAGGCAGACAAAGGACTGGCGGCCTGTGCACGCGGTCGCAGCCCAGCCTGCAGGATGGGAGGACGGGCTGAGCCGAGCGGCACATAGAGCATCTCGCACGGCCTTCTTTCCTTTGCCCCCCAGCTGCCGCACCCTGGGGATCAAGGCAGCCTTTGTGAAATACAGACAAATGACTCCTCGCTGCTGCACGGGCTGAGGCCGGCGCGGCAGTGGAGGGAGCACCGCCACCACCAGCAGAGGAAGCTTTTAATGAGAAACGCCCAAGATATCCATGGCAGAGGCAATCACTCAAAGCAGCTTGCCCTGAATTACATATTTTCTGACTGCAAATTACTTTTAACAGCGTCTCTACCGTCAGTTCAATTGACCTTCCTAACAAAAGGCCATTTATTAACTAGCACTCCACGTTTCCTGGGCTGTGGTGGAGCCCCGAGCCAGGCGGGATGGCACTGCCTCCCAGTTCTCAGCTGCCCAGGGTCACAGGCCAGGCCTCTGTGAGGGGGAGAAGAGGCCATTAATGCTGGCCTGCGGAGCAGATCTGCCAGGGGGGGAGAGGAGCGGGGGCAGGGTGTTTAAAGCCAACATTAACCTGTCTGGCAAGAGGCGATGCTGGTCTGAAACAGAATTCCAGGGCCTACTTGCAACAGCCCCTGGCTTCACCCTCGGCAGCCCCTCACCAGCATCCACCTCTCTCAAAACCCTAACTGTGCACAAACACACTGACACACAGAGCTTTACAATTCTCAGAAAGCTTTCTCAGGCCCTGGCTGGTGTGGCTCAGTTGGTGGGAGCGTCATCCTGTAGACAGAAAGGTCACGGGTTTGATTCCCAGTCAGGGCACATACCCAGGTGGCGGGTTTGATCCCTGGTCAATGCACATAAGAGAAGGCAACCAATTCATGTTTCTTTCTAACATCGATATTGCTCACTCGTGCTCGCTCTCTCTCTTCCCACCTCTGTCTCTAAAAAGCATTGGAAAAAATGTCCTCTGGTGAAGATAAAAATTTTTTTTTTAAAAAAAGCTTTCTCAGGCTCTGTCTCAATCAACACTCACTCTAAACCTGGGAGGTGGCTGGGTTGTATTATCCCTGAGTTAGTGGGGGAGGGAAAAAAACCCCTGAGGCCTGGAGTTCTCAGGCATCACGCAGCCGGCAGACAAATAGGGCCTCTGGTCCTCCTTCCCCAGTCTGGTCTGCTTTCCGCGACACTGCAGAGAGGCCAGCACCCGACCCGATATCCGATTGAGAAAGCAGTTTCAACGCTAATTATATTAAAAATGCCACAGCCCTTCTTTCTGTTGCCGTGGCCCAATAAGTGAAGCATGGGGAAGAAAAGTACAGAAAGACAAAAGTAACAGGGGATTAATTTCCTTCACACCTCAGTTTCAAGATTCAACATTTCCCTCATAAATAATTTACAACAATAAAAATGAGCTAAGGCCATGTTTGTGTAGGACGGAGGTAAATTTAGGCCTAATGAGGGAGATCGGAGCACTGCACAGGAGGGAATAGGTTGATGCATGCTGCGTGCGGGTCCATCGACAGCACACAGGGGCTCCATTACCGACAGCCAGTCGCCGGGCCAACCAGGGGGAGGGAGCAATTTGCAAAACTTCGACCGTGCTCGCTGTGGCTGCGCCTCTCCAGTGAAAACCAGAAGTTGACCCAGTATTTCAGATGACAAGATAACGGATGTTGAAATTACTCAGAACTATAGGGTGGAGCCAACTCAGACTAAGTGGGTTCTCAGCAAGTGCCAGGTAAGGAGCGGAGGCGGTGGCAGCACCGGGAGCCGGTCTGCTCTTGGGTGTGGGGAGAGCGCAGTGATCTTGAGCCGGTTCTCTTAATTGAAGCTCGGAGGTCATCTGGTCCCAATCCCCATCCCAATCTCTAACCCTGGTGCCCGGCCGCCTCTGCTAGATCATTTGCAAGTCGGGGGCCGCAGTGTCTAGCTCTGCTTCTGTGTTCGACCCAGGAGGACTTCTCTGCAAGGTGGGAGGGCGAGGGTGCACACTTGTGTGTGCAGTGTGGGTGAGGTGTGTTTTCCAAGCCAGGAGGATTTTTCCCCTGTCATGCTGGGTGGACACCATGCAACAACGCTGGGTGGAAGAAAACCGCTTCCTGCCTCTGCCTGCAATGCCGAAAACAGTGCCTGGGGGTGGAGGGACGGGGGGGTGCGGCTCAGGCACTGCGGCACAGCCCCATCGCCGTCCTGGAGGGTTCACAGAGGAATGAACTTTAACTATAAAGCCCCTTCATACAGACAGCACACTGCTCCCTTGTAGCTGATCAAAGAATTACTACAACAGTTTGCTTAATCCCTAAAAGTCAGCGGAGCTGGGCTTAACTGATGCTGAGCATTGTTTCAGAATCAAAGGCGTGCCTCCCGGCCCCAGTCTGGGAGAAAACTAAGCTACTGTATCACAGTTGAAAACTCAGGGGAACTTTGATATCATCTCTGTTTAATTTCCCCAGCCCTGTGAGCCTGGGGTTTATCTCATTTTATCAACTCCTTTACTGAAATCAAAACCCAACTACCAGAGCTCAGACCCCTCGCCACCGAGGCCCCGTCAGCGGGGGTGAGGTGCGGGCTGAGGAGTTTAAAGATGAGGGGGGTGCGACAGCTGCAGGGGGCATGGGGTGCCGCCTTCAAAGGAGGCACAGCAGGAACCCCAAACTCAACTCGGCCTCCCTGCCGGCTCGGCAGCCTCACCAGCCAGCACGGCCCACCAGGGCTGACAGCATGACTCGAGCACAACTTTTCAGCAGAGTAATTTCAAAGTATTGGGGGAGGGGCTGGGTAAATTGGGCTACTGTCATTGAAACGACAAAAATAGTGGGTTAATTAAATCCCCACAGAAGGGTAACATTGCTATCAGCTTGTTTGAAATCCAAAGTCAAAGGCACAAAAGACGTAAGTGTCGGCCCACAGCTCCCAGTTTGCAGGGCTGGGAAGAAGCGGTGGATAATATTTCACTCTGTGGGAAATGGCCCGAGAGCAGGGTCTCGGCTGAAAATGGCTGTCCCCCAGGAAAAGCTGCCGCTGTGGCCCGCAGCTCCGCCTGCTTCTCGGGGGTGCGGTGGTCTGCAGGAACCTACACCCCTCTCCGTTGCCCCAGGACTACTGGCACCTTTCTGCCAACACAACTTAAGCTGGGGACAGAAGGACACTGCCCCCATCTCCCCCACCCCCCCGCCCCGGAGAAGGCCTACAGGCAGGCTACGCCAGTGCACGCCACAACACACACAAACCCACAAACCGGGCCACCTCTGTGCAGCCGAGGTGCAAAGACCTACCTCCCCGGGAGACTGCGAGCTGTGGCCAGAGTCCATGCAGCACCCAGGCAAATGGCTAGCTGGCTCTTGGGGGGCAGTGTGCAGGCTGCGGCGTCACTGCGGACCGCAGGATAGCATCGAAGAGCATCCTGGTGCCTCCTGCACTTAGGTCCGGACCACTTATCTAGCGGAAGCCAAATCTCTCCGACAGACGCTGTGGAGTGCGGTCCGGTGGCAACAGGCCACAGGCTACCAGGACGGCTGCTAAGATGCTGGGAAATGAAGGCAAGTATTTCTCCAAGCACACCTAGATCACCAGGGATTCTCCAGCTCGGGGACTAACAATGGCGAGCACTTCCTTTTCTCCAGTAAAGGTCTGTGGCTTCTAATAGAAGAACCTGGTGTACAAATGCATCCACTCCATCTGACCTATGATTACATTTATAGTAACCATTTGATCACCAAACAAATTTCCTAAAACCATGTGAGGCAGGCCTGGGGTTCAGGCGGTTGCAGCCCAGTACAGTTCAAAGCTAGATCCGGGAATTCACTCTCCAAAAATAAATCCAGGGTCAAGTTCTACAGCACAGCAATGGTCAAAGTCCTGCCCCTTGAAAGCCTGACTCTGCAAAACCAGGGCTCCTGGTGTGGGGAGGGGGGTGGGGGAGCCCGTCGCTTGGCATTCTCCAGTGCACGGTGGGCCCTGCACCCACTTGCCCACAGTTACTGTAAACGAGGTTGTCCCTGCCCAGTCCCTTCAGGCCTTAGAGCCATATTGTCCCCTGGAGAGAAGGAAGAAGGACGACCCCAACAGAAGGCAGACGCCCTACCAATGAAACCATCCCAGGAGGCCCCAAGAGCAAGGCTTCCTGGATGTTAACTGACATAGGTGAGTCATACCCTTGCCCTGATGGCCCCAGTGTCTGCAGAGAAAAAAAAAAGCCAATGTCACCCCAATGCTGGGCAAACGGGCTCCGGGGCCAGAAGCATCGGATCACACAGCTTCAGGCGAGGGAGGTGCGCCTTGTGCCCCCCCACCCCGCCCCTGTGACTGTCACATGGGTGTTGGGAGTTTCTTTTCAGACATTCGGGCATCTAATCCTTCTACCTGTGTGCCGACGACTTCCAAAACACCTCCACAGCCCGGAGTTCCCTCCTGAGGCTCAGGTATGTATCTCGTGTCTCTCATCACCTGCACGTCCCATTAACACCTCAAACTCACTGACCTTGCCATTCTCCCCCAAAGCATCTCCCACATTCCCAGAGCCTAACGGGACCTGGCACAAAGCCATCACTCCACAGACATTCATGGAGAGCTTCCACTGGGCACTGAGGGAGGGCGTGCACCGATGAGGACTGAAAACCTGATGTTCCAGAGCAGGAGTTCCCAGATCCTAGCATGAACAAGAGCCATCCGGAGAGCTGGTTAAAACAGAGGTTCTTGAACCCACCCCCCAGAGAACAACTCAGTGGGTCTAGGATAGAGCCCGAGAAGCTGCGTTTCTCGCAAGCTGCGGGGATGCTCAGACGGCTGGGCTGCAGGGCAAACCTGAAATACGCGGCAGCCGTGTCTCATCAGAGGCTTGATGCCTGAACGAATGAACAAACAAATGAATGGCAAGAACCTGAAGGCAATTGCCCGAGAGGGACAGCCTCAGAGTAAGTCCCCCAGTCTCCTCTCCCTCCGCAGCATAGCCCACTTGGCTCCTTCCCTGTGATGGCCACCCCATCCTTCCAAATTGGGGTCATGTCTTGCGTTCTCCCCAAAACTTCCCCAACTGTCCAGCCAGGCAGGTAGGTGATGCCCCCAAGAATCCTGATGTTGTCCAAGGACACAGTCTCAGCACACACAGGTGCGCACACAGCCTTATCTTTCAGGTTCGAATGTGCTTTCCCTAAAAGAACATAAGTTGCCCGAAGGGGTTATGCCTGCCAGTGCCTGGCTCACAGGGGTACTCGATAAGTAACCATCGATAGATGGCTGGAAGGACAAATGCATGAAGGTCCTGTCATCCTCTCAAAATGGCCCATGTTTCGTTGGACTCAGGAGGGCGCACAAGGCAGCCCCATGCAGGACAAACAGTACCGCCCCGGGGATGGCCCTCTGCAGGGGAGGGGAGGCGGCCTCAGCACTCCAGGCTGGCTGCACAGAAGCCGTGCCTAAGGAGTGTAAGAGCCGCACTGCCCACTCCAGCCCTGGGTTCTGATTTAACTGGTCTGGGGCCGACCCTGGGTAATGCCACCGCGCACGGTGACACAGCGACCAACAGGACATGGCCGCCACCGGTGGAGTTCAAAGGCTGGAGGACACATCCCAAAAGAAAGGGACTACAAATGAGGGGACTCTTCCTTTGGCCTGGGAGTCACTGAGACTGCGAGAGGGGCTGGCCCTGGAGCTGGCCTCTGGGAAAGAGGGAGGGTGCAGAGCGGTGAGGGCTGCGGGCAGAAGACGCAGCATCCCTGGCAGCGCGAACGACACAGAAGGCGGGGAGAGGCGTGAGTGGTAGATGGGCTCTGAAACACACTTATGAAATGCTTCAACAAACTGATAAGCCAGAGAGTCTGCACTTCTCTGCTCTTTGCAGGTCTACAGGAAGGGGCGTCCCAAGGGTCGGAAGGGAGGGATTCCCAAGTCTTCCGTTCCCAGTTCCTCTCCTGCAACTGAATGTTTCTCAAATCAACGGCCACTTCTGCAGACCCCCATGGGGCCTCCTTAGGCCATCAGCTCAGCGGGGTGGGTGGGGGTCGGGGGTGGAGGGACGGAAATGCTGCAAGCTGGAGTCAGCGGGACCCAAGCTTGAATGCCAGCCCTGACACTCACTACAGCTGTGCGACCCCAGGCAAGTTGCCCACACTGGGCCCACGCGTCCCCCCCTACAACGCTGGAATAAGAGATAATACTGTTTTCTCTACAGGGTTCTCATGCGTGTAAACAACTTGCAGAACCTTCCTCAAAAGACACAATCCACACAGTGGAAAAGGCAGCCTACGGGATGGGGCAAAACACTTGCAAACGATGGTCTCTGATAAGGGATTAAAATCCAGATCTACTGAGAACCCCTGTTACTCAACGACAAAAGACACCGAAACGATTAAATGACAAACCTGCAAAGGACCTGACTGACTGTTTCCCCGAAGACGACACACCGATGGCCAACCAGCAGGGGAAAGAAAGGATGTCATTAGGGAAATGCAAACCATGACCACAACGCGATGCCTACTCACACCCTTTAGGAGGGCTACTACTACCCGAAAACAAAAACTACGCGTCAGCGAGGGCGTGGAGAAAGCGGCGGCCTGGCGCACTGCTGGTGGAAATGAAAATGCAGCTGTTACAGAAAACAGCATGGCGACTCCTCCAAAAGCTCACAAGATTTCTGTGTGCTCTGGCAATTACACGGGGCACACACCCGAAACACAGGGCTGAAAACAGGGACTCGAAGAGAGATTTGTGCGTCCGCGTTCATGGTGCCATTACTCACAATGGCCGAAAGGTGGAAGCAACCTCAGTGTCCATAAACAAGTGAAGGGACCAGCGCAACGTGGCCCATCCGTACAACAGAGTATTATTCAGTCTTAAAAAGCAAGGAAACTCCAGCGCACACTTCAGTATGAGTGACCTGCAAGACATTATGCTAAGTGAAATAAACCAGTCACAAAAGGTCAACTACTGTAGGATTCCACTTACCGTATTTTTTGGACTATAAGACACACTTTCCCCCCAAATCTGGGAGGAAAGCAGGTGCGGCTTATACTCCAAATACTGCTTACCTGGCTCCCTGGGGGCGGGGGGCAGCAGTGAAGCGGGGTCACGGGCCTATTACATATCTTACCACATTTTTTGCTTCAAAATTTTTTTTCCTATTTTCCTCCTCTAAAACCTAGGTGCGTCTTATCGTCCTAAAAATACAGTATATGCGGTACCTAGAGGACTAGTCAAATTCACAGAAATGGAGAGTAGAGGGGTCATTGCCAGGGATGGGGGAGGGGGAAGCAAGAGTTATTTAAAGAGCAGGGAGTTTCCGTTTGTCAAGAGGAAGACGTTCTGGAGGCTACTCACACAGCGCGAAGACACTTAGTGTCACGGCTCCGTGCAGTTAAAAATGGGTAAAACATTAAATGTTACGTCAGGTGTATTTTACAACTTTTTTTTTAAGTATCTACCATTGTGGTTCTCCTACGTCAATAAGCATCAATACAACCCAAGATGGGTTTTACACATGCGGATTTGGGGACACTTCCTCAGATATTGAGTCCCTGTCCAGGTGTGAGGTCCTGGCATCCGCATTTTCATCAACACCCTAGGGAAGAATGCATTCATTTACATATCTCTCCTAAAGTATCAGGGGATACTCTTTGGAACGGCTTGCTTTGCTGATAAGTACCCGCTTTTTACAAATATGTGTGCGGAACAACCTCACGCTGTTGACTCTGGCCACGGGCTCGACAAGATGGCCATCCGGCCCGCAGGGACAGATGAGCTACAAAGCTCCAACACGGGGCCCCTGGGCTCCGGGCCCATGGGCCTCTCGAGTTTCAGCCTGGACAAGCTCTGCATCTCGCCAGCAGCGTGTCAAGTAAACCAAACACATGCCCACAGGGTGGCCCCAGCAAGGAGGTAACGTCAAACACACCCTGCAGTGTCTCACCTCCCGAGCAGCCCGGGAGAGGAGACCTGACGCAGGCAACCCCACTGCAGACAGAGCAGACAAGGCAGGGAAACCGCAATTCCCAAGGGCAGCCCAGCAAGCCGGAGACCAAGGAGAGCCAGGGAGCGAGCAAGAACAGCCCGGGGGAGAGGTGGCTCGCTCCAGGAACCCAGGCCTCCCCTCCCACAGCCTAACAAGCAAAGGAGACTCTGCTCACTCAGCCGCAGCCCACTAAGTACAGTGTTCTCGGCCCACCACATCCAGCCATGTACTCATTTGTTATCTTCACCATCATAATAGCACCTTTGACATTTCCCCTGTGGACTCCAACACCATCATTACTTTCCAGTGTGGCGAGGAGGTCACTCTTTGAGCATGAGGCGTGGAGCACTTCCAATGTGCTAGGGCAGAGGGGCCCGGACACCGGGATTTGGATGCCCCCAGAAGCAGACCTGCTCTGAAACAGACAGAGACGAACTTTCAACCCCCACCCCCACCCCTTCCAAGGCCCTGAGAAGGGGTCCAGGAACGTATTTGGGTGTTCAGTTTTGGGAAAGGTACTAAAGCAAGATATTGTTCTGTCTCTTTCTTAGAGCCACACTGCCTCCCACACATACTGTCTAGATGGCAGACCCACCAAACTGGGGTCTGTCCCCAAAACCCACTGCAACTCAGTGAGGACCACCGCATTCATCCTCTACGATGTCCCACGCATTCCCATACATCAGCTTATTTGGATTTACGGGGTAGGATTTATTCTTAAGCCACTTTAACGAAAAAGGAAATAGGAATTCAGAAAGGTTCCGTGAGGCTCCAAGACTTGCCTAGAGTGACCTGAGTTCCAGGAGGCAGAGTGAGATTCGAACCCAAGCCCCTAAGCTCAAGTCCAGCGTTCTTTCTGCTCCAGCTTCCCTTCCCACTTGCCCTGAGAAGAGCTAAATAATAACCACAGAAAGGCACACTAAAATAAATAAATAAATAATGAGGCTACTCTGATTAATCAGTTAACAAACCTTAATAACCACTCACTTTTATTGACCACTCACCCCCGCGGCAGGCACGGACCTAAGTGCTTCTCCTGCAATAGTTCATCAAATTCCCACCACAATTCTACGCACGAGAGATTATCATTAGCCTCACTCTACAGGTGAGGCAGCTGAGGCTCAGAAAAGTTCATTAATTTGCCTAAGAACACACAGTGAGTAGGAAAGCCAAGGCTTAAGATGAGGTCTAATTCTACAGCCCTTGCATTTCATAACTATGTGCACTATTCCAGCTACACTAGGGAAAGCCCACCAGCGGGACAGTAGCAGGTCAGGGAGAATGCCTTCCACGTGAATAAGGAGTGCAGCCAAAAAAGGCTAGAAGGAAGGGATGAAAACTGTGCATGAGCGAAGCTGATTCTAGGTTCAGATGAACCAGTAACTGCCATGTCAACCGCTTCGCTAAGTCTGGGTGCCCCGGTCCCAGCAGAGGCCCCATCTCTCAGAGGCCCCATTTAAATATTCTACGTATGGCAAATCCCAAAGTACCCTGCACAATTTCCGGAGAGCAAGAGAGGTGTTGCCCACCTCCTGTAACTAACCTTCTGAGTACACTGAGTTTTTCAGTTAGCCTAGGCTTCCACAGAGCTTATCTCCTAACTTTTCTGAGGCTTTTCTGGTGCCACCGATAAGATTTTCTAGCCCTGTTAAAATGAGATGAGATCCAGCCAGCTGTCGAGAAATGTACAAAGAGATTAGTTGAGGAGGAACCACCAGAGACAAAGGCCGCAGAAGAGGCATGGCCTGCTGTCTGCTTTTGTGGCAGAAATCTGAGTGGGCGCTGCTTCCTGGGTGGGGGCAGGGAGCAGAGAAGGGGCAACAGCCACTTGCCTTTTGCCCTGGCATGGCCCTCCTCTGTGCCTTGCTGAAAAGGCGGCTGAGGAGCAGGGAATGGAAGAGGCACATTTTTTTATGGTGAGAAAGGTTGATAATTTAGGAAGAGTCATGTGTTGATAACAAAGAGGACAAAGATGCTCATGAGCCTTCTTCACCTGGGCCTCTCAGGATCTGATGTCCCCTGGCGCTAGGCTCTTGTCCCAACCCCTGCCCTTGAGCCCCACTGGAGCTGGAGTCCCTGTGGGGTGCTCATCAACACAGCCACCGTCCTTCCAGAATGGGTATCCTGAGTCTCCAGTGCCCAGGACAGGCGCCTCATCTTGCAGACAGGTGCCCAGCCAGGGTTTCCTCTTGGCTGGGTTTCCTCTTGGCTGTGCCCAGGTCACAGATGAGGCCACACCCCAGATGATGCCTGAGGCTCAGGTGCACTCTGGTCTGCACCCACGTGATTACAGAGAGCTGGACCCCAGGCCAGGCCAGTCAAATGTCTGTCCGAAGTCTGTGCCCGGGCTCTCAGACAGGCGGAGGGGCTCTCGGGAGGCCATCACCTGTCCCAACCCTGGGGGCGCTGCTAGCACTCGGGTCCCCGAGCTCCCTACCTCCTGCCCGCCGCAAGGCCCAGCCGGGACGGGAAGCCGCGGCGCGCAGGGCCGGGCAGAAGCCGCCGGGCCTGTCCCGGCCGCGGGCCGGGCACCGAGCCCGCAGGCCTCGGCGTGCTCGGCTCCGCCCGCCCACCCGCCCCTCGGCCCGGGGCCCGCGCCCGCCCGCCCGCCGGGGCAGCAGGGCCGGCTCGGCCAAACCTCCGCGGCGCCCGGCCCTCGCGGCCTCACTTAACTGTTCCCCGCTGGGGCGGCGGCGGCTGCGGCGGCGGCGGGTCCCGGCTCCGTCTCACGCAGAAGCAGCTTCTCATCGCCCGGGCGGCGCGGGAGGGGCCGGGCCCGGGGCCCAGGCGGCGGGGCCGGCGCCGCAGCTCGAGCGCGAGCCTCACCGGGAGCGGCGGCGGCGGCGGGGGCGGGGCGCGGCCTGGCGGCGGCGGTGGCGACAACAGCGGCAGCGTTGCCGACGCGGGCCGGGCTCCGGGCCTCCTGGCTCTGGTGCTGGCTCCGGGGGTGGCAGCCGGCGCCCCGGGCTGGCTCGGGCGAGCTGATGGAGCCGGAACCCTGAGACCCTGGCGTCCGGAGCCCGTGCTGCCACCTAACCCTAACCTGCCTGCCCCCAAGCCTGGCCTCACCCACAGCCGCGCCGCCGACCCGGGCTTCACGGAGCCTGCAGGCAGCCTCAGTGCGAGCCTCAGACCCCCGGGATCCCCGGGCCTCTTGGAGCCTGGGACACTAGTATCCCCTCCCCTAAGTTGGTCTCTTCCAGGGACCAGCAGCCCACTCAGCTCTCATAGGCCTCACTGCATCCTTGACCAGTCCTAGCGCAGTGCCTCAGATCCCTGCAAGCCCCCAGGCCTCTTGGAGCCTCGGCTAACTGTTACACATGCACACACACACCTACACAGGCCTCGTGCAGGGACACTGGCCCACACAGCCCTTCTAGGCTTTACTGAAGCCCACGCCAATTCCTCTGCACAACTCCAGTTCAGGGGACCCCACTGCCCCACCTGCCCCATTATAAGCTTGATCAGACCCTAGAACCCGCGATTAGTTCCAGGCCTCCGAAACTGAGCCCAATCTCCTAGCAAATTCCCACTTCCCCATATGCTGCACCCAGAGAGGCCTAGAGCCAAAGTTATGGGGTCCGCCTCAGGGAAGCATCTAGAGGGAAAGGTTTAAGCAGAGGTGCTACCCTACGATATTTAGGGAAAGGAACAAGCCACATATGCCCTACACAGCCCCAGCAAGGCACGCCCAAGCAGATGCCCGCATGCTATTTGAAAGGACCCTTTTCAGAAGGCTAGGGCACTGGGAGCTGAGAACCATGTAGGAGTGAATATGCATCAATTTGCTAATGCATCAAGTCTCATTTTCACACATTCCGGGCTTTTCCAAAATAGCTGTCTGTTCCTAAAGAGAAACGGGGCCAAGCAGAGCTGGCTGCTGAAGAAAAGGTCCCGTGGGGAAGCCGGGCAAGTGTGTCCATTCCAAGTGCACGTGTCACTCAAATGCCACTGACTCGAAAGGTCTCACAGGCACGTGCTAGCAAACCATTAAGGGACAGACAACCCCTATGTTATTTAAACTGTTTCACAGGAAACAACAACAACAAAAAAAGACAAAAAGGTTTTAATTTCACTTCCTAAGTTTAGCCTTACCAGATACTAAAATCCAACAGAGATAACACCAAAAAAGAGAAGTGCAGACTTCTGCAGATCGTATATTATCTGCAGTCAGACGACTGGAGAAACTGTTGCAGGCCATTTACAGTCCGCCTTTTGGAGAATCACAATAGTGTTAGTATATTAAGGTCCACCTGAAGCCCAGGAGTAAAGAAACCTCTTTGACTTGGCATTTCTCAAACTCACCTGAGCCAGGACCTAATTAATCTCCAATATGTAAATCACTGCTATAGATCAACCCACTTATGTATATAGTAGTTGTAAAACTACTATGTAAAATTTTGGCAATTTAAATCCGAATTGCTGTAAAGCAAATCAAAACCCACCATGATCAAGCAAGGTTCATTCCAAAAGTACAAGGATAATTCAACACTAGGGAATGTGTAAATTCACCACATTGTTAAAGGAAAATAAATCACAGGATCTTATTAACAGGATAGATGCTTTAAAAGTATTTCATAAACTTCAGCCACTTACAAAATTTTAAAAAACTCTTAGTAAACTAGGAAGAAAATGTAAACTTCTTAACATGACAAAGCTTATGAAAAGCCATCAACAAACTTTCTAATGGTGAAACACTTAAAGTTTTTCTCATTTAAGTAAAAAACAAGGATGCCTGCTATAATTGCTAAAAACTAAAGCCAATGCAATACAATAAGAAAAGTAAATAAGAAATACAAATATTGAAAAGGAAGAGACAAATGTGTCGTTATTTATTCATGTGCATACGTAAAAATAAAAATTGAAGAGAATTAACTGACTATTTTAGAGGTTCTGGTAAAGGCCAGTTATAAGGTAAACATTAAAATCAACGGCTTTCCTAAATGCTAAGAGGAAAAACATCTCCATATAGAAGGGCTTCCAGTAGAATAAGACTCTTGGCTTCTCTCAGGCTGGATACATGGAACAGACTGACAGCTGTCTGGGGTGCAGGGGGACTGGGTGAAAGAAGGTGAAGGGATTAGTCAAAGGACATAGAGGCATGACCCACGGACACAGACAACAGTGTGACGATGACATGAGGGAAGGGAGAGTGAGGGCTGGGTAGAAATGGGCAAAGGGGGCGGAATGGGGACTACTGTCATGGTGTAAATAATAAAGTTCAGAGAAAGACTCCTGGTCTCTCTCCACCCTTGGTGGGGGAGGAGGGATAAGTGACTTTGTTGACTAGTGAGTTTGGGAGAAGGAAGTAGATAAGAATAGATGCTTAAGAGTTCCCTTTTTGGCTTTGGCTGATGGCAGGGAGCAAATATTTTCACATACTGTCCACTGTGTGGTAAGTGGACCTATTTCTGGGGCAGAAAGATCATATTGTCCAGTCCTGCCTGATACTAGAAAGGTAAATCTACCCAATTCAAGGGGAACTACAGGAACCCACTTGGCTACAGACCAAAAGCTACATTTTCCAGTCAACTTTGTTAGTAATAAAAGAAGTATGTTTATTTCTTATGTCTCTTTCCTATATCTATGCCTCAGTTTCTTCCAAAAAAAGAAGAGGGAGCAAGGTACTACTTCTAGGAGCCCCTAAATAAGCCATCAAATGCCAGCAATTTCCATTTAAAAAGTATGTTTTTTTAAAATTTGTATTCACATTAGCAATGTAGACAATAAAATACCTAGGCATAAACTTAACAAGAAATGGCAAGGCACCCAGAAACTAAAAACCCTTACACAAGGACATGCGAGAGGTCCTTGATCAGCGGAAAGTCACGAGAAATCCCTGGGCAGGAAGCCTCAGGTTGCAAAGATGCCGTATCTCCCCAACTCAATTTACGCATTGAGTGGAATCCAAACCAAAGAACCAACAAGATTTGGGGAGGGATACTATGGAATGTGACAAAGTTATCTCAAAACTTACCTTGATGAATAAATATAGGGAAAAATCCAGGAAATGTTTGAAATTGAATAATTATATTACTGTTATAATAAGATCACAATAATAATGAATATAGAACATAATGTAAGCTTTACATCATATTTTAATACCTGTTACAGCAGTATTATGTGTAGGAATACACACTTTGATCGTATATTAAATTCCCTGTTTATAAATGCTTTGTTTCTATCCACTAATCTATTTGTATATTCTTTGTTTTAAAGATGTTATTTATATACTTATTTATTTTTTAGAGAGAGGGGAAGGGAGGGCAAAAGAGAAGGGGAGACGCTTCAATGTGCCAGAGAAGCATCGATGTGTAGTTGCCTCTCATGCGCCCCCTACTGGGGGCCTGGTCCACAACCCAGGCATATACCCTGACCAGGAATTGAACCAATGACCCTTTGGTTCTCAGGCCTGCCCTCAACCCACTGAGCCACACCAGCCAGGGTATATTTGTATATTCTTAACACCCCACTCCAAACTATATTCCCTTGCCTCAACCACTTCAATTTCTTTACTAGTCTCCTGGCTTTGCCTCCACCCAAACTATGGAAAACAACAACCAGAATAATCATTAAAAAATAATGCAATGCAGCAAGTCACTCCCTTGCCCAAAGCCCTCCAACGACCTTCCATAAAATAAAATAAAATTCAAATGCTCCAACATGACCTGCAAGACCTCGTGTTATCGGGACCCTGCCTGCTACTCCACCCTCAGCTCAGCTACACTAGCCCCACTGGTTTCTTTTTGGATGCTTCAGCGCCAACGCTGTTTCTTCGCTGGGGGTTTCACCTAGAGCACGCCTCCTCTCCGTCCTCACAGGGCCTGGGTCCTCTCACCCTAAACTCTCCGCCTCCGTGTCACCTCCTTGGAAGCCATCACGGGTCATCAGGCTAAGTAGGTCCCTGATGTTTTCATACCACAACAGTTCGTTGCCCACTTACCACTCATCACAATTTGTAACTACCTACTGTTTGTTCATCTGTCCAACTGTCAGTGTCTCCACCAGACCAAAAGCTCCACCAAGGTATCTGTTCATCAGGCATAAATGGGCAACACACACTGGCCCCTCAGTAAACATTTGCTTAACAGATAGATGTGTCAACACATAATGTGTGCATACCCTTTGCCCATGTCTAATAATTATCCAAAGTAAACAATCAGGCAAGTGCACACAGATGTAAGTTCAAGGATAATTATTTCAGCATTGCTGATAATGAGAAAATATTGGATATATCCTAAATGTCTAGCAATGGAAGATCGAGTCATTTTTTTAAAAAAGCTGTTATTACCTTAGAAATACACCACATATTCTGTTAAGTGAAAAAGCAGGCTATAAAACAGAATGTATTTATTCTACCAGCCTGTTAATTTTATATTTAATTGTGATTAGTTATATATATTAATAGATGCTTATTGACTTCAGAGAGAGACAGGAGGGAGGGAGGGAGAGAAAGGGGGTGGGGGAGGGGGAGGGGGAGACAGAGAGAGAGAAACGTCAATCAGTTGCCTCTCACAGGAGCCCAGACCAAGGACCGACCCCACAACCCAGGCATGTGCCCTGACCGGGAATCAAACCTGCGCCCTTTAGTTAATGGGCCAAAGCTCCAACCAACTGAGCCACACCAGCCGGGGTGAGGGTAGAGACTTCTATCCTCCATTTCAACATATCTATATCCACATTTTATTGCATCTTAGAAATTTCGATGCAAGTAACAGGACACCCAACAGCAGTGGCTTGAACCATAGACACTGACTGGACAGGCCGGCATCCATCCGCCTCGGTCTTCTTATTACAGGAGAATAAAGACATTAAGGGCACATGTCCTTCCATCCTCTACTGACATCCTCAGATGGTTCCATCTTTCAGGCTTCTGTTCATTGTTCACCTGGGACAGGTGACTCCTCTGGCTCCAGAGTCAGCTCCATGGCCTCCTCTTCTGTGGCAGGGGAGGGGGCAGGGAGCAAAACCTTTCCCAGAAACTCCCCGCAGATCTGCTAACACCCCATGGGCCAGAAATGGGGAACAGGGGACTCCTAACTGCAAGGGAGGCTGGGAAGTTGGCTTTGTCAGTTACAGTCACCTCCTAAGTCTGGCCATATTGCCAGGCCAAAACAAAATCACCATTCCCTTGGAGAACAGTGTGGAGGTTGCTCAAAAAATATTAAAAATAAAACTACCATTTGACCCAGCGACTCTTCTCCTGGGCCTATCTCCGCAGCAAAGAAAAGCAGGAGAGCACAGAGCTATCTGCACTCCCGTGTTCACTGAAGCAGTATTTACAGGAGCCGAGACGTGGAAACGGCCTGGTGTCGGCTGACGGATGAATGGATAGAGAAAGCGTAGGGTGTAGAAACCACAGAACACGATTCAGCCATAAAAGTAAAAGAAGTGCTGCCATTTGTAACGACATGCATGAACCTTGAGGACATTATGCTAAGCGAAATAAGCCAGACAAAGACAGACAAATACTGCGTGAGCTCACTTACAGGTGGAACCTGGAAAAACCAAACTCATCGAAACAGAGAGTAGGCTGGTGGTTACAGGGGTGGGGGTGGCGGGAGTGCGGGCAGGTGGGCGAAGGTACGCCAGGGTCTAACCTTCTTGCTACAAGGTGTATGGGATCCGGGGACCTAATGTCCAGCATGGTGACTGCAGTTAATGATCCTGCGTTCTATGTGTGAAGGTTGCTCAGAGAGTAGATCTGAAAAGTTGCCACAAAAAATTTAAAACTGTACCTGGGTGAGGTGACAAATGGGTTAGCTGACCTTATCGCGGTCATCACCTCAGTGGTGTAATATTAAATCATCACACTGTACACCCTAAACTTACACAATGTCACGTGTCAATTATATCTCACTAAGCTGGGGGAAAAAAGAAAAAACAAAATAAAGTAAATCACTGTTTCCTCATCAGGAAGGAAGGCAGTTAAGTTTTTAAAATTGCTGTACAGTGCTTGTTCCGAGAGAAGTGGGTAAGGGTGACCAACAGTTCAGAGAGCAGGTCTTGCTGCTTTCCAGGCCTCACCCACGCAGGTCAAGGACCACCTCGGGCAGCTTCCTGAATCTGAGGTCTCCACTGCTCACGTCTGTCCTCTCTGGCCCTCCGTGCAGGGCCCTCGCCATTAATAAATACATCCTTACTCCTCAGGCTGTTCTGGTATTGATCCATGGGAACCAGAACAGATTGATTCTGCCTCGAGAGCGCGAGGGTAAAATTCCACCCGTCGTCAGCCTTGCTGGCAAAGCAGAACTCTTCCCTGCTCTGAATCCTTCCCCATCCCGTCTGTGCTCTCAGACTGAACCCAGATGCCTGCAGGAGCAGGAGGCAAGCAGGTGGGATTAGCGTGTTTGTGGGCAGGTGTGTAAATGTGTCGGGCTCTTTCTCACAAGAGTCCGACGGGAAGGATGTGAAAAGTAAACACAGAATAACCACAAACGGTGCTGTGGAAACTAAGAAGCCATAAGCACATGCAGAATGGCTTTTCCGACAAGGAGACGTCACGTAACGACAGACCCAGAATGTAATTCTCGCCATACCCTCCCTAACCAAGAGGAGCTTGACCTGGAGAGCTGGCAGAAAGAAGGCATCGGAGATACGCACCCACATAGCCACTGCAGCACTGTGTACAGCAGCCAAGACACGGAAGCACCCTCGGTGTGCACCAACAGATGAGTGGGTGAAGAAGCGGGGCGTATACACAGGGACTAAGACTCAACCGTGAAAAGAATGAAAGCTTGCCATTGGCAACAACATGGATGGACCTGGAGGGTACCGTGCTGAGTGAAATAAGTCAGACAGCGGAAGACAAATGCCTCACGGTTTCACGTATATGTGGAACCTAAAAAACAAAATAAATGAACAAGCAGAAACAGAAACAGACTTGTAGATGCAGAGACTAGTTTGATGGTTGCCAGACGAGAGGGGGTTGGGGGTTGGGTGTAAAGGGTGAAGGGATTAAGAAGTACAAACTGGCAGTCACGGAACAGTCTCAGGGATGTCAGATACGGCACAGGGATTACAGCCCAAAGTACTGTAATAGCCACGTGGGGTGTCAGATACGTACTAACCCCACAGGGGTGATCACTTAGGAAGTTACATAAGGTCTAACCACCGGGTCGTACACCTGAAACTAATGTAATACCGTGTGTCAGCTGTAATTAAAATATAAAAAAGGATTTTTTAAAGAAGAGAAGGCATTGAAGAAAAGCGGCTCCTTCTTTTCTTTTTTCTTGCGTTGTTGACACTATTGCAGATGTCCCCCACTGCTCCCGCTGTGCCCCCCTCCACCCAGCCCCTACCGCACCCTGGCCTTCAGCTCATTGTTGCCTGTGTCCGTGGGCCACCTCTTCTTCCTCCGACCGTAAGCTTCATGAGGGCAGGCACCCCAAGAGGGGTACTTGTCTCCAGGACACAGTGGGTACTCGACAGACATTTCCTGAAGGGTTAATATCAGTTCTCCGTGGCAGCTGTTAAAAATCCTGGTAACTTCCTTGCACAAGGCATGTCCTCCAAGCCAGGCACCGGGCTAGACCTGCCTGCAGAAACTAGTGTGTTCACTACTGACATCGGTCCTGTGAAGCAGGCTGGCGACCTCCATATTATTACAATTATGGAAATCCGGGCTTCCTAAGTCACCATCGTGATTCCGGGCTGGAGGCATCAAACTGCAAAGTGTGGCTTGTAATTTTGCTATGCAAAACTCTCAGCACAGTTTCCATAGTTCAGGAGAACGTCCTGATGGGCGTGGCCGTGACGGTCTATGGCTAATGATGCCCCTTCGACCACTCACGGGATCCTGGCCAGGCTCCTGGGTTGAAAGAGATGAGCAGAGTCAGTTTTTCCTCAGGGTGCTTCCTGTCTGGAGGGGATTCTGATGTTGCTGGTCCATGATCACTCAGTCATCAGAAACAGAAATGCACTCAAACGAGGGTGAGCACAAAGGAATTTGTGGCAGAAACGGGGCTTCTCACTGGAGCAGTCGTGAGAGGCAGGAAATTCCAGGGCTTTTCCAGGACCCCATGCCCTCCTGTTCCTCCTGCTCCCCGTGTGTCTGCCTGTGTTCTCTGGCCTTTCTAACAGACCACTTCATCCCCGTCTTCCTCATCCACAATCTAACCTGGCAGCCCCCACGGTGCTCCCAGTCCCTGTCAATATCATGCCAGTTCCAGGGACCTGCAGACGCTGACACGCATCTCTAAGCCCCAGTTTCAGGGGGAGAGAATCTGACAGGCCAAGTAATGGTCAGGTCTGCACCAGACCCAATAAACTGGGGTACAGGGGAAGACCGCATTTATTCACCCTCTCCATATACGAGGCAGTGTCTTTAGCTAGTATTTTCTCCTAATCCGTGTCTTGTGTTCTTATTCTCTGATGCCGTGGATTTTAACAGTGAGATCTGGAAATGGGAAGCCAAGCGGTTCACTCTTCGTTTCTGCTGTTTGTCTGATTTTCGGTTCTGCTTCATATCAATTCTACCCTGAGCGCTGAGCCTCAGGAAAGAAGCCTTAAAGAGGGAAGTGGTTCGGGTTGAGGTGCTAGAAGGAACTGCCAGGGGGAAAAAAAACACATTGGGAAACCTTTCAAAATATTTATGAATGGCACGGGTATTGCAATATGGTGTGTAGTAAGCCGCGCAGGGGTCTTCACACACAGAGGCCAACTGCTGTTGTGCGGGTGAGGAGAGAAACAGCTACTCTTCCAGGAAGCAGCTACAGAGTAAAGGGATGCACGCGCTGGCCCTTGAAGAGTGAGGGGCAGTCAACGACAGGCACAGGAGGGACGCTGTGCAACGGGAGGAGGGCGAGAGGCTTGCCGGAGCTGCTGTGAAGGGGGGACGGCCGGCAGGGAAGCGAGTGCGGTGAAGTGGTGGGCGAGGCCAGCCGGACGCTTCTGGTGACCCAGAGTGAGGGTCTTGGGGAGCCACATCCCACAGAATCTCACCCCCCCAAAATTGGTTTTAAACACCAGCCAAGTACTGAGGATTCCCAGATGTACGTCTCTAGCCCAGACTGTCCCTTAACTCCAAACGTGCACACCCAATAGTCTACCTGACGTGCCCTGACTGTCCAGCGGCATCTCCAGTGTAACACGTCTGGCACTCAGCTCCCGAGCATTCCTCCCAAACCCGCTCCTCCCTCAGTCTTCTCCATCTCACCCAGGGGAAATGCGTTCTTTTCTGGTTGCTCAGCCAAACACCCAGACCCCATCTCTGCCTCTTCTTTTTCTCTTACACATTGTATCTACTGCGTCAGCCTCAAGGCTCAGGACAGCAAAGGAGGTGCTGCTATGGAGTGCCACATTTATTTTGATCTGTGGAAGAAGGCAGAGCATCCTTCCACTGGGAGGATGCATGTAAGTTGGCCAGGCAGGAAATGGTGGGGTTGGGGCACAGGAAGGAGGTGCTCCAGGCAGAAAGGACACAAAAATAGGAGGAGGTCTTGTGCGGAGATGATAGGGAGGCCAGTGTGACAGGAGGGGACAGGTGAAGTAAGAAGGAAAGGCAGGCCCAGTCTGGCTAGCTCCTGCAGGTCCTGACCCGCGTTCTCTAGGTGCCCCCAGCTCACTGTTTGCCCCTCCGGAGTCTGTCACCAATCACCAAGGTGCGTGCCCGCCCCTCCTGCATTCACCCAGACTTCCGCCCTTTGCCAATTTGGCTGCCCTTGGCTCCGTGTCTGGCTCTGGACCTTGGCTGCTATGGTTCATCCAGTCCTGCAGCCTCCAAGAACCAGTTCACAGACCCATGCTTGTCAGCAAAACAAAAAATGCAAATAGGCAAATGAGAAAAATAAGGACAATGTGGCATTATACAAGCAGAACTGCATTTCCATCTGCCTGACACCACATCACAGGAGAACGGCTGGACATACTGCATGGGTGCGGAATGCCTGGGATGCACCGGCTTAGAACCGAAGCTACACGAGAGCACAAAATCCACTTCAGGGATGCTGATGGGAAAGACACCCCCAACAGGGAAGCAGTTATGACAACAAGAGGCCCATATGCCTACCCATAGGATGGGACACCTGTGAGCATTAATGTATCACAGTAAAAGAAGACAAGCAATGACTGCAAATGTGCCCCCAGATTGAATGTTTCAGGGTTGTTCTTTGAATGAAAAGTGGTCATTTGCCTCAAGCAGCTTCTCCCACAGGCAACTCCCAATAGGTCCAGGGCGGGTCACGGCATAGGCTCGCTTATTTAATGATGGTCAAAGAGGCTCATGGGCAAGTCCAGGAAGCCGACCAACATATAGTACCTGTGTATGCCTGGCTAACATGTGCATGCATGTGCTTGGTGGGTACACGTGTGTGTGTCTGTGTAAAGCTGACAACCGTCTTTTCTATGAAAGGAATGTTCTTTATTATGCTCTTATTTCTTTCCAGCTTATAAATATTAAGATTTCCTTTATTTTATGAAAAGATGATGACAGTGGGGACTTCTGAGACAAAATAGTTCTTTGTTAGTTTCCCAACTATTTCTGGAATGTACCAGTCCATGATCTGAAAGTCTGGGAATCAGCGCTTCCCTGAGAAAACATTTGGTTCTAAATGCTAGACTCCAGCTTTGACCTGAGCATCCCTCCAGGATATAACACTCAGTGTATTTTTTTTTCCAAGAGGTAACATTTGCATAGCATTTAAAGCCACAAGTGACAAGTTCAAAAGGGAAGGAGCTGGGTTACAATTTCACAGCCGAGTCAAAGCTGGGACCCCCACTGCTGTCATGCATGATTCGCATTTTTCATAGTCACCAGAGTGCCAGCTTGGAATATAAAGCAGATCCTATTCCTATTGGTCGTATAGACTGCTGGGGCTCACCAATGTATCGGTGCGCTCCTGCACATCACCCAGCCGCCCCTGCGGTTAGCTTGACCACGTGACTAGTTCTGGCCAATGGGATGTGAGTAGAGTGATTTGTATTACTTCCAGGCTAAGTGGGTAAGTAACAGGTGTGCCTTCCCCAGTCCCTCCTCGTCTTCTACCTGCCCCTAGGGAGAGGGAGGACATCAGGGTGACCCTGAAGCTACAAGATGATGGAGGTACAAGATGGAGGCAGGCTGACTTCCTGAGCTGTTGTTTAGAGGAAATGCTCCAGACACTCGGCAGACTGTGACATAGAGAGAAGTAAATTCCTGGCGTGGAAAGCCACCGAGATTCGAGTGCTTGTTACTGCAGCACAGTCCCTCCTGTTCTGACCGACAAACAGCCTTGCTAAAACACCCACCAGCGCCTTCCCATGGGCCTCAGAGAAAGATCCGGAATATTTTCCTTGGCCTACAAAGCCGTACCATTTGTGCCCCTGCCTGCCCCTCGGTGTCGCCCTCCTGTCCCTGCCTCCCACGTTCCCTCTGCTCCAGGCACATCAGCCACAAAAGGACGCCCAGCACGCCTTCCCCCTGTGGGGCGTTTCCTCCAGCTGCTGCCTCTGCCTGCAGGGCTCTGCTGCCGTGTCTCACTCGCTCTTGACATTCATCTCAACGTAACTGCCTCAGAGAAGGCTTCCTCCATCACCTAGCCTGGAAGGCCTCCATTTGTCACTCTGTCTCATCATGTTTCATTTTCATCCCAGCATTTATCTCAACCTGGTATTTCCTTTCTTCATTGAATTGTTTGTTTGCTTCCCATCTTGCCCATCTGGTTGACCATTGAATCTCCAGTGCCCAGCAAAGAGCATGGGGCATAAGCGGGGCTCCAAAGACATGTGTTTGGTGACCAAGTGGATGAATGAACAGATGACTCAGCACGGGGCACGGTCTCCTCTGTCTGCCCAGAGAGTTAACTGCGCCCAGGAAGCAATGGGACGGGTGTTCCTGTTATTTACTGTGTCCCCGACAGTGGGTTCCAATAGAGCAGCCGTTGACTTTGCTCATGAATCTGGGGTTTGAGTGGGTTCTGCTACACAGTTCTCACTCACATAAGGGCACTTAGATGGTAACTGGGGCGTGGGTCACTCTAAAGACCTTTTCACTCACATATCTGGCTCTTGGGCTAGGAAGGCTCAACTGTCTGGGGTTCATTCCTCTGATCAGCTGTGTGACTCCAGGCAAGTTCCTTAATCTCTCTGCGCCCCAGATCTTTACATACCAGATAGAACCAGAAATGACAACACCTACCATGTATGGATCACCTCCTGTGTTCTAGGCACCATCTGCACTAAACTCCTGGGGCACCTGTCTCACATAACCCTCACATAACAACTTATTCTGCAGATCTTCCTATTAAAGGACCTGCTTACTTTATAGGTGAAGAAACCAAGGTCCAGAGAAGCTTAAGCGTCTTGCTCAAAAGTTTATAATAGCTCATCATGCCAGAAATTCGTAGTTAACGTGGTACATTAAGCCAATATGGGAAATTCCCTCTCCTTCTCTCTCTTTTTTTTTTAGCGATAGTTTCCTTTGATTTTTTTCTTCTTTCTTTTTTTAAAATTTTATTTATTTATTTTTAGAGGGGAAGGGAAGGAGAGAGGGAGAGAAATATCAGTGTATGGTTGCCTCTGCCAGGGACACACAATGTATCATGTGTCCCCACTGGCCTGCAACCCAGGCATGTGCCCTGACTGGGAATCGAACTGCGATCCTCTGGTTCGCAGGCCCGCGCTCAATTCACTGAGCTACACCAGCCAGGGCTCCCCTCTCCTTCTCTATACACATCAAAATACTAGATTAAAATATAACCCCCAAATGTAAATGCATAGCAGCATTCAAGGCCAAGAAAGAGGATGTGCCAGGAACCAGACAAAGAGGGAACTTGCGCTGGTAAGATGACCAGGGTCTAAGGCTGAGGCGCTCCCTGGGCCCGGGGGGCAGTGGATCCTCAGATGCGATGGGTTGGAGCTGAGCTATGTGCACAAGGCCAGGAGCCCCAGGGAAGGGCCTGCAAAGAGGAAGGGGCACCAGGACAGCTCAGCCCCGGGCTGTTGTGCCACCAACTCCCCGTGAGCAGCCAGAGACCTCAAAACCTTAGCAGAGCTGGACCAACTAAGTGACACGGAGACGTCAGGATGGGGGCTGGGGTCCAACCTGCTCACATGACTCCCTGCCCGTGTGCTGACCACCAGGCAGTTTAACTAAACCGCCTTAGACACCTCTGGCTGTCCTTTCTCCTCAGTATCTACTCTAAAAGTCTGTTAGGACTGACAGAAGATAAAGAAGAAAAAGGAAACCCTGGAAAGTAAACAAGCACTTGTAAATCAATGAAGGGTCATTAGGGCTGGAAAACACTCCTTATCAAAATTTGTAGATTGTGAGCCAAAGCCACAGTTACCAGGGGACTTTTACCTTGAAAGACATCTGTTGAGGAAGGAGCAGGCTGCCAATAAGGCTGGATAGCAGGGCTTAGGCAAGAAAACAGACAGTACAAACAATGGAAATGGAAAGAAAAAGGAGCCAGTCACAGAGACATTTCCAGTCATGATGGGTCCAAGAAGACACATCGTGGCAGTTAGTCATACTTACAAATGAACAAAGACAGAAATTCTACCGATCAAAACTCACGTGGGGAAATTCTGCCCACTTGCCTACCAAAGAAGCCAAAAGACGTGCCATCTGCCTGGGCTGTGGGTGGAGAACAGGAGTCCAGGGCTGCACCGGGGAAAAAGTACTCCAGGCCAAACCTCGAGTCACAGGGACTGATGCTGGGAAATTAACAAACAACCTCATCTGGGATCCGAGACTGACAATGGGATCCCCAGTGGAGACAGGCTTCAAACTGCTCTGTAGACACAACCCAGGGCACGGGGGGAGGGGGGGGGGCCCTGCCCAGGGGCAACCAGCACTGCTTAGTGCGAGTTTGGGGACAACGATTACAAAGCACTCGAGGAAACAAGGTACATCCAAGGGGCCATTTGTACCCCAAGACCTGGAGATAAAAGAACAGCCTGAAAGAGCTGTGCACTTCAACCTGTTCAATGAAATAAAAGGAGGGATGAAACAAAAAGTGAGGAGTGTAAGAAAAATGGACAAGCTCGTGTGTGGCAGAGCTGTCATTCAAACCCAGGCCGACCCCCGAGCCAAACCTTAGTGTCTGTGTGGTGGGGGAAGGGCGGGGGACAAAGGAATTTGGGCCCCCCCCGCCCCTCTCCTGTTTGTTCCCCAAGGAAAAGCCTGCTCCCTGGACTAGAAGACACCAGTCCACCATCTCTCGAAGGACATTAATTCTCCAGAAAGATCAGACCCAAGTGATCAACCCCATTTATTACAGGACCAGTCGGTATGGGGAGAATCAGGGTTAGCAGCTGCCCTCCAGGCTTTCACTAGGGCCTGAACTACCTCTGAGCACAAGGAATATTTTTTCATTCCATTTGTTCAGTTATTCATTCGTTCTGTTTTTGTTTGTTAAACACCAAACATCATTCCCAAGAATCCTGAGAACAGTTAGGCAGACCTCAGTTCAAATCCCAGCTGCTAGAGCACTGACCAAGGCCTTGTGTCTGCCTGGGTCTCAATGTTCTCAACTCTTAGCCGGAGTTGATAATGACCTTCTTGCAGGCTTACAGGGAAGAATAAAGAAAATCCATGTAAAATGTAGACCATCCTGGGAGCTGAGTGTGTGAGGGTCACACCCACCCCACCGCTCCAGGGTTCAGGGCGAAGATTTGTTTCAGCTGGAAGGAAGTGGGTGGAGAGTGAGAAGAGGTTCAGTGTCAGAGTGGCCCCTGGGGTGCTCAGATGGGGCTGAGACAGAGCAGCTTTCAGGATGAGACCACTTCCCAGACCTTCCTCTCCCTGCCCCCACCGTGGGTTCTGCTCAGCCCCATTGTTTTGCTTCTGACTCTGGTTTTGTGACAGTTTTAAAGACACCAACATGCCACAGAATTCAGACTGGAGCCAGCCCGGCCTCAGCTGCTGTCCTCACCGTCGTCGCCAACATATGTTTAACCCGCTGTTCCCCCGCTTTTGTAAACACACCGTCTTCGTTCCAATCTCAAATCAACATGACCCTTCCCCTCTCCTTTCAAATCCTGCCTTCCAGCTGCATGCCTGGCCAGATTTCAGATTTACACACACACACACACACACACATACACTCAGGGTGTGCATGTAAGGACTCACATGCACGGAGACCAGAAATGAGCAGATCCCCCATCTCCCAGACCTGCAACATCCTGGGTGACAGACAGACTCAGACACACCCCCAGCCCAGTTGGGTGGACACAGAACACTGCATGGTCCCATAAACACAGGCACACCGAGACCCCGGAGCCCCGGCATCACTCACAAGGACCAAGTCCCCAAAGGTCAGACCCTCAGAAGAACAGGGACACAGGCACAGACACAGAAGCGCAGATGCAAGATCACGTGGTCACAGGGACCCAGGGAACCACCACACACTCACGGGCACCGGGCTGAGCCATGCTCTGCAAAATCTACATGTTGGTGTCATAACCCCCCAGTGCTTCAGAATGAGACTGTATTTGGAAACAGGGCCTTTAAAGGGGAGATTAAGGGCATATGGATGGGCCCTGATCCAATACGATTGGAGTCCTTATAAGGAGAGACTAGGACACAGGAACATGCACAGAGGGGTGGCCCTCTGAGGACACAGACAAGACAGCCATCTATGTGCTAGGGGCAGAGGCCTCGGAAGGAACCAACCCTGCCAACACTGTGAGCTCAGACTTTTAGCCCCCAGAACGGTGGGACGACACACTTCCACTGTTTCAGCCACCAGCCTGTGGAGGTTTGGGTGGCAGCCCTCGTGGACTCATAGAGACAGGGAGACCGAGGGACACAACCCACCGCGTCCTTCACAGCCTCACAGAGAGCCAGCCCCCAGGCAGCACCCCCATATGCACAGACCCAAAGTCCAGGGCCTGCCGCTGCACCCCACTCCCCACGGCCCCTTCCTCCGCATAGCCACTGAGTTGTGTCTACTTTTCTGGGAAGAGGAGAAGGCACCCAGGGATTTCCTTGACTGGACAGTGAAACTGTGGGAAATGCTACCATGATGACGACTCACACATATGGAGTCTCAATTTTAGGTTACAAGGACTGTCCCAAACACTTGGGAGGTAATGATTCATCTAACCTTCTCAACAACCCTTTGAGGTAGTTACCATTATCAAAATTCCCACTCAAGAGATGGCAAAACCAGGGCCCAGCGAGGTCAAGTAATTTTCCTGAGATCACACAGCCAGCCAAAGCAGAGCTGATAGTTGAATCAAGACAGCCTGGCTCAGGCTCAGCTCTGAGCTGCAGAGCAATCTGCCGACAACATCAGAGACAGGGCCAAGTTACAGAAGAGGTCAATGCTTGGTCAAGAAGGAAATGAACCAAGATGCTCTCCCCAGGGCACAGAACTGCCTTGGGCGAAACCCTGCACTCAGCCCCGGCAACATAATTTGCAGGACCCAGTGCGAAATGAGCACACAGGTCCCCTGTTTAAATGGCAGGGAAAACGTGCAATAAAAAATATTATAATATAAAGTTTTTCCTTTCTTCAGTGGTTTCCTTCTCAACTTATCATAATACTTTTTATTTGCTATTTAATGCCACACTAAGTAAAGAAATAATACAACTTTAAATTACTGGCATGAATTTTACTTTCTATTTTGCAATGCCAGTTTTAAACGCAAATATAAGAGCATTTAGCTCATACGCAGACTCACCAAAAACACACGTATTTTGTGACTCATAGGTATTTCAGAACAGGAGGGATGCGGCATAAACTAACTCAGTTGTGTTTTTTTCACTTCCTGATATATGCATATTCTCCAACCGCTGCTACCTGTAGCTTACTGATGAGCAAGGAAGGGCCGAGAGGGCAAGGAACTAGGGCTGCTCTGGTGTTTTCTTTCCTCCTCTGTCATGGTCTTCAACTTCGAGTGGTTGGCTAGCCCTGGGAAGTAACATGAACAAGAAAGGAGATGACAGGGTTGCTTGGTAGCTCGGGTGTCTTGGAATGCCATTACCTTCTATGTTCAAGGCGAATTCTTATCTGAAGGGGAAGTGTGGCCTCTTGGGGCTGTGGGCACCCCACTGAGCTGTAGAAATAACACACTTATTGTCCAACTGCTTTGAGTCTCACTGGGTTCCCAGGCGGGGGGGGGGTCCCCTGGAATTCTGTGCTCAGGCAACACTGCAAACACAGCAGGCCACTAGGGAGGCAAGGGACAGTGGACTGGCACAGTGTGCGTGTCTCCTCTGCGTGTGTGCATGCTTCATCAACCCATTGAACTTACCCTGCAAAACACAAGTTCAAAGGTACAATTATTTATACAAATATGGAATCATGCTGTACACCTGGAACTAACATGATGGTATGTGTCGATTATACCTCAACTTAAGAGAAAATAAAATTATTAAGAATTTTTAAATGACAACAGCAAAGCACTCAAGCAAGCTCACAGCCCTCTGGAGTGTGAGTGTGACGGCAGAGTTGCCCACCTGTGATGCCAGCCCCACCTGCCCTGGCCCTGTTCCTGCACCCATGACAGCCTGGGGACACGGCATCATCTCCCTTGAACCTGGCTGCTCCTTCTCAGAAAGACTCGGGTCCTCCCAGGACTCCCTCCACTGCCAGGTGCTTCCCGGGCGCGGCCCAGCTCTGTGCCCTGTGGCAGAGGTTGCTCTATGTCCGGAAGCCCATCCCTTCAGCTGACCTAGTTCCAGGATGCTGGAGTCACGAGGGCATGTTCTTTGCCCGGTTTGAGGAGAGCTGAGTGACTCAGTCTTCTCCCGACACAGACTTGCCTGGGATCCGATCATTTCAAGTGCCATCTCCAATCCCCAAATCTTCCCCCGCAGCCCAGACCTTGCTTCTGAGTTCCAGACGTGTTCACCCAGCTCGCTGCAGGCAGGTTCTCTCTGAATGTCCACAGGCTTTTCAGGCCTGGAGTTACTCACCCATCTGCTGTCTCAAACCTGCTCCCCATCTCAGTGCCTGGGGCCTCTGCCTTTCTGAAACCCGGGAGCTGCATTCCCCACGTCGTACAGCCTACTTCTGTAAGACCTGTCATACCTATTCCGGGGCACTCACTCCATCCCATGCTATGTCCCTGCCGCCACCTAGGCACAGGTCTCATGAGGACCGTGGCAGAAGCCCCCCTCACCTTTTCCTCACCCAGTCCACCCTCCTCACCTACCTGAAATGCGGAATCGCCACCATGTATTTCATCATGTACCCTACTCAGAATCTCAGAACCAGAGCTTCCCATTGCTTCTGGGTGAAACCTGTACTCCTTAGCCCTAAGTAACCAAGTACATTTTCCTCCTGGAAAAAACAATGCCCTGGTGACTAAAAATAGGGTGGGCATCTGAACATGGGGGTGTAGGGAGGGATTCCTCCACTCTCCAGGCCCAAGACACAGGAAGTGGGGAATAGAGGGTGGGTGCGAATTCAGAGGACAAAGTTGGAAACCCCTCATACACTGACCAAAGGAGGGTACCTTGCAGAAAATGGCACGGCCTGGGGAGGTGGGGGAGGTGCTGAGAGAAGGTGGGTCAAGGTGTGTCCCAAACAGTTGTGTGAATAGCCTGGAAACGCCAGACAGAGAGAAGCAGCGATGGCCACGTGAGCATGGAGCCCGTTTCCCTCCCTAAGCACACAGCGGGACTACATGTCCCAGCCTCCCTCGCAGTTAGGTGGGGCCATGTGACAAAGCTCTGTCTCGCAGCAGGTGAGGTATGGCTGCTTCCCAGCCTGGCCCCGAAAAACCTCCTGAGGAACCCTTCCAGCTCTCTTGTATCTGCCACTAGCCAGCCGAAGTCAAAGGAAGAAACCACGACACAACAGAACTATGACACGGGAGGGGTCTAGGCCCTTGTGCGACTCTGTGGAACAGAGCCCCCCCCCCCCCCCCCCCCCCCCCCCCCCCCCCCNGGGCGGCCCCCCCCCCCCCCCCCACCCCCCCCCCCCGCCCCCCGCCCACCCCGTGCACAACAAACTGTGATGCAGAAGAGAAACAAAATGCTAAGTGAAGGCACCGAGACACTGGTGGCGGAAGTGAGAATTGGTGGCTTGTCCTAATGCCCAGTTCCGCTCTCCTTGCACCTGAAGAATGATTGCCCCTCCGAGGTGGTGACACGTGTGCTCCCGGGTCCCCAAGGTTTGTTAGTGGAGAGGGGACTCCTAAGCCAGACGGCCTGTTTTTCTCTTTACAAATAATTCATTTCTAATTGTGCAAGCAGTCCCTGAATACCTCCTCCTTTCTTCTGTAAAAAAAATACAGGAACAATAATAAAGCCATGTCCTCTGGCCTCCTTCCCCTCTCGCTCTCGCCTACCTCCTCCTCCTCCGCCACCCAGAGGGCCCTTGCCCACGCTCTCACAGGGGCCGCTCTTCCTCCCCTCTGACCGTCCTAGTATTGCTTACACATTTGTATCTATACAATGTTTGCAATAATTGTGCATGTTTCCCTGTGCCTATTCACAAAAGCGCCCTGCTGTGTGTATTTTTGCCCCGTGTTCCATTCACACAGCACTATTGGTCATGCTACGTCATGGGTACACCTTACCCCCTCGGACCGTTACACAGCACTACACGGATGGCTGTGTCCCGGTTTGTGCGGCTGACCCCCTACTCACGGGCGTGCAGGTTTTCTCCATTTTACACGCGTCTCCTTATGCGCACGTGCTAACATGTTCTCTGGGGGAGAGGCAGAGAGTGGGTCTGCTGTCCTTCGAAGCCGCTGTGCCAGCTTGCATTGTCCCCAGCAGTTTGCGAGAGTCCCCACCTCCACACGCCAACGCTAACACTTAACACCAAACTTTAATTTTGTGTGTGTCCCAACCTGGTGAGTGACATGCAGTTCGTGGTAGTTTAATGTTTTATTTCTTTGATTACTAGTGAAACTGAACGTTCTTCAAGTTTATTGGCCATTTGAATTTCCTTTTCCATAAATCGACAGGTTTTATTATTTGCTGAGTGTTCTATTGGGCCATTTGTCTTTTTCTTATTGATTTGTTAGAATTCTTTATATATTCTGGATGCTAATCCCTTATCTGTTATATAAATTGCAAATATTTTCTCCCCGGCTATTGCTTGTTTTTAGCTTGTTTATGGTGTCTGTTGTCATTTAGAAGTTTTACATTTTAGTGTAGTGAGATCTATCAATTGTTTCTTTTATGCTGCTCGCTTTTGGCCGGTCTGTTTTCAGCTGTGAAGCTGCGACGCTGGGAAACTGGCAGCTGGGAACACAGGTCCTCTCTCTGATGGACGAACTGGACTTTCTGCTCCTCTCCCTGACTCCCACAGACACCTTCTGGGGACCTCAGATTTAACTTGGGGTGAGGGGGGAAGACTTAGGGAGCAGGCGCTGTAAAAAGAGAAGACACTCTTTCTTCGATGGGGAAACACAGTCTTAGAGTCACTGGATGTGAAAAGGTGACTTGACTTTACACCCTCTGTGCTGGTTCAGCCAGGTGTATGGCTTCTAGTCCAAGTTCTTTAGGATCTGGCCCCTCCTTTGCACTTTCAGCTCAACTCCTCACCTGCATGCAACCTTCACTCCAGTTACACTGAATTCTTTGCCAAACCAAAATCATACTTTCTGCCTCCAAGCCTTTGAGTCTGACTCTTTGGCTTTCGAGAGACAGGAAAAAAATAATGATGGTACTTATTCTGAGCCAGACTCTGTGCAAAGCTATTTGCATAGCATCTTATCAGTCGGGATAAATCAAGCTATGTTGCAGGAACAGGTAACTCCAAAATTCCAGGGTCTTACGACTGCCACAGTCTATTTCTCGCTCGAGTTACCTGTCCAGGGCAGAAGGCACAATGGCTCTGGCTGGGTGACATTTTTTCCTTTCTTCCAGGACACAGGCTTCTGGAACATCTTCTGTTTGGAACATTGCTGCTTGTATCATCTTTTCAGCAAGAATGTGTGTGACAAAGCACACAACAGCCCTTACGAGTCTCTGCCTAGAGCAATATGGCTCATGCCCTCACATTTCACTGGCCAAAGTAAGTCATGTGTTCAAGACTGACCTCAAAGGGCTGGGGTGTTAGCGACCAATGAAATAATCTGCCAGTCTACCTTTATGGTTACCACAGGTCCAATCTCCTGTTGCTCACCTGTGTAACCTGTTCACTTCTCTCTTTCTTCGAAAGACTTTATGTATTTACCTTTAGAGAGAGGGGAAGGGAAAGAGAAAGAGAGGAAGAGAAACATTAGTGTGTGGTTGCCTCTCCCATGCCCCCCACTGGGGACCTGGCCCGAAACCCAGGCATGCTCTCTGACTGGGAATCAAACCAGTGACCCTTCAGTTCTCCATCTGGCACTGAATCCGCTAAGCCATACCAGCCAGGGCAGAACCTGTTCACTTGTAAGCAAGCAACCCAAAGTCCTACCCGGTCACTATACACCAGGAGGTCTGATGGCACCTCTCCCTGGAAGCCCCCCCCTGATTTCCCCTTGTTGAAGTGGCTTCTCTTTACCGAACCTTTCTCCAGCTCTTGGGATCAGAGCACATTTTGCCTTGTGCTACATCTGAGGGTTATGTGGGATTCATCTCTGCATCTTCATTTGTACATTTGTTCATTTGTGCCTTCCTTCCTTCCTTCATTGAATAGTGACTGAGCACCAGACCCTGTGCAAGGCACCAGGGATATATTCAAATAGAGCCTCTGCTTTCAGAGTTTATTGTCCAGTGGGGAAGATAGACATTAAACAGATAACGACACCACTAATTATTTAATTACAATGGTTAGAAACGTTATGAAGAGGTCTGGGCGGTGGGGGGGGGGGCGGGGATCCGAGCATTTATAACAGGGGACCTGACTCTGGAGGACGGTACTACGCCTCTGAGAAAGCAGTATTTCAGCTGAGTCCAGGAAGGGTAGACAGAAAGTGGCCAGGGCAAGACAAGGATGGGAGTCGGGGGTGTGGGGTGGGGGGAAGGGAGAGCTTTCAAGGCAGAGGAAACAGCTGGAGCCAGGCCCTGAGGCTGGAAGAGGTGGTAAGATGAGCCGGGCCAGGAGGGTAGGGGAAGGAGGCCAGTGCATGCCTGGCGCTGCTGTTTGGACACATCTCCCTGCTGCCCCCCTGCTGCCAGCCCAGCCAGAGGCTCCTGGCCTTGGTTGCAGGGGCTGAAGCAAGGGGTTGTGGGCATTTTGTCCCTGGCAAGCCAGTGTCTGGAAGGGGCTGCTATTCTCTGGCCACAGCCCATGCTCCTGGGTCAGGCGGAGGGAGGGAGCGGAAGACGTGCACAGCACACTTTTTATATATATGTGGGGCCATAACATTTAAGTGTCTTGGCTGTAAGCCTGCGACTAGGTCCCCCGACAGCCCAGCCTTGCTCCACACGCTCTAACAGCTGTCTGTAAAACCCGTTTATGGTGCCTCCATAAATTTCCCAGCTGCTGCAAACACAGGGCTGGGGACAAAGCGTCTCCGGCAGGGAGGTGCGGGAGAGCTGCCGCTTCGGCATCTCTGCTGGCTCATCCTCTGGGCCCCAGCTTGCCCCCTGCCCACCGGGGCTGCCTTACCCTAAATTCTTTTATTGAAGCTGATCTTAACATCGACCCCGTGGGGCCTGGCTGGGCAATCCAGCTCGGCACAGACGCAGGCACCCTCAAGATTGCAGCAAAAGGTACCGTAAATCAGAATTAAGTGTCATGATAGTGATTTGAACTGACACTGTTTTCACCTTGTCCATTTACTGGGAAATATATAACAGGAATAGATTGAGCCTGTCATATTGGACCTGAAAAATACAGCTGTTAGGGTAGGAGAGGCAGCTGGCACCAAGGCAGTCCCTGTGGACAGTAGGGTATGTGGGGGGGGCTTGTTGCCAGCATCCCCTTGGGGTGAAAGCTTGTTGGGGAACACTGAGAGCCAGACGACACAGGGACCCTGCGGCCAGCTCCATTGCTATGAGGACCCAGAGCACCCAGACTGCAGGGCCATAAAAACACTTTCTATGAAGTATAACACACGTACGGAAACGTGCACAAATCATCAGTGCATCGCATGACTTATCGTAACCAACTGACTACACCAGTGTACCCCACACCCAGATCAATGGAGCAGAAGCCCCAGATGCCCCCACCAGAGGCAGCCCTCCATCCCCCGCCCTCCGGTCGTGCCCTCCCTCCACCCTCTTCTCTCCGCCCCCCACCACCCTGCACCAAGGTGACCACCATTCTGATATCTCAGGCTGTGGATTGACTTTGTGTGTGGCATTTTAATGAGGGCATTTTGAAGCTCCCACCTTGTTTTTTTGGCCCCCAAAGAAAACAGAAAGCTCTCACTTTTAAAAATAATATATAAAGAATATGAACAACAGATCCCGCCCCCCCCATCTTGTCTCCCGAACATCCCACAGGATTTTGGCTTCAATTCAGAGGCAGGGCGGGGGAGGAGGGGGAAAGAATCTGGGATGGGGCAGGAGTCAAAGGTGGGGTAACTGAATGCGGGACAGGTGAAGCTGGGGACTGCAGTGGGATGAGCGGCGCCAGGGAGGGGCTAAGGCTCAGAGATGGAAGAAATTTCAGGATTGGAGCGGGGCTCAGGAAGGGGACACAAGGCCAGGATAAAGGTCAAGGATGAATTGAGGGACAGGTTCAGTGCACATTCAAAAGCAGGTGGAGTCATGTGGGGGGTGGGGTTCAGGGAGAGAGAGGTTGAGAGGTTCTGATGGGCCCAAACTTTGGGATGGAAGAAGCTGAAGTCCTGGGGCCAAACCACTAGCAAAATGCAGAGAAAGGACAAGCCCTCTGCAGCCAGGACTGAGGCTGCCTCCCACCCCCACCCCCCAGTTCCTGGCAGCCCTAGGCACGGAGTGGTTCTTCTGCCTTCCTGCCCCCTGCCCCTCCCACTGGAGCTCCCTACCCACCTAGTCCTGACTGGTTGGAGAGCAGGTTGGTGGCTACATCGCCACCATCAGGTGGCCTCCAGCATTACTCTTATTGCCTGAGCTCTGACTCTGGATGTGCTCCGGAGGGCCGCCACCCTCAGCCTCATCTTCCCTGCTGGACCATGAACCCTGCCCTAAACCCATCCTACTTAGTTGGGGGCACAACTCATGCCCTCTCCCAACCCCCGAAGTCACAACTGCTCCCTGAGCTCGGGCTGCTGGCTGGCAGCCTCCCCCGTACCTATCAGCCTGGCTCTGTGACCTGACCCTAAATGTCTCCTATTGTTGAAGGACACACTCAGGAGGAAATTTCCCCCTTGGGTGTGGACGGCTGCCCTTACCGACCCCCTGTTTAAGCCTGCCACCCAGCCAGGTGCTGTACGGCGCAGGTCACGGAGGCTGCCTCCGTCACACAGGGCACCCCTGCTTCCTCCCACACCCACACCCTGACCCCCGTCCTCCACCACGGCTGCGTGGGAGCGACACTCTCTTTGCTCTGGCTTTGGCTTTCAGTGCTTTGACCTTCAGCCCTGGATTCTGTCCACCTTTGGCCACCTCTAGGGGACTCGTCCTCAAGACCCCCTACTTGGGAGTGACGGTCTCTCTCTGTGTGAGGCGAGCTACTCGCCCTCCTCCTGGCAAGAAATTCCTTGAAAGCCCCGCCCCCACCCACATTCTCAATGAGGCAACACGGTCACCTCGTTTGACGTCAGGCCCCCCAAGAGACTGCAGACTCCAGGAGGGCAGGAGCGGGCCTTGCTCGTGTGCTCCCCGAAGGCCGGCGTGCCTGGCACGAAGACGCCACTTTACGAAGATCAGGGGGATGACGGGGTGACGAGGGCTGAAAGCACAGGCTCGAAGGCAGGGGGATCTGATCTAGCGCTGAATCCGGACACCTCTGCAGTATCGTTTAACTGCCATAGGCCTCACTTTTCTCATCTGTGAAAAGAGGTTAATACCTCCTTACTCCATGGGGCTTTGTGAGGGTTGAACGCCGTAATAAATGTCAGTGTTGGCACCATGCCTGGCACGTGGTGGGCACTCAACACATGGCATTGGTTATTATCTCTGTTTTTGTCTTACTACAGCAACAACCAGCGGCGTTTCTACTTCTAGAATCACTTGGTCCCAGCATCCTCCACAGCCCTAGAGGTCCTGTCTTCTTAAAACAGGCACTTGCTCCTAGCCTTGGATCACAGGCTTGAAGCCTTCCGTGGGCTCACTGGGCTTCAAAGTCAAGGCAAAATGTTAGCAGACCCTGCCCCTTCCCTCTGATCCCCAAGGGCCCTGACCTTGGTGTCAGGGCTGGAGAAGGCCTGTCCCTCCCTGACCAGAGCTCTCTGTCCCCATGTCTGATAGGCAGTCCAGGACCAGCCCCAGGGACAAGCATGGCTAGGAGAACCAGGGCCTGTGACCTGCCGGGAGAGGCCGAGGCCACAGTCCCGCTGACGAAGGGCCTTTATCGACCTCCCCCTGCGAACTGCTGCCGCATCACTCATGGGCCCGGGACGGGAGCCCATTCATCTGGGCCCCGGAACGCGAAGCGGCTGGGATTTCTCATTCTGGGGCGACACGGAGTTCACATCAGGAAATATTAGTCTGATGAGTTCCCTGCGAGTGGAAGGACTGTCAGGCATTAATCACAGACCAAGGGGGAGGCAGCGCCGGGCCCTTGGTCCAACTCTCCAGGGTCTCATCCTTTCTGGGAACTGCAGAACCTCTCTGGGCCTGGAGACAAGGATGAAAATTACCCTTGAAGCAGACTCAGGCTGCTTTCTCTCACTCTCCAAGGCCTTTCTGCCTGGGGCTAGAACCCTTTGTGAGGAGTCGGGCAGGTGGCTTCCCTCCCTGGGCCTCAGTTTTCTTGTCTGTGAAATGGGATGGGAAGTCCCTCTCGAAAAGAGATCAGGCAGCTCAGCTGCCCAAGTCAGTGTCCCGCATACAACGGTCCTCGCCCATCTCGGCTCCCACTGTGCTGGCTCACAGCTGTCTCAGGGCCCCTGAGCAAACTGCCCTCTCCGGCCTCTAGGCTGGAACATAGGGTTGGGCCCTTATGGAACCTGCCCCTCCACTTCCTGAGCCCAGCAGAGGGTGTCCCCCAGAGGCTCCTATAAACAGGAGGCTGCCAAGGGGCTGCCACCTGGGTGGGGAACAGAGGCGCCCAGCACTCTGAGGACTCCATGGGCTCAGGCTGGAGTCCTGCGCAGACTGGGCAGGCAGCCATGGGCAGGCAGCCGTGAGCGGGCTGCTCCAGCTACTAGGTTCTGGGGCTGGTCTGCTGCGCAGTGTCTGGCGCTGAGTGTGCCTTGGGCATTCCAGGCCCCAGCCGAGCCCGCCTGGGGGGTCAGGTGCCCTCTCAGATCCTCCTCTGGTAGCCAGGGCCCTCTAGAGACCCAGCCATTGCTCTAGCTGGTTGTAGGCAGAATATAAACCATTTTGCCTCAAATTGCTGAGGACCATTACCCTCTGACCTCTGTCTTACAGGGTCATCCTCTCCCAGCTGGGCGGCTAGACACCTCAGGAGCCCTGGGACTCTCCCTGCTGCCTTTGTCTCCTTAGTGTGTGGCTATGAGAGGCCACCGCCTTGGTGCTCAGGTGCTACCCTGGGCAGGCAGGGTGAATGCGGAGGTGGGTGCGGCCGGAGGACAGGGTGCCAATGAGGCATGTTTTACAGCTCTGCCCAGATAGCTAATGGCCTCTGTGACATTGCTGCTGCAAATGGTGGCCTTGAAGCAGCCATAAATCAGGGGGCACCTGCCCAGCAGCCCCTGCCCCTCCCAGATCGCCTGTCCTGGGTAGGGGGACACTGTGAGAGGGGCTCTTCTGGCCAAGGGGCACAGAGTGGCCCAGCAGTGTCCACCCAAGCGAGGCCTAGCAAGGATGGGAAAGCAAAGGCAAAGTGTGTGCACCCACACACACATGCACGAGTGTGGCAGGTGGTCATTTATGCCCCGATGCTTGAATGCCTGAATCTCTGTGTATGTGTCCGTGCGTGAGAGACGGACCGTGTGAAAATGTTTGTGTCTGGGAACATCAAAATGTCAGTGTTTGACAGTATACGGATTCCTGGATATATGTCTTAAAGAGAAGTGTGGACTGTTATGTGAGTGTATCTGTGTTTATATGTCCCGTATGAGTGTGTGTGTGTGCACCAATTACAGGAACCATAATTGCATGTCTGTCATGGATGTTCCTATGTGACCTTGTCTCTCTGCGTGGACCTCATGAGCATTTGTGTGCATTCCTCCATGTGAGTGTGCGTGTGTGTGCAAACACATCTATGCATTTGCACGTGTAACAGTGAACGTCAACATCGTTTTAGTCAGTATTTATGGCATACCTACTCTGTGTTAGGCTTTGTTCTCAGTGCTAAGGATACAGTGTCACACACAGTCTCTGCTTCGAGCATGCCACCTCCCGGCAGGGAAGGCAGAGAACACATTAGCGCTCAGAAGGAAACGAAGGTGGGTCGGGGGCAGAGTGTGACTAGGCGAGAATGAGAAGTGACTTAAGAGAATGGGTGGGGCAGGGAGGGCTTCGCCTGGGTGAGTGGTAAGACAAAGGCAGCCACGTGCAAATCTGGGATAAGAGAGTTCCCACAGCAGGGTGGCTCATGTAAAAAAAGATAAAGCTGGGGTAGAGCAGAGGCGGTGGGGGGGCAGGGAGGGGGCAAGAGGCAAGGATGGAAGGCAGGGAGGGTGAGATATGGGAAGGCCTCAGAGACCTTGGTAAGGAACTGAGATTTTTTTCAAGTCCTCACCTGAGGATATATTTATTGATTTTTAGAGACAGAGGGAGGAGGAGGAGAGAGAGAGAAACATCAATATGAGAGAAAAACACTGATCAGTTGCCTCCCGTATGTGCTCCGGTTGGGGACTGAACCCTCAACCTAGGTATGTGCCCTGACTGGGGATCCAACCCACAACCTGTTCAGGACGACACTCCCACCAACTGAGCCACCCAGCTAAGGCACAGAACATATTTTGAACGTAGACCTGACAGGGGTTGTCTTTGGGTTGAACGTGGATGGAAGAGAGCGAGAAGAATCAGGCTGAACACCCAGATGGGGGGGCTTGGTCAACCAGTTAAACAGCAGCACCATTTGCTAAGACAGGGAAGACCACAGCAGGAGCCCACTGAGGAGGGGACCACCGAGCCATACAGGCTGGGGGACCAGTCGGGCGTGAGATGCCCACGCAGGTGGGGCTGTTGGACAGACGTCTTAGTCTGTGAACCTGAACCGCTCAGCTGTGGTTAGAAGTGGAGGTGGACAGGCAGGTCATGAGTGTGCAGGTGGCCCTGGGCTGAATGACGTCATCTAGGAAGGAAGTCAACTTCAGTAGTTTTAAAATCTTTCTTCATCTAAAAAATGGCTCTAATTTTCCATTATGTGGTTTATACATACTTTAAAAGATTTTTAACAAGTAGAAGTGTATACAGGACAAACTGACAATCCCCCAAACCTAAGGATTCCCAGTTTGAAGATCACTCTTCACACACTTTGTTATTCTGCTTTCACACACCTGTTTCCACAGACACGGAGAAAGTCGTATGTGTTTCTGATGGACACTTTTAAAAACAGTTCTCAGACACTTTTTAAAAAATCATACCCCCTTTTCCATCTGCCTGGCCCTTCCCTAATATTCTAACAGGCAATGTTAACATTTGGTTGGAATCCCTCCATACCCTTTCATATTTATGAGGGCTGTCCAGAAAGTATCCGGCCATACAGTATGAAAAATAGACATTTATTGAAGAACATACAAGACACAAGAAACATTGTACATAGGACAATGACATATCAGTCCCCTTCAAAGTTATGACCTTCTCCAGGAAACTTGGTTCAATGGTAGCGGCTTGAATCAGGTCGTTAGCAACTGCCCCACGGGTTCCTTCTGCTCTGGTAGCAGAAGCCACAGAACGAATTTTGCCACAACACGTTTCATGCCAAGATCCTGCGTCAAAATCTCAGACACAGCAGTTTCTGGAATCCACGGTCGGCTTCTAGTTCTCACCTGTCAGTCGCCCATCTTTGTTGACTGCAGCCCGAACACGTTCAATATTCTCAGGTGCTCTGCTTGTTGCAGGCCTTCCAGAACCTGGATCACTTCCGACAGATTCTCGACCATCTTTGAAGCATTTGTGCCACATTTTTGTCTGCACTGCAATTATTGCATCATCCCCCAAAACCTTCTGAATCATTCAAATAGTTTCTGTGGAGAATGTTCAAGCTTCACACAAAATTTGATGCAGATTTTTTGCTCTACTCACTCAGTCATTTTGAATGCGACGGCCACACAGTACACATGCTCACTCAATGGTGTCTACCACCCCACTGACTAGTACAGTGAAGTCATCATTGCTCACGCATGTGTATTTCAGTCCATTTCCCTTGGCCACCAGGTTACATCAATTTTGTGCAAACTGTTCTCGGTATATTAACAATGGCTAGACTTTTTCCGGACAGACCACTTTATATATATAAAGCTTGCAAGTCATTGTCAAAATGGATCATGTTACATACACTTAATTTTTCAATTAATAATATTGTGGAGACCCTTGCAAGTGACTTTCTTCTTTTTAATGGCTGCATCTTGTTCCACGACATAAATGTGCAGTGACTGAAACACTGTCCTATTCATGGACGCTTTCTAGTTCTTTGGACACTACCAATATTTCTGCACTAAACACCTTTATATAGTCTGCATTTGAGAGCTCCTGTTCACTTCTGTGGGGCAAATTCTTACTAGTGAGATGGTCAGCTTGAAAGAAATGTATATTTACATTTTTTAAATAGATTTTTTCCACATTGCTTTCCAAAGAAGCAGTATCAGTTCTCTTTCCCACCAGTTACATATGAAAATGTACTTTTCCTTTCACCCCTTCAGCAGTAGATGCTAACATTCTTTCGAATTTCTGCCAATGTGACAGGCAAGGAATTACTTCAATTTGCATTTCCCTGAGTACCAGGTGAGCCATATGTTTATTGGCCATTTGGGGTTACTCTTCTTTGAGCCTATTCATATCCTGGGGACATTTTTCTATCACATCCTGTGTCTCTTTCTTAACAATTCGTAGGAGCTAGGAACGAACCCCTCATCTATCGTGTGCATGGCAAATACATGTTTCCCAACTTAGCGCTGATCTTTTTTAACTTTGTTTATGGGACTCTCTAGCCATGGAAACAGTTTAAATTATATGTGATCAGAAAGTTCCGCCTAAGGTGCTCTCCCCAAAAGGTAGCAACAATAAACTCTGGCCTAGATCTTTAAAAGGCAGTGAAGGTACTGAAAGTAACCCACAGTAGGTAACAACGGGAGAGCCTGACACTGGAAGAAGGGAACCACGTGGAGTGGGTTTCTCACTTTTACATCCTTGTGCCCGAAGGCAGGCCCAGGGCAGTGCCACGTGAGTCAGCTAAAAATGTGGACAGCAATCTGAACTCTTACTTGTCCAGGAACCAGAGGGAAATTTGGGGGCTTCCGTAGTTGTTGGAAAGTGAAGGAGGAAACCCCAGGGCGGAGAGATCTATGGGGGTGGGAGAGGGTTCCAAATCCTGCTGATGATCCGCACTGAAACCTCAGCGGGGGGGGGGGGGGGGGGGGNGGGGGGGGGGGGGGGTGTGTTTTGTTTTGTTTTTCTGAACTAGTTTTCCGGTGGGAAAACTCCAAGAAGCCTAACTGTGCCTTCAGAACGGAGAGTTCCGCTGTGTCTACCACAGGAAGTCCAAACCCGGAGTCTGTGTTCAGCCAAGTGAACAGCCTGGCAAAATTTAAAACGTCAACAACCTTCCAGAGGAACATAATGGAATCCAGGCGCCTCTGTAACTTATCATCAACAGTACCCAGGACACAATCCAAAATTACTACACATACGAAGAAATAGAACAACGTGACCCATATTAAAAAAAAAAAGGAAAAAATAAACCATTTTAAAAAAGAAAAAAGGTAACCATTCAGACCAACCTCAAAGTGACCCAGATCTTGGAACTAAGAAGCAAGCATTTGAAAGCAGCTATTGTAACTGTAACTTTCAAGGCCATGAAGGAAAATATGCCAGTAATGAATGATTAAATAGAAAAACCCAGTGAAGAAATGGACTATAAAAATAAGCAAATGGGAGTTCTAGAACCAAGATGTATAATATCAAATAAAACATTAACTGGGTGAGATTCAATTTTATGTAGTAAAAAATGATTAGTTTTTCTTTTTGACCGACTCTAGATTTCCTGTCACAGGTAAAAATGTCCCCTCTAATCCCTGTATTCTGCATATATTCCCCTAAAATTTCTTCTAAGGCTTTTATATTTCATTTTTACGTTGAAGTCCTACAAAGTGAGGTTCTACCTTCCCTGTCTCCCAAATGAATGAGGTGCTTTTTTCTAACATTATTTATTAATTCACCTTTTTTCTTCTTACTGAGGTGGAATATTTACTATGTACTGGATTATCATATATACTGGGACACATGTTGGGGATCTTTATTCTGTGCCAAGGTTTTCTGACAATTCAACAACCCTCGTCCAACACTGTGTTGCTGGACTCCCGCACTTCATAGTTTATTTCAATGTCTATCAGGCAAGACCTAGTCCTTCAAGTATTTCTGGCCATTCTCAGACACTTATTTTCCCACATAACTTTATGATCATCTCATCTAATTACGATGGTACTAAAATTGGGATTACACAAAATTTAATTTAAATTTAATTAAATTTATTAATTAAATTTAAATTTAATTTAATTTACACAGGAGTGTTAGAAGAGTGGACACCTTTATATTAAGAGTTTCCATCCNTCTTTATTCTGTGCCAAGGTTTTCTGACAATTCAACAACCCTCGTCCAACACTGTGTTGCTGGACTCCCGCACTTCATAGTTTATTTCAATGTCTATCAGGCAAGACCTAGTCCTTCAAGTATTTCTGGCCATTCTCAGACACTTATTTTCCCACATAAACTTTATGATCATCTGATCTAATTACGATGGTACTAAAATTGGGATTACACAAAATTTACACAGGAGTGTTAGAAGAGTGGACACCTTTATATTAAGAGTTTCCATCCACCTGCATCCTTAGTTAACTGTCGACCTCTGTTTCAATTAAGGGCAAATTTTTATTCAAAGATAAAGATCAATGACTTCAAATACTGTTTAAAAAAAGATAGTCAAGGTCGAGACTGTAAGCCAGTGGGTGGGCCTCGTGTGCCTGCTCTTCATCCTCCACTTCCTCTCCTGACCGGCTCCCTCACCTCAGCCGTGGTCCCCAACACACTCACTCACGTCAACAACGTCCATTCACCCCCACCTTTCGGTGGGTCTGTTATGGTCCTTTTCATGTTTTGAATTTGGCTCAGTTCAAGGTAAGGTTTCCTTTACCCCATTTCTTTCCACCCCCAATAAAACTGCTTTTACATCCCTAAAAAAAATTCCATCCAACAATATCATGCATATTTCCCATTTTTCATAAGTTTTTCAATAAATCTTCATAATTTAATGGTTAGGGAGATTGATAAGAGACTTTATTTTATACGTTTCTGTGTTATATGAGTAATAATGAACACTTTTTTGGAAATAACTTAAAATAACTTTTCTTCCAATCAAAGGACTACATGGGTGAAGCGAGGCAGTGGTTTCGTGATACTTCGTCACTTCATCAATAGTGTTTGTGCGTCTGAAAGCTGTAACTGTAAAACCTAGGCCCGGGGCTCCGTCACTGCTGCCTCTGCACGTGCTCAGGGACACCAGAGGGATGACAGCTGGCCCGGGCGCGGGGTGCAGAGGGGGGCCAGACACAGACCTGCCCCTGAGGAATGCCCCGTCCACTCACGCACACCAGCTGGCACCCACTGGTCTGTCGGAGGCCAGCAACTTGGCATCAGTCAGCCAAAGAGCCCAGAGTCCTGGCCAAAGGCCCGCAGGACGGCAGCGTGTTCCCCTCTGCAGCCATGGGCCCACGGGACCCAGCCCCTGAGTCTTGGCCGAGCTCTGCACACAGTCACAGTGAAGCGAGGACAGCCTGGCCTGGATTCCTCCCAGAGGGTCGGTCCCCAGGACCAGGGCCTGACTGTTCCTCCCCACCATCTGCATTTCCCGGCCCCGGGGCCTCCGAGGGCTGGCGGCACCACAGGGCCCTGTGTGAGTTTCCTGATGCCGCCATGAAAAATGACCACAGACTTACTGGCTTGATCAATACAGATTTGTTTTCTCACAGTTCTGGGAGTCAGAGGTCTGCAGGGCTGCAGTTAAGGTGTGGGCGGTTCCTTCCAGAGGCTTCCGGGGAGAACCCTTGCCTGGCCTTTTGCAGCATCTCCAAGCCCTCGGAGTTCCTTGGCTCCTGGCCCTGCCCACCTTCAAAGCCAGCATCAGGGCACCCTGTACTCTGCTTCCGTGGTCACGCCTCCTCTGACTCTCCTGTTTCCCTCTCCCACAGGGCTGTGGTGGCTACACGGGGCCCAGCCTTCATCTCAGACTGTTAGCCTGACCACATCGGCAGCACCCCTTTGCCATGTGAGGTAACAGTCAAAGGTTCGGGGAATTAAAATGTGGACATCTTGGGGGGACTCTGATTTTGCTGGCTTGTGTGCTCAGGGTGGGGCTGCCATCGTGACACTGTGACAAAATGATGTTTCAGAGCCCGCTGCCACTGTTCTCAGGCTCACCAGCTCAGTTCTTATCTCTGGGCTGAGAAGACACCTCTTCCCCAGGTGACAGGCACCAATCCAAGGACAGAAGACTCCCTGAAGACAGTTTGACAGCAGGAGCAGCAGAGAACAGGTGCACACACAGACACGCCGCTCACAGACACACACAGACACAGCAGGGTGGGTGGGGCTAGCCTCAGGCAATGGGTCAGGATCGTCCCCCGGGTGCTATTGCTAAAAGCCTGGAAGTCTGCACGTCTGAGGGGTTGTGAATGCAAACGAGTGTATACTGTGTGTACATGCAGTTATGGGTGTGCACACCCAGGTAGCAGTTGTATTTGTGAGGGCACAAGCAGGTGTATACATGAATGAATGTCAAGGTGTATGAGTGCTTTTTAAGGAATGTATGGAAGGCAGTTTACCGTTCAAGGGGAAGGACCTGATTAACCTCAGGGGAAATGGCTCTCTGTTTTGAAAAGGACATGGTTGGCCCCCTTGTGTGTTCTTAGTGGCCTGGCAAGGCTTGGGCCGCATGGGATGGAAGAAAGAGAGAGAGGTGAATCTCTCAGCAGAAGTTCTGAGAACAGCCTGGGAGGCTGTGGNCAGGTGTATACATGAATGAATGTCAAGGTGTATGAGTGCTTTTTAAGGAATGTATGGAAGGCAGTTTACCGTTCAAGGGGAAGGACCTGATTAACCTCAGGGGAAATGGCTCTCTGTTTTGAAAAGGACATGGTTGGCCCCCTTGTGTGTTCTTAGTGGCCTGGCAAGGCTTGGGCCGCATGGGATGGAAGAAAGAGAGAGAGGTGAATCTCTCATCAGAAGTTCTGAGAACAGGCTGGGAGGCTGTGGGGTCGGGGCGGGGGAAGCAGTAATGACAACGAGGGACATAGAGATGAGACGAAGGGAGGTGGGAGGAAAGGCCAGCAGCAGGAAGAGGACGCCAACAGGGAATGGGGCGCAAGTTCCATGGAAGGTCATGGCCAGGGCAATGTTCCCTGTGGTGGTTATGGCAAGTGCACTCCTAGCAATGGTGATGTCTGTCCGTGTTGTAATTTGCTTCCTATTGCGTATAACTGTCCCCACTGCCCCCAAATCTTCATTGGGGAGAATAACAGGGCATGGGAGGGTGAGAACAGCAGAAACTGGAGTTCAGAGCCACTGTCAGGGGCTGGGAATAGTGGTGAGGGCAGCTACAGTGCAAATGGGCCCTGGAGAGACTGCCTGGAAACCCACGGAGACATAGGGGGATCTTCCATGGCCCATGGGATGGGAGTTTGAACTATCCCGTTTCGATACAAAGTAAGGGGCAGTCCTTGGGCGTCTGGGTTATAAAGCACCTGTAAAGGACACTGTGACTGTGACTATGGTTATAGCTGTGCTATCTGGAATGACGTGCTAGGTGCATCTAACAGGAGACTTCGTGTCAACCGCACGCCACTGATTACCTCTTCTCCCTGGTGGACTCAATCGCTCCAGTGCCACGGATCCATGTCCCTAGGAGACCACATGTGCATGGACCTATCACTGGGTGGTTGGAGCTGTGGGTACAACTGTGTACTGACCTCTTCTCTCCCCTGTCACCCAAGTGCCTTGTATTCAACGTGTGCCCAGCTGAACTCCGTGCTTTCTCCTAATGACCTAGCTCTCCACCAGGGTTCTGAGTGGATCACTCCCTCCACATACACAAGCAGGAAATTAAGCATCACCGCTGGATCCCCACCTTTGTGGCTGTCCCTTTATCCAGCTTCTGTCTCCTTTAGCTGCTGTTTACACTATCTCCGATCCCTTCCAACCATATGCCTCCATTTCTGTCACTTGATCTATGTATCGTAGACATCGATTGAATTCCTGCTGGGATAGGTGAGGGGTTAGCCCATAGAAAACGCTATTTAAATCCTGTTCATTACAGAGCAAAGGAGAGTATGCTGTTTATATCTTCCTTTTTGAATACCATCTTCTCCCTGGAATTGTCACCTGTCCTCTTCCTCTGTGCTTTGCCATTTTCCTATTTTCACTCATTTCCAGCCCATCCAGTTGTGCCTCATCGCACTGTCCCTTCCCAGGACAGCCCATCTCCCGCGCGGCCTGGCTGCCTGATTGCAGTCGCATTGCTTCAAGGGGGTTTCTCTCTGCTGTTTCTCAGGCTGCCCCAAGCCTCCTTGGCCACGATGTCTCCCTCTCCTTCGGTTTATTACTTTGCTGGAGCACACTGGCAGGGGTTTCCTCTAAGAGGGTTGCAGTGGAGGTAAATTTTCTGAGACAATCTTTCTTCTACCCTCACACGGATCAATAGTTTGGCTGGGCAAATAAATTGTAGTCGAAAATCATTTCTCTCAGAATTTTGATGCTGCTGAAAAGATTGCATCAGGGTTGCTAGGAGAAATTCGATGCCATTTCAGTGCTCAGTCCTTTCTGGGTAACGTGGCTATTTTTTCTTCTTTTGAGGCTTTTAATAGCTTCTCTCTATTTGTGGCATCCTGACATTTCATGACACCAAGCGTGGATCTTTACGTCTCCACTGCTGTCGAGCGCCCAGTGGGTCTGTCTGTTCCTGAGACTCGAATTCTTCAGCTGTGGAAACTTTCCTGGGTTATTTCTTTGTTAATTCTTTCCTTCACCACCCGCCCCCCCACCACTTTTAAAAGAACTGTTTTCTGTTAACTACCATTAGTCAGCTACTGAAACCCCTAAACAAATCCTTTCTTTTTCTTCTCATATGTTTTGCCTCTTGACCTTGATCTTACGTTCTGGGAGATTTCCTTGAATTTATTTTTCAGTTCTAGTGAATTTTGAGCAATTCATGGTTTAATTTCTGAGTCCTTTCTTACTCTTCTTTTTCTGTGCGTTCTCTGAGTAGCAGTCGGGTTGAGAGGTAGAGGGGCCGATGGCTTTATCTGCCGGCTTTCAGGTAACCCCTTGCTTTAAGCCCTGCGTGCCCCTCCCTCTCTCCCTTTGCACACGGCATCTTTGAGACCAAGCCTCTCCCAGCTCCTGTGGGAGCAAACCCTTTTGTAACAGGAACCCCTCAGACTGCACGGGAGCGGCAGCGCCTTCCTCCCATCCACTGTCCGGCTCCCAGGAACTCGGGAAAGGCTGTGACTTACATCAGCCCTCCTCCTGGCTGTTGCCATCCCCGTAAGTGAACATGCTGTTTCTTCCTTTCCATGCATTTTGGTGGCATTTCAGGGGACAAAGGAGGTAAGTACACCTTGAAATGAGTCATCTTTAAACAAAGGCCCAGGGTGATGCGTGTGAAATGCAAAACAGGTCACATCCCTGCCTTTGACCCTCCACACCCACACCCACCGCTGTTTAACGCCCGTGCATGGCTTCCCCTGCTCCTTGACGTGGCCTGGCGGGCTCTGCTGGGTTTCTCCCTTCTTTTCACTTGACACCTGTCGGCCACATTGGCCTCCTTCTTCCTCTTGACTCTTTACTGAAGTACGACATACACAGAGAAAAATGCCATAAGTTCACAGCTCAAGGAATTCTGAAGAGCTGAGAGCACCGTGTAACCAGTACCCCGGACATGAGACAGAAAATCACCAGCTCCAGAGGCCGCTTTCGCGTCCCTTCCCATCACTGTTTCCCAAGGGTGACCATTCTCCTGACTTCGAACACTGCGGGGTGAGTCTTGCCTGTTTTTGTAATTTACACAGGTGAGATTATCCATCCCAATGCTTTCTTTCTATCTGCTTTCACTCACAAATACATCCTTGAGATTCATCCATGCTGAATATAGCTTTTTTGAACAGTACCCCATTATACAACTCTATCACAACTTACCTATTTTGATAGACTTGTCCATTCTACTATTTATAGACATTTGGGTAGTCAGGGGTCTTTGACTCTTATGGGTGGCGCAACTCTGACCATCTGAGTCCGTGTCTTCGGTACCCAGCGTGGTACCCAAGCAGGCGTGGAACCGCTAGGTTGCTGGCGGTGGATGCAGCCAGCTCTGTGACAAGCAGTGTGCCAAGGTACCGACAGGCATCCCACCTGCAGCGAGCGTGAGCTCCTGTCCTCCACACCCTCTCCGATACCTGAGGTTTCCTCTTCCTACTTTCAGCTGTTCTGGCGGGTGGTAGTGGTACCTTGTAACGGTAGTTTTCATTTCTCTGATGACTCGTGAAGTCTGGTACCTTGTCACATGTTTGCTGGCCTTCTGATACCTTTGGTGGCGTGTCTGTTAAAGTCTTGCTCCCTCTTGAGAAAGTAATTGAATTCCCCATCTTTTCCCTTTCATCCGGAGGCATTTTTCATATATTCTGAATCCGAGCTCTTTGTTAGATGTGTGAATTGGAAACAGCTCCACCCACTCCTTTCCTTAGCTTTGCACTCTCTGGCTGCTATCTTTTAGAAACAGAATTTCTTGACTTTGATGTGTTCATTTCATGAGTTCTTCCTTATACAGTTAGCTGTTTGGCATCCTGTTTCTAAGACACATTTGCCTACTCCAGGTCTCCTATGTTTTCCTCTAAAAAACTTCATTGTTTTGCCTTTTGCCTTTCACACTGTAACTGTCTGGAATTATTTTTGTGTATGACGTGAGACAGGAGTAGAGACATTTTTTCCGCAGAGATACCCAATGGACCCGGCGCCATTTATTGCAAAGACTGCCCCTTTCCCACTGAACTGCCAGGTGGCCTTTGTGTTAAATACGGTAATCGTGCACGGGTGGATCTGCGTGCAGACCCTGTCCTCTGTTCCGTTGCTCAGTTTATTTATCCTTGCACCAGTACCACGCCACCTTAACTGCTATGGCTTTTAGAAAAAATCTTGGCATCCAAGGGCATTTCACTTCTTCATGGTTTAACTCCTTGGCTGTCGTTGGGCACAGGCCTCCTGTTAGCTGTGTGTCTTTGCCGTGCTCCCTCGCAGTCCCAGGGCCTTTGCACATGCCCCCTCCCTGCTCTCATCACCAGATCAGCTCTTCCTCTTCAGGTCACACCTCGGCTCTCACTTCCTCTGAGCAGCTCTCCCTGAACTCCCAGAACAGGTCAAACCCCCCACTGTAGAAGCCCCTATAATGCCACCTAATTCTCCTGAGTCACACTGCTCACAGTCTAGTTTTACATTTATTCTTGCGGGTTGTTAATCAGTGTTTAATCCTTGTCTAGCCCGTTGAGCCCCACAAGGAGGAGGACCACATCTGCTTTATTCATCGTACACTCCCAGAGCTGAGCACAACTAGTCGCTTAACCTAAATTGGTGAATTAAGGGAGGAAGGAGTCCCTGGTTTAAGGCAGAATGAGCGTCTGTGTTCGTGTGTGTCTCTGGGTGTATGGGTGCAGCAAAACTTTTCAGGGTGGGTGTGGTGGGGGAGCCATGAAAAGGAGACCCACTTAAGAGCAGAAGATTGGGGTGATGGGCCCCTCGCCTCCTCTCCAAAGCTGCTCGCTCCTCTGTCTTCCCCGCCCACCCTGCAGGGTCCAGCTCTCCCGGCAGCCTCCCCGCCTTTCTTGGTGGCTGGAGGAAGACGCTGGTCTCCAGCTGCCTCTGCTCGGCTGCCCTTGTGCAGTTGTCTGCCAGTTGTGCATGCCGATTACTATGAATGCCACCATCTGGTACGCCACGTGGACATCATAATCTTTTCTTAATTACATTAGCAGCGCAATCAGTTACTGCATTACAAGGCCGGCGATGAGCTTTTAAATCTTGGTGGAAATCATAAATAATTGCACTAAGTACCAGGCGCCAGATGTGTGTGCCAACTCTGGTTGCACTAGATAAATAGTAACCTTACAAGAGTGTTAGACAGCAGGCGGTCCGGCCGGCCACCAGGCCACACCACACCTGGGGCCCTGCTGCGGGAAAGCCCCCACCGAGCGCGCACCTGAAGGGAGGTGGGGGAAGGACTCCGAGGAGCCCTCTGAGTGTGTAGGTGCCAGGGAGAGAGAGGAGTTCTCAGAGCCAGAGCCAGAGGGGACAGGAGGAATGTGGAGAAAGACAAAAGGAAGAATGAGGCGGGTGGGCACGAAGGAGGAGTCGGAGAAGGAGAGAGGAGAAGGAGGGTGGGGAGGAGCACAGAACAGTGCAGAGAGAACCGGGCCCAGAGGAGGAGAGGGAGACAGACGCTGAGACAAGACGGAGGCAGAGAAACACAGAGACAGGCTGAAACCAGGGACAGGGCCGGGACAGGGCCAGCACAGGTCTGAGACCAGGGACAGGGCCAGGACAGGGAGAGACAGGGCATGAGGGCAACGTCCCACGTGTGCAGTGAGGCTGTGGGAACAAAGGGAAGGCCTGGTTACTTCTGACCTTTTGCTCTTGGCCGGCAGCTGGGAGGGACCCCAGGGACCGGTCAGCTGACACGGTCACAGGGTGGATGCGGCCGTGGCCAGCCTGAACAGCTTTCCAGCAGGAGGTTCGGGGCTCTGGGAAGGAAGCTCTCCTCCTTGCTGCTTCTTTCTGAAAACCTCCTGAGCCTGCAGGGAGCAGGCGGGACACAGAAGACCCAGAGGAAGCAGCTCTGGGTTGAGCAGAGGGGCCCGGGAGGTACTTCAGGCAGTTAGAAGGTCCAGGATTGGGGGAGTCTCTCTGAGGGTGTGACTTTTAAGGTGAGACAAGGATGCTAAGTCACAGTGAGCCAGGTGAAGAGAAGGGGAAGGAAGGGAAGAGTGTTCCAGGAGGGGGGGGGAATGGCATGTGCAAAGGCCCAGAAGCAGGAAGAAACAGAGCACACTTAAGAATCAGGGAGAGAGCAGATGTGGCTCAAGCAAACAGTGGAGAAAGGTATAGAACCTTACGTGTTTATTTCTACTCACTCCCCAAATCTCATCAAAATGAATTTTACTGGAATGCAGGGATGTATAAATCCACAGGATAAAGAGAACAGGAGAGGAGACAAAACAGACAAGTGTTATTAACTAAATTTTGGAAGCTAGAAAGATGGTGGTCATTGACAGAGCCAGGAAATCTGCACCCTCAGTCTGGAGGGCGAGAAGCCCACAGGGAGCAGACCAATTTGCCCCATAGAGCGTGGAAAGGCTCGGGGCTGGCAGGCTGGGTACCTCCGAAGGGGGTGGAGGGAGGACATGAGAGAACAGGCCAGAGCCTCACTCAGCCAGGGGACCAACCACCTGCCATCACAGCTGAAGACAAGTTTACCCGCTGGGAGGCTGACTGGGGAGGCTCTGGACTTGGGGCATTAGCTAAGGAAAGAGTGAGGCTCGGACGAGAACTGAAAGGAGAGTAAATGAAAGAACTCACGGGCGGATGTCCTCCTATGCAGCTCACAGGATGCTGCCCCTTGGGGCTACCTCTGTCCTCCTCTCCCTCCAGGTCGGATTACAGAATTCTTTTCTAGGGAAACTGGCTGGCTCCTGCGGAGAGCTCGACAGACACCACCTAAGGCCCTCCAGGGGAACAGCCAGGACCTGCCTGATCACCTGGGCTGAGCCCCGCCCAGGTGCGCCATTTCCAGTCAGCTCTTTACATCACTTTAAATATGAGTGACAGCCCTTCGTCACCAGATGTGGGTGGAAAAGTCTAAGATGAAAGGCAGAGACCAAAGATGCAGGAAAAGAGGGAAAGGTAACTAAGAGGAAAGAGAGACAGTGCAGGGAGCAGGGGAACATTTATATAAACACCTATAAATGGTACCCTTTGAAAGATAAGAAAAGGCCTTGCAGCCATAAAATAAGATTAAGATGCTCTCTATGTGTTTTTCAAGGGAATGTTGAGAGAATGTGAAAAGATTAGAAGACAAAATCAGGATAACCCACAATTTAGACTAAAATGAAAGAAAGAATTGTTTTAAATAAAGGTAAAATAAGGAGAAAATTAGCACATCAATCCAGAAGGTCTAACATCCAAATATCCAGAAATCAAGAAAGAGCAGAAAAATGAAATCAATTCAGGAAGTGGAGAATGATGCTAAAGCTGTTCTGAAAAAAGAAAAGAGAACATTATCAAAGAAATAATACAAGAAAATTCCCATAGTTAAAGAGCATGAATTTGCAGATTGAAAGCAAACAATCCAGCCCAATGAAAAAGAACCCACAATTGTTCATATTATCAGGCCATTTTAGAGCACAAAGGATAAACAGAGATCCTAGAAACTTCCAGAAAGGAAGAAAGTTGTAGGCAACAAACTGGGAACCAGAATAGTACTAAACTTGCCAACAGCAAATCTAGAAGCCAGAAAACATGAAGCAAAGACTTATCAAGTACAAGGTAAAATAATTTCCAACCAAGAATTCTGAGTCTTGCCTAGTCATCAACGAACTGTGAAAGAAGAATAATACATTTTCAGACACGAACGATTAAAAACAATACATATTAGCTCCACGGTGCTCCTTCTCAGGATGCTACGAGAAGACAGGCTGCAGCTGAACGAGGGAGAAAAATCGAGAAAGAGACAAAGCTTGAGTGCAGGAAATGAGACTGAACAGAAGGGCCAAAGGCAAAGCTGAGATGACGGGAAGGAGGTGACGTAGCAGGCAGGCCTTGAGAAAGACCGCCGTGGACTGTAGCAGGAATACGGAAGGCCACAGGGGGGCTGCATCTGGTGCAGAAACAAACAAGACTACCTGAGGAGTCTGGCCATACTGGAGGGAGTTTTAGAGTTCATGGCAAGTTTGAGGTTGAAGTGGTGAAAGAGTCCCAGAAACTAGGCAAATGAAAAAAAGCAAAGCAACTATTAACTCGGGGAAAAACAAATGTTGTACGAAAAAAGAATGTACTAATAGTGCCCTACACGGCTCTGTGGTGGCCAATATTTACATAGTCCTAATTACATACACATAGAATATTCAATGAATAAAAATTGTGCTGTAACTATGTTGGAAGGATATAGAGAGGGTATGTTTAATGTGAATAAGGAACTCAATCCTCATCTCTCTTACAAGAAAGTCAATCATAGTTCTTCCAAAAGGCAGAACTAGTAGCATTAAAAGTTGTTTAGAAATACAGCACAAAGCTAAATAGCAGAAGAGGTGAAAGTTGTTTCGTGGGAGGTAAAAATGGAGGACGAAGCAGGGACCACTGATTTTTTTATTATAAGCCTTATGCTTCTCTTTGACTCTCTTAAAACATGTACACACACTTTGATATAAATTTTACAATTTGGTTTAAAAAAAAATCTGGAGGTGGTTTGAAATGAGGCTAGCAAGATGAGCTGTCCCCAGACCTGGCAGGGCCACATGGGCCACCTTTAACAGGTGGCACTTTTCCCAAGGGCCATGTGGAGCCACAGAAGAGTTTTCTCAGCAAGGGAGTGGCAATGTCAGACCCACTTTTCCAACACAAGCCTTCCTTCCCTTCTGGGAATGTTCAGGGCTGACCTTCTTCCCGAATTACCCGGTACTCAAATATAGGGACAGGGTTTGCTGTCAAGTTAGCCCCCCAATCTGGGGGTCCTCCTGCCTTCCAAGTTCCACGAGGACACATGAGTCTGCAGGCCAGGTGCAGATCAGTGGGGGTTTCCACCGCAAATGGAAAAGAGAGGACGCAAAGCCCACCCCCCTTAGCCCCATTGCTCACTGGAGCTCGACCACAAAGCTGCCCTTGTTGCTGGCGGAGGCGTCACGTGGAGCCAAGTCAAGAACACAGCAGAGCACATTTCCTGCTGAACGAGTTGGCTGGAGACACAGAATTATTTTCGTAGCTGTTGTCATGCCGGTGTACGAACCTCATCTTTCATCAGACAAAGGCACTACATACGGAGGTATTTCACATTTATCTTTTCATGAAGTTTTGAAAGTTAGGGGCTAATTCACAACAGAGCATCACAAATATTTTGGTCCCTGTTTCTCTTCGGTGACTAGATGTCTGATTTGTTTTCTCTTGTGCAACAGGTCACTTTGTTTTCTCCTGGAGGGGAATTATTCTAAATCCTGGAAAGTGTCAGACACTGCCAACTCTGCTTCCACGGAGCCAGGACACCTCAGTGACTGGGCCTGGTGTGACAGCTGGCGCATCAGCGGCATTTGAACAGTCACTGCGACCACAAAGTTCACGTCTAAGGGTAGGACATGGCAAGAAGATCGCATGGTTTTTAAATTTTTGATAAGTGCCTAAAACCCCTAAATCTTGGCAAAGACTCATATCCCATGTAACGCCAACCTCCACGGTGCCCATTAACCCATGATGCTAAGAACTAGTTTTCTTTAAAAAAATGCATGTATGTCACATATAAAGAAATAACCACCTACAATATACTACATAGTTTGTTTTTTCCATGTTCAAGTGCTACTTTATAATTCAGCCAACCAGAGCCTAAGAGCTAGGCTGCCTGTACGCTTCCAGGTTTGCACACAGAGTTAAATGTGCTTCTAGCCCATCAGCGTTCTCCTGTGCTATATTGTAGCAATGCTTTCTGCAAAGAGTGTGGTCTGCTCCATTCTAGCCATCCTTTCTGCCATTTATTTCAGGGACAGTGGGACCATGGACATGACACAGGGAACCTGGGTCTGCCACTTTCAGTGACGTGGCCACAGGCAGGGTGATACAGTCTTTCTGAGCCTTGGTTTCCTCGTCGAAAAAATGAGGACAATGATAGAGCGTGATTCATGTTCTTGCTGTGGGATTTTAAAATGTGCATAGGATAAACTGCTGGGAAAACTGGAAGAAAAAAATCCACCCAAACCCTGAAACAATCTATTGCTTTTATGTGCTCCTATCCAGGCTGACCTCACCTGTTTAAAACAAACAACAAAACAACCTTCAAATTTCATTCAGTGACCTGGGTTTGAATCCTGTCTACACCATTTACTCTTGCAGGAGAACCGCTTCATTTCTCTGAGCCGCCTTTCCTGGGTGATAAGGCGAAGAGACTCCATCTCGCTTTGGGCTTTGTGCTGCGTCCACAGTTAGTGCTCAAGAACTGTGCTGAGAGAGCCATAACCCCCACCCCTGATGCATCCTTCTGCGAGGAGGGAGCGCCAAGGGCCTAACACTCCGGCATTTCTGCCTGCTCACCCAGTTCTCCCTGGAGACCGGGAATGTCACGCTGGGTAGGCGAGCTCGGGGTGAGGACCTGCGCATGTGCAGCTCCATCCCTTCCTCCCTCCCTTCTCCGAGCCTGAAGCACGCATTCTGCCGTCTATCCCACACCTTCTGTGCAGGGATGGGCTTGATTCTCCGGGGTGGGGGTGGGGAGGAAGGCTGCAACTGGGTGGGTAGGTCAGCTCATTCAGGGGAGGGCGACTGTCTGCTACATTGGGCCTAGCACCTAGAGGACTAGGAGTAAAATTTGAGGAGCAAATGAATACGCAAGNACACTGCCAACTCTGCTTCCACGGAGCCAGGACACCTCAGTGACTGGGCCTGGTGTGACAGCTGGCGCATCAGCGGCATTTGAACAGTCACTGCGACCACAAAGTTCACGTCTAAGGGTAGGACATGGCAAGAAGATCGCATGGTTTTTAAATTTTTGATAAGTGCCTAAAACCCCTAAATCTTGGCAAAGACTCATATCCCATGTAACGCCAACCTCCACGGTGCCCATTAACCCATGATGCTAAGAACTAGTTTTCTTTAAAAAAATGCATGTATGTCACATATAAAGAAATAACCACCTACAATATACTACATAGTTTGTTTTTTCCATGTTCAAGTGCTACTTTATAATTCAGCCAACCAGAGCCTAAGAGCTAGGCTGCCTGTACGCTTCCAGGTTTGCACACAGAGTTAAATGTGCTTCTAGCCCATCAGCGTTCTCCTGTGCTATATTGTAGCAATGCTTTCTGCAAAGAGTGTGGTCTGCTCCATTCTAGCCATCCTTTCTGCCATTTATTTCAGGGGCAGTGGGACCATGGACATGACACAGGGAACCTGGGTCTGCCACTTTCAGTGACGTGGCCATAGGCAGGGTGATACAGTCTTTCTGAGCCTTGGTTTCATCGTCGAAAAAATGAGGACAATGATAGAGCGTGATTCATGTTCTTGCTGTGGGATTTTAAAATGTGCATAGGATAAACTGCTGGGAAAAGTGGAAGAAAAAAATCCACCCAAACCCTGAAACAATCTATTGCTTTTATGTGCTCCTATCCAGGCTGACCTCACCTGTTTAAAACAAACAACAAAACAACCTTCAAATTTCATTCAGTGACCTGGGTTTGAATCCTGTCTATACCATTTACTCTTGCAGGAGAACCGCTTCATTTCTCTGAGCCGCCTTTCCTGGGTGATAAGGCGAAGAGACTCCATCTCGCTTTGGGCTTTGTGCTGCGCCACAGTTAGTGCTCAAGAACTGTGCTGAGAGAGCCATAACCCCCACCCCTGATGCATCCTTCTTCGAGGAGGGAGCGCCAAGGGCCTAACACTCCGGCATTTCTGCCTGCTCACCCAGTTCTCCCTGGAGACCGGGAATGTCACGCTGGGTAGGCGAGCTCAGGGTGAGGACCTGCACATGTGCAGCTCCATCCCTTCCTCCCTCCCTTCTCCGAGCCTGAAGCACGCATTCTGCCGTCTATCCCACACCTTCTGTGCAGGGATGGGCTTGATTCTCGGGGCGGGGGTGGGGAGGAAGGCTGCAACTGGGTGGGTAGGTCAGCTCGTTCAGGGGAGGGCGACTGTCTGCTACATTGGGCCTAGCACCTAGAGGACCAGGAGTAAAATTTGAGGAGCAAATGAATACGCAAGGACTGAGGCTTTGGTTGGGGCCAGCCATCGGGTTGCCCCCACGGGCAAGCTGCTGCCTTCACACTGGCATGGGCCTCCGTGAAAGTGGGGTGTGCCGGCACTTCCAGGCCCCTTCCAGGGCAGGGTGCTGCAGCTCGACCTGGGGTACACAGCGCCCGCCTCAGCATGGGCTACGAGGCTCTCGCAGGTGCCAGCGGCCTGTGAGGCCTCAGCACACAAGGCCGGCAGAGGGGAAGGCCTTGATTAGAAGGGAGAGAACGTGCATTTATCATTTATCCATATATAGACTGTGTTTGTTTCTTAGGCTGTTGGAACAAATTACCACCAGCTTAGTAGCTGAAAACAACACAAATGCATGGGGGTCAGAAGTCCCCAAAGGGGTTCACTGGGCCAAAATCAAGGTGCTGGGAGGGCCATGCTCACCTAGAGTCTCTAGGAAGAATCTGTGTCCTTCCCTTTCCCAGCTTCTAAAAGCACTCTGCACTCCTCGTCGGGGACCTCTACCTCCATCCTCAAGTCCAGCCACAGAGCAGCCCCCAATCTGTCTCCCTCTGCTCCTGTTGTTCCCTCAGCTTTTCTCCCCTCTGCACCTCCTGCCTCCTTCTCATGGGACCCTTGTGATTACACCGAGGGCCCACTGGGATAACCCAGTCTAATCTCTCCACCTCCAGAACCTTCACTTTAATATTCCTCCACGTCCCTCCTACCGTGGAAGGTAACACAGCCACAGATTCCGGAGTCTAAGACGTGAACATCTCGGGAGGCTGTTATCTAGCCTCCCACATGGACCTTTTAGATGTTACGGGGGAGGAATGACTATGTTTTGTTCACTCTTTTAAAATAACATTTATACTGTACCCAAGTTCCACGCATGCTACACACTGTGCACCTGTAAGCTTTCACCTTTATCTGGTTAGTATGAGGCGCAGGTGGGCTGCCAAAATTCCACGCCCATACATGTTATCCTATGGTATATGCAGGGCCATGGGAAGCTGTGTGTTTACCTGGCTTCCCCACAGGTGTTTACGGGGCACCCACCCCACCCTGTGGTCTAAAGTTGGCTCCGGCATAATCATGGCTTTGAATTTTAGGGAGCCAGCTTGTGGCTTCCCTCTCAGAAGGACAGCATAGTTCATCAACGCACAGATCAAAAGGAAAAGGCATCCGCTATAAAGAGACGGGCTGTTTCCTTAGGTTCACAGAGAAACGATTCGGTGCAATTACTGCAAACCCCAAACCCACAGGAGCAGCTAAGGAAGCCTGTCCTTGGAGGTCTGTCTCTCAGAACTAGGCTGTCCAGAGAATCAAGGTACCCTGAGAAAAGCATGCCTCAGTCTATCAGATCAGGAGCAGTGGGAGAGGAGGAACAACTAAAACGGCGCCCCCAGACTGGAAGAACAGAAAGATGGAGAGGTGGGAGCAGACCGGATGGATAGGAGGGCGAATCCTGAAGGCAGAACAGGCTGGTCTGAAAGGGAGAAGTGGATTAGACACAGCATTAGAGGAGGGGCCACCTCCTAGCCATTACTACAGTGGGAATGGTGACAGAGGGAATGTACCAGAGGAGAAGCAAGATCTCAGACACAAGACTGCAATGATCCTCCCCAAGGGAACCACACCCAGGAAAGCACCGGGAGTGGCCTCTTACACACGCACACGCACACGCACACACAGCAGGCTGTCGGAGCAACTGGGAACTCTCCCCTTCCACACTGGGCATCTAAGCCAAGGAGCTGCACAGAATCCAGACGAATTTAAGAGGAAGAGGAAGAAGATCAGCACAAATTACAAAAAGCTTTACGAGGTGAGTGTCAAGGTGACAGAACCACTGTAGCTGGAGATTGAGATATTACTTGGCTCCCAAGAAAGTGGCCGGAGAAATCTAAGGAATTGGGAGCCTCTAAGGCCAAGGGGTTCATGGTCCTGGCTGCACCTTAGAATCAGCTGGGGAAACTTTCAACAGTGGTGTCTGAGCACCACCCAGATCAAACGAAGGAGTCAGCAGGTAACTCCTGCTCGTGGGCCCTCAGACTTGAGTGGGCACAGAATCCCCTGGGGGGGCCTGAAAAACACTGCTTCCAAGGCTCCACTCTTAAAGTTTCTGACTACCAGGGCTGGGATGGTGCTTGAGGTTTTTGAATTTCTAAGTGATTCCCAGGTGATGCTGACACTACCACCCAGGAACCCCACTTTGAGAATGACCTTTCTAAGGGAAGGCACTGCAAAGACCGGACGGAGTGGGGGGCCAGGCAGGACAATGACAGATGGAGGCGAGCCTAGGATAGATGGGGTGGATGGACAACCTCTCCCACCCAGGACTGTCCAGTTTAGGAGGTGACGATGGGGCGAGATGTATGTGCTCAACACACGCATTTAGCACAACATAACTTTCTGATTTCACTCACTCTCTCCCTGGGAGCTACTCCGAGATAAAAACAGTGCCACCTGAAAGGACAAAGGGAACACACGGGTATAGAACTTCAGGGACACAGCTGGCAGTTGCAGAAGAAGACAAAGTAGAAAGTCTCCTTTGGGGTCCTAGTGAAGTCTGTGGCCCGGAAAGCACCTGGTCAAGGGCTTGGTCCTCACCTGGGACCCCATGGAACAGGTTACAGGAGCACCAAACACAGCTTTGGTCCAGGCATCTGCTGAGAGCAAGTCTGCGGCAAAGGCGAGGTGTGGCGATGGAGAAGGCTTTCTTAGACCACTGGTTCTCATGCTTTGCTCCATATTAGAATTATCCGGGTCCACACCCACACCAATGGTATCAGAATTTCTGGGAGTGGTTCCCAGGCACCCATGTTTTAGAGGATCCCAAAGTGCAGCCAACTTTTAGGAGAAGACCTTCCACTCAGAGTGCGGCCCACGAACCAGCAGCACGGGTATTCGCTGGGATCTTATGAGATGTGCAGAATCTCAGGTCTTACCCCAGACCCACTGAATTAAACTCTGCTTTGGATACACATCCATGTCTGAGAAGCACCACTCTAGAAGGCGGGTTGCTGAGGCCTATGCAGTTCCAAAGCAAGAGGCACTCGCCACAGGAGCTGGGGCACAGCCCCGAGAACACCCACCCCCACACACTGGGGCCTGCGCAATGAGAGAGAGCACAGGTTCCGTCCCTCACAGGCGTCCCAGGAACACGAGGCTCCCTGGAACAACGCTACAGGACAGAAGGCGACTTCAGACAAACTTCACGGAAATGTCAGCAGTGGCAACCTTTGGGAAGAGGGATAGCAAAGCAGGAAACCTGCGTCTTTTTGTTCTCGGTTTTCTGTACAGTTTGAATTTTGTAAGTGTGTGTGTGTTTTAGTTTGGGAATTGGTAAAGCTTATGCTGATGGTGGGATTATGGGATATTCTTTAACATTTTCTTTATTAAAAAATCTAATAAATGGTATTTTTAAAAAGCAATATACAAAGCAAAAGCTATTAGAAATACCAAGATGAATTTGGCAAAATCATAATCTTAATAGGATACCTTAATATTATTGCACTGCTTTGTCTTTGTCAAATCAAGTTCGCAAAAAGAAATAAAAATATGGAAGACAAGAATAACTTCATTAATAAGGTAATTTACTAGGTCTACTTCAAAATCTGTAATCTACATACATAGAATACATAATCTTAACACGTATCATTTTTTCTAAATAAAAGATTTTTCTAGCCCACGATGGAAATGTTCATACCTTGCAAAGGCAGGAAGTTTCAGCCACGTGAGGCCACAGGACAAGCCTGTCTCATCGCCATCGACCCCTAGCGCCCGGCGTGGCTGCAGCCACAAAGTTGGTGCCCAACACGTAGTTCTTGTTGGAAGAAGTCTATCTTTTCTCATTTAAATGCAATAAAATAAAAAATTTATAATGAAAGTTTGAACAAATGAAAAGCTCTAGGCATCTGGAAATTTGCCTTCTAATAGCTTTCAAAGTCAACATAATATCAATTGCAACTTGATAGGATTTTTCATGGAATTTTATAAGCTGATTCTGAAATTAATATGGAAGAACAGATTTACATGAAATCAACCAGATAAATATTAAACATAATCTATTTTTTAGTCCACAAGATTCATAACTTTATGAAATTACAGAAATTAAAATGGTGTGATGTTAGTGCAAGAAAACAATTTAATTAATATATAGTTTAACTAAGTAGAAAGTTCAGATAATCAACTGTCCATTGATTTATTCTCCTAAACAATATACGGTGTCAACAGCATGAGGAAAGTATGTACCATTCAATAAATGATATTGGGACAATTACCTCCCATGCAGAAAAAATAAAATTAGATCCTTACCTCACACTCTCCGTGAGGAAGAAGTTCCAATGGATAAAAGTCCTAAAAGCAAAACACAAAACAACCGTGTTAGAAGAAAACAGGAGCCTGTATTTCCAACTTGAGGAATGAACAGTTTCTTAAAGCACAAAAATCAGAAGCCGTAAATGCAAAGTTTACCAAAATCGACATTATAAGCCATGATTGTGGTGTGACAAATGACACCACAAAAGTTGCTGAAAAATGACAAACGTGTTAAAAACACTGACCATCTATTTAAGAGACAAAGGATTAGGATCAAGAATGAATACAGAATTCATAAAAGTTACCCTGGCTGGTGTGGCGTGGTGGATTGAGTACTGGCCTGTGAACCAAAGGGTCACCAGTTCGATTCCTAGTCAGGGCGTGTGCCTGGGTAGCAGCCCAGGTCCCCAACAGGGGGCACAGGAGAGGCAACCACACATTGATGTTTCCTTCTCTTTCTCCCTTTCCTTCCCCTTTCTCAAAAAATAAATAAATAAAATATTTTTAAAAATTCATAAAAGTCAGTAAGACAAAGATGAACAATCTAACAGAAAGTGACCAAAGAATATCAACAGGCAACTCACAAAAAATAAAGTATAAATAGTCAGCAATCATATTTTTAAAGATGTTTATTTCACTAGTAATCAGGGAAGTAACTGCAAAGTAAAATAGAGATACTATTTCTCATTCATTAGTTTAACATCGTTTTCAAGTTTGATTAATAACAAGGGCAGGATGGGGTAACAGATTCATACATTATGAGAGGAAACATAAAATGTATATGAAATGTGCATAAAGTAACATTTCTGCTCTGGGGGGCATTTGGACAGGACCACAGTGAAAAGTGCCCACTCTATACCACGACGACTCCACTTCTCCACTTCCGTCTTGGAGGAGCACAGGCACGCCTTCCTCAGGCAGCGTGCACACGCTCTCAACTGCAGCATTCCCTAGTAGCAAAGCCTGGAAGAAGCCTAAGTGCCTGCCACACAGAACACGGTCGAATCAACTATATTAAACCCATACTATGCAACACACTGAAATAGTTCGAATGGTTCAGCTTGATATATAGATACTGGTAGGAGACGATGCTTACTAGTGACTGAAAAAAGAAAGGTGAAGAACAGTATATACGATATGATGCTTCTCATGTTGAGAAATCCACAGTCAGACCACCCAGCCCAGGGTTCCAGTCCAGGAAGATAAGTCCCCATAACTTTTGGCTGTAAAAACCAGTGGGGGTTGGGGCAGTGGAAGAAACAGCAGGACTCTCAAGAGACTCTTCTTAAAGGGCCCACAACAGATGTAGGACTCACACAGACACACCCCTCTGGGATTCAGCACCAGGGAATCAGCTCAAACCTACACCAGTGGCATAGGGGGAGAAAGTGAAGTGTGAGTGCTGGGAGACAGCTTTCTCCTGGGCAAAACTCCAGAGACCAGGCAGTGGCATTGCCCCTCTATGAGCTCTCCCCCACACAGAGCCACAGAGCAGTGACATGGGTTGCCCTGCCCGGGTATTACCTAAGGCTCAGCCCTACACAACTTACAGGTGTGCTTTTCTACAATGGGCCACGGTACTAACACAGGGAGTCAGGGAAGCTAGCTCTACCTAATACACACACAAAAAAGATAGGGAAGATGCCAAATTGAGGAGACAAAGAAACATGGACCAAATGAAAGAATAGATCAAAACTCCAGAAAAAGAACTAAATGAAACGGACATAAGCAACCTATCAGATGCAGAGTTCAAAACACTGGTTATCAGGATTCTCAAGGAACTCACTGAATACTTCAAAGGCATCAAAAAAGAAAGAAAAAAACCCAGGCAGAAATGAAGGTTTACAGTATGTGAAATAAAGAAAAATCTACAGAGAACCAACACTAGAGGGGATGAAGCTAAAAATCAAATCAATGACTTGGAACATAAGGAAAAAAAACATTCAATCAGAACAGCAAGAAGAAAAAAGAATAAAAAAATGAGGATTCTCTCTCTCACACTCTCTCTCTCTCACACACACACACACAAATACTCTCAAATGAAAATGCCCAGATATAAGAAGTAAAGAGGGATATTTTCAATAGTCAGAGCTACAGGTATACAAACGAAAGTTTAACCTTGAGGTGAAGAGAGCAGATATTGAAGAGAATGAACTTGGCGAGGGTTTAACACCATGTGGGATTAAATTTCTAGATAAGAATAACCTGGGCGTTGTGGGAGGGAGAAGCTATCAGATTTCTGAATAGTCTGAGATAAGGGTATGGATCTTGATTACTTCACACTTTGGTCATTCAAGCACGCATCATAAAAATGTAAGCATACCTTCTGAAAGCAGATGCATAGATAGATGTTGAACCACCAAATAGATTCCAAACCCTCGGGAGACAGAAAAGGAGGGAAGGGAATAAAGAAATCTGATTGATCGAATAAAGGCAGAAGATAAGGTGGAAAAGAATAAAGGAAAAAAATCACGACAAACGGAAAGCACAAAGTAAGATGGCAGACACACGAGGTCTGTCTGGATGGCAGTCTGTCCAGAAGGAATCCAGCCGTGTAACATGAAAAATAGACATTTATTGAAGAAGATGCAAGAAACATCGTACACAGGACAATGACACCTCAGTCCCCTTCAAAGTAGGCACCTTGGGACCTCACACAGTTCTCCCAATTGCCATCAGCTGCCCCTTCATATTTTCCTGAATCTCATTGGTGGTCTGAAATCTCTTCCCTTTCAAAGGTGATTTTAGTTTTGGGAAAAGCCAGAAGTCGCAGGGCACCAAATCTGGCTGTAGGGGGGCTGAGTCACCTGGGTGATTTGATGTTTCACCAAAAAAGTTCTGCACAAGATATGATACATGAGCGGGCATGTTGTCATGATGAAGCTGCCAGTCACCAGCTGCCCATAGCTGTGTCCTCCTGAATCATCCAAATAATTTCTGCAGAGGAGTGTTCAAGCTTAACGCAAAATCTGATGCAGATTTGTTGCTCTATTCGCGCAGTCATTTTGAATGCAACAGCCACACAGTACACATGCTCACTCAACAGCATTTACCACCCGCACTGACTAGCACAGTGAAGTCATCATCATTCACTCACGCGCATTCCAGTCCACTCTCCTTGGCTGCCAGGTTTCATCGATGGTGCACAAGCCATTCTCGTTATATTAATAATGGCTGGGCTTTTTCTGGACAGACCTTGTATCCAAAGTAAGTATAAGCGAACCTACTCTGCCAGTTAAAAGACAAAGATGCTTAGATTGGAGGTGAGAAGGGGGAAGCAAACAGCTATATACAGAGTAAGATTGTCTCAGAAGGATTGAAAATAAAAAAAAAAACAGAAAATGTTATGTCAGAGAAATTCCATCAAAAAATAACTTAAAAGCTGGTATAGATATATTAAGATCTGGTAAAACAGGTTTTGAGGCAAAAGGATTAACAGAGATAAAGAGTGATGTTGCTCAATAATAAGAAATAAGGAACGAGGAAGATGCAAGAATCCTAAACTCGTATGCACCAGAAAAAAGTACCATATTTTAAAAACATATGAGCAGCAATGTGGAAAGAAGTACTCTAAAAAGAAGGAAAAGTCAATGAGCATCCAATTGAAATAGAAAGTAGAAATCCAAAACCGGAAACTAAACCCAAAGGATGATAATAAAAAGGAGAACAAAGAAGATAACAGAAATCAACTGAATATAAAGCAAATTAACAGTAGAGGAGATATTAAAACCTTAAAATGGTTTTTCATAAAACCCCAGCATAGTTCATCAAGACTCAGAAAAAAGCCCCAATAAACACTGCTAAAAATGAAAAGGGAGCAGGAACAAAACTTCAAACATAATAAATCATAGGAGGATACTACAAAGAATTTAGAATTAAAGATTTGAATGGTTGCATAGATAAGTATAATTTATAAAGCGGATCCAAGAGAGGATAAACCCGAACAGATCTTTAACCATTAATAAAATTACATCAGCAGTTTAGACTCCACCCACAAAAATACAACCAAACAAAATTATTAGGTGCAGATGATTTTATACGTGACAGGTATCAAAACTTCAAGGACTAGCACATCTTTATTATTTACAACACGTTCTCATGAATCCAGAGAGGGGACGCTCCTTAACACATTTGATGAAGCCAGCGCAGCCTTAATGCCAAAACAGACTAGAAGGCTACAAGGACTTCATGTCAGGAGGCAGCCTTTCTTTTGTAACAAGGAGTAATTATTTGAGGAATGCACAGATATGCAGCATCCAAAAATATTAATGTCATAACCCTAGGAAGATATTAGAAGAGAAAACCCGTATTGTCATCGCCACAAGTGTGGGAAAAAGCGTGTGGCAGAACTGAACGCTCCTCTGTGAAAAGTTATCTAGGGAACAGAGAGGCGCTTCCCTGGTCTCGGGAGGGGTGTTTGTTGGTCAAAGGCACAAACTTCCAGCTGTCACACGAGTATGCTCTGGGGTCCAGTGCACAGCATGGTGACTATGTACTCTACACACGGCAGTACTGGAAAGTTGCTAAGAGGGTCGATCAGGTAAAATCGGGTTTTGGAAAGATACGGACTACGTGCTACTATTCACGTAAACTGAGAGCACACAAAGGAATTCTACGTATCCCTGTGGATATAGACTTCAGTTGTCAGCATGTGGGAATGATGCCCAAGAACTTAGGACAGGGGTGTGCACAGGGGAAGGAGGGTTAGAATAGGATTGGGGGTGGAGGAAGGGACCCCAAAACGCCAATGATGGTAAAATGGGTATCTATTATATCACTTTCTATCCTTTTGTGTGTGTTTTAAGTGTGTCATAATTATGATTCTCTTTTTAAAGAAAATGCATTGGTTTAATATCCTCAAAACATTACCCTTGTCATGGACTCACGAAAGATGATATGATTTTTCTATCTGGGAAACTCCAGATAATTAACTGAAAAATACTCAAAACTAATAAGAAACAGTGGATATCCCTAGAGGTAAAATTATCGAAGTACTTTCGCTTTCTAATCTTTTACACTGTTTGAATTTAAAAATGATGAACGTGTGTTACTTTTATATTCAGAAAGCACTAATGATATTTTCATTTTGAAAATTAAATAAAATGGAGGGGTAAAAAGTCAAAAAACTAATCAAGTTCAGCAAGGTAGCAGCTTTTAAAATAAAGGTGGCAGTGATAAAAATTTATAAAGCAATATTGGAATAAAAATACAACGCAAAAAGAGCAACCCAAATTATTAAACAACCAAAAAAATGTGCAGATGTATGAAGAGAACCATAAAACTTCACATAAAAGGAGACTTGAAAAAATGAGAAATGTACAGGAATGGGAAGAGTTGATATTTTGCAGATGTTTATTCTCAGTGCAGGCATGCACATACGCCCTGGAAGCGAACTCGTTCTAATCATTTTATCTTTATAAACCAGCACTTTATACTTAATAACAATTAATAAATCTATTTCCATATCACTAAATATTTCACAGCAGTTCTTAATCTGAGCCACATGGACCCCTAAGGACTCTAGGGGGTCCTTAAACTCACTGAAATTAATGTGAACTTTTCTGGCCCTGGCCAGTGTTGTCTGGTAATGCAAAGGTTGTGGGTTCAATTCCCAGTCAGGGCACATGTCTAGGTTGTGCGTTCCATCCCTGGTCCAAGCTAAGGTGAGGATAAAAAAAACTTTTCTGCATATGTGAATTTTTCTGGGACAGTCTCCATAGCGTTTAAGAGATCACCACCAAGTGGCTGATTGCGCAGAACACCACCAAGTGGCTGATTGCGCAGAAAGACTGAGAACCCCTATTACCGACCTTTTCTTTTTCTCTCTCTTTTTTTGGTAACAGCTTTATTAGATATAATTCACATACCATACAATTCACCCATTTAAAATGTACAGTTTAGTGCCTTCTGGGTATACTCTCAAAGTTGGGCAACCATCACCACAATTAATTCTAGAACATTTCATCACCCCCCAAAGAAGTCCAGACTACTTGGTTACAATTTCCCAAACACGAAAGATTTGCTCCCAGCGCTGATCAGCACACATGCGCTGGGCCTCCCGTGCCTTCTCTGGACACTGCCTATAAATAAAACTGCACAGTATGTGGTCCACTGTGAATGGCTTCCCTCCCGGGCCGTAGTGTGGTCAAGGTTCCTCCACATTGTAACGTGTACTGTCGCTTCCTTTTTGTGGCTGAATAATATTCTGTTTTTCTGTATTCATTCATCAGTTGGTAGACACTTCGGCTGTTTCCACTACGTGGCTATTACGAACACTGTGATCACTCGTGTGCATTTTCATGTGAGCCTATGACAGATCAGCAACTATTAGCCATTTGTTCAGATTTGTACTTCTGAACCCTCTTTCATTCTCAACCCCACAAGGAGAAAACTTTAATTAATTTAAATAGTACAAAAGACTCACTTAGGAATTATCTTAATGATTAAATTATTATATCAATTCATGTTACAATGAATCAATTTGTTTAAATACCCAATTTTTTCTTAACAAAAGAAATTAAATACCAAGGAATAAAACTTATTTCTTAAGAGTTGAGCATTGGTGGGCCACGGGGCATTGGAATATCTAAGATGTTTTCCTCCCAAGAAACAACTTTGCCCCCTGGGGCTGCTACAGCCACTGAGAGAGAACAAACGCCTTAGAGCAGGGGCGTCAGACTCATTTTCACGGGGGCCACATCAGGTTGCCTTCAAAGGGCCAGATGTAACGTCAATTCCTGAACAGTTAAGGAGTGGTTACACTTATACAGTCCTAAATTATTTCAGCCCCTTTTCTACCCCAGGGCTGTCGTTCTTACTCCATTTTGAGGGAATGTTTCACGTGTGAGAGAGCCCAGCTCTGCCTGATATAAGGTGCAGATAACTTCCCCAGTTTGTAGTTTCTTGGGATTTAGCTTCTGATGGGTTTTTCCTTTATAGATTTTTTCTAAAGTACTTGAATTTATCAATCTTGTTGTGGCTTCTGGGTTTTGGTCACACTTAGAAAGGTCATTGCCATCCCAAAATTATAGAAACATTATTCTGTGGCTGTTTCCTTTTTCACGTTTAAACCTCTGACCCGCCTAAAATTGATGTTGCTGTAGGGTACAAACGAGTGTGGAGGAGAAAGGGGCCACACGCAAAGCCTGGCAGGGGCGGGTGTGGCGGGCCTCACCCCAGGCCGTTGAACCTCATGGGTGAGGTTCGAACTTACACAGGCAGTTAAACCCAAAAATTCCCGACTAAAAGCGAGTTGCAGCAGCTAGTCACATGCTAGACCCACAGCCTCCCTGACGAAGGTCCATCTTTGCCTGAAGTGAACCTGTCCATTGTCTTTTCGCACCTATGATGACTCGGCTTTGGAACATCACAGTAACCCCCTGTTTCCAACCTTGGGCCACAGCCTCCCACCAGGGCACAGGGCAGAGCCCCTCACTGTTTTATGTGGTCCCCGAGTACCATCTCCATGTGCAATAAAGGTTCAGCATGAACTATCCTGTACCCACCGACAACTGTTTCTCTACTTTGCCTTTTCATCCAATCCCAGAGATTTCCTCACTTCGCCTTCTCCCACCACTTCATCTCCCACCAATGGGTTTCACGTCACCCTCCTTAGGTCTCCCCTACTGATTCTGTGTGAACTAAGCTGCAAAACTGCCGTTCTCTGGAGCATTTTCTCACTCCACTGGGATTTTGCTTCCCTGCAGTTGTCACCAGTTTGACTCAAATAAACTCACAAAAGTTCTAAGTCTGGACGTTTCTTTTGTCCGTATTAAGGACTGAATTTTTTCCCCACCAGCTGACTTTCCAGCGATCTCAAGACATAGTATTGAATGAGCGGCCTCTGCTGCACTGGTGCGAAATGCCGTTTCTACCACATAGTGAACTACTGTGCATATTTGGGTCTGAGGCCGAACTTCTGGTCTGCACCACCGTTCCACCTACTGCGGCCTTATACTGTGTGTTATTGTTTCGTGTCCTGTCTCCCTCTAATTTCTTGACATTTAAAAACATGGTTTCCTAGTTTGGTAGTTCATTTCTACCTGAACTTCAGAACCACAATCACCTGGTCTCATTAAATAATCCTGTTGGCATTCTGGTGAGATCCCATTACACTGTAAATTCATTTTAAAAGAACTGCCATCTTTATTTTGAGTCTTCTACCCTGGGACATAAAATAACTTTCTATTTTTAAAGTCGTCATTTGCGATCCTCAGTACTTCAAAATTTTATTCACAGATATATCACACATTCCTTATTTTGATAAAACACTATTATAAGAATCAAGAATGTGTGTATATAGGTGTATATATATACAGGCATTCTCAATATTTCTTTTAATTTTGTGTCCAACCACATTATTGAACTATCTTATTTTTTTTTAATTTTTCAGAGCTATCTTATTTTAATAATGGCTTTTCAGTGGAGTCTCTTGGGTCTTACAGCTATACAATTATATCATCTCATCTATATCAACTGCAAATAAAAATAATTTAATGTCCCACTTTCTTATTTTCATACCTCTAATATCTTTTTTTAATTACACTGGTTATTTCTTTTAGAACAATGCTAAATAATAGTCCAATAATGATATTGGACGTTTTTGTTTTATCCTGACTTTAATGGGGGTGCTTTTAGTGTTTTTCCCATTAAGCATAATGCTGGCTTATGGGTTAAGATGAATCTACTTTATATGTTAAAGAAATAAGTATCTCTTCCTATTTTATTAAATGTTTTAAAAATTAAGACTAGATATTGAATTTTGTCAAATGCCTTTTCAGAGTTTATGAAGATGATCTTATGATCTTTCTCCTTAGACCTATTAACATGATAAATTATATTAATAGATATTTTCCCAACATCTTATTATGAAATTTTTCAAATGTACCAAAGTTGAAATACTGTTACCCTGAACAAGCATGTACATACCACCTACATTCTATCACTAACAGCTGCTATCCTTGCTTTGTCTCATAACAAATCTTAGGTTTTAAAAGATCTTAATTGATTCTATTTTAAAATACTGAACCATTATTGCATAACTTTACACTGGTCATAGTATATTAGTTTTGTTTTTAGGCAAATTTGGACTTTGCATCAATATCCATAAATGTATGTACATGTGATGTGTATGTATATCTGTGTGTCTTTGCTTCACAAAAACAATTTAAACAGCTAAAAGAAATTAGGCACTAAAAATTTTAGTAGCACTGGAATTATCTGTCCCTCAAAAACTGGTAGAATTCCCCTGTGGAACTGACTGGGATGGGTTATTTTTCAAGAAAGTGGGTACATCTCTAAGAGCATTGTCTATTATTTCCTCTCTAGTAATGCATCTGTTTATTATTTCTTTCTCTTCTGGAGTCAGTTTTGTTCAATAATTTTTTCCTAATAGAAGTCTCAACTTCTTCTAGTTATCAAATGTATTTCCATAAGGTTGAACAATGTGTCTTTTACAATGCTTACAATTGCCTCTGTATTTGGTTGCCGATCATCGTGATAAGGGTGGGCATTTCTACTTTCTCGTTTTGGATTAGTTCACCTAAGTACCGACACACTCTAGCCTCCCTGCCAAGAACCAGTGTCTGGAGTTCGAGGTGCTGTTTCGCTCTGGTCTAGTCCATGGGTGTCCGCTTTCTCCTTTACGATTCCTTCCACTGGAGTTTTGAGTTCTATTCTTTCTGGTCTCTTGGGTTAAACATGACACACTTTGTTCATTTGTACGTGATTATTCATTTGCATAGCAGAGGCTACGGATTCTCCTCTGATCACTATTCCATCTCATAGGTCTAATATTTAGGATTTTCATTATCCCTCTTTTTAAAATACTTTGAAGTTTGCGGTTTGATTTCTTCTTGACCTAAGAATTGTTTGAAAGTTCTAAATTTTATAGTCAGAATTTATTTTTGCATTTGGGTATTGTTATCAATTTTTAGCTTTACTGCGTTGTGGTCAGAGAACACTGTCTCACTAGTCCTACTTTTGTTTTCTTTTTGAATTATATACGGTCAATTCTGTGAACCAACAGAAGCTCTCAGAAGGCATGTGGAGGCACCATTTTTAATGGTTAGTCAGTATAGTTATAGATTAGACTTAACTCATTCTTTGTACTTTATTGAATGAATTATTAATGTTTCCGATAGCTAAAAACTGGAGATAACCTAGATGTTCAACAATAGGTTAGATTTATAAATGTTGATATATTAATCAAATGAAATAATACTTATCACATATTGCATTTTACATACATTATATCATTTTATTCCTATAATAGTCCCGTAAGGTCATTATTTCCACTTTGACTTGACTCTTAAGATTAAATTTTTATATATGGACATACCTAAAATTGATCACTTACATGTCATAGTTGAATTGGCAGTGTTTTTTTCCATTCCCAGTGGCAAAAAAAGTAATTTTTACAATTGTTGCATGTTAGGTTTAATGGAATATGTTATTTCCCCTGTTTCATAGGTGATGGTACTGAAGCTCAAGGATGTTAAGCAATTTGCCCAAGGTCAGCTGACTTTAAAACGCCTGGAAGCATGTAGACCAAAATGTTGAAACGGCTCTCTGGGTGGGAGAAGTAGAGTTCACTTTTTCCAGTTGGCTCCATAGCTCAGGGGTTAGAGCACTGGTCTTATATAATTCATTTTTTCCTTTCAGTCATCCATGTTTTCTTCAATATATATAACATACATTTTATAAAAATAAAAAAAATTGCTTTAAAAATGGGATAAAGGTAGCCAGTTCACACTGTTCATCAAAATAAACCCTACAGAGGTTAAAAAACTCAATACAGAAAATGCGAGGATTCTAGCCACATGAGACTGTGCGACAGCAGTGTAGTTTTTTTAAAATTAACACAAAACATTTTCTGAAAATGAAAAGAACAGCAAAAAAAAAAAAACCAAAAAAAACCCCCACAGGCAGTCCCTTTAACCAAACTTGGCGATGAAGGTTCCCCATCCCTCCAGTGCGCAGGCGGACACGGCCGAGGCACCGAGTAACGGAAAGTACAGGACTGACGGCAGCCATGAAGCTGGAGCGCCAGGCATTGAAAGTGGACTCCTGATAGTGTTAGAGCCCCCAGACCTCCACACGGTGGCACACCCGAAGGGGAGACTCCATCCTGGGCAGGCCCTGGGCAGGCGAGCATGAGAATCAGTGACAAACCAGGATGCGGCCCTCTGCGACTGCAGGCTGTGTCTGGGCACAGAAAGGCAGTGCCCAGGGCGGAATGGGTGCCACGGGGCTCTGATCCTCGAGGGCTTCATGGATATCCAGAGAAGACGCGCTTCTGGATGGTAAACCCCGAAAGAAAACTGCTAGAAGCAGAAAGCTAACTGCATGAGGAAGGAACCCTTGAGGGGGAGGCGAGAGAAAATGCTCAGATAACAGGGAGGGGGGAGTTGAGAGGAGGCTGATTTTACTGTCTTGAAACAGCTAAATACGAAGTTGAAAGCCGAGCAGTCTAATGGAAACACACTCTGAGCTGCACATGTAAGTGAGCCACATACGTCGTTTTATATTTTCTAGTAGCCACATTCAAAAAGTAATCGAAAACATGGGAAATCAATTTTAGTAATATATTTTATCCACTCAAAACATCAATTCAACATGTAGTCAATATAAATTATTAATGAGCTAGCATACTTTTTTCATACTAAGTCTTTGAAATCTGATGTGCATTTAACATCTCAACTCAGATGACCCATATATCGAGTGCGCCATACCACAGGGGGCTACCACACTAAACAGTGAAAATCTAAAGGTTAAGAGCACTCCCTTAAAGGGCAAGACCCATAAAGCAATAGGAAACCAGGGATGGAGGCAGTAAGAATTGATTCAGGCTTAGTTCTGAAAAGCGAGAAAACGGGTACACAGAGAAACCATAATTTAAGTATTTCATAGCAACAACAGAACGTGTAGGGAAAGCCACCTGGCCCACTTCTGCCCCTTTCACAGCAAGCTTCTCCTAAGGATCAAGAAAAAAATATTTTTTTAATTTGAGAAATGAAGATAATATGATATAAATCCAAACAAAGGTTTTCACAAGGGGAAAAAAAGATGCAACCTGATAGAGTTGGAAAACAGAGAGCGAAGAAACCGGAAATAAAGATCCAATTAGAAGGAACAGAAGGGTGAGTAAACACCTCAATGGGAACAGTAAGGAAAACAGGCTAAATGGAACAGGGAAGTGAAGAAAATCAAGAAGAAATGAAAAAGAGATAAAAAGGACTTGAGAGACAGCGATAGATATAGAAGTTAGTAAAGGAAATCCCATCTGTGTAATGGAAGGGCCTAAAGAATAAAGCCGAAACACTGAAACAGAATAAATATTTAAAAGCTGAATTAAAAATATGTCCTGATGTACAAGATTTGAATCTAAATATTGAAAGGGCACACTCCCACGAGAAGTAACCTAGATTGGTGGACACTGACACTTAGCTTAATGATATTATTATTACTTAAAGGTAAAATAAAAATTCTTTAGGCCTTCAGGTTATATCTAATTCACTTCCAAGAAAAACAAAGTCAGGAAGACATCAAGAATGTAGATGGTAACATTTTATGTTTTAAAAACGAAGCAACATTTTAAAGATACTTGAGGCGGGAAATGGGCCAAAGATTTTATATCCAGGCAAAGCCAAACCTTAAGGCCACCAACCAAACAGTTGTGATCACGTAAGGCCCCGCGGACTGTGGGTGCACCAGAACTCTGTGCTCCTCGGTTGTCACAAACAGCAGGGCACTGTGGCCAACATACACCCTGTGCACATCTCCTCTGCTCATGCACAGGCTCCCTGGTTCCATCGGACTTGACTTACAAAACCCAAGTTCAAAGACAAAATTATTAAGAGTCTCAAGATTGCAAAAGCAGAACACTAAGCCAAGTGCAGGCTCCTCTGGATTGCAGGGTCCCGATGACGCCTGATGTCTGGTACGGCCAGATGCCTTCCAACCTGTCTCCCTGCTCTGCTCTCTCTCCCTACCACCCGTTCTCCATACTCCAGTCGGTGGTATTCCTAAAACACATGACTGACCATGCCCAGCTCCTGCTCGTGCTGCTTCCTACTGTTCTCTCTGTGCTCACGAGAATATTCATGATTGCTAAGACGGGTTACCCAGCACGGCCACCTTTCTCCTCCACCATCCCACCCTCCTCGGCCTGGCCAAACCAAACCCAAGCATCACATGCCCCAAACTGAATCCCAGTTCTGCGTTTCACCTCCCCAGTGGCTCCTTCTCTGTTTTTCCTGTCTCAGGAACCAACACTTCTGTCTCATCCTTGTCCCCTCCTTCCCCTTAACACCCCACCCCCAGTCAATCTGCTCTGTCTTCAGGGAGCATCTCTGGACCCTTTTCTCGTCAGTGTCCTTGACACTCTTGCCCGTTTATCCTTCCTTTTCCTCTGACTTGAGGTCTTCCACTCCAGAAGCAACCTTACTCCTTCTTGCTCAAACCCAGCAAGGAACCTTTCAAGGGAGATTGCCACAGCCACCAAGACAGGTGCCTCCGAGAAACCAAGGTCTCCAGCCTCACAGGGGCCCACAGTTCCTGCCTTGTGTCTTTCTAGGGGGACCCTGGCAAGCTCCCCTGTCTACAATTACCATCTCACTAGAAATTCACAATGCAAAGATGGCTACAGTGTCCCACAAGCGTGCAAACTTTAATAGCTATCATTTACGTAGCATTTTCAATAAGCAGGCACGTGCTGAGGTGGTTTTGCCATGAGCTAATACCATGATAGAAATTTAAAAAACTGAGGCACTGAGAGGTAAAGTAACTTGCCCAAGGCCTAACAGCTAGTGAGGAGTACAGCAGGGATTCAAACCCAGGCAGACAGGCTCCAGGGCCCCTGAACATGATACTTTGAAATTGAGGAAGTGTTTTTGAACAAATGATAACAGAAACAGTACTTGCCAAATCTATGGACGGGGCTGAGAACAATGGTTGGTGGGAAATTTATGGCATCAAATAAACGTAGTTATTTATCAAGAAATAAGAAAATGAAAAATAACAAAACAACACAAACCAGATCAGGAAAACAATAATAAAGACATTAATCAATGAAACAGTGAAGAAGAAGAATAGAGAAAATTAACAAAACCAACAGTTTGTTCTAGAAAAATATCTAAAGCAAGAAGTTAATACTAAAAGATGTATGAAGAGATAGATGCTAACAATTTAAGAACCTGTATGAACTGCTTAAACAGAAAAATATAAAAACGTCAAAATTTGCATAAGAGGAAGTGTAACTTGACCAGACATATAAATAGCCTCAAGTAGACAAATAGATATTAAAGACTTCTTATTTTCTTTCCCTCCATGCCCCCAAACACTTAGATCCAGATGGTTTTAGATGATGCCACATATGAATTCTACTAAATTTCTAAGGAACAGTTATTCTCTCATCTATTCAAGTTGTTCTAGAAAAATTTTTTAAAAAGCTAATTTTGTGGGGCTGAAATAATCCTGCCCCCCAAACCAGAGAGGAACTGTGCAACAATGGAAAAATGAAGTACATCACAGAGCAACAGAAATTCAATGATAGCTGAGAATTAAACCAAGAACATGTAAGACCTCTATGAACTGAATCTTAAAAGTTCAATAATTGGCAACCCCTGGACAGGACGACTTCATATTGCAACCAAGTCAACTCTGCCCAGACTAATTCATAAACTCACTGCAACCCCAACCGTGAGTTCAGTTACATGCACACGTGTGTGTTATTTTCTTTACAGAAACTTGGCAAATGTGTTCTAGAAACTATAGGCAGCAGTGGAAGTAAACTTTAAACTTAAAAAAAAGGAATGAAGTGAGGAGACTTTTCTACTAAATAGAAAGACTTACTACAAAGCCATAGTAATGGAGAAAAAAAAAAAAAACCTGTAGCAACGGAACGAGAGGGAAATGTCAAAGACCCGCCCCTGTCCGTGTTGGAACTGACTAGGGGTGAGGGAAGTGCCCTGCCAGTCAACAGGAAAACCACGGGCTGTTTCCCACACAACAGTGAAAAGCGGCTCAGTCTACTCAGAAGACTGTTCCTGGGTCCCTGCTTGGCCTCATGGGAGGGGGCGCTGTCGGTGAATTACAGATCTCAACGTGAATGTTAAAAGTCACAGGGTTAATAGAAACAAAGGTTGGTAAGATCATCTTTAGGCTTAGGAAAAGGTAAGGAGGCCTGCTTATTTAACAAAACTTTAAAAGCACAAACCAAAATGCGCAAATTTACTGAATTCGATTACATCGGAAATAAGAAGTCGTGTTTAATTTTTAAAAAGTGGGCCAATTAAGAACCAGATGATAGGACTGAAATTTTTTTCAAAGTCTGAAAGTGACAAGGGGTTAACATCTAGAATATACGAGGAACTCTGAGAAGCAACAAGAAGAGAACATCAACTCCAATAGACTAATGGGCAAATGATATGACAGGCAATTTACAGAAAAGGAAACCCCAAAAGCTAATAAGCACATGAAGTGATGCTCAAACTCATTAGTCGTCAAAGAAATGCAAATTAAAATGGAATCACACTTTACGCCTTTAGACAGGCAAAGACTAGAACCCTGGGTGATACCAATTAATGGCAGAAATGAGGAAGACAGGCTCCCTCACACGTGGCCAATGGGAGTGCAAATCGGTAAAGCCTTTTAGGAGAGTGATCCCAAAGTGCTTATGCAAATTAAGTGTGCGCGCGCGCGCACACACACACACACCCCCTAGGACCCAGAGAAATTCTAACACGTACACAATGGGAAATCTACAAGAATGTATGTGCAGGTTTGTTGGAGAAGGAGAGAGAAGAGTCGGGGGAGGAGAGATCGTGAGGGCAATCTGGTTGGCCCTCACTATTATTATGAAGCAAAGAATCATCATATGTACAGATAACAAACAGATCTTTAAAACACGGTGACAAAAAATAAGAGAGTGGTAATGTTGTACAATGCCATTTACGTAAATTATAAATACATGCGCACCCTCTGGTGTGTACGGGCCTTCCCCAAACCTCCAGCGAACTGGCCACATTTCAGCATGATGTCGTTGATGTACTAGATTAACACGTTTTTTTCCCTGCAATCTGGAAGTCGTCCAGATCTCCTTGGACTATTTTATGACAGAGGCTGGGAGAGTTAATACAGCCCTGGGGCAAAACCACAAATAACTAAGGTTGTTCTATTTCAGATCCTCTTTTCTGATCAAAAGAGAAAAGAGTGAGTCCAAATCAACAGCCACATACCGCATACCTGAGGCTTTGTTAACCCACCCTAGTGATGGTATCTCGCATCCCTGAGGCTTTACCAATGCGCTCTAGCAAGGCTACCACGCCCCGCCCCGTGCGGCAGCTGCAATCAGGACCACAGTGACTGATGGGCAAAATGGGGTTCTGCTGGGGTGGGGGGGCACCTCCGGAGGAGGGGCAGCTCCTCTTTTCAGCCTGGTGGGAGGGAAGAGAGTACCCGCAGGCAGAAGTCCTACAGCCAAGATGCTTGGTGGCTGTGAGTTGAGAGAGCAGGCATCTGATGGCTTCTCCTTTTTTTTAGGAAGAACTGCCTTTTACCTTCATCAGGACCTGGGGGGAATTTTCCCAAGTAATTAACTAGTACTTGAAGCTGCCATTTTTGAAGGCAACCCCCCATTCCAGCCCATGGAGATGCCAGTGCATTTGGCCAACCCCCCTGTGCCGCTTGCTCAGCCCCCACCCACAGAGGCCCACCCCTTTCGGCACCTCCTTCTCCATGAGATTGTGGATGATGGGTCCTCCTGCCCTGGCGCCCTTCTTCTGTGAACCTCTTGGCACAGCCCTGCCTGTGTGAACCCCACCTGCACCCCACATGAGCTCTTCGGCGGGGGCTGGCCTCCCTAATGCGGCCCCTCCACGGATGTGCACGCACAGGCAGACACGAACCCGGGCTCCTCCTAAAGACAAAGGTTATCCACAAACACAGACAAAGGCACACTGACACAGCTGAGCTCACAGTGCACCCCAAATACATGCAGATGTGTGCACATGCTTATACACACCGATGTACATGCATGTTCACATGTACCACCTACATGCATGCACATGCCTCATATACGCCTGCTTAGACTTTCAGGCCCAGCCCTAGGAGTCTCTATTCTGTGACACACTGGTGCATACGTACCCACTCAGTACTCACACACGTACATACATACCCACACGTACATACACACCCACACATGCATGGAACACACACGCGCTATCTACTGCTACAAACAAACCACCCAAACCTGGGGGCTTGAGGCCACAGCCATTTTACGATGCTCATGTGGGGACAGCTTGTCCCTGCTCCGCCACAGCGGGGGCCTCAGCTGGGAAGACACCGGGGCTGGGATGACTTGAACGGCTGGGTGCTCATCAGGCATCTCTCTCTCCTCGAGCTCTCAGGGCCTCTCTAGCACAGTGGCCTGGGAGTAGGTGGGCCTCTTGAATGGCAGCTTGGGACTCCAAGAGTGAGTGTCCTGTGAACAAGGTGACAGAGCGTCACATCCGTCATAGTCACTTAGTGGAAGCAGTCACGAGTCCACCCCGACTCCAGGGCTGGAAGACACGGACTCAGCTCTTAATGGGAGGGATGGGAAGGAATTAACGGCCATATTGACAAAGGCCACCCACATGTATGCACAGATAGATTATGCACGTATACAATAAACACCCATGAACATACACATACACACACTTAGGCCCTGTCCTCAGGACCTCTACTCAAGAGCGGACTTGGATGAATACACATTTGATACTCACACATTCATATAAGTACACCCCTCATCATACCTAGGCACACCTGTGCATGCGCACACACACATGCTCACAGCCGCTGGCCCTGCCCTGGAGACGCCTTCTCCGACACCTGCAGCCACACCTGCAGGCGCCTTGCCCTGTGCGTGGCTGAGCGGGGGGCCAGGACAGGCTGCGGTGGCTTGGCCGGGACGGAGACGGCCTTGTCTCCTCACCAGCCTTCCCTTGTGGCAGGGGCCTGGCAAGAAGAAAAACAAATAACCTTGCAGTGTTTAAATAAGCAAAGTTTTGTGCAAAGCAGAGGTTAATGTACTTTATTGTTCAATGTCATGTTTATAGTGGATTGGTGGAGGGAAAAATGTGATTAATTGCCCCGAAGCCCACGGATCTACAATTATTTGGTTGTTGTGAACAAATAAAGGACTACAGTATTCATCATATTCAAATGAGGCAGCAGAATAAATGATGGGGGGCCGGGCAGGAACAAAACCGAGGCGTGTTCCCGCACAATTGGAAGGCGACTGGCGCCTTGTCAACCAGACGCGGGGTGGTGGCGGGAGCGGAACCCGTTTGTCTCTGTACCGCCGGCAAGGGCCAGGCTGACCCTGCAGGTGCCGGCGTTAATTCATGTCACACCTCGCGCTCCATCCTGCGTGGGATGGAGACCGGGCGCCAATTTCGTAATAAAGACTTGTTTCCGAGGGGGCCCCGTTTGGGGCGGGGGCACAGATCTTCATTAGAGCCCCTTCCTGGGCCGCGCTCGTTGCAGAGCACAGGTACTGGCTAACTGTGTCCGATCATTCATCATGATTTTGCCCTCCACTTTGTCACAGCGTGGGGATTTAAGGAAGATAGATGGTACAAGATGTTGTCTCCTCCACAGACGCTTTCTGCTCTGGTAAGTGTGTCCGATGCAGAATTATTTTGCCACTTTATTATTTCCTAGTGAGTGTTTGTCAGAGCTTCGCCTCTTGGAAGGAGCGAGTTGTTTCCTGTCACTCAGGGATGTCGCGGGAGCCGTGATGCTTGGCTGGGCTCGCCAGCCAGCTGGAACCCGGGCAGGGTCCCCAGGCAGGGCTGTGGGGGTTCCTGGGGGTCTGGGCCACAGGGCGAATGTCAGATCCAACAGAAATGGGAGGGGGGAGGCAGGGTTTGGGAGAAGGCGGGGCATGGGGGCTCTGCACAGGCTGGGTTGGGGGAGGTAACAGGGCATCTTGCAGGACCTGGCCTGGCTGTAGGCCAGCCCGCTGAATGGGGAGCTCATTGAACCAGTGTCCAAAGGGCTGTAAGAGCTTGGCCTTGAGCTGAGCCAGCTGGAAAGGCTATGAGCAAGGCTGTGGCCCCATGGGGCTGCTGATGGCCTTCAGGCAGCGTGGCCAATGCTGGTGGCTAGTACTGGCACCAGATGAGCTTCCTGCCCTGATCAGGACAGCCAAGGGGCCATGAGGTGACCACGGGGAGGCCAGGCGGGTGAAGATCACATGAGGCTAAAGATGGGGATGAGTTCAGCCTGAAGCCCACAGTCCAGCCCAGAGCCCCAGGGACTTGGGAAAATGGGAACTTCATTTGGGCAGTGAGGAGCCACACAGGAGTGGGCTCTGGGACCTGAAGGTGAACCTGGTCCCAGGGAGAAGTGGGGTATCCGGGTGCACCAGCCTGGCCTGTGGGCCTTCCACACTAGGGTATGCTCTGCAAGCCTTTCTGCACTGGCCCCATCCTCCAAAGTGCCGACTATCCACGGCCACCACTGGCTGGGCCAGTGACACTCAGCTGCCCCAGGCTCTTGGGCACACAAGGGGGAAATTTACTTTTTCTTTGCTTCTCCCCCTTAGTCTAGGCTGGTTTGAGCCAAGAAGAAGCCCTCCTTGGAAGTTTAGAGGAAACGTATAGGGACAAACTCAGAAGGAGCCCAAGTAGAGGTGCCTGAGGAACAGGGACCTAGGCTGGGGTGCCCCGTCTTTCTCTGGTTCCAAGATGCTCCTGCTGGAGTCCCCCTAAGTCTCTCCAGAGGCAAAGTGATGTCAGAAAACAAGCACAGTTTTGGAACCACACAGATGGGCCTAGGTTCAAATTACAGCGCTTCTCAGTCTGTGAATCAGTCTGTAAATAAGGACGAGGAGGCCCCATCCCCCTGGGAAGGCCGTGACTCCTGGAACTGCAGGTGTTCCATGAACTCAGATGACCCTTCCTGCCTCCTCTCTTTGCTTCCTGGCTCCTGGGGGTCCCTGACATGTTTCCCGCTGGGCTGGCCAGCTGTGCTGGGTGGTCTCTGGGGTCCCTGGCTTCCTGGCCAGCAGCACCCAGAGGGTTTGTGGAGGAGGCAGCCTGCCTAAGACAGTGTTTGCCTTTCCGCCTCATCCACGCCCCCCCCCCGCCTCCCCTTTGTGGACAGCCCCACGGGGAACTACCAGTGCACGGCTAACGCCCCAGACACCCCCAGCCACCCCCTAGCCGCCCCACTGGCCCCTGGGACACGGACCCTGACCTTAAGCAGTTGGGAGACTGGGGGTGGGGGGAGGCGCTGAGAAGTGTGAGCAGATTTTTACTCCAACACAAGTCACCCCCAGAGGCCTTGCGGGTGCAGGTGCCAGGGTGAAAGTCCCAGGTGGGACTTGACCAGGTTGGGCAATCACTCACCGAGCCCCGACTTCAGCTGGATCCCGTGCTGGTGCTTTCCCAACAGTTCCTGGCCGAGTCCACTGCAACGCTAGGCGGGAAACGCCCCTCTCGCCCGGACTTTGCAGTGGAGAAAACCAAGTCTGCCAAGTGCTCAAGATCACTCCATGATCAGTAGAGAGGCTGGGAGAGATTTGAACCCCTGAGGCTTCTAAAAGCAGCAAACAAGCCTTTGTGGACCAGATGACTGATTAATCCGTGAAGCCCCCATGACTGACACTCAGTGCATCCAATCAGATTCAGCCCTGCCCCCACGCAGGTTTTCCACTCTGTTCATTTCTGGAGGCAGTTTAAACTCCTGCTTTTTATTCCTGCCGGGGTTTCCATCTGGAAACCCCAAATCCGCTATTATGTGCAGTTTTATGTTTAAAGTATAATTTCCCTTTTTTCTCCGTTAGTTCATTAGAATTTTTTTTGTGGCCTGTCTCCCATTCATTCATTTCTTCCTCCATTCATTCACTTGTTCACTCAGCAAGTACTAGGGACTAATTACGCACAGTGAGATCAAACCAGCCGGTGATGAGAGCCCGTGAAACGCACCGGCAGGGCCCTAGGCAGGTGCCCTGAAGGTAGTGGCAGAACCATCTGAAAGATACCTTAAGAGGCAGGAGATCCTGGAAAGACGGAGGGAGTGCGGAGCTCGGCCAGTCCACGGAGGGGTGGGAAGGGCACTATTCGCCACTCTGAGGCCTGGGCCCTGCCTTCCCTTCCCCAGCGCTGGGCCGCATGCGCTCTCTGCTGGACTGGGGTTAGAGCCTCCAGACCCTCCTCATCCCGTTCTTTCTAATCCGTGGCCAGAATGATTTTGCTTAAAGGTAGACCTAATAATGTCACCTCCTGTTCAAAAACCTCAGTGACTCCCTATTGCCCACCTACTTTAAACCTAAACCTTGAACTTGACATTCAAAGCCTTACATGATCCAGCACCAACGTACCCAATGCCACGACTGACAAGCTTGATCTTAGCTGTCATTTAATTTTTTTCTCTCCCTATGTCTCCTCAACTGTAAAATGGGTATTAAAATCATGCCTACTATAGCAGACTGCATTTTTCAAAGTCATAATGTTTATCCAGTCCACACACTCTTCTTACAAGAACCATTGACTTTTCCCCAGGAATGGTGGGAACAAGGTGCCCTCCCCTTGAACTTGGGTGGACCTTTGTCACTACCTTAACGGGGCAAAAGTGATGCCACATGACTGCCAAATCTAGGTCATAAAAATGCCACGTACTTCCGTCTTGCTCTCTTGGGTTACTCAGTCCCGGAATCCCGCAGCCACACAGGACGTTCTGATTGACAGGGCATCCAGCCAATGTCATGTGGAGCCTGGATGAGCTCACCCTGCCAAGCCCTAGGATGGCTATAAAAATGGCCCAACACAAAATTGGAAATTTACTTAAAACATTACGATATTTGTGCCCTGGCTGGCGTAGCTCAGTGGATTGAGCACGGGCCTGTGAAGCAAAGGGTCACCGGTTCAATTCCCAGTCAGGGCACGTGCCTGGATTGCAGGTCAGGTCCCCAGTGAGGGACACATGAGAGGCAACCACACATTGATGTTTCTCTCCCACTCTTTCTCCTTCCCTTCCCCTCTCTCTAAAAAATAAATAAATAAAATATTTAAAAAAACATTATGATATTTTCTGTGTGTGACTACGTGTTGTAAAGCATTTAATGGATGGCCCAAGACAACTCTTCTTCTTCCTGGGGGCGGGGGGCGCCCAGAGATGCCAAAAGGTTGGACACCCTGCCCTAGAGTGAAATAAGTCCTTGTTTTCAGCCACTAAATTTTAGGGCAGCCTGTTAGGCAGCGAAAGGTAACTGAAACACTTACTGCCATAGGATTGCTGAGGGACGGGTAAGTGTACTAGTTTGCTGGGGCTGCTAGAGCGAAGCACCACAGCCTGGGTGGCTCGAACAGCAGAAATGTATTCTCTCCAAGTTCTGGAAGCTAGAAATCTGAGATCAAGGTGGCAATGGGGTCGGTTCCCCCCGAGACCTCTGCCCTCTCGCCTACAGGGCCAGTCAGCCCTCTCCTCCTGAGATCTTCTCTCTGCGCCTCTGTGTCCTAACATCCTTCTCTCCTAAGGATACCAGTCCTCCCAGGTTAGGGCCTGCCGCAGGGACCACATTTTAGCTTACTGCCTCTTTAAAGACCCTGCACCAGCCCTGGCTGGCACAGCTCAGTGGATTGAGCGCAAGCCTGTAAACCAGAGGATCGCAGGTTGGATTCCCAGTCGGGGCACATGCCTAGGTTGTGGGCCAGGGCTGTGACTGGGGGCGTGTGGGAGGCAACCACACATTGATGTTTCTCTTCCTCTCTTTCTCCCTCCCTTCCCCTTTTTCTAAAAAGAAACAAATAATTTTTTTAAAAAACACCCTATATCATATGACAATTATATCTCAATAAAGTTGGTGGGGGGACAGACCCATCATCCAAATAGTTACACTTTGAGGTACGAAGGGTTAGAGCTTCAGCACATGAACATGGGGGGAATACAGCTGAGCCTGTAACAACAGGCTAAATACATATGAAACACTTAGAACAGCACCTTGCCCGGAGTAAACACTCACCCACTGGCCTCTGTGTTATTACTCTGCCTGCTGTACCACCACCACCGCCGCCATCTGTGTGGCCACACCACCCTCCTCCACGCAGGGTGACGGCTCTGGATGCCCAGGCCTTGTCTCAGGCTGTCTCCTCATCTGTTCTCCATGGATACCCCAATTCTCCCTGTCTTAGGAGGCCCAGCCCCTTCTGCAACCCCTGCCCCGGAGCCTCCCTGGTCCCCCTCTCCTGCCTTCAAGTTCCTACAGCTCGAGCTGGGAGCTGAGGAGCACGTGCATGGGCTTGCTGGGTAGGAGAGGCTTTGGCTTTTGGTCTGCGCTTTGTTTTCCAACAGAGAAATAGGTGTTTGAAACACTAAAATAACTGGTTGTAAAAATAAGATGTGCTCGATACATAAAATTCAGGTAGTACAAGAAGGTTAAAGAGGGCAGTAGAAATCACCTAGAATTAATGACTTTGAACCACATTTTGGTTTATGCCTTTCTGGAATTGTCTGTGTGTGTATATTTTTTTCTTGACTCCAGGACATCACTGATTGCAGGATGCGCCATTGATTTAATGACATAGTTTATAGGGAGAAAAGAACTACTTCATTAAACATACACAGGTAGATTAATTGCAATGCATATCCTGATTTCAGAAATTTAAAATGTAAAAAACATGTACACCTTAGAACCAAGAAAATGTAAGCATGTATCTATTTTTTCGAATGGGACTCCCTATTGAATGATATCTTACGGCTGTTTAACCATCTGAGCACCAAATCTTGGCCATCTTCCTGCATCAATAAATCAATACTGACACCATCTATTTTAATGGCTGCATAGTATTCCATTAAACTGATCGATGATAAAACATTTATTTCTCACTAAAGGGCATGAATTTTTGATTGCCATTCTGATACAAATGCATTTATAACCCCCCATCCTTGTTTTCCTCTAGATAAATTCTTCCCATCAGCACAGCTTGGTGGGAGTTGAAACTTTTTGCCCAGGAGCCGGCTGACAGGTGCCCATGTTCTTTCTCCCCAAGGACGGGAACCATGGCCCAATGGCCTGTGGGTCCTCCAGCATCAGCTCTTGTCACTGAGGCTTGTGCACAATGAGGCTTCAGGAGTAGCTGATGCTTATCAATCGGTAATCACAGGGCCCTCCTGAGTGGACAGAGCTGATCCACAGCAGCGGGCTCCAGCTGCCACGCAATATGACCCCAATCCTCCAAGGCCACGTCTGGTTACACTGGGAAGTGGCCAAAATGGTAGCCTGGCTCATCCAGACAAAAAAGCCCACATTTGGTGGGGGGCAAGACCTGGGTGGCATCCCTCCCTGTCTAGTCCCTGCCGGTCAGGCCTTCCAGCCTTGAAGCCTGTGCACTGTGCCCATGCAGCCACATGGTGGCACTGTTGGCACCTACTGGGCTCCAGAGGAGCAGAAGCCACAGCCTGGCTCCTGAGAGATGCCCTTACAGGCCACATCCTCACGTGTGCCCACTGTGTGCACAATGAGTGTCTGTGCAGGATGGGCTGTAAGTCTGCGTTTGTGTCAACACATACGGACGTGTTGACACACACACAACATGCTTGTGTGGAGGGGAAGAATGTCTGGGGGCGGGGGGTCCTGCGTGGACAGGAAGAAACGTGTGTTAGCATTTCTGTGTGGTGTGTTTGTACGTCCCTGTCTAGCGGTGCATCTTTGTGTCTCTGGCTCTATATGGGTACCTCCGTGTATCTTCGTACCTAACAGGGTGTACGAGCTCTTGTGATCTCCTGCCTCTTCGCTCTTCTGCTGTGCAGTGTCTATTTTTGCTTCGTGGCTGTGTTGATCTACAGGAGTCTTTCCTGCTGGACTTCTGGGTGCAATTAGGAGGGAGCCAGCAGTGGAGGGGTCTATGAGCACATGTCTGGCTGTCAGAATACACCAAAGTTAGAAGCCCCTGTGACTCAGCCTCCCCCTCCTCTGGCCCCTGCCCCCACCCATCACCTGCAAGGACAGCTGCTGTTGTTCCAACCCCTCGGCCCCAGGTTCCACCAGTCGGGCACCCCTGGCAAGTGCCCTTTCCCTCCCCCTGACCTTACAGTTTCCTCTTTGATGCTTCCTCCACCAAACACCAGATGGACCTATGGGGCTCAAGTCACCCCTGACCCCATTACCCTGATGGAACCAAATCCCGCCCCTGCAGCCAGGCCAGATGAGGTCCTGCCAGGCCCCTCCCCTTCCTGGGGAAGCTGTACCTCCTCCTGGGCCCTGGGTGAGTCCTGAAGGAGCAGACTTCAGGGCCGGGCATGTTTCCGCCTCAGACTGGAGGTGCCTGTAGGTGGGGCTCTGCCTGTCCCCTCTGACCTCACGTGTCTCTGATTCTATTGCCCTGCCCTGGAGAGAATGCAGGCACCTTGGCTCCTTCTCTAGGCCCCGCCTCTCACCCTGTGCAAGGATTTCACAACATGGGTGCCAGCTCCCTCCCAGCCTTCCCTCCCCCTGCCAGGCAAAGGCCCAGAGTACCATGTCTGGCCACCCTTCCCCTGTGGTTATTAATAATTGGGTATTAGGCGAGAGGTGACTATTGATTCCGGCGCAGGCGGCTCCGGGTTGGGGTAATTTATGGAAACACTGGCGTCCCTGGTGATAAATAATGAGGTGATCGCAGAGACAGGTCACTAGTGAGTGGCCTCCAGCCTGCTGCCCTGTCCACTAACACACAGGCTCATAAATGGAGGGAGAGAGGGAGAGAGACCCGGGCTGGCCCTGAAGACAAAGGACGAGTTGGTGGTGAGAGGCGTGGGCAAGACAGGAGAAGCAGGACCAGGTGGCAGTGGGGTCCATGTGGCGGGCCTGCTGGAAAAGGGGCTGGGATTTACAGACAGGACAGAATGACAGACAAGGACAGGGACGCAGCCAGAGAAAGGGCAGAAGGAAAAGGCAGGTGTGAGGACAGAGAGCTGGGCAGTGAGTGGGGTGGGGGGGGGAGGCACAAAGCCAGAGAGATCAAGACACGGAGTATGACAGACTGGGTGGGTCAGGAGCAGTGACGGGAGATGCAGGGGAAGAGGTGCAGCTGTGGTGTTCAGGCCACCATGCTGAGTCCCTACTATGTGCCAGTTTGGCTCTGCTCTGGGTTCTCATTTCAGCATCCTGGCAGCTCTGAGCCATGATTCACAGCATGGACTCCCAAGTCAGCCTGCGTGGGTTCAAATCTCAGCTCTACCCTGACCCAGCTGCATGGCCTCAGGATGGTCACACCTCTCCTGGTTCCCCATCTGGACACAGAACCAACAGGATATCTGTACCAATGGTACTTGAGAGGGTTGTTCAAATGCACAGACTGGCACCTGCGCTAATGTTTGTGACAGAGGGGTGTGCTGCCATTGGTCCCAGCTCTAGTCGACGTCACACAGTTCTATCTAACTGGATGTACCCCCTTTTTTACAAAAAATGATTTTATTTATTTATTTTTAGAGAGAGGGGAAGGAAAGGAGAAAAACAGGGAGAGAAACATCAATGTATGGTTGCCTCTCACAGGCCCCCTCCTGGGGACCACACCCACAACCCAGACATGTGCCCTAGACTGGGAATCAAACCAGCGACTCTTTGGTTTGCAGGCCCACGCTCAATCCACTGAGCTACACCAGCCAGGGCGGATGCACTCCCTTTTGATAGGGTATCTAGTTCACCAAGAATGAACGAGGAAAAATGAGATGAAATCTGACCGGCCAGCTTCAAGGACACTCCCTGCAAGAAGTAGGGTTGAATTTGGACCTTGAGGTAGACTCAGAACGAAAGCTATTCCAAACGGCGGCATGGTGTATGGGAAAGCTTCAGAAATTTGCAGGTTGGAGGAAACCTTGAAGGCATAGTGCAACCAGTAACCCCTGAATTACCTCTACATCTACCCCCACTGTCACCCAGTTTTAACTTGGCCACCTCCAGGGATGGGGAACTCAGTACCATCCTTGGGGAACTCAGACTTGAGAAGTTCCTTCGTAAAAATCGACCTCGTGTGCCGCCACCATTCTCCCCACCCCTTCGCCCACCCCAGTTCAGGCCGGGAGAGCTCTGCAGCCAGCAACTGGGAACTACTGGCAGCACCCCACGTGCTCCCACTTTCGGATAGTCAGGCACAAGCTCTCTCAGCTGCCCCTCCTAGGTCGGCCAGCCAGTCCCACTCCAGTGCTGGCTTTTCTCCTGGGCAGCTCCAGCCAGGCAGGAAGGCCTTCCAGGGCACAGCCAGGGGCCTGCTACGTGCTGAGAAGAGTGGATGGGGCCAGGCTGTTTCCTCTACCCCGGGTGTGCGTGTTCGAAGCGCTCCCCAGAGCCCTGAGGTTTCTCACCGAGGCGCCCTGGAGTCCTCTCCCCATCCATCTCTTCTGTGATTTGTTTCACGTAGTCAAAGGCATGAAACCCCTAGACTACAGGCGGCCGAGGCTGCCACCCCAAGGGGCGATGCTTAGAGCAGCAGGCACTAATGCAGTGTGCTCTGGGTTTGGGTCCTGGCATGCCACCCATTGGCCAGGTGGCCTGGCACAGTCCTTTGACCCCGGAGAGGCCCTGTTTCCTCCCGTACGATAGGGCCTGTGTGTATCCGGGGCTGAACAACAGAGGAAAAGCCCGTTAGTCGTCACAGCGATTGCTATCGTCCTCCCCACCACCACCCCTCCCCCTTGCACTCTTGGGACTCTCTCCTTTAGGTCATTTCCAGATATAAGCGCTTCCATGGGTCCCTGGCACATGTCTTGATGTGGCTGAGCTCGTCTCCCTTTGCCCTGGTTCCAGAGTCAGCCCTATGGGCCCAGCAAAGCCACCTGTACTTCACTCGCAGGGAACTGAGAAGGGAGCTGAAGCTACCCTGACACTCCCCCGGACCCCTGTGGACAGGGCTCTGTCCCAACCCCTCCCCTGCCCCGCCCCACCCACGTTCCCCATTGTCCCCCATCCCTAGGAATCTGGATGCCTCCTCTCAGCCTCCCGGCTCTGACCTCCTGGACCAACCGCCCTGTGGACAAGAACATGGGACACTCGGGTGTGGCCTTTTCCTAACGAACGCACCCACGTCGGGCTGACACCCGTAGTCGCTCTCCATTCCGTTCTGGAATCATGGGTGAGACACCGAAACTCACACAATAATGCTACTAGTGCTGATCATGGCAGTTGGTTTTTTGGTTTTCCCATTTTATAGGCAAGGAAGCTCGGAGAGGTTGGACAGCTTGCTCTAAGAAATGCAGGCAGCTGGTCTGCACTCTCCTCATTCCTCCTCCTTCTGCCTTAAAAAGAGCACATCCAAGGGGCCTGGCTGAGGACCCTGACTGGACCCGTGTGGGCCCGTGTGTTTTGGGGCGCGGGTGTAGAGGGAACTACCAAGGGCGGGGGGGCAAACACAGCTTTATGGTTGTTCGTATGGAAAATAATACAATAAGGAATAATGATACAAGAATAAACTCTGTTTCACATACACTGTGAACGTACATTTGCCCCGCCTTGTATGTTTAGAATATCGGGTGGGGACCAGCCGGTAGGTGGGGAGAGCATTAATGTTGGGCTCCTGAGCCCGAATCATCTGGTGCAGGCAGTGCGGGGCCCTGGAGCCGTCCCAGGTTAGGACTGAGTGGCTGGCAGTCTCCTGGCGGTGGGCCTGCCATCAGTGGGGGTGGGGCAGAGAAGAAGCAGGAAGACCTGGGAGGGTCTGGGTGCCAGGGCAGTGGAAGCAGGTGGAGGGGACAGGGAAGGTGCGAGAACCGGCTCAGGGGCAGGACTGGGTGAATTTCAGTGCACTGGGTGGTCCTGGGCGTAGGAGACCCCCATTGGTGGAGGCACAATGCCGCCATTCATAAAGAGGAAGCGGATTGGCCGGACGTGAGGGCCGAGGGGCAGGTGCACCATTCAGGGTTGGCCCTGTAGAGTCAGAAGGGCCTGGGAGAGGTCACATCCACCAGTGGTGCCATGGCAGTGGGACACCCTGGATTAGGTACCCCAAGACCATCCACTGGAGTCTCTGGGGGAGTCGAGGGGCTGGACCAGAAAAAGACTGCGGTTTCAGGAGAAGTGATGGGAACACACATTGATTAGACACCCGCTGTGTGCTCTTAATGTCCAGCTGTTCCCTGCAAGTTGTTGGAGACCACGTGAACGCAGCCTGGGATTCCGTGCCCGTAAAGGAGTGACTCTGCCCAGGATTGAGGCCCAGATCTTTAACGAGGACAAACCCTCCTTCCAGAGAAAAGGAGGGGCATACTTGGACCCCCACCCTGGGCCTCAGGCTCCTGGCAGCGCTGTCTGCCTCCAGGGCCCCTCCTGGCTTCCTGCTCAGCAAACTCTCGGCTTTGTCCCTTGTCCTCTCTAGTTTGGCCCACAGTTTGGCCCTGTTTGGGCCCTGGCAGCGCTGTCTGCCTCCAGGGCCCCTCCTGGCTTCCTGCTCAGCAAACTCTCGGCTTTGTCCCTTGTCCTCTGCCAGTTTGGCCCACAACAGCAAGGAGACAGTCCCAAGGCCACATGGCTGGTGGCAGAAGCAGGGCGGACACCGAGTGGGCCTGACCCTGGGCTTCTCTGCTCCACAGTATGAGACGGGCTTCCCCTTGTCCTGAGGGATGTGGCCAGGACTCAGCCACCATCCGTTCCCATCCGTGAAGCCCTTCTCCCCTGCCCAGAGATGCTTGTCCCCTCCTCCCCACAACTCAGCCCTCCATGCCTCACATTGCTCACTCCCACAGAGAGTGGTTTGTGTAGGGGTCTGTCGCCACCTTCCCCTGTCCACGAGTCCCTCCCAGCAGCAATGGGGTCCCAGCCATCTCCATGTCCCCTGCGCAGCGCCTGGCCCAGAGAAGGACCCCGGTCACCTTGTACTGAACAAACAAACTAACGGTGAGGACGGATGGGTGCCCTCCAGCCCGCCGGGAGGGGGCAGCCCCCAGTCCCCGCTGCAGGCCCAAGGTTGGGGGTGGGGCGGGGAGCTTTGTTCCCGACCTCCAACCACAGGGAGAATAAAAGTTTGTGAAATATTAGTTTAATAAGACATGCGACTACTATTAAGGATCCGAGCAGTCCTTATTTATTATTCATGCGGCCGCGTGATTTAGGGGCCAGCGGGTCCGCCGAGGCTCCAGCTCTGGCCGCCTCTTCCCTTCCCCGCCTACCCCTCCCCTGCGCTCCTCCTAGCTCCCCTCGCCCCCCTCCCCAGACTGCCCGCTCCGCGCAGGCGCATCCTCCTACCTCTGCTGAGGCTGGGGGAGGGCCGGGACCACCACTCCTAGGTAACCTGGTAACCCTTTCATTACGCTGGAGTCCCCTAACATATCCCCTAACTTAGCGGGACGGTTCCAAGCTGCCCAAGCCTGGTGTGCTAAAAACCCATCCGGGCTTTGAAGAAGCAGGGGTGGGGGGGCCCTCATCCACCCTTCGTTCTCTCTTTCTTCCCTCATCTCTTGTCTCCATGGGAGATCTCTGAGGGTCAGACAAGTAGGAGGTGGCCCAGTCGGTGGACACATTGGAAGAGTTGGGAGGGCACCAGCTTCCAGCACTTGTGCCCCAGCTTGCTGTGTGACCTTGGGCTGGTCCCTTGCCTTCTCTGTGTCTCAGGGATCCCTCTGAAACTAGAGGTCAGAGTGAATCACCTGAAAGTTTCCCCGTTTTAGGGGAGAGGAAAGGATTGCATGCCGTGAGACGCACAGATCTTGGGCGTACGATCCACGGAAATCGCCACCCCGAACAAGACCCTGAACACTTGGTTATTCTGTGACATTTTTCTCTTTCTCCTTTCTAGTCAACTTCCTCCCCCTAGTCCCAAAGACAACCAGTTTTCATTTCTTTTGCAACAAATCAGTTGGAGCTGTTTTTTGAATTTCATATCCGTGAAATCACATAGTGTGTACTCTCGTACATCAGTGGTGCGCGCACTTTCACTCCTGAATAACACGACTGTGCCGTGGTTTGCCAACTCCTTTACCCGCCGACGATCACTTGTCTCCCATGTGTGGCTGGTATGAAAAACAGCTTCCATGAACATTTGTATGCAATTTTTTTTTGTGGAAATGCTTTTTATTTCTCTTGGGTAAATACTTAGAAGGGAAATTGGTAAATAGACTAAGTGTATATTAACCTTTTCCAGTTAACTTTTAAACTGCTTTCCGAAAGGATGTACTATTGTTAGTTTTCTGGTTGCCCCGTGTCCCTGCCAGCATTTGACAGTGTCAATTTAAAACTTTTCTCCATTCTGTTAGGTGTGGCGGTATTTCGTCGTGGTTCTAACTTACATTTTCTTACGACTAATACTATGGATCAGTTTTTCATGAGATTATTGGCCACTTACCTATTTCCTTTTGTGAAGGGTCTAAGTATTTTGCTCAGTTTTATTTAGACTGTCTTTTTTATTATTGATTTGTAGGACATATTTACATATTAACAACATAAGTCCTCTGTTAGATATACGTTAATATTTTCTCCTCATCTGCCTTGCCCACGTATTTTCGTAACAGTGTCCCTGGATAAGGAGTTTTAATTTTGACAATGTCCAACTGACCAACTTTTTCTTTAATAGTTCATGCTTTTGTGTCCTCGCTAATAAATTTTTGAATACACCAATGCTGTGACTGTACTTCTCCTATATTTCCTTTATGCTTGTTGCTTTTATAATTTATCTATCAATAATCTGCGTGTATGAGAGTTAGGGGTCAAGAAATTTCCTCCCCCATAAATTTATCTGGTTGTTCCAGCATTATTTGTTGAAAAGACATTTTTCTGTTCATTTAACCTTGAATATTCCTGTTGCCTTTGCCAAAAATGAAATCAATTGCCTGTGTGGGGGGTGGGGTGGGGGGGAGTCTGTTCTACACTCTATTTGGTTCGGTCGGTCCATCTTGTTGGCCCTCATGCCGGGTCTCAGTGTCTCAATTCCTAGACCTTTATAGTAAGTTTTAACATCAGGTAGAGGAACTTCTCCAACTTTATTTCCCTTTTACAAGATTGTTTTGACTACGGTGGGTCCTTTGCTGTTCTATAAATAATTTAGAATCCATTTGTCAACTTCTACTGGCAAGCCTGCTGGGATTTTGACAAGGATCTGAGTTTTTCTGTAAGTCACTTTGGAAAGGATCCCAGAGGGCTGTCTGGCTCCCCGCCCCTGGTTCTGCGCCCCACCCTGCCAGTTTGGCCCAAGCTCCAGGTGTGGCACTCTGAAAGTCCCCGGCCCCAAGCAGCCACTCTCAGCTGCCCTCTTTGGCAACATAATTTCCCGAAAGATCAGAACTCCACCTGGGACACTGTCCTTTACTCCACACCCAGCCCAGAGGGTGAAGGTTGGGGTGTCCAAGAAACCGCAGCCCCAGACCACAGCCTGGGCTCAGAGCCTAGTCTGGTCCTGGGAGTAAAGAAGCGAGAGATTGCCCGGCCCAGAGGGGCAGCTCTGGGTGGAACCCCATACATCACTAAGATATTGAAGGTTAAAATGTTACTGTGATTGGGATCTGCTTCAAAATAATCGAGGCGGGGTGTGAATGACAATACAGATGAAACAAAATTGGCCATGAGTTAATCATTGTTGAAACTGGCTGATGGCTACAGAGTGTTCATTATGCCTGGCAATTTTGAATGTTTGAATTTTTTATGATAAAAAATTTTAATATACCCTCTCCGGTGAAGCAACCCCCTCCCCCATCATTTTCGCCAAGCCAGGGGCCTGGGCCTTGCTGCTCTCTGGCTAATGACAACCCCTTTGCCATCTGCAGCGTCCCCAGCGCTGGGCTGTTCCACGCCCCACGGCCCATACCTCACGGAGCAGATGCTGACCTGGTGGGAGCATGACCCGGCTGTGCAGTTGGCTGTGTCCGGGCATCTCCTGGTGTGGTGTTGGCAGGTGGGTTTCCACACCCCCTCAGATGAGTTCTAAGATGATTGAACCACAGCAGCTGCCACCCAGAACCCAAAACACGGCCCCAGGCCGGCCCCAGGCAGTGACAGCCAGGGTGGCAGGAGCAGCGTGAGCAGGGACATGATGGCAGAAAAGTGGGCAGGGAGGGGCGAGGTGAGCTGATCTCCCAGGGCTTTAGAGGTCATGGCAAACTTTGGCCTTTACTGGAAGTAAGGTGAGACCCCTGGAGGAGGTGAGAGGTGACCTTCCCTGACCCATGCTTGGAAAGGGTGCCCCGGCTGCTGAGTGGAGCAGCGCGGAAAAGCGGAAGCAGAGGCAGGTGAGGAGGTGGCTGCGGGACCCAGGTTAGAGAGGACCTGGGCTTGCACCGGGGTGGTGGCAGGGAAGGCCCTCAAAGGTGCTCTGGTTGAGGATATATTTGGAAAGTATGGATCCCGGTTTCCTCATGGATCGGATGTGGGTTGAGAGAGAACGGAAGCATCAGGAATGACTCCAAGGTTCTGGCCTGAGCCACTGGTACAATGGAGTTGCCACAGGTCATTTGGGGGAGACCAGGAGTGGTTTGGGGGGGCCAGTCAGGACTGTGGTTGTGGACGTGTTAGGTTTGCCATCTCTGCTACACAACTGTGTAGCTGCTGAGTGGACAGTTGGGTAGCTGAGCCTGGAGCGGGGGCGCCGGGGCTGGAGTGTGCACCCCACGTGCCGTGGTTTAAGACATGAAGGTGACACCTGACAGTGAGTGGCCCCAGATGTCTGAAGCCCGAGCACACACGTTTCAGGAGGGGTGGAGGGGGAATCAGCGAAGGAGAGCCGGGGGAGCAGCCGCGGGGTGGGAGAACCAAGAGAGTCTTGTAAGTCACTGGAGGACAGGGTTACAGGCAGGGAGGGAGGGAATTCCCACCCGCTGTGCTGGTGAGCATGTCTGAGCCGATTGAGAACTGTCCCTTGAACCGAGCAACATGGAGGCCACAGGTGACCCACACTCACAGCGCGGCTTTGGGGACATGGCGGAGTGAGAGCCTGGCAAGAGCAGGTGTGAGAGAGGATGCTGGACTCTTCTCCCACTCCCTCAGAAGTTACTTCAATTTTTCACCATGTCCCCAGCCCCTCCCTCCACACTCCTCATGTGCTCTTAGCAGCCCATCTTGTCCAGTGAGTGGAAAACACAGCGCTCCCCCTGACCCCCCACTCACCCAGCTTGCATCTAACAAACCTGCCCAATCTCCTGAATTCTCCTTTTTATTTACACTCTGAGCCTCCTGCCTGGGAACGCACGAGGCTCTCCACCTGCCAAGGCGCGGCTCCCCTGTGGTCCAGACCTTGGCCATCGCACCTCCCTGAGACCTCACTCCACCAAGAACCCTCACCCCCACCTGCCCCACCCACTGGCAGACATGGCCCATCATGAAACACTGTGCTCAGGTCTGCACCATCTTAAATTATTTTCCCCCAACATATTTTTCTTTCCACCCAAGCTCTCAATCCTTTCTCTGCCAGTTTTCTTAAAGTCGTCTCCGTGTGATCCCTCACGGGCTCACACCCCACCATCAGGACACATGGGGGAGGGCAGCAGGGCCGGCAGGTGCTGCCTCTGAACGTGTTCTCCCAAAGTGGCACCTTTTCAGATGTCACAGAGAAGGTGATACAGGGCCATACCCGGCTATGGGATGTCCCTCCACTGCGGATCCCGGTGCCCTACTGGGTGTGTTCTTCCCCACCTATGGCCTGGCTTGGTTGCCCATCTCCTCATTGAAGCCCTCCAGAAAGATGCCTCATTGGCCCCTCCTGCACCCCCCTGGGGCACAGCCAGGGATAAGGGGCCAGAGAAGAGGAGAGGGTCTTTACACAGCATGCTCCACAGAGACCAGAAGCTGTGACCATGGTCACAGCTGCCACCCACTTGGTTCTGGCTGGACTAGGCTGGAAAAAGGCACAGGTCAAGGCCAGGGGTTCAGAAAGAAGGCTGCCACTGTGACCAGGAAAGGGGAGGCCTTGTGCATGGTGCTGGCTGCGTGGACAGGGCTGACATCCAGGTGTAGCTAAGACGTGTGAGGGACTGACAGTTTGCCCCAAAGAAGCCAAGTGTCATCTCGGGGGGCCAGGTCCAGGGATTCAGAACCAAGCCCCATCCCTTCACTCCAGAATCTCCTTCCCAAGTGTGCCATGGGGGAGTCAGCTGGAGTGGGAAGTCCAGCGCCCTGGCCCCTGTTGCCCCCACACACCAATTGGTGGCGGCTCCTTCCCTTGCTCCGCCGCCTCCCCTTCCCTGGAGGAGGTCGGGCTAAGAACACCATCACCCCCCCGCCACTCCACGTCAGGAGAGGGGGGCTGAATATTCAGTGTCTGGGGAGACAATAAAAGTCCCAGGAAGAACCTGGCTAAGGCAATTACCTCTGCATAAATGCATATATTATTCATCCGTGGCTTTGAATATATAAATAATACTGATACAATTTGCATGTGTTAAAAGGAGATGTAATTACCCACGGATGCCTGCAAGCGCCTGGTGCCCACTGGCCACATCCTGGGCCTCTGCCCCGCCCCCAGTAGCCCACCTTTGCCCTTCCTAGAGGCAGAATATATCGCGCACGGGTTTCCTGCCCTGGTAGAGGAGACCGATCTTGAATGTCCTGGGGGGGCTTTGGTGGGGGTGTGGGGGTCTGCTCTTTTATGAACCAATGGGCTGCTGTGGTGACCCAAGTTTATTCTTAAAACTTTGGGCTATTTTAATATGCTTACTATATTGTTACTTTTAAAATCACATTTTTGGTTACAAAAATAATGCCAGTTCATTATACAAAATTAGGAAAATACACAAAAGTTTGAAAAATAAAACTCATTTGTTACGCCATTGCCCCAACATGAACATGTCCACATTTATATTTTCTTTCCCGCCAGTCTTATTTCTCTATGCACAGATAATCTTTTTTTTTTTTTTTACAAACTTAGGATCCTATTACACATAACATTTTATAACCTGTTTTTATCTTTTACAATATGTCATGAACAGATGAAGAAATATAAAAGGCGAGTAAATATGAAAGATACTCAACCTCACTGGTAATTAAAGAAAATACCAACCACAATAAGACCGAGACAGGCTTTCCACCTGTCACATTGTTAAAAATTTAAAATAATGGTAATACCCACTCCTGGTGCCCGAACACCCGGGGACATGGACTCTCCCAAACAATTGTTGCTGGAAGGAGTGTACATTGGAACACTTTTCTTGAAGGGTAATTTAGTAACATGTATCAGAAGGCTTAAAAGTAAACATGCCTTTTGGCCTCTGAAAATCCACTCCTTAGAATTTAAATAATCACAAAGATAGGAGAAGATACATTATAACAACGGGAATTACAGTATTTTATCATAACAAAAAACGAGAAACAACTTTAATAGGTCAGTGCTGGGAACCGGTGTAGTAAGTCATGGACACAGCTGAGTCCCCTGCAGCCAATGACGGTGGGCCCATCCACCCACAGACTGGTGCCCTACACGATTAGGGGTGAAAAGGTGTTCCTTGAAATATTACGCTGGGACTTTACAACTAAATGTGGTAGGTTGAAAAACAATTTGTGTTTTTTTTTTTAAATTTCTGCTTCCTTCTGAAACCTCTTTGAAAAGAAAAGGCATGAAAATTACATAAACCCATGAACACAAAGGGGCTGTGAGAGGAGAGACGTCGGTGCGTTTCAGGAAAGGAAATGAGGACCAGGAGGCAGAAAAAGTAGGAGACGAACAGCAAGAGCCTTCGGAGGGGATGCCAACAAGGAGCACCCCAAAGCACAGCACAGCACCCCAGAAAGATGCAGAGCCTGGGGGCACTGGCTTCCCAGGACACAGGAAGACAGGGCTGGAGCAGCAGGACTCGTGCGGTCACCCAGGGGACACTGGCGATGCCAGGTTTGGGCTCTCACGGAGCCTCCACTCTAGCTGGGGAGGTGCACAGGTGAAACACGACAGCAGAGGGGGCTCGGGAGAAAAGCGAGGGAGGACAAGGGCGGGGAGCACTGCGTGGGGAGGGCTGCGATTCTAGAGAGAGCGGCTGGAGGCCTCCCTGCCGAGGTCGCAGGTGAGCAGAGACTTGCAGGGTAGGGGAGAAGAGTGCTTCCGAAAGCTGAGGACAGACCATTCCAGCAGGGGAAACACACAGTGAATGCAAAGGCCCAGGGGCTGGTTTGTGTCAGGAGCGGTTGGGGAAGGAAGCCAGCGTGGGGAAGGCTGGTGGGAGACGAGGTCCGGGCCGTGCACAGATAGAATCTAAAGCAATGAGAGCAGATGCGATCACCAAGGGGACGAGCATGGAGAGACAAGAAGCCTAAGGGCTGAGCTCCGGAGCATGGCAACAAGTGGATGTGGGGGGAGGGGGAGGAGTCGGCAAAGGGCCTAGGTAGGGCTCTCAAAGAGACAGAAGGGGGACCAGGGGCGTGCGCTGTCCCGGAGTTCAAGGGAAGACAGTGTCTCAAGTCAGAGAGAGTGACCAGGTGTGGCTCGTGCTGCTGAGGTGCCAAATAACACGGGGCGTGAGAACGGGGAATTAGCAACATGGCAGTTGTCTGCGAACCTTACAGAGTCCTTTCAGTGGAGGGGCCAGGGTGGGGACCTCATGAGGAACTGGACCATGAATTCAGACCAACCCTGCCCACTACAAACAGAATGCAAGTTATGTATCACATTTAAAATTTCCTAGTAGCCACATTTTAAAAAGGGAAAAGAAAAGGCGAGATTAGTTTTAATGATAGATTTTTCTCTAACCCAGTCCATACAAATTATCATCACTGCCACATGTAACCAATATAAAGAACTACTCATGAGATATTTTGTGTCCTTTGTCATGCCGACTCTTTGAGACCTGGTGTGTGTTTTCCCCTTACAGCTCTGTCTGGCGGGCTCCGTTTCAAGGGCTCAAGAGCCACGTGTAAGTAGTGGCCGCCATATTGGACAGAAGACAACTCTTTCAATGAGATTTGATACAAACGGAAGAGAGAGATGAGACCAGGAGCTCAGAGAGGGAGTGGAAGTGAGGTTGTTTGTTGCTGCTGCTGTTGTTTTAAATGACAGAAATGGAGGAAGGCTCATGTGTTGATGGGTTTGGTCCAGTCTGTGGAAGATGCTGTCAGGCCTCCCGACCCCTCCCTGGTCTGTTTTTCTAACCCACACACCAGCTGTCCCTCCCCACCCAGCAGGAGACAAGGTATTTGTTCTGGGGACAAGCCAGACGGGCTCAGACCCTGGTTCAGAAGGATCCCATGGGAAGAGGGGACCCATAGGAAGAGGGTCCCATGGGAAGAGGGACCCATGGAAAAAGGGATCCCATGGGAAGAGGGTCCCATGGGAAGAGGGGACCCATGGGAAGAGGGTCCTACGGGAAGAGGGACCCATGCTGAAAACAGGATGAAACCAAAGACTGCACGCGAAATGGTGAGCCTCTCATGTCCAGTTTCAGCCCCTACCCCTTCTACCACTTACCCCCAAAGCTCCAACAGCCAGGAGTCTGCCCCCAAGAACAGGAGTCCCCAAACTCTGGGCCACGGGTAGGTGCGGGTTGGTGGCCTGTTAGGAACTGGGCTGCAGGGAAGGAGGTGAGTGGTGGGCAAACCAGTCCCTGCTGCCAAAAAGGTTGAGGACCGCTGCCCAAGAAGAAACGGAAGATTTTTTAGTTTGTTTTGTTTTGGTTTAGTGTGGTTTTTGTTTTTGAGAAACATAAGTTCCTAGAGAAGACTGACAGATACAAAAGTTTGGGCTTCCCCAGTGAAACGACCACAGCCCCGCCTGGTCACTCCTGGGGAAGCCCACCAGTTCACAGGCTCCCCCTGCACACAGGGCCTCGAAGCTGATTTTTAAAGCCCACCATCTCAAATGCAAAAAAAATAGAAAAGGCTCATCAAACATCACCTTGTGGTATGCAATATGGCAGACAGTCCTCAGCTATTGGAATTTAAAACACGGTGACAGAAATTTAGAAATTAAGAGTCAAAGATAAAACTGAAGAAATCTCCCACTAAGGTGCTCCTCCCCCCAAAAGGAACAGAAACGAAGAAGAAAAAAAGAGGGGGAAAAAGATTTAAATTCAGAGGACCAGTTGAGGAAACTCAACGTTTCACAGACAGCACTTCCAAAAAGGAGGACACAGCCCACAATGGGGGGGGGGGGGGGGACTGGAAGAAGCGATGGAAGAGGAGTTCCAGAACTCAAGGACGCGAGCCTCCAAACCGAAGGGCCCACTGAACATCCAGAGCAGTGCGTGAACGGGTCCTCCCATGAAGCCATCCACGTGGAACCCAGAGCCTTAGCCCCGCCCCCCCGTCCATCCTAGAAGCTGCCACGGACAGGAAGAACAGGCCACACGCTGAGAATGGCGTCCAAGTTCTCAAGGGCTACGGTGAAACCAGAAGGCAACAGAGCAAACAGCATCGCAGTTCTGACGGGAAATGATCTTGTAATCCGAAGGTCTATACGCAGCCCACATAGTAGCCAACTGTGAGAAAGGAATAAAACATACTCAGGAAAGTCTCAAAAAATGGTCTTCCCCTACACCGTTTGCAGGGGTTATTGAAGGATGGGTCCTCTGGCGTGGCGTCAAGGAGGAAGGGGGACGCCTTGGGGTCTAGGCCACAAGGGTGAGGTGAAGGGACCACGGCCGTGCAACGGGCCTGGGAGCAGGCGTTCCCGCACAAAACGTGGCAGAATGCCTGATGTGTTCGGTCACGTGCAAAGGGCTATTGGGGTCTCACAATTCTAACTGAATGAAAGCCAGCAGCTATCAATTCCAAGCTGCATGGGAAAGGATGATGAAAATATTACACTACCGGGCTCAGCAGTGAAGAAAATGCGAACCTTGAGACCCTAAGCAGAGAACCCACCTGGACCCACCCAGACTTCGAACCTCGAGAACCATGAGCTAGTAAATGGGTGATGCTTTAGGCCACTAAGTTCAAGGCAGCTTGTTCCACAGCGAGAGGAACACATCACAGCCAAACAGCTTACAACAAAAAGCACGTGTTTGGTTCATGAGTTTCCAGGTCTGTGGGGCAGTTCTGGTTTTAGCTGGGCTCAGCCGATTGGCTCTGGCCAGCTGGGCCTCGGGTAGGCAGCCCTGCAGATCCGTAGGCTGGTGTTGGATGCCCTCAGCTGGGATGACTGGGCCCTGCCTCACAGACCAGCCTCTGGAGAGCTAGCCTGTGTTTGCTCGTGGGAGGACAGCTGGACAGGGCTCTGAGACAGTGGGAGCTACTGGCACGCCATTGCTTCTGCTGCGTTCTGTTGGCCAACGCAACTCAAAAGGCCAGCCCAGGTGCAAGGTGTAGAGAATAGACTTGCCCTCTTGATAGAACTTTCTGCAGAGTCACATTGCGATGGGCATAAATGCAGGAGGGTAGGAAAAACTGGAGCCACCATCAAGGCTCCCCGCTTTCTCACCCCCGAACAAGCCCTGCTTTGAATCTCGTCTCCACCGAACCTGCTCTCTGCTCCTGCTCACTGCCGCAACCTGCTGTTGCCACATCGCTCCGGGTCTCTCGCTGAGCGTAGCTCCTGGCGTACTGGTACTACTCTCTATGGTTTCAGTGTGCCCCAAGACGACTCTTGTAACATTTGGGGCTTTCAGTGTCCAAGTTTTTTTCCTCCAATCATCTCCTTCACCCTACCTTAGCCACTCTGCCCCGTGGCCATATCCTAGACTTCCTCATTGCCGGTAGCATCTCCGTAATTCCCATTTTACACGCCTCACTCCCTGAACATCCTCTGCCTCTCCAGCCAGTTGGTCTACGCTTTCACCCCACAGGGACTTGTGGTCCCTGATGCCACCTTTTCATGGTCTACACCTGCTTTCCTTTCGACTCAGCTGCAAGTTCACAGCCAATCATTGAAGTCTCCATCCCACCCCTCTCACACCAGGATACACGTGTGGCAAAAACCACGATCTAAGTTAAACCCAGTTCCTTCCCTGCTTCCCATCGGCTCCATGTGACATGAGAAAAACAGGCCAACTCATCACTCATCCCTTCCACACTGTCACTAGGAGTGTGGGGCTCAGCTGTCACTTTGGTGGGGCCCAGCAACCATGCTGGGTGCCCCAGTCCACCCCCTCTCCTGTCTCCGAGATGCTTTCAAACCTTCTGCTCTTTCCTCACCCTTCAAACTCCTTCTCTGCCGTCCCCTCTCTCCCAGAGCCCACCACACCCACCCACCCACCAGCACACGCAACGTCTGCCTCTGGCTTCTTTCCCATCACACTAAACCAGCCCCCCAACCCTCCACCACAGCATTAGATTCTACCCTTCTTCCCGCTCAAGGGCGGACACAGCCCTCCTCTCTCCTGCATCGCCAAATTCCCCTCCCAAGGAACCACCCCCATGTCCTACTTCTGACTTTTCTCCCATCCTGTGGAAAACAACTTTGGATTCTATTTTCCTTTCCAGCTACCCTATGACTCAACTCCCTTTTGCAACAAAATCCTCAGAAGCATTATCTGCCCCATTGTCTCCACTTGTCTCCCACTCTCTAATAAATCCACTATTCCTCAGAAATCACCCACATCCAAGTCACCAGGGACATCTATGATGCTAATTCTGGGTGCCAGCCCTCAGTCCTCACTCCCCCTGGCCTCTCAGCAGCATTCGGCATGGTGGCTTGGACCCACGTCCTTCCCCTGGACTCCTGGTTGTCCCCTCAGCTCCCGGCTGCTCACTTTCCACTGAGACGCCCTCCTGACTGCTCTGTGCCCCCCGTCTTGTTCCCCTAATCCACTCTCCTCACAAAACCAGAACGATCTGCCCAGGCCCAGCTCTCTTTTCGATCGACCCCAGCAAGAGCAGGCTTTCTCCAGCTGGTGACTGGTACAAAGGTCATCACCTTGTCTGCACGCCCTCTCACAGACACTGTCAGGAAGACACAGTTGGGAAGGACTGAGCTACGCCATTTCTTAAAGTATTTCTTCAAGATGAGCCTGGGGTACAGACTTTCCAGGTCTTATCTGCAGAAGTACCTCAGCTGCTTTTGCACCAAACAACACAGGCACAAAATTCTTAGGCCAGAAAGCTTTTTTGCTTCATTGTTGAATTTAGTGTTTTGGATACATCTGGATACTCTGAACTCTCTGTAGTTCTTTTCTTACAGGAAATTATTAATGACGAACTACAACCCCCAGAATGCATCTCTCCTCTCCTCTCCTCTCCCATGATTCTTTCTGGCTCAGTTTCCTTAAGTGCCTCTCAAGCCCCCGTGGGTGGCACCCTGCAGCACTTCTCCCCTGGGATCTACACTTCAGGGAGGCCTTGATGGGAGAGTGATGTGCATATCGGGTCAGGATGTGAGGAGGGTGTCCTTGCATTGGCTACTGGAAGGCTTGCCCATGGACTGGCAGATTTTTGAACCAAAGCCCTGGTCACAAGCACTACTGACCTCTCTGTCTCACCAGCAGAGAGGAAGAAGTCCTGCCCCAGGTCAGCCCTGCTCCCTACACGATCTCGGCAGCCTGGAACCCTTCCCTGATGCTCTGTCCTCACTGCCAGTCGCCTGCCTCAGTTTCCCGCCCAGGCCCAGGCTCTTTTGTGCAAGGTCAGGAGTGCTGCTCGGGTGGGGCCCAGGCTCCCTGTCCTCACTACCACGTCCAGGAGCAGAGAGGCCGCTTTTCCCAGCCCTGGTCCCGCCACCTCCACCTCCAGAATCTCTCCCCCTTCCTGTCCTGTGACCCACAGCCTGCCCAGCTCCCCTGGGGCTTCTGCTCTCTGGGGGGCCGTTCTCAGCCCCACCACGTCCTGCCAGGGTCAGCAGCTCTGAGCGGTCATTGAGGCTTGTGCCCAGGCTCAGCACAAGGAGCGGAGGGAACCTGGTTGAAGTCCATCTTCCTTGAACATGCTCACTTGGCAGATCCACACATCCCTTCGGAACCCTTGTCTCCACAGAGAGAGGCTTCTGGAGCCGAAACATCTTCGATCTGACCTTGCTGCAGCCAGAGAGAAGCCCCGTCTGACCAGCCCCCAGACAGGTCACCTGCTCGTGTCTGCATTTGGTCCACATTAATGGCCACACGGCAGCCGGAAATTAATGATGTGGTGACCCAAAGACCTCTCCCATTAGCTGGCTTTGACGGCAGCTTGGCTGATGGGCACCTCTTCCCCCTTCCCTTCCCAGCTGAGTCAGCCAGGTCCGGAGCCCTGCTTGTGTGGGGTCAGTCATAATCCCGTCAACAAGACTGTCGGGAATGGAGCAGAGAGGAGTCTGCCCGGGGTTCCCGAGGCTCCGATCCCCAGTGCCCGGCACGTGGTGAGCCCTCGGGGAACACTGGCGGTTATCAGCAATTCTGCCTGTGTCGTGGGCAGCGGCTAAGGGTGGGGCCTGGGCTCCAGGGGTGGATCGGCTCAGCCTGTCTTCAGCTGCGACACCTTTGCACCTCTTCTGACGTCGCTCGGTTCCCTCTGCAGAGTGCCCATGCTTTTCGGAGTAGAAAAGTCGAAAATAAGGCGACACAGGTGAGATGCCCGGCTCAAAGTGAGCTCTACAAATGCCAACTGCATTTATTTTGAGTAAGCCGGTCTTGCAGGCATTGTTTATTTTTATTAATTATAGAACTCAGTACACACGGGGTGGGGATGTCCGTAAACACGTATCTTCAGGTTTATGTTCCTACAGCCCAAGTTCATGTCCACATCCACTCACCCTCCCTGCCCCCCAGGTCACCAGCCCATCACCAAGCAGCTCCTTAGGGCTCAGGGTCGATCAGGGGAGCGGCTGCCTCGGTCTAGCCAGGTCAGCGCATGTCCCTGCGTGCCCGTGTCTCAGCTTAGCCAACGGGTGCGCGGCTGTGGGTGCAGGTCTGTAGGGACGTCTCCACAGGCCTGTGCGCCTGTGCGTGGGGGCGTCCCTGCCTGTGTTAGTCTGCTTGAGCAGACATAAATTCACAGACGGAGGGGCCTGAACAGTCCGTTTGTTTTCTCGTCATTCTGGAGGCTGTGGTTCATGATCCAGGCGCTGGAAAATCCAGTTTCCAGTGGGAACACTCTTCCTGACTCGTAGGTGGCCACCTTCCCACTGAGGCCTCATGAGGCCTCCCCTCTGCACACGCAGAGAGAGAGAGAGGGAGGGAGGGAGGGAGGGAGGGAGGGAGGGGGGAGGGGGGGAGAGAGGGGAGGGGGGGGGGAGAGAGAGAGAGAGATATCTTTGGTGTCTCCTTTGCTTATAAAGGCACCAGTCAGTCCTGTTAGATCAGGGCTCCACCCTATGACCTCATTTAACCTTGTTATCTCCCTAAAGGTCCTGTCTCCAAATACAGTTGACCCTCCGCCAGCATGGTTTCAACTGCACGAATCCACTTATACCTGGATTTTTTCCAACAAACACCTGTACTGTTTTTGATCTGCATTTGGGCGTCTGCAGATGTGGAGGGGCAGCTATACGCACTGGCTCACACCATGTTACACAGGTAAGTTGAGCATCTGTGGGCTTTGGTATTTGCAGGGGATCCTAGAACCAGCCCCTGTGGATTCCACATGTTTGGGGGGAGCAAAAAGTTATATGCAGACTTTCTACTGTGGGGGCTTGGCACCCCAGCCTCCTCATTGTCCAAAGGTCAGCTGTATAGCCCCCCACTGGGGAGTTAGAATTTTACATATGAACTTGGAAGGAATAAGGCACAATCCAGTGTGTAGGAATGTGGGGCTTGTGTGTGTGTGTGTGTGTTTGCTAGTTCTCCCGAGAATGTGTATGTGCCTGGCCTGCATTAAAGCCCGTGTGTCTGTCTGCACACGTTTTCGTGCGACTGTTCGTGCAGCTGGGTCGGCGGGTGGGGGTGAGGAGCCACACCTGCCAATCACCCCCTCCCACCTGAGGCCGGGGCACCAGCGGAATCCAGCGTGGGCTCCTCTCTGCCGATCAAGATCTATAAATAAAGTTGTCTCCCTGGCATGTTCCACACCACATGCGGCTCTTTAATAAAATTGGCTGAGATTTGTGGATAAGCCTGAAGCAAAGTCAATGCTCGGTGTCAATCCCACGCTAAGAGGGGCCTTCAGGGGTCAAGCTGCTTCCCGTGTATGATTCCATATCAAAGATATGTCAGCCGGGCGCTAACCAGCTCCTGGCGTGCAGGGAGCCTCGGCGCCCCGACCAGGTTCACACTCAGCCCTGGGCTGGGTGCCAGTGGGGTCAGTGGGGAGGAGGGGAGAGGACACAGCCAGAGCCACTTCTTGATGGGTCTCAGCTCCTCCTCGGAGCTTCTGGGGCTAACTCCACCTTCCCTGTCTGAGCAGCGGGAAGGAGGGCCAGCAGCGCTTGTTCCCAGATCCCTTCCAAACCTCTGTATTCAGGTCTCTTTAAGGGGTGTGGCCAGTGTCTTCCTCGGTTTCTGCTACTCCCCAGAGACTGCAAGGAGCTGTTCCCAAAGCCACATGCATGGTCTTCCGAGGACGTGTAGGGGTCCCCTGGCTCCCCCAGGCTCCCAGCCGAGGACTGGAGTCCGTGGGGGTTTCTGTCCCCTCCGGTCACTTAGGGAGGAAGAATATCAAACAGGAATGCTGGCCACTCTCAGTGAGGCAGAAAGAGGGGAAATCAAAAGAAGTTTGGTTTAATTAAGTACCAGGGAAGATTTATGCAATTTCCTCTCCTTGCCATGAATATTAATGAGGGTACCCACAGCCACTCTGCCAGAGACCACAAGCCCCCTAGCAGAGGAGGGCAGGGCTGGAGGTGAGGGGGGAGCAGCTGCCCCTCCCTCCCATGGGGCAGACGGTGGGTTGAAACCCCTGCCAAGCCCTTAGCCACTTGGCCAGGAGGTCCAGGAAAGGGAGCCGGCCCCCTTCTGGCCCCCTGGTCAGCCTGGGGGTTGGAGCAGGGCTCCCCCCAGGCAGCTTTGCCCTTCCCCCTCTTGTGGCTGATCAGGTCCTACCAGAGTGTGACACCGAGTGACAGGGTAGGAGTGTTTGGGGGACCAAGGGGCAGCACTGCAGAGTCAGGGGGTCTGGGTGTGGAGTGCGGGGTAGTGTGTGTGAGTGTGAAAGCAACTGAGAGTGAGCAGGTGAAATGAGGACCCTGTGAATGAGCTGCGTTGGGTTGGAAAGGTGGGGATGGGCATGGAGCCAGAGCGAGGGGGTGGGGCAGGCTGTGATGGCAGGGAGGTTCCACAGGGGCAACTGTTAGTCAGAGAACCGAACCAACAGAGGCCGGTTACATGGAGGGGCTCACACGGTCGTGGAGGCTGACAAGTCCAAGGTCTGCGAGGACACGCAGGAGACCCAGGAGAGCCGCTGGTGTGGCTGCAGCCTGAACGGTGGCAGGCTGAAGAGCCAACGTTTCGGGTTAGGTCTGATGTCCTGGCTCAAGTCAGGCAGGAGTTCCTCTTACTTGTGAGAAGGTTGGCCTTTTTTATTTTCTAGTCAGACCTTCAACTGATTGGATGAGGCTCACCCGCACTGGGGAGGGCAATCTGCTTTACTCAGTCTACTCATTCAAATGTTACTCTGGTCCAAAACACCCTTGCAGGCATGCCCAGAATAATGTTTGCCCAGCTATCAGGGCATACCCCATGGCCCAGCCAAGTTGACACATAAAATGAGCCATCACAACAACCGTGGCTCAAGCTGGCAGGGGAACTCTGTGGACAGCTAGGCCACACATGGTGTCCTGAGGCCCCAGGAGCGTTCACCCCAATACCCAGCACCCTTGGCCATTGGTTAAGGTGCTTTGGACTCTGTGCACAAAGCCAGGAGGGGGCAGCTGTCGGGAATGGATCTCTGGGGGCCAGTACCCTGGGAAGTGGTAAAGGGACCCAAGTGAGTCTGCTCAGTGTGTCCCTGTCCCTGGGTGGGGATCAGGTGGCTCAGAGGAACCAAGAAGGAGGCTGAGAGGAGCGAGAACTGCAGCTCCCTTTACTCATCCGACAGATGCTGACAGCACTGCTTCGAGCTCGACGTGAATCCTGAGCCCGCTTCGTGGCCGTGCCCTGTGCATGCGCTCTGGGGACGTGGGCCCGGGAAGCCTCGGCAACCTGCAGGCAGAACTACCATTGCTATCACTGCTACGGAGGAGCAGAGGGGTTTTCAAGCATGGACGGGGGGCTGGGACCAGAGCCCAGGTCTGCCTGGCTCCGCAGCCCGCTGTCCTGGGCTTGGGCTGCACCTCAGCCCCCTTGGCTGAGGACCCTGTTTCCGGGGACCTCTGTGTCTGGCCTGCCTCTCTCTCGCTATGTTGGCAGAAACAGGGAAAACCCAGCTTCCAGCCCCCTCCCCCCTGGCTGCAGGGAGCTGGGGTGTTCGGTGGGGTTGAGGACACAGCCACCCAATCACTGATTCTACCCCCGCACCCCAGGCCAAATCAATACCCCCCCCCCCGTCACCCCGAAGGCTGGTCAAGCCCAGATGGAAGCTTCTCCCGTGATGCCAAAGTCACTGGAGACTAATAATAATTACTCTCAAACATTTGAGGGCTCCCTAAACACCAAACACACTAAATGCATCCTTTCATTTCATTTTCGGAATAAGCCTTGAAAAGGAGAAGATAATCATCCCCATCAGTGATGAGAAAGTCAAGGCTCAGAGACGGTATGTGACTTGCCCAAGGTCACAGGGACACGACTCGTGGATCGAATTAGAACTCTGGGGCCTGTACAGCCACATTTCTGCGCTGAAGCCCCAGAACGAAGGGTGGCCCCAACCCAGCATCAGCAGTGAACTCATTAGAAATGCACCTTCTCAGGTCCCTCCCCCAGCCTCCAGCATCGAACCCCAGGGACCTGGGTGGGGAGCGAGGGAGGGGTGTGCGTGTGGTGGGTCTGGTGTCCATTCGAGTTTGAGAACCACTGACCCAGGCTGAGCTAAGCCACCTGCTGGGAAGGCCACCGAGGCTCACCCCACGACACGCAGGGCCCCCACCCTGGGGGAGGCTGCTGTCTCGGGGTCCTGCCCTTCTCCGCACTGAGGGGCATGGCAGGAAGGGGGCAGACCTGCAACCTCCACCAGATGGTGGAGGTTTTTCCCCCGCTGCCACCCACCCCGTTCCCACTCAGCTTCTCTGCTGTCCGCTCTCCTCCCCACGTCCACATTCGTGGGTTCTTTCCCAAGCAGGAAATAGCCTCACCTCCCATCTTCCTTTCTTAGCCAGAGACCACGGCGGCCTCGATTCTGAGTCCCCAGACCCAGCGTGACCCTGGACTTCGGGCAGCCCCCACAGCTCCCTCTGATTCCCCGGTCAGCTGGGTCCCAGCGCAGGGGACTCTCATGGGCCGCCTTCCTCAGGCCAGTCCCAGAGCGAGTGGGGGTCTGGGCTCTGAGCTGCCCTGGCCCGCCCCCAGCCTCTTCCCAGCATCAAACGTCAGCCAGCCTCCAGCAGTGCGTGGCAGCCTGAGGCACCCCTCTGTGCCTGTAAGCTCTGCTGTGTGACAAATAATTCCACATCTTAGTGACTAAACCACCACCTGTGCCGCTGGACACTCATGTACGGGCCAGGCTGGGCCAGGCTGGCTCCCTGCTGCATCCCCATCAGCACTGCAGACGGGCTGGGGGCCCACCCAGAGGGGGCCGACCGGCTGGGGGCCCACCCAGAGGGGGCCCTGGCCACATGGCTGGGACAGCTGGCTGTCAGGGGCTGTCCGTGGTGACCGGATGTCCAGAAGGCTAGCCTGGGCTTTCCTCACAGACAAGGCATGGTTCTGAGAGGGGACGCAGGACAGGGCGAAGCCCCTGAAGGCCCAAGCTGGGAACTGGCCCGGCTCGGTTTCCCCTGCGTTCAGCTGGCCAAAGCAAGTCGCAGGCCATCCTGGATTCCAAGAGCGGACAAACTGAGCCACCTCCTGATGGGAGGAGCTGCCCAGACACATGGCAAAGGGCGTGGACGTAGAGAGGGGTAAAGAATAGAATTGGGGGCATTTTTGCAAACCTGTTAAACCTCACCCTCTAAAGCTTTCAACTTTCTAGTCCCCACTCCGGCCTGAGAACCTCACCCCCTGGGTATCATTCCAACAGTGTCACTATATTAGAAACTTCGCTCCTCTCTTCAGCCTCAGCCCACTGCGGACTCCCCCTCACTGCCCCACCTCAGGGGACGTCTCGGAGCTGCCATTGGACGAGGGGGATTTAGTAAATACCTGTCCAGGTCCAGTGTTGGGCTCAGATGGGACGGGGAACCCCACCTCTCTTCCCTGCAGCCCCAACCTACAATGTTTAGGCAACTTCTCAAGCTCCAGACCCACTTGGTATTTGGACCTGGGGTGGGTGAGAGACCCCTGCCAAGTCACCTGCTGAAGATGCCCCTGCCTCTCCCCACCAGGGACACCGTGGGGTGTGCACCTGACCCCAACACTTCCCAGTGTGCCAGGGGGCAGGGGGCGGGCTGCCCAGAACCTATCCCTGGGAAGCAAGGAGGCCAGGCTGTTCAGGAGCCGGGCGCCAAGCCCCAGGCCTCACTGGCACAAACACAATGATAAAATGATGATGAATGTCAAGGCAGCAACCGCGCAGCACAATCTTCTTAGTGGTGGATTCGAGAAGTGGTTTGCCTCGACGGAGCGTTTCTCCCTTTTGGAGTATTTCTGGGGTGGGGAGAGGGGAGAGAAGCCACAGATAAACAGGGAACTCTTTCCTGATGTAACTATTATACACGTAAAGATTTCTGGGGGAAAAGTTGTAATTTAATTGGTAAGTAATGAAATAATTTTACATTGCATTGTCTTAAACATGTGTGTGTTTAAATAGATAACTGAAATAGAATGGCAAATGTGCATAATCTGTTAGAAACAGATAATAAATATTCCCTTGCTCGCAACAGACAGCTTTAGGCTGTATCCCCACATCTTCTGAGAATATTTTCTTATCGCTTGTGCTTGAGGACCACATGGATGGAAAGGTTTAAAGACACATCTGGTGTTTCATGAGCCAGGCAGGCCTGGTCCAAGGTCCCGCTCGCCTCTCGGAACCTCTCGGTTTGCATCCATTAAGTGAAGTACTTCAATTTGCCTTCAAACCATAAGACTGTACAGTGAGTTTGCAATGGGGCTGTGTGTCCAGTCCTCTCTGTCTCCGTGGGGCCTTTCGCAGTACCAGGCACGCAGCAGACGGTCAGTAAATAGCAGTGGAATAAAAGTAAGTTGACCTTTGGCTATATTTGTAGAATCAATTCCTGAAAGTGAAATTTCTAGGTCAAAGAGTATGCACTTTTTTTTGAAAAAAAAAAAGTTTTTTGGAGTTTTAGGTCCACAGCAAAGCTGAGAGGAAGGGGCAGAGGTTCCCCGCGGACCCCCTGCGCCCACGCCTTAGCGACACCCCCACCAGAGCGGGGCATTCGTTATCCCTGACGAACCTGCACCACCACATCCCAATCACCCGACGTGCACGGTTTACTTCAAGGCACCGGGGTGATGCTCGGGGCGACGCGTTCTCTGGGCTGGCACAGATGTGTGCTGCTGTGCGTCCTCACTGCAGTATTACCTGGGGCGTCTTCTCTGCCCGAAGACCTCTGTGCTCTGCCTGCATCTCCGTCCCCCCAACTCCAACCCCTGGCAACCGCCGATGGTTTTACTGGCTGTGCCTTTTCCAGAATGCCCGTCGCTGGAATCACACAGTACATAGCCTTTTCAGATGAGCTTCTTTCACTTAGGAGTATGTGTTTAATTTCCTTCCACGCCTTTTCATGGCCTGAGACCTCACTTCTTTCCAGTGTTGAGTAACATTCCGTTAACTGGATGCATCGCATTTACTCATCCTCTCACCGACAGGAAGGCATCTTGGTGGTCTCCGGGGTTAGTGGGGGCGAACACAGCGGCTGTAAACATCTGTGTGCAAGTTCTTGTGCGGACGCAAGTCTTCGGCCTCTTCGGGTAAATACCGAGGGGTGTGACCGCTGGATCGTAAGGTCAGCGCATGTCCAGTTTTGTAAGAAACCTCCACACTGCCTCCCACACTGGCTGTCTGTTCTGCATTCCCACCACCAGTTAACGAGAGACCCTCCACCTCCTCGTCAGCACCTGGCCGTGTCGGTGGTGTGGATTCTGGCCCTTCTAGTAGGGGTGGGGGGTACTTTTCCGTTGCTTCGGTTCGCAACTCCCTGGTGACATACGACGAGGAGCAGCTAGGTACAGTTTTAACTTGGAAGGATTTTGCCAAATCATTCCCCACAGATATTAGGCACTTACCCATTTTCTCACAAGAGTTTGATGTTTGATAACCACTCTACGAAAAAAGGGTATTTTGCCATAGATTTCATCTTTGTTAGTATGAGTTGGATTGAGCAGCTTTTCCTCTAAATTTATCTTTTTAGAAAACTGCCTCTTGAAGTCCTTCACCCTCTGATCTTTTAGTGAGTCACTGAGTTTTTAAAACCTACTCGCAGGCACTCTTTATACTAAAGAAACTACTCGTGGACTGACCTGTATGTTACAAATGCTTCTCCTACCGTGGTGTCTTCTCACGCGGTATTTTTTGTAACATAAGTTTTTTTCTATGACAAAGTTCTATATGGTTTCTAGATTTTGTGTCTTATTTAGGAACCCCTCTCATGGTAAGATTATTATTTTTAACCTCTATTTTAGAATATCTTTTATGTTTTCAACTATTTCTATTTAAAAGTTCGCGCTACATGGGCTATGTTTTGATGGGAGGAGGTAGGGATCCGAGTTAGCATTTTTCCAGATGTTTGCTCGGTTGTTCCAATACCGTTTATTAAACAACCCATTCTTCCCCTTTGATAAGAAATGTTGCCTGTGTCATATGGTAAAACCTCATTTCTCACTGCATAAATTTCTAGACTCTTGGTTTGATCACTTAGCCAGTTTTTCTGTCCTTGCACCGTGACCCGTTGTCACTGTGCCTTAAGAGCACATGGAAAGCCAAACACACTAAAAAATCAACAGCTTACTTGGATGGTAAGAGGTGAGGATACAGTATGAGAGGGACAGGGAGTGGGGGGAGAGGGAGAGAGAGAAGGAGATGCGAATACAGGGAGGGAGTAAGACCGACCCACACAGGAACCAGTGCCGGGAAGCAAAACCTGATCTGTAACTGCCCAAGTGCCCCCAGGCACTGTGTGGACAAGACTGAGACTCCAAAACTCCAGGGGGGCCTAGTCATGGGGGTCCCCCATACTTCTGTCAACTCCAAGAGGAGAAAAAACCCTCATGCTTCCAGCAGGGGAAAGAGAAAGGGAATCATTTTTTAAAAAATATACTTCCAAATGAGACTCGCCCTTGGGAGAGACTCAGTTAACGGAGCCTTCCTGGTCTGGGGGAGGGGGTACCCCACTGAGGCCCACTCTCGCCATCCTGTCCAATCTAAGCAGGGGGCAAAAACGGAGAAGCGCTGTGGAGTTCACGGCCGGGGCAGAGGCTCAGTAACAGACTGAGACCTAGTCACAGGGCAGTGGACGCCCTCCCTCCCCTACACCTCACCCCCGAGCTACGAAAGGCCTGTTTAGAGCCGTTTCTTTTACTCTGCACCTCCTGTCTGGCTATTAAGAAAAAAAAAAGTAAAAGACGGCAAACACAATTTGAAGAGGGAGAACAAGCCTCAGAACCAGACAAGGCAGGAGTGTTGGGATTACCAGACCAGGAATTTAAAACAAGTATCATTCTTATACTAAGAGCTTTAAATGGGTAAAATCAACAGTCATGCAGCAACCGTGGACAATGTACGAGCACTGAAAACCCGCAGAATCAAAGAAGATGCTAGAGCTCAAATGCACTGTGAACAGAAATGAAGCGTGCTTCGATGGGGTTAGCGGGAGACTTGACCCAGCTGAGGAAAGAGTCTCTGAGCTCAAGGCTGTATCAGTAGAAATCTTCAAAACTGAAAAGCAAAGAAAATAAAGACTGAGAAAAAAACAAAAGAAAATATCCATGGAATGAGAGCCAACTACAAAAGGCACAACATACACATAATGGGAACACTGGAAGGAAAAGAGAGAGAGAAGAAAAAACACCTGAAACAGTAACTACGGAGACCTTCCTCAAATTAATATCAGGTGCCAAAACACAGCTCCAGGAAGCTCGGAGAACACCAAGCATGAGAAATGCCGCCCCCCCCCCCAAATTATACCTCGGCATATCATTTTCAAACTACAGAAAATAAAATTTAAAAAAGCAGAAAGTTATCCTGAAAGAAGCCAGAGGAACACAACAGCCTACCTAGAGGGGGACAAAGATGAGGATTACATCTGACTCCTCAGAAACCCTGCCAGCAAAAAGACAATACAGTGGGAGATCTAATGAATTAAGAGGGAAAAAATCACCAACATAGCATTACATATCCTATGAAGTTATCCTTTAAAAGTGAAGGAGCAATAACGAGTTTCTCAAGACAACCAACAATGGAGAGAATTTGTTGCCAGGGACTTGTCTTGCAAGAAATGTTAGAAGAAGTTCTCTAGAGAAACAGAAAATAACACCTGCCGGGGAAGGTGGGACGTTGCCTAGTGTGTCGGTCAGCGACTGCGCAGTAAAGCTCCCTGCCCCCAAACCACAGCCATTCACCCTGGCTTCCCCGTCTGCAGGTCACCTGGGCACTGGGAAGGCTCACCGGGACTTGGCTGGACTTGGGTCCCAGCTGCACGGCGAGGGCTGTTCTCTGTGTCTCTCACCTTCTGGACCAGCGGACCGAGCAGCGCGTGTTTTCCTCACAGGGACGGCGGAACGGCAAGCATATTTCAAACTTCTGCTGTTAAGACGCCCACGTGCATTCCATCGGCCAAAGTAAATCACGCGAATGAAGCCAATGCCACGGGGCAGGACGTGCGCTCTGCGCACTGTGAAGACAAGACAAAGGTGTGGGTGTCCGATCGTACTGCAGCGGGGTACAGGTTTGGGTCCGTAATCAATCTAATTCAATTTACCTTCCCTACTTCACTCTATGGACCTGGTGGAAGTTAAAACCAACTCTCTAAAGAGTTACCACAAAACAGGACGTGACAGAGGAACCTATTTTAGTAGTTCAGATGTGAAAATCCTCTCAAGTCAGTAAATTAAAATCAACAATGACATCCCTAAAATCATCTTTCACAACCAAGTAGGATTTATCTCAAAATTACAAGGATTACTTAAATGTAAGAAACCCAATAAAATAATACGCACTATTAGAAGGACAAATAAAGAAAAAGACTGAATTGATGCAGAAAAGACATAGAATGAAACATGCCAGTCAACACCAATTTTTACAAACTCTTGAAACACCAGGGATCAGAGACTACTCATTAGCATACTAAGGAATACTTCCGGTAAAACCACGGCAGGGCCGTCCCTTCTGCGGACACACTAGGCGCACTCCCTGTGAGACCAAGAGCACATGCGCACAGGGACTCCCATTTCCCTTCAGCATCCTCCTGCTCAGTGCAATAAAACACATCAGCAGAGATAACAATTTAACTATTAGAAAGGGAAACATGAGATCACCCTTATTTACAGAGGATGTAATTATATATACCTAGGAAATATAAAAGTATCAGCTGGAAAACTCCTAGGAAAAATAGTCAAATATAAAATAAACATTTGAAAATCAATAATTTTTCTATACACTAGCAATAACCAGTTAGAAGATATAATGGAAAATGGATTCTATTTACAATAGCAATAAAAACATAAGATTTTAGCAGTAACCGTAGAAAGGCTTGTGCGGGGACTGTATGCGGAGAATGCTACCGCCCTTCACTCAGAGATGGAGAGGATTCGAGCAGATGAGAACGGGTGGGCCGCGCTCAAGAATGGGGAGAGGAAATGCTGTCAACTGCATTACTTCACAGGTTTAATACAGTCCCTCTCAAAGACAAAGTGGCTGGACCAAGTCGATACTGTAATTCTAGAGTTTATCGGGAGGAAAAAAATCTTTGAATATAGGTAAGATATTTTTTGGGGGGAAAAGAGGCAATGAGGGGGCACTAGCCCATCCAAACACAAAACTTACTGCACAGGAGTGCAGTGACTTAAAAACAGTGTCGTTGTTACGGCACTTGACAGATGCCTCAGCCGAACACGATAAACCACTTGGAAACAGACTTCAGTGATAAGAACTTACATATAAGATGTTGCATTAGCATGTAAGTTCCATTGACACGTAAGATAAGTGACATCTGGTGGCATATAACAGACACCTGATTCTTGGTGTTTAACCACCGCCTGAGAGCAGCGCTTCCTTCTGAAACGAGCTGGCCAGAGGTGGATGGTTCAAGGGCCAGGCCGCCGCTTCAGGGGCAGAGCTTGGCCCTTCCTCCGCCACCGCAGGCGGTGTGTGTGTCATCCATCCTGGGGCTGCAACACGGCTGCTCTGTCTTGGGACAGTGCAGCCACATTACAGACACAACGAAGAAGGAACAAAGGAGGGAGGAAAGAAGAAGGAGCAGAATCTATTATTGAGAAGCCGTGCTGCCCCTAAAGTCCCTAGCAGACATGCACTTATATCTCACTGACCAGAACTGAGTCACACCGACACCCCCGCTGTAAGGGAATCTGGGAGAAACACTTTGTTTTATTTTAATCATTTCATTTTTCAATTGCAGTTTGCTCTAAACACTATTTTGCAGGCATTTCAGGCGCACAGCACAGCGGATGGGTATTCATACAGGTTGCAAGGTGCCCCCTCCATAATTTGAGTGCCCACCTGCCACCGCAGACTGTCACCACGACACTGGTGACCATGTTCCCTGTCCTTTACCTTGGGTCCCCATGCCTGTTTTGTAACTGCCAATTAGCGCTTCCTAATCCCATCACCTTTTGTTACACCAGCAACCACCACCCTGCCCTCTGGCCTCCATCAGTCTAGTCTCTGTATCCGTGAGTCTATTTTGTTCATTTGTATATTTCGTTCTTTAGATTTCACATACATGGATGAGTGATATCATACTGGGAGAAATAATTCTTAAAAAAAAAAACAAGTGGGCACAAAATTTTCCCAAACAAAATTAGGATTCTGTTGGTAAGAAAGACGAACTCTTACAGGTAAGCAGCAAGGCACACCACAGCCAACACCCCAGTCACTGGGAGGTGGACGGGCGGAAGGGGCAACTCTCTGGCTGAGGAGGTCAGAGGAACAGTCTAACATGTTTCTGTAAAAAATTCAAAAAAGCCAACAACTCAAGTTAAATGTTTATCAGATACCAATTACCCATACAATCTCCATAGCATTTATAGAATTAAAAAATAAAATCGGAAAAACCTACAAGAAGATGCATGCCAAAGAGAGTGTATTTTGTTTGATTGAAAGGAAAAGGAATTTTCAGTCTTATAAGCCAAGAAATCACAATCAAAGGATCGTGTTGATAAATTTCACTAGAGTCAAAAAATTCAATTATGTAAGTTAGAATCAAAAGGCAAACAGGTAAACTAAGGAATGAATTAGGAAGGGTTCCTATTCTTATTATATATTGGTATGTATTCAATATTAATAAGGAAAAAATTAAGACCCCAAGGAAAAAACATTGGTCAAGGACCTGGCCTAGTAATTCATGAAAGACAGGACCCTTCCTGAAATCATGTGAAACACTGTGCTATTTTGAATCATTTGTATAGAATATAGTTTTTAGAAACAAGTCTCAATAAGACTTATAGAAAACTTGGAAAATGCACAACAGTTTGGAGATGGAATCAAACATCACAGCTGAGAGATGATGGCCTCTTGGTACGTATCTTTGTACCCTGGGTTTTGCCCCTCACAGATGTCTTCTGATGAGTTCGTTTTTTTCTGTTTCTTTTTGCGTATCTTTCTTTTTCTGACTGCCTCCCACTTCACTGTAGTTTTGTGGTTTTCCCCTAGCGGTGCACATGCCCCTCATAACTAGCCTTCCCCAGGGAACAGCAGGGGGACACTGGGCACTGAGTCAGCAGCTAGCAGGGCCCCTATGGGAAGCTCGATCTGGTTCTCCCTGCAAAGGAGGCCATCCAGGTGGAGGAGCAGGTGACATTGGACAGGCACCTGCTGCCCTGACCACACAACGCTATCCAAACCTAGTGCTTGTTGGTTTCACTTTCACATTTTCATTCATATGAATGGTAAGTAGTGAAGGTAAAACCCTTAACAGTTTCACGCCTGCTGCACTTTTCCATACATGGCGATAATTATACATTTTGTGCCAAACACAGAAACCAACCACCCAGTAGCACCAGAAGGTGAATAGCTTCAGCTTTTTCCCCCCAAATGGCAAGCTGATCGTCCCAACACCACTTGTGGAAAAATCTTTGAACTATCTGGGTCCATTTTAGACTCTGATCTGTTCTGTCATTTTGTGAGTGTACTAATGCATCAGCACCAAACCGCTTCGATGCTACAGAGGTACGCATTTTTAATGTCTGGTAGGGTAAATATATCAGTTACACATCGCTGTGTAAAAAACAAGCCAAAACCTAATGGCTTCAAACGCCAACTTATTTGCTTGGGATATTAAAAGGAACAGGTATATTTTGCTAAACAGATTCTGAGATTGACCAATATCTTTACCCTATTCCCAAGCAACACAAAGACCCTAACATATTATAACGCAGATAACCCCTCCTGACTTATATGCTATTTGTAGTCAGTATTTTCTTCCGTCCCTTTGTAATCCTCCCACAGTGGGTATTAATCCTTTTACTGTTTTATATAGTAAATGTTTACTTAGATATATACCTGCTTGTTCACCATTTTCTCTACTCATCATTCCTATCTGCATCTCAAACTTCTTTTAGGGTCATTTGTCTTCTTTTTCAGAGAGCATCTTTAAGTCTTCACGTAAGAGACTTAATATAAAGTCTCTGGGCTTTTATTTGCTTTAAAATGTCTTTATTTGATAATATGTCTTCAAATATTCTCTCTTCTTCCATCCTCTCTATTATCTCCTACAGATACTCCAAAGCAATGTGTTTTTAGACTTAATTTGGGATGTTAATTGAAGCTGATAAGCATTCAGGTGTCGTCAGCCTGGTCACACATGAGCGAGTGCCCATCTGCGGGGACTGGACTCGTCGGCTGGCTTTGTTGCAGAGGTCAGAGGTCCACCTCAGGGTTTCACGCTCCATCTGTGAAGCTCACATCCGATTCTCAGGCCTTCGCAGCTGCTCTGGTGTGAATCAGAGGAGGGGATGGGAACCAGAGCAGAGAGGCCGCAGTTCCCCACCTCCAGTGTCAGTAGGACCTCTGCTGTGTGAGCCACATGGGGAGGTGCTGGCAGGAGCTTGGAGGGCTCTCCTCCCTCTCGGATGTGTCTCCATTATCTACTTCCCATTCCTCTGACTCTAGCTGGACCGCAACAGCCCATGGTCCCAGCCTCTTCCCAGGCGACCTCTGCCTTTGGTCTCTGGCATCACACCTCTTCCCTTTGTCCCTCCCACGGTGGCAACTTCTTGCTCTTCCCAATGTCTAGGTGGCCCCATTGTCCTCCATGTGGCTTCTTAGCTCTTCTATCCCAGCAGCCAATTCCTGCACTGAACTCCCTCTGGTTGACACACCCAGAGTGATTTCTTACTTCCTGGACCTCAAGAAGCATCATACTGAGGTTTGTGTTTTGCTTTTTTTAAAGTTCTTTCTCTGTGCTCCAGAAGAATTTTAAAACACTGATATTACCTGGTCTTAGGTTTGAATGGGTTCACCTTTGAAAATGCCTGGACCTCAGACTTTTTGAAGTGGAACACTGGAAGAATTTCTCAGTGTCTTCCATGGTTGTTGATCTCTGCAGATTTTAGGTTGTTTTGGGAGCAGAAAAATAGATGGAATATCAGATCCTCCTTTAAAAGCTCTACTACACAGATACTACCCTTCTAAGGTAGACAATAAAAAGATAAGGTGGTTGTTCTGATTGGTTTTGTTTTTAACAGTAGATTTGTCCGCCTCCAGATTTGGCTCAAACCCAAAGGGTCTTTCTGAGTGACCGGAGGGATGGACTGAAGGTTACAACCAGGCACTGAAGACTCACGCAGACAACCAGGAGTTGACTACGCTAAGCGAAGACAGCCCGTGGACTTGCGGACGTGAGCTGCGTTAGCACTGAGACAAAGTTAGTAGGAAAAAGTTCTCTTAACTTGCAAGATTCTTGACCTCTTCCTTCTCAAACATTTCCCCTCACGCCTCCAACTGCTAGATGTCTTCCTCCAATTCCAGGAGTAACTGGTAAGAGAATCCTTGCTACTTCTGACTTCACGTTTTCACACACGTAAAGCCCCGCGATCACTCCGACCAGTGCACAACCCCCTTCCACATCGTGAATGTATTCATGACTTCATTCAACATTTACTGAGCACAGGCAGCACCCGGCCAAGCCACAGACCCTGGGGCCACAGAGAAAGCACCGCAGACCCTGTCCCTGCCCCACGGAATCCACACTCTCACAGGGAAAAGAAAACGTGACCTTGTTACTTGCAAGTTGAAGTCCTGGGTGCTGGGCTCAGGGAGCCTGTCAGGGAAGGCTTTCTCGAGAAAGTGACATTTGTGTAACTGAAGGGTGAGCAGGAGCTGACCAGTCTGCATTATGTGTTCGAAGGTTATTTCAAGGAGAAAAAAGCATAGGGTGAGGCAGGTGGGGGTTAATTGGAACCCTGGTTTTCTCTCTGCATACTCTCTTTATTAAAAACATTTTTAAATGAAAAAATCTTCTTCAGTGAAAAGACCAGGAAGGAAAAGATGGAGGGAAGAAGGAGGGAGGGAGGGAGAGAGAGAGAGAGAGAGAGAGAAAGAAAGAAAAGGAAGGAGGGAGGAGAAAAAGAGAGAGAAACAGAGAGAAGAGCATGGGCCCCACTCCCCTGCCCCGCCCCTGCAGCTGACACAGCCCTTGCCATCAGCTCTAACTATCTGCCTTTGGCCAAGTGACCAGACTTCTCGGGGCCTCGACTTCCTCCTCCATGTAAGGGCTTTGTGTCTGCACCCTGCGGGGCCGTCATGAGCAAGGAGCAATTGCAAGTTTGTGCACTTGCCTTAACACTGAGAATGGATCACTTCCACTCACAGGCATGTAGTTTTTTCACAGCTATTTACATTTGTTAACCCAATCTCCATGACGAAGTACTTGGGAACAGCAGTCAGAGAGCCAGCGACCCAAGGCTCCCCGAGGCCAGGAACCCCCGGGGACCTGGGCCCAAGGTGGGGAGACCCCAGCCCCGGGCTCCCCGTTTGCCCCACCCTGCCCCACCCCCAGCATTCACAAGCTCTCCCCACTCCTGTATATGAATGAGGTGATCTTTCAGCTGCCCTTTGTCTTGGAAAAAAATTAATTCTCATTTGCATTACCTCGTCTAAATGTCACCCACCGATATTTTGTTAGACATCAGCGGCACAGGCAGGGAGGGCCGCGGGGTAATTGTGTTCTGCCTGGTGCTGGGATTTACATAATTTCAGACAGCAATTAAAGAATCCCGGGGAATTTTTTTTTCTCTCTTCCAACCTCTCCTACAAAGAAAGTGTTCGTTTACATTAAGCGCTCAGCTCCTCGCTGTTCATTTGCATAAAATTAAAGGTTTTTGTGTTCCTGAACAGCAGGGTAACATTTAAAATTCCGTTTTAAAAAGCTCACCTTACAATAATAAAATGTTAATATCATTTCATGGGCAATGCAAGGTTGCCAGATGCCTCTCACTGCCAAGTTGTATCCACTGCTAACTGGTTTTCCCCTCTTCCCCCAACTCCGCTGTCTCCCCTCCCTCCTCATTCCGTCTTTGTCCAGTTCAATCCTGCCCCAAGTCCCCTCAGTCACTCCTTTTTCTTTTTCTAAATGAAATTCAAATGTTCTCAACACTCATCACACACCTGAGGCCATGAAGCAAAGTCAAGTTTTCCATTATTCAAGGTATTATCCCATGAATCAAGAGGTCAAGTTTGCTGCCAGGTTCTCAGGAGCTCCTGGGTCTGTTCTGACCTCCAAGTCACCACCCACCCGACCCCAAATGTCCTGGACTCCCCACAGCCAGAGTCAGCCCTGGTGACACTCCCCTCCCTGTGAAGCCGGGCACTGCCGTTGTGACCATGGATGTCTGTGACCCCATGAAGGTCACACCTTAGCCGTTGTGCTCTAGCAGGCCAGTGTGGCCGGGGCCCCACACACTCCCTCAGTTCATTCATTCATTCCTTCGTTCTCTCCATGTCAGATGGCAGGGAGACGGTCTGGTGAGAAGATGCAAAGACTGCTGCCCAGGCCCCCTGTTGCCTCTCACTGCCCAGCCCTTGGCAGAGTCTAGGCCATAAAGGCACCCAGACCCTGTCCATAGAAAAAGCTGCTCTGCTGGATACAAGCTGGAAGTGAAAGGCATCCTGCAGCCTCACGTTGCCTCTGGACTCCCTCAGTCCATCAGACACGGCTTCAGAAACTCAAAACCCCAAGGGGAAAGCCAAGGGGCGCACCCCGATCCTTCTCTCCTCTGGGCATCCAGGAGCACGGTGCAATCTCGTTCACTTGGAGTGGCAACAGCTTCACCTCGTTCGCCCACTGTCTAATCCCAGCTGGCATTGGTTTCCAGGTATAGACGGGAGGCACAGACAAAGGGCCTTGGCCAGCAATATGAAGGGAGAACTGATTTCACACAGAGAAGAGATTCCTAACTAGAGGGGGAGAAAAGAGAGAGGGACAGAGATCTGTGAGGCCAGAGTGGATGGGGATGGGCCTTGCCAACAACGACGAGTCGACGAGTCAAAGGAAGCCCGACGGGAAGCAGCCGTGTGGGGTGAGATGAAGTTTCCCACACTCCACTCCTTATCACAAGGGAGGCGAGAGTGGGAGTAAAAACTGCAGAAAGATGAAAGTTTTCCCTCCCGCCTTAGCCCATGGACTGAGAGCTCAGGATCAGAAATGATGCTAAGATGCAGAAGAATGGCCAGTTGCCTTTTGCTTTTTTTTCTTACTGCCCACCACAGTTTTAGAACTGACATTCACACTCACAGAAAAAAAAGATAATTTTTAATGTGATAGTAGCTTTAAGGGATAAGGAGTCATTAATTAAGTAGGGGGTGGGTGCGGTCATGCCAGCAGAGGCTCAATGTATGTAGAGGTCTGGGGGAGGGGAAAAGTGTAGCTTGCTAAGACCTGAAAGATGGCATATGGAGCACAGAAAACAAGGAAAGTGGCACGCAAAACAAACAAACACACAAACAAAAAACAGAAAGCATGGTCCATATACATGGGAAAAGGCAATTAGCAGAAACCGTCTCTATGGAAACCCAGACAGTCAAACAAACAAAAGCTTCCAATGAGCTATTTTAGGTGAGAGCAAAGAACTCAAGGATGCCGTTTCTAAAGAGCTAAAAGGAAACTATGGGAATGATGTCTTACCAAATAGAGAGTACTGATAAAGATGAAGAAGTTATAACAAGGAACCAAGTAGAAAAGTACAATAACTGAAATTTTAAAATTCACCAGCAGAATCAGTAGTAGATTTTATCAAAAGAATGAATTAGCAAATTTGAAAACAGGTCAATTGAGATGATTCAGTCTGAGAAACAGAAAGAAAAAGAGATGAAGCTAAATGATCAGAGCAGGATATCATCAGGCCCATCAGCAAACGCACATGTTGGAAATTCAGAAGAAACAAGAGAGAGAAATGAGCAGAAAGGATATTTGAAGACATTAATAGCCCCAAACTTCCCAAATTTGATGAAAAACATGAATCTATATACTCTAGAAGCTCAAAGAACTTCCATTTGGATAAACCCAAAGATAGCCACACAGACACACATTATTGTCAAACTGCAGAAATGCAAAGACAAAGAGAGAGTCCTCAAAGCAGCCAGAGACAAGTGACTAGTTACACACGAGGGCTGCTTGAGAATATGAACAGCCAATTTCTCATCGGGAACCATGGAAGTCAGAAGGTAGTGGAGTGAAATATTTAAAGTTCTGAGAGGAAAAAATTGTCAACCAAGAGTTCTATGTTTAGCAAAACTATGCTTCAAAAATGAAGGAGAAATGAAGAACACCAAAGGCATTTAAAGGAGGAAAGAAGAATCCCTTCAGCACACGGTACTTGGAAAACTACAAAGGAATGAAATTGGACCCTATTTCACACTATATATAAAAATTAATTCGAAATAGATTAAAGACCTAACTTGTAAAAGCTAAAGCTCTTAGAAGAAACATAGATGTAAATGTAAGCCTTCCTGATGTAATGAATTCTGCAATAATTTCTTAAATATGATATTGAGAGCACAAAAAAGGGCATGGATGTCATCAAAAAAGGGCTTGGATGTCATCAAAACTGAAAACTTTTGTGCATCTAAGGACATTATCAAGAAAGTGAAAAAATTCCCACAGAACTGGAGAAAATGTTTGCAAGTTATATATCTGAAAAAGTTTAGTATGCAGAACATATAAAGAACTCTCACAACTCACCGACAAAAAGATAAATAACCCAGTGAAAAAAATAGGCACAGGACTTGAATGTTTCTTCAAAGAAGATAAACAAATGGCCAATAAGCCCAGGAAAAGATAATCAACATCAGTAGTCATTAGGGAACCGAAAACCATAACCACATGAGGTACCACTTCACACTCACTGGGATGGCTTTAATAATAATTTTTTAACAGAAAATAACAAGTGTTGGCAAGGATGTGGAGCATTTAGGCTTCTAATGCATTGCCAGTGGGAATGTATAACAGTACCACTGTTGTGAAAAACAGTTTGGAAATGCCTCAAAAACCACAGTTACCACATGACCCAGCAATTTCACTTGTAGATACATCCTAAAGAGAATTTAAAAACAGGTTCATACACAAACTTATACAAAGGCTCATAGTAGCAATATTCATAACAGCCCAAAGGGGGAAGCTATCCAACTATCCATTAACTGAAGAGTAGATGAGCAAATCGTGGTATAATATCCATACAATACAATGTCACTCCGCTGTAAGAAGAAGTGAAGTTCTGATGCATGCTACAACACAGAAGAACCTCAGAAACATCTGCTAGGTATGAGAACCCAGAGCCAGAGGCCATATTGTGCAGGAATCCATTTGCATGAAATGTCCAGAATATGCAAATCTGCAGAGACAGAAAAGAGAACACCAGTTCCTAGGGTTGGAAGAAGGAGAATAGGGAGGAACTGCTTAATGGACGCAGGCTTTCCTTTTAGGGTGACGGAAAGGGTCTGGAATCAGATAGTGGGGGGGTTATACAACACTGTGGACACACTACAACCCTCTTAATTGTGCACTTGAAGATCGTTTATACCATTTAGAGAGAGAGCATGTGCACAATGATATGAGAAAGAGGCAAAACAAAAAATAAGTCAGAGTAGAGGGTATATAGGTATTTTTGTACTACGCTTGCAATTTTCTATAGTTGTGAAATTACGCTTTAAAATAAAGGCTTAAAATTATAAATAGATGGATAACTCAATAAATAAAGTGACTATCAGGAGGAGCCTGGGGCCTGGGAGAGACCCACAGTCCTGTGGATCCGGGCAGAGAGAAATCCGAGTGACAGTGAGAAGAGAAAGGGGTCGGTGAGGTGGGGGAGCTGGGGGAGCCCAGCCGGTGTGCACCCCTGGGGCTTGTGGGAGGCTCACTGAGACACGGCAGGTGCAGCGCTAGGCCTCGCACCTGGCACGTGGTGAAGACCCCAATAAACAATCGTAGTTATGACTGGTGCATAATGCTTAAGCCCTCACTTAACATCGTCAATAGGTTCTGAAACTGGAAGCAAAACAATGTATAATAAACCACTTTCATCACAGGCTAACTGATATAAAGAGTTACATTCCCACAGCATTTCATCAACATACCAAAACGATGGTGTTCAAGGACCTACGTGTTCTACCTGAGAGCACACAGACACACTCAGCACTATTCTAAGCATTTTGCGAGTTGTAGTTCATTGAATCCTCACCAAAAAACCTCATGAGGAAGGAACTACTGTTATCAGCATCCCCATTTATGATGAAGAAACAGGAGCACAGAGAGGTTAGCAACTTGCCAAGGTCACAGAGCATGTAGATGCTGCAGCCAGGGCTGGAGCCTGGTGGTGTGGTTCAGGGGGCTTCTGTACGATGCCCCAGTGCTCCCCCAAATGACTGTACCTCCCTGGTGGTTCTCAGTTTTGTTATTGTGATATTACAGCTTCTCAGTCAGCAGTGCGTTCAGCCAGGCTCCCAACTCCTCAGACTTCCATTTCAGAACCCTGCACTACAGGCTCTGAGCTCTCCTCGTCCGTTCAGAGGGGACACGCGCACTGGGCAGGGAAAGTGAAACGTGGGGTCTCCGTAGAGATGGAGCCTGTGCTGGGGATGTGGAGACCAGTGCTGACCACAGATGCCCCAGCACCGGCTGGGGCACGCAGCCTGCCCGGGAGGCTGAAGGGCTGGGGTGAGGGGCAGGGCAGAGCCATGGCCGCGCTGGGTGGGCACCATGGTCAGAATGCTTGTGGGTCCCCCAAATCCATAGGTTAAAACCTAACCCCAAAGCAAATGTCATCAGGAGGGGGGGCCTTTGGGGTAATTAGGTTATGAGGGCTGAGCTCTCAGGAACGGGATTAGCCCCTTACAAAAGCACCCTGATAAAGCCCCCTTGTCCCTCCACCATGTGAGGACACTGAGAAGTTGTCATATGCAATCGGGAACGGGGCTGTCGCAAGGACACAACCCTGCTGGCACCCTGATCTTGAACTTCCACCCCCCAGAACTGTGCAGCGTATCTCTGCCTTTGATGAGCCATGCGGTCTGTGGAGTTTTGTTACAGCAGCCTGAGCGGACAGAGGCAGCGGGCCAGCTCACACTGGACTTGGCTGGCTGGGAGGTCAAGAGCGGACACAAGCTGAACACCAATGAGCTTTAGAAACAGCAGTACCTTTTTTTTTCTTTTTGAGCATTTACTCAGTGCCCAGCTGCAGGTAAGGGGCTTTTCCTACATCATCCCATTCGCCTAATCTCTTAACAACCCTTAGGCGTGGGCATTATTATGCCCATTTTGCAACCGAGGAAAGAGGCTCAGGTAGGTTACCTGGCTGACGCAGGGTCACCAGGGGCACAAGATGCTGAGAGGGGCCCCCAGGCTCCTGCCTCTTCCGGGCTCCACTGCCCCGTTCAGCATGGAGCCGACGCAGGCCTCACTAACCAGCGAACCAGTTTGACAGACTGGTAAGAGGTCACTCAGGGTGGCAGACTTCCTGGCCTCAGCCCAGGCTCTCCCCCTGAAGTCCCCATGGGGGCTGGCAAGGTCTGACGGTGGCACACAAGCCAGGGAATATCCTGCAGAAACTGCCCCCTCTCTCTGGCGTGGCTGGCAGAATGGCGGGGTGGGGCCTCTTCGAATCTGCACTCAAGTGCTCATGGAGTTCCAACCATGGGGCTGGCCGGGCCCTGCCCTTCATCAGCTCCCTCCACACAGGCTCTGGGTGGCCCATCATGCTCTCTGGCTTAGAACTAACAAGCCCCTCATTAGCCCCGTTAAGCATTCGTTTTAGCCGCATGGTTCTGGGGAGCAAGAGTGCACTTGGAACGCACAGGGTTTATTACATTTGCAGAAATGACACTTATGTAGAGAAAAGAGGTGACAGCCTAGGAGGGAACGTGAAGGCACAAGGAGCGTGGGCGGTGGGCAGGCCTGCCTGCCCGGCCCCTCTCTGCCCTGGCAAGCCTGCCTCCTCCCCGGGGTCTAAGCTGCTGCCTCGGCAGGAATGCCCTTCCCACTGTCCCTCCTAACTGCCCCTGCCTTTGCTGGCCTCTCCCTGAAGTCCGGACCCTGAGGGGTCAATCATGCCAGCCAAGGTCAAGTTAAAGGGCCCCTATACCCTCCATGGTGGGTCAACTGCATTGCTCCAGGTGGAACGTTCAGCCTGCAGAGTGCTGGGCACCCCAGGCCCCACTTGCGGTCATGTTGGCCAGTTCTCAGGCTTGGTACCCGCCTGTGAGACCTGCTGACGCTGTGTGGGGGTCAGACTAACATCTGTCACATCCAAGGAGGGTGGCTGCAGGTGTGGCCCTTTCTCTTCCTTCAAATTCAGCCCCAGCAACCCAGTGCTGAAATTCTGACTTCCAAGCAGTGAATGTTTTCCCTGCTCTTCTTCCAAGTAGCCTCCATCTCCCCCTTGGTGGTCCTAACCCAGCAGCCACAGAATCCTCCCCGACCCCCCCCTGCCCCCCGCACCAACCAGAACCGGAACTAGAAACCACACTCACTGGAGGTCGTGTTTCACAAGAGCCTGCCCAAAACTGGCTCCCAGACCGACCAAAACAGCTCCCAGGGGCCACAGCTGAAAGAATCTGAGCAACACAGGAGTACTGGATTACAACCCAAAGTATACATAAATATCCATGAACCCATTCTGGTACAAATGAGTGATTGTTAATAAACAGGAGAGAAGAGACAAACGTCCCGTGCAGAAGAATTCCCAATAATTTATGCAGACACCCTGCCCTCTAGGAGGTGGAGCGAAGCTCCACACTGCAGCTTTGGGCTGTGCAGAGCGGCTTCCTCCCCAAGAGGACAGGGCGCAAAGGTGGGGAAGGGTCACCTTGCAGTGGAGACACCAGACAACACACCTCAGCCGTGGGTCAAGGTCAACATCAGCAGTGATCAGCCCCATGGACAGCATGTGCCCCTGATAAGATGTGATGCAAATGGCCCTTTACCTCTGTGGTTTTCCTCCTACAACACATGCGCCCAGGCTAATCGTGCACCCATGCACCCAGAAAAACACCCGACAAGTCCCAGTAGCTGGACATTCTCTACAAAATAAGTGACTGGCGTTCCTCAAAACTGTCAAGGTCATCAAAACCAAGTTAAATCTGAGCAACTGTCTCAGCCAGGAAGAGCCTACGGAAAGGTGACGACCAAGTGTGACACGGGGTCCTGGATGGGGACCCTGGCACAGGAAAAGGACACTGTACAAACCAAGGAAACTGGAGTATATATAGCCTCATATATACATATATACGAGGTATGGGTATTAATTGTGAGTCAATATTGGCTCATTAATTGTGACAAATGTACCACATGAAACGGAAGATGCCACTAACAGGGGAAACTGGCCATGGGGCACACGGGAACTCCCCACACCCTCTCAGTTGTTCTGTGAGTCTGAGACTGTTGTGAAGTAAAGCACGTACTAGAAACACGATTGGCCCCCGACTCCCCTGTGAGCTGGCTCCTCTCTACTCTGCTGTGCACCCTGCTCCCAGCTCCAGTGACAATGCTCATGTGAACTCTCCTCCCATGCCCTCCGTGACAGTTTGCGGGGGGCCCTCTGTCCGTCCCCCGTGACCTTCTGGGTGTGACTCGGCTGCCGGCCCCAGCCTTCCCGGCTCCCAGACTCGGCCGTGCCAGCGCGCTGCCGGCTCTCCTGCTGCTCTTCCGGTCATCGCTCCTGCGCGTCCTCTTCTTGCCTCCACACTATGGCCACGCCAAGTCCCTCGGGGCTTGCCCGTGGTCCCTCTTCTCCCACACACTCCCTGTGAGACAGTCCCCACATGGAGGCTGCATCGAGGTGTGCCTCTCCAGCACAGGTGGCTTCATGGTGACTCGGAGCTGTGTGTCCACCTCCTTGTTAGGGGGCAGTTCCACATGGAGGTCAGCTGTGCATCTCGTCAACCGTCCAAAACTGACAAGTTAATCTTCCTTCAAGCGCACGCTCCCCCCTCTGTCCTCCGCCAGGTGAGTGGATCACCGTGCACCGGGGGGTCTGAGGCTGAGTCCTGCACGCAGCCCTGGGCTCTTCCCACCGCTCACCTGTGACACCCCATCTGCCCCTGTATCCTTGCGAGCTGGCTCCTTAATGCCCAGAGGCTTTATCCAGCCCCGTGTCACTACCCTGCCGTTGCCACTTCCTTCGTTTGCCTGGATGCCACTCCAGCCTCCTCCATTTAACTTATTCTCTACACAGCAGCCGCGGCGGTGGCTGTAGACTGCCCACCTGACCCTGTGACCATCTGCCTGTGATGCTAGCGGATCTCAAATGCCTCGGCTTGGCACCCACGACCCTCTTTTTCTCCTCTGTCTCATCTCCACCTGCTGCTTCTGCCTTGACTCCACCTCCACTCCCGCACACCTGACCACTTGTCACTTGCCCCCATTGTTCCCTCAATCTGGAATGTTCTCTCATACCTGATGGTCACTCAGGATTGAGAGGAGGGGGCAGCTCCCCCAGGAACTCTCTCTTACCAGCTGGTCAGCACAGCGCCTCCTCTGTCCCCAGAGCACCGTGTACTTCCCCCACTTTCTATCCCAGAAAGCAGATATCATCTGCTCACAGCCAGCGTCACCTCTCCCTTGTCCCCTCACAGGCCATGAGCCCCTCCGGGGTGAAGACTGCATCCCATGCATCCCTGTCCTCCTGGGGCTCACTGGAGCTGCTCAGTAAAAGCTGTGATGATGCAAACATTTATTGAGCACCTACTATACACCCACCACAATGCCAAGCACGTCACAGGTATTCTCTCCTATTTATCTCCCACAGTAACAAACGAAGGTGGGCACTTTCATGATTGCTGTTCTGCCGAAGGGGAAACAGAGGCACCCACAACGCAAGCAGCTCGCCTAAGGTCCCAAAGCAGAAGTCACGGAGCCGGACCAGGTAACCACTTTTCATTTTGTTTCCTGTTCCCTTTTCAGCTTTGCAATTTAGTGACCCATGCCAACAGACACCATCCATAACACTGCTCTATGGGTCCCTAGCATCCCATCGTGCTGATGCAACGTAATGTGCTTAACCAATCCTATCATTAGTATATGTCCGATGGCCTGACTATATTTCTTCAAATGGTTAACCAATTATCCTAGCACTATCTAATGGGTAATTCACGTTTTTTTGCCCCCTACTGATTTGAAATGCTACCTTTATCATACAGTGATTACATATATTTAAGTTATTTTCTTACGTTGGCTCATTTGTTTAATTGTGCTAATTCATACTGTTTTGAGTCATTGTACCTTCACAATGCACTTGATTCATTCTTTCATTCCATCCACCCACCCACCCATCCATTCACTTGTTCACTCACTCACTCACTTGTTACACAGATGTGTACTGAGTGTGCCTGTGGGCCAGACGCTGTTCTACAAACTGCAGATCGACAGTGGACAGTGGAGCAGTGAGCAAAATCGCCCTCCCGGTACTCGCATTTTAATATCTGACCTTGGAAGTGGCTCCCACCCCGATCAATTTCATTTATGAAGATGTTCTTGGGTGTTCTTGCCTATTTATAACTCCCAATGAACTGATGCTGGCAAGTTAGAAAATACATTTGGGATTTAATTGGTACTGAATTAAATGTATGGATTAATCTTAATGGAATTGACAATTTTTAATCTTCTTTTCCATGAACACAGCAGGCGTTTACACATAGTCAATTCTTATTTTTATGTGAAGTTTAGTCTCACACATTTATTGCTAAGACTGTTGCTAAGTATTTTATATTTTTGTTGCCTTGTGCATGTCATCTTTTTTCCATCATCTATTCTAGATGATTAATGCTGGTACATAGGAAAAGTATTGATTTGGGAATATTTCTTCGAAGTCAGCATCTTACTGAATTCCCTGATTAATTGTAATAGTTTCTACTGGAGCTTTTGGATTTCCTAGGTAAATAAGCATATAATATGTGGAAACAATTTTTGCCCCTTTCTCTCTTGTAGTTTTCCCACATATTTGTTTTTCATTTATTTTTTTGTTGCATTGACTAGCGCAAGATCTCCAAGACCTCCATGGGGTGCTGGTAAATATGCAACAACCAGCTCTCTAGAGAAAATAACCTTGATTTGTAGCATTTGCCCATTTCCGTGATGGAAGTACTTTCACTATGGCCAATTTCAAGGTACAACATGATGTCACCAGACTCCCTGGAAAAAGACGCAAACCTTTGCTGTCCTGAGCCAGTGGGAGCCAGCCCTAGCAGGTCACTGTGTAGAACACTAGACCCATGACATTGGTCCATGGAGGAGAAAACACTGTGGTCAAAAGTAAAAATTGAGAGGGTTGCATATATGACTATGTATCTATTTCTGCCAGGTTACAATGCACATCAGCACAGTAAAGGCTCTGGGAAATCTTGTAACATTTCCCACTGATTGGACGAATACAAATTTGGGGGAATACAGAACAGCTAAAACCTAGTTTGTAGCACTTGTCAGTTTCCACGTATAAATACTTCCACCATGGCCAACGACACAACGGCACTGGACACACTGGGGAGAGGTGCACACCTCTCTCAATTCACAGTCCCCGACCTCAGGTGGCTTCCCATCCTTGCCCAGCAATCCTTCCTTTGTGTCCCTGGTCGGCTCTCTCTCCTACTCTCTTCTCTTGCCAACTTCCTCTGCCTCACCTTCGTCCTGTGTCCTCCCTCCCCCAAGCTGGGGATGCCGCAGCTCCCTCCCACAGAACCCACTTGCTTATCCCCATCAGCATCCACTGTTGCCTCTTTCCCTCCTGGAGGATGGAGGGGCCTGGGGCTTCCTGCCAGAGAAACTAACCCCAGGCCGGTACCAGTGCTCTGGCCCTTGGCCCCTTCCGTATCGGGGGGAGCACTCTCATCTGCATGTAAACAAGCTCAGGTCCCTAAAAACAAGCAAGCAAGAACAACTCCTCACCTTCTACCCTTCCATATCTCACTACCACACCCCTTGAACAGCATTCCCAAGAACTGTCTGCTCTGCTCCACCTTTTTCCCCTTGATTTCTCGACCCCCTGCAATCTAGCTTCCTGTCCCAGCTCTTTGCAGAAACAACTGCCAGTGACGTCAACTCCAGTGATGCTGTTGCTAAATCTAGTAGACGCATCTTCCTCCTCCATTGCCCTGACTCTGCAGCAGCTCCGCCCCCTCTCACAGCTGCCTCCCCTGCAGACCGCTCCCCTGGATGCCAGGACTCTGAGCCCCTGGACGCCCTCCCACCTCCCACACTGCTCAGGCACTGGCTCCTTTCCCAGCCCCCCGGTGTCCCTTGGGACTCCCCCCAGCCTCCCTTTCCCATTGACCTACGCTCTTTCGTCCTCGGTGTCAACAATCACCCTTATGCTCTGGACCCCTGAGTCTCCCCAGGCCCAGGCCAGATGTTTAAAAAGAGCCCTCATTGGACCTCTGGGGAGAAATGACTGGGGTAATAATGGTCACAGGGACACTGGGACAGTCAGCCAACGTGTAGAGCAATGAGATTATGGTTTGGGAACCAGGGCAGGGCCCCTTGGCTTCCGAATCGTGTGGCCTGGCCTGCAGCCAGGACTGGGGGTTGCGGACAGAGGCTCCTGTGGGTGCGAACCAAGGACAAACATTCAACTGCTCTCTGTCTCATCACCCAGGGAACTGTCCTCAGTGTCACTGCTGTATGCAGGCCACATCACAGGGCCCTACGGGGACTGTCCTGTTTCCCTCCCCATCAGTGACAGCAACCAAGAGGAGGGGGAGCCATGGGGTCAGCATGGCAGCCAAAGCTGGCCATCAGTCCGCCACGCACGGCAGCTGTGCCCTGGGCCTGCCCTCACCCCTGCCACTGGCTCCCAAGGTCACCGGTGTGGGAGCAGGTGGACACGAGGCTCCACTCCCACCTGTGCCAGCTTCGATGAGGAGCCTGTTGGGGGCCCTGGGGTCACAGCACTTCCCCAGGCTAGTGGCTCAGAGACCAAACAGAGTTTCATTTTCTGTTGCTGTGGACATCCCCAAAAAACTAACTGATGGTCTTGAGTAAGTCAGCTGGCCTCTCAGAAGCTCCGTTTTCTAACCTGTGAAATGGGGATACTCATCTTTACCCACGGGCTGTTCACAGGAGCGTGTGCTGTCTGTTGTGGGGAGACCGGCTCCCCGCACAGTGCCTGGCGGGCCGAGAGGGCCCGGACAGGGCAGCGGGCTCCACCTCCGTGGCTGCTTCCCTCGAAGTGGCCCCAGTACAAGCCAGACAGACAGACAAGCCCTCGAGTGCCTGCAGGCCTATGGGCCTGACTCTGGCAGCCACCTCCTCTGTGACTGGTGGGGGAGGGAGAGCCCCTCCCAAATAGTGTGGGAACTCTGCGCCCCCTTTTCTCTGTCACCGAGGCCTATATTGAGAGCGTTAAGTGTCAGTGCAGACGCATTAACTGCTGATGTGCGGGTGAAAGGCAGGTGGAGCGCAGGTGTGCTGAAGGGAAGAGAGAAGTCAGGAGGTAGAAAAAAGCAAGGAGGGGGCACAGAGAGAGAGTGGAGGGAGAAAAGCAAGATTACATTAATTAGGGTTTGCGGCAGGAGGAAGCAGGAAGAAGGGGGAGTGTGAGGACCGTCACTGGGACTTGGCTGAGCAGCCCAGGAGGGCTGTGGACTCCTTCGGCCTGACTCCCCCAGGGTCAGAAAGAGGCGGCCTCACGCCTGGACTCCCAGGCCCAGCACAGAGCTGCACTCGGAGAGTGCGGGGTTGGCGAAGGGGCCCCGGAGAGCAGACTGTCTGCAAGGCGGCTGTCAAAGCAAGGCACTGTTGCTAAGGGAACCGCCTGGGAAGAGACTTGTGAAGATGAAGTCACCCCACCTCCGCAGCAGCCGCGAGGGGTGGGGGGCCCAGTGCTTCATCCAGGTCTGCTGTGCTGTCTCCCCAGCCAGGCTTTCGTCCCTGGAGAGCAGAGAACCTGCCTTCTCTAACTGTGTCCCTGTCGAGCTGCTCCTTAGCAAGACGGGGTCACGCGGGCAATGGCCACAGAAAGAGTGACTGCTAAGAAAACTTGGAGAAAGTGTCCTGAAGCAAAGGAGCCTGGAAGGGGAGACTGACAGGTGCCCGTCCAAGGGCCCTCTGGTGTCAAGGGCGTTCCAGAACCCCAGGCCATAACTGTGCAGGAAGATATTAGTGATTTTGGATGAGGGTCACAGTGACTCATAAAGGGTTTTAAATTCAATTGGGAGCAGCAGTTAAGTGGGGGGGAGGGGCAGCGCCGGTGTGCACGGGCTCTTTGAAGCCCAGGCGTGGAACTGGCGTGCTGTCTTCTCCATCGCTCTCCGTGGCCCAAATCAAGGCCCAGGCCGGCCCGGATTCGAGAGGTGGGAACAAGACTCTGTTCTGGGACACGGGAGAGCTGGTCGTGTCTGCAGCCAGCCCACCACGGTGGCGATCCAGAACACGGGTCCGGCTCAAATTCTCACTCACAAACCACTCACTGGGTGGTCGTGGGTAAGTTCCCTTCCTTTTCTGAGTCTCTGCTTCCTCATTTAAAAAGTGGTCAAGGCACTCTGTCCTCCCCCGAGAGTTCTGTGGTGATTCGGAGAAGCCATGCCTGGCACAGTGCCTGGGACCTAATGGGTGCCCGCCAATGGGGCTCCCTCCTTTCATCTCAGGAGAATGGGGTCCTGTGGGTGAGGGTCTCATTGCTTCCTGCTGGCGGAGAAAGACTTCGGCCAGACTGGGGGTCCATTCCACCCCCACCCCTCCCCGCCTTTCCTCCTGCCCCCTCAGGAGCCCCCCTGCTGTGACCCACAGCACCCCGGGTCTTAAGGATAGTTAAGTAGCAAACTATGTGTTCATAATAAAATTTGCCTGCTTCTCACAGACATCCAATTTGCTTACCATCCAAAGAGAAGAATTGGGTGCCTGCCTCCGAAATTGCTTTAATCTCTGCCACAGAAGGCTTCTGGCAGGGTTTTTCAACTGGAAAATGGGAAATGAGTTAGAAACAATGGAGGGATGTGAATAATCTCACTTAAGATGTTTGATGTTGAGACCAGATGAAGTCAAAAGCGATTTCCTGGGGTTCAGTCAGACAGCAGTGGGCAGAAGGGGAGAAGGCGGGGGGCCATGGGTCATCCAAGCCTGACTGGGCCCCAGNGGTGCCTGCCTCCGAAATTGCTTTAATCTCTGCCACAGAAGGCTTCTGGCAGGGTTTTTCAACTGGAAAATGGGAAATGAGTTAGAAACAATGGAGGGATGTGAATAATCTCACTTAAGATGTTTGATGTTGAGACCAGATGAAGTCAAAAGCTATTTCCTGGGGTTCAGTCAGACAGCAGTGGGCAGAAGGGGAGAAGGCGGGGGGTCGTGGGTCATCCAAGCCTGACTGGGCCCCAGAGCTGGCCAGGAAAGGGGCCTCCCCTCTACCTGGTCCAGAGAACACCTCCTGATCCCTGGAAAACTCTGGAAAACTATGTACTGGATGGGAGACAATCCCATCACCTCAAAGTTCAGCATGACCCAAGTCCTTCTGCATACCCATGTCTTGTGTTAATGGTTGACATCACGAACCCCTGCGTTTATTTACCAGATGTTTGCGGTGGACCTACTATGTGTCACAGCCTGTCCCAGTCAATGGACCTCCAGACTTAAAGAAAACCCATTCCCTTTCCTCAGGGAACTCACAAGAGGTGGCTGGGACCAGGACAGTATTTATGGAAATACTCCTCCTCAAAGGTGCGGGCTGAAGACACCACATTCATCAACCTACCATACCCTTGCAGAACTCATGAGTGGGGGATTCTTGTGCCCTCTTTTCAGATGGAAAAGTGGGCTCAGACAGGAGTATCTGACTCTTCCAAAAAGGGGACCCAGAGGTAACTGCAGTTCGTGCCCTTTGCCTGGGGCAGTATTCTGCCCAGGCAGGAGGCATGGGCAGGGGAGGGCAGGAAGGTGCAAGAGGAGAGCTCAGGGTGCCAGGAAAAGATGCAGGCAGCGCAGGCCCTGGGGAGGTCGATTCTGACCAGTAGGGAGGGCCTGTTACCCCTGGCCAAGCTCAATGTGGAAGTGGCCCGGCCTTAGGTCTGCGAAGGGACACACTCTCAAAGCCAAGTGAGACAGGGGGAGGGGACACTGATACAGACAAGTGTCACCTTGCAGGCCTAGAGAGACACCCACACTTACAAGTACAGACACCCAACACGAACCACCCAAAGGTGCCTAGATGAACCTGCACCCACCTGTGTTCACAGGTGGTCTAACACACAGGCACCTCGTCAGTCTTGCTCACCACTCTGGCCCCAGCTGTGGGCCCGTCACACAGCTCCTAACACACAGTGGGGCTCCTACACGTAATGAAGAAGTCGGCCTCCATTCCCACTGGTGGGTGCCCGCAGACACCTGCACACGTGATCAGTGCGCAGGGCGGTGTTGCTGGGGGAGGGGTGCTGTGAAGTCTCTGCGGCTCCCATCAGGGCTGGGCCACTGCAGGTGCAGCCCAGACGCTGGGCTGGGCCCTGGGGGGCTCCTGGCTCTCTGTCACTGCTCCTCTAGCCTGGCCGGGCTTGGGGACCCAGCCCATCCGGAGGTCTTTTTGTCCAGCCTTCCTGCCCTCCAGGCTCCATGGAGTGACCCCAGCCCCCCTAATAACATCTTCCACCAGAGCCTGGCCTCTTGGGGGTTCGGGTTGGGGCTTAATGCATTATTGATTTCCCCGAGAAGGGAAAGTGCTGCAGCCGTGGGTCCAGGTAGCTTATTTTGTGCGTCGATGACATTCAGGTACTAGTGAAAAATTATACCAATTATTAAATCAGCCATTATTACTTCAAAGTGCAATCAGTTGTCACAGCAGAGAGAGCTTGTGCGGCGCGTTATTAGTCGGGCTGTGTGCACAGGGAAAGTGCTGAGAAGGGAGACTTTAACCAAAGGGCAAATGCATGAAATTTACTTAGAAATAGCGATTTATCACCCCTGGGTTCCCTACTGCTCCAATCCAGGCAGACACTTCACTGGCAGGAGACAGGCTCTGCCCGCCCCCGCCTCCTGCAGCTCCCACCTGACAGGAAATGAAAAATTGAGAAGTCGTTGTAACAGCTTAAAGATGCATTATCCCTTTTGATGTGCAATTTGAGCTTCATATCCAAAGGCAGATGAAATCACATGCACCCACGCCAGGCAGAGCAGAGAGAACCACCTTCCGAGTTTGGGGAGGGAGAGGCACCTGACCTCTCCTGGCCCAACCTCACCACCTGGGGGGGATTCGAGGGAGGCCAGGGCTGGGGTCGAGGAGAGAGAGACCTCAGGCTGGGGTGGGAGGGGTGGAAGGAAGAGAGTGAAGAGAGAAAGACGTAAGGAGACAGACACAGAGAAAGAGACACAACAGACAGAAAGAGGAAAAGAGAGCGAGGAATAAAAAGAAACAAAACTGAGGCAAGGTGTCAGACTAATACAGAGAGTGAGAGAGAGGAGATGGACAGACAGAAAACGACCAACAGAAACCAAGTGGGAGCAATGGCCCTCACCCCAGGGGGCGTGACCCCCAGATCGAGAGTCCCGACAACTGAGGGTAGAGTGAAGCCTCACCTCATCTCCCAGGAGGCTCTTGGCTCCACTGCTGTGTGACCCTGAGCAAGTGCTGGCATCTCTCTGAGCCCCTGCCCTTGTCCGGCAGGTGGGCTCACAGAGCAGCGAGGAGAGCTGGGACCCTGTGCAGGCAGAGGGAGCCCGTCCTGGCATCCCTGGCATCCCGGGGCACCGGCCAACCTCAGAGGGCCCGGTCTCGGGCTGCCGCAGCTCACTGTTTGAGGACATGGGATGGCAGGGCTCACAGGAGAGTGCCCGTGGCCGACGCTCCCACCACACTACTCTGCACACCCCACACAGAGCTGGAGTGTGTGGAGGGAACACCGGGTCCGGGTCCGGGTCCGACTGATGTGGGCAGCTCTGCGTCAATGCCAACTCCTTGAGGACAGAGATTTTTATTTGTTTTGTCTGTCACTCAAATATTTGTTAAATGCATAAATCACTTGCCACCCTCAAGATGAGTGACCTTNGATCGAGAGTCCCGACAACTGAGGGTAGAGTGAAGCCTCACCTCATCTCCCAGGAGGCTCTTGGCTCCACTGCTGTGTGACCCTGAGCAAGTGCTGGCATCTCTCTGAGCCCCTGCCCTTGTCCGGCAGGTGGGCTCACAGAGCAGCGAGGAGAGCTGGGACCCTGTGCAGGCAGAGGGAGCCCGTCCTGGCATCCCTGGCATCCCGGGGCGCCGGCCAACCTCCACACTACTCTGCACACCCCACACAGAGCTGGAGTGTGTGGAGGGAACACCGGGTCCGGGTCCGACTGACGTGGGCAGCTCTGCGTCAATGCCAACTCCTTGAGGACAGAGATTTTTATTTGTCTTGTCTGTCACTCAAATATTTGTTAAATGCATAAATCACTTGCCACCCTCAAGCTGAGTGACTTTGGGCAAGGTACTTCACCTTTCTACCCTTCGCTTTATCGTTAGCAAAAGAGTTCCTGCTTCATGGACCATCGTGCAGTGTGGACAAGACCAGGCAGGGCAGTCACCCGACCCGCAGGAAAGGAATGAGAGCGGCTTTTTGTCCTCATCGGTAGGATACGGGTCAAGGGTGTGATCTCTAGATGATGGGGTCAAATGTTTATTTTCTTTCCACTCTTTCTGCATTTGTGAAGTCAAATCTAGCTTTATAATCAGAAAAAAATAATAAACTGTAACGAATTTGTTTTCAAACAAGTAGGAAATTGTATCATAAAGTTCTTGGAGTGAGTGCGTGTCCCCAGGGGCTCAGGGCTGTCCTGAAGTCCAGGGATACGTGTGGGGCCCCCAAAATCCTCGACCCCACTTCCTCCAGGTTGGGGAGGGTCCTCAATTAGGTTCACCTGTGCCTGCCAAGCAGGCTCGCAAAGCCGAGTTTGAGGCTCTTTCTAGGTGCACTGACACCATCACGTGCCAGAATGACACGGGTCCCTTTGTTGCCTTCCCAGGTGCCTGGAAGCTCATTGCCAAAGACATGTCTCGCCCAAGGCCACTTTGCCTTTGCTGTGCCCGCCTTCCTGGCTCTTCCAATCCCTATGGACTCTTACAACCACCCCACGGGAGGCCGCAGCATTACTCCCATTTCAGAGGTGAAAAAGCTGAGGCCCAGAGCGGGCGCTGATTTGCTCTAAGTGCATCGGGGCGAGGCGGGGTGCATCCAGCTGGCCGACTCCTGGCCGGTGCCCTTTCCATGACACCCTCATGCAGCTAACAGGCGGCGGAGAGGAGGCAGAGCTAATCAACTCCTCTATCGATTCCATCCCCTCCATCGAGGAGATTGATCTTCCCATTAGCAAGGGGCAGGTGAGAGGAGACTGGAGGCCCAGCCCGGCAGCACGGCGAACACTGCCCTGTCTGTGTGCAGGTCACCTGGCCTGGGCGAGAGTGGCCAAGGCCCTCAACCAGCAGACTGCGTGGCACCTCAGAGGGACCCTGTGACTGGCCAGGGATAAAGGGGGGCTCTGTAATTCACCAAGGTCATGACAGGCCACTGCTCTCAGGCCACCACTCTGTCCATCCTTCCTCCCACCCTCCATCTCTTCACTCACCTAAGTTTTTATGCATCTTCCTCTGTACCAAGCACCGTGCAAGACACTAGGGCTCCCGAGGGGACTTCAACATATCCCCAGCCCCATTAAGAAGGGGGGAACAGGTTGCAATTTACCGCATTTCACATCTTTATAAGTGAACTGGACATCCTGCGAGGGACTGGCAGGTCACTGAGTTGAGGAGTTAAGCCCCAGGCCACAAAATAATCCAGACTTTAAGTCCTCCTAGAAGTTGGTCTTTCTCCTATTAGAAGACTCATTAATCTTTTTTATTTTTCCTCCCTTAGAATGGAAGTTTGATGAGGGTAAGGACCATGGCCGTGTTTCTCCCCACTGTCCCTCCAGCACTTGACATGGTACCTTGCACATGGTGGGGCTCAATAGCTATTTATCGGATGGGTGGGGGGTGGGGGGGATGAAGAAGGATGGCTGGATGGATGGATGGTTGGATGGATAATGGGTGGGTGGGTGGGTGGATGATGGATGACGGATAACGGATGGGTGGATGAATGGATGTATGAAGTGTTTGTAGCTCAGGCAGGCCCCTAGTCTCACATCTGAAAGACTTTAAGAGCTTATCCCTTCATACATTTGTTTCTGCAGCATAGATATCCCCTTTCGATTTGCTCACCCCAGGTGGAAGGAGCTCACTACCTAGCCCGGCAGAACATTCCACAGCTGCACAGCTTTCTGGCAAGTCCCCATCTGGGCCAAGCAGAGACTGGGAAGCTGCCTCCCACCGTGCGGTTTAATCCTCCATGGAATAAGTTAAATCACATCATTGAAGGCAGTGAGTCTTCCCATCCATGGACAAAGCGTCTCCACAGCCTCTGTCTGTTCTTACCGTCTCCGGCACTTTTGTGTCTGGATGGCCCTGGGTTCACGCAGAATTATCAAGATATTTCTTTTAAGTGAAAGACCCCGAAGAGGGAACACTGGGTGAATTCCCACCTGACCAGAAATGATCGGGACTATCCCCTCCTTTGTTTTAGACTCTCTATACCTATTAATACAGCCTGAGATCAGAAATCAAAGGCTCTAACACATGTGGAGGGGCTTTGTACTGGCACAGTGCTATATAAGATTGTGCTGGAAGTTTCCAGAACTACACAACGTATTCAGAGCCAAACAATATTTAAAGGCAAAACAAGCAATAAAGGGATGGCTGGAGGACGAGTTCGTGTTGCGGAAACAAGCGTTATTAATAAAGTACAAGAAATCGAACGAGGTGATGATGTAGGGATGGCCAGCAGTGTTGCACACAGTAGGGGTGGGACAGCTCTCTTCAGGGCCTGTCACACTTCAGGCACACACTGGGTCTGGATTCCTCCTAATCACCCAGATCTTCGCCCCAGGGACCCGGTCGAATACTCACCCCGTGCTGGCCTCCTCAGGTTGTTAATGGGGGACTTGGATTCAATGGCCCTCCCATTTTTAGAGCACGGAGTGCATGCCCAGACTCTAGCTCAGCAGCTCACCGACGTCATCCTTACTAAATTTCACCTTAGTGGTTGGGAGCAATTTGTTTCCTCTATTCACCAGTGTCCCTGAGCACCCACTGTGTGCCGGGCCACATGCAAAAGACAAAGAGGTGACAATGGGCAGGACGGCCGTGGTTCCTGCCCTCACCAAAAAGCCCATAGCTGATGGTGGTGGGGAAGGAGAAGGACACCTTTGCTGGTCTGTGCCCAGGGAAGTTCAGGTCCCAAAGGGCCCCTCTGCCCCCAAAGGAGAGTGAGGTGCTCATGCACAGGGTGTGCAAATGGGCAATCAGCACTTAAGAGTGAGTTTCTCATCCTAGCCAGGTGGCTCAGGTGGCTGGAGCATGGTTCCATACACCAAAATGTTGCAGGTTCGACCCCCCAGTCAGGGTGCATACAGGAGGCAACTGAAGGATGTTTCTCCCTCACATGTTTCTCTCTCTCTCAAATCAATAAATACATCCTTGGGAGAGGATTAAAAAAATAAGAGTGAGAGTCTCTTTCAATTAGGTACCTTTAACGCCGCACTGGCCTCATGCTGGTCCCAGCCCTTGGCTGCGGAGTTCTGCCCAGGGAGGGAGGAGCCGGCTCTCCTGGGGCAGCCCAGCAGGGGCTGCGGGCACCCACCTGGCTGCAGGGGCAAGTAGAGACGAGCAGGCTGGGCTGGAGAGAAGGTTCAGGGAGGCAGGGAGTTGGGGAAAGGGGTGACCACTCATACATTAAACGGACCAAGTCACTCAGTCTCTGAGCAGCAAAAAACTACGATCGCTCGTTGTAATGAAGGGCCCACTGGGCCTCCCCAGGAGGAGGTTGTTTCTGGTGGCCCTGGGGCTTGAGATCCCCCCCTACCTCCTGGCACAAGAACAGACAGCCCAACCCTCCCCCACCCTGCCTGCAGCTACAGAGGGAGGCCCAGGGTGGACAAAGGCTGGGGGTAGGACGGGGAAGGGAGGCCTGGCTCCAGGCACAGAGGGCCTGGGGCTGGGGCGGGGGCTCCCAATTACAACCTCAATCAGGCCTCTGAAGGCCCCGCTGTGGAAATGAGAGCTGGAGCCAGCGATTGCCTCTGGCACGTGGAAAACTCCAGATCTATAACTTCCTGGAACTTAATTAGCTGCTAACTTCAAAGATGCATTGGGGTTTGTGTAATAGTCCCCGCGCCGCTCAAGGACTGCAAAACCTGGGAGAAAAATGGGGCCATCTGGCTTGGAAATGGAATGAGACAAAAGGCTTTCAACTCGGGGCTCCCTTCAGCCGAGACCTGAGAAAAAGAAGCATCATTATGACACCTCCCCTTTATGGAGTGTTTACGGGGTGCCGAGCGCTCCGCTAAGTGCTTCACATTCCGGCTTTTTAATGTTCACGGTGCTCCCGTGATGTGGGCCTTATCATCAGAAATGACAAGTGGCAGTCTAGAGGGCACAGCCACGCACATCTGTCTGACTGCGGAGCCCCGGGGCCTCCCCACCCTCCCTGGTACATAGTTGCTGCTCCAGATCCTCAGTGTGTGCCAGCCACTCACGCCTTCCTGGGAGAGGGCGGGTCTAGGGAACGAAGGCGTGGAGACCACCTCCTGCCCCTTCCCCTGCACCCCCACGCAGCCTGTTGTGCTGGAAGCTGGCAACCAGGCAGACACCTGGTCCCTCCTGGGGCCTCCGCCACTGCGGGTACGTTAGCTAGGGTAAGGTCTCCTCGCTGCTGTAACAAATCAACTTCCAAACCTTGGCAGCTTCACACAATACAGGTTCCTCTACCACTCGGGCGAAGGAGCAGGTCCACGGGCACAGGGAGGCCTACGTTCTGCTCCGTACTGCCCCCAGGCGACCCGGGTACCTTGCATGTGCGGCTCTGCTGTCCCCTAGGGCCTCGGAGTTCTCTGTGGGATCCTCACTTAAAGGTGTTCCCCGCATCCAAATGTCCCTCCCTTGGTGCACTGGGTGTACCTTACACCCGGCCCTATTCTATTGGCCAGACCAAGTCACACAGACATGCCTTTGCAAGGCAGACTGGGAAGGCAGGAGGAAAGAAAAATGAAGTCTGTCCCATCCATCCATCTGTTCATTTAGTCATTAAAAATTTCATGAGTTCTGCAGTCGACTGGGCACTGAGCAGTGTTTTAGAGGGAGCAGTGAGTAAAACAAACCACAGCCTTGTCCCCGTAGAGTTTCAAGCCCAAAGGGAAAGAGTAGCATAAAATCACAGCAGTGACATTATTCTTACTAAAACTGTACCAAGTGCTACTAAACAGGGGGCAGGCAGCATGTAGCACTGGAGCCCGAGGAATACCGAGGAATCCAGGGGGGCTTCCCTGAAGAAGTGGCTTTTTCGCTGAGCCCTGAAGGATGAAGACTAGGGAGCTCTTGCCCCTAGAAACAGCCCTGAACCAATAGGGGAGGCAAAAACGCATAAACACCCACGCTCCCCTGCCTTTCTGTCGCGACGGCTGGGAGGCAGGTTCTAGCACATCTCCTGACGCTCCGCAGCAGATTTCCCCACAAGGGCAACCTGCTGGATGACTCCCCTTCTGTGAGCTCCCTTCCTTTCCCTCCTTCTGTCTCTCTGGTGCCCCAATGGACCATTCGCACTGAGATCTTTCTGAGAAACTCAAACCAAGACAACAGGTTTGCTCCCAGCAGGTTATTCGACTGGTGAGCTGTCTTCTCGTGGTTCTCTGATGGGAGGATGAGGTGGGGCCAGTGGTTAGTACCAGGCAAGGTGTGCCTTCCAGGTCCCCTGCAAATCAACTCGGTGGCACATAGCTGGTGTGAAGGGACAGACCTGCCCTGTGTCAGTTCACCCAGTTTCCCTCTCTGGGCCAGGATTTGGGGGCCTGGACCCCTCTGCAAGGGCACATCTGCTGTGCAGAGCAGCCACGGCACTCGACTCCCCACCGCCCACCGAGCGCCGGTTCTAAGTTAGCTGTCTCATAATCGGTGCTCGGATGGGAGAAAAGCAGCTGTCGCCGAAGCCACGTCAATCTGAGCAGTAAAAGGTTTGGGCAAAAACATATTTTATTGTTCTTGCTGTCAGAAACATAAAGATTTAAGGGGCATGTGACTTGGTAATTGCTGTGGACTTTTTTTCCCCTTGACAATAAACATAAAACTTAAAACTGTATTAAAATCATTTGACAATTTTTATGCTCAAAGAGCCCAGAATGAATAATGGTGGGGTTTTTTTTTTTTTTGCATCTAAAATGCACTCTCTCGTCAACCTATAAAACTGTCAGAAATAAATTCATCAAAAGCAGATTATATAATTAAAAGTCACTATTTGTGTCTCTGCCCGGTTGGGATTGGAGTTGTTCCATTCTCTCTCTCTCTCTCTCTCTCTCCCCTCTCTCTCTCTGTCTTTCCCCCTCTTTATCTCTCTCTCCCCTTCTTAAATTTAAAAAACGTTTTTAAGTTGTGGATGATGGCAAACTCAAGCTCCGCTGCTTTGTCCAAGGGAGATGATAAAATGAGGGCTCCATTGACAAGCAGAGATTTTCTGCTGCAGCCAGCACCCCTCATCACCCCCAACCTGGTCTTCCTCCCATGGTGACACGAGCCCACCCACCCAGCGAGGCTTTGGGGTGAGCATGAGAGGGACACACTCCTTCTCCTGACCTGGCAACATGGAAGGGGGGGTGTGGCAGAGACTTTTGTGGGCACCACCTCCCATTTCTCCTTCTGCACCTGCACACGGGAGAATCCACCCCCCAAGGCCCCAGTGGTTAGGCAGACCGACGGCACTTATTCCACCCAACGGGCTGTGAACATCAGGGGTGTGTGTCGCTTCAGGGCTCAAGTACTAAGAGCTGGTTTAAAACCCTCCAGCACGTTCTGACCCTCCCCCAGGACTATGGAGGGACATGGGTTCCCAAAGGCACAGTTACAGGAGGGTGAACCTGCGACAGCCTGGATCCCTGAGTGCCCCTGCCATGGACAACACTGCCTAGGAGGGTCACTAGACCAATGATAAGCTTTCTGTGTGAAGCCATTGAGACCTGGAGGTCAGTTTGTTACCTCAGCATAACGGAGCCTGTCCTGTGTTCAAATGTAGGCTTTTCAGTTATTCAGCTCAGGTGAGGCCAACAGCTCAGGGAATGGTTGCTGGTGAAAATGCAATTTGTAATATTCACACATCCCAAGAGGAGGAGACAAGCCCTCCAGGAGGGACCACATGGGAAGCACCAGGGCGGTTCAGGAAGCAGAGGAAGTGACGGGGAGATACACAAGGGTCCTTATTGTGGTTATGTGAGAAGGAATGGGTGGGACAGGGAAGCTGGCTTAGGAGTGGCCAGCCTGAATAATTTCCACAGGCCCTGTCCCTAACTGTCTGGTGCCAGCCCTGGGGTGTTAGGGCAGGTGGACAGTAGGCTGGAGTGTCAGAGCCCAATGTGGCAGGTGTTTGGGGCTGTGGGCTCTCTATGGGTTAATTTGTATTTGAAAGAAACAAACACTCTCAGGTGAGTCATTGACTCTCTCTAGGGATTAGCTAACTCCGGGAGGGGCAGTCCCTCCTGGGGCAGCAAGGTCCTAAGAAGTCAATGCATCAGCATGAAGAAAGAGCTAAAGGAGAGATGGGGAAAGAGGGAAGTTCAAGTGCATAACATTCTCTGAGCCTTCAACATGGGCCAGGGCTTCACTTTCACTACCCCACAGGAGAGGGCATCTCAGCCCCACTTCACAAACGAGATCACTGAGGCTCAGAGAAGCTCCATGTCTTGTCCAACATGACAAGGTCCTTCTCGTCACCTGGTCCAAAGCGTGTGCCTAGGGAGCAAACTATCCAGGCTTCTCGGGCCAGTGGAAAATTCTACTTCGACTAAGTCAGAGAAGGGAGGGATGTGGGGACTTGCTCTTCGTTTAGGGCAGAGGAGCCGAGAGACTGGAAGGGACCCGTACTGACTCCGGGGGACCCAGGTTACGGCTCCTTCCCCTTCAAGGGTGCAAGCAGTTCTTGTCATGCTACCAAAGAGTCCTTCTATTTTTGCTTTGCTAAGAGAGGTTTTCCTATGAAATAGATGCTGAGTGTTATCAAATGCCTTTTTATCACCCCTGTTTTTTTCCCTTTTGGCCTATTAATATGATGAATTATATTAATAGAGTTCCTAAAATAGAACTGTCCTTGCTTTCCAATAATATGCCCTACCTGGTCATTGTGGGATGCTCATTTAATATATTGCTGGATTCAATTTGCTAATATTTTATTTAAGATGTTTGCATCTGTATTTGAAAATGAGATTAGCCTGCAGCCTTCTTCTTTGTGCTGCTATCTTTTGTCAGGCTTATTTAGCTTTGTCAATGAGTTGAAAGGGCTTCTGGTTCTAGAAAGGGTATGGAACAGACATCCCCAAAATTTTCCTCTCATAAACACCAGGAAATGCTCAATACCATATAACACATACTTAGGCTTACAGCAGCATAGAGGAAGTTTCCAGGGGCAAGAAATAAGGTGGGAGCTGAAAACCAGAGAGGTAAGCACCTGAGCTGCCAGGGCGGGCGGCCAAGGGGCAGGGTGAGAGAAACACGCTGCTCTCACAAGGATGGGAGACCAGGCCGTGAGTCCGAGTGGGGAGAGAAGCTTGCTCTCAGTGGGTGTGGGCTTGAAAAAAAATCTCCCCACTGGCACGGGCAGTGAAGAGAGGGAATAAAGAGAATGAGAAAAATAGCACTGATGAAGAAAATGGTTGAGAATTATCCAGAATGTATTTTAAATATTCAAAATTCACCAATGAGCAACTGAAAAGATACTCAACATCACTGATCACTAGGGAATGCAAATCCAAGTTACAAAGAGATGCCAACTCACATAAGAGGGCCACCAGCAAAAAAATAAAAATAAGAACAACAACAAAATAAGAAGCACTGGCACGGACGTGAAGAAATCCATGGAACTTTGTGTCCTGTTGGTGGGGACATAAAGTAGTGCAGCCATGATGAAAAACAGCATGTAATTCCTCAAGAAATTAAAAATAGAATTACCATATGATCCAGCAATTTCACTCCTATGGACACTATATACCCAAAAGAATGGGAAAACAAGGCCTCAGAGATCATGGCACACGCATGTTCAATGCAGCATTATTCACAATAATCAATTGTTTGATTCCCAAATCAATCAATTTGGGAAGAACCCAAATGTCCCCTGAGAGATGAAACAGGTAAACAAAATGAGGTATACGAATACAATGGAGTATTATTTGGCCTTAGAAAGGAAGGGAATTCTGACTCGTGCTACAACATGGATGAACCTTGAGGACCTTTTGCTAAGTGAAATAAGCCGGCCATAAAAAGAAAAACACGGTGTTACTCCCCTTATATGAGGTGCCTAGAATAGTCCAATTCATAGAGACAGAACGCAGCATGGTGGCTGCCAGGGGCTGGGGGGAAAGGGAATGGGGACAGGTTCAGTTCTGCAGGGTGAAAACGGTTATGGGGATGGGCTGCGGGGGTGGCTGCCCACCAATACGAATGTACTTAATGCCCCTGAACTGTACACATGAAAATGCTTATGATGGTAAATTTTATGCTCTATGTAATTTATCACAGTTTTTTAAAAATAACTTTTAAATTTTTAAATATTTCTAACTCAAGAAGTCTAATACGTCATGAGAAGAATAATCCAACATGAATCTATATCCTGACGCACCATAAGCCAAATAAAAGAACTTTAAAAATAATCAGAGAGAGAGAAAAATGATCTTGACTTCCAGTCAAGGTGTCAGCATAAGTAAACACGGCTCACCTCCTCGCACAACCACATCAAAATGACAACCAAAGTATAGAACAAGCATCACTCAGAACCATCAGAAATTGAGCTGAGTCGAAGTCCAACAACTACAGAATTAAAAAAAACACATTCAGGTCGACTTCTGGCCAAGAAGGGGGCATAGGTAGACACACTTTGCCTCCTTACACAACCAAAAGGCAAACAGCACAACTTTACAAACAGAAAATAACCAGAACCACCAGAAAGTCGAACTGTATGGAAGTCTAATAACCGAGGAGTTAAAGAAGAAACTCTCACCCAGACCAGTAGGAGGGGCAGAAGCGAGCAGCTGGGGGGAAAAGGAGTCACAGCGAGGCAGTGGCTGGGGGACCCGGGTGGGCAAAGTGGCGGCTGGCAGAGTGGGTGGTCCCACGTTTGCGTGTGGATAAACTGCAAGAAAAACTGGGGAGACAGACCACGTAATCCAAGTTTCCATCGCTGGGAAATAAAGCCTCAAAACCTCTGACTGAAAACACCTGTGGGGGTTGAGGCAGTGGGAGGAAGTCCCAGCCTCACGGGAGAGTTCGTTAGAGACCCACGGGTCCTAGAAGGTACACAAAACCACTCATCTGGGAATCGGCACCAGAAGGGCCCAATTTGCTTGTGGGTAGCTGAGGAAGTGACTGAAAGCCAGACGGAAGCAGAGCAAGTGGCACTGACCCTCTCTGACCCCTCCCCAACATACAGCACCACAGCACAGCGATGTGGTTGCCCCACCCTGGTGAACACCTAAGGCTCCTCCCCTTACCATGTAACAGGTGTGCCAAGACCAAAAATATGGCCCAAATGAAATAACAGATCAAAGCTCCAGAAAAAATACAACTAAGTGATGAAGGGATAATCAACCCATCATAGGCAGAGTTCAAAATACTGGTAACCAGGTTGCTCACAGAATTGGTTGAGTATGGTCGCAAAATAGAGGGAAAAGTGAAAGCTATGAAAAGTGAAATAAAGGAAAATGTACAGGGAACCAACAGTGATGGAAAGGAAACTAGGACTCAAATCAATGGTTTGGAGAAGAAGGAATAAATAAACATTCAACCAGAACAGAATGAAGAAAAAGAATAAAAAAAAATGAGGAGAGGCTTAGCAACCTCCAGGACAACTTTAAGTGTTCCAAAATCCGAATCATAGATGTGCCAGAAAAAGAGGAAGAGCAAGAAATGGAGAATTTATTTGAAAAAAGAATGCAGGAGAACTTCCCTAATCTGTCAAAGGAAATAGACTTCTAGGAGTCTAGGAAGCTCGGAGAGTCCCAAAGAAGTTGGACCCAAGGAAGCACACACCAAAGCACATCAATAATTACATTACTCAAAATTAAAGATAAAGAGAAAATCTTCAAAGCAGCAAGAGAAAAGGGTGCCCTCAGAAAATATGCCCTCAGAAAGGTGGAGGGTACCCGTGACTGCACAGAGAGAATCCCTTCACACGGTGGGTCTCTTCCAAAGAGTAAGCAGCTTGGAGAGGGGGAAACAAGCAATGTTACAGAGGAAGAACTGGACAAACACAACCTCAGGCAGGGATCAAGGTCAATGCCAGCAGAAATAAGTCATGTTGATACCCCTAACATGGTATGTGAAAGCAGCTCATTAACTCCATGATTTTTCCTCTCCACAATTCATAACCCAAGTCCAATCACAGAAAAACCCCAGAGACATCCCCACTGAAGGGTATTCTCCAAGGTAACTGACCAGTACCCCTCAAAACTGTCATCCGAAACCCTGAGAAACTATCCAGTCACGAGGGGCCTAAGGAGACCTAAATGGAGTGTGGTAACTTGGATGGGATCCCACGACAGAAGAGGACCATCAGGTAAGATCTAAGGAAATATGAGTAAAATACATACTTTGGGTAATAATAATGGATCTGTGTTGGTTCTCTCACGGTAACAAGTGAATCATACTAATAACAGGGAGAACTGAGGGTGGGGTATACGAGAATCTGTTCTATGTCACAACTTCTCTGTAAATCTAAAACTATTCTAAGTTAAATTTCAAAAAGTGAACGTTAATATAAGGCTAATATAAGGCTAAAAATAAAATGGAGAGGGAAGGAAGGGAGTATAAATTCAACCAATCCAAAAGGAGAGAGGAAAATAAGCAAATAAAAAGTATGGAAAGCCCTGGCAGGGTAGTTCAGTTGGTTGGAGCATCATCCCAATACACCAAGGTTGTGGGTTCGATCCCAGGTCAGGGCACATACAAGAATCAAACCAATGAATGCATAAGCAAATGGAATAACAAATAGATGTTTATCTCTCCCTCCCTCACTCTCTAAAATCAATAAATTAAAAAAATTAAGTATGGTAAAAAGTACAAAATAATACAATTAAATTAAATACAGACCCACTGGCAGCTTAAAATAAATGCAAATGGGCTAAACTTTATCCAGTTAAAAATCAGATTTCATATTGAATTTTAATAATCAAAACTGAATTATTTGTGAACAAGAAAAATAGAAAAAAGGGATAAAAAATTATACCAAGCAAATATCAACAAATAAAAATTGAAATGACCATATTTATATCAGGAGGAAAAACACTAAGGCAAAAACCCTGACTAGGTAAAAAGGACGCTAACAGTACATTATGACAAAGAGAACACCTCACCTGTGACACACACACAATAATTACATTATTGTGCATGTATTTAATACCATAATATGTAAAGCAAAAATGAAAAAATCCACTATCATAGTGGAAACTTTTAAACACAATCAGTAATTTATAGATAAAGTAGACAAAAATCTTGTAAGGTGATAGAACATTTGAACAAGACAATTAATATGTTGGAGCTCATGGAAAACATAGATCCCTGTAACAAACAATTACAAAAACACCTAGTCTTTTCAAGGATGTAAGTTATATTTACAAAAAATACCAGATCATGAAGCAAATCTCACCAAATTCCAAAGAGTGGCTGGCATACCGATCACCCTTTTATTACCACAATGCAAAAAATTAGAATAAAAGATAAGGATTGATGGTATAGTTGTAAATAACATCTGGATCAAAAAAGAATAATTATGAACAATTCAAATAAAACATATCACAAAGTGTGGGCACAGCTAAGCCCTGAAGGGCAAGGCTTAGGTCTACATTAGACAACAGGCAAGAAGGAAAATTAATAAACGAAATGCCCAAGTCAAGAATTAGAAAAATAATTAACAATGGGACCCCAAAAAAGAAAAATGAAGGAAATATTGAAGGGCAGAAAAATTAAATGTAAAACCAAACAATGATAAAAATCAATGAAAACAAAGCTAGTGAAGACAAAGAGAAGGCACAAATAAATATTAGACATTAACAAAGAAAACAGTGACTTTTAAAATCATGAAAGAATGTTTTAAACAACTTTACGCCAACAAAATTGAAAACCTAGTCCTAAACAGCCAATTTCCTGGAAAACGTAACACACCAGAACTGTCCCAAGAAGAACTAGAAGCTCTAAAGAGACCTATCATCATTAAAGATTGGACCATTAATGTAAAACTCACCCCCTCTCCATCCCCCAAAAAACCCCACCAGGACCAACATTCATCGAACAGATAATCAGAGTTGTATTAGGGCTCACCAGAGAAACGGAACCAACAAGAGCCACACATCTATCTCTCATATGGATGTATACACTATAAATATAAAATTAAATAAATACATAGATTATAAAAATTTGACTCACATGGTTATGAAGCCTGCTGACGAGACCCAGGAGCTGTGGTCCTCAAGCTGGACATCAAGGAAAGCAGATCGTATAATTCCCGTCCAAGTGCGGGCAGGCTTCAGACCTGGGAAAAGCCAAGTTTGAATTTGAGACCAAAGGCAGGAAAAAAAAACACTGCCCCAGCTCAAGGCAGCCAGACAGGCATTCCTGCTTCCTCAGGGGAGGGTCAGACTTTTAGTTCCATTCAGGCCTTCTACTGATTGGACGAGGCCCACCCACGGGAGAGCAATGTGCTTTACTCAGTTCACCAATTAAAATGTTACTGTCATCCAAAATACTCTCACAGACACACCCGGAATAACGTCTGACCAACTATCGCAGCACCTAGTGGCCCAGCAAAATTGACACACAGAATTAACCAGCACACCAGTTATTTATTTATTTAGTTTAAATAAACTATGTCAAAGCACAGTACTGTTTCCCAACTCTCTCTAGGAGTTTTGTAGTATTTTAATTTTTTTAAAGATGACAGCATGATAAAGGAAAACAGGACTTTATCTCATAAACACAGAGGCAAAAATCCTGAATGACAAAATCCAGCATTGTACAAAAAATGGCAAAGTTGAATTTAAACTCATCATTTATTACGAGGAAATCTATGTAGTTCATTACATTAACAAATTAACAGAGAAAAAACATAACATCATTTCGATGTATCTACTAACAGTCATTTGAAAAAGTTCAATACCCGCTCAGGCAGGCTTCATCTGCTGCTGCTGGGTCTCGCTGTTTCAGGGGCGGAAGGAGCTATGATGTGGGGGCACAAAGGTCGTGGGGACACCAGAGCCCTGCAGGGGGCCTCGGCTCCACGCCGGGCTTCCAGCTCCACGCTGGCTGGGGTGCTGCCCGCCCTCTGTCCAGCCTCCCAGCGGAGCAGCAGCTGGCACTAGGGGCTGTGTCAGGTGTTTCCAGGAACTGCGCCCCGACTCCCCCCAGCCCACCTCATCTTCGGGCTCTGCCTCCCTGTGCTCAGTGAGTTACGGAGTTCTGATGTGTCCCTCACACTACAGAGGCCTCCTAGCATGGTAGTTAAGAGCATGGACTTGAGGTAGATGGGCCTGGCTTTGAGTTCCAGTGCGGCCACTGATTAGCTGTGTAACCTTGAGCAAGGGTCAGACCCTCTGGGCCTTTGCTTCCTATTATGCAGGATGGGGTCAACGACAGCACCTCTCCCTGGTGCTGCGGTGAAGTTTCACTAGGAGACACCTGGGATGTTCTCAGCCCAGGGCTGGCACACAGGAGAGGCACCATTAGTAGAAGTCTCGATGACTCTGGGGATGGGTGTGTCCCAGCGAGGGCCAGCACTTCCCCAGGCAGGTACCTCCAGGGTTGCTGGAAACTCTTTCCGTTTCTAAAGCATCACTGTCCCTCTCCCCTGCACTCCTGGTGGCCCGTGTCCTCTGTGCTCCCCTCCCTCTATATCCCTATGGTAGTTGCAGAAACAATGGCACGGACCACCGTGACAAGGGGGAGGGGAGCAGTTAAGCAGAAAGACTCAGGTCACCTCTTGCTCCCAGCATGACTGTCCATACCCCTTTCAGCTTGCTCAGGCCCATTTTTCCATCTACCCCAAGTATTGGGGGCGACCCAAGTTTGAAACCACACAGTTTAGGGGAACCAGAGTCCCCCTCTTGCAGCCCTGGCCCTACAGGATCCCACCAGCTGCGCCATCCCTGCCCTCCTTCCTTCCATCTCAGCCAAGCCGGGGACTGGCGAGGATTCAGTCAGTCATTAGGATTTTGCTTCCCAGGCCAGGAGGGTATTTTGAGGGGAAGCTGAGCAAAGAGCTGATGGGTAAAGACTTACCCACCACCTTTTCTGGGTGGAAAGAGCTTGACAGTGAGAGACCCAGCGGCAGAGATGAGAGCCACAGAAAGTCACCCGGAAGAAAAACCACCACCACAACCAACCAGCCATCAGTATTTGCTGAACACACACTGTGGGCCAAGCATATGAATTCCATCTGTTTATCCTCAGCACAATCAAGCCCTGGCTGGTGTGGCTCAGTGGGTTGAGGGCCAGACTGCAAACTGAAGGGTTGCAGGTTCAATTCCCAGTCAGGGCCCAGTCAGGGCACGCGTCTGCTTTGTGGGCCAGGTCCCCAGCTGGGGGCATGCCAGAGGCAGCCGACTGATGCACACCTTAATTCTTCTCTCCCTCTTTCTCCCTCCCTTCCCCTAGCTCTAAAAAATAAAATCTTAAAAAAAAAAAGAACAATCCAGTGAGGTAAGACCTTCATTATATCATGCTCATTCTACAGATGAAGGACCCGAGACTCAGAGAAGCGCCTTGTCCAGGGTCACACAGCCAGCCAGTGGCCGATCCGGGCTCCCTCTCACATTGCTCAGATTCCCAGGGCCGTGCACATAACCACTACTCCAGGCTGACTCCCACTCGACTCACAAAACCTCAGCCACATCCTTTCTCACATTTGCCCCAGCCATCTTTGGGGCACTGAGAGAGGCCCAGGGCCCCAAAGAGAGCGTGGGTGCCCCTCATCCTCCTGCCCATTCCCAACACCTCCAGCTCCCTCCCTCCCTCCAAAGCCAAAGCTGGAATTCGGGGGGGTGGCCAGTCCAGGACCCTCTCCCAGCTATTTCTGCTGCAGCCACAGTTGCAAGGGTGGCATTTCTCGGAGCTGGAGTATTATGGGTGTGGGGGGGAGGAAGGGAGTGTTGGATAGCATCTGACTTAGCTTTTAATTATTGGGAAATGCTGTTGATTCACACAGCAATATTTATCCAGCAAATTGCTAATTAATGCACTGAAAAATGCCAAGTGGTATCAAATATTTGCTTTTATTTGTAGTACCAAAATATTTTTACTTTTGGTAAGGAGCAGAATCGATGAGAAGGCACTGAAGTGTTTAAACAGGGTATGTAAAGTTTAACTGAATATAAACAGGGAGCAAGGCTGGGCACTGTGGCTGGGGCCCTGGGGGAGAGCAGTGTGCCCCAGACACCAGAATGCGCAGCCCTTGGGACACAAAGGGCGCCTGCTAGCCACAGACAGGAACCTCTGAGTGACCAGGATCACCCTCACAATGTCCCTCCACCCCCTACGCCCTCCTCAGCACCATGGCCACCTCCACTGCCCCCCTCCCTGTCACCACTGCCGCTGCCACTGTCACTCTCCACCGCCGTCCACTCGCTCATTCGCTGCATTTTATATCTTGAATACACACTGTGTGTTGCAGACAATGTGTGGAGCTGGAATGGCCATAGATTTCACCTCCGGCCAGGGCACCTGCCTCCTCCAGCCCTCCAGTTGGGAGTCACACCGAGCACCCGAACACCTAGCGAGGCATTTCCACCCTGCTGCACCTCTGTGAGGGGGGTGCTTGGGGTTCTCCAGATGAGTAAATGGTTCCAGTCCACTCACCAGCTGAAACAGTCTTTCTGACGACGCCCTTTCTGTGTCCCGCAGGGTCTGGCTGCTGCCCCACCTCCCTGCCCCCTCTCCCATCACGCTCCCTTCCCCGGTGCCAGAGCCTGCCACACACTAACTCTGGGACCCTGCCCGGAACTTTCTTCTCCCCCCCATCCTGTCTTGCCCCACTACCTCTTCCCCCCACCAGCTCCCCCCCTCCTCCGGGTCTCAGCCCCGTGTCCCTCCCCATGGGCTCCAGCTCGCCACAGGCACCAGCTCAGCACGTCCCCTTCTTTGGGACACTCGTCGGCACTTGGAACTACCCGGCCACTCCACTCTGGCTCACGATATTCATAATCCTGGGCAGGGCTGGGAAGTCTCACGTCTGGAGCCCTTTTCTCTTAGTTGCCAGGGAGCTTCTTTTTTGCAGGGGGCGGGGCTTCCAAAAGAAGAAAAAAAGCCTGTATCATGGCTCCCCCTTTTCTTCTGTTATCCAGATGTCCCCCCAGACTCTGGACCAGCTATAGTCACCCCAAACCAGGACCCTGGGCCAAGGAGGAAGAGTGTGGGCATTTTGAAGTTCTGAGCTTTGGCTTGGTGAGGGTGGGACGCCTGGTAAGGCTTGGAAGCTGAAGTCCTCTAAATGCCACGTGACAAGGGGCGTCCCGAGACAAGGGGCAGAGAGAAGAGGTGACCGGCTCTCCCGCCTATGGGTTCTCCCCTTCTTCCTTTATCAGAAGGCAGAGATAGGTCACTGTGGCTTTGGAGGGTGCACCACTGTAGTATACCCCCCTCTTCATTATCCCACACCCTTGCCAGTAGAACGGATGGAATGTGGTGGTCACACGGCGGACTAGGACCCAGCCACGAAAACGACTCCCAGGACACGCTGCCGCGTGCATCGAGCACACAGACATAATACAGTGCCAGGGAAGCCAGACACGAGGGGGTATAGGCTCCACGATTCCCTGTGTGCCAAGTTCAAGAATGGCGCTGCTAGTGTGGGAGAAAACCAGGTGGGGGACTGGCCAGAGGGAGATGCCCCGCCCCTTCGTGGGTGTGACGTGGGCGTTCTCCGAGCCACACACGTCAACTGCGCACTCTCCTAAGAGGTTTTACCTCAATAAAGAACTAGTACGTTTTTAAAATTCAGGGTGAGGTGACAAAGCACTTGACTCCAGCCTGAGGAGAATCTAGTGGAAGTAAAGCAGGGATCCGAGAACTTACAGAATTAGTGCAAATATTTATCAGCAGCTCCTCGTAAGGGATGGTGGCTAGGAGATTGTATCATCTTAAGTGTTGTTCTAATTCTTTATATTAAAAACAGAGAAGCAATGGTGGATAAAGGGATTATGCTAATGTGTATTTGAGATTTTACAATATTTAACCATCTAAACACAACTAAAAAAGATTTTATGCCCTGGCTGCTGTGGCTCAGTAGATTGAGTGCAGGCCTGCGAACCAAAGGGTTGTGGGTTTGATTCCCAGTCAGGTCGTGTGCCTGGGTTGCAGCCAGGTCCCCAGTGGGGGCGTGTAAGAGGCATCCACACATTGATGTTTCTCTCCATCTCTTTCTCTCTCCCTTCTCCTCTTTCTAAAAATAAATAAAGTCTTTAAAAAAAAAGATTTTACTCTTGATTTCTATTTACCAAAAAAAAATTATTTAAAACAAAATGAAAAACTATCTCCCTGAACTTGTTATTACCTTCATGGTTCTTGCTCCATGCAAATATTTTCCTTAGTCATCTTATCACTATATAACTTTTATTATATATGTGTTTTTTATATTTTTAGATAATTTGTCATGTGGTCTCTTCAAAAATCAGGATTCCGAAGGTCAGATAAATACCCAAATCCATTCCCAGCTGGATTTTTCAGTATTTGATCCTTCCTGAATTGAAATTTTCACGTTGTTCTGATATGAAATATAAGGTGTATTTAAATTACAAATTATTGTTTCAAGCTGGTGATCAGCTTTTTTTCAATAGCATTTACTAAATAATCCATCCCTCACTCAATGTTTCAGGGTGGCTTATTTATCACATTTAGTTTTCACATGTTCTTCTACTCCTAAGCATTCCATTCTAATCCATTAAAATCTATTTCTTTTTTTCCCATCAATATTCTCACTATTCTAATTATTGCTATTTTATATGTTTTTCTAATCAATAAGGCTACCTGTCAACGCTCCTTCTGTTCTGAATATTCCTTGGTATCTTTCCAGGGGTGTCTGACCCGTGGCCCGCAGGCTGCCTGCGGCCCAGGATGGCTATGAGTGCGGCCCAACATAATTTCGTAAAGTTACTTAAAACCTATTTTTGCTCGTCCACTTTTTTTAGTGTTTGTGTATTCAATGTGTGGCCCAAGACAACTCTTCTTCTTCCAGTGTGGCCCAGAGACGCCAAAATTTGGTTGGGCACCCCTATACCAGTGTCTTTTACCAGATAAATTTGGGAAACATTTTAGCAAGTTCCTTTTGCAGGATTGTTTGTTATTGCATTAAACCTGCAAATTAGCATGGAGGTGGCTTGACGTTTTTACAGTGTTCGGTCTTCCCCTGCAGAAACGCAGTGTGCCTCTCCATCTATTCTGGTCTCCTTTTATTCCACCAATAAAATTTTGTAGTTGCCTTTATATAGGTCACACGCATTTCTCATTAAGTTTATTTCTAAATATTTTTCCACTGCTTCTGGGAATGACACCTTTTTCCCCATTACACTTTCTGTGGCTAGAACACAGGAGAGCCCTGGTGGGGGCGAATCGGGCTTGTCTCCGGCCACTTTACTATGTGATTCTTTGTTTGTACACATGTGGGTTGTTCCTGTTGGACTTTTGCTCCTAAATCACATTGACTGTGAATACTGCTTGTCACATGGGCATAGATGGGGCTCCAAGCCTGGCATCTGAGAGGCCTGGGGGAGCCCATCATGGCCTGCCCACTGAGCCACAGCCTGGCCCCAAGCCCCGGTCCAAGGCCCCCTCTGTTGAGCAGTGACCCGCCCCGAATCTCCCAGCCACTGGCAGAGGTCTCCCCTCACCTTTAGTGGACACCACATGGACCCAGTGTGCCACTGACATATCAGTCAAGGCCATAGTTACCAAGTGTCCATGAAGTGTTCGGCCCTTGGCTCCAGCCTTTTACGTAATATTTTTATGTTTAAAATCTCTGAAGGGTATATGTGATTTATCAGAGATGTTAAGGACTTGCTGAAATCACACAGCTATGAAGGGGCAGACCTGGGACTCAAACCTGTGCTCTCTCCCCTCTACCCTGTGCTTCCCCCCCAGGTGCTCCCAGAGGCTCTTGCCCTCCACCCCCATCAGATGGGCCCCAGGGCACTGACACCTTGCCTGCCTGGGCTCCCCAGGGTTCACCATGGCACCCCGGGCATCGTAATGCACCTCCCAGGAGCCCAGCCAGCTCTGTTGCCTCAACCCAGGCCCACCTGCTCCAGAATTAGGCCCAGTACACCTGGCACCCAAGTCCCTTGTGTTAGGAGAGCCTGGTGGCCAGGCTCTGTTTGGGAATAGTAACATTCCCTATGAAAGAATGTGATCATTACAGACTTTGAGCAAATTTTCTACCTGAATACTTGTCACAGCAAAGGGCAATATTAGTATTAGTATTAATATTAGTATTAGTCATAACTTCAGCAGCTAACATTTACTTAGCTCTTACCCAGAGAGTGTGTGTAATGCAGCATGTATGGTCTCACTGATCAGCCCCTAGAAACTGTGGCACCCATTTTACAGATGAGAAAACTGAGGCTCACAGGGGTAGAAGTATTTGTCTGAGGACATTCAGCTCCTTAGTGGCAGGATCAAAATTTGAAACTTGCAATCTTACTCGGAAGCCTCTTCGCTTTGTTCAAACGCTTTATTCCTGAACCGGGGACTTCCTCTGTTGTTCAGACAAATGCTGTTACACGGCGATGGTGCCACAAATTCCGTGTCTTCGGCACGCAGTGGGGAGCTCTGTAAAAGGCAGGGGCCTGGGCCCAGGGCACTGAGGACTCAGGCAGTCCCGAGCCTGAATTTTTAGTGAGTCCCTCTCTGGGTCTGACAAACACCCAGGTTTGAGGAGGACCGTTCCAAAGAAGGGGTCCCTCTGCCATCAAATGACAGACGACATCGGTTTATGATGTAATGAACCCCGCCACTAACAGATGTTTGTGCAAAAGAGGCAAACAGCAAGTGGGGAGGAATTTCTCGACGAAGATAGCAAACCAGTCACTGCTCAGAAACCAGTATCTGCGTACACAGTCAGAACAGACTGAGGAGAAACATCACCTCCTCGGAGATTTGCTGGTGAGCATGCAACCAAGGCCAGGAACCTGAAGAGGTCCCTCACCCAGAAGGCAAAACCATTAGTAAGTCAGAGCATGGGGAAATATTCAATTTCATCAATGATTTTTTTAAGGTAATATGAAAAGGTCCCTTTTCAAGTCTGCCAAATTGTAACACACATTTTAAACTTCACCAACTGGTAAAAAGCATGGCCTTCGGAATTAGTCCTGCCTGGGTTTGATACCATCCTTCCCCACCCCCAGCTGAGTGGCCTTGGGCAGAGACGTGGCCTTCAGAGCCCCAGTCTCCTCATCTGAAAGGCGAGGGTCCCAGACGCCGTGACCTTGCAGGGCACAGCACCAGCCGTGGCCCACAGGGGGCACTGTGAACACGAGCCGTGGCCAGCCACTATCAAGTGACACTGAAGTGTGGCGAAACTTCTGGGTAGATGTTGCCTGCCTTTTGCTAGAAATACAGATGAAGGACGCACACACAGAACCCAGGGCCCTGGACCCCCACCATTTCATATCAGACCAGCCCCAGCCACCCACAGTCCTTCCCCCTTGGGCCCCTACCCCTCTGTCCCCGTAGCTGCCTCTCCCTGGTTCCGGTTCCTGGCCCCAGGCACATCCTTCAAAAACAGGGCTCTTCAACCTGAACAGGAAAGCTGACTCCCCTCTAACTGAAATCCAGCCGTTCCCTTCACTAGGAATGAGTGTTAGCAACACCGTGACTTTGTCACCAGCGGAAATCACAGATGTTTTCACATCACAAGACGATGGCTACACAGATCTCAGAATATTCTTTATGCTCATCACCACCTTGAAATCACGATGGTTATTAGACCTGCCACCAGATCTCGTTACTTAATGCGTGACAGAAGCCCAGGTGTTGCCAAATCACAAATTTTTGTATTTTGATCGTTATATTTTAATACACTGGTTTCCCAGCATATGTTATGGTGTGTGCTGGGACGGGTCCTGCAGGCTTCTCCAGACTGCCAATGGGGTCCATGGCATACAAAGGGCTCGAAGCCCCTGCCGCAAAACCTCTGCAAGGGGTTGTGCCACTCTTTCCATTTTGCAGATGAAAAAACCGAGCTTGGAGAGGTCAGGTCACGTGTCCAAGGGCACCAGCTAATGAATGATGAAGCATCAATTTGACCTTGGCATTTTCCGTAGCCAGTGCCTAACCCCTCCCCACCTGCCTCCCCTGCAGCCTTGTGTTGGGAGCTAAGAACACAGGGCTTGGACATGACCCCTACACCCCAGGAGGGCCCAGAGCAATGGGTACACAGATCTCTCTGTAATCCTAACATTGATCGTGACCCTCTTCCCTTGCAGGCTGCAGCAGATGTCCTGGTCCGATTCCTCTTCAGGGAGAGGGGCACCCAAAATGATCTGAGGCTGGGGCAGGGTAGACTCAAGGGCTCAGCTGGGGTATGCTGACTTCGGTGGCTGACAGCAGGTGGCGATGGGGATGAGTCCCTGAAAGCAGGCCCATGAGAGGGTCCCCAGAGTCCAGCCAGAAAAGACAAGACTGGAGGGCTGAGGGACCAGGGAGAGAATGGAGGTGGCCAATGCCTGCTAGCCATTTCCCATAGAGTTAGTGGTTCAATAAATGCTTGCCAAATGAGTGAATGAATGAATGAAGGAAGGAAGGAAAAAGTAGGTTCACGCTGGATGGCCAGAGTGCCCTGTGTAAGAAGAGTGATGACCACCCCCGGCACATCACTAAATCGCTTCTGTGTCCCTCCTGGCAGGGCCTGGCCCATCTTCACTCCTGCAAAAAAGTTGCTCTTCTTGCCTTCAGAAAGCCTGATCCTGGGAGACCTTCTCTGGGATGGGGAGGAGCCAGACCCGGGGGAGCGAAGCCCCCCAGGTTGAGGTAAGGAGGGTGAGGGAAGACGTGCGAACTCCTTGCACTGCAAGAGCCGACCTGACCCCCAACACAGCATCCCTCCTACGAGAGAGAGTCAGTCCCTAGTGTCTGAGCTCCATACCGCCCCCCAAGTTCCCATTATCAGGGCACGCATCCCACAGACATGTGTTGGAGCCGCCACTTGTCAGAGAGGGTCCTAGCACTGGGCACATAGGAGCCAAAGAAAGAGACATGGTCTCCCGTTCTCATGGGTGGGAGTCTGGGCAACAGGGTGGGGGCACAGAGTCAAAGACTCGTGAACGAGTGAGTGAAGAAAAGAGCCCTGTAGTTGGGGTAATTTCTGAGGGGCCAGTCCACACAAGATAGGGGGCAGGGTGACCCCCACACTGCCATTTGTTTCTCTGTTATAAGGTACGTGGTTCTGCAAAACATTTAAATCGCACCTGAAACCCTTTCTCCCCAAGTCTGCAGGGATGAATCACATTAAATTCATCACCTCTCACTAATGCAAACGACCATTCTCTGCCTGGATAATCTTCGCTGAGAAGGAAATCAAACTCCCTAACCAGGTCAGACCCAAAAAAGGAAAGACCTTGAATTGCACGGTTCTTAAAAGCACTTAAAAGGAATTGAATTAGAACTGAGACCAAGAAAAAAAAGAGAAAGGCCCCTGAATTCAACTCCCGCTGACACCGAGTTAGAAAAATAGCTGAAGAAAAAGGATGTGGCCCATCAATCAAGATATGATCGTTTTATTTTTTTTTTTAAGTGAGAAGCCTTTTGTTTTAAGAGGAGCAGGCTGGTAATTTGGAGGCGCAGAGGCAGCATCGGAGCCAGGAGCTTTCATTTTTCCAGACAGGAAGGGTTCGGCGGCTGATGGAGAAGTTGAGGGTTGCATAATGAGATCCCCCTCCATTGAGTTTCCAGTTCCTAAGGAGGAGCGGGGATCTCGCCCGTCGGGCTGATTGATGGGAACCCAGGTAGGGCACGCCGAACCGGGATGCGCAATCTCTCCTCTGTTGGTCATCAAAGTCGGCCGGATGAGACCCCATCTCTCCTTTCTGATTCCTGCGTACCAATTTGAGGAGCTCGGATGAAATGTGTTACATTACACCAGCACCAATAAGTCACACTATCTGTGTTGTGACACACTGAATATTACTAATTGTCAATCACAAACCGCACGTCTTGTCAAGACGCTCCCTCCTCGACGGGCTGGTTCAAACCTGAAGTGATTTTTAATCAGGTGTTAATACTGCAGCACCTGTCAGTGGACGGTGGGTAGCAGGCAATCCGGAGACGGGAACATATGACACGGCGAATTGTAATGTTTTCATTTGCCGTTCTTCCTAATCGTCGGTGGGATTTCCGTCAGCCTGCAAAGTGCACTGACATTGCTGCAGGTGAACTTCACCGTGGATGAGGGGGAAGGTGGCTGGGAGGGCTCCCGAGGCCAGGGTGCCCTGCCAGACAGGGTCTCCTCACCCTCCTGGAGGCCCAGGCGGAGAGCAAAGCTTGGGGTCTGGGACAGGAGTGCCCCCACCAACAGCACACCCGGATTGAGACAGATGGTGCTTGTCCCCACGGCACCATGGGTGGGGTGGGGTGGGATGGGGAGTAGCCTGAGGAAGGCAGCTAACTGGAACTCCTCACACCCCCTCACGACAGGGTATAGACGCTGCTCCACCACCTCATCCAGCCGGGGCCACAGACTCCAGTGCCCAGCGCGGACTGGATCACAGAGCTTCAACATGAACAAGAATTGGCCAGAACTCTGATTTGCTTTTTCTTTTTTTCAACGTTTTTTCTGCCACAGTTCAGGGCTCAGGGCTTTTCTCCTGGGTCGCACAAGTCCCTGCCTTTGCCACTGCCCTCTGGTGCATGTGCCACCCAGGTGGCTGCAGTCGAGGTGAGTGAGGTGATGGACACGCAGCAGTGGGAGGGCACGTGTGGTCACCGAGTTTCCCCCTGACCACCCAGACGGGCACTGTTCCCATGCCTAGGAGAATGCACCCGTCCCCCATTCCGTCAACAGGCGGTGAGGCCCCATCAGCTGAGTGCCCTGACCCTGACCCAGTCAGGCCCGTCTCAAGACCTGACCCCACCTCTTCTTGAATGGAACTGGGTAACTGGGTGAACTTGCGCTTCAGTCTGCGGCACTTCTGAATCATTGCGACTTCTGCCTTCCTTTCCCAGTCTTATCACCCGGAATCTGGGGCTGATCTGACTCTCCAGCCCCATTTTTCTTAAAAAACAAACCAGTATATTGGTTGAAAGAAGGTGAAGGGCCTAGGCAAAAAAGACCTACATATCACCCACAGGCATGAACAACGGTGCGGGGACTGACGGTGGGAAAGAGGAGCTGGGAGAGGAGGGCAAAGAGGAAAAACTGGGACGACTGTAATAGCATAAACAATAAAAAAAGAAAATTTAAAAACATCAGTGTATTAGTGATCTAATCCTCTGTAACAAGAGACTTAAAAAATTAGCGACTTGAGCAATAAACATTCACTGTCTTTCACTGTCTCTCAGTGCTGGGAGGTCGGGAGTTTGGCTCAGCTGGGTGGTCCCAGCTCAGGGTCAGGCTGCTGGCTGGGGCTGCTATCAGCTGGGGGCCCAACTGTTTCCGGGCTCACTCATGTACTTGTGAGTCTCAGTCCCTCCACCGTGGGTCTCTCCAAAAGCTGCCTGAATGTCCTTGTGACATGGTAGCTGGCTTGTCCCAGAGTGAGTGATAAGAGAGAGAAAAATCAAGATGAAAGCCACAGTCTTTTATCACTTAGTCTTGGAAGTGACAAAGCATCACTTCTACCATCTTCTACGGTCACACGGACTGGCCCAGCAGGGGGCGCTCCAGGTGGGAGTGAATACCAGGAGGCGGAGCTAACTGGGGGCATCTCAGAGGCTGGCTACCATGCCCACTTTGATCCCCATATCTGCTTCCAAAGGACACCCGACACCTGTGAAATTCAGGAACATACAACTGCGAAAGGAAGACATTTGTACCATTTGGAAAATAAGGCCAAAGGAGAGAAAAGCCCTCGGAACAGAACAGGGAAGCCAGAAATCCAGGTCTACCACGTGAAAATGCCTCTCACTCAGTGCAGAGCCTGGGACAAGTCACAGCCCCGCCAGTCTCGGTGGCCCCACGTGGACAGTGAGGATCTACTAGGTGACTCTGAGGTCCCCGAGACGCTGTGGTCCTGGGAGTCTCAGCTCTAGGATGATGCTCCCCAAGGCCTCGAAGGAGCTCTGGGTGGGGGCGACACCGTTAGAACACCAGCTTCCTGCCCAGGGGACCACTTTGCAGGGATCAGTGCCACCCGGTCTGGCCTGGCGGCTCCTCCATCACTTTGGTTTGGAGCTCTAGGACAACAGTTTTCACAGCGCATGGCCTGCCGAGCGGGAGCGGAGAGGTGAAGGAAGGACCCGGGTGCTGGAGAGGAGAGCAGAAAGCTACTCCTGCTCATCCACTCACACCCCTTCCCGGAGGATCGGCCTCTCCGAGCCTTGGCCTGAACTGGGCGGGGGTCTGGAGAAAGCCCCACCTTCAGGGCCACTGCCAGCTTGTCTGCTGGGTCAGTCACGCACTTGAGTATCCACCTTGGCTGCCCCACTGCCGCTGTCTGGCTGTGCTCCGCCACCCGCCCTGCCAGGGCCCTCCCCAGTACTCAGAAGTGACAGAGAGACAAAAAGAGAGCGTCCCACTCAGGGCAAACCCATCATGTCTCACAGGCTCTGGCCACCCCAGCTGGTCCCCTGCACACACAGATGCAAAAATTCATGAGCATATGTGGACACAGACACACACATTCAGGGCACACTCCGGCCTGCCCACCCCCAGACTCACCCGGGACCCCTGCTACACGTAGCTGGTGAGGGTAAGCAGCACCGAGTCACTGCATGGGCAGGGGAAGCTTAGAGGGCCACCAAAGCAGAGCTACTTCAAAATAAAGAGGAAGGATGAAAAAAATTTTAATAAATTTAAATAAGTAAGCCATCATGGGGAAAATCAGAGTTTGGCTGGACCTCCTACACTAGACTTATAGTTGAGCATTGGTTTTGTTTTGAATCTTTTCTTTTAGGATGTATTGTTATTTTTATTTTTTAAAAATATTTTATTGATTATACCGTTACAGTTGTTCTATTCCCCCCTTCATTCCCCTCCACACCCCTCCCCCACCATTCCCCCCCCTTTAGTTTATGACCACGTGTCTCAAGTTCTTTAGATTCTATATTTCCCCTACTATTCTTGCCCTCCCCCAATCTGTTTTCTACCTACTGTCTATGCTATTTTCTGTACCTTCTCCCCCCTTCTCCTCCTCCCACTCCCCTGTTGCTAACCCTCCATGTGTTCCTCATTTCTGTGGTTCCACTCCTGATCTAGCTGTCCCCTTGGTTTGCTTTTGTTTTAGGGGTGGTTGTTAATAACTACAAGTTTGCTGTCCTGTCACTGTTCATATTTTTTATCTTCTTTTTCTTAGAATCTTACATGCCCCCTCCCTCCACCCTTTTCAGTGTTCAGGGCCTGAGTCCTAATCAGGTGTGAAGGGCGGGGCCCAGCCTGCTGCCCTCTCCAGCCTCCGATCTCACACTGGCCCGGCCAGGGACAGCCTGTCTGCAAAATGGGCTCACGCTGTGCCGCTAGCAGCCTTCCCTCCACCGTGGTCCTTCCACCTGAAGGTGCAGCCGCCACCTCTGGAAAGAGTGCAAATGGATTTATTACACTCAGATGCAATTTTGCCGCCTGACCTTGGAGGTGACCCATCATCACTTACTAAGTTGAACCTAGACACCTCATTCTTCTGCTTGTTGGAATGAACCCTAATGGCCTTGAGTCCCATTGGGTGAGGTGGGGGAGGGGAGTCATTAAAGCACAGAGCCCTCCCAGGCACAGAGGAAGTGAATCAATAAGACACACCTGGCTGGGAGGAGCACTGAACAAAAGGCCCCAGCTACGATCTCAGGGTCCTCTGTCTGAGTCCATTACCACCATCCCTGGGGGCGTCTCTCCTTTAAGGCCCTCCAGCCCCCACTGCAGAGCTTAGCCAGGCTGGCCTCTCTGAAGAGACTTGACAACATAATGACTGAGAAATAAAGACAGGTTGCAATGGGTGTGAAAAGAATCAAGTGTCTGAAGATTCACTTTCTAGTTTTGAACTAAACCCATCAGCTACTGAAGCGTCCTTCTTCCTCCTCCCTGTCCCCTAGGGCCAGCTCCATCAGCTGCATCCCATGTCCTCCAGGACAAGCCCTTGCCCACTGAGGGTTCAGCCTCTCAGACCCAGTGAGGTCTGTGTCCCCACTTCCGGCCAGAGGATCTGGACAGCCATGAGCCCGTGCTCACTGGGTCCCCAGCTCCAACCCTGCTTGGTGCTGGCTGTTAGGTTTGGCTCAGGTTAGTGACTCTCACATTCAAGGAAGCTGTGCTGGTTGGTTCTTTTTGGTTGGAAGTAACAGAAACACACCCAAGTGAGCTTAACTAGGAAAAGGAAATGTAGTTTCAGGATCCAGGGATGTCTCCTAGAACCCGAGGGCTCCCAGAAGACCTGGAACTGGGACCTTGGCTTCCTGTGCCTCCCGTCTGTGCTTCTTCCCTCTCTGTCCCTGCACACCAGCCACCCTGCCCCTCTGGGTCACATGGGGAAACACAGCTGCCCCACTGCTCTCAAGTGTCCACATTGTAGACCCAGTTATCTGCTAACGCTGTCTGAGCTTCCCTTAGTCCAATTCTGGATTCATGGAGGAAAGACTCGCTTTGCTGAGCTGAGATCCAACCAGCTATGGCCGGAGGGTATGGCCAAGTAGCATGAATATTTCTCTGGGGACAAGGGTCTCAGAGAGGAGTGACCACCATGATCTGAACAAAGTTTCTGCTGACATTAGCCTACCCAGGATACAGCCACGGCCACCACACTGTTACCTACCACTCCAAGACCATCCCACACCCACAAGGAAAAAAACGCTTATAGGAGTAGGAAGATTCTTTCTTGTGAGCTCTGAATATGTTGCCACCTTGGGACACAGGGTCACCATCCCTGTCACTCATGGGGAGAAGGGGGCTGCAAGATATATCAGAAACGCTTCCACAAAGGTCCAAGCTGGAGGAAACCTTAAAAAGTCATATGGATGATGCTGGAGAAGTGTGACTTACCCAAGGTCACAGAAGGAGTAAGTGAGACTAAGGTAAGACTCAGACTTGCATCCTGTCCAAAGAGATGAGCTTCCCAGCAAGAAGGATTCTCTGCAGCAACAGTGAGCTCAGAGGGTTTGTCAGAGGCCATCAAGGATTGCCAGAGGCAAACCAAGGGTCATGCGTCTCTGTTGGTGGAAATATGTAATGACATTTTCAACCTCTCTCGAAGAAATTTAGCAGGAAACAGGGTGTGCCTGAGCCTTGATTCCATGACAAGGCCCTTTCTGCCCCTGTGAACCATGCAGCAAAATGAGGGATCACAGGCATGCACAGGCATGCACACGCTGATTTGGTTGATAAGCCCGCTGAGGTTGCAAGCACCCTACGCAGACTCCCGCTGGGAGAGAAAACTTAGCCTTCTCTTCTGAACTGAAAACCCACGAAAAAGTGAGGATGACTCTCTGGATTCAGAGAAATCAGTCTGGTCCCCAAAAGCCAGTAATTTCCAAAGCAAAGCAGACCATCAAAATAGATCTAAAATCCTCGGGAAGTTCCCAGCCTTCCTCCGAAGGAAGGCACATGCCAGGAGCTGTCCAGAGTCCTGACCCGGCTGGCCCTGTCTCTAACCGAGCCCCAGAGCCTCTCTGCGCATCCTACTCACATCCTCCCCGAAACTCGCCCTGTGGGATGGACCAGAGGGCTCCTGGTGGAGCAGTAACCCTACAGAGTGTGGGGTGGTAGAGACCATGGGCACGAGTTGCCCCTCAACCAGGCTCTGGGCCAAGAGGAGCCACTCACTTCTGACTCCTTCCAGGCTTCCTCTCAGAACCTTCCCCAACCTCACCCGAACAATGTCGTGAATTTTTCCTCCTTGATGAACTTCAAAGTCTTTTAATGACTCTTCATAAAGGAACAGTGGGGCCAAAAGTTGAGCAAAGGAGATGATTAAAGTACCTTATTAAAAGCAGCCTTGTAGAATTCTCCACATGAAAGCAAGCACCATTATGAGGGCTTATCCTTATAAATGACGCTTCGCTTTTGCGAACATGCTGAAACCTGATTAGAGTGACAAGCACTGACTGATACTGCAAACCTGTTAATAACATGAAAATTAGAAGAGGCTCATGCAAAGAAGGGAGATTAATTTAGCCGGAGTACATCTCGCGCAAATTGCAAAGTTGTGAATATGTTCTCAGATAATGAGCCTTCCCAGTCATCAGCTCACTTGTCATTTTCTGTAATTAATGTTAAGGAAGACGCCTTCCTGATGGTTCGTATTACTCATATACCAAGAAAATTTCTTCAGAGAAATAATTTACATTTATTATCATCGGTCTGTTTGTGTGGTTTATTTCGCGCCGGAGTAATTTATTGCAGGACCGTTTGCCATGCCTTGATTAGTCGCTCGTCGGCACGGGATGTAATTTTTTTTGCTTGATGGCAAAGTCTAAAACTTGACAGCGGTGTAACACTCCTCCTCGTCTCTGAGTGCGTTTTTGTCACTTATATAAACTTTGGGGCTGAGGGCCCCGGGCTGAGACGAGGCCTTGGTGCACAGTGAGCCTGTTTCAGAGAGCAACAGGGAACTCGGTGCCGGGATCTTCTGAAAGGGTCTAGGATACCTGCCCCCATCAGTGACCCTGGCTGGAGCTTGAAGTCAAGAGTAGATTTCACTCTTTTTCTTTCTACTCCTGTGCAGAACGGAGGAGGTTTGCTCTGGGCTCTCACATGTACACGGGCCCTGCTATCTCTCTTGCTCTGCTGGCCAACTTCTACTGAAGACATCTGTGCATTTGCTTTTTGACCCGTACCTGGCCGTAGATTTCTTGCAAATGGCTAATTATAAGAGGAAATGCTGCAGATGGAGTTTTGCTTCCAAAGACAAGCAAATTTTTAAACCCACCTCGAAATGCATTCCCTGTCAGCACAGCTCATAAACTCACCTACCCTACCCCATCTTTTTTCTGAGGCCCCACCAAGACCCAGAGCTCTCAGTGGAGGGGGTGACATGGCAGAATAAGAGACCCTGATAGAACAGCTCTGAATCCATCTCAACGTGACACCTCAAGCCACCATTTGCTCCAGACTTACACGCTATGCACTCTGTGTCCTCAAGTAGCTAGGCTGCTGGGGCTGTGCCTCTTGGGGGCAAGTCCTTCCCTGTTCTCTCTGTCTGGCTCCCATGGAGCCTAAATGCAACAGCCCTCAATGGTGCTTAGAGTGCACCATCCAGTGTGCTGAGCTCTCTGGGCTTGTCAGCTCATCGTATCTTTGCAGCTGTGGGAGGTAGGTATTACTGAGACTGTCCTACATGGGAAGAACATGGGGCTCGAGCAGGTAAGCAGTTTGTTACAGGGCTCAGAGTTAACTCGGTGAACAGCAGTCGTCAGCACCATCACTACACACGCAGCCACTGTGTGCTGACATGCCAGGTCACGTGTTTGGCTCAGGCTCCCAGGAGACAGGTGCAACTGCGACTCCCCTCATACTGATGGCAACATTGAGACTCAGAGTTCAACTCTCTTGCCTGACATCTTATAGCCAGTAAGTAGAGGAGCCGGGTCTGACTCGCTCCAAAATCATGTCCGTGCCCACTCCACCCCATCGCCTCTCTAGAAACACATTGCCCCAGCCCTCTCTCCGGGAGCCCACCAGAGCCTTTGGGCCTGCCTTACGCCCCCTCCCCCCAGTCACCTCATTTCCTTCCCGGGGTCCTGCCAATCTCCCCAGCAGGGGTGGCCCGGCAGTGAAGTGCACAGCAGAGGCAGTTAGCGTGAGTTACTGACCCCTGCACTGCAAATGAGGCGAACGATCCAGATCAGGGCGCGCAGAGGGAGATAATGATTTTTTTTTATTGGACATCTTCATCCCGAACCGGTGGCGTGGCGCTGGGTCGGCCAGCAGTGCACCACTGGTGTTGGATAATGATAATCTATATTTATAAAACGATAGTCCATCAAAGTGGAATGAATATTTTAGAAGCTGCGGACAAATCAAATTGTCTTTGTCACATGGGTGCGTGCTCGGGCGCTGAGTGTGTTTTATGGCTCTTTCTGGAGTGAGAAGCGGAGAAGCCAAGGGCTCCTCTCCCCGGCTAGAGCGCGGCACCGCCTTCCTCCTTCGGCTGGGAAAGAAGGGCTGTGTTTCCACTATTTTAAAAAACCCAATGAGCTGTGGAGATTGACATTAGCGCCAGAGAACTGTACTTTGTTTGATGAAGTTAACAAACAACGTTTGAAACGATGTATGTGGTGTCTTTGTGGGAAAGAGTCCATTCATATTTGGAGAAATAAATTAGTTCCTTTGGAAGTCTGGGGAGGAAAGGAGGGGAGGAGAGAGGAGATGGGCTGGGGACCCTGGCCTTGGGAGAAGGGATGGAGTTGGGATGGAGCTGGGGAGGAGGTGGGTGTGCCTTGGGCCTGGACCCCTCCTCCAGCGCAAACAGAGCCCCTTCTCCCAGGGTCAAGAACGCCTGCCCTACCACAAAACCGCTGAGCAAGCAACATTGCCTTTCTGAGCCTCGTTCTCCCTATTTGTCCAATGGGGAAAATGGTATCTCTTCCGTGGGCCACTGGGAGGGTTCAGTTGCCCCACCTGAGTAAAGCCTGGCCTCGTCACCAGCACGTGGCTGGAACTTCATGCCTGGGAATCCCCCCCCTCCGCCCATGTAGCAGGCCCATGTGGCAGGAAGCCAGACCCCAGCCTGCGAACACCTGAGCTCTGACCTGCCCCTACTCAGAACAATATTTACAAAAGTAACAGCTATCATTTACAGGGCGGGGGTGCAAGTGCGGGGTGCTGGACCAAGCTCTTTACACCCATTATTTAATCTCCTTAAGACTGTATCAAACACTGTCCAATGAAATATAGTGTGAGCTACGTACATAACTTCTAAAAGGTAAAAGTGGATGAAATTACTTTTAATGTTTTATTTCACCCAATAATGCAAAATATCACTGTAATGTATAATCAATATTAAAAATATTGACGAGGCGTCTGACGTTCTTTTTCATGCAAGTGTGTGCGTTTGCTGATTGCTGGGCATCTCGGCCCGGACTCGCCGCACGTGCACTGCTCTACGGCCTCACGGGGCGGTGGCTACGTGTTTGGCAGCAAAGATACAGACCACTTCCGTCATCGCAGAAAGTTCTGTTGGGAACTTTAGACAGTAGATCCAATTATTATCCCCATTTTTAGATGTGGCAAGAAACTCAGCGGGGCTCCAGGGGGTCACACAGCTGGGCAGGGCAGAGCCAGGCAGCTGGGTCTGTCTGTCACCAAAGCCCATGCTCTTCTTAGCTACACTGTCTCCGGAAACCCTGACCTCTGTGTCCCCCAGGGCAGAAAGGAACAGCTAGAGATAAGATGACCCAGTCCTGGAAGAGAGACCCAAGGAACAGAGGGAGTAGAACAGGCTTGAAAGTAGAAAGTCAAGCAAGTACTGGGGTCTCTGGGAAGAAAGATGGGGGTACCGGGAAACTGGGCCTGAGAAGTGGACACAACCCTTGGAACACCCGTTATGACAAACATTCTTAATTAATACCTAACCTTTACTTTGTTTTCTCCATTGCAGATGTGGTTAAACACAATTATTTCTCTTAAACTCATTCATTCCTCAATACGACTATCTTCGGGACCCAGCTACACCTGCTTCTAGAATGATAAGGCCTGGACTGTCGGCAGAGACCTGAACCTGTGTCCAAATCACATCCTGAGCTTTAGACCTGGGAGGCTGAGTGAGGAGGGAGACCTGAGCCTCGGCCTGCAGCTCCCGGCCGCTGGGCAGAGTTCTACCCTCCTTCTTCTTGCTCCACACACGCGTCCCTGGATGCCCCTCTTACTGATCTGCCCCGTTCCTGCTCACAAAGTCTCCTGAGAGCCATGTTCACCCGCTCCGGACCACAGCCGTTGGACTGTGGATTTCTGGGTGCACAGACCCTCTGAAGGCCCCTGTTCCTACCAATTGCCCCGTCTAGCCTGGTGCCTACATGAATTTGAATCCAACATCAGCCCACCTTCCAACTCATCTGTTCTTTCAGTTGTATGTCTACAAGATATTTTAAATAACCAAGCATCATTATCACACCTAAAAATCAATAATAATAATTTACTAAATACCATCCAGTCAAGGTTTATATTTACCAAATTGTCTGATACATTTTTTTTTAGTTTGTTTAAATTAAAATCCAATAAAGTCCATACACTGCAACCGATGGACACATCTCTCTGGTCTCTAAGTCTGTGGCTTCTGCTCTGTTCTTTTGTTTCCTTTGCGATGTTTTGATGAGGAAACCAGATCGCCCATCCTGTAGAACATCTCACTCATCTGCATTGTGCTGCACGTGTCTGCAACATCGTTTGGCCCGTCCTTCCACCCTCTGTATTGCCTCTAAGTCAGTAGTTAGTCCAGAGAGTGATCAGGTTTCTCTTTATTTTATTTCATTGGCAGCACTGCTTTATCAGGGGCGTTGCCTACTTCAACGAGAGATACATAATGTATCTGGCTAAGTTTTATCTTTTTTTCCCTTGAAAATATTTGCAACTATTTGAAGCTCATTGACTAGATCCATGCTTTCAGTAGAGTTGAAAAATAGTGACATCCCCATTCACGAGTCCTTCTTCACCTATCAGCTGGATAACCTCCTTAAAGAGACATTTCCCTTCTTCCATTCACTGGCTACCTGATGTGACGTTCACGTTCATGGCAAGACGAGAGTCGATTCCTTCCCTTTATTTACCAGTTTTCAGGTTTGCCTCTAACTCCTTCCGACACAACTTAGGAGCCTTTGCCATTCCTTCGCCAGATAGTCCGGGCTTGTACCTTTCCTACCCTAGACCTGGAATGAACCATTGCTCCAAGAACGAATAATTTCTCCTGGTTTCTTTGAGGGTAAAATGCTACTCAGAGACCATAATCTGGACACTAGGGGTGCTCACTGCTACTGAGTTGTTGGACATTTTTAGTGCTTTTCAGTGGGTAGAAATAAGGAATGTGGATTTTTCCTTTTAGAAATGTTCTAGATAAAATATATAATGAATTTATACTATTTTGGTTTCAAATTTAGGACTGCAAGGTGTGTATGTAACTCCACAGATTTTATGTCTGCATATCCTTTCTCTCATATAAAACCTCCTCATCCTCAAGGATGCCAACGTGAATCCTCATCGACTTAGTTTATTCTCTGCACCCAAATGACGGGGCCAGCACTTCACCAGCAATGGGATTCCTGAAATCAATTTTAATGTGCAAACGGACAGCCACATCCCTGATTTCCAAAGTCACCTGAGATGCCTCCTCTTACTGGGATCGTATCGACCACTGGATGCACACGTATGCTCACCAGCCTCATTCACCTCCAATGTCTAAAGATTGTGCTTTTATACAGATGTAAAATGTTTATGTTTCCAAAGTGCAATCTACCAAGCAGGGAACATGCACAGCAGTTTAGTCCTAGCCCTGGGCCCCCTCATCCCCTGTAAGTTTATCTCTAAGAAGCCAGCACTTCTTAGAGATAAGAGGTCTCCTTTACTCCGCAGACGAGGAAAAACGAGGCTCTGAGAGGTTGTTATACGTCTGGGGTCACAGGGCAAGTAGGAGAAAGAACTAGGGTTGGAACCTGGGTTTCCAGAAACCTCCAGAAGACAGGGTTGTATGTGTCTCATTCTCATTGCATCCCCAGCACCTACTAGTACAAAAACAATTGGTGAATCAAGAAAGGAACGATGACTACTTTCCTATTGTAAATGACCTCACAGATGGTTTGGGGGCCCACGGGAAGAAGTCAGGAGAGGCGGCTCTGATCGGCACCATCCGCTCCTGGGAGGCAGCAGGGCCCCACCAGCACCTGGACAGCGGCCTCTGAGTGGCAGGGACAGGATGGACTCTCCTCTGGGATGTGGAATTAGAGGCTCACTCTGACCACATTTTGTAGTAAGTGACTTCTAAATATGAAAGCTCTTTTGGCTGATCGGGTTGCTAGGCTTGCCTAATAGCCTCTGTACCTGAACAGGCGGGTGAAAAGCTGGTGGTCCCAGGAACACCCAGGTGAGGAGTGAGTTTCAGTGGACACACTGGGTGTTTTTCCAGGCTCTGCCCTCATTGCGGACTGCGGTCCTACGGCTGCCCCCAGGCGGCCTGCCATTCTCACTCTGGGCCCATCAGTTTTCCAGGGTGTTCCCTTGGCCAGTGCACATCCGTCCTGTCTAAAACTGCACTGAGCCAGCGGTGAGCTGGCTGGCATTGGAAGCCAGGTACAACTAATCCTGAAGCCTGTGACGGCCACTAATCTCAGTCACCCAAAGGACAGGAGCCCTGTGAGCCGCTGTCTCAGTGGGGTTTTCCCAGAAGGATCATAAATCACATTTGGGACCTCCTATTCCTGCTACTGCCCGGTCACCTCCTGGAGACCCCCTTCCCTGGGCATCCCTCACACAGACCCCCTGCTGGGAGCCGGCGGGGGAGGGGGCGGGGGGGGGGAGTAGCTGGGCTCTGCTCTCCTCGCTCACTGTCTCTAAGGTGAAAACCAGCCCTTGTGGGGAGCTGACACGCCCCAGGACTCAGTGGACCCCCTCGGACGCAGAGCAGGTCAGTGGTTCACACAGAACGCCTGCCCCTCGCCCACACCACCCCCACCGGCAAGGATCTGGGCTGTGTGGTGTAAGTGCACAGAGCAGTGCCTCGCAGGCCAGGCCCGAACCCTCAGGAGGCCTCCTGGTGGCTCGTTTCAGCTCCTCCCCTTATCCATAAAATGGGGATAAAAGGAACTTCCCAGCATGATTAATGAGTTAAGAGATGCCTCCAACATCCCAGGAGCCACCAGTCTCAGCATAGACGTTGCCCCTTCAGCACAAATTCCCAGTCACATTGGCACCAACACCCACCCGCTACTGCAGGAACTGGACCCCAACACGCACACACATGCTCATCAGAGAAACACAGAACACACATGTAGTGCTTCCTGTGCGCCAGCTCCTCCACTAGCACTCGTGAACGGTGCCTAACTAAATTCTCACAGCAGACCCTGGAGGCAGGCACTACAAACAGCCCCGGTGTGCGGAAGGGGAACGAGATGGATGCCAAGGGGCGAAATAACCGGTCCAAGGCCCCAGACCGAGGAAGTGGTGGAGCCGGGAGCGGAACCGGGCTGGCTGGTCCCAGCGCCCCCAGTCCTGGCCAGTAGACTTGTCTCCTTCATCAGCGCCCCCACCTGAGGGGCATCTCTCAAGTAGATAGCTGGTCTCCTTGGGAGTTCAACCTCCTCACCTCCCCTGCATGAGGTGGCGCCCACCGCAGGTCTCCTCTGATGTCCACCTGTCCACGGCTGGCCCCTGAGTAAGGTCCCCGCTGGAGGGCATCCTCTGATGTGGCAGCTGCCAGAGCCCCCAGGGGGCAGGCGCCTCCCTGGGGTCTTTGGTGGGGCCAGGGAGGATGGCAAGCTGTCTCCCGTGTGGTGGGTGCCCCATGCATGGAAGTCACGCCCCCAAAAGGGCCTGACTGGGCTGTGAACCCTAAAGCATCTAGTCTACAAGCTCAGGACTTGACCCAGACTGGACACAAGGAGAGGACTTCCCTTCTGTCCTGACATTGGGTGACGGGGTCCCTTGTCTCCAAATTGCTGTTGCCAAGTCCTTCCCTCACTGCACATGCTGGGGAGTCTGTCCCCCCACCTCTTTGAATCTGGGTTGGTCTGTGACAGCTTCCACCAGCAGGATCCGGCAGGAGTGACGCCGGCTGGTTCCAGGCCCAGCCTCTAAGAGGACAGGCTGCTGCTGGGAAAGGTCACTCCAGGGCAGACAGTGCCAAGGGGGAAGTTCAACTACATTCCCTGAGGAAGTCCAAAGAAAGATAGAAAGCAATGCTCACCCAACTTTCTGTCTCGGCCCTCCCTCCCAGCTCAGGTGACCAAGGTGTCAGTAAAGCCACCACCATGGACATTTCAGGCCCCATCGATGCCATTCGGAGACCAGAGGCCTCAGACATGTGGGCCATTCCCCCTTGAGCCATTCCAGCTGGTCAAGCCACCCCAGCTGGTCCCCAGACACAGGGACCAGAGGAGGGCCACATCCTCTGTGCCCTGCCTGACCTGCTGGCATCTGCCTGAAGTCCCCACGTGCAGAACCATGAGCATAATAAAATGGCAGCTTTCCACCGCTATGTCGGAGGTCATTGGTTCTGCCATGCAAGATGGCCAGAAGGGTAGGGAAGGAGCGTGACCGGCCAGCCCGCTGGATGCCGGGGGCCCCGGGAAGCAGTCACCCCAGTGCTGTAGACTTGGGTCCCAGCAGGCAACCAAACTCGGTGGTTGGAGGGGGAGGGGCTATGCCAGTGAGGTGGATGTTACCACTGGGTTTCATTCCAGTGTCACGGCAAGGGCCCGTCCCGGGGAGGAGCCAGCAGGACTTAATTGATCAAAGTGTCAATCCCCCGTTCCAGGCTCCCCCAGGGGACGTCTCTACTCTGCAGCTTCTACTCTCCTGAGAACAGATCTGAGAAAGCCCACCTGCTAAGGAGGCCCAATGTACACCCCACAGTGTGGCGCCTGAGCCCACTTCCCCAGGGTCCCTACAACCCCCCCTCAGACACATGCTCAGCCTCTGAGATCCTGAGGGAGCCACGTCCTCCTTCACAACCACGCTTCCTCAGGACACATGTTCGTGGGGGTCCCACATACGCTGGTCCAGGCATAGGACCCCTCCCCCTGCCATGTGACACTCCCCGGGAAGAGACTGAGATTCAAAGAGCCAGAGACAGAAGGAGAACCTGATCAAGACAAGGATGTAGGGTGCAGACAGGCAGGCAGGCAGTGAAAACGAGATCTGCAGAGACGGGTGGAAACAGAGAGGAAAGGTGAGTCAGAGGCAGAGAAGGAAAACAGAGACGGCGAGAGGAAAAGACAGCAGAGACAGAAAGAGAGGAGCAGAAGCAGAAAAACAAGTGGAGGCAGTGAGATAAAACTGCAGGGAGGTGGAAGCCACCAGGACCAGGTTGGGGAGCAGCTCTATGTCCCCCGACACAGATTCACGCCCCTCCCAGCTCCGCCCCAAGGTCTGCTGCTCACACTGCCCCACCCTCGTCTCAGTTCCTGTGGCTGCCCGGCTCTGCCTGCGCCATGATCCCACCTGCCCCAGGTGGGCCAGCAGGGTCCAAACCTGCTGGTGTGCCCTCGGGTCACCTAGTGCACATGTCTGAGCCCCCCGGACCCCACCCCCTCTGGCTCTCTCTACCCCACAAGGGGCAGTCCCAGGGCAGGGACCAGCCCCATCTGTCCCCCAATTCTCTGGGCTGGGAGTGACAGTCACAGCAGCCGCAGGGCCAGCAGGGGGTTCAGATCTGGGGTCAGAAGGGCCTGGAAAGCCACTGAGGCAGAGTCTCAGCCTCCCTCTCCTTCGGGTCTGATCCCCCCTGCCCCTCTCTTCAGAAGATGGAGGTGTAAAACCGAGAGGGTCCCCCTGAGCAGGCTCTATAACTCAGCCAGCCAGCGGAGGCCGATATTTAAGTCGCAGCTTACTTTGCTTTGTGTGAGGGAATTTATTAGCCTACCACATAAATGTTTTATTCATTAGGCTGCGTAAATAATGCATGCCTGTTTCCATGGAGACTTAACTCTTCTGTTTCCAGAGCCCTGGCCTGCCCTGGCCTCCCCACCTTTGTAGTATTCAGTCACCTCCCCGGTTCTGAAACCACACAAGACCACCAGCAGCAAAACACAACAGCGATCGGTACTGTCGTTATTCCACACCACTTTCCACGCACTCTTGGAGCCAGACACTNCAGATCTGGGGTCAGAAGGGCCTGGAAAGCCACTGAGGCAGAGTCTCAGCCTCCCTCTCCTTCGGGTCTGATCCCCCCTGCCCCTCTCTTCAGAAGATGGAGGTGTAAAACCGAGAGGGTCCCCCTGAGCAGGCTCTATAACTCAGCCAGCCAGCGGAGGCCGATATTTAAGTCGCAGCTTACTTTGCTTTGTGTGAGGGAATTTATTAGCCTACCACATAAATGTTTTATTCATTAGGCTGCGTAAATAATGCATGCCTGTTTCCATGGAGACTTAACCCTTCTGTTTCCAGAGCCCTGGCCTGCCCTGGCCTCCCCACCTTTGTAGTATTCAGTCACCTCCCCAGTTCTGAAACCACACAAGACCACCAGCAGCAAAACACAACAGCGATCGGTACTGTCGTTATTCCACACCACTTTCCACGCCCTCTTGGAGCCAGACACTGCCCAGGTCTTTACCCCTCCTTGGAGTCATTGTCACACATACGGCCATCTCCCTCACGTTACAGACGAGAAGACAGAAGCTTGGGATGAAGGAGACCCTTGGCCACGATCCCACAGGGGCAGGTGTGGAGCCAGGGTGCCTGCCAGGTCTGAGTGACACCAAAGCCCAGCTGTTTAGACTCTTGTCTCCTCCCTTCCCGCCCAGCCAGGGCCCCCTGGAATGTGTGGAGAACTGGCTAAGTGGCCCCTGGCAGGCAGGAATTGTCCCCTGTGTGGGCTTGCTCTGCCACACCAGGTGGACTCTCTCTAGCCCCGCCCGGCTCCCAGGCTGAAGTTATGAGAATCAGCTGGATGAACCCCTGGGAACCGGTGCCTAAACCAAGACCACAGGGCTTGCCCAAGGTCGCACAGCAGACCCCAGCAGAGCTGGCCTTTGAACCCAGGTTCCCTCCTCCTGCTCTGAGCTGCCTCTTCTGGAACCTTCTGAGGTCCAAAGGTGTTAGTGCTTGCCCCTGGCTTTACAGAAGGAAAGTTGGAGGCACGGAGGGTAAGAGGCTGGTGCAGGGTCACCCGCAAATTGGCAAGGAATGTGCTTCGGGAGGCCCGGGCGGGCCCCTCGGTCCTCCCAGTCACATCTCACTGCTCTGCTCAGTGAGTGCGGTCACACCCAGGCCACCTCTGCCCCACGGGCTGCTCGTTAGGCAGCCTCTAAGGGTGCCCGTGTGGCTCCTCGGTGACGGCTGTGCACAGAGGCCACCACAGCTTCCTCGCCGTGGGCCCTGGCCCCCTCTGCCAGCTTCCTCAGTCTTTGAAAACAGCAGAATCAGACCTGGGCCCAGAGCTGCGTGTGGAAACGAGCCACTGTTGTCTGCCAATCACACCCTTCGATGTTGCCGCCCTGGCTTCTTTCCAGCCCAGACGTCGGCGAAGGCCCCCTGGCGCCCTGAAGATGATGCAAGAGTCTGGGAATCAGGCTAGGAGCGGCCCGAGGGGGAGAAACCTGCCCCGGCCACACCGCTGGAAAAAGGCAAAACCCCGCAGCTTAACCCCGCAGCTTAACCCCACAGCATCCATCTGTCCTTCCTGTCCAGCCCTCCACTGCTGCCCTGGCGCCTCCCAGAGGGCAGAACGTGGGCCACCGGTGGACAGTAAAGCCAACTGCATTTTTAGTGGGCAGGGGGCGGGGGATTGTTTGGTCGTTTCCCTTTCAGCTGTCTTCAAACCTGCCCAGGTCAAGAAGAAAGCGTGGGGGCCTGCTTGCAGAACGCCTCTCCCACGCCACAAGTCACCCCCGCACACAGAGGCTGCAGATGCCCACGGGGCCCCCTGCAGGCTGCAGGAACCGGCGGCCGCGGCATACCCCGCTGCAGGTTCATTATGTTGATCTTCACAGTTGCCTCCCCATAAAGCAAGCAATGCTGGTTTTCCACTTAATAACCGCGGTGCAGAGAAGACACACACGAGGCGGGGGTCTGACCTGGCTCCGCGCTCTGCCTCCCTTGGCCCATCTGGTCCTCGGGAAACACTGTGGGCCAGAGCCACTGTTGTCCCGGACGGAGAAACGAGGAAACCCACGCACAGAGCAGTTAGCATTATCCCCAAGTCACACAGCTGGTAAGCTGTTCCCCTGGCCAGACTCTGAATCAGTGTTGCCCGCGGTGAGGGATGTTTTCCCTTGAAACAGATTTTTGTGAAAGAAAAAGATCAATTTGAAATATGAGCTGAGAAAATAATCATACGGGGAGTGCACAGATGTGCCAAAAACCACAAAGGCGGTTAAAAGGCGGCCCTGCCTCGGTGTACACACATCATCCCCATCAGCCCCACCCCACACCTGGGGCCAGTGAGAGCCAAGCCTGGGACTCGGTTCTCGCCACAGGTGGGGTGGGAGGCCAGCCATCCCCGGTCCAATCTGCACGGGGTAGGAAAGCCAGGCCACACAGGGACCGTCTCCGGGGCTCCTCTCAGCTCGACGCCCGGGGCGCAGTCATTGTCCCCACTCACACAGAATGAAGCACCTGTGGGTGAAGAACCTCCCACCCCCCCTCACCTGCTGGCAGGTGCAGGGGTCAGGATTGGAGGCCTGGGTTCCTGAACCTTCACACAGGATCATGGCGCTGCAGGGCTCGGTCCCCCAGGGACGGCATCTCCTGAGCCCCCAGACACAGCCGTATGGGCAGCCAGCCAGCCCAGACATCTCCCTCGTCCCAGCCAGTGAGTCTCCACTCACGCTCAACCTGCTCCGAGTGGAGTAAGGGCTCGGGTACCTGCAAAGGAAAGGGTGATGGTGCCCCCCCCCCACCGGCTGGGAGGGGTCCGCTCAGTGGGTTCTGAACCTAAGTTTGGTCCAAGACTAGGTGTCCCCAGGTGACGGGCTGAGGACAGATGAACGTGTCAGTGATGGGTCTATGGTGAGGGGAATGAGACACCCAGGGTGCAAATGTACGAGCACGCTCAGCCTCCAGTGCTGGCTATGCCCTTGCATGTGACACTCGGTGCTCTCTCGTGTTTTTGCCCAAGGTGCCTCCCTGCCCTCAGCTGAGACCCAGCTCTGCTGTGTGGACACGTGACCCAAGCATCATCCTGGTGCCTCGTTCCTTGGGTGTGAGACCAGAGAGTATCATTCCACCCAACTGCGCATGCCTGTAAACTATGACCCCCCCAGGGCTCAACAGCAGTGGGCACCAGTGAGTCAGCTGAACAGGTGTGACGCCCATTTGCCTAACAAGCCTCTTCCACCCCCGCCCCACAAGCACACTGGTAACCCCGTAGTTCCTGGGATGGGGGCCCAGGTACGTGAGACCCCCACAGCCCTCCCCTGTTCCACCCGGCCCGGCCTGCGCCCTGCCAGCACCAGCAGACCTCTGCAGCCCCTGCTACCCTCCGTGACCTGAAGCCATGCAGGGCACGAGCTCGTTCAGGAAAAAGCCTCTCTCTCTGGGCCACAGTAGCTTGGCCCATGGCCCAGGTCATCAGCATGCAAGGTGGAAATGGTCTGGACACCCTCTCCACAGGGCTCTGATGTGAGTCCATGGTGCCAGGAGGGACAGATATATTCTTGTCCCTCACCCTCAACCTACTCACATCAACCGCTTCCTTCCCCTCAAGGCCACTGGGGCAGACCCTGGTGCTCCAGACACACCCAGGGCGCCCAAACCCTCACCTCGCACCCAGCACCATCACCCAGAGCTCCAGACTGTTTTAGGCACAGCAACTCCTAGGGATAAAATGGCACACCCCCATTTTACAGAGGAGGGAACTCATCAGAAAGGTCAAGAGCATGGCCCAGGTCACAGAGCTTCCCCATGGTGGAGCCCAGGTGCAGCCCAGACCTGATCCTGCCGTGCGTTCTGACTGCCGCAGCAAGAAGGGACCACCCAGACTCCCGGGCCCCTTCCTCAGCTGGCCTTCCCAGGTCCAGCACTGGCACTGCAGAGCCCTGCTCTTCTCCCTGGAGTGTGGGGATCCCCAGGCATCGGAGCCAGCAGAGTGCCAGGCCCCCTCCTCCACCTCCCTGCCCAGCATTCCAGCCTCCTGCCCAGCATGGCTCCCCTTCCTCTCCCTGGTGAGGCCAGGCACTCTGGTTCCTTATCAGACGCCTAGCAGGTGCTCAACAAACACTTCATGTGAGAGGAAGGGAACTGGGCTAAGGAGAACTGAAGCACCGGCCCCAGGCTCACCGCTCCTTGAATGCTGACCCTGACCCAGAGCAGCCCTGTTCGTGGGTTGCTGGCCACAGCTCCCACAGGCCATTCTCACCCCTGCCGGAAGGTTCCCACTAACGGGCACAGCCCCTCCTCCTCAGACGACCTCCGGACGTCCCTCACCCAGAATGCTTGGCCCAGCCTTCCCTTGTTCCTTCTCAGTCCCTAACATGTCTGCTTCAGTTCCCTGACCCCACCATCGAAACATGGCTATTACACGTTTTTGTAGCTACTTGGAGATATAAAGCATCCAGCCATGTAATATGAAACATAGAGACAACTGAAGAAGATGTAAGAAACAAGAAACACTGCACATAGGACAATGACACCTCAGTCCCCTTCAAAGTAGGCACCTTGGGACCTCACACAGTTCTCCCAATCACTATCAGCTGCCCTGTTGTATTTTTCTGAATCTCACTAACAGTCTGAAATCTCTTCCCTTTCAAAGGTAACTTCCGTTTTGGGAAAAGTCAGAAGTCCCAGGTCGCCAAATCCGGGCTGTAGGGGGGCTGAGTTACCGGGGTGATTTGATGTTTCACCAAAAAACTCTGCACCAGACATGATACGTGAGCAGGCACGTTGTTGTGGTGAAGCTGCCAATCACCAGTTGCCCACAGCTGTGGCCTTCTGAGTCCTCCGAATCGTTTCCGTGGAGGAATGTTCAAGCTTAACATAAAATCTGATGCAGTTTTGTTGTTCTACCCACTCAGTCATTTTGAATGCCTTGACCACACAGTACACACGCTCACTCAATGGCGTCTACCACCCCACCGATGAGTACAGTGAAGTTGTCATGGTTCACCCATGAGCATTCCAGCCCACTCTCCCTGGCTGCCAGGTTACATCAATGTCTCACAAGCGATTTTCGTTAACAGTGGCTGGACGTTTTCTGGACAGGCCTCATACGTGCACACACACACAAGGTATCATGGTTGAGCAGCAGTTTCTGAAGCACTTGTTTGATCAGTGTCTTAACTCCATGAGGCTGGCCCCCTGTACCAGGTGCAGTCCCTGGCACACAGTAGGCCTCCAGGAAACACTTGATGCATGGATGAGTGAGCTACTGCCCATGAGACCTTAGCTTTAGGAACAGTCTCTGAATTACTGCACCCCAAAGTCATCCCAAGAGACGCCACCAGAAGCACTTGGGCTGGGGTCTTGGGTGTGGCCATCACCTCTGTGTGACAATTTTTTGAGCCAGAAGTCACAGCTGCATCCCAGCCCCAGGACTCACAGTCCTGACCCTGCTCTGGAATGGACAGCAGGTCTCACAGCTGACATGGCCCTTGGGGTAGCGGTCACTCTGTTGCTCTCCTAACCCAGGCCCTGAGTGGGCCCAACTTCCATCTCCCAAGGTATTCAATTCGCCCCCTTGTACTTGCCCCCCAATTTCCTCCCTCTGACCACAACCCCCTGTCCTCAGCAGGGCACTGTCAGGGTCTCAGGGACCCTCAGAAGGTGCTGAGTCAAGCTGTGCCCCTCAGGTACACCTAGAGAAGTGTTAACACCGGGTACGTGTGCTTGCAGCATTATTTGGAAACAGAGCCTTCGAAGATGTAATCAAGCTAAAACGAGCCACACCGGATAAGAGCGGGCCCTTAATCCAATTTCGCCCGCGTCCGTATAAGAAGAGGAGAGACAAATGCCATGTGATGACAGAGCAGAGATTGGAGTGATGCAGCTGCAAGCCCAAGGGTGTCGGGGACTGCCCGGCCACCGCCGGAACGTGGGGGAGGTGAGGACGGGCCCTTCTCTGGGGCCTTCCAGAGCTTGGCCACTGCCACCTGGGTCCCAGACTTCCAGCCCCCAGAGCTGTGCCAGAATGAGTCCATTTGCACTGTTTTAAGCCACCAAACGTGTGCTGGTTTGTTACAGCAGCCCCAGGATGCTGGTGTAGGAAGTTTCCTGTCCCTTCGCCAACAGGCTGGAGGCTGCCGTGGAGAAAGGCTTTGCCTTCTCCCAAAGCCGGGGTGCAAGCCCTTCCCAGCCAGTGAACCCTGGGGTGCTGTGAAGTCTGAAATGTAGGGATGTGCAGCAGTCGGCGTCTGGGGCGGGAGCGCTCAGGGAGCAGGTCCTCACAGTGCCTCGGGGAACGGGCTGAGGCCAGCACGTCTGAGGGCTGTGACGTGCGAGGAACCTGTCTTTCCAGAGGCGTCACTTTCTAGAAGGGAAACCAGCCTCTGTGGCCCTGCAGTGTTTGCTCAGCATCTCCCAGACAACTTCAGCCCTTCGGCCAAGCTGCCAGCTACGCGGCGCAGGGAAATCCATGGGGAATGTCTTTCTGGAAACGAAAGGGACACAACCCAAGCTCTGGATCCAGGGCTGATTCTGACAACACCAGGTGCACCCACCGACTGAGCCCGCGCAGGTGCAGGCACCTTCCTCCTCCTGCATAGGAGCCGCATCATCCTCCCCGCTTTGTGAGCAAACCGCAGCTCAGGAGAACCTGCCTCAAGTACCTCGTGCTGATGGTGATGGAGCCAAAACTCAAGGCTGGGACTTTCTGACGCAAGCCCACCACGTTGCCCAGATTCCTCCAGGGATGAGAAGGATACCCTGGGACACCGTGGCCATGGACGCCCAAAGAACAGAGGAGATCCTCATGAAGACACACGGACTGAGATAGGTCATGACTTGGGACAGGGGTTGAGCTCAGGGCTGCGCACAGCAGGGATGACCCAGACCGGAAGACGTCAGCCCCTGTTGGCTCCGGCCTCTCGCAGCTGCCCAAAGGGGCCCCACTCCACACAGGCCAGTGAGTGCTGGGCCCTGTGGCAGCCCCCAGAGGCTCTTGTGCCTGGGGCGGGGCGGTGCTGAGAAGCTGTGTCTGCCCATGGATCAGAGGCCCCACCCCAGTCCCTGGTGGACCCCTGAACTTCAACTGGAAGCCTCCAGGCCTGACCCTCACTGACACTCCAGTTCACCACGTGCCGGTCTTTTGGGATCCCAGGCCAACAGCTGCCCAGTTCTCCATAGCCCAAGCCCTCTGGTCTATGCACTCCTGGAGGCTGCGCAGGCCACTCGGGGCTTTGCAAACTGTCCATGAACTTGACTATAGCAGACAACTCTAGGGGTGTCTGTCCAGCTCACATCTCCTTACTCTAAAACTTGCCTATTCGGGGGTGGGCCTGGTGACCATGTTCAAGAGACAATATAATGCAGTAGTGAGGCATGCAGACGTTGTGATCAGACTGCTGGTACAACGTCCAGCTCAGCCACACACTGGCTGCGTGACCTTGGGGCAGGTCAGACTCTCTGTGCCCCACCTACAGAGGAAGGCTGGTGATGTTAGAGCACCCGCTTCACAGGAGTGTTCTGTGTATTAATCACACGAAGCACTTAAAACAGTGGATAGTAAGGGCTCAGTGTATGTTGGCTGTTATCACTATCATCACCATCATAATAATTGTCATCCTCGTCAATACTATTATCACAATGTGACTCCAGCCATAGCTGATTGGACCAGAGATGAACCTCGGACCCGGCCTGGGCCCGTCAGGTTCTCAGTCCCGGAACATGGGATCTACACCCAGGACGAGGGGCGCAGAGCAGCCTAGACCTGGCCCAGCGACGGGGAGATGCAGAGGTCGGGGGCAGCCCTGCTTGTCCACAGGCACAGAGAAACAGAGGGAGCCACGTGTGTGGAGAAGGAGGAGACAGAGCTTATGGAGGCAAAGTGGTCCCACTGAGAGGCTGTCTGGCTCCAGGCAGAGGGAGACGGTGGGTGAGGCTGCCTGGGACCCAGGCTGCACGGCCTGCCTAGCCCTTGAAAAATAATCCCCTTTCAGTTCAAGCCAGACAGAGTAGATTTTGTTACTTGAATCCAAAAGGGTAGACTCATCCCAGCCCTACAGAGCAAACAGGGAGGAGGTGGTGGATGCTGGGAAAGACCCTGAGTCCTACAGGCGTGGCCCTGCGTGCACACTTGCACATCACATTCACAGGCAAATAGGCCCTGACATATCATCCATCCTCCCTGGTTGGCTTTCCTGGCAAATACAGGTCCACAGTATCTCGAAGTTGGCACAAGGAACATCTCCCTGCTGACCAGGAGGGAGGAGCCGAAAGGCCAGCAACAGGCCACGTCCAGCCTAGCTTGGGAAGGTCACATGACATCTCCAGATAGCCCTCTTCCTCACTCGACCACTGGCTGGCTGTGTGACCTCAGATGGATTACCTTTCTTCCCACAAGCCCAGTGTCTCCTGTCCATCATGACCAGCATGTGCCCTGCCTGCCTCTCTCACAAAGGGGACCCTGGGAGAGGGCAAGGACTACATTCTCTCAGCTCAGATGGGGACCATGCCTCACAGATGGGAGGGGAGGTGACACCCCCATGCCCTGTAGAATCATCTTTCCTGCACTGCTGGCTTCCTCGAGGCCCACCGCCCTCAGCCAAGGAGTCCCAGGCTCTCCCTCCAGAGGAACCAGCAGGACCTGCGAACCTTTGGTCCTGAGGACTGGGCTGGCGGCACCTTTCTTGTATGTCTTCACTTCTAAGGGCCACCAAGTGACACCAGGAAGTCTTCTGCAGGCCAGGCAGGGCCCAGCAGAAAGAGACAAGGGCAGCCTGGGTTTCGGACCACGGTGGCGAGGCTCTGTGTTAGGGTAAACTGAGTCTCCACCACCTCGCCCAGAGCCGACACCGTGCCGGGAACCTCTCTGTGGGAGGAGGGCTCTGCATATGGGCGTGCATCTGCACCTGACTTCCCTCCCTCTCCCTCACAGCGCTGAGTGCTGTCACCAGGGGCCTCCACGTGGCCGTCAACATTNCCCTCCAGAGGAACCAGCAGGACCTGCGAACCTTTGGTCCTGAGGACTGGGCTGGCGGCACCTTTCTTGTATGTCTTCACTTCTAAGGGCCACCAAGTGACACCAGGAAGTCTTCTGCAGGCCAGGCAGGGCCCAGCAGAAAGAGACAAGGGCAGCCTGGGTCTCGGACCACGGTGGCGAGGCTCTGTGTTAGGGTAAACTGAGTCTCGACCACCTCGCCCAGAGCCGACACCGCGCCGGGAACCCCTCTGTGGGAGGAGGGCTCTGCATATGGGCGTGCATCTGCACCTGACTTCCCTCCCTCTCCCTCGCAGCGCTGAGTGCTGTCACCAGGGGCCTCCACGTGGCCGTCAACATTCCATCAACACTAATCAGCTCCTATCTGATGTTTTTCGCAACATTTCTCTTTACCAGCCACTTACTGGTTCTTGAAACACGCCCCCCTGGGACTCGGAGACACCACGTCTTCCTGCAGCATCTCCTCCCCGGCCATTCTGGCTCTGTCGGGCCTTTCTCGACGGCTGGTTGTCCTCCAGGGACTGTCCCTGGGACGCTCCTCTCTCCGTCCACTCCCTGGATGGTCTCATCCTCGCTGTGGCTTCGCCCCCAACCCAGGGTGCCCAGGCCTCTCCAGCCCAAACCTTCTCTGAGGCCGCAGACCCAGGAGTCCAGCTGCCCGGGGTGTTCAGAGGCCCCCCGAACCCAATGAACTAACACTAACCTCTCCCCTCCCACTAAGGACGGGCCGTCTGTTCCCTATCTCAGTGAACAATGTCCTCCAGCCTCTCGGCACTCCAGCGATAAACACCCACGACACCGCGCTCTCTGGACTGCCAACAAAGCCCATTAGCTAGTCCCGGCTCTGCTGCCTTCAGAGCAGCTCCTGATCGGCCCATCCCCCAGGCCACTGCCTCAGCTCAGGTTCCCAGTATCGTTCACCTGGGCCTTCCTATCAGATGCAGGTGCTTAATACATCTTTTAAAATAAATTAACCTAGTTTGAAGTCTGAAATGAGAGAGCTAGGACTTACCTGACCTGACTCGGGAACAGCTCAGACTATAAACTGGAACCCAAACCTGAGCCCTGAGCTCAGAAACTGCAGCTGAGGTCAAGGGTCGGGAGCAAAATTCTCTCCCTGAACATGGGGTCTCGAAGTCCGGCGCCCCGCGACCTGCTCATTCTCAGTCTAAAGAGTCACGCACGGCCCAACCCTCCCACCGGGATCCCTTACTGTGTTTTTCTCGAAGAAAAACAAGCGTCGATGGGGAGAGGGTTAACAGTTGATTCTATTTTTTCTGAGTGATTTTATCACTGTCGTTAGAACATTCATTGAAGTAAGTGAGGAATCCATCACAGGCTGACAGCAGTGTGCAGACTAATGGCTGTTAGATGGTAATAATTTTTAATATGATTTTTATTTCACTTAATTTCATATGTGCTTGACAAAAGGTCCCCAGTCACTGGGGAGCAGTGCGGAGCTGGGAATATGCTCACAGGACGGTCTATTAAGCCAGGTGCTGGAAGCATTTCAAAGACATAACTTTGCCGGTCAGGGGGAGAGTCTAGAACTTGGTCAGGTGAAGGGAGCTGGTGTCTGGCACCGAGTCGGTATCACACCCCCGACACTGGGTCTCTACGCCTCATGACACCCTGAGTCAGGGAGCCAGGCACTTAAATGATGGGCATGCCCACACATGTGCACACGAACACGTCAAGGCACGCATACACAGATGTATCCTACCCAATGAGCAGATACGTAGTTGTACCCAGTGAGTCACTGGAAGTTTTCAGGAATACACGAGTAGGTATAGATTACACGTAAACACACACTGCGAGGAGGGGAGGGGAGGGGAGGGGAGGGGAGGGGAGGGGAGGGGAGAATGGACGGGAGAACTGGCTCCTTGGGGAAGACTCTGTGTAATACCAAGCAATGAGGCTCCCTCCCTCCCTCCCTCCCTCTTGCACACACACAGAGAATCACATGGAGAGAACACAGATTCCGCCCCATACAGAGTCACCTCCACACACATAAAGACAACCACATACAAAGCGTCTCTCACAGTCACCAAAATAGTCACACACCCCCGACTGGATCTATCCTACAGCTTGTAGCTGGATCATAAAGCCCACTGGGGTTTCTTAACATTGTTTAGTGTGGGTTTTTTTTACTTAAAAAAAAAATCCTCCCCTGAGACCATGCTTAGAGGGGAAGTGGGGGAGATAGAGGGGAACATCATGAAAAGCTGCCCCTCATACACACGCTGACCAGGGACCAAATCAACCCAGGCATGTGCCCTGACAGGGAATCGAACCTGTGACCTTTCGGTTTACAGAATGATGCTCCACCCAACTGAGCCACACTGGCCAGGGCTAAAAGTTGTTTTTAACTATGAAAAGCAGTGGTGGGGAGATGAACACTTGTGCCCAAAGGCAGCACCCAGACACAGCCGTGGGGCTGGTGGAGAGGAGAACCCTATTCCCCGCAGCCTCAGCCTCTGCATTCCAGGAGCACTGGGCAGAAAACAAGGGCAGGATGGCACAGCAGTTAACAGCTAAGGACGAGGCCCACCCTGAGTGCGGCCCAGGTCTGGAAAGACCTGGGATGAAGAGGGTGGGGTCTCATGGTGCTGCTGGCTTGGGACACCAGGTGCCATCCCAGATGGATATCAGATCAGATTTCCAGGACCTGGGGGGATCCTGGCAGCTCCCTGGCGGGGAGGGGGTCCCAGCCACAGGAAGCGAGGCTGTCCCTGGGGCTTTCTCCCACGTCACCAGGGACTTGAACCAGAGCACGGGGCCCAGCCCAGGAACCAAATGGTCAGTGAGGAGAGAAGAGGGAGGGAGGAAGAGAAGCTACAGTTTTCAGGCCTATAGTGGTCTATCCACTAGACCCCAGACATGAGGCAGAAAATAGACTATAAATGCCCTGGGAAGGTAAAGGAAGATCCCACTCACACACCTGGCCAATTCTCACCTGCTCTGAAACAAGGCACAGAGGAAGCGGAAAGGGCCGACTGGGCCTCCTCTCCCTCTGGCTCCCCGTCTGGGGAGGAAGACAGCACCGCCCCCCCCCCCTCACTGCACTATAACTGGCTGGGGCAAGGCGCTGTTCAGTCCTGGCCACAGACCTGCTCAGGGAGCCTCTTGCTAATGAACTGTCAATGTCCTCTTCTCTCATTTTGACTCTGAGAGGTGCNAGAAGAGGGAGGGAGGAAGAGAAGCTACAGTTTTCAGGCCTATAGTGGTCTATCCACTAGACCCCAGACATGAGGCAGAAAATAGACTATAAATGCCCTGGGAAGGTAAAGGAAGATCCCACTCACACACCTGGCCAATTCTCACCTGCTCTGAAACAAGGCACAGAGGAAGCAGAAAGGGCCGACTGGGCCTCCTCTCCCTCTGGCTCCCCGTCTGGGGAGGAAGACAGCACCGCACCGCGCCCCCCCCCCCCCCCCCCCCCCCCCCCCCCCCCCCCCCCGCCCCCTTCCCCCCCCCCCCCCCCCCCCCCCCCCCCCCCCCCCCCCCCCCCCCCCCCCCCCCCCCCCCCCCCCCCCTCTCGCCCCCCCCCCCCCCCCCCGCACTATAACTGTCTGGGGCAAGGCGCTGTTCAGTCCTGGCCACAGACCTGCTCAGGGAGCCTCTTGCTAATGAATTGTCAATGTCCTCTTCTCTCATTTTGACTCTGAGAGGTGCTGAGAGAGAAGATTCTAGAGTCAGCCTGAGTGTAACCCTCACCTTCGCCCACTCACTAGCTTTGTGGACTTAACAAATCACCAGAGGTGATTTAACCGGTCTGTGCCTGTGTTTCCTCATCTGTGGAGTTTTAATAATAAGTCCCTGCCTCACAGGTAATTGTAAGGATTAAGTGAAAGGGTCTGGCTCTCAGAAAACATTACCTCCTGTTATTATTTTCTTTCCATTTCTTCTAGAAAGGGTGAGCATTGGCTTTCCCACATTCTCTTAGCATGTGGGGGACTTCTTTGAAGGGAGGGGCAGTCACCCATGAGGCCACCTTTCCTCCGGACAGTCTCTCTTCCTGCCTAGCCTGGGGCGCCTGGTGCACGCAGGACTGAAGGAGGGGTCCTGAGGCACCTTATTGAGGTCAACTGCTGTCTGATCTGGGTCCCCTGACACACTCACATGGGGGGAGGGGGAGGGGGGGAGGGAGGGGGAGGGAGGGGGAGAGAGGGGGAGAGAGGGGGAGAGAGGGAGAGAGAGGGAGAGAGAGATTTCAGACATTCTCTCTGGTCCCTGGGTCCGTGCACCTCCAAAGTGAGAAGCGGGCCTAGAGGGTGTCAGCACCGTGGACAGTGTCAGGTCTCTGCGCAGGTTCTGACTAGGGCTTTCCTCTGCCTCCCGTGTCCCAGGCTGGCCCTGCCACACTAACAGGAGGACGCGTGACTGAGAGCACAGGGAAATGCGCGTTATCCACTCAGTGGGAAACGCTGGATCTGATGAAGTCCTTTTACAGAGGAGATGGCAGTGAGGTCCAGGGGCAGCCCTGCTTGTTGGTCCTGGGCACCTCCAAGCCCCCTGTCCCTGGGTGGGTCACCAAGGCCAGGATCCACAACGGACTGAGACGTGCTCCAAAGAGAAAGTCTTCATCCACATTTACTGACCATGGATTGTGTGCCAGGGTCTGTACTAACCCCTCACATGTGTCCTACCAGTTAACTCTCCAACAAGCCAATGAGGTAGGTGCCATTATGTCCATTTTGCGGATAAAAATCCTGGTAGTAGAGAAGCTACTGTTTCACCCAAGTTCACACAGCGGAGGTGAAGGGGCAGGATTCACACACACGTGCCGACCATGAACCCAGGCCATTCTGTCTACCTTGGTTAGTGACACGTCCATCTCTGGTGCCCACGCAAAGCAGAGACCCTCAGTGAGCATCTGTTGCATGATGAGGAACTCCCAGGGTGCTGCCTGGCTTCTTCATCGCTCTGCCTCCCAGCTGAGAGATCTGGTTTGGCTTCGAAGTTGTTTCTTCAGACACCGAGATGCGCCCCTGTTTCTACAAGCAGGAGCTCTCCTCCCCTCAGCCCCCTGGAGCCTGACGTGAGCCTGCATCACTGCCGAGCAGAACGATGACATGCTGGAGCAGCACGGGCCAGGAAGAGCCCCGCCCACCCAGACTCTTCAGCCGGGGCTGCCATGGAAAGTGACAAGCGCCCCATGGATGGCCGCGGTCACCATTCCCGGGGAACATCAAGGTTTTCTCCACCTTGGTAACTGCAGGGGACACAGTTAAGCTGGTTTTCAAGGTGGGGCCACATCCACGAGGGGGGCGTGGCCCATAATAGAGCTTCTGACTTGCAGAGCGAGAGTCTCCACCTCACATCGTCTGCACCGAGAAGCCGTCCCAGAGACCCGCGACCCAGAGACCCACAGGCAGTCACACTCCTCCTCGGTGTGAGACGAGCCTTTCCAGGATCACGTGCATTGAGTCTGCACAGACGCAGGTCAGATTCCCACCTCAAATGGCAGAGTAAGAGACCAGGCTTTTGTCAACAACAAACAACGGTCCCACATTACCATAAAATTGACCACAGCACCCCCTTAGGCCCAGGGACCTGCTTAAGAAAGCAGTTCGGGAAAAGGTTAATCATAGGGTTACCATGTGACCTGGCAACTCCACTCCTCGGCGAGCCAAGAGAACCAAAAACACGTGTGTACTTGGACACACTACAATACAAACCCTGGTGCACAAATGTTCCCTGTAGCCGTATTCACTGGAGCCAGAAAGTGGGAGCAACCCAAATGTCCATCAAGTAATGAACGGACAAAGAAAAGGTGGTGTATTCACACAGTGGAACATTACCCGGCAACAAACAGGAGTGGAGTACTGACATGCGCTACAACACAGGCGAACCTCAAAGACAGCACACTGAGGGGAAGGACCCAGACACAGAAGGCCACGCACAGGACCCCACTCTCAGGGACTGCCCAGGCCAGGCAGATCCAAGGGGACAGAGGGAGATCCGTGTGCACCAGAGGCTGAAGGAGCGGGGAGTGACGGGTGAGGACTTAACGAGCGTGGGGAGTTTGTTTGGGGATGATGAATTTGTTCTGAAATTAGACAATGATCATAGCTGTACAACTGTGTGAATACACTAAAAGAAAACTGAATGTACACATTAAAAAGGTGAATTTTATGGTACTTAAATTGTGTTTTGAAAAAAAAGACTTCATGACCTGACTGGGTGGCTTGGTTGGTTGGAACGTCATCCTGCACGCCACAAGGTTACGGGTTCGGTGTCTGGTCAGGGTACGTGCGTGTGGGAGGCAACCCACCGATGTTTCTCTCCCCACCCCGCTCCCTCCCTCCTTTTCTTCCTTTCTCTCCAAAATCAATAAATGTATCCCCTGGGGAGCATTTAAAAAAGGTCGTTGTTTGACGACAGTCAGACTGGTCAACTCCCTGAAATTCCCCCTCACTCACTCAGGGAGCCCCCAGAGAGCTCTGAGCCTCTGAGGACAGGTGGTCACAGGCCCCACCGATGCTGAGGTTCAGGGCTGGCCCTGGATAGGCCCCTCCCACTACAGCGCCCACAGAGTTAAGGGTGTGGCCCGAGAGTCCGGGACAGCCACACTGAAATCCTAGCTTCACTGCTCACAATCTGTGACTGCAAATGCATGGTTTAACTCTCCAAGTCTCAGTCTTCATAGCTGTAGAATGGGAGCTAATACCACCCATTTCGCAAAATTGTGGTAAAAATTAAAGAAGACCATCAGGCAAACTGCCTGGCATGGTGCTAGAGACATGATAAATGCTAAATACGTCAAGCTCTCCACTAAGGCTAACCCACATCCCTAAGGGGCAAGAACTATTGTCCCCATTTTACAGATGTTGCCTGTGTGGAGCTTCAGGAATGCTGGGATGCACTCCTGGGGGCTGTGGGGGATATAGTTGACGCTGGGGGGCTACTGGGGAGGCTACTGTGGACAAGCGAGTTTGAGATGCCAGTGGCCTGGCCAGGGCAGTGACGGGAGGAATAGAGCAGATGTGAGAAGCATTTGGAGAACAGGACAGGCCTGGGTGACTTCCTGCTTGGGGTAAAATAAAAGGATTTACTGAGGATGACTGACCATGCTCAGGCTTAGTGACCAAATGGGTGATAAGGCTGGCTGGTCCCTGAGTTCGGGGACACTAGGGAAAAAAGAAGCTGGAAAAGCAGGTTGCCAGGAGAGCTCAGGGCTGTAGGCAGAGATGTGGGAATCACCAGGGGGGATGGATGGAGGGATGGAGGGGTGGATGCTGTGATGCAGGAGGGAGGAGCTTCTGCAGGAAGCATGAGGAGAGAGCAGGTTGAAGGGCTAGAGAATTGGCCCCCAGGGATAGCCACAGTTAAAAAGCCAAAAGAGAAAGAGACTCTAAAAAGCTAGGAAGACACAGTCAGGAAAAATGGAGCCCGTCTGGGGACCACAGCATCATGGAAGGTACAAAATGTCACAAAGAGAAGGGAGTCCGGAGGTGCCCAGGGAGCTGAGAGTATGTGTGTCTGTAACAGAACCGACCTCATCTGAGGGGGGCAACTGGACCTGCCAGGTGGCAGAGGGGAGACTGAGGGCAGGGAGCCGAGAGCTGCAAGAGTGAGGGAGACTGAGATGGCGGAAAGCAGGCTGGGTGGTCCGGGGAGGGGCTGGGCTTTGTTTTCAAACAAAGGGAGGGCCCACAGGAAAAATGCTAAGAAAGCACTGGAGGGGAGAAGGGGTAGATTCTGGTCAGCACCCACTGAGACCTCAGTGACTTTTGGCAGTTAGCCCCTCCCACCTGTGGTGGAGAGAGCACCACCACAGGGTGCTCTCTCCCCCATCCGCCCGTCTGTCGCAGCACCGGTCACTGAGCATGGCTGGCCCTGTCTCTTCCGGGAGAACTCGAGTGACTCGGTGTCCTCTAATCTAATTCTGCAGCCCTGGGGCCTGGTGTAGAAGGAAGGACAGAGAGCCAGGCAGGCAGTCTAGCAAGAAGTCAGACAGACAGACGGGCCAGTTGTCCGAGACACATCCTGACAGCCAGGCAGACCAGCAGGCCGACGAGCAGCTGGGAAAATGGCCACAGGGGCGGGCAGGCAAGGCCACGGAGGTGTCTCCCCTCCCCCCACCAGCGCCCCCACCCCCGCCCCCGCAGCCCACACAGCCAGGCCTGGAGCACAGATTTATCTCCAAACGCTGCCACCACCCCGGTATTGGATTTCTAATCACAGACTCCAATGTTCACGGGATAAATATACTAACAAACTAATTGTTTGTTAGCTCTGAGGTTGGAGCAATCAACATGTCCAGCGTGAGATATGGCCACTCACCGGCTGGAGTTCAGGCCACCCCGAGGCCCGGGACCTGGTGCCGTGGGCACCGGCCCGGCCCAGCGTGACACCCAGGCCTGCAGTGGGAGCTGGGGCGGGTTGGGCAGGAGGCGCAGTGCGCTGGCACGCGGCGTCACTGCCCCTGCCTGAGCCTCATCAGTGGCAGACATAAACTAACTCGGTTCCTGGGGACCCCAGAGGAGCAGCAGGAACTGTTTGGTGGAGAATTATAGCTGTGGGTGAAATTAGATGTACTCTGAGCCCCAAGGCTGAGAGAAATAAAAAGCATTTTAAATGGAGTGTAGAATTCATATTCCTCAGTCACCTTCCAATAAATAAATCTTGTACCATTTTTTTCTGTAAACAGTGGTTACACTCGGCTTCTATTGTCTCCACATTCCGTATGCCAATTGGCCGGAAGTGGCAGGGTCCCGTGCTGCGGTGGGAAGAAAGAAACCAGGGCGTGCCTGAAGACTGGGGAGACCAGAACTGTGGCAGCTGCCCTGGGGGTGCCCCCAATGTTAAGGAAGCACCCAGAGTGGCCCCTAGGTCGTAAGCTCAGCCCTAGTCACCCATCAAGAGTCCCCGAGGTGAGAAGGCTGAGATGAAACTCCCAACCCCCAAGTTCTAAGAGCCAGGGAGGGGTCCAGGGCTTGAGGCTGATGGAGGCCAGGGCTGCTCCAGCTCTCTGGGACCCCAGCCCCAGGGAAGTGGAGAGTCCCCTTGGAGCTGAGAGCTGGGGTCGGGGGTCGGGGAGCCCTGACAGGCCTGGCTGTGGCAGCGTCCATTGTTTCTGGGCTTTTTAAAAGCCTTTGCCTTCCAAGTGCAAAAATGATACCTCCTCATGGCTTAAGGATGCAGGAAACACAGAAAATCGCAAAGAAGAAAAATATCACCTGCAATCCTATCACCCTGAAAAAAAATCACTGTTGATATTTTGATATTTTTTCCTCCCAGACATTCTTCAGAGTATCTGTGCCCATAAATAAACATGTTTTCCTCAAGAGAAATAATCCTTACATTTATTAAGTGCCCAACATGTACCAGGGACTAGTCTAGGCATTTTGAATATATTATCCTTGGTGCTTACAATAATCCTGCAAAAACAATTGTATTGAATATTAATGCTGACTTGGGTCATGAAGAGAAACAATACAGGCTCGCGTTTATTCGGCGCTTACTGTGTACCTGGTGCACTCTGCTGAGTGCAAACCTGCTGCGGTCACAGAAGCCCCCACCCCCACAGCCCTGGGAGGCGGGCTCCTCATGATCCTTTACTCAGGGGAGGGGACTTGTCCAAGGTCACAAAGAAAGCCAGGGTGCACACCCAAGTTGGTCTGACTCAGAGTGGGCGCTCTTGGTCGAACACTGTCACTGTCCCCCAAAGCCAGACCACAGTGGATAGCCTCCCAGGAGCCCACCATCTCCCACTCACACCAGCCCCCCTTCCCAGACCTGCAGAAATGTGTCCATTTCCCGTGTGCCAAGACTGAGGTTTCTGCAGCTGCCCCGCCCCTGCCTCCCCTTGTGAATAGTGAGGCCGCAGAGAGGACTGGTGAAGAGTGTGGGTTTGGACAAGGCTTCTGTTCCAGCTTTGCCTGAGCTGCATGTCGTTGTGGGAGCCAAAGCCCCTCTCTGGCCTTCCAGGCCTCAGCTGGAAAGTGGGGGTAATAGGAACCCTTGCCCACACAGGGCTGTTATGAAAGCCGCGGGGGCCGTTACACTCAGTGCCATATCTGGCACATGCTCAGGGCTCCCAAACCAGAACGTCAACCACCTTTCAGTTTAAGATCAAAAAAGTTTTAAAGAAACAACAGAAAGTAGTAGGGAGAGGGAGGGGGGAAAGGTAGAGGGGAGAGGGAGAGAGAGGCAGGCAGGGAAAAAGAAAGAGAGAGGAAGGAAGGAAGGAAGGAAGGAAGGGCCAGGACAATAAAAACAAGGCACCGGGACACACCCCAGCTGCCCCTCCCCTCCATTCCTGTTTTCTTTTCCTTCCTCTACTTAACTGGCCGACACACGCCCATGACACAGAATGCCAGGGAGCAGTGATTGAAAGTCCAGGGCTGACTCCCGAAAAACAAGGAAAAGCTGGACCCTTCACAGAGATGTCTGCTTAGAAAGTATGACACTTTCCTGTTTGCCCCTGGGGTCAGTCCTCTCATTCCCCTGTGACGCTCTCTCTCATCCCCTAAAAGGAGTCAGCAGAGATGGAAACATTAGCTTGGAAACAATGGGCGCTGCCCATTGGAGTCATCTTCGAATGAGAAGATTCACCACCCAGGCAGAGTGAGGGGAAGCAGGGGAGGCCTGGGACCCAGCTTTGCCCGACTGCCCAAGGGCCTTCCCGGGGAGGGAGGGTGGCGGGAAGACCTAGGGAGCGGGACAGGAAGACGGGATGGGTCTGGATGGGAAGGAAGAACCATGGACCGCAGCCCTGGGCTTAGGAGCATAGGATCAAGCCCCAGGTCACCTTCTGACTCCTGTGCAACTCTCAGTTGGCCCCTTCCCCTCTCTGGACCTCAGCTTCCCCATTCTGTGACACAGACGTGAAGACACCCGTAAGAACAAGGTTGTCCCCGGGAACGAATGACGCACAGCAAATGAGGGCATGAGTGATGAACCAGGCAGCGGCTCCCTCCAAGCCCACAGCAGCCACTGACTGGGGTAGCCAGACTCCTCTCTTCCCAAGGCCCATGGCCATTTATTTTTGGTTAATTAAATGGTAAGATTTTCATGTCTGATTATTTACTGCCAGCCGGCTTCATTACCAGCTCCCCCATAAATCACAGTGGGGGAGCCTGGCTCCAGCTCCCCACCCCCACGCCCACTCCCGGGCTGAAGGCCCTGGCCCCCAGCAGAGCTGGCCTTTAGCGGACCCCATAGAGGTGGGCGCTGTGACCCTCCTGCCCTGGAGAGCTGCACCGAGACTTCTCCAACCCCCAGCCCCCAAATCCCACACCACCTAGACCCTTCTAGGTGGGGTCTCAGAGGGGCCTTGTCATTGCCAATAGTGACGTGTCCAGCAGAGTCAGCCTCATTAGATCATCATGAGCACCTACTACGTGCTGGGCCCTTCACAGGCCTGAGCTCACTTCAGGGATTAGATCCACTCTTTTAGAGGGAGGCACAGAAGAAGCCAGGTCAGGCTACGGGGTCTTGGCCCCAATTCCCCTGCCTCAGGGGGAGGAAACACAGGCTTGGGTGGGGGTGGGACAGCAGAGCAAATTCAGCTCTACTGTCTACTGGCTGTAGATGGGAAAGCAAGCACCTTCACTCCCCTGGGCCTCAGTTTCCTCAGTTATCAGGTGGGGACAGTGCCTACCTGGGGACAGGGGGAGCTCTGGAAGTGCTAAATACAGGAAGACCCCAAGGGGCCAAAGTGCCAAGGTGTCCCTCCACTGCAGCCTTCGCACCAGACAGAGGAAAAACAGAAGGGGGTGGGGCAAGCCACTCAAGGCAACAAAGGGATCCAGCTCCCCGATCTGACCATGACCCCAGGAGGCAAGCAGGGACCAGCACCCAGCCCGACAGAATGTGTGCTTAGTTCATACCTGCTGGGTGACTGAAGGAACAAGGGAATGATGAATGAACAGATGAAGACTAAATACATGAGTGAGTGGATGAGTGAATGGATGCTCAAGGAGTTGAATGAATAGGATATGAATGGACAAAAGAACCAACGAGTAGTCACTGAATGAATGAATGAATGAACAGTTGGATGGATGCATGAATGGAAAATAGGAGAACAAATGATTGACACACAAAAGAATGACAGAAGGGAAGAGGAAGAAAAGGAGAAAGAGAAGGGGAAAGGAAGGGATGGGAAAAGGGAGGAGGGAGGGGGAGAGAAGGAAGGAGGGAGGAGGAGAGAAGAGGAAAGAGGAGAGGGCAGAGCAGTTCCCCAAAGGCACGAATGTCCTGTCTCCCTAAACCCCAGCCCCTTCTCCAGAAGCCCGTGGGACCCCCACTGTGGCATCTCCAGCAGGTCTGGAGCTCAGGGTGCCCCTCTGGGAAGCCCTGAAAGCTGGGCCAGGGGTGGAGGGGACCAGGGGGGGCTCAGCCAAGCCCTGGGCCTAGTCTTTAACTATTACATTAAGTGTCTGCTTTGCCATTCACGATCAGATAGCATTTTACCCCTGAGATATTTGATTTTATTACCTTCCAGGGAGAGGGCCAAGCAAGTGTTCTTATTGATTTGCACATTAAATATATTAGTAATAAAACAACATCTCCGTAAACCAATTGTAAAATCAATATTAATTGGTGCCAAAATATCACAAGTAGTTGAATGACAATTAAGAGAGGGGGCAAGTGGCGCCTGAGGGCACAGGGGCTGAGGTCCCAGCAGGAAGAGGGACTGGGAGAGCAGACTTCCGTGTCAGGCAGACCTGGGTTTCCCTCATGGAGCCTCGATCTCCATATCTGCTAAATGGGGATAATCATCCCAATAGCCAGCGTGTGGTGCGGGCAAGATGAGGTCATGTGTATACAGCACCTGGCAATAGCAGGTGCCCCCAAATGTTCTCTCTCTTCCTTTGTCTTAGTCCCTCTGTGGGCCAGGTGGGAGTCATCCCCACCATAGTAAGAAAGGGCCTGATTGGCAATGGGGGAGAGAGGCCTGGGCTGGGGAGAGAGTAGCAGGAAAGACAGGAGCTCCATGGAGGTACAGTAGTCTGGGAGGGCCAGGGACGGCCTGGGAGGGCGTCTTCAGGAAGTGACTTGAAACTGAGATGTGAAAGTTGGGGGAGGAGCCGAGGGAGGGGCATGGTGTGGGGAAGGCAGGTCAGGGCCATGTGACCTTGTTATTGGTCAAATAAGACAAAGCAAGTCAACTGGAGAGACGAGAATTCCTGGAAGCTGGGCTGGGGAGCTGGCATGAGAGTTTGGGGTGAGCAGGGGACCCTGGGCCTCAGGCTGGACCAGGTGCTTCTAGTGACTTCTGCTGGCCAGGCAGACTCTGCCCCATGGGAGCGGGGTGACCAGGGTGCAGGGGAGGACCCGCTCAGCCCTGCCTGTCAGGGACAAATGCAGGTACACTGGCCAACTTTCCTGGACCTGAAAGAGCCCATCCCCAGGGTCACTGTGGAGCCACCACAACATCCGCGGAGCAGCCAGTGTCTCCGTCCCCACCCAGCACCGCTGATGGCCCCCAGTTCTCCCAAAATACTTGGGGTGTCCCCTGGAGGCATTTCGCATGGACTTCAAGAGCCAATCCCCTCGGCTCCTTGGCCTCTGTGTGCTTGGGAGTGCATTTTTGCTTGGTTGCTAAACACCCTCAGTAACAATTGTATTTGCTCCGCAGAACAGCCCTGCGAGGGAACTTCAACTTTTAGCCCCATTTCACAGGGTCAGAGAGAGGCAGGAGGGGCACCGCCAGCCTGCGGCAGGCTGGGATTCCAGCCAAGATCTGTCTGACTCCACAGCCCGTGCCCCCTCGGGCTCCTGGTCCCTGCCAGGTGGTGGCAGCTCAGACGCCTAGCCGCCAACACAGAACTCCAGCCCTGCTGCAGGAGAACCCACGTGGGGCAGGCACCGCGTCCTCCAGCACTGCCAGCTGCTGCACTCCCAGCGCCCTGTGGATGCTCAGGTGTCCTTGGCCCTTCGGAGACGCCATAATGACAATACACATATTAACAACAGTTTCACATGGTGTGTTGAAGAAGGGCCTTGTGCTCTGCTACAAACTTCACCCATGTTTTCTAACTGGACAAGCTGCAGAGCATATGGGTTAAGTTTGCAGTTTCTGGTCAAAACCCCCTCACTTTATAGCTCAGCTTTGCCACTATCGGTGTATTCATCAGCTGCAGCCACAGACATGCTGCGTAACAAAGTACTTCCAGTCACTTACACCAATAAACCTGCTGTCACATTCATGGGCCTACAGTTGCTATGGTTTTGCTGATCTAGGCAGAGCCTGGTTAAGAGACTCTGCTTCAGGGTAAAGGCCAGGTTCAAGTTTATCCCATGGGTCTCTCCTCACTCCGGGACCAGCGGCTACACAGGGCATGTTTCCATGAAAATGACAGAAGGAAAAGAACCAAGTGAAACCACACAGCACATGCAAGGCCACTGCTCACATTCCATCCACAAACATCCCACTGGCCAAAAAAAGTCTCGTGGCCAAGCTCAACATCAGCAGGGCAGGGAGTTCCACTCCATCCATGACGGGCGCGGGATGAAGTTTGCTGAACAACTGTCACAGTGACTGTCACTGTGACTACCACAGACTATCACATTAACTTTTGGACCTCTGTTTGCTCATCTGTAAAATGGGATACTACACAGTTTCTGTGTGGATCCCTGGAGGTCACATGCACGAAACCTTAACACCTTGCCTCCTACATAACAGGCGCTCAGGACAGCATGGCTGTGTGTGTCACCAGCAGTAGTGTCAGTAACAGCCATCCCACCTTTGAAGCCAACGATGGTATTTTCCTTTCCCCTGGTCCAGATGTTCCCACCTACCTCCTTCCCCAGAGGCTTGGGAAGCCACCTGTGCCATGCCCCTGTCCCGAGCCAGGTTTGGGGGTTTGGTCTGAGTGCAGGACACCCCAGGGTGCAAGTCTCGGCCTCCCCGAAGTCTCGCGATCCTGTGCTGCTTGGTTCTCCAGCCCCAGCACATAGGCAGCCTCGTGGGATAAAGGAGGCTGGCATCCTGGGTCCCCAAGTCACCTGGGCCATTTACTGGCTGGCTGACCATCACTGTACCATGGCCAGTAGTGGGTCATCATATGCTGTCCTTGCCCAGAGTTCACCCTGGAAGACTCTTTCATGAGAACCCTTGTCTGAGCGGCCAGGACTGTTCCAGGCCAGGCCCATGTCAGTCCCCACGGTACCTGCTCTCCCTCACGGCTTTCAGAACCATGATTCCACAGCGATTGGACACATGTTCAAAAGCTGCCTCCCTGGTCAGAAGGCAGGGACCGGGTTTTATTTGGTCACTGCTGGACCCCAGTGCCCATTCCAGTGCCTGGTACACAGTAGGGGCTTAACAAACATGTTGCCTGCAGACATAAACCCATATGGCCATCCTTAGACATCATTGGCTATAAGGAACACAACCCGCGAAACGAAATAAGGAAGGACTGCAAGTATGTTGGGGTCAGGGGGTGGTTGGCAGAGCCCAGGCCGTGGTGGGACAGGTGGCTGGGCCACGTGGGAAGGAAGGGCCTGAGGGGAAGGGGCCTGGTTCCAGAGACAAGCCTGGTGCCGGCCTCCTCTCAGGGTTTCTGCTGCATTTATCTCTGCTCACCTGGCCTGGCCTTGACCCCACACAATTTCACACGCCCAGCAGAGGCCGGCCAGGGGCTGTGATGCAAACACAAGTTCCCAGCCCCCAGGAAAATGATGCTGGTTGGCCCCTGGAGCCGAGTCAGGTGCCCTCTATTCCATCCCCGCCAGGGCCACACTCAGTCAGGGGTGAAGGGACAGATCTCAAAGCGGGTGAGCTTAATCCCAGTTCACAGAGGAGGAACCTGAAAAGGGGGCGGGAGGGGGGGGTGCCGCTTTCCAGGATTAACAATTCCACCTCCTGGAGTGGCTGTGGATGTCCCATCTGGGGAACAATTCTCATTACTGTCACAGAAGCCACCCTGCACTGAACTTGCATTGGGCGGGGACTGTGCTGGGCCCTACCCCTACACGATCTGATTGAATCCTCAGAATATTCCTTTAGGTTTGGTGCCTCAATCATTGCCATTTTCCAGAGGCGAATACCGGGAAACAGAGAGGGCGAGTCACTTGTTTGGGGTCACGCAGGGATCAGATTCCCAAGGAGGTCTCTCTGCGGCAGCGACAGGCTGCACTTTCCTCCCTACTCGACTCCCTTTTGCTGAGGGTGACCCCCTGCGAGAGGGCAGATGAGGTGGAGGCAAAAACCAAAGAGCCCCATTTGCCCCAACTTGCTGGGGACTCTCCTCATCGCATAGGTGTGAATAACTCCTGCGGTGGGGGGGAGGGGGGTTCCCCAGGGGGCAGGCATCACACTCTCCTGCCCCGCCCCTATTTCTCTGCCTCTCCCCTCCCAGTAGCTGCCTTGCCAGAAGGGTCTGGGCAGAACCCACACACAAGAGGTCCCTGTTTCCCAAGGCAACGCAATCATTTCCACCTGGACCAGTGAGTGGCTCCTCGTCCCCAGCATCCCAGCTGGAGGGATCATAGCTTACAAGGCAGCCTTGGGGTCCAAGTGACCCCACCACCAAAATGCGCCAACTGGAAGGCTTGGTTTCCACTCCAAGGAGCCATGAAGAGTGGTCATCTCTTCTCCACACCCCGCGATTGGTCCCAAGACATTCCTGTTTCCTGCTGACCACCCATACTACGGAGGGCAGATTCCAGGGGAAGGAGGAAGGGGCGTGGGAGTGGCACTGGGGGCAGGAGGCTCTGACCACACGCCAGCTGTTCCGCCCATGCCTCTTCCTCAGCCATGAAGTGGAGGGGTCATGGGCCTGCAGACTGGGGGCTTTGCTGGGCTCCAACCTCAGGCTCAGGGCCCTCTTCCCTCTCCAGCCCCTCCCAGGTAGAAAGCAGCCTGACCCAGCCAAGGCTCAGGGCTCACTGCCCACCCCACGTGGGCAAATACCGAAGGCCCCATGGAGACCTCGTCCCCAGGGCACGGAGATTTGAGAGAAAACAAAAAGCAAGGGGTGACAGGAATCAGATGCATTCTCGGCCAGCACTACCCACAGTTCACCCCTATGTCTGCCAGTGTACACACGGCTGTGGGCACACCTCTGTGTGTGCAAACAGGTGTGCACTGTGGGCCTCACATGCACCTGTCCCTGCTTGGGTGCATGGAGGGTCTGCTCAAGTGTGCACAGACATGGCAGCATGTGTGTGTACATGTGCACAAGCACACGTGCATGTGTAGACGTCTGTCACACAGGACTGCCTTTTGCACATCTGTGTGCTCTCGTGCACATGAGGCGTGTGCAGACTCTGGTCATGAACACACCTGTCCGTCTGCAGCATGCGCGGTGCTCGCCTGGTGCGTGCAGGTAGGGGAGGCCCAGCACCTGCCATCGGCTCGCCTTCCCCTGGCTGATGGCCCCTTTGCCCAGTCCCAAGCTTTCTCCCAATTGAAAAGGTTTAATGGGTACATTGATATTAATTGTAGTTCATTTTTTATGTTTTCTTTTCTTTGAGAACTGCCACTTTTGTGGCCTTTCTCAGTGGTGCTTTGACAAATCATTGCAGCCTGGGATTCAAGCATTCCTAAGAAAAGGGGAACTTAGGACTTCCCCTCTCCCCTACCCGCTCTCCCCTCCAAGCTCAACTCCATCACCAGGAAGAGCCATGGAAGAGAAGGAAAGAGGGCAGTGGGTCAGTGGTCTCTCCCACATCCCCCCAGTTTCTCCCTGGGGCCTGAGGTGTGGAGCCCCGCTTTCCCACCAGGAAAATAGCGACTGTGGAGGAGACCAGGGCCTCCCCCTGGGGGTGGCTGGAAGGGTGTCGGGCACCTCCCTCCCACCCTCCCCACATTGTAAATAATGCTGAAAATGAGTAGTTTTTAAAGAGTGTCCAGTGGGATTCTGGAGCCTTGTTTTAATTATACAAAAACAGCATGGGTGCTTGGGCAGATGTTGGCGCTAATTGTTTTGAAAGCAAGCCCTCTTGGCTTCACAGATCCTGCATTTGGGCACATTTTTATGCAATTCCCCAGCCATGCAGGTGAGGTCATCCCTCTGCTGAGCAGGCAGACGGCTGCTCCCCACACACCTATGCCTCTACACACACACACACACACACACACACAGCCCTGAAGGGGGGCAGAGGAGTTGGGGTGAAAGGGAAATTGAGATGGGGCAGACCAGGAGTTTGCATTCAGGGCCCCTCCTCCCTCGATCTTGCCCCTACACACCCCCATCTTGGGCTCAGGGACCCTCTAAAGCAGCCAGATGGGAGGACTTCTCGAAGCTGACAACAGTGTTGGGGTGGGGGGCGGGAAATGCAGTGAATGCAGATGATGGAGGGAGACAGGGACCCACCATTGCACGTTCCTGCTATGCACCTGGTCCTCTATACATGTCACCCACTTAAACTGTGCCCACAGTTCTGCAGCATCAGTGGGGACAGGGAGGCTCAGCTGGCTGTACAGCAAGCCAAGGTCACACAGCCTGACGGCTACACAGTCAAGATGCCAGTCTCAACTCTTCCTCCTGCACCAAGTGGCAGGAGGGCAATGAAGACCTGAGGTGCACAGAGGAATGTACAGGGAAAGGAGGAGCATCCGATAGCTGGCTAGATGGATGTGTGCGGGGGGTGGGCCAGAGGGAGAAACGGCTGGCCATGGCAGGTGCTGGGGGAAGAGGCGGGGTGCAGGGGGAAGAGGTGGGGTGCAGGGGGCACTTTCCGCCTTTAACCTGCCTGCTGCCAGATGGGCTTCTGGTAGGCTAATGGATTCCTTCTGAGACAGCTGACTGGGTGGGGGCTGGGGGGGAGCCTAAGGGAGGCTGCAGGCAGGGGGCAAGGGAGTTGCGGGGTGGGCGGGAGGAGTCTGGAATCAAGAATCAGGTAGGAATGTAACAGAGAGCACAGGGGTGGGAGGGGGCGACAGTGGTGATTGCTCAGAAATAAACACAACAAGAAAGACCCAGACAAATTCAGACAAAAAGGCAGACAGGGGCTGAGCCAGAGAGGGACGGAGAGGAGGCACCGGGGAGCAAGGCAGGGTCGGGTGCAGGGGGCGGTGGGCCCTGCGGAGGGACAGGCCTGGACGGGAGGAGGTGATGGATGGCGGGCCCATCAATTTCTGAAGGCCAAGGCTCAGAGAGCAGCCGAGTCAGTGAAATTTACATTATTAATCTCTTGTAATAATCTATGACTCAAGCAGGCTGAGGAAATAGCAGCGGCTACGCAGTGACCAGCCTATATAAATAACGGCGCCGCGCTCAATTTAATTGCACTCTAGTGAAAGTGCTCCTCTTGTATCTTTCTAATTACTTTAGTTTCATTAGGTCTAGCAGAGAAAGAGAGAGAGGAAACCAGAGAGGGCGGGAGGGAGCGGCTCCACGGAGCGCCCGCAACAATGAAAAATTCATATTCTGATTTTTTTTTGTTCTGTGAAATATTTAAATGTTAATAGCCATTCAGTCCCTGACATGCTATCTCACCAGTGTGGAGTTAAACAGAAAATCTATTTAATCTAAGGAATCTCATTAAATGGTCGTGGCAAGGCAGTGGCTCCAAGGTAGTCAATAGCAGGGGAGAGAGGGGAGCAAGAGGGAGAGAGAGGGAAGAAAGAGCTCACTAAGATTCTTTAATTTAATTTATTGTCGTGCACAAGACACCAGGAGAGGCGGAGAGAGGCCGGTTCCTGCGCCTCCGTTTGAGTGGATAATGATTAAATGTTTTCCATTGTGCTACAGCTGGTATGTATTATCACAGAGAGAGTGAAAAACACAAACTCTCAGCAATTTTGACTGCTTTCCAAATATTAGCTCCTTTTAAAGCCATTAAAAGATTATCACTGATTTAACCAAATGTCTGTTTGGAGCATTAGCAACAGTCTGTTCTCTGAATCCCCAGAATGCCATTCCTCTCTCCTCTCCTCCGATTATCTCATCCACCCAGCAGTATTTAATTTCATTCCCATGAATATGCAATGAATTTAATTTTGAACACTATTTTCATCTGCTCCTGTAATCACAAAAAATGCTGGTGTAATTAGTTTCTAATTACTTGCTTTAATTGTTGTAGTAATCATTTTAATTACCCAAATGCACAGACATCAAATGCTAAAAGGAAAATAATCCTCTTGTACCTCCTACCTTGTCTTTTTACACTTGGTGTTTGATATCTCGATTTTGACACGGGCAACCTTCACCCAGCCAGGGGGTGCTGGGCGGGGGGCGGTTCTGGGGAAGGGGGAGAGGGGCCCAGGGAGGCCGCTCCCAGCCCAGGCCTCAGTGCAATCTGCTCACTGAAATTTGCATGCCCCCCAAAAAACCATTAAGTTAAAATATACAGTTATTGCACCTTTCTGGGCCGGGCGCCATGCAAGAGCTTATTGCTGAAGCCCAAACCGGCGCGAGCAGATGGTAAATCATGAAATTTTATGAAATTATTACGCCGGCGAGGTGTTTTGAATAGGAGCAGCTGTGAAGGAGATGGGACGTTATAAACACTCACAGGTGTTACCATCTCCCCCACTGCCAGCCGCAACATAAAAAAAAAATTAAATTATAAACAAACCGGCAAATGTTGTAATCTCTCTCCTCGACACACTCCTTACAGGGAAATTGCTTAAACTAAGCAAAGAATTCAATTTTAATTTGCATAAAATATTTATCAAGGCTTACGCAAATTTCCGCGCAGCTCCCTTCCTGCCAAGTTTAAAATTGCTCAGACGTACAGAGGTGCAATATCGGCGTGTGAGGAGGCCATTAGGCTGGCCCTCCCGGCCACTGGAGTCCGCACAGACGGACACGCGCCTCCACCAGCAGCCAGTCGGCCCTGCCAATTTCTCCCTTTTTTCCCCTTCTTTTTCCCCTCTCTCCCCCCCCCAAACAGATTGTTTTTCTCATTATGTTTTTATATCTACCTAAACTGTTAATTAGGCACTTAGAAGATTTTTTATTGGGGCCTAAGTGTAACAAGCTGCTTTGTTTGCAGGCGCAGACCTTGCTGCTGTTCTGTAAACACCGGTTTTTGCTCCAAAAGCCGCATTTCCTGTCAATTACAGATGGCTGTTATGTGCTTCGAGAAGGTGGCCCCGACCTCGGGAGGTGCTCTCAGAGGTCCGGGCTGGTTGAGGGCTTTGGCTCCAGGTTGGGTCCTGGGCTGGTCACAGGGGAGAGGAAAAAGACAGAAGACAGATGGGAGGCTGAGGAAGTTAACAAGGCCACGCCTGTGGGCTCAGCTGGATGCAGAGCTCCTCCAAAGCCCGCAGAGCCCGGAGGTCTGACTCCAGGACACAGACCCTTCGCAGCTGCACTCAAACTCAGGCTTTGTCCCCGCAAATGGGGCTCCTGCCCTCCGGCCACGGCCTTTCTGCTCCTTGAACTCAACCTCATTCTCACCTCAGGGCCTTTGCACTAGCTGTTCCTCCTCTTCAAATGCTCTTCCCCAAGAGCTTCACAAGGCTGACTCTTCAGCTCCAAGGACACCTCCAGGAAGCCATGCCTGACTGCCCAGTCGCCTGGATGTGACCCTGCAGACTTTCTGCACTGACCCTCTCAAGGCATTTGTTCATTGACTCTGCTCCACGGGGAGAAGCCAGGGAGCAGAGCTGGATCCAGCGCACTGCACTAACCCCCAAGGAGAGCAGCGCCTGCCACACAGCAGGTGTTCTACCAGTGAGTGAATGAGTGAATGAATTAATGAGTTAATTAACAGCAACCCTGCATACAGGCATATGCAAGAATCTTCAGCCACTTCTCAGAAAAACGCGCCACACCTGCCGGTGCTCAGTCCGTTTGCTGAAAGAACGGATGGCACATGGGGATGTTCCCTTTGACTCCCCTCGGTGAGTCGACTACAGGCCAAGAACAAATGAAACCGCGATGCCCCACACTCCAGCCCCCACAGGTGCCTTCTTTCTCCTCTGCCACCCACACGACCGGCCCTTCTCCATCTACCTGAACTGCAGCGAATTTAGCCAGTCAGAACCCAGCCACCCAGGTCCCCGCAGGCCACGGTCAGAGGTGCCCGCGTCCACCCAACAGCACCAGGCAGGCCTGAAGGGTGGGAGCGCACCCTTCCTGAGAAGCTGGGATCCACAGCGCGAGTGAACTACCGCGGTGGGTGACTAATCGGGAAATAATCGAGTTGTCCACATCACAAAAATGTCTGTGCAGCAGAGAACTGGGTTTATGGGGAAGACAGAGGAGAGCTCGGGTGGGGTTTGCGTGGTGGCGAAAGCAGGGGCTCCAGGTGACACTGTCCAGACAACACGCCCCACCCACCAGCCCTCGGCGGCTGCCTGTGGACAACGACAGACCCGGCTTCACGGCGCTGCTGGAAGATGGCAATGAGCAATGCACGGAAAATCCTCACCCCCCTGTAAACATCAGGTCCGAGTACAGTCACCAACACGCTGCCCCACGGACCTCTGGTGGCCGTGGCACGCCCTCTGTGAGCCAGGGGGGCACTGTCAGTCCCGCTTCACAGATGAGGGAGCTGATGCTCAGTAACCGGCCGAAGTCCCACCAGGGCAGAGACCAGGAATCCCGGACCAACAGTGAACAACAGGAGGGACCAGGGGGCTGATCCAACTGAGTGCGATTTGAAAGTTCTAAGGTCAGAGTCAGTCTGGGCAGATTCCGCTCAAGGCAGAAAAGGGTCCAAGTGCGTGCGAGGTTGGACCAGGTTGGGGGTGAGAGCTAAGCTCCAAGTTTCTGGGACAACAACCCTCTTACAGCCAGAACTCCGGGTGGGTGGGGCCAGGGCAGGGCCCGGGCAGCGCCAGGAAAACTGGTCCGAACGGCCGTCCTGCGGTCGTGCAGTGGGCAGTGGGGGAGGCTGATAAGCCTGACCTGGCTGGATTCCGGCCCAGCCAAGGATTTGTTACAGCCACGCGCGTTTTTACAGAGGGGGCACTGAGCCTCAGAGAGGGGGCTCTGCTTGCCCAGGTCACACAGAGGATGAGTGGGAAGCAGCAGAGCAGGTTTGAACCCTGGTCAGAGGGACCCCACTGCTTTTACATCTGATTACATTCTGTGACATCAGGAATGCAGAGGGCAATGTCAGGCCCTACTCAAAGCCCAGCCTGGAAACGACTTTTCGTGTGGCCCCGGCCTGGGGGTGCAGGTGGACCCCAGGGCTCAGCAGTTCTCATTTGTGGGGCACGTGGAGATGTTCAGAACGGCAGCAGCTACCCAGCACCAGACACACAGTAGGCACATGAGAATTTTTTTTAAAACCACCATTCTCTTTCCTTGACCTCCTCTCAGTATCAGCTGGGGCCACTTCCAGGTTCCAGCAGGACAGGCAGAGAAACTGAGGCAGGTTGCAGTTATCATATGGAGCAGAGCCAACCCAGGCTGGGGTAAGATGTAGGACGGAGTTGGGAGGCAAGCACCATGGGACCCTGGGTGCTGGCATGGCTGCCGGTGCGGGTGGGGAGGCCCTGGGTGCCCCCTGCCCTCCTGATTAGAAGTCACAGCTCTGAATTTCTCTGCTGCCACCCCAGTGCCTGGCCCCGCACTGGACACTGGGAACACAGGAAAGTCACACCTAGACCCCCACCTGGAGCAGTGTGACCTTGGGTATAGTCCTGCACCTCCGTGCCTCGTCTCCCTCACAGGCCCAGTGAGGACAGCGTGAGCCCCTCATGGGGAATGTGTCGAGTACTCAGCCAGCTGACACCAGGGGTGGGGCCGACATCCCAACAGCAGCGTTGCCACAATTCAGGTTGTTCAGACACACTGCACAGAGCAGTGACAAAGGCCCCAGGAACATGGGGACCTGCCCAAACCCACCGAGCTCCTGAGTGACCCAGCTGGCCCTGAGGCCAACTGCCACCCTCCCCACTGCCCAGCTCTAAAGCTCCATAAAGGTGGAAACCTGTCTGTCTGCCTTCCTTTTGAAGCTCCATGCCCAGCCCAGGGAATGGGGAGGACAGTCTAGGCAGAGGGAGCAGCACGGGCAGAGGCTGGCAGGTGTGGGGGAGGCCACTGTTCAGAAAACTGGAGCCACCCGGTGCTCCTGGGTAGGAATGAGAGACCAGCGCAGAATGAGTTTGGCCAATGGCATGCTGGTAAACTCTTCACAACTGGCTCGTTAATAACTGGGATGGGGCAGGGGGAAGAGGCCATGAGGTGTAGCATTTGCCAAGAGACATGATGTAAATTCTCCACCATGGCTGCTTTTAAGCTACCTAAGCAGCATCAGCCAGCCCCCAAAGTCCCTGGGAACTCAACAAATCGGCTCCTCTGGGCAGTACAAGCAGGGAAGCCTGGGGGAGGTCGGGGCTTTCCTCCTGGGGCCTCCCGGATGACCCATACTTCTTCTCACATGTGGGAAGCGGTTTCCAGGCAGCGGTGCCTCTATGGGTCTCAGCTTTCCACCTGCACAGTGGGCTAACAGCTCCTGAGCACAGGCGGATCCATCAAGGTAGATCCGAGTCCAAGTGTAGTGACATCTCTATCTCCACTCCCCTCATCTCCATCTGGGTGGAAGCAGGGTGATGGGCGGTCAGAGGGGGGCCAGGGCCCTGCCCAGCGCCTCTTCTGCCTCCGGTTCCCCACACCAGCTGCGGAGATGGGCCCAGCCAAGCCGGTGGTGGCAGGGTCACCTTGGGGAGAGTTACCGGGGCCTGGGTGGGAGCTGGAAGATATTATGCACAGAAGGCCATAGCCAAGGACACTAATCTGAACAGACAAGGAATCGATGGGAATTTCTATTTAGGGAGGAAATCAATAGAAATTTCAAGGTAGGAAAAAGGGGAATTACCTTTAATTGGAGTTCTCGTGCAGTTGGGTCTCTGGTGAGGCCGGGGCTCACCAGACCTTCGAGGGACAGCCAGACCTGACCCCCAAACTCCCCAGGCTCTGCCCCATGTATTTCCCACCAGGTAAGAGATCCCCTCCCCTCACGGAGCCCTTCAGCCTCTGGTTAGGAGGCCGAGGTGGAGCAGGCAAGCAACGCCCTCTGGAATCAGGTGTTCAGAGCCCCCTCTGGGTAGGGGCAGGGTGGACACTTGCCTGACGAGTGAGAAGCAAATTCCAGATGTGCAAGGCCTGGAGAGGTTAAACGACTGGCCCAAGGTCACACAGCAGGGAAGCAGGAGCTGGGACTTGAACCCAGGCCTAACTGGGCACCAGAACCACTGTGCTCTGCTGCCCCCGGGAGGTGTCCAGCCTCACGAGCTGTGCCTTGGATGTCTGCGTCCCATCTGGCGGACACCAGGTGGTTGGCAGTGACTGACTGGGGCACAGAGGGCCCGCCTGGGAGAGGGCAAGTAGGTTCAAGCCACAGGGAGAAGGTCCTGAGACTGGCTGCCCCCACTGCCCTCCCCGCTAGTGCGCGCGCGTGCACACACACACACACACATCCCCGAGGGCCTTGTCCCCAGAAGAAAAAGGACATTACAGAAGCCCCAGGTCCACGGAAATTCTTAAGCAAACCCCACCGGAAGGCAGATCCAAGTGCTGAACAGTACCTGGAAAAGAAGCCACATTGTGGAGTCATGAAGCCCCTCCCCTCCCCAGAATGGCACTGCCTCCCCCAGCGGGGGGCCGTCTGGGAGCCCGAGCCTCTGCTGAGGTCCAGGAAGGGAACTCTCTGGGGCTGAAGGCCTGCTCTGTGCCATGCCTGTGCTAAGTACTCCCTATAGTGTGTCACTAGGCCCTCCCATATGCCCTGCAGGAAATGAGGGACTGTTGCCCCAGGAAGTAGAGCCAGGGAGCAGGGCAGAGGAGGGCCAGCCTGCAAAATGGGATCTCTCCCATGTTGTTAAGACAATGCATGGGTCTGAGGACCGTTCAGACTTGGATAAAAAAAGACCCGGGAAGTTGGGGGGCTGCACAGTTGAAACCACGGCAGAGGGGGGGGGGTGAGTCTGGGGAGAGGTCTCCTTTATCTTTTTGTGTTTGCCCCTCCCCAGGCCCCATGTGCTCCCCCCATGGAGACCCTCTGTTTCGTTTTACAGATGAGCAAACTGAGGCTGGAGGGGAGAAGGGACTCACACAAGCCCGAGTGGCCAGAAGCAGCAGCAGCAGGATCGGGGCGTCTGCGGAGGCAGGGAGGGTGCGGAGGCGTACAGAGAGGGGGGGATGGAGTCAGCCTGTCTGTCCAGAGCTGGCCACCATGCAGCCCTGGAGCGCCGGACAGGGAAATTGAGGCACACTGAGTTGCAAGGACAGAGACAGCAAGGCAGATCCCTAGTGTCTGAGGCATCCCCACTTCCATTTTCCTTGCTATTCCAGCCCAAACCTGCAGGGGGCACCCAGGACACAGGGGCCGTGAAAGGACTACGGAGCCAGACAGGGTTGGAGATTGGGACCAGCGGTTTAGTCTTCAGTCACAGTGGCCTTGGGCAAGGAGTCCGACCTCTCTGAACCTCAGCTTCTCCCTCTGTGGGAAAGGGGCATCCCCCGCTCTGAACAGGTCGTGCTTAAGGACTGGGCCCAATGCGGAATGAGGGCGTGTCTGAGGGACATCTGCTGAAGGAGAGAGCGGGTTTCTGGACAGAGATACAGAGGGACGAGTGTGGCTGAGTGGATGAAGGAGTGACGGCGTCCTGCCAGGCACAGAGGTCCCCAGTTAGCAAACCAAGAGACAGAGTCCCCAGAGCGGCACCCCAACCCACCCAGGGGACGCCTCCACCCAGCCTGGGCACGTGGTCTGAGGCTGGGCGCTTGTGGTCACACGTGACACGGGGCATGGATCTGGGCTGCAAGCCGCTGTCTACTGTCCCCACTCCAACGCTCCTCGCCATTCTTGACCAGCAGAGCTTCTGCTCTGTTGAAGGAAGTGCCCTCAACGGCAGGCAGCGGGCTTCCCATCCCCCCCACCCAAGCACACTGAAGCTGGCCCCTTCTGGGAGCAGAGGCTCAAACCCAAAAGGAACCTAGGCAGGGGACCCAGCAGGGGACACCCTGAGGGTGCCAAGTCATAGCACCCCACTGGGGCACTCATTCTGGGCACCAGGCTGTCTTCCTCATTCCTCTGCTCCAACCTCAGCGTAACCTGCAGGTGTGGATTATAATTTCCACAGGTGAGGAAACTGAAGTCCAGGGCAAGAAACAGGTGGTCCAAGACCCCCGGGGCCCCGGTCTGATTCTGCCCCACACTCCCCCTACCTAGGTACAGTCTGCCTCCAGGCCTCCAGCACCCAGGCGTCAGGTTGGGGGCAGGGGTCAGCCTCCTTACTCCCCCCTCCACACCCCTCACCCAGAGTCTCATGCAGAGATGAGACCTGTCCCTGTCCCCTCTCAGGTCAGCTGGGCTCAGCTGGAACTCAGGCTATTGGAAGCTGCCCGGGCCCCACTCATCTCATTAAGTACAGGAGTGGGGTCAGCAGATTTTACAGGCCCCATAAAGCATCGCTCTGGCCACTTCAGCGCACAGCCTGCCCTGGCAAGCTGTCCCCCACCAAGCCGGGGAGGATGAGTTTCTTCTTTAAGGAACTAATCTCCCAGACTCATAAAATTGCCACACGTGCCATGGGGGTCTGTGCCCTGAAAGATAATTACAGGGTGACACCTCCACCCTGGAGGCTGGTGCGGGGGGTGGGGAACACTTTCCCCCTAGACAGAGGCCCCACGCTGGGGGGCTGTTATCTCAGGAAGGCCTCAAAGCAGCCCTGTAGGGCGGACGGACAGTGTGGACGGACAGTGTTCTTAGCCCTGGTTTACAGACTCGGAAACAAAGGCTGGGAGCAGCAGGCGACCAAGGTCGGGGCGGGGGTGGGGGCAGAGCTGGGGCATGAACCAGGGCCTGGCCCAGGGTCCTTCGTGCCCCTCCCCTCCCTGCACCACCTGCCTCCACTCCAGGGCCCCTCCATCGAGGCAGCCCTCCCACCCAGAGCTCCTGCAAATACAGGGGGTCCCCAGCCCTGCACCCTCTTTGGACACTGCTCCACAGGAGACATCCTGGGCCTCTGCAGCTGCACCCCCACCTGATGGGATGTGTCCCACATCCCACCCCCACCACTCAACATACACGTCCCCCATCGAACCTCACCCCAAACTGGGCTTGGCAGGAGGGAAGGAGAAAGAGGAAGCCACTGCCTGGGAGTCACAACTGAGGCCTCAAGGTCTTGAAAACAAGGATACCCCAGAGGCATGGGGGCAGGCAGGGGTGAAGGGTGACCCCGTTTCCTCAGAGCAGAGGCCTTGCTGGACACACTGGTTGGCTGATGCTGCCCCTGGGGGCGGGGGCAGAGGGCAGGATTGGAGCATTTCAAAAGCTCCACTTCAACAGGGTGGGATATATTCCCCGTCCTCTAGCTTCACATGTGCACACACACACTCACACACAACTACACACACACACAGGGAAAGGACCCAGGATCCTCTGTGGTCCAGCTTCTCCCCACCCTTTACTCCCTAATCAGCAACCTCAGGCACCCCCGTTACCGAGGAAAATCTGGCCAAGCACAGCCTAAAAGCGCAGGCGTTACACGTGTGCCTCTGACACACAGACAGCCTTATTCACGCATCCCCTTGCAGGCATCGCCACACGCAGCAAACCTGCGCACACAGCCCCACAGACAGAGAGGCAGAGGACTGCCGGCCCCTGCGCCAGCAGGCTCCACCCCTGCATGGAGGCCAAGGCCACATGGCCTGGCAGTGTTGCCACCAGTGTCTGTCCTTCCAATAGGACGGCAGGGGCCGGGACAGGTGGTAGAGGAGTGCAGGCTAGACTCTTATCTGCCTGGCCGCAGGTGGCCGTGGAGACGAGGGAGCTCTACGGCCTGGTCAGGGTTGTACACAGACAGGCGGGTGGACAGGATGACCCTGGCAGAAACCTTGAGTCTGGAAGGTCAGAAGCAATGAGTTCAGGGCCTCTGGGGTGGAGGGCAGTGGGGAGACCCTGGGGCCTCCCTGCCCCACCCTTCGAGTGGGTGCACGCGTACCCCAGTGTGTGAGCTCTGAGAGCACGTGCCTGAGTGTGTGTAAGGCTGGTGACCGCACTGCCTGCCCATGTCCCTGTCCCTGTGTTTATATTTCTAGGTGGATAGTTAAGCCTCTGGGAATGTGACGCAGGACAGAAGGGGCAGTGGACATGCCAGGGTTTACAATCTCAGAGGCCTGGTGTGAGTCTCTGAGCCCCAGTTTCCTCCTCTGTCAAGTGCAGCTGACAGTCCTGCCTGCGTCCCAGAAGGGGGTGCTTCCTGAAGACTCCCTGACACCCTGAGCTCTGTCCGAGCTCCCGGTGCTGAAGGAGCCGCCCCAGAGGCCAGAGCTTCTCATGGAGCTTGGGCACCTACGCGACTCTCTGGGCAACTCTGAGGCTTCAGATCCCACTCCTATGTGTCTCCATGCGTCTCTGCCTGTTTCCATGAACTTGTGGGCGTATCTGTGCATGTGCATGCATGTATACATGTGTGTGCATGTGTAGAGGGAAAAGGGGAAGGAGAGGGAGACCCAAAGCCCGCAGTGCCTGCCTCCCTGTCCAGGGTGGGGGGCTCGCTGCACACGGCTGCACGTGGAGGGTTCTTACTCACCCCAGGCCCCCTGGCCTTCAGTAGTCTGTGGACAAGGCAAACGAGTGCTCAGGAAAGCCGTCTGTTGGCCGTGTGTGCACAGGCGCACACACAAACGCTCCCTGCCCAAGGAGGCTGGAAGGCCAGGATGCCCCAGACCATCCCCGGCCAACACCTGCCCTGTCTCAGCCCGTTCCCCCCAGGGGCAAAGAGACAGCAGCCTTGGGGACTCTTCTCCAGCACAGGACCCCTCCCCACCTGCGTCTACCGGACCTACTCCAGAGGCAGGGGGACGAGCGTGTCGGGGGTGGGGGTCTAGATCTGCCTCAAGGCTGGGATCAGGTTCACCTGGAGACGGCAGGGTCACACCCGACGGGCTGCCGCTCCAGCCCTCCCAGGCCTCCCCGTGCCCCCCTGCAGCCTCCACCGCAGCCCCATTCCCCTCTGACCCACCCCTCGGTCTGTCACTCTACTTTCCCGTCACGAACTCTAAATGCATCCCTGGCTGGTGTGGCTCAGTGGATTGAACTCCAGCCTGTGAACAAACTCTAAACACTCTCCCTTGTCCCCAGACTCTTGCAGGGTCTCCTGAGTCACCCTCACACTGAGCTGGGCTGGGCCCCGAACCCGGCCCCAGGACTTAGCAGGGTGGGCGGGACGTCAAGGCTCCATGTCTCCTCTGCGAGATGGGGGTCGGTGAGTTCCGCACGAAGACACTCCAGCTTGAATAAGGGTGAGCCACGAGGGGCCTCTGCAAGAAGGAGGCCGGAATCAAGGATATCCTGGGGGTGAAGGAGCGGGGTTTCCAGGCCACAGGAGGGCAGGGACAGAGCCAGGCCCAGGAGCCGCTGGACCCAGAGACGGGCAAGGTGGCAGGGCTCTGCCCTCATCACTTTCCGACTGTGGATTTCACTTCTGCTGGGGTCTGGCTGGTGTCCAGAGTAGAAAACATAGCCCACACTCGATTTTTGGTTCTATACTTAAATCTTTACTTCCAACTTCATTAAAATTAAGAGCCCCTAGTCACCAAAAAGTACCATTAGGAAAGTGAGTAAGCAAGCCTCAGAATAGATAAGAACTTCTAGAAAGCAATAAGAAAAAGTGGACTACCCAATTAAAAAAAAAGTCAAAAGACTTGAACAAGCACCTCATAGAAAAAGATATCCAAATGGTGACTGAGCCTAGAAAAGTCACCCGGCCTTATCAGCCATCAGGAAAAGTTCAAGTGACACCCTGTAGCCCCATCCAGATGGCTAAAATGAAGGAACTGGGGATACCAAATGTTGGAGAGAAGGCGGAGAAGGCTGAGGACTTGAGGTCAGCACAGCCACTTCGGAACACTGGCATCGTGTGCTACCGATGCAGAGAGGCCCAGGGAACCAAGAGAGTCCACTCCGGGCAGCACCCCAGGAGAAACGAGTATTTGTCCCCAACAAAGACAGCACAAGAATGTTCCTAACAGCAGCGTTCGGAATAACCCAAAACTGGAGGGACATTCGTGACCGCCAAGAAGAGAAGAAGGAAATCAGGGCAAGTGCACACAGGGAGTCCACAGGGATGAAGGGGAACGGACCGCTGCCGCTCGCAACACCCTGGATGATTTTCGAAGCACTAACACTGAATGAAAGACGCCAGGCAGAAGAATACAGCTGCCCCATACCGCACGGCGCCCAGAGAGAACCGCACTGGGCACTGGTGACAGAGCCCCCGAACCGCTCTCTGGGAGGCTCTGGCTGGGAAGAGGAGGGAGCCTGCCGGGCGCTAGTTTGGGGTGATGGTTACCTGGGGGTGTGAGCCGTGTAAGATCTCATAACCAGCTGTCCACTTCGGACATGTGCCCCTTACTGAATGTACGTGAAAGCAGATAAGAAGGAAAAATAAGTCGTACCCTTCAGCCATCGAAGGGTCTCTCTGCCCGAGGCTTTCCTGCCCAAGTTCCAGGGGTCAGGACTAAGAACAGTTCTGCTGCCCCATGGGGAGGGAGTCGGGGGAGGAGGGGGTGTGCTTCTTCCAGAACGGGCTGGGGAGGGCAGACACAGACGCAGATGCAGCCCCCACCCCACTTCTCGGAGCCTTCCTTCCCCACCTGTGCAGTGGAAACAAGAGGACCTCCTGCCGCCAAGGTTCAGATGAGGATTCAAGAGGTAGCTGCCTTCGCCCTGGCCCGTGTGGCTCAGGTGGTTGGCGCATCATCCCATACACTGAAAGGCTATAGGCTTGATTCCGGGCCAGGACACATGTCTAGGTTGCAGGTTCGATCCCCAGTTGGGGCACATGTGGGAGGCAGTTGGTTCATGTTTCTGTTTCTCTCTTTCTCTCTGTCTCTGTCTCTCTCTCTCTCTCTCAGCAATGACAAAATGTCATTTAAAAAAAAAATAGGTAACTGGCCTCAGGTGCGGGCCTGGACCCCAGCCGCTGATGGACACAGGGTCCCCTTCCCTTTGACCCTTTCCCCCGCCTACCCCTCCTCCCTGGCCCCCATGCCCACCCTCAGCACCCCTGTTCTGCCCTCTGTGATCCCCAAAGTGAGGCCCCATCACTGTATAATTTCAAATTACTTGTAGCTTTAGTTAATTAAATGTAAAACCACTGGAATAAAATTATACCTTCATTAGAAATTAACTCTCATTTCAGATCTGGGATAATGACCCAGCTCCCTCTCCCCACTTCTTCCACACGGAATGGTCAGTTAAGCTGGATGGGAAAAAGTTTAACGACTGCACGGCAATCAAGCTTATTATTATTTAAGCACAAGCTATTACCATGTGCAATGAGGTATCGGCCTATAAATTATCTTTGAAAAGTCGGCCCTTGTCCAAGCACCGACAGGCTAAGGGTGGCTGCGGGGCAGGTATGCCGGCCACCTCCCAGGCAGAGGAGCTCCCGTCCTGCCCCTCCAGCTGACCCTGAACCTGCCCTCAGGACCCTCAGCTGGGTCCCAGGGCTCAGGTCAAAATCTCAGGGTTGCTGTGAGAGAGCGAGAGCGTGGGTGTCCCCATCTGGTCCTCCTGCCCATGGTAAGTGGGAGACACAGTGGCACAGGACAGAGACTGGGACCCAAAGTGAGTCCCTGAACCTGAGGAAGAGGGCAGAGAAAGGAGAAGCAGGGCGCACAGGGCAGGAAGGGGCTGGGATGAGGCAGAAAGAGATGGAGGAGGAGGGAAGCATCTTCCAGACGTGGGAAGGAGTTGGAGTCTGGGAGACGGTGGTAAGAGGACAGTCAGGGGAGTGGGGAGGGAGAGTTAGAGTGACGAAGGCAAACTCAAGGGGAGAGAAAGAAGAACCAGGGAGCCCCATGTGCTGGGGGCTCAGAGAACGGGCACTGAGGGACCCACTGCCCAGGACGGGAGACTGTCAACTCCAGTAGGCAGTGTCCCAGTGAACATGACAGCAGGTACTCTGCTCCCAGGCTGGACCCCTGGTGCCCAAGTGCCCACTTTACAGGTGAGACGGAGGCTCAGCAGGATGAAGTCATTTGTCCAAGACCATGCAGCTTGCTTGCTACACCGTTGGAAGCCCCAGAAGGTCAGGAAAAAAGGAGTGAGAGGTGGAGAAAGACCGAAGGCAGGTAAGAGGAGAAAAGACGCAAAGCCACAAGCAGGCAGTCGGACAACGGGAGGGTCCCGTCTCCTCATCTGCCTAAACGCCCTGCTTTCCCCTGACCTCTGGCCCTGCTCAGCCCCCACCCCACCCTGAAAACCTCATTCTTCCCTTCTCTGCCCTCCTCCTAGTTTTCAAAGACCCTTTTCTGTCCCCAGTCTTTGTCCTGTGCCAGACTATTGGCCCCTTACCATGAGCTAGATGGAGAGGTGGGCTGGAGGGTCAGGTGAGACACCAATGTCCAGATCTTGGTGGCAGGCGAATGGGACACTTGTCAGCAGGAAGCTCTCAGGGTCCTCAGACACCGCCCCCCCCCCCCGACTGTGGCAGGAGCCAGACCCCACCTCCCATGAGGCATTAGTACCCAAGCACAAGGTCAAATTCCAGCATCAACTCACTGGGCAACCTTGGACAATTTCTCAACCTTGCTGCCCTGCCCTGTCATCTGCAGAACAGGGTGACCATGGTACCATGACGTGGGGCTGTTGTAGGGTTTGATGAGCCTGGGGGGTGAGTGCCCAGCGCAGAGCCCGGCGCCCCGCAGCTTCCTGGGGAAGAGGCTCGCCGCAACGGGGCAGCTGCCCCCATCCTGGGCATGGGCACCTTCCCCATGACCTCTGTCTGGTGAGCCTCCCAGCCCCAGACAGAACAAGAGGATTAGTCGGCACTGGGGGACCTCAGCTGGGGCAAGGTGGCCAGGGCCCACAGAGACGGGGGCCCAGCATCCTGACTCCAGGGCCCCTTTGTTCCCTAAAACAAAGACGCTCACTTTGCATCTTGTAAGAAATCCAAAGTGTGCTTCTTCCTCACATAGCCGATTCCCAATAATAAATGTTTGCAGAATGAAAGTATAAACCAATAATTAAATTAGTTAACCAGCAGTCAGCCGTTTCCTGGCAGCAGCTGGGAACGGGCGTCACCCCGCCTGGCAGGCACGCCCCGCCCGGCCTGCCGTAACTTCTCGTCCAAGTTCCCCGGCAGACAGACTCCCTGGAAAGTCACCTCCATCTCCCTCATGGGTCAGGCCGAGATTTAGAGATCGGGGCCGAGTGTGAGCCTAGATCTGCTATCTGCCATGAGTGATGGGGGACACATTCCCGGGACATGTTTACTGTCACCCTGCGCCCCTGGCCCACACTCCCCACTGCGCCTTGCCCTGATAATTCACAGCCCAGCTCCCCTTGCCAAATGACTGATATGGCCTTCACAGCGGGGCCCGCTGGTCACTTGTCTCAAGGAGACTGGGAAGAAAACTCCGGCACAATATAAATGGGGCCCGTGGCAGCCCCGAACACCTTGGAAAATTCCCCAGCCCAGACGCCGCGTCGTTTTTAAGTAATAAAACCACAGAGAGATTACACGGCCCACTGACAGCCCGCGACGGATGGCTGCCCTCATGAACTTTTTACCTTCGGGATGGTGACCAAGAGGAGGGGAAGGGGAAAGAGGAAAGAACCACCGTCAAACAAGCTCCTTCCTCACTCTGCCTCAAAGGTCATTGCCATGGTCGAGACAGGGGCTGCTCCGGATATGTGCCCAGTTACCTGGAGGGACTCCACCTCACAGAGGGGCTCAGTTCCCATCTGGAGGACTGAGATGCTCGGGGCTGTTGGCTTGTTTTCCAAAATCCAGCAGCAGCCCTAAAATAATCCTTTTCCGGGTTAGAAGTGTAACCCTTGTTTTCATTCATTCGTTCCTTCATTCATTCATTCATATATCCTGTGATTCAACCGGGATTTGTCTCGGTGCCAGTTTAGCAGTAGGTATGGGGACAAGGGGGTAACACTGTGGGGAGACACGAGACAGTCTCTAGGAAACAGCTGAGCAACCCCTAGTGACCACTGCTTAGCCGTGGGACCCTGGGCACAGGACTCCAGCCCCCAGAGCCTCAGTTTCCTCATCTGTAAAATGGGGGGTGATGACAGCACCTGATCCAATGGCTGTGAAGAGGAGGCGGGAAAATCCCACCTGAGATGCCCTTAGCACATGCAGTGCATGGTGCATGGTACATGGTAGGTACACACCGGTCCGGTCATTAGTCCCCAAGTCCTTCCTCCTCTGAGGCTGGACAGTCCCATGCAAATCCGGACTCTAGGGGCCCACCCTGAAGACCCCGAGTTCCCAAGCTGGGTATGAGGCTGTGAACCGACCTGTGCCTCTGGGCACAGGCCAACACTGCACAGTGTAGCAGGAGTTCCCCTCCTCCCGGGACGGCGCTTCCCCGGTCCAGGATGCTGGGCCCTCAGTACAGCATGAAGGACTCGGCTGCTTGCTTTACATGGAAAAATAATAGTAACAGGAGCTACCATTTACGAAGCACCTGTTAAATACCACACGGCACGGGATACTTCCAGTGCACCTTCCCTCCGCCGCCGGGCCCTCCGTTCCCCCCAGGTGCTGTTTGCACCAGTGCTGCAAGACGGGGCTTGACTCGGGGCTGCGAGTAAGAGACGCGTACGAGCTCAAGTGAGGGCAGACACGCAATTCACTGCAGGAGGCAGGGGACCCTCCAGAACCTGAGGGCTGAAGTGCAGCCGCGCCTGGTGAGGGACTGGAACCTGGGAGGAGAGAGAGAGCTGCAGAGCCACGCACCCCCAACCACCCATCTCCTCCCCGCCCCACACCCCACCCACCCACGTATTCTCTCCCCCTCATCCCTCCCTCCACACTCTGCCTGTCTCTGCTCCCTGCCACAGGCTCAGGTGTCCCTTCACCTCAGGCCACCACAGAGTCTGCTGGCTGCCTGCAGCCCAACTCCAATCCCCCCAGGGAGAAAGTCACGGAAAAGCCTGACCTTGGCAAGTGCCTGCCTCGGGTCCCACCCACTGTGGCCTGGAGCATGCTGAAGGCAGCTGGAGGTGCCTCTTCCCTCCAGGTGTGGCCTGTGGATGTGACTTGTCCCCTTCGCCGTCCCCAAAGGGCTCCTGAGCCTACCCTCCACTCCCCCCGCCCAGTAGCCCCGGCCTGAATTGGCTGGGCTCCAAGCTTTCGAGTCAGGCATCTGGCAGAAAGGCCATGGCTTTCCAAGGGCCTGGCACCGAGGGCACGGGCTGCTCTCCCAAGCAGCCAGCACGGCGTCAACCGGACAACAGCCCCGCAGGCCACTCAGCAGCAAACCACACAAGATGTCCCATAGAAGGGACCAGGCAGCTAAATCAGGCACGTCCACCAGAGGACTGCCACCCGCCAATGTGTGTGATTTCTGCCACGTGGGAGAAGACGCCACGACGTCTAGTTATGTCGGGAAAGCAGTGCCACCACCCAGTGAGTGGAAGAGACGCAGAGGTTCTGTCCCGGCTCTCTGTAACTCTGGCAAACTACGGAACCCTCGTGGGCCTCAGCTTGCTCATCTGCAGGAGTAGGGAGACGCGACAGATAATTCACAGGGAGCCCCCCCCCCCGACGCCGCCCGGTAAGGAGCAGTCAGTAACTCCAAGCGGAGATCATGAGGTTGATGAAGATGACCGCACGGCGTACGTACAATTATCTGGCTCTCCCCTGACCATTTCTGCAGAGTTTTGCTCAGAGAGACCCGATGTGATCGGGTAAGTGTGAGAAGGAAACTAGATGCCCGTTCACCAACACACATGGCTGCCGAGCCCCGCGGTCAAGAAACCCGAGTTAACGGCCGGGCTAACTTCAGCCTGGGTTTCCCACATGGACTGGCAGACACGCCCCTTTTTTCACAGGAGCCCTATTAACATCGATAGGTAACAACTGGGGAAATGCGCAACTGCGATCACATTTTAATCGTATATAACGAAACATTATCTATAGACTCCCACGGGCATTCGCATACTAGTCAGCGCTCTCGTTTCAAGCTGCAGACCCTCCCTGGTTGGACTGGGAAGAGCAGGCTGTTGGACAAGACCCCGAGTTAGCAACGAGGCCCTGAGAGACCTCACCTCTCAGGAGTCTGGGGGCCGGGTGGCCATCTCTGACCCCGCCTGCCCAGAGGGTGGGTGGGCGGGCAGGTGGGGTAAACGTGATTGCCAAGGATTCACCCCAGAAAACGGGACAAGATTTGGGGGATAGAGGAGGCCCACCGCTCACGTGCTGGGTGGTCACCCCATAGGTGGACCCCTTCTCCCACTCGTGAAGATGGTAGAGAGCGACCGCTCCTCCCCTCCCATCCGCAGGGAGTGGGGAAGTGCGGCTTTCCTCCAGCCCAGGTGCCTGCGAAGAGGGGGTTCTGGCCTTTCTGGCCCAGCCGGTGGCTGCTGCACTGGCCTCCCCTGTGCCCACTGAGCCCAGGAAAAGGGCTCACTGGTCGGGACAGTGGGGCCTGCACAACAGGGTGGGCAAAGGGCCCACCTCATGAGTGCTCTGGCCCCAAGTCTCGGCACCTGTATCCAAAGGCTCGATGACTCAGTGTCACCAGGGAAGATGAGTTTTAGGGCCGCCCGTTTGCAAGGGGCCACACATCAGAAGGATTCAGCAGGAACCCACATGGGAGTCGGCCCACATGGATAAAGCTACTTCGTGGGGGCGTGGGGGGAGACTGACAAGGCCAGGGAGGGAAGAGGGGAAGAGCCCCTCTGGCCCCAGGAAGGACCTGAGGAGTGACCATCCACCCATGAACAAGTATGGATGGATGGTCAGCTAGGACGTGGGCCAGCCCTCCGGGAGGGGCGGTGGGAGGGGACAGGGGGACCAGCTTTGAACACAACATGGGCATTTCAATACACTGGCCTGAGTCTCAGACACCAGGGCGAGCCCGTCCGAATCAGCCCCAGTGGGAAGTTGTGGAATCTGGCTGAGACATCATCGTGTATGGCCTCGCCGCCCGGCGAGCAGGGAGAGGCGGTTCAGAGAGCCCGGTGGCGGCAGTTACTGGGAAAATAAAACCGTTTCATGTTTATACCCCTAATGAGTGGAGATGCCTCTAAACTGGTTACACTTGATTTTTTTGCCTTTATGCTTTTCTGTATTTTCTAATTTTCCTGCAATGAACACGCATTACTTGGGTAATAGAGAAATAATAAAAGCTTAAAAAGGAGTCAGGTGGTGCGAGTCCGTGGGTCCCTGAGGATCACGCAGCCATGGCTTCCTGGGTACAGGGGCCACTTGCCCAGGCGGCCCTAAGGAGCCGGGGAGAGGGAGGGCACAGGGTAGCCCCAGCTTCTGTGTCTGCCAGCTCCCGGGCTCGGGGCATTCAGGGCGGGGTGGGGAAGAGGGCGGGGAAGTGGGTGAGACCCCGGGAGCCAGTGCTGGTGGAGCACTGAGCTAGAGAACAGTGTCCAGGCCCAGCTGGGGGTCCCTGCACCAGGGAGGCAGAGTCAGGAGCTTGGTCAGAATCCTGACTCCACCCCCTCCAGCTGGAGAAGCCAGGCACTCTCGTGGGGCGGAGCAAAGGTGGGGGGGGGGCGGGGACTTCTGTGCTCTGTGCCTCTCCCAGAGCCCACACCCACCGTGTCCGGTGAGAATCGAGGGGGTGGGGTGAGGGAATGCCAGGGACCCAAGGAACGGCGGTTAGGCCAAGGCTGTGTCTGGGTCCTAACGATCTGTCCCAGTCTGGGACTCTGGGTACTGAGTGCATCATGAGAAAGGGGCTGCTGAGGCCTCAGACGCGGGCTTAGCTCTGAATCCCAGCTCTGCTGTGGCTGTGTGACCCTGGGGAAGCAATGTTCCCTCTCTGGCCCTCTTTTTCCTCGTCTGTAAAATGGGAATGATAATACTGGTACCTGTGGTGGACTGTGTAAATGGTCCCGACTCTTCACTGTTCCTTTAGCCACACCCTTTGCCGCCTGAGTTCGCAGTGTCTCCCACTAACAAGGCATACTGCACTTGGCTGTGTGACTTGCTTTGGCTACAGAAGAAGGAAGAAGGGCGGGGGAGCTCTCGTGGCCTCGGGGGTTTCCATTTGCTATCCGTGGTGCCTTTACCCGTGAGAACAGTCGGGCCGGGAGTCCCTCCCAGGAGAGGGTGGAACCCCCAGACCCAGCTGAGGGGAGGGATCAAGCACCCCAGCTGAGCCCAGACAAGACCAGCTAACTCCCAGGGGACCCACAGTTCCGTGACAACAACTGGTTGCTGTTTTAACTGAGTTTTGGGGTCGTCTGTCACGTAGCAGTTTTGTGGCAATAGTGGAACAGAGTGTTTCCTTGCAGAATACAAGGATTTGGTGAGATGAGCTTGCCAAGTGCCTGATACGCTTCAGACCTGGTGCACAGTAAATGCTCAATAAAAGTTCCACAGCCCTGATGACTATCGCCTCCACTGTCATTATTACTGTTGTCCACTGGAGGGGAGGGCCTGGGGGCCAGAGGTCAGGGACGAGAGCTCTGCAGGAGTCCCGCATTCATCAAGTCTGCTCAGAGACAGCTGGAAGCGACTTTTATTACCCCCCTGAAACCCGTTCCAATCAGAAGTGAGAGGGTGGCTTCTGCTTCGCCGGACAGGGTGTGACGAGCAGGCCCTAGGCCCCGGGCAGAGGCCTGAGTGTTCCCTAATAATCACATTTCTTATGAAGCTTTAGTTTCACTTTCTTCAAATGAAGTCTCAGCAATAAAGCAATCAATTCTCTCTCCCTGGGAGACAGTGGTGAACCCCACCTCGTAATGGATGGTGCTCTGGGCGCCCCTCCGAGGACCCTCCCGGCCAAGCCCACGTGGTGGCAGTCTGGGGGCCCTGTCTAGGTGACTGGCTGACCCTGGGCACCTTTGGGAGTTTCCACTCCAGGCCAGTTTCAGGAGCACCCAGCCAGGTGTGCTGGGCACCAGGAGAGGCGGGGGCCACGGGGGAAGGGGCTCATGCCCACACCCCTGCTCCCTCTAGCTGGCCCCTCAGGGCACCCAGCTGAGAGAGCCCTACGTGGCTTCCAGAACCTGAAGACTGAGGGTGCCACAGTCCCTGCTTCCTCCCCAAGCCCAGGGACAGAGGAGACGGGATGTTGGTTTCCACAGTTTCCCCAGCCTGTCTCTGTCCAGGAAGATCCCTAGGCAGGTAGAGAAAAGTGGCCAAAGATCCCTCGAGGTGGGGATGGGGGTCCCAGCACAGAGAAGCCCACACCTCCCAGGCCCCACCCGGGATGCCCACTCCCAGCAGCCACTTGCGAGAGCGGGAGGCCCGAGGAGGTCATGAGGGCACCAGGGCGAGGGCAGAGGACGGGGGGAGGGAGGAAGGAGGGGAGGCACCCAGGGAGGGGCAGCCCTGCCCCGGGGACCCAGAGGGATGTGGGAAACAGGGCCTGGATTTGGATGAGGCGGGTGAGGGACTTGCTTGGGGCACAGAATTTAAAGGGACATCCAAAACTCAATGTTCAAGAGAAATAATGTTTCTAAAAATCAGAATGGTTAGAAAAAAGTCACGATCCAAATGAAGCCCTGCCCTGCCGTGCACTTGGAGGGGCCTTTCCCAGTGAGCCCTCGTCCCTGTGGCAGGTGCCGAGGTCGCAGTGCCGTGCAAACAGGTTTCCTACACAGTGTTGACCGCGGAGCGTTTATGAACCTTTCTCCCTTGGCTCAAAACGTGGGTTAACCAGGGAGACCCAGAGCGACAGACACAGGGAGAAACCCGGAGGGGGCCAGCCGGCCCACGGAGAGGAGTTCCGGCAGGCGAGGGCATGGTGGAACCACAGAGCTTCGCCCCGGCCCCAAGAAGAAGGGAGCAAGGCCAGAGGAGAGCGCTAAGGTGATGAACTGTTCAACTGAAGTGACCGGACAATCCCAGACACGGCCAACTCTCGCTGGACTACACTTTTGCCACCAGGAAGAAGGGGGTCTTGCAGCTCAAATGACGGTATTAGGGGAAGAAATCAAAGTGGCTGACGTGTGTGCATAACTGCTTGGCCACGAGGCCCAGGCTATGCCCTCTGCACACGGCATCTCACCCAAAGCCCCCAGGCCACTGTGAGAAAGGAGCGCTCATCGTCCCCATTTGCCAAAGGAAAGCCTGAGGCCCAGAGAGGTTAAGACACTTGCTTAAGGTCCCACAGCCTAGAAGTGGCGAAGCCAGGGTTCAATGCTCAGACCCCACCTCTTCACCACGTGGCCTCAGGTGACATTGTAATTCACCTGCATATATGACTGTGAAATGTATCTCTACTTCATGAGCCCTGGGTAGAGGACCCAGAGGCAGCCCTGTCTGGTGACAAAGAGAAACAGATGATTTTAGTGGTAACATGGTACAGGTTGTGACCAGGGGGAGGAGGAGGAAGTTGGGGGACAGGCCTCAGCCACAAGGCCCCACCTCCCACAGACCCCACCATTCATGAGTTTTTCATTCATTCACTCCCCAAATAGCTCACGAGCACTCGCTCTGTGCCAGGCCCATGTCTGGGTCCTGAGGGAAGAGCAGGGAGTTAGGGAGACCCAGCTCCTCCTCTACCGAGCCCGGGGGCTTATTAGGGAGACAGGAATGAAACAAAGCTACCCAGAATCCTATGAATACAAACGGTACCAGGGGCTCAAAACAGAAAGCACAGGGTACTGGGAGAGCAGAGTGGGGGTCCTGACCCAAAGATGGGACATCAGAGCCCAGATCTAGAGGGTGGTGGGGAGGGGCCAGAGGCAGAGAATGAAAGACCGGAAGTTGGAGTGTGCCCAGAGTGACAGGGCCACCCTCGCAGGGCCCAGGATGGGGCGCCGTGAGAAGCCTGTTTACCTCTGTGGTCACCCCGAGCTCCCCCGGTTGGGTAAACCTGCTCACCCTCTCTCTGGGGTCTCTGCCCACCCACGCTGCCTCCTCCACTCTAGAAGTCCCCAGGAAGCCCTCAGGGACACAGACCTGCCCAGGTCTGCTTACCACCCGCTGCCCAGTGCCTCACAGCTGCAGCGAGAAGACAAGCACAGGGTCCTAGGACACGGGGGGTGTCCAAGGATGGCACCAGGGGCTCAAGGCAGCCCCGCTTCCCTGGCCCCATCCGAGAGGGCCTCTGACTCCCAGGCCCGGGTGGGGCCTCTCCTGCTGCTGGAACGAACCCAGCCTCCAGGCCACAGCAGAGGGGCCTCTCCCAGCCAAGGATGGGAGTGCGTTAATTAATGAATTAGCCGTTTAATTAACATAATTAGGCCTCATTATTTTCCTTGCATCTATCGTCAATTTTCGGGCAATTAAAGTGAGCACTGGTGGAGCATGGGGGAGTTGGTTGTCACCACCGGCACAGGGTGGAACCGCAGGCCCAGCCAGAGGGACGTGGGGGCCCCCGGCACGGGAGACCGTGTGTACACCATGCACACTCCCAGGCGGAGCGCCCCCGAGCCCAAGTTTGCAGATCACTTTCCATTCACACACTGAGCTCCTACTATGTGCCAGGACACAGTTGTGACCAGGACAGGCGGGGAAACAGAGGGCAGTTGTTGGGCAGCGCCAGGGTCAGCCCCCAAGTGGCCTTCGAGGTAGACCCCCCAGAAACTGCAGCCGTCAGTTCCTCCAGGGAGAGAGGTCGGCGTTGCTGTGGGCCGGGGAGGCCTGGGGACTGTGCCTGGGGCCACTCTTGTCCCCTCAGCAGCAGCAGGTCTTCATGACCCTTCTGCTGCCTGTGGGATCTGCAACTCAGTCAGCCTGCTATGAAAAGTGGGCCCGGAAGGCCCTGTTAAAAATGGAGATTTTGTGGAAGAGTCCCATGGCGTTCCTCTACAGACCTGGCTTCACGGAACTACATATTCAAGAAGTCAACGCCTTCAGGAAGCTGTTCCACAGCCCAAGTCCTGGTGTTTATCACCCTCTTCCCAGGACTTGCTGGTGGCTGAGCTGTGGGGTCCAGGAGCACTGGGGGGACGCATAGGGACGAGCCATAGGGAGAATGCAGATGCTGCCACCTGAGACAGGAAGACAGGTCCAGGGGGAGTGGGTGTGGAAAGGAAAACTAAGACATCAAACGCAGCTGTCGCACAGACGGGTGAGCATCAGGAGCTGGAGTCCACTAGAGACCTGGGGAGGTGGGGAGGCCTTAGGCCTGAGCCTGGGCCCAACGGTCACCTGGGAGCCAGAGAGGAGGAGGAGGTGGCCCTGGGGCACACGAACACCAGTGAAGGAGCCAGCAGAGAATCCTGGAACAGAGCAGCCAGGGAGACAAAGGAAAAGTAAGAGAGGGGGCGTCCTAGGAGCCAAGGGAAAGGTTTCGTCAAGCGCATCAAATGCCGGTGACTATGGAACTGGCCATGTGTGACCCGGTTGCCCGGGGCGGGGGGTGGAGGAGAGACCTGGGCCCAGGCGACAAGTAAGGACAACTCTCCAGGGCATTTTGCTTCAAAGGAGCAAGGGTACAGTGTCGGGGGAGAGAGCAGGGCCCGGGGAGGGTTGGATGGGAGGCGTCACGGCATGCTTGGCGCTGATGGAAATGATGCAATCCCAGTAAATGAGACCCATGGTTTGGATCATGAAAATTGTTCACGTTTTCTAATTTATAGTTTTAAAACATCCTCTGTGGACTGTTTTGGAAGGGGGAACCCTGCATGCCACCCAAATAATTCCAACTTCGTGTATCAGCTGACTGGGAACACCTGCCACCCTTCACCTACAGACACCAGCTTGTCCCAGCAACGTCCTGCCTGCATCTTACCAGGTAAGTGCAAAAAATACACCCCAGCCCTTGCAAGCTCCTGATTTTTTTCCCCTGCATTTTGTCCTGGTCATTTTTTTTTTCGCACAAACGCTAATGTTCTTTAACGAGCATGCCGACCTCAGGGAGCGAAACCTATGATCATGTACTTGAGACACAGATGAAGAGCCCAGACTGTGAAAATGGTCCATCAGCCCCCCGCCTCCCAGCCCGGAGTCAGACACCAGGCATCGATCATGAGGGCAAAGAAACAAAAATAAAGGACAAGAAATTGCTGGAAATGGAACACCAGAGATCGGTTATAAAAGGTAAATGCAATTTAGGGTTTTGTGACATTCGTTAGTTTTCAGCAAGCCGAACTCTCTCCTGCTCAATGTCCCTCTTCATTTGTTTTTAAGGCGGTATTATTATTGTTTAAGCGTGCTTTTTATAGAAGCATAACACATATCCAGAAAAATGCACAAATCTTAAGTGTCTGGTCCAAAGAGTTTCGACAGACCGACACAGCCAGAAAACCAGCACCCAGTTCAAGACTGAGCAAGAGAAGCACGTCACCAGCCCCTGGGGGGGGGGTGAAAGCCAAGGGCAGCCACCAACCTGACCCCTTTCCACAAAAGGGGTCCCCCAGGTGCACCCAGTACTGTTGGCTGCCTCTCTCAAAAGGGGAGGTTCTCCCCCTTTGCTGCATATTTAGAAGATCGTTCGTGCTCATTGTTGATGGAACCCACATTTTTTCACCCATTCTCCTGCAGGCAACAGGCATTCATTCGGTCCAGCATGGGGATTAGCTTGGACAGTATCACTGCGGGCTTTCTAATACATGTATCTTGGCGTGCAGGTGCTTTTATTTTTATATTTTAAAGATTTTATTTACTTATTTTTAGACAGAGGGGAGAGGGGGAGAGAGGGAAAGAAACATCGATTTGAGACAGAGACACCGACCAGTTGCCTCCCGTACGCACTACAACCCAGCACCCAACCCACAACCAGGCACGTACCGAGACCAGGAATCGAACCGGCAACCTTTCTCTTTGCGGGATGATGCCCAACAAACTGAGCCACACCGGCTAGGGTGGCGTGTATGTGCTTTGAAGAGTATATTTGCACAAAAGCCGGGAGCGTCTTTTGGGGGAGTGTTGATGTTAATATTCTCAGAACTCACCCCAGAGCAGCGTCAGGCCTGTCAGTCCAGGGAGTCTCGTGTCATTCGGTTTTCTCGTGTTTCTTATTTCTCTCCAAAGCAATAGTTTCCCGCTGGGAATGGCCTTTTCCTTTCCCCATCTGGGGGCATTTGGCAGTCTCTAGAGACATTTTTGGTTGTCACAACTGGGGTGGGCTAGTGGATCCCGTGGGTAGAGGCCAGGGATGCTGCTGACCACCCTACAACACACAGGGTGGCCCCTCACAAAGAACGACCCAACCCTGGGTGTCCACAGGGCTGAGGCCACGGGCCCACCTCAAAGGACCCAGTGGCTCGCTGTGCCTAAACAAGGAGTCAGCAGTAGGAACACTTGGCAACGTCAACTCCCCAATGTGCTCTGAAAGTACACAGCGCCAAGGGGACAGACTCAGGGTTGCCGATGGGTCGTAAAAAGTACGGTGAGGCTCCAAGGAAGAAGCCACAAACACCAAGACAAGTGAAGAGGAGGAATAAGGCTCATGCTGGGCGTCGAAGGGGGAGTAGGGGCTGGCCTGGCTCCAAGGATGGAAGGGCATTCCGGCAGGAGCAATGTTACAAAGACGCGGTGGGAGCTCAGGGGAGGGAGGACACGTGGGACCAAGTGTCCCAGCAGCCTGGCAAGCCAGGCTGGGAGAGGATGTGGGGAGGGGTACTGCCCAAGGCCGTGTGAGGGCAGCAGTGAGTGGGTTCAACAGGCAGTCAAGGTCGGGACCCAGAACAGGTCAAAAGCTTCTTGCCCTCTGAACCTGCTTCACGATCCCCACCCCAGGAACTGAACATCCTCAAAATTGAATAATGGCCCTTGACTTCTGTCCCTCGCTCCATCGTATGAAAGCCACTGAAGTCCGTGGCTGCCAACCCCAGGGAGCAACCCCGCTGCTCCGCTGCCTGGTCTAAGCCACCATCCCTGCACTTGGGCCGCAGCCCAGCTTCCTCCAGGGCTTCCCAGCCTCCACTCGGGCCCCTCCCAAATTCTATCCACATGGAAGCTGCTAGAGAGATCTCAGTAAACATAAAATGACCATGTCACTGACTGCTGGGAAACCCACTGAGCTCTCTCTCCCACAGTTTACAGGATGCCACTCTTTGGGGGTCTCGGTTCAAATTGAGGCCCCTTTTTAGGGGCCTCTGGGGCAGCAGGAGACTTGCTCTATGGTGGAGGGACGGGCTGGTCCTGGGCCCAGGGCCCTGCTCTGCTCCCCCCCCCACAGCCTGGGGCCCCCCGCTCATGAGTTACCTCTGAACTAGGACTCGCACCAGGCTGGTGCCTGGCGGTGGGGGCAGTGGGGGCGATGGAGACTGTCCGCCTGGCCAGCCTTCTGGATCTGCCTGTCAAAGCCTGCCTGAGAGGGCCCAGGACACCCAACAGGGCTGGGTCCCTCGAGCCTCTGCCTGGCACAGTTCATTGCCAAGTGAGCCCAGGGCTCCCCCGGGCAGGGCCAGGCCCCCTGGGCATCCGGAGAGCTCGTTATCCCGTCATCCCCGAAGCCGCACCTGCTCTCCTGGTCTCCTGTGATCTCAATTAATCCGTCCTGCCCTGATTAATTAGCAGGGTTAATTATGACGGCTGCTGCTGCTGCTGAAGCTTGGGGAGGAAAGCCCAGCCAAGTGGCGGCGGAGTAGAGACCCAGCCTGAGGTGGGATGGGGCAGGGCTCCCCACTCTGCTCACTCCCCCACACTGCTACCACCAGATGTCTGGTTGCCCCCCTCCCCAGGGCCAAGGTCAGAGACCTCAGGAAGCCATTGGTGCTATGACTCCAGGGGCCAGGCCTATGAGAGCCATGTCAGTGCTCTCGGGCATCACCTGATACAGGGAACAAGGCCCAGGGCCATAAGTTTGGCTCCGCTGATTGGGCCATTATGTCACGTCTAAGTCCTTGCCTCTGCCCGTGGGCATGATCACACACTAAAGTGCCCACGACTCCTGGGCAGGGACCCCTAGCCCACACTGTCCTGGCTTCCTTTGAGAGTGGTCACCACCCACTTCCTCATTCGCCCTTTTCCTCTAGACCCCTGGCAGAGAGGCAGAGAGAAAGTCAAGGTGAAGGGTGCAGTTGATGCGATCAGGCCCCCAGCTGGGGCTATTGCAGACCCTGTTCTGCTGTCGGATCCCATTAATTGCCCGTGGGCTCAGAGAGCCCCAATCCTCCACCCTGTCCCAAAATTCGAGACTGGCTAAACACCAGAGCACCAGAAAGGGGCTCAGAGCGGCACCAGCAATTCCAGCTTCTCCCCACGGCTGAGACCACGGACCTCTCCAGGCTGCCCCAGACCCGGAGCCCTCGCACCCCAGCTCACGGCCCTGACCTGCGCCCTACTCCACTCCTCTGAACGCCACGCCTTCCCAGGCAGCCCGGCCACCTGGAGCCCAAACCGGCACCCGGCAAGGACCGGCGCTTCACTCAGCACAACCCCTCACCCACGACGACCAACAGCACCAAACTCCTACACACACCCCCTCTCCGCACCCATCCATTATCCTCCTCGCCAAAACGTGATCCATTATCACCGCCTGCGCCTGGCAAAATGTATCATTACCTGCACCCTCGGCACTTCCCAGATCAATCCGCTTCTTAAACGCAGTAATAGAGAAGAGGATTAGGTACTAGAAAACTCATTATGAAAATGGCGCACTCAAATTCTTTAAAGGTGATATTTCATAAAATATACCCGGCCTGCCGCGTGCCTCAATCATTCTTTTTAATAGCTCCGTAGCAGCCAGAAAATAAAGTATTCATGAAGATTGAAGAAGATGATCCCATGAACTTCAATTTAATTGGTGCAAATTAAAACAATCCATCTTTCCGTGCTGTCCGTCTATCTCCCGTCATCCCCACGCCGCACGTCCGGCGCCCTGATTACAATTATCTTTTAATAGGAAAACTTGTCAGTTTTTGTGTGATTTACATAAGCTTGAGCAAACTTATGGGTATCAGATAGGGCCTCGGTGTGTGATTTCCTGTGCGCAGCTCCCAGGCTCTCGCCAGGCCTGGGTGGGGGGGGCAGGACAGGCAGGGTGCGGGGCAGGGTGGGGGAGGGGCAGGGATGGCGCTGGGGCGCCTCTGAGTTTGCATCGCCCGAGTTTGCAACGCCCGTCAGGGATGGGGCTGTGTGAGACATCCGTGTTCCGCACATCAGGCCCTAGCCTCTGACTGTCCTTCCTCCAGGACCATGACAGCTGGACCTGGAACCAGACAGTGGCCACTGTCACTCTCAAGGCCACGAATGCCCCTGACCTCCCATTTGAGAAGGCCACACTGTTTTGAGCTCTCTGCAAGTCTCCTCACCATATAATATACTCTCCACCCCCAACCCACTCGCATTCCCTGTTGCTGCCACTTGAAGAGCCTGTGGGGACAGGCAAATGAGATTTTCCAGGGACGAGGAGCCAGAAGAGAAAGCCAACAGCGGAGGGAGCCTTTTAAGAAAGACTCGTAGGAAGAGGAAAGACAGGTGTTGGGGTCTCCGAAGGTGTACTCAAAGGGGGAAATGCGAATTTTAATTAAACGGAAACCAGCCTACGGGCCCCAGGCAAAGTGCAGCCCCCAGGAATGGGATGTCATCTCAGGCTCTATCAGCGGAGACACAGCTGGAAAGAGGGAGGAGATCGTTCCACCCAAGTCTGTGCCATGGGAACCACTTCTGACATGTTCATTCACTCACTCATTCAATAAACACTTACCGAGTGCCTGCTAAGTGTCAGGTGCTGGAGATCAGCAGAGAGCGAGGCCAACCCGATTCCCACCCTCACCAGCTTTATAATCCAGTGATGCAGACAGACAAGAAAGCAGGTGCTGATGATACAGGCTGATAAAGCTACAGTGGAGGAAATGCGAGAGGCTGGAGGAGCCTGGAGGAGGGGGCCACAGGCGAAGCTTGAGGAAGGGGGGCAGTCAGGGGAAGGACCAGCGTTGATAACACCTCTGACTTGAAACCTGCAGGCTGAAAAGAAGTCTTGAAAATGGGGGCCGGGGTGGGGGAGTGTCCCAGACAGAGAGAGCATTATGCTCAAAAGCACGAGGCAAGCAAACATGCAACCTTAGCCCCCAGACGCCTGACAGCACAGGTGCATGAGGCCGAGGGAAGCCGGCAGACAGGAAGTCCTACACTGCCACACCCCAGCAAGGTCGTCTGTCTATTATTGCCCTTCTGAAATTGTCAAATGGATTCTTAGTTATACAAATGATCTATAAATACATTCTCACTGTATAAAAAATGTGAGTATAGTGGATAAAATCCCCTGAGGCCACCTTCACCCTCCACCCTGTCCTTCTCGGGAGGAAGCACTTACCAGTTCAGTGAGTCTCCTTCTGGAATTTTCTCTATGTCTTCTCGGGCACAGGGGCCTATAGAAATATAGAGGTGATTTTTGGTTTCGTTTCTTACAGAAATGGCCTTGCACTGTCCATGTTTTTCTGAGGTTTGCTCCTCCAGCCCAGCATGCCTGTTACTGTCCTCATTGCCCCCTCAAGGGGACTGTCCAGCAGGCTTCGTGCACACGAACGCGTGTCCTGAGCGTGCTCCAGACACCCTGGGTGGCAGCAGGGCGCAGGCGGACAATGAGCCCGGGCTCTGCAGTCAGCTGTGGCGCCGCTACCTCGAACAAGCTCGTTCCTGTCTTGGAGCCTCAGTATCCTGTTCTGAGGGTGGAGAGAGAAGGACCCTCCCTGCACTGGGATGCAGCAGAAACTAAGTTAAGGTTCATAAAGCTGTGGCCTTGGGACTTGGCCCATGGAAGGGTCTCCGTAAGTGCGCTGACAATGACAGTGATGCCTGTGTCACCCTATTTGAGGCCTGAGTGCCCTCAGCAGAACCTTCGAGTGGCTCCAGCCCCAGCCTGCAGGGACTACACCTGTGGGGGACAGCCTTCCTTACCCCGGTGCTCCGTGGTCAGGCTCCGTGGTCAGGATGCGACCGGGGAACAGAGCCTCGCAGCATGACCCTGCAGGCCCCTCCCTCAATGGGCCCCATTGGACCTCATGCCCTGCCCCGCCCCCAGCAGCCCTCTTCCACCAAAAACACACAGTTGGTGCAATAGCTATTGTTTGTTCACTCAAGTAGCTATAGTCACCCTTCCACGGGAGGGAGCCTTTCTGAGTAGGGTCTGGAACTAAACTCATGAGAAATCCTATCTCATTAAAGAACGATAAGAACAAAACAGGCACACCTCCTTTTATTACCCTTTGCTTTATTGAGCTTCGCAGATGTAGCATGTTGAGCAACTGAAGGCAACAGCCTCCACCAGCAAAAAGATTACGATTTGCTTTATGGTGGGGCTCGCTTTATTGCGGCGGTCTGAAACGAAACCCGCAGTATCTCCAAGGTATACCCACACTATTCCTCGAGCATTTTGCAAGCACCCACTAGATACGAATCACAGCCGGGTTCGTGGGATCTTCACAAAGCCCCAAGGAAAAGGCCATCATTATCCCCGGGAACATATTAACTCCTAAAGTCCTCCTGACGGTCTCACACCTCCAACGAGACAAGGATGATTTCTTATCAATCAGGACTAGGTAGGCTATGCTGCAAACGCCAACCAGCCCCCAACCCTCAGTGGCGCATCGCTGTACGTGTGCGTTTCTCACTTACCCAGTACAGGCCTGACCGCCCTGGTTTTCCTCTGTATTGTGGCAGTGCCGCCCGCAGGACAGGTGGCGGCTTCGAAGGTCGAGAACGCAGGAAAGAAAAGTGAGGCAAACACACGACAGCTTACCCGCTCCAGACAGGAAGTGAGGAGCACCACTCTGCTTCCCGTCATTGGCCAGAAGCAGTCACGTGGCCCCAGCCTAACTGCAAGGGAGACTGGGAAATGTGGAGGATCCAATGGATATGGCTGAGCCCTGGGTATCTCACCACTCTGCGTTTGTAAATGAGGGTACCCAGGCATAGAAACGTTAAGTCATGTGCCCAAGTCACTGAGGCTTAGAGCTGCAGTTTACACATATGGACTCAACATGCTCATTGACACTTACACACACACACACACACCACCACCACCACCCCCCCCCACCCCCACCACCACCCCTAAGAACCCTTTGGAATGTCCCAGTCTGCAAAAAGAATACCAATATTGCCAACTGCTATTGCTTCTCTCCGCCACACGGTGGCGCTGTTGAAGACTGCAGCTGCACAGCTTGGTGACTGCTCAGCCCTCTAACCCAACTTATGCCCCAGGGGAATCTCTTCCAGTCCTTTTCTTGAGGGAACCAGGCGATCCCAGTTCCCATCTCCAGGTCCAGGGGTACAGCATTTGACTTTAAGCAGCTTCCTTGAGAGGCCCCCAGGTGGTTGCTACCCTAACAAAAACCCCGTCCACACACTCTTCAACCAAGAAGCACATTCCTGCACACAGTATTTCCAGGTCCATCCTTTTTTACAGCTGAGAGGGAAAAGAAAGGGAAAGAGAGAGCACACCTTGCCCTGGGCTCCCAATCAGCCGGAGGGGTGTGTAGCAGATCCTGATGCCCCCCCAACCCCTGCCCTGGGCAGGGCATCTGCCCTCCAGGGGCAGCTGAACATTGGCTCGTGGCCTCCCCTCCTCTGGAGATCTGCCCTCGGCCAAGACGCCCTCACCCAGAACCACAGACTCCCTCCCACCCAGGGGATGACCCATGTGGGAGTTCAAAGGCCAGGCCCTTTGCATCTGAAGGGGGCCTCTCCATGGAAGAGTCCACACTCCAGGACCTGCCATGGGCTCAGGGAGAGGGTAGACTCCAGCAGAGACCCCATCCCGGCTTATCTTCTCGCCCGCCCCGTCCTGCACCCTCCCAGTATGGCCACTCCCACTCCCTTTCCCATGGGAGTTCTCCCCCCATAACCCAGGGGACCCTGAACCCCCATCTCAGTGTCGGCACAGAATCCATCATGCCAAGGCACAGACGTAGTTGAGAAGTTTGGTGCTGGGGTAGCCACAGAGGCCCCAGGAGATTGACCTGAGGAGTAATTCTTGAGTTCCGTCGCTTGCTGGCTAGCTGGCGAGGACTCCAAGGACTCCGCCACTGTTAGCTGGAGAACTGACAGTCCCCGGCACTCTGTAGCGTGCAGTTCCCATGGTCTTCCACATGTGGAGAGCTTGGATGGAAGGCAGCAGAGGTGGACACCCAAGCTGGTGCAATGACTCCGGTGTTTGGAAGTTTGGGGAAGTGGTACCTGTGAGGATGACAGGTCCGGGTGGCCATTGCTAAATGCCTACAAGCTCTAAAGAGAGTAAAGGACAGGCTCAAAGTGGTCAATCTCCGGTTCTCAGTGAATGTGGAAGCTGGAGGGGTCTTCTTGGCTGTGTTTAAAGGACCCCTCGCCTCCTGCAGCTGGAGGGCAGACAGAGCCCAAGGCCAGGCTTGGGGCCATCAGGGCAGTAGAACTTCAAGATCAATCTATGCTATGCCAACGGCAAAGCCTCATGGGGAAGGAAGACAGGGGACCCAGTGACATGGGATAAGGGTCATCTGGGTAGATGCCCTTGAGAACCTTGGCCCCCCGATGGCCCTGAACTCACTGGGTCTGCAGAAGTGGACCACATCCTTTGTTAGGGAGCAGTGCCCCCACTCACCCACCTGCCCACCCTTGCGTGAAGACCCTGCAGAAGCCTTAACTGAGGCAGGCGCCCCAGAAGATGTGCTAGCCTGGCTCAAAATCTGCCCCCATGGGCCCTCTTGCTCATCAGACCTCGAAGGAGGGGCTGGTGAAATGGAACCAGACCCCAGCTGGGCAAGTGTGGGCCTCCCGAGGGAGGGGAGGGGTGGCATGCAGGGTCTGGCTAGCGGGCGCCAGCAGGAGTCAGAACCAACGTGGCAACAGGAGAGGTTCTCCAGGAGCACGGGATTCCCCGCTCTGGCAGGGCCCGAGAGCGGTTGGGACGGCGCTTCAGAGCTTGGGCAAAGCAGCCCTTGTCACTGAGCGCAGATGCCTGAACTGCCATCGCCACCGGGAGGAGGAGCCGAAAAGCTCGTAGAGGGGGGTCTGCTAGAGTGAACCCACTGTGTGAGGCCACACCCCCGAAGCCAAGGCTCCCTTAGAAGGGGTTCAGTAGCCCCTTCATCCAGGCATGAGGAAGGAGCTGCAGAGGGTAGGTGGGGGGCACCCCAATCATCAAGATCGGTGGTGGCCATCCCCAGAACACAGGGACGTTGTGTGGGGGCTGTCACTGGGCTCCCTGGGGGCATTAAGGTTCTTCACTAGGAGGCCGGGTGGCCGTGCTTGACTGTAAGAAGCAAAGTGGACAAGGTTTTCACAGCAGGTGTCAAGGTCCGAACGGCCGCCAGCAGGTGGTGGTGGTCCCGGGATCGGGTGGGTCGACGGCAGACAGGGGCGTTCTTTACTCCACATCATGGAAACGGAACAAGAGTGGAGGGGCAGGCAGCTGAGGCCAGCCACCCGATGGGAAGCCATAACCCTTTGCCCAGTTTCCAAACCCAGAACCTGGAGGAGAAGCAGGTCCTGGGAGGAAAGATCCTGCAACACCGCAGAGAGGGCTTAGGGGCGACAGCACTGATTTTTGTGTCCTTCCCCCATTTACCTGGGGCAAAAGGGGAGTACTAAGTCTGGGGGTGTAAAGCCAGAGATGACACTTGTACCCAGGACCCCAAAGTGCCACCACTGTCTCCCTGTTAAGGAAAGGGAACAGCGCTGGCTGGTGTGGCTCAGTGGACTGAGTACAGGCCTGAAAACCAAGGGGTCACTGGTTCAATTCCTGATTGGGGCACACGCCTGGGTTTTGTGGGCCAGGTCCCCTGGTGAGGGTGTGTGGACGTTTCTCTCAAACATCACTGTTTCTCTCCCTCTCTTTCTCCCTCCCTTCCCCACTCTCTGAAAATAAATAAAATATTTTATAAAAACTTTTAAAAGTAAGGGCACAAAGAAAATAGGTCATAAATGGATTTGTGGTCCAGGTCACTTCACAGAGGGTCCCCCATGTTCACAGGCTACTCAAGGGCCACTTTCTCAGTTTTCAAACACACCATTGGGAGGGACAGTGGGCAGAACTCTTGCCTTGGCCCCTTGACCTGCAAAGGAGGCCCTAGTAGCGTAGGAAACACTCTTGCTCCCCGAACCAAGAAAAAAAGCGAAACAAAATGTGTCCCGGGACATAGACAAAGATTCGTGCTACTTCGAAGACTTGAAAGACACAGAGGCCGTAGTCACCATCAGCTTCCTGTTTGGCCTGCTAGGACCAATAGGATGGCCATGAAATGTGAGGGTTCGCACGATGTAGGGAGGCCACCGGGCACCTGTGCCACCAGAGAGAAGCTGGGCACAGCGGGGACAGGAGGGCCTAGCCAGCAGGTGTCAGCCAGCCTCCAACCTCAGCCCCCTGAGTTCGGGCAGTGCACTCATCCGGTGTCACCCTCTTGGCAGGGACGGGGACTCTGTGCGGATCCCAGGGCCTGGGCTCCCTCTGCCAAGGCTGGTCTAGTGACTGCTACCGCTGAACATCGGATCCGCCAGCCACAGAGGCCGACCCAGCGCCAGACACAGCGCCATCCTTTGATGGGGTAGGTTGGTTGCATCGGACCATCCTGGCAGGAACAACCGGATCGGCCCACTCGGATCCCAGGTGAGGCGTTTACGCTCCTCCCACGGGCAGCACCACGAGGCTTTCCGAAGCCTCACAGAGCATCTAGATCATCTCCACTGGTTCCCAGTAACACAGGCTCGGGCCCAGGGACCTGCTTGCGTGCAACACTGTGGGCACTTAGGCAGGGGACCCACTAGTTCGGCCACGCACCTCACCTTCCAGAAGCTACGAGCCTAACAGGGCAGTGGGACAGGGCAGCCAACAAGGCATTCAACCAGCGGGATGGCGCCTGGAATCCTAAGGACCGGTTGGCGGGCTTGGCCGAGACCTGACAGGTCCCCTTCGGGCTGGGGATGCCTTAAACCAGCAGCCATTATTTGGTGCAGTGTCCCAGCAGGGACAACACCCGGGCCTGGGCACCGAGGTGTGGAGGCCCTGGAGGTCTGGGTGAGTGAATTCATTGTGTTGAGCCTCTATTTTTCTACCCACTAAATGGGAATTAATAAAATGTCATGCCAAGCTCCCACCCAGTGACAACCAGTCTCTATACCATCGTTGGAGTAACTATTTTGGAAGGGGGACAGGGTCAGGGTCAAGACCAATGGAGAGCCAGAAGGTCCCCCAAATCTGAGCCCCACATCTGGCACCCTCTTCACAGGATCATTTGGGAAGTACTTCTGCTTGTCTACCCCGACTCCCTCGTGCTGCAGTTAAAACCTGTGTTTATTCCCAAGGAAAAGAATACCGAATTCTTCTCCCCAAAGCCCTTGTTTGGCCAGAAGAACATTTTTAAGTTCTCCCCACCCACAGCGGCCTCCTTGCCCTGCCTGCCACCTTGGGGCCAGGTTCTGAGAAGCCAGGGCACCCCCAAGCCACACCCCCTTCCCCCCTTCCCATGCCTCCATTTTATTATCAGCCAAAGATTTTGCTGGCACTGCCAAGATACTCAGAAATAAGTATGTAAATCCTTTGTAAATGTATGCTAATTACTTATTTTTAATTATAATGTAAATAAGTAATTACTGAATAATTTTAAAGTATTTACATGGGGGTGTGTGATTTAGACACTAACTTGTTATAAGATATAAAAACTATAAATTATACAGTAATTATGGCCTAATTTACATGCTAAGGCCAAACACAATTACACAGCAAGAAAAATATAAACAATCAGGTAATTCTGTGGTAGTTACTGTGTAATAACCAAGCTGTTTTCCTCCCTGGGTCGACAGAGTGGGTCTGTGTGCTCACTCTAGGCTCGTGGAGGCCAAGGGGAGGGTGCATTCGAAGAGTCGAAATCAACTTTAAGGAAAAAAATCACAAAATGAGAAAGAAAGACACAATCAAAAGCGACTGAGTGTCATCCAGTGGGTCACGGGGTCCCGAGAAAGGCCCAGCCACACTCCGTGGCTCCACGGCCCTGCCATTCCGTGGCCTTGCCTGGCGTGGCCCCAGCTGTCCCCTTCTGCCTGGTCCTCAGCAGCACCCCCTCATACACTGCACCTCAGGCCACAGAGTTCCCCAAACTCTCACCTCCGGGCCCTCACAGCCCTGTGACCTCAGCCTTAATCTTCCTCCACTTTCTTGGCATGGCTAACCTTATATCACTCTTCAGGTCTCATCTGTGATGTCTCTTCCTCCAGGAAGCCTTCCCTGACCAACCACCCAGCAGAACCTGGCCAAGATTTGGCCAGGAGCCCCTTCTGAGCTCCTACAGCCTCCTGGGCCTCCCCCATCACAGCCAACCACTGTCTTGCAGATGACCTGCTTAGAGCTGTAATAACCAAGTCTGCCCCTCCGCCAGACTGGGAAGCCTGAGAGGTCTGAACCCAGCCTGCCTTGTCTACTGCTGGGTCTCAAGTTGGTGCCACTTGGACTTGAGAGTGTGTCATCTGGTGTCAGCAAGATCTGGGGTCCAGCCTGGTGCAGACACTCTCCAGGATCCCCCCTGGAACTATCTCAGAGGCCTGAGTCCTGCCTCTGGGAGGGGAGCCATGGACTTGATCAGAGCACTGGCTTGGAGGTCTCATACTGCCCTTAGCCAAACCAGCCGTTTGTGGGGGTATCATTCTCCCTATTTTGCAGACAAAAAAAACGAGGCCCAGGCCAAGTAGCTAATGGGGTCCAGAACTGGGCTATGAAATCAGGACCCCTCCAGTCCCTGCCTGGAGTTCCTAAGCCCTCTCCTCCCCACTACTCTGGGCTTATGGACCCTGACTTCCCAGGGGGGCATTAGGCCCCAGAAAGAGGTTGGAGGCACCTGACAGACACGTGTGCAAAGACAGGGACCCTCTTAAGGCGCTAGTCCCACTGCCACGGCAGCACCGGGGGAAGGGGCTGCCTCACGCTGACCCCTATGCCTCCTGAGAAGGCAGGGGGGTGGCATCCAGAACTATTGACCTTGAAACCCCTAAGATCACCTTTCTCTTAAGCTCTTGTCTGAGTCCCCATGGTCAGAATCTCCTGGAGAAGTTATTAAATGAAAACCGCCCTGCGCAGGCTCTGAAGGTGACCCTGGAGGTGAAACACAGAAAATCCATTCATAGCACACGCCCACGGCCACTGGTGCCCACTGCCGTCCAAGGGCCACTGCAGGAGGAGTCACAACCTGGACGAACCCCTCTCTGAACCTGTCACCTCCCTTACAAAAGGGGCCTCCGGACTTTGCTGGCTGATCACGTCCAAGTGCCCAAGCACACAGGAGGGGCCCAGCAAACCAGCAGTCACAGCATGGAACACCTACTGCCAACACCAGGCTGCCCAGCCCCTGCCCCCAGGCATGCCCACGGACAGGCAGGCCCTGGGCCTCCTGCTGGGGGCACATCTGTCCTGCTTCGCGTGGGGCCCAGCAACCACAGTGGCGAAGCCTGTGTCTCACCCTGGGAGGCCCACCCCCCAGGGTGCCGGCCCCGTCCCGGCCACTCTTCCCTCACCAACACGGCCGCCCCTCCCGCTCGCCCGCCTGCAGTTATCACACAATTTAGAGTCCGGGAGACGGAGGAATCCATATATGGATTCAGGGCTCGTCTTTTTCTCCTGCCCCTGAGGCATTGCTGTTCATTAAGCTCAGTCATTAGCAAGGATTTAGGGGAGCCAGAGTGGGCCCCTGGGGATGGAGGGCCCTGAGATCCACAGGACAGGTGTCTCAGCCACCCCTGTCTCTGAACCAGCTGTCTAAACAGGCAGAAAGTCACACAGGGAGGCCTCTCTTCTCGAATAATAGGGAGCAGAACAACCCCCGGCTACCATTGGTTTATAAGCAACTGTGCCTTGATGAAGCTAGGGAAGGGCCTGCTCCCACCCATCAACAGAAGGAAGCGGGCACAGAGAGGGTCAGTGATTTGCAAAAGTCACACAGCAAGCACATAGTCCTAAATCCAATCTGACCCTAGGGTCTCATTTCTAACCATAGAGTTCATGTCCACTACACCCCAGATGGGAACGGACTTGGCCAGTGGTATGGTGAGGCCAAAGCCAGCACCCAGCACGGGTGAGCCTCGGGGCTGGCCAAATCTGGGAAGAGAGAAACTGCCGTCATCTCAGCGCTACGACCCCTCATGCAGCTACTTCATAGCCCAGGAAATTCCCCGGTCCCCTGGGTAATATTTTTTTATGGCCATTGCCGGGTGCTATTCATTTTATTACACTTTTGCCTGTTATTTTTGTTGTTGGCGCATAAGCAATGTGGTCAATTCTGTTTTACGTGCCCGGTGTTTCAGATTCATCGCCAGCCAGCATGGCGCTGAGTGGTTACACAGTAAAGTGTCAGGCTAATAAAATGCATAAAGCAGAGATAGGAAAATCAATGCCTTTGTTAATAACACTCCGCCATCTTTCACGCCGTCTGCCAGGCAGGGCTGCCCGCTGATGCTGGCGCCAGAGGCACCACACAGGCTGGCCCTGGAGCCTTGCCCTTTGCCCCTTGCCCCTTGCCACGTGGAGCAAGAGCCAATCCGAGAACCCCAGCAGATGCTCATTAGGGCCCTGAGTTGGAGACAAAGGGTTGGGAGAAAGGGGTCATTCTAGGTCTTGAGCAAATCACTGTGACACTCCGTCCCTCAGTCTCCCCAGCTATAAGTTGGGGAGAGTAGCAGTCACTGCCTCCAAGGGCCTTTGGGAGGTGGCAGGGGAGAGGCCCTGTCACTCACATGACCCAGTGTGCAGCACACGGCAGGTACAGGCTGGGTGAAGGAACACTGTTGTCCCCCTCACCAGATTACAGCCACCCAGGCCACTCAAGGGTGCCCTTCGGTCCCAAGCCCCGAGGATGAGAAAGGTGTTTCCCTGAACTGAGCCCTAAAATTAGCCATGTGTTCCAACACACAGGCATCGCCTCTCCTCTCGCCCAAGAATGCGGTTGGTCTCGGCATCCTCTTGTTCCTGACCAGAGGTTTACCTGGGTTCCCACCATCACTCAGCTCCCTGCCGGGGCACCTCCGGTACTCTTCAATTCCCTGCTCAAAAGCCTCTGGCTGGCATGCTTCTTGGCTTAGCATCCATTTGTGTATTTCATTCTGAGTACATGAAATACTTCGTGACTATCGTAGGACCCAGCCTGGCACACAGAAGACTTTAAAGACCCCGAATGCTGGGACAGGGAGCTGAGCCACTGTCTAGGGAGGGAAGGGGCTTTGGGAAGAGCCTGGATTCTGTGAGAGCAGCTGGACCAGGCCTGGCATTCCTCTCTCCCAGCACCCGGCAGGCTGGTGGGGATGGGGGAGAGCCCACCATGAGGATAAACAGGGGTCACTTCCCAAAGCCCCTCCTCCCTCGGCTTTCTCCCCTACCTGGGAGGGAGTACAAACACAGAGCTGAATCCCCAGAGCTTCCCTGCACGCCCAGGCCTGACGCACAGCTCTGCAAATATTGGACTTTATTAATTTAATTTAATTAAACTTTATTAACCTTTATTAAAAATAAACCCTCATTAAAATTCTCATTCCCATCTCTGGCAAAGGTGGGGGCGGGGTACTGTCTCTCCTCCAGGCATGTTAAATGTCACCTAAACTGAGGCAGTGACCTCCAGGGCCAGAGTCTGGCACAAGGAGCAGAGGCTGGAGCCGGAGGGGCCAGGTGGCAGTGTGTGCGCACGCAGGTGTCCAGTCGGCAAGGAAGAAAGAGTCCAGGGGCCGGCCAGGGAGGAGGAGGGGCAGCTCCAGGGACCGGCCTCACACTGCACAGCGGCTGGTCCCCACTCTGGTCTGGGAGCAGGACAGCCTTTGTCTCTATTTATCACACGTGTTATTTTTTGCAAGAGCCGTGCTTGCTCCTTTTAGAAAATTTAGAAAACATAAAATAGTGCCAAAGAACATAAAATTCTCTTGAAGCCAAAGGGACTCCTGCCACTCAGCACTGGGGGGACCACAGTTATCATCCAACCTGGGGCATCTCAAAGAATGGGGCCCCTGCTTACAACTGTGCCCATCCCACAATGGCAGGCCCTGCACCAGCTGATGGGGCGGCTCGCCCCACTCAGAGCGATGCTAGTAAGCCGGGGACTGTTATTCTCCCCGTGGAAAGTGAAACCTACTCTAACATGTAACGAATGAAGGTAGTCCTTCTACTGGGGTCCCCACCCCCCACCCCCTGAACACCGAGCCTGGGCCTGGAGCCTGAGCTAATTCAGAGCTGGCAGGCACCAGAAACCTGCTCTTGACACATGCTGGGCCCTGCCCTGAGCTTTGTGTAAATCACCCCCCCTAACCCCCCGCCTCCCAGCAGACCGGGGTTGTGAGTGGTGCTGTGCTCATTGTACAGAGGAGGAAATTGAGGCTCTGGAGGTGAAGGCCTTGCTGAAGGCCGGAAGGCTGAGTGGTAGAGCCAGGGCAGAAACCCCAAATTCCCTGCATTCATTCGCCTCCCTGAGCTTATCCTTGCAGAAGCCAAGGAAAATGGGGCTGTGTCACCTGGTAAGGAGCCACTGGGAGGCAGATCACCCACTGGCCGAGGCACCTTGGGCACAGCCAGGGAGGGGAGAGAGGAGGGGGCACTGGACAAGCAGGCTGGACTGGCCGGCTCTGCTTAGCCCAACCCTGCAGGGCTCAGGTGCTGCCCGCACATGCCTTTCCCGGGACCCTCCATTCTGCTCCGTGGCCAAGCCCCAAGTCTGGAGGAAGACCTCGGGAAAGACAGACAGTAGGTAGGCCCCTCTGGGTCAGATGTCTCCAAAAATGTTTGTCGCAGTCAATATACTCAATGAAAACACATGAGACACAGCAGGCAGGCGATGGCGGCCACTCAGGGGTCAGAGGGCCCTGGGTCCACATGCAAACATCCCCCCTTAGCATTCGGTGACTTTGGCCTAGTTCACTCATTCATTCAGCACACACTCCATGAGGGCCTGGCTTTGGGGTATGGTGACAAACATCACAGCCAGGCCCCCCCAGGCTTGCAGACTAGTAAGGGAGACAAAAATAACCCTAAGCAGCGATCACGTTGTTGCAGACTGCGGTGAGTGCCAAGAGGGCAGAGAAGAGGAAAATATGGGAGACCTAATTAAGAGCAGAGAGGTGACATTGAACCTGAGATGGGAAGACTGTAGAAGAAGCGAAACAGGGACCCAGAGGAAGACGAGGGGTGGGGGACACAGAATGCTTGACCAGAGGGTCTGTTCATTCGTTCATTCATCTCACCATCCCTGCCCTTATTCACCCAGCAAGTCCACCACCAGGCACTAGGGCAAAACTCTAAACCAGACTGACACAGTCCCTGCCCTCAAGGAATTTACAGTCCAGGGGGAGACGTAGCCCACAGACGAAGAAGTGAAAATAACTATCAATCGTGAGGAGTTGCAGGAGGGAAATAAACCAGGTTGGGCAGCAGGAACCAGGGAGGGGGAAAGGGCTCCCACAGCCGTGTGAGGTCATGGCTTCTCTGGGGAGAGGCGGGGAACTGAGACCTGAAGCTCTAGAAAACCCACTGGTGCAAAGGCCTGCAGAGGATGCTGTGGGGCGCCACCCAGACGCCCCTCAGGGCCCAGGCCCCCCCTAGGCCGCAGCTGTGCTCAGGAAATGACAGGTGTGCTGATGCGGCTGTGCTCACAGTTATCCTGCCACACAGAGCAGCTCAGAGTTAAAAATAAAAATGTTTAACGATTTTGTTAACAGAAAGCGCAGGCCTGTGTGGCAGCGGTGCTCCGTGTAGCCCGTAGTGGTGGGGGAGGGGGGTGCTCCATCTGACCACCTGACCGCAGGGATGGGGGCTCAGCCCAGCGCATCTCCTGGCATCTTCCCGACCAGAGACTCCGAGGGCAGGGTCGGGGTGGGCGCAGCCTATCCACCATCTTAGACAAGCCCCTGGCACCGGTTTCCAGAGAAAGCAGGAGCCCCAGCGAGGCCGGGAAGGAGGCGGCGGCCCTGTCTCTGCCTGTCTTACTCTGACTCCAGGCCTCAAAGGTGCTCCCTCCGCAGCTCTCTCCCCCTTTCTCCAAGCTTCTCTCTGCTTCTTTAAGTTCACCAGCTGAATGTGTTCACAGCCTCAATGCACCAACAGCAGAGGCCGCCTGGCATCTGGCCCTGCTCAAACCCCCAGGAGAGAAGCCAAGTGGCCAGGTGGGGCTGGATGCCCCTCGCTGGCCCGTCAGCTGAGGCGGTGGGAGGGAGGGGGTGCAGAGCAAGCATGGCCGGCAGGATCCACTCTGGGAGGCTCAAGGCAGCTCACGAGCCATGACCCTGAATTGCCACAATTCCCTAATTGTGTTCCTGTTCTGTCATTAGATTCAGTTTGACAATAAACGCCCTGCCCCAAATCAGGGAGTGCTCTGTCCTTGAAGGGGAAGGGGGGTCATGGAGGGGGCAAGCGTGGCCTGAGTGGAAGTTTGTGAGAGTCTCTGGTTCAGAGACACCAGCCTCCTTCTCACTGGTCTCACCACAGGAGGGGGAGGGGGGAGTGGGGGGCGGAGTCACAGAGGAGCCAGCAGTTATCTTTAAAAAAAAAAAAGATTTTATTTAATTTTAGCAAGAGGGGAAGGGAAGAGAAAGACAGGGAGAGAAACATCAATCAGCTGCCTCCCGTTCACCCCCAACCAGGGACCTGGCCCCCAACCCAGGTATGACCAGGAATCCAACTGGCAACCTTTTGGTTTGCAGGACGGTGCCCAACCCCCTGAACCACAACAGTCAGATCGAGGAGCAATTTTCAGTGGACCCCAGAAAGCTCTGTGAGCACGTCAGCCAGAAAGCCAGGTCCTGAGAGGCCACATGCTAAGGCCACTGCCATCCCGGTCGGGGGGCCGACTGCCTCTAACCACCCTACACTCGCATGCGCGCTCGGCCCCAGGCAGCCACAGAGCCACAGGCACAGGCCTTGTGACGAGTGTGTGGACAGATGCAGACATCAGGGCCACACGTGCATGCCTAAGCACGTGTGCACAGGCCAGCCCAGGAAGACAGCCGTGTGCACGTGTGCACAGCGCCCTGGGGAGAGAGGGCGCTGGCTCCCTGCTGCCTTCTCTTTGGAAGAAACTGTTTCGCTCTCAGAGCAGACAGGCCCCTCCTCTCCCTGGCTTCTGCAGGAGCAGATGGGGATATGAGCTACACTATGGTCTCTGCCCCAGGCCTCTGTTTCCTCATCTGCCCCTGGCAACGGGGCTCCCAGAGCTGGGGTGCAGACGGGGGCCCTGAGGGAGACACCGCCATGCTCCCCTCTCCCTGCAGAGAGATGGACCTGGCCACACGGCAGGGAGGCTTCTGGGCCAGGCGGTGAGCCCGAGGTCAGAGTGACTCCCCGCCCCTCCTGAAGAACCCAGCTTCCAGAGGCAGGCTCTGGAGTCTCCCCACAACCCTGGCTGTGATATAAAATAGGTCACTGGCATAATCCTGGCCAAATTGGCCTCTCACAGATCAGCTAGGCCGCGCTCCCCAGGCCTAATTATCCCATATTTGGTCAATAAGCCATTAACACAGCGTCTCGGATGTTAATAACTGTTTCATGAAAAAGTCGGCGTAATTTATGAGATCAACACTGGTTAGCAAAATTAATAAATATTTCATTCGGTGAGATTTATCCCCAAGTGCTCCCGACAGGTGGACAGACGGAGGGCCCTCGGGCAGCCCCCGGGAGCCAGCAGTTGAGAGGAGAGGAGGGTCCAGCTCTCACTGGGGCCAATAAACATTTACCTCAAATCCTGTCGCCATAAATCCGCAGGCTGGATGAGGGAGTCCAGTAAAACCTGACTTAACATTATGTCCTGGCCATTAACAATATTTATATAGATGTCACTTTGGGGAGGGTTACAGTCACCAGGCGGGGCCCAGCGGAGAGACTGCAGCCAGCTCAGGACCCACTGGGAAGGTTTGTGCCCAGGGAGACCTGGGACAGTGGGAAGAGCCCCGAGTCAGCTCTCAGACCCTTTTGGGGTTGGCAATTGCCTGTTGCGTGACCTCTGGCCTCAGTCTCCTCATCTGTAAAACAGGAGTGTTAACAATAGCCATCCTGTGGGCCACTGAGAGGAGTAAGTCAGATAACACTCAAGTAAGCCCCTGGCACTCAGTCAGCGGACACTGCTATACTGATTCCTAGTAGCAGAGGATCGGCCCTCCGCTTTGGGAGAGAACAGCTCTGTGGGGCACACTGAGCCTTCTTCGCTGAGTCCAGTGTCTACCGCGTGCTGCCCACACATAATCTACAGTCCCACGTGATCCTATGAGGTTAGCCCTCTTGATATCCCCATTTTCCAAAGGGGGAAACTGAGGCACTAGAAGGCGAAGTGACTTGTCCAGGGGTCCGCCCGCTGGAAGTGTTGTAACTGGCCTGGAGCCTGGGGCCTGGGGCTCCTAGTCAGGCCCCCCACCATCCTGTCCCCGAGCCTTGGAGAGCCGCTCCGGGCCCTCGGTGGGCGGCCCCAGAAAGACTGCTTGGCTCCCCTCTGCCTGCCGACGGCCACCCTGGAGCCCGAGCACGCAGACTGGACCCAGCGGATGCAAGGGCTTAAAGAACTTTCCAGGAGAAAAGAACTTTGGTTAAAGAACTTTCCAGAAGAACCAATTAGTTTTCCGTGGGGAACTTTCCAGCAGGCATTGATTTCTCCCTCTCCCCACCTGGGGTTGATCTGATTTGCGAGGAGAAGCTCTTCCACAGGCGAAGCAATTGTGTGAAATGAGAGCCGAATGTGACAGGCTCATCTGTGGCTGTGATCAGAGCTGGGACTGGGGCTGCGGAACTGGGGTGGGGGATGGGGTGGGGGTGGGCCGTCCCTCTGGGATGCTGGCACAGAATCCCACTCCAGGAGCACAAGCCTGGTGTTGAGATGGCAGCACCCAGACAAAGGCCAGCACGTCTCCGGCTCCCCCTGGAGGCCGGCGAGCTGGTAGCTTTGCCCCCTTACCTGCCAAGGCTTCATTAAGCGGCGCTTGCAAAACGCCATCCGAAGCGGAGGTGCCCAGGGCCCAGCTGGACCCTCTCATCCTTCAGTGTCCTGAGTACCATTTGCCTTTCGTGGAGCTCCTGCCCCTACCTCACATTATCCTTTTAACCAACCTGGGAAGCAGGAACGGAGTTTGGCTCGTAGAGAATTTCAGTGAATGCTGGGGAAGCTAGCACTATCCCATTTTACAGACAAACGCACTGAAGCTCATAGGGTCGGGTGGCTGTCCTAAAAAGAACCAGAGCCAGAACTCAAGCCCAGATCTGACTCCAAGTCCCCCTTCCCTTGGTCTGCTTGTCTCTCCAGGACCTGAATGGAAGCTGGGTCAGGTGAGAGGCTTGAAGGGCAAACAGGAGCTAATGATACTCACCTGGCCCCAAACACAGCGTGGCGGGTGGAGAGAAAGAATCTGCAAGGACCCTGCTGCCGCGCCTTTGCAGAATCATTCACTCACCCAGTCATTCAACAAACATTTATTGAGCTCCTGTGATGGGCCAGGCCTGGGCACTGGGGGTGCAACGGTGAGCAAAGACGACATTCTGAGGGGAGCCATGGATGTCAAACAAGACGACGAAGAGGGCACAGTGGGCCAGGTGGTGCCAGGGTGGTAGACGGGGGCCAGACAAACGGGCTCCTCGGCCTCCCTCCGCAACTCCACAGCATTATCCCTGTTGCTGAGAGCAGGTGGTTGTGGAAGGAGACCCCGCCTCTTCTGCGACCTGTGCCCTGGGGGAGCTCCAGGTCCTGGGAGGGGAACGAGCCTGGGTCGAGCTTCTGCTCCATACCAGGCACGGCACTCAACGTTCAATCTGCACAATGACCTTTCGAGGGAAGAATTTGGAATTCCATCTTACACAAGAAAAATCTGAGGCCCAGAGAGGTGAAGGGAACATGCCGAGGTCACACAACATCTAAGTGGTGGGGGCTGGGATTCGAACCTATGTTTACTGGACTCAGGGCATGTGCCCTCCCCCTGTAGCCTCATATAGTGGAACCACAGGTAGAAGGTGGGAAAGGATAGAAAGTCCAGCCTGGCTCAGCCATTCACTTGCTGTGTGTCTTTTGGCCCTCCCTGGCCCTCTCTGGGCCCCAGGTTTCCCGATTACACCAGAAGGGGGGCACATCCTCTAAGTGCCCCATTTCCTCTGACCTGAGTTGGGGGAATGTTCTAGGAATGCTTCCCCAGGATGGGAGCAAAGCGCCCACCATCACCTGTACCCCAGCTGACCCTGCCATATACTATGTCTGCCCCGTGCCCACCCTGTCTCATTATGATACCAGCACCCGTGGCCCCAGTGGGTGGTGAAACCAGAGTGGGAAGGGTCAGGATGGCTGCAGAGAGGGCCGCCAGAGTGGTGGGTAAGTCACCTGGATCTATCTTGTTCCCAAGATGGGAGTTTTCTGGTCCGAGCTGCAGACGGCCGCCTCCTGGTAGTGGTGGGAAATGAGGCTGGAGGGGCTCAGGGGTGCAAGAGCCCAGCTAAGGAGCCCAGCCTTTGCCCTGCAGGCACTGGGGAGGCACAGAAGGTTCCAGAGCAGGAGAGTGAGGGTCAGATGAGCATTTCACAGAGAGCCCGCCGGCAGCTGTCAGGAGAAAGAGGAATGCCTCCTGTGGGCCAGTCAGAGGGGCTCTTGACACGTCAGAACCAAGGTCCCAGCCCTCACCGAGCTGGTGCCCCAGCAGCGGAGATGAAACAGACACTGAGGGGTGAGTAAGCTACAGACTGTACTGTGGGAACAAAAGGGAAGGGAGAGCGGAATAGGGGAGGTGGGGCACAGGTAGCAGGATTAAATGAGGTGTCAGGGCAACCTCAAAGAAGGGGTCAGAGTCCAGCAAAGATGTGAAGTGGCGGGGGGGAGGGAAGCCAAGCAGATACCTGTTCCAGACAGAGGAAAAGGCAGGTGCAAAGGCCCCTAGGCAGGAGCCCCAGCAGGTATTCAGGGAGCTGAAAGGTGACCCATGTGGCTGGGAGAGCCAGCTGAGGGAGCTTGGGACAGAGAGAGGGTAACTGGGGCAGAGAGTGTTGAACTTGGGCCCATAGAGCAACGGCGGTAATACCCAGGGGGCAGCGAGGAGTCTGTGAATTAACACCTGTCAGGCATGGAGTGTAAGTTAGTTCGTGGTAAGTGCTCAATGAAAAGGAGTTACAAGCCCTGGCTGGTGTAGCTAAGTGGATTGAGTGCAGGCCTGCAAACCAGAGGATCACGGTTCAATTCCCAGTCAGGGCACATGCCTGGGTTGCAGGCCAGTTCCCAGCAGGGGACCCACAAGAGGCAACCATACGTTGATATTCTCTCCCTCTCTCTTTCTCTTCCCCCTCTAAAGATAAATAAATAAAATCTTTAAAAAAAAGGAATTACGATTATCGCTGCTTCTCACTAGATTATTCCTCACCCTTTTCAGGGGGCTGAGGGTGTCTTAGAGTCTCACCTCTGTGGTCAGGAGCTGGATTTGAGCGACTCAGACTGTCTCCCATCGGGCTGGGGGCTGCTCCCTCCCTCAGCCTCTTGAGAATTTTCCAGGGTCTCACCAGCCTCTGCCTCGAAAAGTTTGGGGAGTGAGGGGATGGGGCCACCGGCACAATGGCATTAAATCAGACCCCTGGCTCCAGAAGAAATCTCACCAAGAAGTTGTTAATACCTTTATTATGGGCTGAAATGTATTCACGATATTAAAAGACATCCCATCTCTGCCCCCCGTGTCACATCTGAGATGTAGCGCAGATAAATGATATATCACCGCACGAGATCTACCGAAACCATTAGTAACCATGACATTTTGACGTCAGATTTTAAAAAATTTCTAAGTAATCTTTTTGATTTATGAAATGCTGTCTGGGTTCATCGAGAGAGATCTCAGATTTATCACCGCCTGGTTAGAATTATTAATGATTTTCAATTTGTAAATCTGAAATCGAGAAAGTCTGCGAGCTCTGGGTGAAAACTCCCACCGATGAAGACCCAGCCTCCCCTCCAGCCACAGCCCAGCCCACAGAGAGATGGTCCTTCTCTCCGACGTTCTACACACTTGATATCGTCTCCCAGCAAACCCTCTGTGGGCGGATCAGCTGCAGGACCTGCTCTGGGTAGACGTATCGGTCCCACTTCACAGAGGGACCGCGCCTCACCCCCCGCGCCCCGCCCCCGCCCCCACATAGGCCTGGAAAGCTGCTCCCACTCGTTCGGATTTGGACGGGATGGTGAGGTGGGACGCAGCCCAGGGCATCAGACAGCCGGTTCTCTGCCCCACTCACACCCTCTCTCTGTCCCAAGTCCTCCCAGCTGGTTCTTCCGGTCACCTGGGTCACCTTTCAGCTCCCTTGGGGCCGGTTCAGGCCTCATCTCCGTTGCAGGCCCCTCACACCACCAAAAAGCCTGGAGCAGCCCCGCCTTGCCCAGGGCAGTGGCCACACAAGGTGCATGTGCTTCAGAGCCCATACATTACTTCTCTGTGTCTTCCAGGGACGCTCCCCCCTGAGATGTTGCCTTGCCTGCCGGTCGCATTCACCTCCATCCCCGTCAAAGCCTCCCTCCACCCCAAGTTCTCAAAACTACCCCGGCCCAGGCAGAAGGCAGAGAGCAGCATGGCTGATCCCTGCTCCCACACCTAGGGTCCGGTCCCCGTGGGTTCCCACCCAGCCCCATGTCAGGCTATCACTGCAGCCAGTTTGTGCCCCTGGCCCCCTAGACACAAGCCATGTGCCGGTGGCTTTCCTCTGGGCTGAGTGCTGGAGGGGCCAGGGCAGCCTTGTAAAGGCCGGTGAACAGGCTGCACCTCAGACCCACCGAATCAGAACGGCCAGGCAGTTCTCACAAGCAGCCAAGTCCTGTATCCCCACCGTACATCACCTTCCCTTCCTCCTTGCCACCACTGCCTAATGCAGAACTCAGTTTCTCTCCAGGACTGAGGAGGTCTCCCAGCCTCTGTTCCCACCTCCTCTGGCCCATCCTCCCCACAGCTGTCCAAGCCACTCTCCTGCTTGCAACCTCTGTGGCTCCCGTGACCCTCAAAGGAAAAGCCTTCTTCGCGCTCAGCTCCCCCTGAGGCCTGGAGAGGGCTGGGGACTGCTTGAGGCCATGCGGGGAGCCACCTGCAGGACAGAGCCAGACCCAGAACCCCCAAGCCCACCCCTGGTTCAAGCCCAGAGAACCTTCACCCTCTGGTTTCCCCACTGGGCTCAGAGCCTGGATCCGGAACCACCCTCTACCTGGGCAGGGAGGAAGGAGGGGCCTGTGGGGTGGGCATCACTGGGGTGCAAGGTTCACCCACCACTCAATGGGGCTCCAGGGCTCTGCTCTCACCCCTGCAACACAGGCGTGGGCAGGGTAGGTAAGCCACATAGTTGCTCTGAGACTGTTTCCTGATCCATAAAACAGCAGTAGATTCCCTGATCCCCGGAGTTCTATAGGATTTAAGCCACTCTGCCACAGGACGAGCTCCATGTCCGTGTGTGGGGAGCCCCCAGGCACACGTACCTGCTGTTAGCACTGCGATTGCACGTGTGCCCTGGGCCGGGGTGTGTGGGGAGGCCATGGTTACGAGTTTCATCCTGCACTGGGTTCAAATCCTCAATGCGCTCTTTTTTGGGGTGGGGTGGGCGGGGTCAAACAGTGTTTACTGAATATAAAGTGGCCCCATCCCCATGGGGAAGAAAGTTCAAAGGAGAACAGAGAATAAGACAGGCTACATACCTACCTGTGCATTCACACTCTTGCACACACATGCACATCTAAGCGCAAACAGTGACAAAGCAGATGCCTGCCTCCTCTGGCCTAATGATGGCTGTTAGGAGGTGGCCTCGAGGCGGGGCTCCAGAACGGGTTCTAACGGCAGCAGCTGGTCCCTCTCTGCCCCCTGCACTGGCCCAGGGAGCCAGGGTGCCCAGGAGGTAGATGGCACCTCTTCCCGGCTCTGCCGCAGACGCTTCTTGGCTCGAATCTTCTTTGTGGTCTCTTCAGTGGTGTGTGTGCCCCTCTTGTAGGCCACCGGCACACGGCCATAGGTCCTGTTGGCCTGTAGCATCTGGGCTGCATCCTTGGCTGCCCCCTTGCAGAGTAGGTGGCTGTATTAGTCCTCAGAGTGGCCAGTGGGGCTTGCCACTCAGGTCCCTGCCCAGCTTCCTCTGCCCCCTGCCGCTGAGCCAGCTCCTTCGGCGCCTGTTTTGCCTCAGCCTTCCCAGGCCCCACTCCCCTCCACAGTGACGGAAGTCCAGCTCTTCATCTGAGGGTGCAAACTCCTTTTTGAAGACCATGACAGAGCGACATTCACCGTCTTCCCTGAAAGAGGAGGACATCGGGCCGGCCGATTCCACCACATCACATAATACGCTCCTCTATCTCGCTCCTCATTTCTCTTGGTCTGCTGCTGTGTTGGAAGAAATCCGACACCTCTTTCTCCATCCTTTTACAAAACTCCTCTTTCTGTTGTTTCTCGTGTTCCTCCTGTAGTTTCTTCAGGACGGCAGCCTGCTCTTGGGCCTTGAGCGGAGGATCCTGGTCACCCCGGTTGGGTGGCTTTTCCGTGGGGCTCAGGATGGAGCCCAGTCGGTCCACTGTCTTGGGAGTGGGGACGGTATGTCTTAAAGAGAAGGGCAAAATGCCCTCAATGCACCCTTTACTGGCCCATGACCTTGGCCTCTCTGGGCCTCTGTTTCCCCAATACAAGGGCCCATTTCTTCCACAGCCCCTTCATGCCCAGCCACCCCACTCCCACCCTGATGTGAAGACACAAGTTCAATTTGGAAGTGACCTCCTAGTAACCATCCCAACCCCGAACTCCAGAGTAAATGACACCCTAATGGAGAAAAAAAATACGTGTCGGCCTCACTTTTTTTCTTGATCCACAATTTAAAGGGAACATTGAAGCCACATTTCTGTATGTTTCCAAGGCTGGAAGGCTGGTTTTCCTTAAATGCGGGGAGACATGTGGTGGAGCACCCTGCTTCTCCCACTGCTGCGGTGAGGGTTCGAGGGCAGTGGTGGGGTGGGAGCTCAGGCAGGGACACGAAGAGACAGAGGCGGGATGAAAAGGGACCGGCCACTGGCCCACAGTGGGGATCGGACCAGGTGGAGCCAGCCAGGGCAGACCAAGGTCTGGCTGATGGTTTACCAGAGGCTCCTGGGTGGGCTGTGCCGCACGGGGCCACACCCAGACAAAACACCAGTGGACACGCAGCTGCCCCTCACATGCACCCAGCACAATGGGCTCAAGTGACACTCCCCATAAACACACACGGGTCACAGTGCAGGCAGGGACATGCACACAGGTGTGGGCTTAGCAAAGAGGCTCACTCCTCGCAGGGGCAGGGTGCCAGGTACTGCGAAGGTCTCAGATATCTATTCTGCTTTGGGGACCTGTGGGGGCTGGGACACCAATTCTGGGAGTCCTTATTCTAGCTCGTATTCACTGCTGAATGCTCTGAACTAATTTGGTTACTATGTGTGAATTAAGTGACTGCTGCAGGTGGGCCTGGCGGGTGGAGTGAGGTGGGGTGGGGGGAGGGAGTTTGGAGGGTGGGCGTGTGCAGCCTGAGGACCCTGAATAGCAGTTGCTACAGTAATAACAAATGCTTCCCCAAGGAAGGTGTCTGGATTGGGTGCCCTGGCCACTCTGAATCAGCAGTGCTGATTAATGAGCACCTGCTGTATGCATGACCCTAGTTCTCAGAAATGCATGAGCAAGACCTCATCCGGTCCTCACAACCCCCTGTGAGGGATCATCCCCATTTTACAGATGGGGAAGTTCAGGCTCAGACTGGGGAAGGTGCCCAGATTACACTGTGGGTGCTATATGCCAAAGGCCAAGCTGCTTCCATCTACCCCTCCACCACCACCAGGCCTGGCACACCCATCACAGGCTGCAGTGATGCCAGAAGCAACCAGGCTTCCTGGGACGACCTCCACGAGCCTGTGTTAGAGACCCCCTCCCCACAGCCAGTGTTCACTGAGCCGCCATGCAGCCCTGGCCTCCCTACCCTGGGCGCCTGTAGGTGAAGGCAGAAAACCCCAGGCAGAGCATGAGCACTGGTCTGGCCGGCCTCCAACACTGACCATGGATCTGCTCCCACACAGCTGAAAGTTCCGAAGACCCTTCCTCTCGCTGCCTGGGCCTCGCCACACTACGAGGGAGCCGAGGTCGGGATCCAGTGCCCCTTGCCACAGCTGAGGCTTGGAGATAATGTGATGGTGGTCCCGGCTCTGGGAGCTCAGGCAAGGGGCTCCCCTTCTCTGAGCGTGGCTTTCTCATCTGCAGTGGGGAGCTAGTGAGTCCAAAGGAGACAGCCTTCACGAAGGACTTAGCCCAGGGCCTGCCTTAAGAAATGATTACCGAGTCACTGGCAGCTATTTAGCCGTGTATAATATATACACATGCATACCCACGGTTCCGTGCACATTATACATGGGGTCATTATACCCATTATCATGCCCATGGCATGGAATCATTATACCCATGTGTAATGAACATCCTTACTTTTTCCTAAAAATTGGACATAACGGTACGCATTATAAATGGCAATATATGGTATTTTTTCTTCTTATTGTCCTTAGAGAGCTTTCCGACGAGTCAACATCCAGATATGCCCACGCAGGCCAGGTTGAGGCCTGGGAGGACCCAGCAAAAGGTGGCTGATAGTTTGGGGCAAAGGTGACCTGTGGCAGGCAATGCTCTGAGCTGAGCCCAGGGGGCCACTGGCTGGGGGCTCCCAGCTCTGACAACCCTGCCTTGTCCTGACTCTCCCACGCTGCAAGGCAAGGCTGCCTGAAAGAGACCCGGTGCAGACTGGGGCAGCCTTTTAGGGGAGCTTTGGGTGTTTCCCTCAAAACTTTTAATGCATATACCCTCTAACTGAGCAACTCAACTTTTATAAATTCATCCTGTGGAACTCACCAGATGCATCTGCAGTGACTTATGTTCAAGGACGTTCTGGAGGCCCTGGCTGCGTGGCTCAGCCGGTTGGAGCACGAGGATGTCATGGGGTCAGTTCCCGGTCAGGGCACAGACCCACGTTGTGGGTTGAATTCCCAGTCGGGGCGTGTATGGGAGGCAACCGATTGATGCTTTTATCTCACACTGCTGTCCGTCTGTCTGTCTCTCTCTTGTCCCTTCCCTTCTCTCTAAAATCAATAAACATATCCTTGGGTGAGGATTAAAAAAATTTTAAAGAATGTTTATGGAGTTCTATAGGTAAGAAAAAGAAACTTTCAAATAAATGCCCATCAGTATGAGATTAGTTACGTGAGGGCACAGCCCTGCCGTGGAGTGCCATGTCACCCCCACCGAAGGCCACATGTGTCTAGGAAGACAATGGGAATACTTCCAGGGTGGATTTCTTTGAAAAAAAATTAAGGAAAGTAGAAAAACAATGTGTATGGATGACACATAGAGCGGTGTGTGTGTGTGTGTGTGTGTAATAGAAAACAAGAGGCCGGCAGGCACCGCCAGCTTCTGGCCTGGCTCAGCAGAGAGCTTAGACGTTGCCACTTCATTCTAACAACAAGTAGAAGCTGAACAAAATGACAAGACAACAACTCTTCTTAGCGAAGTCAAGGCGCAGGGCACATCCCTGCTTCCAAAATTGAAGAGAGAGGCAAATGCAAAGAATGGCAACTAACCGGAGTCACAAACCGTGAGCAGAGGCCTCCATGGGGGTGGAAGGCGGGCAGTGACACCAAAGGCACGGCCCACGGAACGAGCACTGATAGGCTGAACTTCATGACAAACTTCTCTATGAAGGGCGGCGTCAGAAGAATAAGGCGAGACACAGACAGGGAGCAAACATTTGCAAATGACATCTGATAAAGGACTATTATCCAAAACATACAGAAAAAAAACTTAGAAAATTTGCCAGTAAGAAAACGAACAGCCTGATTTTAAAAATGGGCAAAAACCTTGAACAGACACCCCATCGACGAAGATACACAGATGGCAAATAAGCAAATGGAAAGTTGTTCCAAGTCCTCCATCACTGACGCGTTGCAAATTAAAGCCACAGTGAGGTAGACTACTACATACTTGTAAAACGGCCCGAATCCAGACAACTGACACCAAATGCTGGTGAGCGTGTGGAGCACCAGGAACTCCGCTTCCTTGCTGGTGGGGGTGCAAAACGGCATGACCACTCTGGAAGGCAGTTTGGATGCTTCTTACGAAACTAAACACACTCTTACCATATGACCCAGCAATCACGCTCCTTGGTATTTACCCCAGAGGAGCTGAGAACTTATGTCCACCCTAAATCCTGCGCACAGATGTTTACAGCAATTTTATTCACAATTGACAAAACTTGGAGGCAGCCAAGATGTCCTTCAGGAGACAAATAGATAAACAAACCGGTCCATCCAGACAATGAGCCGGCACTAAAAAGAAATGAGCTATCAAGCCACGATAAGACATGGAGGAACCTCAATGCATGTTTCTAAGTGAAAGAAGCCAACCCGAAAAGGCTACACAATGTATGACTTTAACCATATGACCTGGAAGAAAGCAGAACTGTAGACAGTGAAAGAATCCGTGGTTACAGGGTTAGGGAAGCGGGAGGGTGAACAGGTGGAGCACCAAGTATTGTTTAGGGCAGTGAAACTATTCTGTGGGATGCTCTAACGATGGCTACATGTCATTATACATTTGTCCCTCCCCTATAAAATGACAGCGGATGTCCCCTAGAGTGTCTGGGAGGCTGCTGCCAGTGGGGCTCGGCAAGGGCTGAGCAGGGAGAGAGCTGCCAGGTGGGCTGGGCGAGTCACTTTCTGTTCTCAGGGTGCAGCCCGCCTTCTGCCTTACCTGGGCCCCCACGTCCCCCGCGCCTCCCCCTCAATCAGGCTGTGCCTTTCTCCCAGCTGAATTCAACTCATCGTTGCGGAAACGCTCTCCTACCTCCACCCAGCCCATAAGGATCTCTTCCTTTCCTGAGCTTCAGGGCTATCAGCATGTCAACACATCTTTCCTAAGAGCTCAGCGTGTAGGAGGCATTGCCTTTGGCTTGGGGGGCACTGCGGGGAACTGAACTCCTCAGCTCCTGGTGGACAGATCTCTCAGGCAGGTGAGTGGGAGGAGAGGGGCAGGGAGATCACTCCGAAACCAACTCACCCTCGGTAACCAGCACAGTGCCTGGCACATAGTAGGTGCTCAAGAAATAACTGAACACCAAACCAGACAGTTGAGATGCATTCGGGTTGCACGCACTCACGCATCTAGGCTGACGTGCATGTGCTTCAGTGGACACCCACTTATAATCACACTCGCGTGTGCTATGCACATTGACACACCAAACCTACCTGCACTCACAGACAGTCCGGAGCAGGGGCCCACTCCTGCCGGCATCCTCACGCCCGTGGAGGCTGCCTCCCGCACAAAGCTCATTTATTTTGATTTATGAATATTACAAAAATAAACCTGAGCATCTTCCCGGGGATTCTGTGATCCTGACATAGGTCCCCACGATATTGCTTTTCTCTCCTGGTTACCTGAAATTAGCAGAGTAATTCGGGAATCTGCATCTTTATTTAAAAGAAAACACTGTAGATGCAGAATTATAAAAATTTAATATGCTTCCAGGAAAATGAAAAATGAGAGGTTGTGATCTCGCCTAACACTTTCAAATGTGTTTATTAATTCATGTTTTAAATCATAAGTTTCATTCGGTGAGAGCCATGCACAGCAATAAGCCGGTTTTAAAATATTAATGAATAAACAATATTTCTCTATTGAAATATAACATGCTTCTTTGAACAATGGACCACCAGTAATAAATCAAAACCAGGAGAAAATTGCATTTCATATTTAATACAAGTTGAACTCTGCCTTTTTATAAATGATATCTTTTTTGTTTAATTGGCGTCAGTTCAGATCTAGCAGATTGCTAATAAAATTCTGGATTTCCATATTTAATGATGCGTACATTTTCTGCTGAAATTTTACCAAGAAAAAAAATACCAGCCTTTTATTATCCCTTTAGACAGTGGAGAGAGGTGAGGCCTAGGCCTCAGTCCAGCCTTGAGGCCCAGTAGGTGGATCACAGAGGCAGAGCCACGGGCAGGACCCTCACTCGGCAGCCGACACCCCTGGTGACCCCTCTGCTGGCCAGAAGTGATCACCCCAGCCAGAGAGGCCACAGGCCAGCTGTCCCATTCTGATCTGGGACCCTGGGGAACAGTGACAGTAAGAAGAGAACCCAGCCATCCCCTGGGCCAGCACCACACGCCCAGCTGCTCACTTAATCTTTACATCTCCTTGAGGAAGAGAGGAACAAAGTCCCCATTTTACAGATGAGGAAACTGAGGCCACAGAGAGAGGAGGGGACACGCCCAAGGTCACACACAGAGCTGCTAAGTGGCAGAACTGGACCTGACTCCAACGGCCTAGCTCTTCACATCCATCACATTGCTTTGAAGGAGGTGAACCGCCTGCGAGGCAGACCTGGATTTTATCAACTGGGACACAAGCTGGAGTTTGAGAGCAAGTCACCACTTCAGGGCCAATCGGGGATTAACAGGTAGTAAGAGCACCAACCTGGGTCCTTACTACACACGAGGCACTTTAATGATAACCCCTGCTCCACTCCTACAATGCCGGGAGGCGGGTGCTTGACAATAAGGGAAAATGAGGCACAGGGCGGTTGCGTGACTTGCCCAAGGACACGTAGGTAGGAAGCAGAGCCGGATTCGCCCCCAGGTGTCTCACTCAGGAGCCCACTTTCATGAGCGCTAGCTAAGTCGAGTTGCTTCCCTAGCCATGGGCCACAGCGAGCCCCTGGGCATCCACTGTCATCTCTGTGATGGGGTCAGTGTCCGCTGGGCCGTGAGGTGTGGCTCCTGGCAGTGCACCTGGTGGGGCCCAGCTGGAAGCAGGCTCCGAGTACATCGGCTAAGTCTGTGACAGCTGAGGAATCATGGCTGAGGCACAGTTAGGCTTAGGGTCCATGGGGCTGATCCCCAGGCCCAGCAGGGGTGAGCTACAGACCTTTCATTGGCCTAAATTGCCTGTGGACACAGCAGCCTTCCCAAGGGTGTCCCTGGGTCCGAAGCTGTTAGGGGGAGGAGCCAAAATGCCTGATAAAGAGGACCTGTCCTGTCCCCTTCTCCGCTCAGTTCCCACTTCAGGCTCACAAATAGTGAGACTGCAGGGCATGATAAGAGAAAAGACAGCCAGGCACAAAGGGCTGAAAACGTGGGTTTTGGCTTCAGACTCACCCAGACTCGTATTTTGTTCAGCCAAGTGGATTTGGTGTCCTCATCTGTTAAGTAGAGAAAGTAACAGAACCCTCCTCCCGAGGCTGCTGGGAGGGTTTGGGGAGCCAGCGCTGGGAGAGCTAGCAGCCACACCCCTTGGCTGGGCTGCCCTTCCCTGTGCCCACGCTCCCACCCGACTGACTCCCCTTCCTCCTAGGGCTCCTTCTTTAAGTGTCTGTTTGGATGTCCACAGTCCGGCTTTCTCTGTCCCAGGGAAAAGGGAGGGCCTGACTCCATCAAAGGACACAGTGGCCCGGGCCCAGCCTTATAGGACAGGCATTTGCCAGGGAGAAAGGGTACACAAGGGATGTCCCCAAAAGAGGGAGTGAGGAAACAAGCTCAGGGAGGCTGAGTCCTTCCCCCAAGGTCACACAGCTGGTAGGAGGCAGGGCCTGGATTCAAATCCATGGCCAGCGGTCTGCTCACATCCCGAGCGGGCTATGTGGGCAGTGGGATAAGGGGCCTGAGGCCAGAACTTGGACATCCCCAGGACACAGGCGGCACTCTGCCCCAAATAAAGTGCGTGTGCTTTAGAAAGAATACCCAGGCCCCATGCTGGGCACACATCACGTGTCATGACAGCTGCCCTCCCAGGCCTCTCCCCATTCGTCATGGTGCCAGGCCCAGCCAGTGGGCTTGGCTCTTCCTGTCTCTCATGCCCAAACTTGTGACCCATAGACATAGACAGAGCCACAGAGTCTGCGACACACGTCCCATACACAGCACAGGACATACACGAGCAGGTAGCCCAGGCAACAGAGGCACGGGCGGGAGAGCAGCAAGCTCTAAAAGGTGATCGCCTCATCTTGGAGGGGACCTCACACTGGAGGCTGGATGGCTCACATTCACTGAAGCCTCTCTCTCCAACCCACCATGGGTGGCTGTTGGGAGCCTTCACAAGGCAAATGCCAGCTCTGTGGGAGACTGTGGACAGGTGGTGCCACCTCTTTGAGCCTCGGAGTTCCCATCTTTAAATAATAGCACCTGTCACATGGGGTTCCATGGGCGTTAAAAGAGGCACCATATAGAAAGTGCCTGGCCAAGGGCTGGTTCAGACATGCTCCATGTCAACTGTAGTTGTCAGCCTAGTGAAGGTCCCTTTCTCGTGGCACAACAGACATATTACACCCAAAACACCGCCCCACATGGGAGACTCTCCCCACGTCACTTTCCACACAGCCCCTCCCACCCCCACTTCTGGTCAGGGCGTGGCGCAAGGCACTGCTCAGTTCAGGGCTACAGAGATGTTCTAACTATGTTTGCAAGGCCACCTGGTCCACCCTGCTCAGAGGTTCCCACGTGGCTTGTGTTACCTCCATGGGGAAGGCTGACACCGTCCAACTCAAGGAGCTGCTCCTGCACTTGGGCTCCAAACGCTTGTGAACCTACTATATGTATTCTCACGTGAGCACACGTGAGCCCTGTGCCTTTAACTGTGTGGACAGGCCCCTTAGCCTGTGGTCGGACGTCTCAGGTGGTCTCCTGCTGTGACTTGTTTTAACCTTGAGGATGAGCTGTGGGACCCTCTCTTCTCCATCTCGGGGTTCGGAAACCCACCAGCCTTCCCAATACTCTCACTAAAGCATCTGCCTTCTGAATGAGGGCCAGATCTCAGCCTGTGATGGGGGGGCCCTGATTTCACGCATCTCTGGGTCCAGCCCTTAACCCACTGCTTGACTCAGAAGAGGCGCCTGGTGAAACATGTCCCATCAACCCCTTTCACCCAATTTGAGTGACATAAGAACTTTGGTGCCCAGATCATGCCCCAGTTCCCTCATCTACGAAGTGAGGTGCTTCTGCTCCCCCAACCCACACCAGAGAGGGAAATGTGCACCTTCAACACTAGCACGTAGAAAATAAATTGCTATTTTTACGTAGGCCTCCCCAGAACAAGGCCTTAAGATTCCCATTTCCCTCAAAGGTTGCTGGTCAAGGCGGTCAAGGTGGCCCAACGAACGGACACTGGTATATGCTGCTCTCAGCAGACTGGCCTGAGACGCAAACCCTGAGACTGTTCTTGGGAAGCGTGCTGCTGGGCTTTAAAAGTACACGAGGGTGAAGTTTCCACAGGATATTTTTGCAAAACCGCACAGCATAGAGATTGTTTTATGTAGAAGATAAGAAGGGCTGACCCATAAGCTAATTGAATCATGCAAATAACTGCTTAGTCCTGGGAGAGATCCCTACAGGCAGGATGAGCGCACACGTGAGGAAGGACAGCTTGGAGAGCAATCTATTTCATAAAGTTTACTCTCTCAGTACAACGGCCTCAAGATTAATGGGAGTGGTGGCCCTAGACCTTGTTTTGCCTGGTTCTACCAACTGAAATAGTAAAAGAGTTATATTTATCATAGACAATTGGCTGCAACTGATTAACATTAATCTGATTTCCTGTGAGTCAATTTCCTTGAGATATATAGTAAACAGGCCAATTACCTGTTATTGACTTCTTTTATTATAAAGATTTAGGTATCAGCAACAGATGTATATGTAAAAATATGGAATTTCTAACCATTTAAATAAAACAAAAACAAGGTGTAATCCAGTTAAAGTATTTCTCGTTGGTCTTACATTTCTTGAGTTGAGTTTTTTAAAAGATATGTTAAGAGATGTTGTGGGTTTGTGCTATTTTTTTAAATGGCATGTGGGGCTCACTCTTTTCAGACAAATATTTGTTTGTTCTTAACTGGTATCTCACAGCAGTTATGAACGTAAGAAGTGAACGTGATAAGACTGGTTACTTTTTAAAAATTCCAACAAAGGTTTTCCTAGTGAACAAGTGCCACCTGCATCATTAGGTCAGGAGGGTGGGAGTTCCCAGGCTAGAGACCTAAGTCTTGTTACCTATGGCATTTGCTTAACTCTTATGAGCTGTGGGTTCCTAGTGTACGAAAATGGCCCCATTTTCCTTGCAGCACGGTGACAGCACAAGGGCCAGGAGGACAGGGCGCAGCAGCGAGCCAGGAGCCTGCACAGACAGCCATCAGTCGGCAGAGCCTGGTCTTTCCTCCCAACATCGCAGTTCACAGGCCGCACACGTGGAGCCCGGGCCTGCCTCTGGGGAGGCTCCCTCCTCGGCCTGTCCTGGCTGGCTCACGTGGAGGTGTAAGAAACGGCATCACCATTTAACCATGAAAGCAAAAAGTTTATTCATGTTTGAAACTACATATAACTACCACGAGGAAGACTTTTTCAATCCAGGGTGTAATCCAGTTAGAAAGGAACACGAAACGTTTTTAATACATTAGAATCACCGCCACAAATTATTTTCATGACTCAATCAGTTTCAGAATCGCATACAATACAAAAAGAGAGAAAGGAGAGGGGGGCCCCATTACACAGGGTGAAATATACAGTACTGAATACTGAAATCTGAATGCATCACAATTAGTCGCCGCTTTTTTTTTTGCATGAATTAGTAACAAGATGAAGAACATTCAAAATGTTTCTCAGTATTTACAACAGTTTTACTGATCCTGTTTTAAGACCCAATGTTTCCACTCTCGGTTTTTTAAAAGTCGCAAATGCAACCCTGATTTTTCTTTTAAAAGATTACAATGTACATTACATTTTATGAAGGGAAACAAAGAGTTAATTACAAGATGCAAAAAGATAAGAAAGAGACAAACTACAGCGTGAGTATTGTTCAGAGGTAGTAAGTGAGCACTCTAAGCTACAGAACATGTTGAAATTCTATTGGTTTGTATGAGTTCGCATGAGGTAATAAAGCTGTGTTTTGATTGGTGAGATGTATAAATACTCTTTTGCTACACTATATACAACACTCCAAAGAGCAGGGCCTTTGTCAATGCCCAGAGGACGTAGCAAACCTTGACAAGCCTGTGCAGCACCCAGCGCACACCGTAAAACCCACACGAATCTCATGTTCACCTCCATCAGCAGCAAGTACCTTCATCTCCCAGAACAATCTGGATCCATAATTCAATGACCAAGCAGACTCTGGGCACTGGTGCTTTCAGAGAGAGAGAAGATGCTACCAGTCTCTGATCTAATTGTAACACAAGAGATCGCAACACAATGTGACGAGGAAGAGTCTTAAACACAACCATCATTAACAGAGACAGCCAAAAAGCTCCTTTATTCCAACTGCATTAGCGATACGAAAGACAATCATAGTCTGCGATGGAAAGAAGGAAGAAGTTCAGTTTAGGTGAGGTGAACCTTTGCATCTGCCTTAACGATTGAGGTTTAGTATATATTGTACTTTTTTTACCCTTAAGGCCAAGTAATTGGCAACTGTGAAACCATCAATGCAAAATATTGACAATAAATTATGATAAAGTAGCTACAGGACTGTCAACAATGTTAAATCTTGGCCTAATTGGATAAAGTGCTTTTTTAACATTGTGTGTTTTTAAGTATAAATACAAATGATTATGATTCCTTAAAAAACAGATTACCAAGTTCTCCAATAAGACAAGGTTTTACAGTAAAGCTGTAGATGGTGGGCTACAAAATCGCGTTCCTTTCCCTCCTATTGCTCTGAATGCACTTATCAGGGCATGTCAGCTCAGGGAAAAGTGCTGCCAGAGATCAGTTAGAGGTATCAGAGTGCACACTTCCTGGGCCTTCTGTAGGAGAAGTCACGGAAGATGGAGTTGTTGCGTCCTGCCAGCCTCCATTAGCCTGAAAGGAGAAACACAGTTCAGCGGGTGCACAACTGCATATTAATTCTACTCCCCAATTTAAAACACCCAGATGACAACATGAGAGCGAAGATGCATTAGCAAAATGTATTTTCCAAACCCACTTTGGCAGCACTGTGAAGCATGTGTTAAAGTGGGATTAAATGCATGTAAAACAAATCCATCCCACCAAGTAAAGACTTGGCAATAAATCAGCACGCTGAAGGAGGGCTTCGGCTAGTCTCAAGCTGGCATGAAGCTCAGCCTTTGATTTGATGGCAAAGATAAAGTGACTCAAAAAGAAATCTTTTAAGAAGGGAGCAGGGGAGAAGCCCGGTGCAGTGCCTTGGCAAGACCTCGGGCTCCATGAAGTAGAAACTTCAGCAGGGCTTAATCCTTGTTTCCATAGAGAAGAACTTGCCCGCCCTTATCCACACAGGCCTGACAGCCAGCTACGCTAAACCCTGGGAAATGAAGGCCAGACTTTCCCTCCAAATAGGATCCTCCAGAATGAAAACACATGAACTGTGGAGGAGCACACACTATTCAAATCTGTATTCCAATTATCTCTAACTGGGGCTCCGATTTGGGATCTTGCTACCGCCTTTCACATGCCGCTGGCCCTTCCTGCCTCAGGTCTGCATCAGCAATAACAGTACTCAGAAACAAATTTGCCTCATGTCTTGGCCTATAGAGGCAATTGCTGAAATCAATGTCTGATCAGATTTCTGCTGTGGCAGACAGCTTGTCGCTACATATTTTTATGTCAGTCAAGAGGGAGGTGCTGGGCCTGTGAGTTGGGGAACACTGAGTGGAAGTGACGGGGCGGGCCTTTCTGGAGAGAAGGCGAGTGTGAGCTGGCTGACACGCGGTGCCTGCGGCATAGGCCGGCCTCATGCTAGGCCGCCCCCAGACCCACACCTCCCACACCACAGCAGTTGCAGGTCACAGGGCTCCCCAGGACCCCTGTCTCCCTCACATCCATCTGCAACTTCTGCGAGCCCACCCAAAATGTCCTCTTTAAGGTGTCACTAGGCTACTGAGAATTCTCTAGATTCCCTGCCCAGCTGGGCTCCAGGATTAGATGAGCCTTGGGCTGGGAACTTTTCTTTCTCCCATGGTCAAGGTTCTCAGAGAACTCTCTGCGTCGTTTTGCATGTAAAGCACCTTTCCTCTCTCTAGGATCACAGAGAAGGGAGCGGGGACCACACAACACCGCTGAGATGACCAGAGCCAAAGGGAAAAAGATTTTCCAGGCTTGAGGCAAAGCAAATTCAGGTTGCAGGGGGCGGGAAAAGTGATGGCGGTGTATCTTCAAAGCCTCAAGAGCGCAGGTGGCTGCTGGCATGCTGTACGTATTTGTGTGGACTCTCGGAAATCCTCTTCTCTGTCTAAAAGGTAAGTTGTTTTCACCCTCCGGTATGAAAACCTACTTACAAAAAGAACTCTTATACAGATACAAGTCTAAAGATATTCCATCTGAAGTAAACATCATTCCTCTTTTATCCAAATTTATAAACAACAAATGTACAATATTTTTACCCAGCGTGGCAGCTGGAGGAGAGGTTGTCAGCAAGCATTCTTTTTTTCAAAATAAATTAATCCTTACTCTGGTGGTTTGAGATTATGCACTGTATTATACAACAGCGCCTTATCAAGCCTCATCAGTGAAGATGGAATTCATGTCTGTAAAATGCTGCAGGCAATCACAGTTTCATATTTTATCATGTTGATAAGGATATCGCACATTCTCTGAAGCATTTCAAAACACTTAAATGAAAAAGGAGAAATGCAACTAAAAGGCTTTTTATATGGTTTGTTGTGGGTTATTATGAGTTATTTATAAACCCAAAAAGAAAGATTTGACATTTCAAATGTAAAAGATTTGAGTATTTAATGGTCCTTTTTCCCTTTTACAATTGAACATCCTCAATCACTTTTTAAATCATTAATATTTACTCTCATAGCAAGCCAAGGCCCTGAAAGGGGAGCATTCTGTCCACTTTCTTTCTGACTCCACGACCATGTGCCAGGCAGCCCATTTCCTCCCTGAGCCTGGACTCCTGGATCCCGTCCGCCCTGGGGACCCGATCCCCCTGGCTCCGTTTCAAGAGCTTTCTGTCATTTTCCATCCATATCAGGATGGAGGGGAAAGTGAAGTTTTGGTGAACTGGCTACAAACGTTAAAATTATTTCCTCCATAATTAAAAACCAAGAGGCCATTACAAAGACTGACTACGTTTGTATCCTATATTGACAACACAGCAAATCACTCCTAAGAAGAGAATTCTTTGTGTAGCTTGGTTTGCTGATCGGTCTGGGCCCTCTAAGGTTAATGCCTTTGCCTGAACTGTGTCTGGGAATTCTTCCTGCTGCTGGATTCTAAGATCAATGACCTGTGCTTCCCCATCTCCCTGGGACCACGAAGCACGGCCAGTAGGAGACAGCATCCTAATGGGCTGGTGCTTAAGTCCCTCTTGATGACGGAACACCAGACACTGTGGGCACCTGTGAGGAATTCTAAGAGCACCTAGGTAACATCAAGTATTTAAGTCCATAAAATGAAAGTGAAGTGAAGATACCGCCTTCCCGACCTGCCAACAAGATGAGAGGCCACGTAAAATGGCCATCAATTTATTTAGTAGTTGCTGTTCATCTGACACTGTTCCTATAGCTTTTCAAATCTGGTTCCCCAGAGTACTCACATTCAAATTGTGTGGACTGTACAGTGAATTTCCTCCAAGGCCATCACTGTAGCCTCCCGTCTGATTGATAACATGACGGAGGGTATCCACCTAGAGGTGAGATGAAACAAAACTCGTCATCGCATCCATTAAAACATCACCACTTACAAAAGGAAACAACTTGAACTAGGTGTGCCACGAGGGTTTAGCATCTTCAATGAAAGACAAATTTATTAATCGAATGTGACTGGCAGAATTTCAATAATTCTTTGCATATTTAGGCTCACACATCTTTGTTTTCTATGCCAGCCCAACAGTAACATCTTCGTGGCAATGCAACTTTCCATCCACACCGGCCAAAGTGTGCAGTGGCTGTGGGTGGGAACTCCTTCTGAGCATGTGCACTGGGTCTCTCTCTCTCTCACGCATCTATGTGCATAGGACTGTTCTCAATTAAGAGGATGAGAAAAAAGTTGACCCTGGAGTATACTTTAGGAACTTTAAAAAATATTCTGACTTAAAAAAACAACAACACAGAAATAGTAATATGTTTTAAAACCATACACACACTGGCACACACAATTTTTCTGGTCTATTTTGGCACAAAAGTTAAGATGCACCCAACCCCTCTCCATGAGCTCAAGCCAGAGCCGAATGCATTCACAAAAGTTATCAAGTTTGAATCATCAAAAGTCACTGTTCACTTGACTTCTCATTAAATTAAATGGTGGGGCAGATGGGTCCCGTTTGGAAGCACCCAGCCCAGGTTCTACACAGGTGTGCAGACCACTTCCATGGGGTGAGAGTAAGGAGTTTTGAGCCCAAACCCTACCCTGCTAGAAAGGCCCCAGTTGGGGCATTTCTCCTACCTGTGATTGCACATTGGCTCCGACTTGGGACCCTTGGTAAGAATCCCCATTCAGACTCTGCATGTTCATGAACATGTCCCCAGAATTTGGGAGGTTAAAAGAACCAGAAGAACCTGGAAAGGAAAGAGTTAAGTAGCTGAATAACAGAGAGCTACACACACAATCCTCATGACCTAGAGGCGGGGACAGGAGGAAAGGTACAGAAGGGAAGGATGAGCACAACATGGAGCATTTCCAGATCCACGAGGACAGAGAATATAAGTCCAAGAGCTAGGTCCTGTGACTCATGTTACATCTCGGAAAGTCCTATCAACAGGGAAGGCCCAATAAGAAACAAAGAGAAAATCAAAATAAACAGGAAAACACCCAGTAGCTGGCCTGGAACCATCCCTCGGTTTCATTTATCACCAGGATCTGGTCATTAAATGTGCTCTTCACCATCGTTAACTGCCATGGTGGACAATTACCCAGAGAGGAAACATTTCTCCAAAGTGCTTTCTTAGCTATACACTCTACCTAACTCTCCTTTCATCTGTTTCATGCTCCATTAGAAAGAACCTCGGGTGGGCAGGGTGCGGGGGAGAGGAAGACAACAAAACAATAAAAAAAAAAAAGGCTCACTTTCTGAACTTTTAAAGATATATTACTAGATCTCATTGAAAAAGTCCTTGAATTGCTTCTCAAGTCCATTTGTTTGGACTTGCTGCGCGTCTTTCATTATTACTCAAGTTCCCTATAATTTTAGGGTGTTTCTAATTCCATCACAAATGTCACATAAAATTTGGCCAAAATGTATCTGAGGAGCAAATCGCATGTATGTATTACGTCCCATGCCCCTCATAGCTAACTACCTACTAATCCTAGCGAGCTGTGGGTGCTGAAGAAATGCTGAGAAGGGCAGTAGACTGGAGCGTGCAGCTGCATTAGAAAGCACAACTGTATTTAACTCCAACACTCCAGCTTCATTGTACAGCAATGGGGAAATTTCCCATTTCTGCTACTTCATTCTATGACAGACACTATGGACTTTAAAATGACATAAGAACAATATAGTTAAAATAATCATTAGCGATGGCACTCTGCCTAATTGCTGAATTAAAAATGACTACAAAGTGTGAAAGTTCCAGAATCTACTGGTAGCAAGTGGAACTCACTACGAACAGTGGGTCTACAGGCTCTGGCCATCATTCATTCGCCCATCCCAGGAAAGCCTGCGTTTTCACATAAACCTTCCTCTATAAATCTACTGCGTCCTCAGTATGGCTCTTGTTTCCTGGCCTGTGGGACGGGGCTTTGTGGCATAAGGCTGCCTGGGCCGAGCAGGGAGTGAGCACGGGTACGCACCAGAGTTTGGCGTGGTGGGCGAATTGGTCTGGTTGTTCTGCACAGCTGCGGCCACTGCGTGTGCGGCTGTCACGGCTGTCTTTGCAGCGTAGAGGTTGGCTTCTTCCTGAAACTTGCCAATATTCTTCTTGTACCTGATTCGTTTGTTGCCAAACCAGTTGGATACCTACAAATCACAGGGACATGAGTGAAGAGAAGACAGGTCAGAGCGGGGAGAAGTCAAACTTCCAGGAACTACTGGACACCAAGGGGCTCCCTCGGGACACACGCAATTCGGAGCCTCCAATCGTACCCTGTGGATAACGCATAACGGTTCCGGGAGTCCGCTCTCCCTTTTGGCCAACCTCTCGAGACTCTTGGAAGGATACTGCTTCTGGAGCTGGTCACAGCGACACTACAATGGCTGCAAACCCTGTTGTTTATAAAAAATATTCAATTGGTGCGTACTGATGAGTATATAAGTGACCAGTCCCACCAAAAGTAGCTAAAAACTACAGAAAGTGTTTGTTAAGTTAGGAAAATCATAAGAAATAGCTGAGAAAGAATGACGGATTCTCCCTGGGCCTCGAGTAATTTCGGCAGCTGTACAGCAGAAATCCTGTCTGGTCTGCAGAGAAGAGTAGCATCAACTAGTGATGGATGAAACCCGCCTCCCACCTTAGAAGACTCTGCGCATCTGCCAGGAGGGCTGCACGAGCTCTGCGGTCCACGCGTGGGAAGGCCGCAACTTGACCACTCAAGTAACTCCAGCAGTATCAAAGGCAAATACACAGGAGCGGCTCTGACTTCATCCGGGGGACTACACTTACTTCCTTTGCGAACTACTTATAATGTCAGCCAGTGCAAATGGAAGAGATTTCCAAAGAGGATCCTGTCAACAGGCAGATTTTATCACATTTCACTGATAGCAAAACTTCAGCCCCAGACTCAGTTACGTACTCAAGCACCTGGAGCTGAACTATATAAAGAAGCTAAAATCCACACAGCTATTTATAAGAAGGTACCAATTGCTAAATAAAAGGCTTTGACCTCTCTTTTGTTAAAGTAACTGTTAAAAATATTTTTAATAATCCTTAATAATATGTCAAAGGGGCATGTGGCTATAGTATCAGCCTGGGTGGATCACTGTTTTACCCTGAACAGCTCCTCAGAGCCCTGAGGAAAAAGGAGAGGTATGAGCCCTCCAACCCAATTTATACCAGTGGCATGCTTGTTCACCATCTTTGCCAAGTCTTTAATTGCTTTGGAAAAAGAACTCTCATTCTTCAACCTGCAGCACTCATCCTTCTGAAAGAAGCCAGAGAACCCTGGCAAGGGAGCCGCATGAGGAAGACAAGGCTGGTCTCGCCACTGCCCACACGCTGTTCCCTGCTGGGGAACCACTGTGCGTACGCTCATGTGCAGGCACACTCACTGAAGACCTCTGCAGCTACCGTGAGCGGAGGGTCAACACACAGGAACAAGCCAAAACTCATCAGGAAGGGAATGTGCTCCAGATTGGGACTCCATAGCTATTTTTGTTCCACCACCATTTCTTTCCCCTAAAGGACTGTATGCATCCTTTCTTTCCTTCTTACCAAATAGCAAAGGTTATAACTATCCTTCAATGATTGTCTCCTATGTGCTTGCCCAGAGGAACACAGAGCCCTTTCCATACATGTACTCATTTAATCTTAACAATCTCAAGGCCTAGGTAGTGACTGAGGTGGTTACAATAGGCATCGCACCTGTCCCATATCCAATGGCCTTTCTCACTTTCCTCAACTTGTCTGACCTCTTAGCAGCACTGGATACTTGTAATCTCCAGCCCTCCTTAAGGCACTTTCTTTGCAAGGTGTTATGATACTATGCTCTTGCTTCTCCACCTTCCCTGACACACCAGGTGCGTGTGCGTGTGTGTGTGGGCGTTTTCTCCAACACTCAGCTCTTGGCCCTCTTCTCTTTCTCCTTGAGCAAGCATATCCATATCAATTATTTCCATTTTTGTCTCTGTGTGAAGACTCCCAGATTTCTACCTCTGCCCTTAACTTCTATGAAGAATTTCATTTCTCATTTTTTAAGACATTTCCATACAAATGTTCTGCCATGACCTTGAATTCAATAGTCTGAAATGGAACTCATGTGTCCTCTAAACCTGTGCTTCCTCTGTTTTCTCTTTGTGATCGTGACATTGGCCCCTCCACAGACATGGCACTCACCACCTCACGTAGTCCCTGCTTCTACCATTAAACAGTTCTAATGGATATACAGTTCCCTCTTTGGAACTAAGATCTAGTTCCCTTTCATTTCTACTCATTGGTTTTAGTTCGAGCATCTAGACCAGGGGTGTCACACTCATTTTCACTGGGGGCTATGTCAGCCTCGCGGTTGCCTTCCAAGGGCTGAACGTCATTTTAGGACTGTATAAATGTAACTACTCCTTAACAGTTAAGCAACAGCTTGGCACTGCCGCCGGGTAGAAACAAGGTGCCGGGCTGGATAAAACAAGGTGGAGGGCCGGATTCAGCCCGCAGGCCTCGTGTTTGCCACCTGTGATCTAGACTGTCACATATAAGCTCTCAACAGCCCTAGGGGACCAAACCCTTGTCTGCCTTCCCTTCTTGGAGTCACATATGCTTGGGGCTGGTGTGCATGGTCATGGTGTAGGACGTGGTACTGAGAGGAAGAGTTAGGGAAGTGCACAGGTGAGGAAGCAAGGAGGGCCTGAGCTGGGGAGGGCTGCAGGTGGGAGTGGAGAAGGCAGATGTTAAGAAGGAATAGGCAATATGTGACCACTGATTAGCTGCAGAGGGCAGGGAGAGGGCCAGCCACAGATGGCGTTCACGTGGTGTCCAAGCCTCCAAGGGGAGGCAGACGCTCTGGGAGGAATTTCTGCACCAGGAGAAGTCAGCCTCAGTGGCCGTTAGAATCCATTCCCACACCAGAATTGTATGGCTCTAAAAACACAAGTTCTCGGGGGTGGAAGGATCGAGAAAAAAGGAAAAAGGACTCAGGGACACGGACAACAGAGGTGATTACAGGGGATAGGGGGTATAAAGGGGGTTAAATGGTAATGGGAAAAATACAACAAAAAAGTTTCTAAATTAAGATTGGAAAGGGACCCTAAAGGTGTCCATTCTAATCATGCCTGTTAAGGCAAGATCTCTTAGAACCCGCCTTACCTTCCACGAGGACGCTCTCAGCTCGGGAGGCGGACCTGGCTGGTTGGCAAAAAGCCCCTTCAACATGTACTACAACTCCAGCTTGTCCAAATAGGACTGATGGGCCTTCGAAAGAGTTAAATATTGACTATAGCTATAGTGCAAAGGGAGATGCTCCTGGCTGAGAGCGAATTTGGCATTTCTTAAGCACAATTAATGAAAATTCCCCAACTCTGAGTTTAGCAACAAAGGCCCATCTTAGAATTCTCTCCTTCTAAACAATTCTCTGTTGGATTCCTTGCTTTGTAGTTAATATTACCTTGACAATCAGAGAAGCTATAATACATTAATGAAACCTAGCCTGGAAAATCAGATTACAGTTTTATTAACAGTTTCATAATTGAGAAATCTCTATACCACTGAAGGTCTCATCTCTAGATATGTAAGAATCCAGTGTTTATGCATACCCCTGGACCAATCAAACAACAGTCATCACTAATAAAGGTTTATTTAATTCTCACAGTAAAATTTTAATATCACCAGCAGCCTGGGGAAGCTTTAGCAAGTGGATTTGCTTGACATCAGATCGTTTCTATTCTGCTAGTCCCAATACTTCTTAATCTTTAATATCAGGCAATTAAAATTAATGGCCACTCATCTGAAGCTACTGTGGGCAGTGTTTCCTTGACATCAATTGTTTGATGGGATTACCTAGAGGTTAAACTAACAAGCAAGGTTTAATTGGAAGCAATGAAAGAAGCAGTGATCATACGTTATGTTTAACCTGCATAACCACATCTAAATGAATATCTAAAAATGCTAAACTATTTCTCAAATTAAAATATGCATGTCCCATTCTGATATCACAGATTTGGGCATTGCAGCAATATAGCTATTAAGACCACACTGCTGCAAATGAGATCAACGTAATTAATGTACAAATCGACACCTAAGTTCGGGCATTTTTTTCACCCTTTTAAAACAGATGGATGCAATTAATTGCAAAAGAACCCCCTACCCTCACCCAGTAGGGAGCACCCAAAGCTACAGATTACATGCGTCCCCTCCTCCACAGTGCTCTCAGTGGAGCCAAGCCGTACACATGGGGCACTGAAGTAGAGCAGAGTGTGCTCCATCTCTGAACGGGAATGGTCTGTGCATTGGCCCCCAAATAGAAACACAGGCAGGAAATTGGGGAGAGAAAGGGAATACACTGCCCTGTGCTTCTCTTTTGAGCCACATATCAAGGACTCATAGCTCTGGACTATGCAAAAGGCGAAGGGCCAGGCAAGAATTTCAAAATCAATTAAAAACGAAAATAAAAACACAAGTATTCTCTTCATTCTACTGATGTTCATTGCTATCAGCTCCCAGACTCTGAGCTTTGCACAACCAGGGGAATATGTAGTGAACATTTTTTGCCGGCTGCTAATTTTCTGTCCCGTTCTGCAAAGGCAAGAAGTGGCCAGAAAAGCTTCTGGTCTCTCCCATTCATTTTAGCCATGCATTTCATGGAGCTGCAGACTGCCAACTGCTTTTAAAGAGCAAAATGTTTTTCTATGTAGAAGCTAAGAGACAAATGAGGGGAAGAGAGCATACAAGGGTGGCTTCTGGGGGTTGGTGGCAGAGGGAAGGGGGTGGGGAGATACTGGTCAAAGGGAACATGTACCCATTTACAAAATTAACAAGTTTAGGGATCTCACGTACAGCATGGTGACTACAGCTAATAATACTGTATCATACACTTAAACATTGCCAAGAGAGTAGGTCTTAAATGTTCTCACCACAAAAAAAAAATGGTAACTCTGTGAATGGATGGAGGTGGTAGCTAATATGTGGTGGCAATCATTTTGCAATTCATGAGTGTATCAAATCAACACCTTAAACTTATACAATGTTAATGTGTCAATTATATCTTATTAAGTAGGGGAAAGAGTAAAATTCCTTGAAAATATAAGTAAATTCAACTTCTGTATTTTTTTTACCTTCTTCAAAAAGGCATTCAGAACCTTTCACTCAGAACCTTCAACTCTGAAGTAGATAAGTCAGATGTGGGCATTCTCACATACGGGTAAGTGCTTGGGACTCAGGGTTTGGTTTCAAATCCACACTCTGCCATAGTAATATCTTCCTCATGAAATTGTTGGGTGAACTAATGATTTTGGCACATAGTCATTACCTGGTAATTATTGGCTATGACTACCACTGAGGTTTTATCAATGAAGAAATGAGATCCGGACTACGCAGAAATTGCCCAGAATCACAGAGCAAAATGTGATGAATCCAGATTTCAACACCAGAACTTCCCATCAACGTCTTCCCTGTTTTATAATCAATTGGAATATGTTTATTAAGTATCTATTATGGTCAATACAAGAAGTCCTCACATAAGGCCATTGATAGGTTCTGCAAAATTTTATGCAAAACAACATGTAACAAAGCCAATTTAACTCTATAGACTAATTGATACAAACAAGAGTCAAGTTCCTATGGTATTTCAACATTATAATGAAATGACATTGAACAAAATGATGTTATCCGAGGACCTGCTATATTGTACTAGGTGCCATGGGGAGATGAAAAAATAAACATATACCTCTCCACCTGCTTTGAATTTACAATCTGGTCATGAAAGTAATGCTGGACACGCAAAGTAATCAGAAAAAATCGCAGGACAGTGATGCACACGCCGAGCTGTACAGTGCAGATTCTAAGCGCAGCAGGAATTTGGAGGAGGAGAAGTCCCAGCAGGTCTGGGAAACCAGAGCCGACTTCTGAGGTAAGATGGAACTTGAACTGGACCTCAGCTTCAGTCAATTCAATTCAACAGTATTTTTATTGAGACCCCATACTGCAGAAGTACAATCCTCTAGAACACAGATGGCAAACAGAAGGCCTACAGGCCGAATCTGGCTCGCCAACCTTGTTTTATCCGGCCCAACACCATGTTTCTACCCAGCAACAGCGCCAAGCTATTGCTTAACTATTAAGGAGTAGTTACATTAATAAAGTCCTAAAATTGGATTTGGCCCTTTGAAGGCAACTGTCAGGCTGATGTGACCCCCAGGGAAAATGAGTTTGACACCCCTGCTCTAGAAGTTGTGTTGATACAAACAAACTGAAAACATAAGCTGCTGCCTCCCTCTCTCCCCCTAGACATCTCCAAGATCCCAGAGACTTACTCTACTCTCTAATAATTTTCTAAACCCCTCTCTGTAGTGAAAGGGGATGGAGAAGCCATTCTAAAGAAAAAGAGAGAAGGAGAATCGAGGACTGTTGACATCTGAGTGGAGGGCTATCAGTGGAGAATATTTCCACTGGGGAGAAAGAGGGAGCAGTGAGAGAGGAGAGGGCATGGGTATCGGGATGAGCAAGAGTATAGGCACCTGAAAGCACCTAAAGGCTCTGGCTAGAGAACAGGACCGGGGAGAGTGCTCTGGGCAAGGAAAAGCCTGAAGAGGGGCTCTGCAGGCTATCTCATACCCTGGCCCCCCGGGCTCAGTTAAGTTCCAGTTAAGCAGAGGGGAGACTAAGACAGTGCCCGAGATTTCTACGAAGTGCAGCGAGGAACGGTTCTGGTTAGGCTCTGGTGAGGCCGCCCTAGGCCACATGAGGCAGCTTTACCATCCAGGTACCTGACCCATATTAATGGCCTACACAGTTTTTGCTGTGATACTCCCTAAAGAAATTTTGAAAAATCAGGTACCTGCTCACCTATTTTTTTCTCCTTTGCATATTTTAAAAGTTAGCATCTGCAATTTTTCATAAGTTTATGTAGCTATAAACAATGTTACTTCAGTCTGTCATAAATGCTGACATTTTAAAATAAAACGGTAACACTATTCTTTAAAATGTATCCCACCAAATCTAAATAGCAAAGTAATTTGATACCCACTATTCTATTTATTTATTTTATAATTGAATTTACTGGGGTGACATTAGTTAACAAAATTACATAGGTTCAGGTATAAAATTCTATAATATATCATCTGTATATTATTATATTGTGCTTACCACCCCAAGCCTAGTCTCCTTCCATCCACACTCGCGCCTGCCATCCCCCCTTTCACCTCCCTGACCCCGCTTTCCCTACCAACCACCATGCTGTTCTCTGCGTCTGAGTTTGTTTCTTAATCCCTTCAGCTTCTTCCCTCAGCCCCGAAACCACCCTCCCCACTGACAGCTGTCAGCCTGCTCTCTGTCCATGAGTCCGTTTCCATTTTGTTTGTTAGTTTCTTTTATTCATTAGGTTCTACATGAGTGAAATCGTATGGTACTCGTCTTTCTCTGACTGGCTTACTTCACTTAGCATAATGCTCTCCAGGTCTCCATGCTATTGCAAAGGGTAATATTTCCTCCTTTTCTACAGCCAAGTAGTATTCCACTGTGCAAATGTACCATAGCTTTATACCCACTATCCATTTTAAAAATACATAAACTTGCTTTTCTTTAACAGTCAAAAACTTTGTGTTCTTTCTTTTTGTTCTTGGAAAAGTATTTACATTTCATTTCCCTCCCATGTTATCTTAATGTACTATTATTTAATGCTCTCCAATAGAAATATATGGAAATTACAAATTTTAAATTGTTTGTTTCCTGTAATTATAAGGCTCTACATGTTTACTGTATCCTTCTAGATTACCACTACAGTCTGAAATTGATCAAAGCAACACAAATACTTGTTTTGATAAATAGAAACTTACTTCGACTATCAAAAGTAAGGTTTTTATCACACATGCATTTCTTAATTGGAGGGGTGTGGAGTTATAAAATGCTGATTGAAGGAAGTTTGGTTATCACTAATATTTCACATAATCCTATGTTGTACCAGAGAGAGCCTCACACTTTGGGGCAACAAGCTATTGCATCGGTGGAAGTATCCCTTTCATAAAATGGAAAAAAGCCGAGTGGGAAAGGGGAGGAGGGCAAAAGAAACCCCACATGCTTTCTATCATAGCAGCTTTTCAAGGCACATGGATTTTAGGGAAGAATACATACATACATACATACATACATACATACGAAAAGCTGGCCAGTGGAAACCTTCAAACCAGGCATGCTCTAGGACCCTTTGGAAAATCTTTACTTACTTTGTGGAGTATCTAAATCCTAATTTGAGACTACTGTCTTAAGTGAGCAGACTAACTTTGACACATTTTAACTTCATTGTGTGAGTACAGCATGGGAGCCCCCAGATGGCATGTGCGCAGTAAAGACCTTCATCTATAAAAACATTTCCCCCCACTCCTTAGTTCATGTCCATGGGTGGTACATATGAGTTCTTTGGCTTCTCCATTTCCTATACTATTCTTAACCTCCCCCTGCCTATTTTGTACCTACTAATTACACTTCTTATTCCCTGTACCTTTCTGCCCATTCTCCTTCCTCTCCATCCCTGACAATAACCCTCCACGTGATCTTCATTTCTGTGATTCTGTTTCTGTTCCAGTTGTTTGCTTAGTTTTTGTTGTTTTTCTAGGTTCAGTTGTTGATAGTTCTGAGTTTGTTGTCATTGTATTATTCATAGTTTTGATCTTCTTCTTTTTCTAGGTAAGTCCCTTTAACATTTCATATAATAAGGGCTTGGTGATGATGAACTCCTTTAACTTGACCTTATGTGGAAAGCACTTTATCTGCCCTTCCATTCTAAATGAAAGTTTTGCTGGGTAGAGTAATCTTGGATGTAGGTCCTTGCCTTTCACAACTTTGAATACTTTTTTCCAGCTCCTTCTTCCCTGCAAGGTTTCTTTTGAGAAATCAGCTGAACTTTAGAGTCTATCCTTAGTTTTGCTTCCTTGCATAAAACACATTAAGGAGAGGATCAGCACTTGTTTAGAAAAGAAGCAGCTGACACTAAAATATCATTATTGAGATTAACAAACTAAAAATTTATGAAGCACAAATCTTAGAGAAATATGTGATTGTGTTTCCCATGTTTACTTGTGATGCATACTTTATGTACTGTGTCTAATTAAACGCAGCAGATTATGAAATGTTGAAATGCCAAGTTGTGTATAATGGAACATGTAGCATATTTACATGGTAAACAATTCTACCTCTAATAAATAGTTTCTCCCTAATCAATATGTTTTCATCTCCATTATGCCACTCAATTTGAAATGAGGGATGGAAGCCAGAGACTGTTCAATTTTTAAAGTTAATGATGTTAATAAACTAAATCTCATTCTACTTCTCTCCCTCCCAAGGGCGCACATTCAGTGTAAGGACAGAAGGCTGGACACACTGTAGATAACCACGTGTGTGTCATCCCTTGAGAACCCAGAAGGCAGCTGAGCAAAGGCTTGAGAGCCAGAAAGACCTGGGTGTGAACCCAAGCTCTGTGATTTCCCAGCTGTGTTACCTTGGTCACGTCCTGTCATCTGATGTTCCCCTTTCCTGACGTACAAGATGGGATAGTGATGCATACCCCTCACAGGGCTGTCATGAACATTCAATGAGATAACATGTTAAAATGCACAGGACTGTACTTGAGATGTACTAGGCAGCCGATAAGCGTTAGCTCTCCCTTTTCTTGTAACAGAAAAGCAACCAGAGCAACCGCAACGAAACCCTCTACAGGCTCCAAAGGTCAGGTCGCCTTTTTCACAGGAGCTTCAAATTCTGGGGAGAGCTGGTCCGTGCTGGTGGGGTACTGGCAATGGGGGGATAGGTGGCAGTAAGAGAGGGGTAAAAGGGGTGTTCCCCCATACACCTCAGCAGAATAAACTTCCTACCAGAAGAGAATAAAACTCAGACCAAGGACTCCTGTCTGCCACACACCTGCTGGGCTACCTCTCCGCATAAGGAACTGACATTACCTACGCCTCCTTGTCTCTCCTCACTCCTGCCCCAACATAGCCACTCGGACGACAAGTGGACCCAGAATCTATAGGAAACTTGGGTTTATATCCTATTTATGTCTACACTTATAATAGCGGCCACTTATGGAGACTTCATTATGAACCAGCTATCATATTAGGAACTTTACATGTATTATCTCATTTACATAAGACAGTTTTACTAATGCAGAAACTGAGGTCAGAAAGTTTATATAACTTGCCTGAGATCACACAGCCCTTCCTGTGCTTTTCCCACTATGCTTTATCTATTAAGAACTGCTTTTATTTAATACTCTTTCACTTTAAAACATTTTAAAATTGTTTACTCAATTTTACCTCTTTTCCTTTGTAGTAAATGGCTAGGGCTACAAAAGTTATGTTCTACCTTTTCATTGCAAAGTATTTTAGCTTTTACGGTTAAAACATGGGCTAGCCCAAGAAACCAAACCATTTTTTTTCTTTTTAGAAAATAAGTACCAAGTTCCTAACAGTTATCTTGAAAAACAACTTTTGAAACACAACCCACTTCTAATGGGAGAACTGAACAAATAGAAATTCCATTTCCATAGTATTTGAAATAATTTAAAACAGATTCACTTGTCAAGTACTATTTTTTTTTATTTGAGGCTGTGAAAAATTCTATTGCCATAATGCACTGACACCCTCACAGTTTGGCTTTGCCCTTTCTATTCTATGCATGATAGACTGGTAACTACTCATGACAGTCACAAAGAGGTTCATCTGCAAAAGTATATAAAACGTCAGCCTTGCGGCCACAGTACATAAAAAACAAATGACACCATTCATCTCCCTAAAACATGTGCTGAGGGGTGGTTCTAAATGACCACAGATGATGTTTTTAGTTAAAGATGCTTTTCTTCAAAATCCTCTCATTTTAAAAAATGTGTTAGGTGTACAACTAAATAGGCTCCTTCCTAAGGTCCAATCTGCCTTTGGCAGATTTTAAAACACTGACAACCCAACTGCGAAGCTGCCTCCCACCAGCTTCACGGAAAGGTGGAGCCATTCACCAGGCAGCAGGCCAGAATTAACACTCAATAGCACTCTTTAATAAACAATAATGAACTGGATTTTTTGTCTAGATAAGTGGATGTAAATCTAATTCCTGTAACTGAAAACATCAAAATTTATTCAGTGTCCTGCAGTCAAGCCTTTTGTTTCATGAAAACCCTTATTTATTCAAACGCCATTCCCTACCAGATATACACCAAGGTTTCTTTTCTTTTTAAAAATCCAGAATTTTTCACTGAATTTATTTAAAATAGAAATACTTGGCCTCAAAAGGTATGCTATCCTTTCAACATACATAATTAATTCTCACTAAAAATGACTCACGTACACCAAGGGTAGGTCTATTCAGAGACTAAGAGGAGACACAGCCCCACCTGCCACCCCCTCACAGCCACCCAAGCGCCCAGCGTTATGGAGACTATATAAGCCCAGGGGCTGCCAGGACACTAGTTTGGAGAGGGCAGGGCCTCCGTTCCCTTTTTCTTTCGGAAGCTTTACAAGGCTCTGTATGCACAACACACCCAGCAAGAACATTCTGGCTGAATGGGTGACAAATTACATTTATTGAGCACGAATGATATGCCAGGCCTTATACTAGGCATTCTCTATATATGATCTCATGTAGCTCTCAAACCTCTGAAGAAATGATCATTATCCTAATTTTAAGGTCAAAAAATGGAAACTTTGGGTTACAGAATGAGCTCACAATCACATTACTACTTAATAATGGCTGAGCGGAGTCTGAGTGGCTTTTTTTGCACCTTCCTATACTAAATATGTACAATCACCTGGAGTCAAGGTCCCAATCCCTCAAAATCAGTAGTATGAAATGACAGTACCACTGCCTAAATGGAACATGAATGTCAAAACTTACTTTTGGTTAAAAAAAAAAAAACCCTATAGTAACTACAGGGCAATGAGCTAAATACCCGACTTTAGTAAACGAAGAGGAAGAAAAGGAAACTATGTGTACTACTTTAGAACTTTCCTGTCTCATCTTTGCCCAGTCACCTGATAAGGCCCCAGGGGAGTTGTGGTAACCCATCAGTTCTTTTATCCCCTTCCACTCCTGGGCTCTGAACTCTGCTAGGGCAAGTCACAGGCCCAGGCCACTGGCTGGTTCTGCCAATGATTCTACCCTTTGACTCATCTCTGGCCAGATCATTCATTCTACACACATTTAGAGTGCCCAGCAGGCACGGTGTTTCCATAAAGCGGACCCTGTAATAAGAGTTGTAAACATTTACACAGGGATATTAAAGTACCAAGCACTGTTCTAAGCACTCATTAAATCCTCGTAAAATCCAGTGAGATAGGTTCCATTCCCCCTTATATTTTTTAAAAAGGTAGTACATAAAACATGGTTGAGAACGAATATCTGAAAGAAAGCAGGCATATTAAGAAACATCTGCAAAAAACATATGACACTGTTAACTGCTTTGAGGATTGGAACTAAGACCCTCGAGACAGAAGGAAGACTTGCAAGAACCAATTTTGGGGTTTGTTGAGCTCTGCTGTGTTTCTTTTAAATTTCATTAATTTTTGTACTTACCTGTATTACTTCCTTCCACTGTTTTTGGTTTAATTTATTGTGTTTTAATAGCTTGAAATGGACCCTTTGTTGACTGATTTTTTACCTTCTCCATATATGAGTATATAATATATACAGGATATATATATATATACATACATGTATATGTTTAAAGCTATAAATTTCCTTCTATGCATGGCTTTCACTGTGTCCCATGAATTTTGATAAGCTGTATTTTCATTATGATTCAGTTAAAATATTTTCCAATTTCTATTGTAGTTTCATTAACCTATAGATTACTAAAAAATACAGGGATGGGCAAAAGTAGGCTTACAGTTCTGAGTATGTAAAACACAGTTTATTCTTGTATTATTAATAATTATTGTATTATTTTCCATATAGGCACTCTAAACCTACTTTTGCCAACCCTGTATATTGTTTTATTTTCAAACATCTTTTTGTCATTAATTTTAGTTTGAGGCCACTGTAATCAGAAAATGTACTCTATGTTTTAAATTATTTAAAATTTATTGAGAGGTAATTTATGACCCAGAACATAGCTTTTCTGCAAATGCTTAAAAAAATATATAATCTGCTCTTGTGGGGTACAGTGTTCTATACATGTTCATTAGGTTGTCTGCTAATCATGATGTTCAAATCTTCAATATCTGTGCTACTCAAAGTGTGGCTCTGAAACCGCCAGGCTCAGAATGACCCGGTAGCTGCAAGGCCCCACTGCAGATTCTTTGCATTAGAACCTTTGGGAATAGTGCCCAGGAATCTGGATTTCAACAAGCTCTCCAAATCATTCTCATGCATGGTCAAGTTTGAGAAACATTGTTCTACATCATTACTGATTGTAACTACATGTGTATGTGTGTTCTGTTAGAGAAAGGTGTAAAAATCTCCTACAGTGATTTTGGGTTTATTTCTTTTTCTTTGAAATTTTATAAGTTTTTGCTTTATGTTTATGAGCTTCTGCTAATAGACTCTAATAAATATAGAACTGCTGTATCACCATTATCTAGTGTGTCTCTATCTCTAGTAAAACTTTTTGCCTTTGAAGCAATCATTATCTGATAGAATAAAGAAACGCCAACTTAATTTTGATTATTGTTTGCATGTTACATTTTTCCTCATACTGTTATTTTCATTCTTTCTGTGCCCTTATGTTTTAGATGTGTCTCTCAGAGAGCACATATAATTGTTTCATTTTTATATCTTGTTTGACAATATTTGCCTATTCCCTACAGAATGCAATTCAGTTACATTTAATGTAAGCACTGATATATATGGATATGAATCTATGATCTTAGTAAGTGCTTCCTACTTGTCCCACTTACTATGATCTTTTATCCTCCCCTTTCTCGTCTTCCTTTAGATTACTTATTTTTAAAAATTATTCCACATCTCCTTCTTCATTACTTGGGAAGTTACGTACTCTTCCAATATTCTTTAAGTGACTACCCTAGAGATTATACATTTTTAACTATCAAAACCTAACACTAACTGGTACTTTTATATTAATTGGTACTTTTACCACCTTTTGCAGAAAGCTCAAAAGCATTAGAACACTTATCCTCCCCTCATAAGTTACAAGCCATCATTGTGTATTTTAATTCAATATAAATTGTTAACCCAACGGACTTTATTATTTTAAACAACCAGTCAATATTCATTTAGATTCACATATACATTTAGCCTTTTCTTTGCTTTTCTTTGCTTTTCCACTCTTCTCTGCATCGCCCACCCTCTCTCTGGAATCTTTTTACTTCTTCCTGAATGATACTTTTTATATTTGCTTTAGGAAAAAATGGGACAAGTTCTCTCAATTTTTTTTACTGAAAATGTCTTTATTTCACTTCCACTATCAAAGGGCATTTTTGGCACATGTGAAATTCTAGACTGACATTTAATTTATTTCACTTCTTTAAAAAGATCATTCCACTGTATTGTGGCTTTACCATTTTCATTTAAAAATTAGGAGTCAGTCGAACTGCTGCTTCTCTGAAGGCAACCTCAGTTTTTCCCTCTGGCGGCTTTTGTTGTGACTGCGTCAGTGTGCACTTCCATTTGTGAATTCTGTTTGGAGACTGCAGTATTTCGTAACTCCACGGTTTGGGATCTCCCGTCAATTTTGGAAAGCTGGCAGCCTTTCCGTGGGAAGTATCGATTCTGACCCAGTCTTACGTTTGCTTCTGGGACTCCAATTACCTTTATTGCAGACTTCTTACTGTATCTTCAACATCCCTTACTCTCTCATGATTTTCTGTACTGTTATCACCACATTCTTTAGTATGGTTATTTCCTTATGACCCATTTGCCAGTTCACTGATCCTCCCTTCAACTATATCTGATCTGCTTTTAAACCTGTGCACAGAATTCTTAACTTTGGTTGTTGTATTTTTGGTTCTGAAGTTCCTGTTTACCTTTTTTTGTTTCCTAGTTCTCTGACAAAACTTCTATGATTGCCTTTTATTTTCTTAGGTATATTAAGCATAGTGCTTTCACATTTCATTTCAGATTCTTTTATTTTCTAGATTTCTGTGGATCTGTTTCTACTGTCTGTTGATTGTGCTGGCTTCTTTCAATACATACTGCCATGTCTTCTTGTACATCTGTCTTTGTTTTCTTATTGTGTGCAGTGTTGCATTTACTTTATTTATAGAAACAACCTGAAGCCTTGAATAATGCTGTCTTTCTCCACAAAAAAATTACATTCGCTCGGTCCAGGCACCTACAAGTACTAGCAATCCAGTTCCAAGGGCTGAGGCAATGTAAATCAAGCAGGTTTATGGTCTCTGTGAGGGTCTGTGTCCTTCCAATGCCCCCTTGCTACTAGAACGTAGCCCTAGTAGTTTAAGTCTCAACCTAAAGCAAGGGAAATAAGTAGCTTCCCTTGGTACGTCCCAGACACCTAGACACCATTTCCCATCCTCTAAGCCCTGCCAAGTTATCAAAAGTACTGTTTAATCTCTCTTAGTTACCCTCTCAAAATTGACAAATGACTCAGGGAAAAGTCATTTCTCTTGGCCTTTCTTCTTATCTGCAAATTCCATGGGCAACATGGTCCATTCCCAGGGCCTCAACTATGAACTTAAGTGGATGACTCCCAAGCTACATCTTTAACCTTGAACTTTCTCCTAAATTATATTTCCAAACTGATCATTTCCCATCTGGGCAAACCTAGCACAACTATTACAAGCCTTTACTCTCCCCTCCATCAGAGCAGCATTTCCTCACATGTCTCCTATAACTGCTAATAATACCATCTTCAATTCTTTATTCTAGGCTAAAAACCTCAGCTATCTTCTATGATTTTCTTCCTCAACATCATACCCAATTACTTCCCCAATCTCCAAAACTTTAGTTCTACCAACAAAATACTTTTCAGATTCATCCCTGTTTTCTACTGTCAGTGACCTAATTTGAATTTTCAGCACTTTTTGCCTGAATTATACTATTAATCTATGCAGTCACTCTCATTCTTGGGGTTTCCCCTCCAAAAGTCTTCACATTTGTGCTGGGATTATCTTTCAGTCTGATCATACACCTCAACCCAGAAACCCTTACCTTCCATAATTCATTTCATAGCACTTATTACCATATAATTATGTATGTTAGTGTTAATAATTATATATCTCAATTATCTCTCTCTCATTAGAATAAGCTCCACAAGGACAGAATCTCTGTTATATGTAGCACAGTAACCAGAAATCGCTAGTTGCATAAATTCTGTTGAATTAATTAATTAGTGCAAAACAGACATGTAAACTGCTCAACCTCATAATTGCAGGCATAATTGCAGGCATCTAAATATCATAATTGTAGACCTTCCCCAAATCAAGCTCAAGCTTCACTTTTTACCTAAACCATTTCTTCAGCACACACTGAGCATCTATGTGTTGTGCACTGTGCTAGGTGGTAAGAATATAGTGCTGAGTAAGACTGCAGTCCCTAACGACATGGAATTCACCATCTGCTATGGGAACAGCTTTCAGCAATGCATTGTGTAGTTATAATTGTAGTAAGTACTGTTAAAAATCTATGAGACTATATAATGGAGGATATGAATGGGAGTAGAAGCAAAGCTTTCTTGAAGAACTGATGTTTGAAATGAGCTTTGAAATAGTAAATAATAAGATATCTACATGTTTGCATAGGGAGGGCAGGATTAGACAATTCCAGGCAGGAGAAATAGCATAATAATAATTATTATTATATTTTTCCTTACTCCGTGATAGGCATTCTGCTAGGTCTTTACATATACTATCAATCCAAAGTTCCTATAACCCTATTAAGTACATGCTGTTTTTGTGCAAATTATATATATGAGGAAATGAGGCACAGTGAGGTTAAATGACTTGTCCAAAGTCACAGAGCTAATAAGTTGGGAGAATTTCTTTATTCTCTAAATAGAATAAACCCCCTCCTTGTACCATATTCCAAAATAGTGCCCACACGCAACTGTGCATTGCCCCAGGTAACTTGTGTGTCCCACCAGCAACATGTTTGTCTGCCTCACCCAAGAAACTTGATGTTTCTAAGGGTAAAGAACCTATCTGACTCATCCTTTTTGCCACAGTGCCCAGCACAATGCCTGGTACACAGTAGGCACTCGGTGCTCGTTGAGTGAATTATAAACATAGCCCAAAACCTTGAGTGATACCTTTGGCTGGATCAAATTAACTAACTTACACTGTTTGTAACTTCTACTCTCAAAATCCATACTCATTTTAGAAAAGTAATAAATATGCTCTCCACATAGCTCTCAGAAGAGTCGGGAAAAAAGAAGAAAAGCCAAAGACAAGAACAAAGGAAGTACATCTCTGGAGAATTCCAGCTATCCTGGGTGGAAGTATCACACAGTCAATGTAAGTGGGATGCCGGGAGGCTACAACGTGGAGTCTGTCCTGATCTGGCGCCTCTATCCTTCAGGCTACACTGTATATACTCCTCCATATCCAGTCTCATCCTGCTCAAGGCTCCGGGAGGCAGAGCTATATGCCCTCAGGCTTCTGGACAAAGGAAGTCACTGGTAGGAGATGAGAAGAAAGGACAATAAGGTCAGAGTATGTGTTCCCCTGACTCCCTCACTGTAATACTGCTTTTATTTAAGGTCTCAGTTACTGTCCTCCTACGTCTTGGTGAGGTGACAGAACCAAGCATTACACTAGTATTGTCCTTTGTGGTTTCCCTGCACTCTGCCCACACTTCTGTCAATAGTCACTTTATTAAACTCTCCTCAAATTATTCTAATTTGAGTGTGCCATCTGTTTTCTGCTGGGACCCTGACTAATATATTGGCCTATTGGTCTGACATGCCTCACAGAAGCAAGGCAATGGAAAGGTGAAATGCAATGATCAGGGACGGGCAAAAGGGGAGACTGATGGGAATACTCAAAAGGAAGGAATAGGCAAAAGGAGGTGATGGGTACAGAAACTGCAGGGACCATGATTCTGATTATGGCTCCTCCAAGGTATAGGAAAACTGAAAAATACTCCCTCTAAGCTGGAAATAGTCTCTATCTATCCTTGGAAATCATGTCAAACAAGTGTTAGAGAGTCCCTTTGAAAAAGTAGATTCTAAGATAAATATAATACCTGATATCACTAGAGCAAGCTTTAGGGACCATGCTAATTATTGAGCTGATTGTAGAGAACAAAAACAAACAAGTCAGAGGCTTCCCTTGTTTTCTTTAAATCTTGCAGATATGCCTTATGTGTACTCAGTGTTACAGCACCCGCTAAGCTCCCATCTTTTTACAGGCTGCTCCTTTGTTCTATGCACACTATTTAATGACATCCCATCTCCGCTAGGACACACATCAGAGCCTTTATAGAACAGAGGGTCTGGAGCCTCCTTTTAAGATAGTGTGAAAGAACCACTTTCAACAAAATAGCTGCCATTTACCTTCAACTTGTCTCTAGTTCGCCAATTGCATACTCACAGTAAAATCTACTTCTGCCTTCTATCTACTGCCAAAGTAACTGAAAAGGCCATTATGGATAGCTGGAAAAGACACTATAATTTGATAGTCATTTTTTCCCCTGCTCTAATTATTATTTTAACAGGCTTCTTCTTATTTTAATACATTTTTTAATAAGGAAATCTTACTTACAAATTTTAATTAGCTTACTGAATATTCACTGCTTTGGAATAAGTAGTTTAATGAGTAAGGAGACCTCAGACTACTAACTAGCCTGGAGTCTCTAAAGTGGCCGGGGGGAAATGATGCAGCCTAAGTGATATAAGCCCTGGTCTGTGCCTCAAAAACCAGGACTCTGCAGCTGAGGCCTCAGGGATAGAGGAATCATACTGCCTCTTGCAGGAAAAAAAGTAAAAATCCAGTTCCTTCCTTTTCATCAATAACCTCTATGTATAAACCTCCAGACTTCCTGAAGACTTGTGTCTCTCGTACAATCTATTATTTCTCTAAATATTACTCTCCTCATCTGTAAGGGTTAGGTACTTTTCTTCACACCAGATTTACAACACCCGGTCTTGTGCCCCACTTTAAAGGCTCTAACATGTGTTAGCTGAATGAACAAATGAATGAATGTGTGAATGAATCTTAATACTGCCAATTAACCTCTTTAGCATTTCAGATTCTCATCTGTTTAAAAAAATCAATCTTTTCTTTACAGTATGTTTCAATTAGAATAGCAATGAAGAATAAGTTAATATTTTTCATTCTAAAAACACCTAGCACAAAAGTAGAGCGAGAGCTATTTAAATTCCAAATTGGAATCAAGAGAACAATGAAGTATTTTGTGATTTGGTAACCTGAATAATGAGTGCAAGTTAGCTCCATTCCAAAAAGGAAAAGCATATTAATATCTGCTCCACTAACTTAGAATATGTGACAATTTAAGTATGATTCTCAGTGCTTATGGCATTAGAAATAATAGCTTCTTCTGTGAATTTTCAGGGTGTTATGTAAAAGGGGAACTCCAGGTTAATCAAACCAAACCTCAGGATGTCCAAATTAATGTAGGGCTAATATAAATTGCCATTTTCAAACGTACCTGTGCCTATTTTATTATACTATACAGTACATTAAAAAAAACTACACTATATACTAACATAATATGTCTAAAACCGAACTCCTGATCTTTCTCTTCCCAAAAGCTGCCTCAACATACTTAATGACAACTCCATCCTTCCATGTTCAGGCCAAAAACTGGAGTAATCCTTTTCTCTTCTCATACATCTTACATCTAATCTATCCGTAACCCCCCTCAGCTATCCCTTCACAATTATCTGAAATCCAGCCGTCTCCCATCACCTTTACTATTACACCCCTGGTCCAAGCCACCATCATCTTACTCTGTGACAGGCAGTGGCACCCTAACTGATGTCTCTGCTTTCTCTTGCTTCTAAGGTCTATTGTCAATATAGCTGCCATGGCGATCCTGTTAAAACTTCAGTCAGACCAGGTGACTCCTCAGTTTTCCCTAAAAGCCAGAGTCACCAACATGGTCTGTAAGAACCCTGCACCATGTGGACCTCTCCTACTGCTTCTACCACCTGCTCAGACCACTTTTGTCTGAGGGCACTTGCACTTACTCTTCCCTCTGCCTGAAATGTTCTTCACCAATTGGCCACGCAGCTTGACATTCATCTCCTTCAATATTTCCCACAAGATATTGTCTCAGGAGGAGCTTTCCTTATTACCCTATTAAAAATTACACGCTTTAGTTACCTGTTCCCTTTACCTCTTTTTTTATATATATATTTGATTGATTATACCATTACAGTTGTTCTATTCCCCCCCTGCATTCCCCTCCACCCGGCACCCCCCCTCCCCCACCATTCCCCCCACTTAGTTTATGACCACGTGTCTCAAGTTCTTTAGATTCTATATTTCCCCTACTGTTCTTGCCCCCCCCATCTATTTTCTACCTACCATCTATGCTATTTTCTGTACCTTCTCCCCGCTTTTCCTCCTCCCACTCCCCTGCTACTAAACCTCCATGTGTTCTTCATTTGTATGGTTCCACTCCTGATCTAGCTGTCCTCTTGGTTTGCTTTTGTTTTAGGTGTGGTTGTTAATAACTGTGAGTTTGCTGTCCTTTCACTGTTCATATTTTTCATCTTCTTTTTCTTATATAAGTCCCTTTAGCATTTCATATAATAAGGGCTTGGTGATGATGAACTCCTTGAACTTGACCTTATCTGAGAAGCACTTTATCTGTCCTTCCATTCTAAATGAAAGTTTTGCTGGATAAAGCAATCTTGGCTGTAGGTCTTTGGATTTCATGACTTGGAATACTTCTTTCCAGCCCCTTCTTGCCTGTAAGGTCTCTTTTGAGAAATCCGCTGACAGTCTGATGGGAACTCCTTTGTAGGTGACTGTCCCCTTATCTCTTGCTGCTTCTAGGATTCTCTCCTTCATTTTAATCTTGGCTAATGTAATGATGATGTGCCTTGGTGTGTTCCTTCTTGGGTCCAACTTCTTTGGGACTCTCTGAGCTTCCTGGATTTCCTGGAAGTCTATTTCCTTTGCCAGACTGGGGAAGTTCTCCTTTATTATTTGTTCAAATAAGTTTTCCACTCATGGCTATTTCTTTTCCCCTTCTGGCACCCCTATAATCCGGATGTTGGAACGTTTAAAGATGTCCTGGAGGTTCCTAAGCCTCTCCTCATTTTTTTGAATTCTCGTTTCTTTATTCTTTTCTGATTGGATGTTTCATTCTTCCTTCTGGTCCATTCCATTGATTTGAGTCTCAGTTTCCTTTCCATCACTATTGGTTTCCTGTGCATTTCCCTTCATTTCAATTAGTTTAGCCTTCATATGTTCCTCTAATTTGTGACTATAATCTACCAGTTCTGTGAGCATCCTGATCAGTATTTTGAACTGTGCATCTGAGAGGCTGGCTATTTCTTGGTCACTTAGAGTTATTGGCTCTGGGCTTTGAGTTCTTCTTCAGCCATATTTTGTACTGTTTGTGCCTGTTACATATCAGGAGCATATCAGGAGCGGAGCCCTACGTGTTCACCAGAGCGAGGCAACTCAGTTGCTGGGTTGTGACGCTGTATGTGGGGGAGGGGTCAAAGAGGAGCAATGGTGGTCCTGTCTGACGCCTCCCCCGCAGCTGTCACCGTCCCCGGGGCCCCTGCGTTCCGACCCACTGCACGCAAATGCGTGTGACCACGGTCAGCCCTCCACCACTGGGTTTGCCCGCTGGGGGCTGCACGGTCCGTCTGTCCTCGAATGTGCAACCGCGGTCAGTCTGCCCCACACCCCGACTGGGTCCATGCTGCCTGTGCGCCTGGGTGGGGGGATCTTTCCTGCCCGACCCTGCTCCACTGCTGGCTCCACCCCTCTTACCGATCCCAATTGAACAACTGTTGTTGTCAGACTTCCGTATAGTTCCATTTTCTGTTCTTTGGCTGTGCCTTTGTTCACTAAACCTTTGTTGTATTCAAACTTGGTTGTGGGAGAAGGCACAGTGTTTCCGCCTATGCCTCCATCCTGGCGGAAGTCCCTTTCCCTCCTTTTATCTTCTCCACTAACACCTATCACTGTCTAATTTATCATTTCATTTACTTATTTTATATGTTTATATTCTCCCAGGAAAATGTAAGCTCCATGAGGACATATTTGTTATTGCTGTATTAAGTAAACTTTTTAGTAAAGTAAAAATACATATATACAAAAAAGGGACACACAGTATAGAGCTTGATAAATTTACATAACAGTGAACATACCCATGAAATCATCATTTAGAGCAATAAACAGTCCCCTTTCCAATCACTCTTCTCCCAAGGGGAATCCCTAATCTGAATCATATACTGAGAGCCTGGCTTCTTTCACTTAGCATTATGTAGTTACTTATAGTCTAGTTTATTTGTTTGCAATGCTATATAATATTCAAAATATACATAAATATACTATGTGTATTTACCCATTTTCCTACTGATGGACATTTCTATTGTTATATTTCCATTGTTTATAGTCTGACTGTTAAGAGTACTATTATGCCCTGGCTGGTGTAGCTCAGTCGATTGAGCATGGGCCTGCAAAGCAAAGGGTTGCTGGTTCAATTCCCAGTCAGGGCACATGCCTGGGTTGCGGGTCAGGTCCTCAGTAGTGGGTGTGCAAGAGGCAACCATAGATTGATGTTTCTCTCTCTCTCTTTCTTCTTCCCTTCCCCTCTCTCTAAAAATAAATAAATAAAACCTTTAACAAAAAAAGAGTACTGTTGCTAAGGATATCCTTATGCATATCTTTTGGTGAACAGACATACACAGTTCTGTCAGTAGGGCAGGAATTCTTGCCTGTTAAATTCACAGATGTCCCTTCTATCTCTAGCATAGTATCTGCCCATTTGTTGTATCATTTGGTGCATACATTCACATGCTCTGTGTCTGCATTGTTAATATACATATACACATACACATAAACATGTACATTTGTTCTGAACCATCTGAGGCTAAGTTTATACATCATAGCCCTTTACTCCCAAGTAAATCAATGTATATTCCTAAAACTAGAGACACTCTCTTATATGACCATAGTACAATTACAAGTTGCAATTTACTGTAGTAAATTTAACATGATAATATCCTTTATGACATATTTCCCCCTCTAGAACAGTATCCAGTCTAGGGTCAGGTATTGCATTTACCTGTCACGACTCTTTAGCCTCTTTTTATCTAGAACATTCCCACAGCTTTGCTTTGGTATTTTTTAAAGAAAACTGACCCCCCCTTTTTTTCCTGGTAAACATTCTTTATTTTGGGTTGGCCCAGTATTTTCTGGTGATTAAATTCGGATTACACTCCTGGATGAAATACTACACTCATTGCTCACCTGTCCCCTTTTAGCGATGTTGATTCTAATGACCTGGTCAATGTCTTGTTCCATTTCTCCACTCTTTTTTTTATCCTTTGCAAATAATAAAAAGCCTAGAGAGAATTACTTAAAAACAATGTTCTTCATCAAAATTTCTCCCTATATTTAATATTTATTTAGCTTCTTGCCTGATGCAATCTTTACTAAAATGATGTTAGTAAATATTCTATCACTGAAATTACCAGTTTTCCTCTGTTGCTTACACTTTTTATGTCTTTTTAAAGAAATTTTTTCCTACCTTCAAAGTACTAAAGATATGTCTTTACATTTTCTTCTAAAAGTTCCATACTTATTCTTAATTGTTAACTATTTACACAGCATTTTAAGTATTATAATCAATAAAGAAAAAATCAGTTTCATATGTTTTAAAAATAGCAAAAATAGTGTTGCTACAGTTGCCTATTTTCAGAGGGTTTCAATTTTTTAAGTTAGTTTTGTATACCAACAGTTTCTGGATTCTAAATTTAATTGTATTTTAGTATGAGGTATATTTTAAATAATATTTTTTATCTTTAGAAAGTAGTTAACACATGAAGTCTAGAACATTCTCTGCTTTAACTTATAAACAATTTAAACAAAAGGGCACTAATTTATAAGGCTAGTAACTGATGCTTCTTTAGTTAAAATGCCAACATCGTTGTTCCCACTTCAGAGATGTGGGGTAAAGGTGTTGTTGAGAAGAAGGAAAAGGGTAAGAAGGGGAAGAAATAGTCAGAATTTAAACTGATTCTTGAACTGATCACTAAAATTCTGCATCTGAAGGGCCAACCTGGGAGAAATAAAATCAGAAAGTCTGCTTTTATATAGAGTAATATATCTAAGCCTATGCTATTTCTACCACTAGAGCAATTACTAAAAAATTTCAAACCTAACAAAGTCATTTTGCTATAGAAAACAAGTGAAATGACTATAGTAATAAACTATTTTAAAAAAAATCACCAGTAAATGGGTTCCTAGCCTATTTTATTTATTTTTTAAATTTTATTTATTTATGTTTAGAGAGAGGGGAAGCGAGGGAGAAAAAGAGAGACAAACATCAATGTGTGGTTGCCTCTCACGTGGCACCCCCCCAACTGGGGACCTGGTCTGAAACCCAGGCATGTGCCCTGACTGGGAATCGAACTGGCGACCCTTTGGTTCACAGCCCACGCTCAATCCACTGAGCTACACCAGCCAGGGCCCTAGCCTATTTTAGAAGTAGAGCAAAACCTCCCTAGTTTAGAATAGCCAGAAGGAAACTTTTCTCTTACTTATTACAGAAGCAATATGTTAAGCAAATCCTACATTACACATAAAATGCTAGTACCACAACTAAGGAAAAACCAGGGTTCTATCAGTTCTTCAGAAATGTGTGAATATTATAAAAGTAAAAAAGAAAAAAAGAAAGAAGAGGAACCACACAAACACGTTTTAAATTGGACCTGCAAACATTTGAATTCTGAGTCAGAAAGCTGAAGCGAGAGCCAGAAAACCAGACTTGGCATCATCAGCTGGTGATCAGCATGAGCCCAGTCCTAACGTTCAGGGAAGTGTACACACCATAAAATACCCACTTGATGTAAGCATACTTTTAATTTCATCTTCCCCATCTGATCCAGCACATTATACTGTGCTTTCATATTTCAAGTAGCAATGAGTACTACATTACCCAGACAGTGATGTTTCTTTAAAGATTGCATGTTTTTATAAGCTGGTAACCCAGATCGATTATATTCCATTTAAAATTAAGCTCTTATCCCTCCTCCTCCAAAATCAAGGTATACCACTATTTCATAGGAGAATGATAATAACTAATAAATAAAATATTCATTGTAAATCTAATTTTGCTGTAGAGGTTCTATGGAAATTAATACCAAGATAGGAGCTGGATTAACATTTTTTAAAAGATTTTATTTATTTATCTTTAGAGGGGAAGAGAAGGAGAGAGGGAGAGAAATATCATTGTATGGTTGCCTCTCATGCGTCCCCCCCTGAGAACTGGCCTGCAATCCAGGCATGTGCCCTGACTGGGAATTGAACTGCAATCTTTTGGTTTGTAGGCCTGTGCTCAATCCACTGAGCTACACCAGCCAGGGCTAGATTAACATCTTAAACCCAACCCCTATTTCCTTAAATAACAATGACATAATGCTGATATGACACTTTCATTGGAATGTGAAAGGGACCTTCAGTGCACTGGACTTCAGAAGCACAAGCAGGAGTATTTATTTAGAAACTACCTTAAAATTTTTGTGTCATGTGACCTCTTGGGAACATTAAAATTTCTGTCAAGAGTCAGCTTTTCTTCAAACCCCACTGTAAGCACTGGTTGGGAACTACCACTTCTGCTGTAAAGAAATAATACTCAAATGCCAATCTCTAAGCAACAATATGAATATTTAAATGGTATTTTCAAGCCAATGCCAACAGGATATACTTATTTTTTTAGAAGGTACAGTTGTCTATTTGTTGCCAATCCTCAATCTAAATACTAGTAAATCTGTTTAGAACAAAATGCATTTTTGTTAGATGATGACAGCTAACTTCAGGGCCCCAATTTATTACAAATAGACCTTTAGAACAAAATACAAAATAATGACAAAAATGAACCTAATTTTTTTGTTTAATGGATAACAAGGAAACCAAGAAATTGTTGGGGCCCAAATATCATACTTTAGAAAGGACTTGGTGAATTCCTCAAAGGTTTCACCAAAGGGTTAGCTATATTAAATATCCTTTCAGCAACAAATGAACTGGTTTCTCACTGGTGGAAGCTTAGGTCAGTCATCTGCATTGGGAAAAGCAGGACAACGTGCCATTAAACTATGTCTCTTCCTTCCATAGCACGTTTACGTCCTTTCTATCGAAGGTTTACACTAGGGCAGTGGTGACTACCTTGATTCCCTGCCACTTAGGATTTAAAAAAAAAATCATCTAAACTTAAAAGCTTGGATAAATATGTGGAAATATCTATGTTTTCTTTACATCTTCTTTGATGATGGGACATCTGGACATGACATTTGATGAGAACACCCTGAGGAAAGAACAGGGTTCCCACGTTCCTGGGGAAATGAGGCAGACCCCTGAGTCCTCACCCACCTGTGACACTGTGATGCTGCACTTCTTGGCCAGCTCCTCTTTGGCTTCTTCACTGGGGTAGGGGTTGCTGAGGTGTGAGTAAAAATATTCATTCAAGATTTCTGTGGCCTGTTTACTGAAGTTACGCCTTTTTCGTCTATGACAAAACCAAAAAGAACTGTAGTTAAAATCAGCATTAACTAAAGAGTAAATTTCTATTTTTAAACATTCTGAGGGTCTAATTTATCCATTTGATATCATAACTTATGTTCTTGATATCCTCCAAAGCACTATCCAATTCATTTTAAGGCTTAGAGTCACTAAGACAATACTAGAATATAAAGTGCTGTTAACTTCATTCTTTAATTTATTCAACAAATATTTATTGAAGATCTGATGTGTCCTAGATACTGAATAGAGAACAAGTTGAAACAAAACAAGTAGGATCTACCAGAAAGTTTACAGCAGATTGGAGGGTTGAGGTAAAAAGCAGAAAGGGGAAAGAAAGACATTAGACAAGTAACACAGAAATAAATAACTAGAAACTGTGGTGACCATATCAAGTACCACGAAGGAAAAGCATAATACATAATGAAAGTGTATATGAGGGAAACCTAAACAGATCATGGAGTCAGGAAAGGTTTCCCTGAAGGAGTGACATTTAATGTGAGACCTTCGGAGAATGTGTAGGAGTTAGTAAGAGAGAGGGTAAGAGGAATGAGTAGAGGAAATGGTCCTGTATTAGAAAAGAGCTTGGAAAGTCCAAACGGCTGAAAAACGCTGGAGCACAGTAAAAATCAGAAGATGTGTGAGACGAACCTGGAAGGATGGGCAGGGGCAGATTACGTAGGCTAAGTGGGCCCCGTAAGAATTTCTGGATTTCATTTTACCAGTAGGAAGCTATTAAAGGTTTTTAATTTTATGTTTTTAAAAAGACTGTTCTGACTGCTAAGAATAGTGGGAGGAGGACATGAAAGAAAATATAGAGTTATTTAAGGAGACAACTACTATGGTCAAATTGAGAGATGATGGTAACTTAGCATAAGGTGAGAGTAATGGAAATAAAAAGATTCAAGATTTGAAAGGTAAAAGCAATAGGACTCGATGATGAATTGGGTGGGGGAAGTGGGTGGAGAAGAGAGAAAAGCAAGGTAAGGAAAACATACATGAAAGATTTCCAGATTTGTCTGCTTAAGCGACTGACTAGACTGAGGTGTGATTTGCTCACGGGGAAAGACTAGGGGAGAAGCATATTTCTTATTGGGAGAGGGGTGGCAGAGTGTTAGAAGATCAAGTAGTTATTAACATATTTACTTCAAATAGCAAAAATGTCATTTATATTTGGGTTTTGTTACCAAGGTTTTAAAGAATTCGAGCCTGAAAATTAGTGTTTGTCACACTCCACCTTAAAATAGATTCTCCACACCCTGGCCAGGTAGCTTGGTTGGTTGGAATGTCATCCCAGACACCAAAAGGTTGCAGGTTCAATCTCCAGTCAGGGTGCATTCAGGACGGAGGCAAGTGCTCAATGTTTCTGTTTCTCTCTCTTTCTCTCTCCCCCATCCCTCCCCCATCCTCCCCCTCTTCCTAAAATTGATAAAAGTATCCTCAGGTGAGGATTTTAAAAGAATTTAGATTCTCCAGTAACTGGAAAATACTTTCCCCCAAAAGTTTTCTTAATACTTTCTTCCAAAGATCTCCATATGCTGCACTCAAAAGGCAGTCCGTGGGCAGTTGTAAATGTGTGTGTATGGCCCACGAGACCTTCTGGTTAAAATGATGACACTAACCCAGCAGGTCAAGCATGTAATCTACATCTCAACACTAAGGGAGAGAGTCAAGGGAGCAAGCAATCTAGGTCTGATCAAAACATCTCAGGTTATCAGAACTAAATTTCCTTATTCCAGTAATTTTTGAAAGGTTAAACCATTGTTTCCTAAGGAATGAAGAAGAGAATCAAAATCTTTTTGGGGGATTAAAATCAATGGGATTCGAAAATGAATTAAATGGGGGGAGATGATTACAGAAGACAGAGAAGAGGAAATAAAGATATATTCCAGGAACAGTAATTACTATTTTTGTAGACATCATGCATCGCTTGAAAATAAAAACAAAGCTCTGATCTGGTGGTACTTTGAAGAGACACACTCAGATGAGGAGGTTGTTTGGTGAGTAGGGTGGAAATTGTCTAGAACAGATACTGAAACTGTCAAGCCTACAGATAATTACCATACCTGATCCACAGATAATGCTTACTGAGGCCACCCAATGATGTCTTGCTCATAAAAATCTAGGTTTCTGGTTTTTTATTTAAACAGTGGAAGATCAGCCACACCAGGCCTGCACTCTCAGGAGGCGGCCGCAGAGTAAAGGTGAGTGACGGCTGTCCCCTCAGATGTGCGGCCGTCCGCTCTAATCCTCACTGCTCCCCACCCAACCACTCTACTCAATTCCGTAATATGTAAGCATGTGAGTTTGTCACTCCCAGTCTAACACATGTAGTCCAGCAGCAAACCCAGGGAACACTGGAGTGGATGACACTGGGCATTTGGGGGGAAATGAGGACTTATGAAAAGAGGAACAAACAGAAACATATCTGGGAAAACAGATAAATTTGGCTCACTTCATAATTTTGCCTACAAGTGGTTTTAGCAAACACTGGAAAACCACGGAGGACAAATTTATATGCAGAACACAATCCCTCCCCCCAAACATCTTGGCTGGGTCCAAACTACAGAAGTGCAGAAGGACCTATGCACATTTATTCTTCGTTGTTTTGTATAAGTACAGGCTTTGGCTTGTCCAATTACCACGAAAATCTGAGTATGGCCTTAACGAAAAACAAGAGTGGGCAAGGGAATCACATATCTGAATGAGTATGTTTGCCTAGAGCAGAAATACCTTCCCTTCTCAGGGAAGAACACTCGCTAAGAAATACAACAAGAATAGATAGAACTGAAGTTCAATATTTGCATTCATTTGAAGGCGTAAGTGACAACTTGGTTTTATACTTTATTTATTTATTTTTTAGAAAGCCATGCCCATTAAGCATTTCCCCCCAATTTCATCCCCCACAGGGTTCAGCACACACTAAGCGGCTATGCCTCAGGCCAGCACACAGTGGCCCTTCAGTCCCAGGGCTCTGCCCCATCAACATCGCTGCACTAACAGTAGTCACTGTGAGAGTGACCCTCTGTGAGTCACCCTTTGTCAAATTAAAAAATAACAACAGTCAACACAACAATAGCTATCTGGTGTGAATGACTCAAAATTATATTTATTCTTCTGTCAAATCAGCAAAATCACATTTTTTGGTATACCACAGAATTTTAGTAATTAGTTTATGTGTGCCATGAGATGAAAAAGGCTGAAAATCGCTGGTCAGGAGAATTGTATAAATGTAGTCTAGGTACTGAAGAGAAGGTAAGGACCAGTCAGTGGCATGATTAACGGGGGCATCCTGAAGAGGAAGCATTCAGGCCAGGCCTGGGAGGACAGCCAGGTCTCTGTGGGTAACTAACATGTGCTCCAGTTATGTTCCAGGCTCCATACTAGCCAACCTCACAGATGACAACTCATATAAGTGGTGGCTGACTTGGGAAAGGGCTGGGAGAACAGGGTTCATCACGGAAAGCTGGGAGGTGTGTGTGGGGGTGAGGGTGGGTGTGGTAGGACACAGGTGGTTAGGCAGAGGAAAAGAAAGAATTCTACTCAGAGAAAACAGGTAAGACCAAGAGGTATTTCATTTTGGATTAAACATAGGAAAGAACAGTTTTGTGACACAGGAAGAGCACTGAAAATGCTCAAACTTTGATCTAATTATTTCATTTCCCAGAATTAATCCTTGGAAGACCAGAAGTTTCAAGTCACAAAGATTTTCACTAAAACACCAGTCTCAATAAAAATCTGTCTAAATAGTACCCTCCCTCCATCCTTTTCTCACTCCTCACCTTGCTTCATTGTTCTTCATAGCATTTATCATCCTTTTACACTTTAGTACAGTAATAAATAAAATACTATAGCATACTTGTTTACTTGGGAATGTGAACCCAATTGGCAAAAGTGTATCTACCTAACTTTCATATCTTTATATTAGCACAAATAAATATTTGTTGATGAAAAGAAGCAAGCAAGCAAGGAAGGAAATTAAAATGAAAATTAAAAGGTATAGTTTAAATGCTCATAAATAAAGGAATGGCTAACTAAATTATCACAATTCCATCTGGTGGACTTCAACAATCATTAAAATATTATTTAATGTTAGAGCTTATATACTATATAAAAGTATTTACATATTCATAGTAAATTTTTAAAAAAGCAAGCCAAATTATATATATTGTACCAATATAAGAACAGTTTTTGTATAAAAAGCCCCCCAAACCTGATGGAAATACACTAAAACATGTATAGTGATTTTTTTCTTTAGGTATTAAAAATATGGTTGTTTTTCATTCCTCCTTCTATTCTAGATATTTTCCAAATTTTCCACAGTGAGCCTGGTATTTTTTTTAATTTTTAAAAGATTTTACTTATTTATTTTTAGAGAGCGAGGGAAGGGAGGGAGAAAGAGAGGGAGTGAAACATCAATGTGTGGTTGCCTCTAACACACCCCATACTGGGGATATGGCCTGCAACTCAGGCATGTGCCCTGACTGGGAATCAAACTGGTGACGCTTTGGTTCGCAGGCCTGCACTCAAGCCACTGAGCTATACCAGCCAGGGCTGAGCCTGGTATTTTTGAAATAGAAAAAAAATAAGATAAAACTTTAGAAAAATCTTAACAACATGAGGTCATTCATATAAGGCCTTAAATGTTGGGTTAAGCAGTGAGTATGTATATGAGTAATCCAGCACTGAAAAACTACTGTGGTTTTTAGTCAAAGCCATTACGGATCATAGAGATGCTATAGAAACAGAAAAGGTATATGGAGGACGGGCAGGAGCAGAGTAAGGCTGGAGACAGGGAGACTAGTAGGAGTCCAGGCAAAAAAGGATGAACACGAACTCAATAGTACAAGTAAGGATGGGAAGAAAGAGTTAATACGAAAAATGCTGAAAACGAAGCACTGGTGAATTCTAGTAACTGACTTATCACAGAAGAAGGAACCAAAGACGATACAGGGATTCGCTGAACTAGAAGCATGGTAGTTACATTAGGTGGCAGACGTTTCCTTTTCTGGCTTTAACAGCTCTGTCACGAAGACTGCTCCACACACCTTGTTTTCCAATTGAGAGGCTAACTTAGTTATTTTCTTTTATACTGTAAAATTGGGATGATAATTATCACCTCTGTCAGGTTCCAAGGAAAAGAGAGCCAAATAAAACAGAAACTCCTTTCCAAAGCTGAAGACTGAGCACAAGCTTTAGCAATGCCCGAGAGGCATCCCCGCAGAGGCAGCATATGCAACACTGGCAACCGGACAATTTTTTTATTCCATCACCCAGTAGGTCAAACACACCATACACAACTTATTACCTAATTCCTGTGAAACTTGGTGAAAGCTTCAGGTAAAAGAGACGTTTTCTTCCTTACAGAATAAACCGGTAGCTTTTCTTACTTGGTTTAGAAAAACAGAGTTTTGGGGGTTTTGTGGTAAAGGCTATTAATTAAAATACCACTTCTTTCTTAGGTGCATCAGTATTTCCAACTATATTCTTGTAATGTACACAAGCAACATAACATGAAGGAATCTTAGAAAATAAACATTTGTTTAAAACAAAGTCACAGACTGAAAGTTATTCTTAAAAATACTTTTTAGCATCAGATTTGAAAGGCTACATATTCCTAAATCATTGGTAGCAGCACTAATCCTGTCTATTTCCTGAGTCACCAAATTGGCAGCTAATAGCACCACCACTTCCAGACAAGAGGCTTGACAGCGAAGACGCCATGGGGTGAATTACCTGTCCATCGTAGAGAAGAGCTCTTACAGCCAAATTAATGAAGAATCTAAAACCAACTGACCATTTTTACAGAAAATAATATACAAGGGGTAAAAAAAAAAAAAAAGCCACACCAATAGATCCGCAGCCTCACATACCTGGCATCAAGGAATCTTGATCTTAAAATCATAACTGCTTCACAAGTGCTTTGTTTGAGCTGCATCTGAATGGAACTAAATTTTCGATGGATGATGCCCACCATTCTTTCAATCTCTTTTGGGGAAATGGGACGTGTTCTACTCTGCTCTCGGAGAAGGTTCATCACATGTGTAGTGAATTCATTACATGCCTGTAAGGGGGAGAAAAACCACTTTAGGAATCTGCTATTTTATATCACACCCAGACATTAACTCATCTGAACTTCCACCTCATGTACAGTTGCCAATGGCATGATGTGTGGGGAGGATAAGATGAAAACTAAGACACTTGTGAAATGGCAGTGGTAGTTAGATGGGGCAGCACACATTCTGAAGCCAGGAATGGCCAGGCATGCCAGGGAGACATCGCACTCAACTACCCTTCCCACCAACCCTTGTCCAGTTCCAAAATGAAGTTTTCCCACTGGGGGAATGCTCTCTACCAACTCTTATACATAAATATAAATAATATAAATATAAATATAAAGTTAATTGTTAATGCTAAGCACCTTCTAATTTCTCAGGGGTTTTACATTTACCTATAACAAATGTATACTGAGTAACTATGAAATTCAAACTTTTCCAAGTACTATTAAGGGACATAGAAGTGAGCAAGATATAAACCTGGCCTTCAGTGTGATAAAATATATAAAAAACTAATTCTCCAACAAGTCAGTCTGTGTAAAGTGTCACAAGAAGATAGAAATAAGTGCTTATTAAGTTCCAAGGAGGGAATGTTAACTGGAGATAGATCATGTCGGGCTGCATGGCAGAAGTGACATTTGGGCAGAAAAAAAAATGGGTACAATTTTTGAAAGGCAGACAAAGACAGAAACAGGTGGAATTCTAAGTGCAAGAAAACCCCTGGAAATAACAGTATGTGGCAAATTCAGAGGAACTGGGAGAATATTTAAAGAGGGGATTCAGGTTTGTGTTAGTATATAAAGACCTTGAATGCCAAGCATGCCAGTATCCTAATATAATTTAGCTGTGGTGTGGGCCCTACTAGTAGACATGAGCCATCCCCAAAAGATAGGTAAGACAGCTCAATTCTTCAGGGGTGGGGGTGCAAATCCTGATCAGATTTGGGTCTTAACAAATCAGATTTTAGTTAACAATCCTCAGCCCCCATCTCTTTCAGGTCACCTATAATCTTTCACATCTACAAAACCATGTAACTGGGTCTAAAATGAAATCCAGTACTGACTGGGTAAATAAAGCATCAGTCTATACCCTTGAACAAAAAGAACATCTTCTGGCATTTTGGTTAAAAAGGCAAGATGGGAGATTCTTCATCTGTTGCACAGATGCCCCCAGCAGGGCGAGCAAACAGTTCATTGGTCACTACAAGACACATTCTGAGGCCATGATAATGTCCACTTCCCCACACATACCCTGAACATTGCTCACATCTAGCACATGATGGTTTTTCTAACTGCTCATCAGAGAACTAACCTTTCAAGTACACTGGGTGTTTCAGTTACTCTAAGCTTTTAGGGAGTTTTTCAATAAATAAAATATTGCTAAGGTAAGGTAAAATGAGTCTTGCTTACCAAAGTTTTTATACATTTTAGGTCTTAAGAATTTTAAAATTCCTTGTGAGTGGTGACACTATAATATGGAATTCTTCAGAGGGCAGAACTGTATAATACACACAGCAGGCATCCAATAAATATCTACCGATTGGTGGGTTTTTATATTACAATTTGAGAGTAATATTGATCAATAACCTGAAATAAATTATCCCTGAACTGTAAGTAAAGAGTTCTTAAGCTGCAGTCCAGGGAGAGGTTTAGAATGGCTATGACTTCCTGAAATCTTACACAAGTTGTGTACACATATATATTTCCTAAAGGGACAATTGGTGGAGTTTTTGTTTGTTTTTATTTCATATTCTAGAATTATTGTCCTAGATTATGACACACACACACACACATAACATTACAGGAACTTTGCAACTCTAAAACCAGAAGTTCTTTCCATCTTTAAGGAAACCAACATAAGTTAAGATTTTTTCCCTGCTCTATCGTCATTTTAAACTATCTTCTGTGGAGCTGAAAGGATGTGGTTATCCTACTTTAAAAACTGTCCATTTTTTCATGCACTTTCCTTAAAGAGATAGTTCTTACAATTTCAGAATTATATAATTTGAACAAATTCTAGCCCTTAAGTTTGCTTCTCAGTAAAATGAAGAAAACTAAACTAGAACTGTTTCCCCAAACTGGGATCAGCAAGTTCTACACTTCCATAGCTAATTCCAGAAAATGTTAATATGTGGCCCAATATTACAGTATGTTTGAGTAATGTGATATTAATCAACATTTTAAAAGGCCTTTTTTAATTTTTGCAGGACTTCTCAGTACTTCTACTATACCAGCTACATAGTACATCTTCAAAGGGGAATGGTGTGCCCAACTGTTCCCAAGTAAATTTGATCACAAAACCTCTTCTCTACAGTAGTGCTGTCCAACAGAAATATACTGAGAGCCATGTATGAAATTTTAAAATTCCATTTGCATGAAATTTTTAAATAGTAGCCACATCAAAAAAAAGAATCAGGTGAAATTAATTTAACAATATATTTTATTTAACCCAGTATATACAAATATTAACATTTAAACACATAATAAATATTTTTAAAATGTTAATGAGGCACGTTACATCCTTTTTTTCATACACCTTGGAAATCTAGTAGGCACTTTACATTTACGGCACATATCAGTTCAGACTAGCTAGACTTCAAGGCTCAATAATTACATACAACTAGCAGCAGCTGCATTGGACAGCACTACAGCATCTTGCAGACCAATGTGCTATAAAAAACTCTTTGGGAAGCATTGTACTAAATTATCTTTGATGTTTCCTTTTTATTCCTCACAACCATGCATTCACACAAATACACACAAAAAGACAGTTTTTCACTTAGGAATGTCCTTAATGAAGCAAAAGAAATGACTGATTCCACCATGTCTCAACACTTGACTATGTCTTTAATATTCTGTGACAAGCAGGAAGCACACAAAAAGTATTTCTGTGAATGTCAATGGATGGTTATCTCAAGAAAAAGCGCTTGTGTGATTGTTTAAGTTGTAAATGAAGCTGCTTTTTTCATAGAACAGTATTATTTGAAAGCATAAGACAAATTACGATTATTTGGACTTACATATTTGCCTATGGTTTCTCAAAAATGAACCAAGTGAGCCAGTCACATAAAAGAAAACAGCTGATAGTAGCTGCGTCAGTGATGAATTTGAGTTTTCAAGTGAAAAATTACAATTTTGAAAAACTTGCATCCACCACTGTGAGCTTGACAGTTTCCCATTAGACTTTGATAGTTTGGTACTGGTATTGATAAATATGATATTTTGATATTATAAGAACATAATGAAATGTGTTGACAATGGAAGATACACCCACTTAACCAATATTTTCTTGATAATCAATGCACGAGGTTACAAAAACACATAGGGAGAAGATCCATTCAAAGTACAACCTAGATCACTTCTCGGCCTTTTGGCTAAGATCAAGTGTAGCAAAGTACAAACTAGACAGGATTTTCAGACTCCACACTGTAACTAATCTTTAAGAGACTGTAACTTGTCAAGTTTGAATGTAATATAACGGAAGAATATCCACAATCATATGAAAAGGCTAGTAATATACTCCTCCCTTTTCCAGTGACATATTTGTGTAGAGCCAGATGTATTCATATACTTTAGCCACATGACTGACTGCAGAAGTACACATGAGAATTCAGGTGACTTCTATTAAGCCTCACATTAAAGAGTTTTGTAAAAATGTAAAAACTATGCCATTCTTCTCATTGAATTTTGAGTTTGGGTTTTTTTTAAAAAAGGCTTTATTTGTTTATTTTTAGAGAGGGGAAAGGAGGGAGAAAGGGAGAGAAACATCAGTGTGTGGTTGCCTCTCACATGCTGCCAACTGGGGACCTGGGCTGCAACCCAGGCATGTGTCCTGACTAGGAACTGAACCTGTGCCCATTGGGTTCATAGACTGGCACTCAATCTACTGAGCCACACCAGCCAGGGCACGTTTTGGGGGGTTTAAAAAATGTTATTTAGGCTAACATAATTATTATTGTTATTGTTATTTAAATTAATACTTTTAATTTCTAGTATAATAAATATTGATAGATGTAACCAATCAAGTGAAAGCTTTTAACAGGTCTCCAGTAATTTTTAAGAGTTTAAGTCCAAAGACCAGAAAGTATGAGAACTGCTGTACTTAGAGTATGGAACCATTTATTTGCACAAATGATATTACTAATTCCTACAAATTAGCTCACGCATGATGGTATATCTATGATGCAGCACATGTTTTGATAAATAATTCAAGTCTCCTGTGTCAATGATACCTGAGATGTTAGCTCCCTTAGTATTCTCTGGCTGTATTTTAATCTCTCCAGAATGAATGTTTGCCTCTGGTTTCTAAGAAGAAGCCAAAGCCTCATGTGCCTGAAGGGTGTGAGACAAATTAAAAGCAAAAAGTTCTGCAACAAAAAACTCATAATTTTCTAAAACATTTGCTGAACGTCCCACAACTTATTAAGTGAAGTCATCTATGAATGCAAATGCTGATTAGCAATTTGGCCATAGCCCAACATTCACAGAATTCACAGGGCTTTTCTTTAAACCAGTAGTTCATACATGATTAATTAGAACATCTCATTTATGTAGTGTGCACTTCAGCTCATTACTCTAAGTAAAATTCGTTAAGTATTTACATTTAGATAATTAAAATCTGGGTACACCCTTAAGAAAGATGCATACACTTTAGGCAAAGTGATTTTTTTTCTTTATACCACTGAAAGTAAATTACAGCCTCATTTACAGCATCATCTGTACCAGTTTCGGAGTAGAACATGGTACTGCCTGATTTCTTATTCCTTAAAAGGTAAATGTTTTTCAAACACATAAAAGCATTAAGAATGATCAAATGATTGTGTACTTTTTTAAAGGGCCACTCAACCACATACTAGCATCAATGCTGTTTATAATGCGGGATCCTCACTTCAAACATTTATCACATCCTCCAATATACCTCTAAGATTATGTTATTAAAATAGACACTGGATTTCTTAAATTTTATAATCTAAAGTAATAGCAGAAACCTCTTTTTCTTTTAATCCAGCTGCTGAAAACTATCTAGAATGCATATTTTTGGTTTGTGTTTTAAAACATACATTGCAATATCAGTTAAGTGAACATATTATGGTAAAAATAAGATTATGGTAAAAATAATCTTAATCAATTCTTAATATGAACACTTCTTTTTGCCATTTGTTCCTTTCTCTTTAAAAACCCAAACCAAATAATAATTGAGAACTTAAAATATTTGAATTTTTGCTACTGTTTTCATGATATTTGTTGGCCAGTAAAACTTCCTCCTCAGCATTCACACCTATTTGGTTTGTAATCCAACTGTTTGGCATTTTGCCTGTTTTCTGGTGGTGCTATTTTCAGTTGTGAATTCAAGATTCAACTCCTTTCTTGCCTGTAATTTCAAATCACTGAATATAAAAAGGTAAAATTTAACACAGAGTAAGCACTGATTATACAGGAAGTCTTTAAATGGTTCAGTGATCAGATCTAAAAATTGAATTAGTCTTTTGTAACCATCTAGAGAAGTGATTGTAGACAAGAGATCATAACACCGCCTATTCTAAAATCCACTTTTCAAAGAAAGAATATAGAACGTCAATGCCTCTCAAATTTGCATGCATTCATTTTCTAGATGTCTTTATAACATTACAAGTAACTCTACTCCAATATTATAGGTTTTGTATTTACAAAATGTTTTATTATTAATTCAACAGATTCATTTAAAGATTTTCTAAGCCAACTAGAATGAGACTCTAATGACCAAGGAACAGCCAAGAAGATGAAATATCTACTGTACTTCAACACTTCTTACCTAATAACATGGTTTAGGGACCTATCTCATGAGGGTTTGGTAAGGATTATATTATATAATATATGCACATTAAGTTTTTTCATAGTCTGGAGCATAATTAATCCTTAATAAATGGCAGTTATTGACAATGAAAATGGCAATTTAATGAAATTCATATTTTTGAGTGTTAATTTTGCAAGCAAGTCCCTACTCTGATTACCTAATATATAATATATCGAATAGTTCTGCCTTCCCGTTGCCTGAATACAAACATTGCTTTCAAAGATGTTGAATTAAAGAAAAGAGTATTCAAATATAAAACAAGTCATTCATTAATCAAGTCTATGGTCAAAGATACATTTGGCACAGAGTTAATAAACTAGGAACGTGGCGGGGGAAAGGGAACACTCCAACGTTCCTTCCCATGCAGGGGAGGCCCGGCATGAGAGCTGACAGGAGGTGAAACCCTTCCCTTTGGACAACAAGTCACCAAACCTTCCTTGAAAAAAGGAAATCCTGAGTAAAGTTTACATCAAGCAGTAGCACCACTTTGTCTTTCCTGCTTAACTGTTAAAAAGAAATAGCAAAATGTGATTAGGAGTTTGTGGGCTACACAATCTCTAATGTAATAACATCAGCATTTTTTAACCTGATATAAGTAAAAATAAAGTTCCTTTACAGGCAAAGGAGATTTTGCCAGGAAATGTGAGCACATAATGTTGAGATCCTCAAAAAGCCTAAGGCCATTCCTTTACAATGGTTTGGGTTCCACACTCACTCTCCATATCCCTAACAATCCTCTGTAACCTACAGTCCCCTAGTCTCTAAATAGTACCTGATGGGTCTTGAGCACATTCTCAGTGTATATGCGTGGCTCCAAAACTTTACCTGACTTGAGGTGAATTCATCTGACATCTGTGAACTCAGAAAGCAGGTTCCTAGATGCTTGGGGAGGGTTGGGACCCTTACAACACTTTCGCCTTCAGCAAAAATGTATTTCAATATAATTATAGTAGATAGCTTTCAATGTGTCATCTCTATTATAGCAGCTATAAATTATGAAGTGAATTGCCTGTGTACAAGCATTTCTTCTGGTAAAAGCAAAGTGGGAGAGCTGCATGGGGCGCGATATATCTCTTCTGTTTTAACCGAGAACAAGTGTCTAAGTTAAATTTCATTTGCAAATATCAATCTGTCCATTTCCCTTTGGTAGAGAGGTGAAGGAACCAAGAAGTCCTTTAATTCTTAAAAACAGGCTTCCCAGGAGTCTTGGCTAAAAGTTCATTAGAAATTTATCTATTCTAATAGTTGGGCCTTTAAATCATAAGAGCATATTTGAAAGGTAATGTAGAGCATTTTTCAAAATTTGTTGCTAATTAACAAGAAGACAAAGAAGCAACAAGGTTTTTGTCCAGCTAAAGAGGGAGGGAGTGCACTGAAAACAAAATACTGTAAGATTGCTGCTGCAAGTTTTGGAAAATTATCATATTCCTCTTTGGTGTCAGGATCAACAAGAGAAAAACAAAATAGTTTTGTTTCCTTTGGGGTGGTAGTCATATTCAAGAACCTCATTCTATGCCTAATATTTCAAAAGGGTTTATAAGTGAATTTAGATGATTATCACCCAAAATCATTACATCTAAGCCTAAGTAATGGAGACGTATAATCAAAGGACATTTTATAGAGAAAAAAAAACCCACAGTATTTTAAAAACCCACCATTCCTAAAGCACACACATAAAACAGAGCCTTGCAGCTTGGATTTAATTTTGCTCAAACTGTAGCTCTAGTCTGCTTAGCTTTGTAAATGTGGCTATGTTTACAAGGTACTTTAATTTACTGCACTGGTGGTGTTTGTTAATTTTATGGCAATCTAAATCTAAACAGGCTTCAGATACATTTTCATTACAGCTTCATTGCAAAACACAGTAGAGTGAATAGCTCTAGATTCCAATGTAGTTTATTTCTTTTAGTAAAAGACAACACAATTTTCTGATGAAGTCTCTGCCTTAATCTATATGCTCTTCCAATTTACTAATAAGCTTTCTGTCACTCAGAGTACCTGCACTCATTTTTAGGAGGAAAAATATAATTTCTGCAAAGTGGCTAAAATAGTTGTTTTTTCCCATCTCTACTCTGATCCCGATCCACCATGAGCAAATCAGAGAAAACCAGAATATACCTGAATTATTTTCCAGTTCAACATAAGTAGCAGCATAATTCAATGAAAAAGGAAAACATACTGTCAGAAACAGATTTCAATGCCTGATTCTGACACTAACTAGATGTGTGACATTGGACAAATAACCTGAGTCTCATTTTCTCATCTGTAAAATGGAAATTATATCACCATCTATTTTAGCAATGTCACCCCTTCATCTCAACTTAGTTCTGTTTAGCCCTTCTAGTAATTCTAAAAAATATCCCTGAAAAATTTATCCCAGATAAAGACCTGTATCCCAAAGATTTTGTTTAAAAAGCTGACTATCACCCTATGTCAAAACTCACAAAAGAGCTGCAAAAGCCACCCCAAAGGCATCTCAAAAGAAAGAAATTCTGCTGTTATTTCTAAAATAATTCAGAACCTACCAGAAGAAAATATGTAAACTTAAACTCTGTTGAATCAGCCAACTAATCATCATATTTCATCTATTTGTCCATAATACTGCATTGATTTCATTTATCTATATATTTTTCCTTCTCAAAGTGTTAAAAATGAGAAAGTAAATATACATTTAAATAGTTTTTATCAGGCTACTAAATAATCTAAAAATAAGGTTCATGATTACATTTTAAAACTCATTATTTTCCGATGGTTAATCCAAAAATACTTAAGTGTAGATTAATTTATGAAGAACATGTGTGTACATGTTTATTTTGAAAGCACAAAAACAAAACAACAACAGAAAATGCCCAACCCTCCTGTGATATTGACTAATGCCAGCTTCACCTAACTTCCAATAGGGCTATAGGGAGAAAGTAAGGATGTCGATGTGAACAGTCAGGGAAGGAGATAGTAAGAAACCATCTTAATTCCTCAGCCAAAAAAAGCAGAGCCATTAGGCCCAATATTATAGATCTTTTCATGCAAGGTGACTGGTGGTATTTATTTAGTGAGTATGTATAGATGTATTTAACATAAAGTTATGTAATTAGGATATTACTACAAATTAGAGCCATTTCCCACTGTTTATGCTCAGGGCAACCTTTTCAACCATTGCTTATTTTGTTTACTCTCAATTCTTCATATGTCAAATCAGAAAGCTCCAATTTTTTATGTATATATACAAGATAATTTTTCTAAAATTCTTATTTGCATATCTTCAACCAAAAATCATTCCTACAAATGAGACTACAGATACAGTATGAGGAAGTCTTATTCACACACACACACACAGAGACATATCTTATAAGATTAATTTATATTGCATTTTAACATCGAACTACATAAATCTTTCTACCCTTCCTCAAAACACACTCACCTCTGGGACAAAATCCAGCATTTGCTTAATACCACCATAGTCAGCATATTAGAGAAGGCAATGAAAAAATAACATATACAACTGAAACTATACAGGGAACTTAGAAGATCAGCACTAAAACTGACCGGGACTTCATCATATTAAGGTGTTTAGACTTTACACATATCTAACTACATAGTGAAATACTTATGGGTAAAATGGTACAATGCCTAAGACTGCTTTAATATACTCCACCATAAAAAGTGGGGGAAGAAGGAGATGAGGGAGAGACTGACGAAATGGTAATAATTATTTATCTACATGATGGGTATATCTAGACAGTTCCTTATTTTGGGTTGAACTCTATAAAATGGTCAACCCACCAGTTTTTTAACCTAAAAACTTACAAATAGGATCTGACTTAATAATAATATTCTCTTTATTTTGCAGTATATTTAAACATTTTCATAATAATGTTTTATTTAATTACCGTTCAATGAGAATTCCTCAAACTACGCAGGTTTTTAGGCTTAAACTAACAACTAAAATATGTTTAAAATGAACCATGAACATTTTACCTTTTTTCACTGAATCTAAGAGTTATTTGTTTTTCCACACATTTTAACATCTCTGAAGTTTGGAAGCATTTTACAATCAATGACATGTTACAGTTAAATTGGGCAGTGTTAATTTTTTCTTGATGATATAGAAAACTGATACAGATTAAAATCAAAGATATCTTAGAGTCAATGAAATATGGTTACTATAATTACTGAGAATAACATTTTTAATCCATACTCTCTCTAATCGGGAATTTAACATATAATGCCCAGTATTCCCTGCTCCAAGTTAATTATCTTGGGAGGTCTCCTTCGCAGAGAAATAGACAGAACCTGCTTACTTTGTGAAGTTATCATGCCCCGCACCTGTCTCCCTGCTACAGTCTGGCACAATCCAGAAGAATCCCTAGGAGGATTCTGGAGCTCACATCACAGGAGAGATACCTCACTATGCAGTACTTCCCTTTAGAAGTTGTCACAGCTGTGAACAAGGCCAGTGCACTAATGTTAATGACAGAAGCGTTGAAGAGCATAAAGTGGTGAGGTTAGAGGGGAAGGGTGGCTGCAGGTGTGGGAGTGAGGGCACGTGGATGTGAGGAATGAATAAAACTAAAACAGGTGGATGGGATAAAATAGTTTAGTTTCACCTCTGAAATCTCGAAGGGCCTTTATTTCATGAATCCAACACTTCACTTAGATTTTTGCATTGACCTTATTTATTTTGCCCTTTGTGTTAACACCTACCCCTCACAGCCCTCAGAATTGGTTAGCGCAGTCTAACAGCAGAGCAATAGAGGGTTTGGGCAGAACTATGAGAGTGGCGGCTGCTGACCTGTTCATATTTCTCCAGTTCTGTATGATAGATTTGTCTGATCTGGGTCAATTTGGCTCTGTAATCTGAGTGTTCAATAGAGTTATCTGAAGAACCTCCAGAGGCTGCCGCGGCTGCAGCTGCTGCCGCCGATCCCCCACCTTTCTCAGGACCTGAAACCCCTTCTGCCAAAAGCATATTGTCCAGTCTCATTAGCTGGGGATCGGGAGGGTCCTCCTCCTGGGCTCCTCTGATGCTGAGACCTTCAAGGAAAGAGAAAGAGAGAGAGAGAGAGAGAGAGGGAGAGAGACAAGAGAGAAGAAGCGAGAAACAGGACAAATAGTGTGAGTATTTTATTTATTCAAGAAAATGATCAAATAACATCAGTGTACTGCAATTCATGCTGAGAATTTCATTGTTCACATTTTATCAATAAGCATAACTATGATAATTCTTTTCAAGATAGTATTTACATGCATCCCAGAATTTCTAAGATCACCCCTTCTCAATTTATCCCTGATTGGATCCATGGGAAAAGGTAGCACTAGCTTCCAGAATATTCTGACATCCAATCTTCCCAGATTTACTTGGTTTAAGCATAAAAATGGAAAGAAAGTAAAAATTCTGGTTTTTAAGAAAGGAAAAAAGTATCCAAAGATATAAAACAAACCCATCAAAAAAAAAAAAGGTGGTTATTTTCTTTCTCTGTACAGTTAGAACAATTTAAAATCTCATAGAACAATTAATTCACAAGCTACATCCAAAAACTGAAACTAAACAGGACTAGATGGGCTTCTCCACCATGTAATTTCAGAAGAGAAATACATACATCATGAGGTAATTAACTATACTTTAAAATATGTATTATTAAATGCCTTTGTTAAGCAATTGTCAACAAATTATAAAACGAGGATACTAAATACAGTATTAAAAATGTACTATCAACATGGCAATATGGTGCTGAGCACAGGAGTCTCAATCTAATTTTGCTTTTAAATAAAGAACTTCCTAAGTGATGCCCAGTCAGCAACCTCGTCTGAGTACTATAGATCACAGCTGACAATTCATAGGTTTAATCAGGTCACATAGGCTTTCTGCCAAGATGTTTTCAACAACACAGAAGACAAAGTTTTAAAATAATTATCAGGGTATAAAAGCACTGGAGTCACGACAGCTCGAAATCAGCATTTTCATTAACGTATAGTATAACCTAAAATATCCCAGCCCAATTAACCTCTGTAAATCTATTTAAAAGCAGGCTCTTCACACTAGTTACAAGGCGTCTTGGGGCAGGGGTGAAGGAAGTTGGCATCTTGCATGTCTGCATTTGGATTCTGCTTTTTGCGTCTGTGCCTGTTTTTGTTTATTCACAGTGGTGCACTCTGCGTCTAGTGTAACTTACATGACAGTAACATCTATAAGCTGCCAAGTACTCAACTGAGCACCAGCTCTGCAAATTTATATGCTAACCTAAAACTAACCATCAGTTCAGAACAGATTTCATTCCTAGATGTCTTGAACTACACCCACAGCAGGAGAGAGCTCTTGGCTGTCTTAATGCAAATGAACAACTTTAATTCCCTTCCTCAAAACACTTTAAAGTTGTCACTTTCATTTAAAAATATACTTCAGAATAATTTCAACTGGATAATACAACTCACTCGCAGTAATTTAAAATTATATCTGTTGCTTGCTCAGAGGTAAATAAATAAAGCTTGAAAACTATAATAATATACCAAGACAATAATTTATTTAGGGAACTGAAAAGTTAGATAACTCTCTTAAATAAGATAAAATCACTATCAGCACACTGCTGATAATTAAAGATAGACAACCATGTATTTGCTAGTCTAGATCTAGAAGAAACTGCCAAATACTGGTTACACTGGTATTTTTAACATCTTTCATTTTCTTTCCACGTTAAAATTTCATGACCTCCGCATCCTTGTAGTTCCACATACCAAGTTTTCTGTGCCTTTGACACACAGGGATGACTCACTGAGCAGGCTCTTATCTGGCACTTCAGGCTCTGTTTCATTTCATACTATTCATTTGGGAGTTCCTTACATTTCTGCCTTCTAAACTAAATGTTTGCTCACATTTTTGTGTGTTTGTTATTTCTTTTTTATATTTACATAGATACTGGTGCTTCTCTTGGAAATGTATTTTTATATACCCTCAAGTTTCCTCTGGATTTCCAGTGTTCCACTTGTACAAATACTTATTGTTCTTTTCCCTATGGACATTTGGTGAGGTTCTTTAATAGCAGATTAACATCCACAGACAAAGTGATCACACTCCCTTGCACACACGTGGCACACAAGAGAAGATGCTCAATGATTAATACACAAGGAAGTAGGAAGACAGAAGAAGGAAATTTGTCAGGAAAAAATGCAAAAGACACAAACTAATTAGCCATCTATGGTACTTTCATTCATACCTAATAAGCATATAAACCAACATACAAACAGGAAGCAATAATTAAGCTCAAAATTAGTGAACACAAATAAAGATCATTATAAGTATGTAATTTCATTTGGTATAATGTTTTCCCTTTGTGATAAGTAATATCACTTCTAAAATCCTAAGTAAAATAATACTTTGGTGTTTCCTTCAAATATAGGAAAAATGTTTAATGCAATCCTGAATTTTCTTTATAAATTATGTACATCAAATCTAATCAGAAAAAAATCATTTTCTGACAAAAAGTTCACACTCCTGTGGGTGAAAAGTACTACAGCACTTTGTAATTAGGCAACATTAAGAAGGTTATTTTATCAATACTAAAGCCATTGTCGTAATTCTACAGTAAGTCTTCATTTCACATTGCCAGCAGACTCGGTGACTATAAGTGAAATGACATACAGTATAAGGAAACCAATTTTACCATAGGCTAATTGATATAAATAAGGGTTAATTTCCTATTGCATCTCATCAACATTATAACAAACATTATTTGAGGACTAACTGTAGTTGGGAAAGTAAATCAAATTTTTTTCTCTATTAAGCAAAGTCATGATTATGGATCTTTAAATAATAATATGTGATTTCCAAAACTATTTTTAATTTGAATATTTCCATTTATTTTCTTCAGTTTTCCTTATTTCTTTTTTTCCTTTCAAATTACTATTTGATTCCTCATCTTACCTACCTATTCACTCACTATTACTTGGCTTACTAGCCCGCCAAAGTCACACATGGCTTCCAATCATAACACCTAGTCCTCTAGGCACCTATAAACATTTTAATGAACATAAGTTTGCAAGGACCAGAATGAATCGGACTATGTGGTTTTCAAAGGATCTTAATATCTTCACACTGAAACTTGGGAAAACGATCATTTAAAATTGGTCATTCTTGTTTCTAATCCAAAATGTATACTGGGACATTTGTAGAGATTTATAAAGTTTTACATCTAGGCTTGGTTATCACAGCATTATAAAGTTTTTTTTTTTAAAAACAACCCTATTTACAATATACTTATAACCACAACATTCATTTCAATATCCCTCAGATTTAGACAAATCCTACAAACACAGTAAAACATTGTTTAACAATGAACTTGGCTTTGTTATAAGCCCACAGTTTTTGCATATCTTTCAGCAAATCCTAATTAGCTGTCTTTCAACATGCTGCGCACCTGCCCCACAGATAATGGGAGAGAGCATCTGCATACACGACTGCATTCGGAGGGCAATAAATAAATTACGGGTCAAAATTATTACAAAGCTTCCTCCGAATAAACGCATACCCTTCACAATACTAAGCTGCAGATGTGAAAAGTACCTAAAGCCCACTCAAATGGTATGATTATGGGGCTGTTGGAGTTTAATAATCTGACTGTAA